>NC_092708.1:142853612-145704524 GCF_047496885.1 Scyliorhinus torazame | reverse complement strand
GCGATCGGGGCCCACCGATCCACGGGCGGGCCTGTGCCGTGGAGGCACTCTTTTCCTTCCGCCTCGGCCATAGCCTCCACGATTGCCGATGAGGAAGTGACCCCCCCTGCACATGACGTTCCTGCGCATGCGCAGACTTCCGCTGGCCGACGGAATCCCTTCGGCCCCTGGCTGGCGTGGCGCCAAAGGCCTTTCCCTCCGGCCGGCGGCGGCCAACCACTCCGGCGTGGGCCTAGCCCCTCAAGGTGAGGGCTTGGCCCCTAAAGGTGCGGAGAAATCCGCACCTTTGGGGTGGCCCGACGCCGGAGTGGTTCCCACCACTCCATCCCGCTGGGTCCCCCCGCCCCGCCGGTTAGGGGAGAATCCAGCCATCTTCTTTACTGAGTAGTACTACGCTCTGTATGCTCACCCGATGCCTGTGTCTATGTATTTACATTGTGTATTTATGATGTCCTATGTTTTGTCATGTATGGAACGATCTGTCTGGACTGTACGAAGGACAATACTTTTCACGATACCTCAGTACACGCGACAATAAATCAAATCCACTCCCTCCAAAAAAAACACCACGGACATTGTGGCAAGACTGATAACGCGCACATAAGATACAGAACTGTGAAGAAAGGCTAGTGCAAGTAACAAGGAGGATTAAAGAAAATTCCTCGGGCAAGTTTAATGTCTTAGCCTGAATATGAATTTAGAGAGGATGTGAACTATTATGAATGTGTGCAACACTATTGGTCGCCATCGCACCACTCCTCACGCCTACCCATCCACCCCCCACCCACACTGGCCATCGCAATATCAAGTGATGTGATAAAACAATGTTGGTAATGAGAGAACAAGAAAAACATGTTTGAAATTGGCCAATTTATTAACGTCAGTAATTGCACCTGTCACTGATATTTTCTATGCTTGATATTATTTGTAAATACCAAGTAATTACCAGATGCTCAGACGGCATACAGGATAGAGGTCAGAAAATAAATTTGGCATTTTATAGACATGGAAACTTTCTCACACTGATGTAAATGGGAATGGGCTGGACTCATAATTTTAATTCCATCACTTTCAGGTTATTTAATCTGGAGTATTAATGTACTACTGGAGAAGTCAATGGAAGCAAATGCTGTGATCCCTGCCGCCTGTGCCACGATTTGATATAACTGCTTTGCAAGTTATTACTATTTTTAATTGGTTTAATTTATTAGCAACCTAGATTCAATTAAGTAGAGTCCCTGGAGAATTGATTTTAGGTTCCAAAGTGCAATTTATCATTTCAGAAGATGGGTTTTCACTCACAAATAAATGATTGCATTTGACCATATGGACCATTGTTTTTGCAGAACATACATCATTATGATTTGGAAATTACCAGTCGTTCCCCGATACCCCCTTTAGAATTATTTCTCAATGCAATCCAGAAGGGTTTGTTTTCATTATATTTGTTTTCTTCATTCGCCAACAGTGGCCATTACTGGCATGATCAGCTTTTATTGCCCACTTTTGTTCATGAAAATTAGTGGCTTGCTCATCGTGTATAGTTAGGAGTCAGCAATGTCAGTGTGGGACTGACATCGTATATAAGCCAGGCGATGGTAAGGATAGCAATGTAGACTTTCCTAAAGGACTTCAGTAAACCGGTTGGGATTTTAACGATAACTCAACAGCTTCATGTTCACTTTTTTACCAGCTTTCTATTTCCAGAGCGTTTATTGAACAAATTCTCACATGCCCATTGTGGAATTGCCTTTGTATTGTGGAACTGCGACCCACTAGATTCGTATTCCATAGCCTAACCATGTCACAACTGTATGATTCATCAGACACGGTCCAAATTTCAGAAACTGGGCTGGAGTTTTCAAAATGTGCTCACTCCAAAATCATGGATTTAACCACAAAAAGGCAAATCATGAATCCATCCAATAGGAAGCAACGATGATTTCTCCACATCTAAACAAATGTTTGAATTGAGATGACAGGAGTAATATGACTGAATTATTGACAACCAGAAATTGTTTTTTGTGGAAAAGGGTCCTTTCAGTACAACTCTGTTTCCTGATTGCCACTTTCGATTTGAATGCCCAGCACTTCAAGAAAACATTTATTCCATGGGGACTAAGAGGAAATTAGCTTGAATCTATCTTCCAACTTCTCATATTTTTAAATATTTTAGGGCATTTATGGCAACACTGTGAGTTCACAATCTCAGAAGATGTATGTAGCGCACAAAGACTCCGTGAGACGAATAGAGTGAAGTCGATGAGGCTTTATTAAGCGTGTCTGTTCCCCAGCAGCCCGATAGTAAACTGGCCTGCGGGGGAAGACACCGGCTTCTTATACTTCGCCTTCAGGGCGGAGCTTGAGGTCAACGGCCAACCAGGACCCGGGATCTGTCAGCCAATGACATTAGGGCTTCCAGTCCCACATGACCCCCAATACATACTACCACATTCACCCCTTGTCAAAAATGAACCCGGCGGGGTGATGCTTCGTATGGTGGTAAAGGTTTACAGGGCTGGTCCTGGGAGGATAGAACAGTTACATGGTAGTACAGTGTTGGACAGTTTCGTCCTGTTACAACTATTTACAGAGGGTATAGGAAAAACAAAATGTTCATTGAACAGTCCATCTTTGTTTTACATCGACGCCACGAGTCGGTCGGGCGGTCTGGTCGTCCGTGTCGATCGCCTCGGCCCCGGCGGTGGTGGTGGTGCTTGTACCAGTGTTGGCGCCTCCAGGAGCCGTACGGTTTCAGCTGTCGGTGCAAAGGGGAGGGGGACTGATCCTCCTGGGAAGGGGGCGGTCGCGGGGTGCGGCGGTGGCAGGAAGGGGGGCGGTTGGGTTGATGGTGTCGGGGGGGGGGTGCGTGGTGCCGGCAGGCGCCAGATCCCGCAGGGAGACCGTGTCCTGTCGGCCGTCGGGGTACTCCACGTCGGCGTACTGGGGGTTTGCGTGGAGGAGGTGAACCCTTTCGACCAACGGGTCCGCCTTATGTGCCCGCACGTGCTTTCGGAGCAGGATGGGTCCTGGGGCCGCCAGCCAGGTCGGCAGCGACGTTCGAGAGGAGGACCTCCTAGGGAAGACAAGGAGACGCTCGTGAGGCATTTGATTAGTGCTTGTACATATTAACGACCGGATGGAGTGGAGGGCGTCCGGGAGGACCTCCTGCCACCGTGAAACTGGGAGATCCCTGGACCGTAGGGCCAGTAGGACGGCCTTCCAGACCGTGCCGTTCTCCCTTTCTACTTGCCCGTTCCCCCGGGGGTTGTAGCTGGTCGTCCTGCTTGAGGCTATGCCCTTGCTGAGCAGGAACTGGCGCAGCTCGTCACTCATGAAAGAGGACCCCCTGTCGCTGTGGACGTATGCGGGGTAACCGAACAGTGTGAAGATGCTGTTCAGGGCTTTAATGACTGTGGCCGCGGTCATGTCAGAGCAGGGAATGGCAAAAGGGAAGCGGGAGTATTCGTCCACTACATTAAGAAAATATGCGTTGCGGTCGGTGGAGGGGAGGGGCCCTTTGAAATCGAGACTGAGGCGTTCAAAGGGGCGGGAAGCCTTAATCAGCTGCGCTCCATCTGGCCTGAAAAAATGCGGCTTGCATTCCGCGCAGATGTGGCAGTCCCTTGTGACTGTACGGACCTCTTCTAAAGAGTATGGGAGATTGCGGGACTTGATGAAGTGGTAAAACCGAGTGACCCCCGGGTGGCAGAGGTCCTCGTGGAGGGTTTGGAGGCGGTCAATTTGTGCGTTGGCACATGTGCCGTGGGATAGGCCATCGGACGGCTCGTTCAGCTTTCCGGGCCGGTACAAGATCTCATAGTTGAAGGTGGAGAGCTCGATCCTCCACCTTAAGATCTTGTCATTTTTAATCTTGCCCCGCTGTGCATTATCGAACATGAAGGCTACCGACCGTTGGTCAGTGAGGAGAGTGAATCTCCTGCCGGCCAGGTAATGCCTCCAATGTCGCACAGCTTCCACTATGGCTTGGGCTTCCTTTTCCACTGAGGAGTGGCGGATTTCTGAGGCGTGGAGGGTTCGGGAGAAGAAGGCCACGGGTCTGCCCGCTTGGTTAAGGGTGGCCGCTAGAGCTACGTCGGAGGCGTCGCTCTCGACCTGGAAGGGGAGGTACTCGTCGATGGCGCGCATCGTGGCCTTTGCGATGTCTGCTTTGATGCGGCTGAAGGCCTGGCAAGCCTCTGTCGACAGAGGGAAAGTCGTGGTCTGTATTAGGGGGCGGGCCTTGTCTGCGTACTGGGGGACCCACTGGGCGTAGTATGAAAAGAACCCCAGGCAGCGTTTCAGGGCTTTTGGGCAGTGCGGGAGGGGAAATTCCATGAGGGCGCGCATACGTTCGGGGTCGGGGCCTATTATCCCATTGCGTACTATGTAGCCCAGAATGGCTAGCCGATCGGTGCTAAAAACGCACTTGTCCTCGTTGTACGTGAGGTTCAAGGCTTTGGCGGTCTGGAGGAATTTTTGGAGGTTGGCGTCATGGTCCTGCTGATCGTGGCTGCAGATGGTTACATTGTCGAGATACGGGAACGTGGCCCGTAACCCATGTTGATCAACCATCCGGTCCATCTCCCGTTGGAAGACCGAGACTCCGTTTGTGACGCCAAAAGGGACCCGTAGGAAATGGTATAATCGCCCGTCTGCCTCGAAGGCGGTGTACTTGCGGTCACTTGGGCGGATGGGGAGCTGATGGTAGGCGGACTTGAGGTCCACGGTGGAGAAGACTTTATACTGGGCAATCCGATTGACCATGTCGGATATGCGGGGGAGAGGGTACGCGTCTAGTTGTGTGTACCGTTGATGGTCTGGCTATAGTCAATGACCAACCTTTGTTTCTCCCCTGTCTTCACTACTACCACCTGCGCTCTCCAGGGACTATTGCTGGCCTGGATTATGCCCTCCTTTAGTAGCCGCTGGACTTCGGACCGAATGAAGGTCCGGTCCTGGGCGCTGTACCGTCTGCTCCTAGTGGCGACGGGTTTGCAATCCGGGGTGAGGTTCGCAAACAAGGACGGGGGTTGCACCTTGAGGGTAGCGAGGCCGCAGATAGTGAGTGGGGGTATGGGGCCGCCGAATTTAAACGTAAGGCTCTATAGATTACATTGGAAATCTAATCCCAGCAAGGTGGGGGCACAGAGTTGGGGAAGGACGTTAAGTTTGTAGTTTTTGAATTCCCTCCCCTGCACCGTTAGGGTAACTATGCAGAATCCCTGGATCTGTACGGAGTGGGATCCTGCAGCTAGGCAAATCTTTTGTGCGCTGGGGTAGGTGGTTAAGGAACAGCGTCTTACCGTGTCGGGGTGTATAAAACTTTCCGTGCTCCCGGAGTCGACTAGGCATGGCGTCTCGTGGCCGTTAATTAGGACCGTTGTCGTCGTCGTCTGGAGAGTCCGGGGCCGAGCCTGATTGAGCGTAACCAAAGCGAGCCGTGGTTGTAGTAGTGGGGTGGGGTCCGTTGTTGCCGTCCAAGATGGCGTCGGGGATGGACAAAATGGCCGCCCCCATACATCGCACGTGGCTGGGGGGTCACAAGATGGCGTCGGGGTGGACAAAATGGCCGCCCCCATGCGTCGTACAGGTCGGGGGCGGTCCAAGATGGCGGCGCCCCTCCTCCCCTCGTGGTGGTCGGGACCCAAAATGGCGGCGTCTGCGGGTCGCACAACGGCGCCCCTCCTCCCCTCGTGGTGGTCGGGACCCAAAATGGCAGCGTCTGCGGGTCGCACATGGTGTGCTGGGGGGTCTGGGGAGCGCTAGGACCGCGCGGAGTTCCCTCACTGCGAGCGCCAGGGCCGCGAGCGCTAGGACCGCGCGGAGCTCCCTCGCCGGGGACAGCGGTGGTCGGGGCCCAAGTCGGCGGCGCCGGCGGGTCAGGCGTGGGGCCGCGAGCACAAGGAGTGGGAGGAGCTCCCTCACCGGGGACAGCGGTGGTCGGGGTCCAAGTAGGTGGCGCCGGCGGGTCAGGCGTGGGGCGCAGGGCGGGGGTGAGGGTGGCGTTCGGGACGCGAAAAACCCCTTCCTCTCCGTGGAGAGTGTTGGCCGGGACCCAAAGCGGGAGCGCTGGCGACGGGTCGTACATGGACTGCGGGGAGGGGAGTTGGGGAGCGTAGGCGGCGTGCAGGGCTCCCAGTTCTCCCGGGACCGAGGTGGTCGGGACCCAGAGCGGCTGCGCCTGCGGGTCGTACAAGGCATGCTGGGGGGGGGGGGTTGGGAGGCATAGACTGCTTGTAGGGCTCCCTGTGGCCCCGGGACGGCGGCGACCTCGCGGGATCGGCACACAACCACATAATGGCCCTTTTTCCCGCAGCTTTTGCAGATGGCTGCGCGGGCCGGACAGCGTTGTCGGGGGTGCTTCGCCTGGCCACAGAAATAACAGCGGGCGCCCCCGGTGCGACTCGGCGTTTGGACTGCGCAAGCCTGTGGGGTGTCCGGGGGGGGGGGGGGTAGAGTGTTTGCCGCGACGGGTACGTACGGGGCCCAATGGCCTGCCGCGCGGTCGGGGCCGTAGGCGCGGGTATTACGCGCGGCCACGTCTAGGGAGGCTGCTAGGGCCCGGGCCTCTGAGAGTCCTAGCGACTCTTTTTCTAGAAGTCTTTGGCGGATTTGGGAGGATTGCATACCTGCCACAAAAGCGTCGCGCATTAACATGTCCGTGTGTTCGTTTGCATTCACCGACGGGCAGCTGCAGGCTCGTCCCAAAATCAGCAGCGCGGCGTAGAACTCGTCCATCGATTCTCCGGGAGCTTGCCGTCTTGTCGCGAGCTGGTAGCGAGCGTAGATTTGGTTAACTGGGCGAACGTAGAGATTTCTCAGTGCTGTGAACGCCGTCTGGAAATCGTCGGTGTCTTCAATGAGGGTGAAAATCTCCGTGCTCACCCTCGAGTGCAGGACCTGCAGTTTTTGTTCGTCTGAGACTCGGCCTGTGGTCGATGTGATGTAGGCCTCGAAGCAAGTCTGCCAGTGTTTGAAGGCTGCTGCCGCATTCACTGCGTGGGGGCTGATCCTCAGGCATTCTGGAATGATCCTGAGCTCCATAGTCATTTTTAGGCACGCTTAATAAATTGTAGCGCACAAAGACTCCGTGAGACGAATAGAGTGAAGTCGATGAGGCTTTATTAAGCGTGTCTATTCCCCAGCAGCCCGATAGTAAACTGGCCTGCGGGGGAAGACACCGGCTTCTTATACTTCGCCTTCAGGGCGGAGCTTGAGGTCAACGGCCAACCAGGACCCGGGATCTGTCAGCCAATGGCATTAGGGCTTCCAGTCCCACATGACCCCCAATACATACTACCACAATGTAAGAACCAAATTCTCAAGTCAACTTGCTTTAACTTATAGCAGGTTTTGCAACAGAAATTGAGTACTTAAATCTTGGCAATCTGTTAAAAATCAAATCCAGCATTTTTGTCTGGTCCAGTTTGTGTAAGAAAACTCCTGGAATTACTGAGTGTTCTGAATAGATATTTAATTGTTTACAGTCTCAACATTTTTATTGGTTTGTTTCCACCAGTATAGATCATGGCGAATTATATGAATGTATTAACGAAGGCAGCTTATTATCACCTTGTAAGGGGCAATTGGGGATGGGAAATAAAAATTGGCCAAACCAGCCACGTCCACATCCCAATGTTGAATTTATAAAAAGAAAAAAAAAACATAAATAATAGTTGATACTAGTTTAAAATAGTTTATAATAAAAACATGAACAGATAATAGTTGCATATGACATCTTTCAGCTTTACAAGTCATGGTTTACAGCCAAGTCACATCACATGGTGGCCCAGTGGTTAGCAGTGCTGCCCCACAGCAATTCATTGGAATTCTCTGAAGTGGTCACATGTGCTTGGATAAAAGGGAATTAGTAGATGTATTATACTTAGGTTTTTGGCATGGATAGAAGGTTGGCTAGCTAACAGGAAACAGAGTTGGCATAAATGGGTCATTTTTCTGGTTAGCAGGATGTAGCGAGCAGTGCATCATATGGACCAGTGGTGGGGCCTCAACTTTTTGCAATTATGACTTGGATGAAGGTTGCTGAACTTAATGATGACACAGAGAAAGGCAGGATAGTAAGGTGTGAAGAGAACACAAGGAGGCTGAGGGATATAGATAAGTTAAGTGAAGTGAGCAAAGATCTGGCGGATGACGTATAATGTGGGAAATTGGGAAATTTTCCATTTTAGCAGCGAGTATGAAAAATGGTGAGGGATTGCAGAGCTGTGATGTGCAGAACGATTTGGGTGTCCTAGTGCATGGATCACAAAAGGCTGGTACACAAGTATAGCAAGCTGGGTTATGGGGATATGGTGGAAGTGAGGGCTTAGGTGGGTCGGTGCAGACTCAATGGGCAGAATGGCCTCCCCTTCTGCCCTGTATGTTCTATGTATCTATGTAAGTAATTAGGAAAGCCAAAAGAATGTTACTGATTATTGTAAGGGGAATTGAATATAAAAGTAGAGAGGTTATACTTCAGTTGAATGGAGGACAAGTGAGACCACAAGCGGGATTCTCCCTTCTGGGGACTACATCCCGCAGGAAAATGGGTGAGAATCACTCCGGACTTTTTCCTCGAAGGTCCGGGCTAATTCTCCGTTTTCAAGGGGTCTAGCAGAGCCCCGGCGTGCATCCTGCAGCTCCGGCTGCCAGCAGGGCCCTGCAGTTACACCCACGCCGCCGCACATGCGCATGGCGGCCGTCTTCGTGCCAGCCCCCGCGCAACATGCCAGAGCCCTACAGGGGCCCGGCGCGGAGGAACATGGCGCCTCCTGGAATGAGTGCACCCGCCGATCGGTAGCCCCCAATCGTGGGCCTGGTCACCGTGGAGGCTCCCCACAGAGTCGGATCCCCCCCCGCCTCCCCACACCAGGATGGCCCCCGCAGCCAGAACATCGAGGTCCCACCGGGTGGGACCACATGTCAACCATGCCGGCGGGACTCGGCGGAACTTGGCGAGCACTCGGCCCGTCTAGCGTGGAGAATCACCGTGGGGGCCGCTTTCAATGGCCCACGACTGGCGCCGCGTCGCCCACGCGTGCCTGGCATATCTGCGGAGAATCACGGAAGCACCGATGCGCTGGATTTCTGGCATGAATGGGTATTCTCCACCCCCGCGCCGGGCGTGATTCCGGCACGGAAGATCGGAGAATCCCGCCACACATCTGGATTCCTCTGGTCAGTTTTGGTTTCCTTATTTAAGGAAAGATGTAAGTGCATTGGAAACGATTTACCAGGCTAATATCAGAAATAGGTGAGTTAGTTTATGAGGAAAGGTTGAACAGGTAAGGCTTGCATCCACTGGAGTTTAAAAGAGTAAGAGGCAACATATTTGAAACCATTAAGATCCTGAGGAATCTTAACAGGGTGGATATGGAGAGGATGTTTCCTGTTGTGGGAAATTATGGAACTAGGGGTCACTGTTTAAAAATAAACGGCTGGATTCTCCGTGACATCACACCAAAATTGTGAAACGCAATCAGCCGGAGAATTGGCTCTGATGCCAAAATCGGGCTTGACGCCGGTTTTGCGCCGATTCGGCATCCTTTGGACCCACTAACCCGACGAAATCGCGGTACTCGCCGCGCGGCCCAGAAGTACAGTACGCATCTCATTATCTGCCCTGACGACCGATTCTCCAGGGCCTCAGCGCTTCTGCACCTTGAATGGGCCGATTTCCCGACGGCGTGTTTCTAATGTGCTACAAAAAATTATGAAGCTGGCGTGCTGGCTGAGGCAGCTGCGAGAGGAAGTAGGAGTTGGCATGGGGGGACTGCGGGCTCCCGTATCGGACACCGGCTGTGCTTTCTGCGGGATAGGGGGGTGGGGAATGGGGGGACAGTCCGAGCAGCTGCGGATCCATGACAGGACAGGGGCAGTGCCCACGCCATTACGGCAGGCATCTTGCTCGCCACCCATCCCAACCCCTGGGAGAAAATGGCTGCAGAGGGGCAGGTGGCATCCCCTCAGGCTGGATGGCTGGCTGCCCAACAGGATGAGAATGAGAAAGAAAAGGTGGTGCCAAGGAGGCGCCGGATGAGGCCATGCATCTACAGCATGTCCTTCGAGGACCTCCCGGACCGGGCATGCTGGAGGAGACTGCGGATGAACAGGGAGACTATCAGATACATCTGCCACATGATGGCACACCTAGCACCGCATGGGAATGGGGGAGGGCACCCGTTCCTGATGGCTGTCAAGGAGACGGTCACGCTGAACTTTTACGCAAAGGGATCTTTCTAGTCGCAGAGTGGGAACCTTTCTGGCATCTCCCAGGCATAGGCACACAGGTGCATCATCGCCGTTATGGATGCCCTGTATGCCCTTGCGGACCGGTACATCCAATACTCAGTGGACCGTGCCCACCAGGATGCCCGGGCAGGGGGCAGTTCACTGCCGTCGCCGGGATGTCCCGGGTCCAGGGGGTGCATGCTGCCCTGCGGCCACCAGCTGATAACAGGCTGCTCTTCACGAACAGTCCATGAACGTTCAGGTGGTCTGTGACCAGCAGATGCGGATCCTGCACGTCTGCCCCCAGTACCCGGCACTGTACATGGCTCCTTCAAACTGGCACAGTCACTGAGTCCGACATGTACGAGGGACCCCCTCCCCCCCACACACACACACCGGCTGCGGGGCTGGTTGCTGGGCGACAGGGGTTACCCATTGCGGTCGTGGCTGATGACGCCTATACAGAGGCCACATACCGACGATGAGCACCGCTACAATGATGCCAATTGTGTGATCGGGGGTGTTGTCGAAAGGTGCTTTGGTGTCCTGAAAATGTGCTTCAGGTGCCTGGACCGCTATGGAGAGCCATTCCAGGATGAGGTCAGGAAGGTCGGCTGCATCATGGTGGTCTGCTGCTTCCTCTACAATATAGCCCAGCAGAGGGAAGATGTGCTGGAGGAGGATTAGGAGGGAGGGCAGGCCTCGGCGGATGAGGAGGATGAGGATGAGGGGGCAATGAGTGGGACATGGGGCCTGGTCAGGCACGGGAGGCCGCACAACGGTACCGCCAGGGCCAGCGCGCATGGGACACATTAATCGAGACACGTTTCATCAACGAGGGAGGAGGGGGGATGCTGGCCGGGGGTATGGACATCACAATACAATACCCCCTCACCACCGACCACACTCACCTCCCACACCACCGGCCACCCTCACCTCCCACACCACCAAACCACCCGCATGCACACCCCCCTCCGTTATATATACTTGCGGCATTACGAGCTGGGGTCACTGGGTTGGCAGTGACAGCGGTCTGGTCCATGGGGTGAAGGATGATGTCAGCCCGCTCTGCGATGAGCTCCGTGCTCCACATCGTTAGTCAATGTCTGACTCATGCCCACAGTAGTACCTTCCACCTGGGTGATCACTGCATGCGACCTGGCCAGTCCAATACACGGTCCTGCCGAATAGCGGGGGACAGTGATGGGACGGTCGGGGGAGGGTCGGAAGAGGGGAGGCTACACAGTCTACCCACTGTGGCCTCACTCATCCACCACCCTTCACCCCCAGTGGCCATCACTGTCCCCCCCACCCCCACACCCATCAGACAGAGCACCAAGGCTGGTTTTACCGGTGTGCACATGTGTTTATTGTGAACAAATAAATACAGTCTGTGCTGTAGCCCCTGTAACTAAGCTGTGCCCGACACCCGTGCCAACTTAACTGGTGTCTAACTTTTTGGCCTTACGGGCCTTACCACTATGCCTTTGTGGTTCCTCAGATGGTACAGCAGTAGTGGAGGCGACCTGCTGTGACTGCTGCCCGCGTCGAGGGTCCCCGTTGGCGCACGTCTCCTGGGGCGGATCTGCCTGGATGGGCCCGGCTGTTCCTCGGATGTCCCGGGTGACGTGGTGCCGCCCTGTTCTGCCCACTGCCCAACAGGTGGACCAGGGACAGGAGCATGGGAGTCCGATGTGCTGTAGTCTGCTGGGACATCCCCTGCAGGAGTCACTGGCATGGGCCCAGGACCTTCTTCTCCCTCGGGTGCCCGTTGGCCCCCCGGTCTTCTCCATTTAAAAAAAAAATAGAATTTGCAGTGCAATGAGACAGGGTTGCAAGTGGAGCCGTCCCCCGAGGGAATAGAGGGATACGGACCCCGGAAGTGTAGAAGATTTTAGTTTAGATGGGCAGCATGGTCAGCATAGGCTTGGAGGGCCGAAGGGCCTGTTCCTGTGCTATTCTTTTCTTTGTTCTTATTTTCCCCGCCTCTCGTCAGCGACGTAATGAGGATCACGCTCAGAAAGGGTGGGAACCTCGTGTAAATAGATTTTAATTAACTTAAATATTATTAATGGGTCCCCCCGCAACATGGTCTTCCTTAATAAATATTCATATCTCGCCATTGTAACGTTATATTGCTAATGCTTGTCAGGGGGGAAGGTAAATGGTGGCAATACTTGTCAGCAGAGGATAGGGAAATGCCGACAATGTTTGTCGGGGGTGTGGGGGGGTAGGGGAGGAAAGGAATGCCAGCAATGATTGTCAGGAGAGGGGAGAGAATACCAGCGATGTTTGTCGGGAGAGGGATTGGACTCGTGGTATTGATTGTTGGGAGGGAGGAGGGGAATCATAATAAATCTTGTCAGGAGGGGGAAGGGGAATCGTCGTGGCGATGATTGTCCGGGGGTGAGGAATCGTGGCGATGATTGTCGGGGGGAGGGGAATTGTGGTGATGATTGTCGGGGGGTGAGGCATCGTGGCGATGATTGGCAAGCGGGAGGGGAATCGTGACGGTGATTGTCGGGGGGTGAGGCATCGTGGCGATGATTGTCGGGGGAAGGGGAATCATGGCGATGATAGTCGGGGGGTGCGGCATCGTGGCGATAATTGTCGGGGGGTGAGGGATCCTGGCGATGATAGTCGGGGGGTGAGGCATCGTCGCGATAATTGTCGGGGGCTGGGGGATCGTGGTGATGATTGTCGGGGGAAGGGGAATCGTGGTGATGTTTGTCGGGGGGTGAGGCATCGTGGCGATGATTGTCGGGGGTGAGGGGAATCATGGCGATGATAGTCGGGCGGTGAGGGATCGTGGCGATGATTGTCGGGGGGTGAGGGATCGTGGCGATGATTGTCGGGGGAAGGGGAATCGTGGCGATGATTGTCGGGGGGTGAGGGATCGTGGCGATGATTGTCGGGGGGTGAGGGACCGTGGCGAAGATTGTCGGGGGAAGGGGAATCGTGGCGATATTTGTCGGGGGGTGAGGCTTCGTGGCGATGATTGTCGGGGGAAGGGGAATCGTGGCGATGATTGTCGGGGAGGGGAATCGTGGCGATGATTGTCGGGGGGTGAGGCATCGTGGCGATGATTGTCGGGGGATGAGGCATCGTGGCGGTGATTGTCGGCGGTGAGGCATCTTGGCGATGATTGTCGGGGGAAGGTGAATAGTGGGGATGATTGTCGGGGAGGTGAATCGTGGCGATGATAGTCGGGGGGTGAGGCTTCGTGGCGATGATTGTCGGGGGAAGGGGAATCGTGGCGATGATTGTCGGGGGATGAGGGATGGTGGCGAATATTGTCGGGGGATGAGGGCTCGTGGCGATAATTGTCGGGCGATGAGGCATCGTGGCGATGATTGTCGGGGGATGAGGCATCGTGGCGGTGATTGTCGGGAGGAGGGGAATCGTGGCGATGATTGTCGGGGGGTGAGGCATCGTGGCGATGATTATCGGGGGAAGGGGAATCGTGGCGACGATTGTCGGGGGGTGAGGCATCGGGGGATGAGGCATCGTGGCGATGATTGTCGGGGGGTGAGGCATCGTGGCGATCATTGTCGGGGGAAGGGGAATCGTGGCGATGATTGTCGGGGGATGAGGCATCGGGGGATGAGGCATCGTGGCGATGATTGTCGGGGAAGGGGAATCGTGGCGATGATTGTCGGGGGGTGAGGCATCGTGGCGATGATTGTCGGGGGAAGGGGAATCGTGGCGATGATTGTCGGGGGGTGAGGCATCGTGGCGATGATTGTCGGGGGGAGGGGAATCGTGGCGATGATTGTCGGGGGGTGAGGCATCGTGGCGATGATTGTCGGGGGTGAGGCACCGTGGCAATGATTGTCGGGCGAAGGGGAATCGTGGCGATGATTGTCGGAGGGAGGGGAATCGTGGCGATGATTGTCGGGGGTGAGGCACCGTGGCAATGATTGTCGGGGGAAGGGGAATCGTGGCGATGATTGTCGGGGGGAGGGAAATCGTGGCGATGATTGTCGGGGGTTGAGGCATCGTGGCGATGATTGTCGGGGGGTGAGGCATTGTGGCGATGATTGTCGGGGGAAGGGGAATCGTGGCGATGATTGTCGGGGGGTGAGGCATCGTGGCGATGATTGTCGGGGGGGTGAGGCATCGTGGCGATGATTGTCGGGGGAAGGGGAATCGTGGCGATGATTGTCGGGGGAAGGGGAATCGTGGCGATATTTGTCGGGGGGTGAGGCTTGGTGGCGATGATTGACGGGGAAGGGGAATCGTGGCGATGATTGTCGGGGGAAGGGGAATCGTGGCGATGATTGTCGGGGGATGAGGCATCGTGGCGGTGATTGTCGGGGGGAGGGGAATGGTGGCGATGATTGTCGGGGGTGAGGCATCGTGGCGATGATTGTCGGGGGAAGGGGAATCGTGGCGATGATTGTCGGGGAAGGGGAATCGTGGCGATGATTGTCGGGGGATGAGGCATCGTGGCGGTGATTGTCGGGGTAAGGGGAATTGTGGCGATGATTGTCGGGGGGGTGAGGCATCGTGGCGATGATTGTCGGGGGGTGAGGCATCGTGGCGATGATTGTTGGGGGAAGGCGAATCGTGGCGATGATTGTCGGGGGTGAGGCTTCGTGGTGATGATTGTCGGGGGTGAGGCATCGTGGCGATGATTGTCGGGGATGAGGCATCGTGGCGATGATTGTCGTGGGGTGAGGGCTCGTGGCGATGATTGTCGGGGTGTGAGCCATCGTGGCGATGATTGTCGAGGGGTGAGGCATCGTGGCGATGATTTTCGGGGGAAGGGGAATCGTGGCGATGATTGACGGGCGGGAGGGGAATCGTGGCAATGATTGTTGGGGAAGGGGAATTGTGGCGATGATTGATGGGGGGTGAGGCTACGTGGCGATGATTGTCGGGGAAGGGGAATCGTGGCGATGATTGTCGGGGGTGAGGCTTCGTGGCGACGATTGTCGGGGAAGGGGAATCGTGGCGATGATTGTCGGGGGATGAGGCATCGTGGCGATGATTGTCGAGGGGGAGGGGAATCGTGGCGATGATTGTTGGGGGATGAGGCATCGTGGCGATGATTGTTGGGGGAAGGCGAATCGTGGCGATGATTGTCGGGGGTGAGGCTTCGTGGTGATGATTGTCGGGGGTGAGGCATCGTGGCGATGATTGTCGGGGATGAGGCATCGTGGCGATGATTGTCGGGGGGTGAGGGCTCGTGGCGATGATTTTCGGGGGAAGGGGAATCGTGGCGATGATTGACGGGCGGGAGGGGAATCGTGGCAATGATTGTCGGGGAAGGGGAATTGTGGCGATGATTGACGGGGGGTGAGGCTACGTGGCGATGATTGTCGGGGAAGGGGAATCGTGGCGATGATTGTCGGGGGTGAGGCTTCGTGGCGACGATTGTCGGGGAAGGGGAATCGTGGCGATGATTGTCGGGGGATGAGGCATCGTGGCGATGATTGTCGAGGGGGAGGGGAATCGTGGCGATGATTGTTGGGGGATGAGGCATCGTGGCGATGATTGTCGAGGGGGAGGGGAATCGTGGCGATGATTGTCGGGGGATGAGGCATCGTGGCGGTGATTGTCGAGGGGGAGGGGAATCGTGGCGATGATTGTCGGGGGAAGGGGAATCGTGGCGATGATTGACGGGCGGGAGGGGAATCGTGGCGATGATTGTCGGGGAAGGGGAATTGTGGCGATGATTGTCGGGGGTGAGGCATCGTGGCGATATTTGTCGGGGGGTGAGGCTTCGTGGCGATGATTGACGGGGAAGGGGAATCGTGGCGATGTTTGTCGGGGGCTGAGGCATCGTGGCGATGATTGTCGGGGGAAGGGGAATCGTGGCGATGACTGTCGGGGGGTGAGGCATCGTGGCGATGATTGTCGGGGGGTGAGGCATCGTGGCGATGATTGTCGGGGAAGGGAAATCGTGGCGATGGTTGTTGGGGGAGGGGAATCGTGGCGATGATTGTCGGGGGGGTGAGGCATCGTGGCGATGATTGTCGGGGGGTGAGGCATTGTGGCGATGATTGTCGGGGAAGGGAAATCGTGGCCATGATTGTCGGGGGGGTGAGGCATCGTGGCGATGATTGTCGGGGGGTGAGGCATTGTGGCGATGATTGTCGGGGAAGGGAAATCGTGGCCATGATTGTCGGGGGGGTGAGGCATCGTGGCGATGATTGTCGAGGGGGAGGGGAATCGTGGCGATGATTGTCGGGGGGGTGAGGCATCGTGGCGATGATTGTCGGGGGGTGAGGCATCGTGGCGATGATTGTCGAGGGGGAGGGGAATCGTGGCGATGATTGTCGGGGGGGGTGAGGGATCGTGGCGATGATTGTCGGAGAAGGGGAATCGTGGCGATGATTAGTCGGCGGAAGGGGAATCGTGGCGATGATTGTCGGGAGGTGAGGCATCGTGGCGATGATTGTCGGGAGGTGAGGGATCGTGGCGATGATTGTCGGGAGGTGAGGGATCGTGGCGATGATAGTCGGGGGAGGGGAATCGTGGCGATGATTGTCGGGTAGGTGAGGGATCGTGGCGATGATTGTCGGAGAAGGGGAATCGTGGCGATGGTTAGTCGGCGGAAGGGGAATCGTGGCGATGATTGTCGGGGGGTGAGGCATCGTGGCGATGATTGTCGGGGGGGTGAGCCATCGTGGCGATGATTGTCGAGGGGTGAGGCATCGTGGCGATGATTGTCGAGGGAAGGGGAATCGTGGCGATGATTGACGGGGAAGGGGAAGCGTGGCGATGATTGTCGGGGAAGGGGAAGCGTGGCGATGATTGTCGGGGGGTGAAGGATCGTGGCGATGATTTTCGTGGGAAGGGGAATCGTGGCGATGATTGACGGGCGGGAGGGGAATCGTGGCAATGAGTGTCGGGGGGGTGAGGCATCGTGGCGATGATTGTCGGGGGGTGAGGCATCGTGGCGATGATTGTCGGGGAAGGGAAATCGTGGCGATGATTGTCGGGGGGTGAGGCATCATGGCGATGATAGTCGGGGGGTGAGGCATCGTGGCGATGATTGTCGAGGGGGAGGGGAATCGAGGCGATGATTGTCGGGGGGGTGAGGCATCGTGGCGATGATTGTCGGGGGGGTGAGGCATCGTGGCGATGATTGCCGAGGGGGAGGTGAATCGTGGCGATGATTGTCGGGGGGGTGAGGGATCGTGGCGATGATATTCGGAGAAGGGGAATCGTGGCGATGATTAGTCGGCGGAAGGGGAATCGTGGCGATGATTGTCGGGAGGTGAGGGATCGTGGCGATGATAGTCGGGGGGTGAGGCATCGTGGCGATAATTGTCGGGGGGTGAGGGATCCTGGCGATGATAGTCGGGGGATGGGGAATCGTGGTGATGTTTATCGGGGGGTGAGCCATCGTGCCGATGATTGTCGGGGGGTGAGGGGAATCGTGGCGATGATAGTCGGGCGGTGAGGGATCGTGGCGATGATTGTCGGGGGTGAGGGATCGTGGCGATGATTGTCGGGGGAAGGGGAATCGTGGCGATGATTGTCGGGGGTGAGGGATCGTGGCGATGATTGTCGGGGGGTGAGGGATCGTGGCTAAGATTGTCGGGGGAAGGGGAATTGTGGCGATATTTGTCGGGGGGTGAGGCTTTGTGGCGATGATTGTCGGGGGAAGGGGAATCGTGGCGATGATTGTCGGGGAGGGGAATCGTGGCGATGATTGTCGGGGAGGGGAATCGTGGCGATGATTGTCGGGGGAAGGGGAGTCGTGGCGATGATTGTCGGGGAGGGGAATCGTGGCGATGATTGTCGGGGGAGGGGAATCGTGGCGATGATTGTCGGGGGAAGGGGAGTCGTGGCGATGATTGTCGGGGAGGGGAATCGTGGCGATGATTGTCGGGGGGTGAGGCATCGTGGCGATGATTGTCGGGGGATGAGGCATCGTGGCGGTGATTGTCGGGGGGTGAGGCATCTTGGCGATGATTGTCGGGGGAAGGTGAATAGTGGGGATGATTGTCAGGGGAGGTGAATCGTGGTGATGATAGTCGGGGGGTGAGGCTTCGTGGTGATGATTGTCGGGGGAAGGGGAATCGTGGCGATTATTGTCGGGGATGAGGGATGGTGGCGAATATTGTCGGGGGGTGAGGGGTCGTGGCGATGATTGTCGGGGGATGAGGCATCGTGGCGATGATTGTCGGGGGAAGGGGAATCGTGGCGATGATTGCCGGGGGGTAAGGCATCGTGGCGATGATTGTCGGGGGATGAGGCATCGTGGCGGTGATTGTCGGGAGGAGGGGAATCGTGGCGATGATTGTCGGGGGGTGAGGCATCGTGGCGATGATTATCGGGGGAAGGGGAATCGTGGCGACGATTGTCGGGGGGTGAGGCATCGTGGCGATGATTGTCGGGGGGTGAGGCATCGTGGCGATCATTGTCGTGGGAAGGGGAATCGTGGCGATGATTGTCGGGGGATGAGGCTTCGTGGCGATGATTGTCGGGGAAGGGGAATCGTGGCGATGATTGTCGGGGGGTGAGGCATCGTGGCGATGATTGTCGGGGGAAGGGGAATCGTGGCGATGATTGTCGGGGGGTGAGGCATCGTGGCAATGATTGTCGGGGGATGAGGCATCGTGGCGGTGATTGTCGGGGGGAGGGGAATCGTGGCGATGATTGTCGGGGGGTGAGGCATCGTGGCGATGATTGTCGGGGGTGAGGCACCGTGGCAATGATTGTCGGGCGAAGGGGAATCGTGGCGATGATTGTCGGAGGGAGGGGAATCGTGGCGATGATTGTCGGGGGGTGAGGCATCGTGGCAATGATTGTCGGGGGATGAGGCATCGTGGCGGTGATTGTCGGGGGGAGGGGAATCGTGGCGATGATTGTCGGGGGGTGAGGCATCGTGGCGATGATTGTCGGGGGTGAGGCACCGTGGCAATGATTGTCGGGCGAAGGGGAATCGTGGCGATGATTGTCGGAGGGAGGGGAATCGTGGCGATGATTGTCGGGGGTGAGGCACCGTGGCAATGATTGTCGGGGGAATGGGAATCGTGGCGATGATTGTCGGGGGGAGGGGAATCGTGGCGATGGTTGTCGGGGGTTGAGGCATCGTGGCGATGATTGTCGGGTGGGTGAGGCATCGTGGCGATGATTGTCGGGGGGAAGGGGAATCGTGGCGATGATTGTCGGGGGAAGGGAAATCGTGGCGATATTTGTCGGGGGGTGAGGCTTCGTGGCGATGATTGACGGGGAAGGGGAATCGTGGCGATGATTGTCGGGGGAAGGGGAATCGTGGCGATGATTGTCGGGGGATGAGGCATCGTGGCGGTGATTGTCGGGGGGAGGGGAATCGTGGCGATGATTGTCGGGGGTGAGGCATCGTGGCGATGATTGTCGGGGGAAGGGGAATCGTGGCGATGATTGTCGGGGAAGGGGAATCGTGGCGATGATTGTCGGGGGGAGGGGAATCGTGGCGATGATTGTCGGGGGGAGGGGAATCGTGGCGATGATTGTCGGGGGTGAGGCATCGTGGCGATGATTGTCGGGGGTGAGGCATCGTGGCGATGATTGTCGGGGTAAGGGGAATTGTGGCGATGATTGTCGGGGGGGGTGAGGCATCGTGGCGATGATTGTCGGGGGGTGAGACATCGTGGCGATGATTGTTGGGGGAAGGCGAATCGTGGCGATGATTGTCGGGGGTGAGGCATCGTGGCGATGATTGTCGGGGTGTGAGCCATCGTGGCGATGATTGTCGAGGGGTGAGGCATCGTGGCGATGATTGTCGGGGGATGAGGCATCGTGGCGGTGATTGTCGGGGGATGAGGCATCGTGGCGGTGATTGTCGGGGGGAGGGGAATCGTGGCGATGATTGTCGGGGGTGAGGCATCGTGGCGATGATTGTCGGGGGTGAGGCATCGTGGCGATGATTGTCGGGGTAAGGGGAATTGTGGCGATGATTGTCGGGGGGGTGAGGCATCGTGGCGATGATTGTCGGGGGGTGAGGCATCGTGGCGATGATTGTTGGGGGAAGGCGAATCGTGGCGATGATAGTCGGGGGTGAGGTATCGTGGTGATGATTGTCGGGGGGTGAGGGCTCGTGGCGATGATTGTCGGGGTGTGAGCCATCGTGGCGATGATTGTCGAGGGGTGAGGCATCGTGGCGATGATTTTCGGGGGAAGGGGAATCGTGGCGATGATTGACGGGCGGGAGAGGAATCGTGGCAATGATTGTCGGGGAAGGGGAATTGTGGCGATGATTGTCGGGGGGTGAGGCTACGTGGCGATGATTGTCGGGGAAGGGGAATCGTGGCGATGATTGTCGGGGGTGAGGCTTCGTGGCGATGATTGTCGGGGGAAGGGGAATCGTGGCGACGATTGTCGGGGAAGGGGAATCGTGGCGATGATTGTCGGGGGTGAGGCTTCGTGGCGATGATTGTCGGGGGAAGGGGAATCGTGGCGATGATTGTCGGGGAAGGGAAATCGTGGCGATGATTGTTGGGGGAGGGGAATCGTGGCGATGATTGTCGGGGGGGGTGAGGCATCGTGGCGATGATTGTCGGGGGGGGTGAGGCATCGTGGCGATGATTGTCGGGGGGTAAGGCATTGTGGCGATGATTGTCGGGGAAGGGAAATCGTGGCCATGATTGTCGGGGGAGTGAGGCATCGTGGCGATGATTGTCGAGGGGGAGGGGAATCGTGGCGATGATTGTCGGGGGGGTGAGGCATCGTGGCGATGATTGTCGGGGGGTGAGGCATCGTGGCGATGATTGTCGAGGGGGAGGGGAATCGTGGCGATGATTGTCGGGGGGGGTGAGGGATCGTGGCGATGATTGTCGGAGAAGGGGAATCGTGGCGATGATTAGTCGGCGGAAGGGGAATCGTGGCGATGATTGTCGGGAGGTGAGGCATCGTGGCGATGATTGTCGGGAGGTGAGGGATCGTGGCGATGATAGTCGGGGGGAGGGGAATCGTGGCGATTATTGTCAGGTAGGTGAGGGATCGTGGCGATGATTGTCGGAGAAGGGGAATCGTGGCGATGATTAGTCGGCGGAAGGGGAATCGTGGCGATGATTGTCGGGGGGGTGAGGCATCGTGGCGATGATTGTCGAGGGAAGGGGAATCGTGGCGATGATTGACGGGGAAGGGGAAGCGTGGCGATGATTGTCGGGGGGTGAAGCATCGTGGCGATGATTTTCGTGGGAAGGGGAATCGTGGCGATGATTGATGGGCGGGAGGGGAATCGTGGCGATGATTGTCGGGGAAGGGGAATTGTGGCGATGATTGTCGGGGGTGAGGCATCGTGGCGATGATTGTCGGGGGAAGGGAAATCGTGGCGATGATTGTCGAGGGGTGAGGCATCGTGGCGATGATTGTCGAGGGGTGAGGCTCCGTGGCGATGATTGTCGGGGAAGGGGAATCGTGGCGATGATTGTCGGGGGGTGAGGATTCGTGGCGATGATTGTCGGGGGAAGGGGAATCGTGGCGATGAGTGTCGGAGGGTGAGGCATCGTGGCGATGATTGTCGGCGGATGAGGCATCGTGGCGATGATTCTCGAGGGGGAGGGGAATCGTGGCGATGATTGTCGGGGGGGTGAGGCATTGTGGCGATGATTGTCGGGGGGTGAGGCATCGTGGCGATGATTGTCGGGGAAGGGAAATCGTGGCGATGATTGTCGGGGGGTGAGGCATCATGGCGATGATAGTCGGGGGGTGAGGCATCGTGGCGATGATTGTCGAGGGGGAGGGGAATCGAGGCGATGATTGTCGGTGGGGTGAGGCATCGTGGCGATGATTGTCGGGGGGTGAGGCATCGTGGCGATGATTGTCGGGGGGTGAGGCATCGTGGCGATGATTGCCGAGGGGGAGGTGAATCGTGGCGATGATTGTCGGGGGGGTGAGGCATCGTGGCGATGATTGTCGGGGGGTGAGGCATCGTGGCGATGATTGCCGAGGGGGAGGTGAATCGTGGCGATGATTGCCGGGGGGGTGAGGGATCGTGGCGATGATTGTCGGAGAAGCGGAATCGTGGCGATGATTAGTCGGCGGAAGGGGAATCGTGGCGATGATTGTCGGGAGGTGAGGGATCGTGGCGATGATAGTCGGGGGGGTGAGGCATCGTGGCGATAATTGTCGGGGGGGTGAGGGATCCTGGCGATGATAGTCGGGGGGTGAGGCATCGTCGCGATAATTGTCGGGGGCTGAGGGATCGTGGCGATGATTGTCGGGGAATGGGGAATCGTGGTGATGTTTGTCGGGGGGTGAGGCATCGTGGCGATGATTGTCGGGGGGTGAGGGGAATCGTGGCGATGATAGTCGGGCGGTGAGGGATCGTGGCGATGATTGTCGGGGGGTGAGGGATCGTGGCGATGATTGTCGGGGGAAGGGGAATCGTGGTGATGTTTGTCGGGGGGTGAGGCATCGTGGCGATGATTGTCGGGGGGTGAGGGGAATCGTGGCGATGATAGTCGGGCGGTGAGGGATCGTGGCGATGATTGTCGGGGTGTGAGGGATCGTGGCGATGATTGTCGGGGGAAGGGGAATCGTGGCGATGATTGTCGGGGGTGAGGGATCGTGGCGATGATTGTCGGGGGGTGAGGGATCGTGGCGAAGATTGTCGGGGGAAGGGGAATTGTGGCGATATTTGTCGGGGGTGAGGCTTTGTGGCGATGATTGTCGGGGGAAGGGGAGTCGTGGCGATGATTGTCGGGGGAGGGGAATCGTGGCGATGATTGTCGGGGGGTGAGGCATCGTGGCGATGATTGTCGGGGGATGAGGCATCGTGGCGGTGATTGTCGGGGGGTGAGGCATCTTGGCGATGATTGTCGGGGGAAGGTGAATAGTGGGGATGATTGTCAGGGGAGGTGAATCGTGGTGATGATAGTCGGGGGGTGAGGCTTCGTGGTGATGATTGTCGGGGGAAGGGGAATCCTGGCGATTATTGTCGGGGATGAGGGATGGTGGCGAATATTGTCGGGGGGTGAGGGGTCGTGGCGATGATTGTCGGGGGATGAGGCATCGTGGCGATGATTGTCGGGGGAAGGGGAATCGTGGCGATGATTGCCGGGGGGTAAGGCGTCGTGGCGATGATTGTCAGGGGATGAGGCATCGTGGCGGTGATTGTCGGGAGGAGGGGAATTGTGGCGATGATTGTCGGGGGTTGAGGCATCGTGGCGATGATTATCGGGGGGTGAGGCATCGTGGCGATCATTGTCGGGGGAAGGGGAATCGTGGCGATGATTGTCGGGGGATGAGGCATCGTGGCGATGGTTGTCGGGGGATGAGGCATCGTGGCGATGATTGTCGTGGAAGGGGAATCGTGGCGATGATTGTCGGGGGGTGAGGCATCGTGGCGAGGATTGTTGGGGGAAGGGGAATCGTGGCGATGATTGTCGGGGGGTGAGGCATCGTGGCAATGTTTGTCGGGGGATGAGGCATCGTGGCGGTGATTGTCGGGAGAAGGGAAACGTGGCGATGATTGTCGGGGGGGTGAGGCATCGTGGCGATGATTGTCGGGGGTGAGGCACCGTGGCAATGATTGTCGGGCGAAGGGGAATCGTGGCGATGATTGTCGGAGGGAGGGGAATCGTGGCGATGATTGTCGGGGGTGAGGCACCGTGGCAACGATTGTCGGGGGAAGGGGAATCGTGGCGATGATTGTCGGGGGGAGGGTAATCGTGGCGATGATTGTCGGGGGTTGAGGCATCGTGGCGATGATTGTCGGGGGGTGAGGCATCGTGGCGATGATTGTCGGGGGAAGGGGAATCGTGGCGATTATTGTCGGGGGGTGAGGCATCGTGGCGATAATTGTCGGGGGGGTGAGGCATCGTGGCGATGATTGTCGGGGGAAGGGGAATCGTGGCGATGATTGTCGGGGGAAGGGGAATCGTGGCGATATTTGTCGGAGGGTGAGGCTTCGTGGCGATGATTGACGGGGAAGGGGAATCGTGGCGATGATTGTCGGGGGAAGGGGAATCGTGGCGATCATTGTCGGGGGATGAGGCATCGTGGCGGTGATTGTCGGGGGGAGGGGAATCGTGGCGATGATTGTCGGGGGTGAGGCATCGTGGCGATGATTGTCGGGGGAAGGGGAATCGTGGCGATGATTGTCGGGGAAGGGGAATCGTGGCGATGATTGTCGGGGGATGAGGCATCGTGGCGGTGATTGTCGGGGGGAGGGGAATCGTGGCGATGATTGTCGGGGGTGAGGCATCGTGGCGATGATTGTCGGGGGTGAGGCATCGTGGCGATGATTGTCGGGGTAAGGGGAATTGTGGCGATGATTGTCGGGGGGGTGAGGCATCGTGGCGATGATTGTCGGGGGGTGAGGCATCGTGGCGATGATTGTTGGGGGAAGGCGAATCGTGGCGATGATTGTCGGGGGTGAGGCTTCGTGGTGATGATTGTCGGGGATGAGGCATCGTGGCGATGATTGTCGGGGGGTGAGGGCTCGTGGCGATGATTGTCGGGGTGTGAGACATCGTGGCGATGATTGTCGAGGGGTGAGGCATCGTGGCGATGATTTTCGGGGGAAGGGGAATCTTGGCGATGATTGACGGGCGAGAGAGGAATCGTGGCAATGATTGTCGGGGAAGGGGAATTGTGGCGATGATTGTCGGGGGGTGAGGCTACGTGGCGATGATTGTCAGGGAAGGGGAATCGTGGCGATGATTGTCGGGGGTGAGGCTTCGTGGCGATGATTGTCGGGGGAAGGGGAATCGTGGCGACGATTGTCGGGGAAGGGGAATCGTGGCGATGATTGTCGGGGGATGAGGCATCGTGGCGATGATTGTCGAGGGGGAGGGGAATCGTGGCGATGATTGTTGGGGGATGAGGCATCGTGGCGATGATTGTCGAGGGGGAGGGGAATCGTGGCGATGATTGTCGGGGGATGAGGCATCGTGGCGGTGATTGTCGAGGGGGAGGGGAATCGTGGCGATGATTGTCGGGGGAAGGGGAATCGTGGCGATGATTGACGGGCGGGAGGGGAATCGTGGCGATGATTGTCGGGGAAGGGGAATTGTGGCGATGATTGTCGGGGGTGAGGCATCGTGGCGATATTTGTCGGGGGGTGAGACTTCGTGGCGATGATTGACGGGGAAGGGGAATCGTGGCGATGTTTGTCGGGGGCTGAGGCATCGTGGCGATGATTGTCGGGGGAAGGGGAATCGTGGCGATGACTGTCGGGGGGTGAGGCATCGTGGCGATGATTGTCGGGGAATGAGGCATTGTGGCGGTGATTGTCGGGGGGAGGGGAATCGTGGCGATGATTGTCGGGGGGTGAGGAATCGTGGCGATGATTGTCGGGGGGGTGAGGCATCGTGGCGATGATTGTCGGGGGGTGAGGCATCGTGGCGATGATTGTCGGGGAAGGGAAATCGTGGCGATGATTGTCGGGGGGTGAGGCATCATGGCGATGATAGTCGGGGGGTGAGGCATCGTGGCGATGATTGTCGAGGGGGAGGGGAATCGAGGCGATGATTGTCGGAGGGGTGAGGCATCGTGGCGATGATTGTCGGGGGGTGAGGCATCGTGGCGATGATTGCCGAGGGGGAGGTGAATCGTGGCGATGATTGTCGGGGGGGTGAGGGATCGTGGCGATGATTGTCGGAGAAGGGGAATCGTGGCGATGATTAGTCGGCGGAAGGGGAATCGTGGCGATGATTGTCGGGAGGTGAGGGATCGTGGCGATGATAGTCGGGGGGTGAGGCATCGTGGCGATGATTGTCGGGGGGTGAGGCATCGTGGCGATGATTGCCGAGGGGGAGGTGAATCGTGGCGATGATTGTCGGGGGGGTGAGGGATCGTGGCGATGATTGTCGGAGAAGGGGAATCGTGGCGATGATTAGTCGGCGGAAGGGGAATCGTGGCGATGATTGTCGGAAGGTGAGGGATCGTGGCGATGATTGTCGGAGAAGGGGAATCGTGGCGATGATTGTCGGGGGGTGAGGGATCCTGGCGATGATAGTCGGGGGGTGAGGCATCGTCGCGATAATTGTCGGGGGCTGAGGGATCGTGGCGATGATTGTCGGGGGGTGAGGCATCGTGGCGATGATTGTCGGGGGTGAGGGGAATCGTGGCGATGATAGTCGGGCGGTGAGGGATCGCGGCGATGATTGTCGGGGGGTGAGGGATCGTGGCGATGATTGTCGGGGGAAGGGGAATCGTGGCGATGATTGTCGGGGGTGAGGGATCGTGGCGATGATTGTCGGGGGGTGAGGGATCGTGGCGAAGATTGTCGGGGGAAGAGGAATTGTGGCGATATTTGTCGGGGGGTGAGGCTTTGTGGCGATGATTGTCGGGGGAAGGGGAGTCGTGGCGATGATTGTCGGGGGAGGGGAATCGTGGCGATGATTGTCGGGGGGTGAGGCATCGTGGCGATGATTGTCGGGGGATGAGGCATCTTGGCGATGATTGTCGGGGGAAGGTGAATAGTGGGGATGATTGTCAGGGGAGGTGAATCGTGGTGATGATAGTCGGGGGGTGAGGCTTCGTGGTGATGATTGTCGGGGGAAGGGGACTCGTGGCGATTATTGTCGGAGATGAGGGATTGTGGCGAATATTGTCGGGGGGTGAGGGGTCGTGGCGATGATTGTCGGGGGAAGGGGAATCGTGGCGATGATTGCCGGGGGGTAAGGCATCGTGGCGATGATTGTCGGGGGTGAGGCATCGTGGCGAAGATTGTCGGGGGAAGGGGAATCGTGGCGATGATTGTCGGGGGATGAGGCATCGTGGCGAAGATTGTCGGGGGGTGAGGCATCGTGGCGATGATTGTCGGGGGAAGGGGAATCGTGGCGGTGATTGTCGGGAGGAATGGGAATCGTGGCGATGATTGTCGGGGGGTGAGGCATCGTGGCGAAGATTGTCGGGGGGTGAGGCATCGTGGTGATGATTGTCGGGGGAAGGGGAATCGTGGCGATGATTGTCGGGGGATGAGGCATCGTGGCGATGATTGTCGGGGGATGAGGCATCGTGGCGATGATTGTCGGGGGAAGGGGAATCGTGGCGATATTTGTCGGGGGGTGAGGGATCGTGGCGATGATTGTCGGGGGAAGGGGAATCATGGCGATGATTGTCGGGGGGTGAGGCTTCGTGGCGATGATTGTCGGGGAAGGGGAATCGTGGCGATGATTGTCGGGGGGTGAGGCATCGTGGCGATGATTGTCGGGGGAAGGGGAATCGTGGCGATGATTGTCGGGGGGTGAGGCATCGTGGCGATGATTGTCGGGGGATGAGGCATCGTGGCGGTGATTGTCGGGGGGGAGGGGAATCGTGGCGATGATTGTCGGGGGGTGAGGCATCGTGGCGATGATTGTCGGGGGGTGAGGCATCGTGGCGATGATTGTCGGGGGTGAGGCATCGTGGCGATGATTGTCGGGAGGTGAGGCACCGTGGCGATGATTGTCGGGGGAAGGGGAATCGTGGCGATGATTGTCGGGGGGAGGGGAATCGTGGCGATGATTGTCGGGGGAGGGGAATCGTGGCGATGAGTGTCGGGGGGTGAGGCATCGTGGCGATGATTGTCGGGGGGGCGAGGCATCGTGGCGATGATTGTCGGGGAAGGGGAATTGTGGCGATGATTGTCGGGGGGTGAGGCATCGTGGCGATGATTGTCGGGGGGGTGAGGAATCGTGGCGATGATTATCGGGGGTAGGGGAATTGTGGCGATATTTGTCGGGGGGTGAGGCTTCGTGGCGATGATTGACGGGGAAGGGGAATCGTGGCGATGATTGTGGGGGGTGAGGCATCGTGGCGATGATTGTCGGGGGAATGGGAATCGTGGTGATGAGTGTCGGGAGTGAGGCATCGTGGCGATGATTGGCGGTGGATGAGGCATCGTGTCGGTGATTGTCGGGGGGAGGGGAATCGTGGCGATGATTGTCGGGGGGTGAGGCATCGTGGCGATGATTGTTGGGGGTGAGGCATCGTGGCGATGATTGTCGGGGAAGGGGAATCGTGGCGATGATTGTCGGGGGGGTGAGGCATCGTGGCGATGATTGTCGGGGGGTGAGGCATCGTGGCGATGATTGTTGGGGGAAGGCGAATCGTGGCGATGATAGTCGGGGGGTGAGGCTTCGTGGCGATGATTGTCGGGGGGTGAGGGCTCGTGGCGATGATTGTCGGGGTGTGAGCCATCGTGGCGATGATATTCGGGGGAAGGGGAATCGTGGCGATGATTGACGGGCGGGAGGGGAATCGTGGCGATGATTGTCGGGGAAGGGGAATTGTGGCGATGATTGTCGGGGGTGAGGCATCGTGGCGATATTTGTCGGGGGGTGAGGCTTCGTGGCGATGATTGACGGGGAAGGGGAATCTTGGCGATGATTGTCGGGGGGTTAGGCATCGTGGCGATGACTGTCGGGGGATGAGGCATCGTGGCGATGATTGTCGGGGGATGAGGCATCGTGGCGATGATTGTCGGGGGAAGGGGAATCGTGGCGATGATTGTCGGGGGGTGAGGCATCATGGCGATGATTGTCGGGGGAAGGGGAATCGTGGCGATGATTGTCGGGGGGTGAGGCATCGTGGCGATGATTGTCGGGGGATGAGGCATCGTGGCGGTGATTGTCGGGGGGAGGGGAATCGTGTCGATGATTAGTCGGCGGAAGGGGAATCGTGGCGATGATTGTCGGGAGGTGAGGGATCGTGGCGATGATAGTCGGGGGGTGAGGCATCGTGGCAATGATTGTCGGGGGGTGAGGCATCGTGGCGATGATTGCCGAGGGGGAGGTGAATCGTGGCGATGATTGTCGGGGGGGTGAGGGATCGTGGCGATGATTGTCGGAGAAGGGGAATCGTGGCGATGATTAGTCGGCGGAAGGGGAATCGTGGCGATGATTGTCGGGGAAGGGGAATTGTGGCGATGATTGTCGGGGGGTGAGGCTACGTGGCGATGATTGTCGGGGAAGGGGAATCGTGGCGATGATTGTCGGGGGTGAGGCTTCGTGGCGACGATTGTCGGGGAAGGGGAATCGTGGCGATGATTGTCGGGGGATGAGGCATCGTGGCGATGATTGACGAGGGGGAGGGGAATCGTGGCGATGATTGTTGGGGGATGAGGCATCGTGGCGATGATTGTCGAGGGGGAGGGGAATCGTGGCGATGATTGTCGGGGGATGAGGCATCGTGGCGGTGATTGTCTAGGGGGAGGGGAATCGTGGCGATGATTGTCGGGGGAAGGGGAATCGTGGCGATGATTGACGGGCGGGAGGGGAATCGTGGCGATGATTGTCGGGGAAGGGGAATTGTGGCGATGATTGTCGGGGGTGAGGCATCGTGGCGATATTTGTCGGGGGGTGAGGCTTCGTGGCGATGATTGACGGGGAAGGGGAATCGTGGCGATGTTTGTCGGGGGCTGAGGCATCGTGGCGATGATTGTCGGGGGAAGGGGAATCGTGGCGATGACTGTCGGGGGGTGAGGCATCGTGGCGATGATTGTCGGGGAATGAGGCATTGTGGCGGTGATTGTCGGGGGGAGGGGAATCGTGGCGATGATTGTCGGGGGGTGAGGCATCGTGGCAATGATTGTCGGGGGGTGAGGCATCGTGGCGATGATTGTCGGGGAAGGGAAATCGTGGCGATGGTTGTTGGGGGAGGGGAATCGTGGCGATGATTGTCGGGGGGGGTGAGGCATCGTGGCGATGATTGTCGGGGGGTGAGGCATTGTGGCGATGATTGTCGGGGAAGGGAAATCGTGGCCATGATTGTCGGGGGGGTGAGGCATCGTGGCGATGATTGTCGGGGGGTGAGGCATTGTGGCGATGATTGTCGGGGAAGGGAAATCGTGGCCATGATTGTCGGGGGGGTGAGGCATCGTGGCGATGATTGTCGGGGGGTGAGGCATCGTGGCGATGATTGTCGAGGGGGAGGGGAATCGTGGCGATGATTGTCGGGGGGGGTGAGGGATCGTGGCGATGATTGTCGGAGAAGGTGGAATCGTGGCGATGATTAGTCGGCGGAAGGGGAATCGTGGCGATGATTGTCGGGAGGTGAGGCATCGTGGCGATGATTGTCGGGAGGTGAGGGATCGTGGCGATGATTGTCGGGAGGTGAGGGATCGTGGCGATGATAGTCGGAGGAGGGGAATCGTGGCGATGATTGTCGGGTAGGTGAGGGATCGTGGCGATGATTGTCGGAGAAGGGGAATCGTGGCGATGGTTAGTCGGCGGAAGGGGAATCGTGGCGATGATTGTCGGGGGGTGAGGCATCGTGGCGATGATTGTCGGGGGGGTGAGCCATCGTGGCGATGATTGTCGAGGGGTGAGGCATCGTGGCGATGATTGTCGAGGGAAGGGGAATCGTGGCGATGATTGACGGGGAAGGGGAAGCGTGGCGATGATTGTCGGGGAAGGGGAAGCGTGGCGATGATTGTCGGGGGCTGAAGGATCGTGGCGATGATTTTCGTGGGAAGGGGAATCGTGGCGATGATTGACGGGCGGGAGGGGAATCGTGGCGATGAGTGTCGGGGGCTGAGGCATCGTGGCGATGATTGTCGGGGGGTGAGGCATCGTGGCGATGATTGTCGGGGAAGGGAAATCGTGGCGATGATTGTCGGGGGGTGAGGCATCATGGCGATGATAGTCGGGGGGTGAGGCATCGTGGCGATGATTGTCGAGGGGGAGGGGAATCGAGGCGATGATTGTCGGGGGGGTGAGGCATCGTGGCGATGATTGTCGGGGGAAGGGGAATCGTGGCGATGATTGTCGGGGGGTGAGGCATCGTGGCGATGATTGTCGGGGGATGAGGCATCGTGGCGGTGATTGTCGGGGGGAGGGGAATCGTGTCGATGATTAGTCGGCGGAAGGGGAATCGTGGCGATGATTGTCGGGAGGTGAGGGATCGTGGCGATGATAGTCGGGGGGTGAGGCATCGTGGCGATGATTGTCGGGGGGTGAGGCATCGTGGCGATGATTGCCGAGGGGGAGGTGAATCGTGGCGATGATTGTCGGGGGGGTGAGGGATCGTGGCGATGATTGTCGGAGAAGGGGAATCGTGGCGATGATTAGTCGGCGGAAGGGGAATCGTGGCGATGATTGTCGGAAGGTGAGGGATCGTGGCGATGATAGTCGGGGGGGTGAGGCATCGTGGCGATAATTGTCGGGGGGTGAGGGATCCTGGCGATGATAGTCGGGGGGTGAGGCATCGTCGCGATAATTGTCGGGGGCTGAGGGATCGTGGCGATGATTGTCGGGGGGTGAGGCATCGTGGCGATGATTGTCGGGGGGTGAGGGGAATCGTGGCGATGATAGTCGGGCGGTGAGGGATCGTGGCGATGATTGTCGGGGGGTGAGGGATCGTGGCGATGATTGTCGGGGGAAGGGGAATCGTGGCGATGATTGTCGGGGGTGAGGGATCGTGGCGATGATTGTCGGGGGGTGAGGGATCGTGGCGAAGATTGTCGGGGGAAGGGGAATTGTGGCGATATTTGTCGGGGGGTGAGGCTTTGTGGCGATGATTGTCGGGGGAAGGGGAGTCGTGGCGATGATTGTCGGGGGAGGGGAATCGTGGCGATGATTGTCGGGGGGTGAGGCATCGTGGAGATGATTGTCGGGGGGTGAGGCATCGTGGCGATGATTGTCGGGGGATGAGGCATCTTGGCGATGATTGTCGGGGGGTGAGGCATCTTGGCGATGATTGTCGGGGGAAGGTGAATAGTGGGGATGATTGTCAGGGGAGGTGAATCGTGGTGATGATAGTCGGGGGGTGAGGCTTCGTGGTGATGATTGTCGGGGGAAGGGGAATCGTGGCGATTATTGTCGGAGATGAGGGATTGTGGCGAACATTGCCGGGGGGTGAGGGGTCGTGGCGATGATTGTCGGGGGAAGGGGAATCGTGGCGATGATTGCCGTGGGGTAAGGCATCGTGGCGAAGATTGTCGGGGGGTGGGGCATCGTGGCGATGATTGTCGGGGGGTGAGGCATCGTGGCGATGATTGTCGGGGGAAGGGGAATCGTGGCGATGATTGTCGGGGGATGAGGCATCGTGGCGAAGATTGCCGGGGGGTGAGGCATCGTGGCGATGATTGTCGGGGGAAGGGGAATCGTGGCGGTGATTGTCGGGAGGAATGGGAATCGTGGCGATGATTGTCGGGGGGTGAGGCATCGTGGCGAAGATTGTCGGGGGGTGAGGCATCGTGGCGATGATTGTCGGGGGATGAGGCATCGTGGCGATGATTGTCGGGGGAAGGGGAATCGTGGCGATATTTGTCGGGGGGTGAGGGATCGTGGCGATGATTGTCGGGGGAAGGGGAATCGTGGCGATGATTGTCGGGGGGTGAGGCTTCGTGGCGATGATTGTCGGGGAAGGGGAATCGTGGCGATGATTGTCAGGGGGTGAGGCATCGTGGCGATGATTGTCGGGGGATGAGGCATCGTGGCGGTGATTGTCGGGGGGAGGGGAATCGTGGCGATGATTGTCGGGGGGTGAGGCATCGTGGCGATGATTGTCGGGAGGTGAGGCACCGTGGCGATGATTGTCGGGGGAAGGGGAATCGTGGCGATGATTGTCGGGGGGAGGGGAATCGTGGCGATGATTGTCGGGGAGGGGAATCGTGGCGATGAGTGTCGGGGGGTGAGGCATCGTGGCGATGATTGTCGGGGGGGCAAGGCATCGTGGCAATGATTGTCGGGGGAAGGGGAATCGTGGCTATGATTGTCGGGGGGTGAGGCATCGTGGCGATGGTTGTCGGGGGGGTGAGGAATCGTGGCGATGATTATCGGGGGAAGGGGAATCGTGGCGATATTTGTCGGGGGGTGAGGCTTCGTGGCGATGATTGACGGGGAAGGGGAATCGTGGCGATGATTGTCGGGGGGAGGGGAATCGTGGCGATGATTGTCCGGGGAGGGGAATCGTGGCGATGAGTGTCGGGGGGTGAGGCATCGTGGCGATGATTGTCGGGGGGGCGAGGCATCGTGGCAATGATTGTCGGGGGAAGGGGAATCGTGGCGATGATTGTCGGGGGGTGAGGCATCGTGGCGATGATTGTCGGGGGGGTGAGGAATCGTGGCGATGAGTGTCGGGGGGTGAGGCATCGTGGCGATGATTATCGGGGGGGCGAGGCATCGTGGCAATGATTGTCGGGGGAAGGGGAATCGTGGCGATGATTGTCGGGGGGTGAGGCATCGTGGCGATGATTGTCGGGGGGGTGAGGAATCGTGGCGATGATTATCGGGGGAAGGGGAATCGTGGCGATGATTGACGGGGAAGGGGAATCGTGGCGATGATTGTGGGGGGTGAGGCATCGTGGCGATGATTGTCGGGGGAATGGGAATCGTGGCGATGACTGTCGGGAGTGAGGCATCGTGGCGATGATTGGCGGTGGATGAGGCATCGTGTCGGTGATTGTCGGGGGGAGGGGAATCGTGGCGATGATTGTCGGGGGGTGAGGCATCGTGGCGATGATTGTCGGGGGTGAGGCATCGTGGCGATGATTGTCGGGGAAGGGGAATCGTGGCGATGATTGTCGGGGGGGTGAGGCATCGTGGCGATGATTGTCGGGGGGTGAGGCATCGTGGCGATGATTGTTGGGGGAAGGCGAATCGTGGCGATGATAGTCGGGGGGTGAGGCTTCGTGGTGATGATTGTCGGTGGTGAGGCATCGTGGCGATGATTGTCGGGGGTGAGGCATCGTGGCGATGATTGTCGGGGGGTGAGGCTTCGTGGTGATGATTGTCGGGGGGTGAGGCATCGTGGCGATGATTGTCGGGGGTGAGGCATCGTGGCGATGATTGTCGGGGGGTGAGGCTTCGTGGTGATGATTGTCGGGGGGTGAGGCATCGTGGCGATGATTGTCGGGGGTGAGGCTTCGTGGTGATGATTGTCGGTGGTGAGGCATCGTGGCGATGATTGTCGGGGGTGAGGCATCGTGGCGATGATTGTCGGGGGGTGAGGGCTCGTGGCGATGATTGTCGGGGTGTGAGCCATCGTGGCGATGATTGTAGAGGGCTGAGGCATCGTGGCGATGATATTCGGGGGAAGGGGAATCGTGGCGATGATTGACGGGCGGGAGGGGAATCGTGGCGATGATTGTCGGGGAAGGGGAGTTGTGGCGATGATTGTCGGGGGTGAGGCATCGTGGCGATATTTGTCGGGGGGTGAGGCTTCGTGGCGATGATTGACGGGGTAGGGGAATCTTGGCGATGATTGTCGGGGGGTTAGGCATCGTGGCGATGACTGTCGGGGGATGAGGCATCGTGGCGATGATTGTCGGGGGATGAGGCATCGTGGCGGTGATTGTCGGGAGGAGGGGAATCGTGGCGATGATTGTCGGGGGGTGAGGCATCGTGGCGATGATTATCGGGGGAAGGGGAATCGTGGCGACGATTGTCGGGGGGTGAGGCATCGGGGGATGAGGCATCGTGGCGATGATTGTCGGGGGGTAGGCATCGTGGCGATCATTGTCGGAGGAACGGGAATCGTGGCGATGATTGTCGGGGGATGAGGCATCGGGGGATGAGGCATCGTGGCGATGATTGTCGGGGAAGGGGAATCGTGGCGATGATTGTCGGGGGGTGAGGCATCGTGGCGATGATTGTCGGGGGAAGGGGAATCGTGGCGATGATTGTCGGGGGGTGAGGCATCGTGGCGATGATTGTCGGGGGGAGGGGAATCGTGGCGATGATTGTCGGGGGGTGAGGCATCGTGGCGATGATTGTCGGGGGTGAGGCACCGTGGCAATGATTGTCGGGCGAAGGGGAATCGTGGCGATGATTGTCGGAGGGAGGGGAATCGTGGCGATGATTGTCGGGGGTGAGGCACCGTGGCAATGATTGTCGGGGGAAGGGGAATGGTGGCGATGATTGTCGGGGGGAGGGAAATCGTGGCGATGATTGTCGGGGGTTGAGGCATCGTGGCGATGATTGTCGGGGGGTGAGGCATTGTGGCGATGATTGTCGGGGGAAGGGGAATCGTGGCGATGATTGTCGGGGGGTGAGGCATCGTGGCGATGATTGTCGGGGGGGTGAGGCATCGTGGCGATGATTGTCGGGGGAAGGGGAATCGTGGCGATGATTGTCGGGGGAAGGGGAATCGTGGCGATATTTGTCGGGGGGTGAGGCTTGGTGGCGATGATTGACGGGGAAGGGGAATCGTGGCGATGATTGTCGGGGGAAGGGGAATCGTGGCGATGATTGTCGGGGGATGAGGCATCGTGGCGGTGATTGTCGGGGGGAGGGGAATCGTGGCGATGATTGTCGGGGGTGAGGCATCGTGGCGATGATTGTCGGGGGAAGGGGAATTGTGGCGATGATTGTCGGGGGGGTGAGGCATCGTGGCGATGATTGTCGGGGGGTGAGGCATCGTGGCGATGATTGTTGGGGGAAGGCGAATCGTGGCGATGATTGTCGGGGGTGAGGCTTCGTGGTGATGATTGTCGTGGGTGAGGCATCGTGGCGATGATTGTCGGGGATGAGGCATCGTGGCGATGATTGTCGGGGGGTGAGGGCTCGTGGCGATGATTGTCGGGGTGTGAGCCATCGTGGCGATGATTGTCGAGGGGTGAGGCATCGTGGCGATGATTTTCGGGGAAAGGGGAATCGTGGCGATGATTGACGGGCGGGAGGGGAATCGTGGCAATGATTGTCGGGGAAGGGGAATTGTGGCGATGATTGTCGGGGGGTGAGGCTACGTGGCGATGATTGTCGGGGAAGGGGAATCGTGGCGATGATTGTCGGGGGTGAGGCTTCGTGGCGATGATTGTCGGGTGGTGAGGGCTCGTGGCGATGATTGTCGGGGTGTGAGCCATCGTGGCGATGATTGTAGAGGGCTGAGGCATCGTGGCGATGATATTCGGGGGAAGGGGAATCGTGGCGATGATTGACGGGCGGGAGGGGAATCGTGGCGATGATTGTCGGGGAAAGGGAATTGTGGCGATGATTGTCGGGGGTGAGGCATCGTGGCGATATTTGTCGGGGGGTGAGGCTTCGTGGCGATGATTGACGGGGTAGGGGAATCTTGGCGATGATTGTCGGGGGGTTAGGCATCGTGGCGATGACTGTCGGGGGATGAGGCATCGTGGCGATGATTGTCGGGGGATGAGGCATCGTGGCGGTGATTGTCGGGAGGAGGGGAATCGTGGCGATGATTGTCGGGGGGTGAGGCATCGTGGCGATGATTATCGGGGGAAGGGGAATCGTGGCGACGATTGTCGGGGGGTGAGGCATCGGGGGATGAGGCATCGTGGCGATGATTGTCGGGGGGTAGGCATCGTGGCGATCATTGTCGGAGGAACGGGAATCGTGGCGATGATTGTCGGGGGATGAGGCATCGGGGGATGAGGCATCGTGGCGATGATTGTCGGGGAAGGGGAATCGTGGCGATGATTGTCGGGGGGTGAGGCATCGTGGCGATGATTGTCGGGGGAAGGGGAATCGTGGCGATGATTGTCGGGGGGTGAGGCATCGTGGCGATGATTGTCGGGGGGAGGGGAATCGTGGCGATGATTGTCGGGGGGTGAGGCATCGTGGCGATGATTGTCGGGGGTGAGGCACCGTGGCAATGATTGTCGGGCGAAGGGGAATCGTGGCGATGATTGTCGGAGGGAGGGGAATCGTGGCGATGATTGTCGGGGGTGAGGCACCGTGGCAATGATTGTCGGGGGAAGGGGAATCGTGGCGATGATTGTCGGGGGGAGGGAAATCGTGGCGATGATTGTCGGGGGTTGAGGCATCGTGGCGATGATTGTCGGGGGGTGAGGCATTGTGGCGATGATTGTCGGGGGAAGGGGAATCGTGGCGATGATTGTCGGGGGGTGAGGCATCGTGGCGATGATTGTCGGGGGGGTGAGGCATCGTGGCGATGATTGTCGGGGGAAGGGGAATCGTGGCGATGATTGTCGGGGGAAGGGGAATCGTGGCGATATTTGTCGGGGGGTGAGGCTTGGTGGCGATGATTGACGGGGAAGGGGAATCGTGGCGATGATTGTCGGGGGAAGGGGAATCGTGGCGATGATTGTCGGGGGATGAGGCATCGTGGCGGTGATTGTCGGGGGGAGGGGAATCGTGGCGATGATTGTCGGGGGTGAGGCATCGTGGCGATGATTGTTGGGGGAAGGCGAATCGTGGCGATGATTGTCGGGGGTGAGGCTTCGTGGTGATGATTGTCGTGGGTGAGGCATCGTGGCGATGATTGTCGGGGATGAGGCATCGTGGCGATGATTGTCGGGGGGTGAGGGCTCGTGGCGATGATTGTCGGGGTGTGAGCCATCGTGGCGATGATTGTCGAGGGGTGAGGCATCGTGGCGATGATTTTCGGGGAAAGGGGAATCGTGGCGATGATTGACGGGCGGGAGGGGAATCGTGGCAATGATTGTCGGGGAAGGGGAATTGTGGCGATGATTGTCGGGGGGTGAGGCTACGTGGCGATGATTGTCGGGGAAGGGGAATCGTGGCGATGATTGTCGGGGGTGAGGCTTCGTGGCGACGATTGTCGGGGAAGGGGAATCGTGGCGATGATTGTCGGGGGATGAGGCATCGTGGCGATGATTGACGAGGGGGAGGGGAATCGTGGCGATGATTGTTGGGGGATGAGGCATCGTGGCGATGATTGTCGAGGGGGAGGGGAATCGTGGCGATGATTGTCGGGGGATGAGGCATCGTGGCGGTGATTGTCTAGGGGGAGGGGAATCGTGGCGATGATTGTCGGGGGAAGGGGAATCGTGGCGATGATTGACGGGCGGGAGGGGAATCATGGCGATGATTGTCGGGGAAGGGGAATTGTGGCGATGATTGTCGGGGGTGAGGCATCGTGGCGATATTTGTCGGGGGGTGAGGCTTCGTGGCGATGATTGACGGGGAAGGGGAATCGTGGCGATGTTTGTCGGGGGCTGAGGCATCGTGGCGATGATTGTCGGGGGAAGGGGAATCGTGGCGATGACTGTCGGGGGGTGAGGCATCGTGGCGATGATTGTCGGGGAATGAGGCATTGTGGCGGTGATTGTCGGGGGGAGGGGAATCGTGGCGATGATTGTCGGGGGGTGAGGCATCGTGGCAATGATTGTCGGGGGGTGAGGCATCGTGGCGATGATTGTCGGGGAAGGGAAATCGTGGCGATGGTTGTTGGGGGAGGGGAATCGTGGCGATGATTGTCGGGGGGGGTGAGGCATCGTGGCGATGATTGTCGGGGGGTGAGCCATTGTGGCGATGATTGTCGGGGAAGGGAAATCGTGGCCATGATTGTCGGGGTGGTGAGGCATCGTGGCGATGATTGTCGGGGGGTGAGGCATTGTGGCGATGATTGTCGGGGAAGGGAAATCGTGGCCATGATTGTCGGGGGGGTGAGGCATCGTGGCGATGATTGTCGGGGGGTGAGGCATCGTGGCGATGATTGTCGAGGGGGAGGGGAATCGTGGCGATGATTGTCGGGGGGGGTGAGGGATCGTGGCGATGATTGTCGGAGAAGGTGGAATCGTGGCGATGATTAGTCGGCGGAAGGGGAATCGTGGCGATGATTGTCGGGAGGTGAGGCATCGTGGCGATGATTGTCGGGAGGTGAGGGATCGTGGCGATGATTGTCGGGAGGTGAGGGATCGTGGCGATGATAGTCGGAGGAGGGGAATCGTGGCGATGATTGTCGGGTAGGTGAGGGATCGTGGCGATGATTGTCGGAGAAGGGGAATCGTGGCGATGGTTAGTCGGCGGAAGGGGAATCGTGGCGATGATTGTCGGGGGGTGAGGCATCGTGGCGATGATTGTCGGGGGGGTGAGCCATCGTGGCGATGATTGTCGAGGGGTGAGGCATCGTGGCGATGATTGTCGAGGGAAGGGGAATAGTGGCGATGATTGACGGGGAAGGGGAAGCGTGGCGATGATTGTCGGGGAAGGGGAAGCGTGGCGATGATTGTCGGGGGGTGAAGGATCGTGGCGATGATTTTCGTGGGAAGGGGAATCGTGGCGATGATTGACGGGCGGGAGGGGAATCGTGGCGATGAGTGTCGGGGGGTGAGGCATCGTGGCGATGATTGTCGGGGGGTGAGGCATCGTGGCGATGATTGTCGGGGAAGGGAAATCGTGGCGATGATTGTCGGGGGGTGAGGCATCATGGCGATGATAGTCGGGGGGTGAGGCATCGTGGCGATGATTGTCGAGGGGGAGGGGAATCGAGGCGATGATTGTCGGGGGGGTGAGGCATCGTGGCGATGATTGTCGGGGGGGTGAGGCATCGTGGCGATGATTGCCGAGGGGGAGGTAAATCGTGGCGATGATTGTCGGGGGGGTGAGGGATCGTGGCGATGATTTTCGGAGAAGGGGAATCGTGGCGATGATTAGTCGGCGGAAGGGGAATCGTGGCGATGATTGTCGGGAGGTGAGGGCTCGTGGCGATGATAGTCGGGGGGTGAGGCATCGTGGCGATAATTGTCGGGGGGTGAGGGATCCTGGCGATGATAGTCGGGGGGTGAGGCATCGTCGCGATAATTGTCGGGGGCTGAGGGATCGTGGCGATGATTGTCGGGGGATGGGGAATCGTGGTGATGTTTATCGGGGGGTGAGCCATCGTGCCGATGATTGTCGGGGGGTGAGGGGAATCGTGGCGATGATAGTCGGGCGGTGAGGGATCGTGGCGATGATTGTCGGGGGGTGAGGGATCGTGGCGATGATTGTCGGGGGAAGGGGAATCGTGGCGATGATTGTCGGGGGTGAGGGATCGTGGCGATGATTGTCGGGTAGGTGAGGGATCGTGGCGATGATTGTCGGAGAAGGGGAATCGTGGCGATGGTTAGTCGGCGGAAGGGGAATCGTGGCGATGATTGTCGGGGGGTGAGGCATCGTGGCGATGATTGTCGGGGGGGTGAGCCATCGTGGCGATGATTGTCGAGGGGTGAGGCATCGTGGCGATGATTGTCGAGGGAAGGGGAATCGTGGCGATGATTGACGGGGAAGGGGAAGCGTGGCGATGATTGTCGGGGAAGGGGAAGCGTGGCGATGATTGTCGGGGGGTGAAGGATCGTGGCGATGATTTTCGTGGGAAGGGGAATCGTGGCGATGATTGACGGGCGGGAGGGGAATCGTGGCGATGAGTGTCGGGGGGTGAGGCATCGTGGCGATGATTGTCGGGGGGTGAGGCATCGTGGCGATGATTGTCGGGGAAGGGAAATCGTGGCGATGATTGTCGGGGGGTGAGGCATCATGGCGATGATAGTCGGGGGGTGAGGCATCGTGGCGATGATTGTCGAGGGGGAGGGGAATCGAGGCGATGATTGTCGGGGGGGTGAGGCATCGTGGCGATGATTGTCGGGGGGGTGAGGCATCGTGGCGATGATTGCCGAGGGGGAGGTGAATCGTGGCGATGATTGTCGGGGGGGTGAGGGATCGTGGCGATGATTTTCGGAGAAGGGGAATCGTGGCGATGATTAGTCGGCGGAAGGGGAATCGTGGCGATGATTGTCGGGAGGTGAGGGCTCGTGGCGATGATAGTCGGGGGGTGAGGCATCGTGGCGATAATTGTCGGGGGGTGAGGGATCCTGGCGATGATAGTCGGGGGGTGAGGCATCGTCGCGATAATTGTCGGGGGCTGAGGGATCGTGGCGATGATTGTCGGGGGATGGGGAATCGTGGTGATGTTTATCGGGGGGTGAGCCATCGTGCCGATGATTGTCGGGGGGTGAGGGGAATCGTGGCGATGATAGTCGGGCGGTGAGGGATCGTGGCGATGATTGTCGGGGGGTAAGGGATCGTGGCGATGATTGTCGGGGGAAGGGGAATCGTGGCGATGATTGTCGGGGGTGAGGGATCGTGGCGATGATTGTCGGGGGGTGAGGGATCGTGGCTAAGATTATCGGGGGAAGGGGAATTGTGGCGATATTTGTCGGGGGGTGAGGCTTTGTGGCGATGATTGTCGGGGGAAGGGGAATCGTGGCGATGATTGTCGGGGAGGGGAATCGTGGCGATGATTGTCGGGGGAGGGGAATCGTGGCGATGATTGTCGGGGGAAGGGGAGTCGTGGCGATGATTGTCGGGGAGGGGAATCGTGGCGATGATTGTCGGGGGAGGGGAATCGTGGCGGTGATTGTCGGGGGAAGGGGAGTCGTGGCGATGATTGTCGGGGAGGGGAATCGTGGCGATGATTGTCGGGGGGTGAGGCATCGTGGCGATGATTGTCGGGGGATGAGGCATCGTGGCGGTGATTGTCGGGGGGTGAGGCATCTTGGCGATGATTGTCGGGGGAAGGTGAATAGTGGGGATGATTGTCAGGGGAGGTGAATCGTGGTGATGATAGTCGGGGGGTGAGGCTTCGTGGTGATTAATGTCGGGGGAAGGGGAATCGTGGCGATTATTGTCGGGGATGAGGGATGGTGGCGAATATTGTCGGGGGGTGAGGGGTCGTGGCGATGATTGTCGGGGGATGAGGCATCGTGGCGATGATTGTCGGGGGAAGGGGAATCGTGGCGATGATTTCCGGGGGGGTAAGGCATCGTGGCGATGATTGTCGGGGGATGAGGCATCGTGGCGGTGATTGTCAGGAGGAGGGGAATCGTGGCGATGATTGTCGGGGGGTGAGGCATCGTGGCGATGATTATCGGGGGAAGGGGAATCGTGGCGACGATTGTCGGGGGGTGAGGCATCGTGGCGATGATTGTCGGGGGGTGAGGCATCGTGGCGATCATTGTCGGGGGAAGGGGAATCGTGGCGATGATTGTCGGGGGATGAGGCTTCGTGGCGATGGTTGTCGGGGGATGAGGCATCGTGGCGATGATTGTCGTGGAAGGGGAATCGTGGCGATGATTGTCGGGGGGTGAGGCATCGTGGCGATGATTGTCGGGGGAAGGGGAATCGTGGCGATGATTGTCGGGGGGTGAGGCATCGTGGCAATGATTGTCGGGGGATGAGGCATCGTGGCGGTGATTGTCGGGGGGAGGGGAATCGTGGCGATGATTGTCGGGGGGTGAGGCATCGTGGCGATGATTGTCGGGGGTGAGGCACCGTGGCAATGATTGTCGGGGAAGGGGAATCGTGGTGATGTTTGTCGGGGGGTGAGGCATCGTGGCGATGATTGTCGGGGGGTGAGGGGAATCGTGGCGATGATAGTCGGGCGGTGAGGGATCGTGGCGATGATTGTCGGGGTGTGAGGGATCGTGGCGATGATTGTCGGGGGAAGGGGAATCGTGGCGATGATTGTCGGGGGTGAGGGATCGTGGCGATGATTGTCGGGGGGTGAGGGATCGTGGCGAAGATTGTCGGGGGAAGGGGAATTGTGGCGATATTTGTCGGGTGTGAGGCTTTGTGGCGATGATTGTCGGGGAAGGGGAGTCGTGGCGATGATTGTCGGGGGAGGGGAATCGTGGCGATGATTGTCGGGGGGTGAGGCATCGTGGCGATGATTGTCGGGGGATGAGGCATCGTGGCGGTGATTGTCGGGGGGTGAGGCATCTTGGCGATGATTGTCGGGGGAAGGTGAATAGTGGGGATGATTGTCAGGGGAGGTGAAGCGTGGTGATGATAGTCGGGGGGTGAGGCTTCGTGGTGATGATTGTCGGGGGAAGGGGAATCCTGGCGATTATTGTCGGGGATGAGGGATGGTGGCGAATATTGTCGGGGGGTAAGGGGTCGTGGCGATGATTGTCGGGGGATGAGGCATCGTGGCGATGATTGTCGGGGGAAGGCGAATCGTGGCGATGATTGCCGGGGGGTAAGGCATCGTGGCGATGATTGTCGGGGGATGAGGCATCGTGGCGGTGATTGTCGGGAGGAGGGGAATCGTGGCGATGATTGTCGGGGGTTGAGGCATCGTGGCGATGATTATCGGGGGGTGAGACATCTTGGCGATCATTGTCGGGGGAAGGGGAATCGTGGCGATGATTGTCGGGGGATGAGGCATCGTGGCGATGGTTGTCGGGGGATGAGGCATCGTGGCGATGATTGTCGTGGAAGGGGAATCGTGGCGATGATTGTCGGGGGGTGAGGCATCGTGGCGATGATTGTCGGGGGAAGGGGAATCGTGGCGATGATTGTCGGGGGGTGAGGCATCGTGGCAATGATTGTCGGGGGATGAGGCATCGTGGCGGTGATTGTCGGGGGAAGGGAATCGTGGCGATGATTGTCGGGGGGTGAGGCATCGTGGCGATGATTGTCGGGGGTGAGGCACCGTGGCAATGATTGTCGGGCGAAGGGGAATCGTGGCGATGATTGTCGGAGGGAGGGGAATCGTGGCGATGATTGTCGGGGGTGAGGCACCGTGGCAATGATTGTCGGGGGAAGGGGAATCGTGGCGATGATTGTCGGGGGGAGGGGAATCGTGGCGATGATTGTCGGGGGTGAGGCACCGTGGCAATGATTGTCGGGGGAATGGGAATCGTGGCGATGATTGTCGGGGGGGAGGGGAATCGTGGCGATGATTGTCGGGGGGTGAGGCATCGTGGCGATGATTGTCGGGGGGGTGAGGCATCGTGGCGATGATTGTCGGGGGAAGGGGAATCGTGGCGATGATTGTCGGGGGGTGAGGCATCGTGGCGATGATTGTCGGGGGGGTGAGGCATCGTGGCGATGATTGTCGGGGGGAAGGGGAATCGTGGCGATGATTGTCGGGGGAAGGGGAATCGTGGCGATATTTGTCGGGGGGTGAGGCTTCGTGGCGATGATTGACGGGGAAGGGGAATCGTGGCGATGATTGTCGGGGGAAGGGGAATCGTGGCGATGATTGTCGGGGGATGAGGCATCGTGGCGGTGATTGTCGGGGGGAGGGGAATCGTGGCGATGATTGTCGGGGGTGAGGCATCGTGGCGATGATTGTCGGGGGAAGGGGAGTCGTGGCGATGATTGTCGGGGAGGGGAATCGTGGCGATGATTGTCGGGGGAGGGGAATCGTGGCGATGATTGTCGGGGGAAGGGGAGTCGTGGCGATGATTGTCGGGGAGGGGAATCGTGGCGATGATTGTCGGGGGGTGAGGCATCGTGGCGATGATTGTCGGGGGATGAGGCATCGTGGCGGTGATTGTCGGGGGGTGAGGCATCTTGGCGATGATTGTCGGGGGAAGGTGAATAGTGGGGATGATTGTCAGGGGAGGTGAATCGTGGTGATGATAGTCGGGGGGTGAGGCTTCGTGGTGATGATTGTCGGGGGAAGGGGAATCGTGGCGATTATTGTCGGGGATGAGGGATGGTGGCGAATATTGTCGGGGGTGAGGGGTCGTGGCGATGATTGTCGGGGGATGAGGCATCGTGGCGATGATTGTCGGGGGAAGGGGAATCGTGGCGATGATTGCCGGGGGGTTAAGGCATCGTGGCGATGATTGTCGGGGGATGAGGCATCGTGGCGGTGATTGTCAGGAGGAGGGGAATCGTGGCGATGATTGTCGGGGGGTGAGGCATCGTGGCGATCATTGTCGGGGGAAGGGGAATCGTGGCGATGATTGTCGGGGGATGAGGCTTCGTGGCGATGGTTGTCGGGGGATGAGGCATCGTGGCGATGATTGTCGGGGAAGGGGAATCGTGGCGATGATTGTCGGGGGGTGAGGCATCGTGGCGATAATTGTCGGGGGAAGGGGAATCGTGGCGATGATTGTCGGGGGGTGAGGCATCGTGGCAATGATTGTCGGGGGATGAGGCATCGTGGCGGTGATTGTCGGGGGGAGGGGAATCGTGGCGATGATTGTCGGGGGGTGAGGCATCGTGGCGATGATTGTCGGGGGTGAGGCACCGTGGCAATGATTGTCGGGCGAAGGGGAATCGTGGCGATGATTGTCGGAGGGAGGGGAATCGTGGCGATGATTGTCGGGGGTGAGGCACCGTGGCAATGATTGTCGGGGGAATGGGAATCGTGGCGATGATTGTCGGGGGGGAGGAGAATCGTGGCGATGATTGTCGGGGGTTGAGGCATCGTGGCGATGATTGTCGGGGGGTGAGGCATCGTGGCGATGATTGTCGGGGGAAGGGGAATCGTGGCGATGATTGTCGGGGGGTGAGGCATCGTGGCGATGATTGTCGGGGGGGTGAGGCATCGTGGCGATGATTGTCGGGGGGAAGGGGAATCGTGGCGATGATTGTCGGGGGAAGGGGAATCGTGGCGATATTTGTCGGGGGGTGAGGCTTCGTGGCGATGATTGACGGGGAAGGGGAATCGTGGCGATGATTGTCGGGGGAAGGGGAATCGTGGCGATGATTGTCGGGGGATGAGGCATCGTGGCGGTGATTGTCGGGGGGAGGGGAATCGTGGCGATGATTGTCGGGGGTGAGGCATCGTGGCGATGATTGTCGGGGGAAGGGGAATCGTGGCGATGATTGTCGGGGAAGGGGAATCGTGGCGATGATTGTCGGGGGGAGGGGAATCGTGGCGATGATTGTCGGGGGAGGGGAATCGTGGCGATGATTGTCCGGGGTGAGGCATCGTGGCGATGATTGTCGGGGGTGAGGCATCGTGGCGATGATTGTCGGGGTAAGGGGAATTGTGGCGATGATTGTCGGGGGGGTGAGGCATCGTGGCGATGATTGTCGGGGGGTGAGACATCGTGGCGATGATTGTTGGGGGAAGGCGAATCGTGGCGATGATTGTCGGGGGTGAGGCATCGTGGCGATGATTGTCGGGGTGTGAGCCATCGTGGCGATGATTGTCGAGGGGTGAGGCATCGTGGCGATGATTGTCGGGGGATGAGGCATCGTGGCGGTGATTGTCGGGGGATGAGGCATCGTGGCGGTGATTGTCGGGGGGAGGGGAATCGTGGCGATGATTGTCGGGGGTGAGGCATCGTGGCGATGATTGTCGGGGGTGAGGCATCGTGGCGATGATTGTCCGGGTAAGGGGAATTGTGGCAATGATTGTCGGGGGGGTGAGGCATCGTGGCGATGATTGTCGGGGGGTGAGGCATCGTGGCGATGATTGTTGGGGGAAGGCGAATCGTGGCGATGATAGTCGGGGGTGAGGTATCGTGGTGATGATTGTCGGGGGGTGAGGGCTCGTGGCGATGATTGTCGGGGTGTGAGCCATCGTGGCGATGATTTTCGGGGGAAGGGGAATCGTGGCGATGATTGACGGGCGGGAGGGGAATCGTGGCAATGATTGTCGGGGAAGGGGAATTGTGGCGATGATTGTCGGGGGGTGAGGCTACGTGGCGATGATTGTCGGGGAAGGGGAATCGTGGCGATGATTGTCGGGGGTGAGGCTTCGTGGCGATGATTGTCGGGGGAAGGGGAATCGTGGCGATGATTGTCGGGGGTGAGGCTTCGTGGCGATGATTGTCGGGGGAAGGGGAATCGTGGCGATGATTGTCGGGGAAGGGAAATCGTGGCGATGATTGTTGGGGGAGGGGAATCGTGGCGATGATTGTCGGGGGGGGTGAGGCATCGTGGCGATGATTGTCGGGGGGTGAGGCATTGTGGCGATGATTGTCGGGGAAGGGAAATCGTGGCCATGATTGTCGGGGGAGTGAGGCATCGTGGCGATGATTGTCGAGGGGGAGGGGAATCGTGGCGATGATTGTCGGGGGGGTGAGGCATCGTGGCGATGATTGTCGGGGGGTGAGGCATCGTGGCGATGATTGTCGAGGGGGAGGGGAATCGTGGCGATGATTGTCGGGAGGGGTGAGGGATCGTGGCGATGATTGTCGGGAGGTGAGGGATCGTGGCGATGATAGTCGGGGGGAGGGGAATCGTGGCGATGATTGTCAGGTAGGTGAGGGATCGTGGCGATGATTGTCGGAGAAGGGGAATCGTGGCGATGATTAGTCGGCGGAAGGGGAATCGTGGCGATGATTGTCGGGGGGGTGAGGCATCGTGGCGATGATTGTCGAGGGAAGGGGAATCGTGGCGATGATTGACGGGGAAGGGGAATCGTGGCGATGATTGTCGGGGAAGGGGAATTGTGGCGATGATTGTCGGGGGTGAGGCATCGTGGCGATGATTGTCGGGGGAAGGGAAATCGTGGCGATGATTGTCGAGGGGTGAGGCATCGTGGCGATGATTGTCGAGGGGTGAGGCTCCGTGGCGATGATTGTCGGGGAAGGGGAATCGTGGCGATGATTGTCGGGGGGTGAGGATTCGTGGCAATGATTGTCGGGGGAAGGGGAATCGTGGCGATGAGTGTCGGAGGGTGAGGCATCGTGGCGATGATTGTCGGCGGATGAGGCATTGTGGCGATGATTGTCGGGGGGTGAGGCATCGTGGCGATGATTGTCGGGGAAGGGAAATCGTGGCGATGATTGTCGGGGGGTGAGGCATCATGGCGATGATAGTCGGGGGGTGAGGCATCGTGGCGATGATTGTCGAGGGGGAGGGGAATCGAGGCGATGATTGTCGGTGGGGTGAGGCATCGTGGCGATGATTGTCGGGGGGTGAGGCATCGTGGCGATGATTGTCGGGGGGTGAGGCATCGTGGCGATGATTGCCGAGGGGGAGGTGAATCGTGGCGATGATTGTCGGGGGGGTGAGGCATCGTGGCGATGATTGTCGGGGGGTGAGGCATCGTGGCGATGATTGCCGGGGGGTGAGGCATCGTGGCGATGATTGCCGAGGGGGAGGTGAATCGTGGCGATGATTGTCGGGGGGGTGAGGCATCGTGGCGATGATTGTCGGGGGGGTGAGGGATCGTGGCGATGATTGTCGGAGAAGCGGAATCGTGGCGATGATTAGTCGGCGGAAGGGGAATCGTGGCGATGATTGTCGGGAGGTGAGGGATCGTGGCGATGATAGTCGGGGGGGTGAGGCATCGTGGCGATAATTGTCGGGGGGTGAGGGATCCTGGCGATGATAGTCGGGGGGTGAGGCATCGTCGCGATAATTGTCGGGGGCTGAGGGATCGTGGCGATGATTGTCGGGGGATGGGGAATCGTGGTGATGTTTGTCGGGGGGTGAGGCATCGTGGCGATGATTGTCGGGGGGTGAGGGGAATCGTGGCGATGATAGTCGGGCGGTGAGGGATCGTGGCGATGATTGTCGCGGGGTGAGGGATCGTGGCGATGATTGTCGGGGAAGGGGAATCGTGGTGATGTTTGTCGGGGGGTGAGGCATCGTGGCGATGATTGTCGGGGGGTGAGGGGAATCGTGGCGATGATAGTCGGGCGGTGAGGGATCGTGGCGATGATTGTCGGGGTGTGAGGGATCGTGGCGATGATTGTCGGGGGAAGGGGAATCGTGGCGATGATTGTCGGGGGTGAGGGATCGTGGCGATGATTGTCGGGGGGTGAGGGATCGTGGCGAAGATTGTCGGGGGAAGGGGAATTGTGGCGATATTTGTCGGGTGTGAGGCTTTGTGGCGATGATTGTCGGGGAAGGGGAGTCGTGGCGATGATTGTCGGGGGAGGGGAATCGTGGCGATGATTGTCGGGGGGTGAGGCATCGTGGCGATGATTGTCGGGGGATGAGGCATCGTGGCGGTGATTGTCGGGGGGTGAGGCATCTTGGCGATGATTGTCGGGGGAAGGTGAATAGTGGGGATGATTGTCAGGGGAGGTGAAGCGTGGTGATGATAGTCGGGGGGTGAGGCTTCGTGGTGATGATTGTCGGGGGAAGGGGAATCCTGGCGATTATTGTCGGGGATGAGGGATGGTGGCGAATATTGTCGGGGGGTAAGGGGTCGTGGCGATGATTGTCGGGGGATGAGGCATCGTGGCGATGATTGTCGGGGGAAGGCGAATCGTGGCGATGATTGCCGGGGGGTAAGGCATCGTGGCGATGATTGTCGGGGGATGAGGCATCGTGGCGGTGATTGTCGGGAGGAGGGGAATCGTGGCGATGATTGTCGGGGGTTGAGGCATCGTGGCGATGATTATCGGGGGGTGAGACATCTTGGCGATCATTGTCGGGGGAAGGGGAATCGTGGCGATGATTGTCGGGGGATGAGGCATCGTGGCGATGGTTGTCGGGGGATGAGGCATCGTGGCGATGATTGTCGTGGAAGGGGAATCGTGGCGATGATTGTCGGGGGGTGAGGCATCGTGGCGATGATTGTCGGGGGAAGGGGAATCGTGGCGATGATTGTCGGGGGGTGAGGCATCGTGGCAATGATTGTCGGGGGATGAGGCATCGTGGCGGTGATTGTCGGGGGAAGGGAATCGTGGCGATGATTGTCGGGGGGTGAGGCATCGTGGCGATGATTGTCGGGGGTGAGGCACCGTGGCAATGATTGTCGGGCGAAGGGGAATCGTGGCGATGATTGTCGGAGGGAGGGGAATCGTGGCGATGATTGTCGGGGGTGAGGCACCGTGGCAATGATTGTCGGGGGAAGGGGAATCGTGGCGATGATTGTCGGGGGGAGGGGAATCGTGGCGATGATTGTCGGGGGTTGAGGCATCGTGGCGATGATTGTCGGGGGGTGAGGCATCGTGGCATTGATTGTCGGGGGAAGGGGAATCGTGGCGATGATTGTCGGGGGGTGAGGCATCGTGGCGATGATTGTCGGGGGGGTGAGGCATCGTGGCGATGATTGTCGGGGGAAGGGGAATCGTGGCGATGATTGTCGGGGGAAGGGGAATTGTGGCGATATTTGTCGGAGGGTGAGGCTTCGTGGCGATGATTGACGGGGAAGGGGAATCGTGGCGATGATTGTCGGGGGAAGGGGAATCGTGGCGATCATTGTCGGGGGATGAGGCATCGTGGCGGTGATTGTCGGGGGGAGGGGAATCGTGGCGATGATTGTCGGGGGTGAGGCATCGTGGCGATGATTGTCGGGGGAAGGGGAATCGTGGCGATGATTGTCGGGGAAGGGGAATCGTGGCGATGATTGTCGGGGGATGAGGCATCGTGGCGGTGATTGTCGGGGGGAGGGGAATCGTGGCGATGATTGTCGGGGGTGAGGCATCGTGGCGATGATTGTCGGGGGTGAGGCATCGTGGCGATGATTGTCGGGGTAAGGGGAATTGTGGCGATGATTGTCGGGGGGGTGAGGCATCGTGGCGATGATTGTCGGGGGGTGAGGCATCGTGGCGATGATTGTTGGGGGAAGGCGAATCGTGGCGATGATTGTCGGGGGTGAGGCTTCGTGGTGATGATTGTCGGGGATGAGGCATCGTGGCGATGATTGTCGGGGGGTGAGGGCTCGTGGCGATGATTGTCGGGGTGTGAGCCATCGTGGCGATGATTGTCGAGGGGTGAGGCATCGTGGCGATGATTTTCGGGGGAAGGGGAATCGTGGCGATGATTGACGGGCGGGAGAGGAATCGTGGCAATGATTGTCGGGGAAGGGGAATTGTGGCGATGATTGTCGGGGGGTGAGGCTACGTGGCGATGATTGTCGGGGGTGAGGCTTCGTGGCGATGATTGTCGGGGGAAGGGGAATCGTGGCGACGATTGTCGGGGAAGGGGAATCGTGGCGATGATTGTCGGGGGATGAGGCATCGTGGCGATGATTGTCGAGGGGGAGGGGAATCGTGGCGATGATTGTTGGGGGATGAGGCATCGTGGCGATGATTGTCGAGGGGGAGGGGAATCGTGGCGATGATTGTCGGGGGATGAGGCATCGTGGCGGTGATTGTCGAGGGGGAGGGGAATCGTGGCGATGATTGTCGGGGGAAGGGGAATCGTGGCGATGATTGACGGGCGGGAGGGGAATCGTGGCGATGATTGTCGGGGAAGGGGAATTGTGGCGATGATTGTCGGGGGTGAGGCATCGTGGCGATATTTGTCGGGGGGTGAGATTTCGTGGCGATGATTGACAGGGAAGGGGAATCGTGGCGATGTTTGTCGGGGGCTGAGGCATCGTGGCGATGATTGTCGGGGGAAGGGGAATCGTGGCGATGACTGTCGGGGGGTGAGGCATCGTGGCGATGATTGTCGGGGAATGAGGCATTGTGGCGGTGATTGTCGGGGGGAGGGGAATCGTGGCGATGATTGTCGGGGGGTGAGGAATCGTGGCGATGATTGTCGGGGGGGTGAGGCATCGTGGCGATGATTGTCGGGGGGTGAGGCATCGTGGCGATGATTGTCGGGGAAGGGAAATCGTGGCGATGATTGTCGGGGGGTGAGGCATCATGGCGATGATAGTCGGGGGGTGAGGCATCGTGGCGATGATTGTCGAGGGGGAGGGGAATCGAGGCGATGATTGTCGGAGGGGTGAGGCATCGTGGCGATGATTGTCGGGGGGTGAGGCATCGTGGCGATGATTGCCGAGGGGGAGGTGAATCGTGGCGATGATTGTCGGGGGGGTGAGGGATCGTGGCGATGATTGTCGGAGAAGGGGAATCGTGGCGATGATTAGTCGGCGGAAGGGGAATCGTGGCGATGATTGTCGGGAGGTGAGGGATCGTGGCGATGATAGTCGGGGGGTGAGGCATCGTGGCGATGATTGTCGGGGGGTGAGGCATCGTGGCGATGATTGCCGAGGGGGAGGTGAATCGTGGCGATGATTGTCGGGGGGGTGAGGGATCGTGGCGATGATTGTCGGAGAAGGGGAATCGTGGCGATGATTAGTCGGCGGAAGGGGAATCGTGGCGATGATTGTCGGAAGGTGAGGGATCGTGGCGATGATAGTCGGGGCGTGAGGCATCGTGGCGATAATTGTCGGGGGGTGAGGGATCCTGGCGATGATAGTCGGGGGGTGAGGCATCGTCGCGATAATTGTCGGGGGCTGAGGGATCGTGGCGATGATTGTCGGGGGGTGAGGCATCGTGGCGATGATTGTCGGGGGGTGAGGGGAATCGTGGCGATGATAGTCGGGCGGTGAGGGATCGTGGCGATGATTGTCGGGGGGTGAGGGATCGTGGCGATGATTGTCGGGGGAAGGGGAATCGTGGCGATGATTGTCGGGGGTGAGGGATCGTGGCGATGATTGTCGGGGGGTGAGGGATCGTGGCGAAGATTGTCGGGGGAAGGGGAATTGTGGCGATATTTGTCGGGGGGTGAGGCTTTGTGGCGATGATTGTCGGGGGAAGGGGAGTCGTGGCGATGATTGTCGGGGGAGGGGAATCGTGGCGATGATTGTCGGGGGAGGTGAATCGTGGTGATGATAGTCGGGGGGTGAGGCTTCGTGGTGATGATTGTCGGGGGAAGGGGAATCGTGGCGATTATTGTCGGAGATGAGGGATTGTGGCGAATATTGTCGGGGGGTGAGGGGTCGTGGCGATGATTATCGGGGGAAGGGGAATCGTGGCGATGATTGCCGGGGGGTAAGGCATCGTGGCGACGATTGTCGGGGGTGAGGCATCGTGGCGAAGATTGTCGGGGGAAGGGGAATCGTGGCGATGATTGTCGGGGGATGAGGTATCGTGGCGAAGATTGTCGGGGGGTGAGGCATCGTGGCGATGATTGTAGGGGGAAGGGGAATCGTGGCGGTGATTGTCGGGAGGAATGGGAATCGTGGCGATGATTGTCGGGGGGTGAGGCATCGTGGCGAAGATTGTCGGGGGATGAGGCATCGTGGCGGTGATTGTCGGGGGGTGAGGCATCTTGGCGATGATTGTCGGGGGAAGGTGAATAGTGGGGATGATTGTCAGGGGAGGTGAAGCGTGGTGATGATAGTCGGGGGGTGAGGCTTCGTGGTGATGATTGTCGGGGGAAGGGGAATCCTGGCGATTATTGTCGGGGATGAGGGATGGTGGCGAATATTGTCGGGGGGTAAGGGGTCGTGGCGATGATTGTCGGGGGATGAGGCATCGTGGCGATGATTGTCGGGGGAAGGCGAATCGTGGCGATGATTGCCGGGGGGTAAGGCATCGTGGCGATGATTGTCGGGGGATGAGGCATCGTGGCGGTGATTGTCGGGAGGAGGGGAATCGTGGCGATGATTGTCGGGGGTTGAGGCATCGTGGCGATGATTATCGGGGGGTGAGACATCTTGGCGATCATTGTCGGGGGAAGGGGAATCGTGGCGATGATTGTCGGGGGATGAGGCATCGTGGCGATGGTTGTCGGGGGATGAGGCATCGTGGCGATGATTGTCGTGGAAGGGGAATCGTGGCGATGATTGTCGGGGGGTGAGGCATCGTGGCGATGATTGTCGGGGGAAGGGGAATCGTGGCGATGATTGTCGGGGGGTGAGGCATCGTGGCAATGATTGTCGGGGGATGAGGCATCGTGGCGGTGATTGTCGGGGGAAGGGAATCGTGGCGATGATTGTCGGGGGGTGAGGCATCGTGGCGATGATTGTCGGGGGTGAGGCACCGTGGCAATGATTGTCGGGCGAAGGGGAATCGTGGCGATGATTGTCGGAGGGAGGGGAATCGTGGCGATGATTGTCGGGGGTGAGGCACCGTGGCAATGATTGTCGGGGGAAGGGGAATCGTGGCGATGATTGTCGGGGGGAGGGGAATCGTGGCGATGATTGTCGGGGGTTGAGGCATCGTGGCGATGATTGTCGGGGGGTGAGGCATCGTGGCGATGATTGTCGGGGGAAGGGGAATCGTGGCGATGATTGTCGGGGGGTGAGGCATCGTGGCGATGATTGTCGGGGGGGTGAGGCATCGTGGCGATGATTGTCGGGGGAAGGGGAATCGTGGCGATGATTGTCGGGGGAAGGGGAATTGTGGCGATATTTGTCGGAGGGTGAGGCTTCGTGGCGATGATTGACGGGGAAGGGGAATCGTGGCGATGATTGTCGGGGGAAGGGGAATCGTGGCGATGATTGTCGGGGGTGAGGCATCGTGGCGATGATTGTCGGGGGAAGGGGAATCGTGGCGATGATTGTCGGGGAAGGGGAATCGTGGCGATGATTGTCGGGGGATGAGGCATCGTGGCGGTGATTGTCGGGGGGAGGGGAATCGTGGCGATGATTGTCGGGGGTGAGGCATCGTGGCGATGATTGTCGGGGGTGAGGCATCGTGGCGATGATTGTCGGGGTAAGGGGAATTGTGGCGATGATTGTCGGGGGGGTGAGGCATCGTGGCGATGATTGTCGAGGGGTGAGGCATCGTGGCGATGATTTTCGGGGGAAGGGGAATCGTGGCGATGATTGACGGGCGGGAGAGGAATCGTGGCAATGATTGTCGGGGAAGGGGAATTGTGGCGATGATTGTCGGGGGGTGAGGCTACGTGGCGATGATTGTCGGGGGTGAGGCTTCGTGGCGATGATTGTCGGGGGAAGGGGAATCGTGGCGACGATTGTCGGGGAAGGGGAATCGTGGCGATGATTGTCGGGGGATGAGGCATCGTGGCGATGATTGTCGAGGGGGAGGGGAATCGTGGCGATGATTGTTGGGGGATGAGGCATCGTGGCGATGATTGTCGAGGGGGAGGGGAATCGTGGCGATGATTGTCGGGGGATGAGGCATCGTGGCGGTGATTGTCGAGGGGGAGGGGAATCGTGGCGATGATTGTCGGGGGAAGGGGAATCGTGGCGATGATTGACGGGCGGGAGGGGAATCGTGGCGATGATTGTCGGGGAAGGGGAATTGTGGCGATGATTGTCGGGGGTGAGGCATCGTGGCGATATTTGTCGGGGGGTGAGATTTCGTGGCGATGATTGACAGGGAAGGGGAATCGTGGCGATGTTTGTCGGGGGCTGAGGCATCGTGGCGATGATTGTCGGGGGAAGGGGAATCGTGGCGATGACTGTCGGGGGGTGAGGCATCGTGGCGATGATTGTCGGGGAATGAGGCATTGTGGCGGTGATTGTCGGGGGGAGGGGAATCGTGGCGATGATTGTCGGGGGGTGAGGAATCGTGGCGATGATTGTCGGGGGGGTGAGGCATCGTGGCGATGATTGTCGGGGGGTGAGGCATCGTGGCGATGATTGTCGGGGAAGGGAAATCGTGGCGATGATTGTCGGGGGGTGAGGCATCATGGCGATGATAGTCGGGGGGTGAGGCATCGTGGCGATGATTGTCGAGGGGGAGGGGAATCGAGGCGATGATTGTCGGAGGGGTGAGGCATCGTGGCGATGATTGTCGGGGGGTGAGGCATCGTGGCGATGATTGCCGAGGGGGAGGTGAATCGTGGCGATGATTGTCGGGGGGGTGAGGGATCGTGGCGATGATTGTCGGAGAAGGGGAATCGTGGCGATGATTAGTCGGCGGAAGGGGAATCGTGGCGATGATTGTCGGGAGGTGAGGGATCGTGGCGATGATAGTCGGGGGGTGAGGCATCGTGGCGATGATTGTCGGGGGGTGAGGCATCGTGGCGATGATTGCCGAGGGGGAGGTGAATCGTGGCGATGATTGTCGGGGGGGTGAGGGATCGTGGCGATGATTGTCGGAGAAGGGGAATCGTGGCGATGATTAGTCGGCGGAAGGGGAATCGTGGCGATGATTGTCGGAAGGTGAGGGATCGTGGCGATGATAGTCGGGGCGTGAGGCATCGTGGCGATAATTGTCGGGGGGTGAGGGATCCTGGCGATGATAGTCGGGGGGTGAGGCATCGTCGCGATAATTGTCGGGGGCTGAGGGATCGTGGCGATGATTGTCGGGGGGTGAGGCATCGTGGCGATGATTGTCGGGGGGTGAGGGGAATCGTGGCGATGATAGTCGGGCGGTGAGGGATCGTGGCGATGATTGTCGGGGGTGAGGCATCGTGGCGAAGATTGTCGGGGGAAGGGGAATCGTGGCGATGATTGTCGGGGGGGTGAGGCATCGTGGCGATGATTGTCGGGGGGTGAGGGATCGTGGCGAAGATTGTCGGGGGAAGGGGAATTGTGGCGATATTTGTCGGGGGGTGAGGCTTTGTGGCGATGATTGTCGGGGGAAGGGGAGTCGTGGCGATGATTGTCGGGGGAGGGGAATCGTGGCGATGATTGTCGGGGGAGGTGAATCGTGGTGATGATAGTCGGGGGGTGAGGCTTCGTGGTGATGATTGTCGGGGGAAGGGGAATCGTGGCGATTATTGTCGGAGATGAGGGATTGTGGCGAATATTGTCGGGGGGTGAGGGGTCGTGGCGATGATTGTCGGGGGAAGGGGAATCGTGGCGATGATTGCCGGGGGGTAAGGCATCGTGGCGACGATTGTCGGGGGTGAGGCATCGTGGCGAAGATTGTCGGGGGAAGGGGAATCGTGGCGATGATTGCCGGGGGGTAAGGCATCGTGGCGACGATTGTCGGGGGTGAGGCATCGTGGCGAAGATTGTCGGGGGAAGGGGAATCGTGGCGATGATTGTCGGGGGGGTGAGGCATCGTGGCGATGATTGTCGGGGGGTGAGGCATCGTGGCGATGATTGTTGGGGGAAGGCGAATCGTGGCGATGATAGTCGGGGGGTGAGGCTTCGTGGTGATGATTGTCGGTGGTGAGGCATCGTGGCGATGATTGTCGTGGGTGAGGCATCGTGGCGATGATTGTCGTGGGTGAGGCATCGTGGCGATGATTGTCGGGGGGTGTGGGCTCGTGGCGATGGTTATCGGGGTGTGAGCCAGCGTGGCGATGATTGTCAAGGGCTGAGGCATCGTGGCGATGATATTCGGGGGAAGGGGAATCGTGGCGATGATTGACGGGCGGGAGGGGAATCGTGGCGATGATTGTCGGGGAAGGGGAATTGTGGCGATGATTGTCGGGGGTGAGGCATCGTGGCGATATTTGTCGGGGGGTGAGGCTTCGTGGCGATGATTGACGGGGAAGGGGAATCTTGGCGATGATTGTCGGGGGGTTAGGCATCGTGGCGATGACTGTCGGGGGATGAGGCATCGTGGCGATGATTGTCGGGGGATGAGGCATCGTGGCGATGATTGTCGGGGGAAGGGGAATCGTGGCGATGATTGTCGGGGGGTGAGGCATCATGGCGATGATTGTCGGGGAAGGGGAATCGTGGCGATGATTGTCGGGGGGTGAGGCATCGTGGCGATGATTGTCGGGGGATGAGGCATCGTGGCGGTGATTGTCGGGGGGAGTGGAATCGTGGCGATGATTAGTCGGCGGAAGGGGAATCGTGGCGATGATTGTCGGGAGGTGAGGGATCGTGGCGATGATAGTCGGGGGGTGAGGCATCGTGGCGATGATTGTCGGGGGGTGAGGCATCGTGGCGATGATTGCCGAGGGGGAGGTGAATCGTGGCGATGATTGTCGGGGGGGCGAGGGATCGTGGCGATGATTGTCGGAGAAGGGGAATCGTGGCGATGATTAGTCGGCGGAAGGGGAATCGTGGCGATGATTGTCGGAAGGTGAGGGATCGTGGCGATGATAGTCGGGGGGTGAGGCATCGTGGCGATAATTGTCGGGGGGTGAGGGATCCTGGCGATGATAGTCGGGGGGTGAGGCATCGTCGCGATAATTGTCGGGGGCTGAGGGATCGTGGCGATGATTGTCGGGGGGTGAGGCATCGTGGCGATGATTGTCGGGGGGTGAGGGGAATCGTGGCGATGATAGTCGGGCGGTGAGGGATCGTGGCGATGATTGTCGGGGGGTGAGGGATCGTGGCGATGATTGTCGGGGGAAGGGGAATCGTGGCGATGATTGTCGGGGGTGAGGAATCGTGGCAATGATTGTCGGGGGAATGGGAATCGTGGCGATGAGTGTCGGGAGTGAGGCATCGTGGCGATGATTGGCGGTGGATGAGGCATCGTGTCGGTGATTGTCGGGGGGAGGGGAATCGTGGCGATGATTGTCGGGGGGTGAGGCATCGTGGCGATGATTGTCGGGGGTGAGGCATCGTGGCGATGATTGTCGGGGAAGGGGAATCGTGGCGATAATTGTCGGGGGGGTGAGGCATCGTGGCGATGATTGTCGGGGGGTGAGGCATCGTGGCGATGATTGTTGGGGGAAGGCGAATCGTGGCGATGATAGTCGGGGGGTGAGGCTTCGTGGTGATGATTGTCGGTGGTGAGGCATCGTGGCGATGATTGTCGGGGGTGAGGCATCGTGGCGATGATTGTCGGGGGGTGAGGGCTCGTGGCGATGATTGTCGGGGTGTGAGCCATCGTGGCGATGATTGTCAAGGGCTGAGGCATCGTGGCGATGATATTCGGGGGAAGGGGAATCGTGGCGATGATTGACGGGCGGGAGGGGAATCGTGGCGATGATTGTCGGGGAAGGGGAATTGTGGCGATGATTGTCGGGGGTGAGGCATCGTGGCGATATTTGTCGGGGGGTGAGGCTTCGTGGCGATGATTGACGGGGAAGGGGAATCTTGGCGATGATTGTCGGGGGGTTAGGCATCGTGGCGATGACTGTCGGGGGATGAGGCATCGTGGCGATGATTGTCGGGGGATGAGGCATCGTGGCGATGATTGTCGGGGGAAGGGGAATCGTGGCGATGATTGTCGGGGGGTGAGGCATCATGGCGATGATTGTCGGGGGAAGGGGAATCGTGGCGATGATTGTCGGGGGGTGAGGCATCGTGGCGATGATTGTCGGGGGATGAGGCATCGTGGCGGTGATTGTCGGGGGGAGGGGAATCGTGGCGATGATTAGTCGGCGGAAGGGGAATCGTGGCGATGATTGTCGGGAGGTGAGGGATCGTGGCGATGATAGTCGGGGGGTGAGGCATCGTGGCGATGATTGTCGGGGGGTGAGGCATCGTGGCGATGATTGCCGAGGGGGAGGTGAATCGTGGCGATGATTGTCGGGGGGGTGAGGGATCGTGGCGATGATTGTCGGAGAAGGGGAATCGTGGCGATGATTAGTCGGCGGAAGGGGAATCGTTGCGATGATTGTCGGAAGGTGAGGGATCGTGGCGATGATAGTCGGGGGGTGAGGCATCGTGGCGATAATTGTCGGGGGGTGAGGGATCCTGGCGATGATAGTCGGGGGGTGAGGCATCGTCGCGATAATTGTCGGGGGCTGAGGGATCGTGGCGATGATTGTCGGGGGGTGAGGCATCGTGGCGATGATTGTCTGGGGGTGAGGGGAATCGTGGCGATGATAGTCGGGCGGTGAGGGATCGTGGCGATGATTGTCGGGGGGTGAGGGATCGTGGCGATGATTGTCGGGGGAAGGGGAATCGTGGCGATGATTGTCGGGGGTGAGGAACCGTGGCGATGATTGTCGGGGGGTGAGGGATCGTGGCGAAGATTGTCGGGGGAAGGGGAATTGTGGCGATATTTGTCGGGGGGTGAGGCTTTGTGGCGATGATTGTCGGGGGAAGGGGAGTCGTGGCGATGATTGTCGGGGGAGGGGAATCGTGGCGATGATTGTCGGGGGGTGAGGCATCGTGGCGATGATTGTCGGGGGATGAGGCATCTTGGCGATGATTGTCGGGGGATGGTGAATGGTGGGGATGATTGTCAGGGGAGGTGAATCGTGGTGATGATAGTCGGGGGGTGAGGCTTCGTGGTGATGATTGTCGGGGGAAGGGGAATCGTGGCGATTATTGTCGGAGATGAGGGATTGTGGCGAATATTGTCGGGGGGTGAGGGGTCGTGGCGATGATTGTCGGGGGAAGGGGTATCGTGGCGATGATTGCCGGGGGGTAAGGAATCGTGGCGAAGATTGTCGGGGGGTGAGGCATCGTGGCGATGATTGTCGGGGGAAGGGGAATCGTGGCGATGATTGTCGGGGGATGAGGCATCGTGGCGAAGATTGTCGGGGGGTGAGGCATCGTGGCGATGATTGTCGGGGGAAGGGGAATCGTGGCGGTGATTGTCGGGAGGAATGGGAATCGTGGCGATGATTGTCGGGGGGTGAGGCATCGTGGCGAAGATTGTCGGGGGGTGAGGCATCGTGGCGATGATTGTCGGGGGATGAGGCATCGTAGCGATGATTGTCGGGGGAAGGGGAATCGTGGCGATATTTGTCGGGGGGTGAGGGATCGTGGCGATGATTGTCGGGGGAAGGGGATTCGTGGCGATGATTGTCGGGGGGTGAGGCTTCGTGGCGATGATTGTCGGGGGGTGAGGCATCGTGGCGATGATTGTCGGGGGAAGGGGAATCGTGGCGATGATTGTCGGGGGGTGAGGCATCGTGGCGATGATTGTCGGGGGATGAGGCATCGTGGCGGTGATTGTCGGGGGAGGGGAATCGTGGCGATGATTGTCGGGGGGTGAGGCATCGTGGCGATGATTGTCGGGGGGTGAGGAATCGTGGCGATGATTGTCGGGGGAAGGGGAATCGTGGCGATGATTGTCGGGGGAGGGGAATCGTGGCGATGATTGTCGGGAGGTGAGGCACCGTGGCGATGATTGTCGGGGGAAGGGGAATCGTGGCGATGATTGTCGGGGGGAGGGGAATCGTGGCGATGATTGTCGGGGGAGGGGAATCGTGGCGATGAGTGTCGGGGGGTGAGGCATCGTGGCGATGATTGTCGGGGGTGCGAGGCATCGTGGCAATGATTGTTGGGGGAAGGGGAATCGTGGCGATGATTGTCGGGGGGTGAGGCATCGTGGCGATGATTGTCGGGGGGGTGAGGAATCGTGGCGATGATTATCGGGGGAAGGGGAATCGTGGCGATATTTGTCGGGGGGTGAGGCTTCGTGGCGATGATTGACGGGGAAGGGGAATCGTGGCGATGATTGTGGGGGGTGAGGCATCGTGGCGATATTTGTCGGGGGGTGAGGCTTCGTGGCGATGATTGACGGGGAAGGGGAATCGTGGCGATGATTGTCGGGGGGAGGGGAATCGTGGCGATGATTGTCGGGGAGGGGAATCGTGGCGATGAGTGTCGGGGGGTGAGGCATCGTGGCGATGATTGTCGGGGGGGCGAGGCATCGTGGCAATGATTGTCGGGGGAAGGGGAATCGTGGCGATGATTGTCGGCGGTGAGGGATCGTGGCGATGAGTGTCGGGGGGTGAGGGATCGTGGCGAAGATTGTCGGGGGAAGGGGAATTGTGGCGATATTTGTCGGGGGTGAGGCTTTGTGGCGATGATTGTCGGGGGAAGGGGAATCGTGGCGATGATTGTGGGGGGTGAGGCATCGTGGCGATGATTGTCGGGGGAATGGGAATCGTGGCGATGACTGTCGGGAGTGAGGCATCGTGGCGATGATTGTCGGGGGTGAGGAATCGTGGCAATGATTGTCGGGGGAATGGGAATCGTGGCGATGACTGTCGGGAGTGAGGCATCGTGGCGATGATTGGCGGTGGATGAGGCATCGTGTCGGTGATTGTCGGGAGGAGGGGAATCGTGGCGATGATTGTCGGGGGGTGAGGCATCGTCGCGATGATTGTCGGGGGTGAGGCATCGTGGCGATGATTGTCGGGGAAGGGGAATCGTGGCGATGATTGTCGGGGGGGTGAGGCATCGTGGCGATGATTGTCGGGGGGTGAGGCATCGTGGCGATGATTGTTGGGGGAAGGCGAATCGTGGCGATGATAGTCGGGGGGTGAGGCTTCGTGGTGATGATTGTCGGTGGTGAGGCATCGTGGCGATGATTGTCGGGGGTGAGGCATCGTGGCGATGATTGTCGGGGGGTGAGGGCTCGTGGCGATGATTGTCGGGGTGTGAGCCATCGTGGCGATGATTGTCAAGGGCTGAGGCATCGTGGCGATGATATTCGGGGGAAGGGGAATCGTGGCGATGATTGACGGGCGGGAGGGGAATCGTGGCGATGATTGTCGGGGAAGGGGAATTGTGGCGATGATTGTCGGGGGTGAGGCATCGTGGCGATATTTGTCGGGAGGTGAGGCTTTGTGGCGATGATTGACGGGGAAGGGGAATCTTGGCGATGATTGTCGGGGGGTTAGGCATCGTGGCGATGATTGTCGGGGGATGAGGCATCGTGGCGATGATTGTCGGGGGAAGGGGAATCGTGGCGATGATTGTCGGGGGGTGAGGCATCATGGCGATGATTGTCGGGGGAAGGGGAATCGTGGCGATGATTGTCGGGGGGTGAGGCATCGTGGCGATGATTGTCGGGGGATGAGGCATCGTGGCGGTGATTGTCGGGGGAGGGGAATCGTGGCGATGATTGTCGGGGGGTGAGGCATCGTGGCGATGATTGTCGGGGGGTGAAGCATCGTGGCGATGATTGTCGGGGGAAGGGGAATCGTGGCGATGATTGTCGGGGGGTGAGGCATCGTGGCGATGATTGTCGGGGGAAGGGGAATCGTGGCGATGATTGTCGGGGGGAGGGGAATCATGGCGATGATTGTCGGGGAGGGGAATCGTGGCGATGATTGTCGGGGGGTGAGGCATCGTGGCTATGATTGTCGGGGGGCGAGGCATCGTGGCAATGATTGTCGGGGGAAGGGGAATCGTGGCGATGATTGTCGGCGAGTGAGGCATCGTGGCGATGATTGTCGGGGGGGTGAGGAATCGTGGCGATGATTATCGGGGGAAGGGGAATCGTGGCGATATTTGTCGGGGGGTGAGGCATCGTGGCGATGATTGTCGGGGGAAGGGGAATCGTGGCGATGACTGTCGGGGAGTGAGGCATCGTGGCGATGATTGGCGGTGGATGAGGCATCGTGGCGGTGATTGTCGGGGGGAGGGGAATCGTGGCGATGATAGTCGGGGGGTGAGGCATCATGGCGATGATTGTCGGGGGTGAGGCATCGTGGCGATGATTGTCGGGGGAAGGGGAATCGTGGCGATGATTGTCGGGGGGTGAGGCATCGTGGCGATGATTGTCGGGGGAAGGGGAATCGTGGCGATGACTGTCGGGGAGTGAGGCATCGTGGCGATGATTGGCGGTGGATGAGGCATCGTGGCGGTGATTGTCGGGGGGAGGGGAATCGTGGCGATGATAGTCGGGGGGTGAGGCATCATGGCGATGATTGTCGGGGGTGAGGCATCGTGGCGATGATTGTCGGGGGAAGGGGAATCGTGGCGATGATTGTCGGGGGGGTGAGGCATCGTGGCGATGATTGTCGGGGGGTGAGGCATCGTGGCGATGATTGTTGGGGGAAGGCGAATCGTGGCGATGATAGTCAGGGGGTGAGGCTTCGTGGTGATGATTGTCGGTGGTGAGGCATCGTGGCGATGATTGTCGGGGGTGAGGCATCGTGGCGATGATTGTCGGGGGGTGAGGGCTCGTGGCGATGATTGTCGGGGTGTGAGCCATCGTGGCATTGATTGTCGAGGGCTGAGGCATCGTGGCGATGATTTTCGGGGGAAGGGGAATCGTGGCGATGATTGACGGGCGGGAGGGGAATCGTGGCGATGATTGTCGGGGAAGGGGAATTGTGGCGATGATTGTCGGGGGTGAGGCATCGTGGCGATATTTGTCGGGGGGTGAGGCTTCGTGGCGATGATTGACGGGGAAGGGGAATCTTGGCGATGATTGTCGGGGGGTTAGGCATCGTGGCGATGATTGTCGGGGGAAGGGGAATCGTGGCGATGACTGTCGGGGGGTGAGGCATCGTGGCGATGATTGTCGGGGGATGAGGCATCGTGGCGGTGATTGTCGGGGGGAGGGGAATCGTGGCGATGATTGTCGGGGGGTGAGGCATCGTGGCGATGATTGTCGGGGGTTGAGGCATCGTGGCGATGATTGTTGGGGGAAGGCGAATCGTGGCGATGATAGTCGGGGGTGAGGCATCGTGGTGATGATTGTCAGGGGGTGAGGGCTCGTGGCGATGATTGTCGGGGTGTGAGCCATCGTGGCGATGATTGTCGAGGGGTGAGGCATCGTGGCGATGATTTTCGGGGGAAGGGGAATCGTGGCGATGATTGACGGGCGGGAGGGGAATCGTGGCGATGATTGTCGGGGAAGGGGAATTGTGGCGATTATTGTCGGGGGTTAGGCATCGTGGCGATGATTGTCGGGGGAAGGGAAATCGTGGCGATATTTGTCGGGGGGTGAGGCTTCGTGGCGATGATTGTAGGGGAAGGGGAATCGTGGCGATGATTGTCGGGGGTGAGGCTTCGTGGCGATGATTGTCGGGAGAAGGGGAATCGTGGCGATGATTTTCGGGGGAAGGGGAATCGTGGCGATGATTGACGGGCGGGAGGGGAATTGTGGCGATGATTGTCGGGGAAGGGGAATTGTGGCGATGATTGTCGGGGGTGAGGCATCGTGGCGATATTTGTCGGGGGGTGAGGCTTCGTGGCGATGATTGACGGGGAAGGGGAATCGTGGCGATAATTGTTGGGGGGTGAGGCATCGTGGCGATGATTGACGGGGAAGGGGAATCATGGCGATGATTGTCGGGGGGTGAGGCTTCGTGGCGATGATAGTAGGGGGGGTGAGGCATCGTGGCGATAATTGTCGGGGGGTGAGGGATCCTGGCGATGATAGTCGGGGGGTGAGGCATCGTCGCGATAATTGTCGGGGGCTGAGGGATCGTGGCGATGATTGTCGGGGGATGGGGAATCGTGGTGATGTTTGTCGGGGTTGAGGCATCGTGGCGATGATTGTCGGGGGGTGAGGGGAATCGTGGCGATGATAGTCGGGCGGTGAGGGATCGTGGCGATGATTGTCGGGGGGTGAGGAATCGTGGCGATGATTGTCGGGGGAAGGGGAATCGTGGCGATGATTGTCGGGGGTGAGGGATCGTGGCGATGAGTGTCGGGGGGTGAGGGATCGTGGCGAAGATTGTCGGGGGAAGGGGAATTGTGGCGATATTTGTCGGGGGTGAGGCTTTGTGGCGATGATTGTCGGGGGAAGGGGAGTCGTGGCGATGATTGTCGGGGGAGGGGAATCGTGGCGATGATTGTCGGGGGGTGAGGCATCGTGGCGATGATTGTCGGGGGATGAGGCATCGTGGCGGTGATTGTCGGGGGTTGAGGCATCGTGGCGATGATTGTCGGTGGAAGGTGAATAGTGGGGATGATTGTCAGGGGAGGTGAATCGTGGTGATGATAGTCGGGGGGTGAGGCTTCGTGGTGATGATTGTCGGGGGAAGGGGAATCCTGGCGATTGTTGTCGGGGATGAGGGATGGTGGCGAATATTGTCGGGGGGTGAGGGGTCGTGGCAATGATTGTCGGGGTTTGAGGCATCGTGGCGATGATTGTCGGGGGAAGGGGAATCGTGGCGATGATTGACGGGGAAGGGGAATCATGGCGATGATTGTCGGGGTGTGAGGCTTCGTGGCGATGATTGTCGGGGGATGAGGCATCGTGGCGGTGATTGTTGGGAGGAGGGGAATCGTGGCGATGATTGTCGGGGGGTGAGGCATCGTGGCGATGATTATCGGGGGAAGGGGAATCGTGGCGACGATTGTCGGGGGGTGAGGCATCGTAGCGATGATTGTCGGGGGGTGAGGCATCGTGGCGATCATTGTCGGGGGAAGGGGAATCGTGCCGATGATTGTCGGGGGATGAGGCATCGTGGCGATGGTTGTCGGGGGATGAGGCATCGTGGCGATGATTGTCGGGGAAGGGGAATCGTGGCGATGATTGTCGGGGGTGAGGCATCGTGGCGATATTTGTCGGGGGGTGAGGCTTCGTGGCGATGATTGACGGGGAAGGGGAATCGTGGCGATAATTGTCGGGGGGTGAGGCATCGTGGCGATGATTGACGGGGAAGGGGAATCATGGCGATGATTGTCGGGGGCTGAGGCTTCGTGGCGATGATAGTAGGGGGGGTGAGGCATCGTGGCGATAATTGTCGGGGGGTGAGGGATCCTGGCGATGATAGTCGGGGGGTGAGGCATCGTCGCGATAATTGTCGGGGGCTGAGGGATCGTGGCGATGATTGTCGGGGGAAGGGAATCGTGGTGATGTTTGTCGGGGTTGAGGCATCGTGGCGATGATTGTCGGGGGGTGAGGGGAATCGTGGCGATGATAGTCGGGCGGTGAGGGATCGTGGCGATGATTGTCGGGGGGTGAGGGATCGTGGCGATGATTGTCGGGGGAAGGGGAATCGTGGCGATGATTGTCGGGGGTGAGGGATCGTGGCGATGAGTGTCGGGGGGTGAGGGATCGTGGCGAAGATTGTCGGGGGAAGGGGAATTGTGGCGATATTTGTCGGGGGTGAGGCTTTGTGGCGATGATTGTCGGGGGAAGGGGAGTCGTGGCGATGATTGTCGGGGGAGGGGAATCGTGGCGATGATTGTCGGGGGGTGAGGCATCGTGGAGATGATTGTCGGGGGATGAGGCATCGTGGCGGTGATTGTCGGGGGTTGAGGCATCGTGGCGATGATTGTCGGGGGAAGGTGAATAGTGGGGATGATTGTCAGGTGAGGTGAATCGTGGTGATGATAGTCGGGGGGTGAGGCGTCGTGGTGATGATTGTCGGGGGAAGGGGAATCCTGGCGATTATTGTCGGGGATGAGGGATGGTGGCGAATATTGTCGGGGGGTGAGGGGTCGTGGCAATGATTGTCGGGGTTTGAGGCATCGTGGCGATGATTGTCGGGGGAAGGGGAATCGTGGCGATGATTGACGGGGAAGGGGAATCATGGCGATGATTGTCGGGGGGTGAGGCTTCGTGGCGATGATTGTCGGGGGATGAGGCATCGTGGCGGTGATTGTTGGGAGGAGGGGAATCGTGGCGATGATTGTCGGGGGGTGAGGCATCGTGGCGATGATTATCGGGGGAAGGGGAATCGTGGCGACGATTGTCGGGGGGTGAGGCATCGTGGCGATGATTGTCGGGGGGTGAGGCATCGTGGCGATCATTGTCGGGGGAAGGGGAATCGTGCCGATGATTGTCGGGGGATGAGGCATCGTGGCGATGGTTGTCGGGGGATGAGGCATCGTGGCGATGATTGTCGGGGAAGGGGAATCGTGGCGATGATTGTCGGGGGGTGAGGCATCGTGGCGATGATTGTCGGGGGAAGGGGAATCGTGGCGATGATTGTCGGGGGGTGAGGCATCGTGGCAATGATTGTCGGGGGATGAGGCATCGTGGCGGTGATTGTCGGGGGGAGGGGAATCGTGGCGATGATTGTCGGGGGGTGAGGCATTGTGGCGATGATTGTCGGGGGTGAGGCACCGTGGCAATGATTGTCGGGCGAAGGGGAATCGTGGCGATGATTGTCGGAGGGAGGGGAATCGTGGCGATGATTGTCGGGGGTGAGGCACCGTGGCAATGATTGTCGGGGGAAGGGGAATCGTGGCGATGATTGTCGGGGGGGAGGGGAATCGTGGCGATGATTGTCGGGGGTTGAGGCATCGTGGCGATGATTGTCGGGGGGTGAGGCATCGTGGCGATGATTGTCGGGGGAAGGGGAATCGTGGCGATGATTGTCGGGGGGTGAGGCATCGTGGCGATGATTGTCGGGGGGGTGAGGCATCGTGGCGATGATTGTCGGGGGAAGGGGAATCGTGGCGATGATTGTCGGGGGAAGGGGAATCGTGGCGATATTTGTCGGGGGGTGAGGCTTCGTGGCGATGATTGACGGGGAAGGGGAATCGTGGCGATGATTGTCGGGGGAAGGGGAATCGTGGCGATGATTGTCGGGGGATGAGGCATCGTGGCGGTGATTGTCGGGGGGAGGGGAATCGTGGCGATGATTGTCGGGGGTGAGGCATCGTGGCGATGATTGTCGGGGGAAGGGGAATCGTGGCGATGATTGTTGGGGAAGGGGAATCGTGGCGATGATGGTCGGGGGATGAGGCATCGTGGCGGTGATTGTCGGGGGGAGGGGAATCGTGGCGATGATTGTCGGGGGTGAGGCATCGTGGCGATGATTGTCGGCGGTGAGGCATCGTGGCGATGATTGTCGGGGTAAGGGGAATTGTGGCGATGATTGTCGGGGGGGTGAGGCATCGTGGCGATGATTGTCGGGGGGTGAGGCATCGTGGCGGTGATTGTCGGGAGGAATGGGAATCGTGGCGATGATTGTCGGGGGGTGAGGCATCGTGGCGAAGATTGTCGGGGGGTGAGGCATCGTGGCGATGATTGTCGGGGGAAGGAGAATCGTGGCGATATTTGTCGGGGGGTGAGGGATCGTGGCGATGATTGTCGGGGGAAGGGGAATCGTGGCGATGATTGTCGGGGGGTGAGGCTTCGTGGCGATGATTGTCGGGGAAGGGGAATCGAGGCGATGATTGTCGGGGGGTGAGGCATCGTGGCGATGATTGTCGGGGGAAGGGGAATCGTGGCGATGATTGTCGGGGGGTGAGGCATCGTGGCGATGATTGTCGGGGGATGAGGCATCGTGGCGGTGATTGTCGGGGGGAGGGGAATCGTGGCGATGATTGTCGGGGGAGGGGAATCGTGGCGATGAGTGTCGGGGGGTGAGGCATCGTGGCGATGATTGTCGGGGGGGCGAGGCATCGTGGCAATGATTGTCGGGGGAAGGGGAATCGTGGCGATGATTGTCGGGGGGTGAGGCATCGTGGCGATGATTGTCGGGGGGGTGAGGAATCGTGGCGATGATTATCGGGGGAAGGGGAATCGTGGCGATATTTGTCGGGGGGTGAGGCTTCGTGGCGATGATTGACGGGGAAGGGGAATCGTGGCGATGATTGTGGGGGGTGAGGCATCGTGGCGATGATTGTCGGGGGAATGGGAATCGTGGCGATGACTGTCGGGGAAGGGGAATCGTGGCGATGACATGTCGGGGGGTGAGGCATCGTGGCGATGATTGTCGGGGGAAGGGGAATCGTGGCGATGACTGTCGGGGGGTGAGGCATCGTGGCGATGATTGGCGGTGGATGAGGCATCGTGGCGGTGATTGTCGGGGGGAGGGGAATCGTGGCGATGATTGTCGGGGGGTGAGGCATCGTGGCGATGATTGTCGGGGGTGAGGCATCGTGGCGATGATTGTCGGGGAAGGGGAATCGTGGCGATGATTGTCGGGGGGGTGAGGCATCGTGGCGATGATTGTCGGGGGGTGAGGCATCGTGGCGATGATTGTTGGGGGAAGGCGAATCGTGGCGATGATAGTCGGGGGGTGAGGCTTCGTGGTGATGATTGTCGGTGGTGAGGCATTGTGGCGATGATTGTCGGGGGTGAGGCATCGTGACGATGATTGTCGGGGGGTGAGGGCTCGTGGCGATGATTGTCGGGGTGTGAGCCATCGTGGCGATGATTGTCAAGGGGTGAGGCATCGTGGCGATGATTTTCGGGGGAAGGGGAATTGTGGCGATGATTGACGGGCGGAAGGGGAATCGTGGCGATGATTGTCGGGGCAGGGGAATTGTGGCGATGATTGTCGGGGGTGAGGCATCGTGGCGATATTTGTCGGGGGGTGAGGCTTCGTGGCGATGATTGACGGGGAAGGGGAATCTTGGCGATGATTGTCGGGGGGGTTAGGCATCGTGGCGATGACTGTCGGGGGATGAGGCATCGTGGCGATGATTGTCGGGGGATGAGGCATCGTGGCGATGATTGTCGTGGGAAGGGGAATCGTGGCGATGATTGTCGGGGGGTGAGGCATCATGGCGATGATTGTCGGGAGGAATGGGAATCGTGGCGATGATTGTCGGGGGGTGAGGCATCGTGGCGAAGATTGTCGGGGGGTGAGGCATCGTGGCGATGATTGTCGGGGGAAGGAGAATCGTGGCGATATTTGTCGGGGGGTGAGGGATCGTGGCGATGATTGTCGGGGGAAGGGGAATCGTGGCGATGATTGTCGGGGGGTGAGGCTTCGTGGCGATGATTGTCGGGGAAGGGGAATCGAGGCGATGATTGTCGGGGGGTGAGGCATTGTGGCGATGATTGTCGGGGGAAGGGGAATCGTGGCGATGATTGTCGGGGGGTGAGGCATCGTGGCGATGATTGTCGGGGGATGAGGCATCGTGGCGGTGATTGTCGGGGGGAGGGGAATCGTGGCGATGATTGTCGGGGGAGGGGAATCGTGGCGATGAGTGTCGGGGGGTGAGGCATCGTGGCGATGATTGTCGGGGGGGCGAGGCATCGTGGCAATGATTGTCGGGGGAAGGGGAATCGTGGCGATGATTGTCGGGGGGTGAGGCATCGTGGCGATGATTGTCGGGGGGGTGAGGAATCGTGGCGATGATTATCGGGGGAAGGGGAATCGTGGCGATATTTGTCGGGGGGTGAGGCTTCGTGGCGATGATTGACGGGGAAGGGGAATCGTGGCGATGATTGTGGGGGGTGAGGCATCGTGGCGATGATTGTCGGGGGAATGGGAATCGTGGCGATGACTGTCGGGGAAGGGGAATCGTGGCGATGACATGTCAGGGGGTGAGGCATCGTGGCGATGATTGTCGGGGGAAGGGGAATCGTGGCGATGACTGTCGGGGGGTGAGGCATCGTGGCGATGATTGGGGGTGGATGAGGCATCGTGGCGGTGATTGTCGGGGGGAGGGGAATCGTGGCGATGATTGTCGGGGGGTGAGGCATCGTGGCGATGATTGTCGGGGGTGAGGCATCGTGGCGATGATTGTCGGGGAAGGGGAATCGTGGCGATGATTGTCGGGGGGGTGAGGCATCGTGGCGATGATTGTCGGGGGGTGAGGCATCGTGGCGATGATTGTTGGGGGAAGGCGAATCGTGGCGATGATAGTCGGGGGGTGAGGCTTCGTGGTGATGATTGTCGGTGGTGAGGCATTGTGGCGATGATTGTCGGGGGTGAGGCATCGTGACGATGATTGTCGGGGGGTGAGGGCTCGTGGCGATGATTGTCGGGGTGTGAGCCATCGTGGCGATGATTGTCAAGGGGTGAGGCATCGTGGCGATGATTTTCGGGGGAAGGGGAATTGTGGCGATGATTGACGGGCGGAAGGGGAATCGTGGCGATGATTGTCGGGGCAGGGGAATTGTGGCGATGATTGTCGGGGGTGAGGCATCGTGGCGATATTTGTCGGGGGGTGAGGCTTCGTGGCGATGATTGACGGGGAAGGGGAATCTTAGCGATGATTGTCGGGGGGGTTAGGCATCGTGGCGATGACTGTCGGGGGATGAGGCATCGTGGCGATGATTGTCGGGGGATGAGGCATCGTGGCGATGATTGTCGTGGGAAGGGGAATCGTGGCGATGATTGTCGGGGGGTGAGGCATCATGGCGATGATTGTCGGGGGAAGGGGAATCGTGGCGATGATTGTCGGGGGTTGAGGCATCGTGGCGATGATTGTCGGGGGATGAGGCATCGTGGCGGTGATTGTCGGGGGGAGGGGAATCGTGGCGATGATTGTCGGGGGGTGAGGCATCGTGGCGATGATTGTCGGGGGGTGAAGCATCGTGGCGGTGATTGTCGGGAGGAATGGGAATCGTGGCGATGATTGTCGGGGGGTGAGGCATCGTGGCGAAGATTGTCGGGGGGTGAGGCATCGTGGCGATGATTGTCGGGGGAAGGGGAATCGTGGCGTTGATTGTCGGGGGATGAGGCATCGTGGCGATGATTGTCGGGGGATGAGGCATCGTGGCGATGATTGTCGGGGGAAGGGGAATCGTGGCGATATTTGTCGGGGGGTGAGGGATCGTGGCGATGATAGTCGGGGGAAGGGGAATCGTGGCGATAATTGTCGGGGGGTGAGGCTTCGTGGCGATGATTGTCGGGGAAGGGGAATCGTGGCGATGATTGTCGGGGGGTGAGGCATCGTGGCGATGATTGTCGGGGGAAGGGGAATCGTGGCGATGTTTGTCGGGGGGTGAGGCATCGTGGCGATGATTGTCGGGGGATGAGGCACCGTGGCGATGATTGTCGGGGGAAGGGGAATCGTGGCGATGATTGTCGGGGGGAGGGGAATCGTGGCGATGATTGTCGGGGAGGGGAATCGTGGCGATGAGTTTCGGGGGGTGAGGCATCGTGGCGATGATTGTCGGGGGGGCGAGGCATCGTGGCAATGATTGTCGGGGGAAGGGGAATCGTGGCGATGATTGTCGGGGGGTGAGGCATCGTGGCGATGATTGTCGGGGGGGTGAGGAATCGTGGCGATGATTATCGGGGGAAGGGGAATCGTGGCGATATTTGTCGGGGGGTGAGGCTTCGTGGCGATGATTGACGGGGAAGGGGAATCGTGGCGATGATTGTGGGGAGTGAGGCATCGTTGCGATGATTGTCGGGGGAATGGGAATCGTGGCGATGACTGTCGGGGAGTGAGGCATCGTGGCGATGATTGGCGGTGGATGAGGCATCGTGGCGGTGATTGTCGGGGGGAGGGGAATCGTGGCGATGATTGTCGGGGGGTGAGGCATCGTGGCGATGATTGTCGGGGGTGAGGCATCGTGGCGATGATTGTCGGGGAAGGGGAATCGTGGCGATGATTGTCGGGGGGGTGAGGCATCGTGGCGATGATTGTCGGGGGGTGAGGCATCGTGGCGATGATTGTTGGGGGAAGGCGAATCGTGGCGATGATAGTCGGGGGGTGAGGCTTCGTGGTGATGATTGTCGGTGGTGAGGCATCGTGGCGATGATTGTCGGGGGTGAGGCATCGTGGCGATGATTGTCGGGGTGTGAGGGCTCGTGGCGATGATTGTCGGGGTGTGAGCCATCGTGGCGATGATTGTCAAGGGCTGAGGCATCGTGGCGATGATTTTCGGGGGAAGGGGAATCGTGGCGATGATTGACGGGCGGGAGGGGAATCGTGGCGATGATTGTCGGGGAAGGGGAATTGTGGCGATGATTGTCGGGGGTGAGGCATCGTGGCGATATTTGTCGGGGGGTGAGGCTTCGTGGCGATGATTGACGGGGAAGGGGAATCTTGGCGATGATTGTCGGGGGGTTAGGCATCGTGGCGATGACTGTCGGGGGATGAGGCATCGTGGCGATGATTGTCGGGGGGTGAGGCATCGTGGCGATGATTGACGGGGAAGGGGAATCGTGGCGATGACTGTCGGGGAGTGAGGCATCGTGGCGATGATTGGCGGTGGATGAGGCATCGTGGCGGTGATTGTCGGGGGGAGGGGAATCGTGGCGATGATTGTCGGGGGGTGAGGCATCGTGGCGATGATTGTCGGGGGTGAGGCATCGTGGCGATGATTGTCGGGGAAGGGGAATCGTGGCGATGATTGTCGGGGGGGTGAGGCATCGTGGCGATGATTGTCGGGGGGTGAGGCATCGTGGCGATGATTGTTGGGGGAAGGCGAATCGTGGCGATGATAGTCGGGGGGTGAGGCTTCGTGGTGATGATTGTCGGTGGTGAGGCATCGTGGCGATGATTGTCGGGGGTGAGGCGTCGTGGCGATGATTGTCGGGGGGTGAGGGCTCGTGGCGATGATTGTCGGCGTGTGAGCCATCGTGGCGATGATTGTCAAGGGCTGAGGCATCGTGGCGATGATTTTCGGGGGAAGGGGAATCTTGGCGATGATTGACGGGCGGGAGGGGAATCGTGGCGATGATTGTCGGGGAAGGGGAATTGTGGCGATGATTGTCGGGGGTGAGGCATAGTGGCGATATTTGTCGGGGGGTGAGGCTTCGTGGCGATGATTGACGGGGAAGGGGAATCTTGGCGATGATTGTCGGGGGGTTAGGCATCGTGGCGATGACTGTCGGGGGATGAGGCATCGTGGCGATGATTGTCGGGGGATGAGGCATCGTGGCGATGATTGTCGGGGGAAGGGGAATCGTGGCGATGATTGTCGGGGGGTGAGGCATCATGGCGATGATTGTCGGGGGAAGGGGAATCGTGGCGATGATTGTCGGGGGGTGAGGCATCGTGGCGATGATTGTCGGGGGATGAGGCATCGTGGCGGTGATTGTCGGGGGGAGGGGAATCGTGGCGATGATTGTCGGGGGGTGAGGCATCGTGGCGATGATTGTCGGGGGGTGAAGCATCGTGGCGATGATTGTCGGGGGAAGGGGAATCGTGGCGATGATTGTCGGGGGTGAGGCATCGTGGCGATGATTGTCGGGGGAAGGGGAATCGTGGCGATGATTGTCGGGGGGAGGGGAATTGTGGCGATGATTGTCGGGGGAGGGGAATCGTGGCGATGATTGTCGGGGGGTGAGGCATCGTGGCGATGATTGTCGGGGGGCGAGGCATCGTGGCAATGATTGTCGGGGGAAGGGGAATCGTGGCGATGATTGTCGGGGAGTAAGGCATCGTGGCGATGATTGTCGGGGGGGTGAGGAATCGTGGCGATGATTATCGGGGGAAGGGGAATCGTGGCGATATTTGTCGGGGGGTGAGGCTTCGTGGCGATGATTGTCGGGGGAAGGGGAATCGTGGCGATGACTGTCGGGGAGTGAGGCATCGTGGCGATGATTGGCGGTGGATGAGGCATCGTGGCGGTGATTGTCGGGGGGAGGGGAATCGTGGCGATAATTGTCGGGGGGTGAGGTATCATGGCGATGATTGTCGGGGGTGAGGCATCGTGGCGATGATTGTCGGGGGAAGGGGAATCGTGGCGATGATTGTCGGGGGGGTGAGGCATCGTGGCGATGATTGTCGGGGGGTGAGGCATCGTGCCGATGATTGTTGGGGGAAGGCGAATCGTGGCGATGATAGTCGGGGGTGAGGCTTCGTGGTGATGATTGTCGGTGGTGAGGCATCGTGGCGATGATTGTCGGGGGTGAGGCATCGTTGCGATGATTGTCGGGGGGTGAGGGCTCGTGGCGATGATTGTCGGGGTGTGAGCCATCGTGGCATTGATTGTCGAGGGCTGAGGCATCGTGGCGATGATTTTCGGGGGAAGGGGAATCGTGGCGATGATTGACGGGCGGGAGGGGAATCGTGGCGATGATTGTCGGGGAAGGGGAATTGTGGCGATGATTGTCGGGGTTGAGGCATCGTGGCGATATTTGTCGGGGGGTGAGGCTTCGTGGCGATGATTGACGGGGAAGGGGAATCTTGGCGATGATTGTCGGGGGGTTAGGCATCGTGGCGATGATTGTCGGGGGAAGGGGAATCGTGGCGATGACTGTCGGGGGGTGAGGCATCGTGGCGATGATTGTCGGGGGATGAGGCATCGTGGCGGTGATTGTCGGGGGAAGGGGAATCGTGGCGATGATTGTCGGGGGGGTGAGGCATCGTGGCGATGATTGTCGGGGGGTGAGGCATCGTGGCGATGATTGTTGGGGGAAGGCGAATCGTGGCGATGAATGTCGGGGGTGAGGCATCGTGGTGATGATTGTCAGGGGGTGAGGGCTCGTGGCGATGATTGTCGGGGGTGAGGCATCGTGGCGATGATTGTCGGGGGGTGAGGGCTCGTGGCGATGATTGTCGGGGTGTGAGCCATCGTGGCGATGATTGTCAAGGGCTGAGGCATCGTGGCGATGATTTTCGGGGGAAGGGGAATCGTGGCGATGATTGACGGGCGGGAGGGGAATCGTGGCGATGATTGTCGGGGAAGGGGAATTGTGGCGATGATTGTCGGGGTGAGGCATCGTGGCGATATTTGTCGGGGGGTGAGGCTTCGTGGCGATGATTGACGGGGAAGGGGAATCTTGGCGATGATTGTCGGGGGGTTAGGCATCGTGGCGATGACTGTCGGGGGATGAGGCATCGTGGCGATGATTGTCGGGGGATGAGGCATCGTGGCGATGATTGTCGGGGGAAGGGGAATCGTGGCGATGATTGTCGGGGGGTGAGGCATCATGGCGATGATTGTCGGGGGAAGGGGAATCGTGGCGATATTTGTCGGGGGGTGAGGCATCGTGGCGATGATTGTCGGGGGATGAGGCATCGTGGCGGTGATTGTCGGGGGGTGAGGCATCGTGGCGATGATTGTCGGGGGGTGAAGCATCGTGGCGGTGATTGTCGGGAGGAATGGGAATCGTGGCGATGATTGTCGGGGGGTGAGGCATCGTGGCGAAGATTGTCGGGGGGTGAGGCATCGTGGCGATGATTGTCGGGGGAAGGGGAATCGTGGCGTTGATTGTCGGGGGATGAGGCATCGTGGCGATGATTGTCGGGGGATGAGGCATCGTGGCGATGATTGTCGGGGGAAGGGGAATCGTGGCGATATTTGTCGGGGGGTGAGGGATCGTGGCGATGATTGTCGGGGGAAGGGGAATCGTGGCGATAATTGTCGGGGGGTGAGGCTTCGTGGCGATGATTGTCGGGGAAGGGGAATCGTGGCGATGATTGTCGGGGGGTGAGGCATCGTGGCGATGATTGTCGGGGGAAGGGGAATCGTGGCGATGATTGTCGGGGGGTGAGGCATCATGGCGATGATTGTCGGGGGAAGGGGAATCGTGGCGATGATTGTCGGGGGGTGAGGCATCGTGGCGATGATTGTTGGGGGAAGGCGAATCGTGGCGATGAATGTCGGGGGTGAGGCATCGTGGTGATGATTGTCAGGGGGTGAGGGCTCGTGGCGATGATTGTCGGGGGTGAGGCATCGTGGCGATGATTGTCGGGGGGTGAGGGCTCGTGGCGATGATTGTCGGGGTGTGAGCCATCGTGGCGATGATTGTCAAGGGCTGAGGCATCGTGGCGATGATTTTCGGGGGAAGGGGAATCGTGGCGATGATTGACGGGCGGGAGGGGAATCGTGGCGATGATTGTCGGGGAAGGGGAATTGTGGCGATGATTGTCGGGGGTGAGGCATCGTGGCGATATTTGTCGGGGGGTGAGGCTTCGTGGCGATGATTGACGGGGAAGGGGAATCTTGGCGATGATTGTCGGGGGGTTAGGCATCGTGGCGATGACTGTCGGGGGATGAGGCATCGTGGCGATGATTGTCGGGGGATGAGGCATCGTGGCGATGATTGTCGGGGGAAGGGGAATCGTGGCGATGATTGTCGGGGGGTGAGGCATCATGGCGATGATTGTCGGGGGAAGGGGAATCGTGGCGATGATTGTCGGGGGGTGAGGCATCGTGGCGATGATTGTCGGGGGATGAGGCATCGTGGCGGTGATTGTCGGGGGGAGAGGAATCGTGGCGATGATTGTCGGGGAGTGAGGCATCGTGGCGATGATTGTCGGGGGGGTGAGGAATCGTGGCGATGATTATCGGGGGAAGGGGAATCGTGGCGATATTTGTCGGGGGGTGAGGCATCGTGGCGATGATTGTCGGGGGATGAGGCATCGTGGCGGTGATTGTCGGGGGGTGAGGCATCGTGGCGATGATTGTCGGGGGGTGAAGCATCGTGGCGGTGATTGTCGGGAGTAATGGGAATCGTGGCGATGATTGTCGGGGGGTGAGGCATCGTGGCGAAGATTGTCGGGGGGTGAGGCATCGTGGCGATGATTGTCGGGGGAAGGGGAATCGTGGCGTTGATTGTCGGGGGATGAGGCATCGTGGCGATGATTGTCGGGGGATGAGGCATCGTGGCGATGATTGTCGGGGGAAGGGGAATCGTGGCGATATTTGTCGGGGGGTGAGGGATCGTGGCGATGATTGTCGGGGGAAGGGGAATCGTGGCGATAATTGTCGGGGGGTGAGGCTTCGTGGCGATGATTGTCGGGGAAGGGGAATCGTGGCGATGATTGTCGGGGGGTGAGGCATCGTGGCGATGATTGTCGGGGGAAGGGGAATCGTGGCGATGTTTGTCGGGGGGTGAGGCATCGTGGCGATGATTGTCGGGGGATGAGGCACCGTGGCGATGATTGTCGGGGGAAGGGGAATCGTGGCGATGATTGTCGGGGGGAGGGGAATCGTGGCGATGATTGTCGGGGAGGGGAATCGTGGCGATGAGTGTCGGGGGGTGAGGCATCGTGGCGATGATTGTCGGGGGGGCGAGGCATCGTGGCAATGATTGTCGGGGGAAGGGGAATCGTGGCGATGATTGTCGGGGGGTGAGGCATCGTGGCGATGATTGTCGGGGGGGTGAGGAATCGTGGCGATGATTATCGGGGGAAGGGGAATCGTGGCGATATTTGTCGGGGGGTGAGGCTTCGTGGCGATGATTGACGGGGAAGGGGAATCGTGGCGATGATTGTGGGGAGTGAGGCATCGTTGCGATGATTGTCGGGGGAATGGGAATCGTGGCGATGACTGTCGGGGAGTGAGGCATCGTGGCGATGATTGGCGGTGGATGAGGCATCGTGGCGGTGATTGTCGGGGGGAGGGGAATCGTGGCGATGATTGTCGAGGGGTGAGGCATCGTGGCGATGATTGTCGGGGGTGAGGCATCGTGGCGATGATTGTCGGGGAAGGGGAATCGTGGCGATGATTGTCGGGGGGGTGAGGCATCGTGGCGATGATTGTCGGGGGGTGAGGCATCGTGGCGATGATTGTTGGGGGAAGGCGAATCGTGGCGATGATAGTCGGGGGGTGAGGCTTCGTGGTGATGATTGTCGGTGGTGAGGCATCGTGGCGATGATTGTCGGGGGTGAGGCATCGTGGCGATGATTGTCGGGGGGTGAGGGCTCGTGGCGATGATTGTCGGGGTGTGAGCCATCGTGGCGATGATTGTCAAGGGCTGAGGCATCGTGGCGATGATTTTCGGGGGAAGGGGAATCGTGGCGATGATTGACGGGCGGGAGGGGAATCGTGGCGATGATTGTCGGGGAAGGGGAATTGTGGCGATGATTGTCGGGGGTGAGGCATCGTGGCGATATTTGTCGGGGGGGTGAGGCTTCGTGGCGATGATTGACGGGGAAGGGGAATCTTGGCGATGATTGTCGGGGGGTTAGGCATCGTGGCGATGACTGTCGGGGGATGAGGCATCGTGGCGATGATTGTCGGGGGGTGAGGCATCGTGGCGATGATTGTCGGGGGGGTGAGGAATCGTGGCGATGATTATCGGGGGAAGGGGAATCGTGGCGATATTTGTTGGGGGGTGAGGCTTCGTGGCGATGATTGACGGGGAAGGGGAATCGTGGCGATGATTGTGGGGAGTGAGGCATCGTTGGGATGATTGTCGGGGGAATGGGAATCGTGGCGATGACTGTCGGGGAGTGAGGCATCGTGGCGATGATTGGCGGTGGATGAGGCATCGTGGCGGTGATTGTCGGGGGGAGGGGAATCGTGGCGATGATTGTCGGGGGGTGAGGCATCGTGGCGATGATTGTCGGGGGTGAGGCATCGTGGCGATGATTGTCGGGGAAGGGGAATCGTGGCGATGATTGTCGGGGGGGTGAGGCATCGTGGCGATGATTGTCGGGGGGTGAGGCATCGTGGCGATGATTGTTGGGGGAAGGCGAATCGTGGCGATGATAGTCGGGGGGTGAGGCTTCGTGGTGATGATTGTCGGTGGTGAGGCATCGTGGCGATGATTGTCGGGGGTGAGGCATCGTGGCGATGATTGTCGGGGGGTGAGGGCTCGTGGCGATGATTGTCGGCGTGTGAGCCATCGTGGCGATGATTGTCAAGGGCTGAGGCATCGTGGCGATGATTTTCGGGGGAAGGGGAATCGTGGCGATGATTGACGGGCGGGAGGGGAATCGTGGCGATGATTGTCGGGGAAGGGGAATTGTGGCGATGATTGTCGGGGGTGAGGCATCGTGGCGATATTTGTCGGGGGGTGAGGCTTCGTGGCGATGATTGACGGGGAAGGGGAATCTTGGCGATGATTGTCGGGGGGTTAGGCATCGTGGCGATGACTGTTGGGGGATGAGGCATCGTGGCGATGATTGTCGGGGGATGAGGCATCGTGGCGATGATTGTCGGGGGAAGGGGAATCGTGGCGATGATTGTCGGGGGGTGAGGCATCATGGCGATGATTGTCGGGGGAAGGGGAATCGTGGCGATGATTGTCGGGGGGTGAGGCATCGTGGCGATGATTTTCGGGGGATGAGGCATCATGGCGGTGATTGTCGGGGGGAGGGGAATCGTGGCGATGATTGTCGGGGGGTGAGGCATCGTGGCGATGATTGTCGGGGGAAGGGGAATCGTGGCGATGATTGTCGGGGGGTGAGGCATCGTGGCGATGATTGTCGGGGGAAGGGGAATCGTGGCGATGATTGTCGGGGGGAGGGGAATTGTGGCGATGATTGTCGGGGGAGGGGAATCGTGGCGATGATTGTCGGGGGGTGAGGCATCGTGGCGATGATTGTCGGGGGGCGAGGCATCGTGGCAATGATTGTCGGGGGAAGAGGAATCGTGGCGATGATTGTCGGGGAGTGAGGCATCGTGGCGATGATTGTCGGGGGGGTGAGGAATCGTGGCGATGATTGTCGGGGGAAGGGGAATCGTGGCGATATTTGTCGGGGGGTGAGGCTTCGTGGCGATGATTGTCGGGGGAAGGGGAATCGTGGCGATGACTGTCGGGGAGTGAGGCATCGTGGCGATGATTGGCGGTGGATGAGGCATCGTGGCGGTGATTGTCGGGGGGAGGGGAATCGTGGCGATGATTGTCGGGGGGTGAGGTATCATGGCGATGATTGTCGGGGGTGAGGCATCGTGGCGATGATTGTCGGGGGAAGGGGAATCGTGGCGATGATTGTCGGGGGGGTGAGGCATCGTGGCGATGATTGTCGGGGGGTGAGGCATCGTGCCGATGATTGTTGGGGGAAGGCGAATCGTGGCGATGATAGTCGGGGGGTGAGGCATCGTGGCGATGATTGTCGGGGGTGAGGCATCGTTGCGATGATTGTCGGGGGGTGAGGGCTCGTGGCGATGATTGTCGGGGTGTGAGCCATCGTGGCATTGATTGTCGAGGGCTGAGGCATCGTGGCGATGATTTTCGGGGGAAGGGGAATCGTGGCGATATTTGTCGGGGGGTGAGGCTTCGTGGCGATGATTGTCGGGGGAAGGGGAATCGTGGCGATGACTGTCGGGGAGTGAGGCATCGTGGCGATGATTGGCGGTGGATGAGGCATCGTGGCGGTGATTGTCGGGGGGAGGGGAATCGTGGCGATGATTGTCGGGGGGTGAGGTATCATGGCGATGATTGTCGGGGGTGAGGCATCGTGGCGATGATTGTCGGGGGAAGGGGAATCGTGGCGATGATTGTCGGGGGGGTGAGGCATCGTGGCGATGATTGTCGGGGGGTGAGGCATCGTGCCGATGATTGTTGGGGGAAGGCGAATCGTGGCGATGATAGTCGGGGGGTGAGGCATCGTGGCGATGATTGTCGGGGGTGAGGCATCGTTGCGATGATTGTCGGGGGGTGAGGGCTCGTGGCGATGATTGTCGGGGTGTGAGCCATCGTGGCATTGATTGTCGAGGGCTGAGGCATCGTGGCGATGATTTTCGGGGGAAGGGGAATCGTGGCGATGATTGACGGGCGGGAGGGGAATCGTGGCGATGATTGTCGGGGAAGGGGAATTGTGGTGATGATTGTCGGGGTTGAGGCATCGTGGCGATATTTGTCGGGGGGTGAGGCTTCGTGGCGATGATTGACGGGGAAGGGGAATCTTGGCGATGATTGTCGGAGGGTTAGGCATCGTGGCGATGATTGTCGGGGGAAGGGGAATCGTGGCGATGACTGTCGGGGGGTGAGGCATCGTGGCGATGATTGTCGGGGGATGAGGCATCGTGGCGGTGATTGTCGGGGGAAGGGGAATCGTGGCGATGATTGTCGGGGGGGTGAGGCATCGTGGCGATGATTGTCGGGGGGTGAGGCATCGTGGCGATGATTGTTGGGGGAAGGCGAATCGTGGCGATGATAGTCGGGGGTGAGGCATCGTGGTGATGATTGTCAGGGGGTGAGGGCTCGTGGCGATGATTGTCGGGGGTGAGGCATCGTGGCGATGATTGTCGGGGGGTGAGGGCTCGAGGCGATGATTGTCGGGGTGTGAGCCATCGTGGCGATGATTGTCAAGGGCTGAGGCATCGTGGCGATAATTTTCGGGGGAAGGGGAATCGTGGCGATGATTGACGGGCGGGAGGGGAATCGTGGCGATGATTGTCGGGGAAGGGGAATTGTGGCGATGATTGTCGGGGGGTGAGGCTTCGTGGCGATGATTGACGGGGAAGGGGAATCTTGGCGATGATTGTCGGGGGGTTAGGCATCGTGGCGATGACTGTCGGGGGATGAGGCATCGTGGCGATGATTGTCGGGGGATGAGGCATCGTGGCGATGATTGTCGGGGGAAGGGGAATCGTGGCGATGATTGTCGGGGGGTGAGGCATCATGGCGATGATTGTCGGGGGAAGGGGAATCGTGGCGATGATTGTCGGGGGGTGAGGCATCGTGGCGATGATTGTCGGGGGATGAGGCATCGTGGCGGTGATTGTCGGGGGGAGGGGAATCGTGGCGATGATTGTCGGGGAGTGAGGCATCGTGGCGATGATTGTCGGGGGGGTGAGGAATCGTGGCGATGATTATCGGGGGAAGGGGAATCGTGGCGATATTTGTCGGGGGGTGAGGCATCGTGGCGATGATTGTCGGGGGATGAGGCATCGTGGCGGTGATTGTCGGGGGGAGGGGAATCGTGGCGATGATTGTCGGGGAGTGAGGCATCGTGGCGATGATTGTCGGGGGGGTGAGGCATCGTGGCGATGATTGTCGGGGGGTGAAGCATCGTGGCGATGATTGTCGGGGGAAGGGGAATCGTGGCGATGATTGTCGGGGGGTGAGGCATCGTGGCGATGATTGTCAGGGGAAGGGGAATCGTGGCGATGATTGTCGGGGGGAGGGGAATTGTGGCGATGATTGTCGGGGGAGGGGAATCGTGGCGATGATTGTCGGGGGGTGAGGCATCGTGGCGATGATTGTCGGGGGGCGAGGCATCGTGGCAATGATTGTCGGGGGAAGGGGAATCGTGGCGATGATTTTCGGGGAGTGAGGCATCGTGGCGATGATTGTCGGGGGGGTGAGGGCTCGTGGCGATGATTGTCGGGGGTGAGGCATCGTGGCGATGATTGTCGGGGGGTGAGGGCTCGTGGCGATGATTGTCGGCGTGTGAGCCATCGTGGCGATGATTGTCAAGGGCTGAGGCATCGTGGCGATGATTTTCGGGGGAAGGGGAATCGTGGCGATGATTGACGGGCGGGAGGGGAATCGTGGCGATGATTGTCGGGGAAGGGGAATTGTGGCGATGATTGTCGGGGGTGAGGCATCGTGGCGATATTTGTCGGGGGGTGAGGCTTCGTGGCGATGATTGACGGGGAAGGGGAATCTTGGCGATGATTGTCGGGGGGTTAGGCATCGTGGCGATGACTGTTGGGGGATGAGGCATCGCGGCGATGATTGTCGGGGGATGAGGCATCGTGGCGATGATTGTCGGGGGAAGGGGAATCGTGGCGATGATTGTCGGGGGGTGAGGCATCATGGCGATGATTGTCGGGGGAAGGGGAATCGTGGCGATGATTGTCGGGGGGTGAGGCATCGTGGCGATGATTGTCGGGGGATGAGGCATCATGGCGGTGATTGTCGGGGGGAGGGGAATCGTGGCGATGATTGTCGGGGGGTGAGGCATCGTGGCGATGATTGTCGGGGGGTGAAGCATCGTGGCGATGATTGTCGGGGGATGGGGAATCGTGGCGATGATTGTCGGGGGGTGAGGCATCGTGGCGATGATTGTCGGGGGAAGGGGAATCGTGGCGATGATTGTCGGGGGGAGGGGAATTGTGGCGATGATTGTCGGGGGAGGGGAATCGTGGCGATGATTGTCGGGGGGTGAGGCATCGTGGCGATGATTGTCGGGGGGCGAGGCATCGTGGCAATGATTGTCGGGGGAAGAGGAATCGTGGCGATGATTGTCGGGGAGTGAGGCATCGTGGCGATGATTGTCGGGGGGGTGAGGAATCGTGGCGATGATTATCGGGGGAAGGGGAATCGTGGCGATATTTGTCGGGGGGTGAGGCTTCGTGGCGATGATTGTCGGGGGAAGGGGAATCGTGGCGATGACTGTCGGGGAGTGAGGCATCGTGGCGATGATTGGCGGTGGATGAGGCATCGTGGCGGTGATTGTCGGGGGGAGGGGAATCGTGGCGATGATTGTCGGGGGGTGAGGTATCATGGCGATGATTGTCGGGGGTGAGGCATCGTGGCGATGATTGTCGGGGGAAGGGGAATCGTGGCGATGATTGTCGGGGGGGTGAGGCATCGTGGCGATGATTGTCGGGGGGTGAGGCATCGTGCCGATGATTGTTGGGGGAAGGCGAATCGTGGCGATGATAGTCGGGGGGTGAGGCTTCGTGGTGATGATTGTCGGTGGTGAGGCATCGTGGCGATGATTGTCGGGGGTGAGGCATCGTTGCGATGATTGTCGGGGGGTGAGGGCTCGTGGCGATGATTGTCGGGGTGTGAGCCATCGTGGCATTGATTGTCGAGGGCTGAGGCATCGTGGCGATGATTTTCGGGGGAAGGGGAATCGTGGCGATGATAGACGGGCGGGAGGGGAATCGTGGCGATGATTGTCGGGGAAGGGGAATTGTGGTGATGATTGTCGGGGTTGAGGCATCGTGGCGATATTTGTCGGGGGGTGAGGCTTCGTGGCGATGATTGACGGGGAAGGGGAATCTTGGCGATGATTGTCGGAGGGTTAGGCATCGTGGCGATTATTGTCGGGGGAAGGGGAATCGTGGCGATGACTGTCGGGGGGTGAGGCATCGTGGCGATGATTGTCGGGGGATGAGGCATCGTGGCGGTGATTGTCGGGGGAAGGGGAATCGTGGCGATGATTGTCGGGGGGGTGAGGCATCGTGGCGATGATTGTCGGGGGGTGAGGCATCGTGGCGATGATTGTTGGGGGAAGGCGAATCGTGGCGATGATAGTCGGGGGTGAGGCATCGTGGTGATGATTGTCAGGGGGTGAGGGCTCGTGGCGATGATTGTCGGGGGTGAGGCATCGTGGCGATGATTGTCGGGGGGTGAGGGCTCGAGGCGATGATTGTCGGGGTGTGAGCCATCGTGGCAATGATTGTCAAGGGCTGAGGCATCGTGGCGATAATTTTCGGGGGAAGGGGAATCGTGGCGATGATTGACGGGCGGGAGGGGAATCGTGGCGATGATTGTCGGGGAAGGGGAATTGTGGCGATGATTGTCGGGGGTGAGGCATCGTGGCGATATTTGTCGGGGGGTGAGGCTTCGTGGCGATGATTGACGGGGAAGGGGAATCTTGGCGATGATTGTCGGGGGGTTAGGCATCGTGGCGATGACTGTCGGGGGATGAGGCATCGTGGCGATGATTGTCGGGGGATGAGGCATCGTGGCGATGATTGTCGGGGGAAGGGGAATCGTGGCGATGATTGTCGGGGGGTGAGGCATCATGGCGATGATTGTCGGGGGAAGGGGAATCGTGGCGATGATTGTCGGGGGGTGAGGCATCGTGGCGATGATTGTCGGGGGATGAGGCATCGTGGCGGTGATTGTCGGGGGGAGGGGAATCGTGGCGATGATTGTCGGGGAGTGAGGCATCGTGGCGATGATTGTCGGGGGGGTGAGGCATCGTGGCGATGATTGTCGGGGGGTGAAGCATCGTGGCGATGATTGTCGGGGGAAGGGGAATCGTGGCGATGATTGTCGGGGGGTGAGGCATCGTGGCGATGATTGTCAGGGGAAGGGGAATCGTGGCGATGATTGTCGGGGGGAGGGGAATTGTGGCGATGATTGTCGGGGGAGGGGAATCGTGGCGATGATTGTCGGGGGGTGAGGCATCGTGGCGATGATTGTCGGGGGGCGAGGCATCGTGGCAATGATTGTCGGGGGAAGGGGAATCGTGGCGATGATTTTCGGGGAGTGAGGCATCGTGGCGATGATTGTCGGGGGGTGAGGAATCGTGGCGATGATTATCGGGGGAAGGGGAATCGTGGCGATATTTGTCGGGGGGTGAGGCTTCGTGGCGATGATTGTCGGGGGAAGGGGAATCGTGGCGATGACTGTCGGGGAGTGAAGCATCGTGGCGATGATTGGCGGTGGATGAGGCATCGTGGCGGTGATTGTCGGGGGGAGGGGAATCGTGGCGATGATTGTCGGGGGGTGAGGTATCATGGCGATGATTGTCGGGGGTGAGGCATCGTGGCGATGATTGGCGGGGGAAGGGGAATCGTGGCGATGATTGTCGGGGGGGTGAGGCATCGTGGCGATGATTGTCGGGGGGTGAGGCATCGTGCCGATGATTGTTGGGGGAAGGCGAATCGTGGCGATGATAGTCGGGGGGTGAGGCTTCGTGGTGATGATTGTCGGTGGTGAGGCATCGTGGCGATGATTGTCGGGGGTGAGGCATCGTTGCGATGATTGTCGGGGGGTGAGGGCTCGTGGCGATGATTGTCGGGGTGTGAGCCATCGTGGCATTGATTGTCGAGGGCTGAGGCATCGTGGCGATGATTTTCGGGGGAAGGGGAATCGTGGCGATGATTGACGGGCGGGAGGGGAATCGTGGCGATGATTGTCGGGGAAGGGGAATTGTGGCGATGATTGTCGGGGGTGAGGCATCGTGGCGATATTTGTCGGGGGGTGAGGCTTCGTGGCGATGATTGACGGGGAAGGGGAATCTTGGCGATGATTGTCGGGGGGTTAGGCATCGTGGCGATGATTGTCGGGGGAAGGGGAATCGTGGCGATGACTGTCGGGGGGTGAGGCATCGTGGCGTTGATTGTCGGGGGATGAGGCATCGTGGCGGTGATTGTCGGGGGAAGGGGAATCGTGGCGATGATTGTCGGGGGTGTGAGGCATCGTGGCGATGATTGTCGGGGGGGGAGGCATCGTGGCGATGATTGTCAGGGGGTGAGGGCTCGTGGCGATGATTGTCGGGGTGTGAGCCATCGTGGTGATGATTGTCGAGGGGTGAGGCATCGTGGCGATGATTTTCGGGGGAAGGGGAATCGTGGCGATGATTGACGGGCGGGAGGGGAATCGTGGCGATGATTGTCGGGGAAGGGGAATTGTGGCGATGATTGTCGGGCGTTAGGCATCGTGGCGATGATTGTCGGGGGAAGGGAAATCGTGGCGATATTTGTCGGGGTTGAGGCTTCGTGGCGATGATTGTAGGGGAAGGGGAATCGTGGCGATGATTGTCGGGGGTGAGGCTTCGTGGCGATGATTGTCGGGGGAAGGGGAATCGTGGCGATGATTTTCGGGGGAAGGGGAATCGTGGCGATGATTGACGGGCGGGAGGGGAATTGTGGCGATGATTGTCGGGGGTAAGGCATCGTGGCGATATTTGTCGGGGGGTGAGGCTTCGTGGCGATGATTGACGGGGAAGGGGAATCGTGGCGATAATTGTCGGGGGGTGAGGCATCGCGGCGATGATTGACGGGGAAGGGGAATCATGGCGATGATTGTCGGGGGTGAGGCTTCGTGGCGATGATTGACGGGGAAGGGGAATCGTGGCGATGATTGTCGGGGGGAGGGGAATCGTGGCGATGATTGTCGGGGGGTGAGGCATCGTGGCGATGATTGTCGGGGGGTGAGGCACCGTGGCGGTGATTGTCGGGGGAAGGGGAATCGTGGCGATGATTGTCGGGGGGATGGGAATCGTGGCGATGATTGTCGGGGGGAGGGGAATCGTGGCGATGATTGTCGGGGGGTGAGGCATCGTGGCGATGATTGTCGGGGGGAGGGGAATCGTGGCGATGATTGTCGGGGGGTGAGGCATCGTGGCGATGATTGTCGGGGGGTGAGGCACCGTGGCGATGATTGTCAGGGGAAGGGGAATCGTGGCGATGATTGTCGGGGGGTGAGGCTTCGTGGCGATGATTGTCGGGGGGTGAGGAATCGTGGCGATGATTGTCGGGGGGTGAGACTTCGTGGCGATGATTGTCGGGTGGTGAGGAATCGTGGCGATGATTGTCGGGGGGTGAGGCATCGTGGCGATGATTGTCGGGGGGTGAGGCATCATGGCGATGATTGTCGAGGGAAGGGGCATCGTGGCGATGATTGACGGGGAAGGGGAAGCGTTGCGATGATTGTCGAGGGAAGGGGTATCGTGGCGATGATTGACGGGGGTGAGGCATCGTGGCGATGATTGTCGGGGGGTGAGGCTTCGTGGCGATGATTGTCGGGGGGTGAGGAATCGTGGCGATGATTGTCGGGGGGGAGGCGAATCGTGGCGATGATTGTCGGGGGGTGAGGCATCGTGGCGATGATTGTCGAGGGAAGGGGCATCGTGGCGATGATTGACGGGGAAGGGGAAGCGTTGTGATGATTGTCGAGGGAAGGGGCATCGTGGCGATGATTGACGGGGAAGGGGAAGCGTGGCGATGATTGTCGGGGAAGGGGAAGCGTGGCGATGATTGTCGGGGGGTGAGGCATCGTGGCGATGATTGTTGGGGGAAGGCGAATCGTGGCGATGATAGTCGGGGGTGAGGCATCGTGGTGATGATTGTCGGGTGGTGAGGGCTCGTGGCGATGATTGTCGGGGTTTGAGCCATCGTGGCGATGATTGTCGAGGGGTGAGGCATCGTGGCGATGATTTTCGGGGGAAGGGGAATTGTGGCGATGATTGTCGGGGGTGAGGCATCGTGGCGATGATTGTCGGGGGGAAGGGAAATCGTGGCGATATTTGTCGGGGAAGGGGAATCGTGGCGATGATTGTCGGGGGTGAGGCTTCGTGGCGATGATTGTCGGGGGAAGGGGAATCGTGGCGATGATTTTCGGGGGAAGGGGAATTGTGGCGATGATTGTCGGGGGTGAGGCATCGTGGCGATATTTGTCGGGGGGTGAGGCTTCATGGCGATGATTGACGGGGAAGGGGAATCGTGGCGATGATTGTCGGGGGGTGAGGCATCGTGGCGATGATTGTTGGGGGAAGGGGAATCGTGGCGATGACTGTCGGGGGTTGAGGCATCGTGGCGATGATTGTCGGGGGATGAGGCATCGTGGCGGTGATTGTCGGGGAGGGGAATCGTGGCGATGATTGTCGGGGGGTGAGACATCGTGGCAATGATTGTCGGGGGGTGAGGGCTCGTGGCGATGATTGTCGGGGTGTGAGGCATCGTGGCGATGATTGTTGGGGGAAGGCGAATCGTGGCGATGATAGTCGGGGGTGAGGCATCGTGGTGATGATTGTCGGGTGGTGAGGGCTCGTGACGATGATTGTCGGGGTTTGAGCCATCGTGGCGATGATTGTCGAGGGGTGAGGCATCGTGGCGATGATTTTCGGGGGAAGGGGAATTGTGGCGATGATTGTCGGGGGTGAGGCATCGTGGCGATGATTGTCGGGGGTGAGGCTTCGTGGCGATGATTGTCGGGGGAAGGGGAATCGTGGCGATGATTTTCGGGGGAAGGGGCATTGTGGCGATGATTGTCGGGGGTGAGGCATCGTGGCGATATTTGTCGGGGGGTGAGGCTTCATGGCGATGATTGACGGGGAAGGGGAATCGTGGCGATGATTGTCGGGGGGTGAGGCATCGTGGCGATGATTGTCGGGGGAAGGGGAATCGTGGCGATGACTGTCGGGGGTTGAGGCATCGTGGCGATGATTGTCGGGGGATGAGGCATCGTGGCGGTGATTGTCGGGGGGAGGGGAATCGTGGCGATGATTGTCGGGGGGGTGAGACATCGTGGCAATGATTGTCGGGGGGTGAGGGCTCGTGGCGATGATTGTCGGGGTGTGAGCCATCGTGGCGATGATTGTCGAGGGGTGAGGCATCGTGGCGATGATTGTCGAGGGGTGAGGCATCGTGGCGATGATTTTCGGGGGAAGGGGAATCGTGGCGATGATTGACGGGCGGGAGGGGAATCGTGGCAATGATTGTCGGGGAAGGGGAATTGTGGCGATGATTGTCGGGGGGTGAGGCTTCGTGGCGATGATTGTCGGGGAAGTGGAATCGTGGCGATGATTGTCGGGGGTGAGGCTTTGTGGCGATGATTGTCGGGGGAAGGGGAATCGTGGCGATGATTGTCGGGGAAGGGGAATCGTGGCAATGATTGTCGGGGGATGAGGCATCGTGGCGATGATTGTCGAGGGGGAGGGGAATCGTGGCGATGATTGTCGAGGGGGAGGGGAATCGTGGCGATGATTGTCGGGGGATGAGGCATCGTGGCGGTGATTGTCGGGGTGTGAGGGTTCGTGGCGAATATTGTCGAGGGGAGGGGAATCGTGGCGATGAATGTCGGGGGGGAGGGGAATCGTGGCGATGATTGTCGGGGGGTGAGGCTTGTGGCGATAATTGTCGGGGGGTGAGGGATCGTGGCGAATATTGTCGGGGGGGAGGGGAATCCTGGCGATGATTGTCGGGGGGTAAGGCATCGTGGCGATGATTGTCGGGGGGTGAGGCATCGTGGCGATGATTGTCCGGGAAGGGAAATCGTGGCGATGATTGTCGGGGGGTGAGGCATCGTGGCGAAGATTGTCGGGGAAGGGGAATAGTGGCGATGATTGTCGGGGGGTGAGGCATCGTGGCGATGATTGTCGGGGAAGGGGAATCGTGGCGATGATTGTCGGGGGGTGAGGCATCGTGGAGATGATTGTCGGGGGGTGAGGCATCGTGGCGATGATTGTCGGGGGGTGAGGCTTCGTGGCGATGATTGTCGGGGGGTGAGGAATCGTGGCGATGATTGTCGGGGGGTGAGGCTTCGTGGCGATGATTGTCGGGTGGTGAGGAATCGTGGCGATGATTGTCGGGGGGTGAGGCATCGTGGCGATGATTGTCGGAGGGTGAGGCATCATGGCGATGATTGTCGAGGGAAGGGGCATCGTGGCGATGATTGACGGGGAAGGGGAAGCGTTGCGATGATTGTCGAGGGAAGGGGCATCGTGGCGATGATTGACGGGGGGTGAGGCATCGTGGCGATGATTGTCGGGGGGTGAGGCTTTGTGGCGATGATTGTCGGGGGGTGAGGAATCGTGGCGATGATTGTCGGGGGGGGAGGCGAATCGTGGCGATGATTGTCGGGGGGTGAGGCATCGTGGCGATGATTGTCTAGGGAAGGGGCATCGTGGCGATGATTGACGGGGAAGGGGAAGCGTTGTGATGATTGTCGAGGGAAGGGGCATCGTGGCGATGATTGACGGGGAAGGGGAAGCGTGGCGATGATTGTCGGGGAAGGGGAAGCGTGGCGATGATTGTCGGGGGGTGAGGCATCGTGGCGATGATTGTTGGGGGAAGGCGAATCGTGGCGATGATAGTCGGGGGTGAGGCATCGTGGTGATGATTGTCGGGTGGTGAGGGCTCGTGGCGATGATTGTCGGGGTTTGAGCCATCGTGGCGATGATTGTCGAGGGGTGAGGCATCGTGGCGATGATTTTCGGGGGAAGGGGAATTGTGGCGATGATTGTCGGGGGTGAGGCATCGTGGCGATGATTGTCGGGGGGAAGGGAAATCGTGGCGATATTTGTCGGGGAAGGGGAATCGTGGCGATGATTGTCGGGGGTGAGGCTTCGTGGCGATGATTGTCGGGGGAAGGGGAATCGTGGCGATGATTTTCGGGGGAAGGGGAATTGTGGCGATGATTGTCGGGGGTGAGGCATCGTGGCGATATTTGTCGGGGGGTGAGGCTTCATGGCGATGATTGACGGGGAAGGGGAATCGTGGCGATGATTGTCGGGGGGTGAGGCATCGTGGCGATGATTGTTGGGGGAAGGGGAATCGTGGCGATGACTGTCGGGGGTTGAGGCATCGTGGCGATGATTGTCGGGGGATGAGGCATCGTGGCGGTGATTGTCGGGGGAGGGGAATCGTGGCGATGATTGTCGGGGGGTGAGACATCGTGGCAATGATTGTCGGGGGGTGAGGGCTCGTGGCGATGATTGTCGGGGTGTGAGGCATCGTGGCGATGATTGTTGGGGGAAGGCGAATCGTGGCGATGATAGTCGGGGGTGAGGCATCGTGGTGATGATTGTCGGGTGGTGAGGGCTCGTGACGATGATTGTCGGGGTTTGAGCCATCGTGGCGATGATTGTCGAGGGGTGAGGCATCGTGGCGATGATTTTCGGGGGAAGGGGAATTGTGGCGATGATTGTCGGGGGTGAGGCATCGTGGCGATGATTGTCGGGGGTGAGGCTTCGTGGCGATGATTGTCGGGGGAAGGGGAATCGTGGCGATGATTTTCGGGGGAAGGGGCATTGTGGCGATGATTGTCGGGGGTGAGGCATCGTGGCGATATTTGTCGGGGGGTGAGGCTTCATGGCGATGATTGACGGGGAAGGGGAATCGTGGCGATGATTGTCGGGGGGTGAGGCATCGTGGCGATGATTGTCGGGGGAAGGGGAATCGTGGCGATGACTGTCGGGGGTTGAGGCATCGTGGCGATGATTGTCGGGGGATGAGGCATCGTGGCGGTGATTGTCGGGGGGAGGGGAATCGTGGCGATGATTGTCGGGGGGGTGAGACATCGTGGCAATGATTGTCGGGGGGTGAGGGCTCGTGGCGATGATTGTCGGGGTGTGAGCCATCGTGGCGATGATTGTCGAGGGGTGAGGCATCGTGGCGATGATTGTCGAGGGGTGAGGCATCGTGGCGATGATTTTCGGGGGAAGGGGAATCGTGGCGATGATTGACGGGCGGGAGGGGAATCGTGGCAATGATTGTCGGGGAAGGGGAATTGTGGCGATGATTGTCGGGGGGTGAGGCTTCGTGGCGATGATTGTCGGGGAAGTGGAATCGTGGCGATGATTGTCGGGGGTGAGGCTTTGTGGCGATGATTGTCGGGGGAAGGGGAATCGTGGCGATGATTGTCGGGGAAGGGGAATCGTGGCAATGATTGTCGGGGGATGAGGCATCGTGGCGATGATTGTCGAGGGGGAGGGGAATCGTGGCGATGATTGTCGAGGGGGAGGGGAATCGTGGCGATGATTGTCGGGGATGAGGCATCGTGGCGGTGATTGTCGGGGTGTGAGGGTTCGTGGCGAATATTGTCGAGGGGAGGGGAATCGTGGCGATGAATGTCGGGGGGGAGGGGAATCGTGGCGATGATTGTCGGGGGGTGAGGCTTGTGGCGATAATTGTCGGGGGGTGAGGGATCGTGGCGAATATTGTCGGGGGGGAGGGGAATCCTGGCGATGATTGTCGGGGGGTAAGGCATCGTGGCGATGATTGTCGGGGGGTGAGGCATCGTGGCGATGATTGTCCGGGAAGGGAAATCGTGGCGATGATTGTCGGGGGGTGAGGCATCGTGGCGAAGATTGTCGGGGAAGGGGAATAGTGGCGATGATTGTCGGGGGGTGAGGCATCGTGGCGATGATTGTCGGGGAAGGGGAATCGTGGCGATGATTGTCGGGGGGTGAGGCATCGTGGAGATGATTGTCGGGGGGTGAGGCATCGTGGCGATGATTGTCGGGGGGTGAGGCTTCGTGGCGATGATTGTCGGGGGGTGAGGAATCGTGGCGATGATTGTCGGGGGGTGAGGCTTCGTGGCGATGATTGTCGGGTGGTGAGGAATCGTGGCGATGATTGTCGGGGGGTGAGGCATCGTGGCGATGATTGTCGGAGGGTGAGGCATCATGGCGATGATTGTCGAGGGAAGGGGCATCGTGGCGATGATTGACGGGGAAGGGGAAGCGTTGCGATGATTGTCGAGGGAAGGGGCATCGTGGCGATGATTGACGGGGGGTGAGGCATCGTGGCGATGATTGTCGGGGGGTGAGGCTTTGTGGCGATGATTGTCGGGGGGTGAGGAATCGTGGCGATGATTGTCGGGGGGGGAGGCGAATCGTGGCGATGATTGTCGGGGGGTGAGGCATCGTGGCGATGATTGTCTAGGGAAGGGGCATCGTGGCGATGATTGACGGGGAAGGGGAAGCGTTGTGATGATTGTCGAGGGAAGGGGCATCGTGGCGATGATTGACGGGGAAGGGGAAGCGTGGCGATGATTGTCGGGGAAGGGGAAGCGTGGCGATGATTGTCGGGGGGTGAGGCATCGTGGCGATGATTGTTGGGGGAAGGCGAATCGTGGCGATGATAGTCGGGGGTGAGGCATCGTGGTGATGATTGTCGGGTGGTGAGGGCTCGTGGCGATGATTGTCGGGGTTTGAGCCATCGTGGCGATGATTGTCGAGGGGTGAGGCATCGTGGCGATGATTTTCGGGGGAAGGGGAATTGTGGCGATGATTGTCGGGGGTGAGGCATCGTGGCGATGATTGTCGGGGGGAAGGGAAATCGTGGCGATATTTGTCGGGGAAGGGGAATCGTGGCGATGATTGTCGGGGGTGAGGCTTCGTGGCGATGATTGTCGGGGGAAGGGGAATCGTGGCGATGATTTTCGGGGGAAGGGGAATTGTGGCGATGATTGTCGGGGGTGAGGCATCGTGGCGATATTTGTCGGGGGGTGAGGCTTCATGGCGATGATTGACGGGGAAGGGGAATCGTGGCGATGATTGTCGGGGGGTGAGGCATCGTGGCGATGATTGTTGGGGGAAGGGGAATCGTGGCGATGACTGCCGGGGGTTGAGGCATTGTGGCGATGATTGTCGGGGGATGAGGCATCGTGGCGGTGATTGTCGGGGGGAGGGGAATCGTGGCGATGATTGTCGGGGGGGTGAGACATCGTGGCAATGATTGTCGGGGGGTGAGGGCTCGTGGCGATGATTGTCGGGGTGTGAGGCATCGTGGCGATGATTGTTGGGGGAAGGCGAATCGTGGCGATGATAGTCGGGGGTGAGGCATCGTGGTGATGATTGTCGGGTGGTGAGGGCTCGTGACGATGATTGTCGGGGTTTGAGCCATCGTGGCGATGATTGTCGAGGGGTGAGGCATCGTGGCGATGATTTTCGGGGGAAGGGGAATTGTGGCGATGATTGTCGGGGGTGAGGCATCGTGGCGATGATTGTCGGGGGGAAGGGAAATCGTGGCGATATTTGTCGGGGAAGGGGAATCGTGGCGATGATTGTCGGGGGTGAGGCTTCGTGGCGATGATTGTCGGGGGAAGGGGAATCGTGGCGATGATTTTCGGGGGAAGGGGCATTGTGGCGATGATTGTCGGGGGTGAGGCATCGTGGCGATATTTGTCGGGGGGGTGAGGCTTCATGGCGATGATTGACGGGGAAGGGGAATCGTGGCGATGATTGTCGGGGGGTGAGGCATCGTGGCGATGATTGTCGGGGGAAGGGGAATCGTGGCGATGACTGTCGGGGGTTGAGGCATCGTGGCGATGATTGTCGGGGGATGAGGCATCGTGGCGGTGATTGTCGGGGGGAGGGGAATCGTGGCGATGATTGTCGGGGGGGTGAGACATCGTGGCAATGATTGTCGGGGGGTGAGGGCTCGTGGCGATGATTGTCGGGGTGTGAGCCATCGTGGCGATGATTGTCGAGGGGTGAGGCATCGTGGCGATGATTGTCGAGGGGTGAGGCATCGTGGCGATGATTTTCGGGGGAAGGGGAATCGTGGCGATGATTGACGGGCGGGAGGGGAATCGTGGCAATGATTGTCGGGGAAGGGGAATTGTGGCGATGATTGTCGGGGGGTGAGGCTTCGTGGCGATGATTGTCGGGGAAGTGGAATCGTGGCGATGATTGTCGGGGGTGAGGCTTTGTGGCGATGATTGTCGAGGGGGAGGGGAATCGTGGCGATGATTGTCGAGGGGGAGGGGAATCGTGGCGATGATTGTCGGGGGATGAGGCATCGTGGCGGTGATTGTCGGGGTGTGAGGGTTCGTGGCGAATATTGTCGAGGGGAGGGGAATCGTGGCGATGAATGTCGGGGGGGAGGGGAATCGTGGCGATGATTGTCGAGGGGTGAGGCTTGTGGCGATAATTGTCGGGGGGTGAGGGATCGTGGCGAATATTGTCGGGGGGGAGGGGAATCCTGGCGATGATTGTCGGGGGGTAAGGCATCGTGGCGATGATTGTCGGGGGGTGAGGCATCGTGGCGATGATTGTCGGGGAAGGGGAATAGTGGCGATGATTGTCGGGGGTGAGGCATCGTGGCGATGATTGTCGGGGAAGGGGAATCGTGGCGATGATTGTCGGGGGGTGAGGCATCGTGGAGATGATTGTCGGGGGGTGAGGCTTCGTGGCGATGATTGTCGGGGGAAGGGGAATCGTGGCGATGACTGTTGGGGGCTGAGGCATCGTGGCGATGATTGTCGGGGGATGAGGCATCGTGGCGGTGATTGTCGGGGGGAGGGGAATCGTGGCGATGATTGTCGGGGGGGTGAGACATCGTGGCAATGATTGTCGGGGGGTGAGGGCTCGTTGCGATGATTGTCGGGGTGTGAGCCATCGTGGCGATGATTGTCGAGGGGTGAGGCATCGTGGCGATGATTTTCGGGGGAAGGGGAATCGTGGCGATGATTGATGGGCGGGAGGGGAATCGTGGCAATGATTGTCGGGGAAGGGGAATTGTGGCGATGATTGTCGGGGGGTGAGGCTTCGTGGCGATGATTGTCGGGGAAGGGGAATCGTGGCGATGACTGTCGGGGGTGAGGCTTCGTGGCGATGATTGTCGGGGGATGAGGCATCGTGGCGATGATTGTCGAGGGGGAGGGGAATCGTGGGGATGATTGTCGGGGGGGGTGAGGCATCGTGGCGATGATTGTCGGGGGGTGAGGCATCGAGGCGATGATTGTCGGGGGGTGAGGCATCGTGGCGATGATTGTCGGGGAAGGGGAATCGTGGCGATGATTAGTCGGCGGAAGGGGAATCGTGGCGATGATTGTCGGGGGGGTGAGGCATCGTGGCGATGATTGTCGAGGGGGAGGGGAATCGAGGCGATGATTGTCGGGGGGGTGAGGCATCGTGGCGATGATTGTCGGGGGGGTGAGGCATCGTGGCGATGATTGTCGGGGGGTGAGGCATCGTGGCGATGATTGTCGGGGAAGGGGAATCGTTGCGATGATTAGTCGGCGGAAGGGAAATCGTGGCGATGATTGTCGGGGGGGGTGAGGCATCGTGGCGATGATTGTCGAGGGGGAGGGGAATCGAGGCGATGATTGTCGGGGGGGTGAGGCATCGTGGCGATGATTGTCGGGGGGTGAGGCATCGTGGCGATGATTGCCAAGGGGGAGGGGGATCGTGGCGATGATTGTCGGGGGGGTGAGGGATCGTGGCGATGATTGTCGGAGAAGGGGAATCGTGGCGATGATTGTCGGGAGGTGAGGGATCATGGCGATGATAGTCGGGGGGAGGGGAATCGTGGCGATGATTGTTGGGGGGGTGAGGCATCGTGGCGATGATTGTCGGAGAAGGGGAATCGTGGCGATGATTAGTCGGCGGAAGGGGAATCGTGGCGATGATTGTCGGGGGGTGAGGCATCGTGGCGATGATTGTCGGGGTGTGAGGCATCGTGGCGGTGATTGTCGGGGGAAGGGGAATCGTGGCGATGATTGTCGGGAGGTGAGGCATCGTGGCGATAATTGTCGGGTGGTGAGGCATCGTGGCGATGATTGTCGGGGGAGAGGGGAATCGTGGCGATGATTGTCGGCGGTGAGGTGAATGCTGGTGATGATTGTCGGAGGACGAGGGAAATGCTGGCGATGATTGTCGGAGGGGGAGGGGAATGCTGGCGATGATTGTCAGAGGCTCAAGATCTGGAGAGAAAACAGGGGCGTCATTCTCCGACCCCCCCAGCGGGTCGGAGAATGGCCGTTGGCCGCCGTGAATCCCGCCCCCGCCGGTTGCCGAAGTCTCCGAAGGGAGAAAAGTCGGCGGGGCATTAATGGCGCCGCTGACGTCAGAGAATGGCACGGGTCTGCGCAAGCCAGCCGATTTTCGGCATGCCGATATTCTCCCTTCCGGATGGGCCGAAGTCCCGTCGACGTGATGACCGTTCACGTCGACGTGAATCAAACCTCCTTTTCATCGGCGTGAACCTGTGCTCCAGGGTCACGCCGACCAGCGTGGAGGTGAGTGACGGCATGGCCGCAGACTGAATGTGTGGGGAGAGGTGTGTCTCGGATTTGTGTGTGTGTGTGCGGCGGGGGGGATGGTTAGAGTGAGCTGGGCTCCGGGGGAGTGCCGCGAGGGGGGTACGTGCCGGGGAGGAGGATGGGGGGTCCGTGCCGGGGGGGAGGTTGGGGTCCGTGCCGGGGAGGAGGATGGGGGGTTCCGTGCCGGGGAGGAGGATGGGAGGTTGGGGTCCGTGCCGGGGAGGGGGATGGTGGTGGGGTCAGTGCTGGGGAGGGGGATGGGGGGTCCGTGCCGGGGAGGAGGTTGGGGGGGTCCGTGCCGGGGAGAAGGATGGGGGTCCATGCCGGGGAGGAGTTTGGGGTCCGTGCCGGGGAGGAGGATGGGGGGATCCGTGCCGGGGAGGAGTATGGGGGGGTCCGTGCCGGGGAGGAGGATGGGGGGTCCGTGCCGGGGAGGGGGATGGGGGGATCCGTGCCGGGGAGGAGTATGGGGGGGTCCGTGCCGGGGAGGGGGATGGGGGGTCCGTGCCGGGGAGGGGGATGGGGGCGGAGCCCGTGCCGGGGAGGGGGATTGGGGGGGGTCCGTGCCGGGGAGGGGGATGTGGGGTCCGTGCCGGGGAGGGGGATGTGGGGTCCGTGCCGGGGAGGAAGTTGGGGGGGTCCGTGCCGGGGAGGAGGATGGGGGGTCCGTGCCGGGGATGAGGTTGGGGGGGTCCGTGCCGGGGAGGAGGATGGGGGGGTCCGTGCCGGGGAGGAGGATGGGGGGTCCGTGCCGGGAAGGGGGATGGGGGGGGGGCCCGTGCCGGGGAGGGGGATGGGAGGGGGTCCGTGCTGGGGAGGGGGATGTGGGGGTCCGTGCCGGGGAGGAGGTTGGGGGGGTCTGTGCCGGGGAGGAGGATGGGGGTCCGTGCCGGGGAGGGGGATGGGGGGAGCAAGTGAGTTGGTCCACCTGGCCAGGTGCCAGCCTCCAACAGTTGGACCCATGCGGTCCATGCCACCTGGCTGGGGGGAAGGAGGGGATATGGGCAATGATGACATGTCGTCGTTCCCCCCCCCCACCAGGCCGTCATGTTTTCCGATCATCCAGCGATGTTGGCCGCCGTGGCGGCAGCCGCTCATGTCCATGTTGCCCTGGATGAGGAGGAGGAGGAGGAGCGTGCCAGAGAGGCGGCGCAGGCTGCCGCAGAGGGGCAGGCGGCAGCCGCCCAGGCTGGAGGGACACCTGACCGACAGGACAAGGAGGGGGAGGAGGACGTCGCGGCCCCACGGCAACGGAGGCACCCGAGGGCGCCCCGTGTGTACCGGCCCCGGCAGTCATACCAGGACCTCACGGACCGGGAGTGCAGGAGGAGACTCCGGATGAGGCGGGAAACCGTGGCACACATCTACCACCTGCTGGCACACCTGTCACCGCGTGGCACTGGCGGGGGACACCCTCTCCCCGTGTCCGTCAAGGTTATGGTGGCCCTGAACTTTTATGCAACGGGGTCATTCCAGGCACCGAGTGGGGACCTGTCCGGCATATCGCAGACATCGGTGCATCGGTGCATCCGGGCAGTGACAGATGCCCTACATGCCATGGCGCACCGCTACATCCGCTTCCCTGTGGACCGGGCCAGCCAAGATGCCCAGGCCATGGGCTTCTCTGCCGTGGCCGGGTTCCCCATGGTCCAGGGCGCGATCGATGGGATGCACGTCGCCGTGCGGCCACCTGCAGATAACAGGGCCGTGTTCAGCAATAGGAAGGGGACCTATTCGATGAACATACAGGTGGTCTGCGACCACCGCATGATGATCCTGCACGTCTGCACCCGTTACCCAGGCAGTGTACATGACTCATACGTGTTGTCGCGGTCATCCATCCCCGGCATGTACGAGGGACGCCATCCCCGGCTGAGGGGCTGGTTGCTGGGCGACTGGGGCTACCCATTGCGATCGTGGCTGCTAACGCCCGTACGGAGGCCACTCAATGAGGCGGAGAACCGCTACAATGATGCCCATGTAGCGACAAGGGGAGTGATAGAGAGGTGCTTTGGCGTGCTGAAGATGCGTTTCAGGTGCCTGGACCTCTCTGGGGGCGCCCTCCAGTATCGGTCAGATAGGGCCGGCCGCATCATTGTGGTGTGCTGCGTCCTTCACAACATAGCCCAACAGAGGGGCGATGTGCCGCAGGCAGAGGAGGGCGGAGTGGAGGAGCAGCAGGAAGAGGTGCAGTCCTCCCCAGATGAGGGGGATGGGGGCAATGGTCAGGGCAGACGGGCTAGACACAGGCGGGTGGCTGTCCACCGTTACCGGCTGGCCCAGCGGGCACGGGACAGACTGATAGCCGCCCGCTTCACTGACTAGATGGGCGTGGGAATCAGGTAGTATGGCCACAGACCGCACACCATGGCAACAGCCGACGACCCACACCCCCCACCCATCCACCCACCCAGCACCCTCATCCCCTCCCCAATCCTTCCCACCCCACCCGCATGCACATCACCCCCCCCCATTGCCGATCCACCTGCGGCACAACGGCCGGGCTCACACAGTTGCGGGTTGACGCGTGTCTATTGCAGGCCATGGAGGATGATAACAACCCGCCCTGCGGTGAGCTCCTGGCTCCACATCGGTTGTCTATGTCTGACCCATGGCCACAGTACCACCATCCACCCGGACCATCCCTGCATGCGGCTGTGACACTGCAGCGCACGGTCCCGTCCTCTGCCCAGGAGGATGTTGATGACGGCCCAGGGGGAAGGGGGCAGACTCACCTGGGGCTGAGGTAAGACCACCCCTCACACACACACTTGCGCTCAACGTACATGACACCCCCGCACGCTTTGGACAGAGCACAAAGGCAGCTTCTGTAGGTGTAACATTGACTTTAATAACCAAACGAGTTCATGCACGTGCCCTAGCCCCTAAAACTCATCTGTGCCCTGCACCCGTGCCAACTTACTCAGTGTGTAATTGTTTGGCCTTACGGGCCCTTTGACTACGTCAACGTGGTTCCCCAGATGGTACAGCAGAACTGGAGGTGGAATCCTGTGATTCCTGCCCTCTGACACTGGATCCCTTTGGCGGCCGTTTCCTGGGGCGTCCTGGCCTAGATGGGCCAGGCTGCGGCCCGGGCGACTGGGATGGCGAGCTGCCAGCCTGTCCTGCCCGTTGCCCACCCGATGCACCTGGGATGGAAGGGGGGGGAGTCCGAGGTGTCGCGGTGTTCCGGGACCTCCCCTACAGGGGGAGCCGGGACGGACCACACCACCTCCTCCTCCCTCGGGGTGCCCGATGGCCCCCAGGCCTCTACATGGGTGGGGGATGCGAACGGACTGGCCATCCGACGCCCCCCCGACATCTGGTGCTGCCAGTCCTGGAGGCCCGTGCTGGTATCGACAGGTGTCTGCAGGTTTGCAGCCATGGAGCCCAGGGGGTTGGCAAACCCTGTCTGTGACAGTGCGACGCCGGCTCGCACATGGCCACTGGCGCCGATGCCCTCAGCGATGGCCTGCAGAGACTGGGCCATGGCCTGCAGAGACTGGGCTATGGTGTTGAGCGCCTCTGCCATTTGGCGCTGGCACTGGCTCATGGCCTCCTGTGAGAGGGCAGCCATGTCCTGGGCCACAGACGCCGCCTGCACGGAAAGCCCCAGGCCTCGCAAACCGTTCCCCATGTCTGACACCGTCGCACCCATTGCCTCCACCGCGGACGCCACCCGTGCGGTGTCGGCCTGGGTGGCACGCATGACCGGCACCACTCCCAGCTCCTGGACGCGGGTGGATTCCTCCACCTGCGACTGCAGCCGCCGCAAGCCGGCCGTCACCCTTTTCGCTCGTCTCCGGGTCGGTGGTTGCATCGGATCTATGTGTGAATGTGGAAACTCCAGGAACCCGGGATCCATCTGGGCGGCAGATGTTCGCTTGGGCTGGGCTGCCCTCCGACCGCCCGCCCCCTCTGCTGCTCCTACCTCCACCTGCTGTACCGGGACGGCTGTGTTGTGCGCACCAGTGAGTGTACCAGACGCCTCATCACTAAAGTGCCCAACCGTGGTGAGTGTTTCTGTGATGGTGGAGGGTCTTGGTGACAGCAGTGGCGTTGTGTCGTGCTCTTCATCCCACTCTGAGTCCATGGCACTTTCGGGTGGGGGTTCGTCTCCACCCAGCCACTCTGAGTCACTGTCCGGTATTTTGTCTTCCTGGGTAGTGCTGTCCTGGGTAGGGGTGTCCTGGGCAGTGCTGTCCCGGGTAGGGGTGTCCTGGGTAGTGGTGTCCTGGGTAGTGGTGTCCTGGGTAGTGGTGTCCTGGCTCGGATGTGACGGGGGCCTGTGGCTGCCCCCCTCGTCGCTGGGTGGCACACGCCTGCCTTGTTGCTCCCGCACGTGACGGGGGTGTCGTCTCCCTTTTGCGCCAGGTCTCTCCGTCTCCCGTGATGTGCGAGGGGCATCCTGCGGGCATTGCATGCCGGAGGGTCCGGGTCGCTCCGTCTCCCGTGGCCTCCGAGGGGCATCCTGCGGGCGTCGCATGCCGGAGGGTCCGGGTCTCTCTGTCCCCCGTGGCCTCCGAGGGGCATCCTGCGGGCGGTCTGCATCTGCGGGGATGGGTGCCTCGACGTTTGCTCCTGCGATACACAATGAAGCATGCATGGTTAGACACGCAGGCAGTGATCAGGTGATATGGTGGAGGGGGGATATGGGGGAGGGGGGATATGGGGACGGGCTGTCGGTGGCTCATTTGCTAGTACGCCCCCGACCTCTGCATCAGCAACCTCCCGGTCGTCAGGTCCGCCAGCCAGTTCCAGGGCCCTTTCCTCGTGTTCGGTCAGTGGCCTCTCATCAGCGGGGCCGCCTCCAGTCCTCACATGCTCCCTATTGTTGTGTGCGTGCTTCTCCTGTGGCGGGGGGTAGGTGGGGGTGGTGGCAGAGGTAAAAGGCAAGGTGTTAGGCAGGTATATGAATGCACGCCATCGGTTGCGCGTGCATTGCAGAGGTTAAGGTTAGGGCTGGATTCACTTGGGGATATGGGGGAGGGGGGATATGGGGGAGGGGGATATGGGGAGTGGGGATATGGGGAGGGGGGATATGGAGGGGGTTATGGGGGAGGGGGGTTATGGGGAGGGGGGATATGGGGAAGGGGGGATATGGGGAGGTGGGATATGGGATATGGGGGATATGGGGGAGGGGGGAATATGGGGGAGGGGGGATATGGGGGAGGGGGATATGGGGGAGGGGGATATGGGGAGGGGGATATGGGGAGGGGGGTTATGGGGAGGGGGCATATGGAGGGGGGTTATGGGGGATATGGGGAGGGGGGATATGGGGAGGGGGGATATGGGGAGGGTGATATGGGGGATATGGGAGAGGGGGGATATGGGGAGGGGGATATGGGGGAGGGGGATATGGGGGAGGGGGGAATATGGGGGAGGGGGGATATGGGGGAGGGGGGATATGGGAGAGGGGGGATATGGGGAGGGGGATATGGGGGAGGGGGGAATATGGGGGAGGGGGGAATATGGGGGAGGGGGGAATATGGGGGAGGGGGGATATGGGGGAGGGGGGATATGGGGAGGGGGATTTGGGGGAGGGGGGATATGGGGGTGTTATGGGGGATATGGGGGAGGGGGATATGGGGGAGGGGGGAAATGGGGGAGGGGGGATATGGGGGAGGGGGATATGGGTATATAGGGAGGGGGGATATGATTATGGGGCATATGGCGGATATGGGGGAGGGGGGATATGGGGGAGGGGGATATGGGGAGGGGGATATGGGGAGGGGGCATATGGGGGAAGGGGGGATATGGGGGAGGGGGATATGGGGAGGGGGATATGGGGGAGGGGGTATATGGGGAGGGGGATATGGGGAGGGTGGATATGGTTAGAGGGATATGGGGAGGGGGATATGGGGAGGGGGGTTATGGGGGAGGGGGTATATGGGGGAGGGGGGTATGGGGGGATATGGTTAGGGGGGATATGGGGGGGTTATGGGGGAGGGGGATATGGGGATATGGGGGAGGGGGGATATGGGGAGGGGGATATGGGGAGGAGGGATATGGGGGAGGGGGGATATGGGGGATATGGGGGAGGGGAGATATGGGGGGTTATGGGGAGGGGGGATATGGGGGGAGGGGGGATATGGGGGAGTGGGGATATGGGGGAGGGGGTATATGGGGAGGGGGATATGGGGAGGGTGGATATGGTTAGAGGGATATGGGGGAGTGGGGATATGGGGGAGGGGGTTTATGGGGAGGGGGGTATGGGGGGTTATGGGTAGTGGGGATATGGGGGGTTATGGGAGGGGGATATGGGGGAGGGGGGATATGGGGAGGGGGATATGGGGAGGAGGGATATGGGGAGGGGGGATATGGGGGATATGGGGGAGGGGGGATATGGGGGGTTATGGGGAGGGGGGATATGGGGAGGGGGATTATGGGGGATATGGGGGAGGGGGATATGGGGGAGGGGGATATGGGGGAGGGGGGATATGGGGAGGGGGATATTGGGAGGGGGGATATGGGGGTGTTATGCGGGATATGGGGAGGGGGGATATGGGGAGGGGGGATATGGGGGAGGGGGGATATGGGTATATGGGGAGGGGGGATATGGGGAGGGGGCATATGGCGGATATGGGGGAGGGGGGATATGGGGAGGGGGATATGGGGGATATGGTAGAGGGGGGATATGGGGAGGGGGATATGGGGAGGGGGATATGGGGGATATGGGAGAGGGGGGATATGGGGAGGGGGATATGGGGAGGGGGATATGGGGAGGGGGATATGGGGGAGGGGGAATATGGGGGAGGGGGGATATGGGAGAGGGGGGATATGGGGAGGGGGATATGGGGAGGGGGATATGGGGGAGGCGGGAATATGGGGGAGGGGGGATATGGGGAGGGGGATATGGGGAGGGGGATATGGGGGAGGGGTGATATGGGGGTGTTATGGGGGATATGGGGAGGGTGGTTATGGGGAGGGGGGATATGTGGGGAGGGGGATTATGGGGGATATGGGGGCGGGGGAAAAAGAGGGAGGGGGATATGGGGAAGGGGGATATGGGGAGGGGGATATGGGGAGGGGGAATATGGGGGTGTTATGGGGGATATGGGGAGGGGGTTATGGGGGAGGGGGGATATGGGGGAGGGGGGATATGGGTATATGGGGAGGGGGCATATGGAGGGGGGTTATGGGGGATATGGGGGAGGGGGGATATGGGGAGGGGGGATATGGGGAGGGGGATATGGGGGATATGGGAGAGGGGGGATATGGGGAGGGGGATATGGGGAGGGGGATATGGGGGAGGGGGGATATGGGGGAGGGGGGATACGGGAGAGGGGGGATACGGGAGAGGGGGGATACGGGAGAGGGGTGATATGGGAGAGGGGATATGGGGGAGGGGGGATATGGGGAGGGGGGATATGGGGAGGTGGATATGGGGGAGGGGGGATATGTGGGTGTTATGGGGGATATGGGGAGGGGGGATATGGGGGAGGGGGGATATGGGGGAGGGGGGATATGGGGGAGGGGGGATATGGGTATATGGGGAGGGGGGATATGGGGAGGGGGCATATGGCGGATATGGGGGAGGGTGGATATGGGGAGGGGGATATGGGGAGAGGGATATGGGGAGGGGGGATATGGGGAGGGGGATATGGGGAGGGGGGATATGGGGGAGGGGGGATATGGGGGAGGGGGGATATGGGGAGGGGGATATGGGGGAGGGTGGATATGGTTCGAGGGATTTGGGGGAGGGGGGATATGGGGGAGGGGGGTTATGGGGAGGGGGTATATGGGGAGGGGGATATGGGGGAGGAGGTATATGGGGGAGGGGGATATGGGGGAGGGGGGATATGGGGGGGATTATGGGGGAGGGGGATATGGGGGAGGGGATATGGGGAAGAGGGGGATATGGGGAGGGGGATATGGGGGAGGGGGGATATGGGGGTGTTATGGGGGATATGGGGGAGGGGGATATGGGGGAGGGGGATATGGGGGAGGGGGGATATGGGTATATGGGGAGGGGGGATATGGGGAGGGGGCATATGGCGGATATGGGGGAGGGGGGATATGGGGAGGGGGGATATGGGGAGGGGGATATTGGGGATATGGGAGAGGGGGGATATGGGGGAGGGGGATATGGGGGAGGGGGATATGGGGGAGGGGGGATATGGGGGAGGGGGGATATGGCGGAGGGGGGATATGGCAGAGGGGGGATATGGGGAGGGGGATATGGGGGAGGGGGGAATATGGGGGAGGGGGGATATGGGGGAGGGGGGATATGGGGGAGGGGGATATGGGGGAGGGGGGATATGGGGGTGTTATGGGGGATATGGGGAGGGGGCTTATTGGGAGGGGGGATATGGGGGAGGGGGATTATGGGGGATATGGGGGACGGGGGATATGGGGGAGGGGGATATGGGGGAGGGGGGATATGGGGAGGGGGATATGGGGGAGGGGGGATATGGGGGTGTTATGGGGGATATGGGGAGGGGGGTTATGGGGGAGGGGGGATATGGGGGAGGGGGGATATGGGTATATTGGGAGGGGACATATGGAGGGGGGTTATGGGGGATATGGGGGACGGGGATATGGGGAGGGGGGATATGGGTAGGGGGATATGGGGGAGGGGGGATATGGGGAGGGGGATATGGGGGAGGGGGGATATGGGAGAGGGGGAATATGGGGGAGGGGGGATATGGGGAGGGGGGATATGGGGAGGGGGATGTGGGGAGGGGGGATATGGGAGGGGGATATGGGGAGGGGGGATATGGGGGTGTTATGGGGGATATGGGGAGGGGGATATGGGGAGGGGGGATATGGGGGAGGGGGGATATGGGTATATGGGGAGGGGGGATATGGGGAGGGGGCATATGGCGGATATGGTGGAGGGGGGATATGGGGAGGTGGATATGGGGAAAGGGCATATGGGGGAGGGGGGATATGGGGAAGGGGGATATGGGGAGGGGGATATGGGGGAGGGGGCATATGGGGGAGGGGGGATATGGGGGAGGGGGATATGGGGAGGGGGGATATGGGGGAGGGGGGATATGGGGAGGGGGATATGGGGGAGGGTGGATATGGTTAGAGGGATATGGGGAGGGGGGATATGGGGGAGGGGGTATATGGGGGAGGGGCTATATGGGGGAGGGGGGTATGGGGGATATGGGTAGGGGGGATATGGGGGGTTATGGGGGAGGGGGGATATGGGGAGGGGGATATGGGGAGGAGGGATATGGGGGAAGGGGGATATGGGGCGTTATGGGGAGGGGGATATGGGGGAGGGGGATTATGGGGATATGGGGGAGGGGGGATATGGGGGAGGGGGATATGGGGAGGTGGGATATGGGGAGGGGGATATGGGGGAGAGGGGATATGGGGGTGTTATGGGGGATATGGGGAGGGGGCATATGGCGGATATGGGGGAGGGGGGATATGGGGGAGGGGGATTTGGGGAGGGGGATATGGGGAGGAGGCATATGGGGAGGGGGGATATGGGGGAGGGGGGATATGGGGAGGGGGGATATGGGGGAGGGGGGATATGGGGAGGGGGATATGGGGGAGGGTGGATATGGTTAGAGGGATATGGGGAGGGGGGATATGGGGGAGGGGGTATATGGGGGAGGGTCTATATGGTGGAGGGGGGGATGGGGGGATATGGGTAGGGGGGATATGGGGGGGTTATGGGGGAGGGGGGATGTGGGGGATATGGGGGAGGGGGGATATGGGGAGGGGGATATGGGGAGGAGGGATATGGGGGAAGGGGGATATGGGGGATATGGGGGAGGGGGGATATGGGGCGTTATGGGGAGGGGGATATGGGGGAGGGGGATTATGGGGGATATGGGGGAGGGGGATATGGGGGAGGGGGATATGGGGAGGGGGGATATGGGGAGGGGGATATGGGGGAGGGTGGATATGGGGGTGTTATGGGGATATGGGGAGGGGGCATATGGCGGATATGGGGGAGGGGGGATATGGGGGAGGGGGATTTGGGGAGGGGGATATGGGGAGGAGGCATATGGGGGAGGGGGGATATGGGGGAGGGGGGTATGGGGAGGGGGGATATGGGGGAGGGGGGATATGGGGCGGGGGATATGGGGGAGGGTGGATATGGTTAGAGGGATATGGGGGAGGGGGGATATGGGGGAGGGGGGTTATGGGGGAGGGGATATGGGGAGGGGGGTATGGGGGGATATGGGTAGGGGGGTTATGGGGGAGGGGGGATATGGGGGATATGGGGAGGGGGGATATGGAGAGGGGGATATGGGGGAGGAGGGATATGGGGGAGGGGGGATATGGGGGATATGGGGGAGGGGGGATATGGGGGGTTATGGGGGAGGGGGGATATGGGGGAGGGGGGATATGGGAGAGGGGGAATATGGGGGAGGGGGGATATGGGGAGGGGGGATATGGGGGAGGGGGATGTGGGGGAGGGGGGATATGGGAGGGGGATATGGGGGAGGGGGGATATGGGAGGGGGATATGGGGGAGGGGGGATATGGGGGTGTTATGGGGGATATGGGGAGGGGGAAATGGGGAGGGGGGATATGGGGGAGGGGGGATATGGGTATATGGGGAGGGGGGATATGGGGAGGGGGCATATGGCGGATATGGGGGAGGGGGGATATGGGGGAGGTGGATATGGGGAGGGGGATATGGGGAAAGGGCATATGGGGGAGGGGGGATATGGGGAAGGGGGATATGGGGAGGGGGATATGGGGGAGGGGGCATATGGGGAGGGGGGATATGGGGGAGGGGGATATGGGGAGGGGGGATATGGGGGAGGGGGGATATGGGGAGGGGGATATGGGGGAGGGTGGATATGGTTAGAGGGATATGGGGAGGGGGGATATGGGGGAGGGGGTATATGGGGGAGGGGCTATATGGGGGAGGGGGGTATGGGGGGATATGGGTAGGGGGGATATGGGGGGTTATGGGGGAGGGGGGGATGTGGGGGATATGGGGGAGGGGGGATATGGGGAGGGGGATATGGGGAGGAGGGATATGGGGGAAGGGGGATATGGGGCATTATGGGGAGGGGGATATGGGGAGAAGGCATATGGGGAGGGGGGATATGGGGAGGGGGGATATGGGGAGGGGGGATATGGGGGAGGGGGGATATGGGGAGGGGGATATGGGGGAGGGTGGATATGGTTAGAGGGATATGGGGAGGGGGGATATGGGGGAGGGGGTATATGGGGGAGGGGCTATATGGTGGAGGGGGGTCTGGGGGGGTATGGGTAGGGGGGATATGGGGGGGTTATGGGGGAGGGGGGGATGTGGGGGATATGGGGGAGGGGGATATGGGGAGGGGGATATGGGGAGGAGGGATATGGGGGAAGGGGGATATGGGGGATATGGGGGAGGGGGGATATGGGGCGTTATGGGGAGGGGGATATGGGGGAGGGGGATTATGGGGGAGGGGGGATATGGGGGAGGGGGATATGGGGAGGGGGGATATGGGGAGGGGGATATGGGGGAGGGTGGATATGGGGGTGTTATGGGGATATGGGGAGGGGGCATATGGCGGATATGGGGGAGGGGGGATATGGGGGAGGGGGATTTGGGGAGGGGGATATGGGGAGGAGGCATATGGGGAGGGGGGATATGGGGGAGGGGGGTATGGGGAGGGGGGATATGGGGGAGGGGGAATATGGGGAGGGGGATATGGGGGAGGGTGGATATGGTTAGAGGGATATGGGGGAGGGGGGATATGGGGGAGGGGGGTTATGGGGGAGGGGATATGGGGAGGGGGGTATGGGGGGATATGGGTAGGGGGGTTATGGGGGAGGGGGGGATATGGGGGATATGGGGAGGGGGGATATGGAGAGGGGGATATGGGGGAGGAGGGATATGGGGGAGGGGGATATGGGGGATATGGGGGAGGGGGGATATGGGGGGTTATGGGGGAGGGGGGATATGGGGGAGGGGGGTTATGGGTGATATGGGGGAGGGGGGATATGGGGGAGGGGGGATATGGGGGAGGGTCACCCTGCCTGCTCTGACGAGGTTGTTCACCATCTTGTGGCACTGGGTGCCTGTCCATGGTGTCAGGGCCGCAGCGGTGACGACCTCTGCCACCTCCCTCCACAGACGCCAGATGTGGCGTGGGGCAACTCTGCGGCCGTGCCCGGGATACAGGGCTTCCCTCCTCTGCTCTACTGCGTCCAGGAGCGCCTCCACATCCCGTGACTGGAACCTCGGGGCTGAGCGGCGGCCAGCCATCCTGTCGGGTGTTCCGGTCAGGTGTTCCGGTCGGGTGGATGGGAGCAGCGCCGCCTTATGAGCCGTCACGTCGTGCGGCGTGTATGACGCTGCACGGCGTGAACCGCGTGCGCAAGCGCGGATCCCGTCACGTCGCTGCTAGCCCATTTCGGGCCGGAGACTTTTGACCCATTTTTCCGACGTGACACAAGTCGGATTTGCGCTGTTTTTTGCGCCGATCGGCGGACTTTGCGCCGATAACGGAGAATTTCGCCCCAGGTCTGTGAAATTGGAGAGTTACACGCCTGTTTTCAGACTGAGCCTGATACTTTGCCAAATTTCTGGAAAGATTCTGCCTCACGTCTGGAGTACTGGGCGAAATTCTCCGGTATCGGCGCGATGTCCACCGACTGACGCCCAAAACGGCGCAAATCAGTCGGATATCGCGCCGCCCCAAAGGTGTGGAATGCTCTGCCCTTAAGGTTGGGGCTCGGCCCGCGCCAGACGAATTTCCACCCTGCCAGCTGGCGGAAAAGGCCTTTGGTGCCCCGCTAGCTGGCGCGGAAATGACATCTCCGGGCGGCGCATGCGCGGGAGAGTTAGCGGCCGCTGACGGCATTCCCGCGCAAGCGCAGTGGGGGGAGTCTCTTCCGCCTCCGCCATAGTGGAGACCGTGGTGAAGGCGGAAGGGAAAGATTGCCCCCACGTCACAGGCTAGCCCGTGGGCCCTGATCGCGGGCCAGGCCACCGTGGGGGCACCCCCCTGGGCCATATGTCTCGCCGGTTACGTAGGTGGTTTAATTTACGCCGGCGGGACAGGCATTTTAGCGGCGGGACTTCGGCCCATACGGGCCGGAGAATCGTGGGGGGGGGGGGGCCGCCAACCGGCGCGGCGCGATTCCCGCCCCCGCCGAATATACGGTGCCGGAGAATTCGGCACCCGGCGGGGGCGGTATTCACGCCAGCCCCCGACGATTCTCCGACCCGGCGGGGGGGTCGGAGAATCTCGCCCACTGTATATAGTTTTAGTCTCCTTATTTGAAAATGGATATAATTGCATAACAAATAGTTCAGAGAAGATTCCATAGTTCAATCCTAGGATGAAGGGCTTATTTTATGATGAAATACATACATGGATACATAGACGATAGGAGCAGGAGGAGGCCTTTTGGCCCTTCGAGCCTGCTCGCCATTCATCATAATCATGGCTGATCATCCAACTCAATAGCCTAATCCTGCTTCCTCCCCATAGCCTTTGATCCCATTCTCCCCAAGTGCTATATCTAGCCACCACTTTAATATATTCAAAGTTTTAGCATCAACTACTTCCTGTGGCAATGAATTCCACAGGCTCACCACTCCTTGTGTGAAGAAATATCTCCTTATCTCTGTCCGAAATGGTTTAACCTTAATCCTCAGACTGTCACCCCTGGTTCTGGACATGCGGATCATTGATGACATCTTCCCTGCATCTACCCTGTCTAGTCCTATTAGAATTTTATAAGTCTCTATGAGATCCCGCCTCATTCTACTGAACTGCAGTGAGAACAATCACAACCTAGTCAATCTCTCCTCATATGACAGTCCTGCCATCCCTGGAATCAGTCTGGTAAACATTTGCTGCACTCCCTCGAGAGCAAGAACATCCTTCCTCAGAAAAGGAGACCAAAACTGCACACAATACTCCAGGTATGGCCTCACCAAGGCCCTGTACAATTGCAGCAACACATTCCTGCTTCTATACTCGAAATCTCTCGCAATGAAGGCCAACATACCATTAGTCTTCTTTGCTGCCTGCTGCACATGCATGCTTACCTTCAGCAAATGGTGCACAAGGACACCCAGGTCCCGCTGCACACTCCCCTCTCCCGATTTACAACTATTCAGGCAATAATCTGCCTTCCTGTTTTTGCTTCCAAAGTGAATAACCTCACACTTATCCAAATTATACTGCATCTGCTATTGCTTTGCCCACTCGCCCAACCTGTCCAGATCTTGCTGTTGGACCCCAGCATCCTCGTCACAATTCACCCTCCCACCTAACTTGGTATCATCTGCAAACTTTGAGATGTTACATTTTGTTCCCTCATCCAAATCATTAATATATATTGTGAATAGCTGGGGTCCCAGCACCGATCCCTGTTGTACCCCACTGGTTACTGCCTGCCAATTTGAAAATGACCCATTAATCCCTACTCAAAACCAGTTTTCTATCAATACATTTCCCCCAATCTCATGTGCTTTAATTTTGCACAATAATCTCTTATGCGGGACTTTGTCAAACACCTTCTGAAAGTCCAAATATACCACATCGACTGGCTCCCCCTTGTCAACTGTACTGGTTACATCTTCAAAGAATTCCAACAGATTTGTCAAGCATGATTTCCCCTTCATAAATCCATGCTGACTCTGACTGATCCGGCCACTGCTTTCTAAATGTTCCGCTATAAAGTCCTTGATAATGGATTCAAGCATTTTCCCCACTACTGATGTTAAGCTTACAGGTCTATAATTCCCTGCTTTCTCTCTACCTCCCTTTTTGAATATGGCAGTGATGTGTGCTACCCTCTAATCTTGAACAGGATGGGCCCAAATCCATGAGAGTTTAGAAGAATGAGAGGAGATATTATTGAAACATATAAGATCCTGAGGGGATTTGGTAGGATGGAGACCAGGAGGAAGTTTTCTCTTGCGGGGAGATGAAAACAAGGGGTTGCAGTTTAAGAATAAGAAGCCTCCCTTTTAACATGGAGATGAGGAGAAATTCTTTCAGGCAGTCTTTGGTCTGGAATCCTCTTCCCCAGAAAGCAGAGGAGAGTGGGTCATTGAATTTATTCAAGGCTGAGTTAGATTTTTAATCGACAAAGTTGTTGAGGAGTCTGGGGGCAGACAGGAAAGTAGACTTGAGACCACAATCAGACCTTACTGAAATGGCAGAACAGGCGTGAAGAGTCAAGTGGCGTACTCCTGCTCTGAAATCTTATGCTCCCATAACTCAGTTCAGGTACTGTAAACAGGAATAGATACTGGTGGTAGGGGTAGCAGTAAAGTGTCTGCTTCAGGGATGCAATTGTCTCCACACTGTACACCGCTGGAAACAGCTGCAGACCCTCGGAGGCTATCGTTGAAAAAGAGAAAGCTAGAGTGGCATTAGCATTATCATTCATTCTGTTTCGCATGAGGTGAACCTTCACTATCTTGAAATGAAAATCGCTTATTGTCACAAGTAGGCTTTGTGGTGGTATGTATTAGGGGTAATACGGTACACCACGTGTCGACAGGCTATTGGTGGAGGGATGCCAGGTCCTGATAGGATCTGCCACCTACTGGACTCCACCCAGAAATGCCGGTATAAGAACCCAGTTTTTCCCTCCATTTCCCTCAGCAGTTGTATTCTGTAACCACGCTGCTGGGGATAAAGTTCTGCTTAATAAAGCCTTCAATTGACATTACCTCAACCTGCCTTGCGTCATATTGACGGTGCTACAGGCTTCACAGCCAATGAAGTTACTGTGAAAAGCCCCTATTCGCCACATTCCGGCGCCTGTTCGGGGAGGCATGCTTCGGGAATTGAACCACGCTGCTGGCCTGCCTTGGTCTGCTTTAAAAGCCAGTGACTTAGCCCAGTGAGATAAACGAGCCCTGACATTCCTGAGACATCCCTGACATGAGTGGCTGGCCCAATGATGGGTATCCCACTTTTATCCGCCTGTGCCTCTTCCTCCATCTCCTGTCCTCTCAAGGATATCTTTGTCATCTTCCACCTGTTAATCCATCTTCTGTGCACATTGTGCCATTGACGGTGATGGTTTTCCTCCTGCTGATGTGCTGCCAAACACACCCAGGCCGCCTTCCATCCTGACCTTGTCGATTTGAAATCCTCCATAGTTGAGAGAAGCTGTATATGCACAAACACATTCTGTGTCGCAATTGTGAGGGAAGACTGAGGCAGCAGCTGCAAGATGTGAGCTTTTATTGAGATTGGGCAGTGATAAGTTTAAGTATCCACTTGAACTTTTGTTCAAACTCGCCTCTGTTGCCATTCTGGACGATCTATTTTGCTCAAATAAAACTTGGAGCCAAGTTAAAAACAATTTATAAATATTTCATTAATGTCTTCTAAGGATGTTAATTGTGCCAATAATAACGGCCCACCTCCAATGTAAGCGGGTGAATTTCTTATCAGAACTCCAGCCCAGAAGTGGGTTTAATGAAACCTGGTTGTCCTCCTGCTCTACAAATCCCCCCACCCCCCCGCCCAAGTTTCTCCCAACCTACCTGTTCTTTGAGTTGAAATTCCCCTCTTGAAGTTAGGTGTAAGTAGATTTAAGATTAATTTGTTTAAAAAGTGTGTTCTTCCACATGAAATTTAAAGAAACAAGCTGACTTGTAATTCAGCCATTATATAATTATCTTTGTTCAAACAGAGCTGGATATAAATATCCTCGGTGCTCTGGTTAGGACGGAATCCAAACATGTTTCAAAAAATTTGAAAGGTGATTAAACCTTGCATTGAAAGGTTTTCTGATATTTTGATGTGGATATGGAGAAACAGGAGAGAAGAATAAGCAAAGCAAAACTGAAGAGGTAATAAAAGTTACTCAACGCAAATGTACACACACCCAGATAATGTTGGCAGAGCTTGTTAGCTAAACACAGCTGCATGTCTCATTTTCCTTCAAAAAGTAAGACATTCTTTCAGCAAATTACTCGGAACTGGTCTCACCCAGCTCTTTTTGAGAGTTAAGTAGTGTTCTTTTGAGGGCATTCTATTAGGTGGGCCTGTTGAAATTCTGTTCTTGAGTACATTGCAAAGCCCATGTCAAAAAATGAAGTAAGGAATTGTTGAATTTGAATGTTATTTTGTTCTGAATCTCGCTGTAATACAGGCTGGGGATCCTGTTATTGCAGCACTCAGATTACAAGACAGGTTTGGACGAATATAGCAATCCAATGATGCAGAATTGGCACAGTAATATTTTCCAGTCTATAATTTGGATCATTTTTTGCCAGTTTTACTTCCCAAATTCAAAGTGCCTTGGCTTCCTTTGCTTGTCTAAGCTTTCATATCTTCCAGTCACGGAGACCCCATAGAGCTAATTAATGTATTAAAATGTGGGTCAGTCGTGTTGGTGCGCAATTATCCCAGACGTTGCACTTCCCAATGCACCTGGGCTAATTTAGAATATGATAAATAAGACATACCTGTTCACAGTAATAGCTACAATTGGCTGAAAGTGAAAACCTTTGAACTTGAAAAGAATGTGGAAACATTGGTGGGAAATTGATGTGAGGATCATCATGTGAGATTAACCCACACTGTTTCTTCTGATGTAGGTAGTACACAAATTGGTGCTGTCTATTTAAACAATTGCAGCATTGTTGAGTGGCTGTATGCCTGAGGGGAGAGTTCAAAATCATAACAAAGACAAGTTCACCTTACCTAATGCCACTTGAAGAGAAGGTGCACTTTGGTTGCTAGAATTCATCGAACAAGTGACTTTGACCTGGGAAAGACACGAGAATGGTGCAAATGGCAGTGATGGGCTCCAAGATTCTCCAACATAGCACTGGAGACCTTGGTGCAGGGGTGGGGCAGGAGGATAGAGGCCATCCATCTCAAGGGGAGGAGAACATAAGAACTAGGAGCAGGAGTAGGCCATCTGGCCCCTCGAGCTTGCTCCGCCATTCAATAAGATCAAGGCTGATCATTTTGTGGACTCAGCTCCACTTACCCATCGACTCATCATAACACTTGATTCCTTTACTGTTCAAAAATCAATCTATCTTTGCCTTAAAAACATTCAACAAGGTAGCCTCAACTGCTTCACTGGGTAAGGAAGAGGCCCTCCAGGCAAACTCTGAGAAGGCAACAGAAGAGATACCCTCATGGGTCTATGCAAGCAGTATAGTCCCAAGGACACATATGTAATGAAAAGAGACGTTCATTAAACTCACACAAGTGGTCAAAGCTAGTGAATGCATTTTGAAATGCCACACCCACAGACTCCACCATTAGCCTCACACATTGCTCAATATACCTAAACTCCACCATTCATCTATCAGCAATCTCAATCACCACTCAGAGTTAACATTAATGACTGGCCTCACCTTACAAGTCTTACACCCATTTCTCCCAATTTATGCATACTGCATCTATGAGAGTCACATCACCCAAACCCATTGCAGCATACTTTCTGACTCATTTCATCTCCCTTGCAGGAAATTTAGCTCATAACCAAAGGCAGCAATAGCTAATCAGATGCACAGCTGTGTGTCCTCATCCTATGGAGGGGATTATGTTTACCATCACTGAAGTGACCATAACTGTGATCATGGCCAGTGGTGGGGCTGAAAGTATTGAAGATGGTGGCGTGTTTAATCCTAATTCTCCTTCTCACATCTTACTACCCCTCATCCCACACTCGATTCTGATGCCCAAGCTGCAGATGGTATAAGCATTCACCTCTTTCCTACAGCCTCTCCCCTCAGCACATCTCTACCCTTCTGCCTTTCTTCCTGCAGATATCAAAGAATTACCACTTGGCAAGGCTGCCTAATGTACAAATGGGATAAGAAATTGATGATCATATATACAATCATATAATTTACAGTGCAGAAGGAAGCCATTCGGCCCATCGAGTCTGCACCAGCTCTTGAAAAGAGCACCCTACCCAAGCCGACACCTCCACCCTATCCCCATAACCCAGTAACCCCACCCAACACTAAGGGCAATTTTGGACACTAAGGGCAATTTAGCATGGCCAGTCCACCTAACCTGCACATCTTTGGACTGTGGGGGGAAACCGGAGCACCCGGAGGAAACCCTCCGCACAGACAATGACCCAAGCCAGCAATCGAATCTGGGACCCTGGAGCTGTGAAGCAATTGTGCTAACCATTATGCTACCGTGATGAAACACCTTCATTGAGTTGGTCATCACATCAATGTTGGAAAGGATGGACTTCAAGCTCTGCACAAAGCCCTGTTCAAAGTTGGTGCTGGACTCCTCCACCCTCCTTGATCGTGTCAATAGGCTCTTTGGCAGGCCCACTGATACACCAAGCATTTCTGTGTACAAACTTTTCAACCTTTCCATATATGCCACCCCATCAAAATGTTTATCTGGGTCCTCTGAATCAGAAATCATCGGTGGAATTCTCCCCCCCCCACGTCGGGTGGGAGAATCGCCGGGGCGCTGTGCGAGTCCCGCCACGCCACCCCAGCACCCGCACGCGATTCTCTCCCCACCCCCCCTCCCCCCCAAACCGGCGCGGCGAGGATCACTGCTGGCCGATGGGAGAATCGCCGCTCGCCGTTTGTAACGGGCGAGCGGCTTTTCTCCGGCCCGGATGGGTGGAGCGACCTGCCCAACACCGGCCGGCGCCGTCTACACCTGATCGCTGCCGGTGGGAACAGCGCGGGAATGCTGGGGGGGCGGCCTGTGGAGAAGGGAGGGGGGTTCCTGCACCGGGGGGGGGCCTCATATGGGGTCTGGCCTGCGATCGGTGCCCACCGATCGGCGGGATGGCCTCTTTGAAGGAGGACCTCCTTTCCTCTGCTGCCCCACAAGATCCATCCGACATGTTCTTGCGGGGCGGCCTCGGGGAGGACTGCAACCGCGCGTGCGCGGGCGATGTCATTTACGCGGTGCCGGCTGTGTCATTTACGCGGCGCTGCTTTCACGCGGTGCCAAGGCCCGGCATAAATGCCCGATCGTCGCGGCATTTATGCGACACCGCTCCTAGCCCCCCGGGGGCAGGAGAATAGGGGGCTGCGAACGGCCTCTGACGCCGGAGTGAAACACTCCGGTTTTCACTCCAGCATCGGGACTTACTCTCCCGATGGGAGAATTGTGCCCCACGTGTGACTTTGTCTTCCAGTGTGCTGGCATTTGCAATACCCTTTACCCTACTCATTCCTGATCACTCACAATGTGTAGATCTCGCCTCTGTGCTGTGCACAGTGCCAGTATCTGAGCTGGTGGCTGAGAGAGTGATCAGTTGGCTTGTTTGAGAAAGTTGGCTTGAATTAGTTATTTTTGTAGTGCCTTTATTCAGCACAGTGATCAAGAGAATGCAATGTTAGTCAGTAGCAGAGGAACATTAAGATGGGGGGGTATTGCTGAAGGAGGAATTGGAGTTGTGTTTACTGTTATTGCAGTCAGATGAGCAGATTATGGATAGCCCAGAGGGAAAGGTTGCTTCCTGTTCCTCATCTGCTCCCCTTATACTTGTTGTCAAGGGCCATGTCCTTACGACGATAAAGATGTGCAGGATGCAGAAGGCTACAACAAATTATGAAAGATGTTTGCCCTGGCAAGTGGGACAGGGATCCTAGAATCATAGAATCATAGAATTTACAGTGCTGAAGGAGGCCATTCGGCCCATCGAGGCTGCACCGGCCCTTAGAAAGAGCACCCTAACCAAGCCCACACCTCCACCCTATCCCCTAACCCAGTAACCCACTTAACCTTTTTGGACACTAAGGACAATTTAGCAAGGCCAATCCACCTAACCCGCACATCTTTGGACTGTGGGAGGAAACCGGAGCACTCGGAGGAAACCCACGCAGACATGGGGAGAATGTGCAGACTCCGCAGACAGTGACCCAAGCCAGGAATCGAACCTGGGACCCTGGAGCTGTGAAGCAACTGTGCTAACCACTGTGCTACCGTGCTGCCCTCCAGAGCAGTCCAGGCAACTGAAGCATTGCGTGAGCACCCCAATTGTCTGCTCAATTCCATTTTGTGCAGCAACATGTCTGTCAATATATGCATGTTGACAAGCATGCGTGGATTGCCCATTAGAGTAAAGAGCTGTGTGGTCCGCAGATAGCTTTTGTCACTCAGTAACCATCCTCTGGTCTCTTGCAGTCACTCAAGTACTGATGATATAGTGGACTGGCACAGTATAGATGCATCATGACTGCTGCCAAGATACCAGGCATTCACCTGTATGAGTGCTTAGCATGGTCAGCACCAACTCTATATTCAGCAAATGGATTGTTGTGGTGCAGCTCTGTATTTAGATGCAGGGTTACTAAAGCAACACGTGTGCAGACAATGATACTTTCCATCATGGGAAGCCCACTATTCCGATAAAACTATGTGCACTCTTCACCTACTTGTCCCTGGAAAGAGAGAGTGCAATGTATTTTCCTCTCCTGAAATACAGAATGTCAATGGCTTCTTTTGTACAGCAGTGGATGGTGAAATGTGGGATGTTCAAGATGTTGCCTACTCCAACCTGGTAGAATCCTGATGCAAAGAATTTCATGTCCAAACCTAGCACAGCTGCTGGCTGTACTGAGAGCCTGTCTCCCTAGTCAACACCACCCACCCCCCTCCACATGTATTTTTTCCTTTGGGCAGCCATTCCTCCTCTGTGCAGCCTCTGCTCAATCTCCCAGGCATGCTGTCGGCCAGGGGAATTAGTAACGGCAGCATCCATGACTGGGGGTAAGTGGTCATGATGATAAGCAAGGCCTTCACCGCTATGAGAAATAGCTGTCTAATGTGCTTATACAATCTTACGAAATTGATTGAGTATCATTAGAAATAGCTCTCTCTCATGAAGAAAGATATAGCAGCCTGTCAGAGTTGATTCATACATAGGTTAGCATAGGCCTATTATTTTTGCAAAGGATGTGACTTTAGTACAGGCTCTGGTAGAAGAAATTCCTGATAAGCTGAGATCTCATGATCCTTATCTAAACAAGCGATCCCACTGAGGTCAACTAGGAAGGAGAGAGAAAACAGGGAATTACAGACCGGTTAGCCTAACATTAGTAATAGGGAAAATGCTGGAGTGTATTAAAAAGGATGTGATAAAAGGACAGTGAGAAAATATCACTGATATTTTCATTGATAAACATTGATTTAGGAAAGGGAAATCATGGGCGGGATTCTCCCAGCCCCGCGCAGGTCCGGAGAATCCCGGCAACCGCGCTACATCGCCCCGACGCCGGCATGCAATTCTCCGCATAGCGGAGAATCAACGCCATTGGCGCTGGTGCGTTTGGCGCGGTGCCGGTCACGGGCCGCTCTACGCGGCCGGGCTGCCGATTCTCCGGCCCGAATGGGCCGAGTGGCCGCTCTAGAAAGACAGAGTCCCGCCGGCGCCGTCCACACCTGGTCGCAGCCGGCGGGAACTCTGCGTGCAGGGTTGGGGGGGTCGGGGGCGGACTGTGGGGGGGGGGGGGGAGGGAGGGAGGGGGGAGGGGGGAAGGGGGGGAAGGGGGTTCCCACCCCTGGGGGGGGGGCCCTCCGATGGGGCCTGGCCCACCGATCGGCGGGCCGGCCTCTGTGGCTGTGGGCCTCCTTTCCTATGCGCCGGCGTCTGTAGTCCTGAGCCATGTTGTGTCGGGGCCGGCGCGTTGAAGGAGGCCACTGCGTATGCGTGCATTGGTGCCGGCACCACTGGGCATGTCCTTGGTGGCACCGGCGCAACTGTGCATGCACGGATCCCGCGCCCCACAGCTCGAGCCGGGATCTGCAGCTGGAGCGGCGCAAACCGCTCCAGCGCCATGCTGGCCCCCTGTAGGGGCCAGAATCGGAACCCTCAGCGGCCGTTCATACCGTTATGAAACGCGACGGCGTTTCCAACGGCGTGGACACTCTGCCGCCGAATGGGAGAATCCCGCCCCATGTTTGTCAAACATACTGGCTTATTTTGAGAATGTAATTAGTAGAATAAATAAGGGAGAACCAGTGGATGTGGTGTATTTGGATTTTCAGAAAGCTTTTGATGAAGCCCCGTATAAGAGGTTAGTATGCAAAATTAAAGTGCATGGAATGGTGGGTAGGATATTGGCATGGATTGAGAATTGGTTAGCAGACAGGAAACAAAGTAGGAATAAATCTATCTTTTTCTGAGTGGGAGGCGATGACCATTGGGGCACCGCAAGGATCAATGCTTGAGCCATAACTATACATCAATGATTTGAATAAGGGAATCAAATGTAATCTTGCCAAGTCTGATGGTGACACAAGACTAGGTGAGATGACATTGCATACAGTTTTTGCCTTTTCTGAGAAAAGATATACTTATCATAGAATTTACAGTGCAGCAGGAGGCCATTCGACCCATCGAGTCTGCACCGACCCTTGGAAAGATAACCCTATCTAAGCCCACACCTCCACCCTATCCCTGTAACCCAGTAACCCCTCCCAACCTACTTGTCATAGCAGAATGCAGCAAAGGATCACCAGACTGGTTCCTGGGATGGCAGGATTGTCATATGAGAAGAGATTGGGTCTTCATTCGGAGGGTTGCGAACCTGTGGCATTCTCTGCTAAATAAGGCTATGGACGCTAAGTCACTGATTGTATTTAATAGATAAATAGATTTCCAGACAATTAGGGTGTCAAGGGTATGGGGTAAGAGCGAGTATATTGCATTGAGATGGAGGATCACCATGATCACTTTGAATGGTTTTTCAGGCTTGTTGGGCCAAATAGCTTTTATTTTCTATGTTTCTAGCTGGCCGAGCAACAAATAAGACATGATGACTTCATGGGTTGGGGACAGATATGGTAGGGATTTACCTAGGGTACTTGTCCTTTGGTAATTGGAGAATTGAATGGCGATTAGTACAGGACACCCATCAGCCTCCTGGAAATAAGGGGCAGGATTTTCTGTTTCGGAGGCCACCAGGCCTAAATTACGTGCCATTCGTGTTCAATTGGAGGCGCTATTTGGGAAGGGAATCTGAAAATGCAAATAGGCCAGCATTCTGCCAGCGCCAATTCAGAGAAATTCCCAGCCCAATGGGCACTGTAACTGCTGGGGTCCGAGTTAGTGCCAGAGAGCCTGGCAACTGGAACTGTTTTTAAGCGCTCCACTTAATATACACTTACTGTAGCCACCAAGGTGGCTCACAGCCGACCTGCCCCCTGAGGTCAGGAGTCCTAGCTGGACCCACAGCTTCATGCCTGTGAGGAGTGGAGGGACATCAGCTTCCCCAGCCTGGGCTGCAGATGCAAGCCTGCCCTCCTGAACACATCCTTGGGGGGTCTTGGCAGAGGCAGCTAGCACTGCCAGCCTCCACAGGAGGCGATAGCTGGTGATCCGAAGTGATGGGGGTCTCTGGTGAGGCCTCTGCCCTGAGAGGGGCAGAAACCATGGAGGACTCTGAAGGCCACAGTGCAGATGTCCTTTGGTTGGGATGAGCTATGCTGATCCCTTGCTTCCTCTGCAATTGGGCAGCGCTTCGGAGGAGTGCCAACACCGGTGGTCCTCTGACTGAGCTTGGCCTTTGATGATATAGCTGGGGTATAAGGGTGTGCAGAGGGGGTGCCTGGGTGGGCTCCCAGATGACCAGAAGCCATCTGAGCATTTAGAGGACACAGAGAGCACTCAGCAGTATGATCACCAAGGAGCCTGTAAGTAGCACCAAAGGGTTGTGACTAAAAGACACACTGCAGCAATGGTGGTCTGAGCCAGGCTACCACGATCCCGAGGGAGAGACTCCAAGTACACGGACGTGGCACCAAGCCACTATCTGTTACTGCTCCCGTCCCGAACAGCTACCCCTCAGTAAGCCCGACAGGTTTTAGCCTCCCGCTCCCCGTCCTTAGCCATGGCACTCAGTCCCGGTTTGTAAATATTTGTAGTAATTCATTAAGTAAGGCGAGATTTCTGCCTTAGAGGAGTGGAGTATCGTGGAAGGACAGGGCGTACTGGGCTGCATTCTCCGCCGGCAGGATGATCCGTTTTGCTGGCAGCCCTGGGGTTTCCCGACGGCGTGGGGTTGCCCCACAATGGGAAACCCCATTGACCAGCCGGCGAAACGGAGCGTCCCGCCGGCTTGCTGAACCAGAAATGTGGCGCAGCGGAGTGGAGAATCCAGCCATGTGTCCAACCCGCTAATCACATTTAAATATATGCAAATGCCAGTTTTGTCTGCCCCTGCCGGTGCGGGGCGCAAACCTCATTTTCGCCACAGGGGAGGGACTCTAGCACAGTTCCCGAATCGCCGCTCGGCTCAAACCTTGATTTGCGCATGGGGCCTGATTCTCCACCCGATTCGCATTTCCAGCGTCACGAGACGGAGAATCCAGCCCAAGGTACACAAATGGGCTCTTGGGAGGGAAAAGGTTTGCCAGACAAAGGCGAGGTTCCTGAGGTGAACCCGTGCTGGCTTTGACCTAACGCCATGTTTAGCTCAGGAAGGCCAAGAACAGATGAGACTCTCACTGTCAGCTTCGGAGATCAGAATCAGTCCACTTCATCCGTCCCCTTTTCAAACCGTTCCCATCTGTTATAGGTTGTATGTCTATTCAGATTATAAATTGTACCTAAACTGTTGCTTTTTGATAACTTGTGATCTCGACTGCCTTTTTTCTGGTCATTTGTGACTCTCTCACCAAATCCCATGCCACTTGCAACACCACTTCCTGTGACCTTCACCAACTTTTAATAACAGTGCAAACCATGAAGTACCTCTATTGACTCAGCACTAACCAATAGAATACAATCAGGAACTAACCTGATCATAGATGAGGGTTACCGGCTGGTCGGGAGTCCTTCCTGCGACCGATGTATGTTCAGCTGGACAAGGATAAGAGAGGTTGTGGATTTCATAAATGACAGTGCGTGGGTCAAATCAACTACACACTAACCGACATCACAATCTGCCAACTCTGCACATTTCTGCCAGGTGTCTCTAATGCACATGGTGTCACGCAAAACTCCACCATAGACAATGGTGCAACAGGAAAATGCTACTGGTGGAGGTAGAGAGCCGCTTCTGCCAGTAGAAAGCTCGCCACAGGGGGTCTGGATAGTCCTGGCCAATGCTTATTCCTTTATTTGGGTGAGAGGCAGCCCACCATTAGCCGCCATTGATCCTGCCACTGTTAATGGGGTTTCCTGTTCTATGCATCCCCCTCCACAGGGAAACCTACAGTGGGGGTTCACTGTCGGTGGGAACAGAAAATTCCAGCCATTGAGTGTCAGATCCCTCACTTCATGAAAATTTTGAAAAGTGGCACAAAAGCCACCCAACAGCCATGGGCAAACTGGCTCTCTTGAAAGGGCACAGAATTCTTGGGAAAGCTCAAGGAAAGAGGGGATGTTGAGAATGCAGAGGTATAGAACTATTCAAAGGACACGCAAAAGTATCTCTATTTTCCTACCCATGAGCTTTACGTATCAGCTATCAAACAGTCAGCTCACTACTTTGTATCATCAAGCTCTGCTCATCCCCAATCTTGTTGCTGCAATCCAGTCATTTTTGACTTTTTAAGAGCTTCAGTTTCATTCCGCTCCTTTCTCCAAGTACTACTTTTGCTTTGGTGGCAGAGCGATTAGAGCTGCTGCCTCACAGCACCATGGACCAGGGTTTGATCCGGTCTTGGATAACTGTCAGTGTAGAATTTGCACGTTCTCCTGCCTGCCTGGCTTTCCTCTGGGTGCTCCTTCTCCCACAGTCCAAATATGGACAGGTAGGTGGGTTGGCCATGATCAATGCATAGGATACAGGGATAGGGCAGGGTCGTGGGCCTCGGTTGAGTGTTCCTTTGCAGGTTTGGTGTAGACATGATGGGCTGAATGGCCTCCTTCTGCACTGCAGGGATTCAGTGGAACTCGGAATAATGAATGCCAATGGATATTTAAATTAGGTAAGCCTGCCAATTGTAGCAAATTATGTGCTGAATAGCATCTACAGCCACATGGGGCATGTGTAGGTCCGCAGTATGCGAGAAATTGTGTCACAATGTGCTGAGCTTCTACCTCTCCCAGTGTTATGAAGGATGGTTCAGCCCACATTCGCATGGAATACCTCAACCAATTCGACCTAGCCATACCATCTGCCCTTCGTGGAGAGATTATGCAGAGAAACAGTTGTGATTCAAGTACATCAGGCAGTGGTCTGCATACTGATGTGTTGGGTACTCTGGATCTGTGAAGATTGCATTTACCTTAGCAGTAACATAGACAGGCTACCAACACTTGTAATAGTAACACTCTATTTTATTTAACTAAGAGCTGTTAAACATATTTGCACTATGGGTCGACACTATGTTAGATTGACTGAAGACCTATGCCTAACCTGACCAGCCTATACTGCGAGCACATGGTGGATGTTTGTGCTACTGACTGCGGGCTGTATCTGTCTCAGAGGCTGCATCCCGAATGAGCGGGAAAATTCGTGACCACTGTCTTTATAGTGACCGTATAATCACCTAACTGGTGATTGGCTGCTGTGTTGTGTGTGTTGATTGGTCTTGCAGTGTGTCAGTCAGTGTGTGTCTCTGCACCATCATATACTGATGTGCATATTATGACACATGCAACGTGCCAGAGGCCTTGCAGGGAAAGGGGGTGATGCGTCCTATCGGATAGCTTCTGAAGCAGATTGTTGAACTCATTTGGCAGAATGCTTATGCCACATTTTTCAAACAAATACCAAGATGTAGCATGGCTGGTGGTGACAAAGACCTTCCCCTCCAGATCCTGCCTACGCACCCGGAGTCTCAAACTCTCCATATGTTGCCCTCAAGGAGTATACATGGGAGAAGAGACCATCACCCACCTCCTTCTGGAATGTGCCGCAGCAAAGCAGGTCTGGAGAGAGATGCAGTGGTTTTTCTGAAGGTTTATCCTGAGCAGCTCCATGGCGCAGGACCGTTACTCTACGGGATGGTTCCAGGGATGCTCACTGAGATAGACATCAACTATAGCTGGCGAATCATCAACTTGGTGAAAGGTGCTCTTTAGTCTGCCCAAAATCTGTGGGTCTTTACTTCCAAAGAGTTAGCAATGACTGAATGGTGCAGACTGGCACATTCTTAGGTCCAGAACTACATGTTGAGTGATGCACTAAAGCTTGGGCCAACCACCCTGAGGCATAATGGGAAAGGCCACTTTAAGCCACAGTACATGGAGGGGCTGGAAACTGAGTAAAACCCCTCAGGCTAGATTTCTGGCATATAATCAATTAATCTTGTGAAAAATAACTTATGATAATAAACATATTGAGTAACATATAGTATTGTAAGAAAATAATTTATTTTGCACCATATGTAATTTCAACTTTGAACAGTCAAGCTTATGAATTTTATGACTAAAGTATATTTTGGGAGAAAATAAGTCCTGACACAGGGGCATAAAACTGGCACAGATGGACCTGTGGATTACCCACTGTGGATCAGCATAGACACTGCGTTACTGCAATCCTTACCACCCCTTTACATCCTAGAATTCTAAAGGAGATAGCTGAAGAAATAGTGGAGGCGTTAGTTATGATCTTTCAAAAGTCACTGGAGTCAGGGAAAGTCCCAGAGGATTGGAAAATCGCTGTTGTAACCCCCTTGTTCAAGAAGGGAACAAGGAAAAAGATGGAAAATTATAGGCCAATTAGCCTAACTTCGGTTGTTGGCAAGATTCTAGAATCCATTGTTAAGGATGAGATTTCTAAATTCTTGGCAGTGCAGGGTCGGATTAGGACAAGTCAGCATGGATTTAGTAAGGGGAGGTCGTGCCTGACAAACCTGTTAGAGTTCTTTGAAGAGATAACAAATAGGTTAGACCAAGGAGAGCCAATGGATGTTATCTATCTTGACTTCCAAAAGGCCTTTGATAAGGTGCCTCACGGGAGACTGCTGAGTAAAATAAGGGCCCATGGTATTCGAGGCAAGGTACTAACATGGATTGACGATTGGCTGTCAGGCAGAAGGCAGAGAGTTGAGATAAAAGGTTCTTTTTCGGAATGGCAACCGGAGACGAGTGGTGTCCCGCAGGGTTCAGTGTTGGGGCCACAGCTGTTCTCTTTATATATTAACGATCTAGATGACGGGACTGGGGGCATTCTGGCTAAGTTTGCCGATGATACAAAGATAGGTGGAGGGGCAGGTAGTATGGAGGAGGTGGGGAGGCTGCAGAAAGATTTAGACAGTTTAGGAGAGTGGTCCAAGAAATGGCTGATGAAATTCAACGTGGGCAAGTGTGAGGTCTTGCACTTAGGAAAAAAGAATAGAGGCATGGACTATTTTCTAAACGGTGACAAAATTCATAATGCTGAAGTGCAAAGGGACTTGGGAGTCCTAGTCCAGGATTCTCTAAAGGTAAACTTGCAGGTTGAGTCCGTAATTAAGAAAGCAAATGCAATGTTGTCATTCATCTCAAGAGGCTTGGAATATAAAAGCAGGGATGTACTTCTGAAGCTTTATAAAGCATTAGTTAGGCCCCATTTAGAATACTGTGAGCAATTTTGGGCCCAACACCTCAGGAAAGACATACTGGCACTGGAGCGGGTCCAGCGGAGATTCACACGGATGATCCCAGGAATGGTAGGCCTAACATACGATGAACGTCAGAGGATCCTGGGATTATATTCATTGGAGTTTAGGAGGTTGAGGGGAGATCTAATAGAAACTTACAAGATAATGAATGGCTTAGATAGGGTGGATGTAGGGAAGTTGTTTCCATTAGCAGGGGAGACTAGGACCCGGGGGCACAGCCTTAGAATAAAAGGGAGTCACTTTACAACAGAGATGAGGAGAAATTTCTTCAGCCAGAGAGTGGTGGGTCTGTGGAATTCATTGCCACAGAGGGCGGTGGAGGCCGGGACGTTGAGTGTCTTTAAGACGGAAGTTGATAAATTCTTGATTTCTCGAGAAATTAAGGGCTATGGAGAGAGCGGGTAAATGGAGTTGAAATCAGCCATGATTGAGTGGTGGATTGGACTCGATGGGCCGAATGGCCTTACTTCCGCTCCTATGTCTTATGGTCTTATGGTCTTTATGAACAACCTTTCCTCATGAATTCATTTCTTGCTGGCTGCTATTTCACCGACATCTCTTTGCCACAACTATTAAAATATAGATTTAGAGTACCCAATTCTTTTTTTTCCCAGTTAAGGGGGAATTTAGCATGGCAAATATACATAGCCTGCACATCTTTGGATTGTGGGGGTGAGACCCACAAAGACACAGGGAGAATGTGCAAACGCCGCATGGACAGTTACCCGAGCCAGAATCAGACCCCGGTCCTCAAAGCCATGAGGCAGCAGTGGTAACTACCGCGCCACCGTGCCGCCTCTCTTTGCCGCAACTGAGATTCATAGTCCTCGTGGCTATTCTTGGATCATTATCCTCTGCCTTTACCTGAAAACTTGATTCGTGCTTCTTTTGTAGGCTCCACAATAGCTAGGAGCAAAGAAAGAACCAGCAAATTAATTATTCATAACACAAAATCCTTTTCAACGGAATTCCACAAGATGCTATTTGCGCCGTTGCCACAGCAAATCTATTACCAATTTTCCATCCACTACTTTATGTTGACATTTCGTTCAATGAATTACAATTGGATTTATTTATATCTGGTAAAATTATCAACAATGCAGAAATAAATGAAGCAATGGCAACATCCAACGTGTATGGTGCTTTCAGTGGTGGTGTTAAATGCAGTGGACATGGCTCATGATTAATTCCTTAGATATTAAAGAGGCATTGAAATATGTGATCTCCAGGCAATGAATCGAAGTCAAAGTGAAAAAGGAAGCAATTTGTCTACCATCAATTTTGATTACTGCTGGAGCTTTCAAAGTCATGACTTTTGTATCAGGCAACTGCAGTACCCTTAATCTTGTGTGAAATGATTGTCTACTTAATTTGCATTTTGTTGTTGTCACTAAATATATACTTCGGTATGATGAGATTTCCAGAGGTGTTGCTTTTTAAATTGTGGAGGGTGAGCTTTGTGAAACTGCATCAAACATCGGTGAAATAAATATAGAAATGTGTTCAGCATTAATTTAGTCAACAGAACCATTTTAAATGTAACTTCCTGTTGAATCTTAGCAGATTTTATGTTTTGCAGTTAGATTTGGTCTTCAGATTGCAAAGATTTATATCACTGTATCAAAAGGTTTTGCATTCGTGTCCACTTCCTGTTTACTGATCCTGAGTTACTTCCTGCGATCACGAGTCAATCACGTTGAAACTGGAGCTGCCTATAGATGTAACATATCCATTCGTTCATTGAGCATTTCCAACTCCTGAATTGCTTTTCCACGTTGCAGCATAGAGCTAGGATTTCCCTCTGAGGCCAGGGAAAATTAGAAAATCAAAATCAAAGTAAAAGGAAAAGGTGAGAAGACTTTAAACAAGTTAAAGCTCAGGAGAGGTTAGTAAAGTTTCCCGAACATGTTATAGAACAGAGAGTATAGAAAGTGGCAGGAATCTAGCTTAAGGCAGAGCAAAAAGGGGACATCTATGAGAAGGGGGGGGACGGATATTCAATGCAGGACTGAGGGTGTTGTACCTAAATGCGCGTGGTATACGAAACAAAGTAAATGAGATTGTTGCGCGCATTGAAATTGGTGGATACAATGTTGTGGGCATCACAAAGACGTGGCTGCAAGGGGATCAGAGCTGAGATCTAAATATCTAAGGATATGTGTCCTATCGAAAGGACAGGCAGATGGGCAGAGGGGGCGGGGTTGCATTGTTAGTGAGGAATGAAGTTAAATCGATAGCAAGGAGAAATATAGGATCAGCAGGCATAGAATCTCTGTGGGTAGAGTTGAAGAATCGCAAAGGAAAAAAGACCCTGATGGGTGTTATGCAGTAGTCAGGATGTGGGGCAGAAGATAAGTCAGGAGATAGAAAAAGCAGACAAGAAAGGCAATATTACAATAATCATGGGAAACTTCAATATGTAGGTGAACTGAGAAAATCAGGTTGGTAACGGACCCCAAGAAAAGGAATTTGTGAAATGTCTATGAGATGGGTTTTTTGAGCAGTTTTGTGGTAGATCCCACGAGAGAACAGACAATTCTGGATTTGGTGATGTGTAATGAGGCAGACTTAATTAGGGAACTTAACTTGAAGGAACCCTTAGGGGGCAGTGACCACAATATGATAGAATTTACCCTGCAGTTTGAGAGGGACAAGCTGCAATCAGATGTATTGGTAGGTGAACACCACGAGTGGTATATTATATGTATTGCGGCACTGCACGTATATTAGAGGTACGATAGTAAATCCTTGTCTGCTCTCCTGATCTGCAGCCATTCTGGTTCCAGTTACAGGAGGCACAACATCTTGTTGAATAAAGCCTCGATTGTTCCACCATTCTCATCTCGTGGTAATTGACGGTGCATCAATTTATTGAACAAGATTTTTAATCGCTGGATCTCCTGATCGTCTGCAGCTGAGCCCTCACGCAGCCAATGCCACGTCCACCTTCGACCATTGGCCAGCTTACTTCGAAGGCTACCTCAGAGCAGCCGCTGAAGAACCCTCAGACCCGCAGACGCTCCAAGTCCTCTATTCACGGGTGTGCCCTGACATTTTTCCCTGCATCCGGGGTGCGCCCACCTACTCCGAAGCGATGACGCTCCTGAAGGGACATTACGTTCGACCGGTGAATCAAGTGTACACCAGGCACCTCCTGGCCACGAGACGGCAACTCCCCAGGAAGACCCTGGACGATTTATTGCGTGTCCTGCAGATCCTAGGTAGGAACTGTGACTGCCAGGCAGTTTCGGCAGTCCAGCACACCACACTTTTAATTAGAGACGCTTATGTCACGGGCATGAAGTCTGCGTACGTCTGCCAGCGGCTATTGGAAGGGGGTACGCTCGATCTTGCAGGGACTAGGCAGCTCGCTAATTCGTTAGAAGTGGCCTCCCGTAAAATTCAGTCCTACGCCCCCGACCGTGCGTCACCCTCGTGGGCATCGTGGGCCCCACCAGCTGCTGACTCCAGCTCACCGCAAGCCTGCGCCGCGTGGCAGCCAGCCAACTCTGGGGGGCACAAGTGTTATTTTTGCGGACAACACAAACACCCCAGGCAGCGCTGCCCGGCGCGGAGCGTGACCTGCAATGGGTGTGGGAAGAAAGGACACTTTGTTTCTGTTTGCCAGGCCCGGTCGGTCGCCGTTGTTTCCAGGCCCGGCATTTTACACCCCTCACTTGCGACCCAGGGGCACCGCCATCTTCCCCACCGCAAGCCACGTGCGGCCCGTGGATGCCACCATCTTTGATGCCGCCCACCATGTGCGCCCCGTGGGCGCTGCCATCTTCGGCGCCATTTTGTACTGCGTCTCAGGACCTCTGCTCGTCTGAGCGTTTGTCGCCTACGACGACCTCCGCCACCGCTGATCAGCCCGGGACCTCCCAGCATCTTCCGCTGCTCGCCTCTATCACACTGGATCAGTCTCGGCCCCACAACCTCGCGACCGCTACGACGACGGTGAAGATCAATGGGCACGAGACGACCTACCTCTCTGACTCCGGGAGCACAGAGAGCTTCATCCACCTCACTTTGGTAAGGTGCTGCTCCCTCCCGGTACATCCCATCGCCCAGAAAATCTCCCTTGCCTCCGGATCCCATTCTGTTGAAATCCGGGGGTACTGTATCGCGACCCTCACCGTCGAGGGCGTAGAGTTCAGTAATTTCCGGCTCTACGTCCTCCCCGACCTCTGCGCTGCCCTGTTACTCGGCCTGGAGTTTCAGTGCCATCTCCAAAACCTTACTTTAAAATTCGGTGGACCTCTACCCCCCCTCACTGTCTGCGGCCTAACGACCCTTAAGGTTGATCCACCTTCCCTGCTTGCGAACCTCAGCCCGGACTGCAAACCCATCGCCACGAGGAGCAGACGGTACAGTGCCCAGGAGAGGACCTTCATCAGATCGGAGGTCCAACGGCTTCTGCAGGAGTGGGTCATTGAGGCCAGCAACAGCCCCTGGAGAGCTCAAGTAGTGGTAGTGAAGACTGGGGAAAGCACAGGATGGTCATTGACTACAGTCAGACCATCAACCGGTACACGCAGCTCGACGCGTACCCCCTCGCACGCATATCTGACATGGTCAATCAGATTGCGCAATATCGAGTCTTTTCCACAATAGACTTGAAGTCCGCCTACCACCAGCTACCCATCCGCCCGAAGGACTGCCAATATACTGCGGTCGAAGCAGATGGCTGCCTCTATCAGTTCCTTAGGGTTCCCCTCGGCGTCACTAATGGGGTCCGTAACAGCCTCCTCGAACAGGCGCCGGAATGTGCCGACTAGGGGCTTTTCACAGTAACTTAATTTGAAGCCTACTTGTGACAACAAGCGATTTTCATTTTTCATTCATTTCAAATGAGAGCCCTCACGAATGTGTGTTTGCCTTCCCCAGGAAGTCCCGGGGTCTCGCTCCCAACATGGCTGACAGTTCCTGGACCCTTCCTCCTCCGGAAGCATGTGCGGAGCCATAAATCGGACCCCTTCGTCGAAAAAGTCCACCTCCTACATGCGAACCCGCAGTACGCCTACGTGGCACAACCTGACGGGCGCCAAGACACAGTCTCCCTCCGGGACCTGGCACCCCCTGGGTCCGCACCCATGACCCCCGATCTGACACCCCCCCCTCCCCCGGTTGCCTCATTCACCCCTGCGCCACTCACCCTCCCTCCAGCGAACCTCACCGCAGCCCCCACCCCAGCAGGATCTGTCCTCCCACTGGATCCACTCAGGGGTGACGATGACGAGGACAACACGCTCCCGGAGTCGCAGGTGACCAGGTCAGCGCCCACATCACCACCAGGACTGAGGCAATCGCGGAGGAGGGTCAAGGCCCCCGACAGACTTAACTTGTAATGTTTCCACCACCCCTGCCAGACTCTTTTTTAACAGGGGGTGAATGTGGTGAACACCATAGTGGTATATTATATGTATTATGGCACTGCACGTATATTAGAGGTACGATGGCAAATCCCTGCCTGCTGGCTCCGCCCGGCAGGCTGCGTATAAATGTGTGTGCTCTCCTGAGCTCCAGCCATTCTGGTTCCAGCTGCAGGAGGCACAACATCTTGTTCAATAAAGCCTCGATTGTTCCACCATTCTCGTCTCGTGGTAATTGACGGTACATCAATTACAATTAAATAAAGGTTACAACAAAGACATGAGGGAGGAGCTGGCCAGGGTTGATTAGAAGGTGAGCCTAGCAGGGAAGACAGTGGAACAGCAGTGGCAGGGGTTTTGGGGGCTATTCGGGAGGCATAACAGAAATTCATCCCAAGGAGGAGGAAACTTGCTAAGGGGAAGACAAGGCATCCATGGCTGACGAGGGAAGTCAAGGACAGCATTAAAGTAAAGGAAAAAACATACAATGTGGCAAGGATTAGTGGGAAGTCAGAGGATTGGGAAGGCTGTAAAAACAAGCAGAGGACAACTAAAAAAGCAATAAGGAGGGAGAAGATGAAATATGAGTGCAAGCTAGTTAGTAATATAAAAGAAGATTTATATTCTATATCAAAAAAGAGTTTTTTTTGATATAGAAAAGGCAGGAGAGAGGCAAGAATGGACATTGGACCACTGGAAAAATAGGCTGGAGAAGGGGTAATAGGGTACCACAAAATGACAGAGGAGCTGAATAGTTACTTTGCATCAGTCTTCACAGTGGAAGCCACTGTCATGATATACACCAGTATATCGTGTGGTTAGGTTTCACGATTATGTCTACGGACTTCCTCAATTCACCGTCGAGACCGACCATCGCCTGCTGGTCAATATAATGCAGATTGACTTGACCGATATGACGCCTCGCCTCCAGCGTATTCTTCTCAAGCTCCGGTGATATGACTTCCAGCTGGTATACACCCCAGGCAAAGACTTCATCATTGCAGACGTTCTCTCCAGGGCAGTCAACACTCCATGTGACCCAGCGGGATTTGTCTGCCAGGTTGACGCCCATGTGGCATTCGCGGCCTCCAATCTACCTGCCACGGATGAATGCCTCATCCAAATTCACCGCGAGATGGCGGCTGACCCTTTGCTACAGCGTGTCATGCGCCACCTAACGGATGGCTGGCTCAAGGGCCAATGCCCTCAATTCTATAATATCAGAGATGATTTGGCGGTAGTAGACGGGGTTCTTCTAAAACTGGACCGCATTGTCATCCCGCATAGAATGCACCAACTTGTCCTGGAACAACTACACCTTGGCCACCTTGGTGTGGAAATGGGCCGCCGGCGGGCCCGAGAGGCAGTGTACTGGCCCGGCATTAATGAGGACATAGCCAACACAGTGCTCAACTGCCCCACTTGTCAGCGCTTCCAGCCGGCCCAACCAGGTGAGACACTGCAGCCCCATGAGTTGGTCACGTCACCATGGACCAAAGTGGGCTTCGACCTGTTCAACGCGCTGGGTAGAGACTATGTCCTGATCGTAGACTACTTTTCAAATTACCCGGAGATGATACGGTCGCACGACATCACCTCGTCTGCAGTCATTCGTGCATGTAAAGAAACCTTTGCTCGACACGGCATCCCGCTCACGGTTATGTCGGACAATGATCCCTGCTTCGCCAGCCAGGAATGGTCCAACTTTGCCAGGCGCTACAATTTTGCCCATGTGACAACCAGTCCCCTGTACCCTCAATCCAACGGCAAAGCGGAGGAGGGAGTACATATAGTCAAACGGCTCCTATGCAAGGCTGCCGATGCTGGGTCCGATTTCTACCTCGCCTTGCTGGCCTATCGCTCCGCCCCGCTGTCCACTGCCTGTCGCCAGCCCAGTTACTGCTGGGTCGCACCCTGAGGATGACGGTGCCGTCCATCCATGTCCCAGACCTCGACCGCTTTCTGGTCCTTCGCCGGATACAGCTGCCTCGTGCACAGCACAAGGCGGCTCATGACTCCCGTGCAGCTGATCTCCCTGCTCTGGCTCCAGATGACAACATCCTCATCCATCTTCCGGATGGGGGCTGGTCTGCGACCGCTGTTGTCCTTCGGCAGGTGGCCCCCCGCTCGTTCCTGGTTCATCTACCGGATGGCTCTATTCTGCGCCGCAATCGACACGCCCTTCGTCTCGTTCCACGCTCGCCACGTGATCCTTCACTGTCGCCTCGCCCTCCTGCTGACCCTGCCATGGACTATGCAGAACTCCCTGTCACTCTGCAACCCCCTGACTCTGACGCTGTCCAGCCCGCTCCTGAACCGGCGGCTCTCGACCCACTCTTGAATTCGTCGTCCACCTCAGAGACTTATTTTATGAACTTTGTGGACTTATAGACTCTCTGAATTGTTTTGTTGCTTTGTTTGATCGTTTCCCTGGTTTGTATATAATGTTGATCTCGCCATTCTTGTTGCATACTGCACCAGGCACCTTCCCATGTAAATAGCTTAGTTCTCATGTACATAGTCCTGTAAATATGTCTTCGCACCCCACACGTAGTTGGGAACATTCTCACCATACATTATTTATTGCCACACACATACATTCTTTTATAAAAGGGGGGATGTCATAATATACACCAGTATATCATGGTGCAGATACACACACACTGATGGACACACAGAAAGACCAATCAACACACACAACACCGCAGCCAATCACCAGTTAGAGCACACTCACTATAAAGACAGGGGGCATCAGAGTTCCCGGTCATTCGGGTTGCAGCCTCCTACAAGGACAGAACTTACAGCTCACAGCACAGGTCCTCACCATGTGCTGAGTGCATAGACTGTTTCGAACAGGCATAGGTCTTTAGTTTAATCTAACATTGTGTTAACCCACAGTGAAAGTATGTTCAACAGCTTCTAACTTAATAAAATAGTGTTGCACTATTATAAGTGTTGGTGGCCTGTATGTGTTCCACAGATCCAGAGCACCCAACACATCAGACACCAGTGGCATACCAGAACTTCAAGAGAGTCAGGGGTAAGAGGGTAGTGGCCATCACTAAGGAAAAGGTGCTGGGGAAACTGAAAGGCTGAAGCTTGATAGATCACCTGGACAGGGTGGATTGCACCCCAGGATTCTGAAGAAGATACCTGAGGAGATTGTGGAGGCATTGGTGGTGATCTTTCAGGAATCATTGGAGGCAGGCAAGGTCCCAGAGGATTGGAAAATAGCTAATGTAACACCACTGTTTAAGAAGGGAGGAAGGCAGAAGAAGGTGGCACAGTGGCACAGTGGTTATCACTGCTGCCTCACAGCACCAGGAACGTGGGTTGAATTCCGATCTTGGAAGACTGTCTTTGTGAAGTCTGCACGTTCTCCTTGTGTCTGCATTGATTTACTCCATGTGGTCCGGTTTCCTCCTACAGTCCAAAGACATACAGGTTAGGTGGATTGGCTATGCTAAATTGCCCTTCATGTCCAAGAGGTTAGGTGGGGTTACTGTGTAATGGGGATAGGATAGGGGCTCTTTTAGAGGGTCAGTGCAGACTCGATGGGCTGAATGGCCTTCTTCTGCACTCTATGATTCTATGAAGACAGGAAATTATAGGCTAGTTAGCCTGACTTTGGTTGTTAGTAAGATTTTAGAGCTTATTATTAATGATGGGATTGCAGAGTACTTAGAAGTGCATATTAAAATAGGACTGAGTCAGCATGGATTCATCAAGAGGAGGTTGTACTGGGCAAATCAGTTTGAATTCTTTGAAGGAGTAAGGAAGAAATTAGACAAAGGAGAACCAGTCGACATGATCGATTTAGGTTTGCCAAAAACCTTTGACAAGGTGCTGTACAGGAGGTTGTTAAAAGAGGTAAGAGCCCATGGTGTTATGGGCAAGGTACTGGCATGGATAGAGGATTGGCTGACTGACAGAAGGACGAGAGTGGGGTAAAAGGGGTCCTTTTCAGGTTGGCAGCCAGTGACTAGTGGTGTTCATCAGAGGACAGTGTTGGGACCACAGCTATTTACGATGTACCTTAATGGTCTGGAATAAGGGACTATAATCGGGCAGCACGGTAGCACAAGTGGATAGCACTGAGGCTTCACAGTGCCAGGGTCCCTGGTTCGATTCCCCGCTGGGTCACTGACTGTGCAGAGTCTGCACATTCTCCCCGTGTCAGCGTGGGTTTCCTCCCGGTTTCCGGTTTCCTCCCACAGTCCAAAGACGTGCAGGTTAGGTAGATTGGCCATGCTAAATTGCCCTTAGTGTTCAAAAAAGTTTAGGAGGCGTTATTGGGTTACGGGGATAGGGTGGAAGTGAGGGCTTAAATGGGTCGGTGCAGAGTCGATAGGCCGAATGGCCTCCTTCTGCACTGTGTTCTATAATATATATAAATGGCTAGGAGGAAAATGTAGCGGGTCTGATTAGCAAGTTTGCGGATGGTACTAAGATTGTAGGAGTTGCGGATAGTGATGAAGGTTCTCAGGGTATACAGCAGGATAAAGAAAGGCTGCAAAATTGGGCCGAGTAAGGGCAGATGGAAGTTAACCTGGACAAATGCAAGGTGATGCATTTTGGTAGATCCAATTCAAGTGGGAGCTATAAAATAAATGGCAGAACCATCAGGAGCGTAGAGTCACAGAGAGATCTGTGCAGGTCTATAGATCCTTAAAAGTGGCAGCACAGGTGGAAATGGTGGTAAAGAAAGCATATGACATGCTTACCTTCATAGGACGGGGTATCAGGTATAAAAGCTTGAAAATTATGTTACAGTTATATAGAACGTTGGTTCGGTCAAATTTGGAATACTGTGTCCAATTCTGGTCACCACACTACCAGAAGGACGTGGAGGCTTTGGAGAGTACAGAAAAGGCTTACCAGGATGTTGCCTGGTATGGAGGGTATTAGCTAATAAAAATAATCTTTATTGTCACAAGTCAGCTTACATTAACACTGCAATGAAGTTACTGTGTAAAGCCCCTAGTCGCCACATTCCGGCGCCTGTTTGGGTACACAGAGGGAGAATTCAGAATGTCCAAATTACCTCATAGCAGGCCTTTCGGGACTTGTGGGAGAAAACCGGAGCACCCGGAGGAAACCCACGCAGACACGGGGAGAACATGCAGACTCCGCACAGACAGTGACCCAAGCCGGGTATTGAACCTGGGATCCTGGTGCTGTGAAGCCACAGTGCTCACCACTGTGCTAACCACTGTGCTACCGTGCTGCCCACTATGAGGAGAGATTGAATAAACTGGGATTGTTCTCCCAAGAGAGACGGAGACTGAGGGGCGACCTGATAGAAGTTTATAAAATCATTAGGGGTATAGAAAGGGTGAACAGTTGGAGGATTTTTCCCAGGGCGGTATTGAAAATTACAAGGGGGCACAAGTTCAAGGTGAGGGGGGATAGGTTCAGTGGAGATGTGCGGGGAAAGTTTTTTACACAGAGGGTGGTGGTGGCCTGGAATGCACTGCCAAATGAGATGATTGAGGCGGATACGTTAGCTACCTTTAAAACCTATCTTGATAGACACATGAACAGGTGGGGTATAGAAGGATACAGATGGTTAGTCTAGATAGGACATGGGATCGGCGCAGACTTGGAGGGCTGAAGGGCCTGTTTCTGTGCTGTATTGTTCTTTGTTCTTTGCGGGCATTGTTGCTAAGTTTGCAGATGATACAAAGATATGTAGAGGGATAGATTGTGTTGAGGAAGCAGGGAAGCTGCAGAAGGACTTGGACAGGCTAGGAGAGGGCAAAGAAATGGCAGATGGAATACAATGTGGAAAAGTGCGAGGTTATGTATTTTGGTAGGAAGAATCATAGAATCATAGAACCATAGAATCCCAGTAATTGGGCCACAAATTAGATATCTATAAAGTGAGATGAACAAAAAGCAGGATTTGAAGCTAGGTTAGTCAAGAGAATTTAAAATTTAAGGAAGAATTAGATAGCGCAAGAGAGGAGGTAGAGAAATGAGGACAAATATGATAGAACAGGAAAAGAGGAGCCAAGCAAACTTGGTGCACATGGAGTAATTAGAAACCCAGTTCAAAAAAGCACACGAGCAGGAACAGCATGTGATCCAGTGTCGTGGTGCAGCTCAGGAAACTGTGGTCAAGCTTGTGGAGAAGTGCAGCAATCTGTAAGCAGCAATCAAAGACCTGCACCAGGCTGTGAAAGGGAGTAGGGCCCGCTCTGTAGATCACTTGAAATGCCAGCATGTGATTGATAAACATAAATCGCAACTCTCCATTCAGAAGGGATAATGTATGCCTGTAGATATGCCGAGCGCAATGATGAATGCGGACCCCTACCTCCATTACCAGAAAGAAGTCTTACAACACCAGGTTAAAGTCCAACAGGTTTGTTTCAAATCACGAGCTTTATGAGCACTGCTCCTTCCTCAGGTGAAATTCACCTGAGGAAGGAGCAGTGGTCCGAAAGCTAGTGATGTAAGACTTCTTACTGTGCTCACCCCAGTCCAAAGCCGGCATCTCCACATCATCCCTTCCCAGAGGAACCTAAACCCTTAGCACCCCCAGGGCCGTTTCCAGCCCCAACAAATCCATTTACTACCAGCCGCCGAGACAGTCAGGATAATGGCAACATGACTTACGCCACCGAAGCACAGTAGCACAATTGGCAGAAATATCAAAAAAGGTCCCTGTATTTGAACTAACTATCCCCTAAAATAAAATTAATGTTGATGTGTTTGATCCCAACAGTCCATTCCACACTGCCCAATCCCCAAAACATGAGCGGAGGGAACCTAAAAGAGGTGAAAATGGCAATTCTAACCGCAGTTTGTTCTAACAGGGTGAGGGGGATCCTTAGATGGATTAAATAAGTGCCGACAAAGGAAGGGAGAAGAGTGGAAGACCTAGAGGGAACAATCAAAATGGTGCAATAGACCAGCAAGTATGCGGCAAGATTCTCGGATGTTGTACTGGAGGCAAGAGGCCCTCTTCCCTCAGGAAACAGATTACAAGATGAGCATTTGAGAAGATCCATCAGGTAGGAATGTTATTCTTGATGGTTTCAGTGACTCTGCTGGTTACAACCTCATTGATGGCTGCATCAATTATTCTCAGCCCTCCCTCCTTCATGGGCATTATGGCCACCTAAAATGGTCACCCGCGGGAATCGATGGGAAATTCGGCCAAGCCTGAGCACAGACAGGCTACAGCCCGCAAATATACAAAGCTGCAGCTCAGACTTATGCAGAAATTGACACAGTAAAAAGGCCGTTAAAAGGCCATCCCGGGACAATGGGCTCCAGGTAGAAACTGACAATAATTGGCAGAGTCAGTGGCGCCTGCTTTTCTTATTTGGGAAGGCTTACGTGCTATGGCCAACCAGGATCCGCCCAGCCATCAAAGTGCCCCAATTTTAAGTTGCCTTGCATATCATTCTTTTCCTCCTCCTTGGTCTTCATATTCCTTTAACGTTCCTTCGATCGCTTCCTTCAACAAGTTCTCATGCCTTAGAATATGGCCAAACCAATGTTGTTGCCTTTTCTTGATGATAATCACAAATGACTTTTCGTCTTCCACTATCCTGAGTACTTCTTCAGTGCTCTCATGTTCTCTCCAACCTTCTCCAGACTCACAGTTCACCACTTTCTAAATGTGGATGTCTGCTTCTGCCAAGGACCATGTTCCAGTCACGTATATTGCAAATTACAGTTTTGCTAATTCTTTTACAATTTCTACTCATTCTGATGCTGCGCAACTCTTTATGTTTGGAGAATGCATTCCTTTCATTGCTAATGTTCTGATTTCTTTATGGCAGTAAGCATCTTCTGATAGGGTCTTTCTCAGATACTTCAATTACGATACAATGTAGTGCCGAATTTAAACATGAAATTATGTTTAAACTGATGCCAGGAGAGAATTGCTCCATACTCCCAACTAAATGTGAGAAAGTTACAATTTAGAGGGCAGAAACTTTAATTATGCTCGTATGTTATTGCCATGTATGCGGTTGAACTGTCCCTCCCGTAATACTGCTTTGCTGAGTGCTATCCTTGGTGCATCAGTATCACAATGACTGCAGTGGCTCAAGGTGATGGCCCACCACCACATTCTCAGATCCCCCAAGAGTAGGCAGTAAATTTGGCCTTGCCAGCCTTGCTCTGCATCCCACAAACAGACCTTTAAGATGTACAGTGTTACTGTGGTAACTGAATTAAAAAGAATGGCAATAAACAGGTTTACACATTAAAAAAAGACAAAATGCCCAATTTTTATTCTTATTTATTTCAAGTATGATGTATACACTGGAGAGACACAACTGTAACAGATGAATAATTAACAGATTCATATTTACAATAATAACAGGGTGTGGATTTTAAAGCTTGCCCTAATGTTTCAATGCATTGATCAGGTCTCAGCACAACTTTAATCACGTAAACACATTTAATAACAGAAATAAGTAGTTGAAAATTCATTTTAAGAAGTTTACTTAAGTAATGAACTATGTGAAGAATACGCGACCCCCTCAAGTTATAAGAAGTACTACAAAAAAGTTCAGTGCAGTCATATGTATGTAAACGATACAGAGTGCAGACTATAAAACGTTTTAGATTACATTTAAACGGGCTATTTATTCAAATATTTTGTGCATTATTGTTTTTCATATATTTTCTGGGAAATGAATTTTTAACCTTTCACCAATAACTTGCTGAATTATTTTTCAGGTCAGAGATCTGGGTACAATATCTGCCAATACTTCCTTCTCACCATTTGCTTGTAGGCAATTATCATTCACCTACAATAACTTACCATCAGATCATTTCCTTCTCTGCAGGGAAGCACAGAGTTTGGGAATTAAGTCTGAACCTACTACCAAATGGAATCACACAATATTGAGCCATATCATTATGTTTCTAGACATGTGACATTCATTTTAAATGCGAAATATAATTGGGTCTTTTCAATGACCAGAAAGCTTTATAATAATAATATATGCTTGTGCACAGCATATATATTGACATTTGCTACTAAAACTCATTACTATTGTTTGAACAAAGCATTCTATGGTAATACAGCTCACAGATATTGTTTGCCGTAGATTTCTCAACTCTCCGTTGGAAACCAAAGTCATTCAGCACCAAATAATTTACTTGATGGCTTTATTGTATAAAATATACCCCAAGGCACTTCACAAAAGTATATGGAAGATGGACATACTGCAGACAAATAGGGAGCGATTTGAAAGTGTGATTGAAAGTCCACATAAAGAGATAGATTCTGTGGTGAAAAAGAAATGTGTATAGGTGGAGAGGTTTAGACAGGGGATTCCAGGTAAAGAGATAATAATAATAATAATCACCATTTTTATTTATGTCACAAGTAGGCTTACATTAACACTGCAAGTTACTATGAAAATCCCCTGGTCACCACATTCCGTCGCCTGTTCAGGTACACTGAGGGAGAATTCAGAATGTCCAATTCACCTAACGTGCACGTCTTTCGGGACTTGTGGGAGGAAACCAGAGTGCCCGGAGGAAATGCACGTAGACACGGGGAGAATGTGCAGACTCCGCACAGACAGTGACCCAAGCTGGGAATCGAACCCGGGTACCTGTGCTACTGTGCCGCTGGAGGCAGCTGAATCAGTGAAATGGCAGTGTGATGAGGGGAAGAAAAAAAGACTTGCATTTATATAGCCACTTTTCAGGACTTTGCAAAGCACTTTACAGATATTTATTCTCTTTCGAAGTGCAAGTCATGGCTGTAATGCAAAAAATATGGCAGCCAATGGTGCATGTCAAGCAGCAATAATTACAGAGATAATGATGAAATATTTTTTTCTGATGTTGGATGAACATTTGCCAGGATACTGGTCTTCTTTGAAATCATGCCATGGAGAAGGTAGATGGGGCTTGGTTTAACTCCCTCTGTATTCTATCAAATTAGATTTTGCACTCAAATCTCTGGAGTGGGACTTGACCCAACAAGTTCCTAACTTAAAGGAGAGAGCACTATCCACTGGGATAAGATTCAAGCTGTGATCAGGCTGTAGGGCTGGACACGGGTACAGGAATACTGAGAAGTGAGCTAAACAATGCCGTTACACACAAGTTTTATGCATTACAAGCCTTTGACCGTTGTTCTTCAGTAGAGTATATTGTACCTCATGAAGGCTGCAGTTCAATTTTAGACCTAAAGACGTAAGCCAATGAAGCAGAATCTTAGCGTTTGCAATGTTAAGTTGCTTATTGCAATGTTAAGTCTCTTATTTGAAATTAAAAATGAGGTACATATTACTGAAGTAAAATAATCAGAACAAAATGCTTCCAGAGCTTTCAACAATTTCCTTTCATTGTTCCTCAAGCTAAGCAGCTGTTTATTGTGATAGCAATAAGTAGTGGGAGATTAATGTTGTTCTTGTTTCACTTCAGTTGGCTCCTCATGCTGGTATCTGAAACCTCCTGCTTCAGTCAACATCCCAGGAGATGTATGGCAAACTACGTTATAGCTGTGAGATGTTAAGATTAAAACATACATATTAATTGAGTTACTTTTTTGTTTGGTGGGGAAAGACAGAGACAGGGATTTTGTGAACCCCATCACCACCACCTGTCCCCCCCATCCCAATGCTGGGAACAATAGATCAGCCGGACACAGGCTTCCCTTTGATATCCTGGCTGTTTTGATTAAGAAGTCATCAATCAACATATCAATGAAGCCTACTTATTAAATTTTCAATTAAAAAAGTCAACCCAGTTGGGTGAATTTATCAGTTTGCTAAATTGCTTTGTTGGCATCCTGGCTGATCGTTCAGGCACTTTCCTGGATATTTTATTCATCTGTAACCAACCTGGATAAGTAATGTTTAGCCGGCACATAGCAATTTGAAATTTTGCACCATCAGAGGTGAGAGGGAAAATTGCATTTACTGAACCTATTTATTGTTGTCGGATTTGGGATACCATTCGGCATGTCCTAATGAAATCTTTGGCATTTTAAGTAGGTTGATTGTATATATTTATTAATTACAGGAATTATGTAAATCTATACAGCAAAGGGTTCAAGCTAAGAGCTGGCTCCATGCTTGTTTGTACACACAACTCTGTCCAACATTAGACTGATCCCTTGGCACAGGTCATGTGTTCTCTTACATTATTGTGTGGGTAATGTTGTATTCAGTCCCCCTTTCCTTGGATTGCCACCTTGCTGTGGCAGAAAGGCTTGAACTTTCCATTGATCCTAAGAGCAATGACTCCTGGCAGGGTCACCCATGATGCTAGGTTCTGAGCGGAGGAGCTAGGCAAAGCGCAATCCAAAACAAGTCCTCAACGGCGGATCCGGCAGAAGATACTCGTATGGTGTCAATGGTGGATGAAAGCTGCAGCAATAGGGCGATCCTTAGTCATCAAGGTTCACTTACCACTGGAACTGGACTTCCCCACTTTCAAGGACTGTGTGTCTGCTGATGTGCAATATCATTGCCACATTAAAAGATTTCCCACACCAGGAGTCTACCTAGAGGAAACCAACACATCTGCCACACAGTTAAGCCCTGCAACAAACAGCAAGAGGTGACAGGGAAAGGGCCATGAGATCTGGAGGTCCCCAACTTCAGACTGGCACGTAGGTTGTGGAGTTTGATTCAGTTCGTCTCGCTCTTGGAATAGGACAAGAGAGAATTTCAGTAGCTTTCTTCACGACTGAGCTGCCCTCTTCAAGATACACTGTGCTCACCACACATGGGGAAAGGGCTAGAAAAGGTGTCGTAAAAATAGTCTGTTCTAGCCCCAACCTGGCTGGAAAACCACATCCAGGAAGGTTCATCCCCCTGCAGTCAGAAAATCAAAGTTAAACTCAATTTCAGAACCTGGAATGTACGAACTCTCATGGATAATGAGCAAAAAAATCGACCGGAATGGAGAACTGCCCTTGTTGCCCCTGAACTCAGGCACTTCAATATTGATGGTGCTGCCCTGCAAGAGGTCCGAAGGGCAGGCGAAGGGCAATTGAGGGAAGATGGCGGCAGTTACACCTTCTTCTGGAAAGAAAACATGATTTGCGGTGGGGGGTGGGGGGGGGGGGTGCATCACGGCCAACTAGTGGTGCGTGGAGGGTGGGCTGCTGTGGGACTTCACTATCTGTCCGCCCGCTCAAGATGGTGGCCCGATTGTGGGAATCCCTTGTATTCCACACCATGCATAAATTTGTACAGCATGGAACACTGAATTGCATTCCGTTTATAACCCTGAGGGGATCGTAAAACAGGTGAGGTGTGAGTGGGCAAGATTTTTTAAAAATCTGTTGTAAAACCTGACATTAGGACACCAGCATCATTAGATTCTTGTTCTGCGTATGGATCACCTATCAGGACAACCAGAGAGAAGAGGAGAATTACCAATGTAGATGACTTAACTGGAGAGAGGAAGTATGCGGGCTAATTTTAACTCCAGCGGAGGGACCCAGCCAAGTAACCAGCCCACCTGGGAATGATAGCAGGAATGTTTGATGAAATTTAATAACTGGGTCTCATCAATATGCAGATTGATGACTTCCTTATCAAAGCAGCCAGGAAATCAGAGAGAAGCAGATGTCAAGCTGATGTTATCGGTTCAGGAAAATGGTTCTGAGCAGAAGGAAGGACATCCTGCTCGGGGGTGGGTGAGACCTGATTAATCCATCAGGGGTGCCTGAGGATTTCTTCTGAGGCTAGGAGGAATAAATCTGCGTCTTCAGGGCCAAAAGGAGAACAAACTGTTTCAGTTCCAAAGCGTCATATGGGACTCGAAGCATGATCTCTCTCCACAGCATGCTCTCAGATCTGCTGAGTTTATCCAGCATTTTCTGTTTTTGATTCAGATTTCCAGTATCCTCAGTATTTTGTTTTTAAGTTCTGTTTAAACTGACCCCGGTGTGTCTCTTCGAGCTCTCGACAGGTTTGGGACAACCAGCACTGCTTCCCCCATTCTGGTCTCAGATTCAAACGGCAGAGCCGGCCATGATGATATTATCAGCACATGACCTGCGTATATAAAGAGAACCCTGCCAGTTTGGGTTGGGTGCCCTTTCCACCTGCAATTTAAAAGAGTTGGTGACCAGATTAAGGCATGAAAAGAATGGGTAAGACCTCCGTCTCCATTTTAACTGCCTCTTACACCTCTTTAAAAAAACAATTTAATTTATCATCAAGAGGCTACGGAGTTGATTTCAACATCCACAAGTTGGAAGAAATAAGATGGAATATGAAAAACAAGTCTACTTTAAATGAATTTCATTTTCGATTTTAATAATTCGATAATCTAAAATAAGCAACTTTGAGCGATTCGAAGGCGACATTTAAAAGCAAAATATTACTTCAAATTTCATTTTTGGCCATCACCTCAAATGATCTTCTCATTCAGTCCACAGAGGCTGATAGAGCTGGGAATCTAAATTATGTTTCTTTCTCCCTCTCTACAAAAATGTTTTTAATTAATACATAACTAGTGTGACGCCAACAATGTACCTGTACTTTTCCACTGTGACAGTAGGAAAATGGGCCACCCAAAATAGTAACACAAACCAATCAGTGAAAACAGAATTATGAAATGTGAGCTGAGGGAACATAACAAAGTGAATACAGGATAAGTAAAATTGGTAGAAATATTTATTAAGGGATTTGCTTTAGTGTTTCCAAAACAGATGGATATCAGATAGAGATAAATATTGAAGTAGTTCAATGTGAGATAAGAGGTATTATAGTAAAGAAAGGAAAGCATTAGTGAAGCGAGTTAAACTCAAACAGGACAAAGTGACGGGAACATCCAAGGATCCTAAGGGAAATGAGGGTAGAAATAGCTCAGATCTTAGAAATTACATTTCAAAGTTCTATTGAGGGTTGATGTGTTCTGCAGAACTGGAAAGTTGCCCAAAAAATGCCTACTTGTAAAAAGCCGACAATGCTATCTGGGTATTACAGGCACATTAGATTAACATCGATGGTAAAGGAAATCTTGAAATCTTGGGTACTTTCATTAAAGATGAAGTTACAAAAAATCTGGATGAAAAGAAAATGATTAGAAGCAACCAATATTGATTCCAACAGGGAAGGTTGCGGTTGACATACCTGATAGAGTTCTTTGAGGAGATGACAGAGACGCTAGATGGAGAAAAAAGCAATTGATATGGTGTGTATGGTCTTTCAGGAAGCCTTTGAAAACGTACCACACTGAGGACCATTGGAGAAGATTAATGCATATGAAAATAGAAAATTGTATTCACATCCAATTACAAGAGAGGAAACAAAAGGTAAGAGGAGTGTTTGTAAGTGACTGGAAGTAATTAGTGGTGCCCCTTACGGATGTGCTCGCTTCGTGGTCACTGTGCAGATCAATGATTTAGATATAGGGATAGAGACAGTAGTGTCAACAGAAAAGAAGCCAATATTTAAAAACATAGAAATATAGAAAATAGAAGCAGGAGGCTTCTTCAGCCCTTCGTGTCTGCTCCAACACCATTCATTATGATCATATTAGCCCCAAGAGCTATATCTAATTCCTTCTTGAAATTTACCATAGCCATAGAATTTACAGTGCAGAAGGAGGCCATTCAGCCCATCTAGTCTGCACCGGCTCTTGGAAAGAGCACCCTACCCAAGCCCACACCACCCTATCCCCATAACCCAGTAACCCCACTCAACCAACACTAAGGGCAATTTTGGACACTAAGGGCAATTTAGCATGGCCAATCCACCTAAGCTGCACATCTTTGGACTGTGGGAGGAAACCGGAGCACCCGGAGGAAACCCACGCACACACGGGGAGAACGTGCAGACTCCGCACAGTGACCCAGCCGGGAATCGAACCTGGGACCCTGGAGCTGTGAAGCAATTGCGCTAACCACTATGCTACCATGCTGCCCAAAATTACACAATGTTTTGACCTCAACTACATTCTGTGGTAGTGAAATCCATGGATTCACCACTCCCTTGGTGAAGAGATTTCTCCTCACCTCAATCCTGAAATAAACTATGACCCCTAGTTTTGGACTCCCCACCATCGGGAATATTCTTTCTGAATCTACCCTATCTACTCTTGTCAGAATTTTGTAAGTTTCTATGAAAATCCCTCGTACTCTTCTAATTTCCAATTAATATAATCCTAACCGATTTAGGCTTTCTTTATATGACAGTCCTGCCATCCCAGGAATCAGCCTGGCAAACCTTTGCTGCACTTCCTCCATAGCAAGAACATCCTGCTGTGGTGATATCATGGTTGTGTTGTAATTCATCAACTGACCACTAGGATTTTCATTAATATATAAGTGAATGTTGGAGTCAGATGATCTCTCAGACTGGCTGGAAGGAGCTGCAGAGAGAGCTTGCGTGTGCGTATTAATACTGTTATTCATCTGTGGTTTTGTTCATAGTTTACCCACAGTTAATGTTAATAAATTATTTATAGCATTAGCTACACGTATTCTTGTAATATAAATCAGGCCATCCGACAAGAACTTACATGGTACCAGGGCTGGATGGTATTAAACCCTGAAAAAAGAACTATCAGCCTGCCACGAGGTCCACAGAGATTTGAAGAATTTGCAGACTGCCAGAAATAACAGCATTAAAGCCACCAAAGAGTCTCAGATTTCATGGTAATGTGAACAACAACTGGCATGTATTTAAACAACAATTTAATCTGCTTCTTACTGCAGTAAATTTAGGCGATCAATCAGATTTGCATAGCATAGTGATGCTCCTAACAGCGGCAGTGTCCGAAGCAATTGTTGTGTTTAATACGTTTACATTTACAACCGATGAAGATAGTAAATATTTTCATCAAGTAATTCGAATATTTGATGCACTTTGCACCCCCAGAAAAAACATTTATGAACGCTATGTGTTTAGATCACGTTTACAGAAGACAGTAGAGTTCACAGATCATTTTATCACTGATTTAAAGTTAAAAGCTAAAACCTGTAATTTTTCTACAGTGGAATCTTCCATGATTCGGGACCAGATTGTTTGTGATGTGAATGAAAATAAACTGAGGAAACGGTTGCTGAGGGAAGCGGTGCTGTTCTTTGGAACAAACAGTTAAGATTTGTCAGGCCCTCGAGCTAGCAGCACAGCATTCAAAAATGTTTCTCAGTCAAGGTGGCACCTTCTTGGAGGGAGGCACTCCGGTTGCCGCCCTTTTTCCAAAAAGGCGATAAAGTTTTTTTAAAAAGGCAGGAAAGTTCCTGCAGCACCTCACACACCAACAAACAGGTTAAAGATCAGGACGAAGAATTTTGTGTAAAAGATGTGGTCAAAGGCACAAATTAAGGCAGTGTCCAGCGTTTGTCAAGTTTTGTTCCAGATGCAAAGGAGAAAAATCACTTTGCTCAGAATTGTTACTCTGAGCTCAACCTTAGATCAGCCAGCACAGTCGAAGACACAGTCTCCAGTGACAAAGCCTCATTGATTGTTGGAGTAATAACAGAGAAGGAGAATTAGGGGCTGGTTTAGCACAGGGCTAAATAGCTGGCTTATAAAGCAGACCAAGGCAGGCCAGCAGCCGTACTAGCCTCCCCAAACAGGTGCCGGAATGTGGCAACTAGGGGCCTTTCACAGTAACTTCATTTGAAGCCTCCTTGTGACAATAAGCGATTTTCATTTCATTTCATTTTCATTTCATTTTTTGGAGACATCAAAAGATTTTCCAGCACATAAAAAAATGTAAACTGATACTCCATTTAAAATAAATGTGGTTGATGAGGACAAATGGCTGCTACCACTTGAAGTGAATGGTACAGTGGTCGAATTGAAGTTAGACACTGGTGCCAAAGCCAATTTAATCAGCATGACTGATTTTAAAAATCTAAAAATTCAGCAGATAAGAAGAAATCACAAAATATCTCTGAGAGATTATAATGGTTCAAGCGTTAAATGTGACCCGAGTGTGGTGGTGAAGAACACAGTTTATTCCATCCCATTCTGTATTGTATCCAAGGGCTTGGATTCATTATTAGGTGATCAGTCCTGTGAAGAATTAGATCTAGTGCAGTTGGTATGTAGCATGCACAAAGGATTGGATCAACACTCCGACGATTCGGAGAACATTATCAGCAAATTCAGCGATGTGTTCACAGGTGTTGGTACACTACCATTCACCTACAAGATGCAACTCAAAGAGGATGCAAAACCTGTGATACAGGCACCAAGAAGAATACCTGCACCTCTTCAGGATCACCTCAAAAAGGAGCGCGACAGAATGACAAAATTAGAAGTAATCAGAAAGATAGAAGAACCTACCAATTGGGTAAACTCCATGGTTTGTGTAAAGAAAAAGAATGGCGATATTCGCATATGCATGGATCCTAAAGATCTTAATGCGAATATCAAAAGAGAACATTACCAAGTACCAAAGTGTGAGGAAATCACATCTGAGATTGCTGGTGCACAATTCTTTATGAAACTTGATGCATCTCAGGGTTTCTGGCAACTAAAGCTAGAGGAACGAAGTACAAAATACTGCACTTTTAATACGCCATTTGGATGGTATTGTTTTCTGAGAATGTCGTTTGGCGTAATTTTGGCATCAGAAATTTTCCACCGTGCCATGGAGCACATAATCGAAGGCATCAAAGCTGTACATGTGTACAAGGATGATATCATTGTTTGGGGCTTAACCATAGAAGAACAGAATACGAGGTTGCTTAAAGTTCTAACAAGCATCAGGAGAAATAACAAGCAAAAGTGCCAATTTGGAGTATCTGAGGTCACATTCCTCGGTGAACAGTTCTCATTGCATGGTATTGAAACTGACAAGAACAAAATCCAAGCAATTCTCAACATGCCAAAACCACACAACAAGAAAGCCATCTTAAGAGTGATGGGTATGATCAATTTTATAGGGAAATTCATTCCAAACCTGTCAGCAAAAACACATCTATGTGATCTCCTGCACAAGGCAATGGATTTCACTTGGACTGAGCAACAGGAGCAAGAATGGAAGAAGCTCAAGACTTCACTAACCACCATTCTCACATTTTGTGATCCATCTCAGCAGATTAATGTGTCAACAGACGTATTCAAAAATGGTCTAGGAGCAGTTCTTCTGCAACTCCAGCATGGCAATTGGAAACCAGTTGTGTATGCATCACGATCTATGACGACAACAGAGCAGAGGTACGCTCAAATTGACAAAGAATGCCTGGGTTTAGTTGTAGACTTGGAGAAATTCCATGACTACATCTATGGACTTCCAATTTTCACAGTTGAGACAGATCATCGTCCTTTGCTTAACATCATCAAAACAATTCTCAACCAGATGTCTCTGCACATTCAGAGGTTGATGATGAAGTTACAATGCTATGACCTCAATCTCATCTACACTTAAGGCAAATATTTGTTCTTAGCAGATGCATTATCGAGAGCGCAGATACAAAATATTAGTAGTGAAATTGCTGAAGGTGTAGATCTGCATGTCAATCTTATTTCCACACAACTATGAGTATCAGATACGAAACTATGTGAGATCCAAGAAGAGACCAGGAAGGGTCAAGCTATTCAAGAGGTGATGAGGAACATCAACTCACATTGGTCCAGAGGTCAATGTATGGAGTTCTACAATATAAGATCTGAACTCAGTATTATTAATGGAGTGGTGCTTCATTTGAGCACTATAGTCATACCTTAATCTCTTCACATGTTTGTACTAAAGAAGGACATCTGAGGATTGAAAAATGTAAACGGAGAGCTCATGACACTGTTTACTGGCCAGGTATAAACCAGGATGTTGACAGGATGGTCAGTTGTTCTGACACATGCCAGATGCATCGTTGCAAGCAAACAAGAGAACCTAATATTTGATTTACCTACGGCACCATGGCACAAAGTAGCTATTCGTCTCTTTCACCTATGAGGAAAAGATTACTTGATGATCATGGACTATTTTTCAAACTATCCCGAAATGGCTCTCCTATCAAGCATAACGGCAAGCAGTGTAAAAGTGCATAGCAAGACAATTTTTGCTAGATATGGAATTCCTCAAGTCGTCGTGAGTGACAACGGTCCTTGTTTTTGCTGTAAAGAGTGCCAACACTTCGCAGTCATGAATGATTTCAATCACGTCACGTCGAGTCTGTTGTACCCTGTGGTAGTCACCACTGATGTATATATTAGGTGATTTGTGGTAAGGCCCTGTACTACAGATACTGGGGTAGTTCCCTGCCTGCTGGCTCTGCCCAGTAGGTGGAGTATAAATATGTGTGCTCTCCATACAGCAGCCATTTCGCCAGCCGCTGTAGGAGGCCACACATCTTAGTGTAATAAAGCCTCAGTTGCATTCAACTCTCGTCTTTGTGTAATTAATCGTGCATCAATTTATTACACTAAAGTTTTCAGAAGATGGACTTACGCATCAAGCCGGATCGCCTGCAGCTAGATCCGCAATCAGGCAACGCCAAAAAGGACTTTGAACATTTGCTAGCCTGTTTCGAAGCTTACATCAGGTCTGCACCAGACCCAATTCCGGAAGCTCAGAAGATTCAAATCCTCTACACGCGGCTGTGCTCCAACGTCTTTCCGCTTATCCAGGAAGCGCCGAACTACGACGAAGCCATGGCGCTACTGAAAGAAAACTACGCTCAGCGGACTAACACGCTTTACGCCAGACACATCCTCTCCACACAGTCAACTCCCTGGCGAGTCAGTAGAAGACTTCTGGCGTGCTCTAATTCCCCTAGTCAGAGACTGTGACTGTCAGGCCGTCACGGCCACAGAACACTCGAACTTGCTTATGAGGGACGCTTTTGTTATGGGTTGGGTCAGATAACATCCGCCAACGCCTGTTAGAAGGGGCCACCCTCGACCTCGCGGCAACCAAAAAGATTGCGCTCTCGCTGACGGTCGCCTCGCGCAACATCCAGGCCTACACCCCCGGCCGCATAGCCCACCCCTCCTACGCATCGTGGACTCCGCAGACGGCCGCCCCATTGGGGACCCCACTCAGCCAACCCCACACCTGTGCCGCGCGGCAGCCAATCAACTCCGGGAGCCCCAAATGTTACTACTGTGGGTAGCCAAAACACCCCCGACAACGCTGCCCTGCCCGGAGCGCCCTTTGCAAGGCCTGCAGCAAGAAGGGGCACATCGCGGCGGTGTGCCAGGCCCGTTCAGTCGCCGCTATTGTCCCGATTCCCACCGCCCCCCATATGGCCAGTGGGCGCCGCCATCTTCCCCTCCTCGGACCATGCACGGCCAGTGGGCGCCGCCATCTTCTCCTCCTCGGACCATGTGCGGCCAGTGGGCGCCGCCATCTTGTTCAACCCCCACCACGTGCGGCCCATGGGCGCCGCCATCTTGTCCTTCCCAGGAACATCAAGCCCCGCCATCTTGTCTCCCCCATGGGATGTGCGGCCCGTGGGCGCCGCCATCTTCCCAGGACCCATGCCCCCCCCGGGCACCCCATCGTCTGCCACCATTGACGACCAGCTGCGTCTCGCCTCAGTCACGATTGACCAGTCTCGCCCACACAACCTATCAACCGCCTCTACAAACGTGAAAATCGATGGGCACGAGATCTCCTGCCTGCTGGACTCCGGGAGCACCGAGAGCTTCATTCATCCCGATATGGTAAAGCGCTGCTACCTCGCGGTGCACCCCGCCAATCAGAGAATCTCCCTGGCCTCCAGGTCCCACTCTGTGGTGATCCGGGGGTACTGCACAGCCACTCTCACTGTCCAGGGCGTGGAGTTTACCGGCTTCCACCTCTACGTACTCCCCAACCTCTGCGCGCCTTACTACTCGGCCTGGACTTCTAGTGCAACCTCCAGAGCCTAACATTGAAATTCGGCGGGCCCCTATCACCCCTTACTGTGTGTGGCCTCGCGACCCTCGAGGTCGACCCCCTTCCCTATTTGCAACCTTAACCCCAGATTGCAAACCCGTCGCCACCAGGAGCAGACGGTACAGCACCCAGGACAGGACCTTCATCAGTTCCGAAGCCCAGCGACTGCTTCGGGAAGGCATCATCGAGGCCAGCAACAGCCCCTGGAGAGCCCAAGTGGTAGTGGTGAAAACTGGGGAGAAACACAGAATGGTCGTGGTCTACAGTCAGACCATCAATAGGTACACGCAGCTCGACGCGTACCCCCTCCCACGCATATCTGATATGGTCAATCAGATTGCACAGTACCGGGTCTTCTCAACTGTGGACCTTAAATCCGCCTACCACTCGCTCCCCATCTGTAAGGCGGACCGCCCATACACTGCCTTCGAGGCAGATGGCCGTCTTTACCACTTTCTCAGGGTTCCTTTTGGCGTCACCAACAGGGTCTCGGTTTTCCATCGGGAAATGGACCGAATGGTCGACCGGCACGAGCTGCGGGCCACTTTCCCGTACCTGGACAATGTCACCATCTGCGGCCATGATCAGCAGGACCATGATGCCAACCTTGCCAAATTTCTCCGCACCGCCACTCTCCTCAACCTCACTTACAACAGGGAGAAGTGTGTGTTCAGCACAAACCGCTTAGCCATCCTCGGCTATGTGGTCCAGAACGGAGTTCTGGGGCCCGATCCCGACCGCATGCGCCCCCTCATGGAACTCCCGCTCCCCCACTTCCCCAAGGCCCTCAAACGTTGCCTGGGGTTTGTCATAATATCCACTCATGTATATAATGAGATGCAGACAGGCAGTGATTGACACACAGGATAACCAATGAACACACATGACGCATAACAACCAATCACCAGACAGGACCCCACCACGATAAAGCACACAGGGCATTAAGACTCTCCCTCTCTCTACAGGACACAGCTACTATGATAGTAAGAGTGCACAAGCCAGGGAGCACTATCACCATGAGGTAGAGAGTTAGTCTGGTCAAGCCAGTAGGAGGTTATCAGTTAGATTGATAGAGTGTCAATTCACAGCAGACTATGTACAGCAATCAGGAAGTTCAATAAAACAGTGTTGGACCATCTCCTGTTTCTAATTTCACTGCATCCAGTTGCAGTCAACGTTGAACCAACTTACTTAACACATCATGGTACCAGGGAGCTATTAATCCTAACCTACCTCGAGTGCATCTGCAACGACCAGCAAGCAGCCATCCAGCGGCATGGAAAACATCCAGCCTCCTTCGCAACTCCGGATCTCCGGCAACCTCGGCGCCAACTGGAAAGTATTCAAACAAAAGTTCCTCCTGTACATCGAGGCCTCCGATCTCGAGGCAGCATCGGATGCCAGAAAGATCGCGCTGTTCCTGTCGACTGCAGGGTATCACACCATCTACATCTATAACTCGCTTACGTTTGCCGATGGCGAAGACAAGACAAAGTTCAAGACAGTTCTGGTGAAATTCGACAGCCACTGCAACATTGAGGTGAATGAGAGCTTTGAACGGTACATCTTCCAACAGAGACTTCAGGGTAAGGATGAACCTTTTCAGTCCTTCTTGACCCATCTCCGCACCCTAGCGCAGTCATGTAATTATGACTCGACGACTGATTCCATGATCCGGGATCAGATCGTTTTCGGGGGCCAGTCCGACTCCCTGCGGGAGCAGCTCCTCAAAATCAAACAGTTGACCCTCTCCGTCGCCATCGAAACGTGCGGTGTCCATGAGCATGCCAGAAATCGCTACTCCCGCATCAGGGCAGCAGAAACTGGCCGCCCACGAGGCAGAAAGGGTGCAGGCCATAGCGAAAATGCAAGGCCTGAGCATTGAGGAGAGTGGCCGTTTCACGTGCTTTTCTCAGGTCCCCACGCATGCGCGCCACGACCGGGTGGACGATGAGGCCGAAGACCCTGAGGTGCATGCGCGAACGTCGGCCGACCGCACTGCGCATGTGCGATGGCGCACAGAACGTGCTGACGTCAGCGTCATGATGTGTCCGAATTGTGGCTTCGCCCATTTAAAACGGCAATGTCCAGCCAAAGGCAGGCGATGTCTACAGTGTGGAAAGCCTGGCCACTACGCGGCCTTGTGCAGGTCCGCTCCACCGAACAACAGCCAGCGATCCCAGTTGCAGCGCAGACGTGTCCACTGCGTACAACAAGGCATGCAGGATTCTGATCCAAATAGCCCAGCGGACCTCGATGCTGACTGCCTCGAGTCTCCACATCGGGTAGGCCACCAGCGAGTTGGTCTCTACCGTGCCTGCCAACCGCCTTTCGATCCTCAGTGTGGATCCTGACGATGAGTGGTGTGCCGTCATCACGGTCAACAAGTCTCGCATCCAATTTAAATTGGACACTGGCGCATCTGCGAACCTCATATCACAGCTGGACCTCGACAGCATCCGACACCAACCTAGCATTCTTCCACCAACCTGCCAGCTCCTTGACTACAATGGTAATGCCATTGCTGCCAGTGGGTCGTGTCAGCTAGGTGTCTCTCACAAGGCAATCAAGGCGACGTTGAGATTCAAGATCGTCCGACCTGACAAGCCATCCCTGCTCGGTGCTCGCGCATGCAAACTCCTAAATCTGGTGCAGCGAGTTGATGCCAAGTCCTCGACACCGGCGATGGCCTCGCCCAATGCGAATCTCCAGGCTGAGATAGACGACATTCTCACATAATACCACAGGGTGTTTGATGGGATGGGCACGCTCCCATATCGCTACAAGATATTGCTCAAGCCAAATGCTACCCCAGTCATCCATGCACCACGCCGGGTGCCGGCTCCTCTCAAGGATCGTCTGAAAACGCAGCTACAAGAGCTCCAAGACCAAGGCGTCATCTCAAAGGTCACGGAACCTACAGACTGGGTCAGCTCCATGGTCTGCATCAAGAAACCCTCTGGCGAACTCCGCATTTGCATTGATCCCAAAGACCTGAAACGCAACATCATGCGAGAGCAGTACGCGATCCCGAAGCGTGAAGAATTGACCTGTGAGATGGCTCACGCCAAATTCTTTACCAAGCTGGACGCCTCCCGTGGCTTCTGGCAAATTCAGCTGGACGAGTCCAGTTGGAAGCTGTGCAGTTTTAACACTCCGTTCGGCAGGTATTGCTACAACCGCATGCCTTTTGGTATCAAATCAGCTTCCAAAGTATTTAATCGCATTAAGGAGCAAATGATGGAGGGCATTGAGGGAGTGCGAGTCGTGGATGACGTGATCATCTGGTCCACGACGCCCGAGGATCACATTGCTCGCCTCAAACAGGTTTTCCAGAGGATCCATGAAAATGGCCTCCAGCTCAACAGGGCCAAATGCTCGTTTGGGCGGTCCGCTATCAAGTTTCTGGGACCACATTTCACAGCAAGGTGTGCAACCTGACGCTGACAAGGTGCTGGCAATCAATGCCAGGAAAACCCCAGAGGACAAAAAGGCGGTCCTCCGTTTCCTCGAGATGGTAAATTTTCTCGGAAAATTCATTCCCAACAAGGCATCCCACACCACGGCCCGCCGGCATCTCGTTAAAAAGTCGACAGTGTTCCAGTGGCTTCCCGCACATCAAGCGGAATGGCTTGAGCTGAAAACGAAGCTCACCACAGCCCCAGTACTGGCATTCTTTGACCCAACCAAGGATACCAAGATATCCACAGACGCAAGCCAGGACGGCATTGGGGCAGTGCTCCTCCAGCAAGACGATTCCTCGTCCTGGGCTCCAGTGGCATATGCCTCCAGGGCCATGACTCCGACCGAACAACGGTATGCCCAGATCGAAAAGGACTGTCTGGGTCTCCTGACAGGAATAGTCAAGTTTCATGACTACGTATACGGTCTGCCGAAGTTCACGGTGGAAACAGACCACAGGCCTTTAGTCCACATAATCCAGAAGGATTTAAATGACATGACACCTCAGCTGCAGCTAATTCTTCTTCGTCTCCGCCGATATGACTTCAAACTCGTCTCCACACCGGGCAAGGAGCTGATTGACGCGGATGCCCTATCCCGATCCATCACCACGCCGTGTGAACCGGGCGACTTCATTCGCCACATCGAGGCACAGGTGTAGTTGCGTGCCAGCAAACTCCCAGCCACTGATGGACGAGTTGTCCAGATACGCAAAGAAACTGCCAAAGATCCTCTCCTGTAGCACGTGATGCAACACCTTGCCCATGGCTGCCAAAAGGGGCAGTGCCTCCAGTTCTTCAATGTTAAGGACGAGTTAACAGTTGTCGAGGGGATCATTCTTAAACTAGATAGAATCGTCATTCCCCAAAGCATGCAAGCCATGGTGCTCAGACAGATCCATGAGGGTCACCTCGGGGTCGAAAAATGTCGACGCAGAGCTCGGCAGGCAGTCTACTGGCCTGGCATCAGCCAGGACATTGCCAACACGGTCCTCAACTGCTCAACATGCCAGAAGTTTCAACCAGCTCAGCCCATGGAAACACTGCAACAGCACGAGATCGTGACTTCTCCGTGGTCCAAGGTGGGAATAGACCTCTTTCACGCAATTGGGCGTGATTACGTGCTCTTGGTCGACTTCTCCAGCTACCCGGAAATGGTGAAACTGTCGGACCTCATGTCCAAGTCAGTGATTAAAGCCTGCAAAGAGACATTTGCCAGGCACGGCATACCACGCACAGTAATGAGTGACAATGGCCCATGTTTCTACAGCCAAGAGTGGTCCGACTTTGCACGATCCTACCACTTCAGTCACATCACATCCAGTCCCCATTACCCGCAATCAAACGGGAAGGCCGAAAAAGGGGTCCATATTGTCAAGTGGTTGCTGTGCAAGGCTGCAGACTCAGCCTCGGACTTCAACCAGGCGCTGTTGGCATACAGGGCAACCCCTCTGTCGACTGGTTTGCCTCCGACGCAGCTGCTCATGAACCGCAACCTGAGGATGACTATTCCAGCCATCCATGTTCCAGACCTTGACCGCTGCACGGTGCTACAGAAAGTGCAGCGATCCAGGACCAGCAGAAGATCACGTATGATGCGCATGCCAAGGATCTACCTGCGCTGGCTCCAGACGATGTTGTTCACGTCCAGTTGCCTGAGGGAGGTTGGTCAGCCCCAGCTATTGTCGTCAGGCAGGCTGCCCCCAGGTCCTTCGTTGTCCAAATGGCTGATGGCTCCATTCTACGGTGCAACAGGAGGGCGCTACGAAAAGTTCCCTGCCCACCGCCTGGCCGCACTTCTCCACATGTCAGCATGCCGCTTCAGACATCTCGCAACACGAGGCTCTCCATGAGGCCACCAACATGGCAGCAATCCCACCTGTCCAAGTGCTGGCATCCCCCCCTCCACCTCTGAGGCGATCGACAAGAATTCGCCGCCCGCCACAAAGACTGAATCTATAGACTTAAATCTTGTAAATTTTGTTCAGTTTGCTCTGTGTCTGCACGATAGACACCTTCCCATGTACATATGTTCATTCACTCACCACTTGTATAATCAATCATGTATATATATCGCTACGTTCCAAAATTTACTTCAAAAAGGTGAGATGTCATAATATCCACTCATGTATCTAATGAGATGCAGACAGGCAGTGATTGACACACCGGATAACCAACGAACACACATGACACATAACAACCAATCACCAGACAGGACACCACCACTATAAAGCACACAGGGCATTAAGACTCTCCCTCTCTCACAGGACACAGCTACTGAGATAGTAAGAGTGTTCAAGCCAGGGAGCACTATCACCATGAGGTAGAGAGTTAGTCTGGTCAAGCCAGTAGGAGGTTATTGTCGTGTTGGGTGTTCTGATGTACAAACGATCCAACACGGCTGGAGATGGTGTAACTCAATTTTATTAACTACTCAACTGTAACAGCACACTGCTAACTTGGGTACGTGCATTACCAGCTAATCTGTGGACCCTGTCCTATCACTATCTGGGTGAGGAACTCAGCACATGGTGAATGTCTGAGTGGCAGGCTCTGAGCTCGGTGCTCTGAGCTGGCTGCTGCTGGAATGAGCGGGAACTGTAGTGTCCCCTGTTTTTATCGTGCGTGTGCTCTCACTGGTGATTGGCTGCGATGTTGTGTGTGTGTTGGTTGGTCCTACTGCATATCCATCGGTGTGTGAATGATTGCACCATGATATGCTGATCTAAATATCATGACATCCCCCCTTTCCGCAAAGAATATGTGCCTACATGATAATAAATAAAGAAGTGTAGTGAGTGCATCTAATCATGTGTGTGCAATATTTATAACAATGTGTACATGTGGCTATAGTATATACACAGGAAGGTGCCAGGTGCAAAAACTAACTATGTTACACCAAGAACGAAACCAATGTTATTAACAAACAATAACAAAATCTTAAACAGTATGGCAAAAAGTCTGAAACAGTATGTCAGAACAAGTCAGTGAGTCCAATATGAAAAGGTTCATAAATTAAGTCTCCCAGGTGGGCGACGAATTCGGGTTGACCGCCTCAAGGGTGGATCAGGATCCACCGGCTGAGGAACGAGCCGGGCCACGGTCGAGTGAGGAGGATGCAGGGTGTCCGGAAGGTCAACAAAGTCCATTTCAGGGACAACACGAGGGCGTGGCACCAGTGCAGGATCACGTAGTGAGCGTGGAACCAGACGAAGGGCACGCCGATTGCGGCGGCGAATAGAGCCATCAGGCAGACGAACCAGGAACGAGTAGGGAGCTATCTGTCAGAGAACCTCAGTGGTTGCCGACCAGCCGCCCTCTGGAAGGTGTAATGCGGACATTATCTCCAGACGCCAGGGCAGGAAGATCAGTCGCCCGAGCATCATGTGTCGCCTTTTGTTGCTCACGCTGTAGCTGCATCCGCCGAAGTACCGGAGCATGGTCGAGGTCTGGGATGTGAATGAATGGCACAGTGGTCCTGAGGGTGCGACCCATAAGCAGCTGGGCCAGCGATAGGCCCGTGGACAGTGGGGCCGAGCGATAGGCCAGCAAGGCGAGGCAGAAGTCAGATCCTGCAACAGCAGCCTTGCAGAGGAGAATTTTAACGATGTGGACGCCTTTTTCTGCTTTGCTATTCGACTGAGGATGCAGAGGACTGGTCGTCACGTGTGTGAAGTTGTATGAGCTGGCGAAGGAAGACCATTCCTGACTCACAAAGCAGGGGCCATTGTCTGACATCACGGTGAGTGGAATGCCGTGGCGAGCAAAGGTCTCTTTGCAGGCCCGGATGACAGCCGATGACGTGGTGCCGTGCAGGCGTATGACCTCTGGATAGCTGGAAAAGTAGTCGATGATGATGATGTAGTCCCTGCCGAGCACATGGAACAGATCCACGCCCACCTTCGACCAGGGGGACGTGACCAACTCATGGGGCTGAAGGGTCTCACGTGGTTGTGCCGGCTGAAACCGTTGACAGGTGGGGCAATTGAGCACAATGTTATCAATGTCCTCACTTATTCCCGGCCAGTACACAGCCTCTCGGGCCCTCCACCGGCACTTCTCAATGCCGAGATGGCCTTCGTGCAGCTGTTCTAAGACAAGCCGGTGCATGCTGTGTGGGATCACGATGTGGTCCAGCTTCAGGAGGACACCATCAACGACTGCCAAGTCGTCCCGAACGTTCTAAAACTGTGGGCATTGTCCCTTGAGCCACCCGTCCGTCATGTGGCGCGTCACACATTGCAGAAGGGGGTCGGCCGCAGTCTCACGTCGAATGTGGGCCAGGCGTGCATCAGTGGCTGGCAGATTGGCAGAAGTGAAGGCTATATGTGCGTCGACTTGGCAAACGAACCCCTCAGGGTCGGACGGCGTGTTGACTGCCCTGAACAGAGCGTCTGCTATGATGAGGTCCTTACCCGGGGTGTAGACAAGTTGAAAGTCATACCTCTGGAGTTAGAGCAGAATGCGCTGGAGGCGAGGGGTCATATCATTGAAGTCCTTTTGAATGATGCCAACCAGCGGGCAATGGTCAGTCTTCACAGTGAACTGGGGAAGGCCATACACATAGTCGTGGAACTTGTCAAGGCCAGTCAACAGGCCTAGGCACTCCTTTTCAATCTGCGCATAGCGCTGCTCTGTGGGGGTCATGGCCCATGATGCATAGGCGACTGGGGCCCATGATGAGGCGTCACCCCGTTGCCCCAATGCCGGACTGGCTGGCGTCAGTCGAGATTTTCGTCTCCCTTGCAGGATCGAAAATGCCAGTACCGGGGCGGTGGTGAGCTTGACCTTGAGCTCCTCCCATTCACACTGGTGGGTGGGAAGCCACTGGAATTCAGTTGTCTTCTTGACAAGGTGCCTGAGAGCTGTAGTGTGGGAAGCAAGGTTAGGGATGAACTTCCCCAGGAAGTTGACCATTCCGAGAAAGCGTAGCACCGCCTTCTTGTCTATGGGCTTCTGCATGGCCGTGATGGCTGCCACCTTGTTGGCATCCGGCCGCACACCCAACCGGGAGATGTGGTCCCCCAGGAACTTCAGCTCGGTTTGGCCAAAAGAACATTTGGCTCAGTTAAGACGCAGGCCCTGGTCCCGTATCCGTTTAAAGACGCGCTGGAGGCGACTGATGCGCTCCTGTGGTGTGGTGGACCAAATAATGATATTGTCCACATAGACACGCACGCCTTCGATATCCTCCATCATCTGTTCCATGATGCGATGGGACACTTCAGAGGCCGATATGATGCCAAATGGCATCCTATTGTAGCAGTATCTGCCAAATGGAGTGTTGAAAGTGCACAGCTTCCTGCTGGACTGATCCAATTGAATCTGCCAGAAGCCCTTTGAGGCATCAAGCTTGGTGAATATTTTTGCCCGAGCCATCTCGCACGTGATCTCCTCACGTTTGGGTATGGGGTAGTGTTCCCTCATTATGTTGCGATTTAAGTCTTTCGGGTCAATACAGATCCGGAGCTCGCCGGAAGGTTTCTTGACGCACACCATGGGGCTAACCCATGGAGTCAGCTCCGTTACCTGGGAAAGCACTCCTTGGTCCTGAAGGTCCTGCAGCTGCTGCTTGGGGCGGTCCTTGAGGGGTGCTGGGACCCTGCAAGGTGCGTGAACTACCGGGGTGGCATCCTGTTTAAGCCGGATTTTGTACGTGTAGGGCAGTGTGCCCATGCCCTCGAAAACATCCTGGTTGTGCGTGAGGATTGAGTTGAGCTGCGCCCTAACGTCTGCATCTGGGAAATCGGACGTGACTTCTGGAGAGAGTGAGTGTACTCGCTGAACGAGGTGGAGGAGTTTGCATGCCTGTGTGCCTAGCAGAGAGTCCTTTGAGGAGCCCACGATTTCGAATGGTAGTATGGCTTTACGTGAGTTGTGTGTCATTTCGAGCTGGCACGACCCCGTGGCGGGGATGACGTTGCCATTATAGTCAACGAGTTGACAGTTGGATGGCAGAATAGGAGGTTTAACCTTCAGGGTCTGGAATGCTGACCAAGTTTGGCAGAGGCACCAGTGTCCAGGCGGAATGTGATCTGGGATCGGTTGACCGTCAGGGTGGCACACCACTCGTCGTCTGTATCAGTGCTGTGCACAGAAAGCGGCTGGTGCTTACGACTCGGGGACAGCTTGTTCTTTTTGATGACAGCAACGCGGAAGGGCTCCCTGTCCTCAGTGTCACTGGTCTGTGTGATGTCGGGATCGGACTCAGTGAACGTGGGTTGAATTGCCCGAATGTTTCTGCGAGGCTGGTTAAACAGGTACGAGTTGGCAGGCTGAGCTGCTCGACAGCAGGCAGCATAATGGCTCAACCTGCCACAGCGTAGGCATTGTCGTGCTTTGGCAGGACATTGCCACTTTAAATGGGCGGAGCCACAGTTGCCGCACGTCGTGACGTCAGTGCGTTCGTTGCGCCGCCGCGTATGCGCGGTGCGGTCTTGCATAGTGTGCGCCTGCGCATCGCGTTCCTCTGCGTCAGCGTCCCGTCTTTTGGCGCGTAAAAGCGCGGGAGACCTCGGAAAGTGCACAAAATGGCCGGCCTCCTCCAAGCCGCGGCCCGGGACGTACTCGACCGTCTGGACCCGCTCCGCCTCGTGGGGCCCGTGCCGCTACGTTTCAGCCGCCTGGATGTGTGAGTACCGGCTGGTGGCATTCTCATGCAGGACGCAGGTCTCGACGGCAGTCGCAGGGTGTCCGATATGACTCCGAAAACTATCTGGTCGCGTATCATGGAGTCAGAGGTCGTCCCATAGCCGCAGGACTGCGTGAGGATGCGGAGGTGCGTTAAATAAGACTGGAAAGGTTCGTCCTTACCCTGCAGGCGCCTTTCGAAGCTTTCATTTACTTCAACGCTGACGTGTTCGTCGAACTTCAGGAGCACCGTCTTGTATTTGGTTTTGTCCTCGCCGTCCGCGAATGTAAGGGAGTTAAAGATGTGGATGGCGTGTTGCCTCGCCGTGGAGAGAAGAAGGGCAATCTTCCTGGTGTCCGATGCATCCTCCCTGTCTGTGGCCTCGAGGAAGAGCTGGAAGCGCTGCTTGAACAGTTTCCAATTGACCCCGAGATTGCCAGCGATTCGGAGCGGCGGCGGCGGGTTGATGTTCTCCATGGTGCAGGACGGCGGATTGCTGATATGTTGCAGGTAGGTCTCACAGGCGCTGGTTTGCGTCCACTTCTGGTATCATGTCGTGTTGGGTGTTCTGATGTACAAACGACCCAACACGGCTGGAGATGGTGTAACTCAATTTTATTAACTACTCAACTGTAACAGCACACTGCTAACTTGGGTACGTGCATTACCAGCTAATCTGTGGACCCTGTCCTATCACTATCTGGGTGAGGAACTGAGCACATGGTGAATGTCTGAGTGGCAGGCTCTGAGCTCGGTGCTCTGAGCTGGCTGCTGCTGGAATGAGTGGGAACTGTAGTGTCCCCTGTTTTTATAGTGCGTGTGCTCTCACTGGTGATTGGCTGCGATGTTGTGTGTGTGTTGGTTGGTTCTTCTGCATGTCCATCAGTGTGTGCGTGATAGCACCATGATATGCTGATCTAAATATCATGACAGTTATCAGTTAGATTGATAGAGTGGCAACTCACAGCACACTATGTACAGCAATCAGGAAGTTCAATAAAACAGTGTTGGACCATCTCCTGTGTCAGAAGCCTGTTTCTAGATTCACTGCATACAGTTGCAGTCAACGTTGAACCAACTTACTTAACACATCAGGGTTCTTTTCTTACTACGCCCGGTGGGTCCCAAATTTTGCGGACAAGGCCCACCCACTCATCCAATCCACTCTTTTTCCCCAAACGGCCGAGGCTCACCAGGCCTTCAACCGTATTAAGGCTGACATCGTCAAGGCCCGATGCACGCAGTCGACGAGATGCTCCCCTTCCAAGTCGAGAGCGATGCATCAGACGTCGCTCTGGCCGCCACCCTCAACCAGGCAGGCAGGCCCGTGGCATTCTTTTCACAAACCCTTCATGCCTCCGAAATTCGGCACTCCTCCGTCGAAAAAGAGGCCCAAGCCATTGTTGAAGCTGTGAGGCATTGGAGGCAGGAGATTCACTCTCCTCGCTGACCAATGGTTGGTAGCTTTCATGATTAATAACGCACAGTGGGGCAAGATCAAAAACGATAAAATCTTGAGGTGGAGGATCGAGCTCTCCACCTACAACTACGAGATTTTGTATCGCCCCGGTAAGCTCAACGAGCCCCCCGATGCCCTATCCCGAGGTACATGTGCCAGCGCACAGGTGGACCGACTCCGGACTCTGCACGACAACCTTTGTCACCCAGGGGTCACACGTTTGTACCACTTCATCAAGGCCCGCAATCTGCCCTACTCCGTCGGGAAAGTCGGCAATCACCAGAGACTGCCAGGTCTGAGCGGAGTGCAAACCGCACTTCTACCAGCCAGACCATGGCGCCTGGTGAAGGCCTCCCGCCCCTTTGAACGCCTCAGCGTGGACTTCAAAGGGGCCCTCCCCTCCACCGACCGTAACACGTACTTCCTCAGTGTGGTCGATGAGTACTCCAGATTCCCCTTCGCCATCCCATGCCCTGATATGACGTCTGCCACCATCATCAAAGCCCTCAACACCATCTTCGCTCTGTTCGGCTTCCCCGCCTACATCCACAGCGACAGGGGACCCTCATTCATGAGCGATGAGCGGCGTCAGTTCCTGCTCAACAACGGTATCGCCTCGACCAGGACGACCAGCTATAACTCCCGGGGAAACGAGCAGGAGAGGGAGAATGGGACAGTCTGGAGGGCCGTCCAGCTGGCCCTACGGTCCAGAAATCTCCCGGCCTCCCGCTGGCAGGAGGTCCTCCCCAGCGCACTGCACTCCATTCGGTCGCTCCTATGCACTGTGACTAATGACACACCCCATGAATGTCTCTTTGCCTTCCCCAGGAAGTCCAGCTCCGGGGTGTCGCTCCCGACTTGGCTCGCAGCTCCAGGACCCGTATTCCTCCGGAAGCACGCACAACTCCACAAGGCAGTCACGTTAGTTGAAAGGGTACAGCTACTCCATGCCAACCCGCAGTACGCCTACGTAGCGTACCCCGACGGCAGCCAAGATACTGTCCCGCTCAGGGACCTGGCACCAGCTGGATCCACACACACACACACCCCTCTGACCCAGTGCCACCCTCCCCTTCCCCGGCGCACCCCACCGCAGCCCCTGCCCCAGGACAATCCATCCTCCCCCTGCCCACGCCTGAGGATGATGAGGATTTTGTCATGCTCCCAGAGTCACCGAGGACCAGACCGACACCGGAATCGCCGCCACCACTGTGGCACTCGCAACGGCAGATCAAGGCTCTGGACCGACTGAACCTGTAACTTGATCGGGACTCCATTTTTTCTCTGTAGTTAAAGCATGTACTTGTATATAGTTCTCCACCACCCACGCCGGACTCAATTTTAACAGGGGGTGAATGTGGTAGTCATCACTGATGTATATATTAGGTGATTTGTGGTAAGGCCCTGTACTACAGGTACAGGGGTAGTTCCCTGCCTGCTGGCTCCGCCCAGTAAGCGGAGTATAAATATGTGTGCTCCTCATACAGCAGCCATTTCACCAGCTGCTGTAGGTAGCCACACATCTTAGTGTAATAAAGCCTCAGTTGCATTCAACTCTCGCCTTTGTGTAATTGATCGTGCATCATCCCTTCAAGCCAATGGAAAATCCAAAAAGGTTTACATGCTGTTAAGCAATTGTTGAAGAAAGCAATGGGTATCCAATCTGATCCATATCTCGCACTATTGAGTTTCAGAGCAACACCATTGACACATGGTAGATCGCCAGCAGAGTTACCCATGAATAGAAAGTTGCACACCACACTTCCATACTTGGAAAAGAAGGAGGAGAATGCAGTGGTACTGCAGGAAATGCAAAACATTAAAGCAAAACAAAAAAGCAGTTCTGTGATAGAGGGTGGGATTCTCCGCCAGCAAACCCCCGCCCCCCCCCCCCCCGGGCCCGGCCGGGTCAGAGAATCACCGGGGTGTCGGCGTGAATCCCGACCCCGCCGGCTGCCGAATTCTCCGGCACCGAAGATTCGGTGGGGGCTGGAATCGCGCCACGTCGGTCGGCGGCCCCCCGGCGATATTTCGGCCCACGATGGGCCGAAGTCCCACTGCTGCTATGCCGCTCCCATCGGCGTGAATTGAACCAGGTCCCTTACCAGCGGGACCTGGCAACGCGAGCAGGCTCTGGAGGGTGCCCCCACGAGTGGCCTGGCCAGCAATCGGGGCCCACCGATCCTCGGCGGGCCTGTGCCGTGGGGACACTCCTTTACTACGCATCGGCCGTGTAGGTCTCCGCGATGGCCGACGCGTAGGTGACCCCCCCCCCCCGCTCATGCATTGCGATGACATCAGCAGCCGCTGACGCTCCCGCGCATGCGCAGACTCCCGCCGGCCGGCGGAGTCCCTTCGGCCCCGGCTGGCGTAGCGCCAAAGGCCTTCCACGCCAGCCGGCGGGGCACCAACCACTCCGGGGCGGGCCTAGCCCCTAAAGATGCGGGCTTGGCCCCTAAAGGTGCGGAGGAATCCGCACCTTTAGGGCGGCATGACGCCGGAGTGGTTCACGCCACTCCATCCTGCCGGGACCCCCCGCCCCGCCGGGTAAGGGAGAATCCCGCCCAGAGTGTCTGGAACTTTACCACCTCTGAGTAGTGATGACATTGTGAGAGTAGAGGATTCAGGCAATTGGTCGCGAAAAGCCATTATACTTGAAGAAGTAGCACCCCGTTCCTACAATGTACAGACAGAGGGATCAGTTCTGAGGCCTTTGTTGTTTGTGGTATATATAAATGATTTGGAAGAAAATGTAGCTGCTCTGATTAGTAAGTTCGCAGACGATACAAAAGTTGGTGGAGTTGCGGATAGTGAAGAGGATTGTCAGAGGATACAGCAGGTTGGAGTCTTGGGTGGAGAAATGGCAGATGTAGTTTAATCCGGACAAGTGTGAGGTAATGCACTTTGGAAGGTCCAATGCATGTAGGAATTAGACAATAAATGGTAGAACTCTTGCGAGTACTGACAGGCAGAGAGATCTGGTCGTCCATGTCCACTAATCATTGAAAGTGGCAACGCATGTGGATAAGGTGGTCAATAAGGTATACGGCACGCTGGCCTTCATCGGTCGAGGCATTGAATATAAAAATGGGCAAGTCATGTTGCAGCTGTACAGGACCTTAGTTAGGCCTCATTTGGAACATTGTGTACAATTCTGGTCGCCACACTACCAGAAGGTGTGGATGCTTTGGAGATGGTACAGAAGCGGTTTACTAGGATGTTGCCTGTATGGAGGGCATTAACTATGAGGAGAGGTTAGATAAACTCGGTCTGTTCTCACTGGAACGATGGAGGTTGAGAGGGGACCTGAAAAAGGTCTACAAGATTATGGGTGGCATGGACAGAGTGGATATTCAGATGCTCTTGCTTAGGGTAGGAGAGTCAAGTACTAGGGGTCATAGGTTTAAAGTGCCTGGGGAAAAGTTTAGAACAGATGTGCGAGGCAAGTTTTTTTACACAGAGTGTGGTAAATATATAGAAAGCACTGCCTGGGGAGGCGGTGGGAGCAGGTACGATAGTGACATTTAAGGAACATCTAGACAAATATATGAATAGGGTGCAAATGGAAGGATACGGACTCCGTAAGTGCAGATGGTTTTAGTTTAGGCAGGTACCATGGTCGGTGCAGGTTTGGAGGGCCGAAGGGCCTGTTCCTGTGCTGTATTGTTCCTTGTTCTTTAGATGTTAATGAACTACTTATGAACAGAGGATTTGAGATTATTTCAATGTGTAAAAAGGTACAATCAAAAGCAAGAAGTGTTTGTAACAATTATTGTCATGGCTATGAATTTTGTTGTTTTTGTTTTTCTTCACAGGATGTGGTCGTTGCTGGTTCGGCCAGCATTTATTGACCATTTATTGGCATAGGGCAGCACAGTAGCATAGAGGGCAGCATGGTGACATAGTGGGCGGCACAGTTGCTTCACATCTCCAGGGTCCCAGGTTCGATTCCCGGCTAGGCCACTGTACGTGCGGAGTCTGCACGTTCTCCCCGTGTCTGCGTGGGTTTCCTCTGGGTGCTCCGCTTTCCTCCCACAGTCCAAAGATGTGCGGGTTAGGTGAATTGGCCATGCTAAATTGCCCTAGCGTCCAAAAAATGTGAAGTGGCGGTTACTGGGTTACGGGGATAGGGTAGGCACGTTGGCTTCACTAGGGTGCTCTTTGTAAGGGCCGGTGCAGAGTCGATGGGCTGAATGGCCTTCTTCTCCTCTGTAAATTCTATGATTCTATGATCCCTAATCGTCCTTGAGAAGATAGTGGTGAGCCACCTTCTTGAATCTCTGCAGTTTGTGTTGTATAGGCACATCCATAGTACTGTTAAGAAGGGAGTTCCAGACAGGTGTCGTTTGAGGCCAAGAATATCGTATGTGATGGTGAGTGGTAAGTTGCAGGGGACGTGGGTGGTATTGGTAAATGTATACGCCCCGAACTGGATGATGCCGGATTCATGAAGCGTATGTTGGGGCGCATTCCGGACATGGAGGTGGGAAGCTTGATAATGGGTGGGGATTTTAATACGGTGTTGGACCCAGCATTGGATCGCTCTAGATCTAGGACCGGAAAGAGGCCGGCTGCGTCCAAGGTGCTTAGGGGGTTTATGGATCAGATGGGGGGAGTGGACCCGTGGAGGTTTGCCAGGCCGCAGGCCAGGGAATTTTCTTTTTTCTCCCACGTGCACAAAGCCTACTCACGGATAGATTTTTTTGTTCTGGGCAGGGCGCTGATCCCGAAAGTGGAGGGAACGGAGTATTGGGCCATAGCCATTTCAGATCACGCCCCACACTGGGTGGAACTGGAGTTGGGAGAGGAGAGGGACCAACGCCCGTTGTGGCGGTTGGATGTGGGACTGCTGGCAGATGAGGCGGTGTGAAGGAGTGTATCGAAAGGTACTTGGAGGCCAACGACAACGGGGAGGTGCAGGGGGGGTGGTATGGGAGGCACTGAAGGCGGTAATCAGGGGAGAGCTAATCCCCATCAGGGCTCATAGGGAGAATATAGAGGGCATGGAAAGGGAGAGGTTCGTCGGGGAGATTTTAAGAGTGGGCAGGAGATATGCAGAGGCCCCTGAAGAGGGATTACTTAGGGAAAGGCAACGTCTCCAGACAGAGTTTGACCTGTTGACCACAGGGAAAGCAGAGGCACAGTGGAGGAAAGCTCAAGGGGCGACGTATGAGTATGGGGAGAAGGCGAGTCGGATGCTGGCACACCAGCTCCGTAAGAGGATGGCAGCGAGGGAAATAGGTGGAGTCAAGGATGGAAGGGGAGCTACGGAGCGGAGTGTGACGAAAGTAAATGAGGCATTCAAGGCCTTCTACGAGGAGCTGTACAGATCCCAGCCCCAAGCGGGGGTAGAGGGAATGAGACGATTCTTGGAACAACTGAGGTTCCCGAGGGTGGAGGAGCAAGAGGTGGCTGGTTTGGGGGCACCAATTGGGTTGGAGGAGCTGAGCAAAGGTCTGGGGAGTATGCAGGCAGGGAAGGCCCCGGGACCGGACGGGTTCCCGGTTGAGTTCTATAGGAAGTACGTAGACCTGTTGGCCCCGCTGCTAGTGAGGACTTTTAATGAGGCAAGGGAGGGAGGGACCCTGCCCCCGACAATGTCGGAGGCGACGATCTCTTTGATCCTGAAGCGGGACAAGGACCCACTGCAATGTGGGTCGTACAGGCCGATCTCGCTCCTCAACGTGGATGCTAAGTTTGCTGGCAAAAGTGCTGGCTACGAGGATCGAGGACTGTGTCCCAGGGTGATCCACGAGGACCAGACAGGATTTGTAAAGGGTAGGCAGCTAAATACCAATGTGAGGCGGCTCCTAAACGTGATAATGATGCCATCAGTGGAGGGAGGGGCGGAGATAGTGGCAGCTATGGACGTGGAGAAAGCCTTTGACCGAGCAGAGTGGGAGTACCTCTGGGAAGTGGTGCGTAAGTTTGGGTTCGGGGGAGGGTTTATTAGTTGGGTTAAGCTCCTTTACAGAGCCCCGGTGGCGAGTGTGGTGACGAATCAGCGGAGGTCGGAGTATTTTCGGCTGTCCCGTGGGACGAGGCAGGGGTGCCCCCTGTCCCCCCCTGTTGTTTGCATTAGCAATTGAACCCTTGGCCATGTCATTAAGGGAGTCTAGGAAATGGAGGGGGGTGGTCTGAGGAGGAGAGGAGAATCGAGTGTCGCTTTATGCAGACGACCTGTTGCTGTATGTGGAGGATTCAGTGGAGGGGATGGTGGAGGTCATGCAGACTCTAAGGGAGTTTGTGGATTTTTCGGGCTATAAGCTTAATGTAGGGAAGAGTGAGCTTTTTGTAGTTCAGTCAGGAGACCAGGAAAAGGGGATAGACGATCTAACGCTGAGGAGGGCGGAAAGGAGCTTTCGGTACTTGGGGATCCAAATAGCTAGGAGTTGGGGGGCCCTACATAAACTTAATCTGACGAGGCTGGTGGAGCAGATGGAGGAGGACTTCAAACGATGGGACATGTTGCTGCTCTCGCTAGCGGGTAGAGTGCAGTCGGTCAAAATGGTGGTCCTCCCGAGGTTTCTTGTTGTGTTCCAGTGCCTTCCAATTGTAATCACCAAGGCCTTTTTTAAGAGGGTAGGCAGGAGTATGATGGGTTTTGTGTGGGCGAATAAGACCCCGAGGGTAAGGAGAGGGTTTCTGGAGCGCAGTCGGGACCGAGGAGGGTTAGCGCTGCCGAATCTGGGTGGCTACTGCTGGGCAGCAAATGTGGCGATGATCCGTAAGTGGGTGATGGAGGGAGAGGGGGCGGCATGGAAGAGGATGGAGATGGCGTCCTGCAAGAAAACGAGCCTGGGGGTGCTGGTGACGGCACCGCTGCCACTCTCGCCGACAAGGTACACCACGAGTCCGGTGGTGGCGGCAACGCTAAAGATCTGGGGCCAGTGGAGACGGCACAGGGGAGCGTTGGGAGCCTCGGTGTGGTCCCCGATCAGAGATAACCATCGGTTTGTCCCAGGGAGGATGGACGGGGTGTTCCAGAGCTGGCATAGAGCAGGGATTAGAAGAATGGGGGACCTGTTCATTGATGGGACGTTTGCGAGCCTAGGGGCACTGGAGGAGAAGTTTGGGCTACCCCCGGGAAATGCTTTCAGATACATGCAGGTGAGGGCGTTTGTGAGGCGACAGGTGAGGGAATTCCCGTTGCTCCCGGCACAGGAAATTCAAGACAGGGTGATCTCGGGTGTATGGGTCGGGGAGGGCAAGGTGTCGGCAATATACCAGGAGATGAAAGAAGAGGGGGAGGCTTTGGTAGAGGAGCTGAAAGGTAAATGGGAAGAGGAGCTGGGGGAGGAGATTGAGGAGGGTCTGTGGGCTGATGCCCTAAGTAGGGTTAATTCCTCTTCCTCGTGTGCCAGGCTTAGCCTGATACAGTTTAAGGTGGTTCATAGAGCGCACATGATGGAGGCGAGGCTGAGTAGGTTCTTTGGGGTGGAGGACAGATGTGGGAGGTGCTCAGGAAGCCCGGCAAAACATGTCCATATGTTTTGGTCATGCCCGGCACTGGAGGGGTTCTGGAGGGGAGTGGCGGGAACAATATCTAAGGTGGTGAAAGTCCGGGTCAAGCCAAGCTGGGGGCTAGCAATATTTGGAGCAGTGGACGAGCCGGGAGTGCAGGAGGCGAAAGAGGCCGGCATTCTGGCCTTTGCGTCCCGAGTAGCCCGGCGAAGGATCTTGCTAATGTGGAAGAAGGCGAATCCCCCCAGCGTGGAGGCCTGGATAAATGATATGGCAGGGTTTATCAAGTTGGAGAGGATAAAGTTTGCCTTGAGAGGGTCTGCGCAGGGGTTCTACAGGCGGTGGCAACAGATCCTAGACTATCTCGCGGAGCGTTAGATGAAGGTTGGTCATCAGCAGCAGCAACCCAGGGGGGGGGATGTCTTGCGTGGGGGGGGGGGGGTCTGTCTGGGGGGTATTTGAGCAAGAAATACATGAAGGATCTGGAAAACTGACATGTACGGGAGGAATCCAATGTACAAAGTTCTGTAACATATCGTTTTACCATGTTTATATCTTGTTATGTGCGCTTTCTTTCTATTTGTTATGGGGGGGGGGGGGGTTGTTTGTAAGGGTGAAAAATTGTGTTAAAAATCTTAATAAATATATATTTTTTTTAAAAAGAAGGGAGTTCCAGGATTTTGACCCAGTGACATTCAAGGATTGGCAATATAGTTCCAAGTCAGGGTTGTGTGTGGCTTGGAGGGGAATTTTCAGACAACGGTGTTCTGTACATCTGTTCTCCTTGTCCTTCTTGGTGATCAAGATCGTGGATTTAGAAGGCTCTGTCGAAGGAGCCTTGGTAAGTTGCTGAAGTCCATCTTGTAGATGGCAAACACTGCTGCCACTGTGTGTCAGTGGCGATGGGAGTGACTGTTTAAGATGGTGGATGGGATTCCAATTAAACAGACTGCTTTGTCCTGGATGGTGTCAAGTTTTTTGAGTATTGTTAGAACTGCACTCATCTAGGCAACTAGAGTGTATTCTGTCATGCCCTGTCGATGACAGTCAGGCTTTTGGAAGTCAGGAAGTGAGTTACGCACTGCTGAATCCCCAACCTTTGTGGCTCTTGTTGCCACAGTATTTATATGGCTGGTTCAGTTTAGTTCCTGGTCAATGCTAATCCCCCAAATTGTTGATAGTGGGTAATGGTAATGCTGAATCGCGGGGAAACGGTTAGATTGTCTCTTTCAGATAATAAAAGCAAAATGCTGCACATGCTTGACATCTGAAATAAAAACAGAAAATGCTGATTAAACTTAGCAGGTTTGGCAATCTGTGGAGAGAGAAACAGAGTTAGCGTTTCATGTCCAATATGACTCGTCTTCAGAACTGAAGAGAAGTTCTCTCTTCAAGAAATGCCCTCTTGTTGGAGATGGTCGTTGCCTGGCAATTATATTGGATGACTGTTAATTGCAACTTCTCAGCCCAAGTCTGAATGTTGTCAAGGTCTTGCTGCATAGGGACACAGACTTCTTCAGTATCTGAGGAGTTCTGAATGGTGCTGTGCATTGTGAAATCTTCGTTTGTGTCAGATATGACTCGAAACAGCGGAGAACTTCCCCCAGGATTCCTATTGTCTACAATTTTGCTTGGGCCCTTTGATGCCATTCTTGGTCAAATGCTGCCTTGATGTTAAGGGCAGTCACTCTTATCTCACCTTTTGAGTTCAGCTCTTTTATCCATGTTTGCGCCAAGGCTGCGATGACGTTGGGAGCTGAGTTAGATTTGTGCCACAATTCTGCCAGCTGTCCCAGTGGGATTTGAGTCTGTGCCCATAGAGCAATGGCTTGGGTCTCTGGATTACTCGTCCAGTGACCTTACCGCCAATGGGCAGCACGGTAGCATTGTGGATAGCACAAATGCTTCACAGCTCCAGGGTCCCAGGTCGATTCCGGCTTGGGTCACTGTCTGTGCGGAGTCTGCACATCCTCCCCGTGTGTGCGTGGGTTTCCTCCGGGTGCTCCGGTTTCCTCCCACAGTCCAAAGATGTGCAGGTTAGGTGGATTGGCCATGCTAAATTGCCCTTAGTGTCCAAAATTGCCCTTCGTGTTGAGTGGGGTTACTGGGTTATGGGGATAAGGTGGAGGTGTTGACCTTGGGTAGGGTGCTCTTTCCAAGAGCCGGTGCAGACTCGATGGGCCGAATGGCCTCCTTCTGCACTGTAAATTCTATGATTACATAACCACCTCCCTCCAGCAGCTCTGCACAGGTGTGGAGCTTCTCAGAAAGTAAGCTTAATGAGGGAAATGGATGAACTAAACTAGGGCGACTAAGCTAAAGGAATGCAAAAAAGGGCAACAACTCTTCAAGGTGTAACAGCGTGAGTGCAGCTCAGAAGCTACAGGAATAGAGTTTGTAAGTAAAGTACTGATTTAGTCTAAGGGGCAAGTGTACTGATATTTATCAGTTATCAATGGTAAACAGTATTTATAAATATTGATTTAAGTTAAGGAGATCAGGGAACTGATGTTTGTAATTTTACCTTTGTCACTGTGTACTACTCGAAAGAACAATTGTGTGCTTTGGTCATTTATTAAACCTAGAGTGAGGACAATAAGAGGGGAAGTATGGATTCACTAACCCACAGACATTAGCAGGATCACAGCTCGCGTAGATTTTGGTCTCCAGGCTAAAGGAAAGGTGTGAGGCAATAGAGAGGGCACAGCAGAGGTTTATTAGGATGCTGTCCATTATGAGGAAATAAAAATATGAAGATAAACTATGTCTATTTTAATTAGAATGGGATTTAATGGAAGTATTTAAAATAACGAAAGGATGGAACAACAAACAGCAAAATAGAGGGGTGATCTTTTCCCCAGCTTCTTTAGATGCTATAGAGCCTCTGTGACGGCCAAAGTGAGATCATGAGGCGAAGCTCTGGTTTTATCCTGTGTTTGACGCAAGATGCCAGCTGAGATTTTGCTCTCCTATTCACATTGGCTGTGAATGGTGACAGGAGAACAAACAGCGGGATTCTCTGATCCTGAGGCTAAGCGTCGACGCCAACATGGCCTCAGGATCAGCAATTCTGGCCCCTGCAGGGAGCCAGCACAGCACTGGAGTGACCCACGCCGCTCCAGAAGCTGATCCCGGCATCAACTGGGCGCCGCGGGGGTCCGCGCATGCGCAGTGGCACCGGCGTCAAGGCGCGCATGCACAGTGGCTCCCTTCTCCGCGCCAGCCCCGACGCAACATGGCGTAGGGCTACAGGGGCCTGCGTGGAAGAAAGGAGGCCCCCAGCCCGAGAGGCTGGCCCGCCGATTGGTGGACCCCGATCGCGGGCCAGGCCACAACGGAGGCCCCGCCTAGGGTCGGGACCCCCCCCCAATGGAGGCCCCGCCTAGGGTCGGGACCCCCCCCCCCCCCCCCCCCGCGCCGCCCCCCCCCCCCCCCCCCCCCCCACAGACCGACCCCGGACTCTACCACGCCAAGGTTCCGCCGGCTTAGAGCAGGTTAGAACAACGGCGGCGGGACTCGGGATTTTTGTTCCGGCCGCTCGGCCCATCCCAGTCTGCCAATAGGCAGGGCGGCTGCATAGAGCGACCCCCGACCGGCACCGCACCGACCACGCCGATGCCAATGACGCCAATACTCCGCTCTGTGATTCTCTGGCCCGGCCTCAGGCTGAGAGAATCCTACCAAAATCTTGCGAGAGGGCCAAAATCATATTTTACATTGATGGGAAATTCCGTCGCATTTGTCCCCTCGCCCCCCCCCCCCCCCACCCCCCCCCCCCCCACCGCCAGTGATAGAGCTCCTGCCATGCAATGTTGAAAACCCCGTTACAAGGCATTTGCATCTCATTCTCAGGCCATCCTGCAGCAATCATCCCCCGCAATCAAAAGTCCACCACGGTTGTTTGACATCATGACAGTCACATTTGTGACAACTTTATAAAAACACCAACAGGCAAGCTCGTCTCTGAAGAGAGTTTGCAGTGAACGCACAAGGTGCCATGGATGATCACTCTCAGGGGAGGGAGGGCATCAGCCAGGCCGAGCGGGAACTGGTGAAGGGGCAAAGGCTGAGAGGGGTTTAACTGGGTAGCAGCATAGGGGAGTAGTGGCAGCAGGGAAGCAGGAGAGGGAAGGGCAGCAGCTGAGGAGAGAAGCGGCAGAGGGGATAGTAGCAGAGGGGAACAGTGGCAGAGAAGAAACCTGGCAGAGAGGGAAGCAGCTGATGGGGAAGTGTTGTATTTCTTTGTTGCTGCAAAGAGAAAAAGTATGGCGGTGACCACACTGTGAATATTTGTAAATCACAAATGCCGGCGTGTTTTCCTGCCGGCATCGCAGAGAATCTGGCATGGAGCGGGGAGCGGGGTGCTTCATCGGTATCCCAGATGTGAATGAGGTTCATGCCAGCCTCTGACGAGTTTTCTGATCTGCAATGGCAGGCACCAGTAGAAGATCCCATTGTAAGTTCACGCTGGTGCGAAACTGATTTCTGGGCCTCTCACCATATTCCCCCACTATCAAACATGCCAGCAGGGATTTGGGAGAACTCCGCACCATGTTAACATATAAGGACAGATTAGATTGGTGGTTGAAGAAAAGTGGAATAACTGGGGGAAGAATAGACATGTGGGATTATCCTTGTGAAAGATAATCCTATTTCACCGAATGGCCTGTTTCTGCATCTAATTAAATGATAAGAATGCAACAAATCTACCATTTGTGCAAATTCCACCAGGTTTGTGCATTAGTATAAACAAAAATAAACTGGCTAACTATTAATGCCGCGGATCAGATTTTCAGTTTACAGGTAACTCGAATGTTTGAATTTCTTTGCAACTGAATCAAATACCAAATAAACTAAAAGTTAATTACAAATTCTGATCTCTAATTGTGGTTTATAACAAACATTCACTTTTATGTAGCACTTTAACATTGAAAAATAAAAATAAAGATTACTAGCCAAATTTTCAGAGTTGTAGTGACTCCATGGACCTTTAAAAGTGGTGGGTGATTCCTGGATTTGGGGGATCTGACCCCATTTCTTACAGATCCAATTTGCACTAGTAGGAGAAAGGGGGCAGGGTGTGACTCATACTTGAGGGCCATTTGAACTCAGTTATAACTTCAAATAGATCCCATTTTTGCTGTGGGAAGGGGCTTAACTCCAGGTGTCGGAATCACAGATTTTTAGAGCAGATGTACATCCACATGTGGGTGGACAAAGTCTTTAAAACTGTTATGTTGTGAAGTGATTTAAATCCCCAGCCCTTTAAAAATTAGAAAATAAAATCTGCAGGTGTTTGTTACGAATTGGGGGAAAAGTAAGATTAAAAAATGAAGTTGGGATGAAATAAAACAGGGATTTGATAAGGGCAGCTGTCTAAAGAGATTTGAGATGTAAATGATCATATTAGTGAGAAAAGCAAGTGTTCACTTATGTGACTATGGGAAAATAAAGGGATAAATAAAAGACATAATTTCAAAGTGGAAAGATAAGGAAATCGATACGTATATGAAAAAAGCAGAATCCACAGGGTGAGTAACATCAAAAGGAAAGCATGATATATTATAGCACAATATAGAGAAAGGGACACAATAACGGCTGCCATCACTGCCACACTCAGCTACAGAAACAGCTCCCCCAAAATATTTTTTTGCTAAATGGGCAGTCGGTTAAGCTAAAACAAAAACGCGAACCGAGCAGGTTTTGCATTCGCTGAAACTGAAGCCACTTTTCCCAAACATGGGAAATAATGTGTGTATGGTTACTATCTGCTGGATTTAGTTCATAGAATTATATAATTAGGAGGAACTTCTTCACCCAAAGGGTTGTGAATTTATGGAATTCCTTGCCCAGTGAAGCAGTAGAGGCTCCTTCATTAAATGTTTTTAAGATAAAGATAGATAGTTTTTTGAAGAATAAAGGGATTAAGGGTTATGGTATTCGGGCCGGAAAGTGGAGCTGAGTCTACAAAAGATCAGCCATGATCTCATTGAATGGCGGAGTAGGCTCGAGGGGCCAGATGGCCTACTCCTGCTCCTAGTTCTTATGTTCTTATAATATTGGATGTTGTTTGGGAACAATGGAGTAACTTCACGGAATACTATGTATTATTGTTATCAGTGTAATTATGCATCGTAGTGTCATACAGTCCTTCTTGTCATGTGTTTTTTTCTTTTTAAGTTCATAAATATTCTTTATTAAGCAATCATATGATGACTGAACTATTCCTTCCTGTTTCGCATACCTTTCCTCACAATATATCAAATTGCAAATATACACTAAGTATCAGTGTTCAAAGTTACAATTCAGGGTTTTGGGATACTCTTGCATTTAACATCAGCAGGGCTCTTAACATTGAAAAATCAACATGTGAAGTTATTTAAATCCAATATATTTGAGAATTATAAACAACTTTACTGTGTCAGTAAAAAGTAAAACATTTCAAGTTGTGAAGTTATTTAAATTCCCAGCCCTTTAAAAGTTCAATAAATATGCTGCCCGTGCCAGTGACAGTTTTTTAAAAATCGATTGTAGCAAATAGCTGTTTGCTAATATTTTTCCAAGGACTATCATTATGCCATAATTAATGCTTGGCTGCTTTCAACAGCCTCTAATTTTCTCAGCATGGGGTTTTTAATTTACGGTTTGATTGATAGATTAAAGGGCTGATTAAATGATTAGTTGTCTTTGATGTTGGATTGTGAACACAAATTGTTGGATTGTGAACACAAGTTTATTTGTTTCATAAAGTTTTATGTACTTGATGGGGATTTAAAAGTTTGAATGCGTTTTCATGAATGAGAATTTTTTTTACATTGCAAAGGCTGTAATAGATATTTAGATTTTTATTTATTTCATGTCAACATGGCTCCTGAAATCTACCCATTCATGGATATCTGGTTGGCATGCGAGCAGTATGGGGACATGAGGGACAGCTGCAGGCCATGTGTTGGCATGAGTTGGCAAGGGGGCGTGAAGGTGGAACAGGCAGTGGTTGAGGGGTGAGTGTGAGGGGTGAGGGATAGTGGACCTCAAATTTAATGAAACAACTTGGACAAAACCCAGAGGAGAGAAGTGAACATTTTACACAGCCCGCCTTGGTACTTGACAGCCCTTGTGGTTGTCGTTGAGCTGTGTCTGAGGGTGGCAGGCCCCAGTCCTGCCCTGGCCCTGCAGGGTGAAAATCAGGCCTGATGGGGCACTTTCTCCTGGGGTGTATGCAGTGAGCTGAGAAATTTCTAAACTCGTGCTACCTACCTCAGGAGCAAAAATCTGGCCCTAGAAACTTAGACTTTTTCAAAAGCAAAGCCCAGTTAATTCGCGAACATCTTTCTTTGAAGAGTAAAGAGGCATTCATATTTCAGATGTAAAACTTCATTAGAGCATTTCAGATGTAAAACTTCATTAGTGCAATAGTTTTGTTCATTTTACCATTCATTTCTCTGTCTATATTGTGGCATTCTTTCTTGCAAATTTACAGGGAAACACTTTTGCAAATGTTACATGACAGTAATAAGGTGCATTTCTTAAAGTTGAAAGTGATTGCAACTTAATAATAATAATCTTTATTATTTTCACAAGTAGGCTTACATTAACACTGCAATGAAGTTACTGTGAAAATCCCTGTCGTACCTGTTCGGGTACACAGAGGGAGAATTCAGAATGTCCAATTCACCGAACAAGCACTTCTTTCGGGATTTGTGGGAGGAAACCGGAGCTCCTGGAGGAAACCCATGTAGACACATGGAGAACGTGCAGACTCAGCACAGACAGTGGCCCAAGCAGGAATCAAATCAGGACCCTGGTGCTGTGAAGCAACAGTTACAACCACTGTGCTACGGTGCTGCCCTAAGGGGTTAAGTATGAATTCAAATAAGTAGGATACAGAAGGGTTCTTTCCACATGCCCTCTGCTGCTCTCCACAGAGCAGTAGCTGATCATTTATTACTGCTGATACCCACATTAACCCAAGAAAGGTCTAACTTACCTAATAAACATTACAAATTCAATGTAGTAAATTCAGGAGAAAACAATTTCAATTCAATTAGGATGATCAAATAACTCAAGGATGCTGGCACAATTAATCCAAATTAAATGAAATGCATGACTGAATGTTATTTTTCTTTGAAATCTGCCTCCAAGCGCTCTTTAAGATGAGTAACTGGGTGAAGTCCACATTACGATTGAGGTATATCACTAAGGAAGAGATTGTAATTGTATTAATGGGGTGTTTGATGCACTGCCCACTGCGCTGTATTACATTTTATATAATCTACTGCCATGGCCATTGTAAAAAATATTAAAACACTTTGAGTGTTTAAAAGTCAGTCGAGTATTCCAAATTGCATCGGTGCCTTTAATAAAAGGTTATCTAGCACTGTTGCAGGTTGGAATAGCTTACATTATTTAGAAACATGACAGACTTGCCAACCACTTTCAGCTATATGCCCTGAAGAAATTCAACTCGATGAATGCAAAATTAATATTTATTCATTGATACAGAGCAACATTTAAAGTTTTCAACTAAAGTAGCACGTTTACTGAACTGCTGCATAATACCTAGCCCACTAATGTAGTCATCAGTGCACTAAAATCAATAGAAATCAGCTGACATTGGAAATTGAGGCAGTGTGTCAGTTATCACTTAAGGTTGATGGGTTACAAAGCTTGGATACAAATAGGTGAGTGTGTGCTCACACTTCTAATTATTGTTTAGTATTTTTGGACGCGGAGGCATTTATTTTATTGAAAAGAAAGTATTTTTAGCTCTTCCTTTTGTTCGAGCTTTCCCAGTCTGTGTACTGTTTGTTCCTGGCTAGGATAGCAAGGTTGTGACCTGGATGCTCAGAGTTGTCCAATGCAACATTTTGAAATATTCCTTCCTTCTCTGTTGGTCTTCAGTTATGACTTCTCCATGATGGCACAGCTGGGATTTTGTAGACAACTATATGTGCAAAATCACTGTGCTGTCAATATTGGAGCTCCACTAGTTCAAGTTTTCATTCTTAATGAAAAATTCTGCTGTGAAGAAAAACTGCAATGGTAGGCAACACATTTTTACAGAGGAAATCTCCCTGAGAGATTTTGCAGGCACTGAACCTAACCACAACGTTTTTGAGGAGGTGAGAAAACTCCTTTAAAATGGAACATGGTTTTCATTCTCTGCTGAAAACAACATAATGGATAACAGCTGTGTAAAGTTCACAATTGTGACCTCTTGGCCACAATAGTTCAATGAAGTGGCAGAAAAATTGCTTCATTACAACATGAACAAATGATCAAGATGTTATTAGTTTTAGTTGCTATTAGTTAGCTGCCACAGTTACTCTGGCTTGTGACCAATTTTATTCAATCCCTTGTTATGTAGTAACCAGAGCTATTCAGTCCCAGCAGCAAGAAAAATACCTACCAAGTTCAACATTTCTTTCCTCTTGGCTGCCAGCAAGAATAAACTGCAGTGTTTAATTGTCTGTGAGTGCACACGCTGTGTGATTCATCGTCTACCAAAAATTCTCCTATTTTACATCTAGGAAATGCTGCACAATAAGAGGATTCTAACATCTGGAAAATGTGTTGTCATAGATACTGGAGCCCACCGTTAACTGAATGGAAATTGTCTTTGTCCAGGTGACTGCTCGCAATTTCAGAATTGTTTAAAAATGTGAATGCGTCTTTTATTAATCTCTTCGCCTTCATCTCCACAAATCATTTCCCTTCCTTCTTTCCGAGGGGCATTGACTATCTGGAATAAACACAGAAAATGCCGGAGTTACACAGCAGGTCTGGAAGCATCTGTGGAGAGAGAAACATAATTAACATTTCAGGTCAGCTCATTCATCAGAACAATCTAACTTTCTGGATGCAGTCAGCCTCTTAAATTTTGCAAGTTTGACTATTACTCATGTCTAAGTGCATGTCAGTAGGCTGTTCAACCTCAGTGGGCTTCATACCTGGATACACACCTTCCTTCATCTGATGCCCACATCGACCCCCTTTCAGCAGGGAATTGCCAATAAGGAGCCACAATTAATTCTCCTCTGCCTAATCCATAGATGACCAGACTAATTGTCGCATCCCTAAACTGCCTGAGCTGAAAGGAAGTAACTCAGCATAGAGGAGAGTTCAAAATAGCACCCTGTTTACTCAGATAGTTCAGCTACTCAACTGACTAAGCTATCAGATGGGCCTTTTACCCGACGTATTATGGGCATGAAATAGAAAAGCGTTGGAAATACCATGGGTGAGATTCTTCGCTTCCAATACTAAGTGTTGACGCCAATGTAGATTCCGTGGACTTTTATGACAGAAAAACCGGCGCCGTACCTGCATCGATTCTGCTACTGTTGAGGGGCTAGACCGGTGTTGTGTAGAACACAATCGATCCCAATGAAAAATGGTGCAGGTTTTGCCGGGTCCATGATTGACACTCAGGAGGCTGACAAGCTGCAGTTGCACATACACCTTACACTCCCCATACACACTTATCCCAGCCAACCAGATGGCACTGGTTGCACTGGAGCGTGACCACACAGATGATGGGTCGGCTGAGGCAGAGGGCACCCAAGGGCGTGCCCTGGGAGGGGTACCTATATGACCCATGGCACTAAGTTCAAAGTGGGCTGCTAGCTGTGTGCGTAGCTGCATGGCTGTTCCCTGCCCGTCCACCCCGACCCCACAGCCCGCCTCCTGGCCAACCCCCCACTACTCCGCTCGGCCCTGGCAAAAGCCCCCCGGCCAGAGGTACAACTGTCAGAAAAATATGGCGATGCCTCAACAGCCACCATGCCCCGGTTTCATGATTTTTACAAGCACAAGCGAACCATGCCGTCCGGAACTCAGCCCATCGAATACGGAGAAACGCAGAGGCCCCGGAGAAGGTGCCTACTGTACATGCATTCCAGAACGCATTGACACCGCAGTCGAGGCTCTGGAGCATTGCAATTTGGTGTCAAATCGGCACATACCGCGATTTTGACATCGGAACCGATTTTCAGCCCAATCGCCTTTCCTGATTTTGGCTATCAGAGAATCCCACCCCCTGTCTTTAGTAAGAGAAAATCAGGAAAGGAATGATTAGCAATACATAATTTTTTTTAAATTTAGAGTACCCATTTCATTTTTTCCAATTAAGGGGCAATTTTGTATTGCCAATCCACCTCTTTGGGTTGTGGGGGTGAAACCCACGCAAACACTGGGAGAATATGCAAACTCCACGTGGACAGTTACTCACAGCCGAGATCGAACCTGGAACCTCAGTGTCATGAGGCAGTAGTGCTAACCACTGGATTCGCAATACATTAACAAAGTTATGATTCTATTTTGGATAATACTCTGATCTCTGAAGAAAGTACAGCTTTCCTCCTGCACCAAATTGTTATGTTATAGGAGTTTAAATTGACAAGAGTAAATGTTATTCTAAAAGGTTGGCTTGTATTATGTACGGTGGGGGACAGAAAGGAAAATGGAAGTCAATTGTCTTTATGAACATGGGCTCCCAAAAGACAAGACTGTCCTGATCCAACCACCTTTCCAGTGAGAGAGAAATGGTCTATTTAAATGAAGACAGGTTGATTGATATTTAAGTGTCCAGGGTACAGCAGCTTTGTTCTAAGTGATACTTAAATTAGCAAGCTCTCACAGGATAATGATTATTTGATGCATAGACCTCAATTACTGCCCACCAACCAATAGGAATGATTTTGATTGTTGGCAAGGCTGGAGGAAATAGATGAATACATCATCTTTGGAGACTGACTCGCCAGAGAATATATCAGAAAATGAAGACAGTTAATGTCTCTCAAGAGTAACATCTGTGATATGGAAGGTTGCTTTTGGCAGAAAAGAGGATGCTTTAATTTTAGTTCAGTATTCATTATCTGTGGTTAAATTTTAATTTAGTTTCTGAATTTGACATGCCAGGGTTGATTCTTAGTCGCAATTAGGAACACAGAAAAGTGAGCCATTTACTCAACTGGGAGCAGCAGCAGAGAGGCTCTGATCATTTTAATAGCTGGGCATCTTTAACAAGTTGCTTGCTAACTTCCCGAAGAGAAGGAGCAATAAGTTGGTGGTAATTACTGACTGTTAAGATTCTGCAGTCAAAGCTCACTGGAGACCTGCTGGAACAGTCCCGAAACAAGTGAATAATCAGGGAATCCCTATTGGGGAGAACTGAAATCCCAGCGTAGGTCATTTGGATAAATATCTTTGTACGCTGTGGCTTATCATACTCATGTGACCCTCTGGTATCAAGGTACATTAGTAAAGGTTTCAGGCCAGGAGCCATTTTACACCATGAACGGAATCTGAAGTGGAATTTTATGGCCCCTTCTACCGGCGGGATCTTCCAGTCCCTCCAAACTCAATGGCGTTTTGAACGGCTTGTCACTTGTTCTCGCCCTGCCCCCATCGCGAAGGAGCCGTAAAACTCTGCCCATGTTGTCAGAAGTGAGTAACAGGGATTGTGTGGCTTTTGACAGCTGTCAGATGTACAAAGGAAAGTAGAGTCATTAAGACCTAGGTCTGAAAGTCTGTTTCGGACATCGACAGTGATGTGTTGGGTGCTCGGGATCCGTGGAACACATACAGGCCACCAACACTTAAAATAGTGCAACACTATTTTATTAAGTCAGAAACTGTTGAACATACTTTCACTGTGGGTTAACACAATATTAGACTGAACTAAAGACGTTAGCCAGTCTATGCACTCAGCACATGGTGAAGATCTGTGCTGCAAGCTGCAAGCTTTTGTTTGCACTGAGTGCTGAATTTGGTGCTTTTTGAGTGCTATAGTAAGAGTTTGGTGACCGAGGGAGTATAAGGCTTCATTTTAATCTAAAGATTAGTCTTTCTTTTATTTAGTTAATTAACTTAAAAGTTGCTGTTTGGTTTAGAAGAAGGTGAATTTTCAATCAGCTTTAAACAGGCTTCTACTTGTAGGCACTTGCAGCTGGAGCTTGTTAATTAGTTAATTGGATTAGGCCAGTTTTCAGAGGCTAGATTCACAGTATAAAAGTGATCCCCTACAGTGCAGACTTTGTTTGCACTGAGTGCTGAATTTGGTGCTTTTTGAGTGCTACAGTAAGAGTTTGGAGACCGAGGGAGTTAGGTGAGGAGGGAGTAAGGTGCTCCTTTCATTTTGTTTCCGACATTTCCGCAAAGAGTGAGAAGAGAGCCAGGAGTTTACAGAAAGTGTAGCTGACTGGGAGCAGAGTCGGAGGGCGGAGATCTAGTTAGTCCACAGGGCAGCTATGTTCTGTCAGGTAAGAGGGGATGGAGGCTAGGCCAGTTGCATGCTCCTCCTGTAGGATGTGGGTGGTGAGGGATACCACCGGTGTCCCCGCTGACTATACCTGCGGGAAGTGCACCCAACTTCAGCTCCTCAAAGACCGTGTTAGGGAACTGGAGCTGAAGATGGATGAACTTCAGATCATCCGGGAGGCAGAGGGGATGATTGAGAAGAGTTACAGGGAGGTAACCACACCCAAGGTACAGGACAAGAATAGCTGGGTTACCGTCAGGGGGAAAAAAACAAACAGGCAGACAGTGCAGGGATCCCTCGTGGCCATTCCCCTTCAAAACAAGTATACCGTTTTGGATGCTGTTGGGGGGGATGACCTACCGGGGGAAGGCCCTAGCGGCCAGGTCTCTGGCACTGAGTCTGGCTCTGGGGCTCAGAAGGGAAGGGGGGAGAATAGAAAAGCAATAGTTGTAGGAGATTCAATGGTTAGGGGAATAGATAGGAGATTCTGTGGTCGCGAGCGAGACTCCCAAAAGGTATGTTGCCTCCCGGGTGCCAGGGCCAGGGATGTCTCAGATCGTGTCTTCAGGATCCTTAAGGGGGAGGGGGAGCAGCCAGAAGTCGTGGTGCACATTGGTACCAACGACATAGGTAGGAAAAGGGGTGTGGAGGTAATAAACAAGTTTAGGGAGTTAGGCTGCAAGTTAAAAGCCAGGACAGACAGAGTTGTCATCTCTGGTTTGTTGCCGGTGCCACGTGATAGCGAGGCTAGGAATAGGGAGAGAGTGCAGCTGAACACGTGGCTGCAGGAATGGTGTAGGAGGGAGGGCTTCAGGTATTTGGATAATTGGAGTGCATTCTGGGGAAGGTGGGACCTGTACAAGCAGGACGGGTTGCATCTGAACCAGAGGGGCACCAATATCCTGGGAGGGAGGTTTTCTAGTACTCTTCGGGAGGGTTTAAACTAATTTGGCTGGGGAATGGGAACCGGATTTGTAGTCCAGCAACTAAGGTAGCCGATATTCAGGACGCCAAAGCGTGTAATGAGGCAGTGGGGAAGGGAACACTGACAAAGGAGAGTACTTGCAGGCACGGAGATGGGTTGAAGTGTGTATACTTCAACGCAAGAAGCATCAGGAATAAGGTGGGTGAACTTAAGGCATGGATCGGTACTTGGGACTACGATGTGGTGGCCATCACGGAAACTTGGATCGAAGAGGGGCAGAAATGGTTGTTGGAGGTCCCTGGTTATAGATGTTTCAATAAGATTAGGGAGGGTGGTAAAAGAGGTGGGGGGGTGGCATTGTTAATTAGAGATAGTATAACAGCTGCAGAAAGGCAGTTCGAGGAGTATCACCCTAATGAGGTAGTATGGGTTGAAGTCAGAAATAGGAAAGGAGCAGTCACCTTGTTAGGAGTCTTTTATAGGCCCCCCCAATAGTAGCAGAGATGTGGAGGAACAGATTGGGAAACAGATTTTGGAAAGGTGCAGAAGTCACAGGGTAGTAGTCATGGGTGACTTTAACTTCCCAAATATTGAGTGGAAACTCTTTAGATCAAATAGTTTGGATGGGGTGGTGTTTGTGCAGTGTGTCCAGGAAGCTTTTCTAACACAGTATGTAGATTGTCCGACCAGAGGAGGGGCAATATTGGATTTAGTACTTGGTAATGAACCAGGGCAAGTGATAGATTTGTTAGTGGGGGAGCATTTTGGAGATAGTGACCACAATTCTGTGACTTTCACTTTAGTAATGGAGAGGGATAGGTGCGTGCAACAGGGCAAGGTTTACAATTGGGGGAAGGGTAAATACGATGTTGTCAGACAAGAATTGAAGTGCATAAGTTGGGAACATAGGCTGTCAGGGAAGGACACAAGTGAAATGTGGAACTTGTTCAAGGAACAGGTACTACGTGTCCTTGATATGTATGTCCCTGTCAGGCAGGGAAGAGATGGTCGAGTGAGGGAACCATGGTTGACAAGAGAGGTTAAATGTCTTGTTAAGAGGAAAAAGGAGACTTATGTAAGGCTGAGGAAACAAGGTTCAGACAGGGCATTGGAGGGATACAAGATAGCCAGGAGGGAACTGAAGAAAGGGATTAGGAGAGCTAAGAGAGGGCATGAACAATCTTTGGCGGGTAGGATCAAGGAAAACCCCAAGGCCTTTTACACATATGTGAGAAATATGAGAATGACTAGAGCGAGGGTAGGTCCGATCAAGGACAGTAGCGGGAGATTGTGTATTGAGTCTGAAGAGATAGGAGAGGTCTCGAACGACTACTTTTCTTCTGTATTTACAAATGAGAGGGGCGATATTGTTGGAGAGGACAGTGTGAAACAGATTGGTAAGCTCAAGGAAATACTTGTTAGGAAGGAAGATGTGTTGGGCATTTTGAAAAACTTGAGGATAGACAAGTCCCCCGGGCCTGATGGGATATATCCAAGGATTCTATGGGAAGCAAGAGATGAAATTGCAGAGCCGTTGGTAATGATCTTTTCGTCCTCACTGTCAACAGGTGTGGCACCAGGGGATTGGAGAGTGGCGAATGTCGTGCCCCTGTTCAAAAGAGGGACTAGGGATAACCCTGGGAATTACAGGCCAGTTAGTCTTACTTCGGTGGTAGGCAAAGTCATGGAAAGGGTACTGAAGGATAGGATTTCTGAGCATCTGGAAAGACACTGCTTGATTAGGGATAGTCAGCACGGATTTGTCAGGGGTAGGTCTTGCCTTACAAGTCTTATTGAATTCTTTGAGGAGGTGACCAAGCATGTGGATGAAGGTAAAGCAGTGGATGTAGTGTACATGGATTTTAGTAAGACATTTGATAAGGTTCCCCATGGTAGGCTTCTGCAGAAAGTAAGGAGGCATGGGATAGTGGGAAATTTGGCCAGTTGGATAACGAACTGGCTAACCGATAGAAGTCAGAGAGTGGTGGTGGATGGCAAATATTCAGCCTGGATCCCAGTTACCAGTGGCGTACCGCAGGGATCAGTTTTGGGTCCTCTGCTGTTTGTGATTTTCATCAATGACTTGGATGAGGGAGTTGAAGGGTGGGTCAGTAAATTTGCAGACGATACGAAGATTGGTGGAGTTGTGGATAGTAAGGAGGGCTGTTGTTGGCTGCAAAGAGACATAGATAGGATGCAGAGCTGGGCTGCAGATGGAGTTTAACCCTGAAAAGTGTGAGGTTGTCCATTTTGGAAGGACAAATATGAATGCGGAATACAGGGTTAACGGTAGAGTTCTTGGCAATGTGGAGGAGCAGAGAGATCTTGGGGTCTATGTTCATACATCTTTGAAAGTTGCCACTCAAGTGGATAGAGCTGTGAAGAAGGCCTATGGTGTGCTCGCGTTCATTAACAGAGGGATTGAATTTAAGAGCCGTGAGGTGATGATGCAGCTGTACAAAACTTTGGTAAGGCCACATTTGGAGTACTGTGTACAGTTCTGGTCGCCTCATTTTAGGAAGGATGTGGAAGCTTTGGAAAAGGTGCAAAGAAGATTTACCTGGAAGTTGCCTGGAATGGAGAGTAGGTCTTACGAGGAAAGGTTGAGGGTGCTAGGCCTTTTCTCATTAGAACGGAGAAGGATGAGGGGCGACTTGATAGAGGTTTATAAGATGATCAGGGGAATAGATAGAGTAGACAGTCAGAGACTTTTTCCCCGGGTGGAACAAACCATTACAAGGGGACATAAATTTAAGGTGAAAGGTGGAATATATAGGAGGGATATCAGAGGTAGGTTCTTTACCCAGAGAGTAGTGGGGGCATGGAATGCACTGCCTGTGGAAGTAGTTGAGTCGGAAACATTAGGGACCTTCAAGCAGCTATTGGATAGGTACATGGATTACGGTAAATGATATAGTGTAGATTTATTTGTCCTTAAGGGCAGCACGGTAGCATTGTGGATAGCACAATTGCTTCACAGATCCAGGGTCCCAGGTTCGATTCCGGCTTGGGTCACTGTCTGTGCGGAGTCTGCACGTCCTCCCCGTGTCTGCGTGGGTTTCCTCCGGGTGCTCCGGTTTACTCCCACAGTCCAAAGATGTGCAGGTTAGGTGAATTGGCCAATGATAAATTGCCCTTAATGTCCAAAATTGCCCTTGGTGTTGGGTGGAGGTGTTGAGTTTGGGTAGGGTGCTCTTTCCAAGAGCCGGTGCAGACTCAAAGGGCTGAATGGCCTCCTTCTGCACTGTAAATTCAATGATAATCTCTGATTAATCTAGGACAAAGGTTCGGCACAACATCGTGGGCCGAAGGGCCTGTTCTGTGCTGTATTTTCTATGTTCTATGTTCTCAGTCCTACCAGGAGGCTGCATCTCGAATGAGCGGGAACTCTGATGCCCCCTGTATTTATAGTGCGTGTGCTCTAACTGGCGATTGGCTGCAGTGTTGTGTGTGTTGATTGGTCCCACTGTGTGTCCATCAGTGTGTGTCTGCACCATGATATACTGGTGTATATTATGACATGCCTACTTTTATAAAAGAGTGTATGTGTGTGGCAATAAATAATGTATGGTGAAAATGTTCCGAACTACGTGTGGGGTGCGAAGACATATTTACAGGACTACGTACATGAGAACTAAGCTATTTACATGGGAAGGTGCCTGGTGCAGAAAAGCAGTATGCAACAAGAATAACGAGATGAACACTATATACAAACTAGGGAAACGATCAAGCAAAGGAACAAAACAATTCAGAAAGTCTATAAGTCCGCAAAGTTCTTAAATTAAGTCTCTGAGGTGGGCGACGGATTCTGGTTGACCGCCTCAAGGGTGACCGGCTCTGGAGCGGGCTGGACTGCGTCAGAGTCAGGGGGATGCAGAGTGACAGGGATGTCTGCGTAGTCCGTGGCGGGGTCAGCAGGCGGGCGAGCTGACAGTGGAGGCTCACGTAGCGAGCGTGGAACGAGACGAAGGGCGTGTCGATTGCGGCACAGAATGGAGCCATCCGGCAGATGAACCAGGAACGAGCGGGGAGCCACCTGCCAAAGGACAAGAGCGGTTGCAGACCAGCCACCATCAGGAAGATGGATGCGGACGTTGTCACCTGGAGCCAGAGCAGGGAGATCAGCTGCACGGGAGTCATGAGCCGCCTTGTGCTGTGCACGAGACAGCTGCATCCGGCGATGGACCGGAACGTGGTCGAGGTCTGGGACATGAATGGACGGCACCGTCGTCCTCAGGGTACGACCCATGAGCAACTGGGCTGGCGACAGGCCAGTGGACAGTGCGGCGGAGCGATAGGCCAGCAAGGCGAGGTAGAAATCAGACCCAGCATCGGCAGCCTTGCAGAGGAGCCTTTTGACTATATGCACGCCCTTCTCCGCTTTGCCGTTGGATTGGGGGTACAGGGGACTGGATGTCACATGGGCAAAATTGTACCACCTGGCAAAGTTGGACCATTCCTGGCTGGCGAAGCAGGGGTCATTGTCCGACATAACCGTGAGCGGGATGCCATGCCGAGCAAAGTTTTCTTTACAGGCACGAATGACTGCAGACGAGGTGATGTCGTGCAACAGTATCACCTCCGGGTAATTCGAAAAGTAGTCCACGATCAGGACATAGTCTCTACCCAGCGCGTGGAACAGGTCGAAGCCCACCTTGGTCCATGGTGACGTGACCAACTCATGGGGCTGCAGGGTCTCACGTGGTTGGACCGGCTGGAAGCGCTGACAAGTGGGGCAGCTGAGCACTGTGTTGGCTATGTCCTCATTAATGCCGGGCCAGTACACTGCCTCTCGGGCCCGTCGGCGGCACTTTTCTACGCCAAGGTGGCCCTCGTGTAGTTGTTCCAGGACAAGCTGGCGCATGCTATGCGGGATGACAATGCGGTCCAGTTTTAGAAGAACCCTGTCTACTACCGCCAGATCATCTCTGCCATTATAGAACTGAGGGCATTGGCCCTTGAACCACCCGTCTGTTAGGTGGCGCATGACACGCTGTAGCAAAGGGTCAGCCGCCGTCTTGCGGCGAATTTGGATGAGGCGTTCATCCGTGGCAGGTAGATTGGAGGCCACAAAGGCCACATGGGTGTCAATCTGGCAGACAAATCCCGCTGGGTCACATGGAGTGTTGACTGCCCTGGAGAGAACGTCTGCAATGATGAGGTCTTTGCCTGGGCTGTATACCAGCTGGAAGTCATATCGCCAGAGCTTGAGAAGAATACACTGGAGACGAGGTGTCATGTCGTTCAAGTCTTTCTGTATTATATTGACCAGTGGGCGATGGTCGGTCTCGACGGTGAATTGAGGAAATCCGTAGACATAATCGTGAAACTTAACCACACCGGTCAGAAAGCCCAGGCACTCCTTTTCTATCTGCGCGTAGCGCTTCTCCGTGGGGGTCATGGCCCGGGACGCATATGCAACGGGGGCCCATGATGAGGCCTCATCACGTTGAAGGAGCACTATCCCAATGCCGGATTGGCTGGTATTGGTCAAAATTTTGGTCTCCTTTGCTGGATCAAAGAAAGCTAAGACCGGGGCCGTGGTCAGTTTTGTTTTGACTTCTTTCCATTTGTGCTCATGGGCAGGGAGCCATTGGAAGTCTGTCATCTTCCTGACCAGGTTCCTGAGAGCTGTGGTATGAGAGGCGAGGTTAGGGATAAATTTCCCTAAAAAACTGACCATACCCAGAAATCGGAGGACCACCTTCTTGTCCTCTGGCGTTTTCATAGCTTTGATAGCAGCTACCTTGTCCGCATCCGGCCGCACACCCAACTGGGAGGTGTGGTCCCCGAGGTACTTGAGTTCCATCTGACCAAAAGAGCATCTGGCCCTGTTGAGGCGGAGGCCATGCTCATGTATACGTCTGAATACACGCTGGAGGCGACTAACATGCTCCTGCGGTGTGGTGGACCAAATGCCTTCCATCATTTGTTCCATAATCCTATGGAACACTTCTGAAGCAGATATGATCCCAAACGGCATCCTGTTGTAACAATATCTGCCAAAGGGGGTATTAAATGTACACCGTTTCCTGCTGGTTTTGTCGAGCTGGATTTGCCAGAATCCTTTTGAGGTGTTGAGTTTGGTGAAGTGCTTGGCGTGAGCCATCTCACATGTGAGCTCTTCGCACTTGGGAATTGGATAATGCTCCCTCATGATATTGCGATTTAGATCCTTGGGATCAATGCAAATTCTCAATTCGCCGGAAGGCTTTTTTACACATACCATGGAACTGACCCAGTCGGTTGGTTCCGTGACTTTGGAAATCACTCCTTGGTTCTGGAGGTCCTGCAGCTGCTGCTTGAGGCGGTCCTTAAGGGGTGCTGGGACCCTGCGAGGTGCTTGCACCACAGGTGTGGCATTCTGTTTTAATAAGATCTTGTAGGTGTATGGGAGCGTGCCCATCCCCTCGAAGACGTGGTGGTGCTGGTTGATAATGGCGTTGAGTCAGCAGGAGAGAGAGAGTGAACTCTCTGAGCTAGGTTCAACAGCTTGCATGCCTGCATGCCAAGCAGGGAGGCTTTCGAGGAGCCCACGATTTCAAAGGGAAGGCTGGGCTTTGCGAGACCTGTGCGTCACTTCAAGTTGGCACGAGCCGCTGGCAGCAATAGCATTGCCATTGTAATCTAATAGCTGGCAGGCTGATGGAAGGATGGCTGGTTTGACACAAAGGCTTTGGAGGTCAGGCCGCGCAATGAGATTGGCAGAGGCAACAGTGTCCAGGTGGAATCGTATTTGGGACCGGTTGACCATCAGGGTGGCAACACCACTCAACGTCTGGATCGATGCTGTATACCGATAGAGGCTGGATTCTTTGCTTCGGGGACACCCTGTTCTTTGTAACGATACCGACTCGAAAAGGCGCCTTCGGGTCCTCGGTGTCAATGTTGGGTAGCAGGTCCGCATCGGACTCGGTGAACGTGGGCTGAATGGCCCAGACATTCCTGCGAGGCTGGCTGAAGCGATATGAGTTGGCAGTCTGAGGTGATCTGTATAAAGCAGCATAGTGGCCAAGTTTGCCACATCTCAGGCATTGTCGGGATTTAGCAGGGCATTGCTGTTTAAATGGGCGGAGCCATAGTTTCTGCACATCGTAACGTCAGTACGTTCGCTGCGCCACCGCGCATGCGCGGTGCGGTCGTACGTGGTGCGCGCCTGCACATTACGTTCGTCGACGTCGCCATCCCCTCGTTTGGTGTGCACAAGCGCGGGAGTCTGCGAAAAGCTCGAGAAATGGCCGCCCTCATCAAGGCTGAGGCCCTGGAGTTGCTCGATTGCTTGGACCCGTTCCACCTCGTGGGAACCTTCCCACGCCGTTTCAGCCGCTTGGATGTGGGAATACCGACTGGTGGCGTTTTCGTGTAGTATGCAGGTATCGATGCTGGTCGCTAGGGTGAGCTGCTTTACCTTGAGGAGCTGCTGGCGTAGGGGGTCCGACTGACCACTGAAAACGATCTGGTCGCGTATCATGGAGTCGGGGGTGGGCCTGTAGCAACAGGACTGCGCAAGGATGCGGAGGTGGGTGAGAAAGGACTGGAAAGGTTCATCCTTACCCTGTAAACGCTGTTGGAATACATAGCGGTCGAAACTTTCATTCACCTCTATGCTGCAGTGAGTGTCAAACTTGAGGAGGACCGTCTTGAACTTTGTTTTATCTTCATCATCCGCAAAGGTGAGAGAATTGAATATGTGGATGGCATGGTCCCCGGTCGTGGATAGGAAGAGAGCGATCTTCCTGGTGTCCGAGGCATCCTCCCGGTCTATGGCCTCAAGCTAGAGCTGGAAGCGTTGTTTGAATATCTTGCAGTTAGCCCCTAGGTTACCGGTGATGCGGAGCAGCGGCGGCGGGCAGACGCTGTCCATTTTGCAGGATGACGGCATGCTGGTGGAAGGCAGATCACTTGCAGGTAGGTCTAAGAAGTTCTAATATCCCTCAACTCCTGGTATCATGATGTGTTGGGTGCTCGGGATCCGTGGAACACATACAGGCCACCAACACTTAAAATAGTGCAACACTATTTTATTAAGTCAGAAACTGTTAAACATACTTTCACTGTGGGTTAACACGGTATTAGATTGAACTAAAGACCTCTGCCTTGTCCTAACCAGTCGATGCACTCAGCACATGGTGAAGATCTGTGCTGTAAGCTGTAAGCTCTGTCCTACTAGGATGCTGCATCTCGAATGAGCGGGAACTCTGATGCCCCCTGTCTTTATAGTGTGTGTGCTCTAACTGGTGATTGCTTGTGGTGTTGTGTGTGTTGATTGGTCCCGCTGTGTGTCCATCAGTGTGTGTGTGTATCTGAACCATGATATACTGGTGTATATTATGACAGTCACGTAGGTCATAATGGCTTAGAATTTTCCACCACCTGCTCCTCCTGAGAGGAAGAAAGGTTTGAGAGGGAATGGGCAATTCTTCCAGTCTCAATGGCAAAGTGATGAGAGTCAAACAAGAAGCTTGAATAGATAAGAATAGCAACTCTGTTAATAGTGAGGGGAAGAAGTACATGCTATAAGTTGCACTGCACCCTCGGCCTCACTAAGAAGCAGAACAGCCAGACTTGTGAAATTTTGGGAATCTTGAATGTTAATTGTATTGATTAATGTTAAGCGTCTACAGATAGGGAACACTCATTGGAGACCCACTTTGAACCCGCTCTGTGTTTAACACGAGAACTGCGAATGGGTGGGAGGATATTGATCGGTATGTGACTGTATTAAAATGTCCAGGTGAATCTTGTGAGTTTGGGAAACTTGAGGATGATTTCATCAGAGATAGAATTGTCTTCGGAACCAAAGATTCTGGTCTCCTGATAGAAGGGAAATTTACTCTCATCGTCAGCTGAAGAGTATTTGTAGGAGAACCGCAGGCATTGCACTACGCTGAGAAGCAATCCAAACCTTCCCAACACAAGTCCATGAAGGAAGGAGGGTCAACATACAGAAGGGCCAGCAGGAAGATCCAGAATGTAAATACTGTGAAGGAAAAGGAAGCCTGCCCACCGTGGGGAAAGCAATGCTCTAACTACAAGAAGCTGAACCACTTTGCATGCAAGCGTTGGCTGGGGAAAAAAAGAAAAGCAAGCCTTTAAAGACAGTTATTGGAGAGACGTCGAACAACAATCTGAATTCTACACCTTAGAATAGGTTAGGACAGTTTGTCAAGTCACGGGGCAGAAAATGGTTTGAGACTGTTCGAATGATGACAGCAGGAGAGAACCAATTTACCGCAAAGCATCAGATTAGCCACTGGTGCCACAGGCAACATCATGAGGTTCGCCGGCCTGTTTGCAGTGGCCCAAGGTGCTGTTCAAAAAATAGAGTTGAGGCTCTATGGTCGCAGGATGATCACCTGGGGAGGCCAGATTAAGCTGATTGTCCAATTCAAGTGGGGAATATTTTAAATTAGATATCTTCTGAGTAAATTTCTAGGGCCTTTGAATACCCTTCATAAACTTTCCATTTAGCTATATTTGTGGGGTAAGGGTATCCAGCACATCAATAATCAGACAGTATCCTTTGCACCAAACAGCAAAATCCAAGACCTGCATTCGGTACACAATTATTATCTTTATATGAGATTCAAGGGATTTTGTGGATGACAATATCACACAATTGGTAAGTGCAGAAGGAAGCCATGCAGCCCATTGTGTCTGCACCAGCTCTCTGAATGAGTAATTTACCTTGTCCCAATCTCCAGCCTTCTCCCCATAAACTTGCACATTTTCCCTTTTCAGATAACAGTCTAATTCCCTTTTGACTGCCTGGATTGAACCAGCTTCCACCAAACTGTCTGGCAGTGTATACCAGACCTGAGCCAATCTCTGCATGGAAACGTTTTCCTCACATCATTTGTGCCTTCCTGAGTGTAGCATGATAGATTGCGACTAAAGAATAATCCCATATTATTTCTATGGATGGGATTTAATGCACAAAAAGCAGTCTCGTTTTGGGTGTATGTAGCGGGATCTTTCTTGGCACCTGCAATGCTGAGAACGATCCCGCTATCAAACGGGACTCTTTGTTTCTAGCCTCAGTCGGGAATGCCCCGCCGAGGCCGTACTTACCTAATTTCCTGTACTGATGAGCTCAGCTCATCGGTGCAGAAGAGATTGGGGCACTATTATTAAATGTGGCCCCGATCTCTTGACCCACCTAAGACACCATACTGTCCCAACTTACTTTGAGGTCGTCCTTGTGCTACCCCCCCCCCACCCGACTTCTTGAGGGCAGGACACCCCCAGGCCTGATCCCTGGCATGGGCAGCCTGACACCTGTGCACCTTGGCACTGCCAGCCTGGCATCATGGCAGTGCCCTGACAGTCTGGCCGTGTCACCCAGGCACCCTGGCAGTGCAAGGGTGGCACCGTCAGGGTGCCTGGGTGGCACTTGCAAGCTGTCAGACTGGCAATGTCAAGGTGTCCAGGTGCCAGCAAGAGTGCCAGTGTATCACCCTGTCCAGAACCCGACCATGCAGGGGCTTCCAATGGCCTGGGAAATCCCCCATGGTGGCACTGCTCCTGGTCCATACTCGTGTGGGCCAGTGCTAAATGGTACCATGGCAAGGTCTCTCAGGCGAGATCCAGATCGCGGCATCTAGATCTCACGAGGCATTCCGCGTCTTGCAAATCTCAAGGGAGGCCTCTGATGAGATTTAACGGCCTCCTTGCATCACCGAGTGGGGCGCGATGAGGCCTTTCCATCGTGCCCTGTGAGTGACATAGCAGACAATTGCACGCAGCAGAGGCAAGTCCTATTGATAGTCATCTTTAATTGTGCAAATTGGTCTCCAGTAATATTCAGGGCTGCTTTAAACCAAGGCGTGAGTGGGTAGGGTGGGTTGGAGTGGGGGTTGGTGGTTCCTAAATCAGTGGGGGCAAAACTTTAAAGAACCAAGGATGGAAGGAGGGGAGTCACTGGTGTGGGAATGGCTGGGGAGTAACTTCATTGCAGTGTTAATGGAAGCCTACTTGTGACACTGATAAAGATTATTATTAAATCCCAATTGATGAAATAAAGTCAGGAACCTAGAGGTCATATTCATATCTGGATTTAGCCTGGAGGGTGTGAAGGTGGAAATGTATCCTCTGCACTCCCCAACACCCCCCCCCCCCCTCCTCCCCACCCCTACACACGCACATCTGCCCTCATCACCACCCCAGAAGTTGTCAGGTAAATGATTCAAATTCTCAATGAGCTCAGGAATTAGTTCAGTTCAGAATTCTGGCTTTGGCAGCGAGTGCACAGGTTTCCCGAGCTGTATGGAGTTCACAATGTATGAGCGGGACAGGGAATGCTTGTTCAGAGAAACTGACAGGCAGGGAAGCCTTCAAAAGACTGAAAATTAATAACTGCAACCCTGCTTGGGGAGGGTTGATCACACAGATCTGCTTCTGAGAGTATACTTTCACTGCTTGGTTAGGTGATTTCTGGTCCTGTAGTCCACATACCTTGATCTGATCTTCCATGCTTTCACTGTGGTAGGGGAACAGTTTATGTAGTTCTGCTTTAGACCCCTGATGAGGAACGAGAGGAACCGCACCAGCAACATTAGATGCAACATTTCTTCCCCAACCACAACCTGCTTTACTGAGATCCAGTTGGAAGGAGCCAAGACCCCCACCAAAGGCTCCACAGGTAGAGGATCAACATGCCTGAACATCAGTTCCTCAGGTGGTTCAGGTTGATGCCAACATCGGCAGCCTCCTAATAAAAAACCTCCTCAGTAGGCCAGGTGGGCAGTCATTGCCAAAGGTTGTCAAGGTGGCTTTAACTGGAGGGCCCCATCCCTACCCAAGTTCTCTGCTCTTGCTGGTGTTGCTGGTGCGGTTCCTCTCGTCCCTCATCAAGGTCTAACGCAGTGCTACATAAACTGCTCCCCTACCACAGTGAAAGCATGGAAGATCAGATCAAGGTATGTGGACTACAGGACCAGAAGTCACCTGCCAAGCAGTGAAAGTATACTCTCAGAAGAAGATCTGTGTCCATCAGTCCAGTGCTTAAACAGACAAACAGATTTCAGTCACCGCCTGATGGAAGATTGTTCGGATAAGACACCCACTACCAAACCGTATACCTCTTTGGGTCATGGATCCTTTGTCATTTAAGACTTCCTATATGAGTGTCTAAGATCTAAGCACTATTTAAAGTAAAGTGCACAGTTTATATATTTTAGTGGAATTTTATTGTATGAACATTTTAGATTATGAAATCTAAGTGGATACAGAGTTGGGAATCTGCCAACAGTCGTTTATTATCTGCTAACAAATTAACTTATTTCAGAGAAGTGTATATTTAAACATGGAAAATCCGATAAGTATCTATAAAACATTTACCCAATACATTTCTTATCAGAATAATAGGTTCATACTCACAAACTCTCCAGAGATTGTGGGCTGGATTCTCCAAAGCTCCACGCCGAAATCACCGGAATGCGATTGGCCGGAGAATCAGCTCCAATGCCGAAATCGGCTTTGACGCTGGTTTCAAGCCGATTTCCGACCCCCCACCACGACGGAATTGGGGCTCCTGCTGCACGGCCTGGAGAATCGCATTAGGTACCCCGACAACCGATTCTCCAGGCCCGGCCTGAGCGATTCTGCGACCCGAGTGGGCCGAAGTCACAACGGTGTGGTTCTAACCACCTATAGAAAATCGTGATGACAGTGTATTGGCTGATGCGGTGGTGGGAGGAGGTAGGAGTTGGCTTGCGGTTAACTGTGGGCTCCCGAAAAGGACGCCGGCCGTGTTTTCTGCGGGCGGGGGCCTGCCAGGGTCGGCGGAGGGGAGGGGTCGGGGGGGGGCACAGGTCAAGCTATTGGGGAGCCCTGACATGACAGGGCAGTGCCCACGCACCAAGCCCCATTACGTCGGCCATCTTGTTGGGCACCCACCCCGGGCGCTGGTTGAGCGCAGGGTTAAGGACCGTATGGGTGGGTGCTGACCCCACCCCCGGCTACCCCACTCAACCGGCAACACCCATCGGGGGACCATCCAGGGCCACACCGTCGGCAGCCCCCATTGAGGGCAGTGCCATCAAATGGTGGCCATGGCAGCAGGGATGGGCGCCAGGAGCGGGGGCATCGGCAGGGCGGCTGGGGGGATTTCAGTCACCACAAAGACGAGAGTAGTGGAATAATCGAGGTTTTATTGAGCAAAGATGTTGTGCCTCCTGTAGCTGCCACCAGAATGGGAGCAGCACCGGCGAGCACACATATTTATACGCTGCCTACTGGGCGGAGCCAGCAGGCAGGGATTTACCCATGTACCTCTATTACATGAGCCTTACCATAATACATATAATACTGCTAGTGGTGACTACCACAGGGACATGCGTGGCTGGGGCGAGCGGAGCCAACCGGGCGGCCATGTTGCTCATGGCACCTGGTTGTGCACGGGTCCATGTGCCATGTTAACATGTCCCCCCTCACCCCCGGAAATCAACATTTTTTTGGAACCACTTAGAGATGTTGCCGGCTGTGACGGGGGCCGCTGCCCTGCATGCAGCTCTGTCACAGCATGAGCGCAGGTGGCTCAGCGAGGAGGCGGAGGCTGCAACAGGCCGCAGAGGGGCAGGTGGCAGTCGCTCAGGCTGGAGGGCCTCCCGCCTGACAGGCCGAGGAGGAACAAGGTGAGGAGGAGGAGGTGGTGGTGCCAAGGAGGTGCCTGATGAGGCCCCGCGTGTACCGGCGCCGCATGGCCTTCGATGACCTCCCAGACCGGGCATGCAGGAGGAGACTGCTGATGAGCCGGGAAACCGTCGCTCCCATCTGCCACGTGATGGCACACCTGGCACCATGTGGGAGTGGGAGGGGGGGGGGGGGTCCTCTACTGGTGGTGAGTCGCTACCAGTGGCCGTCAAGGCGACAGTCGCCCTCAACTTCTATGCCACGGGGTCGTTCCATTCGTGGAGTGGGGATCTATCTGGCATCTCGCAGGAATTGGTGCACAAGTGATTCCATGCCATGACGGACATACAGGTCCCTGGACCGCGCCCACCAGAATGCCCAGGCAGCAGGGTTCGCTGCCGTCGCCAGGATGCCCCGGCTCCAGGGGGTCATCGATGGGGTGCATGTCGCCATGTGGCCATCAGCTGATAACAGGCCAATGTTCACGAACAGGAAGGGTTACTACTCCATGAACGTTCAGGTGAAACGTGCGTCGCTCAAAACGTCCCATGCTTGCTGGCCCTGCCGATGGCGTAGTGCAGCCTGCCGTGAATGGCCGGCAACCATGTCCCGCCCACCACGTTCTCCACATTCACCAGATGAAGATCCTGCATGTAAGCGCCCGGTACCCGGGCAGTGGCAGTGTGCATGACTCATTCATATTAGCACTATCATTCATCCCCGGCATGTCCGAAGGACCCCCCCACCCCCGGCTGCTGGGCGACAGGGATTACCTGTTGCGGTCGTAGCTGATGACGACAATACGGAGGTCACAGAGCGACGCGGAGACCTGATACAACGATGGCCATTTTGCGATCAGGAGTGTAGTGGAGAGTTGCTTCGGCGTACCGAAGATGCACTTCAGGTGCCTGGACCGCTCTGGAGGGGCCCTCCAGTACCCATCGGAGAGGGTCGGCTGCATCGTTGTGGTCTGCTGTGTCCTCCACAATATAGCCCAGCAGAGGATGTGCTGGAAGAGGATGAGGAGCAAGGGCAGGCCTATCCAGACGAGGAGGATGAGGGGGACGGGGAGGGGGAAAATGGGCGGGACATGGTTGCCGGCCATTCACGGCAGGCTGCACTACGCCATCGCAGGGCCAGCAAGCATGGGACGTTTCGAGCGACGCACGTTTCACCAACTAGGGGGGCAGGGGGATTGCTGTGCAGGGGCACGGGCACCACAATATCGCACCCCCTCACCACCTGACACCCTCACTTCCCCCACCACCGAACACCCTCACCTCCCCCACCACCAAACACCCTCGCCTCCCCCACCACCAAACACCCTCTCCTCCCCCACCAGCAAACACATGCACCTCCCACACCACCAAACACCCTCTCCTCCCCCACCACCAAACACCCTCTCCTCCCCCACCACCAAACACCCTCGCCTCCCCCACCACCAAACACCCTCTCCTCCCCCACCACCAAACACTCTCTCCTCCCCCACCACCAAACACCCTCGCCTCCCCCACCACCAAACACCCTCTCCTCCCCCACCACCAAACACCCTCTCCTCCCCCACCACCAAACACTCTCTCCTCCCCCACCACCAAACACTCTCTCCTCCCCCACCACCAAACACCCTCGCCTCCCCCACCACCAAACACCCTCGCCTCCCCCACCACCAAACACCCTCGCCTCCCCCACCACCAAACACTCTCTCCTCCCCCACCACCAAACACACGCACCTCCCACACCGCCGAACCACCCGCATGCACACCACTCCTCCATTTTATATCCATCTACAGCACAACGAGCTGGGGTCACTGGGTTGCCAGTGACAGCGGGTCTGGTTCACGGCATGGAGGATAATGACAGCCCACTCTGCGATGAGCTCCGATCTCCACATCGTTAGATAATGTCTGACTCATGCCCACGGTAGCACCTTCCACCCGGGTGATCTCTGCATACAAGCTGACCAGTCCATCACATGGCCCTGTCAAATCGCTGGGGACGGGGTGATGGGGACGTTCGGGAGGGTGAGGGTGGGCTGCACGGCCCACCAACTGGGCCTCATGCGTCCACCACCCCCACTCCCAGTGGCCGTAACTTACCACTCACCCCTACACCCATCAGATAGAGCACAGAGGCAGCTTTCAACGGTGTTAACATGTATTTAATGTGCAGAGGTATATACATTCTGTGCCCTAGCCCCTATAACTAAACTGTGCCCTGCACTTTTGCCAACTTAACTGGTGTCTAACATTCTGGCCTTACGGGCCCTAACCATACGCCTAGGTAGTTCCTCAGATGGTACAGCAGGACTGGAGGTGGACTGCTGTGACCCCTGCCCTGCAACTAGAGTCCCTGTTGGCGCATGTTTCCTGGGGAGGCCCAGGCTGGATGGGCCCGGCTGCTCTTCGGGCATCCCAGCTGGCGTGATGCCACCCTGTTCTGACCGCTGCCCACCAGATGCACCAGGGACAGGAGGGGGGGGAGTCCGAGGTGCTGCGATGTTCCGGCACCTCCTCTGCAGGAATCAGCGGTACGGGCCCCAGCATCATTTCCTCCCTTGGGGTGCCCGATGGTCCCCGGGCTTCTCCATGGGATGGGGATGCGAGCGGGGCCAAACCCCGATGCTCCCCCGATGCCTGGCGCTGCCAGTCCTGGATGCCCGCTCTGATATCGACCAGGGTCTGAACATTAGCGGCCATGGAGTTCAGGGAGTTGACCATCCCTGTCTGGGACTGTGCGACGCCGGCCAGCACCTGGGCAATGGCGCCGACGCTCTCAGCCATGGCCTGCTGAGACTGGGCCACATTGAGGAGCTCTGCCACAATCTACTGCTGGCTCTGGCACATGGCTGCCAGTGAGTCGGCAGCCCTGTCCTGGGCCACGCCCCCTGCCTGCACAGATAGCCCCAGGCCTTGCATAACCTGACCCATGACTGACACTGTTACCCCGATTACCTCCAGCGCGGACACCACCCGTGCGGTTTCAGCCTGGGTGGCACGCATGACCGGCACCACTCCCTGCTCCTGCAGGCAGTTGGACTCCTCCACCTGCATCTGCAGTTGCTGGAAACCCTACGTCTCTGACTGCACCAAAACTATGGGTGGGAGTGGATATTCCAGGAACCCGGGACCCGTCTGGGTGGCAGCTGGTTGCTGGGGCCGGTCTGCCCTCTGACCGTCCGGCCCCTCGGCTGCTCCTCCCTCCACCTGCTGTACCAGAGCGGCTGTGTGGTGCGCACCATTGAGTGTCCCAGAAGCCTCATCACTAAAGAGCCCAGCCGAGGTGATAGTCTCTGAGATGGTGGAGGGTGTAGGAGATTGCAGTGATGGAAAGTCAGTGTCATTGTCGGACCCGAAGTCCGGGGTCTCCTATGTCATGTTGTACTGTGTGTCTGTCCCCTGTGTGTCTGTCCCCTGTGTGTCTGTCCCCTGTGTGTCTGTCCCCTGTATGTTGGTCTCCTATGTCGTGGGGTGCTGTGTGTCGGTCCCCTGTGTGTTAGTCCCCTGTGTCGTGGTGTGTTGTGTGTTGGTCCCCTGTGTGTTGGTCCCCTGTGTTGTGGGTGTACTGTGTGTCGGTCCCCTGAGTGTTGATTTCTTGGCTCATCTCGGGCGGAGGACTGTTGTTACGGCTGCCCTCCCCGTCGGTGCTTGGGTCCCTGGGGGGCACCAGCCCTTGCACTGGCTGGAGGCGGGGGGGCGGCGGAGTGGCCGAGCTATCACGGGCTGGTCCTGCAAGACACAATACAGCATGTATGGTTAGACAGACAGACGGGGATGAGGCGTGCGGTGGTAAGCGGGTGGGGTGAGGGTGGTGGGGTGAGGGGGTGGGGTGAGGGGGATGGAGTGAGTGAGTGGGGTGAGGGGGTGGGGTGAGGGGGGTGGGGTGAGGGGGGTGGGGTGAGGGGGATGGGGTGGGGGGGTGGAGGGAGGTGGTGGGGTGAGGGGGTGGGGTGAGGGGGATGGGGTGGGGGGGTGGAGGGAGGGGGTGGGGTGAGGGGGTGGGGGTGAGGTGGATGGGCACAAATGTGTTGTGAGGGGCCACATACAGGCAGGGGGTTCTCACTTGGTGGCGACCGCCGACCTCCACATCGGCGACCTCGTGCTCCTCCGGCCCACCAACAATGTCCAGTGCCCTCTGCTCAGGCATGGTGAGGGGACGCAGTTCTGGTGGTCCCCCTCCAGTCTTCTCCCTTCTGGCGGTTATAGGGGGCGGGGGAGAAACACAAACAGCAACAGTGTTAGACGGTCCGACACATGCAGCCCAGGAGTTGGGTCTCTGATGGCATTAGTGCACAGGCCACCCGGCCATTGTGGCTGGCATGGGTGGGAGCAGCCATGTGGGTCAGGGTGGGGGTGGGACCTTCCCCCGGGGAGGGGGGGCTGGTCACGTGTGTGTGGGAGGTAGGGAGGTCGGTGCCAGGGGCACCGTGCCGTGTACTCACCCTGGCTGCCCTGAGGAGGTCGTGCAGCTTCTTTCTGCACTGGTCTGCAGTACTGGCCATCGCCCCGACGGCGTTGACGGACTCCGCCACTTACGCCCACACACGGCGAACAATGGCGCCTGCTGTCCTGCGGCACGGCCCGGGGTACAACACCAGCCTCCTCTCCTCCACACCGTCCAGGAGGGCGTCCAACTCGCCGTCCCTGAATCGCGGGGCTGCTCTTCTGGCGGCCAGCTTGCCTGCGGCGCTGAGCGTGAGGGGGGGAGAATGTTTATGAGCAGCCGCGGCTTCACGTCAATGACGGACCCGGCCGCTCCCTCGGGCGCTTCACGTTCCGCCCGTGCTAGCCCTTGTGGGCCGTTGAATAGCTCCACCTGGGGGCCCGATGACACCGTCGTAAATACTCCACGGTTTTCACGACGGCGCCAACACAGCCCCATTTTCGGAGAATCCAGCCCTGTTCGATGAGACAGGCGGCTTGAACAGAACTTTAACTCTTGCTCTCCCTTTCTGGGAGAGCTTGTGGGAAGAAGTGATTACCTTTCTTCTAGCTATTCTGTGAATAGCCCGTCCTGTCTTATCTGTCTAATGAGCACTTTCTTGACAATTTTGCAATTTCATCCGGTCTTATTGATAGTCTGTCTTTCAAAGCTGATTAATGTTCTTCAATATTGGTTTCGGTGTCAAACATTTTAACATGTACTCAGTCAATAGTTCATTCTAAAATTGACTTCATTTTGTTTATCACTCAAATGTCAAGAGTGCCAAATATATAGTTGAACAGCAGCTTTCAAGACTGACTCTCCCTTCTTATCTCTTATATTTTAGGAAATCATATGTTGCTCGGGGAGAGTGTTACTTAACTGGCATTTCATTATCTGGTGTGAGGGCCGCTTGTTATAGTTTAAAGCCACAATTTAAAATGAGTCATTAAAAAGAATTTAGTCTTTGAATTATGGGTCCTTTCTGAAAGTCTTTGTTTGAGGCAATTTAATTAGCCTAATTAGGTGAGGTAATGTTTCTCCAGTTGCATAGTGGCTTCTAAAATATGTCTGCTGTAGTGATTTTAATTTACATGGATTAAAACACACGGAATTCTCTGTTGGCGGGATCCTCCGGTCCACGGGCAGCGCACCCACACCCGCGGGTTTCCTGAAGGCGTGAGGTAGCCACAATGGGAAACCCCATTGTCCGGCTGAGGGAACGGAGAATCACGCTGTCGGCAGGGGCGCGCCATGCCGGGAAATGCGGCTGGCGGACGGCAGAATCCTACCCTGGGATTAATTTATGTATTAATTTCTGATTCTTGTAAGTGTCTTTATTTTAACCTGAATTCTATGATCAGTGTGATATTCATTGCAATTTGCGACGTCAAAACATCTCGCGAGTTTCAACAGAATCTCATGAGACATAATCCATTAGGCTCATTTGAATATGCATTTGTTGGATTTACCCGGGTCCCACGACTCAACTGCCACACCTGGGAGACCTCGCCAGGGCACCATTTAGTACTGGTCCACACAAATGTAGGCCAGGAGGCACATGGGGGGTCTCCCAGGCCATTGGAGACTCCCAGGTGACCGGGGCAGGACAGGGTGACACCCTGGCTCTCCCTCTAGCACCTGGGCACTGCCAGCCTAGCACCCTGGTAATGCCACCTTGGTCGTGCCAGGGTGCCTAGGTGCTAGGTTGGCACTGCCAGCGGTCACGCCCTGGGGGATTTGCCAGGTAGAGGGGGGGTGAGTGGGGTTTTCCGGGGACCTCCCTAAGGATGAGGGGTCCCAAAAATGAGGGGGTTCCTGAAAGGGGGGGAGAAGATCGGGGCTGCCAGTCAAAATGGCACCCCAATCTGTGAGGAAATCCCTCTAAATGGGGCCTTGGCAGAGAGAATCTCCACAAGGCTAAAGAAGATCGTGCCAATAAGTGTTCCAACCGAGATTGAATAGTGTGCGCTTCACGTTTTTGTTGGTCCTCTATTCCTTCCACGATTCAGGACATGCAAATGGGCCAGCGCTCTGCCAGTGCAAAGTGGAAGAAATCCCCGACCCCGGGAGGTGTAACCTGCCCTGGCTTTCGGGAGCCTGAAATGGACATGCTGTTCAAAGCCAATGGGGAGAGGAGAGACACCCTCTTCCCCACAGTGGGTTGCAGACTCAAGCCTGCCGTGTTGAACAGCACCCAGGAGTTGGCGGCAGAGGCAGTCAGCACTGCCAGCCTCACCAGTAGGAGACAGCTTGTGATTCTGAGGGGTGGGGGGGGGGGGTTCACTCTCCTAAGGCTATGCTGCAGGTGTCCTTTGGGGTGAGTTCTGTTAATCCACTGTTTCCTATGCAGCCGGTCAATGGGGTTTCCCATTGTGGGGCAGCCCCACGCCGTCGGGAAACCCCCGGGCGCTGGCAAAACGGAGAATCCCGCTGGCGGAGAATCCAGGCCTTAGTTTTGCATGCGCCCACAGGCACAGGGCGCAACCTTCGATAATGCCACCAGTGAGGGACCAGAGCATGACGTTGGGAGTTTTCACCAGGTGCAAAATGCATTTCTTCCATTCACACTATTTTCTTGCCCAATCGCAATTCTTGCTGCCCATGAAGTAGAGAATTCAGCCCAGTAATTAAATATTACTCAGTAATTGTACAATGAAATTATGCTCCCAGATAGTTTCAATTATGCTATCTGAAATCCTCTAGTTATCTTATCTACCTTTGCTCTCCATAAAGCATTAATATTAGAAAGCTAACAAATTTACAGCCAGCTGACTCACACTTAAAGGTACTTAAGGCACAAATAGAATGGCATAGATAAGACTCGCCCAGCATAATAATCAGTGAATAATGTTACCTGGTTTGTGCATTTATATTCACTTAATGGAACAATGCAGCTCACTCACTGTTATCAAACCTTCATTAGTATTTATCAAAGGAATCGACAGATAATATCATTATTGTCCAATCCTACAAATTTTTTTTTGCCATACAAGCTCTATTTCCTTTTGCACCTGTCTCTGTCCAGCAATACTTAACAACTGATACTTGAGAGAATTTCCACTCTCAAACCTCAGCTATTATTATTGAGAAAACTACTTGGCAATCCAGGAAATTTGCCAGTTTTTGTCATTCCTTCCGCTAATCTAGTACTTTTTTTGGACCATTTTCTATGCAGTTGGCTGTGGGATTTATTTATACTACTGCAGGAAATAACTTCATTGTCTGTAAAGTGTTGGGATGGCTTCTATCAGAACAATGAAGGGGGATTTCATAGAAACCTTTCAAATTCTAAAATGACTAGGGTAGATGCAAGAAGGATGTGTCCGTTGGTGGGGATGTCCAGAACCAGGGGTCACAGTCTGAGGATACGGGGTGGACCATTTCAAACAGTGATGAGAATAAATTCCTTTACTCAGAGAGTGGTGAGCCTGTGGAATTTGTTACTCCAGGAAGTAGTTGAGGCCAAAACAGTTTTTAAGAAGCGTTTAGATATAGCACTTGGGTGAAGGAGTTCAAAGGGGGATTAAGCTATTGAGTTGGATGATCATCCATGATCATAATGAAAGGCGGAGCAGCCTCAAAGGGCCAATTAGCTTCCTCCTGCTCCTATTTTCTATGTTTCTATAAACTGAGAATATGGTAGGCACTATATTAATCTATATTATGTGCTGTTACAGACAGGGGAGAGATGATAGGGATTGTATCCCCTTTGTCCACTTTGAGAGAGGGAGTAGCCCTGGGAGTCCTCAACATTGACTCTGGACTACATTAAGTCTCATGGCATCAGTTGAGACATGACAAGGAATCACACCCTACATATCCCACCCCAACAGCTAGTGAATCATACCCCTCCATGTTGAACATCACTTGGAGGAAGCACTGAGGGTAGCAAGAGCACAGAATGTACGATGGGTACAATGTCCATCACCAAGAGTGGTGGGGTAACATCACAGACTGAGCTAGTTGGATCCTAAAGGATGTAGCTGCCTGACTAGATCTATGGCACGTTCTGAGGGAACCAACAAGAGGGAAAAACCTATTTGACCTGGTCCTCACCAATCTACTTGCCACAGATGCAACTGTCCATGGTAGTATTGGTAGGAGTGACTCCTGCACAGTCCTTGTGGAGACAAGGTCCCGTCATCACATTGAGATACCGTTCATCATGATGTGCAGCACCATTATCGTGCTAAATGAGATAGATTTCGAACAGATCGAGCAACCTAAGACTGGGCTTCCAAGAGGTTCTGTGGTCCATCAGCAGCAGCAAAATTGTATTCAACCACAGTCTGTAATCTCATGACCTGACATACCACTTACTCTACCATTACCACAAAGCCAAGGGGATCAACCCTGGTTCAGCAGGGCATGCCAGGAACAACACCAGGCAGACCTAAAAATGAGATGTCAACCTGGTGAAGCTCTAATACTGCACTACCAAACAGCAGAAGCAGCAAGTAATTGATAGAGCTAAACAATCCCACAACAAAAGGATCAGATTGAAGCTCTGTAGTTTTATCCAGTCATGAATGGTGGTGGATAATGAAACAACTAACTGAATGAGGAGGATCCACAATGTGCCCAGCACATCAGGGCAAAAGACAAGCCTGAAGACTTTGCAACCATCTTCAGCCAGAAGTGCCGAGTGGATGATCCAACTTGGCTCCTCCTGAGGACCTCAGCGTCACTGGTCTTCAGCAAATTTGATTCACACACAAAGCGCAAGTTAGACATCTAGGCCCACTCTCCCATCCTATTATCATACCCCCAACTAACCTGAACATCTTTGGACACTAAGGAGTAATTTAGCATGGCCAATCCACCTAACCTGCACATCTTTGGACTGTGGGAGGAAACTGGAGCACCCGGAGGAAACCCACGTGGACAAAGGGAGAATGTGCAGACTCTGCGCAGACAGTGACCCAATTGAACCCTGGTCCCTAGCGCTGTGAGGCAGCTGTGCTAACCACTGTGTCACCATGTTCCCGATAGGTTAAGTAAGTTGGAAAAAATGTGGCAGATGGAGTAATGCAGGAAAATGTGTACTTGTGCACTTTGACAAGAAGAATAGAAACGCAACATATTATTTTAAAAGAGAGAGATTGCGAAACATTGTGTTGCAGAGCAATCTTGAAGTCCTGGTACGTGGACCACAAAGTATGTAGATAGTGATTAGGAAGGTAAATAGAAAATTGGCATTTATTGCAGGATAAATTGAGTATAGTTTTGCAACAGTTTACAGGGCATTGGTGAGGCTGTACTGTGTACAGAAAGGATATAATTGCAATAGAAGCAGTTCAGAGAAGGTTCACTTGATTAATTCCTGGACCTTTATCTACTGGAGTTTAAAAGAATAAGAGGTGATCTTACTGAAACATATAAAATCCTGAGGGATGAGGATGTGAGAGTATGTTCTCCCTTTTGGGAAAGATGAGAACTAAGGGACACAATTCATAAATAAGACCGAGATGAGGAGAATTATTTTTTTCTTTCAGAGGACTGTGAGTTTGTAGAATTCTTTTCCCCAGAGAGCAGTGGAGGCTGGCTCATTGAATACTTTTAATGCTGAGTTGTATAGATTATTGATTAATAATGGAGTTATGGGCTAGACAGGAGAGTAAAATTGACTCCTCCAGAGTCCTTGTGGCTGCAATTCATGCTGGAAAAGCTCATACGTGTGACATCCCTTGACATACGAGGGCACTTGCAGCATCTTCTTTCACTCATCTCTAGATAAGAACACAGTCTGCGATACACCCCCCAAAAAACAGCCTCTTGATCTTATAAAAACCCGTTCCTTCTTGCTGCTGAGGCCCTTTCACCTCTTGGCCCTGTGCCAACCAACATTGGGCCCTCCTCGTCCTCATCTGGATGAGAGCCATTATCAAGGTAGAGTTGCCTGCAGCCTGCATCATCAACGCTTCCGTGTAAGTGTGAATGACTTGAAGTGATACATTTAGTGAGCATGTTTTTTACAGCTTTACCTTAATCTCACAACCAGCAGCCAAATGCTAAGCCTTTCAAATGGTCTCTGTGGAGACAAGGCATCACCACACCCAAAATGCATATGGAGACATTGACCAGGGTGATGAGAACCATGCTCTACAAGCCTAACACAGACACTTTCTGCTTGTCTCCACAGCCCTAGAGATTCGATAGAGACACCATTGCCTTGGCAACATAGAAAGAATAACAAGTTGATCCCTTGTCAGCCATGACCATTCACCTGCGAGGATAGAGATTTGGATTCACTAATTCGCTGCCATCCACCAGCTCTGCTCCTTGGAGGTATCCACCTCCCTCCCTCCCTTCATCCCTGCCTCTGACTGCAGCCAATGGAAAATAGCACAGAATGAATGGCAGTTCCACATCTTGTTGGATCACAATGCTATGAGACCCCTGGGTCGGGAGCAAACCTGCTGCAATGCGGACTTTACCAAAGAGAGAACACAAGTGAGCATCTTTGACATCTAGTTGCCTCATAATTATTAAGAGTGACCCTTTCATTACTTGTGCTGACCTTGAACTTCACCCAGCCAAAAAGGCTCTCCTCCCACCTCCAGGGATATCACTGACAGACTGCAAGGGCAGATTGGAAAAATAATCCCGGCTGCCTTTCAAACTCACTCCATCTATTACCCGCTCCCTGTCACCGAACAATACCCACCCCCCCACCCCCAACACCATAGATCGACGAAATATCACCATCCCCTCCCTCTGCCACCCTTGAATCTCCTCCCATTACTCTGGATCCTATCACAATCCACCTCCACATGCCATTCTTCCTCTCAAAGTTGACACCCATGAGTGTACCCCTAGCCACCCTGCCCCCTTCTGTCATCCAAGCCACCTGTTTGTCTCCATCTGTGAGTCACCTAATGGGACCTTCACCGACCAACTCTCACCCTGAATCTCCCACCCTACCACATCCCATCTCCACTCTCTGTGATGCACAGCCCCACACCCCCCATTACCAGTACCCTGAGTTCTCCCCACAGCACCCCAGCGTTGATACCACTGACCTTACTCTCCAAGACGTTTGCCCTTTTCACCGGACATTCCTTCCCACTAACGCATATTCTCCCATCTTTTCCCGATATGCCGACCTCCCCTAGCTTTTGTCCCACCTTTCCAGCCTAACCCCCTCCCTTCTAGTTTTCACCTTCCCTTATCCAGCCTCGGTGCAGTGTTTACGAATGACACCTGGGTGAAGTTATGTGAGGTTCCAAGAAGGAGAAAGCAATACCTTTATACCTCAAAGTCGATGATGAAATGAAACTTATCAGGTGCCTGCCATTTACATACAGTCGGGAAACAAACCATTCTAAATTCTCGCTGGTGGGGCTCTTAATTTGGAGAGGAATGTAATTCCAGAGAGTTGACCCGTTAATAAACATTCATGAGATGCAAATTAATGCAAATGTGGTTTGCAACAGATCAGTGGGAAGCGAGGCCCGCCTTTAACCCACCATTAAAGTCGGGAGAACAACTTTCCAATCTTATTTCCTGCCGGCAGGAAACTTACTTTTTTTTATCACACCTGGTTGAAGACTCGGGAGTGACCGGTCAAAGGTTTGCACCAAAGTCTCCATGACAGCCACCATCCTAACCTCATTGCGTTAAAGTGTCGGCACAATCACCTCAGGGAGAAAGCGGAGAACCTCTCCATGGAGCCTTTAAATCTGAGGACTGTACCAGACATCCCTTCTTAATTTTCCCATGTTTACTTGAAACATGACTGAGTCCAGAGGCTTGTCATCTGACTGGGAATCAACAGATTCCTTGTCTCCAGCAATCCTTCGAGTGCCGGAAAGTTTGGACGTCGCTGCCTCCACCTGCTATGGATCAGACAGTACAATGTTCTCAACAGATTGTGTCCCTGAGGCTAATCTAGCACGAGGTTCCACTAAAGTGTGTGTTTCTGTGATGTGGAAGGTGTGGTTGAGAGCTGTGATGGTTCCTCTATTACCTCTTATGGGCTGCTGTCAGCACTGGAGTTGTAGACCTGGCTGGTGGACTCCCTGGGCTGCTTCCCAGATGTGTCTGTGAAAGAAAGGAGAATTCAATAGTGCATGGCAGAGACCTGAGAAAATGGAGACATGACTTACAGCATTAGTGACTGATGGATATGGCAATGTAGGATCCTCACTTGATTAATCACCACCAACCTCAGTCTCAGCACAGGAGTGGTCTACATCCTCCCTGGCCAGCAGGATGGCTCTCTCCTCAAACTCCATGAGGACCTTCTGTTCTGGCATCCCTCCACCCATCTGGGATCTCTCCCTCTATAGTGCCAGCTTGACCTTCATGAAAATAGCTGAAGAGAATGTAAGCAGGTTGCATGCCAGGGCAGATGATAAGGATGTCTGGCATGTGTGGATGGTGAGTGGGACCAGTAAGATGATGAGGACACGACCCACTGCAGAGATGAAGATGTGTGTGGGAGAGTGAGTGGTGGTGTCCCTTGCATTGGCAGTGAGATCCCTATGTATGTGTAATGGGTCTGTGAGAGTGTGTGCGTTGAGAGTGATGAGGAGAGAAACTTACCTTGGCAGAACAGAGATCATTCATCGTCTTGCGGCACTAGATTACTGCCCACCTCTGCAAGGATAGGCACAATCATCAGGCCACCACATTCAAAAGCCATCCCTGCATACAGCTAGCACACTTGACATTGGGACGTCATGGCTGTGAAATCTAAGAAGCATATTGCCCCGAAATTCACCAATGCTTCCCTGGAGCGCCTGCTCAATGCAGTGGAATCCTGCCGCGATGTGATATATCCGTGCTCTGCATGAGACCTGCCAGCAAGATCATCAATCCAGTATAGGAGGAGGTGGCAGCGGCGATCAGTGAATAGGATGGAGGTGTGGGCTTTCCAAGGGCCAGTGCAGACTCAATGGGCCAAATGGCCTCCTTCTGCACTGTAAAGTCTGTGATTTTATGATTCCATTTTGCAGATTTAAAGGCATGGTAGAATCCATAATTCGGGTGCTAATGGGCTTACCCCTAACCTGGGATAGCTGCCATATTTAAATTTAAGCCCAGTGGGCTACCCAGCTGGCCTGTAAAGCAAAACAAGGTCAGCAGCGCGGGTTCAATTCCCGTACCGGCCTCCCCAAACAGGCGCCGGAATGTGGCGACTAGGGGCTTTTCACAGTAACCTCATTTGAAGCCTATTGTGACAATAAGCGATTTTCATTTCATTTTTCATTTCATTTCCTTTTGGAGAGTTTGAGATTGAAATGAATGAACTGCAGACCATGGCAACAATCCTTTCCGCCTCCACTGAAACATGCCCAAATATTATTTATGTTCCTTTCATGCTTTTGGTGACTGGTCAACAGAACTCCAACCCAAATGATAAAGTGATTCTCACTTGCTCATAATTCCATTGGCAGTACAGTGACTCACATTTGCTCATGATCTGTATCTTTGGGAATAAAAGTGTAAATGTTAATATTAAGCCCTTACAATTTACCTATAAACAACAGAAATATGGGTGGACTAGTGTTCTGCAAAAATAAATTCAGCTGAAATGCATCCATATCATTCAATAATCACATTTGGAACTTCTCAACGGTACAATGTGCATTAAAAAGACAATTCAAAATTTTCAAAAATGTCCATATCCAATGCATATATTATTTGAAGGTGCTGATGAGTTCAGTGTAGAACTGTCATTTGAAACTAATTCTATAGGATGAGGGTCTGGCACATATTAGGTTAATGTGGGACTGAGTATGTTACCACTATTGGTATTTTAAAATCATTAGTTTAAGTGCGACTACCATTTTCCAGTTTGAATTAATATGTTCTTAAGCATTTTCTGCTCAAATTAATGGACGCAATTTTAATTAAAAAGCTGAACCGGTATTATTGGAAACCAGCCAGATGAGTTAAGTAGACAGCCTTAATTGTGGGACAATCAAAGAATAAGTAATTCATTAATAGAAATGTTAGAAAGCTGGAAATGTAATTTGGAACACAAATATTTGTAACTTTTATAGCTATAAACGTATTATTAACACTAGATTATTGACACAGACTCTTAGAGTGCTATGGGAATAAGAATATTTTGTGATTCTCATGCCACAAAATAAAGAGAAAACATGAATAATAACCGTGACTAGGAGAACTGATTAGGATCTTGGGCGTCATTCTCCGACCCCCCGCTGGGTCGGAGAATCGCCGGGGGCTGCCGTGAATCCCGCCCCCGCCGGTTGCCGAAGCCTCCGGCACCGGAGATTGGGCGGGGGTGGTAATCGCGCCGCGCCGGTTGGCAGGCCCCCCCGCGCGATTCTTCAGCCTGGATGGGCCGAGGTCCCGCCGATAAATTGCCTGTCCCGCCGGCGTAAATTAGAGTACCTATTTACCGGCGGGACAAGGCGGCGTGGGCGGGCTCCGGGGTCCTGGGGGGGGACGCGGGACGATCTGACCCCGGGGGGTGCCCCCACAGTGGCCTGGCCCGCGATCGGGGCACACCGATCCGCGGGCGGGCCTGTACCGTGGGGGCACTCTTTCCCTTCCGCCTCCGCAACGGTCTCCACCATGGCGGAGGCGGAAGAGACTCTCCCCACTGCGCATGCGCGGGAAACTGTCAGCAGCCGCTGACGCTCCCGCGCATGCGCCGCCCCGACATGTCATTTCCGCGCCAGCTGGCGGGGCAACAAAGGCCGTTTCCGCCAGCTGGCGGGGCGGAAATCCCTCCGGCGCCGGCCTAGCCCCTCAATGTTGGGGCTCGCCCCCCAAAGATGCGGAGCATTCCGCACCTTTGGGGCAGCGCAATGCCCGCCTGATTGGCGCCGTTTTGGGCGCCAGTCGGCGGACATCGCGCCGTTTGGGGAGAATTTCGCCCCTTGTCTCAGTGACCTCAACCCCAAATAACAGACAGCGATATTGACCAATTATTGGTCAACATTTAACCTACCTAAAGATAAGGGCCGGGATTCTCCGAACCACCGCAACGTGGGGGCGGAAAATGGGGCCTCAGACCTGCGATATCGGGTCCGATGCTGGGACGCGATTCTCCGGCGATCGGAGAATCGGCGCCAGTCGTGTGGGCGCGCTCGACGCGACACCTGTCGAGGGCTGTTGGAAGCGGATCCGCGGCAATTCTCCGCAGTCGACCGGCCGAGTTCCCGCCGGCGTTGTTCACATATGGTTCCACCCTGCGGGAGCTCGGCTTAACAGCTGCGGTGGCCATCCTGGTGGGGGGCAGGGGGATCAGTCTCTGGGGGTGGGGGGGGGGGGCCTCCACGACAGTCAGGCCCGCAATCAGGGGCCACCGATCGGCAGGTGCGTGCGATCTGGCAGGGACCTCCTTTCTTCTGCGCCGGCCCGCTGTGTGGCTCCGCCATGTTGCGTGGCGCGGAACGGCAGCTGGTGCAGCGCGAGCACTCTGGCGTTGTGCTAGCCCCATGTGAGCTACAGAATCGCTGGACCAAGAAGCCCGTTGACGCCGGCGTGAAACCCTCCGGTGTTTACGCCGCCGTCAACACTTAGCCGCGATTTTAGAGAATCCCGGCCAAGAGCTATAGTTTGATAAGAAGCTTTGGCTGAAATCTGAGACAACATGCGTAATTATCTAAAAGCTAAAAGGCTAATTTTCATTTCATTATCGACACGTTATAGACCAACTGGCTGCGGTGTGCTTTCAATTTGTAAGGACTAAAAATCATAGAATCCCTGCAGTGCAGAAGGAGGTCATTTGGCCCATCGGATCAGCACGCCCATTGCTCCGATAGAGCACCCTACCTAGGCCCAACCCATGCTCTATCCTCATAACCTCACTTAACCTTTGGGCAACATGACCAATTCACCTAACCTGCACAGCTTTGGACTGTAGGAGAAAACCAAAGCACCCGGAAGAAACCCACGAGACACGGGGAGAACGTGCAAACCCCACACAGACACCTGATGTCGGAATTGAACCCGGGACCCTGACGCTCTGATGCAGCATTGCTAACCACTGTGCCACCGTGCCACCACTTATACAAAAGGGTCTTGAGAAGACATTTTGGGTAAGGGCAGGGACAGAGGACGAGAGGGCAGAGACAGGATGGCAGACAGACAGATAGACAAAGGCAGAGAGAGAAATGCGAAGAGAGATGTAAAGAGAAAGACATGGGTAGCGAGGGAGAGGTAGAGCTATTTACAAGAGGCAAAGTAGAAGAGAGGTGGTAAGAGAAAAATGTTCACGGAGAGATGCTGAGAGCTGTCTTCACTGTTTTTCAGAGTCATTATTTCACGACTTGGTCTGGTGTAAGTCTGTTCAATTGTTAAAGTTAAGCTTCCTCTTCTTACTGTTAATTACTGATGATTGCTATTAATTGACACTTTTCCTTTTATCTTTCTGATTTGTTACCTTTTTAATGGTTAATAAACTTTCTGAATTCACCATTGAAAATGTTCTTCTTGCCACATGGTTAGTCTCTTAAAGCTGAGGATGATTTACGATTGGGGGTTATTGCAAACAAGTGAACCCCATAAATCTTAGTTCATAAATCAAATTAAAAACTACTTAAACTGCTCACATGGCGGTGTGAGAAAACATGTGACATGAAACTAGGGACCAGTCTTGTGTTGGACAGAGCTAGGAGTCAGCTCCTAGCTTGAACTCTTTACTGTGTTGTCATGATAGGGAGATATTAGGAACTTGGTTCCAGAACTGGGGTCCATGATATAGCAGGCAATTTAGGGGTCAAACAGACTGAAGGAAAAGACTGCTAGCAGCAGAGCCTGAGGGATATGCCCACAGTCTGAGTCACCTTGTCCCATTCAGTCTTAACCTCATGAGTGGGAATACACAGGATGTCCCGGTTCAGCCAGGATGATCGACTCAGGATCCATTGTCATTTGGGTCAACCTTGTTTGACCAATCTTCAGCAAATCACAGAGTCTGATGATCTATTTGTCCATCAATGGAAGGTTAGTTGCATATAAATGGCATAGTTCTGTTCTTTTGTATAAACGGGAGTGGGCAAAAAGCCAAGATAACTAGAATAGATTCATGTCTGGCCACCTCAGGGGACACCTTTGTTAGAGGGGAGGAATGTAGAGAGAGATCGAGGAAATACTATTTGAACAGAGAAGGCTGTGGAATTGATCAGGGAGGTCATGAAAGTTGTGACCAAGGCAGAGGTGGAAAAAAGATTCTGAATAAATGTTCCTCACAGAAGAAAAGTGATTTGTAAATGCAAGTATTGCATTTGTCTGTTTGTGTAAGTGGAACAAGAGCTGCCTGTCCTTGTACAGTGTTGTGTAATGCGAATCCATGTGTTGAGGCTAAGAAACTGCATGTATTCTGTTAGTGTTAGATGAAGTAAATATTGTTTTCCTTTCTTTTGTTTTAATAAAATTTGTTTATTAAGTAACCAAGCCCTATTTCTTATATTGTCACTCCCGGAATGAATCGATCTTTCTGCACAGTCTTAAAACTTTAACAAGATGCATCTCTGGTTCAGTATCTTAGCAACTGTTGAGGGCTGACCAGGCATCTGCAACAGTGTATATGTATATGGTTCTTGTAGTCAATAAATATATACAGTTAATTTATTTAAGACTGTGAATACATCATTAAGACTAATGAACGGTATCCAATACCCAACCACATGATGGCAGTAAATGAAAAAACCCACAACCTTGCAAAAATGCAGAGAGAAAGTAAAATCCTGCAAGTCTGAAGAAAAATTTCAAGAAGCGTTCTCACTTGAACAACAGCTCAAGAAGCAAACATGCAGAGGAAAATCACTGGGATAAAGCTCCGAAGAAAGGCTTGGAAGCTCAAGGCAAAGATTATAACATTCTCACTGCAGCAGAAGACTTGGAAGTCCAGTTTCAGTTCCAAGAGTACAGAGTCAGCAGGCCTAGCAGGGGTGAGCTAACACGTCTTAATTATGAGATACAGCAAGCCCTGAGAAACTTTTATATAGTTCAGTGGTCAGAAATTACGGCTTAAAAACTCTGTTGGAAAAACCCAACTCACAAGTTGGCGTCTGAGCATGCTAGCTCTTGGAAGAAAAAATATTAATGAATTAAATTGGTAGAATCATGGTGAAGGAGTGAGCTTGAAAGACCAGCAAAGGCTGGTCTAGGTAGAACCCTACCTAGGCCCATTCCCCATCCTATCCCTGTAACCCCACCTAACCTGCACATCCCGAGATACTAAGGGGTAATTTTATCATGGCCAATTCACCTAAGCTGCACATTTTTGGACTGTCAGAGAAAACCGGAGCACCCGGAGGAAACCCACGCAGACATGGGGAGAAAGTGCAACCTCCACACTGACAGTCACCAAAGGCCAGAATTGAATCTGGGCTCTGGCGCTGTGAGGCAGCAGTGCCAACCACTGTGCCACTCCACAATCTAAACCTCGAGAAAACTGCCCAGAATGTTAGGCTATCTGATCTCCATGTGCAGGCAGCACAGCTCCTTTTTAGGAGGAGGAGCTACACCACAGTACAAAGGAAACCCCACAGTCCTGTCAGCTAATTAGGGAAACAGGGACACTCCAGTCCAAGGGAAGCAATACCATAATTGACCAGTAAAGCGACCATGATAGCGCTGTGGAGCAAAGCACCCTCACAGGCAAGATCAAAGCCTTACAATTTCAACTCAGTGCTTTCAATGTATCAGGGTTGGACACGTTGGCAAACTGTTCAGTGCCAAAACATCAAAACACGCAGAAGATCCAAAGATGATCGACAAAGTCAAGAAGCCATGCTTCCTGGGTGAGGTCAACAATCCTGGTTTTTTGTTTTGAATGCAGACATTTCAGCCATCTCACACACTTGAAACTGGACATGGGAACTAGTGTTACGGTCATGTCGAACAGAAAACCATGGCTGATGACTCAAAGGCTAATACCAACGACAACACATCTACAGAGAGCAGGAGGCATGAAGCTCCCAGTGAAAGGCACCTTGCAGGCTAAACTGAGATAACAAGGATCAAAGAATCCAAGAAACTTATGCTTCTTGCAGTTAAAATACTGCTTTCCCCATGCTGGACAATCTTTCTTTTCCTGAGCGTGCTCTCCTCTGCAGTATTTGCATCTTGCTCTTTGTCCACAATTGTTCCGCTCTTTTGGCTTTGACTGTCTCTTACCATAATGTATCCCCTTGTCTGCTGTGCCATACATATGCCCCAGCTGACAATTCCCAGCTTCCACATCTTGACGCACTTTTATTGTTTTCTTTAGTTTCTCATCTTTCAGTTGACTTGCTCTCATCTTGGGATCTCTCATGTCTAGGATCAATATATCTTTAATCAGATCATCTTTTAGCTGACCAAATCACATGATTCTGCGAACTGCATTACTACCATGCTGTAATGTTCAATGGTCTTGTTTTCACTCTGAACTCTACTGTTGAATACGTAACATTTATATGTAACATTCATTCGTAATTCAAAATCTGCATACAAGTCTTTCAAAATCATTGTCATCTTTTTTGCTCATTTGATAGATTTAGAGTGGTATATACCTTGTAGCAGTTCTTCCCCAGCAGTATTAACACTGTGCCTACTCTTATCACTTCAGGCTTGTTAATTAAGTCTGTTGCAATGACATAGTTTTTCCGCTGTAAGTGGAATAATTTGTCAGTTATTCCATGTATCACTGACCAACGTAACTGGACAGGGGATGGGAAAATTTATTGAAGCCATTTTTATTCAATCCGTAATTTTCTTGCAGCCTTTGTTTGCGTTCATTTTGTCATTTTCTCTGCACGTCGTAATTTCACATGCAGCAGTGTGTGCTTTTTTTGACCTTTTTTTGAGTTCCTGGATTCTCAGTGTCTTCCCTGAATCATTTCCAGCATTCAAAATCACCCAAACAGCCCCTTTCATACTGAACAAAAGAGATAAGCAAAACTCTTCACAGGACGGGGGTGACTGAAAAACACATGCAAGATCACATTGAGGGAGGATGCTAAATCCCTGTGCTTATTCACACCACTAAAGATTCTTCACCCACTCATCAAGCAAGTCCAGCAACAGCTGCACAGGATAATGAGAGTCATCTCCCCATTCACACAACCAAACGCATTGTGTTCCAGGATGATCCCAATCCAAAAATCAAACGGGTCCTTTCGTATTTACATTAACTTGACGCAACTCAATAAAGATACAACCTGAGAAATACATATCATGTCTTCAGTGGATGAAAACATGAAAAGGAGATTCTGCTTTAATCACCTGCTATTTAGAATCACTTCGCCATCAGAAATATTTCAGCATACGATGTTGGCCATTTTCCAAGGCATATCGGAAGTTATGTGCCACATGGATGGTGTATTGGTTTGTGAAACAATAGGGTAGGAACATGGCAAGAGACTCACAGCGTTCTAAGAACACCTTCAGCAATCAATCAGGGCTGACGTTGAATGAGGAATTTGAGTTCTCCAAGACATTAGTTCAGTTCCTGGGCCACATTGTCAGCAATAAAGGCATAACGGCAGAGCCATAGAAAACTAAAGTTATTACTGAGATCCCAACCCCATCATCCATTCCAGACCTCCTGCTATTCTTGGGGATGGTGAACTAGCTGGCAAAAATTTTACTGAATTTGGTACAGGTCACAGTACCTTTGAGGCATCTGCTTAAGAAAGACCAGGCATGTGCTCGGGCTCATATCATGAGCAAGCATCCACTAGCAACAAGGTAATCTGCTTTCTATTGATGTTCTGGCCCATTGGTCAGAGGCTAGGATTCCTGCAATGACTAACTCACCTCCTGACGCCCAAAGCCTACAAAATCTACAGGGCAAAAGTCAGAAATGTGATGGACTATTCTCCTGGATGAGTGCACCTCCAACAACATTTAAGAAGCTTGACACCATCCAGGACAAAGCAGCCTGCTTGATTGGCACCCCTTCCACAAACTTTCACTCCCTCTAGCACTGGCCCACAATAGTAGCAGTGTGTCTCATCTACAAGATGCACTGCAGGAACTCACCAAGGCTCCTTAGACAGTGTTTTCCTCAACCACGACTGCTACCATCTAAAAGGACAAGGGCAGCAGATATATGGGAACATCACCAACAGGAAATTCATGTTCAAGTCACTCATTATTCTGACTTGGAAATATATCACTGTCCAGGGTAAAACCCAAACAATGGCAGGCACAATTTCCACCAAACAGGACATCAATCGCATCGAAGAGCCGGAAGCAAAGTCATAATTGACATGAGACACCTGCCATTGACCGCAGGTAAACCCCAATAGATTCACCAGGAGCAAATACATGATGAGGAGAATGTCCACATCTGCTGTTACTGCCAATAAGGGTGGTCATAACACAAACCCAGCAGTGGTTCCCTGAAAGCTTGGTACGAACAACAAAAACATGATGGTCGTAGGTAATCTCCTGGTTTTGAACGAGTGGTTGGTCAGCCCAGTTTCCTTTTCGGCTGGAGACACTTCAAAAACATACACCGGGCCACCTGAACATCACCATGTTATGGGCCCAGTCTGCAGTCTGGTAACAAGGCATTTCCATGGAGATTGAGGATACCACAGAAAACTGTCAGGCATGTGTGTTGCATAGGTAGGACCCAAGAAAGGCCCTCTTCCCCACACACTTTTCTACCAGGACATGAGAGAGGATGGGCATTGACCTATTTGTCTTCAATGTTATTCCTTTTAGTGCTGGATTCGTTTTGAAGATGGGTTGAGGTGAAGCAACTATATACGACTACCGTGGAGTATAAGGAACTTGTTAAATTCTTGTCAGTTTTCTGTTTCTGTTTTTAACCTCTGTCCCTGCAACATTGTGCTTTTCTATTTAAGCTGCAGACTTTGGTCAATTTGGTCAAACTGAAAACACCTCTAGTCTAATGTACTGGCCCAGGTATCCCCTTGTTGCTCCGTGGCACAGCCCGTGATGGACTTCGCAAGCAACCATTCAGTGCGTCTGAAATTCTGGGACATTTCCTGTTCTTGCTTGCGATTGGTGGAGTTTTTTCAAAAATTTCTCGAACAGGAGAAGTCTCAGATCTGTGCAGGCTTGAAAAGCAGCATTCAGCAAAACTCTCTCAATCTATCAGCTTTCGGCCTTGTGATTTGAATTCTTCCAGCCAGCTGAGGGAAGTAACTTTTGCTTTCAATATCTGCAGCCAGGTAAGTGAAAGTGTAAAAACTCTGCTTAAAAGCTCTGGTGATTTAAATGCCTCCAGCTAACCTGTGAAAGTGACCTATGAGAGGTGTTGTGGACAAGTAGACATTTTTATCCTGATCAGAAACTGTGAAACCAGTGCTCCAAATCCACTCTCCCGTTTGTTTCTTCCTAAGGGTTCAGAGCAAGGAGAGGGGCTGTTTAAAAGCCCATTTAAAACCCTCAGACTGAGAACTGTAGTTTTAACTCAGTGAGGCGGACACTCCCATCCTGTAGATGCAGGCTAGAATTGCACAGTCCTCAGAGGGGGAATTCTCAGTTTGAAGACCCCGATTGTTAACAGTGAAAGTTACTTACCAGAACAATTCTACAGCCTGAGGATTCTGATTGAAGACCACCATTAGAAGATCGCTGGCTACAAAGACCGCTACCTTGGCAGCAAAGAATCATCTCATGCCTTTTAATTCCTCTTATATTTTAACCTTTCCTACTCCAACTGTGTCTGGCTTGTGTCAGTCTGGGTAGGAGGTGGGACGGGGTTTTGGAAATAGTTAGACTAGTAGACCATTGTTCCATTATTTGCATTATATATTCATCTTTTACTCCTATTATAAATAAACAGTGTTTTAATGTTTTACTTATATATCTGGTGCCTGCAACTGATTGGGGCAGTCAAGGGTTAAAGATCTCAGGAGAATACACAAATTATTGGGTAATTCATTTATGTTGGGACTCCAGGGTCTGTGGGGCTGGGATTGACCATGCACTCGCCGAGGGTCTCAGCACATAAATGGGGGCTCGTCCGGGATTGGAAACGTTAGACAATTTGAGGTACAGTGTAAATTATAAAGTGACATCTGTTTTGTAGTAATATAACAGGATGGTTTTGAAAGCTGGTAATAAGCTTTTTGTCCAGTTTGGAAGACTTAACACAGGTTCACTTATTGAATACACATGGTGGTATCAGCTAAAGCTATGAAGGTGGAGGCAGTTTATGCAATTGCTAGTCATTTAAATTTGATGCAGGTACCAAGGCACAGGGAAGCCAATGTGATCGTGTAGGATCAGAGCATTCTTCTGGTAGGGAAACGGAGCTGGAGAGAACTCAGTTGCAGTTAGAGCATGAAAAAGAGTTTTTCAAAAATGGAGATGAAGCAGAACAAATGGAGATAAAGCAGAAAGAAATGGGGGTGGAAATGAAGAGAGAGGAAAGAGAGAATTGGGGAAAAAAATGAGAAAGAGAGAGAGAGGCAAGAGAAAATGAGAGAAAAGGATGAAAAAAGAGAGAGGAAAGATAAAGCGAGAGAGAGCTCCAGCTTGCGGTACTGGAAAAGAGTGGGCAGCGGCCAAAACATGGAGGAGAGGCAAGGCCTAGAATGGAACTCAGTGGTGATATGTTTATGTTTATATAAGCTGTCCCAAAATTTGAAGAGAAATATGTAGAAATGTTCTTTAAGGCTTTTGAGAAAATAGCAACCAAAAGGATGGTCAAAGGAGTGGACATTACCTTGCATTACATTGCAGAGTAAGTTGATGGGCAGGCACAGGAAGTTTAAGTTGACTTGTCAGAGCAGGAAGATAGGAATATGACACGGTCATAAAGGCAATTTTAGATGCATACGGATTGGTTCCAAAACATATAGGCAGGCATTTCGGAATTTTAGGAGACAGCTGGGACAGACCTATGTTGAATTTGAAAGGGTTAAGCAGAACAATTTTAATAAATGGATACGTGCATTGGGAGTTGAGACTACCTGTGAGACTCTGAGAGAGATCCTTCTCTTGAAGGAGTTTAAGAATTCTTTAACTTTGATAATAAGAACCCATGTTGCAGACCAGATAGTTCAACTGCTAGGCAAGCAGCAATTATGGCTGATGATTCAGAGTCTATCCATAAATTTAAACTTTTGTTCCATCACCCCCATAATTTTGAAAAGGATAGGAAGTGGGAGAGTAAGAGGATGGCAGATAGGCAAGGTAGAGAATGGATAGCTGAGAAGACCACAAAATCTCCACCTCAGACCAGAAAGGAAGGTACTGGGAATGGAAGTGAGATTTAGAAGCCTAGGTGTTACCATTGTAACAAGGTGGGACATGTTTGTTCAGCTTGTTGGAAGTTGCAAGGTAGGTCCATGGGGCTTGTGGGGGTTCATAGGGAGGATTCTGAAAAGGGGGCAGAAGTGGAGAACGTTACAGTGCAGACAGTAGTAATAACTGGTCTTCGCAAACCTAAGGTGGGCACCGCTATGGGAGCAGGTGTGAGATAGATGAGACATGTGCCTGGTTTGTGTCTAAGAGGATGGTCATCCCATTTTCTTCGATGAGCAAAACCCTTAACAATTTTAAGAGACACAGAGGCTCCTCAAACTCCTGTGCTGGAGAAGGATTTGGTTTTCTTTCCAGAGAACTCAATGAAAGCTGTGTTATTTGTGAGTGTGATAGGTGGAAGTTCTATCCTAGTTCCATTGTATAACGTGCAGTTGGAGAGTGCTTTAGTGTCAGGTCCAGTAGTGGTTGGAGTGTTTAAAGAATTCCCAGTGGAAGGAGTTGACTTCGTTTTGGGGAACAATTTAGCGGGAGTTAAGGTTGTAGCTTCACCCATAGTTACAGAGTGTCCGACGGAGGTACTGCAGTTAGCACCTGAAATGCTGACTGTAGGGCATGAGAGCTAGAAAATCTTATTAGGCAGTAGAGGACTTAGAGAAAGAGATGTTGACATCTGTTGAGCATTTTTCAAGTAACCATGGTACTGGACCAGGTCCTGAGCATTCTCAGACCAAAGGTGACTGTAAGGATGAGGAATTAGACAAGAGTCATTACTTCGATTTTGGTTCTGATCATGAGGTGCCGAAAAATAGTTGTTACAAGAGTGGTGGTAAGGAGGAGGAGTCAGCTGTAAGTTTTGACTTCGAACTAGGTCCCCGTTACGAGGTAATGGTAAATAGTTGTTGCAAGAGTGATAATAGAACAAAGAACAAAGAAAAATTACAGCACAGGAACAGGCCCTTCTTCCCTCCAAGCCTGCGCTGAACCAGATCCTCTATCTAAAACTGGCGCCTATTTTCTAAGGATCTGTATCCCTCTGCTCCCTGCCCATTCATGTATCTGTCTAGATACATCTTAAATGACGCTATCGTGCCCGCCTCTATCAACTTCGCCGGCAATGCGTTCCAGGCACCCACCACCCTCTGCGTAAAGAACTTTCCACGTATATCTCCCTGAAACTTTTTCCCTCTCACCTTGAACTCGTGACCCCTAGTAATTGAGTCCCCCACTCTGGGAAAAAGCTTCTTGCTATCCACCCTGTCTATACCTCTCATGATTTTGTAGACCTCAATGAGGTCCCCCCTCAACCTTTGTCTTTCTAATGAAAATAATCCTAATCTACTCAACCTCTCTTCTTAAGTAGCGCCCGCCATACCAGGCAACATCCTGGTGAACCTCCTCTGCACCCTCTCCAAAGCATCCACATCCTTTTGGTAATGTGGCGACCACAACTGTACGCAGTATTCCAAATATGGCCGAACCAAAGTCTTATACAACTGTAACATGACCTGCCAACTCTTGTACTCAATAACCCTTCCGATGAAGGAAAGCATGCCGTATGCCTTCTTGACCACTCTATCAACCTGCGCAGCCACCTTCAGGGTACAATGGACCTGAACACCCAGATCTCTCTGTACATCAATTTTCCCCAGGGCTTTTTCATTTACCGTATAGTTCACTCTTGAATTGGATCTTCCAAAATGGATCATCTCACATTTGCCCAGATTGAACTCCATCTGCCATTTCTCTGCCCAACTCTCCAATCTATCTATATTCTGCTGTATTCTCTGACAGTCCCCTTCACTATCTGCTACTCCACAAGTCTTAGTGTCATCTGCAAACTTGCTAATCAGACCACCTATACCTTCCTCCAGATCATTTATGTATATCACAAACAACAGTGGTCCCAGCACGGATCCCTGTGGAACACCACTGGTCACAGTTCTCCATTTTGAGAAACTCCCTTCCACTACTACTCTCTGTCTCCTTTTGCCCAGCCAGTTATTTATCCATCTACCCAGTACACCCTGGACCCCATGATACTTCACTTTCTCCATCAGCCTACAATGGGGAGGAAGAGTCGGACGATAGTCTTGACTTTGATTTCGAGTCTGACTTATGTGATGATAGACAGCTGCTCCCAAGTAGACTTGTCACCAATTGAACTTGGACAACTGGCTCGCAATTCTTCCAAAGTTAGTAATGGAGTTAGCAAACCTGAGGAAGTGGGTGAATTGGACTTGCTAAAAAGTAATCTGTTCCCGGCCCTTGCAGTAAACCCATTGCCAATTCCTTCAAGTAGAGGAAGTTCCAAGAGCAGGCTTGCTCTGAAGGAATGTATACCTGACTGCGCTGCATCAGTTAGTCAGGACGAGGACAGTAAGGGCTGGGGAGTAATACCACGTAAGTGGCTGATTGATCCATGTCCTTTTGAAGGTTTACCAATTGGAGTGGTTAAAGAACTCCCAGTGGAAGGAGTAGACTTTGTTTTGGGGAACAATTTAACGGGATTGAAGGTTGTAGCTTAACCCATGGTTACAGAGAGTCCGACGGAGGTACTGCAGTTAGCACCTGAAATGCTGACTGTAGCAGAGGTAGATAGCCAGGAAGGTACAGTGATTGGCCTCAATCCTTTTCAAGAGTTAAGGGGAAGGTGGGTGGTGAATCCTGTCGAGGTTCTGTTATCACAGAGGCCAGGAACACCCATTCGTAGAGGCAGTGTTGTCCCATATGCTGTTTCTTAAAGTGGAGATGCAGGTGGTGGTTACGAAAACTCCAATGAGGAGGTAAAAATTGTCATCCCTGTCGAGTCAATCAACTCTGAGAGGATCGACCTCTCAGCGGCTCTTGTGACTGAAGCGGCCCCTGTGAAGGACAGGAAAAAATGTAAGTCTAGTGGGGTTGAAAATAACCTATTAGTTAAGAGTGAACCCAATACTTCTCTCAGTGATGCCTATCCCACCTTAGTTTAGTTGTAAGAAACCCTCAAACTTTGAGTAAACATTCATTAGTCAGGAAGGAAGGACTGTTAGTGCTACATGGGGGACAGAATGAGGCAGGTATAGTGAAGCTACTCAAGGAGTGTAGACAAAGTTGTAGGAGGCACTCTGTTAACTACCCATGGTGTGGACCTCCAAAAGCTCGACACAACCGAAACCACCTCCATCTCGATAAAACCACAGAGACTGGCTCAGTTAGAGAGTGAGGAGCGATGCATGTTGGACATGTCGTAGAAATGAGCCAAACTGTTGTGGTCCACAGAATACCAAGGACAGTCTGAGAAATTGACGACCATAGATCATAGAATTTACAGTGCAGAAGGAGGCCATCCGGCCCATCGAGTCTGCACCGGCTCTTGGAAAGAGCACCCCACCCAAGGTCCACACCTACACCCTATCACCATAACCCAGCAACCCCACCCAACACTAAGGGCAATTTTGGACACTAAGGGCAATTTATCATGGCCAATCCACCTAACCTGCACATCTTTGGACTGTGGGAGGAAACCGGGGCACCCGGAGGAAACCCACGCACACACGGGGAGGATGTGCAGACTCCGCACAGACAGTGACCCAAGCCGGAATCGAACCTGGGACCCTGGAGCTGTGAAGCAATTGTGCCAACCACCTTGCTACCGTGCTGCCCAAACATGCTGACCATATTGGAGGACGAATCAGTGCTGGCTTCCCTGGACTTTTTCAAACTGCTAACCACTTGCATTTATAGAGACATTTAAAAGACAAGAATGCAAGTAAACATTTTTATCCTGATAAAGAACTGTGAAGCCAGTACTCCAAATCTTCTCACCCCTGTTGGATTCTTTCTGCGGATTCAGACAAGAGACAGTACTCGAGGCACTGAAAGAGATGTTCATGAAATCATAGAATCCCTACAGTGCAGAAAGGGGCCATACGGCCCATTGAGTTTCCACCGATAATCCGAGAAAGCACCCTATCCCTGTAACCCCACCTAACCGTTGGACACTAAGGGGCAATCTAGTATGGCCAATCCACCTAACCTGCACATCTTTGGACTGTGGGAGGAAACTGGAGCACCCGGAGGAAATTCAGGCAGACACGGGGAGAATGTCAAACTCCACTCAGTAATCTAAGGTTAGAATCAAACCCAGTTCCCTGGCACTGTGAGGAAGCAGTGCTAACCACTGCGCCACCGTACAGCCCTTGAACCATGGTATCCCAAGTGTGATTGTGTCCGCTAACGGTTCACAATTTTCCAATGAATATTTTGCGCACTTCACCACCACATCTGGGTTCCACCGCCACATCAGCTCCTTAAGATATCCAGTCAAATGGGGTGGCTGAAAGAGTGCTCTGCCCTGCAAAAAAACTCCAAAAAAAGGAGTTGCCCACAGCACTGCTCACCCACAGGTCCACCCAGTCCCAATACTACCTGGCCCCATTCAAACATCTCATGAGCAGAAAGCTCCTCACACAACTCCCAATCCTGCCGAAGAAAATATACCAGGATTGGTAAACAAACCTACTGAAGGGTATGAAAACTTCACCAAGACCTAACAAGCGGGATCCAACACCGTGCAACAAAAACAATGCACATTCTTTCCCCCTACTTCTAATACTTTTACCATTAGAAAGTGATATTAATGTTACAAATAGCCTCCTGGAGAAATATGGACAAGACAGAAATCTCTTGTCGGTTTTCTTGGTATTTTTCCATTTCCGACGCCCGTCGAATAATTTCAAAACTCCTTTTGAATGTAAGAAGAGTATTACGTGTGTGAGGTGACAGGCAAAATGACTGGGCTCCCATGTGAACTTTCACACTTTCATTTGCGTTGTTCTTTATTGACACTAATCGATGACATGACTTGGTGTCACGTTCGCCTGCAATGATTCCTGTATGTATCACAGGATGTACGCTCTGGGCTGTGTTTGCACAGAGACAGGGGGTGGGTTAGGAGTCGTAATTCACGGAGTGGAGTCATCCAGCAACCGGAAGTAGGTGGGATCTTACTTCAGTCAACTTCGAGAGCAAGAATAGAAGAGGAGTGGAGGGGAATCGCCACCCACTTTTGTAGCAGTCTCTCCGGGGTGGCAGTGACCAGCCCCATTCTCACCTCTCATCATGTTCTTCACCTTGCTGAAAGTGACCGTGCTGTTGCTCATTGTGGACTGCAAAACGACTCCCAAGGCATCAGCAAAGACTGGTAAGTACCGTTTGGGGAATCAAGGAATTGTTGACTCTGATCAAACTGGCGCAACTTAGCAATGTGTTATTGATCGCACCGAGAATTCTGAAATATGTAAACCCTCCTAGTTTTGGCAGGAACGTTGTTTTTCCAGTGTAACCCTGGGCAGGACTGATGGATGTACGACGCACATACGCAGTACAAGCGTACAGGAGGAATAGCGGGGACACTAGTACACACAGCGTGTGGTCTGAAAAAAGAAATCAACTCCAACTAACGATCCGTTCAAAAGCAAAATAAAAGTAGCAAGTACCGGAAATATTCAGCAGGTCTGATAACATCTGTGGAGAGAGAAACGGAGTTAACGTTTGAAGGACTCTTTCCACTTGGAAACTTAACTCCGTTTAGATGCTGCCAGACCTGCTGAGTATTTCATAGAATCCTTACAGTGCAGAAGGAGGCCATTCAGCTCACCCGGCCACTGACCACCCAATTCCAGCATTTTCTGTTCTTTTGTTGACGATTTGAACAACTGAATTCCCCACTGACCTTTAACCATTAACTGAGCACCAGATTGAAGCACAAAGAAAAAGTTGGTGGCTTATGAGTTAGCACAAGGCATCATAGAAACATACATAGAAATTAGAAGCAGAAGGAGGCCATACAGCCCCTCAAGCCTGAGCTGCCATTCATTCTGATCATGCCTGATCATCAAGTTCAATACTCTGATCCTGCCTTCCCCGTCCCTTGATCCCTTTAGCCCCAGGAACTACATCTAATTCTTTGAAATTACACAGCGTTTTGGCCTTAACTGCTTTTAGTGGTCGTGAATTCCACAGATTCACCACTCTGAGTGAAGAAATTTCTCCTCACCTCAGTCCTAAAAGGTTTACCTCTCATCCTCAAACTGTGACCCCCTGGTTCTGGACTCCCCCAGCATCGGGAACATTCTTTCCGAATCCCCCCTGTCAAATCCTGTTAGAATTTTGTAAGTTTCTTTTGTAAGTTTCTATGAGTTCCCCTCTCACTCTTCTAAACTCCAATGAACATAATCCACACCGACTTAGTCTCTACTCGTATGACAGTCCCGCCATCCCAGGAATCAGCCTGGTAAACCTTCGCTGCAGTTGCTCCGTAGCAAGAACATCCTTCCTCAGATAAGGACACCAAAACTGCACTCAATACTCCAGGTGTGGCCTCCACAACCCTATACAATTGCAGTAAACCATCTCTATTCCGATATGCAAATCCTCTCGCTATGAAGGCCAGCATACCATTTGCCTTCTTTACTGCCTGCTCTACCTACACATGGGTTCTGCTGGAATCTAGTAAAAGTGCCAGTTTGATGGAATAACTGACTGATGTAAGTGCAATACTTCATACTTAAAACAGGGTTGATACTATACAGTTTTGAATTATAATCTCGCTAGCGTGAAAGACGAAAAGAAAACTAAATAAAGACTGTAACACTTTTCAGCATCTCAGAATCCCAAAACAAATGAAGTACTTTGAAATATAGTCACTGTTGTAATGTCGGAAATAATTTTCAGTAATAACTGCAAAAGCTGCTGATAGCTCCTTTTGTAACAGTCACAGCTTTTTTCACCTCTGTCCTTGCAAAACATTTCAAAACATAATTGCTTATTTCAATCTTTGTATTTTGTTCAGATGTGCACATTTGATGTTTTTATATATTTTCAATGTCTGCAAATATATCAATTTAATTACTGATTTAAAAAATTATTTCATTGAATGTGGGCATCACTGGTAAGGCGAGCGTTTGTTGTCCATCCCTAATGGTCTTTGAACAGAGTGGCGTTCCACAGCATTTCAAAGTCAACAGTCCTGAACTTCTGTGGTGTGACAATTAGAGTCCGATTGCCACACTGCTCCTAGTTCCCAAGCTGGGAATCCAGGTGATCCTTTCTCGCCCAACCTTCCAACTCAGGCAAGGTGAGAACAGTGCTGGGACGTGTGCTCCTGTGGATTTTGGCCAAGGACTGCATGGGGACACAAGGAGGCCACTTCCTCTTTCTTAAGTCACCAGTTGGCATAAATCATGTAATTTTAAAGGTCAAGCCATTTTCAAGCCAGGGAGAAGACAAGTTTGATAATTGGTTGGGGGTGTGGGGGGTGTGATCATAGAATCATAGAACTTACCGTGCAGAAGGAGGCCATTCATCCCATCAAGTCTCCACCGGCCTTTGGAAAGAGCACGCTATCTAATCCCACATTTCCATTCATCCCCGTAACCCAGCAACCCCACCCAAACTTTTTGGACACTAAGGGCAATTTAGCATGGCCAATCCACCTAACCTGCACATTTTTGGACTGTGGGAGGAAACCGGAGCCCCCGGAGGTAACCCACGTACACACGGGGAGAAAGTGCAAACTCCGCACAAACAGTGAGCCAAGCCGGGAATCAAACCTGGGACTCTGGAGCTGTGAAGCAACTGTGCTAGCCACTGTGCTACCATGCCCCCCCCTATGATGTTGGGTGTTTGGGAACAGTCAGAGGGCTTTGCAGTTGGCTGGCAGGTGTAGTCAGGGTTGGGGGAGGGGGGGTGCAATCGATGGAAAATTCAGTCGGGTTACTCAGAGCCTGAGAGGTGGGACGAGCCCATATGGGTCGGGGGAAGAGGGGCATTCCCTTGGGGGCTGTCAAGGGTGTAGGTGGGATGTAGCTCAGGGTCCTGTGGGGGTTTGGAAGCCTCCTGTTGGGGCTGTAGTGGGGGGGGCAGAGCCGGGTGGGTAGTCAGAAGATACCAAGGCAGGACAGGAGAGGCCAGTAAAATAATTACTCAGAAGCTGGAAGTGGTTTTAATTGTTCTAATTTTTTTCTGAGTAACTATTGACTTAATACAGTCGGAACCATCTAATGTTTGTGATTAATATTGCATCTTCAGATAGGCCCCATTGTAGGGCTGTTGGCCATTAGAAGTTTGAACTTCCTGGGCAATTGCTGTAGAATTCTTACCTGGGAACTGCTGGGGGGTGCATCTTTGGTGTACCCCACAACATACACTTTCCTCTGCCCTGGAGTTCAAACATTAAGGGCCAACGTGGGCAGTGTTGTAGTGGTATTGTCACTGGATTGGCAATCCAGAGACCCAGAATAATACTCTATGGACCCAGGTTTAAACCTCACCATGGCAGATGGTGACATTTGAATTCAATAAAAATCTGGAATTAAAAGTCTAATGATGACCATGAAAGCATTCTCGATTGTCATAAAAGCCCATCTGGTTCATAATTTCCTTCAGAGAGATAAATCTGCCATCCTTACCTGGCCTGGCCAACATGTGATTCATCCACAGCAATATGATTGACTCTTAACTGCCCCTCAAGGGCCATTAGGGATGGACAAGAAATGCTAGCCCAGCGAGCGATACCCATGTCCCATGAACAAATTTTTTAAAATCACATTGCTGTGGGTCTGGAGTCACATGTAGGCCAGACCAGGCATGGGCAGCAGATTTTCTTCTCGAAGGGATATTAGTGAACCAGATGTGGTTTTTAACGACAATCATTGATAGTTGTCACGGTCACCATTACCAAGACTAACTTTATATTACAGATTATTATTAATTGAATCTAAACTCCACCAGTTGCCATGGTGGGATTTGAACCCATGTCAGAGCTTCAGTGTGGGCCTGGATTACTAGTCCAGTGACATTATCACTTCACCAATGTCTCCCCATTTACTAATGAAACATTTAACAATATTATTTGGGGAGTTGTGGTTTGAGGATGGGTACAGTTACGACTGAGGAAGACTGACAAAGTACAAGAAAGTACAAACCCGCAGAGTGGACGCATAAATAGAAAATTAATTTCAATACAGAGAAGTGTGATATTGTGCATTGGTAGCCTGACTGATGACCTGACGATGGTCTTTAAATAATGGAATATTATTAATCAGGGTCACGGGCCTGATTTTGAAAAATTCTGGAATAAGGGCTGGATTTCCACCATTGAGATGGGAGGTTTGAATCAGAAGTTTCTTGACTGAGCAGACTGGCACCATAAAAATATCCCCAGCCAGGACTATTTTTAAACTGGGATGGGGCGGGGCAGCGTTGAGTTAGGATCGCTGACCCCCAGAAGCAGTTTTGATGCGGCCATAGAGGCAGCCGAGGGTTGCGGCGGACTAGTTGCAGAAGGCTTGCTATGATTCTCTGTGACTTCATCCCAGTTGTATTAAAGACTGCTAGGCCCTCCAGCCCCCCCCCCCCCCCCCCACTCCATCCCTTTTCATGCCTACTCTCCATATGCACTATGCACAGAGCCAACGAGCGATATAATATCAATGATATCTCTTAAAATGCTGTTGAAAAGAAAATATCAGTTCAAAAGTCTGCTTTGAAAACAACCCTCGAAATGTGTCAATCAGATAATCAGATTCCACAAAATCTCTGGCTCTAAATCACGGTAACCAGTTTTCAACCTTAAAGAGCATGTATGAACATCAAAATGCTGGGGCAGCACGGTGGTGCAATGGTTCGCACTGCTGCCTCACAGCACCGAGGACCCAGGTTCGATCCCAGCCCCGGTTCACTGTCCGTGTGGAATTTGCACATTCCCCTTGTGTCTGCGTGGGTCTCACCCCCAAAAAGATGCGCAAGGTAGATGGATTGGCCATGCTATATTACCCCTTAATTGGAAAAAAGAATTCGGTACTCAAAATTTATTTTAAGAAAACAAAATGCTTCTGTTTTGTACTTTAATTTTGTACTTTAATGGAGAATTGCATTACAATAGTTACTACACTTTAGAAATACTTCATTGGCTGTGTACACTTTGGGATATCCTGAAATTGTAAAAGGTGTCGGACGTGATTTACTGGCAAGTCCTACCGGAATTGGACGGTACGCGGCCGGTAAATCCTGCGAGAGGTCTCTTCCGGGATTCCTGTGTGTGCGGAGTATGCACATCCTCCCCGTGTGTGCGTGGGTTTCCTCCGGGTGCTCCAGTTTCCTCCCACAGTCCAAAGATGTGCGGGTTAGGTGGATTGGCCATTGTAAATTGTCCTTAGTGTCCAAAATTGCCCTTAGCATTGGGTGGGGTTACTGGGTTATGGGGATAGGGTGGAGGTGTGGATCTAGGGTAGGGTGCTCTTTCCAAGAGCCGGTGCAGACTCGATGGGCTGAATGGCCTCCTTCTGCGCTGTAAATTCTGTGAAATCATGGCACTGCCACCCTGGCAGTGCAACCTGGGGATCTTTGCAGTGTCACCCAGGTGCCAGCCTTGCACTGCCAGGGTTCAAGTCTGGCACTTTCAAGGTGCCAGAGGCACTTTTCCTGTGCTTGGGTTTGGGCCCGAGGTTTCCCTGTCAGTATGAGTTGGGTATGGGGCGGGAGGGGGTGGGGGTGCGTGAGGACTCCTCAGCAGGTGAGTTGGAGGATTGGAGGGGTTGAATTTGGGGGTCAAGAGATCTGTCCGCCATTGCACTGGTGAGCAGAGCTCCTCAGTGCAGGAAACGTGACTGAATGTCCCACCGAGGCAGAGTCCTGTTCGATTGCCAGGTAGTGCCGGGAACGACCCCTCTAAACCCGCCCAAAACGGGAGACAGTTTTTGTTATTAAATTGCGCTTGTCATATACGTGCAAGTTTTTCTCATTTCTTAATTCAATTTTGAACAGCCAACAGATACAGATAGAATCCAAGCACAAGAGATTTTAAATTAATATACTTTTATATTACTGCATGATGTGAACATCTTTTTTATTATAATCTAAAACCACTGTGTAGAGATGGATAATCAGGATATCTGAATTCCATTATAATAGTGTGTTTCGCACATTTTTGAAGTTAGAAATGACCTCATTGCCTGTACTGAAATAAAAATGTGGGTAGGATGTCACTAACCCATTAGACAAAGGATGACAATTTGTCATCAGAAATATAATTAGTTCCTGGCATTGAGACTCTTCTCTCAATCGGTAACTTTTTAACTTAAGCAATAATTATTTCCAAGATTAATTTTCTTTTCCATAAAATTTAAATGCGTTTATCTCCAACCTTAAGGCATGCAAATTCCAATCTTACAATAAGTTTCCTAGAAGGTAGACAGCTTTAACACTTTTAGTAAGATGTAGAAAATTGTCATGAATACAGATTTTTCTGAGATAATTCTCAGAGCTATTGGCTTGCCCAGGACAGTATTCCATTCAGAAGTACCAAAAACACGCAGGAACCTGGAAGAATGATTCATTTAATTTGTTACGTGACCTTCTTAACATTCTACACCCCACAAAGCTGGATTGATATGGTTGTGGTTTGTTGAATATATGTCACCCGTGTAAATTTGTGGCAGCTTATCTGTTGATCAATACACTGCACATTGTTGGCTATAATATGAAGTAAATTACAGAACTAAAAGCTCGCATTCTTTAAGAATGTGGGGATTCCCATTTTTGGTACTTAAAAAAAAAATTGAATCTGGATCTATTGCTCATTTGTTTTCATTTTGTTACATTAAAATTTCCGAAAGATCGAAGGCACAGTTTTCCCTCTGTAATGATGCACCTGAAGAGACTTCATTAGTGAACATAAAAAGAATGAATTACCAAGAAATGTACATCAGCCACATAGCTGCAGCTATCTCCAAAATATCTCTTTGTCTAAGAGGACGCCACCCCCTGGAGTGGTACCCTACTCTGAGTGGCCATTGGTCACCTAGGTCAGGTGTCTTTTACTCAGCTGTGTTGCCCTTAAAGAGACAATCATCATACCCCTCCCCTTATCCTCCTTTATACAATCTTCAATAACACATTTACTCGGTCTTAAATTCTAACTAAACATTATATACATGAGTGGAACAAAATAAATTGAGGTCTATGAAGGATTTTTCTGTTTCTTGTAGAGCGGTGCAATTCTGTAGTCTGAGATACTTCCATTGCGTTGGCATTAACAGGAACTGCAATGACAGGTATCTCTTCTGGTACAGGCACTTCATTCCTACTTTCTTCCACAGAGACATCAGTTACGTTTAAATCAGGTCAGTCAGGCACTTTGTTGCTTACGGGTTCGAAAACATTTCTTGATAGCAACAGTGACTGCTGGAGCATCTCTCTACTCTTCAGGTTTAGGGTGATCTGTCTCTCCATATCTACTTGGTAATACAGGGATCCAGTTTTAGAGACAATGGCAGGGATTCTCTGATCTGAATTTGCCTCACCACTGTTGCTAGCAAGAACAGAGAATTTGGTGCTCAGCAAAAACTCCATTAACTGCAACTGGACCAGAGAATCCCACAGGCGGGAATGGATGGAGAATTCCAGCTCATAATTCCGGGGATCCAACTTGATTGACCACCGATGTTTTATATTATAACACTATGTCATATTATGTATAATGTACATAACTGATTTAGCTCACTGGGCTAAATCGCTGGCTTTTAAAGCAGACCAAGGCAGGCCAGCAGCACAGTTCAATTCCCGTACCAGCCTCCCCGAACAGGCGCCAGAATGTGGCGACTAGGGGCTTTTCACAGTAACTTCATTGAAGCCTACTCGTGACAATAAGCGATTTTCATTTCATTTCATTGTAGTGGTGATGGCTCATTGATGAAATCTTCAGGCATGTGTGTTTAAATATCAATGCTTTAATTGGTAGGCTTTGTAGCATGATAGCACAGTGGTTAGCACTGTTGCTTCACAGCTCTACGGTCCCAGGTTCGATTCCCGGCTTGGGTCACTGTCTGTGCAGAGTCTGCATGTTCTCCCCGTGTCTGGGTGGGTTTCCTCCGGGTACTCTGGTTTCCTTCCACAGTCCAAGGATATGCAGATTAGGTGGATTGGCCATGATAAATTGCCCTTCATGTCCAAAGTGGTTAGGTGGGGTTACTGGGTTACGGGGATAGGGTGGAGGTGCGGGCTTAAGTAGGGTACTCTTTTCCTTGAGTTCAGCTTATTTTCCATTATCTTGTTAATTTCTCCTTATTTGTAAATTTGTTTTGTCAATTTTTGCAACTTTTTTATTCTCCAGGTTTGCTGTCAGTCATTTCACCTTGTTGTTTTAATCTCTTCTCTAGAGCTTTAATTTGTTTTACTGATACCTGTTTATGTTCAATAGTTCCTAATTTCTTTTGAAGTTGTTATAACCTGCCTACTGACGATTGGCTGGGGACTAATGACTATCCCACAATCCTATGGGAGTATGAACTTCCCCAATGAGGGGGGGGGCGGAGAAACTCCTACTATAAATAAGCTGGCCAGTCCAGGAACCAGGAGGAAGGAGAAGGTAGCAAGGGAAGTGACTGCTACTGTTATGTATATATTGTTATAGTAAATAAACGTTATTATTTTGTATCCTTAAAACTCGTGCTGGATTCTTCGGGGCCCTTACAAAAGAAGTCTTTAATTTCCGTGTTTCTTCTGAGGGGAATCCACCATGCTTACTGGAATTATACATTTTACACGGAATGTTTATTTCTACTTACCTTAACTTCAACCAAAATGTTTTGGCTTCACTTTTGGTCAGGTCTGTCTCTAACGAAATGTGAACTTGTTTCCATTCTTCAATTCTCTTGTTGCCCTTGTGCAGTCTTTCATTGTCCTTCTTTCAATGCCCTCCTGGGGTCTTTGTTGCTCTTCTGTGAGATCTTAATTGCCTCCTCTGAGATCTTACATTGCCTCTCCCTTGAGGTGTTTATAGAATCATAGAATTTTACAGTGCAGAAGGAAGCCATTCAGCCCATCAAGTCATTGGAAAGACCACGCTACACAAGCCCAGGTTTCCACCTTATCCCTGTAACTCAAAAACCCAACCCAACCCAACCTTTTGAACACTCAGGGACAATTTAGCATGGCTAATCCACCTAACCTGCATGTCTTTGGACTGTGGGAGGAAACACCCGGAGGAAACTAACGCAGACACGGGGAGAAAGTGCAAACTCAGCATAGTCACCCAAGGCCGGCATTGAACCTGGGACCCTGGCCTGGGACCCTGGAGCTGTGAGTCAGCAGTGCTAACCACTGTGCCACCATGCCGCACCGTGTTCATTGCCTCCTCTGAGGTCTACCATTTACTTTTACTTGACGTCTTCGTTGCCTCCTCTGAGGTTTTTGATTCCTGTGGACCTTTTTTGAGAGTTGCCCTCTACTGTTGCTTCACACCCAGTTTCGATTCCCGGCTTGGGTCACTGTCTGTGTGGAGACTGCACATTCTCCCCGAGGTTGCGTGGGTTTTCTCCAGGTACTCCAGTTTCCTCCCACAAGTCCCCAGAGATGTGCTGTTAGGTGAATTGGACATTCTGAATTCTCCCTCTGTGTACCCAAACAGGTGCCAGAATGTGACAACTAGGGCCGTTTCACAGTAACTTGATTGCAGTGTAAGTAAGTAAGCTTACTTGTGCAAATAAAGATTATTAATTAATTATTATCTGGGGTCTTTAATTCTCTTGTCCATAGCCGTTTGTTCCTTCTTGTGGTTGCCACGTTTTAGTCCATTTTAGTGCATCTAGGGGCTTTTCACAGAAATTTCATTTGAAGTCTCCTTGCGACAATAAGCTATTTTCATTTCATTTTACATTTCATTGCCACTTTAAATGTATTATCTTTTTAAGTGTATTTCCACTTTAAGACTGTCATCCTTCTTTTTCACTCAGCTGACAGGAGCTGTCGGCTTTCTGTCTGTGTTTTTCCCATGCTTTTGGAGTCTTGGCGCAAAGCTGGCTATTCTTTGTTTTGAAATTTTGAACCTCCTTTTATTAAAGGAAAGTGCTTTCAGCAATCTGTGGATTTTTTTTCCTCTGGCTGTTCAGAGAGTCAATTATTTTAATGAAGGTATCAGTTGTAATAAAATCTTGAGAACCTGTTTGCCCAATTAAAGGTCACCAGTGCAGCGATCGCTGCCACAGAATGCCTGGAGGCTCATAACGACTCTGTATATTGGGTCCCGTTACTCAACTTCATCTTCTTGATCTTCCTGCAGTTCGGGAGACCTCACTGCAGCTCACTTTGGACATTTTTCTTTACTCAAAACACTGTTTTCTGTGTCTTTTTAAACCGCTTTGCAGCAACTCTTTTTTTCAAACTTAAGTTCTATTTTTTGAAACTTAAAGCGACAACTCTTGTTTCACAGGGTTTTTCTCTTGTTCTTTTTTATCCAATCCTTTTCCTCATGGCAGACTGGTACAAAATGTGAAGTCACACAGGATCAGAGGTGAGCTGTCAAGATGGATACAGAACTGGCTAGGTCATAGAAGGCAGAGGGTAGCAATGGAAGGATGCTTTTCTGATTGGAGAGCTGTGACGAGTGGTGATCCGCAGGGATCAATGCTGGGGCCTTTGCTGTTTGTAGTATATATAAATGATTTGGAGGAAAATGTAACTAGTCTGTTTAGTACGTTTGCGGACGACACAAAGGTTGGTGGAATTGCGGATAGCGATGAGGACTGTCAGAGGATACAGCAGGATTTAGATTGTTTGGAGATGGAGTTTAATCCAATGTGAGGCATTTTGGAAGGTAATACAGGTAGGGAATATACAGTGAATGGTATAACCCTCAAGAGTATCGACAGTCAGAGAGATCTAGATGTAGAGGTCCATAGGTCACAGGTGGAGAAGGTAGTCAAGAAGGCATACGGCATGCTTGCCTTCATTGGCCGGGGCATTGAGTATAAAAATTGGCAAGTCATGTTGCAGCTGTATAGAACATTAGTTAGGCCACACTTGGAGAATAGTGTTCAATTCTGGTCGCCACACTACCAGAGGATGTGAAGGCTTTAGAGAGGGTGCAGAAGAGATTTACCAGGGTGTTGCCTGGTATCGAGGGCATTAGCTATGAGGAGAGTTTGAATAAATTCAGTTTGTTCTCACTGAAACGACAGAGGTTGAGGGGCGACATGATAGAGGTCGACAACATTATGAGGGGCATAGACAGAGTGGATAGTCAGAGGCTTTTTCCCAAGGTAGAGGGGTCAATTACTAGGGGGCATAGGTTTAAGGTGTGAGGGGCAAGGTTTAGAGGAGATGTATGTGGCAATTTCTTTACACCGAGGGTAGTGGGTGCCTGGAACTCGCTGCCGGAGGAGGTGGTGGAAGCAGGGACGATAGTGACGTTTAAGGGGCATCTTGACAAATACATGAATAGGATGGGAATAGAGGGATACGGACCCAGGAAGTGTAGAAGATTTTAGTTTAGACAGGCAGCATGGTCGGCGCAGGCTTGGAGGGCCAAAGGGCCTGTTCCAATGCTGTACTTTTCTTTGTTCTTTGTTCAATGTTTCTTTGTTCTTTGTTCAATGTTTCTTTCTAAACCTGCCGACTCTGCTGGCAAATTCAGGTCTCTTCTGCGTCTGTTCCTCAGCCTCTCCAATGTAGTAAGCCTCCCAAACCCCTCCTGGTCTACAATGTAAGTAGAGATAGTTTTCTGTATTTCTCTCACCCTTCTTGTGGATTCTGACCCAGAGGCCTTGCTGTGTTCTCTTCATTGCTCACCCATCTTGCAACTGTCCATTTTTTCTGATTCTATATTACTCAAGATGCACTTTCAGAGACCCCATTAGTGAACACAAAAAGGATTTATTAACACAAAATGGACAGTAGCCACAAGGCTGCAGCTAGCTCCAAAACATCTCTTTGCCTAAGAAGACTTCACTCCCTGGGGTGATTTCCTACTCTGAGTCGTCATTGGTCACCCAGGCCAGATGACCCTTACTCTGCTGTGTTGACCTTATAGAGACACTCACCACACCCTCCTCCCATTTTACAGGTGCATTGGAAGCACATGTAAAATAATTTTGTTTGTGCCATTAAGCCCTCAATTTTAATCCACTACACTCTCCATAACAGGGCAGTGTATCAGCAGTGAGGCCAGAAAATGTGAAGGCAGGTTTACTGCCAGATCGCTGCCTCTTAAATCTGTTTGCTTGCTTCCTTCATCCTCCCCAGCAGGAACTTGACCACTCTTTGACCATCTCACTATATTTAGATCATGGTCAGCTGTGGGCTGAAGCCAACTGCCCCATTCCTGGGCCTTTCAATCTCCCTGGTGCCACTGATATGAAGGAAGAGAAGAGATCTGGTGATTATTATACCTCCCAAATTTAGCAAGGGTGCAGCTGCAGTACAATCAGAACTTACAGTGCAGGAGAAAAATAGGTCTCCGTCAAGAGGCAGTCCCTTTAAGAGATGTGTGCATGGCAAATCTTAAGGTGGCTGTGAATGCCATCAAATGGGCACACAGCAGAGAAAAATTAGGAGGAACATTGGCCGTGGTCCTTCATTAAGCAGTAGCAGGAAAGCCTTGAACCTTCTTCTGTTCTACCTTTCTAGAACCAGAATGCTAGATGTTGGTTTTAAGATGTCGCAGAGAGTCCACACCGAGTTATATCAAATAGGTTTATTTACAAGGCTATAATACACAGCTCCTGGTAGTTCCCAGGTGGGCCTTAACAGGTTGCGTGCCGAACTGGCCTATCTTGTATACAATATAGATTGAGTTTCCCCCACCCACTTAACTGGGGAGCTCATACTCTGCAAGGGACACGGCGAAGCCAATCATTCCCACCCCATAGGCCCCATGTTGGTTATGACACTTGGCTCATGAAAAAGGTTTTTCACAAAATTCCTGGACATCTTTGGGAGGATTATGATCCTTATAGATTTTGATGCTCCACATTTTGGGTGTTGTAATCCGAGTACCCTGAGGCAGCCATCTACATAGAGTGAAATGTTCATAAAGAGCCCACCATAGAGCTGGACAAAACTCCGACCCAAAAAATGAATTAGGCCCACGGCAGTTTCAAGGCACACTTACTTTTCCTTAATATTTCTATCCTAAATGTAGTAATCCGATGTAGAACATAGAACATAGAAAAATACAGCACAGAACAGGCCCTTCGGCCCACGATGTTGTGCTGAACCTTTGTCCTAGATTAATCATTATTATCATAGAATTTACAGTGCAGAAGGAGGCCATTCGGCCCATTGAGTCTGCACCAGCTCTTGGAAAGAGCACCCTACCCAAGGTCAACACCTCCACCCAACACTAAGGGCAATTTTGGACACTAAGGGCAATTTATCATGGCCAATCCACCTAACCTGCACATCTTTGGACTGTGGGAGGAAACCGGAGCACCCGGAGGAAACCCACGCACACACAGGGAGGATATGCAGACTCCGCACAGACAGTGACCCAAGCCGGAATCGAACCTGGGACCCTGGAGCTGTGAAGCAATTGTGCTATCCACAATGCTACCGTGCTGCCCTTAAGAACAAATTAATCTACACTATATCATTCTACCGTAATCCATGTACCTATCTAATAGCTGCTTGAAGGTCCCTAATGTTTCCGACTCAACTACTTCCACAGGCAGTGCATTCCATGCCCCCACTACTCTCTGGGTAAAGAACCTACCTCTGACATCCCCCCTATATCTTCCACCATTCACCTTAAATTTATGTCCCCTTGTAATGGTTTGTTCCACCCGGGGAAAAAGTCTCTGACTGTCTACTCTATCTCTTTTCCTGATCATCTTATAAACCTCTATCAAGTCGCCACTCATCCTTGTCCATTCTAATGAGAAAAGGCCTAGCACCCTCAACCTTTCCTCGTAAGACCTACTCTCCATTCCAGGCAACATCCTGGTAAATCTCCTTTGCACCTTTTCCGAAGCTTCCACATCCTTCCTAAAATGAGGTGACCAGAACTGTCCACAGTACTCCAAATGTGGCCTTACCAAAGTTTTGTACAGCTGCATCATCACCTCATGGCTCTTAAATTCAATCCCTCTGTTAATGAACGCTAGCACACCATAGCCCTTCTTCACAGCTCTATCCACTTGAGTGGCAACTTTCAAAGATGTATGAACATAGACCCCAAGATCTCTCTGCTCCTCCACATTGCCAAGAACTCCACCGTTAACCCTGTATTCCGCATTCATATTTGTCCTTCCAAAATGGACTACCCCACACTTTTCAGGGTTAAACTCCATCTGCCACTTCTCAGCCCAGCTCTGCATCCTATCTATGTCTCTTTGCAGCCGACAACAACAACCCTCCTCACTATCCACAACTCCACCAATCTTCGTATCATCTGCAAATTTACTGACCCACCCTTCAACTCCCTCATCCAAGTCGTTAATGAAAATCACAAACAGCAGAGGACCCAGAACTGATCCCTGCGGTACGCCATCCACCACCACTCTCTGACTTCTATCGGTTAGCCAGTTCGTTATCCAACTGGCCAAATTTCCCACTATCCTATGCCTCCTTACTTTCTGCAGAAGCCTACCATGGGGAACCTTATCAAATGTCTTACTAAAATCCATGTACACTACATCCACTGCTTTACCTTCATCCATATGCTTGGTCACCTCCTCAAAGAATTCAATAAGACTTGTAAGGCAAGACCTACCCCTCACAAATCCGTGCTGACTATCCCTAATCAAGCAGTGTCTTTCCAGATGCTCAGAAATCCTATCCTTCAGTACCCTCTCCATTACTTTGCCTACCACCGAAGTAAGACTAACTGGCCTGTAATTCCCAGGGTTATCCCTAGCCCCTTTTTTGAACAGGGGCACGACATTTGCCACTCTCCAGTCCCCTGGTACCACCCCTGTTGACAGTGAGGACAAAAGGATCATTGGCAACGGCTCTGCAATTTCATCTCTTGCTTCCCATAGAATCCTTGGATATATCCCGTCAGGCCCGGGGGACTTGACTATCCTCACGTTTTTGTACTGCAGTCTTAAAGTAAATTGGTGATTTATGAAGAAGTCAACAAGATAGTATCGCACTTTTGGGTTATTTTTGTTTTTTAATTACAGTAAATATATTCAGTGTTTTAAACAATGATATCTGTGTGAAGAAATATGTTTGTCTTAGCTCTCAAGCTGTAATCCTCGGCAGTTTATAATAGCTCTCGAGGAAGCTCCCCTGTTTCAAGGATACTTCAGTTATGCTATGCTATCAAGAATTTGTTTGTGATAAGCCAATTGTGGGCTGCATTGCTCTCAGTTGGGCATTGAGTTTTGTGCCACCTCCTCAATGTTAACTTAAAATGCTCAATAGTTTCGAGAGATTTCTAGGGCCCAGTTCTCATCAGTAGAGTAGCACTTCAATTGTGTTTATTTTACCACAACTGATTCTTCTATCAGGGTCTGTAGTGGTGCTCTTGCAATGGTTTCATCTCCCTTGGTACAACATTTAAACAAATGATCAAAACATCTTAAAAAGAGGGGGTAAGGGGAGTCTTACTTAATCCCAGAGACTGGCTTTGATCTGGAATGCATTGCTTGCAACGATTCTGGGAAGAAGATTCCATAATCATTAGGATAACTATTTGAAGGGGCCGACACAGGCAGGATGGGTTGAATGGCATCCTTCTGTGCTTGGTGTTTCGAAGATCTCAAACTGCGAGCATCACTGTAATAAATACATGAATGTTAGCTATTCTCTTAAAAGGAAGGCCCACATTCTTTCATCTTCAAACTGTGAAAAGAACTTTGCAAGCGTTGACAATTTAGTTAATTGTTTTGACATATTGTAACAAATTTGAAGTTTTCCGTTTTGTGGCCTGCATTTTCATAGCGAGGTTGGTACAACAGTAGACAAGATTCCCCGGTTTGCCAGCCATCTGTTTCTCGGCAGCACACCGTTCGCTGGTGGTGCGATTCGATCTTCCCGTCGCTTGTCAATGGGTTTCCCCATTGTAACCACCCCATGCTGGCGGGGAAGCACTGCCAGCGGGAAATGTGAATCGCAATGATTGAAGAATTCCGGGCAGTGTCAACATTGTGACCTGACATGGTGAACGCCTTTAGTGCTTCTTATGTTCCTGCATTCCAGCACAACAGATGCTCATCCCATCATTTGTTGGATTTAATCATTTGCAATTCTAATTTATTCAGCCAGTTAATCTCTACTTGCATTATTCAGGGCATAGAAACAATAAATGGCACCGTTTTGAAGTTGGTAGGTGTCTTAACGACAAAGAAAGCAGAAACAAATTATTTCAGTACAAACAGCCATCAGTCACTAGAATTGTGTGGGGTGAGACTGGATCTGATTTTCAATGCTCATAACGGACAAAAATTGCATTTTCAGTCATGGGATGTTTTCTTCATATTTTTAGAACTCTGAAATCAGATGCAAAAGAAAACATTCAAACAGCATTTAACACATAAACTTAGGTGAAAAAACATAACCAAATGGAACTTTCACTTGAAATCAATATTTAATTTACTTAAATCCAGTAATAACACTCTCTTTTTCTCAAGCAGATCAACAGCTTCCGGATTTGCCATATGGCCATGAAATATGCACATTAAAAGCTGATGGCGGGCGCTGCAAAGCTTTTAACCAAAGATATTTCTACAACTTATTTACACGGAAATGTGAAGAATTTATTTATGGGGGATGTGGTGGAAATGAAAACAACTTTGAAACCAAGAAACAATGTCTGGCAAAGTGTAAAGTAAAGGGTAAGCTTATCAAACTTATAATTGTTCGACAATAACACACACTTCCTTGAATCTGGAAGTGAAATGGATGGCATCCATTCACCACGTTCAACATTCACTCCCCCCACCAACCGACATACGGTGGGAGCAGCGTGTATTATCCACAAGATGCACTGCAGCAACTCGCCAAGGCTGCTCTATAGCATCTCCCACGCCTACAGCCTGCACCACCTCGAAGGATGAGGGCAACAGATGCATAGGAAATGACCACCTGCAAGTTCTCCCCCAAGCCGCACACCATCCTGACTTGGAACTATGGCCTCGTTGTGCCTGACTCGGTGATGCAGCGAGGCTGTTACCTTTTGTGAGATTTGCAACACTTGGAACGCCTCGCAAGATCTAATGAGATCTCGCGATCTGGATCTCGCCCTCATTATGCGTGATCCAGATTAACATATTTAAGTGAGAAATTAGGTGGACCAGGTTTAATGCAACTGGGGGTGGGTCTCCCAGGTCATTGCAGGCCCCAGGGTGGTCGAACTCTGGGAAGGGTGGCACCCTGGCACTCCTGCTGGCACTCAGGTACATTGGCGCTGCCAGCATGGCACATTGGCACTGCCACATGGACTCCCAGCAGTGCCACTGTGGCACTGCCAGTTTGTCTGGGGGTACTTACAGGCTGGCAGGGGTACTGCCGGAGTGCCAGTCTGGCAGTGCCAAGGTGCCAGGTTGCCCCTGCCAGGGATCAGGACCGGGTATGCCCTACCTTTAAGAGGTGGGGTGAGGGGGGCTCGAGGACCCCCAAAGATGTAAGTTGGGGCAGTGGTGGGGTCCGGAGATCGTGGTGGAGGAGCAGAGTTCTTCAGTGTAGGAAATCAGTGCGGTCTCGGCGGGGCTTTTGCCGACTCAGGCCAAAAAAACCGAAGAGTCCCATTAGATAGCGGTGCCAGCGCCGAGAAACGCCCCGCCACACGCCCCGCCACACCCGCCCAAAATCAGACTCTTTTTTGCGCGTTAAATCGCGCATATATCATCGTTCCTTCCCTGTTGCTGGGTCAAAATCCTAGAACTCTCTTCCTAACAGTACTATGGGTGTATCTACACATGGACCAAAGTAATTCAAGAAGGCATCTCATCACCACCTTCCCAAGGGCAATTAGGGATGTGCAATAAATAATGGCCTACCCAGCAACACCCACATCCATGAAAAATGTGAAGGACTTATTGGACTGATTTCGTGGTCAGTAGTGATTGAAAGGTGACGGCCAATTGGTTTGCTTTCCTGTAGACTTTCTTGGTGTTTTTGCACTGCAGGGGCGAAATTCTCCGTTATCGGCGGAAAGTCCACCGATCGGCGCAAAAAACGGAGCAAATCCGACTTACGTTCCGTCGGAAAAATGGGTCGATAGTCTCCGGCCCGAAATGGGCTAGCAGCGACGTAACGGGATCGGCGCTTGCGCAGTGGTTCACGCCGTGCAGCGTCATACCCGCCGCACGGCGTGACGGCTCGTAAGGCCACGCTGCTCCCCCCAACCCGACCGGAACACCCGACCGCAACACCCGACTGGATGGCTGGCCGTCGCTCAGCCCCGAGGTTCGAGTCACGCGGTGTGGACGCGGTGGAGCAGAGGAGGGACGCCCTGTATCCCGGGCACGGCCGCAGAGTTGCCCCACGCCACAGCCGGCGTCTGTGGAGGGAAGTGGCAGAGGCCGTCACCGCTGTGGCCCTGACACCACGGACAGGCACCCAGTGCCACAAGAAGGTGAACGACCTCGTCAGAGCAGGCAGGGTGAGCCTCCCCCATATCCCCCCTCCCCCATATCCCCCCCTCCCCCATATCCCCCCCTCCCCATATCCCCCCTCCCCCATATCCCCCATATCCCCCCTCCCCCATATCCCCCCTCCCCCATATCCCCCCTCCCCCATATCCCCCATATCCCCCTCCCCATATCCCCCCTCCCCCATATCCCCCCTCCCCCATATCCCCCATCCCCCATATCCCCCCCTCCCTCATATCCCCCATATCCCCCCTCCCCCATATCCCCAAGTAAATATAGCCCTAACCTTAACCTCTGCAATGCACGCGCAACCGATGGCGTGCATTCATATACCTGCCTAACAGTGTTGCCTTTTACCCCTGCCACCCCCCCCCCCCCCCACACCCATAGGAGAAGCGCGCACACAACAATAGGGAGCATGTGAGGACTGGAGGAGGCCCCGCTGATGAGAGGCCACTGACCGTACACGAGGAAAGGGCCCTGGAACTGGCTGGTGGACCTGAGGACCGGGAGGTTGCTGATGCAGAGGTCGGGGGCGTAGCAGCAAGTGAGCCACCGACAGCCCGTCCCCATATCCCCCCTCCCCTATATCCCCCTCCCCCGTATCACCTGATCACTGCCTGATGTCTAACCATGCATGCTTCATTGTGTATCGCAGGACCAAACGTCCAGGCACCCATCCCCGCAGATGCAGACCGCCCGCAGGATGCCCCTCGGAGACCACAGGAGACGGAGAGACCCGGACCCTCCAGCATGCGACGCCCGCAGGATGCCCCTCGGAGACCACGGGAGACGGAGAGACCCGGACTATCCAGCATGCGACGCCCGCAGGATGCCCCTCGGAGACCACGGGAGACGGAGAGACCCGGACCCTCCAGCATGCGACGCCCGCAGGATGCCCCTCGGAGACCACGGGAGACAGAGAGACCCGGACCCTCCAGCATGCGACGCCCGCAGGATGCCCCTCGGAGACCACGGGAGACGGAGAGACCCGGACCCTCCAGCATGCGACGCCCGCAGGATGCCCCTCGGAGACCACGGGAGACGGAGAGACCTGGAGCAACAGGGAGACGACACCCCCGTCACGTGCGGGAGCGACCACCCAGCGACGAGGGGGGCAGCCACAGGCTCCCGTCACATCCGACACCACTACCCAGGACACCACTACCCAGGACACCCCTACCCGGGACAGCACTACCCAGGACACCCCTACCCGGGACAGCACTACCGAGGACACCCCTACCCGGGACAGCACTACCCAGGAAGACGAAATACCGGACAGTGAGTCAGAGTGGATGGGTGGAGACGAACCCCCACCCCAAAGTGCCATGGACTCAGAGTGGGACGAAGAGCACGACACAACGCCACTGCTGTCACCAACACCCTCCACCATCGCAGAAACACTCACCACGGTTGGGCACTTTAGTGATCAGGCGTCTGGTACACTCACTGGTGCGCACAACACAGCCGTCCCGGTACAGCAGGTGGAGGTAGGAGCAGCAGAGGAGCAGGGCGGTCGGAGGGCAGCCCAGCCCAAGCGAACATCTGCCGCCCAGATGTATCCCGGGTTCCTGCAGTTACCACACCCACACATAGATCCGATGCAACCACCGACCCGGAGACGAGCGAAGAGGGTGACGGGCGGCTTGCGGCGGCTGCGGTCGCAGGTGGAGGAGTCCACCCGCATCCAGGAGCTGGGAGTGGTGCCGGTCATGCGTGCCACCCAGGGTGACACCGCACGAGTGGCGTCCGCGGTGGAGGCAATGGGTGCGACGGTGTCAGACATGGGGAACGGTTTGCGAGGCCTGGGGCCTTCCGTGCAGGCGGCGTCTGTGGCCCAGGAAATGGCTGCCCTCTCACAGGAGGCCATGAGCCAGTGCCAGCGCCAGATAGCAGAGGCGCTCAACGCCATAGCCCAGTCTCTGCAGGCCATGGCCCAGTCTCTGCAGGCCATCGCTGAGGGCATCGGCGCCAGTGGCCATGTGCGAGCCGGCGTCGCACTGTCACAGACAGGGTTTGACAACCCCCTGGGCTCCATGGCTGCAAACCTGCAGACCCCTGTCGATACCAGCACGGGCCTCCAGGACTGGCAGCGCCAGATGTCGGGGGGCGTCGGATGGCCAGTCCGTTCGCATCCCCCACCCATGTAGAGGCCTGGGCGCCATCGGGCACCCCGAGGGAGGAGGAGGTGGTGTGGTCCGTCCCGGCTCCCTCTGTAGGGGAGGTCCCGGTACACCGCGACACCTCGGACTCCCCCCCTTCCGTCCCAGGTGCATCGGGTGGGCAACGGGCAGGACAGGCTGGCAGCTCGCCATCCCAGTCGCCCGGGCCGCAGCCTGGCCCATCTAGGCCAGGACGCCCCAGGAAACGGCCGCCAAAGGGATCCAGTGTTAGAGGGCAGGAATCACAGGAGTCCACCTCCAGTTCTGCTGTACCGTCTGGGGAACCACGTAGACGTAGTCAAAGGGCCCGTAAGGCCAAACAATTAGACACTGAGTAAGTTAGCACGGTTGCAGGGCACAGATGAGTTTTAGGGGCTAGGGCACGTGCATGAACTCCTTTGGTTATTAAAGTCAATGTTACACCTACCGAAGCTGCCTTTGTGCTCTGTCCAAAGTGTGCGGGGGTGTCATGTACATTGAGCGCAAGTGTGTGTGTGAGGGGTGGTCTTACCTCAGCCCCAGGTGAGTCTGCCCCCTTCCCCCTGGGCCGCCATCAACATCCCCCGGGCAGAGGACGGGACCGTGCGCTGCAGTGTCACAGCCGCATGCAGGGATGGTCCGGGTGGATGGTGGTACTGTGGCCATGGGTCAGACATAGTCCAACGATGTAGAGCCAGGAGCTCATCGCAGGGCGGGTTGTCATCATCCTTCATGGCCTGCGATAGACACGCGTCCACCCGCAACTGTGTGAGCCCGGCCCGTTGTGCCGGAGGTGGATCGGCAATGGGGGGTGGGGGGGGTGGTGTGCATGCGGGTGGGGTTGGGGAGGGGGGTGAGGGTGCTGGGTGGGTGGATGGGTGGGGGGTGTGGGTGGTCGGCTGTTGCCATGGTGTGCGGTCTGTGGCCATACTACCCGATTCCCACGCCCATCTAGTCAGTGAAGCGGGCGTCTATCAGTCTGTCCCGTGCCCGCTGGGCCAGCCGGTAACGGTGGACAGCCACCCGCCTGTGTCTACCCCGTCTGCCCTGACCATTGCCCCCATCCCCCTCACCTGGGGAGGACTGCGCCTCTTCCTGCTGCTCCTCCACTCCGCCCTCCTCTGCCTGCGGCACATCGCCCCTCTGCTGGGCTATGTTGTGCAGGACGCAGCACACCACAATGATGCGGCCGACCCTATCTGACCGATACTGGAGGGCGCCCCCAGAGAGGTCCAGGCACCTGAAACGCATCTTCAGCACGCCAAAGCACCTCTCGATCACTCCCCTTGTCGCTACATGGGCATTATTGTAGCGGTTCTCCGCCTCATTGCGTGGCCTCCGTATAGGCGTCATCAGCCACGATCGCAATGGGTAGCCCCTGTCTCCCAGCAACCAGCCCCTCAGCCGGGGATGGCGTCCCTCGTACATGCCGGGGATGGATGACCGCGACAACACGAATGAGTCGTGTACAATGCCTGGGTGACGGGCGCAGACGTGCAGGATCATCATGCGGTGGTCGCAGACCACCTGTACGTTCATCGAGTAGGTCCCCTTCCTATTAGTGAACACGGCCCTGTTATCTGCAGGTGGCCGCACAGCGACGTGCATCCCATCAATCGTGCCCTGGACCATGGGGAACCCGGCCACGGCAGAGAAGCCCACGGCCCGGGCATCATGGCTGGCCCGGTCCACGGGGAAGCGGATGTAGCGGTGCGCCATGGCATATAGGGCATCTGTCACTGCCCGGATGCACCGGTGCACCGATGTCTGCGATATGCCGGACATGTCCCCACTCGGTGCCTGGAATGACCCTGTTGCATAAAAGTTCAGGGCCACCGTAACCTTGACGGACACGGGGAGAGGGTGTCCCCCGCCAGTGCCACGCGGTGACAGGTGTGCCAGCAGGTGGCAGATGTGTGCCACGGTTTCCCGGCTCATCCGGAGTCTCCTCCTGCATTCCCGGTCCGTGAGGTCCTGGTATGACTGCCGGGGCCGGTACACACGGGGCGCCCTCGGGTGCCTTCGTTGCCGTGGGGCCGCGACGTCCTCCTCCCCCTCCTCGTCCTGTCGGTCAGGTGTCCCTCCAGCCTGGGCGGCTGCCGCCTGCCCCTCTGCGGCAGCCTGCACCGCCTCTCTGGCACGCTCCTCCTCCTCCTCCTCCTCCTCCTCCTCCTCCTCCTCCTCCTCCTCATCCAGGGCAACATAGACATGAGCGGCTGCCACCACGGCTGCCAACATCGGTGGATGATCTGAAAACATGACGGCCTGGTGGGGGGAGGGGAACGATGACATGTCATTATTGCCCATATCCCCTCCTCCCCCCAGCCAGGTGGCATGGACCGCATGGGTCCAACTGTTGGAGGCTGGCACCTGGCCAGGTGGACCAACTCACTTGCCCTCCCGTCCCCCTCCTCGGCACGGACCCCCCCCAACCTCCACCCCAGCACGGACCCCCCCCCAACCCCCAACCTCCACCCCAGCACGGACCCCCCCAACCTCCACTCCGGCACGGACCCCCCCCAACCTCCACCCCGGCACGGACCCCCCCCATTCCCCTCCCCGGCACGGACCCCCCCTCCCGGCACTCCCCCGGAGACCAGCCTACTCTAACCCCCCCCTCCGCCGCACACACACACACAACCCGAGACACACCTCTCCTCACGCAATCAGACTGCGGCCACGCCATTTCCTGCCCAGAGCCAACCCCCCAGGCCGTCACTCACCTCCACGCTGGTCGGCGTGAGCCTGGAGCACCGGGTCACGCCGATGAAAAGGAGGTTTGATTCACGTCGGCGTGAACGGTCATCACGTCGACGGGACTTCGGCCCATCCGGAAGGGAGAATATCGGCAGGCCGAAAATCGGCTGCCTTGCGCAGACCTGTGACATTCTCCGTGGCAGCGGCGACATTAACGCCCCGCCGACTTTTCTCCCTTCGGAGACTTCGGCGGGGGCGGGATTCACGGCGGCCAACGGCCATTCTCCGACCCTCTGGGGGGGTCGGAGAATGACGCCCCAGGTTCCTGTCAGGCAACTATCCAAGAAACACAGCACCCTCTACAGGACATTTGGGACCTGTGAAAACAGGGCAAATAACTGTGTATCTCAGGCTGAAGAATATTACTAAGCCATGTGAAGTCTGATCAGTGTGAAATCTGGTACAGAAAGTGAAATAAAGTGGAAGAAAGATTGGGTCAAAATAATTAGTCAATAGAGATAGAAAGAAAAAGTAAAAAAGAAATCAACTTTAAGAAAAAATCATCAACAACAATTAAGAAATGAAAGATTTAAACTCAACAGTTGTAAAAGTTAATTTTCAGTCCCAGATAGATAGTTTGGTGATAATTACAATGCAGCACACCATTAAATGGGTACTTGCATTGGAGTGGACATTTTCTGGCATGTTTAATTCATACATGCAATTTCATGCCATTCAATGTATTCAGTTGGCGAGTCAAAGGGTGAGATACTGTTTTGGGGGAATCTTTGAGAGGGATGGGACACCTTGGACAATGGCTTCCTGATTGCCATGATTAACTGGACATGTTGATCATGGAACCTGCTGTTCAATATGTTCTTTAATAATGGCGAGAACTGTTAGCTTCATCATCACTTCTATCACAACATCCAGTCTATTATTTTTTTATTTATTTGTTCATGGGTTGTGGGCATCGCTGGCCGGTCCAGTATTTGTTGCCTAGCCCTGAGGGCATTTAAGAGTCACATGTAGGCCACACCTTATAAGGATGGCAGATTTCCTACCCTAAAGGATATTAGTGAACCAGATGGGTTTTTACGACAATCAACAATTGTTGTCATTCGACTTTTAGGGCGCAATTCTCCGAATCCCCACTGGGTCGGAGAATCGGCGGGGACTGGCGTGAATCCCGCCCCCGCCGTGTCACGAATTCGCCACCACTGGAGGTTCGCGGGGGCGGGAATCCCCCGGCGATTCTCCGGTCCACGATGGGCCGAAGTCCCGCAGCTATCAACCCACGCCAGCCGGCGTGGATTGAACCACCTTTGGGACGGCGGGAGACGGCGCGCGGCGGGCTCCGGGGTCCTGGGGGGGGGCGCGGGGCGATCTGGCCCCGGGGGATGCCCCCACGGTGGCCTGGCCCGCGATCGGGGCCCACCGATCCGCGGGCGGGCCTGTGCCGTGGGGGCACTCTTTTCCTTCCGCCTTCGCCATGGTCTCCACCATGGCGGAAGCGGAAGAGACCCCCTCCACTGTGCATGCGCGGGGATGCCGTGAGCGGCCGCTGACGCTCCCGGTCATGCGCCGCCCGGCAAAGTCATTTCCGCGCCAGCTGGCGGGGCACCAAAGGCCTTTCCCGCCAGCTGGCGGGGCGGAAATCAGTCCGGCGCGGGCCTAGCCGCTCAAAGTGAGGGCTCGGCTCCTCAAGATGCGGAGACTTCCGCACCTTTGGGGCGGCGCGATGCCGGACTGATTCGTGCCGTTTTTGGCGCCGGTCGGCGGACATCGCGCCGATATCGGAGAATCCCGCCCTTAATTCCAGATTTAAAAAAAAATTGTATTCAAATTCCACCATCTACCCTGGCAGGATTTGCCTGGGTCTCTGGATTACTAGTCCACTAACAATACCGCTACACCACTGCCTCCCTTGTGGTATGTGAGGAAGGACTAAATAATGGACCAGAATTTGCTGTCAAAGTAATGATGAAAGTAAATGATACAGCAACTTCAGGTGAGTGGTAGATGTGCAAATGAACATATATATCCAAATGTTGCTGGCTGAATTGTGCCATCCCACTATGAACTTTGTGACAATGTGGAACCAGAATTGCACACAGTACTCCAGATTTGGCTTCACCAAAGTTCTGTACAACTCCAACATGACCTCCCTGCTTTTGTAAGCTATGCCTCGATTGATAATGGCTATAGATCTTTTTCACTATCATATTAACCTACGCTTCTGTCTTCAGAGAGCTATGGACAAACACACTAAGGTCCCTTTGTTCCTCAGAATTTCCTAGTGTCATGCCGTTCATTGAATACTTCCTTGTCAAATTACTCCTTCCAAAGTGTATCACCTCACACATTTCAGAGTTAAATTCAATCTGCCATTTGTCTGCCTTTTGACCATCCTGTCTATATCTTCCTGTAGCCCAAGATACTCAACCTCATTGTTAACCACCCAGCCAACCTCTGTGTCATCCACAAACTTACTGATCCTATCCTACACATAGTCATCTATGCCATTTATATAAATGCTGAATAATAGGGGACCCAGCAGATCCCTGTGGTACACCACTGGACACTGGCTTCCAGTCACTAAAGCAGCCGTCTGCCATCACCCTCTGTCTCCTGCAACAAAACCAATTTTGAATCCACCTTATCAAATTAACCTGTAAAGGTAAATTCACCATTGTCCCAGATGACCATAGGCTGCTTTCCCCTTTAAAATTTTTTTTTTAATTTTTTTTTATTTTTAAAATATATTTTATTCAAGTTTTTTGGCCAAACATAACAATACGTAGTGTTTCTTTTACACAACAATAAAGCAATATAAATAACCGTGGCCAGTTTTAAACAAATAAATAAGTAATATATAAACAAAAACAAAAAAAAACAAAACTAAATGACAACTGCCTTGTCCAAAATAAATACTCTCCAAAAATACAATCCCACAATCCAATATACAATTACATATACCAAATACCTATACATATATAATAACATCCCTGAGAGTCCGTCCGATTCCTCCCCCCCGCCCTTCCCCCCCCCCCTCCCCCCTGGGTTGCTGCTGTTGTCTACTTCTTTTCCATTCCCTCTATCTCTCTGTGAGGTAATCGACGAACGGTTGCCACCGCCTGGTGAACCCCTGAGCCGAACCCCTTAACACGAACTTAATCCGTTCTAACTTTATAAACCCTGCCATATCATTTATCCAGGTCTCCACACCCGGGGGTTTGGCTTCCTTCCACATTAACAATATCCTGCGCCGGGCTACAAGGGACGCAAAGGCCAACACGTCAGCCTCTCTCGCCTCCTGCACTCCCGGCTCTTCTGCAACCCCAAATATAGCCAACCCCCAGCTTGGTTCGACCCGGACCCCCACCACCTTCGAAAGCACCTTTGCCACCCCCACCCAGAACCCCTGTAGTGCCGGGCATGACCAGAACATGTGGGTGTGATTCGCTGGGCCTCTCGAGCATCTCGCACACCTATCCTCTACCCCAAACAATTTACAAAGCCGTGCTCCAGTCATATGCGCCCTGTGTAGCAGCTTAAATTGTATCAGGCTTAGCCTGGCACACGAGGACGATGAGTTTACCCTACGTAGGGCATCAGCCCACAGCCCCTCCTCAATCTCCTCCCCCAGTTCTTCTTCCCATTTCCCTTTCAGCTCATCTACCATGATCTCCCCCTCGTCCCTCATCTCCCTGTATAAGTCCGCCACCTTACCGTCCCCCACCCATGTCTCTGAGATCACTCTATCCTGCACTTCCTGCGCGGGAGCTGCGGGAATTCCCTCACCTGTTGCCTCGCAAAAGCCCTCAATTGCATATACCGAAATGCATTCCCTTGGGGCAACCCATATTTCTCCGTCAGCGCTCCCAGACTCGCAAACGTCCCATCTACAAATAGATCTCTTAGTTGTACTACCCCAGCTCTTTGCCATGCTCCAAATCCCCCATCCATTCTCCCCGGAACAAACCTATGATTGTTTCTTATCGGGGACCGCACCGAAGCTCCCGTCCCTCCCCTATGCCGTCTCCACTGCCCCCAAATTTTCAATGTAGCCACCACCACCGGGCTTGTGGTGTATTTCTTTGGTGAGAACGGCAACGGCGCCGTCACCATTGCTTGCAGGCTAGTCCCCCTGCAGGACTCCCTCTTCAATCTCTTCCACGCCGCTCCCTCCCCTTCTCCCATCCACTTACACACCATTGAAACATTGGCGGCCCAGTAGTACTCACTTAGGCTCGGTAGTGCCAGCCCCCCCCCCCTGTCCCTACTACGCTGCAAGAATCCCTGCCTCACTCTCGGGGTCTTCCCAGCCCACACAAAACTCATAATGCTCTTCTCAATTCTTTTGAAAAAAGCCTTCGTGATCACCACCGGGAGGCACTGGAACACAAAAAGGAATCTCGGGAGGAGCACCATTTTAACCGCCTGCACCCTACCTGCCAATGACAGGGACACCATGTCCCATCTCTTGAAATCCTCCTCCATCTGTTCCACCAGCCGTGTTAAATTGAGCCTATGTAATGTACCCCAATTCTTGGCTATCTGGATCCCCAGGTACCGGAGGTCCCTTGTTACCTTCCTCAACGGTAAATCCTCTATCTCTCTGCTCTGCTCCCCTGGATGCACCACAAATAACTCACTTTTCCCCATGTTCAGTTTATACCCTGAAAAATCCCCAAACTCCCCAAGTATCCGCATTATCTCTGGCATCCCCTCCGCCGGGTCTGCCACATATAACAACAAATCATCCGCATACAGAGATACCCGGTGTTCTTCTCCCCCCCTAAGTACTCCCCTCCACTTCCTGGAACCCCTCAGTGCTATGGCCAGGGGTTCAATCGCCAATGCAAACAATAACGGGGACAGAGGACATCCCTGCCTCGTCCCTCTATGGAGCCGAAAATAGTCAGACCCCCGTCCATTCGTGACCACGCTCGCCATCGGGGCCCTATACAGCAACTGTACCCACCTGATATACCCGTCCCCAAAGCCAAATCTCCTCAACACCTCCCACAAATAATCCCACTCCACTCTATCAAATGCTTTCTCGGCATCCATCGCCACCGCTATCTCCGCTTCCCCCTCTGGTGGGGGCATCATCATTACCCCTAGCAGCCTCCGTATATTTGTATTTAGCTGTCTCCCCTTCACAAACCCAGTTTGGTCCTCATGGACCACCCCCGGGACACAATCCTCTATCATTGCCATTACCTTGGCCAGAATCTTAGCATCCACATTCAGGAGGGAAATGGGCCTGTATGACCCGCATTGCAGCGGGTCTTTTTCCTTCTTTAGGAGGAGCGATATCGTTGCCTCTGACATAGTCGGGGGCAGCTGCCCCCTTTCCCTCGCCTCATTAAAGGTTCTCATCAGTAGCGGGGCCAGCAAGTCCAAATATTTCTTATAGAATTCAACTGGGAATCCGTCTGGTCCCGGGGCCTTCCCCGCCTGCATGCTCCCAATCCCTTTCACTACTTCCTCCGTCTCAATCTGTGCTCCCAGCCCCACTCTCTTCCGCTCCTCCACCTTAGGAAATTCCAGCTGATCCAGAAAGCACATCTTTCTCTCCTTCCCGTCCGGGGGCTGCGCTTCACATAATCTTTCATAAAATGCCTTGAACACTCCATTCACTCTCTCCGCTCCCCGCTCCATCTCTCCCTCCTCATCTCTCACCCCCCCTATCTCCCTCACTGCTCCCCTTTTCCTCAGTTGGTGGGCCAACAACCTACTCGCCTTCTCCCCATATTCGTACTGTACACCCTGTGCCTTCCTCCATTGTGCCTCTGCATTACCCGTAGTCAACAAGTCAAATTCTACATGTAGCCTTTGCGTTTCCCTGTACAGTCCCTCCTCCGGTGCCTCCGCGTATTGTCTGTCCACCCTCAGAAGTTCTTTCAACAACCGCTCCCTTTCCCTACCCTCCTGCTTTCCTTTATGTGCCCTAATAGATATCAGCTCCCCTCGAAACACTACCTTCAGTGCCTCCCAGACCACTCCCACCTGTACCTCCCCATTATCATTAAGTTCCAAGTACCTTTCAATACACCCCCTCACCCTTAAACACACCCCCTCATCTGCCAATAATCCCATGTCCATTCTCCAGGGTGGAAGCTGTTGTTTTTCTTCCCCTAACTCCAGGTCCACCCAGTATGGAGCATGATCCGAGATGGCTATAGCCGTGTACTCCGTCCCCGTCACCTTTGGGATCAGTGCCCTTCCCAAAACAAAAAAATCTATTCATGAAAATACTTTGTGTACATAGGAGAAAAACGAAAACTCCTTACTCCTAGGTCTACTAAATCTCCAGGGATCTACTCCTCCCATCTGCTCCATAAAATCCTTAAGCACCCTAGCTGCAGCCGGCCTCCTTCCGGTCCTGGACCTCGATCTGTCCAGCCCTGGGTCCAGCACCGTATTAAAGTCTCCACCCATTACCAACTTCCCTACCTCTAGGTCCGGGATACGTCCTAACATACGCCTCATAAAATTGGCATCATCCCAGTTCGGGGCATACACGTTCACTAATACCACCGCCTCCCCTTGCAGTTTGCCACTCACCATCATGTATCTGCCCCCACTATCCGCCACTATAGTCTTTGCCTCAAACATTACCCGCTTCCCCACTAGTATGGCCACCCCCCTGTTTTTTGCATCTAGCCCCGAATGAAACACCTGCCCCACCAATCCTTTGCGAAGTCTAACCTGGTCTATCAGCTTCAGATGCGTCTCCTGAAGCATAACCACATCTGCCTTAAGTTTCTTTAGGTGTGCGAGTACCCGTGCCCTCTTAATCGGCCCGTTCAGCCCTCTCACATTCCACGTGATCAACCGGGTTGGGGGGCTCTTTACCCCCCCCCCCCCCCCTTGACGACTAACCATTTCCTTTTTCAATCCAGCTCCTCACCCGGTTCCCACGTAGCTGTATCCCCCCCAGGTGGCGCCCCCCCGCCCCGACCCCCCCCTCCCATACCAGCTCCCCCTTCTCCCCAGCAGCAGCAGCAACCCAGTTAACCCCCCCCCCCCGCTAGATCCCAAGCTAGCATAATTGCACCCCCCATGTTGCTCCCAGAAGTCAGCAAACTCTGGCCGACCTTGGCTTCCCCCCGTGACCTCGGCTCACACTGTGCGAGGCCCCCACCTTCCTGCTTCCCTGTTCCCGCCATGATTACCATAGCGCAGGAACAAAGCCCGCACTTCCCTTTTGGCCCCGCCCCCAATGGCCGGCGCCCTCAGCTCCTCATCCTCCCTCACCCCCTCCCCCACGACATGGGGAAGAGAGAGAAGTTACAGGGTCGCAGGTTAAACAACTTGGGAAGTCCTCTCTTCCCCCTTTTCCCCCCTTCATCCCACAAATTCACCCCCCCACTTTTGTCCCAAACGTTCTTTTTCTGGCCCGCTCACTCCAGCTTCTCCTCGACAATAAATGTCCACGCCTCATCTGCCGTTTCGAAGTAGTGGTGTTTCCCTAGATGTGTGACCCACAGTCTTGCCGGTTGCAGCATTCCGAATTTGACCTTCCTTTTATGCAACACCGCCTTGGCCCGATTAGAGCTTGCCCTCCTTCTCGCCACCTCCGCACTCCAATCTTGATATATGCGGATCACCGCATTCTCCCACCTACTGCTCCGAGTTTTCTTTGCCCATCTGAGGACCATCTCTCTGTCCGTATATCGGAGAAATCTCACCACTATTGCTCGAGGAATTTCTCCAGCCCTCGGTCTTCGCGCCATAACCCGATAGGCTCCCTCCACCTCCAGCGGACCCGTCGGGGCCTCCGATCCCATTAACGAGTGCAGCATCGTGCTCACATATGCCCCGACGTCCGCCCCTTCTGCACCTTCGGGAAGACCAAGAATCCTTAGGTTCTTCCTCCTCGCGTTATTCTCCAGCACCTCCAGCCTTTCCACACATTTTTTGTGTTGTGCCTCGTGGATCTCCGTTTTCACCACCAGGCCCTGTATGTCGTCCTCATTCTCAGCAGCCTTTGCCTTCACGACCCGAAGCTTCTGTTCCTGGGTCTTTTGCTCCTCCTTTAGCCCCTCAATCGCTTGTAATATCGGGGCCAACAGCTCCTTCTTCATCTCCTTTTTGAGTTCATCTACGCAACGCCGCAGGAACTCTTGTTGGTCAGGGCCCCATATTAAACTGCCTCCTTCCGACGCCATCTTGCTTTGTGCCTGCCTTCCTGGCCGCTGCTCTAGAGGATCCACCGCAATCCGGCTACTTACCTCTCTTTTTTTCATCCGTGTCCAGGGGGGATTCCCTTCTGGATTACCGCACAGTGTTATTTGCCGTTAAAATTGCCGATGGGGCTCCTATTAAGAGCCCAAAAGTCCGTTCCACCGGGAGCTGCCGAAACGTGCGACTCAGCTGGTCATCGCCGCACCCGGTAGTCGCTGCTTTCCCCTTTGAGGGGCAGAACTGACTGGTGGTGATTTAACCTGAGGATACCATACCTCGGGCGAGGAGCAAGGATGAGAAGGTGGGCCTTCAACTGCCCCCCTGTACCCAATGAGCATTTGCCTTCATTATAAGTCTCCCATGTGGGACCTTGTCAAAGGCTTTGCAGAAAGCCATATGAGCTACATCAACTGCACTACCCTTATCTACACACCTTGTCACCTTCTCAAAAAATGCCATCAAATTTGTTTGGCATGGCCTCCCTCTGACAAAGCCATGCTGACTATTCCTGGTCAAACCTTGCCTCTATTTTGGAATTTTCTCCAATAGTTTCTCAACCACTGATGTGAGACTCACTGGTCTGTAGTTCCCTGGCTTATCTCTACAACCCATCTTAAATAGTGGAACCACATTAGCTGTTCTCCAGTCCTCTGGCACCTCCCCTTTGGCCAGAAAGGAATTAAAAATTTGGGTCAGAGTCCCTGTAATCTCCTTCCTCTCCTCCCACAGCATCCTGGGGCACAATTCATCTGGCTCTGGAGATTTGTCCACTTGTCCAGCAACACCTCCAATACCTTGTCACTCCCTATATCAATTTGTTCAAGAACCTGCCACTCTCCCTGAGTTCCATATCTTCATCGTCATTCTCTTGGGTGAAGGCAGATGTTAAGTATTCGTTCAACACCCTATCAATGTCCTACAGCTCCACCCACAGATTTCCCCTTTGGTCCCTAATGAGGCCTGGCTATCCTCTTCTCATTGATATACTTATGGAATATTTTGGATTTTCCTGACTTTTACCAGCTAGGGATTTCTCATATCCCCTCTTTGCTCTCCTAATTGCCTTCTTGAGCTCCAAACTGAATGTTTGTACTCCACTAATGCCTCAGCTCATTTGCTCCCCTTGTACCTGCTAAAAGACTCTCTTTTCCTTATCATTATATCCTTCACATTTCATTGTTGGAGAGACTAAAAAGGTCATTTATCTTATTTTACTTTTCCATTCTGTCTTTTTTTCTCTCTCTCTCTCTAATCCTATATATGCATGTATATAGGTTTCTGCACAGCTATCCCTTGTTTAACATCCTACAAAATGGTATACCAAATGAAAATGTGCTAAATGAAAGTCACTTTCCCATTAAAAAGAGTGTATAGGTATGGGTTACATTTCTGACCTGAAATTTTTATATTAAAAACCTATTGGCTTCCTTGAACCTAACTGGCCCCAAAAAAAACTCTTTGCACTTACTGCTCTTATTAATGCTCGTTATACTTACTTCCCACTCACCGCATCCCAACTCCTGTTCATCACTTCCCGATGCCCACTAGCTGCCCCTCTTGCTCCTTCCCACTCACTTCCTCCTGCTCGCCCCTTCCCTCTCTCGGTGGCAAGTGAAGGGGTGCTTTTTAAAAAAATACAAATTGAGCATGCCCAGTAACTGTGCTAAAAAGAAAATGTAGGCAGTAATATTTAAATAATAATAATAATCGCTTATTGTCACAAGTAGGCTTCAATTAAGTTACTGTGAAAAGCCCCTCGTCGCCACATTCCGGTGCCTGTTCGGGGAGGCCGGTACGGGAATTGAACCCGCGCTACTGGCATTGTCCTGCATTACAAGCCAGCTATTTAGCCCACTGTGCTATTTGGGTAAATTTACAAACTGTGCTAAAACTAAAATGAGGCACTAGAACACATGATTTAATATCGATTCATTGGCTCTAATTTACACTTTCGTCTCAGTCTTTGCACTGCTCATTTCATTATCCTTCAGTCTGATGATTAGGGACATATCCTAGTCACTGAGCTCTCGGATGCTAAGTTTCCCACACTGCAATTTTATCAGCTCACACAGTCAGTTACTCATCACACAAGCTAAAAGCCAAGCATGCAAGGACTAGTCTGACTGACAACAGATGTTGTTAGATACCCTGGCACAGAGACGTCTGGGCCAAATACATCAGAAAAATGACTCTTTCTATGGAACGCAGGAAATAGTCAATTTTAACCCCAATTACCTGTGGAAACCAGACACAACTGGGTAGTTATCTGCTCAGAACTCAGCTTTCCTGACATCTCCAATATTAACTGACAGGGCTCTGCAGTCAGATGATGCCCCGCCAAAAGCAGCAGCGGACTTAAAAGTTTATGCAAATGAGGATCCTGTTACGGCACATGCATCCAATGACATCGTGGGTGATTGTACGAAGGGTGTGGAAGCCCTGTGGGTAATTCAGAAAATTCCTCAAGCTGGCCAAACAAGAAAAATCTTGGCTTCCCTCACCCGGGAATGCCTCCTTCCTTGGCTCATTGCCTGCTGATTCATCATCTCGAGCTGTTTTCTTGGCAGTTTTTGTCAGTGGTGGCTTGTCATTGTCTTCCACTGTCAGAGGCTGGGCGAGGAGTCATGTCCCAAGTCTACCTTAGCTGGAACGGAAGTCAAACTCATGCTGTTGGTGTTATTCTGAACCATATGCTGACCATCCAGTCAAATGAACTGACTGGTGCCCCCTCGAGGTTATAATCAAATCTTAAATGCTAAGCAGTTGATAGACCATGGAAAAGGTGTTATTTTATATTGTGCAACTTGCATTTGCACGTCTTTCATCTGTCGTCATTCCGAGGGTTGGCCACACTATGAACAGCCTTTCTCCACTGATTCCTATTCGCCACTTCCCTCACTGCCTGTCCATAGAAAGGCCAGTCCACACTCTGATATTATCCATCCATGCCATCTTGTGAACATTTGTCAGGTGTTTTGCCTTGCGTTACCCCTTTTTCGACGCATGATCCTCCTTGTTGGCATTACATGTCCAAAATATGTGAGGTCCCTTGATATCATTGTCACAAACACGTTCCTCTTCACAGCAGCTTTCTCCAGCACCCACTCATCTGTCCACTCGGTTGGCTACGACACACAAAATATTTGTCTGCATCTTTTAATTTCAAACCCTCCTATTCGAGCTTCATCATTCTTCTTGATGCTCCCACTTTCACAGCCATACATTGCCACCGGTCAAAAAAGGACTTCCACAAAAGGAATTTTTGTTATTATCATGAAGCTGTGGCTGCTCCATACTTGCATCAGCAAAATATAATTTTACATATATTATATTTTTACATATATTCTTTTAATATTTCCTAGAGCAAAAGGCTTAGGAAATGGACTGGAAGTTAAACAGTGAACATAGAGTCATAGAGTTTTACAGCACTAAAAGAGGCCCTTCAGCCCATTGTGTCTACAGAGGCCATCAAACCCCTATCTATTCTAATTCCACTTCACGGCACTTAGTGTATAATGCCTTGTATACTATGGCATTTCAAGTGCTCATCCAAATGCTTCTTAAATGTTGTGAAGGTTCCAACCTCTAGCACCCTTTCAGGCATCGAGTTCCAGATTCCCACCACTCTCTGGGTGAAAAAGATTTTCCTCAAATCCCCTTTAAGTCTATGCCCCTGATTATATACCCCTCTACTAAGGGGAAAAGTTCCTCCCTATCCTATCCATGTCCCTCAAAATGTGGTACACCTTGATATATCCACTGGGTTATCAACAAAAACATTGCTGATGTTAGCTGATCCAATATATACAGTACTGATGTTAATAACCAAACTACAGATATCACGCACAGCCCCTCGTAAATCTATTACTGTCACAATGGAGCAGCTGTCTGATTCTCTCAATTTGCTTCTTTTAGCTGGATGCAAGACAACTTGTCCTTGCTTCATTGCAGACAACAGTATTGGGGACTCATTACTAAGTAGCCAGATGTTTCCTGCCTTAGATGACTAATCCATCAGCCATGCGCAGCAGTTACACCAAGACATTTGAAAAATCATTGCAGTAAATTTAAAAGCACGGTTGTTCCAATTTATTATATTGCATTTTGGACAAGATGTTTCTGGCCACATACCACATGATATTAAACTTAGAATCATGGAAACATAGAAGCAGGAGGAGGCCATTCAGCCCTTTGAGCCTGCTCTACCATTCATTATGATCATGGTTGATCATCAAGTTCAAAATCCTGATGCTGCCTTCCCCCCGATATCTCTTGATTCATTTAACCCCAAGAGCTATATCTTAATTCCTTCTTGAAATTACACAATGTTTTGGCCTAAACTACTTTCTGTGGTAGTAAATTCGACAGATTCATCACTCTCTGGATAAAGAAATTTCTCCTCACCTCAGTCCTAAAAGGTTTACCCCTTATCCTCAAACTATGACCCTGAGTTCTGGACTCCCCCACCATCAGGAACATTCTTTCTGAATCCTCTTAGAATTGTCTTAAGTTTCTATGAGATTCCCTCTCACTCTTCTAAATTCCAATGAAAATAATCCTAACCGATTTTGTCTCTCCTCATATGACAGTCCCGCCATCCCAGGAATCAGCCTGGTAAACCTTCGCTGCACTCCCTCCATAGCACGGACATCCTTCCTCAGATAAGGACATCAAAACTACACACAATATTCCAGGTGCGGCCTCACCAACGCCCTATACAATTGCAGTAAAACATCTCTATTCCTATACTCAAATCCTCTCGCTATGAAGGACAACATGCTATTTGCCTTCTTTACTGCCTGCTGTACCAGCTGCTTACTTTCTGTAACTGATGCACGAGGACACCAAGGTCTCACTGAGTATCTAACTGCCTTGATTTACACCCATTCAAATAATAATCTGCCTTCCTATTTTTGTCACTGAAGCAGATAACCTCATTTATCCACATTATACTGCATCTGCCATGCATGTGCCCACTCACTCAGCCTCTCCAAACCCCATTGAAGCGTCTCTGCATTCTCATCACAGCTCACCCAACAACTTTGTATCATTTGGACATAATACATTTAGTTCCCTTGTCCAAATCATAATGTGAACAGTTGGGTCCTAGCACTGCCTACCAATCAGAAAAAGCCCCATTTATTCCAACGTTTTTGCTTCCTGTTAGCTAGCTTTCTATCCATTTCAAGACATTACCCGTAATCCCATGCGCTTTAACTTTACATATTAATCTGCTATGTAAGACCTTGTCGAAAGCCTTCTGAAAGTCTAAATAAACCATATTCACCAGTTCTCCCTGATCAACTCTATCAGTTACATCTTCAAAGAATTCTCGTTGATTTGTCAAGCATGATTTACCTTTCATAAATACATACTGACTTTGTCTGATTATACCACTGCTTTCGAAATGCTGTGCTATGGAATCCTTGATAATGGACTCCAGCAGCTTCCCTACTACCGATGTTAGGCTCACTAGTCTATAGTTCCCTGTTTTCTCTCTACCTCTACCACCCTTCTTGAATAGTGGTGTTACATTCGCTAATCTGGTTCCAATCTGTAGGAACCATTCCAGAATCCAAAGTATTTTGGAAAATGACCACCGATGGATCTATTTCTAGGGCTACTTCCTTAAGTGCTCTGGGATGAAGATAATCAGGCCACGGAGATTTATCTGCCTTTAATCCTATTAATTTCCCCAAAACCATGGGCTGGATTCTCCGTTTTGGAGACTAAGTCCCCAAGCCAGATGAAAACGGTGCTCTATTACGCCAGGAAAACTAGCGTCAAAAGGCCACCAATTCTCTGTTTTGCTGGGGGCTAGCAGGGAGGCAACGTAGTGCTCACAGCTCTAGCTGCCACTGCTGCCCCCAGCACTTCCGGTTCGGAGGCTGCGCATGTGTATGCGCATGGCGGAGGCCTCAGTGGCAGAGTAATGCTCCATGGTGGACTCAGCCCACGGACTTGGACCGTCAACGTAGTGGCCCCCCCTCGGCCGCTCACGCCCCCCGGATCGCCCGCCCACAGAGCCCCCAGCCCCGCATGAAGCCCCCCCTGCCCGCCGATCGACCCTCTCCTGACTTCGGGGGCCCCGGACTCAGTCCGCAGCTACCTCGCGAGGTTTCCGAACAGCTGGGACCATGAGGGTCCCACGCCATCGGGAATTCAGCCAGTCGGGGACAGAGCATCGCGGGGAGGGCCTCAGGCACCGGCCTGAGGCAGTGGATAATTAGCGCAGCTTACTCCTAGAGTATGCTGCTTTTCAGGGGGTGGAGAATTGAAAAACTGGCGGCGCTCCTGATTTTGGTGGCAAAACGGATTCTCCGCCCCGTTGCCGAACGAGATTTCGGCATGGGGGAACGGAGAATCCAGCCCCATTTCTTTACTAACAATAATTTCCTTTCGCTCCTCATTAAAAATTGTGCTTCTCAGAACATCCGGTACATTATTCATGTCTTCCTTTGTGAAGACAGAAACAAAGTACAAATGTAGTTCCTCAGCCATTTCTTTGTTCCCTGTTATGAATTCCCCCTTTTCTGACTGTAAGGGGCCTACACTAGTTTTTATTCACCTTTTTCTCTTTACATACCTATTGAGATAGATAAACATACTTCAGTGATTGAAATTTGTTTTTAACTGACGAGACCACTCAGCTTATCACATTGGGTAAATTGTCCATCATTAATGAGCACTTGAAACATCACAGCAAACAAGATTATAAACCGAGTGCTGGAAAATGGGATAGACTGGATAGGTGCTTGATGCCGGCACAGACACATTGGCCAAAGGGCTTATTTTTTTGTTGTAAAACCCAATGACTCTATGGCTAATCTTTCACCTTTTCTTTGCATCAGCTCATATTATAGGCACGTTGCTTGAAATCTTTATATATTAATAAGGTGTTTTCTTAATCTGCAAGTAGTTATGTATCTCTGAACGTTATAAAACCCTTCACAAAAATTACTGATCATTTCAGGCACGCTATACTCTCTTCCTCGAGCTACTAACTTGTTTCTGCTGACCATTTCCTTTCCTTTCTCCCTGCTAACAGACATTATTGAATAATATTGGAAGTTATAGTGTGGGGCAAGTGAATAGCTTGAGAAGCCGAGTCAACATAAACTCTGAAACCCATAGCAACACCTTCAGGAACTGAAAAATTTTCATGCGTTCCATGAGATTGGTAGAGGGGAACAGTTTGATTTATGGGACAAAGACAAAAGTTTTCAATTGCGCAGCTTAAATTTTGGCAACTAAAGTATAGTGCAGTTGTAAGTCTGAAAGAGAAGCCAATACTTTTACACAGACAACACAGCAGCATGCACAGGCTAGCTTGGTCTATCGTATATTCTTAGGGTATCTTTCTCAAACCCATAAGGTAATTTTTGAATTTTATTTTTTGAATATTTTCCTGTATAATGACTTTTGCGATATTAATTATCAATAATTTCCATGCTCCTTGCTTTACTACACTGACACTATTTGTCAGGGCGAAGAATTTGCTGAATATGCGGAGAATTGATATGCAGAGACTGAAAGCATGCACCACACTTGCTGAAATAAGACCACCTGAACATGAATAGTTGATCATTTTTCTCACCCAAGTATTCATGATTAACCAATTCACATTACATTCTGATCTCAAATAACAATTCTCTTTTATTACCAATGCATAAGTCCATAGAATTTTGGCAATAGTTTAGAGTTGAAATGAAAAGACAGGCTTTGTCGAGGGCAGCCAATCACTACCTTTCAAATACAAAGGAAAGGTTCACTGTGGTCAGAAAGTTACAGGGATAAGCATATGCCTGGATCATTTTTTTAATCCCCTTGGTGCTAGGTATATGACCAGCGTGTGCACAAACCTCCTCAGGGCCAGTTGCTGGCAGTGGGCACACATCTTCAATCAGCTTGCCCCAATGGGAAATGTCAATTTAGGGCAGCCTACCTTGGCAGCAGTGAGGCAAACTCCAGGTGGGGGAGTTGGAGAGATTCTGGGATGAGGGGGAGAGTCCGGGGGTGAGGGGGGGGGGGGGGTGCGGGGGTTGACATCTATTGTGACAGTGGTTCTGTTCCCGTTGGTTCCAAAGCAAAGGATTTTGTCAGCACCTTGGTGGATTTAGATGCCACTGAACCAACCCTGAGTGTGGCAGGCCTAACATGTTTCCTTATCATTGACTAATTTTGAAAATTGGTTCTTCAACAGACAATTGCCTCCCTGTTAACATATTAAAGGAATCTAACTTCTGAATGACTACAAACTAATCCCACACTTATAGCTGTGGGACTAAATCCTACACAGATTGGACTTAAATTTAAAGAATGGTTTCCTAAAGATGGAAAGATAGTATTTAACTGCTTTATATTGTTTAATCTATATTTTAATTGACGTTTTAAATTTTGTTTCTGCTTAGGTCAGATAGTTTACTCTTTTTAACAGTTTCTTACAACAATCTTCCAGTTTCACTTCAGGCTTAAATGTGTGGAGGGTGAGAATTCCTTTGGGGAATTAGTGTTTAGGTAAGAAAGAACAGTCAATGAGGGGACAAGAAAGGCAGTTGCAATGGGGCTTCGTGAATATTGCACACACACATCCTGGTGACTTCATATCTCAGCCCAGGCAGTCCTTCCTGGGCCTGCCAGAGGTATCTGTCTTTAGTGCCTCTGCCTCACAGAACAGACTGCCCTAGAGTTGGGCCACTGCCTAGAGACCAACCTGTGGAGAATTTGTACCTGGAATTTCCCATGATATGAATGTCACTACTGCTGTGAAACTTTTGCTTCACTGGATCCTTCCAAGCTGCAACTGGTGATGTTTGCTAAATTCAACCATACTTGCTGACATAGCTAGATTCATTTGGTTTTGATTGTGAAAAGGCGGCATCAGTTCAACAGGACAGAGTGGTAGGGTTCTTGAGAGGGAGAGAGAGCAGACGATCCTCAATGAAAGCCAATAGCCATCTATTATATAAATCATTAAATATTGTCCTCCCCTCCTGACAAGCATGGTGCCTCTAAGGGACATTGCTGAAGTCATTTGCAGCAACATATCACTTTATCAGACATCAAATGGGTGGCAACATGTTGTCCTGTCACTTTAATACCTCCATAGCGGGTTTTCTATGAATTCAATTTTTGTACACCACCATTTCACCTTTGGCAAATATTAATACACATTTAAAATCTATTTGAATCTTTATGAAGGCTGAGACGGTATTTGTTCCCCTGTGTAGACATTTGATGTAAAATTGGAATGTGTGGTGTCTGTTGTTTGGATGCTATAGGCACAACATGTATAGGGACCACAATGGCACATGTAGCTTACGTGCTCACTTGTGAAGCAAGTCAACCTGGTGCCATATTGGTGAGGATGTTCATGTTAATATCTTTGCAACCATGTGGTTGGCATGGTGAAAGCTGGCAGTGTGAAGACTGTAAGATGTAGGTGTGGTGATTTGAGTAGTGCCTGAGGTTAGTGGTACAATTGGCAAGCTATGTCATTAGAAGATGCATTCACTGACCTTGACTCATATGAGGTCATTGGATTTCTTGCGACTCTGCATTCAGGCCCTAGGAACTTGACTCCTGGCACTGACCTCCATGGCTATCTTCTCCCAATGACTTTTCACCATGTGTCCGGAGGGCCTACTTCCACATACAGATACAAGACATCACTCCTGCTTTCCACCTCCATTGAGGCCATCAGTGTAGTGCCCCAAAATCTTGGAGACACTGCTCTGCCATGTTGTTCCATTTTTCACTGTTTAGCAGATCAGACTAATTCCCCGAAATCAGCTTCTTCTCCTGCCAGACTGTATCTACCGCGACAACCGATCCACAGCAGATGCTATCTCTCTGGCCTTACAATCAACTCTCGAACATCTTGACCACAAGGACACCTACATCAGACTGCTGTTCATAGACCAAAGCTCCGCCTGCAACAACATTATCCCAACACGACTAATAACCAAACTCTGCAACCTTAGGACTTGACCCCTCCCTGTGCAGCTGGATCCTTGACTTCCTCACCAACAGACCGCAAGCTGTCAGGATAGGTAATAGCACCTCCTCTACAATAGTCCTCAACACTGGTGTTCCGCAAGGATGTGTGCTCAGTCCTCTACTGTACTTCCTGTACACACACGGCTGTGTGGCGAGATTCAACTCTAATTCAATCTATAAGTTTGCAGATGATACGACTGTGATGGGTCGTATCTCAAACAACGATGAATCAGACTACAGAAGGGAGATAGATCACTTGGTTGCATGGTGTACCGAAAACAACCTCTCTCTAAATGCTGGAAAGACCAAGGAACTGATCATCAGATCGCAGTTTTAAAATTGGCCCTCCGTCAAGTTCTACCTCAATGTAGATTAGTGAGCACAAGGTTAATGGGTGAATGTGATTTACTGTGAATTAGGACATAGGCAGTGGAGTTTTAGATTACCTCAGGTTCAGAGGAATCACAGGCATGTCAGGGTTTCAGCAGCAGATAGGCTGAGGCAGAAGCAGATTGGGTAATGTGACAGAGGTAGAAATAGGTTATGTTAGTGGTGGAACAGTTTTGTGTTTGGAAGCTCATCTCGGAGTCAAATGTGGCATTAAGGTTACAAATAGTCTTGTTAAGCCTCAGTTGCGAGGGAGAAGGATTGGAGTTTGTGAGCAATATTTGCTTATCAATGTTTGAAATGTCTGAATCCCTGCACTGATTCCTTGACAGGTATACCCTTTGAACATAGCTTGTCGCTAATTAATTTAGTAAAAGGTATTCTATTTAACAACAGCGGTTTGCAAATATGCAAATTAGATTTGGCTCAGTAGTGACGATCTGGAATATAATACAGGCTGTTGTGGTAGGTACTGACACTCCGAATACTTGCAAAGGGAACTCGACTAGTTCCTGCCGAGAACGGAAATCACAACATACTAAACAAAGGGTCGTAATAAATCTTTGTAATCCTTGGTTCATGTGACCTCCTCAGCTTGTTTCAGTGACCTGAGGGTGGGAATTGGAAAGGAATTTTCAAGGGCATAATTTTTCCCTTGTTGGCCCTAGGTTTTCCCTTTTTCATTGCTCATAATTTTTAAATGGGTTGCGAATAAAACTGCTAGCGCTGGATATCGGAAATTAAAAGCAGAAATGAGGCGTATACACAGCAGGTCTTAAGGCTTCAGTGAAGAGAGACACAGAGTATTGCAGCGAGTACTGTGACTGTCCAAACCAATGCTGCCCTCACATGGCTGGAACCTGCTTAATTGAGTCCCATTCGAAAGCACGATCTTCCTTTGTGATTTTTCCATGTTTGAGGTTTCTGTAACTGTAGAACCCAAACAGGAGAGATGACAGGAACACACGGTAGGGTAGAAATTAACGACAGATTTATTATGGTATACTACGAAAAGTACTACTCCTCTTCCCGAAGGGTCACCTTCCCTGACCTACATCCAGCTCAGGGTTTTTATTCAGAGTAGTTTCCCCTTGAGGAAACCCCACCCCTAATTCATTGGGTGTTCATACTCAGCTGTGGAAGGGGAAAATTGATGGAACACAGTCCTTGGCCCCTAAGGGGGTTATAACAGTAACCCCAGCAAATTGTCGAACTTTACTGTAACTTCCTCCGTAACAGCATTGTGGGTGTACTGACACTACATGGACTGTAATGGTTCAAGAAGGCCAATTAGTGTTGGACAACCAATGCCGGCCTTGTCAGTGATGCTCACAGCCAGTGAAAGAAACCCTCTGCCTCTCCATCTCGCTTTCCTCCTTTAAGGGCCTTCTTAGATCCCATTTGTTCAAAAAAGCTTAGGGTCCAGCCAATCTGCTTATCCTTGAGTCAAGTGTCTCAGATTGTTTCATCCTGTGTGCTCTATGAATGTCATTTGTTGCTGTGGTCTCAAGTGATTTCTTAACACAAAAACATATTTAAAATGTACACAGGCAGCAAAAATGTTATTTATCTTTTTTGCACTTAAAAAGGACATATTTTGGCAAATGTGATTATTTTTTTATTTAATTGAGAAACGCATGCCTATCTGTAATGGATAATCTGAATGTGAGCTTTGATGCATCTGTATTAATATATTTTATATTTGTTTTTGTTATATGTGTATTGCTTGCATTTATTGCCCATCCCTAACTGCTCTTGAAAAAATGGCAGTCGGCCGCTTTCTTAAACGGCAGCCCTCAATGTGGTTTAGCTACACCCACAGTGCTGCAAAGTAATGTGTTAAAGGATTTTAACTCGTTGATAGTGAAAAAGCAACAAAGTATTGCCAAGTCAGGGTGGTGTCTGACACGGAGGGTACTTTAAGGTGGTGGTTTCCCATACACGTGCTGCCCTTGTAACGTCATTGCAGTATTAATGTAAGACTACATGTGACAATAATAAAGATTATTATTCTCAAGCAATTAAGTTGGCAAAAGGTTTAATTGCTGTGAAGATACCCAGAATGGGTAGTACCTAGCACTTTACTATCGGCCACTATTTTGCAATTGAGTATAACCATAATACTCACTCCAAAATGTTCACATTTTTGTTTTGTGATTTTAACAGTACAAAAATATCCACATTTAACAGATCGAAGGAGCCCTTGTCGTATGAATGCCGATGGTGGACCTTGTCGAGGGCTTTTTACTCGGTATTTCTATAATAAGCTCACAAAACAGTGTGAGGAGTTTATTTATGGGGGATGCCTAGGAAATCTGAACAACTTCAGAACTGAGAAGGATTGCCGGAATGTATGCCACAAAACAAAATGTAAGTGAGTTCACTCTGAATCATTTCACCTCCAGCTTTTTCTCTTCACATCTGGTTATTGTTTGAGATACTGAAAAATATCAAAGATTAGACAAATAAAAGATAAGGCATCAAAGATACAGTGCTAAAATATGTTATATTTCTACTTTTTGGTTGGATGACAGGAAAGAAAGAATTTGCATTTATATAGCACCTTTTATTAACTCAGAACATTCCAAAGTGTTTTACAATTCATTGAGCAATCACTGTTATAATGTAAAAACAATTTACATATAGCCATGCCCCAATGAGATAAATGGTCCAATAATCTGCTACAAATGTAACGAATGAAGGTAACAAATTTAACCAAACCATATATTGTAGCTGCATTCCTTAGGACAGATTCCATGATTTTGTGCTCCAACTTTGCCAATCGAAAATGCTGGTCTCTCACATTAATTAAACACTGCAGGGGAAACAAAAGTAGTTGCACCAGAACACAGATTTATTACCACATTTTGTACTTGGGGCAAAGAATGGGCAGCAGGGACAGAGTCAGAAGGCAAGCTGCCCATTCAGAACAAAATGAGGCCTGGGCAATTTTAATCCTGCCCACCCAAAACTTGCGGGAAGTGAGCGGGAGTGTAATGATGAATGAGAGAAGCCTGCTGCTGGGCATGGAAAGAATTGTCCCTGGCATTCAGTCAAGTTCCAGAGAGGAGGTATCAGAAGGCTTTGAGATTGGGATGATTGCAATACCCTGCCTCAGTTACACCCAGGAAATCTCCCCCTTTCCTTGAAAAACCTACCACAGCATTAGGTGAGATGGAGGATTAAGTTACTATTTGTCTTCAAACTTATGTATAAGACAAAGAGAGGGCAAAAAAGACACTACTCAATAAATATCTCACCACAAGAGGAAACAGTTTCAGACATAATTAGTGCTGCAATGACATAATACATATTGGAGATTGCATAACTGTGCTTCACTTTGTGTAAAAATGTGACTAAGTATTTACACTGTTTTCCTTGGTGTTACCATCCACTTAAAAACAGGAATGTGAGCCAGAACCAAATAACAACTATGTTCCTGCCTTTCACAACACTGAGATTTAGGTGGGGTTCAAAACATCTCCAAAGCAAAGGCCAGCTAAATTTTGTGCCAAGAATTTTGAAGTTGAGAACAGAAAATTTATATTTGAACAATTTAAAAAGGTACTCCTTATTGTCATTCACATTGTCTTGTATTGTTGAGTTGAAAGATATGAGAGGTTTTGTAGCACCTTCTTTCCTTGGTTCTCTCCTATGTCTAATGGCACATGAGGCAGGCAAAGCGCATGTGTATGTCTATTTCCATGGCAAATTTTTTCTGGAACAGGTCACTAGCTTGAGGGACGCCACTGATACCTGACAGATAATGTCTCTTTGCCATCCCTGGGTATGTCCTGTCCCACCTGCAAGGCAGACCCAGCAGAGGTGGCGGCACAGTGGTATGCAGTCAGAAGGGAGTTGCCTTGGGAGTCCTCAACTTCAACTCTGAGTCCCATGAAGTCTCATGGCATCAGGTCAAGCATGGGCAAGGAAACTGCTTGCCTGTTACCACTTACCATCTCCTTCAGCTGATGAATCAATACTCCTCCATGTTGAACACCACTTGGAGGAAGCACTGAGGTGGCAAGGGCATAGAATGTACTCTGGATGGGGGGGGCTTCAATGTCCATCACCAAGAGTGGCGGGGTAGCACCACAGACTGAGCTGATTGGGTCCTAAAGGATATAGCTGCTAGGTTGGGTCTGTGGCAGGTGGTGAGGGAACTAAAAAGAGGGAATAAGATACTTGATCTCATCCTCACCAACCTGCCTGCTACAGAGACATCTGTCCATGACAGAATTCTTAGGAGTGACCGCCGACAGTCCTTGTGAAGATAAAGTTCCGTCTTCACATTGAGGATACCCTCCATCATGTTGTAGGTCACCACAAATATGCTGAATGGGGTAGACTTCGAACAGATCTTGCAACTCAAGACTAGGCATCCAGGAGGTGCTGGGATAATCAGCAGAATTGTACTGAAATCAATCTTTAACCTCATTGCCTGGCATATCCCCATTCTACTATTATCACTAAGGTAATTACCACCAGGGAATCAACACATACCTAAAGATGAGGTGTCAACCCGGTGAAGCTTTAACACAGGACTACCTCTGTGCCAAAGACCATAAGTAGCTAATAATATAGACAGAGCTGAGAGATTTCACAACCAATGGATCAGATCTAAGCTCTGGAGTCCTGTCAAATCCTGTTGTGAATGGTGGTGGACAATTAAACAACTCACTCAAGGAGGAGACTGTACAAATATCTCCATCCTCAATGATCGAGGAGACCAGTACATCGGTGTAAAAGATAAGGCTGAGGCATTTGCAACAATCTTCAGCCAAACGTGCTGAATGGATAAGACCATAAGACATAGTAGCAGAATTAGGCCACTCGGCCCATCGAGTCTGCTCCGCCATTCAATCATGGCTGATATTTTTCTCATCCCCATTCTCCTGCCTTCTCCCCATAACCCCTGATCCCCTTATTGATCTGAAACCTATCTATCTCTGTCTTAAAGACTCTTAAAGATTTGGCCTCCACAGCCTTCTGCGGCAAAGAATTCCACAGATTCACCACCCTCTGGCTGAAGAAATTCCTCCTCATCTCTGTTTTAAAGGATCGTCCCTTTTAGTCTGAGATTGTGTCCTCTGGTTCTAGTTTTTCCTACAAGTGGAAACATCATCTCCACGTCCACTCTATCCAGACCACGCAGTATCCTGTAAGTTTCAATAAGATCCCCCCCCTCATCCTTCTAAACTCCAACGAGTACAGACCAAGAATCTTCAACCGTTCCTCATACGGACAAGCTCTTCATTCCAGGGATCATTCTTGTGAACCTCCTCTGGACCCTTTCCAAGGCCAGCACATCCTTCCTTAGATACGGGGCCCAAAACTGCTCACAATACTCCAAATCGGGTCTGATCAGAGCCTCAGAAGTACATCCCTGGTCTAGCCCTCTCACCATGAATGCTTACATTGCATTTGCCTTCCTTACTGCCGACTGAACCTGCACATTAACCTTAAGAGAATCGTGAACAAAGACTCCCAAGTCCCTTTGTGCTTCTGATTTCCTAAACATCTTTCCATTAATAAAATAGCCTATGATGATCCTATGGATGATATATCTTAACTTCCTCTGGAGGTCTCCAGCATCACAGATATCAGTCTTCAACACTGGCATCTACCCGGCAATGTGGAAATTTGCCCAGACGTGTCCTCTGTACAAAAAGCAGGAGAAATCCAACCCAGCCAGTTATTGCCCTAACAGTCTACTCTCAATCATCAGTAAAGTGATGGAAGGGATCATCGACAGTGCTATCAAGCGTCACTTGATTAGCAAAACCTGCTCACTGACACTGAGTTGTGTTCCGCCAGGATCACTCGGCTCCTCACCTCATTGCATCCTTGTTTCAAATATGGATAAAGAGCTGAATTCCAGAGCGAGGTGAGAGTGAATTCCCTTGCTTTCAAGGCAGCATTTGACCAAGTGTTGCATCAAGGAGCCTGCGCACAACTGTCAATTACTTGACTGCTTGACAGTTCCTGAACAGCTTTGACTGCTCCAATGAGTTTATGTACATTTTACACACATTACTTCTGATAATCCTAAAGGGTGCCTTCCTCTCTCAAAAGCGTCCCAGGACCATATTCAAAGGAGCCTCTTATCGCTTCAAAAGCGATCTAAACGAATCCACCAAATTCAGAATTCCTCTTACTTAATCTAATCTGCACATTCCAGCTTTTACACTCTTGACCTACCAAAATCCCACTTCAGTGGAGGCAACTGGTGATTTAAATGGGCAACTGCCCACGTAAATCATGCATGTGTTAGCTCTGGCCTGACTCCTTTGCACCACCCCCCCACCACACACAAACACTCACAAGATGTTCAGGAGCGGGCTTTTCTGGCCATTTCCGGGATTTGATGCAACATCATCACAACAGAGAGACAGTAGCAGTGAAACTCTGGGCATCAACCTCTGCACTGTTGAGTTCAACCTCTGGACAGTGACAGATCTAAAACTGTTGATGGTGGTGGCGTTGAAGGTCCGTGAGATGGGTAGGCTTTCTCTTATTTGAGATGATCAATACCTTACACTTGCGCAATTTAGAAGAGTAGCAATTAGAATCCTTACAGTGCAGAAGGAGGCTGTTGGGCCCATCGAGTCTGCACCAGCCCTCTGAAAGAGCACAATAACCTCGGCCCAATCCCCTGTCCCTATCCCCATAATCCCACTTCACCTTTGGACAATATTAGCATGGCCAAACTACCTAACCTGCACACCTTTGGACTGTGGGAGAAAACCGGAGCACCCGGAGGAAGCCCAAGCAGACACAAGGAGAATGTGCAAACTCCACACAGTCACCCGCGGTCAGAATCAAACCTAGGTCTCTGGTGCTGTGAGGCAACAGTGCTAACCACTGTGCCACCATGCTGCCCGTTGAATTAATATTTCCTGTCAATTATCAGTTTAAGGCCTGCTGTACTTCAGGTAATATTGCAGATTATCAGAGGCCCCTGGTTTTGTGGAATCATCAGCAGCCAACACCCCTGTTGATAGAGCAAACATTATGAAGCAGCTGAAGATAGCTGAAGGAAGCTTCTCTGAGGAACCTGTGCAATGCTGTCCTGGGCTGCAACATTTGGCCTCTGGCAACTGTCTTCATTTGTGGCAGGCTTCATGCCAGCTTCTACTTTTCTTTTTTATCCCCATTAACCTTATTTTTGCTTCTGCTTGGTGGCATGTATGGTGTGAAGGGCAGCAATGATGTTTATACTAAGGCTATGATGACATCTGGAGCCTGTTGGTTCTGGTGGAATCCAAACTGAGCATTGATGAGTGGGTCGCTGAAGATGGCATTGTTATTTCCTCATTACATCACTTACCTTTCTGATTACCTCACTGCATCAAATTACCAAGTTTGAACTTCACTCTAGCTGTCTCCCCACTCAGGATGTCTCGACTTCACCGTGTGCAAAGCTGACTGAGTGCGCTGTCTGTGTTTATATAGAACTCAGCTAAACAAGATGACTCACACTATTTACAGATGAAGAATACAACTCCATACAATTCACACCTTTGGCCTCTAATCAGGCTTCAGGTGACTGAGATTACTGCCACTCAGCAATTAGGGGTGGAGGCAGCTTCAGCCAATCAGACACTAAGCTACACACTGAACTTTTAACTGGTTAGAAGAGTTAGGTGCTTGATGGTTGGTGTGGATGCGATGAGCCACAGGGCCTCTTTCCATGCTGTAGAACTCTATGAATCTAGACTCTACTTTGGCCCCATGGGCCTTCTCAATATCAAGACCTTTATACTTACATTCTTCAAAGACCAAAGAAGCAGCAGAGAGAAGTCAGGCTGCAACCGAGGCAGGCAATCCACTTCCAAAATTACCGTCAACTTTTCTGCAAGGTACTTTCAACTTTTCTGTAAAGGTAGGATTTTCCGCGGGGATCATCCGGTCCCACCGACGGCAAGCCGCCACCATGGGTTCCCAGTGGCGGATGTGCAAACAACAGGAAACCCTGTTGACAGTGACAGGACTAGAAGATCCTGCTGCCAGCCAATGGTGGGCCACCTCTGCCACCACTAAACACGCCGCGGAGGAGGAAGACATTCCCACCCTTTGTAAAAGCATTGCCTAAGGAGCTTGCTTCACCAAGCTAAAAGATGGTTTTTGTGAGGAGTAAACATTCCTAGACAAGGCATGCAGCAAGAAGAAAAAATGGCCTTTGCACAAATTCCTGCCAAACTGCCTGTATTATAGGAGCAAAGGAAACATGGAAATCCGTCTGAAAGTTATCCTTGATTTTGATTGATTGTTGTGCTTGGCAGTCATAGCAGTGGGAGAGGCTGCAAAAGTGGAGCAGTATTTAGTCAGTAAGTTCAAACACAAGAGGGATTGGTTTAACCTAACTCACTTGGCACAGAACGGTTGTGTTTGAGTTCAGTATCACACCAGGCACCGTTCAACCTCCCTTGGTGTAGAATTGGAGAGGTAAACACGATCAAGGTTTCACTGCACAGCAAGCAATAATGCACAACGTGAGCTATGCCCAGTAGGTAGATGATTGATACTTTCATAATTATCCTGCCCTTCAGACATCCTATTAGTTTAACAAGATAGTACACATGTCAGTTCATTATTAACTTAATTAATGTCCAAAGTGCTTGCCACAACATTTCTTGAGCTAACCATACAAAGCTACTGTTTACTCGTCAGTGTGTCATAGTCAGTCATTTCTGCAGATTAGGAATGGAAGTATCTGTGATTAGCTTGTTGATTGTAATAAAAATAATAATAATTTTATAAACCCAAGCATAAAACAGCACTGTTTCTTATGCTTGTAATTTTGATCAATTTGGGCCTCAAAACACTGCCAGAAAGAAATGCTGCTCTTTTAATGGTAATTAAACTTTCGTTCGGAAGTCACTTGTATTAATGAGTGAAAGATGTTTGTGGCTAGAACCGATTACATAAGCTTCTCCACCATTCGCAAAGTAAATAATTGCTGCTGTCAACATTTCAATGCCTCTGAATTTTCAGAATTTCAGCCATTCAGAAGCCACCAAGCCATGTTCTATACTTGTGTCTTTTTACCCCCGTGTAGATCTGCACTTCCCCCAGTTTTGAAACGTTGCACAGCAATGCTGTAACTCCTGTTTAATTGCACTTCAGTTTCCAGTACTCAAATATCCTGCTGAATCTGAACAGCTGCCTATACCTGGGCAATAGGCACTGACCATTAGCCAGCATTGTGGGCAGCAATTACCAAAATGGCACTTAAAAAATATTAAATGCTCCAACTATTATGGGCAGATCAAACTGAATACCTTCTTGTCTCAGACATTTACACCTTGTTGCAGTATAAATGCCATCGAGTCAGTTCATTGTTCTTGATAACCATTTGATAATTACATTATTTAAGGACAAAAAAATAACGAGACTGTCATTGAAAAGGCGTTTACACATTCAGCCCTCCACATTTTACCCCAGCCCCTCTGAGACCCTGAAATCCCTTGCAAACCCTTGTTAACAGTTTGTTGAGTTCCCCTGTTGTGCCACACCACTCTTTATGTACCTTGGTCACAACACCCACTGCACATAGCGACAAATCATATTGACATCAACACATCTGCTACAAGAGGTGAGGACAGGGTAAACATGTTATCATCCCTGTACCAACAATTTATTTGCCCAGATAAGTGATTCTGACTGAATTAGGAACATAGGAACAGGAGTAGGCCATTCAGACCCGCTAGCCTGCTGTGCCATTCAGTGAGATCATGGCTGATTGGTGGCCTAACTCCATATACCTCCCTTGGCTCATATCCCTTTAATATCTTTGCTTAACAAAAATCTAGCTATCTCAGATTTAAATTTAGCAGCTGATCTAGCTTCAACTGCTGTTTGCGGGAGAGAGTTCCAAACCTCTACCACCCTTTGAGTGAAGAAGTTCTTCCTAACACCTCTCCTGAACTGTCTAGCCCGAATCTTTTGACTGTGCCCCTTAATTTTAGAATCTCCAACCAATGGAAATAGTTTATCTTTATCTACCCTGTCTTTCCCTGTTAATATCATGAATACTTCGATCAGATCACCCTTTAACGTTCTAAATTCTAGTGAAAACATTCAATATGAATTTTGTTCTTGATACATCAGTCAATTAATTTTGCTGAAATTCGTGCTTGTGGAGCTTTCTAGCATCAAGTGTGTGCATGAACCACAAGTTAGAACCAAGTGAGTAATGGGAAAGAATGCGTAGATGAAATGCTGCTGCTGATTCAGCATGAACTTGTTTCACCCAGTGATTAAAATTAAAATGCCCCTATTGACTTTATAACCAACTTAGGTAAACTGTAATTATGAATATAATCAGCTTATAAGTGTATGACGAAAGTGGAAAATACCAGTTCAAAGCAAGATGTTTACTCTACAATTGCTGGCATCATTTGCACCTATTTTCTTGGTGGTAGGAGTACCCTTGGAGATGCAAAATAGCATCCAGGGTGTGTGTACGCATCATTCCTGTCTTCTTGCTGTTCCTCCATTTCCTCGTCATTCTGCACTTTTTGTATATCTGAAGCGATGAAGGCATAATAATAAAGTTATTGTGAAGGAATGGCGTGAAATTAAGAGGTGAATGTTGGGACCATCAGCAATTTGCAAGTTAGAAGAGAGTGGGGTGATGAGAAGTTGGGATGTGAGGTGGTTTCAGCATGAAGGTACTATAACCAGTAGCAGCCTCACTACTGACCACAACCTCAGAAATGGCCACCACAATAAAGACCCGTGCCATCTCTTCCATAGCAGTCAGCACACGGAGGTATGCCTTTTCAACCTAATGCCTGTTGGTCATTACTGTCATTGTGACTACGGGAAATTTAGAAATGGAAATAATCTAAAGATGGGTCTTGAAGATTTTCAGTGATTATTTCCTTTGGGAGCTTGTCCCATTGAGGGATTGTTCTTGGGAAGAAAGATTATTGATACATTGGGGAATTCTCCAATCTGGGAATAAGTCAGGAGGTGGGGACAGGGATGGAGAGTGTTTTCCGCTGCGGAGCCCGACAGGAAACCATACCATATCTTCCAGCCCCGACCTAATCAATTATGCATCCGGGTGTTTTGAGCTGTCTTCCATGGTGGAATGAGCTTGATGGTGCATGTTCCGCTGTCATATATGGCTGCCATATTTAAAAGGCGCCGACATCACTGACCCATCGTTGAAGAAAGAAAATGAACCTCCTGAAGAAAGAAGATGGATCTCCAGGAACATCCCGAGGCAGGGAGATGGACCTCCTTGATGACATCGAAGCTGGAAGATCCATCTGATAGATGCTGCTCCACACCACAGTTGTGGTATGCCAGGGTCGCTAGTGGCCTCCACCTTGCAATCTGGAGGCAGCCCCAGGCCTTCTTCAGGTACGTCTTTTGCACACCACGTTGGTCCAGAATACATCTGTGTTTTCCTGCTGGCGATGTGGAGAATTGGGTTAGAGACCATGGCCGAAATTCTCCGGTATCGGCATGATGTCCGCCGACTGGCGCCCAAAATGGCGCAAATCAGTTGGGCATCGGCCGCCCCAAAGGTGCAGAATGCTCTGCATCTTTGGGGGCCCAGCCCCAACCTTAAGGGGTTGGCCCGCGCCGGACGAATTTCCGCCCCGCCAGCTGGCGGAAAAGGCCTTTGGTGCCCCGTCCGCTGGCGCTGAAATGACATCTCCGGGTGGCGCATGCACGGGAGCGTTAGCGGCCGCTGACGGCATTCCCGCGCATGCGCAGTGGAGGGAGTCTCTTCCGCCTCCGCCATGGTGGAGACCATGGCTAAGGCGGAAGGGAAAGAGTGCCCCCACAGCACAGGCCCGCCCGCAGATCGGTGGACCCCGATCGCGGGCCAGGCCACCGTGGGGGCACCCCCGGGGCCAGATCGCCCAGCGCCCCCCCACGACCCCAGAGCCCGCCCGCGCCGCCTTGTCCCGCCGGTAAGGTAGGTGGTTTAATCTACGCCGGCGGGAAAGGCATTTTAGCGGCGGGACTTCGGCCCGCCAACCGGCGTGGCGCGATTCCCGCCCCTGCCGAATATCCGCTGGTGGAGAATTCGGCAACTGGCGGGGGCGGGATTCATGCCAGCCTCCGCCGATTCTCCGACCCGGCGGGGGGTCGGAGAATCTCGCCCCCCTGGTCTTTATGTTGTGTGGATGACTGCCTATGTTATGTCATTGGCGGAGAGTATTAGGTACTTCTTTCTGTCAATTCCCACAAGTTACCTCCATATTTTAGAACATGATCAGTCTACTTTTCTCCCTCCTTTGCTGTATCAGTAGAATTACAGAAGGTCACAACTTGGAGGCAGGTATTCAACTGACTGTGCCTTTGCTCTTTACTAGAACAATCCAAAAATAAACCAGTAAGCCACACTTGAATCTAATCATCTTTGAATGTAAAATCTCAACTTGTGAAATTGGGGTTGAAAGGGTTAATGTGTGGCATTGTGGAATCAGCACTGCCCACAATAATGATGCAAGAGACAGATGGCCAAGGGTTGAGAGGGAGAACGTCCTAGCTTCAGCGGTGTAATACTCAGCATGTATTCGTGTATAGAGTTCAGTTATATCGAATAAACAAGCAGTTGTCAAAACACCCATGTCTTAGCAATCAACATACAACACATCTCACTTCCACATTGTTTGAAATTGCAGTTCGAAAAATTGAAACTTGACATGTAAATTTGTTACTAAGTATAAACTAAATATGAGTTACAAATTTCCTTTCACGCAAGATTCCTTTTTCAAAATTATGGGCGGAATTCTGTGATCCTGAGGCTAAGTGTTGCCGCCGTCAGAAACACCGTTGCGTTCCTCGACGGCGTCAACACGGCCTCAGGATCAGAAATTCTGGCCCCTACAGGGGGTCAGCACGGCTGCTGATCCTGTCGGGAACTGGGCGCCACGGGATCCGCACATGCATAGTGGCACCGGCGCCAACACTCGCATGCGCAGTGGCTCCCTTCAACACGCCGGCCCCGATGCAACATGGCGCCTACAGGGGCCAGCGCGGAAGAAAGGAAGCCCCCAGCCAGAGAGGCCGCCCCGCCGAACTGTGAACCCCGATCACGGGCCAGGCCACATCGGAGGCCCCACCCCTGGGGTCAGACCCCCCTTACACCACAGGCCGCCCCCCCGACCCTTCCACGCCGAGTTCCCGCCGGCTGAGAGCAGGTGTGGACGGCGCCGGCGGGACTCGGGTTTTTCACGACGGCCGCTCAGCACATCCCGGGCCGAGAATCAGCAGGCCGGCCGCATAGAGCGGCCCCCGACCGGCGGCACGCCAACCATGCCGGACCCAACGACGTCGATTCACCGCTCTGCGGAGAATCGCGTGCTGCCGTCGGGGCGGCGTGCGCCATTCGCGCCGGTCGTGGGGATTCTCCGGCCCTGCCCCGGGGCTGAGAGAATCCCCCCCCCTATTTCTCTTTCTATAGTCCCAGCCCTATTATGTTCTATTTAAAATTTCTTTAAGTTGCCTGTGTGAAGTTATGCAGATGTGATGTCCTTGTGCATCAGACAGGTGACTAATCCCCAAGCAGTATTTTGAGCAAGCCCTGATGGTAATCTTTGTCTGGAAAATTTCCATTGTTCTACCCCTCCTACCCATTATGACCCCACTCCTTCCGAAAATAGAAATGTGTGTAATTTGTTTACCTACAATGCTGGTTACTCTTCTTGTATCTTCTCACACTTTCCCTTGGACTATACAGGGAAAAAGTGAAAAGATTTTCAAGCTGATTAATACTCTGATGGGTCACAATTAACCTGCTCCTTCATGTCTGTAATCACCTTTATAACAGCCAGTAGAGTGGTTAGTCCTGTAAGGTATGAGGATTTGTAGGCTGTGCTGTTGATTAACAAAAAATAAAGGCTTAGAATTCCTACAATATAGAAGGAGGCCATTCGGCCCATTGAGTCTCACCAACCCTCTGGAAGAGTTCCCTACTTAGGCCTACTCGCTCACCCTATCCCTGTCATCCCACCTGATTTGCACATCTTTTGGACACTAAGGGAAAATTTAGCATGGCCAATTCACCTAACCTGCACATCTTTGGGCTGTGGGAGGAATCCGGAGAACCCAGAGGAAACTCACGCAGACACAAGGACAAAGTGCAAACTCCACACACAGTAAACCAAGGCTGGAATTGAGCCCGTATCCCTGGCGCTGTGAGACAGCAGTGCGAACCACTGTACCCCAATGCCGCCCCGCTTGTATCTATTTGGGACGCCCCCAAGTACTTCATAGCCAAGGAATGACTTTGAAAATGCAGTCAGTGTTGGAATGTTGGAAACATGGCAGCCAATCTTGGCACAGCAATCACCGTCATTCAGCGAAACGATAATCTGTTTTTGTGATGTTAACTGAGAGATAAATATTGGCCAGTACATTGGGTTACCTCTTTGAAATAGATCCATGGGATCTTATGTTCACCTGAGAGGAACTCTTCTGAAGGAAGGCGCCTATGACAGTGAGGCAGTTCCTTGGTACGGCACTCGATGTCAACTGAGGTTTCTCTACTCAAGCCCTACAGTGGAATGTGAACCGCTCCCTTTGTGACTCGGGTATGAGTGCTTCCAATTGAGCCAGGGCTAACAGGGTGTGTTGTATTTTGTTAATACATTAAAGGGGTTATTTTGCGAGTTCATTCCCAACAGGAAACTATGCTTGCAGTGAAGGTGGGATGGAGATGGGGCAGCAAATCTATAGTTCGATTCTCCTATTCAAGCTCCTTGCAAGTACAGCCCACTGAACCCCTCCCCACCATTGAGACCATGAATACCCCCCTTATATTTGCAGGTGCAGATTGATGACTTGCTTGTGGCACCAGCCTGTTATATGTGATTGCAGCTTCTTGTAAACTGGATGTCCACCTTATGATTAGGATTCACTGAAATAAGTTTACATTATATGGCTTCCAGTGCAATAGGATTTCTACGATATACCATTGGGTGCTGGTGAATTTTGGGAGGGGATGCAATAGTCAGTCCACTGCAATAGCACCTAATACGGCTTCTCTGCCAGGCTTCTCTGTCTGTTGCAATGCTTTAAATATTGCTGATAACTTTCATGTGAGCTGGCAAGAGAGCTGAGGATTTATGGAATCTGATGGATGATATACAATGGAACAAATGCCGACTCGGGTTTAACCAGTTTTACTTGCAATTGCAACTACCTCAAATATTTTAAGTTATTAATTGCTGGGGAGGGAAATACTTTGATTATTTTAATCGGAAGGTTCATAATGTTTCTTAGAAATACTTGGAATGTCATGGACCATATTTTTAGACCACAATAATGATTTACATTGTGCAATGAGAAATAAGACACTGCACGAGGTAGAACATTCTGGGCTCTGAACCTTGATAATTCTGTACTGCAGTTGATACTGATTTATTAGTTTAGTGAATGGGAGAGATTATAAAGGCAGAATTAAGTTCTGAGGCTGGAAAGTGTTCAATTTTATTCTTGTCGTTTAATGAATTCAACAATTAACGTTAAAGGATATTTCCCCACTTACTTCAACTGCTTCCTGAACGCAGCCTGGGTCACAACATGAATAAAGTTGATTGTGCACTAACTGTTCAGTTGGAAAACATTTCATTGCTCCTTGATTTGCCCCAGCTCTTTATTACTTTTCTTTCCCACTGTACATCTGGAATTTTGAGCCATTTATTTCTCTTAGAATTTTATTTTGGGATAAAATGTTTGATATGAAGGAAATTAATTTTACTATGAGCTTATAGACCCCAACTTTAGGACAAACTTGTGTCTCAGCACAGAACCTTCCAGCTGCAGCACCTGCTCAACATTTTTTACGCCGGCTGACTTTTAGTCGGCCATCTGTAGACCCACCATCCAAGTAAGCAGGCAGGTCCTTGATGCTGCTGGCCCAATCAGAGGACTGACAGCTGTAAAGCCTCCGGCATGCCACCACGAGAGGTGGATGCTGCTAAGGCAGATCAGAGACTTCAGGGCACCTCTAGGTAAGTAAATTAAAAGTCAAAGTTTCAGAGGGGAGGGGCCAAGGGTCAGAGGGGAAAATTCCTTTGGGTGTATTGTTGGGTTCACAGGTGCTATCTTTCCTGCCCGCAGCCGCCCTATGGAACATTAAGCCTCAGGCCACAGGGAGGCTGTCTCCACATAGCTGCTGGCCTTCCACTTAGCAGGGGACAGCCCTGCTGACAGTAAAATGTATAACGTACCCTAATGAGGGTCTTCAGATGTGCAAATATGCTGTCTGCCTCCTTGTAGCGGAAAGCTAATCTCCTTCACAGCCGGCTGCTGGGACATTTAGCGACCTGACCTGGCATTTGAGGTTTTTTTAAAATTTCCAATTAAGGGGCAATTTAGCGTGCCTAATCCACGTATACTGCACAACTTTGGGTTGTGGGGGTGACCCATGCAGACATGGGGAAAATGTGCAAACTCCACACGGGCAGTGACCCAGGGCCGGGATCGACCCGGGTCCTCGGCGCTGTGAGGCAGCAATGCTAATCACTGCGCAACCTTGCATTTGAATACGTGCTGTGTAAGTTCAGAGAGTAGCTGAAGAATGTGGTAAAATATCTTTTTACTGTTAAATGCATTAAGCAATGAGAATAAAACTGAAGACTTTCCAACATCAGAACTTAAACCTGCCTTAATTTTCTGCCCCATGCACTAAATGAATAAATCAGGATCAAAAGTAGTACAGGGCCCAGAATGTTTTACCTCATGCAATGTCTTATTTCTCCCTCATGCAATGTCTTATTTCTCATTGCACAATGAGCTACATACACTTCCTTATTGAAGAATGTCCTGGCCTGCTTCTTTCCCAGGAACGTGACTTTTATTCCTCCATCTTCCCTAAATAAGAAGATAATGGCAAAATCTTCTAAAGGAGTTGGAAGGAATACGATTATTACCACGACTTAACAGTCATTCCTGCCCTCAATCCTATTCCTTGTCTGCTTGTAATCTGCCCTCTGTACCAGTATTTTTAAAAACTACATCACGTTCTCATAATATTGAGGGATGGATATCTGAAAGCCATCTTTAAGACTTGATGGTGCTTTTTCAGAAATCGTCATGTCTTTTGGCAAAGTGGCCCTGCAATTAGCCAGTGGACAATCCTCAAGGCAAAATTATGTAATTAACACTCTAACGTTCCTCACTTTGCCTCTTCTAGAACTGAACTGTTGAAGATAATTTTGGTAATCAGATGAATATAGTTTGGACCATTGAAGCATATACAGTGACACTGATTCAAATGTATTACTTTGTAGAGATGTTCTGCAGTTAAAATTCCCCCTCTTTATTAGAAGCTAAGATACCCACATGAATATGTATTTGTGTATTTATAGAGGAACTGTAAGTCTGTCTGAATGTGTCCAATGGTTTGGATAATTTTGTTTTCAATGCGCAGTTTTAGTCACACAGTTGGTTTAGTGTCAGAGTGTCGGCCCTGGATTTTTCTATGGACACTCCTTTACACTTCTGAGGAGGGGATAGATGGAACAATTGTTTGCAAGTTAAAAAGTAGGAGGAGACAGCACAATGCAGCATTGCTGCTCAAAGATCCTTTGGCCAGGAAACACGTTTAAATGAGAGACCCTGGGCGAAATTCTCCCCCAATGGCGTGATGTCCGCCGACTGGCGCCGAAATCGGCTCCAATCAGACGGGCATCGCGCCGCCCCAAAGGTGTGGAATGCTCCGCATCTTTGGGGGCCGAGCCCCAACATTGAGGGGCTAGGCCGACAATGGAGGGATTTCCGCCCCGCCAGCTGGCGGAAATGGCGTTTGTTGCCCCGCCAGCTGGCGTGGAAATGCGGCGCATGCGCGGGAGCGTCAGCGGCCGCTGACAGTTTCCCACACATGCGCAGTGGGGAGAGTCACTTTCGCCTCCGCCATGGTGGAGGCCGTGGCAGAGGCGGAAGGGAAAGAGTGCCTCCACGACACAGGCCCGCCCGCGGATCTGTGGGCCCCGATCGCGGGGCCCCGATCGCGGGCCAGGCCACCGTGGGGGCACCCCCTGGGGTCAGATCGCCCCGCGCCCCCCCCCAGGACCCCGGAGCCCGCCCACGCCACCTGGTCCCGCCGGTAAATACCAGCTTTGATTTATGCCGGCGGGACAGGCAATTTCTGGGCGGGACTTCGGCCCATCCGGGCCGGAGAATTGAGCGGAGGGTCCCGCTAACCGGCGCGGCCCGATTCCCGCCCCCGCCCAATCTCCCGTACCGGAGACTTCGGCGGGGGCGGGATTCACGGCGGCCAACGGCCATTCTCCGACCCGGCGGGGGGTCGGAGAATGACGCCCCCAGTGTCACTACCTCCCCTGATTCACCAGCTAGTGTCTGACTCTCTGTTCAGGACCAGGTCAGAATTGTGTTTACAGTGAATATTTGATTATTTTACCTCATTATATTTCACAAGAGCCAAGTTTGAACTAAAGAGGCGTTCAGTCTGCCTTAAGGGACAAATTCAGGTCACTGACTGCTAGCCTCCAGCAGTCTGCTTGGCACACTACAGAGGACGCTGCTCTTGATCCCCGCTGAGATTGAGTGAGTTTGCCGATGAAGGAGCAAAATTTTCCAGACTTTTTGGCCATCTGCACCATTTATGAATCTTGACCCCATTTGCAACAGCAACTGTTCCAATCCAGTTTTCTGGTCAGTAAAGAACCTACCTCTGGGATCACCGTCCAATTGGAGATGGCGGGGAGGTGACCCGTGCACCCCTGAAACGAGCCACTGGCATAATGGTTCAGAGTGACAGTGACTTTCAGGGCCTCAGGCAATGGGTGTCCTCCCCGTCCATGTTGTGCCAACTCCTTTATAACCAAGCACAGAAGGTCCATCATCCTCCAGGACAGACACAGTCTAATCTGGCACCGGATCGCTGACATTTGGAAGTAGGATGTTCTCCGGTGATATAACCATTGCCAGTAGTATCTCCTCTGAGGCTCAGCCATCTGTGGCCCTGCACCCAATAAATCAGAGGGCCCTGCCACCCCCTCCTCTGCAGGGCGCTGGTCCTGTTTGCATGCAGCGGCACATTGATGTCACTGCTACTGCTGCACAACTATCACTTGAACTGCCAGCTCGACTGGATCCATGATTCTCTCGAATCTAAAACTGAAAGGAAGAGAACATAAAGGTGAGCGGTGAGGGGTCCTGACAATACCCTGACCCACTGCCCTCTCAGAGTCCAGGGACATCCACTCACGCTCATCCCCCGATGTGGGTGCCTTCCCAATGAGCCTCATTCCCTCCCCTCTCACACACACTGGCCAATTCTCCACAGTTGCCTGTTTCAATTCAGCCTGACAGAAGCGCCTCGATGCTTAAGTGCCTCAGTGGGCCACATGACCACCCTCCACCCCCCACCGCCGAAGGGTGAGGACTGAGGGCAGTTGACTACATTCAAACGACCTGCGTTCTAACCCGACAGGTGAACAAGATGCTGACTTCTGACATGTCAAGAACTGATGAAGACCTATACTCTCCTGCCTTGTTTTAGCGGCACCTTGTGTGACACCTCCTTGTCATGGAGATGTAGGTATAAGCCTTGGTGTCCAATGTTTGGGGGGCTCAGCTCGCAAATGGTTAAGCATTGGGCACCATTCAGTGATACACTTAAGTATTGCAGGACTGACTAAATTGGCATAATTGACTCGTCAGGGAAGGGTCAGGGAGCGGGTTAGGCAACTGGCTTCTCCCTATGGCAGACGAGGCATTCCTGACACAACAATATACCCTCTCGTCCTAGAATCGGCCGTGAGGGTAAACAACCTTCCAACATCCACCCTGTCAAGCCCCCTGAGAATCCTACATGTCTCAATAAGGTCACCTCTCATTCTTCTGAACTTCAATGAGTACAGGCCCAACCTACTCAGCCTCTTCTCAAAAGAAAATCCCTCCATTCCCAGGATCAACCCAGTGAACCTTCTCTGGACTGCTTCTAATGCCAGTATATGTTTCCTTAGATAAGGGGACCATAACTATATTCCAGGTATAATCTAAATTGTGTCTTGTAGAGTTGCAGTAAGACTTCTCTAGTTTTATACTCCATGCCATTTGAAATAAAGCCCAATATTTCATTTGCCTTCGCTATTACCTGCTGAGCTTCCATGCTAACTTTTTGTGATTTATGTAAGAGGACTCCCAAATCTCTGTGTGCAGCAGCTTCTAAAGTATTTTAAAATAATATTCAGTCTTTTATTCTTCTTACCTAAACGCATAACTTTACATTTCCTACATTATATTCCATCTGCCAAGTTTTTGCTGACTACTTTGCCTGTCTGTATCTCTTTGTAGACACTTTGGGTGGGATGTACCGACCACCCCGCCATGTGTTTTTTGGCAGGGGAGGCGGCCCGCCAGCGGGATCTACCGTTCCCGCTATTATCATAGGGATTTCCATTTACAGGACCCCTCGTCACCAGGCAACCCACCTACTTTCCTGTCATCTGCAAACTTGACAATAGTACATTCATTGGCCTCTTTCAAGTCATTAATATGTGTTGCAAATAATTATGGCCCCAGCACTGATCACTGTGGCACTCAGATTGCCATCCAGAAAATGCCCCTCATATCCTAACTCTCTGTCTTCAATTAATTAGGCAATCTTCTATTTCAGTGGTTCCCAACCTGTAGTCCATGGACCACTGCTGGTCCGTGGAAAAAAAAGAGTAATACAATTCTGTTTACCTCGTACGTATCATTATCAATGTTACATTATTATTTGCAGTGTAATTTCCATCACAAACAACCTTGTGTAATCCATAATGTATTTCTGATTGTGCATTATAAGCTATCAGAAATACGTTTTTAATATCCATTGAGACCCAAGTTTGACTCCTGTCAGCCGTAGGCTATGTAAAAATAATGTTTGAAACGACTTGCATACATTGCGGTTCGCAAACGCTTTTGATGATGATTTATGGTCCGCATAAAAGAAAATTTGGCAACCACTGCTCTATCCACAATAATATGCTACGCCAACACCATGGGCTCTTACCTTATTAAGTAGCTTTTTCTGTGGTACCTCACCAAATGTTTTTTTGGAAATCCAAGTATGTTGCATCTATTGGTTTCCTTTTATCTATCCTGCTCATTACCACCTCAAAGAATTCAAATACATTTGTCTGGCATGATTTCCTCTTCATGAAACCATGCTGACATTGCTTCATTATATTTTGTATTTCTAAATGCTCTGCTATTACACCCCTTATTATGGATTCTTAACATTTTCCCAATGATAAATGTTGAGCTAACTGGCCTATAGTTATCTGTTTGTTGTCTCCCTCTCTTTTTGAATAAGGGTTTTAGAAGTACAGTGGTTAGCACTGTTGCTTCAAAGCTCCAGGGTCCCAGGTTCGATTCCTGGCTTGGGTCACTGGCTGTGTGGAGTCTGCACGTTCTCCCCGTGTCTGCGTGGGTTTCCTCCGGGTGCTCCGGTTTCCTCCCACAAGTCCCGAAGTAGGTAATTTCGACATTTTGAATTCTCCCTCTGTGTAACTGAACAGGCGCCAGAATGTGGCAACTAGGGGCTTTTCACAGTAACTCCATTGCCGTGTTAATGTAAGCCTACTTGTGACAAAGTTGATTATTGTTATTGCACTGGCAGTTTTCCAATCTGGCACATTTTCAGAATTTAAGGATTCTTGGAAGATTATTACCAGTGCATCCTCTATCTCTGTGGCTACTTCCTTTAATATCCTAGGTTGCGGACCATCAGGTCCAGGGGACGTATCGGCTTTGAGTCCCCATTAGTTTCCCTGGTACTTTCTCTCTCATGATAGTTATTGAATTTATTTCCTTCCCCCCTTTATCCTCTTGATTATTTAGTATGTTTTGAATGTTATTTGTGCCTTCCACCGTGAAGAGTGACGCAAAGTAATTATTTAACTCATCTGCAATTTATTGGTTTATCATTGTTATTTCCCCATTTCATTCTCTAAAGGGCCTCTGTGCACTTTGGCCTCTCTCTTCTTTTTTATGTATTTAAAGAAGGTCTTACTGTCTGTTTTTATATTACTTGCTATTTCACCTTCACAGTTTATCTTCCTCTTTATATTTTTTGGTTATCTTTTCCCAATCCCATGCCTTACCACAAATCACATTATTCTTTCAGTTTAACGCTATGTTTAAGTTTTTTGGTTGACCTTGGTTGATTTATATCCTTCCTAGAATCCTTCTTCCTCATTGGAATATATCTTTGTTGCGAGTCATGAACTATTTTCATAAATGTCTGCTATTGCTGATCCGTCTTTTCTGCTAAACTCCTTTCCCAGTCCATCCAGCCAACTCTACCCCAATTCCTTTGTAATTACCCTATTTTCAGTTTAGCATAGTTGTCTCTGACCCACATGTCTCACTCTCAAACTGAATGCTAAATTCCACCGTGTTATAGTCACTGTTTCCTCGGGGATCATTTATCTGTGATTGTTTATTAATCCTGCCTCATTACACATTATCAGATCCAAGGTGGCCTGACACCTGGTTGGATCCACAACATATTGTTCTAGGAATCTGCCCAGCATATCAGCAAATTGAGCCTATGACTTCCTTTTCCCTGCTCCTCCCCCACCCACCCCCTGAGACCACTGATGGCTGCACAATCCCCACTCACTATTTGTACCTGGTAATGGAAGTAAACCCCTGTTCCATGGTGATTTCCCTCCTTATTAACTCGGTTATTAGACCATTGGAAGGTGGTGATTGGCCTGAGCAAACGGTAATAAAGCCCCCAAATTCCCCCTGTAGAAGGGCTCTGTTATCGGTCCCCGTTCCTTTTGGACAGCCAAACATGCCTGCTGAAGGCCTCTTTCCTGTTCATGGCCTTCAATGGGAGCTCACCTTTTGACTTTTGGGCTGTTTCTTTGCCTTTAAGATCACTTGTCACCTGTTCTGAAGAAACTCGATGAAGCACGTTTCTCCTTACAGTGGTTACCTCCCACTTTGGAACAGGTTAAGGCTTCTCAACTCGTCGAGCCTTTCTCACCAATTAGATCAACTGTAGCTCACCTTCATTGACCTGTCCTTTCTCCATGTCTCTTGTTAGTGAGAATATAGCTGGGATCTTGCCATGCGTATGTTTGGAGCATTAATTTGTAAATTAGCACCTTGTCTGGAACGTCGTGCACTGTTGTTCAAAAAGTGGAGATAGGCCCGTATAAGCTGGCTGAGTGTGAAATCCTAACTACTCACCAGGCCGCTGAGAGCTCCAGTCGCTCACTACCAGAACAAAACAGTGGCTCATGCCATGCCCATTTTGTACTCGCATGCTTTGTGTGCAGAGACCATGAGAGAAACTTTCACTGAGTGAGATTTTGCCTTAGCAAAAGGGAGTTTCACTTTTATGGGATTTGAGACTGAAAGAATTGGATCGAGGCAGGAATTGGTCTGTATTGGTTATTCCAAACATTTCAAAATCTTTTAATGTGTTATCCATTCCATGCCAACAAAGAGTGGGAAAGTTAAAGTTTGTAAGGAGTCAACAAGGGCTGAACCAGCTTAGATGATGAGAAAGTGAACAAGAGCTATTAAAGAGAAGGGAAAATATTCCAATACTGTAAGTTGTTTGGGACAGAGGGTAGTTAGGGTAACTACATGGAAAGAAAGGACATGGAAAGGACAATAAGGTGAACCGTTACTTCTTGACAGTTGTGGGCAGGAATTAAGATCTTGGGAGCCTCACCCAACTGAGGTTGGGACAGTTTGCTTTCTGCCTTGGGCTGTTCATCACCCGCACGTCTCGCTCGAGTTAAAATTAACATTTTGTCCTGTTTCATTATATAAAACACTGGAACATATTCGCTGAAATTTTCCGGCTGTTCCCGCCAGCAGGACCTACTGGTCGCGCTGTCGTCGACTGCTGCCGCCGATTCCCCGGTGGTGGAGGGTGAAAACAACGGGAAGACCCATTGACAGCGATGGACGGACCCCGAAGATGGCGCCGCCAGCCAATTGGGGCTGCCTCCACAAACCTAGCCGTGGGGGTGTGGGGAAGACCACACTCATTGTTTCGGACAAATTCAATATACATTTGAAAGTCATAAAACGATTCAGGAATGATTCATGCGGTAAAAAAGGAATGATTTTACTGAGACAAAAAGAAATGATGGGAGGACAAAGGATTGCACCCTGAAGCTGTATGATCCTATGGAGAGTGTGGGCGCGATCATCCGGCCAGGTTGCCACCGTAAAAGCATCTCACCGTGGCACAGCATGGCCGCTGAAAGCTGGGAGACCCCACTCCCGGGATCAACCCAGCTTGCAACGCCTCGCAAGATTCAACGCAATCTCGTGAGATGTTGTAAGGGGCATCCCGCCCACAATGGGTGGGATCGTTCTTTGGCAAATCTGCATATTAGAGCGAGGCAGTAAGCCTTACTCTAATCTGCAGATACCCAAGGTATCTGAGGCTTTGGGATTTAATCTCTTCATTTCGGGGACCTAGGGCGAGTGTTTGGTACTGGTCCTCACAAATGTGGACCAGGTGGAATGGCACTCATTGGGATATCAAAGGGGGTTGGAGGCCCCGGGCTGCAGGGTAGTGTCCTGGCACTGCTGCTGCCACCTGGGTACCCTGACAGTGCCAACCTTGGACCTTGGAGCTTCCAGCCTGCCACCCCGGCAGTGCCAGCTGGGTACCAGCCAGGCACTGCCAAGTTTCCGAGGTGGCACTGCCAAGCTGGCATTTTTATTGTGCGCTTGCGATTGGGCTGGGGTTGTCCGGCATAGGTGTTGGGAGGTGCGGAGGGCGTGGGCGGGGGGGGGGGGGTGGGAAGGTACCCACCCATGTTGCTTTCGGGCTGTGGGGAGGTCGGGATTTCTTTTGTGGGTCTCTGAGACCGGGAAGCCATTTAGAAATGACATTCTGATCTCTCGCTACAATAGGGTGCTCTGGCGAGCAGAGCTCCCTGTTGAAAAAAACGGAGCTATGTGAGGCCTCGGCCGCGCGTTTCACGTTTAGTCCCCTTATTCAAAGCGAGTCGCGTTGAATAGCCATGTGTTTCTCGGCACTGCGAGAGCCAGGAATCAAGTGGCTAATTGGGCTCGCTCGGGAATTTTGTTTCCTTTTGGGAACATCAGGCCCTGTGACTTTAAATAATGGTGCATTCCTGATTTAATTTGTGCAACCTAATTGGAGTAAGATAGGTGCAGCTTGGAGAATATTGCCTCGGCCACAATTGATCCTGGAATTGAAAATAATTTTGGTGTTACTTTCTGGACATTAAATAGGCCAGGATTAATTGTTCCGTTATCTTTGTCTCCATAGTATTGCGTTCAGAACACCCAACCTTCTGTAAGGCCATTGCAGATAGGGGCGACTGCACTGAATCCATAACCAAATACTTCTACAACAATTCCATTGACAACTGCGAGACCTTTATCTACAGTGGATGTGGAGGAAATATGAACAAGTTTAACACCAAGCAGCTATGTCGCCGGACCTGCAGAAGAGGTATATATATTGAAACAAAAACTCCTCTGTTCTTGTGTAAGACCGGAATACAATAGCTGCTGGAAATCTGAAATAAAAACAGAAAATGTTGGGGTACTCAGAGAGTCACAGACCTGAAACGTTAACTCAGTTTTTATTGCCACATGCTGTCTGTCCTACTGAATATTTGCAGCATTTTCTGGTTTTGACCTGTATTCTTGTATAACTTAATACTGTAAAAGGAGCTGGGTGCGATAAAGTTAAATATCGCTGAAGTGAATATAGTGAGCAACTCAAATTTTAAAAGTAATAATAATAATGCTGTACAAGTGCATTCCTTTATAGACCAAGTGTATATAGAATGGGGATGCAATTAAATATCTTTTACACTATATTCAGCATATGCCGAACATATTCATAAATGCAGCATTATATTAAAAATATTTTTAACCTGGAAACTTACAAACAAAATATCTGATGTTCATTTTAAGATGGATGGTGGAAAAATGTTACTATGGTGTACGATTTCTGTTGAAGAAGCGCCAAACTATGTTAAACATGGTCAGACTTGGTTAAAGTAATACCGTAAACTCGATAACAATCCAAACTTGTCTTCAGCTGTTTGAATAGTTTACCGAGTTTGGCCACACTGTCTAAGCTATATCTTACTCGAATATTTTCCATAAAGTTGTAATTCTGCTGCAAACTAACTATTTAACGATGACTCATTGTTGTTGGATTATTTTATTTTACTTGATTTGTGGTTGGACAATGAACCAAAAAGCAACAGCTCCCTCTAGTGATCAGAAATGAAAAGTTTATTTGAGTGGCTGGGAGCCAGTGCATGTTACTCTGGGGCAGCAGCTAATTTTGAATGTTGAGCCCAAAGTGCCAGAAGGCTGAGTCTATAAGCACTAGTAATTTATTTACCTGAACAGGTGAAAAATTCTGCCTGCAAACTGCTAGGTTTGTGTTATAACCTGCCTGCTTACCATTGGCTGGGGACTAATGGCAATCCCACAATCCTGTGGGAGTATGAGCTTCCCCAATGAGGGGGGGGCGGAGAAACCATTAGTAAACTCTCAAGTATAAATAAAGCTGGCCAGTTTGGAACCAGCAGGAAGGTGTGTGCAGCAAGGGAAGTTGCTGCTGCTGTTATATATATATAATATATACATATTATATTATATATATATATTATATATGTTATTGTAAATAAATGTTATTACTTTGTATCCTTAAAACTTGTGCTGGATTCTTCGTGGCACTCACAAAACTGGCGACGAGGGTTAAAGTGAATAGCTGTCTACACTGCTGAAGCCACCTCCCTGGATTTTTGTTGGAAACAGGTTGGAAGTTGTTTTCTATTATACCATGCCTCTGTACGGACGTTTGGATGTTTTTGCTGGAACCAGTACGCACAACGGATGCGTTACTATTTCCGGGCAAACAATATCACCGAAAAGGAGCGCCAGGTGGTCATATTGCTCATCGCCTGCGGCCCGCATACGTTTGGGGTGATTACGAGCCTTACGTACCCAGCTGCGCTGGACACCAAAACGTTTGATGAACTTGTGAATATAGTGGGGCAACATCTTAACCCAGCCCCATCCACGATAGTCCAGCGTTACCGGTTTAATACCGCTGAGAGGACCCCTGGAGAATCCCGTGCTGATTTTCTATCCAGGCTACGCAGTATTGCGGAGTACTGTGACTATGATGAGACCTTGTCAGAAGTGTTACGCGACCGTTTGGTTTGCGGTATTAACAATGCGGCCACCCAGAGAAACTTGTTAGCTGAGTCAACATTGACTTTTCAGCAGGCCATTCAAATAGTATTGTCCCGAGGGAGCGCAGAACGAGGAGTGCAGGAGCTACAGGGAATGGAAGTGCATGCCTTGGGGTGCAACCCCTTCCATCCGAAAACGTCCCCCCGCACTCCTGCAGTACCTTGGGCGAGGCGACGTCCGGACCGACGCCAGTGGCCGTCGGACATTCCTCCCCGAAGGGAGCTTTCTCCAGAACCAATGTATGAGGAGCCATGTCCGTGTCAGACTTGTAGGCGCCGACCCCGTCGTGGACGCCGGTCCTGGAGGCGCCAGTGGCGCCGCCATTCCGACCGAAACTGGGACCAGCCCAGGGGCCGTACCTTCCATGTGGATGAACCTGCGGTGACTACTCCTGAGGACGTGGAGACGGAGGATGACTGCCTGCAGCTGCATTGTGTGGCAGCTCCCCGTGTGGCCCCCATTAAGGTGACAGTACGGGTCAATGGTCACCCGCTTGAGATGGAGTTGGACACTGGCGCAGCGGTCTCCGTGATCGCCCAGAGGACATTCGACTGCATCAAGCAGGGTATACAGACCCTTACATTAACCGACTCACAGGCCACGTTGGCTACCTACACGGGGGAACCACTGGACATTGCAGTAACTACAATGACCCCTGTTGTTTATGGACGCCAGGAGGGGCGTTTCCCAGTTATCGTGGTGCGCGGCCATAGGCCCAGCCTGTTGGGTCGGGACTGGTTGCGCCATTTGCGATTGCAATGGCAGCACATCTTCCAAACAGTTTCTGGAGGGTTGACTGAGGTGCTAGGACGATACCCAGATGTATTCCAGCCTGGTTTGGGGAAAATAAAAGGGGCCGTAGCCTGTATCCAAGTCGAACCAGGAGACACGCCGCGCTACTTCCGTGCGCGCCTTACGCCTTGCTCGAGAAGGTAGGAGGGGAGCTCATTCGTTTGGAGAGTTTGGGTATTATCAGGCCCGTCCGTTTTGCTGACTGGGCAGTACCAATTGTACCTGTAATGAAGCCAGATGCCACAGTTCGCTTGTGTGGCGACTATAAACTTACAGTGAATACGGCTTCCCGACTCGACCGATATCCAATGCCTCGCATAGAGGATCTCTACGTGAAGCTTGCAGGCGGACTCTCCTTCACAAAATTAGATATGAGTCACACCTACCTACAGTTGGAGCTGGACCCTGCCTCCCGACCATATGTAACGATTAATACACACCGGGGCCTGTATGAATATACACGGTTGCCCTTTGGAGTATCCTCTGCCTGCGCAATTTTTCAATGTGTTACGGAGGGCATTTTGAGAGGTTTACCACGTGTTGCTGTCTACTTAGATGACATTTTGATTACAGGGACGTCGGAGCAGGAACATTTGGAAAATCTGGAGGCTGTCCTTAGACGCTTTTCGGAGGCTGGAGTCCATTTACGTTGCACAAAGTGCGTATTTCAGGCAAAGGAAGTAGTCTACCTAGGTTATCGGGTGGACCACGAAGGTTTGCACCCCGTCGCAGAGAAGGTGCGCGCGATTCAACAGGACCCCGCCGCGACTGACACTTCGCATCTTCGTTCTTTTCTCGGTCTCGTAAACTATTACGGGAAGTTCCTCCCCAATCTGGCAACTACGCTGGCCCCGTTGCACCTTCTCCTAAAGAAAAATCACACCTGGGTTTGGGGTCAGCCGCAAGAAACCGCTTTCTGGTGGGTAAAGCAACAATTGTCGTCGTCTGGGTTACTAATCCACTATGGTCCTGGAAAGCCTTTGCTCGTCACATGTGATGCATCCCCGTATGGTATTGGGGCCGTCCTGTCCCACAAGAAGGAGAACGGGGCCGAGCGACCGATAGCTTTCGCCTCCCGCACATTGACTGCAGCGGAGAAAAAGTACGCGCAGATCGAGAAGGAGGACCTGGCAGTGGTTTTTGCGGTGAAACGCTTCCACCAGTACGTGTATGGCCGCCATTTCCCTATCGTTACTGATCATAAGCCTCTGCTGGGACTTTTCAGAGAGGATAAGCCAATACCGCCCATTGCTTCCGCACGGATCCAGCGCTGGGCTTTGTTGCTTGCTGCATACGAGTAATCTCTGGAGCACAAACCAGGAACGCAGATAGCAAATGCCGACGCACTGAGCCGATTGCCTTTATCGACCGGCCCCATGTCGACCCCCACGACCGGTGAGGTGGTTGCAACCCTAAATTTTATGGACACCTTGCCTGTCACGGCAGCACAGATCCATGAGTGGACCCAGACGGAGCCAGTCCTGTCAAAGGTTCGGCACATAGTCCTGTATGGTGGGCAGCATAGACAACTCCCAGGCGAGTTGCGAGCATTTTCCTCCAAGCTGTCAGAATTCAGCGTGGAAGACGGCATCCTCTTGTGGGGGACGCGTGTGATTGTCCCGGAAAAAGGCCAGGAGCTGATACTAAGAGACTTGCACAATGGGCATCCAGGTGTGACCAAAATGAAAATGTTGGCCCGGAGTTATGTCTGGTGGCCAGGCCTCGGCCCCGACATTGAGAAGGTGGCCCAAAACTGCTCCATTTGCCAGGAGCATCAGAAGCTTCCGCCGGCCGCACTCCTACATCACTGAGAATGGCCAGGGCGGCCTTGGGCACGCTTGCATGCAGATTTCGCAGGCTCTTTTCAAGGATCCATGTTCCTTCTATTAATCGACGCCCAGTCTAAATGGCTAGAGGTGCATAAGATGCAGGGGACAATGTCCTGCGCAACAATTGAAAAGATGCGTTTGTCTTTTAGTACACATGGCCTCCCCGAGGTGCTGGTCACGGATAACGGCACTCCATTCACGAGTGAGGAGTTTGCGAGGTTCATGCAGATGAACGGCATACGCCATATCCGCACTGCCCCTTACAACCCGGCTTCAAATGGGTTGGCAGAGCGCGCAGTGCAGACATTCAAAAGAGGCCTAAAGAAGCAGTCTTCCGGATCAATGGACACGAGACTGGCTCGCTTTTTGTTTACGTATAGGACCACCCCCCATACGGTGACTGGGGTATCTCCCGCAGAACTCCTAATGGGCCAGAGACTTCGCACCCGCCTTAGTATGGTTTTCCCGGACATTGGCGTAAAAGTACGCCGCACACAAGAACAGCAGGGACAGGGATTTTCGCGGCATCGGCAGATTCGTCAGTTTGCGCCGGGTGACCCAGTGTTCGTTTGGAATTTTGCTGGTGGTGCCCAGTGGGTTCCTGGCGTAATCTTTGCCAAACGAGCCCTATATCTTACCAGGTGCAAGCCCAGGGTCGTCTCCAGCGCAAACATGTAGACCACGTTCGGTCCAGAAGACTATCCCCTCCAAGGATTCCCCGCCCCCGTAGCTCATTTCTACAGCCGCAGAGACCAGAGACAAGGGAAGGTAGTCCTCACAATTTTCCACTGATGCCTCACTCAAAGACTGCGCAGGTCATTACAGAACCGAATGGAGATAGAGACGCTGACATGACGGAGGCAGCAGACTCTGACTCTGAGATGGAGACACAGGACGCATCAGAGGGGGAATCCTCGGGTCCATGGGCCGTGGATGTACAACCGTTACGCCATTCATCACAGAAGCGCCGGTCTCCGTCCCGTTACACGCCGCCTGATCCAGCGCCACGTGCAAATGGTGTCCGGCCTGCGGCAAAACGAGTCCGACGCCCTCCTTCGCCAGGGTCTTCGGTGGATTCCTTGGACTTTGGGGGGGGGAAGGGATGTTATAACCTGCCTGCTTACCATTGGCTGGGGACTAATGACAATCCCACAATCCTGTGGGAGTGTGAGCTTCCCCAATGAGGGGCGGGGGGGAGAAACCATTAGTAAACTCGAAGTATAAATAAAGCTGGCCAGTTTGGAACCAGCAGGAAGGAGTGTGCAGCAAGGGAAGTTGCTGCTGCTGTCATATATATATATATATGTTATTGTAAATAAATGTTATTACTTTGTATCCTTAAAACTCGTGCTGGATTCTTCGTGGCCCTCACAAAAGTTTGTTTTGAAAGGAAAGTCAAAAGCGACAAGTGTGATGATGATTCTGATCAAGGGATGATTTTCTCTTGTGTTCCTGATGTGGTCACCATATTAAAGCCAGAGGAAATATTTTAGCACAGGGGTCTCCCTCCTCCTCCTCAGAGCAGCTTGCAGTCATGTGGCCCCTGTTCGCAGAGAGTTTTACATCATGGGAATGATACAAGGAGAGGGACTCTATTTGAGAGGCTTCCAACTCCAATAAAATTTGTGTCAAACAATTAAAGAGCAAAATAATTTAGCCAGTGTATTATTTTCTTTCATTAAAAAAGGGTGTTGAATTAAAAAAAATGCTCCCAATGTATTCATTGCCCTTTAATCTCCATTCCAAACTGAAGGACTATTTTGGAATAGGCCACAAAGATGTATTTGAAGTGTGGGTCTTTGGCGCATTCATAAATACAAATTAATCATGGTGAGTGATTTGTGCATCTTTCTTGTTCACTGGTTTGATAAATTGTGCTCTGATTTATTCAGACTTTCTGAATGTCACAGAAATGAAATATCCTGCATGAGGCTTAGGAAGGCCTTGTATTCCACCCTTCCCAGTTGACTGGACATGTTCTTGTGCACATGCTGTGTGTTTCTCAGTGTAACAACAATTGCTTCACCCATGAAGAAAACAACACTAACGAATTTAATGTTCCACAGCAATTACATTTCTTTATTTTAACTTTCAGGAGCCAGAAGGCAATAGCCCTGAAGGTTTCAATGTTCAAGCAAACTCTGAAAAGAACTGGATTGTCACAGGATTCCTTGCAACCTCCTGGGAATTAAATTACGCTTAACCTGAAGATGCCACACTCTGCCCTTTTAAATACCGCTGTGTAGATTGTTTTCTTGTTTGCAAAAACAATGTTAGTCAACCCAGTAGCATATTGTGAAGTTGTCAGCTATCAATATCTGCAAACTTGCATCCATCGTAGGTGACATATGCTGTAGGCATTGTCAGAAATATGCAGTTCCTATTGGGCCTGGGGCAGCCTTCAAGGTGACACATGTGCCTTTAAGTAGTTGGTTGTGAGAAATTGTTAGGAAGCTTGCACCATAGACTGTAAAGCCATGAAAGCATTGACAAATAATAATCAACCAATTTTGTATTTGCCTGATACAGACTATCAACCTCTTTAAAACAAAAAATCAGAAATGTCTTCATTGCCAGAGAGCAGGTGATGTTTTTACAGTGAAGTTATACATTGCAAATTCCACCATCACACTAATCGGCCAGCAAATTAGCAAAAAAGATCTGCCAAACCTTTCTTAATAAACAACATAGCCTTACAATTCTGATGGTTGAGACTTAATAATTTAACCATATAGCCGATCACATTCATTTTAACATGCTAGAGAATTGGAAGCATTCTGTCCTGGTCCATTTTTATAGTTAATTGCAAAAGGAGCGCTCATTTATTCTTTTCTTCCTAGTTCAGGTCTTTTATCTTTTTAAACAATGGGATAAAATACTGGAGGCCCTATTGGTTCAATCATTTCACACTGGAAAATGTTTTTAACGTTAAATATTCTATTCTTAATATGTTTGTATTAAAGGTAAGTGGTTGAGAGTACCATTATATAAAAGTACCATAGAAGAACCATAGAATAGAACCATAGAATTCCAACAGTACAGAAGGAGGCCATTCGGCCCATTGAGTCTGCACTGACCCTATGAAAGAGCACTCTACCTCAGCGTACTCCACCACCTTATCCCTGTAACACCATAAACCCACCTAACATTAAGGGGCAATTTAACATGGCCAAACCACCTATTCTGCAAATGTTTGAACTGTGGGAGGAAACAGGAGCACCCAGAGGAAACCCACGCAGACACAGGGAAAAAGTGCAAACTCCACACAATCCCCCAAGGCCGTAATTGAACCTTGGTCTCTGGCACTGTGAGGCAGCAGTGCTAATCACTGTGCCATTGTGCCTCCATTAGTAGTTTGCAATTAGGTCAGGATTCTGAGGTTATTGGTTTGTCTGAGTAATTCATAATGCTTTTCATTTATGATTTCTGTCTTTTGAAAAGCAAAATCACAACATTATTAGTGGTAATGGTTCACAGGTCAAGTTTCTGCTGGATTAATATGTTTATCATTTACTGCAGTATAGGAATGCAAAGCATTACAATGGACATGAAGTTTTGAAAGAAAATACACAGTTTGTATTCCAGTCTGAAGGAAATTATTATTTTTAACACCCTTGTGTATCTCGTCAGGAATATGTGTTAGCATTTGCAAAAAATATTGTAGTTGTTCCTTAATTACAACATTAATGTGGCAATTAAGAAAAGATGCTCTGCTTTTGTGATATAAAATAAATCATAATCTATGAATGTGTTTTAGCTTTCTTTAATGCTCCAGATATTTTATCATTGATAAGGCAACATGTATTCCCTCAACTACCTGGTGAGTCAATCGAGGACTTCTGGAGGGTCCTGATCCTACTAGTTCAGGACTGTGACTGCCAGGACGTTACAGCTAAGGAGCACTCAGATCTCCTCATGAGGGACGCTTTTGTAACTGGGATTGGGTCCGATGTTATCAGACAGTGGCTCCTAGAAGGGGCCACGCGCGACCTCGCAGAGACTAAAACACTAGCGTTTTCCATGACGGTCGCCCTGCGCAAAGTACAGTCCTACGCCCCCAACCCTGCGGCCCACTCCTCCTACGCGTCATGGGCCCCGGAGACAGCTGCCCCAGCGGGGGCGCTACCCACCCAGTACGCCTGCGCTACGCGCCAGCCAGTGATCTCCGGGGGGCCCCGAATCTATTTTTGCGGCCAACAAAGACACCCCCGCCAACGCTGCCCGCTCTGCCCTTTGTAAGGCCTGCAGGAAGAAGGGCCACTACGCAGCGGTGTGCCAGGCCCGCTCGGCGGCAGCGGTCGCCTCCACCCACCCCCCCGGTCACGGACAATGGGCGCCGCTATCCTCCCCTCCTCCCCAGGCCATTTGCGAGCAAAGGGCACCGCCATCTTCTCCCCCGCACAACACGTGCGTTTCATGGGTGCTGCCATCTTGCTCCACCCCCGCAACGTGCGTTCCATGGGCACCGCCATTTTGTGACCCCAGGACCTCCGGGCGCTGCCATCTTGTCCACCCCGCAGCACATCGAGACCAACGGCATTTCAGGACCCCGGCGCAGCAGCCGTCTCACTACCAGACGATCAACCACGACTCGCATCCATGGTAATCAACCAGTCCAGACCACACACTCTGACCGATGCACCCACCAGCGTGAAAGTCAACGGCCACGTGACCTGCCTACTGGACTCCGGGAGCACCGAGAGCTTTGTACATCCAAATACGTTAAGGCGCTGCTCCCTTAAGGTACACACTACCAATCAAAGTATCTCCCTGGCCTCCGGATCCCATTGCGTAGCGATCCGGGGGTACTGCACGGTCACGCTCACAGTCCAAGGAGTAGAGTTCCGCGGTTTTTGCCTCTACGTCCTCCCTAACCGCTGCGCTGCACTTATCCTTCGCCTGGATTTTCAGTGCAACCTCCAGAGCCTGATCTTTAAATTCGGCGGACTCTTACCACCCCTCACTGTGCGGCCTCGCAACCCTAAAGGTCGATCCTCATTCCCTCTTTGCCAATCTAACTCCAGAACGGCAAACCCGTCGCCACCAGGAGCAGACGGTACAGCATCCAGCTTAAGGCCTTCATCAGGTCCGAGGTCCAGCGGTTGCTTCAGGAGGGAGTCATCGAGGCCAGCAACAGCCGCTGGAGAGCTCAAGTGGTAGTGATTAAGTCTGAGAGAAAAAGCGAATGGTCGTAGCCTACAGCCAGACCATCAACAGGTACACGCAGCTCGACGCGTATCCTCTCCCACGCATATCTGACATGGTTAACCAGATTGCACAGTACCGGGTCTTCTCAACGGTGGACCTGAAATCCGCTTACCACCAGCTCCCCATCCATAAATCGGAGCGTCCATACACCGCCTTCGAGGCAGACGGCCAGCTATATCACTTCCTTAGGGTCCGCTTTGGCGTCACCAATGGGGTTTCGGTCTTCCAAAGGGAGATGGACCGAATGGTCGACCGGTACGGCTTGCGGGCCACGTTTCTGTACCTAGACAATGTGACCATCTGCGGCCATGACCAGCAGGACCACGACGCCAACCTCGCTAAATTTCTCCTCACCGCCACTCTCCTCAACCTCACATATAACAAGGAGAAGTGTGTGTTCCGTACAAACCGCTTAGCCATCCTCGGCTACGTGGTCCAGAACGGAGTTCTGGGACCCGATCCCGACCGCATGCGCCCCCTCATGGAGCTTCCCCTCCCCCACTGCCCCAAGGCCCTCAAAAGCTGCCTGGGTTCTTCTCGTATTACGCTCAGTGGGTCCCAAACTATGCGGACAAGGCACGCCCACTCATACAGTCCACTCATTTCCCCCTGATGGCAGAGGCCCAACAGGCCTTCGCCCGGATCAGAGCTGATATTGCCAAAGCTGGAATGCACGCTGTAGACAAAACACTTCCTTTCCAAGTAGAAAGCGACGCATCGGACATCGCCCTTGCCGCCACCCTCAACCAGGCAGGCAGGCCCGTGGCATTCTTTTCCCGCACCCTCCATGCCTCCGAAATTCGGCACTCATCCATCGAAAAAAAGGCCCAGGCTATCGTTGAGGCTGTGCGATGTTGGAGGCATTACCTGGCCGGCAAAGAGCCTCCCGCCCCTTTGAACGCCTCAGCGTGGATTTCAAAGGCCCCCTCCCCTCCTCTGACCGACACACGTATTTCCTCAGTGTGATCGATGAATACTCCCGGTTCCCCTTCGCCATCCCATGCCCCGACATGATGTCTGCCACCGTCATTAAAGCCCTTAGTTCTATCTTCACTCTGTTCGGCTTCTCCGCCTACATCCACAGTGACTGGGGATCCTCATTCATGAGTGATGAGCTACGTCAGTTCCTGCTCAGAAGGGGTATCGCCTCCAGCAGAACGACGAGCTACAACCCCTGGGGAAACGGACAGGTAGAAAGGGAGAATGGGATGGTATGGAGGGCCGTCCAGCTGGCCCTATGGTCCAGAAATCTCCCGGTCTCCCGCTGGCAAGAGGTCCTCCCTGATGCACTCCATTCCATTCGCTCATTACTTTGCACTGCTACTAACAGTACACCGCATGAAGGTCTTTTTGCCTTCCCCAGGAAGTCCACATCCGGGGTATCACTCCCAGCTTGGCTCACAGCTCCGGGAATCGTGCTTCTCCGTAAACATGTGCGGCTCCACAAGGCAGACCTATTGGTGGAAAGGGTGCACCTGCTCCACGCAAACCCTCAGTACGCCTACATGGCGTTCCCCGACGGCCATCAGGATACCGTCTCCCTCAGGGACCTGGCACCAGCAGGTTCCGCGCACACACCACCCCCGTTTCCCTCGACGCCACCCTCCCCTCCCCCGCCGCCCCCATCACCCCCCCAGGACTGTCCGTCCTCCCCCTGCCCACCCCCGTTGATGAGGATTTTGGCACGCTCCCGGAGTCAACTTCGACCACGACAGCACCAACATCGCCTGCTCCGCTTCGTCAATCCCAGAGGACGATCAAGGCGCTGGACCGGCTGAACCTCTGACCGGCCCACCGGATGACCAGAGACATTTTTTTTTCACTGTTTTGTCAATATTAAAGATTGCGAATTGTATATAGTTATCCACCACCCCCGCCGGACTCAATTTTAACAGGGGGTGAATGTGGTAAACCACTGTGTTCTTCTATTAAGGGTTGTACGGTAGAACCTGCACTACAGGTTCACCTGGGCCCCTGCATGCTAGCTCCGCCCAGGAGCCGGGTTATAAATATGCGTGGCCTTCAACTCGCAGCCATTTCGTCAGCTGCTGTAGGAGGCCACACTTCAGATACTAATAAAGCCTCAGTTTGAATTCAACTTCGTCTCCAGCCAAATTGATCGTGCCTCATGGGCATTGTCCGCATAGTTTGGGACCCACTGGGCGTAGTACGAGAAGAACCCCAGGCAGCTTTTGAGGGCCTTGGGGCAGTGGGGGAGGGGAAGCTCCATGAGGGGGTGCATGCGGTCGGGATCGGGCCCCAGAACTACGTTCTGGACCACATAGCCGAGGATGGCTAAGCGGGTTGCGCTAAACACGCACTTCTCCTTGTTGTAGGTGAGGTTGAGGAGAGTGGCGGAGTGGAGAAATTTGCAAGTTTGGCATCGTGGTCCTGCTGGCCATAGCCGCAGATGGTGACGTTGTCTAGGTACAGGAAGGTGGCCTGCAAACCGTACCGGTCGACCAGTCGGTCCATCACCCTTTGGAAGACCGAGACCCCCTTTAGTGACGCCGAAGGGAACCCTGAGGAAGTGATAGAGACGACCGTCCGCCTCGAAAGCGGTGTATGGACGGTCTGATTTACGAATGGCGAGCTGGTGGTAGGCGGATTTGAGATCTACCGTTGAGAAGACCCGGTACTGTGCAATCTGATTGACCATATCAGATATTCGTGGGAGGGGGTATGCGTCGAGCTGCGTGTACCGATTGATGGTCTGGCTGTAGTCCACAACCATTCTGTGTTTCTCCCCAGTTTTAACGACTACCACTTGGGCTCTCCAGGGGCTGTTGCTGGCCTCGATAATGGCCTCCAGAAGCAGCCGATGGACTTCGGACCTGACGAAGGTCCTGTCCTGGGTGCTGTAGCATCTGCTCCTGGTGGCGATGGGTTTGCAATCCGGGGTTAGATTTGCGAAGAGTGAAGGCGGATCGATCTTTAGGGTCGCGAGGCCGCACACAGCGAGGGGTGGTAGGGTCCCGCCGAATTTGAGGGTTAGGCTCTGGAGGTTACACTGGAAGTCCAGGCTGAGTAGTTGAGCAGCGCAGAGGTTAGGGAGGATGTAGAGGCTGAAGCCGCTGAATCCTACGCCCTGGACCGTGAGTGTGACCATGCAGAACCCCCGGAACGCGACGCGACGGAATGGGATCCAGAGACCAGGGAAATTCTTTGGTTGGCGCCGTGTACCACGAGGGAGCAGCGCCTTACCGTATCCGGGTGTATGAAACTTTTGGTGCTCCCGGAGTCCAACAGGCAAGAAGTCACAAAGCCATTGATTTTCACACTGGTCGAGATGTGGCCAGGTTGTGCGGACGAGACTGGTCGATCGTCACTGAGGTGAGTCGTGGTCGGTCGTCGCTGACGTCGGATGATGGGGAGCCTGGGGGGCCCAGGTCCTGGAATGCTGTCCATGGCCCATGGGGGAAACAAAATGGCAGCGCCTGACGATCCTGCAGGGGAAAAAATGGCGGGGCCCATGGGCGACACATTGCAGGGGTTGGTCAAGATGGCGGCGCCCATGGGCCGCATCGTGGACTGGGGGGGGAGAAGATGGCGGCACCCACTGGCCACGCGTGGCCCCGGGGGGTGAAGATGGCAGCGCCCACTGGCCGCGTGTGTCCCCGGAAGGTAAAGGTGGCGATGCCCACTGGCCGCGCGTGGTCCGAGAAGGTGAACATGGCGGCGCCCACTGGCCGCGTGTGTCCCCGGAAGGTAAAGGTGGCGATGCCCACTGGCCGCGCGTGGTCCGAGAAGGTGAACATGGCGGCGCCCACTGGCCGCCCGTGGTCCAGGGAGATGAAGATGTGGCCGCCCGTGGTCCGGGGAGATGAAGATGGCAGCGCCCATTGTGTGTAGGCTTGCGGGGTGGGGGCGAAAGCGGTGACTGCGCGGGCCTGGCACACCACGGCGAAGTGCCCTTTTTTGCCGCAAGCCTTGCAAAGGGCAGTGCGGGCTGGGCAGCGTTGGCGAGGGTGCTTCTGCTGGCCGCAGATGTAACATCGGGAACCCTCGGGGTGCGCGGGCTGGTGTGTGGCGCAGGCGTACTGGCTGGGTAAGGCCCCCGCTGGGGCGGCCGTCTGTGGGGTCCACGAGGGGTAGGAGAGGTGGGCCGCGCGGCTGGTGGGGTAGGCCTGAATGTTACATGAGGCAACCGTCATGGAGAGCGCTAGCTTCTTTGTTTCAGCTAGGTCGAGCGTGGCCCCTTCTAACAGTCTTTGGCGTATGAGGTCCGACCCAATCCCCGTTACGAACGCGTCCCGCATAAGAAGGTTGGAATGTTCGGTGGACGTAACGGCCTGACAGCCACAGACCCGGACGAGTGGGATTAGGGCCCGCCAGAAGTCTTCTATGGACTCACCAGGGAGTTGAAAGCGAGTGGCGAGTACGTGCCTGGCGAAGAGCGTGTTCGTTTTCTGTGCGTAGTTTTCTTTGAGAAGCGCCATGGCGTCAGCGTAGTCGGGGCGTCCTGGATCAGCGGAAACACGTTGGAGCTCAACCTTGGGTACAGGATCTGTATCATCTGAGCCTCCGGAACAGGGATGGTCGCTCAGTTGATGTACGCCTCGAAGCAAGCTCGCCAGTGATTAAAGTCCTTTTTGGCGTCGCTTGATTGCGGATCCAGCTGCAGGCGATCCGGCTTGATGCGGAGATTTGCTAGAGCCCAGGACACTGTTTCCCCAGTCAGATAACATGCCCCTGGGTTCAGTCGTCCCACAGCTGCTAGAACTACAAGACAGAGCCGTGAAGATCACAAAGGGATGACAGCATCCCTACTCAGACTGCAAGGTTGACTGGTGGAGTCCTATTGACTTCTGCCGAGGAGTTGGTGCTGTCACTCCAATGCAACCAGGCCAGCACTGCGAGGGTGGAGTCTGCAGTGGAGACCTAGGCGCAGGTTGTGCACTCCATGGTGGGGGCTGTCTGCTCCATGGTTCAGACCATGACCTCCATGGCTGAGGGCATGAGATCCATGATGCAGGGTTTCAACTGCATGGTGCAGGCACTGGTGGGGCTGCAGGAACATGATTGTCAACGCCAGAGGACGGCAAGACTTCTGATTCTCAATCCAGCTGTCCCATGGAAGATCCCATGCACCCACAGGGATGAGGATTGTTCGGTATATAGCCCAGGGCCTTACATCCAGCAGACCCTAGAGGTGTCCAGCCCATCTGTTTCCACCCTTCCTGTGACCAACACACCTCCAGCCCCGCACACCGAGGAGGATAGCACTGCAAACCCCATGCTGCCGAAAACAGGCCCAGGTCTGTTAGGTCATCAGCTGAAAGTTTGTCAGTTCTGTTCACCTGCACAATAGGCGCAGACCCACACTGGCACTGCTAAACTCGGAGGAGGCAGTAGCAGTTGGGGAGTGTCATTCAGCGTCTCATCACCCATCGATCAGACTGTTCAGTGGCAGGTTTCTGTTAGGCAGGCGTCAGACAGTCAAAAGATATGAAGAGCATAGCTCTGTCCTCACTGCAAGTTATCATCATTCTCCTGCATGGTCTGGTTAGTGTGTTTCCCTGTCCTGCCCATGAAAGGAGCGATCAGCAAGGAGACCTGCTGGCAGCACACAAGTAATGATGTCTCAGACCTCATGGTGGGACATATCTGTCCACTCCAATCCTGGTCCTCCCCAAAGCGAGAGGGCATCTCAAACTCTGTGCCCCATTCCGACATTGGCCATCACCCGAGGTCCTTCCCCTTCTTCCTCTAGAGTTTTCCCCTCACCACGCTCCTCGATCTCCTCCTCATCGGGAGATGTGGCATACCTCCATCTCCTCCTCACCCAGTTCCTCGCACCGTTGCAGTGTCAGGTTATAGAGGGTGCAGCACACCAGAATAATATGCAAAACGTTCTGGGTGCTATACTGGAGGACTACCCCAGAGTGGTCCTGGTACTCAAACCACATCTTTAGTAATTCGATCGTCAGCTCCACCAGTGCATGTATAGTAGCTTGAGTCTCATTGTAGCAAGTCACAGTGGGTGTTTGTAGCCTCTGCACTGGCGCCATCAGCCACCTCATGAGGGGGTACCCGTTGTCCCCAAGGAACAATCCCTCTGGTCTGATCTCCCTTGAATATGACAGGCATCAGCGAGCATGTGAGAATGTAGCTGTGGTGGACTCTGCCCAGGAACTGGACACACAACTGCATGATGTGCTTGGTGCTGTTGCAGATTATCTGAACATTGAGGCAGTAGAATCCCTTGTGGCATGAACAGCGCGCTATCATGCCATGGGGAACAGAAGCCACATGAATGCAGTCAATTAGACCATGTGCTTGGAGCCAGATGGCCATGCAGGCAAAGTTCTGGCATCCTGGTGCCGGTCAAAGTTTATGCCGTTATGAGCCCTCGCAAGTAGCACATTGGGCACCTCCCTTATGCTCTTACGTGTGGCAGACTGGGAGATGCCTCAGAGCTCCCCTGTGCAGCCCTTAAATGAGCCATTAGCATCAAATTTCAGTGTGGCTATAACCTTCAAGGCCGCAGGCAATGGGTGACCCCTAGCCCATGTGGCACCAACACCTGCCTGACCTGGCACATGTGGCCCACCGCCATTCGGGACAGATGCAGTCGTCACCGACACTGGTTCTTCATCACATGGAGGTATTTCATACACCTGTACCCGGTACTGTCATCTCTGAGCTACTTCGATGTGTGGCCCCCTGTAACTCAGTGGATCCTGCCAGCCCCTCTCTTCAGGGTGCTGGCCCTGTCAATTTGCAGCCTCATATTGGCATCCACTTCCCTGTGTTGCTCTTTCTAGCTTTAGTCTATTTGCTCTGTTTAGGTCACCTTTGCTCATGAGTCGCCAGGTATCTTTATGATACCGCCACGTGGTTCAAGTTTAGGTTATGATTAATAATACAGCACACCGCTTAGTAAGGATTAAAACAACGGTCATTTATTATATACAAGAAGCAATATTAATACCCTAATACTACTTTCTATACAATAAACCTATCACTACTGGCCAATACTTAACTTAGGAAGAGCCCACCAGGTCAGGGAAACGAATGGCTTGTCCAATCAAATCTGGCCCGCGGAATTCAAAAGGGCTGCTACAGGTCGGTGGCTAGGTGTCTCTACCGGATAGCGATCGTTGGATTCAAACTTACTGCTGCCGGTGGCTGGTCTTCCGAAGGTCTCGAGCAGGCGAAGATGAGAGAGAGAGAGATCTGAACTTGGACCTTTACTTTTATAGGGCCCAGGGGCTTCCCGCCTCCCGGGGTGGCCCTTGACCCTGAGTCCCAAGTGATTGGATCTGTCCCCAATCTCTGGGGTCGATGTGTCCAATGGTGAGGCGATTCCTTGATCGGGGGTGGTCGCTCACCTGTCTTTGTTTCGGCCACTGCAGGCGCCGACAGGTCTGGCCCGGTATTCAATTGCTAATATGTTGCAATTGTTCCCCGGGATAGCCGATTTAACTGTGGATATCTGAGTTGATTAGGTGTAAACAGTCCTGAATGAAACTGCGGATACCTGGGTTGATGGGCTGTTGATAGCCCGGAGTATCGATCTGGGCTACGTTCCCAGAGCTGAAGCTGCAAACCTGTCTGCAGCTGCCTGCTTGTGTCTTCTTGGCTGCTTTTCCCAGCAGTCTTTCTGATTAGCCATTTTAAACTGGGTTTTGGCCAGATTAATCGGAACGCAGCCATTTTACATGGCTACACCTGGTCCACAGTGATCAGAAGAACAGCCAACTCCACTGGTTCCATCATCCCCACACTCCGGAGGACTGAAAGCGAGGAGACTGATCTGTGAGCAATGAGGAGTCCTGTCAATGCTCTAACCCACTGCCCTATCAAGAGATGGGACAGGCACCCGTGCACATTCCCCAAGGCCAGTGCCTTTCCACTGAGCTTCAATCCCTTTCCCTCACGCACAATGGCCTTGTCCCGACACGAGCCTCTCCCTTGGATTGCTTTAGTGGCCTGCAGAACATCCCCAAGGGTGGGGACTGAGGGCACATGCATACATTGACTGACCGCAAACTGCCGCAACTCAACCTCTGTCTCTGAGAATGATATAGCTGGGTTCCTTAATGCTCTCTCCAGTGCCCCCTCTCCATTAGACTCCCGGGTCGGAAGTGTCGACCTGCACACTCACCTTGAATATCCCCATTGGGAGGTGAGGCCATCAGGGTCGTGTTTTTATAGAGCTGTTGTAAATTGTACTGGCGTGATGTCACAACAGCACAGTTTGAATATTCAATGAGGGTGGAAGCGGCGGCGGGATGGCTCTCTAATGATATTATAATTTATTCAAATGAGGTTCCCAAACCTTCCTGGGTGGGAAGCTTGTTTCTTTGTGGGCGAGAGGTGTGGAAAATCGGCAAACAAGACCTGGCTGACGAAAACCACATTTCCCGACTCTCGTGAGATTTTGGGCGCTCATTGCTGTTCACGCTAATGGCTAACGCGGACTCTAAATTCTGCCCATCAAATGTTAAATCCTATGCAGCTTCAAGGTATATTGATGAAATAAATCTTCAATGGTATCTAAGTGGGAAATTGTTCTGTATCAGGGAATGCATTCTTGTTGGTTCTGCGTCACGTGGTGTTTACTTCCTTTTTATTCATTTGCCCCCTTGAGGGGGCAATTAAGAGTCCCACATTGCTGTGGGTCTGGAGTCACATGTAGACCAGGCCAGTTAAGGACAGCAGATTTTTTTCACCAAAGGGCATTGGTGAACCAAATGGGTTTTATGACAATCACTAATGGTTACATGGCGATCATTACACTTTCAATTCTAGATTTTTATTTAGTTCAAATTTCACCATCTTCAGTGGTGGGTGTGGGCTTTGGGAAGATCACCATCTTGATTGTATGAGCAACTCCCTTAATAAACCTCTCACTGTGCTTTATAATAATTCAGACTGTAAAGGGCAGCACGGTGGCACAGTGGTTAGCGCTGCTACCTCATGGCGTCAGGTCCCAGGTTCGATCCCGGCTCTGGGTAATTGTCCATGTGGAGTTTGCACATTCTCCCCGTGTTTGCGTGGGATTCGCCCCCACAACCCAAAGATGTGCAGGGTAGGTGGATTGGCCACGCTAAATTGCCCCTTAATTGGAAAAAATGAATTGGGTACTCTAAATTTAAAAAAAAAGAATTCAGACTGTGGGCACCTTATCTTTTCTTTTTGCAGCAACAAAGAAGTATATCAGAAACTATAACAACAAAGGACAAAAGCAAATTACTGCAGATACTGGAATCTGAAACCAAAGAGAAAATGCTGGCAAATCTCAGCAGAGCTAAGATATGCTTTGACAAAGTGTCATCTGGCGTCAAAAAGTTAGCTCTTTTCTCTCCCTCCAGATGCTGATAGACCTGCTGAGATTTTCCAGCATTTTCTCTTTGGTTTCAGATTCCAGTATCTGCAGTAATTTGCTTTTGTCCTTCGTTGTTATAGTTTCTGATATACTTCTTTGTTGCTGCAAAAAGAAAAGATAAGGTGCCCACAGTCTGAATTCTTTTTTTTTAAATTTAGAGTACCCAATTCATTTTTTCCAATTAAGGGGCAATTTAGCATGGCCAATCCACCTACCCTGCACATCTTTGGGTTGTGGGGGCGAATCCCACGCAAACACGGGGAGAATGTGCAAACTCCACATGGACAATGACCCAGAGCCGGGATCGAACCTGGGACCTGATGCCATTAGGTAGCAGCGCTAACCACTGTGCCACCGTGCTATCGGTGCCATCGGGGAGCCAATGGATGTGGTATATCTGGATTTCCAGAAAGCCTTTGACAAGGTGCCACACAAAAGGTTGTTGCATAAGATAAAGATGCATGGCATTAAGGGGAAAGTAGTAGCATGGATAGAGGATTGGTTAATTAATAGAAAGCAAAGAGTGGGGATTAATGGGTGTTTCTCTGGTTGGCAATCAGTAGCTAGTGGTGTCCCTCAGGGATCAGTGTTGGGCCCACAACTGTTCACAATTTACATAGATGATTTGGAGCTCGGGACCAAGGGCAATGTGTCCAAGTTTGCAGACGACACTAAGATAAGTGGTAAAGCAAAAAGTGCAGAGGATACTGGAAGTCTGCAGAGGTATTTGGATAGGCTAAGTGAATGGGCTAGGGTCTGGCAGATGGAATACAATGTTGACAAATGTGAGGTTATCCATCTTGGTAGGAATAACAGCAAAAGGGATTATTATTTAAATGATAAAATATTAAAACATGCTGCTGTGCAGAGAGACCTGGGTGTGCTAGTGCATGAGTCACAGAAAGTTGGTTTTCAGGTGCAACAGGTGATTAAGAAGGCAAATGGAATTTTGTCCTTCATTGCTAGAGGGATGGAGTTTAAGACTAGGGAGGTTATGCTGCAATTGTATAAGGTGTTAGTGAGGCCACACCTGGAGTATTGTGTTCAGTTTTGGTCTCCTTACTTGAGAAAGGACGTACTGGCACTGGAGGGTGTGCAGAGGAGATTCACTAGGTTAATCCCAGAGCTGAAGGGGTTGGATTACGAGGAGAGGTTGAGTAGACTGGGACTGTACTCGTTGGAATTTAGAAGGATGAGGGGGGATCTTATAGAAACATATAAGATTATGAAGGGAATAGATAGGTTAGATGCGGGCAGGTTGTTTCCACTGGCGGGTGAAAGCAGAACTAGGGGGCATAGCCTCAAAATAAGGGGAAGTAGATTTAGGACTGAGTTTAGGAGGAACTTCTTCACCCAAAGGGTTGTGAATCTATGGAATTCCTTGCCCAGTGAAGCAGTAGAGGCTCCTCCATTAAATGTTTTAAAGATAAAGATAGATAGTTTTTTGAAGAATAAAGGGATTAAGGGTTATGGTGTTCGGGCTGGAAAGTGGAGCTGAGCCCACAAAAGATCAGCCATGATCTCATTGAATGGTGGAGCAGGCTCGAGGGGCCAGATGGCCTACTCCTGCTCCTAGTTCTTTTGTTCTTATGTTCTTATGCTTTGACAAAGTGTCATCTGGACTCAAAAAGTTAGCTCTTTTCTCTCCCTCCAGATGCTGATAGACCTGCTGAGATTTTCCAGCATTTTCTGTTTGGTGCGATAACAACTAAGTCCGGTGTTTCTCGGGGGCTGCAACACTGTAATTCAGCCCGCTATTTATCGGCACTTTGCCAGTTTATTGGCTTCATGCAGTTTCTCCCTGCCGAGGCCACACTTTAATCGATTTTTTGCACTGGCGAACTGAGCTTACTAGCAGGCCGGCTCCTCGCTGATCGGAGCGCTATTTTGACCATCAGCCCCGATGTCTACGTCCTTCCACTTTCAGGCCACTTCCTGAATGGTGAGATCCAGATCATGCAAGCGGAGTGAGTCGGGTGACCTGCGATTGGCCTGGCTGAATCATGCCCGATAGCTGTGAAAAACAGGTAAAGAAGACCAAGCTAAAGGTGAATTTGAGAACTCTACTCTTACTTTAACATTATAGTATTAAAGTGTACGTCAGCTGAAGAGAAAGTCTAGAGATTGCTATGTTGGGTGATTGAGTTGTAGTGTATAAACTACCAGTTTAAATGTGGATTTTACTTCAGGAACATCAGTCCAGATTCTGAGATGAATGTCTGCAAGGATCCAGTGTGGAATGATATTTGGACAGTCTGATTCTGATTCCTCTGGACATAGCTAAAAACTGGAAAATTGCCTAATTTGGTAACCTCAATCAGAATCTCAAAGAGATGGCTGGAGTAGTGAAAGAAATGGAAAATTAAAAATAAAGGTGCATTCCCTTGTAGTAAGTTCTTTAGAATGTGTTGCAGGTGAACACTCTTCCCATAAAGGGAAAAACTGAGGATAAAGTCCCTCTGGTGTCTATATTAATTGAGGAAAGTAATACTGACTATAAAAAGAACTCGGCAAAATTTGTAGCATTTGTGATGCCTTTCTAATGATCTATTATCCCCCAGCTCCAGACCCACAGTCAAATCTTAATGCCAGCTGATCCAACTTGGGAGGAATATTGCTATTCATACCGGCCACCAGCTACCAGCCTCGAAGACACAAGAGGAATGGTCACTTAAATCATCCCACAACCACACAACACACTCCATGATCACAGCTCTGCTGCACTAATTGTATAATGTCTTCAAACTACAAAGAACTATGCACTACTGTTTACACTCAAACAATTATAGAAACAGAACTGTAACAGAAATGAATTTGATATATTTGTATATAATTATTTTACCAGAGTGAAACTTTTCTTTTCAGTGATATTTTATCTGCTAGAATGGGAAATCAAAACTTTGACCTCTTGGACAGGATCCCTGTTAGTCGACGTCGAAATTGGGGCTTGCCATCGGGTGGAAAATAGCTTCCGACGGCAAAATTGCAGGCGCCGGTTTGATGGCAAATCACGATGCTCCATCACCTCAAAAACAGCGTCAATGCGATGCACGCTGTGCATACAATAAACACCGTATGCATACCATTAGTGGGCCCACCCGCAATTCACCCCCTCCGATGGGCCGAGTTCCTCGTGTGCAGTCCACGTGTGCTCTCAAATATCGTGAATCTGGCATGGTGGCTGCTGAGAGAGGTTGTACTGACAGTGTCCAACTCCGCCATACTTTGCCGACAGCCGTGCCGCTGGCCGGGTTTTTTTTCCAGGACTGGGGTAGAGTAGTAGGCAGTGGCAAGGAGGTGGGCTTTGGCATTAGGGTGGACGGACATGGAGCACCATTGCCGTGGCCAGCAAGGCAGCCATCCAGCTGCGTACACCGCTGGCAGCCCACGTTAAACCTAGTGCCAGAGGTCATAGAGGTGCCCCCTCTGGGGCACGGGGTGCCCTCTAGCCCCAGCCAAGCCATCAGCTATACGGGCACGCTCCAGCACAATGAATGCCGTCTTTTAGTCTTCGATAAGTGTTTGGGGAATGTGCAACTGCAGCTTGTCAGCCTCCCGAGTGTCAATCACAGACCCGGCCAATCCAGCACCGTTTTTCATGGGAATCGACCGTGTTCCATGCGGTGAACATGGAACATCGTTTCCCTCAATGGTAGCGGTATCGGTCCAGGTGCGGTGTCGATTTTTCTGTCGTAAAAGTCCACGGATTCTGCTTTGGCGTCAGCACTTAGTCTCAGCAAAGGAAAATTCCGCCCCTTATATCTGACAGGATGTTTCATAGATACATAGAACATACAGTGCAGAAGGAGGCCATTCGGCCCATCGAGTCTGCACCGACCCACTTCAGCCCTCACTTCCACCCTATCCCTGTTTCGATTGAACAATACAGGTTTCTCCATGCTGTAGTGATTTGTATATATGAAGATATATAAAGGGTTAATGACTACATCATAGAGTAAGACAACCATTGGATGGCAGCACTAGATTCATGTATAAATATGTGAACTCAAAGGATCTTGGGTCTCTTCGAACCAGGAGTGACTAGACAGCAGTTAAAGAGATAGAGATAATAGCATAATTAGCACGTGTAGTTAAATATAGTTAACACTTTATTCCGAATTACTTTATCACCAGTTATAGTTCTGTAAGAGTGAACAAACTCAACATTATTTAATTTGTTATTCGTTAAACCTATTTTGCTTTGAGTTGAAGATTGGGTGTTTCTTTAGAATCACACCATCAGACTGTTCTGGAACTATAAAGCAAAGAGTAACAACATATTACGAACAAGTAATGTAACACATGATACAGTTAGGAGGCTTAAAAGAAAGAATCCTTGTCAATAAGAATTAATATCTATTAAACGAGAAACATCAGATAAAGTTAAGTTTTACAATATTTAGCATAATTGGGTGCTAATAAATATGCCATGATTTTTGCTAAACAAAGCTTTCTACAATGCAAACTTCAACAACAAGTTTCTGAAGTTTAAAAATGTGCTCATTAAGCTGGTATGCTCGTCAGTCAATTATAATTGCAATTTCAAAGTTATAGATATTTTATACTCCAAATGAGCCACTCTAATATTGCCAAATGCAAAGCTGATACCCAAAATTGTATTCTCTGTTAACTTTGATGTGTACATGCACAGAAAAATGCTGGATTAAAAATGTGTTTATTAAATCCAGCGAAGCTTTACTTTTGCTGTGATGTGTTTAGTCTGCAGTCGGACATCAGAGGGCTTTCTCTCGCATAGATGTTCTGATTTTAATTAACATGGGCCAGAAAAAGAAAGCCCATGAAGTATGTTATGGTAGGACACCAAATATGATATTGTTCTTTGTACAATGTTACAAAATTACCAGAAAAGGACTGGCACAGACAAAACGTAATTTGTGGCATCCCAATTTGGGGTTTTTTGAACTGAGGCAAGTGGATTCATTGTAGGGAATGAAAATTGGGATCCCAAACAGACAATAATAGCTTTTCATTTGTAGAATTAACTGGTAAGTGCTGGGGAAAGGCCAACAAACTAACCCTTCACCAGGGAATAGGATTTGAGGAACTAACAGAATGGCGGAAAAGAATAAGAAAATAAGGAATAAAATATAAGAGAGATAACGAAAAGAGTCAGAGGCTGATGTTATTAACCCAATTTGGGCTGGATTCTCCTTCCCAGGATGCCCAAAATGCCGGAGCCGATCCGAGTGCGATGCAGCGTGTCAACCTCTGCAATTGTTTAACAGGTTTGAGATTCTTTCAGCTGGTTTGGATTAGAGTGGGGGCTGTAGGGTGGATGATCTGACTTACCATGATACAGGATGCCATTCAAGTGAGGCGAGCACACAAGAATATAGTTGTAGTAAAGAGAATTCTGCAAAACTAATTAATACATTTATTAATTAGGTAGAGATGGCTGGGAAAGTGATGTGCTGTAGCTGCATAATGTGGGAGCTGGCAGATCCCATTGCGAGCTGCAGTGACCACATCTGCAGCAAAGTGTTGGTTGCTCGAGGAATTTCGGCTCATAACTGATGAACTGGAATCTGAGCTTCGGATACTGTGGCACATCTGGAAGGGGGAGAATTACCGGGACATATTGTTTCAGGAGGCGGTCACACCCCGTAGATTAAGTACCTCAAAATCGGTCAGTGGTCAGGGATAGCAGGGTGTGACTGCAAGTGAGGTAAGAAGAGGTATCCTGAATTCAGGAATGGAAGAGCCTCAGTTCTTGACCTTGTCCAACAGGTATGAGGTGCTTGTAGGGTATTCTAAAATTATGGGGATTGATAGCATATTTTGTAAGCAGGATCGAGAGTCACGCATGGTATGTTGTCTGCCCGGTGCCAGGGTGAGGGACATCTCTGACTAGCTTGATATCGGATATTGGAGTTGGTGCGGAGGATCCAGTTGTTGTGGTCCACGGTGGGACAAACAACATAGGCAAGACTAAGAAAGAGGATCTGTTGGAGGCTTATAAGGCAGTAGGAACTAAATTAGAGAACAGGTTATAATCTCAGGATTACGACCAAAGCCACATGCAAATAGCACAGGGATGAGAAAATTAGGGCAGTACACATGTGGTTAAAGGAGTGGTGCAGTAAGGATGGATTCCTTTTCATGGGGCATTGGCAGCAGTGTTGGAATAGGAGGGATCTGTACCGTTGGGATGGTTTTCATCTGAACTGATCTGGGACCAGTGTTCCAGTGGAAAGGATAATTAGGGTGGTCACAAGGACTTTAAACAGCAAGTTGGGGGGAAGGGATGAGTGAAACTATGGGAAAAATCCTATAATGAGAGGCAAACCAGGAGGTTAGCATGTGCGGAGGAGGGAAAATTATGAAAAAAAGATAAAGGGAAGAAGAACACAGGAGATGTTATTAATGGAGGTGTTAGGATTCAAAACGAAGGTACAAAACTAGCATAAAGGCACTTTTCTTGAATGCTCGTAGCATTTAAAACAAGGTAAATCAGTTGACGGCACAAATCATCGTGAATGACTATGATTTAGTGACCATTACAGAGACATGGTTGCAGGATGGTCACAACTGGGAGTTAAATATCCAGGGGTATCAGACTATTCGGAAGGACAGACAGGCAGATAAGGGATGATATCAGGGCGGTAGTGAAAGATGATATAGGTTCTATGGAGAAAAAGGTTGAATCCATTTGGGTGGAAATTAGAAATAGTAAGGAGAAAAAGTCACTGATAGGCGTAGTCTATAGGCCACCAAATAATAAAATAAGAAATAATTGGTGCATGTAAAAATGGTACGGCAATTATCATGGGGGATTTTTGTCAACATTTTGATTGGTCAAACCAGGTAGGTCAGGGCAGCCTTGAGGAGGAGTTCATAGAATGTAACCCCGACAGTTTCCTCAAACAGTATATAATGGAACCTACAAGGGAGCAAGATATCCTAGATCTGGTCCTGTGTAATGAAACAGGAATAATTAGTGCTCTCATGGTGGCAAGGTGGTGTAATGGTTAGCACTGCTGCCTCACGGCACCGAGGTCCCGGGTTCAATCCCGGACCTGGGTCACTGTCCATGTGGAGTTTGCACATTCTCCCCATGTCTGCGTGGGTCTCACTCCCACAACCCAAAGATATGCAGGGTCAGTGGATTGGCCACGCTAAATTGCCCCTTAATTGGGAAAAAAAAATTGGAGACTCTAAATTTAAATTTTAAAAAATAATAATTCGTGATCTCGTAGTTAGGTTTCCGCTCGGAAGGAGCGATCCAGATTGGTTGAATTTAAAACACAGATGGAGGGTGAGAAGGTGAAATCCAATACCAGTGTCTTGTGCTTAAATAAAGGAGACTACAATGGGATGAGGGAGGATTTGCCTAAGGTAGACTGGGAGCAAAGACTTTATGGTGGGATAATTGAGGAATAGTGGAGGACTTTCAAAGTGACTTTTCACAGTGCTGGGCAAAACTATATACTAGTGAAAAGGAAGGACTGTAGGAAAAGAGCTAATCAGCCATGGATATCTAAGGAAATAAAGGAGGATATCAAATTGAAAGAAAATGCATACAAAGTGGCAAGGATTTGTGGTGAACTAGAGGGTGAGAAAATCTTTAAAGGTCAACAGAAAGCCACAAAAAAGCTATAAAGAAAAGTAGGATAGATTATGAGAGTAAACTAGCTCAGAATAAAAATAAATAGACTGCAAAAGTTTGTACAAAGATATAAAATAATAATTTAATAATATGATAATGATAATCTTTATTGTCCATCAGTATTGGAACAGGAGGGCTCTGTACCGTTAGGATAGTTTTCACCTGAACTGATTAGGCTTACATTAACACTGCAATGAAGTTACTGTGAAAAGCCCCTAGTTGCAACATTCCGGCGCCTGTTCGGGTACACAGAGGGAGAATTCAGAATGTCCAAATTACCTAACAGCACGTCTTTCGGGACTTGTGGGAGGAAACCAGAGCACCCGGAGGAAACCCATGCAGTCACAGGGAGAACGCACAGACTCCGCACAGACAGTAACCCAAGCCGGGAATCGAACCCGGGCCCCTGGCGCTGTGAAGCAACAGTACTAACCACTGTGCTACCATGCCGCCCAACGAGAAAGAGTGGATAAGATAAACATTGACCTTTAGAGGATCACAAGAGGGGTTTAATAGTGGGAAATGAATAAATTGCCGAGGCATTGAACAAGTATTTTGTGTCAGTCTTCACTGTGGAAGACAAAATTAACATGCCAATAATTGATGGCAAGGAGGCTATGGCAAATGAGGATCTAAAAACGCTCACTATCACTAAGGAGGTAGTGTTGGGGAAGCTAATGGGGCTAAAGGTAGACAAGCCTCCTGGCCTTGATGGAATGCATTCCAGCATACTAAAAGCGATGATGGAGGAAATAGCAAATGCGCTTGTGGTAATTTACCAAAATTCGCTGGACTCTGGGGCGGTTCCGGCAGATTGGAAAATAGCAAATGTGACAACACTGTTTTAAAAAGGAGGTACACAAAAGGTTGGTAACTATAGGCCAGTTAGCTTAATGTCTGTAGTGGGGAAAATGCTTGAATCTATCACCAAGGAAAAAATAGCGAAACATCTGGATAGACATTTTCCTATAGGGCAGATGCAGCAAGGGTTCATGAAAGGCAGGTTGATTTGATTTGATTTGTTTTCTTGTTACATGTACCGAAGTACAATGAAATGTATTTTTCTGCGGCCAAGGGAACGTATACAGGACGTACATAGTAGATAAAGAGAATAATCAACAGAGAACATTGACAAATGGTACATCGACAAACAGTGATTGGTTACAGTGCAGAACAAGGGGCCAAACGAGGCAAATACATGAGCAAGAGCAGCATAGTGCGTCGTGAATAATGTGCTTACAGGGAACAGATCAGTCCAAGGTGGAGTCGTTGAGGAATCTTGTAACTGTGGGGAAGAAGCTGTTCCTATGTCTGGATGTGCGGGTCTTCAGACTTCTGTATCTTCTGCCTGATGGAAGGGTCTGGAAGAAGGCATGCCTGGGTGGGAGGGATCTCTGATAATACTGTCTGCCTTCCTGAGGCAGCGGGAGGTGTATACAGAATCAATGTGAGGGTGGCAAGCTTGTGTGATGCGCTGGGCTGAGTTCACCACACACTGCAGTTTCTTGCGATCTTGGACCGAGCAGTTGCCATACCAAGCTGTGATGCAGCCGGATAGGATGTGTGTGTCATGCTACGCTTCCTGAAGTCGATGATCAGTTCCTTGGTCTTTCCGACATTTAGAGAGATGTTGTTTTCGGTACACCATGCAACCGAGTAATTTATCTCCCTCCTGTAGTCTGACTCGTCGTTGTTTGAGATACGGCCCACCACAGTCATATCATCCGCAAACTTATATATTGAGTTGGAGTTAAATCTTGCCATACAGTCATGTGTGTATAGGGAGTACAGAAGAGGACTGAGCACACATCTTGCGGGGCCACGGTGTTGAGGGCTAATGTGGAGGAGGTGCTGTTGCCTATCCTGACAGATTGTGGTCTGTTGGTGAGGAAGTCAAGGTCCAGCTGCATAGGGAGGGGTCAAGTCCAAGATTGCAGAGTTTGGTTGTTAGTTTTGTCGGGATAGTGGTGGTTAAAGGCGGAGCTGTAGTCTCTGAACAGCAGTCTTACATAGGTGTCCTTGTTGTTGAGGTGTTCGAGTGTTGGTTGTAGAGCAAGGGAGTTAGCATCTGCTGTGGACCGGTTGCGGTGATAGGCAAACTGCAGTGAACCGAGGCCGTCTGAGAGGCTGGCAGTGATCCGTCTCATGACTAGCCACTCAAAGTATTTCATGATAACAGACGTCAGGGCCATCCATCGATAGTCATTGAGGCAGGCTATCTTGTTGTTCTTTGCTACGGGTATTATGGTGGTCATCTTGAAGGAGATGTGGACCTCAGAGTGAAGGTGTGAGGTGTTGAAGATATCTGCGATTACACTCGCCAGCAGGTCTGCACAGAATCTGAGTTCTCGCCCAGGGACTCTGTCGGGTCCTGTCACTTTCAAGAAGGCAGCTCTTACCTCTGAGGCTGTAATAGTGGGTGTGGGTGTGTCCAGGTCATGTTTAACTAATTTATTGGAATTCTTTGAGGACGTTACGAGTGCAGTGGACGATGGGTGGTGGATGTGTGTATCTCGATTTCCAGAAGATATTCGACAAGGTGCTGCACAAAAGGTTGTTGCATAAGATAAGAGTGCACAGCGTTACGGGCAATGTATTAGCATGGATAGAGGATTAGTTAACTGACAGAAAGCAAAGAGTGGGGATAAATGGGTGTTTTTCTGGTTGACGCTCAGTGGCTAGTGGTGTCCCTCAGGGATCAGTTATGGGACCGCAATTGTTTACAATTTACTTCCATGATTTGGAGTTGGGGACCAATTGTAATGTGTCAAAGTTTGCAGATGACACTAAGATGAGTGGTAGAGTAAAGTGTGCAGAGCACACAAAGTTTGTAGAGGAATATTGATCGGAGTTGAGAGGATTGGCTTATGAGGAGAGACTGAGTGGACTAGGATTATACTCATTGGAGTTTAGACAAACGAGGGGGAATCTTAGAGAAACATGTAAAATTGTGAAGGGAATAGTTAAGATAGAAGCAGGGAGGTTGTTTCCACAGGCGGGTGAAACTAGAACTAGGGGGCATAGCCTCAAAATAAGGCAAAGCAGATTTAGAAGTGAGTTGAGGACGAACTTTTTCACCCAAACGGTCGTGAATCTGTGGAATTCCCTGCATAGTGATGCAATTGAAGCTACCTTGTTGAATGATTTTAAGGCAAAGATAGATAGATTTTTGAACAGTAAAGAAATTAAGGGTTATGGTGAGTGGGTGGGTAAGTGGAGCTGAGTCCACAAAAGGATCAACCATGATCTTATTGAATCACAGATCAGGCTTGAGGGGCCAGATGACCTACTGCTGTTCCTAGTTCTTATGTTCTTCTGGCATGGAAATTACATTGCTTGGCATTGGGGTCATGAGGGGCCATAGAACGGTTGGAGGGGTGCATAGCTTGGTATGGGGGAAAGAAGAGCCATGGATTTGGATTTGCTTATTGTCATGTGTACCGAGGTACAGTGAAAAGTACTTTTCTGCAAGCAGCTCAACAGATCACTTAGTACAAGAAAAGAAAATACGTAAAAGGGCAGCACAAGTTACACAATACCATGTAAATACATAGACACCGGCATTGGGTGAAGCATACAGGACTGTTGAATTAATCAGATCAGTCCATTAGCGGGTCATTCAGGAATCTGGGGCGTCATTCTCCGACCCCCCCAGCGAGTCGGAGAATGGCCGTTGGCCGCCGTGAATCCCGCCCCCGCCGGTTGCCGAAGTCTCCGGTCCCGGATATTCGGCGGGGGCGGGAATCGGGCCGCGCCGGTTGGCGGGCCCCCCGCTCGATTCTCCGTCCCGGATGGACCGAAGTCCCGCCGATAAATTGCCTGTCCCGCCGGCGTAAATTAGAGTACCTATTTACCGGCGGGACAAGGCGGCGCGGGCGGGCTCCGGGGTCCTGGGGGGGGGGGGCGCGGGGCGATCTGGCCCCGGGGGGTGCCCCCACAGTGGCCTGGCCTGCGATCAGGACCCACCGATCCGCGGGCGGGCCTGTGCCATGGGGGCACTCTTTCCCTTCCGCCTCCGCAACGGTCTCCACCATGGCGGAGGCGGAAGAGACTCTCCCCACTGCGCATGCGCGGGAAACTGTCAGCGGCCGCTGACGCTCCCGCGCATGCGCCGCCCCGACATGTCATTTCCGCGCCAGCTGGCGGGGCAACAAAGGCCGTTTCCGCCAGCTAGCGGGGCGGAAATCCCTCCGGCGCTGGCCGAGCCCCTCAATGTTGGGGCTCGACCCCCAAAGATGCGGAGTCCGCACCTTTGGGGCGGCGCGATGCCCATCTGATTGGCGCCTTTTTGGGTGCCAGTCGGCGGACATCGCACCGTTTGGGGAGAATTTCGCCCCTGGTAATAGCGTGGAAGAATCTGTTTGTGCGTGTTCTCAGATTTTTGTATCTCCTGCCCGATGGAAGAGGTTGGCAGAGTGAGTAAGCCGGGTGGGAGGGGTCTTTGATTATGCTGCCTGCTTTCCCAAGGCAGTGGGAGGTGTAGCTAGAGTCAATGGATGGGAGGCAGGTTTGTGTGATGGACTGGGCGGAGTTCACGACTCTCTGAAGTTTCTTGCGGTCTTGGGCCGACAGTTGCCATATCAGGCTGTGATGCAGTCAAACAGGGTGCTTTCTATGATGTACCTGTAAAGGTTTGTAAGAGTCAATGTGGACATGCCGAATTTCCTTAGTTTTCTGAGGAAGTATAGGCGCTGTTGTGCTTTCTTTGTCGTAGTGTCGACGTGGGTGGACCAGGACAGATTGTTGGTGATGTGCACTCGTAGGAATTTGAAGTTGTCAACCATCTCCCCCTTGGTACCATTGGTGCAGACATGGGTGTGTACGATACTTTGCTTCCTGAAGTCGATGACCAGCTCTTTAGTTTTGCTGGCATTGAGGGAGAGATTGTTGTTGCTACACCACTCCACTAGGTTCTCTATCTCACTCCTGTATTCTGACTCATTGTTGTTCAAGATCCGACCCACTATGGTCTTGTCAGCGGCAAACTTGTAGATGGAGTTGGAAACAGATTTAGCCACACAGTCGTGTATGTATAGGAAGTGTAGTAGTAGGCTAAGTACGCAGCCTTGCGGGGGCCCAGTATTGAGGACAATCGTGGAAAGAGATGTTGTTGTTCATGGAGGTGAATGGAGGGCATATCTTGGCATAGGCTAAAGAAAGACCATGGGGGGGATTGGTGGGAAGGTGAGCCTAACATGGGTGGACCTGAGGTTGCATGGATGGGGAATGGAGAATGTGTGGGGGGAATGTGAGGACGGCTGGAGGGCCTTTGTGATTTTGTTAAATATGAGATAAAGTCCCACAGTACGATGGCAGGCCTTTTTGAACTACCTCCCTCAGCAACTGTCTGCCCCTGAGGCTGTCTCTGAACTTTTTCTCAGGTTGGCTAGTGTGACACTGAAATAGTCTTATATTTTGACACTACAATCAGCGTTGGTTACATTGCCATTCCATGAATGCTGTATATATAAAAATCTAACATCAATCTAAACTATTCAATTCCATCAGTTACACCGTTCATAATTCCATGCTTCAGTAGGTGAAGGCCAATACTAATAAAACCTGAAGCAACTGAGACAAACTGAATAATTACAAGCACTATCATTTATGTGCCGCAATGAATGAAGTTTGTAAGACAGATAAAATGTACTACACTTTAGATACAGAAATAGCTGGATGAATTAATGGTGCCCATGATAGTTAGTGTCGTGTTGGGTGTTCCGATGCACAAACGATCCAACACGGCTGTAGATGGTACAACTCTGTTTTATTGTCTTAAACAACGACAACTACTAACTGCTGGCTTGGGTACGTGCTTCACCAGCTAACCTGTGGACCCAGCCCTATCACTATCTTAGTGAGGCACTCTGCACATGGTGTATGTCTGAGTGGCACGCTGTGAGCTCTGTGCTCTGAGCTATCTCCTGGTAGAATGAGCGGGAACTGTGGTGTTCCCTGTTTTATAGTGCGTGTGTTCTCACTGGTGATTGGCTGCGATGTTGTGTGTGTGCTGGTTGGTCCAACTGCCTGTCCATCAGTGTGTGTGTGATTGCACCATGATATGCTGATGTGGATATCATGACATCCCCCCCTTTCACAAGGATATGTGCCTACATGCTAATAAATAGAAATGTGTACTGAGTGCATCTGAGTATGTGTGTGCAATATTTACAACATGTACATGATGCTAAACTATATACAGAGGAAGGTATCAGGTGCAACAGAGCAATGAGGTTGGACCAATAACAGAACAAATGCAATCAGCAAACGACGAGAGAAAACTTCGGGAACAATGAACGACAAGAAAGAAACTTGTTAACAGTACTGTAAAACAATTCAGTGAGTCCAATGTGCTAACAGGCTCATAAGTCAAGTCTCAGGTGGGCGACGAACTCGGGTTGACCACCTCAAGGGTGGGTCAGGATCCACCGGCTGAGGAATGGGCCTGGCCACGGGTGAGAGAAGAAGAGGCAGAGTGGCAGGAAGCTCACAAAGTCGACATCAGGGACAACAGGAGAGTGTGGCACCGGTGGATGATCTCGAAGCGAGCGAGGGGCTGCCGATTACAACGGCGAATGGAGCCATCAGGCATGTGAACCAGGAATGAGCGGGGAGCCATGTGGCGGAGTACTTCGGCGGTTGCCGACCAGCCACCTTCCGGTAGGTGTATGCGTACGTTGTCTCCAGGCGCCAGGGCAGGACGATCAGTCGCCCGAGCGTCATGTGCCACCTTCTGCTGAGCACGCTGTTGTTGCATTCTTTGCAGTACTGGAGCATGGTCGGGGTCAGGAACATGAATGGTCGACACAGTGGTCCTGAGGGTGCAACCCATCAACAGCTGGGCTGGCGAGAGGCCCGTGGACAGTGGGGCCGAGCGATAGGCCAACAGGTCTAAACAGAAGTCAGATCCGTCATCAGCAGCCTTGCAGAGGAGCCACTTCACAATGTGGATGCCCTTTTCCGCCTTGCCATTCGACTGAGGATGCAAGAGACTGGAGGTCACGTGTGTGAAGTTGTATGAAGTGGCAAAGGAAGACCATTCTTGGCTCGCAAAGCAAGGCCCGTTGTCAGACATGACGGTGAGCAGAATACCATGGCGAGCAAAGGTTTCTTTGCATGCCCAGATGACAGCTGGTGATATCATGTCGTGCAGGCGTATGACCTCCAGATAATTTGAGAAGTAGTCCATTAGAATAATGTGTCGTGATGGGTGCTCTGCTACACAGACGAACCAACACGGTTGCGGAAGGTACAACTCAGTTTTATCACTAACAGTTATTAACATTTGTAAACTGGTTGCTGTGGTTCGTTCATTACCCTCTAACCTGTGGACCCAGCCCTAACACTATCTTGGAGAGGCACTCAGCACATGGTGAATGTCTGAGTGGCTTGCTGTGAGCTCTGTGCCCTGAGCTGTCTCCAGCTGGAATAAATCGGAAGTGTCGTGTTCCCCGTTTTATAGTGGGTCTGCTCTTGTGATTGGCTGTGATGTTCCATGTGTATTGATTAGTCCGTTGATCTGTCCATCAATGTGTATGTGTGTTTGCACCATGATGTTTATCTGAATATCATGACATTCCCCCTTTTTTACAAGAATATGTGCCTATGTGGTAATAAATATAGATGTGTACTGAGTGCAACTGAATGTGTGTGTGTGCAGTATCTACAACATGTACATGAGGCTAAACTATATACGTAGGAAGGTGTCAGGTGCAACATAGCAACGAGGTTGCACCATCAACAAAACAACTGGAAACATCAAGCATCAAAACAAACTCCTGTAACGACAAAAGAGAAATTTATTAACATAGTGGCATAAAACCTTTAGTGAGTCCAATGTTCAAACAGGCTCATAAGTCCAGCCTAGTAGGTGGGCGACGAATTTGGGTTGACCGCCTCAAGGGTGGGTCAGGAACCACCGGCTGAGGAATGGGCCTGGCCACAGGCAGCAGAGGAATGGGCATGGTGGCAGGCAGCTCCACGAATTCGACATCAGGAATAACAGGAGGGCGTGGCAGCGACGTATTATCATGTAGCGAGCGCGGAAGCAGGCAAAAAGCCCGGTGATTGTGCCGGCGAATGGAGCCATCAGGCATCCGAACCAGGAACGAGCGGGGAGCTACGCGTCGGAGAACTTCGGCAAATGCCGACCAGCCACCCTCTGGTAGGTGGATGCGGACGTTGTCTCCAGGCGCCAAGGCAGGAAGATTAGTTGCCCGAGTGTCGTGTGCCACCTTCTGCTGAGCACGCTGCTGTCGCATCCTTTGCAGTACTGGAATGTGGTTGAGTGTAGGGACAAGAATGGATGGCACAGTGGTCCTGAGGGCACGACCCATCAACAGCTAGGCTGGTGAGAGGCCAGTGGCTAGTGGGGCCGAGCGGTAGGCCAGCAGGGCTAAGCAGAAATCTGATCTGGCAGCCTTGCCGAGGAGCCGCTTGACGATATGAACGTCCTTTTCCGCCTTGACCTTTGACTGGGGATGCAGAGGGCTGGACGTCACGTGTGTGAAGCCATACGAAGCAGCAAAAGAAGACCATTCTTGGCTTGCAAAACAGGGCCCAATGTCCGACATGACAGTGATCGGATGCCATGTCGAGCGAAGGTCTCTTTGCAGGCCCTTATGACAGCGGACGATGTTAAATCGTGCAGGCGTATGACCTCTGGATCATTTGAAAAGTAATCTATGATGATTACGTAGTCCCTGCCAAGCGCATGAAAGAGGTCCACACCCACCTTCGCCCAGGGGCACGTCGCCAACTCATGGGGCTGAAGCGTCTTGGGGGGTTGCGCCGGCTGAAACCTTTGGCAGGTGGGGCAGTTGAGCACCATGTTGGCAATGTCATCGCTGATGCCTGGCCAGTATACAGCTTCTCGGGCCCTCCGTCTGCACTTCTCAACCCCGAGATGGCCTTCGTGCAGTTGGTCGAGGACCAGCTTGTGCATGCTGTGTGGAATCACAATCCGGTCCAGCTTTAGGAAGACACCGTCAATGACAGCCAAGTCGTCCCGGACATTGTAGAATTGTGGGCACTGTGCTTTGATCCACCCTCCCGTCATGTGGTGCATCACACGTTGTAGAAGGGGATCAGCCGCAGTCTCCCGGCGAATACGGGCCAGACTTGAATCGTCAGCTGGCAGCTTGGCCGATGTGAAGGCCACATGTGCTTCGACTTGACAGATGAACCCCTCCGAATCGGAGGGTGTGCTCACTGCTCTGGATAGGGCATCCGCAATGATGAGGTCCTTACCCGGGGTGTAGACCAGTTGGAAGTCGTACCTCCGGAGCTTAAGCAGGATGCGCTGGAGGCGAGGGGACCTCTCGTTCAGGTCTTTATGTATGATGCTGACCAGGGGACGATGGTCGGTTTCCACGGTAAACTGGGGGAGACCATACACGTAATCGTGGAACTTATCTATTCCGGTTAGCAAACCCACGCACTCCTTCTCGATCTGCGCATAGCGCTGCTCTGTGGGGGTCATGGCCCGCGAGGCATAGGCGACTGGGGCCCATGATGCAGTGACGTCCCGTTGCAGGAGTACCGCCCCAATGCCGGACTGGCTGGCATCAGTCGAGATCTTCGTATCCCGAGAGGTGTCGAAGAACGCCAATACCGGGGCTGTGGTGAGCTTAATTTTGAGCTCCTCCCATTCCTTCTGGTGTGCGGGCAGCCACTGGAACTCCGTGGAGTTCTTGACTAGGTGGCGAAGAGCCGTTGTGGGGAGGCAAGGTTGGGAATGAACTTCCCCAGGAAGTTGACCATGCCTAGAAAGCGTAGCACTGCTTTCTTGTCTGCCGGCTGCGGCATGGCTGTAATGGCGCTCACCTTGTCTGCATCCGGACGCACTCCTGGGTCCCCCAGAAACTTTAGCTCAGTTTGGCCAGAGGAGCACTTTGCTCGGTTGAGGCGCAGGCCGTGTTCCCGTGTCCGCGCGAAGACACGCTGGAGACGACTGATGTGCTCCTGTGGTGTGGTGGACCAGATGATGACGTCGTCCACATAGACGTGCACCCCTTCAATGCCCTCCATCATCTGTTCCATGATTCTATGAAACACCTCGGATGCCAAGATGATGCCACACGGCATTCTGTTATAGCAGAACCTGCCGAAAGGAGTGTTGAAGGTGCACAGCTTTCGGCTGGACTGATCCAGTTGGATCTGCCAAAAACCCTTCGAGGCATCAAGCTTTGTGAAAATTTGAGCCCGGGCCATTTCGCTCGTGATCTCTTCCCGTTTGGGTATGGGGTAGTGTTCCCTCATGATGTTGTTGTTCAGGCCTTTCGGGCCGATGCAGATCCAGAGTTCGCCAGAGGCCTTTTTAACGCACACCATGGAGCTGACCCATGGCGTGGGCTCCGTGACCCGGGATAGCACTCCTTGGTCCTGGAGATCCTGCAGCTGCTGCTTGAGGCGGTCTTTGAGTGGTGCTGGGACTCTACGAGGTGCGTAAATGACCGGGGTGGCATCTGGTTGGAGCCGTATTCTGTAGGTATAGGGCAGTGTGCCCATGTCTTTGAATGCCTCCTGGTTGTGGGCGAGGAGCGAGTGGAGCTGTGCCCTAAATTCAGCATCCGGGAAGTCTGACGTGCCTTCTGGAGACAGAGCGTTTACCCGCTGAACGAGGTGGAGAACCTTGCTCGCCTGTGCGCCTAGCAGGGAGTCCTTTGATGAACCAACAATCTCAAAGGACAGTGTGGCCTTATACGCATTGTGCGTCACCTGGAGCTGGCAGGATCCCATGGCCGGGATAACGTTTCCATTATAGTCGACCATCTTACAACGGGATGGCCGAATTGGTGGTCTGACCTTCAAGGCGTAGAAGGCTGACCATGCTATCAGGTTGGCGGAGGCACCAGTGTCCAGACGGAATGTGATTGGTGATCGGTTGACCGTTGGCACACCATTCGTCACCCGGATTGACACTGTTCACTGGAATTAGCTGGTGGGTCCTGCTTGGAGACATCCGGTTCCTGTTGATGACCGCAATGTGGAAGGCTTCCCGGTCGTCTGTATCGCCGGTCTGTATGTCGTCCGGGTATGATTCGGAGTATGGAGGCTGAATGGTCCGCACATCCCTGCGAGGCTGTTGGAATTGGGAAGTGTTGGCAGGTTGAGCTGCAGGCAGCGTAGTGGCCCACCTTGCCACAGCGGAGGCATTGTCGGGTCTTTGCTGGACATTGCCACTTTAAATGTGCGGATCCACAGTTGCCGCACGTCGTGATGTCATGGCGTTCGTTGCGCCATCGCGCATGCGCAGTTCGGTCCTGCGTAGAGCGCGCCTGCGCGTCACGTCCCTCTGCGTTGATGCCTCTTTTGGCGCGTACAAGCGCGGGAGGCCGCGAAAAGCGTGCAAAATGGCCGCCCTCGTCCGGGCCACGGGCCGGGAGGAACTCAATGGACTGGACCCGGTCGGCCTCGTAGGACCCCTGCCGTGCTGATTCGGCCACTTGGAATTGGGAGTAGCGGCTGGTCGCGTTTTCATGGAGGACGCAGACTTCGATGGCGGTGGCTAGGGTGAAACTTTTTATCTTGAGGAGCTGCTGGCATAGGGTGCCCGAGGTGACCCCAAAAACTATCTGGGCCCGAATCATGGAATCGGAGGTGGCCTCGTAACCGCAGGACTGTGCAAGGATACGGAGCTGTGTAAGGAAAGATTGAAAAGGCTCATCCTTACCCTGCAGGCGCTGCTGGAAGAGGTACCTCTCGAAACTCTCATTTACCTCGACGCAGAAGTGTTGCTCGAGTTTGAGAAGGACCGTCTTGTACTTCGTCTTGTCCTCACCTTCTGCGAACACCAGTGAGTTGCAGATGTGGATGGCGTGTTGCCCTGCTGTGGAGAGGAGGAGGGCGGTTCTCCTGATGTCTGAAGCATTCTCCCTTTCTGTGGCTTCTAGGAAGAACTGGAAGCGCTGTTTGAACAACTTCCAGTTAACGCCGAGGTTTCCAACGATTTGGAGCAGCTGCGGCAGGCTGATGGTGTCCATGGCGCAGGTTGGCGGATTCCTGAGGTTGCGTAGGTAGGTCTCACAGGTACTGGGTTCCAATCCTGGTACTATGTTGTGTTGGGTGCTCTGCTACACAGACGAACCAAGACGGTCGATGTCTGAGTGGCGCGCTGTGAGCTCTGTGCTGTGAGCTATCTCCTGGTAGAATGAGCGGGAACTGTGGTGTTCCCTGTTTATAGTGCGTGTGCTCTCACTGGTGATTGGCTGCGATGTTGTGATGTTGGTCCAACTACCTGTCCATCAGTGTGTGTGTAATTGCACCATGATATGCTGATGTGGATATCATGACCGTTAGCTCTCAGAGAATACAACAATTCAGGAAAAGGAGAAATGTGCCATGAATTCTGACCTCAATAAAACTAAAAATAAAACAAATTTGCCGTGCACTTCCCTCTCGAAGTTCATTGCATGTCTTGAAATTACTGAATTTACACCATTTATGACACCAAGTCTAGATAAGGGCCTCAAAATATGGCTTGCCAACTCATTCCACCCTAAATTCTTACTTATGCCACGCCCTCACAGCTTGTCAGCACTTGTGTTGACTTGCATGCATACATATACTTAAATAAAGTGCTCATTCACGCTGCGACATTCAATCAAACATCTTGCCACATTTATATTTTCCGAGATTGTCACGCATCAAATTATCAAAACTCACTAATGTCTCTATGCAACAGTGCAGTAACATCAGGTAAGTCATATCATCCCATTGAGCTGGAAAAGAGATTCAGATATTGTCCAATGCGTAACTCACGTTGATAGTTGTGTGAAAATCCACAGACCTATTTTCACATTATGTTGGAGGAGTGAACAGTTGTCAATGTAAAGCATCTGCTCAAAGAGAGCTAATAGTAAACTCTTAAAATTCATTGTTCACGATTAAGCGGGGTCTCACTTCCTCGCCTGCAGCCAGCCTTCACCCAGGTGACTTCACTTTATTCTGGCCCGCCAACCACGTCCAGGGCCCGCTGCACAGCCACGGTGAGGGCCACATGTCCAGCGGTCGTCCCCCCAGTTTCTTCCCGCTCTCGGCGGTTATGGGTGGCCTTCTCCTGGGGGGAGGGAGGGGAAACGGAAAACAACAGTGTTAGACAGTCCGACGCATGCAGCACAGGGGCTGGGTAGCTGGTGGCCTCAGTGGCCATGGTATCCAGCCATGGCTGGCAGCCAGTACCGATGCTGGCATGAGGTGCAGGGTGGGGGTTCGGCCACTCTCCTGGTTGGAGGAGGGGGATCAAGGGAGTGTGGGACGGGGATTAAGGCCACAGTACTGCTTACTCACCATGGCAGCCCTGAGGAGGTCATGTAGTTTTTCCCTGCGCTGCTGGCCGGTCTGAACGGTGTTGTTTGTGGTGCTGACCGCCTCTGCCACCTGCGCCCAGGCACGGCAAACGGCGATGGCTGGCAGCCTCCTTTCCAGGCCGGGGTAAAGGTTCAACCGCCTCTCCTCCACCTCATCCAGGAAAGTCTCCAGCTCGGCATTGTTGGACCGTGGTGCCTTGCGTCTTGCTGCCATCTTGTTGACTGAGGTGGTGTGTGTGGGGAGTGAAGTGTATATATGCGACTCCCAGCAGTTATGGACGGCCTCCTCCTGGGGGAAGTGAGGTGAAACAGAAAACTAGTGTTAGACAGTCCGATGCATGCAGCCCAGGGGGTGGGTAGCTGGTGGCCTCCTTAGTGTCAATCGCGAACCCGGCAAATCTCGCACCGTTTCTTATTGGAATGGATTGTGTTCCACATGGCACTGGTCCTAGCCCCTGAACAATTGCTGAATCGGTCCAGGTTCAGCTCCAGTTTTCCTGTCGTGGAAGTCCACGAATCCTGCCCCGGTGTCAACACTTAGTCTCAGAAACGGAGAATCCAGCCGAATATATTTTTTACCAGTTTCTCTCTATTGTCATACACAAGCAATTAACTGACAATTTTTAGGAAGAGAACTAACTGGTGAAAACCTGCTGGGTTGGTTGGTAAAATGGAAACCCAGGGGTCAAAGCTCCAAGTCAGGAGCACAGAAATTTTGCGTCCAAAATTAATGTGACATAAATTAAATCACTGGGCTTTTGAAGTGAAGATAAGAAAAAGGGTGTTGTAACCCAGACAGGACCCATGCAGCCCAGCCAATTAGGCTCCCCCTGAGATCCCTGCTGAGAAGTGTAGCCTCCATATCAGCGGGGCAGCTCACTTCTTCTCGGGTGCTGATCCACTTTGATCCCTTTAAACTGTTCCCAGGGATGAAGCGGTGCTGCAGGTGGGACCTTCTGCTGCTTTTGCCACACTTTGCACTGTTGGGCAAGCCGTTCAATCTCTGCGTCCAACCGTGGCCACCATACATAACTTTGGATGAGCATCTTTATCTTAGGGTGTCCATTATGGAGGTTAGCCTAGATGGAGCCCTGCCCGTGTGCGGAACCACCACAAGCGTCCCCCAAAGAAGTTAACCGTGTTCAATGCTGAACTCAGCAATCATGGAGGTAAAAGATTTCAGTTCACTGGGAAGGATGCAATGCTGAGCCCCATACGACATGATATGATGAAGTTTGGATAAAAGTGGGGTCAGTCTGTGTCCGTGCACGTCTTCATGCCGATTTTGCTGGCCCTTTTCAGGGGTCTATGTTCCTCCTCTGCATTGTCGCGCACTCCAAATGGTTGGATGTCCACCTGATGGCATCAACAACCTCAAGAGCAACGAGCAAAAAGCTTAGCTCTCTTTTAGCTTGCATGTCATCCTGGAGGAACTGGTATCCAACAGCGAAACACCGTTTGCCAGTGCGGAATTCGGAAAATTCATGAGGACAAATGGAATGCGCCACATACGTGCCCCATAGCACCCATTTCGAATGGTTTGGCCAGTAGCAGTCCAAACGTTCCAGTGTGGGCATGAACAAGTAGACCTCGGGGTCCCTTGACACATGTTTGGCACACTTCCTTTTCTGTTACCGCTCCATACAGCATGCCACTACTGGAGTGGCACCAATGGAACTTATGGGACATCGACATTGAAATTGCCTCAGCTTGGCATTGCCTGACATCAGCAGAAAGGTGTGCTGTGGACAGGAGTAGCTGGGGCGTTGCCCTGTTGAGCATTCCCCCCACCTAGACAATTCATACCAGGTGAAGCAATCCACGTTTGCAACTTTGGCAACGGCGCCAAATGGGCTGCTGGCACTAACAATCAGCAGATTGGGTCAGTGACATGCTGTGTTCATGTGCAAGGCCGGGAATTGAAGAGGCACCTCAATCATCACTGCGGCAGGAGCCCCTGTTATGCGCGATCCCCTTTTGGAAGAACCCGGCGCTGGTAACTCCGCAGGCACCGTAGCATGAGGGACTTGACGTCGAGATGCAGGAAGCTGAGGATTCCGACTGCAATGGAGATTCCATCACCAGACATTTCCGATTAGGAGCCTCTCAACAATGGTGGTGCTGCCTTGATGTTCCAGATCACTGTATGCCGCCGGTCCCTGCTCCGTCGACGCCCGAGAGGCAGCCACGGTCTAAGAGGTACAGACCTCCTCCTCCTCCTTTTTCAGACTTCAGAGGGGTGGGGGGGGGGGGGGGGGGACTGTTGTAGCTCACATGGGACCCACAGGGCCATGCCGATTAGGTTCTCCGTGAGACACGTGGAGTACAAGCTTCCCCGCTGAGGGGCGGAGTCCCCATATCAGCGGGAGATTAAAGCAGAGTATTTAACCCTGGACCGAGTGTGAACCGATCGGGTAGGCCCATCATGGACCTATGTACATACTCTTTTCATGTCTCTGTAAGTAAACCTTTCCTTCCCAACACTTCCCATGTGGCTGCTTCTGTGAACTCAACAAAGGATGACGGCTTGTAACGGATTGGGAACATTAAAGTATAGGAGGTGGTAAATAGGGTTTGGATAAGTCAACCACAGTTCATGCGCTTCCAGTTTACAGGAAAAAGGAGGAAGTACAGAAGAAACTTCACAAAAATGTTGCTTATACAGAAAGCTTTATCTGCAATACAGCTCTTTTTTTAAATTTAGAGTACCCAATTATCGGGGAATTTAACAATACAATTCATCAACTTGTTGGTCACTTGACATTCTCTCATTCACGTGCCTTCATTTCCTTTTATTTTACTTTCTGAAAGAAGCTGTGGATCAGACTTGCCCTTGGACAGATTTAACATATTCTCATAATCCATGTCCTTTTCTAAACTAACCTTTCATTTTTAAAAGAGCCCCAAACCAATAAGTTACTTCAGGACGATTTATCAAGTGCCGATTTAGTGCCCAAGGAAGGACAAAGAGAAATAAAGCTCAGTAAATCTGAAATTCAAATGCTAGAGAATATTTAAGGCATTGGTTTATTTTAAAAAAGCACGCTGTCTACAAAATGATTCCAAATAACAGCATCAGTATAAACAAGCAAATGTGACAGGTTTGGCCAGTCTGCGGCTTCTCGTGGTGTTTGAATGGGTGGCACTAGGAGGCGCTAGATACCTGCATTGTAAACCTTCTTCTGCAAGGTTCGGGCATGATGATATTTGTGATATTTCCACCTGTTAGAAAATTATCAAAGCAGCACTTTCTCATGGGATTATTCATGTAAAATCAATTGATAATATATTATTTTCACCATATTCAATGCAATCTGTTTCATTTACCTATTTACTGACAAAAAACAATTGCAATTGAGGAATCTTTCAATTTCTCAGGAAAAGATTTAAACGACTGCGCCCATTTAGGGAATGAGAATATTCCTCTGAAATATCCGCAGCATAGTCCAAAATGTAAGTTTACATTTTTTTGCGGTAAGTGTTGCAATCAAAATGTTCTCATTAACACCATGTAGCACCACTGTCTTTAGTCAAAGGTCAGTTAGTCTTTGAAACTGGTGAGCTGGTTGAATAGGGTGCAGATTATGGTCCAGTCAGATTCCAAGCATATCAAGTTGATTTTCCAGCCTTAAAGCCAGGCTACCTGTTAATGTTAATGGACAGCAGCGCTTAGAGGTTGGGGGATGTGGAGAAGTGGAAGATGTATAGGAAACAACAGCCCCAAAATCAATGTGACCCTTCCGTTTAATGTTTTGCAGTTTGTTTGTTTTTAAATATTTTTATTCAAATTTTTTACATATTTTCAACAACCCCCCCTTACAGAAATAAGAAAAAACAAAGAACACATAAATAAACGTCTTATAGCTATGTCATGTATTCCCCCAATATACAAGCCCCCCACTAAACGATAATAAACACAGTAGTAAACACAAAGTACCCCCCCCCCCCCCCACCTCCCCCCACCCCCTGGGATGCTGCTGCTGCTGACCATCTCCTAACGCTCCGCTAGAAAGTCTAGGAACGGTTGCCACCGCCTGAAGAACCCTTGCACAGATCCTCTTAAGGCAAATTTTACCCTCTCCAATTTAATGAACCCTGCCATGTCGCTGATCCAGGCTTCCACGCCTGGGGGCCTCGCATCTTTCCACTTTAGCAGAATCCTCCGCCGGGCTACCAGGGACGCAAAGGCCAGAATACCGGCCTCTTTCACCTCCTGCACTCCCGGCTCGTCCGATACCCCAATTTGTGCGAGCCCCCAGCTCGGCTTAACCCGGGTGTTACCACCTTAGACACCACACTCGCAACGCCCCTCCAGAACCCATCCAGCGCTGGGCACGCCCAAAACATGTGGGCATGATTTTCTGGGCTCCCCGAACACCTCACACACCTGTCTTCCACTCCAAAAAAAGTACTCAGGCTTGCTCCAGTCATGTGCGCCCTGTGCAGAACCTTAAATTGTATCAGGCTAAGCCTGGCGCAAGAGGAGGAAGAATTCACACTACCCAGGGCGTCCGCCCACGTACCCTCGTCTATCTCCTCCCCCAGCTCCTCCTCCCATTTACCTTTCAGCTCCTCCACCGAGGCCTCCTCCTCCTCCTCCTGCATCTCCGGGTAAATCGCCGAGACCTTGCCTTCTCCAACCCACACCCCTGAGAGCACCCTCTCCTGGATCCTACGTGCTGGCAGCAGCGGAAATTCCCTCACCTGCCGTCTTACAAACGCCCTTACCTGCATGTACCTGAAGGCATTTCCAGGGGGGAGCCCGAATTTTTCCTCTTACGCCCCAAGGCTCGCAAACGTCCTATCTATAAACAGGTCCCCCATCCTTCTAATACCTGCCCTGTGCCAGCTCAGGAACCCCCCATCCATTCTCCCCGGGACAAACCCCGTTCTCTCGGATCGGGGACCACACCGAAGCCTCTGCCTCCCCCCTGTGGCGTCTACACTGCCCCCAAATTTTTTAGGGTTGCTGCCACCACTGGACTCGTGGTGTACCTTGACAGCGGGAGCCGCAGCGATGCCGTCACCAGCGCTCTCAGGCTCGTGCCCACACAGGATGCCATCTCCAGCCTCTTCCACGACGCCCCCTCCCCCTCCATTACCCAACTGCGTATCATCGCCACAGTGGCAGCCCAGTAGTACCCACACAGATTAGGCAACGCTAGCCCTCCTCCGTCCCTGCTCCATTCCAGAAACACCCTTCTCACCATAGATTATCATAGATTATCATAGAATTTACAGTGCAGAAGGAGGCCATTCGGCCCATCGAGTCCGCACCGGCTCTTGGAAAGAGCACCCCACCCAAGGTCAACACCGCCACCCTACCCCCACAACCCAGCAATCCCACCCAACACTAAGGGCAATTTTTGGACACTAAGGGCAATTTATCATGGCCAATCCACCTAACCTGCACATCTTTGGACTGTGGGAGGAAACCGGAGCACCCGGAGGAAACCCACGCACACGCGTGGAGGATGTGCAGACTCCGCACAGACAGTGACCCAAGCCGGAATCGAACCTGGGACCCTGGAGCTGTGAAGCAATTGTGCTATCCACAAGGCTACCGTGCTGCCCCCTGCCTTGGTCTGCTTTCAAAGACAGCGATTTAGCCCTGTGCTAAACAGCCCCTGGGACACCCTCGGGGTCTTTTTCGCCCACACAATTCCCATGCTGCTCCTGCTGACCCGCTTAAAAAAGGCCTTCGGGATCAGGATGGGGAGGCACTGGAATATAAAAAGGAACCTCGGGAGCACCGTCATCTTCACCGACTGTACCCTACCCGCCAGGGAGAGTGGCAGCATAACCCACCGTTTAAACTCCCCCTCCATCTGCTCCACCAGCCACGTCAAGTTGAGCTTGTGTAGGGCCCCCCAGCTCCTGGCCACCTGGATCCCTAGGTACCGAAAACTCCTTTACACCCTCTTCAGTGGAAGCTCGTCTATCCCCCTTCCCTGTTCCCCTAGGTGTATCACGAATAGCTCACTCTTCCCCATGTGAGCTTATACCCGGATAAGTCTCCAAACTCCGTGAGGATCCGCATCACCTCTGGCATCCCCCCCACCGGATCCGCCACATGCAGTAACAGGTTGTCTGCATACAGCGATAACCCGTGTTCCGCCATCCCCCCCCCCACCCCCGCACCAGCGCCTTCCAGTTCCTGGACTCCCTCAGAGCCATCGGCAAAGGTTCAATTGCCAACGCAAATAGCAGGGGGGATAGGGGGCACCCCTGCCTCATCCCCCGGTACAGCCGAAAGTATTCCGACCTCCTCCGATTTGTGGCCACACTCCCCACTGGGGCTTCGTACAGTAACCTAACCCAACTAACGAACCCCTCCCCGAACCCGAACCTCCTCAACACTTCCCACAGGTACCCCCACTCCACCCTATCGAAGGCCTTCTCCGCATCCATAGCCGCCACTATCTCCACTTCCCCCTCCACTGCAGGCATCATGATTACATTTAGGAGCCTCCACAAATTGGTGTTTAGCTGCCTTTCCTTCACGAAACCCGTCTGGTCCTCATGGATCACCCCCGGAACACAGTCCTCAATTCTGGTAGCCAACACCTTCGCTAACAGCTTCGCATCCACGTTGAGGAGCGAGATTGGCCTATACGACCCACATTGTAAAGGGTCCTTGTCCCGCTTCAAGATCAGCTAGATCAGCGCCCTGGACATCGTCGGGGGTAGGGTCCCCCACCTCCCTCGCCTCATTGAAAGTCCTCACTAGTAGTGGGCCAAACAGGTCCATATATTCTATTATCAGGGGGATAGATAGTATCCTTTGTGAGCAGGATAGAGTCCCGCATGGTATGTTGCCTGCCCGGTGCTAGGGTGCGGGACATCTCTGACCGGCTTGAAAGGATACTGGAGAGGGAGGGGGAGGATCCAGTTGTTGTGGTCCATGTCGGTACCAACAACATAGGCAAGTCTAGGAAAGAGGACCTGTTTAGAGATTATAAAGAGCGAGGATTCAAATTAAAAAACAGGTCCTCAAGGGTCATAATCTCCGGATTACTGCCCGAGCCATGTGCAAATTGGCATAGGGAGGCAAGAATAAGGGCAGTTAACACGTGGCTGAAAGAGTGGTGTGGGAAAGAGGGGTTCCTTTTCATGGGACACTGGCATCAGTTTTGGGACAGGGGGGACCTATACCGTTGGGATGGTCTCCACCTGAACCGAGCTGGGACCAGTGTTCTGGCGAAAAGAATAAATAGGGTGGTCAATAGGACTTTAAACTAAAGATTGGGGGGGAAGGGAAAGTCAGGGAACCAAGAGGTGAAGTAATCAGTGGGAAGCGTAGCTGCTTAGGAATACATAAAAGCACGAAAAGACAAAACTCAAGAGAGGTTACGATAGTCCCCATCCCACAAAATATGACACAGTGTATGGAAAGGCTCAGTAAACCAAGGTCCACCACACTAAGAAAACAAAAAGGGACGGTCAATAGAGAATTAAAGGTGCTATATTTAAATGCGCGCAGTGTACGGAACAAGGTAGATGAGCTTGTGGCCCACATTGTGACTGGCAGGTATGATGTGGTAGGCATCACAGAGACATGGTTGCAGGGGGTTCAGGACTGGCATTTAAACATCCAAGGATTCACAACCTATCGAAAAGACAGGGAGGTGGGCAGAGGGGGTGGGGTTGCCTTGTTAATTAGGAATGAAATTAAATCAATAGCACTAAATGACATAGGGTCAGATGATGTGGAGTCTGTGTGGGTAGAGTTGAGGAACCACAAAGGCAAAAAAGACCATAGTGGGAGTTATGTACAGGCCTCCTAACAGTGGTCAGGACTGGGGGCACAAAATGCACCACGAAATAGAAAGTGCATGTCAAAAAGGCAAGGTCAAAGTGATCATGGGGGAATATGCAGGTGGACTGGGTAAATAATGCTGCCAGTGGACCCAAGGAAAGGGAATTCATTGAATGTTTACAGAAGGGCTTTTTGGAACAGCTTGTGATGGAGCCCACGAGGGAACAGGCCATTCTGGACTTAGTGTTATGTAATGAGCCAGACTTGATTAAAGATCTTAAAGTAAGGGAGCACTTAGGAGGCAGTGATCATAATATGGTAGAATTCAATCTCCAATTTGAAAGAAAGAAGGTAGGCTAGCCAGTAACATTAGGAATGATAGTAAAAGTTTCTTTAAATACATTAAAAACAAACGGCAGGCAAAACTTGACATTGGGCCGCTCCAAAATGACGCTGGTAATTTTGTGATGGGAGACAAGGAAATAGCTGAGGAACTAAATAAGTACTTTGCGTCAGTCTTCACAGTAGAAGACATGAGTAATATCCCACCAATTCCGGAGAGTCAGGGGGCAGAGTTGAATATGGTAGCCATCACAAAGGAGAAAGTGCTAGAGAAACGAAGAGGTCTAAAAATTGATAAATCTCCGGGCCCAGATGGACTACATCCTAGAGTTCTAAAGGAGATAGCTGAAGAAATAGTGGAGGCGTTAGTTATGATCTTTCAAAAGTCACTGGAGTCCGGGAAAGTCCCAGAGGATTGGAAAATCGCTGTTGTAACCCCCCTGTTCAAGAAGGGAACAAGGAAAAAGATGGAAAATTTATAGGCCAATTAGCCTAACCTCGGTTGTTGGCAAGATTCTAGAATCCATTGTTAAGGATGAGATTTCTAAATTCTTGGAAGTGCAGGGTCAGATTAGGACAAGTCAGCATGGATTTAGTAAGGGGAGGTCATGCCTGACAAACCTGTTAGAGTTCTTTGAAGAGATAACAAATAGGTTAGACCAAGGAGAGCCAATGGATGTTATCTATCTTGACTTCCAAAAGGCCTTTGATAAGGTGCCTCACGGGAGACTGCTGAGTAAAATAAGGGCCATGGTATTCGAGGCAAGGTACTAACATGGATTGACGATTGGCTGTCAGGCAGAAGGCAGAGAGTTGGGATAAAAGGTTCTTTTTCGGAATGGCAACCGGTGACGAGTGGTGTCCCGCAGGGTTCAGTGTTGGGGCCACAGCTGTTCTCTTTATATATTAACGATCTAGATGACGGGACTGGGGACATTCTGGCTAAGTTTGCCGATGATACAAAGATTGGTGGAGGGGCAAATATATAAAGAGAACAGCTGTGGCCCCAACACTGAACCCTGCGGGACACCACTCGTCACCGGTTGCCATTCCGAAAAAGAACCTTTTATCCCAACTCTCTGCCTTCTGCCTGACAGCCAATCGTCAATCCATGTTAGTATGGAGGAGGTGGGGAGGCTGCAGAAAGATTTAGACAGTTTAGGAGAGTGGTCCAAGAAATGGCTGATGAAATTCAACGTGGGCAAGTGCGAGGTCTTGCACTTTGGAAAAAAGAATAGAGGCATGGACTATTTTCTAAACGGTGACAAAATTCATAATGCTGAAGTGCAAAGGGACTTGGAAGTCCTAGTCCAGGATTCTCTAAAGGTAAACTTGCAGGTTGAGTCCGTAATTAAGAAAGCAAATGCAATGTTGTCATTCATCTCAAGAGGCTTGGAATATAAAAGCAGGGATGTACTTCTGAAGCTTTATAAAGCATTAGTTAGGCCCTATTTAGAATACTGTGAGCAATTTTGGGCCCCACACCTCAGGAAGGACATACTGGCACTGGAGCGGGTCCAGCGGAGATTCACACGGATGATCCCAGGAATGGTAGGCCTAACATACGATGAACGTCTGAGGATCCTGGGATTATATTCATTGGAGTTTAGGAGGTTGAGGGGATATCTAATAGAAACTTACAAGGTAATGAATGGCTTAGATAGGGTGGATGTAGGGAAGTTGTTTCCATTAGCAGGGGAGACTAGGACCCGGGGGCACAGCCTTAGAATAAAAGGGAGTCACTTTACAACAGAGATGAGGAGAAATTTCTTCAGCCAGAGAGTGGTGGGTCTGTGGAATTCATTGCCACAGAGGGCGGTGGAGGCCGGGACGTTGAGTGTCTTTAAGACAGAAGTTGATAAATTCTTGATTTCTCGAGGAATTAAGGGCGATGGAGAGAGAGCGGGTAAATGGAGTTGAAATCAGCCATGATTGAATGGCGGAGCGGACTCGATGGGCCGAAATGGCATTACTTCCGCTCCTATGTCTTATGGTCTTATGGTCTTATACTTCCTGTAAAATTCCACCGGGAATCCATCTGGCCCCGGTGAATGTTTTGCAGTTGAGGAAATAAGAGCACATCATAATGCTATTTGGTGGCACAGTGGTTAGTTAGCACTGCTGTCTCACAGCACCAAGGAAGTGGGTTTGATTCGGCTTTGAGTGACTGTGCGGAGTTTGCACGTTCTCCCTGTGCCTGCGTGGGTTTCCTCCAGGTGCTCCGGTTTCCTCACAGTTCAAAGATGTGCAGGTTAGGTGGATTGGCCATGATAAAATTGCCCCTTATTTTCCAAAGATGTGCAGGTTAAATGGGCATGCAGGGTTACGGGGATGGGGGGGTAGGAGTGCACCTAGTTGGGATGCTCTTCCGGAGGGCCAGTGCAGATTCAATGGGCCATATGGCCTCCTTCTGCACTGTAGGGAGTCGATGGATCCTATGGATATAGTTTAGTGTGGAGACAACAAAAGAATCAGATAAAACACATAAACTGCTCAAAGCCACTTGTCAAACGTACATCTACGGAATTGATAACATATAAAATTCTAACCATTTGATACTGTCTCTGCTATATTCAGGTGCTGGATCTATGCTTCACTGCATGAAGTGAGCCGGTTACAACATGGGTTCCATGTTGGAGACCATCGCAGGCTGGAGCGGTCTTGTACTATTCTGCCAACGTTGGTAGCATGGTGTGCCTGAGTCGTTATCCAGATACTTTACAAATCAGACCTAGTCAGAAACGGTGCAGACTTTGCATGCAGAAGAAAATTAGGTCAAGAAAAGCAAACATCAGCATTTCTCATTTCTGGTCCATAGTCACTTGATCGTGCCTTTCAATATTAAAATATGATTGGCTAATTAGAAAGATTTACCTACAAACAGGTGATCAGCAAAGTGGATACGAAGTAAAGACTAAATCGATACATACCAGGAAAAAGGGGTGCAGGAGAGATTGATAGAGATGGACACCAGGAGAGATGGACACTGGAAGAGACAGATGCTGGGCGAGAAGGATACTGGGAGAGACAAATATTGGGAGAGATGGACACTGTGGGAGATGGAAATAGAAAGAGAAGCATCCTGAGAGAGATGAACACTGGGAGAGATGAACACTGGGAGAGATGGACATTGGGAGAGAAGGACACTGGGAGAGATGGAGATTGGGAGAGATGGACATTGGGAGAGATGGACAATGGGAGAGATGGACATTGGGAGAGATGGACACTGAGAGAGATGGACATTGGGAGAGATGGACACTGAGAGAGATGGACGTTGGGAGAGTTGGCCATTGGGAGAGATGGACAATGGGAGAGATGGACACTGGGAGAGATGGACACAAAGAGATATGGACACTGGGAGAGATGGATACTGGAAGAGATGGTCACTGGGAGAGATGGACACTGGGAGAGATGGACACTAGGAGAGATGGACATTGGGAGAGATGGACACTGGGCGAGATGGACACTAAAAGAGTTGCCTCTGGGAGAAATACATGCTGAGAGAGATGGGCACTGGGAGAGATGGGCACCAGCAGAGATGGACACTGGGAGAGATGGGCACCAGGAGAGATGGACACTGGGAGGGATGGACACTGGGAGAGATGGGCACCAGGAGAGATGGACACTGGGAGAGATGGACACTGGGGAAGATGAGCACTGGGAGAGATGGAAACTTGGAGAGATGGACAATGAGAGAAACGGACCCTACGAAAGATGGACAATGGGATTGAAGCACACTGAGAGAGATGGACACTGGGAGAGATAGATACTGGGAGAAATGGACACAGGGATAGATGGACACAAGGATAGATGAACACTGGGAGAAATGGACACTAAGAGAGATGGACACTGAGAGAGATGGGCACTGGGAGAAATACTGAGAGAGATGGACACTGGGAGAGAAGGACACAAAGAGAGATGCACACTGGGAGACATGGACACTGGGAGAAATACTGAGAGAGATGGACACTGGGAGAGATGGACACTAAGACATATAGACACTGGGGGAGATGGAAACTGAGAGAGATGGACAATGGAAGTGAAGACACTGGGAAGGATAGACACTGGGAGAAATGGACACAGGAATAGATGGACACAAGGAGAGATGGACACTGGGAGAAATGGACACGAAGAGAGATGCACACTGGGAGACATGGACACTGGCAGAGATGGACTCAGGAAGAGATGGACACTGAGTGATGAACACTGCGGGATGGACACTGGGAGAGATGGACAGTAAGTGACATGGATACTGGGAGAGATGGACACTGAGAGATTGACTCTGATGGAGAGGGACACGGAGGGAGATGGACAGTAAGTGACATGGACACTGGGAGGATGGACACAGAGAGGGATATGGACACTGAGAAATTTGGACTCTGGGAGAGAGGGACACTGGGGGAGATGGACTCAGGAAGTGATGGACACTGAGGGAGATGGATACTGAGGGAGAATGACACTGAGGGAGATGGTCACTGATGGAGATGGTCATTGAGGGAGATGGACACTGAGGGAGATGGACACTGAGGGAGAAGGACACTGAGGGAGATGGACACTGAGGGAGATGGATACTGAAAGAGATGGTCACTGAGGGAGATGGTCACTGAGGGAGATGGACACTGAGGGAGATGGACACTGAGGGAAATGGACACTGAGGGAGATGGACACTGAGGGAGATGGTCACTGAGGGAGATGGATACTGAGGGAGATGGTCACTGAGGGAGATGGACACTGAGGGAGATGGTCACTGAGGGAGATGGTCACTGAGGGAGATGGACACTGAGGGAAATGGACACTGAGGGAGATGGACACTGAGGGAGATGGTCACTGAGGGAGATGGATACTGAGGGAGATGGTCACTGAGGGAGATGGACACTGAGGGAGATGGTCACTGAGGGAGATGGTCACTGAGGGAGATGGACACTGAGGGAGAAGGACACTGAGGGAGATGGACACTGAGGGAGATGGATACTGAAATAGATGGTCACTGAGGGAGATGGTCACTGAGGGAGATGGTAACTGAGGGAGATGGTCATTGAGGGAGATGGACACTGAGGGAGATGGACACTGAGGGAAATGGACACTGAGGGCGATGTACACTGAGGGAGATGGTCACTGAGGGAGATGGTCACTGAGGGAGATGGTCACTGAGGGAGATGGTCACTGAGGGAGATGGACACTGAGGGAAATGGACACTGAGGGAGATGGTCACTGAGGGAGATGGACATTGAGTTAGCTAGACACTCGGTGAGATGGACACAGTGAGAGATAGACAGCCGGAGAGATGGGCATTGGGAGAGATAATCTATGAGAGATGTAGGTTCTTTGAATTCAACATTGAGTGTGGTAGATGTACACAGAGAGATTGATGCTGGACGAGATGAACTTTGGGAAAGTTTAATGGTGGGAGAGATGCACTCTGGGAGAGATGGACGCTGGGAGTGTTGGACACTGAGAGAGATTCCCCCTTGGGTAGGTGGATACTGAGGGAGATTGACATTGGGAATCTCTGGAGGAGATGGACTCTGAGAGGGTTGGACATAGAGCGATATGGGCACAGTCAGAGAGGAGCACTTGGAGAGATGGACACTGGGAGAGATTGACACAGGGAGAGATTAATTCCCCGGGTGTATGGCAATGTGATGGATAGAAACAGGAAGAGATAGACACTGAATGAGATAGAAACTGGTAGAGATGGACACTGAATGAGATGGACATTGGGTGAGATGGACACTGGGGGATGTGGACTCTGGGACTTGCACACTGTTTGAGTTATACACTAGGTGAGATGGGTACTAGATCTGTCAGACACTGGAAAAGAAAGGCACTGGAAGAAATAGGCAACTGGTTAAATTGATATTGGATAGATGGACACTGGGGAAGATGAACTCTGGGGGAGATGGACACAGAGAGGTCACAAATTGCAGTACACAACTGGAGAGATAGTCACTTTGAGAGATGGGAACAGAGAGATGGACAGAGGAAGTGATTGACACTGGGCGAGATGAACTCTGGGGGAGATGGGCATTGAGAATGAAGGACACAAGGTGCATTAAACAGTGGGAGAGATGGTCACTTACAGTGATGGGCACAGAGGGAGACAGAAACAGATGGAAACAGATACATTCTGGGAGACATGGACAAGGGGGAGATGGACAATGGGAGAGATAGACACTGAGAGAGTGTGACGGTGTTCTTCAGGGAGAGATGGATTCTGGGTGAAATGGACAGAGGGTGAGATGGAAACTGGAAGAGATAGACACTGAGTGAGATGGATACTAGGGGAGATGGACTCTGGGAGAGTTGGATTCTGGGAGAACTGATAACAAGGGGCTATGGGGAGGGATAGATTCTGGGAGAGATGGACACCTGGAGAGATGGACACACAGAGCGATTCAATCTCAGAATATTTTACATTGAGAGGGATATAAAAAGGAATAGACACTGGGAGAGATGGAGCCTGGGAGAGATGGTCACTAGGAGAGATGGACACTGGGAGAGATGGTCACTGGGAGAGATGGAGCCTGGGCGAGATGGACACTGGGAGAGATGGACACTGGGAGAGATGGACACTGGGAGAGATGGATACTGGGAGAGATGGACACTGGGAGAGATGGTCACTGGGAGAGATGGAGCCTGGGAGAGATGGACACTGGGAGAGATGGACACTGGGAGAGATGGATACTGGGAGAGATGGACACTGGGAGAGATGGTCACTGGGAGAGATGGAATCTGGGAGAGATGGTCACTGAGGGAGATGGACACTTGGGGAGATGGACACTGGGAGAGATGGACACTGGGAGAGATGGGCACCGGGAGAGATGGACACCGGGAGAGATGGATACTGGGAGAGATGGGCACTGGGAGAGATGGACACCGGGAGAGATGGATACTGGGACAATGGAGACTGGGAGAGATGGATACTGGGAGAGATGGGCACCGGGAGAGATGGGCACCGGGAGAGATGGACACTGGGACAGATGGGCACCGGGAGAGATGGACACTGGGAGAGATGGACACTGGGAGAGATGGACACTTGGAGAGATGGACAGTGGGAGAGGTGGACGCTGGAAGAAAACAGAAAATGCGGGATAAACATGACAGGTCTAGCAACATCTGTGGAGAAAGAACTACAATTAACTGTGTTTACCTGCCCACAAATATTGCCAGACCTGCTGGGTTTAACGAGCATTTTCTGTTTGCATCCCATTATCTGCAGTATTTTGTTTTTATTTGACACTTGAAGAGATGCAGAGAAGGGGAGATAGAAATTGGGAGAGATGGACTGGGAGAGATAGACTGTGGGAGAGATGGACACTGAGAGAGGTGGACAATCAGAAAAATGCACTCTGGGAGGGGTGCACACTTTGAGCGATGGGTACTGGGAGAGATGGGCATTGGGAAAGATGGGCACTGGGCGAGATGGGGACTGGGAGAGATGGGCACTGGGAGAGAAGGACACTGAGACATATGGACAGTCCGAGAGATGGACATTGAGAGAGATGGGCATTCAGAGAGATGGACATTGAGAGATATGGACATTGAGAGAGATGGGCATTGAAAGAGATGCACTCTAGGAGAGATACACACTGGGAGAGATGGGCACAGAGAAGGATACAGAGGCAACATGGTGGCACAGAGTTAGCACAGTTGCTTCACAGCTCCCGGGTCCCAGGTTCGATTCCCCGCTGGGTCACTGTCTGTGCGGAGTCTGCACGTTCGCCTCGTGTCTGCGTGCGTTTCCTCCGGGTGCTCCGGTTTCCTTCCACAGTCCAAAGATGTGCAGGATAGGTGGAATGGCTGTGCTAAATTGCCCTTTGTGTCCAAAAAGGTTAGGTGGGGTTACTGGGTTACAGGGATTGGGTGGAGGCATAGGGTTAGGTAGGATGCTCTTTCCAAGGGACGGTGCAGACTCGATGCGTGAATGGCCTCCTTCTGCACTGTATATTCTATGATATGGACACAGAGATGGACAATAAGAGAGATGGACACTAAGAGAGATGGACACAGAGAGATGGACACAGAGAGATGGACACAGAGAGATGGACACTGAGAGATGGACACTAAGTGAGATGGACACTGGGAGAGATGGACATTAAGAGAGATGGACACAGAGAGATGGACACTAAGAGAGATGGACACTAAGAGAGATGGACACAGAGAGATGGACACTGAGAGATGGACACTAAGTGAGATGGACACTGGGAGAGATGGACACTAAGAGAGATGGACACTGAGAGATGGACACTAAGCGAGATGGACACTGAGAGATGGACACTAAGAGAGATGGACACTGAGCATGATGGACACTAAGAGAGATGGACACAGAGAGATGGACACTGAGAGAGATGGACACTAAAAGAGATGGACACTGGGAGAGATGGACACTAAGAGAGATGGACACTGGGAATGATGAGCACTGGGAGAGTTGCTCATTGGGAAATAAGGACACAGAGTGATCAATTCTCAGGGAGTATGCACTCTGGGAGATGTGGACACCGAGAGAGATGGAAACTGGGAAAGATGGTCACTGTGAGATTGGCATTGGGAGAGATGGGCACTGAGAGATGTATTCTGGGAGAGACATTGAGGGGTGGACATTGAGAGATGTCGTCTGAGATAAATGGACACTGGGATTGATAGACGCTACGGGAGATGGACACTGAGATGGGACTCTGAGAGAGGCAAACCTCAATCAATTAGATTACATATACTCGTCATATGTCACCATCTCGCAATGTCCAGAAGTGTAACTGTTCGCTCGGACTGTTGTGATGTTCGGTGCAGTCTGGAGAAGGAAAGCTAATTCTGGTCAATCCATCTCTGGGTTTGCTGGAGTCGGCGGTAGCTGGTTTTCTTTCGTGCATTCCATTTTTTTTAGTGCCATGTGTCGAAGGAAAAATGTTTGTTGTCGGTTTCGGAACCTGTCCACTGGGGGCCCCTAACCTGACTCTGGGCCCTGTGTCCAGTCACTCTGGTGTCGCCTGGCAGTGACAGTGACAGCTCTGCGCTGTCACATTGTGAGGAACACATCCCAGTGTTGCTGGTGTGTGTTGGGGATTGTAGACGCCGCCTCTCCCAAGCAATGCAAAGTATAACCTGCCTGAATATTGTAGGTATTTATGATTTTTTGTGGCTAACTTTCAATGTCGAGCGAGCTTCTTTCTTCTCGCGCTGCTTCTTCAGTACATCCCTTACAGTATTCAACATTTCCTCAAAAAGTGGGAAAAGACTGAAATAAGACACCCTCCCATTGTTATTATCCACCTTTCAGCCGTTTGCTTACTGCGATGTTTGATCGTTTTTACATGTTATATATTTATTTTATACATTTATATATTTTATAGATTTATGCAAAGATTTCCCTCTGCCAGGTACCTCAACATTTTCCCAATGTTTGTGTGTGTGGTTGACAAGTCGAGTTTCTGCTTGGAGGTGTTCCTTTCAAATATGCTGGTGTGTCAGTGAAGTTTGTGGTCTGAATTTATCTGCAGTTGTGCCGACTTGGAATCCGAGTTGCTGAATCCGGGGCAGTCTGCTTTGAGCTGAATGTACATGACATTCAGTGTTAGTGTTACCCGGCAGCTCCACTTTGCACAAGGGAGCACGTTGTGGAAGCGGGGGAGCGAGAGGGGCGCGGGAGGTTGCCTGTCCATTTGGCAGAGGGGCTCCGGGATCAAGGGTTCCAGCTCCTGAGGAGGACTGATAACCAGTTGAGGGCGGGCTGAGAGTGATGTAACAGGAAGCTGGAGGCTTTCCTGCTCATGATGATGCTCTTATCGTGATTGTTCACTCCCTGACAGGGTTTCCAGCACGAAACTTAAAGCAGGCAGAGCCCGAGAGGAGCTTGCACACTCTGGGAGTGCACCGCACGGTGAGAGGCAGCCCTTGATCTGGATTAGCCCCTCACTTTGCACATTCCCCCACAGTAGGTCGAGCTTGGCGGGACGCAAGAAGACCCCCCCCCCCCCAACCAGCCCGCCCACCAACTCAATTCCTCAGGACTATTCGGCTGGGACCCCCAGTCCAGCTCTGGTTGGTAAGTGCAGCACAGCCTTGTTGTTTTGTCACCGAACACCAGATTTATCCGTTGCACGGAAAACCTCCCACGAAAGCCACCTCTTGATATATTATCCAGATCTTGCTGGCTGATCTTCCGAGAGCGGAATTAGAATCTGTAAAAATAACTGCAGACCCCGGTGTAAGCATGTGAGTTGTGTTTTCCTGCCTCACAGCCTGTCAGCAAACTGTTTCCTTGTCACTGGAGTTTAATTTGAGGGAAGGGGAATTAGATCTACCACAGGACATACTTTCTTCGGCTGGGGTTTGGTGAGGGGGGGGGGGGGGGGGGGGCCGGTATATGTACTGTCGGTTTTTGTTTTGATGTGTTTGCTGTGTAGTGTTAGGGTTAACTCATGAAAGCGGGAGTTGCGGCTGAGGTTGTAACATACCTTTCTATATTAGACCCCAGACCTCATGTTCCTCTGTTCTGGCAGAATAAGAGTTTCGCAACATATCCCAAGCAGCACCTGACAGCCAAACTCTCAGGGCCGTCAATCATTACACCCAAAAAAACACTGTGGCACAGCTATAAATGGTTCATCTTTAAGATATTAACCAATTTAACCTTCTGATGAAGTACACATTCTAATATCTATAAATATATTGCAAGCACCTGCTTATAGATACAGGCGGCGCGGCTAAATGCCACCTTTTCGTTGTATCAAATAACAATGGATTTTTAAAAAATCACATACAACTTTGCATTCTGCCCAAGTTCTAAAGCATTTAACTCGCTGTCAAGAAGATGCGAATAGCTTGACCTCTTTGTCTACTGTCAGAGGCATCTCCTTCTAAATACACGAAATCCCTGGAATGGAAGGCGCCAAAAAGAGGGGGAGAGAAAGGGATCACAGCGCAGGGATGGCACTCGGTGTGGGACGAGAGTACTTGTCCACAATCGTTCAGTCCTGTTGATAATCGGGTTTGAACTTCTGATCACTTGAATGTGTTGCACTTAAAATGAGAAGAACGGTTCGGAAAGTTTAATTTCGCTTAATTTCGTTGTTGTAAGTCTGGAGTGGCAAGGGAGATTCAACTCAGGTGAAGGGGGAAACAATGGCAGGTCAGTTAACTGATCCGAGATGTTCCCTGTGATCGAAGCCGCTACTTGTCACAGAAAGGAAATTGAGATGGTTGAAAGGTGGGTGGGGAGAAATGGCTAGAGGGGGAAATGCACAGAGGAAGAAAATAAATCAGTAGATGCCTTGTAATTGAAGTAAAATGTTGACGTCTTTCTCGTGGAGCGAAATCGGTGAGATTCTTGCTCGGGATATTGCCACCAGCCAGGTGATGTAGTGGGAGCTGTTGCCTCAAGGTGGCACCACACGGTTTGGTTTACAACAAATACCATTGGAAATGCTGCTTTAAACTGGATTTCCCTCATTGACACAGCCTCTGAATTGGCTGAGATCTCCCCGCGCGCGGAGAAACACCTGTCCATTATTGCATATCCATTTGGCAGCAGTGTCTTGGGAAGGCGCTGGCAGTTTGGAAATAGCGACTCAGTAATCCCTGCGAGTGGTGACGATACCCGCACTAAATCAGGCTTCATTCCCTGAAGCAGACTGCGTCTTCAGCTGCGAAATGCAGTTTGCACATAGCGATACATGCAAGACGTGAATTCCTACCTTTTTACAGTGAAAAGGTCGTATTTTAGTATTGATTAAAATACATGTATCTCTTCTGATATTATTCATCTCAATGCCTTGGCAGTCTGCACTATGCTCATTAACCACATTAATAATTTGTCAGACTGATGCATATGTGTTTGCATATACATATATAAATGTTAATAAAGACGCAGAGATGTTGGATTGGATTTCTTTATTGTCACGTGTACCGAGGTACAGTGAAAAGTATTTTTCTCAAAGGTGTTAGTTCAGACATATAACGATCGACAATAATTTGCATTTATGTAGCGCCTTTCGAAGAGTGTCTCGAGACTCTTCACATGTAGGTTTTATGAAAGAGATGCATGCCAAACCAAAATGAATTATGAAGGATGACTAAAATCTCAGCTAAAGAGGTAGGTTTTTAAGCAAGCCCTTAAAGGAGGAATAGGGATTGAAGGCAGGAATGTCAGAGTACAGGGCTTAGGTGGGTCGAAGGCATGGTGGGGCTGGAGGGAAAAATGCACAGGGGGTCAGAATCAGAGGAGTGGAGCTTTCGGTTGGGATGAAGGAGGTGGTATTGTTGGTCGAGATTACAAGACATGGATAGGCGAGAATATGAGAGGACTTCAACATGAAAATGAGGATTTTGAATTGGGGACCAGTACCCAAGGTATATTGAGAAGGACAGCAGTAATGGATGGGTGAGACTTGATGTGGGATTGGGTACGAACCGCAAATTTTTAGAGGAATCTTAATTTCTGAGGGTGGGAAATGGGAAGCTAATCAGGAGGGCATTGGAATAGGATTCTGTCAAAAAGAAATGGAGGGGGATGCAGGCAAACAGTAGAAATAATTCATGGAGTTAAAACCTCTCTCTAAGCTACTCAAACACACAAAACTGTGAATCGGTTTACACAGTTTGACAATAAATTCACCTTTTGATCTGAAAATTAAAATATGATGGGCTATACAAAGTTAATCTCTTTGTCACAACATTGTCGGGAGAAATTAGTGTTGAGAAACCAGCGAAAGAAGGCTTCCGACCTGAAATGTACATCCAAAGATGTTAATCCAACATTTGATGCAAGTGGGGCCCCAAGCCTGCATTCCCCCAAAACTAGGAGCTGTAGGTGCTAATCGAACATCCCACAGTTAGCCCTGGGTGGGGTGGAGGTGGTGAATAGATGAATAGGAAAGTTGGGGGAGACTTAGCCGGCAGTGACCTCGTGTGGCGTAGAACCATGAGATGTGCCTCCTGGCCCCACATCAAGGTAAGTTAAAGAAGGCTTCTTAGCAGTTCATCGGTGGCCTCCAGCAATCCATTTGCGTGGTGCCCGTTCCCTTAATTTCTGCCAAGTTTGGCAGCAGGATTCAAGGAGCCTAATAGCCGTCTGTATGAGTGCCCTGGACTATTGGCAGTTGCCACTTTGGAGGTCAACTTCTCCTCCCCCCCCCCCCCCCCCCCCCAATGATATATCTGCCTTGGGTCGATGTTGGGAGAACTCTGCTGTTCCTAAAATCTAAAAATGCAGGAATCTTCAACTGGCCCGTTAGCATTTGGGAGTTGAAGGTGGGATTATATTTCGGGTATTGTTTAATCGTTCACCCAAAATAGCTTTCCACTTCAAGCCATTTCCATTTCTATTGCAGATTTGTAACATTTCTCTATATTTAGTTGCAAAGCCTCAGTCTGCATTCAGTCCCAGTCTTCTGGAGACTGTTACAAGTTGAGCATTTTATCATCCATATTCTTTTGGGATTAGTGGTATCAGCTGCTTTTGTAAGTGGATCCCAGGAGCCTAATGTGCAGGGATTGACAACATTGCCCAATATGTAATTATATTGTAGCTTAACCCAGGGTTGTAACAATACTACAACCATATGATCTAAACCAGATGTGCTTTTGCTTATGGCCAGAATACCTCTAATTTTTTTCAACTGTGGGTTGAAAAGGATAATACCTCATCTTAAGCCAAGGCTGAGTAGATATTATTAAGTTGCTTTATTTAATAGCTTGCATGCGTGCAAAAAATGACCAGCAATATTTAAAATTCAACTCACTTCATTCGAACAGTTCGACAAGATCTCATTTAATAGTACAAAGCTCGCAACGTGCAACCTCATTGGGTCACCTTGCTTGACTTAAACAAAATAATTTAATAACTGTCCAGCATTGTAACCTTCTTGTAATCTTTGCTGGACCTGACTGCTTTCACAGCTTTCTATTTGAAAAACTTGGCTATTTCCTCATGCTCACTACCCAAAACGAAAGCCGATACCAAAGAATCCCTGCTGAGCTCCTGGAAAGCAGAGACCTCCCAGCACAATGGGTGGCCGTTGTTTATCAATATTCAGAAGAAGTTAATCAAATTCTTGTCATTTACAGCCTTTGGGGAATCAAGATCAAAACCTAGTTCATTATAACTTAACTAGTTTTAATTTAAATATAATTTCTTTTCAAGATATGTGCAAGTACAATTTGCGATTTGCTTTGAAATCCATCCATTCAATGCAAATGGTATGGCATGGTAGCACAGTAGTTAGCACTGTTGCTTCACAGCGCCAGGTTTCCAGGTTCGATTCCCGGCTTGGGTCACTAGCTGTGCAGAGTCTGCCGTTATCCCAGTGTCTGCGTGGGTTTCCTCCGGGTGCTCTGGTTTCCTCCCACAAGTCCCGAAAGACGTGCTTGTTAGGTGAATTGGACATTCTGAATTCCCCCTCTGTGTACCCGAACAGGCGACGAAGTGTGGCGACTCGGGGCTTTTCACACGACCTTCATTGCAATGTTAATGTAAGCCTACTTGTGACAATAAAGATTATTATTATTTATTAGTATTATTATTATATTCCAAGTATTTCATGTGGGAAAAATTGATTTAAAAATTCCAAAACGTGATAAGATGCTTGCTGCTAAATTGTCGCAATGCACTAAAATGATTTTGGCGAGGTGCTAATTGCTGATTTTTTAGGTACAACATGGGACTGGGAAAACCACGAGTAAGAACACGTTTCCCTGTCAGCTATGTTATCAGTGGGAATTGCATTCTTCAAATAAATATCACCTGAAAAAGGTCAGGTTAAACACGGCCAACAATAACTTTAAGATGGGTAAAATATGAGCTGAACACTGCAATGATCTGAAGACAAATTCAAGATTAATGTGCCTGTTGTAGGTCAGGAATTCTCACAATGCTTTGATGCAGCTTATGACCCAAAGACATTTTCCATAAACAGATCAAGTCTCCTATGGACTGAAACTCACACCCTTACACAGGGCAATGTCTGAAATGTCAATATTTTTCTTTTCCATAGATTCTGCCTGTCCTGCTGGGTATTCCAGCATTTTCGATTTTTGTCACCTGTAATCTCATTAATGATTTGGAAACTACATAACAGGGCCAATGATTACTTAACTATAGTGCCAATAGAATGATCCTCAGTGTCCACACTGCTGCTGTGCATTGAACACATGCTGTTCACATTATGGGATACTGGGTATGCAGCACATAACAATAAGTCCCAGATGTGCTTGTGCTCGGAACCCATGCATCTATTATATGCCAGGCACATTGAGGCCCTTTCAAAAGATAAGTGAAGGTTAAGTCCCATAATACATTTGGAACCTGAAGAATGGGCAGCATGGTGGCACAATGGTTAGCACTGCTGCCTCACAGCGACAGGGACCCGAGTTCAATTCTGACCACACTGACACTGTCTGTGTGGAGTTTGCACTTTCTCCCTCTGTCTGTGGGGCTTCCTCTGGGTGCTCTGGTTTCCTCCCACAGTCCAAAGATGTGCAGGTTAGGTGGATTGGCCATGCTAAATTGCCTCATAGTGTTTAAAGATATGCCAGTTAGGTGAGTTTGTGGGAATGGGGTGCGGGATGGGGCTGGATAGGGTACCCTTTCGATGGATCGGTGCAGACTCGATGGGCCGAATGCTCTCCTTCTGCACTATAGGGATTTTAATTAATTAAATACGTCAGGCATTCAGCTCCTGCATAAATCAGGTGCAACATTAGAGGCCTCTGTTCTCAGGTTCCGCCTTTGCTGTTAAACATGTTAATTTGCTGCTTTCTGTGCAGCTGCTTATAATTCATTGCCTCTCTGTTCTTGCTGTTTTGGAAAAAAATGTTGGTTACATTTATTGGAGCTGACCATTATCTGTTACCTTTTCCTGTTTCCCCCATGGACAGGCATTGTCTGCTTCTTTGGGGGGAGCAATGGGATCAATGAAAACGTATCCTAATTTTTGTAAGGGCCACGAAGAATCCAGCACGAGTTTAAAAGGATACAAAGTAATAACGTTTATTTATTATAACAATATATACATAACAGTAGCAGTAACTTCCCTTGCTACCTTCTCCTTCCTGCTGGTTCCTGAACTGGCCAGCTTATTTATACTAGGAGTTTCTCCGCCCTCCTCATTGGGGAAGCTCATACTCCCACAGGATTGTGGGATAGTCATTAGTCCCCAGCCAATCGTAAGTAGGCAGGTTATAACATCCCTCCCCCCCAAAGTCCAAGGAATCCGCCGAAGACCCTGGCGAAGGAAGGCGTCGGACTCGTTTGGCCGCAGGCCGGACGCCATTTGCACGCGGCGCTGGATCAGGCGGCGTGTAACGAGATGGAGACCGGCGCTTCCGTGATGAACGGCGCGGTTGTACATCCACGGCCCGTGGACCCGAGGATTCCCCCTCTGATGCATCCTGTGTCACTATCTTGGAGTCAGATTCTGCTGCCTCCGTCATGTCAGCGTCTCTATCTCCATTCGGTCCCGTAACGACCTGCGCAGGCTTCGAGTGAGGCACCAGTGGAAGATTTTGAGGACTACCTTCCCTTGTCTCTGGTCTTTGCGTCTGTTGAAATGAGCTCCGGGGGCAGGGAGTCTTTTGAGGGGATGATCTTCTGGACCGGACGTGGTCTACGTGTTTTCGCTGGAGACGACCCTGGGCTTGCACTTGGTAAGATATAGGGCCCGTTTGGCGAAAGATTACACCAGGAACCCATTGGGCACCACCAGCAAAATTCCGCACGAATACTGGGTCACCGGGCGCAAACTGCCGAATCGGATGATGCCGAGACAATCCCTGTCCCTGCCGTTCTTGTGTGCGGCGTACTTTTGCGCCAATGTCCGGGAAAACCATACTAAAGGGGGGTGCGGAGTCTCCGGCCCATTAGGAGTTCTGCGGGAGCTACCCCAGTCACTGCATGGGGGGTGGTCCTGTACGTAAACAAAAAGCGAGCCAGTCTCGTGTCCATTGATCCAGAAGACTGCTTCTTTAGGCCTCTTTTGAATGTCTGCACTGCACGCTCTGCCAACCCATTTGAAGCCGGGTGGTAAGGGGCAGTGCGGATATGGCGGATGCCGTTCATCTTTGTAAACCTAGCAAACTCCTCACTCGTGAATGGAGTGCCATTATCCGTGACCAGCACCTCGGGGAGGCCATGCGTACTAAACGATAAACGCATCTTTTCAATTGTTGCGCAGGACGTTGTCCCCTGCATCTTATGCACCTCCAGCCATTTGGACTGGGCGTCAATTAGTAGAAGGAACATGGATCCCTGAAAAGGGCCTGCGAAATCTGCATGCAAGCGTGCCCAAGGCCGCCCTGGCCATTCCCAGTGATGTCGGGGCGCGGCCGGCGGAAGCTTCTGATGCTCCTGGCAAATGGAGCAGTTTTGGGCCACCTTCTCAATGTCGGTGTCGAGGCCTGGCCACCAGACATAACTCCGGGCCAACATTTTCATCTTGGTCACGCCCGGATGCCCATTGTGCAAGTCTGATAATATCAGCTCCTGGCCTTTTTCCGGGACAATCACACGCGTCCCCCACAAGAGGATGCCGTCTTCCACGCTGAACTCTGACAGCTTGGAGGAAAATGCCCGCAACTCGCCTGGGAGCTGTCTATGCTGCCCACCATACAGGAATATGTGCCGAACCTTTGACAGGACTGGCTCTGTCTGGGTCCACTCACGGATCTGTGATGCCGTGACAGGCAAGGTGTCCATAAAATTTAGGGTTGCGACCACCTCACTGGTCGTGGGGGTCGACATGGGGCCGGTCGATAAAGGCAATCGGCTCAGTGAGTCGGCATTTGCTATCTGCGTACCTGGTTTGTGCTCCAGAGAATACTCATATGCAGCAAGCAACAAAGCCCAGCGCTGGATCCGTGCAGAAGCAATGGGCGGTATTGGCTTATCCTCTCTGAAGAGTCCCAGCAGGGGCTTATGATCAGTCACGATAGTGAAATGGCGGCCGTACACATACTGGTGGAAGCGTTTCACCGCGAAAACCACTGCCAGGCCATCCTTCTCGATCTGCGCGTACTTCTCCGCTGCAGTCAATGAGCGGGAGGCGAAAGCTATCGGTCGCTCAGCCCCGTTCTCCATCTTGTGGGACAGGACGGCCCCAATACCATACGGGGATGCATCACATGTGATGAGCAAAGGCTTTCCCGGATCATAGTGGGTTAGTAACCCAGACGACGACAATTGTTGCTTTACCCGCCGGAAAGCGGGTTCTTGCGGCTGACCCCAAACCCAGGTGTGATTTTTCTTTAGCAGCAGGTGCAAAGGGGCCAGCGTAGTTGCCAGATTGGGGAGGAACTTCCCGTAATAGTTTACGAGACCGAGAAAAGAACGAAGATGCGAAGTGTCAGTCGGGGTGGGGGCATGTTGAATTGCACGCACCTTCTCTGCGACGGGGTGCAGACCCTCGCAGTCCACCCGATAACCTAGGTAGACTACTTCTTTTGCCTGAAATACGCACTTTATGCGACGTAAACGAACTCCAGCCTCCGAAAGGCGTCTAAGGACAGCCTCCAGATTTTCCAAATGCTCTTGCTCCGACGTCCCTGTAATCAACACGTCATCTAGGTAGACAGCCACACGTGGTAAACCTCTCAAAATTCCCTCCATAACACGTTGAAAAATTGCGCAGGCAGAGGATACTCCAAAGGGCAACCGTGTATATTCACAGAGGCCCCTGTGTATTAATTGTTACATATGGTCGGGAGGCAGGGTCCAGCTCCAACTGCAGGTAGGCGTGACTCATATCTAATTTTGTGAATGAGAGTCCACCTGCAAGTTTCGCGGAGAGATCCTCTATGCGAGGCATTGGATATCGGTCGAGTCGGGAATCTGTATTCTCTGTAAGTTTATAGTCGCCACACAAGCGAACTGTGGCATCTGGCTTCATTACTGGTACAATTGGTGCTGCCCAGTCAGCAAAACGGACGGGCCTGATAATACCCAAACTCTCCAAACGAGTGAGCTCCCCTTCTACCTTCTCGAGCAAGGCGCAAGGCACTGGGCGCGCCCGGAAATAGCGCGGCGTGGCTCCTGGTTCAACTTGGATACGGGCTACGGCCCCTTTTATTTTCCCCAAACCAGGCTGGAATAGAACATAGAACAGTGGAGGATGTGCTGCCATTGCAACCGCAAATGGCGCAACCAGTCCCGACCCAACAGGCTGGGCCCATGGCCACGCACTACGATAAGTGGGAAACACCCCTCCTGGCGTCCATAGACAACAGGGGTCATTGTAGTTCCTGCAATGTCCAGTGGTTCCTCCATGTAGGTGGCCAACCTGGCCTGTGAGTCAGTTAATGTAAGGGTCTGTATACCCTGCTTGATGCGGTCGAATGTCCTCTGGGCGATCACGGAGACCGCTGCGCCAGTATCCAACTCCATCGCCAGCGGGTGGCCATTGACCCGTACTGTCACCTTAATGGGGGCCACACGGGGAGCTGCCACACAATGCAGCTGCAGGCAGTCGTCCTCCGTCTCCACGTCCTCAGGAGTGGTCGCTGCAGGTTCATCCACATGCAAGGTACGGCCTCTGGGCTGGTCCCAGTTACGGCCCCTGGGCTGGTCCCAGTTTCGGTCGGAACGACGGCGCCTCTGGCGTCCCCAGGACCGCTGTCCGCGACGGGGTCGGCGCCTACAAGTCTGACACGGACATGGCTCCTCATCCATTGGCTCTGGAGAAGGCTCCCTTCGGGGAGGAATGTCCGATGGCCACTGGCGTCGGTCCGGACGTTGCCTCGCCCAAGGTACCGCAGGAGTGCGGGGGGATGTTTTTGGGTGGAAAGGGTTGCGCCCCAAGGCATGCACTTCCATTCCCTGTAGCTCCTCTACTCCTCGCTCTGCGCTCTCTCGGGACAAGACTTTTTGTATTGCCTGTTGAAAAGTCAATGTTGGCTCTGCTAACAACTTTCTCTGTGTTGCTGCATTGTTAATACCGCAAACCAAACGGTCGCGTAACATTTCTGACAAGGTCTCACCATAGTCACAGTATTCCGCAATCCCGCGTAGCCTGGATAAAAAATCGGCAAGGGATTCTCCAGGGGTCCTCTCAGCGGTATTAAACCGGTAACGCTGGACTATCGTGGACGGGGTTGGGTTAAAGTGTTGCCCCACTATATTCACAAGTTCGTCAAACGTTTTGGTGTCCGGCGCAGCTGGGTACGTAAGGCTCCTAATCACCCCAAACGTATGCGGGCCGCAGGCGGTGAGCAATATGACCACCTGGCGCTCGTTTTCAGTGATATTGTTTGCCCGGAAATAGTAACGCATCCGTTGTGTGTACTGGTTCCAGCTTTCCAGCGCAGCATCAAAAACATCCAAACGTCCGTACAGAGGCATGGTATAATAGAAAACAACTTCCAACCTGTATCCAACAAAAATCCAGGGAGGTGGCTTCAGCAGTGTAGACAGCTATTCACTTTTACCTTCGTCGCCAGTTTTGTAAGGGCCACGAAGAATCCAGCATGAGTTTTAAGGATACAAAGTAATAACGTTTATTTACTATAACAATATATACATAACAGTAGCAGCAACTTCCCTTGCTACCTTCTCCTTCCTGCTGGTTCCTGAACTGGCCAGCTTATTTATACGAGGAGTTCCTCCGCCCCCCTCATTGGGGAAGCTCATACTCCCACAGGATTGTGGGATAGTCATTAGTCCCCAGCCAATCGTAAGTAGGCAGGTTATAACACTAATGCTGAAAGTCTTGTTTATAATCTCAGACCTTTGTACCTAGGCATGTTGGATAAGATGTGCATGCTAGATTGTCCAAAAAAGCCATCATTGATCTTTAGACACTCCTTTGTTAAGGAAACAGTATCTATCTATCTATCTATCCGTCCATCCGGCTGTTCGTCCGTCTGTCCATCTGTCTGCATGCCTGTCTGTCTGTCTGTCCATCAGTCTGTCTGCCTATGTTTGAACTACTATGCTTCGAACAACAGAGAAAATGTCTGCCAAATCTCCCAACCTTCCATGCGCACATGTATGATGCTATTCACAAATGTTTTGTGTGTGCACAAAACCTCAGTTCATGATTAGAAGATGTGAGGCAACATGACAGCAACCAGTTGTCTGCACACAATCCCCAAATTACAGGACAATATTGATGGCATGGCCTTTCCCCTGCTGGCTACCTTAATTTATTAATTTTATCTGCAATCTTTGGGCTTCTCAAAAATTGGAAGGCCTTGAAGACTGGCTGCGAGGGGAATAAAGATGACTTCTGCAACCACAAATGCTTATCCTATGGAATATCTGAGGACAAGAGGTAAAGAATGATATGTAATAAGGCACATAGTGATACCAGAATGTTTGTAAATTCATCCCTTGGGATTGTTAGTCTGTGGATTATCTTCCCCAGTGAGCAGAGAAGACAGGGTCCTTGTCTATATTTAATGCTGAGTTGGATAGATTCTTGATTGACAAGGCTCTAGGTGGGGCGACATGGTGGCAGAGAGCAGGTGTGGACGTTGCAGGTGGGACTCGGTGTTTTCACGACGGCTGGTCGGCCCATCCCGGGCCACGAATCGGCAAGCCGGCCGTGTAGAGTGGCCCGTGACCGGCGCCATGCCAACCACGCTGGCGCCAATGCCGCCAATTCTCCGCTCTGCGGAGAATCGCGTGCCAGCGTCGGAACGGCATGGCGCAATTCACGCTGGTCGCGGGAATTCTCTGGCCCGGCCTGGGGCTGAGAGAATCCCGCCCCAGCTTTCTGCTTAACTGTGACCAGTATGCAGAAGAACTGCAATGATTATATATCCTCAAGCAGACCAGTGCCCTGCACTCTTTCAGAATAAACATGGAGCTTTCTTTCAGCCAAGAGTTATCAAATACTACAGTGACTGTTAACATCCATTAAGAAGGATTATTGGTGAAGCAGTAAAATCTCACAAAAAGCAAATTCACACTCAAATTTGAATTGGGGAGGCCAGATAGCAGCTAGGTCTCTCTTGGGTGCACATTTGTGGATTCTGGTGACATTCTGTGCCCTTTACAATTTTGCTACAAAGACATTGAGTTTCTTGAAGCGCAAACTGATGCAGAAGCTAAGCCCTCGGGACAGAAAAACTTAGACCTGTGGAGGGTGCAGCAGGGTCACAGACAGCTGCTGAGAGTGAGCTCTCAGACAGACTTATTGGAGAGGCTTTCAGCAACACATGGGGCGGGATTCTCCAATCCCGCGGCAGAGTGTCCATGCCGTCGTAAATGCTGTCGCGTTCTACGACGGCGTGAACGTTCCGCTCCCAGGATTAATTCTGGCCCCTAAAGGGGGCCAGCACGGCGCTGGAGCGGTTCACGCCGCTCCAGCTGCCGACCCCGGCGTGAACTGTGCGCCGTGGGATCCATGCATGCGCAGTTGCGCCGAGCCAATGAGGACATGCGCAGTAACGCCGGCGCCAACGCGTGCATGCACAGTGGCTTCCTTCAACTTGCTGGCCCCAATGCAACATGGCGCAGGATTACAGGGACCGGCGCGTAGGAAAGGAGGCTCCCAACCACAGAGGCCGGCCCGCTGATCGGTGGGCCCCGATCATGGGCCAGGCCACACCGGAGGCACTCCCCGGGGTCGGAACCCCCCCCCGCCCCACAGGCCGCCACCTGACTCTTCAACGCCGCGGTCTCGGCGGCTCAGAGCAGGTTAGAATGGCGCCGGCGGGACTCGGCTCTTTCCTTATGGCCACTCGGCCCATGCGGGCCGGCCCGCGACTGCCGCCGCGCCAATCACGCCGGCGCTGATTCTCCGCTGTGCAGAGAATCGTGTGTTCCTTTCTCTTTCATGCATTTATTTAGCGTCTCTTTTCATTCACATGGGCCCTACAGAAAAACAGGACTGACGGAAATACAAATCCATAAGAAAGAATAGACCAATCTTTTGAAAACTCACATAAATAGTAACATGAAAATCTGATAGTCCCCTTCATACTGTTGAGGGGGTGACTTGCCTTCTTGTATGTTCTGCGGCTGTAAGCAGAAATTCTTGAAGGTGTCTTTTAGGAAGCGTACTCTAAAGTTGTTAAAAAGGAGAACATTCAGTTCGCCATTGATCTTGTAATAGGATTCTTCTGAGACCTCTTTAATCATCTTCCAAAATGTTCCTCAGCTACCGACTGATAATTTCTTGTCCTCTGCTCTTGAACATTTATATTCACCTCTAGTACATCTTCCTCTGACTTATTTACTCAGTACCTCCTCTTCATCCAAAATTCTCCCACCAGACTGAGTGCACAAAGAGGGTGATGATGGCATGGGTGAATTGCTATTGACTGTTCATGTTGTTGAGGGTTCTCCCAGTGGACACAAAACACAAAAAAATGCAATAAGTTTCCTGCTGGTCACTGTTCCCTTATTGCTTTGCTCATGTAAGGATCATCTCAATTATGGGTTTCAAAAAACTAACACAGTCCTGCACATGAAAATTGCCTTGTCTTATTCCCTGATCACCTCAGCTGAGTGCGATCCCAGTTTCTCAATAATCTCCTCCCTCGATTGCATTAATGGATAAATATCTGCCGTTCGTCTCCTTGCTCCCAAAACAACGCACAGATAATTTCCCCTGTAAGAGCTCTGTCAGAGAATAATAATTTGACAACTATTGGAGCATTTATATCATTTTTCTATTGACTTCCAAAGAGATTAATTTATTTCAACACATTATCAGACTCTGGCAGGACTTTGAACAAGGCCAGCTTCAGTGTATTTTAGTGCACGAGCAGTAGTGCCCAAGGAAAATGGAGGAACTCTAGAACCTAATGACAGTCAAAGATAAGACAGGTTTCGGTGGTAGTTGTAGAATGTTGATGAAAGTGATAGCCGGAAATGTACTATATCTGCAGGAGACGGCATGGCATACCACTAAGATGAGTGGTAAAGCAAAAAGTGCAGAGGATACCGGAAGTCTGCAGAGGGATTTGGATAGGTTAAGTGAATGGGCTAGTGTATGGAAGGCAATGTTGACAAATGTGAGGTTATCCATTTTGGTAGGAATAACAGCAAAAGGGATTATTGTTTAAATGATAAAATATTAAAACATGCTGTTGTGCAGAGAGACCTGGATATGCTAGTGCACGAGTCGCAAAAAGTTGGTTTACAGGTGCAACAGGTGATTAAGAAGGCAAATGGAGTTTTGTCCTTCATTGCTAGAGGCATGGAGCTTAAGACTAGGGAGGTTATGCTGCAATTGTATAAGATGTTAGTGAGGCCACACCTGGAGTATTGTGTTCAATTTTGGTCTCCTTACCTGAGAAACGATGTACTGGCACTGGAGGGTGTGCAGAGGAGATTCACTAGGTTAATCCCAGAATTGAGGGGGTTGGATTACAAGGAGAGGTTGAGTAGACTAGGACTGTACTCGTTGGAATTTAGAAGGATGCGGGGAGGGGTATCTTATGGAAACATAAAATTATGAAGGGAATACATAGGATAGATGCAGGCAGGTTGTTTCTACTGGCGGGTGAAAGCAGAACTAGGGGGAATAGCCTCAAAATAAGGGGAAGTAAATTTAGGACTGAGTTTAGGAGGAACTTCTTTACCCAAAGGGTTGTGAATCTATGGAATTCCTTGCCCAGTGAAGCAGTTGAGGCTCCTTCATTAAATGTTTTTAAGATAAAGATAGATAGTTTTTTTTAAGAAAAAAGGGATTAAGGGTTATGGTGTTCGGGCTGGAAAGTGGAGCTGAAAAGATCAGCCATGATCTCATTGCATGGCGGAGCAGGCTCGAGGGGCCAGATGGTCTACTCCTGCTCCTAGTTCTTATGTTCTTATAAGCTTAGGACCTCCGTGTGGGGCAAGTGGTGGAGTAGTGGTATTGTCACTGGACTAACACTCTGGAGTTGCAGGGTAATGCTCTGGTGACCTGGGTTCAAATCCCACCATGGCAGACTGGAATTGGAATTCGATAAAAATGTGGAATTGAAAATCTAATGATGAGCATTTACCCATTGTCGATTGTTGGTAAAATCCTATCTGGTTCACTAATGTGGAGATCTGCCTACCTTACCTGGTCTGGCCTACATGTGACTCCAGATTCACAGCAATATGGTTGATTCTTAGAAATGTTACTCAGTTCAAGGGAAATTAAGGATGGGTAACAAATGCTGGTCCAGCCAATGATGCCCACATCCCATGTGTCACCATTTTGTGCAAGGGAGATGCAAGAATGCCAGTTGTATTGTGTTGAAGAACTGAATAGGCAGAGTCCGTGGAAACAGTGGGGGCTTGCTGATATCATTGGAATGTACGTGGAGGTGGAATATCTGAATGTTAGGTGTGAGTCCTGTGTGCCAAAGAATGTTGCTTGGTGAATTGAGAAGTGTGAGAGGTTGATAATGTGGTGGGAAGGAGTTGTCATGTGCAGTTGCATTTACTGATCTTAACCATCCGTGTGACTTTATTAGATTGATTGTGTCACTGTTGCCAAACCGTCAAACGCAGCAGACATTGGGGATTGATCTCCCACTCACTTCAGGGAGTGGTCCTTGAGGGCATCCCCCCACATCATGCGGAACCATAGCATCACTCGTCAAAAATGTCATATCCATGACTAAGGCTTCAAGTGTTGCATTTATGCACTTAGGACCCCTCTCCCTTGGTGTTCCTTTCACCTTCTTCAGAAATGTAGCAATAACATGCAGGAGCAGCCCCCTGTGATTCAGTGTGGGTCCCCTTTAAGCAGGGCAGACTGCCTTTGATGAGGAGCAGGCTGGCTTCATTATCAGCAGATCCTACTAGTACACTTGGTGAATATTCAGGCAGTCACAGTGTAGGTCCCATTACAATCAAGTAAATGAATGGACAGCACAAAAGTTTGACTGCCTAACTCCATGGCAACACGCCGGCGCAGGTCATGACCCCTGCACCCGAAAGGTGGCACTGACTTAACCTCTGGTCTCATAAGTTTACTCGTAATTAAGGGCTCTTCTGGTTATTTGTCTATAAGCTGATAAATTATTAAACATTAAATAAAGTGAATCATATCAGGTGACAGAGATTCATAACATGTTATTGATAGAAGATCAAACAAATTTGAGATACAGTCTGAATGGGAACTGTCAAAACATAAAGAAAGCAGCAACTTGAATTGATTGCAATCAATTAAGGTAGGAAAATAGTCAAAGACACTTCACAAAAGGCAAAAGGAAAACAAAGAAAGGTTTGGAAAAGTGGACAAAAATATGGTTAAGGAAATTAATTTTAATGAATCCCTGAGGGAGCTGAGGGAGAGAATTTCCAATTGTGCAGCCTACGTGGTTGAAAGTATATTTGGCAATGGTGGGAAAAGGGTGTTGGATAGAAGTGTGGAATATACATTCAGGAGAGGGGATTGTGGGGCAGGAGGACATTACAGAGATGGGGAGAAGTGAGACCTCGGAGGGATTTAATCACATGGATGATACTTTAAAATTTTAAAGCATTTGGAGACGGTGAGCTGGAAGAAATGAGTATGAGTGGATGTGATGGGGAAGAATGGGGTATTCTCTGGGCAGCAGAGTTTTGGAAGTGTGAAAGTTTCGAGGCTGGAGAATGAGAGACTGGTCAGATGTGTTTTGGCACAATCAAGTTTGGAGGTGATGAAAACACGATTTAGGTTTTCCGCTGCAGATAAACTGTTATAGGGACAGAATGTTACGAAAGAATCACTGGCCTGCAGGATGTCACTCGGAAGACATTTAATTTAGAAACACAATGCAGTTTAATTCCCAGAGCACTGTGTCGACCAACAAACTTGCACTATTAACAAACCTGGAAACTGTACAATTGACAAAAAAATAAATTGATCTTTACCAGGATTATGATGCAGTACGGACATCAACAAACACCTTTCAGACAATCATGTATTTATCCACATGTAACGTGCAACTTTGGCTTCAACATAAACAGTGGCCTAAAAATGGCATTGTGTTACTTACTGACCCATTTACCCTGGCACTGCATCAACTGTCATCTTGATAAGGTCCTAAAATGGGCAGTTGGAATCCCTACCTGTTTCAATTCGGAGGGCATTTCTTATATGGACATTTCTTATGCAAATTGGAGTCCTACGACATAGTAATTTTGAGCTACAAACTGATGGATCATAAACTTACTGCACTCGCTCCATCCATTGTTAACAGGAATTGATGGGGCTAAAAATGATCCTTAAATGGACCGCTCAGAAATGGTTGAGGAAATTTGTTTAATTGTTTTGTTGGTGGGGGTCAGCAGATTTATGGGTACCCCTCTAAGGCCGTCAAAAAGAAAATTGACCTAAGGCTGGCCTTAACTGGGATTGCCTCAATGAAAAATCACCCAATCATATGACTGTCAGCAATGCGAGCTGATAAATATCTCACCCTCTCACAGTGGACAAGCTGTAGCAGGGTGCCTATAGATGCCTCTTTGTTCCATTGTTGACTTGCCCCTTGTTGAGAAAGTTGCATCCAGGTTTCTCCCTCTGGCTGACACAGTCATCAAGCAGGCAACCCAGCAATCAGAACAATAAAGTGAACAACAACTGGCCCTTGTTTCTCTGCTCACCTCAGAGTGCCTTTTTTGGCAACTCTTCTGCCATTTTTATATTGTCTCTGTAAGTACCTCCTCAGATCTCTTCACAGAGCTAATCAGTGCAGTATCTCACTGTCAACAGTGCACCAATCACCCTAGGGCAGCCTTCATTTCTATCAACTTCATACTACTCTGCCTCTGCTAGTAGGCTTTTAGCATCCATTTTTATGCTACGTCTCTGTGACGTCCTTAACAGTTAGACACTGGAGTATCCTCTTGTTTCGTGAAGACAGATGCAAAGTACCACAAATATGCCCTTTGATTGCATTAGGCAGCATCTTCTAAACCCATAACCACTACATCCCTTGAATGAATAAAAAAAAGAGTTGATACTGGACTCTTCCATGCTCCTTGACATTGTGCACAGGTTGTTTTGTCAAGTATTTGATTATGTCAGGCTTCTTCTATAACATGGCCCATCAAAATTCCCATCTGACCCCTCTGCTAATGAGCCCTATCTGGCTCTGTGGCACCTATTCCATCCTTTCCCACCCTCTGACCCCTCTGCACTTATGGCTAGTGTCTCACCACAAGCAGATCCTCTCTCCGAGCCTCTAAACGTTACAGATTGTCAGACTCTGAGCTGGTCCCCACAAATGCAACATCAAGAGATGTCCCTTCATCTTCATTGTCTTCTTCCTCTTCCTCTTCTGACTGGGAAGATCCCAGTTTTGGGGCCTCTGTAATGTAAAAATGAGAAGGACAGGATGTGGTGAGGGGATAGAAGAAAGTAAGAAACGTGTACTAACACCATCTGCAGTTTTAGAGTTACAGGATATTATGGGATGAGGGTGGAATGAGAGAAGTTGGATTAGTTAGCAGATACCCTCATCATTAAATATTGCAACACTATCAGTGGCCATTGTCTCGCCAATGCCTCATCCCACGATGTCTCCGCCATGGGGCTAAAATGGGTCTTGTCCTCCAGCTACCGTCATTTATGTGCCACCTTCTCCTCCAAGTAAGAGCAATATGATCACTGAATTTCATGTGATATATTTAGGTAATGTGAATAGCTGCCAGTATGAATACGCTGTTCGTTGTTGTGAGGTTTGCATGGTGCTAAGTGTGTGAGGGCAAGGTAAAGTTATGGATTGAAGGCTTGAGCACTGAATGATAGAGATTATTGCTCGGTAGGTAATGGGGGTTTAGAGAATTGAGGGGTAGATGAGGTTAGTGGACAATTGGTAGGTTATGTCATTTGAAGATTGAACTCACTCACCTTGACAACTCATGTGAGATCATTGAACTTCTTCCTGCATTGCAGCCGGATTCTTGGATCCACACTCATGGCATTGACCTCTGCAGCTACTTTTTACCCACTGCTTCCTGAAAAATGTAGCCACCTAAAATGGCTGATTCCCGATTAATTTGGCCAAACCCCGATGTAAAATGGCGAACTGTAAAGGCTGATGGGAAAATCAGTCAACAGGGCACAAACGGACAGCTGCAGACAGAACAGTGTATTCGGCTCTGGGGAAGTCGGCCCAGATCGATACCTGCAACCATTAGCAGCACATCAACCCAGCCATCTGCAGTTTAATCGGCTATCCCTGGGAACAGTTGCAACAAATTAGCAATTGAATGCTGGGCCAGACCTCTTGGCGCCAGCAGTGGCCGAGACAAAGAAAGGTGAACGACCACCCTCCGTTCAAGGAATCGCCCTATTATTGGAGCATATCGAACCTAGTGATTGGGACCAAGTCCAATCACTTGGGACCAGGGTCAAGGTCCGCCCCTAGAGGCGGGAAGCCCCTGGGAACTATAAAGATAGGGGCCAAGTTCAGATCGGCCCTTCTTCTCCTACTTGCAACCTTCGAGACCCTTTGACGAAAGAACAAGTAAGTGTTACTCCAGCAATCGCTACCAGAGAGGTGTTCCAGACTATCGACCCGTACCAGCCTTTTTGAATCCCGCAGGCCAGACCCAATTCGATAAGCCATTCGTTTTCCCTGACCTGGTGGGCCATCACCAAAGTTAAGTATTGGCCTTTAGTGGTAGGTAATAGTCTAGAGGTAGTATTATTGTGTAAGTATTTATTGCTGTATATAATAAATGATCGGTGATTTAACATTTACTAAGCGGTGTGCTGTCTTATTAATCATTACTCGAGCTTGAACCACGTGGCGGTATCAGAAAGATACCTGGCGACTCGTGAGCAAAGGTGACAGAATTAGAGCTAATAAAACGAAGGCTAATAAGAGCAACAGCATATGCCAGGTTTATTTTTTATTTCCCTGCCGATGGAGGGTGGTTCAATTTATCTTTGTATCTTTGATGAAGAGCTCCAGTCCTTTGTCGTTAATCCTTGATGTTCACTCTCCAGCATATTCAGCCATTCTTCAAAGCATCACAGTGCAGATTCACTTTTCAAGGTGCACCCATCACTTTGAGCAGCCACAATGCACCTCCCCTTTAAAAGGAACAGGCTGCCTTTAAATAGCTCTAGCCACTCATTATATCAGGGCTTCAGCTAATGAGAGGTGTGGGTAATACTGACTGCCCATAGCAATCATTTTAAACAGCAGGATGCATGCATTTAACATGTTGGCTGCATCACAGTGAACGGGTGGGATTAATCCTCATGTTTGTTTTGGGGAGTTATCCAATTTAACTCCCACAATGCTTATCAAATCATTTTGGGTTCCCTTTTATATTGCATGTTAATTTATTCTTGCTCTACTTGTCTCTCTTATTTCTCTTTACAATTCTCCCCTGTATACTTCAAATTCAGCTTGGTTCTTTATTGGATTATGAATCCAATGGCTGGGAATTATCAGCAGTGAAACAACATATTCTCTGACTGAACAATCTGCACATAGACTGCAACAAAAACGTCCTCTTCTTGCTGCGGCAGGACCTTCTGTTGGGACAAACAGTGGGCCTTCCAGCTGGGGTAACAATGATCCCAGTGATATCACAAGCTGATGGCAGCCCCTTGGGGTCAGCCTTCAGCTCAATGGCAGGTGAGTTTTTGTTATGCTTTGAAATATCTCAAAATAGTTATGGTGCATTTTAAAACTGTTATCAACTTTTGAATACTTTTAACACTTTTATAACAGTTTTTAAAAGTATGTAAACTTTTGAATATTAGAACAGAGCAAGAAGAGGAGAGAAATTGAGGGTGAGTGACATACATAGAGGGCGGGTTTCTCCGTACCGCCGCACCCGTTTGGTGCGGTGCGCCTCTGCCGGCAGTGAAATTCTCCTTCCCGTCAGCCAGCCAATGGGGTTTCCCATTGTGGGCACCAATGCGCTGCCGGGTAATCCGCGGGCATGAGAGCATTGCCGATGAAATGGAGGATCCCGCCGACGGAGAATCCAGCCCAGAGAGATGCGACTACAGCAAAATTCTGTGAAGATTCCCCCTGGCTCCTGCCTTTACCCAAGCCTCCCATCTCTCGGGGTTCCTTGGTTATCAATGCCACCTTGCTCTGCTCCCCATTGAAGTTAAAAACTCACAACTATTCTTAGAATTCCACCTATACCAAAAAGGGTCGATATTCTAAATGGTGAACAGGGATTCTCACTCCCTGACTCCTATGCAGGCTTAGGTGGGTGCTTTTCAGGTCGAAGTATATTTTCAAGTTATATCCCAGTATAACCCATACCTTCACAGAAGATTTCATCTACTTACCACTTAGTAGCATTGATCCTGGGTCCCGCATTGCTAAGTAAGTAAAGTAGACTTTGTAATAACCACTGTTTCAGGTTAAAATGTTTAAGTTATTTTATTATATTTTTTCTTTTAAAAGATGCAATCACTGTCTTTACAGAAAAGTAAAAAGATCTTGCTTCTGGATCCTTCTGGTTGGTTGAAGGGACCTTCAGGTCCACCTTGACAATCCCTCTTCTTTAAATTTTGGTCTTCCTTAGATGTATTAGCTGTTTTAGCTCGGCTGCTTTGCTCTGTCCCTTTCCCATGACCGAGCTATGAGAGCTGACTCTGAACTGACTCTTATTCCTTCTCTACCATCCCCTTTCTCAGGGTTTATATATCTTTCTAACAGTTATTACGTTTTTATGACTTTATTGTAAAGTAATTTTTATTTCACTTGGATTGTAAAAGGTACCTTTAATCTGAATTTTTCTAACATGACTAAGTATTCATTTTGAGCATGACCTCATCTCACAGATCTCTGATTACATTGTATCCTTTGTGATGTTCAAAAATGATTTGATTTCAAAGTGGTGTGACTTTTGATTCCTGTCATTTCTATAGTTTTATTATTATCAAATTGTGTCCCCAGCTCATAATTTTGACTTTGATTTGGGTCTAACGTGTGTTCCCGTAGACACGGTGTCTCCAGCTTTCTTTAATTTACCTGATGTCAGCAGAACTTCACACCTTTGTCACCGAATTCAACTGAAAACCTCATCCATTCTTTTCCAGTTGCTTACTTAACTTCAATGAAGGTGTGAAATATTGCTTTTAGCTTTATACTAAAGATTCAATTGGTGGTGAGTTAAAAGACTTGCCTCACATTTAAACATTTGTCATCTAATTCAGCTGAAAACCTTATCCATTCTTTTCCATCTGCTCACCTAACTTCAAAAGGCGGTGCGAAACATTGCTTTTAGCTGTATACTAAAATTCATTGATTGTGTCTTGAAAGACTTGCTTGTTGTGTTTGCTAAGCCTGTTTGACTAAGGCTATCTGCATTCCACAGGCTTCTCCTGCAGCTGCTGTTAACCCTTCGTGGGATTTTTCCCTACATTCTCTCATGTTTCTTAGATCAGGTATTGCCAGACCTCCATGTTTCAAATGACATATCTTTCCATATTTTCAATTACACCACCCACAGAACCCCGGTGCACTCTGGTTCATCTGGATCCTCTCTCCTTTGGTCTGACCCCCACCCCATCACTCGCTTTGCTCTTTACCCACCCCACTCCTTTGATTATTCTCTGCCCATCCCCACCCCTACCCGCCCCATTCACTCCCATTTCCCCCATCTCCTTAATCCCACCAATGTAAGAAACAGCAATGGATAGGAGGAGGAAAACAGTGAAACAGCCTGAAGTTGCTCTTCCCATTAAGTGCTATTTCCAACATTGGCAGGACTGCAGAGCTGGGGTGGTGGAGGGAGGAAGAGTAGGAGGATCAACTGGGATTGTGAGGGGTTGTGGGGGGGGGGGGGGGGTGGAGAGGAGCTGGGGCAGCTAGACTTTACTTGTGACCTACTTTCATTCATGGCAGTGAATCATGAAGAACTGCAAGTGTATTGCTGATATTTTCATCTCTACTACCTATTAGACAGATTTACTTTCCATTAACTTTGTTCTTCTTTGCCGACTTACGCTGATAATCATGAGCTTTCTCTATTGTGGCACACTGGAGTCTTCACATTTCAGCATAAGTAAGATGGTTGAAGTTGCAGACTCATTGTGTTCCTCAATTGTGAAGAACAGCATTCACAGTGATTAGGAAAGGAAAACATGGGTTATCATGTGACTCCTTTTTTCATTTAATTTTATTCTCCATGACTGCAGTCATCCAAGGAGCTCCAGTTTGGATACCCCTTTACCTTTCCCCCACTTGGGAATGTGTCTAGTCTGTACCTCTTCACATAAGGCTTCCCATTGCTTATTTTTCAATCCCTCTGCTCCTCTTTTTCTCCTCTCCTGATCCATTCCCAGACCTTGTGATACCTCTCTGACTCCTTTCCTTTCTCATGCTCTGCCACTCCTCTCCTTTCTTCTTCTCCTTTCCTACTCCATCCCATCTTCTCTACCCCAACTTTTCTTCTGCCTTTTCCCATTCTCCTTGCCTCCTCTCCTGTGCTCTTCCCTCCTTTTTACCCTCTTCCATTCTGCCCTCTCTTAGTTTCCTCTCTCCTTCTCACTCTTACTCCCATGTCCCTCTCCTACCATACTTCATATCCACCCCCTCATATTGGCTATATTATCCTCCAGCTTGGAATCATTTGTATTGATCCTGACTACCAATGCTCAATGCCACAGGTATTAACTATTATAGATTTAAAGTCTTTTTTTCCTGTTTTGATTTGCCTCAGGCACTACACTTCAGCAATTGCACTTCAGCAAAGCTTGATTTGTAACACAATATTTTTAAAGTTTGTAGTAAAATAACCTGATGCGGCCTTGGCAGCGTAAGCAGATAATTATAGAACATCTCTATAAACCAAATGCACATTTTTGACACACTTCCATTGGTGTTGGGATGATTTCCCTCACCAGTTTTACAAGGTTTGGCAACAGAACACGGAGGTCTTAAACCTACTATTTTGCATTCAAATGTCCAACATGCATTGCAAGGTTCCGGTGCTGATGACATAGGCCTCTAATTATAAATAGATCTCTGGTGCCCATTCAACGTGATGCAATGAAAGCAAAAATAAATAAGCCTTCCTTTATGTATATTCTTTAGGTGCATCAAAACATCTGTAAACATTTTGCTGCGTAGAATAATTAAGAGATCAATATACCATACATAAATTCAAGTGACTGCAATGCATGATATTGTGTATGATATAATGGTCAACTATGGAGCCTCTACCATCCATATCTCCAGCCTACAACATGCAACAGTTGGCTGTATGGATGGTATGGATCAAATTGGTGCCTACAGCATGAGGTTTGGTCCCCATTCTGACTGGTGTGGATTTGGGGCCTGCCTCCTCGTCCTATTTTTGATGGAGATTATGGTGTTTTGGGTTGGGTCTGACTTTGGGAAGAGTTGAAGAAGTTACCAACATAAGAATGTAGACCATTCGGCCCCTTGAGTCTTCTTTGCAATTTGATAAGATCATGGCTGATCTGATTGTGGCCTAAATTCTACTTTCCTGTCAACACCCTTTAGACCCTTTGACTCCTTTCCTGTCAATCAAGAATCTATCTAACTCTGCCTTAAAAATATTGAATGTCCCTGCCATCACTTCTCCCAGTAGGAGAGAGTTCCACAGATTATAATGCTGCTATCAATGCACACTGAGCAATCTGAAGTTTACTGTAAATCATAAATTGTATTTTCAAAGCAGAACTCAGAAGAAATATTGTGCTGGCTTTCTGGTGTTATGTATTATATAGATAATTATCTCATCAGCTCAAAGCACTTCACACAATAATTTGTGGCAGATAGATTCACCGATCATAACCAGTTTCTTGGACGGAAATGAAAGATTCATTGACAACAAGGGAAAAAAACATCAATGTACACTCATTTGTCTTGAGGCGTGAATGTCGCCATTTTATGACTGGAGCAGAATATTACATATCAATCAAAGTATAGGTTTAATGGGTGGCACGTAGCACAGTCGTTAGCACTGTTGCTTCACAGCTCCAGGGTCCCAGGTTCGATTCCTGGCTTGGGTCAATGTCTGTGAGGAGTCTGCATGTTCTACCTGTATCTGCATGGGCTTCCTCCGAGTGCTACGGTTTCCTCCCACAAGTCCCGAAAGACGTGCTTTGACGGAGAACAGGCGCCGGGATGTGGCGACTAGGGGCTTTTCACAGTAATTTCATTGCAGTATTATTGTAAGCCTACTTGTGACATTAACAAAGATTATTATCAACAATTTGAAGTTGACTTGTGATGCAATGTTGTACCCACTCTAATTCTTCATTCTCAGAAATATTATTGTTGTTCCTATAGGGCAGTGATCCACCTGGCTGTCATTATTCATTTTGTCCACTGTGCCTTATATGAAATGGCTGTAAAACAATTCTGTTACCATTTCCTCATAAATGTGCATAAATTTTATAATTTTACTGATCCAATGAGTTTATACCAGGCTAGTTACTGTATAATTTAAGTGGTTGTTATGAATATCTGCTAAGAAGGCTTTTACTTCAAAGGGTTATTGCATATTGGAGCTTGTATTCATTTCAAAATATTGCACAAAATAGTGATTTTAATACATAGATATTTATCGTTTTTCACCGTGCCTAATTTCAAATCTTTTTACATTATCAGCTTACAGGATAAACGTAGGTGAGCAAAGGTATGCTGGTTAGAACCAACAATTATCAGTGGAAGAACGCTAAAACCAGCATTTTTCTAGCATTTCTCATGACTTCAGAATGTCTTAGAGCATTACACATCCCATAATGTACTTTCAAACTGTAGTCATTATTATAATGTGGGAAATGCTGGAGCCAATTTCAAACATAGAAACATTGAAAATAAGAGCATGAGGAGGCCTTTCTGCCTTTGGTACCTGCTCCACCACTAATTGTGATCATGGCTTATCATCTAATTCAGTAACCTGTTCCTGCCTTCCTCCCCCATATTTTTTGATCCCCTTTGCCCCAAGAGCTATATCTAACTCCTTCTTGAAAACATTTTGGCCTCAACTACTTTCTGTGGTCGCGAATTCCACAGACTCACCACTCTCTGGGTGAAGACATTTCTCCTCATCTCTGTCCTAAATGGTCTACCCCAGATCCTCACACTGTGGCCCCTGGTTCTGGACTCCACCACCATCAGGAACATCCTTCCTGCATCTACCCTGTCATCCTGTTAGAATTTCATACGTTTCTGTGAGATCCCCTCTCATTCTTCTTGACTCCAGCGAATATAATCCTAACCTACTCAATCGCTCCTCATATGTCAGTCATGTCATCCCAGTATTCAGTCTGGTCTCAGATAAGGAGACTAAAACTGCACACAATGTTCCAGTTGTAGTCTCACCAAGGCCCTGTATAATTGCAGCAAGACATCCCTGCTCTTGTACTTGAATCCTCTTGCAATGAAGGCCAACATTCCATTTGCCTTCTTTATCGCCTACTGCCCTGTGATGATATGCATCAGCTATGATGTATATAATGATGTAAATGACCACTGACCAGTAGGTGGCAGTGTAAATCTACCATGTGACTCTGTACCTCAAGGAATTGGGAATTAGTTGTGTTAATGGATAGTCATACTTGCAATAGCTCTAGGATAATTTAATATAATTTGTAGTTTATAATACATTTCTCATAGTTATCTGACCCATGCATTTATTTGATGGTAAACATGTTTGCTAGTCAAGAACTAGACGTTCTCTCATGCATGATTCCTACCGGCCAAGCACAAGGACATAACATGGTACCAGGACTGGTTTTGAAAATCTAACAAGAAAACAAGATCATTGGAAGATCAAAGCAGGTACAGAGAACTGAGAAGAAAAAAATTAAAAATCTTCTACTAACCTCGAAAACTACTAGCAAATTGTACTCAATGCACTGCTAAACTTCGAAACCCAGGATGAAAGGTCTGAAGCACCACACCAGCTTCGAGTCACTAGTAATGTAGATGAGAATTGGCGTGTTTTCAAATAGCAATTCGCACTCTATGTTGCAGCCCTTGGTCTGCAGGCACAGCCTGATGAGTGACGCATAGCAGGAATGGTTGTTAGATGTTCCGGGGTTTAGATGTTTTCAGAAGAATAGGGAGGGAGGTAAAAGAGGATGGGGAGTGGCACTGTTAATTAGGGAGTGCACCACAGCTGCAGAAAAGGAGGTCGCTGAGGAGGGGTTGTCTACTGAGTCAGTGTGGGTAGAAGTCAGAAACAAGAAAGGAGCAGTCACTTTATTGGCAGTTGTTTTCTATGGAGCCCCCAATAGCAGCAGAGAGATAGAGGAACTGATTGGGCAGCAGACCTTGGAAAAATGCAGAAGTAACAGAGTTGTTGTCATGGGTGACTTCAACTTCCCTAATATTGACTGGAACCTCTTCAGTGCAAATGGTTGGGATGGAGCAGATTTTGTCAGGTGTGTACAGGAAGGATCCCTTACTCAATATGTAGATAGGCCGACTAGGGGGAGACCATATTGGACTTGGTGCTCGGCAATGAACCAGGCCAGATGTCAGATGTCTCGGTGGGAGAGAATTTCGGTGACAGTGACCACAACTCCTTGACCTTTACCATAGTCATGGAGAGGGATAGGAACAGACTGTATGGGAAGGTATTTAATTGGGGGAGGGGAAGTTATATTGCGAATAGACATGAGCTGAGGAGCATAAAGTGGGAACAATTGTTCTTGGGGAAATGTACAACAGTAATGTGGGGATTGTTTAAGGAGCACTTGCTGCGAATGCTGAATAGTTTTGTCCCACTGAGATGAGGAAGGAATGGTAAGGTGAAGGAGCCTTGGATGACAAGAGAAGTGGAGCTTCTAGTCAAGAGGAAGAAGGAAGCTTAAGTAAGATTGCGGAAGCAAGGATCTGACTCGGCTCTTGAGGGTTACAAGGTAGCCAGGAAGGAACTCAAAAATGGACTGAGGAGAGCTAGAAGGGGGCATGAAAAAGCCCTGACGGGAAGGATTAGGCAAAACCCCAAGGCGTTCTAAGCTTATGTGAGAAATAAGAGGATGATCAGAGTGAGATTATGGCCGATCAGGGATAGTGGAGGGAACGTGTGCCTAGAGTCTGAGGAGATGAGGGATGCCCTAAATGAATACTTTGTTTCAGTATTCACTGGAGAGAGGGACCTTGTTGCTCATGAGAACAGTGTGAACCAGGTTAGTAGACTCGAACAGGTTGATATTAAGAAGGAGGATATGCTGGAAATTTTGAAAAGCATCAGGATCGATAAGTTCCCTGGGCCTGACGGGATATACCCAAGGTTACTACGAGAAGTGAGGGAGGAGTTTGCTGCGCCATTGGCGATGATCTTTGCGTCCTCACTCTCTACTAGAGTAGTACCGGATGATTGGAGGGAGGTGAATGTTGTTCCCCTGTTCAAGAAAGGGGATAGGGAAATCCCTGGGAATTACAGACCATCAGTCTTACGTCTGTGGTGAGCAAAATATTGGAAATGATTCTGAGAGATAGGATTTATGATTATTTAGAAAAACATAGTTTGATTAAAGATAGTCAGCATGGCTTTGTGAGGGGCACGTCATGCCTCACAAACCTCATTGAATTATTTGAGGATGTGACGAGACACATTGATGAAGGTCGGGCAGTGGATGTGGTGTACATGGATTTCAGTCAGGCATTTGATAAGTTTTCCCATGGTAGGCTCATTCAGAAAGTTAGGGGGCATGGGATACAGGGAAATTTGGCTGTCTGGGTACAGAATTGGCTGGCCGAAAGAAGACAGCAAATGGTAGTGGATGGAAAGTATTCCGCCTGGAGGTCGGTGACCAGTGGTGTCCCGCAGAGATCTGTTCTGGGACCTCTGCTCTTTGTGGGTTTTATAAATGACTTGGATGAGGAAGTGGAAGGATGGGTTAGTAAGTTTGCCGATGACACGAAGGTTGGGGGAGTTGTCGATAGTGTTGAGGGTTGTTGCAGGTTACAGCAGGACATTGAAAGGATGTGGAGCTAGGCTGAGAAGTGGCAAATGGAGTTCAATCTTGATAAATGTGAAGTGATTCATTTTGGAAGGTTGAATTTGAATGCTGAATACAGGGTTAAAGGCAGGATTCTTGGAAGTGTGGAGGAACAGAGGGATCTTGGGGTCCACGTACATAGATCCCTCAAAGTTGCCAGCCAGGTTGGTAGGATTGCTAAGAAGGCGTATGGTATATTGGCTTTCATTAACAGGGGGATTGAGTTTAAGAGCCGTGAGGTTTTGCTGTAGCTTTATAAAACTCTCGTTAGACCACACTTGGAATATTGTGTCCCGTTCTGGTCGCCTCATTATGGGAAGGATGTGAATGCTTTGGAGAGGGTACAGAGGAGATTTACCAGCATGCTGCCTGGGCTGGAGGGCATGTCTTATGAAGAAAGGTTGAGGGAGCTGGGGCTTTTCTCACTGGAGCGAAGAAGGCAGAGAGGTGACCTGATAGAGGTGTACAAGGTGATGAGAGGCATGGAAAGAGTGGATTGCCAGAGACTTTTCCCCAGAGTGGAAATGGCTTTCACGAGGGGACATAATTTTAAGGTGATTGGAGGAAGGTATAGGGGAGATGTCAGAGGTAGGTTCTTTACACAGAAAGTGCTGGGTGTGTGGGATGCACTGCTAGCAGAGGTGGTGGAGTCAGAGTCATTAGCGACATTTAAGCGACTCTTAGACAGGCACATGGACAGCAGTAAATTGAAGGGGTGCAGGTTAGGTTGATCTTAGATTAGGATAAATGGTCGGCACAACATCGTGGGCTGAAGGACCTGTACTGTGCTGTACTGTTCTATGTTCTGTAGCGTTGCTGCTCACTGTGGTAGGTCCACAAGCGACAGAAATATTCAATACATTCATTTTTGACAGCGAGGTGGATAGCAAAAACTTTGATGAAGTTGTTAAGCAATTCGATCGGCATTGCTCATCTAAAAGAAATGAAACGTTCGAGCACTACATATTTTGCACGTGCACCCAGAAGGCAGGCGAATAATTTGATAGTTTCTGACCGATTTGTGATTGAAGACGCAGTCGTGTAATTTTGCTTCCCTAAAAGAACGATGATCCGCAATGAGATTGTGTTTGGGATTTGTAATGACAAGCTTCTGGAGAGGCTGCTGAGAGAAAATGAGCTTCAGCTTGATGATGCTACCAAAAGTTGTCATGCCTGCGAGCAAACTGCGCAGCAGATTAGCACGCTGATTCTCAAACATTTTGGGGAAAAGATAGGAGAGGCATCCAACACCATTAGTGTAGTGACGCACTCGAGTATAAAACGTGGCCATTTTAAGCGACCGACCAAAAACTCCATTTCATGTGGGAGATGCGGCAATCGACATTTGCCATAACAATGTCCAGCATTTGGAAAGATGTGCACCAAATGTAAAGGCAAAAATCATTTTGATAAGCTATGCTACACCAGTAAAAAAGTGGATCAAAATCAATCAACGTGGTTGATGAAGTATGCCTCGGAGACATGTTCTTCGTCAACATGATTTCTAGTGAGGTACAGAGTCACATGATTGGTTTACACTGCCACCTACTGGTCGGAGGTCGTTTACATCATTATATACATCATAGCTTATGCATATCATCACACTGCACCTGCGTGCTTACCTTCAGCGGCTGATGCACGACGATACCCTAGTCTCATTGCATATTCTCCTCTCTTAATTTGTAGCCGTTCAGGTAATAATCTGCTTTCCTGGTTTCGCTACCGAAGTGGATACCCTCACATTTATCTACATTATACTACATCTGCCATGCATTTTTCCACTCACTTAACTTGTCCAAATCACGCTGAAGCATCTCTGCATCCTCCTCACAGTTCACCCTCCCACCAGCTTTGTGTCATCTGCAAATTCGGAGAGATTACATTTTGTACCCTCATCTAAGTCATTGATATGTATGGTAAATAGCTGGGGTCCTAGCACTGATCCCTTGTGGTACTCCATTAGTCACTGCCTGCCATTCGGAAAAAGACCCTTTTATTCCTACTCTTTGTTTCCTGTCTGGCAATCAGTTATTTATCTCAATACACGACCCCCAATCCTAGGTGCTTTAATTTTACATGCTAATCTCTTATGTCAGACTTTGTTGAAAGCCTTCTGAATGTCCAAGTAACCCACATCCACTGACTTCCCTCTCCCCCTATCACTCTACTAGTTGCATTCTCGAAGAATTCCAGTAGATTTGTCAAGCATGACTTTTCTTTCATAAATCCATGTTGACTCTGTCTGATTCTGCCACTATTTTCCAAATGCTCTGCCATTACATTTTTTTAAATAGTCTTTAGAATTTTCCCCACTACTGACGTCAGGCTGACTGGTGTAAAATTCCCTGTTTCCTCTCTACGTTCCTTTTTAAATAGTGGGATTACAATAGCTACCCTCTAATCCGTAGGAACTGTTCCAGAGTCTATAGAAACTTAGAAAATGACCACCAAATATCCACTATTTCTAGGGCCACTTCCTTAAGTACTCTGGGATGCAGATTATTAGGCCCTGGGGATTTATTGGTCTTCAGTCCCATCACTTTCCCCAACACCATTTCTCTACTAATATTGATTTGCACCTAGCAAGTACTACAAATTGAAATGAGATAATTATGATGGATCTTTTGCAGCAATGTTAATTGGGGGATAAATACTGGTCAGGATACTGGGAGTAACGTTCCTGTTTTTCTTTGAATAGGGCAATGGAATATTTTAATTTTATTTGAGAGGGCAGATGGGACCTCAGTCAAATATCTCATTTGAAAGATAGCACCTCTGACGGCCACATTCCCTCAGTATTGCCCAAAATGTTCAAACTAGACCTAGATTATATGTGCAAGTCTTTGGGGTGGGACTTGAATGCAGAATCATTTGCTTCAGAAGTGAATCTTCTACCATGAAGCCAAGGCTAGCACTTTGAAAATGCTGGTGAACATAGATGTCAACATGGACTTTTGAGCTCAGATACACCAGATTTGGTTCTGCATTGCTTTTGCTTTTGTGGCCACTGTAGCATCAGTGGTTGAATTTATTCAATCGAAGATTGCATTGATCTAGCTCCCAGACTTTGATAAGCTGGTGCCAGCAGACAAAATCTCCAGTTCCAGCTGCATTCACCACCCATATACTTAAGCATTAATGCAGACTGCCTATCCTCGAGGAGAAGATTCAGCTTATTGGGTGGTTTATTTTCATTAACTATCCGATTGAAAATGTTGTGTATCAGAAATTAAACATAAATTGACTTTAGCACAGTGGGCTAAACAGCTGGCTTGTAATGCCGAACAAGGCAGCAGCGCGGGTTCAATTACCGTACCGGCCTCCCCGAACAGGCACCAGAATGTGGTGACTAGGGGCTTTTCACAGTAACTTCATTGAAGCCTACTTATGACAATAAGCGATTATTATATTATTATTATTTTGTTTTAGAGTAGACTTGCAGATTCACAGACAGTCCAAAAAGCTCAATTTTAAAACATTTCAACTCCAGCCCATGTCTTCAGCACATTAAAGCTCATTAATTATAAGCTTCATGTATCATAATATTGGTACATTAAAACATCATTAAATATCAGCTGTGATGACCAACAGATGTGTATATTTGTTAATCTCAGGGGTGAGAGCTGCAATACACATTTTCAATTGGAGTAAATGCACAGACAGATAATGTACCTGAACAAAAATGGGTACATTTTGACTGAATGATACATAAGTATAAGGTAGTGCTCATTTGAAATGATCTGTAGTTATATAAGTTGGAAATTAGTTTCCATGCGCCATTCAACTTTACAACACTTTTTGACCTGTGCACTCCAAATTGTTGATTCAGATTTTGGAAAATTCAAAGTGCGTCACAGATGTGTTTAAGTGAAGAAATAATCAAATTTCTATTCAGCTTCCTGTGGAGTTCAGCAGACATATTTATTGATTTCTGTTTTGCATGTGATGATCAAGGGAAAGGGAATAAGCAATGTTTCCGTTCTTCATTTAGGCTGAAGTTGACATTAATCAAAGGCAATCAGTCAGATCTTTTCCTATGTTTGTTGCACAATAAAATCCAGCTGCTCCACTTCTCACTAATTCCTGAAGATATTCATTGTGTTGTCTAATGTTTCACACATGCTGTGTTTATCCTCATGTGCCAAAGAGGGGGATGGAGTCAGTTGAAAAGAAATTCATGACAGGGTCCGAAAACCATGGTTTACTTCTTCTTAATATATTGCTGGAGGCTGTTTTTGCACATCCAATAGAGGATGTCGGACAGACTATCTGACCATGCAAATAATTGGGGCATCAGAAGGGTTGTAGGTGAGAGAGAGACGGATGTTTTCAGTATACATGTGTTTTTGGACAAAGTCATCGAGGGGCAGCATGTAGGTGAGGAACAGGAAGGTGCTGAAAATAAATCCTCAAAGGAAATGGAGTGGGAGGAGGAGCCACTACAGGTGATTCACTGCATGTAACTGGACAGATAAGAAGAGAACCAGGAGATTGCAGTTACATCCAATTGGATGATGGTGGAGAAAGGTTGAAGCAGAATTTCAAGTATTGTTGATTTGACACCAGCTATGCAGTGCTCCAGCGGACGACTTCCCTCAAGCATCCATCAGCATTAGATAAAAGGATCATCAAGTACTTCTAGGCTAGTTGCTGATAAGTTTTTGATGAGTTTCTAAAAATATTTGGGGAATTGCACTGTTATGAAAAGTCGCTGAAGTCTACAGGGACTGATTTGGTATGTGTTGAAGAACTTGGCCCAAACTTCAAGGGTCCTGAACAATACGCTTGTTTCCAAATATGGGCAGAGTCGTCTGCCTTCCCCTTGTTTTTTATCATGCAATGGTTAATGAGCAGGAATGGGTCAGAGTGGGATAAGCTACTAGAAGCTGAGAAAAAGGTAGGAGGAGAAGGAATGTGAAGTGTGTAGGCACATTTAGTACTGGGCGGCTTGCTACTATCATTCAAAGTAGTACAGCGGTTGCATAAAATCATTGAATGAGCAGAGAAGGTCATTCAGCCCATCATGTCCAGGGCAGTTCTCTTTAAGAGCAACTCAGTTAGCCCCCCACACAACCTTTTCTCCAGAGCCCTGCATTGCTTTCCGTTTTAGATACATATCCAGTTCCCTTTGAATGCCACAACTGAATGCCCCTCTGCCACATTCTCTAGCAGTGGATGCTTTTGCATATCACCTTAAATCTTCTGGTTCTCAATTATTCTATCAATGGGAACAGCTCTCTTTATACACAAGGATGAGCGACAGGTCAGATGATTGGTCAGGATATAAAAAATGGCAGACAATTACAAAACACTAATCAGGAGAAAGAAATTAGAGTATGAGTGGAACATAGAACATAGAAAAATACAGCACAGAACAGGCCCTTCGCCCCACGATGTTGTGCAGAACCTTTGTCCTAGATTAATCATAGATTATCATTGAATTTACAGTGCAGAAGGAGGCCATTCGGCCCATTGAGTCTGCACAGGCTCTTGGAAAGAGCACCCTACCCAAAGTCAACACCTCCACCCAACACTAAGGGCAATTTTGAACACTAAGGGTAATCTATCATGGTCAATCCACCTAACCTGCACATCTTTGGACTGTGGGAGGAAACCGGAGCACCCGGAGGAAACCCACGCAGACACGGGGAGGATGTGCAGACTCCGCACAGACAGTGACCCAAGCCGGAATCGAACCTGGGACCCTGGAGCTGTGAAGCAATTGTGCTATCCACAATGCTACCGTGCTGCCCTTAAGAACAAATAAATCTACACTATATAATTTTACCGTAATCCATGTACCTATCCAATAGCTGCTTGAAGGTCCCTAATGTTTCCGACTCAACTACTTCCACAGGCAGTGCATTCCATGCCCCCACTACTCTCTGGGTAAAGAACCTACCTCTGACATCCCCCCCTATATCTTCCACCATTCACCTTAAATTTATGTCCCCTTGTAATGGTTTGTTCCACCCGGGGAAAAAGGCTCTTACTGTAACTAATTTGAGTTATGGATGAAGGGGAGTCTGTCAATGTACTATACTTGGATTTTAAAAAGGCATTCTGATGAGGTGCCACATCAAAGGGTAGTGTGGAAAATAACAACTCATGGTGGAGGGGATAAAATATTAGCCTGGATTGAAGATTGGCTGGCTGGCAGAAAATAATAATCTTTAATAATAATCTTAATAATCATCTTTATTGTCACAAGTTGGCTTACATTAACACTGCAATGAAGTTACTGTGAAAAGTCCCAAGTCGCCACATTCCAGCGCCTGTTCGGGTACACAGAGGGAGAATTCAGAATGTCCAAATTACCTAACAGCATATTTTTCGGGACTTGTGGGAGGAAACCGGAGCACCCAGAGGAGACCCACACAAACACGGGGAGAACGTGCAGACTCCACACAGACAGTGACGCAAGCCGGGAATCGATCCTGGGACCCTGGCGCTGTGAAACAACAGTGCTAACCACTATGCTACTGTGCTGAAATCAGGGAATATGCATAAATGTGCCTTTGTCTGATTAGCAGGATGTCATCAGTGAAGTCCCAGAGGGATCTGAACTGTGGCCTCAACTTTTTACAATTTTTATCAATGACTTAAATATGGGTTGCAAAGGCATGGTAGCCAAATTTGCAGGTGTTACAAAGATAGGTAGGAAAATGTTGTGAAGCAGACATTGGAGTTTACGGATGGATATGGACAGGTTAAGTGAGTGGGTAAGATCTGGCAGATAGAATATAATGAGGGAAAAAGTGAAGTTGTGCACTTTGGCAGGAAGAGTAAAAAAGCAGTGTACTACTTAAACAGAGAACAACTGTAGAATTTTGAGGTCTAGAGTGATCTAGGTGTTCCAGTCCAAGTGTCACTAAAAGATAGTATGCAGATTCGGCACATAATCAAGAAGGCTAATGGAATGATGTGCTTAATTATGCGAGGAATTGAACATAAAAGTAAGGACATAATGCTTCAATTTTGCAGGGCATTGGTGAGGCTTTCAGGGCCTGTTTGCTGTGGGCATAAATCTCATTATGGCCGCCAGAGGGCTAAAACAGGATTTGCGTGGCGAGATTTCTGAGTGCAATGTTCCTGGGCCTCCCAAGTGGCACGATCAGGTTCACACTCAGATCATGAAGCTGATTTCAATAAATTAGAATACGTTTAAATGTAATTAAATGGCTTCACGCCGTATCTTTGGGCACAGTGGCGCATTGGTTAGCACTGTCTGTGTGGATTTTGCACTTTCTCCCCGTGTCTGCATGGGTTTCTTCCGGGTGCTCCTGTTTACTGTCAGAGTACAAAGATGTGCAGGTTAGGTGGATAGGCCATGTTAAATTGCCCCTTAATGTCAAAAAGGTTAGGTGGGGTTGCGGGGAGAGGGTGGAGGTGTGGGCTTTAGGAGGGTGGTCTTTCAAGGGGTGTTGCAGACTCGATGGGCCGAATGGCCTCCTTCTGCACAGTAGAGATTCTATGAATTCCATGAACATCAGATGGTACCCCCCCCCCCCCCCCCCCCCCCCGCCGGCGTGACATCAGACTACCGGTAATCACTACTGGTCTCCAAAAACAGAAACCGATCATGGCAGTGCCAACCTGGACAGAATACATCTTGGGTTGTGGTCAGGGGTGGATCCAGGGCTCCTCAGGAACTCCACTGGGGGGGGCACGCAATATGGAAGGGAGAATTGTGCATGTATGGTAATGGTGGGAGAGATGGTGGATACTTCGAGCATGGGGATGCCCCACTGCCGGCAAAGTGTGTGTGGGGCAGGGTAAGAGTGGGAGGGGGCCTTTAACTTTACTTTGTAAAAATGTCAGGCTGGTCTGAATCCCAGCTTTGCTGGTGGGTTTAGGCCCCACCCACCCAGATGGCTGTGTACACCTCAACAGTACTTTGAAATTGCAGAGTGCCATTTGATCTGACTAGAAAAGGCAGCTGTCAAACCAGTGAGTTTCACATTGTTTTTCCCACCTGATCCAGCACTCTGCAATTTTTGGAAAATTCCATCCACATCTTGAATGCTATCTGTAGTTTTGGCCTCCTTATTTAAGGAAGGATGTAAATGCATTGCAAGTGGTTCAGGGGAGGTTTAGTAGATTGATAGCAGGAATGAACAGGTTGGCTTATGAAGACAAGTTTGACTGGCTGGGCTTGTTTCCACTGGAGTTTAAATGAGTGAAGGGTGACTTGATTGAAGTTATATGATCCTGAACGGTCTTGACAAGGTGGTCATGGAAAGGATGTTTCCTCTTGTGGGTGAATTGAGAAATAGAAAGCACTTTTGGAAATTAGGGGCTGCCCTTTTAGGGCAGAGAAGAAAAGAATGTTTTTTCTGTCAGAAGGTTGTGCAACTTTGGAATTCTTTGCCTCAGAACACAGTAGAGGCGGGGTCATTCAATATTTTTAAGGCAGAGGTAGATAGATTCTTGTTGGGCAGAGAATCCAAAGTTATCTGGGATAGATGGGGAGAATGTGGAATTAGAAACCCCAGCAGATCAGCCATGATCTGATTGAATGGTGAAGCAGGTTCGAGAGGCTGAACGGTCTACTTCTGCTTCTATTTCATCTGTTCATACGTCTTTTCATACGCAATCTGTCCGCACTCCTCATGGCTTTCAACACCTCCATGAAACTTCCTCGCAACCTTCTCTTTTCTACGGAAAACAACTCCAGCTTCTCCAATCTATCTGCATAATTGAAGCCTCTCATCACTGGCATCATTCTTGTAAGTCTTTGCAGAACCCTTTCTGAAGTCTTTAAAGTGAAGCATCCAGAAATAATCAAAATCTTCCATTTGAGGCAGAACCAGTGTTTTATAAAAGTTTATCATAGGTTCTCTGCTTTTGCACACTATGCTTCTATTTATAAAGCTCAGGATCCTGTACGCGTTATTAACTGCCATCTCAAACCTCCCTGCCACCTTCGGTGATCTGTGCAGATGTTCCCACAGGTCTCTTTTTTTAGAATTATATCCTTCGGTTTTATATTGTCTTTCCTCATCCTTCTTACCAAAATAAATCAATTTACACTTCTCTGCATTAAATTACATCTGCCATGTGCCCTGCCATTCCAACAGCCTATAAATGTATTTTGAAGTCTATCACTGTTCCCAAAGTTTGCATCCAAGTTCTGCATCACCTGCAAGTTTTCAAATTGTGCCGTGTTGAGCCAAGTCCAGGTCATTAGTAAAGTTCAAGTAAATGAATGGTCCTAGTACCAACTCTTGGGGAACCCCAATGTAAATTGTCCTCCAGTACAATAAAATGAAAACATTTACCACCACTCTGTTTCCTACGGCTGTTCAACGCTATTCTTTGCATTGGGTGAACAAGCATAGGTTAATCAAATTAAACTCAGATGTTCCTCCTCTAGATTATTGTCATTGTTATAGTCATATAAAACATAGCAGCAAATATCTGCTGTTGTGGATTTTTATATTTTCAATTCAATTCACATCTTCAGACAATAATGAACTCAGATTTATAAGGATTGTGGGTGAACCGATTATTGTTTTTAACTGTTCAAACTGAAATTTGCAATTGCATAATTTCAAAAGAGAAATAGTGTGAAAACGCATGAAAGTAAAAATTACTTAATTTGAACAAGATTTTTCACTGAATGTACAGAATTACTTAATCAAATCGGTAAGTAACATAAATATCAATAAAGTGAAATTTCATGTCAACCAAACAGGTCTTCAGGTTAAAAAACAATGGCTTTTGAGAATTATCAAAAAAATTAACATACTCCACTTAACAGCCACTTCTGTAAATCTGCCAGGAGATTTTTATTCTACAGCGGATAAACACAAGAGCACCCGTTTTTGAACTTCCTCTACCGCACTAAAGAGGTTCAGGAAATGTTCTACCTTTTTTTGGTGTGCTCGTCACTGACCCATGCAAGGTCCTTTCCTGGATTTAACCCTCACCCCCTCTCCTTCCCTTCAAGGCTTCAGCTGCTGCCCAGTTTCTAAGCTGCAGTTAAATGGTTCACTAGTTCTTCCCAAGTAGTTAAATCTGTGCTACAAAAGAGGTTGCATTGCTACCGTATTATTAACACAGAAACGGACTGTGACAGCTAGACGCTTGTATGTCATCTAAATTTGCTGAGTGCATATTGGAAAATCAAAGCTTAAGAATAAACAATGGCAGCAGAAATGCTTTCTTGCTGTATTGGAGACTGAATATTCACCCTAAAATGTTATTCTGACGTGTGATTCTTTCCTTCTCCCAGCTGGGTGTTTTCTGCTTAAATGAGCCAAAAACTTACAGAAGTTAGATTTTTAACAGATAAAACCCATGGATACTATCAATTAAAATCAGTGTTGTAGATGAAAGAGGGAAGGACTATACAGTAGACAACAACCTTGTTTTTCTGAGAACCATTAATGTTTATGCTCTCCAAATGCTCGCTAATTCTCTGTCGTGACAAAAGCATCTAAAATTTTAAAGGGTTATAGAGGAAATTGGGTGGGATAGTGGTGCTGTCATACTTTGTTGCTGGAAATCTTAGCTAAGACTTTTGAAACGGATGCTAATCAATTCAGTGTTCCATAAAAATTGTGGGCGGGATTTCTCCGATGCCCGACGCCGAAATCGTGTTTGCCGATTGGGCGGAGAATGGGCTCCGACACCAAAATCGGGTCCGGCGGCAGTTTGACGCAGACTAGCGTCAAACCCCCCTCCACCCCCTCGGAAATGGTGTCGTCGCGCACCGCACACCATTGCAACGCTGTTGGCGCTTCATTTGCCTGCCCTCCCGCGATTCTCCGCCCCGATGGACCACGTTCCCGACGTGTGGGACACGTGTGGGCTCAGCCATGTGAGAACCCGGCATGGCGGCTGCGGACTGTTTCCAGTGCCACCACACTCTCTGCGATCAGTGCTGCTGGCAGGGGGAGCTTCCGCGAGGGCTGGGGGGGACTGGTGGGGGGTGTCCAGGAGGTAGGCTGTGGGGCCGCTGATGGCGGGTCGGGTCCGCGCATGACCTGCACCATGTTGTATGTCGTGGTCGCTGCAGGTAGTCAGCCATGCGCATGTACGGCCTTGGACCCGGCCATACTCTGGCCGTTTTTGTTGCGAGAGACGGGAGTTTCATCCGCCGCCGGTGCTAGGTCCCGGACACGATGAGGGATCGGCGGCAATTCTTTGGTCGTAAAAGACCACAAATGCTCCGAGGCTGGGATGGAATTTTCTTTCAGCATTCATTTGAAAAATTAAGGACAGACAAACTTGGTGAGACATATTTGGAAATCCTAAAATTTATTTTAAGGAGGTCTGAGCAATTTGAAAGATTGGTCCATGTGCACATCATAGTTAGGTACACAGTGAGTCAACACGGTAAGTAACAGAAGTAACAGAAAAAATTCATCACTAAAGGCATATTTGGGAGAATTAAACCTTAGCAGAGTGGAGTGGTTTAATTATGATTTACACTTGTGCCTGAAATTAATAAAATAGGAGATGAGGATAAAGTAAATGTTTTCCACGCCTATTTGGGCCTGGTTGATTTTGAGGTGTTGTCGAAACGGGCAGCACAGTAGCATTGTGGATAGCACAATTGCTTCATAGCTCCAGGGTCCCAGGTTCGATTCCGGCTTGGGTCACTGTACGGAGTCTACACATCCTACCCGTGTGTGCGTGGGTTTCCTCCGGGTGCTCCGGTTTCCTCCCACAGTCCAAAGATGTGCAGGTTAGATGGATTGGCCATGATAAATTGCCCTTAGTGTCCAAAATTGCCCTTAGTGTTGGGTGGGGTTACTGGGTTATGGAGATGGGTGGAGGTGTTGACCTTGGGTATGGTGCTCTTTCCAAGAGCCGGTGCAGACTCGATGGGCCGAATGGCCTCCTTCTGCACTGTAAATTCTATGATAATCTATGAAATTGACTGCAAGCCCCCAGTACGATGAGATTCTGAACTCATATTATGACACAACCAAGTATGAAATTGCGCTGAGTTGGATTCTGTGAAAGAAAGCAATTGCCAAGTGAAACTGTTGCAGGTTACATTCTCGAATTGAAGAACTCTCTCGTTTCTTTGTGTACAGCACAAACTTAGAAATCAACTTAGAAACATATTCATAGGAGGCCAAAAGAACAATAAAATCCAAGCCAAGCTTTGAATAAAGAGTGGGACGAGGCCTGCAATGGGCCCACAGCCATGAAAATGGCAAAAAGGGATGGTTACAAATTGCCAAGCAGTTAGTTTCCTGAGCGGACAGGGGAGGTCCACCAGATTTCAGTGAGAACCAGGCCATAGCAACCAAATTCACATTCTCAGAGTCAGAAATTAGATGCTACTCTTACCAAACATTTAAATTTCCCCATTTCCAGTGCCTGTGGCAAAGCCGATCATATCCAGATGTCTCGCAGGAGTAGAAGGAACCGTAATGGTCCAGGTCATTATAAAGTTCCAGGTCACGTAGATCCCAAGCTAGCTCTGGAGTCTGGAAAATCTTGAATGCACATATGATAGATATAGAAACAGTAGTTGATATCATCAAGCAGGAAGATCAAGAGCTGTATTCAGTCATCATGCAAGAAAAACAGCACCTGGAAGATTAGATTAAAGGATTGAAGATATAATTCCAATGCCTACGGTAAACGTGGAAGTCAGTAATACACAATTAAATTTTGTCAGTGACACAGCTGCAGACATGTCTGTTGTTTTGGTAGGAGAGTACAAGAAATTCCAAATTCACATTCCCTTACACAAAACAGGTATGACACTTGACTAGTTACTCCAATAACATTATTCCAGTACTAGGTCAAAGTTAGCATTAGGTTGGAAAATAATGATGCATCCTATTACTTGCCATTGGAAGGGGTAGGAGGGAACAAAGTCTCCCTGATGAAAAGAAATTGGCTTAAGAAAATACAGTTATTCCCATTATTGATCAGGAAGAATGTGTCAGATATTGGGGAAGTGATTTTTAAACACGGAAGACCAAATCGTAAAATTAGGCATCACAAGGTAAAGTCAATATAAAGGACAATGTATAGCTGACATTTTGCAAGGAGAGGTCAATGCCTTATGTACCATTAGAAGCAGTAAGCAAAGAGATGAATAGGTTGGAAAGAACAGGGGCAGTTAAGAAGATGAAGAGCAGTGAAGGGTCTGCACCATTGTGGACGTTCAATAAGCCAGGAGATCCATCTGGATTTGTGGATATTATAAGCAAGCAGTGAAAAATGTGATCAAGAATAATTCTTAATCACTGCCGATCTAATTTAGCCAATGGAAAGGTGTCCCACAAGATAGTTTTGACCCACTGTAATTCTAGGAAACAATTTTAATGGGGGATGATTCACCCCGGCGATAAGTGTGGTTCTACCTCACATAATGGCAGGTGGTGTGAAGAAACCTCACGTAGCAAGTTCATTTAGCTGACTGACCACCAAGCCTGTACAATCATATTTGGTTTAAAGAAGGGAATACCATCCCAAGTCACATCACAGTTTCAGAGACGAATGTTAATTTTCATGGCTTATCAACATTATACTAAATATTGTCAGTCAGCAGATCATGCAAATAAGGACAATCTTTTGGAGATCTCCCTCGAGGACTTCATTTTAATCCATTGAGTTACCCATGAATTAGTTTAAGTACTTAATAATATGCCAGTGTTTGCCAGAGAAATTAGTGAAGGAACTCGCAAGGATGTAATGCTCAGTAAAGTGCTCAATTATATCACGAATGGCTGGTCTAAAGAGTGTGATGATGAGAAATTGCAGGTGTATTTCACATATTGAAATTAACTGTGTTGGACAAGGCTGTTCGCTATGGGGTTTAAGAGTCATGATTCTGCCGAACTTCAGAGAGAGATTATTAAAGGAACTTCATGAAAAACACACAGGGATAATCCATGTGAGAGCAGTCGCAAGAAGCTGTTTTAGCTGCCCAAAGGTAGATAGAGATTTTCAACAGTTGGTGGAAAGTGTGTCTGAGAATGAAAAATGACCCCAACACATTCCTTTCATTTCATAGTCAAACACAAGAAAACTGTGGGAACAAGTACATGTTGATTTAGAAACGCAGAAAAATAAGAGGAGGAGGCCATTCGGCCCGTCAAGCCCACTCCACCATTCATTATGATCATGGCTGATCATCCAACTCAATACCTAATCCCGCTTTCCCTCATATCCTTTGATCCCTTCGCCCCAAAGTGCAATATCTAACTGCTTCTTGAAACCATACAATGTTTTGGACTCAACTACATCCTGTGGTAATGAATTCAACAGGCACACCACTCTCTGGGTGAAGAAATGTTTCCTCATCTCTGTCCTAAATGGTCTACACTGTATCCTCAGACTGTGCCCCCTGGTTTGGACACACCCACCATCGGGCACACCCTTCCTGCATCCGCCCTGTCCATTTTATAGGTTTCTGTGAGATCCAGCCTCATTCTTCTGAACTCCGGCGAATACCATCCAAACCGATTCAATCTCTCCTCGTACGTCAGTCCTGCCATCCCAGGTATCAGTCTAATAAATCTTCGCTGCACTCCCTCTATAGCTAGAACATCCTTCCTCAGATATGGAGACCAAAACTGAAAACAATATTCCAGGTGTGGCCTCAGCAAGGCCCTGTATAATTGCAGCAAGACACCCCTGCTCCTGTACTCAAATACTCTCACAATGAAGGCCAGCATACCATTTGCCTTGTATACCACCTGCTGCACCTGCATGCTTTGAAGTGGAAGGAAAGAATACCTTGTTTTGGTCAATAGTGGATAAATGTTGAGTCTTTGCAAAGCAAATATGAGTCATGATACATGTGGCATGAAACTTAGAGAATTCAGTGTTGATCAGAAGGCCTCGCTCACTTGGCTAGAAAACTAGTTCATGATACAGAGCAAGGCCAGCAGCATAGGTTCAATTCCCGTACCGGCTGAGGTTATTCTGAAGGACCTGCCTTCTCAACCTTGGGTCCCTTGCCTGAGGTGTGGTGATCCTCAGGTTAAATCACCACAAGTTAGCTGTTCCCCTCAAAGAGGAAAGCAGCCTATAGTCATTTAGGCCTAGTTTATCTCTTGTAGTACTTTTTGCAAAATCTATTTTTTAAAACAAATGCGACACCAGATTCTGATGAAATTCTGTTGGTCCCAGTTTCAAAACAGATGCAAATAACAGAATTATGCATTTTAGAGCCTCATTTTATTTAATTTAAAATTTAACCACAGCTCCAGGAAACATGCAGACAAGTGATTTCCAAGAAGGAAAGAAAGAAAATCAGCCTAGCATGTGGCAGAATACTTTAAACAATCCGTGTGAACAACAGCCTGTGAGGCAGCCGGCAGACTAAGCAGCTGTGGAACTGGTGTGCTTCTGATTGCAACATTTGAATTGAGATAAACCATGGGCGAAATTCTCCGACCACCCGCCGGGTCGGAGAATCGCCGGGGGCTGGCGTGAATCCCGCCCCCGCCGGTTGCCGAAGTCTCCGGCACCGGATATTCGGCGGGGGCGGGAATCGCGGCGCGCCGGTTGGCGGGCCCCCCCACTCGATTCTCCGGCCCGGATGGGCCAAAGTCCCGCCGATAAATTGCCTGTCCCGCCGGCGTAAATTGAACCACCTACCTTACCGGCGGGACAAGGCGGCGTGGGCGGGCTCCGGGGTCCTGGGGGGGGCGCGGGGCGATCTGGCCCCGGGGGGTGCCCCCACAGTGGCCTGGCCTGCGATCAGGACCCACCGATCCGCGGGCGGGCCTGTGCCATGGGGGCACTCTTTCCCTTCCGCCTCCGCCACGGTCTCCACCATGGCGGAGGAGGACGAGACTCCCTCCACTGCGCATGCGTGGGAAACTGTCAGCGGCCACTGGCGCTCCCGCGCATGCGCCGCCCGGAGATGTCATTTCCGCGCCAGCTGGCGGGGCAACAAAGGCCTTTTCCGCCAGCTGGCGGGGCGGAAATTCCTCCGGCGTCGGCCTAGCCCCTCAATGTTGGGGCTCGGCCCCCAAAAATGCGGAGCATTCCGCACCTGTGGGGCGGCGCGATGCCCGCCTGATTTGCGCCGTTTTGGGCGCCAGTCGGCGGACCTCGCGCCGTTTCCGGAGAATTTCGCCCAAGTTCTTGAATTAGCCATGAAGCAGGTAAAACCAGCACATGTGCTCCAATGCAGCTGTTGCCATTATTTAATCACAGTCAAACATTTTCCTTTTCGGTGCTGTATTTTGACGAAACATGGTCGTGAGTATGAAAGAAAACATGGGCCCGAATCTTTAGGAAGGCAGGTGTTCAGTCGTCTCTGAGTCCCAATGTTATATTACGCTCTAACGAGCATTTATTAGCATTAGGTGGGACTTCTGCCCTCACTTGGGAGGTCTGGAGGTCACCCGGCTTTAAGGGAGGGCGCCCCAGTCAGAAGGGGCTTTCCGATGGAGGCACCTCTGACCCTTCCTGCCCGAGAAACCTTTTTTTCCGGTATTCCCTCGCAAACTGTCATCTGCCCGCCAGCCTAAAACTTGATGCTGGGTTGAAAAAAAGGCCCATAAGTGACTATTAAGTGGTATTGCTAACTTTACCTTAGTTCAGTTGCTCTGTTTTATCACCTTTGCGCTTGAGTCGCCAGGTATCTTTATGATACCGCCACGAGGTTCAAGTCCGAGTAATGATCAATAATCCAATACACCGATTAGTAAGGTTTAAATCAAAGCACATTTATTATACACAGTAATCGCTACTCATGCATAAATTCTACGTCTAAGCTACTTCTACAACTAACAGGCCTATCCTTAACTTGGAACTGGCCCATCAGGTCAGGGAAACAAATGGCCTTTCGTTCGGGTTCTGAGCCTGCGGGATTCGAAGTTGGAACAGATTGAAGCTAGGAGTGCCTATCTCGTAGCGAGTGTTGAAGTAAGACTTACAGTTTCGATCGGCTGCTGAAGAGTGAAGAGCTGGAGAAGCGGTGGAGAAGAGCTGGAGAAGAGAGCGATTTGAACTTGGGGCTCAATTCTTATAGTCCCCAGGGGCTTACCGCCTTTCGGGGCGGACCCTGTAACTGGTCCCAAGTGATTGGACTTTGTCCCAATCGCTTGGTTCGATTTTCTCCAATGCTGGAGCGGTTCCCTGATCGATGGGCGGTCTTGAGGTGATCGTTCACCTCCTTTTGTGTAGGCTTCTGCTGGCGCCGAAGAGTCTGGTTTTGCTTTGTGTGTCTAAATGTTGCTTATTGTTCCCGGGGATTGCTCATTAGTATGCAGATGGCAATGCTGATGGTTGCTGGTATCGATAGTGTCTGGCCTTCTAGAGGTAAATCCACAGCCAACCTGCAGCTGCTCGTTTTTGTCTTGTTGGCTGACTTTCCCATCAGCCTTTGCCGTTCGCCATTTGGAATCGGGAGTTGGCCATTTTAAGTGGCTACAGTGGCTACAAGGGCTTTAATTGGGCAAAGGTGGCCTCAGAACGTGGGGTAGGGGATCGGGGCTTAAAGCTCTGGCCATGGTTTGTAACTGAAGTAAGATTTACCTTTGGCACCTTTCATTTCAACAAACTTGCCAATTAGACACAAGACAACAAAAGTGAAGCCAGGAAAGGAAAGGTCGAAAGCATCAATGAAAGTTTAATTTTTGAGAAGCCTTTTAAAGGTGTAAAGATTGAGATGTTAGGAAGGGCATTCAAGAGAGTAGGAGCAGGGACAACCAGCTGGATAGAATTGTAAACATAGGGTGAGATGAGGCCTGAGGCTTTTTTTGCAGAGGTTATTGAATGTATTTTTGCATATATCTAAATAAATTAGAGAGTAAATGTAATTAGAAACTTTAGAAGTGTCTGAAACACCTATTAAGGGAAATAATCAAACGATATTGGGTGGGTTGGAACACGATTGTCAAGTTTGTCAAGGTGGAGTTTAAGGCTTTAGTTCTCACACTTAGCTTGCTAAGACAAGGGCAGCACGGTGGTGCAGTGGTTAGCACTGCTGCCTCATGGTGGCAAGGACCCAGGTTCAATCTGGCCCCATGTCACTGTCCATGTGGAGTTTACACATTCTCCCAGTGTCTGCGTGGGTCTCACCCTCACAAGCCAAAACAATGTGGAGAGTAGGTGGATTGACCACGCTAAATTGCCCCTTCATTGGAAAAAAGAATTGGGTACTCTAAATTTTCTTTAAAAGTTTGCACAGACAGGACTTTTCCTCACTCTGCAAAGCCAACCCTGGAGAAGCCTTGGAAGTTGGAATTTTCATTCCAAGAATACCTTTACCCACACTCAGTGCAAATTACACTCCATGCCCCATCCATGCCAACCCATGGCATCTCATGCCTCCAACCATCCTCTTATGGTCCCACTACCACCTATGCTACCCAATGCCCCTCTATCTACTCCTTATGGCCCCTCATACCCTCTACACTGGAAAGGAATAATTTGATTAGAGATAGTCAACACGATTTTGTGAAGGGTAGGTCGTGCCTCACAAACCTTATTAAGTTCTTTGAGAAGGTGCCCAAGCAGGTGGATGAGGGTAAAGCAGTTGATGTGGTGTATATGGATTTCAGTAAAGCGTTTGATAAGGTTCTCCACGGTTCTCCATTGCAGAAAATACGGAGGCATGGGATTCAGGGTGATTTAGCAGTTTGGATCAGAAATTGGCTAGCTGGAAGAAGACAAAGGGTGGTAGTTGATGGGAAATGTTCAGCCTGGAGTCCAGTAACTAGTGGTGTACCACAAGGATCTGTTTTGGGGCCACTGCTGTTTGTCATTTTTATAAATGACCTGGAGGAGGGCGTAGAAGGCTGGGTGAGTAAATTTGCAGATGACACGAAAGTCGGTGGAGTTGTGGACAGTGCGGAAGGATGTTACAAGTTACAGAGGGACATAGATAAGCTGCAGAGCTGGGCTGAGCGGTGGCAAATGGAGTTTAATGCAGAAAAGTGAGAGGTGATTCATTTTGGAAGGAATAACAGGAAGAAACTGGGCTAATGGTAAGATTCTTGTTAGTGTGGATGAGCAGAGAGATCTCGGTGTCCATGTACATGGATCCCTGAAAGTTGCCACCCAGGTTGAGAGGGTTGTTAAGAAAGCGTACGGTGTGTTAGCTTTTATTGGTAGAGGGATTGAGTTTCGGAGCCATGAGGTCATGTTGCAGCTGTACAAAACTCTGGTGCGGCCGCATTTGGAGTATTGCGTGCAATTCTGGTCGCCGCATTATAGGAAGGATGTGGAAGCATTGGAAAGGGTGCAGAGAAGATTTACCAGAATGTTGCCTGGTATAGAGGGAAGATCTTATGAGGGAAGGCTGAGGGACTTGAGGCTGTTTTCGTTAGAGAGAAGAAGGTTAAGAGGTGACTTAATTGAGGCATACAAGATGATCAGAGGATTAGATAGGGTGGACAGTGAGAGCCTTTATCCTTGGATGGTGATGTCTAGCACGAGGGGACATAGCTTTAAATTGAGGGGAGATAGATATGGGACAGATGTCAGAGGTAGGTTCTTTACTCAGAGAGTAGTAAGGGCGTGGAATGCCCTGCCTGCAACAGTAGTGGACTCGCCAACACTAAGGGCATTCAAATGGTCATTAGATAGACATATGGACGATAAGGGAATAGTGTAGATGGGCTTTAGAGTGGTTTCACAGGTCGGCGCAACATCGAGGGCCGAAGGGCCTGTACTGCACTGTAATGTTCTATGTTTTATGTTCCACACTACCCTATGTTGCTCCACCCACCCCTTGTGGCCCATCATACCTCCATATGCCACCCTTTGATGCTCTTTCCCACTCATTATGATCCCTCATACCATGTGTGTCAATCCATGACCTCACTCATCCCCTTGGCCCCTTATAGTCTCTATGCCAACTCAGTGCTAACTCATGCCAACCCATGGCCCCCACCCATCACCCAATGTCCTTTCTCCCTCCATTCCAATTCACCTAGTACCCACACTCAATCCGCTCAATTGCATAATCAGTCAGGCAGCACAATCCATTTGATTGACAGGTCCAACTGATTACAGAATAGAAATGTTTGTTCTCATAAGAGGTTAGTTGAGGGAATTTCAATATATTGAATCTTTTAATCAATGAGCATGTTTTTTAATGTAGTGACATAATCAATAGATGAATAACTCTCTTATCTCAGCATGGCTCCTGAGGTTGGCTCATCGTAAGTACTAGACGAGTTGGAATGCAGTGGTAAGGGGAACAGTTGGGGATCAAAGGTTGACTGACGTGACTTGTCACTCAGTTGGCATGGGGTTATAAAGGGCTACGGGGATGATTAGGGGCATGGATTAGCGTCAAGTGTATGATGTGGCCATGAGAGGAGTAGCAGGGCATAGGGTGGCTTCGGGAAAAGGAGGGGCTATAGGGATGGGCAGAGGGGCATAAAGTGACAGAGTGGGCATTAGGGGTCATGGGGTGATTAGAGGAAGAGCAAATATCAGGGGTCTTAGAGTGTGGGTGAGGGTCATGAGGTTGCATGGATGGGACCTGGGGTGTGTCTGTTGAGGTTTGAGGGGTGAGGGCCATTTTCTTTGTTCATCTTTTGAATAAGCTCAAAATGCCAGTTCACAAGGGCAGCCATTCCCGACACCGTTTCCCCACCCCCCTACCCTGCCAATCCCCAACACATTTTCCAAGGTGAAGTTCATGGAGCCAGGAATGTCTTGCCTCAACATTACTGGAGCAGGAGCTGAAATCCATGCCTTCATGTATGGCGAGACTTATAAGAACATAAGAACGAGGAGCAGGAGTAGGCCATCTGGGCCCTCGAGCCTGCTCCACCATTCAATGAGATCATGGCTGATCTTTTGTGGACTCAGCTCCACTTTCCGGCCTGAACACCATAACCCTTAATCCCTTTATTCTTCAAAAAACTATCTTAAAAACATTTAAAGAAGGAGCCTCTACTGCTTCACTGGGAAAGGAATTCCATAGATTCACAACCCTTTGGGTGAAGAAGTTTCTCCTAAACTCAGTCCTAAATCTACTTCCCCTTATTTTGAGGCTATGCCCCCTAGTTCTGCTTTCACCCACCCGTGGACACAACCTGCCCGCATCTATCCTGTATATTCCCTTCATAATCTTATATGTTTATAAGATCCCCCCTCATACTTCTAAATTCCAACGAGTACAGTCCCAGTCTACTCAACCTCTCCTCGTAATCCAACCCCTTCAGCTCTGGGATTAACCTAGTGAATCTCCTCTGCACACCCTCCAGTGCCAGTACGTCCTTTCTCAAGTAAGGAGACCAAAACTGAACACAATACTCCAGGTGTGGCCTCACTAACACCTTATACAATTGCAGCATAACCTCCCTAGTCTTAAACTCCATCCCTCTAGCAATGAAGGACAAAATTCTATTTGCCTTCTTAATCACCTGTTGCCCCTGTAAACCAACATTTTGCGCTCATGCACTAGCACACCCAGGTCTCTCTGCACAGCAGCATGTTTTAATATTTTATCATTTAAATAATAATCCCTTTTGCTGTTATTCCTACCAAAATGGATAACCTCACATTTGTCAACATTGTATTCTATCTGCCAGACCCTAGCCCATTCACTTAGCCTATCCAAATCCCTCTGCAGACTTCCAGTATCCTCTGCACTTTTTGCTTTACCACTTATCTTAGTGTCGTCTGCAAACTTGGACACATTGCCCTTGGTCCCGAGCTCCAAATCATCTATGTAAATTGTGAACAGTTGTGGGCCCAACACTGATCCCTGAGGGACACCACTAGCTACTGATTGCCAACCAGAGAAACACCCATTAATCCCCACTCTTTGCTTTCTATTAATTAACCAATCCTCTATCCATGCTACTACTTTCCCCTTAATGCCATGCATCTTTATCTTATGCACCAACCTTTTGTGTGGCACCTTGTCAAAGGCTTTCTGGAAATCCAGATATACCACATCCATTGGCTCCCCGTTATCTACCGCACTGTTAATGTCCTCAAAATATTCCACTAAATTAGTTAGGCATGACCTGCCCTTTATGAACCCATGCTGCATCGGCCCAATGGGACAATTTCCATCCAGATGCCTCGCTATTTCTTCCTTGATGATAGATTCCAGCATCTTCCCTACTACCGAAGTTAAGCTCACTGGCCTATAATTACCCGCTTTCTGCCTACCTCCTTTTTTAAACAGTGGTGTCACGTTTGCTAATTTCCAATCCGCCGGGACCACCCCAGAGTCTTGTGAATTTTGGTAAATTATCACTAGTGCATTTGCAATTTCCCTAGCCATCTCTTTTAGCACTCTGGGATGCATTCCATCAGGTCCAGGAGACTTGTCTACCTTTAGCCCCATTAGCTTGCCCATCACTACCTACTTGGTGATAACAATCCTCTCAAGGTCCTCACCTGTCATAGCCCCATTTCCATCAGTCACTGGCATGTTATTTGTGTCTTCCACTGTGAAGACCGACCCAAAAAACATGTTCAGCTCCTCAGCCATTTCATCATCTCCCATTATTAAATCTCCCCTCTCATCCGCTAAAGGACCAATATTTACCTCAGCCACTCTTTTTTGTTTTATGTATTTGTAGAAACTTTTACTATCTGTTTTTATATTCTGAGCAAGTTTACTCTCATAATCTATCTTACTCTTCTTTATAGCTTTTTTAGTAGCTTTCTGTTGCCCCCTAAAGATTTCCCAGTCCTCTAGTCTCCCACTGATCTTTGCTACTTTGGATGTTTTTTCCTTCAATTTGATACTCTCCCTTATTTCCTTAGATATCCACGGTCGATTTTCCCTCTTTTTACCGTACTTCCTTTTTGTTGGTATAAACCTTTGCTGAGCACTGTGAAAACTCACTTGGAAGGTTCTCCACTGTTCCTCAACTGTTTCACCATAAAGTCTTTGCTCCCAGTCTACCTTAGCTAGTTCTTCTCTCATCCCATTGTAATCTCCTTTGTTTAAGCACAAAACACTCGTGCTTGATTTTACCTTCTCACCCTCCATCTGTATTTTAAATTCCACCGTATTGTGATCGCTCCTTCCGAGAGGATCCCGAAATATGAGATCATGAATCAATCCTGTCTTATTACACAGGACCAGATCTAGGACCGCTTGTTCCTCGTAGGTTCCATTACATACTGTTCTAGGAAACTATCGCGGCTACATTCTATAAACTGCTCCTCAAGGCTGCCTTGACCAACCTGGTTAAACCAATCGACAGGTAGATTAAAATCCCCCATGATAACTGCTGTACCATTTCTACATGCATCAGTTATTTCTTTGTTTATTGCCTGCCCCACCATAATGCTACTATTTGGTGGCCTATAGATTACTCCTATCAGTAACTTTTTCGCCTTACTATTCCTGATTTCCACCCAAATGGATTCAACCTTATCCTCCATAGCACCGATGTCATCCCTTACTGTTGCCCGGATGTCATCCTTAAATAACAGAGCTACACCACCTCCCTTACCATCCACTCTGTCCTTCCGAAAAGTTTGATACCCTCGGATATTTAACTCCCAGTCCAGACCCACATCCTTTAACCATGTTTCAGTAATCATAGTCATTCACAATGATTTGCGCCATCAACTCATTTACCTTATTCCGAATACTACGAGCATTCAGGTAAAGTACACTTATGTTGGCTTTTTTACCTCTGTTCTGAATCCTAACACCTCGATCAGTAACCTCTCCTAAGTTATATTTCCTCTTAACCTTTCTCCTAATTTTCCTTGTCGTTGAACCCATATCTTCATGTAACAATCTGCCGCGTCGCTTACCATTAATGTTTTCACTTCCCGTTTTATTTCTTTTAGTATTCCTGGTCCTATTCACTGAGCTCCCCTCAGTCACTGTACCTTGTACTGTCGCCCTTTGTGATTTTTGACTATGGCTTCTCTGCCTTACACTTTCCCCCTTACTGCCTTTTATTTCTGTCCCTGTTTTACTACCTTCCAACCTCCTGCATCGGTTCCCATCCCCCTGCCACATTAGTTTAAACTCTCCCCAACAGCTCTAGCAAACACCCCCCCCCCCCCCCCCCCCCCCCAGGACATCGGTTCCAGTCCTGCCCAGGTGCAGACCGTCCGGTTTGTCCTGGTCCCACCTCCCCCAGAACCGGTTCCAATGTCCCAGGAATTTGAATCCGTCCCTCTTGCACCATCTCTCGAGCCACGCATTCATCCTATCTATCCTGACATTCCTACTCTGACTAGCTCGTGGCACTGGTAGCAATCCTGAGATTACTACCTTTGAGGTCCTACTTTTTAGTTTAACTCCTAGCTCCCTAAATTCAGCTTGTAGGACCTCGTCCCGTTTTATACCTATATCGTTGGTGCCTATGTGCACCACGACAGCTGGCTGTTCACCCTCCCCCCCCCGGAATTTCCTGCAGCCGCTCCGAGACATCCTTGACCCTTGCACCAGGGAGGCAACATACCATCCTGGAGTCTCGATTGCGTCCGCAGAACCGCCTGTCTATTCGCCTTACAATTGAGTCCCCTATCACTATAGCCCTGCCATTCTTCTTCCTGCCCAGCTGCACAGCAGAGCCAGCCACTGTGCCATGAACCTGGCTGCTGCTGCCTTCCCCTGGTGAGCCATCTCCCTCAACAGTATCCAAAGCGGTATATCTGTTTTGCAGGGAGATGACCGCAGAGGACACCTGCACTACCTTCCTACTCTTGCTCTGTCTTTTGGTCACCCATTTTCTATCTCCCTCAGTACCTTTCACCTGCGGAGTGACCAACTCGCTAAACGTGCTATCCACGACGTCCTCAGCATCGCGGATGCACCAAAGTGTGTCCATCCGCAGCTTCAGAGCCGTCAAGCGGTCTAACAGGAGCTGCAACTGGACACACTTCTTTCATGTGAAGGAGCCAGGGACAGTGGACGTGTCCCTGAGCTCCCACATCACACACGAGGAGCATGACATGGGTCTGCGATCTCCTGCCATGTCTTAAACCTTCGGTTAACTTCAACAACTACAATTTCAATAAAAAAAACAACAAAGAAAAAATAAATAAATATACCAATGAAAAGATACAGAAAAACAGAAACACTACTTACCAGTCACTTACCAGGGATAAAAAGCACTTCCTCCCCACCCAACTTCGAATTCCCACCTAGATTCAAATTCCCAAACTCACTCTTAGCTGTGTCTCACTCTGGCTCTGTCTTCTCTGGCTCACCGGGAGAACTCACTGGGAGTGAGTTTACAAGTTGCTCTTTTTAAACTGTCCTGAATTGACTCCCCTCCCCCACCTGCTTTTAGATCAAGGTAGATTTAAGTGACTGACACTTAACTGCCAACCAGTTATGTGAGTGGGTGGGGCAGCCCGTGTTAACCTACACTGCACAATTCTAGCTTAATTTAAATTAATTTAAACTCCTGAAATTTAAAAGGAGCTGCCTTACTGATTTGATTCAATTCCCACCTAGATTCAAATTCCCAAACTCACTCTTAGCTGTGTCTCACTCCTGGCTCTGTCTTCTCTGGCTCACTGGGAGAACTTCATCAGTTATTTCACAAATAGAGAAATGCTGAAGCTGCTGGAACAAGGAGGGGATCAGAATGAAAATAAAGGGATTGGTATATTAATGAGCAGCTATTAAATCCGCAGTGCTTAATGATGTCCAGTGCAAAGGAAGGGTCGGGCAGCATGGTGGCGCAGTGGTTAGAATTGCTGCCTCACGGCGTCGAGGTCCCAGGTTTGATCCTGGCTCTGGGTCACTGTCCATGTGGAGTTTGCACATTCTCCCCATGTTTGCGTGGGTTTCGCCACCACAACCCAAAGATGTGCAGGGTAGGTGGATTGGCCACGCTACATTGCCCCTTAATTGGAAAAAATATTAATTCAGTACTCTAAGTTATAAAAAGGAAAGGAGGGGGTCAATCATTAAACTATCCTTATAGGCCAGGATCATTGTATTGGGACTGTAATGTTCATTCTGAAAACAGGAGTTTGTTTTCAAAGATCTGTAGAGGAGGTGTAAGCTGTTTAATTGGCAGCCCCACTCCTAGACAGGGAAAGGTTTGAGGTTGAGATCCCCACCATTTCCTGCGGACACCAAAAACAAAAGAAAGGAAAACACTTGATTTAAGGTCAGTTCCAGCAGTGGTTGCTAAGTGTGGCAAGGAGGAAGTATGTCTCTTTTAAGAGGAAAGCTGGCTCAAGCTTAAATAGATAGTCACATTTCAGAAACAAAAGCTGCCCAAGAAAAATGAATACGTTTTTAGCCTAATCGTGGCATCAGCGTCGACCAATAGATCTGACTGGGTTGATGAAAAGGCAGTTGGGTCCTGCTTTGTCATTAAAATTATTCATTATTCTGGGATTATCCTGCAATGCAAAGAAAACCCTGACTTCTTTGCTCGGCTGCAAACAGTCTTCTTAAACCCCTTCCCCCAGCTCCCGTGCCTCATCCATCCAAACTTCCAGAAGCAGTGCAAGGATCGCCTGAATTTCTTTGGGATGAAGTGAGGGAACCGACGAGAGGGAAAAAGATACTTGACCTCATCCTCACCAGTCTACCTGTTGCAGATGGATCTGGACATGACAGTGCCAGAGTGACCATGGCACAGTCCTTGTGGAGACAAAGTCCCGTCATCGCATGAAGGATATCCTCCATTGTGTGGTATTACTGCCGTGCTAAATGGCAGAGATTTTGAACAGATCGAGCAACTCAAAGCTGGTCATCCATGAGGCGCTGTGGGCCATCAACAGCAGCAGAATTCTATGTGGTCTCGATCTGGACCTCTTGGCTGGGCATATGCCCTACTCTGCCATTACCACCAGATGAAGGGATCAATCCTTGTTCAATGAAGAGTGCAGGAGGAAATGCCAGAAGCAGCACCAGGTATACTGAGAAATAAAGTGTCAGCCTAGTGAAGCTACAACGCAGGACTACTTGCATGCCAAGTGAAGGCAGCATGTGTAGACAGAGCTAAGCCATCCCATACAACCAGAGGATTAGATCTAAGCTCTGCAGTCCTGCAATATCCAGGCGAACATGGTGGTGGACAACTAAACAATTAACAGCAGGTGGAAGCTCTGCAAATATCCCCAATCAAAGATGGAAGAACCCAGCATATCAGTGCAAAAGACAAGGCTGAAGCAATTGCAACCACCTTCAGCAAGGGGTACTATTTGGATGATCCATCTCGGCCTCCTCTGGAGGTCCCCAACATCAGAGATACCATTCTTTAGCCAATTTGATTTACTCCACGTGATATAAAGAAACGGCTGGAGGCACTGGATACTGCCCAGGAAAAGTATGGGCCCTGACAACACTCTTGTAACAGTACTGAAGACATGTACTCCATAACTAGCTACACTCCCACCCCCCAAGTTATTCCAGTACAGCTACAATACTAGCATCTACCCAGCAATGTGAAAAGGTGCCCAGTTTTTTCCTGTCCCCCAAAACAGGACAAATCCAACCTGGCCAATTACAGCCCCATCTACTCTCAATCATGAAGAAAGTGATGCACGGGGTCATCAATAGTGCAATCTACTGGCACTTACTCAGCAATAACCTGCTCACTGACACTCAATTTGGGTTTTCCAGGGTCACTCAGCTCCTCACCTTATTACAGCCTTGGTTCTAGGAGCCCAAAGGAAACTGGAGTCAACGGGAATCAGGCAGTCATACCTGGCACAAAGGAAGATTGTTGCGCTTGTTAGAGGTCAATCATTTCAGTCCCAGGTTATCACTTTGAGAGTTCCTCAAGGTAGTGTCCGACGCCCAACAATCCTCAACTGCTTCATCAATTACCTTCTTTCTATAATTAGGTCAGAAGTGGGGATCTTCACCAATGATTGTACAACCTTCAGCACCATTCGCTACTCCTCAGATGCTGAAACAGTCTGTGCCCATGTGCAGAAAGACCTGGACAACATTCAGGCTTGGGCTGATAGGTGGCAAGTAACATTTGTGCCACACAAATACCAGGCAATGGCCATTTGAAACTAGAGAGAATCCAACATAGGAACCCCATATTCTCCCCATGACATTCAATGGCATAACCATAGCTGAATGCCCCACTATCAACATCCTGACCAGACACTGAACTGGAATAGCCATACAATCTACATTGCACAAATCAGTGTGATAGGACAGTCTTCCTTGCCTGGATGAGATTAGCTCCAAAACATTTAAGAAGCTCAATACTAAGGGCAAAGTAGCCTGGTCTGGTTGATTGACACCATAGTCACAATCTTCAACATCCACCTCTTCCACTACTCATGCACGATAGCAGTAGCATATACCATCGACAAGATGCACAGCAGCAACTCATCAAGGTTCCTTCGACAGAATCTTCCAAACCCATGACCTCTTTCACCACAAATATGAGGAGAGCAGATGCATTGAAATATCACCACCTGCAAGTTCACCTCTAAGTCACACATTATCCTGACCTGGAACTATATTGCTGTTCCATCGCTGTCACTTTTTCTTGTGTAGTTTTGGTCTCCTTATTCAAAGAAGAATATTCTTGCATTGGAATCAGTTCAGAGAAGGTTCACTAGGTTAATTCTTGGAATGAAGATGTTGTCTTATGAGGAAAATTTGAGCAGATTGGACCTAAACTTATCAGACGTCAGAAGATTGGGAGGTGATCTTATTGAAACATGTACAATTCGAAGAGTTGTTGACAAGGCTGTTGCTTGCCCTCATGGGAGAAATATAGAATTAGGGACAAAGTTTAGAAATAAGGAGTATCCCATTGATACTGAGATGAGGAGAAATTTGTACTCAGAGGGGTGAGTCTTTGGAATTCTGTTCCACAGAGAACAGTGGAGGCTGGGTCATCGAACATATTCAAGGTTGAGTTAGACACATTTTTGAACTACAAGGGAATTGGGGTGTTGGGGGCAGGAGGACAGGGAGTTAAGGCAACATCATATCAACCATGATGTTATTTAATGGAAGAACAGGATCAAGAGACTGAACGACTTTCCCTAATCATGTTGATGGAATATGTTCACCAAAATACTATAGTCTACATATGTTGGTAGTTATCTAGCTGACTTTAAACAACACCTCTACTTGTGTTCTATGAAGTTTTCAATGAAGAGGATATTATTAAGAGGACATCATAAGCAGGCACCACAAGCATTAAGGCTATGGTCATCTGCAATCAGCTTCGTTGGGTTGGTCATATAGTTTGGATGTCAGATACCAGGGTCTGAACACAAGCCTTCTTCCCCCAGCTCAGTCAGGGCCGAAGCACCAAAAGAGGACAAAATAAACAATTGAAGGATGTGCTGAAAGCCAACATGAAGAAATGCAAAATTGACATCAACTCCTGGGAGACCATCACTTTGGATAAAACCAGATGGCTGCAAAGTCTGTGAGAAGTGCCCCAACATTTTGAGACCCAATAATGAGAAAGTTAAGAAGAAAACAAAACGGGAACAGAACATACCTTGACCCGAACTGATAACACATGACCAGACATCCCATGACAACAAATGCCCTTTGTGCCATAAAATCTGCACATCCCAAATTGACTTCATCTGCCATCTTTGGACAGCAAGGTAGCACAAGTGGATAGCACCGTGGCTTCACAGTGCCAGGGTGCCAGGGTACTAGGTTCGATTCCCTGCTGGGTCACTGTCTGTGTGGAATCTGCACATTCTCCCCGTGTCTGCGTGGGTTTCCTCCGGGTGCTCCGGTTTCCTCCCACAGTCCAAGGACATGCAGGTTAAGTGGATTGGCCATGATAAATTGCCCTTAGTGACCAAAAAGGTTAGGAGGGGTTATTGGGTTATGGTGATAGGGTGGAAGTGAGGGCTTAAGTGGGTCGGTGCAGACTCGATGGGCCGAATGGCCTTCTTCTGCACTGTATGTTCTGTGTTCTATGGAGCATAATTGTCAATAATAATAGTGTCATTGAAGAACTGGCCTAATGTGGTCTGCCCTACTTGAATTTTACAGAAAACCACAAAGAACAAAGTTTTGTGGAAAAGTTCTTTAAGATTGGATACAAATGAAGTCCATTGTCATTTATGTATAATTGTTATCTGCACATACAATGAACCAAATACTACCATTTTATTTTTTGTGTACACATTGAATATTCCTTTATTACATTACGTTTAATATATATTCTTTAGTTAAATATTATAATTCAGATTCGCCTATCAGCGCTATCTGGGCAATCACCAACATTAGTGCCATCTTCAAGTTCATTAGAAAATATTTGGTTCAGAGTTGTCCCAATAAAGCATTCCTGCTCCTGATTAGAATATATGTACCATCAGAATGAATGGTTCTGTTATACTTAACTGCATCCCTCATATTAAGGTATTTTTATGTTATTTTCATTTATATTCATTCAAGGGATATGGGCATTGCTGACAAAGCCAGCATTTATTTCCCATCTCTAATTGCCCGAGAAGGTGGCAGTGAGCTGCCTTCTTGAACTGCTGTGTAAACAAATCTTCACAAGCGCCAGCTTTGTATAGATTACAGCGTTGTAGATAATAACGTTATACTCAAGCATGTTTATAAGCAACTTTCTTAATTTCAATCTTGCATATTGTCATGTGAATGTGACCTCATTACATTGAGATTGCAGGCTTGAGACTATGCCTTTCATTATGATATGTTCTGTAATTATTCCAAATGACTTCTGATTAATTGAAAATATGCAGGCCTGCAAAAGTTCAGAATTGAACAGCTCCAGCTGCCTTTTTCCATAACATTGCAGCAAGCGTTCAGAGGGCACTGATATTTTAAGGCATTCTTTATAAAGTTGTGTATGCTTTTACAACATCGAGCACATAGAGCAATTGTCTTTATTTTTGAGATCTATAAGCACCTGTGAGAATGCAATCTGGTGAACTACATAGGCTTACATATATTACATAGGATATTTGGCACAGAAACAGGTCATCCAGCCTAGCCAGTACATGTCAGCATTTATATTCCACTCAAACCTCCTTCCATCTTTCCTTGTCTAAATCTATCATTGCAACCCGCTAGTCCATTCCGTTTCCTCACATATGATAGTCTACCTTCCTCTTAAATGTGTCTAATCTATTTGCTTCAGCCTCTTCCTGTAGTATTGAGTTCTTCATTCTCACAACTCTCTGTGTAAACTGCTAGAAAGATATCAACAAACAATAGTCTGGGTGGAGAGAGAAGGGAGCTAACGTTTCAGAGCTTTGAGAAAGAGTCATCCAGGCTCAAAACATTAGCCCCCTTCTCTCTCTGCAAATGGGGTCAGACTTGCTGAGAAAGTCCGGTATTTTCTGTTTTTGTTTCAGAATCCAGCATCTGCAGTAATTTGCTTTTATTGACAATAGCATGGGACACATTTGATAACCTTTTTACAGCAACAGTACGGCATTAGTGGCTATAATAAGCTATCTCTAAAAATGTGCAGATTTTGCAGAGCCTTAAGTGTTCGTCTAATGTTTCTATATGCTGTGTCAACGATAATATCATTTCTGGCATGAGCTGATGCCAAAAGCATTATTTTGAGTGGGTACCACAGGGATATGGCTTTAGATTATTCTGCCACTGGTCCACATGTATCACTCATCATTCCTGAGCTGTTCTCGTGGGCAGGCAATCTGTATCAAGGTTTCTGCTAATGCCACTCCTGAGTCAGCTGTATGAATCTCATCCAATACGATCCATCTTGTAATTGTCCCTCCCTTCCTGTGGGAAGCAACAAGCCTCTCCTTAATGCATTCCCTGCGTCACAGCAGGAATGAAGAGCTCATTCTCATGACCTATGAAGGAGTAACCTGTTACACCAAATGAACCAACGCTGTAATTTCACTCTAATCCCACATTAACAAAAAACTGCTCGATAATAAAGAGTTCTCTATTTTGATAATTACAACAAAAGCTTCTGGGCAAATGAAATGAAATGAAATTGAAAATCGCTTATTGTCACAAGTAGGCTTCAAATGAAGTTACTGTGAAAAGTCCCTAGTCGCCACATTCCGGTGCCTGTTCGGGGAGACTGGTACAGGAATTGAACCGTGCTGCTGGCCTGCCTTGGTCTGCTTTCAAAGCCAGCGACTTAGCCCTGTGCTAAATGGACCTGCCTGCAAAATACTCTTTGCTTGTCACATTATTCTCATAATTCTGCTTAATTTGTCATGCTATCTTTCAGTCAGTTATCATAAAAAAACAATTCCTGTTTACTAATGATGGGATTTTGTGGCGGGGGACGAGCGAGCTATTCAAACGTTGTAGACTTTGGCGGGACTGGAAGATCCCACCAACGGCCAATTGTGAGCAGCCTCTGCCTTGGGAAAACCTGCCATGTGGGGAGACTGGAAAATTCCAGCCCAAGTATCTGTTTATTAAGTTCCGTTCCCGTGACTGTTTTATTAATAAAATCAAAAGGAACATAATAATTTCTATGACTTTATATAATATCCTTCTAATTTAATGTGATTGGTGCTGTACTTATTAAAAATGGTAAAAAGCCAAAGTTATTCTCGGTAGAACATACAAACAACCATAACCCTCGGCCCCGCAAACATTAAAACTCTGTGATGTGGAGATTGAACCACACCAAAATGAGCAGGATAATGCCACAAAACTGGTGGTAGGCTGGAAGATTGGGAATGTTTGAGAACCAGCCAAGGATGACAAAAAGAACAAAGAAGGAGAAATTGGAGACGGTCCACAACAGAAGAGAGCGGGGGATGACAGGAGGGGGAGGCCCGGACCTCTGGGCTCTCACATCCGTCGCGCAACCTTCTAGCGCCTGCAGGTACAACTGGAGTAGTCCCACCGCTTTTAGTTGCAAGAGATCATGTTGACAATGCGTGGTACCCAGGCCAACACTGAACACGTGGCATCCATGGTGGAAGACTTGGGTCAAAAAGTCACAGCCATGTGTCAAGACGTCCAAGGCTTGGGGCACACTGTGCGGTCGATGGCTGAGGCTCAGGAGAGGGGAGCCCAGTCACAGGCAGCCATGTACCAGACCCACATGGTCATTGCTGCGGTGCTGAAGGCATCGAGAGCTTTGGCCAGGCATTGACTGACCTTAGCCCGTCACAGAGAGACATGACCGAAGCGTAGAGGGACATGACGTATTTGCTGAGGGACATGGCCCAGTCTCTGTGCTCCATGGTTGAGCGCATCGAGACCTGGATTGAAACAAGAGCGGGATTCCAAGACTGGCAGAGCTATGTGACGGTGGAGTCTCCTGAGCTCACTCCAGCCTCACCTCTGTCCCATAGAGTAGCCTAGGGACCATCGGGCACGCTGAGGGAGGAGGAGGGGAGGAGGTGATGTGGCCCATGCTGGTACCTCCCACGCCTAGAAGGAATGGTAGGCCACATAAAATAAAGATGTTAGACACCAGTTACGTTTGCACGGGTGCAGAACACAGGTTAGAGGTAGGGACCAGGGCTCAAGAATTGTTTCTAGTCATTATTAAACACCATTTTACCAACATTCCAACCTGCCTCAATCCTCTGTCTGAAGGGTTGGGCTGGGTGTAGAGGGCAGGCCAGGTGGGAGGTGTGGGAGGTTGGCGGTGTGGGATGTGGGTGTTGGAGGATGGCACGGGCAGGGCACCCAGGACAATTTAACGTTCCGCCTGGGGTCACCCACATAGGTGGCAGGGAATGAGGCCAGGAGTGTGAGGTTCTCTTGTAGGACATCCTACCCAGTGAGTGACCCAATTCACGGTGAGTCATCATCATCCACCGTCCCGTGGACAAGACCCACTGATACTACCAACCCAGGGCCAACACACTCTGGTAGGATCCTCGGAGGGGGATGGGGAGCTGGGGTGGCAGGATGGTGTGAAGGGAAGAGAGACAGTGGTGGTAAAGTGAAGAGAGGAGGACTGTGGAGGATATGAGCTGCTAACGAGAAGGGGGACCACTTGGAAGGAGTTTGGGGGGAGGTATGGAGAGGACGGACAGGTTGGTTGAGCAGCCGCTTCCAGGCCCTTTAGTATGCAAATCTGGAGGTGATGAGGTTGTCCCGTGTGCAGCAATCATGGAGGCCACGTTAGGTGGCTTGCAATGCTAGCCTGGGCTCCATGCCTGGTTCTTCCTGGCCCTCCTCCTCATCCTCCTCGTCAGATGAGGCCTGGCATTGTTCCTCCTCCTCCTCCAGTATGTACTCCCTCTGCTGTGCGATGTTGTGCAGGATGGAACAGGCCAGCACCATGTTAGAGAACTCGTGGGGCTATGTTGGAGCACCCGACTGGAGCAGTCCAGGCATCGGAAGCACATTGTGAAGCCGATGCACTGCTCAATGATGATCTTGGTTGCTGCATGTGTGTCGTTATAGCATTTTTCCGCAACAGTCTGGGACCTCCTGACAGGCATCATTAGCGAAGACCTCAGTGGGTAACCCTTTTCATCCAAGAGCCAATCATTCACCCGAGGGAGCTCCTCGAAGGTGCTGGGAAGCGACGGGTTCACCAGGATGTATGGTTCTGCTCGCTGCCAAGGTCCCGGGAGCAAACATGCATGATGTGCAGCTGGTGGTCACACACCAATTGCATATTCAAGGATATTCCTATTGATGAAGGGCACCCCCTGATGAGCCAGTGCTCGTAGGGGGAAATGTGTGCCATTGATCATCCCCTGGACCTGGGACATGCCAGCGATAGCAGCAAATCCTGTTGCCTGGGCTCCTGGTGTGCCTGGTCCAGACTTAAGTTTATATAGTCCATTGCCCGGGCGCATAGGGCATCCGTAACAGTGCAGTTGCACCTGTGTACGGATGTCTGCGAGATCCCAGATAGGTCCCCACCTGGCCCCTGGAAAGACCCAGAGGCATAAAAGATCAGGGAAGGCAGCATGGTGGTACAGTGGTTAGCACTGCTGCCTCACGGCGCCGTGGTCCCAAGTTCGATCCAGGCCCTGGGTCACTATCTGTGTGGAGTTTGCACTTTCTCCCCGTGTTTGCGTGGGTTTTGCCCCCACAACACAAAAAATGTGCAGGTGAAGTGGATTGGCCACGCTAAATTGCCCCTTAATTGGAAAAAATGATTGGGTATTCTAAATTTTTTTAAAAAGTTCAGGGCGACCGTCACCTTGATGGTCACCAAGTGGTATCTTCCTCCATACCACTGCGGTTCCAGGTGCGCCACCATAGTTAGTTGCGAATATATATATTTATATAGCTATGTTTATATAGTACATGTGGATTACATAATATTTACTGCAGGTGCCTTTGTCTTAGAAAACTCACTTCAACAATGCACAACCCTGCATTGAGGAAATACACCATTTTACTCTCCATTTTTATCTTTTTGTCCATTTGGCGGCACAGTGGTTAGCACTGCTGCCTCACAGCACTAGGGACCTGGGTACAATTCTGTCCTTGGGTGACAGTGTGGAGATTGCACGTTCTCCCCGTGTCTGCGTGGGTTTCCTCCGGGTCCTCCCACAGACCAAAGGTGTGCAGGTTAGGTGGATTAGCCATGATAAATTGCCCCTTAGTGTTCCAAAGGTTTGGTGGGGTTACTGGGTCACGGGGGTAGGATGGGGGCGTGAGCCTCGGTAGGGGTCTCTTTCAGAGGGTCAGTGCAGGCTCATGGGCCAAATGGTCTCCCGCTGCACTGCAGTGATTCTATGATTACCCTTGCTCTTCTGAATGGTTGGCTGTGTGGGCAATACTAAAAGTGCTACACTTGTGCCACCTTGAGTGTTGAGACAGACTAGATGGGGGATATCAGATTAGATTCGTCCTCACCCTGCATTGCACCTGGCAGTGTTCCAACCTCCCACTCTTAAGTACTATTCCAGCTTTGCTTTTGATGACCCTGCCTGCTCTTAGCAGCAGCAAGTAGCAATGATACCAGCCCCTACTAGCTAACTCAGCACAGGTGAGAGATTGAATCTGAGTCTACCTGCTCCGAAGGTTTCAGCTAATCACTGTTCAGGCACAACTGGCTCACACCGTTGAATGGCATCCCAGGAGATCCAAAACATTTTAATGAATTTAAAGTTAGACTTTGCTTGTGAGTGGGGAAATATTTCATCTGTCTGTGAACACATGAAGGAAACATTAATGGGACATGGGTAATGCAAAATCCGCCGTGTTGTTTGCAATTGTGTAGTAAATGGTTTGCAGCCTCAAAAACAAGTTTCCAGATAAGACCGGAAAATAATTATCTCCAGTTGTTATTCCAAAGTCATTTGTATATGTTTGCCAAACATGAGATGCTAAAAAACTGATAATTAACATGCATTTGCAAGCATAACCATAAACAATCAATTAAATTCCAAAATATTTAACTGGTCAAATGTACCTTGTTCATCATAGTTTTGAGGGATGAGCCCTGTGGCTAACAAAATCCACAGGATAATAATTGATCTCAAGCCATACACTTATGAGCATGTGATCTTTGTTTCTGAGTTCCTATTAAGCTCTGACTCGAAAATTGGGTTGACAGTGATTTGTGGAATTGGTGATGATGCAATGGCCTGCTGCACACTTGACCATCTATTCTACCTCCTGAAATGTACTCTGCCTCTCGCACCTGACCTTGAAGCTATTGTCATTAAAAGCTGTCTTTTTGACCAAAGTTTTGACCATCTAGTTTGACGTCTTCTTTGGTTTGGGGTCAGGTTTTGGAAGTTAGCAACGTTGGAATGTTTTACAATAGTTAAAGGTGTTTTATCAATGATTGTTGCTTTTCATATCAAATGGAGTAGCAGTAAGTGTGAAATCTGATTGTTATTTTTCTAAAATGGGATATTTGATTGGAGTGAATTTAATGCTCATGATTACTGGAGGAACTGGGAGCGGCCATCCAAGAATAAAGGCTGCAGTATAATTTCCCTATCTCTGACCCAACATTCCGTGGAGAATGGCATCCCTAGTGGGAGCTTGGGTTCATGGTAATTTACCCGAGTCGGAATAACATTGCAAACAAGAGCCAATGCTCACATCTGACAAGGAACTGAAATTCAGACTTTAGATTCAAGGACAAACACTTTTTCAAGCCACTGAATGGAAATATATTGGAAACTCTTCATTATGCTTCTTGCGGCTTATAGTCGGGTCTGTAGAGAGTTTGAACAGCGTGCCCAAATTCATGGCAGCGGCATACTTAAAACAAAAATCAGAATCGCAATACATGACTGATCGTAAAGAAAGAACTTCTTCAAAATATCCTACAGTCAACAATGCAGTGCTTCTTCCTCAGCACTGCACTGGGTATGTGCTCAGGTCCTGGAATGGAGGGAGAGAAAGAGGTTGAACCCAAAAATTTCTAATTCAGAGGCAGGAATGCTACAAATGCAACAAGGCAGAGAAACACTAGGCAGTTCCTTAAGAAGTCTTATGAAGAGCATCATTTTCTTTGCAGCAGACTTGCTTGGGAAGAGGATTGTCTCTTGGTGCATCGGTCACACATTATAAAGTACGTTTGGACATGTTTATGATGGTAGCTCTGATTAAAAAAACATGTTGTCAATCCTCTGCCTTTTACAAGATATTTTAAAAAATAATGTCTAATTTAGGAACCTGTGTAAAATAAGCACATGCAGCTATAAATGCTTCAAATGTTCTTCTTTAGATCTGTAAATGTTTTTTGGCAAGCAGCCGGCATGTGTGTATGCATTCAGCATGTAACTTAAATTGATGTTTGCTTTTTTGCTGCTAAGGAACAAAGAGACTGGCAAACCAGTGTATACATTACAAGCTTGGTCTTAAAAGAATATGTGTACATTAAGTTTAATGTTTGTGAGTATTTGGGATTCAACTTCACAAACACAAAAACAGATATATATGCAACCGGGGACAACCACAATTAGATTACCAGATTGAATCTGTTTTATTCTGCATACTTCCCAAGCTACCAAGAAATGTTATATCCAAAATAGCTATATTTAACAGTAATCTACCATGAGAATGTATGCATGCCTTGCTGCTGTATTATGATTCTCTATGAGTGTATTTATACCAACTCAAGAACAATAATTGTGTCCAGGTTCCTGTCAGTCGTAAAGTGTTGATACAGCTTTCCCTGTTGGATCCTTACATGTCTGACTGTACAATTTTAAAATTTTGGGACTGCAGATGTGAATGCTTGAATTTTCAAAAATTATGAATGAGTTTTAAAAATACCAAGGGATCCAAGGGTGTAACTTTAAATCCAGATTGACTCAGCCATAGGGCAATTCTACACTCCATCAAGTGTCAAAACCAGGTGGTGTGTGATTTGTTCCTGTCTGGAGTCAGACTGAATATTGAATTATTCCGTCACTTTTTATTGCTGTGAAGAAGAAAAGACATCACATTAGTACAAATGGATCCTTAAATAGACAAGTGGCAACACGCTTAAAGTTACCTAAGTTCGAAAGAGATCTGGGGCGACATTCTCCGACCCCCCACCGGGTCGGAGAATCGCCGGGGGCTGGCGTGAATCCCGCCCCCGCCGGTTGCCGAAGTCTCCGGCACCGGAGATTCGGCGGGGGCGGGAATCGCGCCGCGCCGGTTGGCGGGCCCCCCGCTCAATTCTCCGGCCCGTATGGGCCGAAGTCCCGCCGATAAATTGCCTGTCCCGCCGGCGTAAATTAAATCACCTACCTTACCGGCGGGACAAGGTGGCCTGGCTCGCGATCGGGGCCCACCGATCCGCGGGCGGGCCTGTGCCGTGGGGGCACTCTTTCCCTTCCGCCTCCGCCACGGTCTCCACCATGGCGGAGGCGGAAGAGACTCCCTCCACTGCGCATGCATGGGAAACTGTCAGCGGCCGCTGACGCTCCCGCGCATGCGCCGCCCCGAGATGTCATTTCCGCGCCAGATGTCGGGGCAACAAAAGCCGTTTCCGCCAGCTGGCGGGGCGGAAATTCCTCCAGCCTCAATGTTGGGGCTTGGCCCCCAAAGATGAAGAGCATTCCGCACCTTTGGGACGGCGCGATGCCCGTCTGATTGGCGCCGTTTTGGGCGCCAGTCGGCGGACATCGCGCCGTTTCCGGAGAATTTCGCCCCTGGTTATTTAGGTACTTTCAAAGTTTCAACTGCACTTTGTAGCATATAGTACTTGCATGGGCATCATGATATTATGCAGGAACAATGTAGTATTCCTGTGATATATGATATTAAACAGGCACGATGCAGAATCCCTATGATATATGATATTAAACAGGAAAATGTAGAATCTTTATGATATGTGATATCAAGCAGGAAAAGTGTACAATCCCTATTCTGAGATGAGTGTTATTTTAATGTGTTCCAGTTGCTGTTTGTCACTCAGGCTATTTTTTTCTATCACTTTTACAGGCTGTCATATTCAATAGTGAACTATTCTGGACAATGTTTTCGATGCAAGGGAATCGGATGTTTCACTTTTTGTTCTTTCTTGCCTTTTCAAAGGTAGGGCCTTTGCAAATTTGCAAATATGTTGAAACCTATTTTGGCCTTACTCATTTGAGCTTCATTAATTCTACTGTGCTGCGCAACATTTGAATATGGCCAGTGTTCTTTTTTTTAAGAGAGAGATATGCCAGATTTGCATGAATTGTAAGGATGGTGCACATTTCTTGCATTGGTGGTGGACACTGTTTCTGTGCCTGTTTTATTTTGATAACATGCAAAGAACCCTTTCACCTCCATCGTGAGCATTGCTTAATCTGTCTGCAAATATCAGCACCATTGTTCTAATAAATGAAAAGATTCACACATACCCCGCTTCTCGAAATGCCAGCCAGTAATTCAGTTTGAGTGGTCATGTTTGAGTCAGTGCATGCTGCATATCCGAAGTAATGATATGACATGTTGAATTTCCTCAGTTTTACTCAGTAACCTCTATATTACAGCAATATTGACTCCTGGGAGGAATTTGGCACAGTTGGGGAGGTGAAGGAGGTGGTGATACAGGCGACAGTCTGGTGTCTGGGATCAATAAGCTCATTTCCTGGCACTTATGGAAATGCTTCTCAAAACAATGTAAATGATCGAGCATAATATAAATGTTGCTGGCAAAGAGATGCATGAAAGCTTGATGGGAGTATAATTTACTTTAATCTCACCTCCACTGTCTGTACACATTTATGTCAATATGTTTGTTTTGCAGCAGTTTTCAGCAGCCGACACTGAGAACAATACAGAAAGTTCACCAGTGGAACTGCACCGTGGACTTAGCTTCACCAGGCATAACATAATGACTGCACAGTATGAGTGTTACCAAAAGATTATGCAGGCTCCCGTGCTCAAAGTAAATGGTAAAGTAAAGTGACTGTTTTACATATAATGCGCATGTGTCAGCGATTGCTTTTCTAGTCAAGGTTCTGTCTCATTGCCAACAGTACATTCTAACGAACCCATTGCTCAATTGACACTACTCGTTTTTACATTGGCGGCAAAACAGTCCAATTTTTGGTAACAAATTAAAGGCATGTGACTGCAATTTAAAGTGATCAGTTGGCATTGTTTTTGACATTTACAGGATGAGGCATGGTTGAAGAGGAAATATTAATATAGCAAGTCATTCCTACTAAGCAATCAGCATCAATATGAAGTGCTTTCAGCTTGTTATGTAACGCCTAAGTGGAGCTGCCCAAGTCAGATCTCGGGAACAGGTGTGAGGCCAGATTAGGGAGGTAGTCTCACATAGTTTAGGCTTTGCAGCAGCGGCTGTACAGTTATCATTGGCGGATGGGGAACCTTTTAACCTTCATTTTTATTTTTAGTAAGGAGTCATTAAAACTGGCATGAGGATGCCATTGAATGGAGCACTGCCCATGCTCCCGCAGACCTCTGATTTCCCTGATTAGAGACTGACTGAGAAGTCGACAGTACAGCACAGCTATTGGTTTCAAACTGGAACTTCTTATATAGCAATGCTTCCTTTCCATGTATCTCTCAGTTCTGGTTACTGTCACTTTCAAAAGCTGCAAAAGGTGTGCGAGGGCGAAAGGATGCTGCGCAGTGATGGATTCAAGGGTGCAGGGTGCCCCACCCCATCCCCGCCTCATCAGATTGTTGGCCTAAATGCCAAATCTGTTTTGACAGAAATCAGAGTGGAGTTGTGAGGATCTCTGGCACTTTGGCAGTGTTCTTGCAATCTAAAGACTCTAGCTGTGAACTTCCTGGGAGCTGTTTCCCTTTCACTGATGTGAATTCAACTAAATTGTGTCAGAGATCACGTTTACCCATGATGTGGAGATGCCGGCGTTGGAGTAGGGTGGGCACAGTAAGAAGTCTTACAACACTAGGTTAAAGTCCGACAGTTTTGTTTGGAGTCACTAGCTTTCGGAGCACAGCTTCTTCATCAGGTGACTCGCCTGAGGAAGGAGCTGCGCTCCGAAAGCTAGTGACTCCAAACAAATCTGTTAAACTTTAACCTGGTGTTGTAAGACTTCTTACTGTGTTTACCCATGGAAACATGGTTTCCACTCTTACTTCTGGTGACACCTACCGCTCCTACTCCACACACACACCATCCTTGCCTTGCTGTTACTTCACTGCCTTGGAATGCCCTGCCTAACAGCAGCAAGGGTATATCTTTGCCACTAACTACTGCAGGAGTTCAAGGAGACCTTCACACCAATATCTTAAGGATGGTGAGTGATGGGCAGTAAATGCCTCACTACCAAGTACCAAATCCCAACAACAAATCATTTTTTAAAAAAGCTCATTCATTTTTAAACATCAAAATTATGCCACAATATTGATTTTACTTTTCGGTTGTAAACAAAAATAAGAATTACAATCTCCAAAGTTTCATCTTCTACTGAGTCAGATTGCATCATCTCATTTGGAAATCCCCAAATAAACAAGAAGATAGATCATGTAAATGTGGAATTCTCCCACTCCGACCCCGGAAATTGGAGCCACTTGTTAGTTACGGAGTTAAAGAAGCTAAATGGAGTTGATCAACTAAGATCTGACTGCATAATGGAGCAAGCTGAGCAACCTCCCTCTGCTCCTGAGATCTCAAATAGGCAAAAAAAATGCAAATGCCAGAATCCAGAAATATCAGCAGAAATTGCTGGAAATGCAGAATAGGTCAATCAGCTGATGTAAAGAGAAAAGATGTGCTCTTGTTGTGGGTATGAACTCTCCATCAGAACTCAGAAAAATGTTTTGTTTTAAAGGATAAGTGCCATTTATTCTTTCCAATATTAACTCATTCACATATTTGTCCTTTTACTGGTTAGGTAATATTGTATCCATTGTCTTTACTTAGTGTTATCATAGAATCATAGAATTTACGGTGCAGAAGGAGGCCACTTGGCCCATCAAGGCTGCACCAGCCCTTGGAAAGGACACCATACTTAAGGCCACATCTCCACCCTACCCACATAACCCAGTAATCCCACCTAACCTTTTGGATACTAAGGGACAATTTAACATGGCCAATCAACCTAACACGCACATCTTTGGATTGTGGGGGGAAATCGGAACACCAGAAGGAAACCCACGGCAGACACAAGGGGCGTCATTCACCGACCCCCCCCCCCGCCAGGTCGGAGAATGGCCGTTGGCCGCCGTGAATCCCGCCCCCGCCGAAGTCTCCGGTACCGGAGATTGGGCGGGGGCGGGAATCGGGCCACGCCGGTTGGCGGGACCCCCCGCTCAATTCTCCGGCCCGGATGGGCCAAAGTCCCGCCCAGAAATTGCCTGTCCCGCCGGCGTAAATCAAAGCTGGTATTTACCGGCGGGACCAGGCGGCGTGGGCGGGCTCCAGGGTCCTGGGGGGGGCGCGGGGCGATCTGACCCCGGGGGGTGCCCCCACGGTGGCCTGGCCCGCGATCGGGGCCCACCGATCCGCGAGCGGGCCTGTGCCGTGGGGGCACTCTTTCCCTTCCGCCTCCGCCACGGTCTCCACCATGGCGGAGGAGGAAGTGACTCTCCCCACTGCGCATGCGCGGGAAACTGTCGGCGGCCGCTGACGCTCCCACGCATGCGCTGCATTTCCGCGCCAGCTGGCGGGGCACCAAACGCCATTTCCGCCAGCTGGCGGGGCAACAAATGCCATTTCCGCCAGCTGGCGGGGCGGAAATCCCTCCGCCGTCGGCCTAGCCCCTCAATGTTGGGGCTCGGCCCCCAAAGATGCGGAGCATTCCGCACCTTTGGGCCGGCGCGATGCCCGTCTGATTGGCGCCGTTTTTGGCGCCAGTCGGCGGACATCGCGCCGTTGGGGGAGAGTTTCGCCCAAGGAGGAAGTGCAAACTCAGACAGTCACCCGAAGCCAGAATTGAACCCAGATCCCTTGAGCTGTGAGGCAGCTTGCCACCCTGCCGCCCATAATTCTATTGGCAGAATAGTGCAGAAGAGATGGTATTCAGCCCATCATGTCTGTGCCAGCTCTTTCAAAGATGATCCAAATCATCCCACTTCCCTTTTCTGTCCCTTATGCCTGCATTTTTGTTTCCTTTTCAAATTTCTCTTATAGGTCAATCTTCTTGCATCAACCTTCCAAGCGGCGCATCAAAATAAAAATTTGCTAGTTTCGCACCTTTGATAATTATCTTAAATCTGTATTCTCTGGTTATTGACTTTCCTGCCGGGTTTCTCCTTATTTACTCTCATGAGGGGTTTTGATCAGGAATCATTTTGCACAAACATTTTTTTTTGTTTGGGAAGCAACACACCGAGGAAAACCATTTTGTCACCATGACATTTCACTGTGATGTACACCAGCGTAGCTTAAATTCAGGGAGGTCCCATTTTGCCACACGACCTCCCAAAAATTTGTCCTTGTCTTTCTTAAGGGAAATTTAGATAAGTACATGAGGGAGAAAGTAATAGAATGATATGTTGATATGCTGCACAGAAACATCAGCACAGACTGTGGGAATGACATATTCCTGTAAATTCTGATTCTCTGTAAACTAAGTTTTACCGTTCTTATAGTCATAATGACAGTGCAATTTTTTAAATAATGGGATTGGAATTATACTTGCCACAATACTACATTTGGAGAAATGTAACAGCAAATGATCTCAATGGATTACAAACATGCTCTAGTATTTTTTATAGTATTTTAAACAATCTTGTTTTTCCATCAGATACAAGTGCTGCCTGTAACAGGACCTGGGATGGGTGGCTGTGCTGGGAAGATACTCCTCCAGGGACAGTGGCTGTCCAGCATTGCCCAGACTATTTCCAAGACTTTGATCCATCAGGTATGGGCAAGATTACCATGTCATTACCAGCTGCAGTAATTCTAACTCAAACATTAAGCAATCTTCCGGTTCAAAGACTCCTCACGTCTACTTCGTTGACATCAGCAACAGTGCACCTTATATTTCTCTTTCTAACTCATCCTTACATGCATGACAAACACAGATGTCGGAAATTTGATGCTGCGACGTATTTGCTCTGATTTGAATATTTTCAAATCACTGAGTGGTTCACGGAAAGGACAAAATCACGTTTAGCAATCCAGGTGGATCCATTTTGAATTGACAAACTGACGGAAGACATCATGGGCAGGATTCTCCAACCCCCCGCCGGGTCGGAGAATCCCCGGGGGCGGCGTGAATCCCGCCTCGCTGCTCCAACGTATTCTCCGACGCTGGTTTTCGGGCGGGGTTGGGGATCACGTCGTGCTGGTCGGGGGTCGTTGGCAGCAGCTCCCCCGGCAATTCTCCGGGCCACGATGGGCCAAGCGGCCGTCGGTTTCTGGCCAGTCCCGCTGGCATGGATTGGACGTGGTCCCACACGGCGGGACCTGGCTGGTAGGCCGGTTGGTATGGTCCTCGGGGGGGACGCGGAGGGATCCGGCCCCAGGGGGGGGCCCCAAGGTGGCTTGGCCTGTAATCGGGACTCACTGTGGGGGCACTCCTTCCTTCCGCGCATGCCTCTGTAGGGTTCCGCTGTGGCCAGGGCGGAGAAAACACCACCCTGCGCATGCGCTAGAATACACCGGCTGGTCTGCGCATGTGCGGAACCATGCCGGCGGTTCTGTGTATTCGCTAACTCGCGCCGGCCCTTCACCGCCAGTTGGCACGGGGCCAACCCCTCTGGCGCCGGCCTAGCTCCCAGAAGTGCAGAGGATTCCGCAACCTCCAGTCAGTCTGACACGGAGTGGATCGCGCCACTTTTTACGCCGCCGTCGGGCCATCGCGGTGATTCGGGAGAATTCCGCTGCACTTGTTTCATCAGGTCAATCAGGTACTTTAGTGCTTACAGGTTTGAAAATATTTCTTGATGGCAACACTGACTGCTGGAATATCTCACTACTCCTCAAAGTGATCCACATATTTATGAATGATCTGTCCCTCCATGTCTCCTTGGTACAACAGAGGTCCGGTCTGAGAGTCAATAATTCCGGAGATCGATCTTGATCCACTACTGAAGATTCATATGATGACACCATGTCATATTATGTACTTAATATGTTTTATTTATTGTATGAGGGTGATGGCTCATTGATGAGATCTTGAGGCTTGTATATTTAAACAAAAACAGTCTCAAATATGTTCTTGCATGGAGCTCTTCCATACAGGCTTGCTGCTTACTGACTTCTGTCTTCGATTGTTCTCTGACCATGTGACTACATACGTCACTCCAGTTGCACCTTACATTATAATGCATGCAGGCACATACCATCAGAATACAACAGTGTCTGATGTCTTGACAGTTCTTTCACAATCTTGATTTATTACATGTGAAGGAATGGTCACAGAACACTGCTCTGGTACTTAGGTTGTGTAATAAGGGGCGCGATTCTCCACTCCTGCGCCAGTTGGGAGAATCGCCTGGACCGCCAAAATTTCCCGCGACGCCGGTCCGTCGCCCTCCCACGATTCTCCCAAGCAGCGGGAATGGCCCCGTCGAGTTCCGCGGGCCGCAGGCCGGAGAATTGCCCGAGACACCCAAAATGGCGATTCTCCGGCACCCCTGCTATTCCCAGGCCTAGATGGGCCGAGCGGCCAGCCCAAAACGGCGGGTTCCCCCCCCAGCGTCGTCCACACTTGGTCGCTGCCGTCGGGAACAGCGCAGGAACGCTGGGGGGGCGGCCTGCGGGGGGGGGGGGGGGGGGGGAGGGGGCGGAGGGGGGATCCTGCACCAGGGGGGTACCTCAAATGTGGGTTGGCCCGCGATCGGTACCCACCGATCGTCAGGCCGTCCTCTCTGAAGGAGGACCTCCTTTCTTCCGCAGCCCCGCAAGATCCGTCTGCCATCTTCTTGCGGGGTGGACACGGAGAGGACGGCAACCACGCATGCGCGGGTTGGCGCTGGCCGCGTCATGTACGCGGCGCCGCCTTTACGCGGCGACAAGGCCTGGCGTGTGTAAATGACGCGGTCCCGCTCCTAGCCCATTATCGGGCCCTGGGTCGGTCGGGATAAGGGCCGTTTCGCGCCGTGGTGAACCTCGACGCCGTTCACGACGGCGTGGGCACTTCGGCGCGGGAGCGGAGAATCCCGCCCAAGGTTTCTTGCCTTTCCAGCATGTCAACTTCAACAATCTTGTTTTGGCACGTAATCTTAGTTTCTTTCTCTGTCTGTATTGTTGATCCTGCTTCAATGTTTTTACCTTTTCAGTTAATTTCTCATTGCCAAGCTTCCCTCTTAAAGCTCTATTCTCCTGATTCAATTTATCACTGGATTTTTTTCTTATTTTCCAGTTGCTCTTCATGGAGTTCAGCTTGTTCGCCATTGTCTCCTTAAGTTCTTAAGTCGGGCAGCATGGTCGGCACGGGCTTGGAGGGCCGAAGGGCCTGTTCCTGTGCTGTACATTTCTTTGTTCTTTGTTCTTTGTTGTTCTCCTTCTTAACTTCATTTTCTAATTTTTGACAATTTTTCTTTAAGGTTTTCTGTTAACTGCTGGCTTGTTGCATTATTGTCTTCTCTGAAGCTTTAATTCCTTTTGTTGATTCCCTTTAATGTTTAATAGTTTCTAGTTTCTGTTGAAGTCTTTAATTTCTTCCAAGGGGGAATTTGTCACATTCTTATTGGACATATACATTTCATAAGTGGAATGTTCATTTCTACTTGTCTTAACTTCAGCCAAACCCCTTTGACTTCATTTTTCAGCAACTCTGTTTTTTTTAAAACATAAATTCCATTTTTTAAAACCTAAATCCACAGCTGTTGCTTCTCAGGGTTAGTTTCTCTTGATTTTTTTTCTCCATATGTTTCCAAACTTTTGATTGTACCTGTGATGCTTTTCTAATTAAGTCTGCAGGCCTCAGAGTTTCAAACAAATGAAGAGCTTTATTAGAAGATGTTAACACTACAGGCTGCTCTGTTACACTGCCCTTTTGCCCGCACAAACGGCCAAAGACCTAGTGAAATCATGTGATCGGTCTCTTAAAGTGCCCCTGTTTCACTGCAAGGCTGCTAGTGAGGAAACATTTGAAATACATGAATACACAACATTTGTCTCCCCCTTTAATCAAAGGTCTCTGATGCAACAAACATTAATAATCAATCAACAGCAAGTCAATATATCAGCTTTGAAAGCCGTTCTCTGTGTGGTTGTCGGTGAACCTCAGGCATCTGCCTTTTAGTGCTTACTGCAACCTCTGGTGTCTTTGCCTTGGTTTGGACGTCGTTTTTGGTTGTCTTAACCAGAGTTGACGTAGTATTTTGAGGTTGACTCAGTCTCTGGCTCTCAAGTAATATACTGCTTTCCCCAATTGGTTTCATGAGCATCAGGTTACCAGTAAGTTCCAGATCACCTGTTGGCACAGTTTGATTTGGACTCTCTGTCGGTTCTGCCTCTGGCAGATTGGTTCTTGTCGCCAAATGTTGATCCGCATGTCTATACCACAGTATATTATCTCAGGTTTGAACAGTGTAGGAGATTGGTCTTGTCTCTGCTAAAATGGTGGCATGTGTATGTTCTCGCCATATGACCTGATTCTGCTGCTTTATCTCAAGAATTTATTTTGCCTTGGGTGGCTGAAGCAAATGAAATGCTGTGCGCAGCCACCCGGCTGCCCTAGTCCTCTAAATGTCTTCTACCGAAGAGAGGATTCCACTCCCTCGGGAGATTATCCACTCTGTGTCCCAATCGGTCCCCCAAGCCAAGTGATCCTTACTCTGCTGTGTTGCCCTTAAAGGGACAATCACCACAAATCACCACAACTCCCTTGCTCGTTTTTGGAAAAGTGCCATTGGACATTTTATATTCACCTTAGCAGCTAGATGGGCCCTTGCTCTAATGTCACATTTGGAAGATGGTGGGCGGGATTCTCTGTTTCCCGATTTCAAAATCGCAATTGCCGATCGGCAGAGAATCGATTCCTTGCGGTTTGACGCCGGTTTGTGATTCTCCGCCACCTCCAAACCGGCGTCATCGTGACATACGCTGCGCGCAGTCGCAAGGCTGTTGGTGCCTCATCGGCTTGCCAACCCACGATGCTCCACCCCCGATGAGCCAAGTTCCCGATGGCGCAGGACACGTGTGGTCTGAACGGGCGTGCCAGTGTGGACTGTGTCCAGCACCACCACACTCGGTCGGGATCCCGTGCCCGGGGGGGGGGGGGGGGGGGCGGATCTGCTAGGGCTGGGGGGACTGGTGGGGGGTGGCCAGGGGGTGGGCTGTGGGGTTGCAGTTTGCGGGTTAGGTTACTCACACGGCCGGCGCCATGTTGTATGGCGCGACCGGTGCAGGTCGTCAGCCGTGCGCATGCGGGGCCGGGGCATTTCACGCGGTGCCGGTGCTAGCCCCTCACTGGTACCAGAATCGGTGAGGGATTCACGCCAATTTTCCTGACGTGAACTTCCCGCGGATTCTGCATTTGAGCCGGCACGTCCCGCAGAAATGGAGAATTCCGCCCAATAACTATGACATTGCCGCACTCCCTCAGTATTGCGCTGCAATGGCAGTAGAGACTTGTGCGCTCAAGACTGGAATATAATTTGAACCTGGAACCGTGTGACTTCGGAGGCAACGAATCGAGCCACAGGAGCAGAAATGTCATAAAACTTCATAAAACAGTGAAACAGTGTTTTGGGACCCTTGTGTTGGCCCCTGGTGTGTTTGCAGGACCTGCCATTTATTAGTGAGATGCCATTCCAACATTAGAGGAAGCCTAACCTCTCATTGTCCACAACAGCCTGCACACAACAGTAGTCTTTTCAGGATCTCTACACTCTATGCATGCTTGGTAAATTTTAACAGGCCACAGCTGCATTGTGTTTAATGAATCCTTAATTTTCTGACGTAGGAAAAATTGAGTTAGGGCTGCACTGATTTTCAAATATTAGCGAAGTCTGTCATTTTCTTACCCTCCCTTGTACACGGCCAACTCAGATCAGATTCAGGCCAGCAGGATGACTGACCTAGTTTGCAAATTCAACAAACAACACTCAATCTGTAAGTTTTATAGTTCCCCAACTCAGATTGCTAGCATTGTGGTCTCTGCTACTTGGAGAGAACTTTGTCAAAATCATAACACACTTGGCCGTAGCACAACTAGTTTGAGTAAATGTTTCTCCCTGTTACAAGTAGGCACTCAAATACTGTACAATCAAATTGAACTCTTGAGTGAGAAAATATCTTTTAGAGCTGTGCAGATGCTGAATGTTAGCACTGTGTGTCCTTGCCCATTCCCAATTGCTAAACTCTGCTCCAGCCCACAATCCTCTGCAATCTTCGCACTCCTCCAATTCTAGCCTCCTGCACAAATCCAATTTTCATTATTCTCCTATACTTCTTCAGTAGCCTAGGGCCCTCAACTCATGAATTCCCTCCCTAAATCTCTCTGGCTTGCTACCTCACTTTCCTCCTTTAAGTCATTCCAATTGTCATGTTTTTAGGATGTATAAATGCACCAATCACTCATAAGAGATGGTGTAAACGCGTTGTGGACTCATTTATTAAGACAAGACACATGAAAACATTTACACATGGATAGAAAGCTTGAAGAAACCAGCAGCAGGGCTATGTCTGCTGTATCCTGCTCACAGGCCAAAGTGAAACTGAGGCTAGATCACATCATACTTTCCCTCGCATGATGGCAAGCTACTATCACTTAAAGGCATATGTTAAAACATTATATTTGACCCCTATTATCAAGCTTTTCGTCAGCTGTTCTAACACTTTTATATGACTTGGTGCCATATTTTGTTTGGTAATGTTCCTGTGAGATGCCTTAAGGTCTCTTTACTATGTTGAACGTATTGATAGAAATGCAAGTTGTTAATCGTCACCCTTATTTCACCTAAATTATCTGAAATTAGATGCATTTTCCTGTTTTTAAATACCTCTAAGGTGGACCTGAATGGTTTACATGTACATATATCGAAGGTCATGCCACTGAGGTCAGCGACGATGTAGTTTGCACGTCACATTGAAACTAGAGGAGCAAACAAAAAAGCGTGCACCAGAGGAAGTGATCCAATTTCCTAAACGTTTCAGTCACAGTTATTTGCTGACAAATGTTGTTCTGGATACCTAGATTCATAGTTATTGCAGCAATGACTGAAGTTGAACCCACAACAGTAAAGCTGGTGCGTTGCCACCTTATTGCCACGTGATTAATCTAGGACAAAGGTTCGGCACAATATCGTGGGCCGAAGGGCCTGTTCTGTGCTGTATTTTTCTATGTTCTATGTTCTATTACATGAGGTAACATTTATGAATTCTCAATACAATTCCAATTCATACAGCTAAAAAGATAAACAGGAGCAGGATTAGCCATTCAAACCTATTATTTCATTCAATAAGATGATGGTTGTCCTTCAATCTGAACTTCATTTGCCAACTAACCCCATTATCCCTTGATTTACAAAGTAGCCAAACTTCAATTAACTTATTTCTTATATAAATGTGATGACTGAGCATCAGAGTCCTCTGGAGTTGAAAAATTCCATTGATTCACAGTCCTTTTAAATGGAAAGATTATTTTTGTCGTTGTCCCAAATGGCTGACATCAGGGGCGAAATTCTCCGGTATTGGCGCGATGTCCGCCGACCGGCGCCAAAAACGGCGCAAATCAGTCGGGCATCGCGCCACCCCAAAAGTGCGGAATCCTCCGCATCTTGGGGGGCCGAGCCCTAACCTTGAGGGTCTAGGCCCGCGCCAGACTGATTTCCGCCCCGCCAGCTGGCGCAGAAATGACATTGCCGGACGGCGCATGCGCGGCAGTGTTAGCGGCCGCTCACGGCATCCCCGCGCATGCGCTGTGGAGGGAGTCTCTTCCGCCTACGCCATAGTGGAGACCGTAGCAAAGGCGGAAGGAAAAGAGTGCCCCCACGGCACAGGCCCGCCCGTGGATCAGTGGGCCCTGATCGCGGGCCAGGCCACCGTGGGGGCACCCCCAGGGGCCAGATCGCCCCGCGCCCACCCCCAGGACCCGAGAGCCCGCCCACGCCGCCTTGTCCCGCCGGTAAGGTTGGTGGTTTAATCCACGCCGGCGGGGCAGGCATTCTAGCAGTGGGACTTCGGCCCATCCGGGCCGGAGAATCGCGGGGGGGGGGGCCCGCCAACCGGCACAGCGCGATTCCCGCCCCTGCCAAATCTCCGGTGCCAGTGAATTTGGCAACCGGCGGGGGCGGGATTCACGCCAGCCCCCGGCGATTCTCCGACCCGGCGGGGGGTCGGAGAATCTCGCCCCTTATTCTGAAATTGCTTCACCGAGTTGATTAGGTCAGATAAAGGTAAAGTCGTCATAGTCCAGATGATCATAGGCTGCTTTCTCCTTTGAGGGGGAGAGCTGACCAGAGGATCGCCACGTCTCAGGCAAAGGGAACAGCACTTTCTGAAACGCAAGGGGAGCTGTCACCCCAAAGTTGTTCCTGTATATGTAACATCAAACCACAGTTTAAAATAAAACAACAGGGTCCCTCGCACACCACCACAGGACCAGCATTTCCGTACGAAATGCCCAGCCAATGCAACGGCAACGGGGTTCATCCACATACACACCCGCACACCTCACCTGTGTCCACAGCGTACAACCCACAAGTGTCACTCGTCATCAACTACCAGCCGCAGGCCACCGTCCACTCTCAGGTAGAAGCACTTTAGCACAACCCTCTGACCAACTGGTCACGCAACAGTCTAGGCAACACAACGCCGCTCAAACAACCCAAATTAGGTTCCAACAGGGAGGCATCAAACTCGAGGACGGACTCCTCAGTGGATCACTCTGCCGCAGCAAATCACATTGCGAAACGATGGCAGATGGAAACTGAAATGGACAGGAACATTGCGTGACCCTCTGCGGCGGTCGATCAGACGATACATCATCCGGTACCCTCAGGCCCTGGACTTCTCCAGGCATACTCGCTCCACAAGCTGGCAGCAAAACATCAGCCCAGCGCTCACCTTCCATATCTGTATAGGCTTTGAAAAAGCACTACAGCAAGGAACTCCGTGCCGTAGTCCACTCAAAAAAGATTTTGGGGAATGTGACTCAGCCGAACAGGATACATGCCAACAGAAACCTCGTTACCACTTTACTAAAGCGAGGGGAGTCCGATGAGTTTCATAAGTCTTTTTATTCAGCAAACAACATTACCTATAGGAGGCCTGGTACACCTCACAGGGTCCTCGTTCCTTTCTAGTCAGCCCCACACTGGCTGAACTTTTATTACAGTGCTAATAAGCTATCCTGCCCATAGAGTGGGTTGGTTTAACTCAGTTGGCTAAACAGCTGGTTTGTAATGTAGAGTAAGGCCAGCAGCACAGGTTCAATTCCTATACCAGCTGAGGTTTCTTTTTCCAATTAAGGAGCAATTTAGCATGGGCAATCCACCTACGCTGCACATGTTTGGACTGTGGGGGTTAGACCCACGCAGACATGGGGAGAATGTGCAAACTTCAAACGGTCTGTGACCTGGGTCTGGGATTGAACTTGGGTCCTCGGTGGCGTGGGGCAGCAGTGCTAACCACTGCACCACCGGGACACCCCACCATCTGAGGTTAGCCATGAAGGCCCGCCTTCCCAACTTTGCCCCTCGCCTGAGGTGTGGTGACCCTCAGGTTAAATCACCACCAGTCAGCTCTTTCCCCTCAAAGGGGAAAGCAGCCTATGGTCATCTCGGACGATAGCGGCTTTACCTTATCTTACCATAGTGGGGAGGTTGCAGCACCAGTGAGTACAGGGAAACAATCACCCCAGATGGATGCGTGCCATGCAAGTTATTATAATACCACTATTAGGGAATGAACAAGAGTATGGGAAGATGGAAATAATGGCTGGAATGTTCCAGTTCCCCTGCGGCGTTGTTTTCCCCAACGGAGACAGCTCACCATTGGCTGTTGGTGGGACCTTATGGCCTTTTGCATGGTTCGCCTGCCCTGCCATGCAGGGGAATGGGTTGCCTTCAGCAGGACAGGAAGATCCCACTAGTGGGAAGGGCTGGAAATTGCTGACCATTGTCTATCATTTGTATCAAAGTAACTCCTAGCTCTTTGCATTCAATACTGGTCACTCTTTCCTTCAGTATAGTTATAAATTCAATTTGAATGTATGATTAATATCAAATGAAAATGAAATGAAAAATGCTTGTTGTCACAAGTAGGCTTCAAGTTACTGTGAAAAGCCCCTAGATACCATCCAAAGCCCAACCCCCTCCCACACCACACATTAGCCCCAACCTCTCCACCAACTACCTCGCCACCTGTTCGGGGAGGCTGTTACGGGAATTGAACCATGCTGCTGGCTTGCCTTGGTCTGCTTTCAAAGCCAGCGATTTAGCCCTGTGCTAAACAGCCCCTGTTCAATTCAAGTTAACTAAATAATTCTGACACCTGTTTTTTGTTGAGGTTCGCATATTTTCAGTGTTAGATTCTCAAAGATTTATCAAAAGGAAGAAAATTCTACAATTGATCATGACTCTTTTATTTAAACCCATCTTGTTGATCATAGACGTTGTTAGGCCTCACCTTGATTATTACACAGTTCTTTTAAAAGTTGTAAAAGGCTGAACATTCTGCACTGTGGCAGAAAATGTAACGTGATAACAATTGAAAGTCAAGGTTGAATTACCGCTGCATTTAACAAGCCTGTAATCTAAGCCTATTGATTTCAATTCGAACTAGGAACATTTGATAGATCCTAAAAGAGAAAGTAATGCAACTCAGAATTATCAGGTAACATAAGATGAACTTGCGGTAGTCTAGGGTAGGCATACTTGCATGAAATTGAACAACCCTGATTGTACTATCCCTGATTATATATGACCATAATTTGGGTTTGAAAATCATTTGTACAGGAATAATGTTAGTTTTCTTATACTTGTGTTCTCCTTTGATAGAACTGTGCTGTGTTATTGATGCCCCCTCTGTTCACAGTAAATTCCAGTTGCCAACAAGAAATCATTCTTATTGGAAATTCACCGTTTGGGCTCCTGCTTTTAAATGTAGAATGAAATGCTCTTTTAGAGAGTGGAACAGTTGAGTGGAACTGTTAATTGGAATAACTATTAAAATCAATACACAAAAACTCAGTTCTTTAAATATGTTTATAACACCAGTTTCCAATTAAGCAACAGTTCCTACATTTAAATATAGATAATTTAGTGAAATGTTTTAATGTGCTTCAACGTGAGAAGGTGCTATATAAATGCAAATATTACAACATTATTCATTAATAGGTGAAAATTGGGAGAACCATTGCCATTTAGATTATGATCAGGGACGAGATTCTCCAACCCCCGCCGGGTCGGAGAATCGCAGGGGCTGGCGTGAATCCCGCCCCTGCCGGTTGCCAAATTCTCCGGCACCGGATATTCGGCGGGAGCGGGAATCGCGCCGTGCCGGTTGGCGGGGTCCCCCCCCCCGCGATTCTCCAGCCCGGATGGGCTGAAGTCCCGCTGCTAAAATGCCTGTCCCGCCGGCGTAGATTAAACCACCTACCTTACCGGCGGGACAAGGCGGCGCGGGCGGGGTCCTTGGGGGGGCGCGGGGCGATATGGCCCCGGAGGGTGCCCCCACGGTGGCCTGGCCCGCGATCGGGGCCCACCGATCCGCGGGCGGGCCTGTGCCGTGGGGGCACTCTTTTCCTTCTGCCTTCGCCACGGTCTCCACCATGGCGGAGGCGGAAGAGACTCCCTCCACTGCGCATGCGCGGGAATGCCGTCAACGGCCGCTAACGCTCCTGCGCATGCGCCGCCCGGAGAAGTCATTTCCGCGCCAGCTGGCAGGGCACCAAAGGCCTTTTCCCCCAGCTGGCGGGGCGGAAATTCGTCCGGCGCGGGCCTAGCCCCTTAACGTTGAGGCTCGGCCGCCCAAGATGCGGAGCATTCCGCACCTTTGGGGCAGCGCGATGCCCGACTGATTTACGCCGTTTTGGGCGCCAGTCGGCGGACATCGCGCCGATACCGGAGAATTTCACCCCTGTTCATTTTCACTTTTTGTGAATAGGTCGTTGCACATTGTGAAGACATTGTGACTTCTGGCCATTGTTGAATGATTAAAAGAAGTGGGACGGGAATATCCTGCATCTGGGGGGACTAAATGTGGATGTAACTTTTTCCAAGGTGTAAGTTAATTTTAGCAAACTGAACATCCTCATTTTGATTGTAAACAGGCCCTCATGCTGCAACATTGTATCCTTATGAAGATTAGATCCCAACTCTTCACCTTGGTAAAATTATTTTTATGTTCAATGTAATCCTGCGAAAGGTTTTGGAATGACCTTTCTTACTTTATTGAAAGGTATTTACTCTGTTTCTTTCACAAATAGAAAAAGCTACAAAGATTTGCAATGAAAATGGAAAATGGTTTCGCCATCCAATGAGTGACAGGACATGGACAAATTACACTCACTGTAATGCATATACAAAGGAAAAACTGAAGGTATAATTTATGGCTGCAAGTTATTAACAATACTACTACAAAATACCTATCAGCTGATCTTCTACCTAATTAACAATCAATAATTTCAATTTCCTGTTTTTTCCCTAAAACAGACAGCATTGAACTTATTGTACTTGGCTGTGATCGGACACGGATTGTCAGTGGCTTCATTGCTGATTTCTCTTGGCATATTCTTTTATTTCAAGTAAGTATTGTACAATTCTTACCTCCACCACTGAAGGTAGGCGGGGTAAAGTTTTCACTCATTTCTTAGTCTTTTTGTAACCAATAGGTGGGATTCTCCATCCCCGGGACGCCCGGAATGCGTTCCCCGATGGGCTGAAGAATAGGGCACTGGGACAAAGTCAGGGTTGGCGTCCATGGTCCAAGCCTCCGTTGGCGGCATGAACGAGTTCCACGCTGCACGCCAGCTGGCGCATATAACTAAATAAATAAATGACCATTTGCATATATTCAGCTCCACCCACCCATGATTATCTGGTCCATGCAGCTGGAAATCACGTGGGTTTGGCTCACTTGTCGTCTCTACAATCGTGGTCCTGGCTTGGTGGACCTACGGTGGGTCAAGAGGGCAGCCGTTGTTCCCTTGTTCATCGTGAGGACCACGATGGTAGATACCATCCGAAGCCCAACCCCCTCAGCCACCCCCTCCCACACCACACATTAGCCCCAAACCCTCCACCAACTACACCGCACAGCAGCCCCCAAACCCTGGATTGCTTGGGTGCCCCTCCCACTCCCAAGTATGCAGGTGACCTGCCGCCCCCCCCACCAGTGATCCCTGTAATAGGAGGACCCCCACCCCCCCCCCCACAGGGATCCCGTGCCTAAAGAGACCCATCCACCGCCCCCCCGCCCCCTCACGCACAGACATACTCCGCCCCCCACCCCAGAAAAGAGATCCCTCTCTGGAAGCTAGAGAGCAGTCCAGACTGGGCAGTGGGAAGCATTACCTTGCAGCTCCAATGTGTCCATTCCTAGACAGGCTATGCAGAGCTTTCAGTAGTGGTCTGTGATTGACAACTCATAAAAAACATTTGCAGCAGCTTTGATCCATCCATATCCTTTCTCGCTTCAGTGGCCTAAACGGTGAAACCCTAAGGTTGTAAACATTGACCACATCAAAGAGATGTAACTGCACGAAGTGCATTCCAGTCACTGAAGTGTGTGATTTCACTGCACTTACCTCTTTTCCACCAATACCCAAGCTCTGGTCTCCACCTGCCTTGGGAACTAATGTGGTGGGTGGGAAGCATGAAAGCAGGCATTAATTGGCCACTTAAGGGCCTAATTTGGCCCACAGGTGGGTAGGCCACAATGCACCTCCCCTTTCAAACATAAAATTACGTTGGGCAGGTGGATGGACAATAGGATTTTGGCAGGTGGATGGGCAATAGCATTTGCGCAGGTGGATGGACAATAGGATTTGGGCTGGTGGATGGGCAATAGGATTTGGGCAGGTTCATGGGCAATAGGATTTTGGCAGGTGGATGGGCAATAGGATTTGGGCAGGTGGATGGGCAATAGGATTTGGGCAGGGGGATGGGCAATAGGATTTGGGCAGGTGGATGGGTAATAGGATTTCGGCAGGTGGATGGGCAATAGGATTTGGGCAGGTGGATGGGCAATAGGCTTTGGGCAGGTGGATGGGCAATAGGATTTGGGCAGGTGGATGGGCAATATGATTTGAACAGGTGGATGGGCAATAGGATTTGGGCAGATGGATGGGCAACAGGCTTTGGGCAGATGGATGGGCAATAGGATTTGGGCAGATGGATGGACAATAGGATTTGGGCAGGTGGAAGGGCAATAGAATTTGTAATTTTTGCTTCCTGCTCGCCTGCCAGCCACCTCTGATGGAACTTTAAGTTCTGCCCAGTATTCCAGTTAGTCCTGCAGAGGAAATGGGTATATACATTAAAATATAAAATATCTGGCTGAGTTTACATCCATATTATTAAGGATAGGCATTGACGAGTGCTGGATCTCTGCACTTGTCACTAATTTAAAAAGAATGGGAAAAGCTGACAGGCCAAGCCCCACATTTTTTTTTTCAATAATCACATCTCAATTAAGGGTCAGAAGTCACCATTCACTCCCATTGAAAACAATGATGTTGTTTATCTTAGATTTATCTGGGGACACCATTTCCTTAAACTTGATTTTCAGAGGAAGCGAAGCAGAAAATCATTTGTAAAATTCTGACAGACTTATGAAACTGATTTTTTTTCTGTTGCCTGCTGAGTCGAAACAAAAGATGTTTTCAGATGATGACTTAGATCCTATTGTGGGCCCTAGCATTGAAGGAAAGAAACATTTTATCTCAACACTATAAATGTTTGCATCTACAAATTTCTGAGGCTGAATTCTCCCAAAATGGGACTATGTCCCCAGGCTGGCGTAAAAACACTAGCGTTTCACTACGGAGTTTCCTCAAAAAAAGATCAGCCAATTCACTTAACTGCAGGGGGCTAGCAGGGACCTAGAGTGATTCACGCAACTTTAGCTGCGGATACAGACCCCCGGTGCCTGATCCCCACCACCAGGGCAGCCGCAGACTGAGGATCCTGAATGGCAATAAGTAGTTTGAATTCGAACCACGTCGTCAGGAACTCAGCCGGTTGGGAGCAGAGGATCGCTGGGTGGGCCTCTGGCAATGGGCCCCCCAGCCGCGCGGAGTACTCCATGAACACGCCGATTCTCGGGTCCCAGAGAACCGATGGACCGGTGCCAGGCCAATTCCCCCCTTCCCCCGCCCCGCGCCAAACGCGAATTCGGCGCGGGGCTGCGGAGAATCCAGCCCCTGATCTGTATTGCAACCTCCATTATTGCAAATAGTGATTCTCGCACATTTCACTCTGGTCCCAGGTGGCTTTCTTACAACCAATAAACGAGCTTCACCCTCAACAAGAGGAACCCTGTGAGGTTAACTGATAGGGCTTGACTTAATTCTTTTACCATTAATTTTGGTCCAGTCCTTAAACTGTGTTTTATGCATGTTTAACAGAGTGCCACAACGATAAAAACCGTAGGGTACAGAGTACTGTTGGGATGGGAAGAGATAAGATGGGCGATTTCATGCCCGCACTCGCTGTGCGTGAAATCGACAACATGGGCAGAAAGTCCTGCGAGAATCGGGAAACATGATTGGTAATGCCAACCTGGCTGTGCCAATCTGTGTTGGACAGTACCAGGGGCAGGCCCTATTCAAAATCCCATGGGAGGAGGGGTGCATTTATTTGTGGGGGAGTGGGAGAGTGATGGTGATACTTCCACGGTGTTCATGAGGGGGTGGACTCCAATGAAGATTGTCAGAGGTGAGGGGAGAGCCCCCAATAACTCAGTGATGGGGGCTAGTGGTGTTTGGCAGTAGTGCTGATCGGGTCACCCTTTAAAGATGGCGCCCAGATTTCTGTGGAGCCTGTTGCCAGTTCTATCAGGCGTCACCCCACCAGAGTGACAATATAAATCCCTCCTACTCATTTTTCTTTCTCCAAGAGGCTCAATATTTGGAGAGGAAACTGATCTGTGCAACTGGAGAGCTACAAGCTAGTTTTAAGTATGAGCCTGACACTTTGCCAAATTCTGGTAAGATTCCGCCCACGATCAATGACAGGTGAGGACACAGATTTTTAATTCAGTGCATGGGCAAGGAACTAATCAAGATCGATGAAAGGAGTAACAGGGAAATCTTCATTTTGTGTCGACTAGACCATAGTGTGGGGCTTCAAATGAGTTGTTGTTTATAGATGGTGGAGTCGAGGATGGGTAACAGAGGCATGGATAAATGTTTTGGCAACATTGGCGAGAGATTAGACCAGAGGCAGGAGTTATTGAGGAAATGGCAGTAAGTGAACAGGCTCATGGACAGAATACATTGTATGACCTTTACGGCTGGGTAGAATACAGTACAATTGGCTGCTCACCAATGGATTCAGCATGAGCAATCACTATGCGGGAGGTGCATTCAGAGGTTAGGATGTGGTGTTCTTCGCAGAATTGAGAAGTATAGATAAGTCCTTTAGATGTTAAAATAAACTTGGACAGAATCATCAGAGCTTTCATATATTAGTAGGCTGCTGTTATCCTGAGTGCAATATGAACAATTAAATTTTAATGCTAACATTCATGAAACAACATTATTTGAAATGTAATATTCATCATCTCGGAAAGTAATTTCTTTCTTTTTTGTTCTTTTATAGGAGTTTAAGTTGCCAGCGGATAACGCTTCATAAAAATCTATTCTTCTCATTTGTTTGTAACTCTATCATCACAATCATCTGGCTAACAGCCGTTGCAAATAACCAGAAACTTGTTGCAAGTAATCCAGTGAGTATTCATTTGATTATTGCTGTGAATTACAGTAATTCCAGGTATACAGATAAATTTAGTACCTGGGTGAAGGGGGCACCCTGCAAAATGCTTCTGGAAGTCAGAGAATCCCCATAAACAAAAGGAGGCCATTCGACCGCCGACCTTCAGAAAGCCTATTCCCCCACCCTACCCCGTAACTCCGCAACCTAATTTGCGCACCCCTGGACAACATGGGGCAATTAGTGTAGCCAATCTACCTAACTTGTAGATCTTGGAGGAAACCGGAGCACCCAGAGGAAAACCACGCTGACACGGGGTGAACGTCCAAACTCCACACAATCAGTCACCCAAGGCTGTAAGTGAAACTTCTTGGTCCCAGGTGTTGTGAGTCAGCTGCACTAACCACTGTACCACCATGCCACCTTTTGGCTTTCTAGGGCAACCATGTCGAGCTTTCGATTCCTTTAGCTTTTCAATGAGACACTAGTGCCTCAGGGGAAGATTAAAGGGTGGATTTCCATGTGATTAATGTTATTGAGTGGGTGGTAGGTGGTAAAGTTATCAAGGCTCGGCCACATGTTCAAACTCAGGTGAGCTGCTCACATATTTGTACCTGCCCATTGGCTGGTGAAAAACCAAGACCCAGCAGCTCCATTGTGAAATCCAGCAGCTCCAATGGTATAATTTAAAAAAAAATAATCTTTATTGTCACAAGTAGGCTTACATTAACACGCAATGAAGTTTCTGTGAAAAGATCCTAGTCACCTCAGTCCTGCACCTGTTCGGGTACACAGAGGGAGAATCCAGAACGTCCAATTCACCTAAAACAGTGTTCATCAAACTCGGGGCGGGTCGCGGGTGGGTGTTGGGAGGGTCGTGGAGACGTCCTTCGCGGCGCTCCTGATCGCGTATAGTTTTGCGCATGCGCACCGATGATCGGGCGCGCATGCGCAATGCAGCCAATTTAAAAATATGTTTGCAGCCATTTTGAAAGCCGCTTGCAGCCGACATTATTAAAAGCCGGCTGCTACAGAGACACATAAGATTTTTTTATCTAGTCTATCTAATCTTCCTGCCTAAAGGGAGGCAGAGGGCAGATCACGCCCCCCGAACGTCGACGTCAAGTGCTTTGGGCGCGATTGTGATTCCTCTATTTTGTAGGCAGCAAACAAGCAACAGAACAGTAACATTTAAAATGGATTGTTTTGTTATAAGGATGAGAGGACCAGAGACACAAACAGGCCAGGATCTCACAACTAAACCTGCTGACGAGAGTGGCTCAGTAGAATCCACAGCAGGACAAAGCAATGTTGGTGTGAGCTGTTCAGGAGGGTCCACACCAGGACAAAGCAGTGCTGGTGTGAGCTCCAGGGCCTCTGTTGAACAGCCCATTAAGAAGAAACTGAAATCAGACACAAAGCAGTAGAAAGACGATTTTTTAAGGTATGGATTTATTAATTGTGCCAATGCAAATCAGGATGCAAGGCCCATGGGCATTACATGCAGGGAAGTGCTGGCAAATGAAAGTTTAAAACCCTCAAAACTTTAAAGACATTTGAAGACTATGCATGGCGAGTTCGAGGACAAACCCTTGATTTTTTTCAAAGGATGCAACGAGAACTTAAATCGTCGGCTGAAGTCCTCAGCAGAAATGTTACATTGAACGACAAAGTACAATTAGCCTCTTACATGATAGCTTACCGTCAAGCTGAAGAGAAAATACCCCACACTATAGCAGAGAGATTAATTCTCCCTGCAGCATTAGATATAGTTTGTACGGTCATAGATGAGAAGTACGTTGAAAAAGTGAAATGCATCCCACTTAGTGATAGCACAGTGGCTTGCCGAATTTCTGATATTGCTGAGAATTTAGAAGCCCAGCTTATTTCTCATTTAAAATCAGCGCAGGCATTCTCAATACAACTGGATGAAAGTACAGACATCTCAGATTGTGCAACCTTGCTAGTATACGTTAGATATGTTTGGCACAATGAATTTGTTGATGATTTGCTGTGCTACCTGACTTTAGCAACCCACATGACTGGCGCAGACATTTTTGAAGTTTTGAATAGTTTTGTGGTTGGAAAGTGTGGGCTCGACTGGGGTAATTGCAGAGGGATCACAAGTGATGGAGCAGCCAACGTGACTGGGAAAAACGGCGGAGTTATAGTAAGGATTAAGGAGGCAGCTGGTCAGGACATTGTTTGGAATCATTGTTTTATTCACCATGAGGCACTGGCATCGAAAGGAATTCCATCCAATCTTGAAGTGGTGTAGAAAGGAATAGTGAAAGTTGTGAATTTCATTAAACGCAGCCCACTCAACACCAGACTTTTTGACACTCTGTGTTCCGATGTGGGGGCTGAGCACACACATTTATTGTTCCACACAGAAGTACATTGGCTGCCAAAGGGTCGGGTGCTACTCAGAGTTTACGAACTGAGGTACAAAATCCACGCTTTCCTCCTCGAGAAAGTGTCCCCTCTGGCTGATTCGTTTGCTGATGAAATTTGGATGCTAGCAATGTCTTATCGTGCAGACATCTTTTCAATTCTAAATGAACTGAACCTCAAATTGAAAGGGAAGGATGATGATTGCTTTCGGCACTCTGAAGAAATCGAAGCTTTCCAAACAATATTGAAAGTTTGGCAATTGCACGTGCGAAGCCAAAACTACTACATGTTTCCCACACTGTTACGACACATTGAAGAAAACAGCATTAGTAAGGAAACTGTAAATGGATTGGCAAGCCTTATTGAGTTGCATCTGGCTGCCCTGATCGACAATTTTGGTCGCTACTTTCCAGAGGAGAAGTTTAAGATTCTGAGAGAGAGGAGGTTCGTGAAAAATCCCTTTGAGTTTGAGACCTCAGAATCAGTTCTTAACTTGCAGCTGCCTCCAAAAGAAGAAATTGAGCTTATGCGTCTCAGCTGTAACAGCATATTAAAAACACGGCACAAGTCAATGAGGGTGTCAGCATTCTGGAGTAGCATCTCTGAGGAGTATCCGGAGCTGAGTAAAACAAGCATTTTGTTGCTCCTGCCCTTCACAACGACCGACATGTGCGAGGTTGGATTTTCCGTCCTCACAAAGATGAAGACGCCACAAAGGAACCGGCTGAATCCTTCACCCGATATACGCATAGCCCTCTCTTCCTGTGAACCTGATTGGAGTGAGATCGTGAGGACCAAGCAGGCTCACCTCTCGCATTAACGGTAAGAGAAAATGGTGGGTCGCGAGGGTCGGCCAGTGTGGGTCGCGAAGGTCGGCCGGGTTGAGTCCCGAAGGTTGGCCGGTTGGTAAAAATGGGTCCCCGGAAAAAAAGTTTGAAGAACACTGACCTAACAGCACATCTTTCGGACTTGTGGGAGGAAACCAGAGCACCTGGAGGAAACCCACACAGACATGGGGAGAACGTGCAGACTCCACAGAGACAGTGACCCAAGCCGGGAATTGAACCTGGGACCTGGCTCTGTGAAGCAACAGTGCTAACCACTGTGCTACCTTCCCATCCAAAAACAGTGGGGAGGAAGGGATTCTGGAGGAGGATTGTGAGGATCATGCATCACAGGGGATGTTTATCATGAGGCCGGGAGCGGCATTAATGCTGAGTCTCCACCAACAAATAGTAATTTACCAATTTTAGCTTACCAGTTTTGATCAGCCCACAGCAGTCCTTTGAGGACAGCTGGTTAGACCATTCAACGCTTTGACAATTGCTGGTTAGTTAATTAAAGTGGTGTGCACTCATTCCTGAATAATAATAATATAATAATCTTTATTAGTGTTCCAAGTAGGTTTACATTAACACTGCAGTGAAGTTGCTGTGAATATTGCTCTACAACTGGGATGGGACCCCAATTTTAATATTTAAGGAGGCTCCCATCTGTTTTAAACTGGAGCTCGGCGTACCTAATTTCAAGCTTGCTTCAAAATGAAGTGCATCCGAAGATAACAGAAAAGGAGCAGTAAATGGGACACTGCTGTTGTCAGCCTCCTACCTCCCCATTCCTGCTGGATAATGGCCCTCCCCTTCTCAGTGGATAAATAAGTAACAAAGAGAAGACCCTAATTGACTGGAGCCCAGTTGAGATTCAGTCCCAATTTGGGGTTCCTGATTTCATTGGGTCAATTTTCCATCAGACTTCCTTGTGCAGAGTGGGTGTCCCACCTTCGTTCACATCCAGTCAATGAGATGCTGGCAGCTTGCCCGTACTGGTAGTTACACTGGGAATGATTCTGCAGTAAAATGATTGTCACTGAAGCCATGTATCAGGGACAGAGCGATGGCTTCCTGAGAGTCCCGATCTTGCTGGTGGGTCCTTCCATTGGGCTCAGGATGCCCAAGAAGGAGGAACACCCCCCCACCCCCCAACAAGTTGGCAGGAATACCCACCACATTTGACATGGCAAAGCCCCTGTACATTGGTGGTATGTAAGACCTTAATTGGCCTTTGGGTGAGAAAGCCATTCTAGACCCATCCACCATGGATTTAATCTGGGGAGAATTGGGATGGTGAAGGGGCATCCATCCCTTACATTTCACCCCATTATGTGCCGCCCCTCACCTCCCACAACATCTTTGTGTGGAGGTCGGTGGAGCATTGAATCAACAATCAAAATTTAAACACTGAATGAGGCCATTCAGCACATTGCGCCCATGCTGGACCTTTGAAAAGACAGTTATGCTTAGTCCCACATCTCATAGAAATCCTGTAATTTCACCATCCCCACTTACCTTTTAAAATTATTTAGGGAAGCAGCTTCCACCATCTTTTCAGACAGAGCCTTTGAGATTCCACCAGCTCTGAATTAAAAACATTCCTCCTCATCTACCCTCTGCAACCTTTTCCAGTGATTTTGAATCAATGATATCTATTTATTGACCCAGTCACCAAGGGCTAGATAAATATTTTTTGCACTATTAACTCCATCAAAACCTCTCATCATCTTAAAAATCTCGACTTGGTCAACTCTTCAAGGAGAAGAGTCCACAACCTTCAGCATCTTCTCATAATTGACATTCTTCGTCGCTGGTAACATTCTTGCAAACATCCTTGTGTGCTGTTTCTAAGGCCTTGCCATCTTTTCTGAAGTTTAGTGCCTAGTTTCTCCACAACATTCCAGCGAAGGCTGAACCTATAGTTTGTAAAGTTCCACCATCACTAGCCTGTTCCAGTGCTGTGTGATTCTGTCATTCAATGCAATTCAGTTTGCCAACATGTTTATCAGTTTTAAAGTTACTAATTTCATTTTGGAGCAAGACTGACATCACTAAAAGAACTTAAAGCACATTTGCTTATGGAGAGAATATTTAGTTTAGAAAGGAATCATAACTGCAAGGGAAGATGAAGATCAGCTTTTATTGATATGCTGGGACCAGGTACCGATAAAACGTTTTTTGAATAGTTACTGATAAATTGAGCAAAAATAAACAATAATTTACATACCACAGTTAAAAAAATTAGTAGATTAGAAACTATAGACCAAGTAATAGATGATTTGACATTGGTAGCTGTACTCATCCTTATTATTTTTTGTTGGTTTTAGCCCAGATCAAGGAGAGAATTGATACACCACTAAGTACTAACTACCTTAGATACAATTCTTGATTTACCCCACTGAGTCAAAAACTGATTTAACATCTAGCCTCTTTTGTACATGGATTAATGAAAATATATTCAAATACATTTACAACCAACTAAAACTATTTTAGCTCCAGTATGAAAATTATTTCAGATTTTACTCATGTTTATCAGCAATTTTTCACGGAAATATTTTTTTTAACAGTGACCGCACTTTGCATGGAAATGCATATTGATCTCAATCTTGCTGATGGACATTGGCTGGGGACTATTAGCTATGCCATAATCTATTTTAGTTTATTGACAACTCAACAATACAAAAAAGAGTCAGCAACATGCAAAAACAACATAGTCACAAAGAAACAGTAATATGCCAAAAGCATTTCCAAGATACAAAAACAACCAGCTTCAAGCCAGCACACACACAACCACCCCCTGTCCCCAACGGTAGCCCCACATCGGCGGAAAGGCACCCAAGGAGCAGCACAGACCACTGGAAAAGGACACACTGGTGTAGGGCACGCTGTGAGATAGAGATCACCCCTCCCCTCCCAAGAAGGGAACACAGTTCAATCCAAACCAGTTCCTTTAAACAGGCCACCAGCTACAAAGCGAGCATACGGCCATTTCTCTCACCCCCCCCCCCCCCCCCAGCCCTCCCAATGGTAGCCCCAAATTGGTGGAAAGGCATCCAAATGAGCAGCGCAGGCCATCGGAAAAGCACACACCGATACGGGCATGGCAGAATAGAGTGAGAGAGGGATCTCCCTTTACAAAAACAAATAAAAAGCAACCGCAAGAAACTCAACAAATAATTAAGTACACATTAAAGCCGTCAGCACTCAAGCCAGGGCACGCTCCCTCTCCCACCCTCCCCCGGCTAAAGATGTTTGTGCAGCTGCTCAGAAATGTAACGTTAACTCTGTTCCATTGGAAGTTGGGTGGAGGTTTTTTTTCTACTGTTTGTTTACTGGGGACTGGGATGCATTAAATATGTATGTCCAAGCGGAGGGGAGGAGGGAGACCAATGGGGAGGTAGGATGTCTGGTGCCATAGGCGGGAGCTACCAGGCTGGCTAGCTGAGCTAGCTCATGGAAGCGCAGTGGGGGGTGAGTAGGTGATAAGTTTGATATGGAGGGTTGGATTTCTGGTGCTGTTACTAGGGGGGAGGAAGGGGTGGAGAGGAGCTGCTCTGTTGACAGGGGAGGAACTGTTGCTAGGGAACAAAGGGGAGGTCGAGTACGGTGGATGCCCGAGGGCAGGCCCGAGGAGGCGAGGGACGCGAGCTGGCAGCTGGCCTAAGAAGGGTGATGGCTAATCGGCATGGGGGGTGGGAAGGGAGGGGGAGGCGGGAAGCCCCCCGGCTAGGTTCTGAGAGTCTGGAGGCAGTCGAGGAAATATAGCAGATCATCTGTCTGGGCCCAGATTTACAACAACCATTGTAAATCTATCCTATCTCCCCATTGGTCTCCCCCCTCCTCCCCCCCCCCCCGCTTAGACATACATATTTACCCCCCCCCCCCCTGCTTAGACATACATATTTACAACAACCATTGGCTTGTGCTGGGAAGACTGGATGGAGGGTTTCGGAGATGGCAAGAGTTGGAATTGAGAGGATGGGAGATCTATTTATAGACGGGAGCTTCCCTAGCTTGAAGGATTTGGAGGAGAAATTTGAACTGCCAGTAGGGAATGGGTTTAGATATCTGCAGGTACGGGATTTTCTGAGAAGGCAGGTTCCAACTTTCCCGCTCCTGCCACCACAGGGGATACAGGACACGGTAGTTTCCAGAACATGGGTGGGAGAGGGGAAGGTATCGGATATCTACAAAGGACTTATGGAGGTGGAGGAAACTCTGATAGAGGAACTAAATGGCAAGTCGGAAGATGAGCTAGGGGGAGAGATAGAGGCGGGTCTGTGGGCAGATGCCTTAAGCAGGGTTAATACATCCTCATCATGTGCCAGGCTTAGCCTGGCTGAGCAAGTTTTTTGGGATAGAGGACAGGTGTGCGAGGTGCGCGGGAGGTTCAGCAAATCATGTCCACATGTCTTGGGCATGCCCAAAGCTTAGAGGGTTTTGGCAGGGTTTTGCAGATGTCATGTTCACGGTGCTTAAAACACGGGTGGTGCCGAGTCCAGAGGAGGCGATCTTTGGAGTGTTGGAAGAGCCGGGAGTCCAGGGGGCGAGAGAGGCTGACGTTTAGGCCTTTGCCTCCCTGGTAGCCCAGAGACGGATACTGTGATATGGAGGGACTTGAAGCCCCCGAAATTAGAGACCTGGGTTAGTGACATGGCTGGGTTTCTCAGTCTCGAGAAAATAAAGTTCGCCCTAAGAGGGTCAATGTTAGGGTTCGTCCGGAGGTGGCAGCCGTTTGTCGACTTTCTCGGGGAAAATTAAAATATCAGCAGAGGAAGAAATCTGGGTGGGGGGGGGGGTGGGGGGGTGCGGGTGGTTAGGCTATTGTTTCATTGTTGGGGGTGTGAAGAATGTGATAGGGATGGAAATGTTTTATGTACCATCTTCATGTTGTGTTAACATTATTATTATAAAAACTACAAATACCCTAATAAAATGTTTTAAAAAAAAGAAAGAGCTGTGATGGGAAATGTGTGTCATCCACCAACCCGTACTCCGGGGTCTCCAGAATCTCCGGTGGAGGGCTGGTGTCCGAGCTGCTCATCGACAGTTCTGGGCTCACAGGGGGCGTTCCGGCTGTGGCACTGGCTGGGGGGCAGGGGACATCAGATGGACCCGCTGCATCTCCAGAAGGTCCTGCAAGACACAAAACAAGACGCATGATTAGGCTGTGGGCGAGGGGTGGTGTAGGGTGAGTGTATGGGTGGGATTTAGGGTGGTGTTGGCGTGACGGTGGTGTGGGGTGGTGTTGGGGCGGATGTTGACATGCATCAGCAGGGTCTCACTTCCTCATCCGTGTACAAGCTCCACCTCGGTGACCTCCCATTCCTCCGCGCCGCCAGCCACATCCAGGGCCCTCTGTGCTTCCATTGTGAAGGGCTGCAGACTAGGCGATCCCCCTCCTGTCTTCTCCCACTCCCGGTGGTTATCAGCGGCCTTCTCCTGGGGGTGGGGACAACACAAAACAACAGTGATAGACAACCATCGCATGCAGTCCAGGGGGTGGGTAGGTGATGGCCTCAGTGGACAAGGCACCCAGCTATGGCGGCCGCTATGGGTACCCGCATGTGGTGCAGGATGGGTAGGGCGGGCGTTTCGGGTTACAGGTGTGTGGGACGGGGTTAGTGTCAGAGGCACGCTGCTGCCTACTCACCCTGGCCACCTTGAGGAGGTTGTGCAGTTTTTCTCCTGCACTGCTGGCCCGCCTAGATGACATTGCCCACAGCACTCATGGCCTCTACCACCTGCTTCCAGGCATGATGAATGGCACCGGCTGGCAGCCTCCTTCCTGGACCGGGGGCAGGGTCTTCTGCCTCTCCTCCACCGCGTCCAAGAGGGTCTCCAGCTCAGCATCTGTGAATCTCGGGGCTGCTCTCCTTGCTGCCATCTTGTTGGCTGAGATGACGTGTGTGGGGAGAATTGTTTATATACTTCTGCAACTTGTCAGCCTTTGGGTTTCAGTTGTGAAACCGGCGAATCTGGCACGTTTCTCATTGGAATCGATTGTGTTCTACGTGGCGCCAGTGCTAGCCCCTCAACAGTAGCGGAATCGGTCCAGATGTAGCGCCGGCTTTTCTGTCGTGGAAGTCCATGAATTCTGCGTTGACGTCAACACTTAGTCTCCGAAATGGAGATGCCCGCCCATGATTTCTTTCTAAGTGTCGAATTCGCTAAAGTAGCACACATTGATCAAGCAGGTAGAAAACAAAGGTTAAGTTTATTTACAATATACAGGATCTCCACGACCCAAAGGGTCTCCCTGCCAGGTTGGGGTTTTTATACTAGTACTCTAACCCCTCACCCAAGTCCGCAGATACATCCATGTCCGCGAACGGGTCCAAGGAACCCCTGGTCAACATTAGCCGGAAACGGCCATCGGGGATCTGACCGTGTGGCATCCAGAAGCAAGTACCAAACTGGGGAGTGGCATTTCCATGCGTAGCTCCTTGGCGTGGTCATCGGAACAGAGGCAGATGTGGGCACCGACACAAAGGGCTCCAATGATGGAAATACGTCCCTGTCAATCTCAAAATCAGAATTCAATAGGACCTGGTCCTCGATGTCCGAAATCGACTTTTCCATGGCAGATGTGGCCAGCGCCGACAGTGACAGCTAACGCCAGGGATCCATGTGGTACCTTCCCCAAAGTTGTGCATGTACACCGCGGTGATCTCCTACAGCGAAGGTGCGCAACGGCATATTGGGCCTGCGTCAGCCTCGGTTCCAACCTGGCAAGCAGCGGATTGTCTCACCAATGTCCAGGAGATCTTATATATCGTAAATAAACCTACAAGCTGTATCACATCAATTGATATTCATAGGTCACAGTGAGTGTCCATTCAGCCCACTAGACCTCTTAAAAAGAACAAACAAATTATTCCTAGCCCCTTTCTCTTTCCCAGAAGCCCTGCAAATGTTTCCTTTTCAGGGATATGTCCAAATCTCCTTTAAAAGTTACTACAAGCAGAGTATGTTTTTAAAAACTCCTCACACAACCCTCAAGGCTAATAGCACCGTTTGAACCTGGGTAATTCCAGGCACTACTGAGATTCTATGAAAGGTCATCCTATGACAGACAGCAGACCAAGAAAATCTTGTTTAGTGTTTGCCAGTCAACTGAAGAAAAGCAGGACTTAGCGGGTTGGGACTCTTTTTTTCTGGAGCACAGCAAGGACTGAAGATTGACCTTGACGTGAGACTTTAAAATTACATGGGCCCCAGAGTACAAGTAGAGAAGATGAAGATGGGTCGAATTTAATTCTGGGTAAATGTATAGGTTGGGGAGGCCAAAACTTGAAGCCATTAAAAGAAGATAGTCATTGATAAATCCAATAAAGGGTTCCTCAGAAACCTTTTTATATGGAGAGTGGTGAGAATGTGAAATTTTCCACCTTATGAGATGGGTGAAGCAAATAACATAGATGAATTTAAGGAGAATCTCGATAAATACATGATGAGGGAAATAATAGAATGGAATGTTGATGAATTGAAATAAGGTAGGAGGAGGCTCGTATGGAGCACAAACAACAGCAAAGACCTGTTGGGCTAAATGGCCTAATTCTGTGTTGAAACATTCTATGTAATATTGAACCTGTTTCCAACACCATTGCAGGCAAATCATTCCAGATCATAATAACTTACCAAGTAAAAATAGTTTTCCTCGTCTTCTCTATGGTTGCTTCACCAGTTATCTCATTACCAATTATTTGAGAGATTTCACTTTACTCCTTCTTTAAATTTAGGATTGTAAGCTATGTCTGAATGAGTCTAAAGGGCCTGGAATTTCGCTTCCTCGATGCATGCGCAGAAACAGGAAATCTGCCAGCTCCTTGCACCTGCCTTGGAGAAAGGTGCCCCAATATTGAGACCTTCATTCCCAGAGATGGTGTTGTGGGTGGTGATTGGGGGGGGTGGGGGGGTGGGGGGGGGTGGGGGGGGGGGGGCGGGGGTAGGTGATGGTGGGGAGAGGTGCATGATGGAGTTGGCCTCTAGACACATATTGGAGGAGGCTCAAGGGCTGCCATGTGGGGGCAGACTGGCTTAAATGCCCACTTCAGTTATTTGAGACTTTGTCCATGTTGTTGTTAAATTTTAGACCCTCTATCCCTCACACCCCCTTCCCCCCCACCCAGCCGCCATACCCATACATGCAAACTCATGCCAACCCACAATCCCACTCAGTGTCAAGGTCTCTTATAGCCCCATGCCAATTTAATGCTAACTCATGCCCCACACACCATCTTACACACCTTACACCCTCCATGCCATTATCCACCATTGGCAGACCTCAGGAGCCATACTGTGCTGAAATAAAACAAAGTTCTTAATATATTCACTATATTAACAAAAAGTCATTCATGAAAGCCCATTCAATACATTTGAATCTCCTCAAGTACACACTCCTTTATAAAAATAAGCATTTGTATTCCTAACCCCATGTCAAGGACAGCTATTCCCTTAATAACCTTGTGAAGCTGTCAGTCACACTGTGAACTTAAAGACCCCCACCCCCACTGTGCTAATGATAGCTTGTGGAAAGCAATCAAGCAGTATGAATGCTTTAATTATAGCCTTTAGGGTTATTTCAACAAGTATCTGTTAAACTTGCCAGCACAGATTTTCTAAACTCATAGACACAAGGCAGGAATATATTTGAATTTCAAAGGGCAGGCTATTTAAATAGCTTGACAGTTCTACAGACCTTAGTTGTCCTTCATGGGCATTTATTGCTCTAAAAATTCAGAACTCACAAAGTGAAGCATAGTGTGCTTGCTGTGGCAAAATGGGGTCTCTTTGAACTCAGCACTGGGTTAACATAGCCCTGCTGAGTTCAGGATTCCCACATGCGGGAGTCAATCCTGCTCTCTTTCTCCAACCAGGGAAAATAGGATCTGGTGGTCAGACTTCTGGATCTGGGTCCAGTCTGCCATCTTTAAAGTTTTTCAGAGTCTCCATGAAAATCTAGGCCCAGATGACCCAAGGGACTATCTGCTGGACATATTATGTTCTTTTTTTCATTAAAACCAGCACTAACAGTTTTGTGACGTGTCATTAAAGGGTTAATATTGAATCAGCAATTTTGGCACAATGGAGGACAAAGATAGGAAGCAATAAATTCAAATCCAGTCAAGAAATGACTGATTTTGATGGAAACATTTGATTTAAAATGCTTTCATGGTGTTATTCTTCAAACAATATTTCCTCTCTCAAAAAAAATCCATGTGCTTGTGCAATGTTCTCTTGTGTATAGGAAGAGTTCATTTCATGGGAACATGAACTTTCGCATCTTTGGCGTGGGCCTGCTTTCTGTCGTCATTGGCACTCTACTGTTTAATGTGGTCATGGACTGATAACGCTATTTGATCTATTTATAATATATATCATTTGCAGTTCTTTTAATGCCACATATTTTTATTTCTTGCTAAAATTGCGAAATATAAAATTCTGTGTAATTTTGGTAAAACATTATTTTAAGTGTGCTCAAGCCATATTTATAAATGCGATTACCGGATGCTATTGGACCGTATTTTCTACAATCCATGGTTAATTTCATTCAACCTAATCAAAAATTGCTTTGACATGTTTCTAGACCGTATGGTAATGCAGAGAAGCAGCGGGGTACAATTGCTTGCTGTTTGCTCAGGTCGTCCTCTTCATCTAATTGAGCTGTTCAGTTAATTACATAACATTTTCCAGTTTTGGCACCACATAATTAACTATGACCCACTGCATTATATTAGCTAATTATAAATCAAGAATTATTGCCTGAATAGCACTGGCTGGTTTCTATCTTCACAGCTTTCTCTGAATAAAATGACCGACTGCAAATTTCTATATTTAGAGCTGGACTAAAATTTGACTATAGCCCTCAAAGTTCTTCTAAATTCAGACCCAGCTTGTGTACATTGAGGTACCCCTGTACAGTCTCACAGAAAGTTTTATCCCTTGTTCTTTGCAGGTCAGCTGTAAAGTGGCGCAGTTTCTTCATCTGTACTTAATGGGCTGCAATTACTTCTGGATGTTGTGCGAAGGCATTTACCTTCATACGCTGATTGTAGTTGCTGTCTTTGCTGAGAAACAACACTTACTGTGGTATTATCTTCTCGGATGGGGTATGTACTTTCTAAGCCACAGTACTGTGTTGCAGTGACTCATTCAGTGTTGGCCACTTATTACATTTCAAATGCAGCGTGCATTTATGTATTCATTTTTGCATTCCAGGATGTTTGAGGAATGGTATCTGAACATTTTGATTGAGCACAAGTACTATTAAGAAAAGTCCTGAAAATGATCATATTGAACTGAAATTAGATAGCGACTCACGGAATGCTAGCAATAAACAGATTGTGAAGCAACAATTAAGATCATAAGCAAGGGGAAGTGGCACTTCAAAAGATATGTTTCTGTTGAAGGAGCTCACATGTCTATGTATGGGAAGGAAGACAGATTTTTCCAGAGAAAAGATAAAGAAGATAAACAGCATAACATGTCATGCTTACAGTAGAGAGTGATTTTGTGATTGTTTCAACTCATGAATTCATTTTGTATCTGGCTGCCAAATCATTTAAACTCAGTTTAAAGGTTGAGTTGAAAAAGTTAGCAGCTGGTCACAGCAAGGTAAACCTTCACCCTGGATGGATTTTGATTGGCAAAGTGTCCTGGCCAGATGTTCCCATTCCAATTTCTTGGCCAGGCTACGGGTGGAAAAGAGGCATTCAGCGCAACCCTTTAGCTTTGAAAAGCAATTTTCGGCAGTTGAGCTCGCCCCCTTGCTGATAAAAGCTGGTTCATGAGAGGAATTGCTCTCAGAGTGGGATCCTTTGGGATTATGGGGGAGTGTAAGAGGTTCGGGGGTGGGGAGAAGGGTGGAGTGTGAGGGGGAAGGCTGTGCTTGTGGATCCTAGAGTGGCAGTGCACAGATTGGGTGAACTGGTGGATACCAGAGGAGATCAGCTGTGCATTGGTGTGAGGAGCAGAAAGCTGCCTCACGTTGGGCTGGAATGCCACCTAATATTGGGCCACGTTCTGACTAATATTCTTGTAAAGTGACAAATAGGGCCAAATGTACCTCATAGGATCTGCAGGCAGTGGCGTAGTGGTCTGGTCACTGGACTAGTAATCTAGACATCCAGGATAATGCTCTGGAAACCCGGGTTCGACTCCCACCATGACAGATGGTGAAATCTGAATTAGATAAATCGAATGATGATCATGAAACCATTGTTGATTGTCGTAAATAAAAAACAACTGATTCACTGATGTCCTTTAGGGAAGGAAATCTGTCGTCCTTGCCTAGTCTGGCTACTTACAACTCCAGATCCACAGCATTGTGGTTGACTCTTAATTGTCCTCAGGGATGGGCAATAAATGCTGGCCCAGCCAGCAACGCCCACATCCCATATACGAATGAAAAAAGAATGAGCATTTTAAAGGGGCCTAATTGAACAAAATATCATTAATCACCATTTCCTGTCGAATACTGCCCTTTCTCCGATGGGCATAGCCCCACTTAGTGCCTGTCTTTACATCACCAGGACCAGTTGCCACTATGCCTGGGTTTGTTAGCTGTACCTGGAATCAAAGCTCACTGAAACCCGAAGGAACAATGCAGTAACATCTATTTAGGCAGTCTGCATATCAAAATGTTCACTTTTCTTATTGATGTCCATTCCACATTTGAGGAAATAGGTCATGAGCTGTTTCTATGGAAACTTTGTCATTGTATCCAGTGGCATTTCTGAAGGTTAATGAGTTAGACAGTGCTCTATTAACTTTACATTACGCATAGGAAACAGCAGTCTGCCAACTACAACTTGCACAAAACAGTATCAACAAAAACAATCTGCATTCAGCTAAATATCTACAATGTGAGAAGCAATGATCACTTATCCTAATTAATGTTTCATTTTACAGGATTCCCACTTATTCCGGCCACAATACATGCAGTAGCCAGAAGTTTATATTACAATGATAAGTAAGTGGTTTGTCTGTGTGTATCTCTCTCTCTTTATAAATATTTGAAGTATTGAAGATAATTGAAGTATTTGTATTTCAACAAAATTGTCATTCTTTATTATTCTTTAAAATAATGGTGTACCTACACTTTAAATATTGTATTTTCCACACAGTTGCTGGATTAGTTCTGAAACACATCTGCTGTACATAATTCATGGCCCGATTTGTGCTGCCTTACTGGTGAGTTTACATGACATTTAAGTAGATTCAGCAAAAAAAAATGGAGCTTGACTATCACATATATTTAAAAAACTGTTAAGTTGTCAGCCTAACAAGAGAACACGTTTACATCAGAAAAAGCCTAACTGACACCTGATTTTGTTTCCGTAGGTGAACTTGTTTTTCTTGCTGAACATTGTCCGTGTCCTTATAACAAAGTTAAAAGTCACACACAGAACGGAGTCAAACCTTTACATGAAGGCGGTCAGGGCTACCCTGATACTAGTTCCATTGCTTGGGATCCAGTTTGTACTGTTCCCATGGAAGCCAGAAGGCCGAATAGCTGAAGAAGTCTATGACTATGTGATGCATATTTTAATGCATTACCAGGTAAAGTTCATTTTTAACTTGTGTCACACACAAGCAGATTGTGGAATGGATGAATTTCAGATTGAATAATTCAACCGTTTGAGGAACATGGCAGGATTAGCGCAAGGTGCAAACATTGCCTTTTTTCCTTTAATGTTGCTGTTTGCAGAGATAGTTTCCTCTTTTACATTAAACTCCAACCATCTTCATTTACAGTGGAAATATAAGCCGTTCATCAATGCCTATTACATTTCCCAAAGGAAACAAATTATCAAACATAGAAACATAGAGAATAGAAGCAGGAGAAGGCTCTTCGAGCCTGCTCTGCCATTCATTATGATCATGGCTGATCATCAAGTTCAATACCCTGGTCCCGTCTTCCCCCATCACGTACACTCTTAGTCACGTGCTCAAAAAATTCAATCACGAGGTGTTAAACATCGACCCTTCACCATTTCTTCCGAGCAGACTCCCTCTGCTGGTACATGTGTGTATGGTAGCTGCAAGTGAGCAAAATGCCCAGTGCAATTTTCAGTACAGTACAGTGACTATTCTGCGGAACATAGATGGCCACACAGATAAACTCCTAGCAATATCAGCCGCCTGTGCGGCTACAGCACTGCTATTGAAAGGTGACTCCCCTCCCTCACTCTTTGGGCAACATTTTCTGCTCCCTCCCGTTGACGGGGTTTGTTGGTCCTCCCAAAGTCAACAGGGATTTGAATGACTTGACACAACCACCGTGGTGAAACCCGTCATGCCACGGCCAGAAAATACCATGACTTCAGGCTATGTCTTACTTATACTTTTGATTTCTTTTGTAGGGTCTGTTGGTGGCAACTATATTCTGCTTCTTCAATGGAGAGGTAATAGTGTTTTTCATGTTGCGATGCTGCTACCTGTCATACTCCTTCAAAAACTATTTTTGGGAACATAATTAGGTAAAGACATTGGGATTGTCAAGTTCTTTCATTCCACAGACCTTGGATACCTGTTCCATTATAATTCCATCCAATCCACTTATTCTTTTGAGGAAAATATCTGCAAAGATTAAGCTCCTCTGTCAAAAATATTTGTTAGAATGCCATTCTCCAGAAGAAACGCATTATCCATGACATCATAAACCTGGTAGATCGTCTGGATTGGTCAGGAGTAATTGAACAGGTTTTATCTAAACAGCATTGTTGTGATCTTCGTTTGTGATCTACTTGATCCAGTAGAGCGAGCATAAATTTACATATAATGCATACTGTAGCTGGCCTGTGTGTGTTCCACATTTGTCGTTGGAATGTGTTTGAATATCCATTACTTGGAGGAGTACAGATACTAGGGAAAATTATTAAACGGACATTATTCTCCTTACGAATTTCAGTGAGAACCCACTCAATATTATTAGATGAACGAATCCCAACAGATGTTTATAGGGCTAAAAAGATTGTAAAAAGGATCAAGCCCATTTTCTTTACAGAAGAACTATAATTTTGTCAGCTAGAATTTTATTTGTCCCTTTAATTGTTTTAACATTTGGCTTCCTTATTAACATTAATGACTATATTTGGCTGTGTAATTCTGGAAGTTTTGAAATATGGAAGTAGTCTTGCTCACAGTTGTTAACGGAAATTCAAAGTCCACTGCTCATGGGGCAATAACATGGGAACTCATCTTGAAATAAAATCGTTAGCTGTTACTGTGGATTGAATTCAGGGTCTGAACTGGTCTGTTCGAGTATGAAACAAATGGATCCACCAATTTTTATGGAGTTTATCCTGTAAAAACGGCAATGGCATGATCAAGCAAAAGTTAATGTGACAGACATTTTCTGAAACAGTCTCTCTTCTGACAGGTTCAAGCTATTTTAAGGCGTCACTATATGCAGTACAACATTCAGTTTGGAAACAGTCTGACTCACTCAGAGGGCCTGCGCTCTACCTCTTGCACCGGAACATCTATTACAGAGGTTCACGGAGGTCTGTATAACCATGAATCCAATAATGAATATGTAAACGGAAAAGGTTTTCATGACATTGAAGCCATCAGTCTGAAAGCAGGGGACATATGCACTTAGAGAACAACTGGGAGAACGTGCTATTGTTGAAGATTTCAATGACAGTAAACTTCCTCCTTTCATTTCAATGGAAGAGTTCAGCTGAGTCTGCACCGAAAGATATTTTCATCGTCAAATGCCACCTCTGTTACTTCCCAATCACTTATTTCACATGAGATGAAGTGAAGGACATGACAAATATATCTGTGGCCTGTGGCACAGTTGGATGAAAGTAAGCTGCAATGAAACAGGAGACTTGGAAATATTCTTGTATTTCTGTTCTTCAGATCACTGTCTCACAAACTGTCAGGCAGTGAAGGTAGGTGCAAGGTGCAATAGTAGATTCTAATTCCACAGGAAGATCGTCTTTGTCATGTTGATAAATTAATATCCTGGCTACTGTACAATGACTCACTTGTACCAATAGAAGTCGAATATCCTTTATCTGCAATTCTCGGGGCCGAACGCGTTTCGAATTTCAGATCATTTTGGTTTTCGGATACCGCACATAGGACGAGGCCTACATACATTACAACAGCCTAAGCCTCAGCGAGCTATAGTCTAAAGACATTAAAATGAGTAGAAAAGTAAATATCACTGACCATTAAATAGAGGTAATCTGCAATAAGAACTTCTGCAGGCACTGTGGTTAGCACTGCTGCCTCACGTCTCCGAGGACCAGGGTTCGATCCCGGTCCCACTGCCCATGTGTTGTTTGCACATTCTCCCTGTGTCTGTGTGGGTCTTACCCCCACATATCAAAAAGATATGCAGGGTAGGTGAATTGGCGACGCTAAATTGCCCCTTAATTTGGAAAAAAAGAATTGGGTACTCTAAATTTTTTTTTTAATGTTCTTCTGCAAAATTTGTGCCCAGCGCAGGCTAACAACTAGATTTCCCACGCTAAAGGTTGGCAAGATTCGGTCAGTGAGATCGTATCGGCTCGAGCAACGTCAATTCAGGCCAGGGGCTACCAGCGCTAAAGGTCAATAAAGTTCAAAAACATGCAGGTTTTGGTCGTAAAACAGAGAATGCTGAAAAAACTTGGCAGACCTGACAACATTCATTCATAGGGAGAGAATATAGTGTTAACATTTCGAGTCCACATGACCCTTCTTCAGAACTGTTTCAGATTCCAGAATCCGCAGTATTTTGCTTTGTTTTCAGATTCTAGATGTGTTTGCTTCTCGGATTTCCAGATAGAGGATACTCAACCTGTGTTGTTATGTAGCTTACTGATTCAAATCTCAGTGTGTGGTGTAACTTTCACTGGGGAAGAGAAAATACATCTTCTAAACATTCCCTCAGGGTTTAAATTCACTGCCCTAATGATATATTAGTTTTACATTTTCTATATTTTATATAAAGCAAGCTCTTTTAATTAACGTATCACAACACACTTACATAGCTATCTTGCAGTGTTGAATTTCTGAATGTCATCATGCTGGCAAATAAAATCATAATCAATTATTGTAACTTTGTTTTCTCTGTAAATATGATTTGTGAAGTTTTGGTGTATTTATTGCTTTGGTAGTAAAAATAGAAATAAAGCAGGAAAAGTATTTTATTTACTCCATTGGCTGTAAAGCGCTTTGAGATGCCCAGTGGTCATGAAAAACTACATAAAAAATGATTTTAAGTTGAAATGGAAATCAGGCAACATTTAACGTTTAAAAAAGAAAATTCAACAACTTGGGGAGCAGATATTTCTTAACGATGGAGAAGATTTTAAGTTTTTTTAAGTTATAATAAAATGTTAAAGGATGTTCCAGATGTAATAATAGAAAAAAATCTTCTAATTCCTTTTCAAAATGGCGCTGGCAAATATCATAATCTAACCTCTGATAGTTGGCATAGCAAGTTTAAAGCACACTTTATGCAACTTTAGCAGCACCAACAGTACTAAAATGTACACTATGTTATGGGATGGATTGCATGTGTTGTAGGGACTAACTATCTTTTGTCAAGATAGAATTGAAAGGGTCTACAGGACAGATCATAGATCCTCCACAAGGTTTCAGTAAATAAAAAATATAAGTTTTATTTCTGAAAAATTAAAATATAGCTTTCATCCAAACTAAGGAGGATTTATTCTCTTCAAGCCTATTACCTACTGTATGAATCTCAAAGCTTACTTATAGCTGTTGTTGTGGTTTTCATGGTTATTATTGCCTTCACTAAGATGATCATGGCCACAGCTGCTGAGTATTTTATTTTCTCATTGGGAGAGTCATTGCTGAGCTTGCGTGATGATGATTACAAGGTGACAGTTAAGGGCTCAATGAAAGTGTATTGTTGCACAATATTAGCACAAGGGACTAAAGAAGGTCCTTTTGTCTCAAAATGTGACGAGTCTATGTTTTTGCAGAATGGTGTGACCATAACAGTTTAAAATAATTACACTGTTTTTAAATATTTGGAAAAATGAAAATAAAAAATATCCATGTTACATCATATGTATATCTGTTTTATTTTTGCAAGTCATATTCGCATATAGCAAACTGAAACATAGGCCTGAAAACCCCCTCACTATCCACAGAGTCAGCAGTGAATGTATTCCTACTGACTCTGACTGCCCAGCTGCTATTTTATGGGCTGACATTAGGTGGGATTTCCACCCCTCACCCAAGAGGAAGTCCCACCTTTGAGGGCTACTAGCCAGTCTGATTGGCTGGCAGCTCTCCAGTCCCTCTACTAACAGCACTGCAGTGGCTGGAAGAGGAACTACATTGAGGGTAGGTGCTGGGAACCAGAGATCCAGGTAAATGTAAGGGGTGCCAGTGAGGGTAGGTATGCCTGGATGGGTTGCAAGTGGGTGGTTGATATCTCAGGGGTTAATAAACTTGCTGCATGGTTGGGGAAGGAACACGGAGGGAATTTTATCCCTGAAATTTCCTGCTCCACCCCACCTAAAAACCCACCAAGGTGGTAGGGGAGGAAGCATAAAATTCTGGCCATAAAACAAAACCTTTACATCAACATTTAAGGGGATTTTTAGATTATGCTCTTCATGGTGGTGTGAAGATGTTGCTATTTTTAATATTTTTGGGTCTACTGTGGTATTCTGTGAAGCAGGCTTGTGGCTACGAGTGTGAGTCTGTGTCTGTGAGTGAACATAGCTTAATTAACCCAGGGACTGAGAGTTTACAAGGTTGAGGACATCAAAAGAGTATATGTGTGAAAGTTAGGAATTACATATGGCCAAGTTAAATCTTCGATAAATAAAGAAGCCGTGGTTAGAAATTTGCATTAGGAGATAACAAAGTCTCTGTTGTTAAATTACAAAGGAATATAAAAACGGTTTACAACTTGGAAAATACGAGAAATAAAAAAGGCTAAGTTATGAATTTTTATTTGACCCAAAAGTGGCCATAATAGAGGAACATGAAAAGTTTTATATTCTGGGAAAGTTAAGTTTCATAGGAAGCTAAAGGCACTGGGTGGGATTCTCTGTCGGCTGATGCTGGAATCGGGAAACACAATTGGGCAGCAAATAGGTTTTGACGCCAAACTCATGGCAGGTGCCTGTTTCAGACCAAATCGCAATTCTCCAGTGCCTCAATAGCTGCGTCAATGCATTCCACTCTGCACATACAGTAAACACTGTTGGCATATCATTAGTGGGCCCGACCCAGTATTCTCCGGGGCCTCCGTGATTCTCCGCCTCCACCGTGGCGAATTCCCAATGGCCAGTTCACTTGTGCTTTTAAAAATCAAGAAATGGCACCATGGCTGATGAGGGAGACAGAGGAGGTAGGACACGGACAGGTGTGACTGTGGGTTGTCGGGCAGGACACTAGCCGGATTGGGCGGTGTGGATGGGTGGGCACTGCCAGGGCCTTGCAGGGGGACACCAGGGCATGGGCGCGGTGCCGGGGTGACCCCCACAAGGACAGGGGCGGTGTCCAGTCACGCACCGTCATTGACGCAGCCTGGAAAGCAGCCATCCTGCTGCACACCCCACTTACCACCCATCTTGGCCTCTGGTTCCCCCATCCCTGCATCCCAGCCCCAACTCACCCATCCCACCACCCCTGCACCCCATTCTCCGCCTTACCCCCACCCAACCAGCCGACACCCACTAACGGGGCTTTACGTGGCCCGACCAAGGGCAATGCACACAGTAGCCCCTACAGGGGGCGCACAGTGTTCCGCTGGCAAGGGAGCAGTTCCAGCCGATGGTACCCCTGGCATGAGGAATGGTGCCAGGGCCAGTGGCCCTCATGGTGCTGGCCACCGATGGGGCTCAGGGTGCAGCGATGGGAAAGGGGTGACGTACGGGGCAGAGTCCACAGTGCCAACCGGGGCCACTGTGCAGCCTGTTGACCTGGTTGGGCATGGCACCATGCTAACATGTCGGCCCTTCACCCCCTGCAGACAATGGACATTGGAATTCAACCAGCATTGGTGGCCTTCCTCCTAATCGCCACAGCCCTGTGTAAGGTTTTCAGGCAATTCGGCCCTTTTTGGACTGCCCAAGAATAAAACTCAGAGACTGTAAACTGACTTTTCAGCCAAGAGAACGTAACCAGTTTTCCCAGCAGGCTTGGTCCGCTGAGCTGAGTAGGGACATAAGTATTTACAAACCCCCCCCCTAGGAGCTACAAGGAAGAAGGAGCCAGACAACGAGATAAGATCAAAACACAGACAAAGGGGCACGGGAATACACAGGGGGCCTGCCTGCAAGCAGGACAATGGGATGGTCATAGCCCCATGCAGATGTAAATGACTTTGCCTCCACCAGAGCAGAATCCAATCAACACCCCATCAACATAGCAGCTATCTCCGGAGCAGATGGAAGTCTTTGAAAATCTTCAAGGGAGCTCAACCTCGTTATCTCAAAAAACAGACTGGAGGCGGACCTAGGGGAGGTACTCCCATCTCGACAGGTCTGACCGGCTCAAAGGGGGCAGGACCAGCGGGAACTTTAAACCTTATGGATTCAATGCAAAAGGGGCTGGCCGAACACAGGAAAAAGCCAGGTAAAACAATATAAAAGGGGCTGTGTTTCGATTGAGGGCTCTTGGCTCGACCTCTGCACCTTTGACTTGACCTCTGCAGCCTGTGACCGTAAGTACCCTGCAGCAGCTTGCGAAACTCCCTTGACTTTAATAGTGGTTGAGGCTTTGGGGAAGGGAACTTGATTTGTGTTTTGTGCTATTGCTAAAACTGTGTAACCATAAGATTTTTCGTTGTGTCCGTTATAGTACTTTCTGAATAGACTTAGCTTGTGTTAGAGTTTAAGATTTTATTATATTTTCTTCTGTTGATGATTTTGACCTGGGTTTTGCAATAAACCTTGATTTGCTGATAATTGGAGTCGTTTAAATTCTTCAATCTCTCACCAGCGATCTCTGACCAAGTCATTGTTAAAATATTCCTCACCTTAATTCCGGGTTCAAGAATCAAGGGTCATCTTGAGCGATTCACTCAGGACAGGCTGCTGGTTAGGTAATAAACAGCAGTGTCCTATTCTCTCTCTTGGGAAAGCTACTCCAGCGAAGTAGGAACCGGGTGGGTGTTGCACCACCGGCAAGAGAGAGAATCACCTGGGTATTGGTAGGGGTCTGTAGATCTGTGTGATATAAGCCTCAGGCTGCCGGTTAGGGATAAACGGCAGGCTTGATTCAGTGCTCTCTTCAGAGGAAGTGTCCCAGTGCGGCATCCCCTGGCCTCTGAAGTTTCAGTGCCAGCTGGAGAGAGACACACACAGATATTCAAACCCCAGATATCGGCCCAGTAGTGGAGTAGCAGAGATGGGACCCTCTACAATGGCGACCACGAAGGGACCCCGGTGGTTTGGAGTATGTGACTTGGCAGAGGGGGTGAGGGAACGAAGTAAAATGGAGGAGAGAATCTCCTCGTATTTGTGGCAAAAGGTCAACCTCACCAAACCTTGGGTCTCAGAACTAATCAATGCGGAGCAACCGGTAATGGCAGCGGCTGCATGGACAGAAAGTAAGGCGCACAAAAAGCACTTGGAGAAGGCAGTTTGGCTGGTTTGCCTGTCTCAGCAGGTAGTCAACACAGAGCAAAGGATCGAAGAGTTAGAGCAGGAGGCTAGCGCAGCGGAACGACTGCGGGAGGAATTGGCAGAAATGAAACAGGAAAACGAGTCTAACCGGTGTGAGAAGGACTATCTCCACTGCCAGATAGTGGAGGGTAAAGAAAAGGAACGGAGGCTCCAGAAACTCTATGCTCGGAGTACAGAGCAGTGTAGGAAGCTGGAGGGGAAGTACCGGGACATCCAGGCAGCGTACCGAGTGGCTCGCGAGGAAGTAGGGGACTGGGCCCATGGGCCGTGCCAGGCACGAATAACGGAGTTGGAGGAGACCTTGTCCAAGTTCAGGGGACAGATACACCTGGTAGGTCCAGGGGGGTTCCCTAGGGGCAAGGTGCTCCTCGCAGCGGATGATTCCCCAAAGGCCAAGGGGAATAGACCGCCTCCTGAGGCACCGGGATTGTGTCCGGGTCGGCAGGGGGGGATCGGACTGCACGTTCAGGGGCAAGTCCAAGGGGGGTCGGCAGGGTACCCCCAGCTGGCGGCGTGTCCGCCTGGTTTCGTATGTGGGTCCCCATGGGATGGGGACAGACCGCTGCCTGGGAGGCCGGTGATGGGGCCGGGTCAGCAGGTAGGGTTTGGACCGCCCGGTCAGGGGCAGGTCCAAGGGGGGTCAGTGGTGTATCCCCAGATAGCGGCGTCTCCTATATGGGTAGTTAGCCCGGGGACAGGGGGGCTACCCAACGGGGCAGGAGAGCTGGACAGTGGGGAGGAGGAGCAGGAACCCCAGGTAGGGCAGATGTGCCCTGTCAGGCAAAGAAGGTATGGTCCCCCGGCGGGGATGGCAAATAGGGGACCGGTTGAGGGCGACATTATCGTTCCTCATGGGGCATCCGCGCTCAGGGGGATGGTGGCCCACGTTCCCAGACTAACTCCAAAAGGGGATCCGTCGCTTCATTTTATGGAGGTGGAACAGGCAGCCAGCATCAATGACTGCGACGAAGGGGAGCAAATAAGGATGCTCCTGATGACCCTAGATGCACAGCTATGCAGGACAGTGACCTCTGGGAATGGGGGAAGACCTGACACATGGGCGGCAGCACAGACTGCTGTTCTGGAGGCGATGGGCTTGAATCTGGGGAGCCCTTTCATGAGGGTGGGGGAAACCAAGCAGCAACCAGGGGAATCTCCCACCATGTTCGCAGACAGGCTGTGGACTGTCTATATGGAGGCATGCGGGGTTCTCGCGGATAGACGGAATTTAGGGGAAAGAACCGCCCACTGGCTGAAGACCCTAGTTGCCAACTGTCTCCCTAACGTTAGGGCAAAAGCCGAACACTGGTTCGACCCGCAGACCCCGGCCCTTAATGAGGAAGAGGTCCTTAGGAAACTTACCCTCGCATATCGTAATGGGGAGAGGGGTGAGGACAAGCCCCATAAGGGTCAGGTGCATGGAATCGTGCCAGCAGCCCCTAAGAGAGAGTGGAAGCATGAGGGCACCCGGACCTCCGACAAGAAACCGGTATGCTACGGGTGTGGGAAGGCCGGGCATTTCAAGAGGGAATGTAAAAACCCTAGCAAGCAGGAGAGGGCTCCCGCAGTAGAGAGTCAGACCCCGGCGGCAGGAGCAGCTGCCCCGGGAACCATCGAGATAAGTAAAATTTTAGCCCTTTTGCAAGGCTCAGGACAGGTGGCAATGGCAACGGGCCAGGGCCTGCCCGCACCCACACCACAAGAACCCGTATGACTACCCAGGGAGCAGCCTCAGGAAAAAGGGAGCGCAGGGGTAGTTCTAGCCCCAGACCCTGGTCCGGTCCAGGTGCAGGGTCCCATTCTGGAGGCTTCCTCAGCGGCTATTTGCAGTTTAAATCCCTTAAGGTGGGACCCATGCGAACGCCACATCAGTCAATTTAAATTGTTCCACCCCATAAGGGCAAGAAAGAGCAAGGTGGGGGGAAGACTGGGGGTGGTAGTGGAGAAACCCCCTGCAGAATTAACGACGGTGGGGGAGGTCCCTGACTCCACGGTCACACAACCGGTGACAAGGTGCTGTCCCGAAGGGGCAGTCCCAAAGAAACCGACAGTGCTGCAAGCACCCAGCCCAGGGACAGTAACGATTCCCAAGCCCTTACCTGTGGGTCAGGTGGCCTGCCTTAGTATAGAGGCTAAGGAGGCGGAGGAAGTGGAAGTATCACCTTGGGCTTGGGAACCAGTCAGGGGACGAAGGAGCAATCGGGTCTCCAAGCCCCCTCTAAGATGGTCCCCATCACACCTCCCTAGAACCCGGTCCTGCAGTAAGGGGGCCCGAGTAGAAGGGAACGCTGAGGGATCCCCGAACCCTGTTGGGGAAGGAGAGGCAAGGGGCAGCCCGAACCCCCGGGAGGGGACGGTCTGGCCCGAGCCGTTGGACCAAACAGGTGAACTGCCCCAGTTTAGCGGGGCACAGTTTTAATTTGGCCACCCGGAGACGGGTGGCATTGTATATAGCATTCCCCCCCTGTTAGTTCTAATTAGTGTGTAGTGGTGTGTGAATTATTTAGGATCGTGGGATCACAGAAGCGCCTAGTGCAATGGTAAAATGATGAAGCAGCAGGCACTAGGACCCTGGTGCAGCCGGGCTGTGGACACAGAATCACAGACAGGCTGCGGCAATTTCATGTTGATTTCACAACTTCAAAGCGGGAGCTGCTGCTGCCGCTGGATAGAACCCATGCACTTTAAGGTAGGTAGTTCTGTAGAGGCAAGGATGTGTTTTGTTTTTTACAGATGGGGCACCCGACGATGTGGAGTTTGCTGATCTTGGCGATGGTGGGACCGGGAGAACTCCGCAGAGGCGAGACAGAAGAGTCCTTCGACTGACCGGGTTAGGGTGACTGAGGGCAGGCGGGTGTGTTTAACCTGTGAGGGGGACGTTCCTTTGGGGAGATGGTGGTGGCCCAGGAAGCTGAGGCTGGACATGAGGGATCGGTCCTCGGACTGGGAACGCCTGGACAACACCGACCGGACCATCACGGGGTCACCGGGTAGGATCACCGTTTGCTGGGATAAGTGGTGGGCTTCTGACCAGGGCATTTATTTGTGTTTATGGGGATCTACCAAGGCATGTCCACAAGGGGCATTAATCACTTTTGTAAGGTGGTGGCAGAACCCAGGGAACGGGATAAATTGACCGCAGTGGGGAGGGATGTGTAACGCCCAGGGAAGGGGTGACTGTAAAAGCTACCGAACTGCTGGTTCAGGTAAAGCGACCCCTGCCCACAGCCCAACCGATCGACCCTCACAACTGTCCGATCACCACCAGGGGGGGCCTGAGAATGGTTTAGTGTTTGCCCCCACAAAGAAAATGTTGTACAGGGGGTACATTATGCTGTCGCCTCAGTTGGACTAAACCTCTCAGCTGCAGGTATCGACGACGGAGGAAAAATGAAGAGCCTTCAACGGGAAGAAGCGAAGTGCAGCCAAGAAAGGAGGATCCTTGGTGAAATAAAGAGATGCAATTGTAAATAGTTGTATGGATTCGCGGGTTTCAGTTACTTGATTGTGATATATGTACAGGGACCCTTACGTTTGGGGTTCCGGTGAAATGTGTATATGTTACTGTCTGTTTGAATTAAGTATGGTCTTGTCTTTCCCTTTCATTGAAATCAGGGGCAGCCTAGATTAAGGGAACTGTCTTGGGACTTGTAGTTTCGCATGTTGTTGGGGGGGGGGGCCTACGGTCCACACAAAAGGAAATGATTGCCCTTCACCTGTGTCGATACGGTCCAAGCAGGTAGGGACGTATCGAAGGGGCATCTGTAAGGTTTTCGGGCAATTCGGCCCTTTTTGGACTGCCCAAGAATAAAACTCAGAGACTGTAAACTGACTTTTCAGCCAAGAGAACGTAACCAGTTTTCCCAGCAGGCTTGGTCCGCTGAGCTGAGTAGGGACATAAGTATTTACAAACCCCCCCCCTAGGAGCTACAAGGAAGAAGGAGCCAGACAACGAGATAAGATCAAAACACAGACAAAGGGGCACGGGAATACACAGGGGGCCTGCCTGCAAGCAGGACAATGGGATGGTCATAGCCCCATGCAGATGTAAATGACTTTGCCTCCACCAGAGCAGAATCCAATCAACACCCCATCAACATAGCAGCTATCTCCGGAGCAGATGGAAGTCTTTGAAAATCTTCAAGGGAGCTCAACCTCGTTATCTCAAAAAACAGACTGGAGGCGGACCTAGGGGAGGTACTCCCATCTCGACAGGTCTGACCGGCTCAAAGGGGGCAGGACCAGCGGGAACTTTAAACCTTATGGATTCAATGCAAAAGGGGCTGGCCGAACACAGGAAAAAGCCAGGTAAAACAATATAAAAGGGGCTGTGTTTCGATTGAGGGCTCTTGGCTCGACCTCTGCACCTTTGACTTGACCTCTGCAGCCTGTGACCGTAAGTACCCTGCAGCAGCTTGCGAAACTCCCTTGACTTTAATAGTGGTTGAGGCTTTGGGGAAGGGAACTTGATTTGTGTTTTGTGCTATTGCTAAAACTGTGTAACCATAAGATTTTTCGTTGTGTCCGTTATAGTACTTTCTGAATAGACTTAGCTTGTGTTAGAGTTTAAGATTTTATTATATTTTCTTCTGTTGATGATTTTGACCTGGGTTTTGCAATAAACCTTGATTTGCTGATAATTGGAGTCGTTTAAATTCTTCAATCTCTCACCAGCGATCTCTGACCAAGTCATTGTTAAAATATTCCTCACCTTAATTCCGGGTTCAAGAATCAAGGGTCATCTTGAGCGATTCACTCAGGACAGGCTGCTGGTTAGGTAATAAACAGCAGTGTCCTATTCTCTCTCTTGGGAAAGCTACTCCAGCGAAGTAGGAACCGGGTGGGTGTTGCACCACCGGCAAGAGAGAGAATCACCTGGGTATTGGTAGGGGTCTGTAGATCTGTGTGATATAAGCCTCAGGCTGCCGGTTAGGGATAAACGGCAGGCTTGATTCAGTGCTCTCTTCAGAGGAAGTGTCCCAGTGCGGCATCCCCTGGCCTCTGAAGTTTCAGTGCCAGCTGGAGAGAGACACACACAGATATTCAAACCCCAGATATCGGCCCAGTAGTGGAGTAGCAGAGATGGGACCCTCTACACCTGGAGGTTGCACTGTGGCTGTATGAGCTGGAGATTCTTGAGGAGGAGGAAAGTGCAGCAGCGGAGCGTGCCCAAGAGGAACAGGAAGCAGCTGCTGAGGATGGAGAGCCAGCTGCCCAACAGGCCGAGGGAGTGGGTAGCTGGTGGTTTTGGTGGCCGGGGCACCTGGCCATGGCGGCCGGTGTGGGTGGCGGCATGTGGTACAGGGTGGGGGTTCGGCAGCCCTCCGGGTGGGGGACTGTAGGGGAGTGGAGGGTTACAGATGTGTGGGGCAGGGTTTCTTGCCAGGGACACAGTGCTGCCTACTCACCCTGGCCACCCTGAGGAGGTCATGCAGTTTATTATGGCATTCGATGCTGGTCTGGATGATGTTACTCGTGGTACTTACTGACTATGCCACCAGCTCCCAGGAATGGCGAACGGCGGCTGCTGGCAGCCTCCTTCCTGGATTGGATTTGTTTATTGTCACGTGTACCAAGGTACAGTGAAAAGTATTTTTCTGCAAGCAGCTCAACAGATCATTAAGTACATTAAAAAAAAGGAAATAAAAGAAAATAACAATTGTAAGTTAAGTAAAAAGTGGATCTGTTAGGGAGAACTTGCAAGAGTCGACGTGCTCCGGCGCCATTCCTAGGCCAGGGTACAGGGTGGCCCACATCTCCTCCATGGCATCCAGGAGGGTCTCAAGCTCAGCGTCGGTGAATCTTGGGGCTGCTGTCCTTGCTGCCATCTTATTGGCTGGGATGGTGTAAGTGGGGAGTGCAGTGTGTATATGCGGCTGCAGCTTGTCAGCCTCCTGAGTGTCAATCGCAAAGCTAGCACTGTTTCTCATTGGAATCGGTTGTGTTCCACATGGTGCCGGTGCTAGTCCCTTAATGGTTGCTGAATCGGTCCAAGTGTGGTGGCAGAGAAAGTGCACGAATTATGTCCCGGCGTCAACACTTAGTCTCAGGAACTGTTAATCCCACCGATTGGAATCAAGATGAAAGAGCAAAAAAAATCAAGGAGAAGTTGGAAGTGTGTTAGGGAGTGGCTTTATGAGACCTCCTGAGGTGTTTCTCTGTGCTGGAAAAAAGCTGTGAAATGGTAAAGAATGGCACCTCTCCAGCTAACCCAGAAACTGTTTACTTTTCAGAAAGCAGGCATTTGTTTTAAAGATTCTCGAATTTGCACAGCAGAGTGGGAGTCATTGAGAAGGCCTGTGATATATCGGCCTATAGCAGCAGTGGATTTGCCTTGTTGCAATATTACTTAATTTTATAGATTAAACATCCATATTGGATTATTGCTGAAGGGTGCTTATTTGTGAGTCTAACCAAGTAGGAAGTCATTTGGGACAATGCGTTGTAAGGCTAATTATCACTGTGTAAATGTAATCTTGCGTGTTTAAGTTTTCTTGTGTCAATAAATGTTTAAATTTAATGTTTAAACTCCCCAAAATGTTACTGGAATTTGTGGCATCTGAATTCACTGAACTAATCTTCTCATTATCAAAATACAAATAAAAATCTGTGATACGTAGGCTAAGATTCCCTTTGGGATTTGGTTTGTGTGGCAATTAACATCTATCGGATCATAATTGTGGTGAATAGTCAAGGCAGTGTGCTCTCAATACACATTATGGAAAGATAATTCTGTTCCTTTTCTGTGACATAGCCATTTGATGATAGAGGGCGGGATTCTCCGACACCCCGCTGGGTTGGAGAATCGCAGGGGTCGGCGTGAATCCCGCCCCCGCCGTCCTCTGAATTCTCCTGCCCCCCCAAAATCGCCCCTGCGTGAATCGCGCCGCCCGCCTTGGAGAATGGCGGGGACCGGTGCGAAGCTATGGGCCCTGGTGCTGCCCGAATTCTCCCGGCCGGATGGGCCGAAGTCCCGCCGACATGACCACGGGTCACATCAGCGTAAATTAAACCACCTATTTAACGCTGTCAACCAGTTGTGATAGTTGATGCCGGCCAGCGTGGAAAAACAAACAAAGAACAAAGAAATGTACAGCACAGGAACAGGCCCTTCGGCCCTCCAAGCCCGTGCAGACCATGCTGCCCGACTAAACTACAATCTTCTACACTTCCTGGGTCCGTATCCCTCTATTCCCATCCTATTCATGTATTTGTCAAGATGCCCCTTAAATGTCACTATCGTCCCTGCTTCCACCACCTCCTCCGGTAGCGAGTTCCAGGCACCCACTACCCTCTGCGTAAAAAACTTGCCTCGTACATCTACTCTAAACCTTGCCCCTCTCACCTTAAACCTATGCCCCCTAGTAATTGACCCCTCTACCCTGGGGAACAGCCTCTGACTATCCACTCTGTCTATGCCCCTCATAATTTTGTAGACCTCTATCAGGTCACCCCTCAACCTCCTTCGTTCCTTTGAGAACAAACCGAGTTTATTCAACCGCTCCTCATAGCTAATGCCCTCCATACCAGGCAACATTCTGGTAAATCTCTTCTGCACCCTCGCTAAAGCCTCCACATCCTTCTGGTAGTGTGGCGACCAGAATTGAACACTATACTCCAAGTGTGGCCTAACTAAGGTTCTATACAGCTGCAACATGACTTGCCAATTCTTATTCTCAATGCCCTGGCCAATGAAGGTAAGCATGCCGTATGCCTTCTTGACTACCTTCTCCACCTGTGTTGCCCCTTTCAATGACCTGTGGACCTGTACTCCTAGATCTCTTTGACTTTCAATACTCTTGAGGGTTCTACCATTCACTGTATATTCCCTACCTGCATTAGACCTTCCAAAATGCATTACCTCACATTTGTCTGGATTAAACTCCATCTGCCATCTCTCCGCCCAAGTCTCCAAACAATCTAAATCCTGCTGTATCCTCTGACAGTCCTCATTGCTATCCGCAATTCCACCAACCTTTGTGTCGTCTGCAAACTTACTAATCAGACCAGTTACATTTTCCTCCAAATCATTTATATATACTACAAAGAGCAAAGGTCCCAGCACTGATCCCTGTGGAACACCACTGGTCACAGCCCTCCAATTAGAAAAGCATCCTTCCATTGCTACTCTCTGCCTTCTATGACCTAGCCAGTTCTGTATCCACCTTGCCAGCTCACCCCTGATCCCGTGTGACTTCACCTTTTGTACTAGTCTACCATGAGGGACCTTGTCAAAGGCCTTACTGAAGTCCATATAGACAACATCCACTGCCCTACCTGCATCAATTATCTTAGTGACCTCCTCGAAAAACTCTATCAAGTTAGTGAGACACGACCTCCCCTTCACAAAACCATGCTGCCTCTCACTAATACGTCCATTTGCTTCCAAATGAGAATAGATCCTGTCTCGAAGAATTCTCTCCAGTAATTTCCCTACCACTGAAGTAAGGCTCACCGGCCTGTAGTTCCCTGGATTATCCTTGCTACCCTTCTTAAACAGAGGAACAACATCGGCTATTCTCCAGTCCTCCGGGACATCCCCTGAAGACAGTGAGGATCCAAAGATTTCTGTCAAGGCATCAGCAATTTCCTCTCCAGCCTCCTTCAGTATTCTGGGTTAGATCCCATCAGGCCCTGGGGACTTATCTACCATAATATTTTTTAAGACATCCAATACCTCGTCTTTTTGGATCTCAATGTGACCCAGGCTATCTACACACCCTTCTCCAGACTCAACATCTACCAATTTCTTCTCTTTGGTGAATACTGATGCAAAGTATTCATTTAGTACCTCGCCCATTTCCTCTGGCTCCCCACATAGATTCCCTTGCCTATCCTTCAGTGGGCCAACCCTTTCCCTGGCTACCCTCTTGCTTTTTATGTACGTGTAAAAAGCCTTGGGATTTTCCTTAACCCTATTTGCCAATGACTTTTCGTGACCCCTTCTAGCCCTCCTGACTCCTTACTTAAGTTCCTTCCTACTTTCCTTATATTCCACGCAGGCTTCGTCTGTTCCCAGCCTTTTAGCACTGACAAATGCCTCCTTTTTCTTTTTGACGAGGCCTACAATATCTCTCGTTATCCAAGGTTCCCGAAAATTGCCGTATTTATCCTTCTTCCTCACAGGAACATGCCGGTCCTGAATTCCTTTCAACTGACACTTGAAAGCCTCCCACATGTCAGATGTTGATTTGCCCTCAAACATCCGCCCCCAATCTATGTTCTTCAGTTCCTGCCTAATATTGTTATAATTAGCCTTCCCCCAATTTAGCACATTCATCCCCTCTTATCCTTGTCCACCAGTGCTTTAAAACTTACTGAATTGTGGTCACTGTTACCGAAATGCTCCCCGACTGAAACATCTACCACTTGGCCGGGCTCATTCCCCAATACCAGGTCCAGTAGCGCCCCTTCCCTAGTTGGACTGTCTACATATTGTTTTAAGAAGCCCTCCTGGATGCTCCTTACAAACTCCGCCCCGTCTCAGCCCCTGGCACTAAGTGAGTCCCAGTCAATATTGGGGAAGTTGAAGTCTCCCATCACCACAACCCTGTTGTTTTTACTCTTTTCCAAAATCTGTCTACCTATCTGCTCCTCTATCTCCCGCTGGGATTCCACCAGAATTTGTTGGTTGGGCGGGGGGGGGGGGGGGGGGGGGGGGGGAGGGGGGGGGGTCTTCCCAGAAGTCCGCGGGTCGAAAAAAATAAAACAGAAAATAAGTGTTTTTTAAAAAGGATAAACTTAACTCACAGAAATCACTTGCGCACCGCTCCCGCTGAAATCGACTGGCCTGTTCCTGTCCTGCTCCTGTGGAGGTCGGTCTCAGCGTGGGGTGGCCACAGGAGAAGTGACGGCACGGCCGCAGTTGGTGGGAGGGGTGTGTGTGTGTGTGTGGAGTGGGGGGGTGTGGGGGTGGAGTGGGGGGGGTGGTGGAGTGGGGTGTGTGTGGAGTGGGGGTGTGTGTGTGTGTGTGTGGAGTGGGGGGTGTGTGTGTGGAATGGGGGAGGGGGTTTGTGTCATAATATACACCAGCGCTATGTATTCCGACAGCGTTTGCAGGGTAAGGATGAACCTTTCCACTCCTTTCGCACCCACCTCCGCATCCTTGCGCAGACCTGTAATTACAGGTCCACCTCCGACTCCATGATACGCGACCAGATCGTTTTTGATGTTCAACCCACAGTCACCAAGCCCGATTCGGGCCTGCTACCCGATATTGACACGAAGGACCCGAAGGCGCCTTTTCCAGTCGGTATCGTTCCAAAAAACAGGGTGTCCCCAGAGCAAAGAATCCAGCCTCTATCGGTATACAGCATCGATCTGGACGATGAGTGGTGTGCCACCCTTACGGTCAACCGGTCCCAAATACGATTCCGCCTGGACACTGTTGCCTCCGCCAATCTCATTGCGCGGTCTGACCTCCAAAGCCTTCGTGTCAAACCAGCCATCCTGCCATCAGCCTGCCAGCTATTAGATTATAATGGCAATGCCATTGCTGCCAGCGGCTCATGCCAACTTGAAGTGACGCACAGGTCTCGCAAAGACATCCTTCCCTTTGAAATCGTGGGCTCCTCGAAAGCCTCCCTGCTTGGCGCGCAGGCATGCAAGCTGTTGAAACTAGTTCAGAGAGTTCACTCTCTCTCTCCTGCTGACGCATCTGCCTTTCAGGACACCGACTTCATGGCGCAGCCCGACGCCATTATCAACCAGTACCACGACGTCTTCGAGGGGATGGGCACGCTCCCGTACACCTACAAGATTTTATTAAAACCGAATGCCACGCTTGTGGTGCACACACCTCGCAGGGTCCCAGCACCCTTTAAGGACCGCCTCAAGCAGCAGCTGCAGGACCTCCAGAACCAAGGAGTGATTTCCAAAGTCACGGAACCAACCGACTGGGTCAGTTCCATGGTATGTGTAAAAAAGCCTTCCGGCGAATTGAGAATGTGCATTGATCCCAAGGATCTAAATCGCAATATTATGAGAGAGCACTATCCAATTCACTCTCATACCACTGCTCTCAGAAACGTGGTCAGGAAGACGACAGACTTTCAATGGCTCCCTGCCCACGAGCGCGAATGGAGGGAACTCAAGGTAAAACTAACCACGGCCCCGGTCTCAGCCTTCTTTGATCCAGCAAAGGAGACCAAAATTTTGACCGATGCCAGTCAATCCGGCATTGGGGCACTGCCCCTTCAACGTGATGAGGCCTCATCATGAGCCCCCGTTGCATATGCGTCACGTGCGATGACCCCCACGGAGCAGCGCTACGCGCAGATAGAAAAGGAGTGCCTGGGCCTTCTGACCGGTGTGGTTAAGTTTCACGATTATGTCCACGGACTTCCTCAATTCACCGTCGAGACCGATCATCGCCCGCTGGTCAATATAATACAGAAAGACTTGAACGACATGACGCCTCGCCTCCAGCATATTCTTCTCAAGCTCCGGCGATACGTCTTCCAGCTGGTATACACCCCAGGCAAGGACCTCATCATTGCTGACGCTCTCTCCAGGGCAGTCAACACTCCATGTGACCCAGCGGGATTTGTCTGCCAGGTTGACGCCCATGTGACATTCGCGAGACGGCGGCTGACCCCTTGCTACAGTGCGTCATGCGCCACCTAACGGACGGGTGGCTCAAGGGCCAATGCCCTCAATTCTATAATGTCAGAGATGATCTGGCGGTAGTAGGTGGGGGTTCTTCTAAATCTGGACCGTATTGTCATCCCGCATAGCATGCGCCAGTTTGTCCTGGAACAACTACACGAGGGCCACCTTGGCGTGGAAGTGCCGCCGACGGGCCCGAGAGGCAGTGTACTGGCCCGGCATTAATGAGGACATAGCCAACACAGTGCTCAACTGCCCCACTTGTCAGCGCTTCCAGCCGGGCCAACCACGTGAGACCCTGCAGCCCCATGAGTTGGTCACGTCACCATGGGCCAAGGTGGGCATCGACCTGTTCCACGCGCTGGGTAGAGACTATGTCCTGATCGTGGACTACTTTTCTAATTACCCAGAGGTGATACGGTTGCACGACCTCACCTCGTCGGCAGTCATTCGTGCATGTAAAGAAACCTTTGGTCGACACGGCATCCCGCTCACGGTTATGTCTGACAATGGCCCCTGCTTCGCCAGCCAAGAATGGTCCAACTTTGCCAGGCGGTACAATTTTGCCCATGTGACGTCCAGTCCCCTGTACCCCCAATCCGATGACAAAGCAGAGAAGGGAGTGCATATAGTCAAACGGCTCCTATGCAAGGCTGCCGATGCTGGGTCCGATTTCTACCTCGCCTTGCTGGCCTATCGCTCCACCCCGCTGTCCACTGGCCTGTCGCCAACCCAATTACTCATGAGTCGCACCCTAAGGACGACGGTGCGGTCCATCCATGTCCCAGACCTCGACCATGTTCCAGTCCTTCGCCGGATGCAGCTGTCTCATGCACAGTACAAGGCGGCTCATGACTCCCGTGCAGCTGATCTCCCTGCTCTGGCTCCAGATGACAACGTCCGTGTCCATCTTCTGGATGGTGGCTGGTCTGCGCCCGCTGTTGTCCTTCGGCAGGTGCCCCCCCCCCCCGCTCGTTCCTGGTTCGTCTACCGGATGGCTCGATTCTGCGCCGCAATCGACGCGCCCTTCGTCTCGTTCCACGCTCGCCACGTGATCCTCATGTGTCGCCTCGCCGTCCTGTTGACCCTGCCACGGACTATGCAGAGCTCCCTGTCACTCTGCCTCCCCCTGACTTTGACGCAGTCCAGGCCGCTCCTGAACCGGCGGCTCTCAACCAGAATTCGTCGCCCACCTCAGAGACTAAATTTATGAACTTTTCGAATTCATGGACTCTCTGAATTGTTTTGTTGCTTTGTTTGATCGTTTCCCTGGTTTGTATATAGTGTTGATCTCGTTACTCTTGTTGCATACTGCTTCTCTGCACCAGGCACCTTCCCATGTAAATAGCTAAGTTCTCATGTACATAGTCCTGTAAATATGTCTTCGCACCCCACACGTAGTTCGGAACATTATCACCACACATTATTTAATGCCACACACATACATTTTTTTATAAAAGGGGGGATGTCACAATATACACCAGTATATCATGGTGCAGATACACACAGGTGCGGGGGGTGGGGTGGAGTGCCGGGGAGGAGAGAGCGAGTGCCGGGGAGGTGGGGGGGGGGAGTGCCGGGGAGGAGAGTGCGAGTGCCGTTGAGGGCGGAGGGCGAGTGCCAGGGAGGAGAGGGTGAATGCCGGGGAGGGGAGAGGGCGAGTGCCGGGGAGGAGAGAGCGAGTGCCGGGGAGGAGAGGGCGAGTGCCGGGGAGGGGGAGGGTGAGTGCCGGGGAGGAGAGGGTGAGTGCCGGGGAGGGGGAAGGGTGAGTGCCGGGGAGGAGAGGGCGAGTGCCGGGGAGGGGGAGGGTGAGTGCCTGGCCGGGTGCCAGCTTCCTACAGTCACGGCCGTGCCGCCCATGGCACCTGGCTGCAGGCGGGCGGGAGAGGGGGGGGTGGTATGGGCACTGATGACATGTCGTCTATCCCCCCCACCCCCACACCCCATTTAAATGAGAGGAGGCGGTGGCATATTGGTATTGTCACTGGACTAGTAAACTAGAAACCCAGTGTTATTATCTGGGGACACGGGTTTGAATCCCGCCACTGCAAATGGTGAAAATTGAATTCAATAAAAGTCTAATGATGACCATGAGACTATTGTCGATTGTCGTAAAAACCCACCTGCTTCACTAATGTCCTTTAGGGAGGGAAATCTGCCGTCGTTACCTGGTGTGGCCTCCATGTGACTCCAGACCCACAGCAATGTGGTTCGCTCTTAACTGCCCCCTCAAGAGCAATTAGGGATGGGCGATAAATGCTGGCTCAGCCAGCGATGCCCACATTGATTGTGATAAAGAACAATGGGGTGCAATGTTCAAATTGGAACCAAGCCATTCAATAGTTTTTTTTAATTCATTCATAGAATGTGGGTGCCACTGTCTGATTCATAAAATCCCTTGAGAAGGTGATGGTGAGCCATTTTCTTGAACCCCTGCAAACTGTGCTGTGAAGGCACTCATAAAGTGCAGTTAGGCAGAGTTTCAGGATTTTGACACAGTAATGATTAAGGAACAGCAATGTATTTCCAAGTGGGAGTGGTGAGTGATTTGAAGCAGAATTCTGTGCTGATTCCATGACTTGTTGCCATTGTATTTCCAGCTGGTAGAACTGACAGGTTTTGAAGGTGTTGTTGAAGTAGCCTCGCGTGTTGCTAGATTATGCATATATCTTGTAGATTATGCATATTCCAAAACATGCACCAGGAAAGGATGGAGTGAATGTTCAAGGCAGTGAATGGGGTACCGAGCAAGCAGACTGCATTATTGTAAATCGTGTCAAGCTCCTTGAGTGTTGTTGCAGCTCCCTGTGCTCATTTCCCTGAAAATGTTTTGGGGAAGCAGGAGTTGAGTCACTCACTGCAGATTACGCAGATTTGACCTGCTCTTGTAGCCACAATATTTATTTGGCTGATCCAGTTAAGTTTCTCGACAATTGCAATCCTCCAGTCTGTTGAAATCAACAATGGAAATGTCAGTGAGTGTCAAGGGACAGTAGTCAGCTTCTCTCTTGTTGAAGAAAGTCATTGGTGTGGCACGAATATGACTGGCTACTTATCAGCTCAAGCTTGGATTGTCCAGCTTCATGCTACATATGGACATGGACTGTCTCATTGTGTGACGAATTGAGAATGGCACTGAAGACTTTACAGCCATTAGTAAACACCCACACTTCTAACGTCATGAGGAAATTAAGATCAGGGGCGAGATTCTCTGACCCCCCGCCGGGTCGGAGAATCGCCAGGGGCTGGCGTGAATCCCGCCCCCGCCGGTTGCCGAATTCTCCGGCACCGGATATTCGGCGGGGGCGGGAATCGCGCCGCGCCGGTTGGCGGGCCCCCCCCCCCCCGCGATTCTCCCGGGGGAGAAGTCCCGCTGCTAAAATGCCTGTCCCGCCGGCGTAGATTAAACCACCTACCTTACCGGCGGGACAAGGCAGCACGGGCGGGCTCCGGGGTCCTGGGGGGGGCACGGGGCGATCTGGCCCCGGGGGGTGCCCCCACAATGGCCTGGCCCGCGATCAGGGCACACCGATCCGCGGGCGGGCCTGTGCCATGGGGGCACTCTTTTCCTTCCGCATTCGCCACGGTCTCCACCATGGCGGAGGCGGAAGAGACTCCCTCCACTACGCATGCGCGGGAATGCCGTCAGCGGCCGCTAACGCTCCCGCGCATGCGCCGCCCAGAGATGTCATTTCCGCACCAGCTGGCGGGGCACCAAAGGCCTTTTCCGCCAGCTGGCGGGGCGGAAATTCGTCCGGCGTGGGCCTAGCCCCTTAAGGTTAGGGCTCGGCCCCCCAAGATGCGGAGCATTCCGCATCTTTGGGGCGATGCCCGACTGATTTGCGCCGTTTTGGGCGCCAGTCGGCGGACCTCGCACCGATACCGGAGAATTTCGCACCAGGTGTGAAATAAGATGACACTTTTGCACAAAGGGTCGTGTAGAAAGAATCATAGAATCCTTACAGTGCAGAAGGAGGCCATTCAGTCCATTGAGCCTGCACTAACCCTTTGAAAGATCACCTTACCTAGATCGAATCCCTCACCCCACCTTAGCCCTGTAACCTCATCCAACCTTTAGACAAATAGGCGCAATTTAGTATGACCTAGCTTGCACATCTTTGTACTGTGGGAGGAAGCCCAAGTACCCAGAGGAAACCCACGCAGACAAGGGGCGGATGTACAAACTTCAGACAGACAGGAACCCGAGGTCGGAATCGAACCTGGGTCCCTGGCGTTGTGAGGAAGCAGTGCTAACCACTGTGCTACAATGCCACCCACTCTGGCACACTGTCCCAAAAGGCAATGGGTGCTGTGTTGATTGTAATTTTCACGATTGAGAGCAATACATTTTTACCACATGTGGGCATGGATCAGAGATGGATAAATGTAGGTGAGATGCTGGTGAGAAATTGATTGAATAATGGAACAGATTCCATTGGCTGATTGGTCTGCATCTGTGTTAAAATTATAAAATGCCTCTTTGATGTAAATGGAAAATTATAAACCCTAGCATTGAAAATGTCTCAGTGATTTTCATTTTCTTTCTGATGTTACAGTGAAGTACAGTTCTGAAGCATACGCTGTGAATGATGCAAAAATCTTAACTATTGTCTCTCCTGAGTAATCCTTTCACAACAGAGAGAGAAATAACTTTCCTTTGGTTACAGCTTTCCGTCACCTTCTACTACAGTAAGGAGTACAATGCTGGGGTACTGGATCCTTAAGAAGAGTATTTTCTTTTTAAAAAAATCCGTGAACCATTATTATCTGAAACCTTTTTTTACTGAGAAGAGAACCTTTTGTTTGTAAGATAATAAAGACACAAGATACACAGTGAAACCCGACTGCCTTCAAGCAGTAATGAAAATGATTTCTGAATTCACTTCATGATAATTAGGCCATCAGCACCAGATGTGTTCATAATGTCTCCGCTGTCTCAACAATAATAAAAAGTGCACAAATTAAATGTGCGCCTTTACAACATCACACTTATATTTTACCTTGAAACCTCACATAATTCAATCTTTGATGACTGCACTTACTCTGTGGCAGTGACCTTGACACTTACAAATACCAAGTCTAAGCTCAAATGTTCAGCATTATGAATGTGAAAATATAAAGAAAAATAACAATGGGATATAAGATTCAAGATGTTTAAGCCCAATAAATGGCAAACAGTCCTGTCCATGAGTCTCTGCACACTTGACTGCCGAGATATTCTCGGAAACAATTTAAAATATGATTGCATTATTATTCAAATAAGCCTGGGGTGGATAGTGAATTGCATGACCATTTACGATCATGGTAAAACATTTCTGTGCTCTGGGTCTTTAAGTTCCCTAATTTTAGTTTCAAAAGTCAAGAGTGAGCTAAATCTACCATTAGAATGTTTATCTTCAGCTCTTTACGTTGCACCATTCATTTTCTTTCCAGCGATTATATAAAAGATCACTGCAAAAAAGCTTTGTTAAGTTCTTATGGTGCAATATTTAAATGCATGATGGGATGGTTAATATTTGGAGATCCGATTCCATAACAGTGAACCTGGCAATGTTAAGAAGGCAGCAGCTCTATGAAATTGGTTTCTTAATGATGAACAGGTGTAAGCAGAAACATTTCAACATTGATAGGTCGGATGGGGTCTGAAGGAAATGTATGTTAAATGGTGGCGGTTCAATATCTCCCAGCAGAATGATCACATTAGTTCTTCAAAAGCTTGGTACCCAATTGATATCACCCCCATGAGACCCATTAGGACTGCCCAATTAATGTTCCCATGAATCTCAGTGGGCTAGACAACACAGTTCCATAAAAGCCGGCCTAGGTAGGAGCCATGCTGCAGAGTAATCCTGACTGAGACTATTACTTGTAAATATTTTACTTTTGGAAATAAACCATTCTTCTGACTCTCCTTTCCACACTCCTCCTTGACTACGAAACCAATATTGAAACAACACACCAGGGGCGGGATTCTCTGACCCCCCGCTGGGTCAGAGAATCGCCGGGGGCTGGCGTGAATCCCGCCCCCACTGGTTGCCGAATTCTCCGGCACTGGATATTCGGCGGGGGCGGGAATTGCGCCGGTCGGCGGCGCCTCCCCCCCGGCGATTTTCCGGCCCGTGATGGGCCGAAGTCCCGCTACTGGAATGCCTGTCCCACCGGCGAGAATCAAACCACCTCTCTTACCGGCGGGACTAGGCGGCACGGGCGGGCTCCGGGGTCCTGGGGGGGGGGGTTGCGGGGCGATCTGGCCCCTGGGGGTGCCCCCACGGTGGCCTGGCCTGTGATCGGGGCCCACTGATCCGCGGGCGGGCCTGTGCCGTGGGGCATTCTTTTCCCTCCGCCTCGGCCACAGCCTTCACCATGGCCAATGCGTAAGAGACACCCCGCCCCCCCCGCGCATGCGTGGGAATGACGTCAGCAGTCGCTGACGCTCCCGCGCATGCGAGGACTTCCGCTGGCCGGCGAAGTCCTTTCGGCCCCGGCTGGCATGGTGCCAAAGGCCTTTTCCGATGGCCGGCGGCGTGCCAACCACTCCGGCGTGGGCCTAGCCCCTCAAGGTGAGGGCTTGGCCCCTAAAGGTCCGGAGAAATCCACACCTTTGGGACGGCCCGACGCCAGAGTGGTTCATGCCACTCCATCCCGCCGGGACCCCTCGCCCCGCCGGGTAGGGGAGAATCCCGGCCCATGAAAGCGCATGGAGACCTTTATTGGGTGCAACACTACTTTTACACCATTCCCAGTTGGACTCTCCACTGAAGCCAATGGTAAGTAATGTTCGTAGCCAGGACTGGAAAAACAGCATTCACCCAAGATTCCGTAAGTTTCACACAAAAGAGTTAGGTTTAAATTACCCCTTTGTCTCATCATTCATTTTTCATTTTTTTTCACCTGCTGGCCGGGTCAACATTTTTATTGCTCATCCCTAATTACCTTTGAGAAGATGGTGGTGAACCATTGGGCCTTTAATGTTGAGCAATAATAAAGCCTCTGACTTTTAATCAGTTAATTTTCTTCAAATGAGAGAGTGAATTTCTTGATTGGCAATTAGGGTGAACCCATTCAAATGAAATAAGAGTATGAATGCAGAAAGCAGAATATTTCTGATTCCTGTTGCAACACAGGTAGGTGGTCTATCTGTCATGCATCAGTCCAAGAGCAGGATTGCAGAACTTATTCACTGAAAATTCCTAATATTGCTTTCAGGCTAATGTTTAGCCTTTAAGTGTACCTGCTGGGATAGGGAAACTACATTTCACAAGTACTCTGATTGAGCGCATAGGTACAAGCCATTGACTGTATTGAGTGCTCTTGTTGCAAACACTATCACAGTCAAATTGCATTCTTGGGGAGACATCACAGCAGATAACAATTTCCATTTAGTAGGGTCATAAAGCATAACCCCAATCTACTAACCTCAATTGATTGTTTGACAGGGCTGTTGTGCAATTCTTAGGCAATAACAATACTAACAATAAGCTATTAATAAACAAAGTAGCACCCAATTAAAAAACAATCAAAGATAGAAGACATAATGTCAAACTCATTCCACATTGTGGTATCTGTGATTTTCTTTAGAAAAGGAATGTGAAACCCTGGCTATAGATCACGACAAACTGTTCTAATCTTTTGGTAGCACTTTCTCATATGACATTAATCCTCAATCATAGCAAAGTACTAGTACATTAATGTGTGTTCCTGGAAGAAATCCAAATATTTAATTAATATTTCTTGTACTTCTCTTCTATGACTGTAGCCAATGTAATTTTAAAAACTGCCATCTAAAAGCTTGCCGTTTTTCAAATGTTGCAAGATTTGCTATTTCCACAAAGCGAAAAATGAAAAATAATTCTCTGCAATACATTACAGTTAGAAATTAATAAGCACCAAAATTAACAGGGGGAAAAAAGTGGTTTTGCAAGAGTTGCCCAAAAACGTATGGTTCAAATTTTGAAAACTGAGGCTGTTTAGTACCTGAGTGCTAGCAAATGTCCACGATATTCCTTCTTCCGAACAGGGCGAGGTTTCTAGTCAACTAATGTTTGTTATCACACAATGCACCATAGCCTATGGTTGTCAAATCCATTTCCCTGACTAAGCAGAGAGCTACAGACAGGCCATAAGAAAGTGTAAGACCATAAGACATAGGAGCAGAAGCAGATCATTCGGCCCATCAAGTGTTCTCTGCCATTAAATGAGATCATGGCTGATTTGAAATGATAATTCTCAACTCCATTTTCCTGCCCTGACTGATTAAAAAAACATACTTAATAACCCAGCTGTTACAGCTCTCTGTGTTAAAAAATTCTACAGATTCACAACCCTCTGAGAGAAGAAATTCCCTCACTCTGAGATTATGCCCTCTGGTCCTAGACTCTTCCACAAGGTGGCAACACGGTTAGCACTGCTGCCTCACAGTGTGAAGGACCCGAGTTTGATTCTGGCCTTGGATTAAGAGTGTATTTTTCGCGTTATCCCTGTGTCTGCGTGAGCTTCCTCCGGGTGCTGCGATTTCCTCCCACAGTCCAAAGATGTGCAAGTTAGGTGGAATGGCCACTCTAAAATTGCCTCTCAGTGTCCAAAGGTGTGTATGTTAGGTGGTGTTACAGGATTATGGGGATAAGGCAGGGGAGTGGGCCTAGGTAGGATGCTCTTTCGGAGGATTGGTGCAGAGTCGATGGGCCAAACGGCTTCCTTCTGCACTTTAGGGGTTCTATGGAATGGTAGTTCAATCATGCATGAAAAAAATGGAAAATGCAATGCTGCATTGACAATGCCATGCACAGAATCTGTTATGATATGTATTATTTATTGGAAATTCTAACTTAAAAATAACTGGAGGTTCAATGTATTTTTAAAATTCAGTTTGTCATTCTAGATTAAATTAATCTGCTCCAAGAACATTTGAGCTCCAGGTTTTAGATTCTGATTTATAAGATATCTGTCTTTAGCTGCCATAGATTAGGGTTTTCCTATTAGCAGGAAAACTCTGTCTAGCCTGGAAATGCTCAAGGTAACTAAACTGTCGGTGGAAAAATGTTGGAAAAATCGTGTCCAGATGTATGAAATTTTGAACGGCGCAGCAGAATACTTTCACCAACATTGTTTCATTGATATTTTGACATGCTGTTTCCTCTTGTCACATTATCTAAACAATCAGCCTCCTTTGATTTTATTTTTTGTCATAAAGTTTGAGACCATCCTTCAGTTGTTTGTCATTTCCCTCCCTCTCTGACCATTCACCAGGCTCACTACCCTCTAATGTAACCTGTTATCCTAGCCCTGAACTCAGATCGTTCTCTAGTTTCTATCCCATCTCCTGCTGTGCTCTCTCTGAGCTCATCTTAGTCATGAGACCCACCTTCTGTTCTCACAATCCTATTCTCACTGCACTACTGACGATCAAATTTGCTTTCCAGGCTCCAATGTTAACTGATGTACTTAATGGTTCCCTTTCCTATGGACCTCACCCCTCCCATTCAAATCTTCCGTCATCACTCCTCTCCTCAAAAAAGCCTGCCTGCCCTTGATCCCGCTGGACTGCCCCTGCCCCATGCACAACTTCCTCTTCCTCTTCAAAGCTCTTGGATGTGTTGTTGACTCCCACATCCATGACCATCTTTCCTACAATTGCATGTTTGATTTCTTCCAATCAAGTTTCTGCCTCTGCCAGAATACTGAAACAGCTCATATGAATATCAAAAATCACATTCTGTCTGACTGTGGCTGTAGTTAACTATTCCCCCTCATCTTTCTCAACCTGTCAGCAGTCTTCAACACAACTGACCACACCATCCTCCTCCAATGTGTCCCCCCAATCTCCATCTCCCCCAATGTAGATGGAACAACATTGTTCCTTGGTTTTATTCTTATCTATCAAATTGCAGGCAGAGAATCACTTGATTCATTTGTTTCACTAATGCCCTTCAAGGAAGGAACTCTGCTATTCAAATCCATTCTGGCCTACACGTGTCCAAAGTCACAGCAATGTTTTTGACTCTGCTCTCTGAAGACCAAGGAAGCCATTTAGCATCAAACTGCTATAAGAAAGAATAAAACTATAAGACGTAGGATCAGAAATTGATTGTCCTGCCCATTGGGTCTTTTCCACCATTCAAAGAGATTATGACTGATTTTAGATGATAATTCTCAACTCCTCTTTTCTGCCTTATTCCCATAACCCTTGATTCCCTTACTGATCTCAGCCTTGAACATACTTGACAACCCAGCTTCTACAGCTCTCTGCAGTAAAGAACTCTACAGATTCACAGCCCTTTGAGAGAAGAAATTCCTCCTCATCTCTGTATTAAATGGGAGATCTCTTACACTGAGATTATGCCCTCTGGTCCTAGAGCCTCACACAAGGAAAACAACCTCTCAGCATCTACTCTGTCAAGCCTCCTGAGAATCCTAATGTCTCAAAATGATTGCCTCTCATTGTTCTAACTCCAATGAGTACTGGCCCAAACTACTTATCTCTCCTCTTAAGAGTATACTAAGTATACTGAAAATATAATTGGATGGAACCCAAAGCATTAACCTGGCACTGTGTACAACAAAAGCGTACTCAGCTCTGTTGACCCTGTGAAGTCCTGTTGACTAACAACTCAGAAAGCTGTCACACAGACTACTCAAGTAACAGCCTGCCATAATCATATTTGCAGAATTATTCTTTTCAGCCAACACCACAGGACCTCTCCAACACCATATTTGGTTATACCCAGTCCCACTGACTAGACATACCCACCAGAGATAAGGGTACTGTGGTAAACAATCAGGAGGTGGAGGCCCTGGGAGTCCTCAACACTGTCTCCAAATCCCATTAAGTCTCATGGCATCAGATGAAACATGACAAAGGAAAGATCTGCAAGCTACCACGTACCACTCTCAGCTGATGAATCAGTGCTTCTCCGTGTTGACCATCAGCTGGAAGAAGCACTGAGGGTGGCAAAGGCACAGTATGTGTTCTGGGGGGGGGGTCCAGCTTTTGTCAGGAATAGTGGGAGTAATCCCAATTTTGTGCAATATTGTAAATGGCTGAGTTGACAGCTCGTTTTACATCCCTGAGTTGAATGGAAATAAAATTTGTGAGATGTAAAACAGCCTGTTGAAGCATTGTCACCCATTTTACACTATCATACAAATACAGTTACCAATTTGTCTCTGTGAAATATAATTTTTCTTAATTTCTTTATGATAGAAACCAAACTCAATTAACTGTCATTGATATTCAATACATTCCAAACTACTTTTCAGGGTTGCTTTATGTAAGCTCTTTTGATTTAAAAGTGGAGCAACTGTCAGGTGCTGTACACCAAAAGATGAAAATATCAAACAAGTCTATGGTTGTCAAGCTATGGATAGGATTAATTAATGACCTTTCAGTGAAGGCACCCCTAGGTAACAGTGATCATAACATGTTGAATTTTACATTCATTTTAAGAGAGAGAACAGAGCATCCAAAACTAGTATTTTCAACTTAAGTAGGTGCATTATGAGGGCATGCAAGCAGAGCTAGCCAAAGTGAACTGACAAATGTGCTTAAAGGATAGTTCAGTGGCAGACATTTAAAGCATATTTCAAAATACATAGAATGGGCATATTCAATAAGAAAGAAAAATTCCAAGGAGAGAGTCCGTCAGCCGTGGCGAACTAAAAAGCTTAAAGTCTCCACCGCCCACAGCCAGCAGCAATGTTCCCTATGTGGCAGGGAATTCAGTGTCGGCCAAAGTTCCAATGCACCGGTCCCCCATTGGTGGCGACATTGAGGTTTGCACCCCACATCAGTGGGGGAATGTAAATGGGTCAAATTGATTCCCTAAGCCTGTGTGAATCTCGGGTCCTCTGGGACAAGGGGCTGTTTAGCACAGGGCTAATTCGCTGGCTTTGAAAGCAGACCAAGGCAGGCGCCGGAATGTGGCGACTAGGGGCTTTTCACAGTAACTTCATTTGAAGCCTACTTGTGACAATAAGCGATTTACATTTACATTACATTTACATTACTGGATTCATGTGGGTGAGAATTGGTGCAGGTATTTCCCAGTGTGTCCCTGATGAGGTGAACATCATGGTGGACCAAGGGAGTAACTCTTTAAAGGCCACCCTGCACACCTACCAGACTCCCCCCCCCCCCATCAGAGACCCCCCATAAGAGAGACCCCCACCAGAGATCCCCAGAAGAGACTCCCATCAAAAGCCCCCCATTACAGAGCATACCACCAGAGACCCCCGAGAAGAGAGAGCCCACCAGAGAACCCAATAAGAGAGACCTCCACCAGAAACACCCCCTTAAGAGAGACCCCCACCAGAGACACCCCTTAAGATAGATTCCCACCAGCAACCCCACCATTACATAGACCTCCACTAGAGACTCCTCATAAGAGAGACCCCCCATTACAAAGACCCATGCCACAAAACCTCCCATTAGAGAGAGGTCTGTCTAGAAGCTAGCAAGTAGTCCAGACAGAGGCAGTGAAAATAATCACTGCTTTAGAACTCACCTGTGCAATACAGCTGTATTTTCCTAGAAAGAGAAAAGCAAATCGCTGGGTATAAACTCCCTCATATATTTGATCTGCAATGCTTTCATTTATACCTGTGTGAAATTGATTTTACCTAGACTGTAATTGACAGCTTCCACACACAGCCAGCTGTTTGGATTCTTTAATCTAATTTCTCGTCATGCTTGAGTGGATGTACTCTCACTTCCTCTTTTTCTCAGCAGAAAGCACTTAACGGTTTCTGATGTGATCCAAGAACTGTCAATCATCATTAGAGTTTGATAAACATTGTGGTTAGTTTCATAGCTGAATACTTGAAATCCACTCAAAGGTGCCCCCAAACCATCACAAGCTGCTCCCCACCCCCATGCATAAATTTACCTGGCAAGGGATAGGGAATCGCATCTAGATTTGTGCTCCCAGAGCAAGCGCAAATAGGTGGCAATTTATCTTCATTGGGAGAACATAGGGCTGGATTCTCTATTTTAGCGGCTAAGTGCCAGCACCAGCAGACCATGTGTGGTCTTTTACGACTAAAAAATCGATGTGAAATCCTCACCGATTCCGGGACCGGTGAGGGGCTAGCACCGTAGCTGGGTGAAACTCTTGCCTCCTGCGCCGTAAACAACCAGAGAATGGCCGGGTCCCGGGCCATGCATGTGCATGGCTGACGACCTCAGCGGTCGTGCCGTACAACATGGCGCAGACCATGCGCGGACCCAACACGCCATCAGTGACACCACAGCTCACCCCCTCGCTACCCCCTTGCCCCCCCAGCTCTTGCAGAAGCCCCCCCCCCACCTCACCCCGGGCCAGCGGCATGGATCCCTGCTGGCTGTGGCGGCGCTGGACACGGTCCGCAGCCGCCACACCGGGTAGCCGCATGGCTGAGACCACACGTGTCCCGTGCCGGACACTCGGCCCACCGGAGGTGGAGCATCGAGAGTGGGCCGGCTCGTGATGCGCCAATGCTGTTGCAATGGCGTGCAGCGTGAAGACACCATTTCCAAGAGGGCAGAGCATGGCTGACCGGTGCTAGCTCCGATTTCAGCATTGGAGCCCATTCCTTGCCCGATCGCCGAACACGATTTTGACGCGGGCAACAGAGAATCGCACCCATAGTCTCTCAAATGAAGAATTCTAGTCTGTATTAAACCTAAAGAATTTGTGCAAAGACGAGTGACAGGTTAGAATTTTGGAAAGAATGTAAAGAGCATCAAAGTAGGACAAAAAGATTGATAAGGAGGGACAAACTCGAGAATGAGAGAAAGCTAACCAGTAATGTAAGGATGGATAGTAAGAGTTTCTATAGATATTTAAATAACAATAGGTCATAGAATTTACAGTGCAGAAGGAGGCCATTCAGCCCATCACGTCCGCACCAGCTCTTAGAAAGAGCACCCAACCCAAACCCACAGTTCCTCCCCATCCCCGTAACCCAATAACCCCATCTAACCTTTTTTGGACACTGAGGTCAATTTAGCATGGCCAAACCACATATCCTGCACATCTTTGGACTGTGGGAGGAAACCAAAGCACCCGGAGGAAACCCATGCAGACATGGGGAGAACGTGCAGACTCCGCACAGACAGTGACCCAAGACCTAAGACATGAGTTAATAAAATGAGTGTTGGTCCTATGGAAAGTACGTCTGGGAATTGAGAATCGAAAGCAGGCCTGTGGCGGATGAAGTAAACAAGCTTAGGGCCAATCATGGCCAATCCAGCTCACCTGCACATAGAAACCTAGAAACATAAAAAATAGGAGTAGGAGGAGTCCATTTGGACCTTCTAGGCTGCTCCGCAATTCATTATGATCATGGTTGATCATCCAACTCAATAGCCTAGCCTCCGCTTTCCCCTATTTCTTTGATCACCTACGCCCTAAGTGTGATATCTAACTGCAATGTTTTGGCCTCAACTACTTCCTGCAGTAATGAATTCCACAGGCCAACCACTCTGTGGGTGAAGAAATGTGTCTTTATCTCTGTCCTAAATGGTCTACCCCGTATCTTCAGGCTGTGACTCCTGGTTTTGGACACACCCACCATTTGGAACTTCCTTCCTATATCTACCTGTTAGAAATTTATAGGTTTTCATGAGATTCCCCCTCAATATTCTGAATTACAGCGAATACAATCCTAACCAATTCAATCTCTCCTCATACGTCAGTCCCGCCATCTCAGTAATCAGTCCGGTGAAGCCTTTGCTGCACTCAGATCCTTCCTTAGATAAGGGGACTAAAACTGCACACAATATTCCAGGTGTGGTCTTCACAAGGCCCTATATAATTGCAGCAAGACATCCCTGCTCCTGTATTCTAATTCTCTCGCTATGAAGGCCAGCATACCATTTGCTTTCTTTCCCACCTGCTCCACCTGCATGCTAACCTGTATGAGGACACCCAGGTCTCGTCACACATTCCCCTCTCCTAATTTATGGCCATTAAGATAATAGTCTGCCTTCTTATTTTTGCTACCTGGCATTTATCTAAATTATACTGCACCTGCCATTTATTTGCCCACTCACTCAACTTGTCCGAATTACACTGAAGGATCACGGCATCCTCCTCACAGCTTACCCTCCCACCCAACTCTGTGTCATCTGCAAATTTAAATACATTATATTTTGTTCCCTCATCTAAATCATTAATATATATTGTGAATAGCTGGGGTCCTAGCACTGATTCCTGTGGTACCCCACTAGTCACTGTCTGACAATTTGAAAAAAAAACATTAATTCCTACTCTTTGTTTCCTGTCTGCCAACCAGTTTTCTATCCATTTCAATACAATGCCCCCAATCCCATGCGCTTTAATTTAACATGCTAATCTTTTATGCGGGACTTTGCCAAAATCCTTTTGAAAGTCCAAATATACAAACAACAAAAGAACAAAGAACAAAGAAATGTACAGCACAGGAACAGGCCCTTCGGCCCTCCAAGCCCGTGCCGACCATGCTGCCCGACTAAACTACAATCTTCTACACTTCCTGGCTCCGTATCCCTCTATTCCCATCCTATTCATGTATTTGTCAAGATGCCCCTTAAATGTCACTATCGTCCCTGCTTCCACCACCTCCTCCGGTAGCGAGTTCCAGGCACCCACTACCCTCTGCGTAAAAAACTTGCCTCATACATCTACTCTAAACCTTGCCCCTCTCACCTTAAACCTATGCCCCCTAGTAATTGACTCCTCTACCCCGGGGAAAAGCCTCTGACTATCCACTCTGCCTATGCCCCTCATAATTTTGTAGACCTATATCAGGTCGCCCCTCAACCTCCTTCGTTCCAGTGAGAACAAACCGAGTTTATTCAACCGCTCCTCATAGCTAATGCCCTCCATACCAGGCAACGTTCTGGTATACAGCCAACACTGTATACAACTCCTTGGTGTTCGCGGAAGGCGAGAACAAAGCTAAGTATGACACGGTCCTCCTCAAGCTCGACAAGCACTTCAACGTTGAGGTCAACAAAAGCTTTGAGAGGTATGTCTTTCAGCAGCGCCTGCAAGGTAAGGATGAGCTCTTTCAGTCCTTCCTGACGCACCTCCCCAAACTCGCGGAGTCCTGCGGTTACGGCACCACCTCAGAGTCCATGATCCGGGACCAGATCGTTTTTGGGGTTCCCTCGGGCAGCCTACGCCAGCAGCTTCTAAAAATTAAAGGCCTGACCTTAGCATCTGCAGTTGAAGCCTGTGTCCTGCATGAGAATGCGACCAGCTGCTACGCCCAATTTCAGGCGACCGAATTGGCACGGAGGGGGTCCCACCCGATCGAATCGGCAAGCCAGGCCGCCCACGAGGCCGAACACGTCCAGGCAATCGAGTTTCTCCCGGCCCGCGGCCCGGACGAGGGCGGCCGTTTCGCACGCGTTTTAAGGCCTCCCGCGTTTGTGCGCGCCAAAACCTACGGCAACACTGAGGGACGTGCTGCGCAGGCGCGCCCGACGCAAGACCGAACTGCGCATGCGCAGTGGCGTAACGAACGCCATGACGTCATGACGTGCGGCAACTGTGGAGCAGCACATTTAAAAGGGCAATGTTCTGCAAAAACCCGACAATGCCTACGCTGTGGCAAGATGGGCCACTACGCTGCCTACTGTCGAGCGGCTCAACCTGTTGATCTTCCACATCTCCGACAACCTCGCAGGAATGTGCGGACCATTCAGCCTCCACATCACAACATCCAAACCGACGACACAGATGACCAAAACGCCTTCCGGGTTGCGGTCATTGATGCGAACCGGGTCAACACCATCAATCTGGGCGATGAATGGAGTGCCACCCTAACGGTCAACCGATCGCCGATCACTTTCCGCCTGGACACTGGCGCCTCCGCCAACCTCATAGCATGGTCAGCCTTCTACGCCATGAAGGTCAGACCACCAATCCAGCCGTCCCGTTGCAAGATGGTGGACTTCAATGGGAATATTATCCCAGCCATGGGATCCTGCCAGCTCCAGGTGACACACAAAACACACACGGCCACACTCTCGTTCGAGATAGTTGGCTCATCGAAGGACTCCCTGCTGGGTGCACAGGCATGCAAGGCTCTCCACCTTGTGCAACAAATTCTCTCTCTCTCTCTCCAGACGGCACATCTGACTTCCCGGATGCAGAGTTCTACGCACAGCTCCAATCGCTCCTCGCCCACAACCAGGAGGCATTCGAAGGCATGGGAACACTGCCATACACCTACCGAATTCGCCTCAAACCGGACGCCATCCCGGTTGTTCACGCACCTCGCAGGGTTCCTGCGCCACTTAAAGACCGCCTCAAGCAGCAGCTGCAGGATCTCCAGGACCAAGGGGTCCTATCCAGGGTCACGGAGCCCACGCCATGGATCAGCTCCATGGTGTATGTCAAGAAGCCCTCTGGCGAGCTCCGCATCTGTTTTGACCCCAAAGACCTCAATAATAATATTATGAGGGAACATTATCCCATACCCAAACGGGAGGAGATCACCAGTGAAATGGCCCAGGCGAAGATATTCATGAAACTGGATGCTTCTAAGGGATTTTGGCAGATCCAACTGGACCTGTCCAGCCGAAAGCTCTGTACCTTCAACACCCCTTTCGGCAGGTTCTGCTACAACCGGATGCCATTTGGCATCATCTCGGCATCCGAAGTCTTCCATAGAATCATGGAGCAGATGATGGAAGGCATCGAAGGGGTGCGCGTATACGTGGATGACGTCATCATCTGGTCCACGACACCGCAGGAGCACATACATCGTCTCCAATGCGTTTTTGCCCGCATACGGGAAAACGGCCTGCGCCTCAACCGAGCCAAGTTCTCCTTTGGCCAGACCGAGTTGAAGTTCCTGGGGGACCATATCTCCTGGTCAGGGGTCCGTCCGGATGCAGACATGGTGAGGGCCATCACAGCCATGCCGCAGCCGGCCGACAAGAAGGCTGTCCTACGCTTCCTTGGCATGGTCAACTTCCTGGGGAAGTTCATTCCCAACCTTGCCTCCCACACGACGACTCTGCGCCACCTCGTCAGAAAACCCACAGAGTTCCAGTGGCAACACACACACCAGCTGGAATGGGAGGAGCTCAAACGCAAACTCACTACGGCACCAGTGTTGGCGTTTTTTGACACGCCTCGTGCCACCAAAATCTCAACTGATGTCAGCCAATCCGGCATTGGAGCAGTGCTCCTGCAGAGGGATGACACGGCATCATGGGCCCCAGTGGCCTATGCATCGCGGGCCATGACCCCCACAGAGCAGCGCTACACGCAAATCGAGAAAGAATGCCTGGGCTTGCTAACCGGTTTAGACAAGTTCCACGATTACGTCTATGGTCTTCCACGGATCATGGTCGAAACTGACCACCGCCCCCTGGTCAGCATAATAAACAAGGACCTGAACGAGATGACCACTCGCCTTCAGCGCATCCTACTTAAACTCAGGAGGTACGACCTCCAACTGGTCTACACTCCAGGGAAGGACCTCATCGTGGCGGATGCCCTATCCAGAGCAGTGAGCACGCCGCCAGATGCGGAGGGGTTTGTATGTCAGGCCGAGGCACAGGTGGCTTTTACAGCGGCAAATCTGCCGGCTGACGACTCCAGTCTGGCTCGTATCCGCCGAGAGACTGCGGCTGACCCCCTTCTGCAGCGAGTGATGCGCCACATGACGGGAGGATGGCTGAAAGGGCAGTGCCCGCAGTTCTACAATGTATGAGACGACCTAGCCATCATTGATGGTGTCCTTCTGAAGCTGGACTGGATTGTGATTCCGCACAGCATGTGCCAGCTGGTTCTCGACCAACTACACAAAGGCCACTTGGGGGTCGAGAAGTGCAGACGGGGGGCTCGCGGGGCGGTATACTGGCCGGGCATCAGTGACGATATTGCCAACATGGTGATCAACTGTACAACCTGCCAAAGGTTTCAGCCGGCACAACCTCCTGAGACGCTTCTGCCCCATGAGCTGGTGACGTCCCCCTGGGCGAAGGTGGGTGTCGACCTATTTCACGCGCTCGGCATGGACTATGTCATCATAGTTGACTACTTCTCAAACTACCCAGAAGTCATACGCCTGCACGATTTGACGTCGTCTGCTGTCATCAGGGCCTGCAAAGACACCTTTGCTCGCCACGGCATTCCGATGACTGTCATGTCGGACAATGGGCCCTGTTTTGCCAGCCATGAATGGTCGTCCTTTGCTGCTTCGTATGGCTTCACACACGTGATGTCCAGCCCTCTGCATCCCCAATCCAATGGAAAGGCGGAGAAGGGCGTTCACATTGCCAAGCGGCTCCTCTGCAAGGCTGCTGCTGCCGGGTCGGACTTCTACCTCGCCCTGCTGGCCCCACTAGCCACTGGTCTCTCACCAGCACAGCTGCTGATGGGTCGCGCCCTCAGAACCACTGTGCCTTCCATCCTGGCACCAACAATAGACCATGCTCTGGTACTGCATAGGATGCAACTGCAGCGCGGTCGCCAGAAGAGGTTGTATGACATACGGGCAACTGATCTTCCCTCCCTGGCCCCTGGAGACAACGTCCGCATCCACCTACCAGACGGTGGCTGGACAGCACCTGCCGAAGTTCTCCGACGCGTGGCTCCCCGCACGTTCCTGGTACACATGGCGGATGGATCCGTGCGTAGGCGCAATCACCGAGCCCTTCGCTTACTTCCACGCTCGCAACCGGACCCTACACAGACGCCGTGTCCTCCACTGGTTCCTGATAGCGACTTTGTGGAGCTGCCATATACCATGCCCCTTCTGTCGCCGCCCGTGGCCAGGCTCGCACCTCAGCCGGTGGTTCTCGACCCACCCTTGAGGCGGTCAACCCGAATTCGTCACCCACCTACTAGACTGGACTTATGAGACTGTTCACACGTCAAACTTTTGCAACCACTGTTTTATAACATGTCACTGTTTTATCGTTACAGGCCTCGTTTGATCGTTCCAAATTTCAACGTTGTTCTCCTTTTGTTATGGTACAACCTCATTAGCATGTCACACCTGACATCGCCCCTTGTATATAGTTAAGCCCCATGTACATGATGTAAATATTACGCCCACACACACACCTTTAGCTGCACTCAGGACACATTTATATTTATAACCACGTAGGCACATAATCTTGTAAAAAAAGGGGGGATGTCATGATATTCAAACATACATCATAACGCATTCATAATGATAGACAGACCAACGGACCAATTAGCACACATAACACGACAGCCAATCACAGACAAGAGCAAACACAGTATAAGACAAGAAACACGACACTTCCTGGACAGTCCATCTGGAGACAGCACAGGGCCAGAACCTCATAGCAAGACACTCACACCGTCACAACGTGCTGAGTACCAAGCCTAATGTATAAATAGTTAAATGGAATAAAACTGCGTTGTACCAATAGCAACTGTGTTGGTTCGTCTGTACCTCAGAGCACCCAACACTTCACTCATGATTTGCTAAAACATTTAAATGCAGTTGTGTCCTTCCGTTGCGGATTTCTCATTACGCCGCCGCTGAGAGGCCTGGAAAATCGGTAAACATAATCTTGCTGGTGAGAATCGGGTTTCCCGATTCTGGTAGTATTATTCCCCATCGCCGTTTTTGCTGGTGGCTAATGCAGGCTCAAAATGGTAGCACGGTGGGTAGCACTGTTGCGTCACAGCTCCAGGGCCCCAGGTTCGATTTCAGGCTTGGGCCACTGTCCGTGCGGAGTCTGGACGTTCTCTCCATGTCTGAGTGGGTTTCCTCCGGGTGCTTCGGTTTCCTCCCACAAGTCCCGAAAGACGTGTTGTTAGGTGAATTGGACATTCTGAACTCCCCCTCTGTGTACCCGAACAGGCGACGGAGTGTGGCAACTGGAGGCTTTTCCCAGTAACTTCATTGCAGTGGTAATGTAAGCCTACTTGTGACAATAAAGATTATTATAATAAAATTCTTCCCATTATACTTCATTTCTTATCAAAGTATTCGCACACAGTAAGGAGTGCAGAAATGTGATGATGTTGTCTAACTCCAAATTCTTTGTCCTTTTAAAAATTTCCGACAGCTCATATTCTGCTCAACCGGAACGCAAAAGGAATTTTCAGCTATGTCCACCCTGAGGTGAAACCTGTAAACTGCACACTAATGACAGATGGTGGTACAAGAATATTTCACCCTATCCCCGTTAGTATATTTTTGTTTACAAAATTAAAATGCCATTGTGTCAAATCCCTCGGGTCAAAATATACAGTCCTTCAGCCCAGTAAATGTGGTAAACATTACCAGGGCAGCACGGTAGCATAGTGGTTAGCACAGTTGCGTCACAGCTCCAGGGTCCCAGGTTCGATTCCCGGCTTGGATCACTGTCTGTGTGGGGTCTGCACGTTCTCCCCGTGTGTGCGTGGGTTTCCTCCGGGTGCTCCGGTTTCCTCCCGCAGTCCAAAGATGTGCAGGTTAGGTGGATTGGCCAAACTAAATTGCCCTTAGTGTCCAAAATTGCCCTTAGTGCTGAGTTGGGTTACTGGGTAATGGGGATATGATGGAGATGTGGGCTTGGGTAGGGTGCTCTTTCTAAAAGCAGGTGCAGACTCGATGGGCCGAATGGCCTCATTCTGCACTGTAAATTCTGTAATTGATTAAATCAAAATGGCAATATTAAAGGTTTGCAATTTCACTGAGATTTCATAAAAGCATTTGCTATATATCCCACTGGATTCTTTGCCAGGTACACTATTGGTATTGACCAGATGCAAAGCCATCACCATTATTTACATCAGATTCACCCTTTGTCTGTAATTTTAACCGGTTCTCTTGAATTGTCTTCAAAAGCAGGATATTTCCACAATACGCACAGGCAGTTCATTCCAGTATCGATTTTCCCTTTCTGATTTCAATCTCAGTGCTTGAATGCTGCCGACTACCACTTGAGGCTCGGTGTCTGTGGCAAGATTGATTTACTTAAATAAAAAAGATATTGTAATGTTTTTCAAAATCCTTTTTATTCCAATCAGAACAGCTTCCTCGAATATCACAGACGTGGACTGACACTTGATGACTACAGAAGGCACTTCAGCTGGACAACGCTATCAGACTGCAGCACTATTTAAAAAGTGTCACATCTTTAATACTCTGCTGCAAATGACAGTACAGGGCAACTTTCAGCGGAAGGCAATCCACCATTTGGAAGAAATAAAAATAGTAAGTGCCGAAAATATTCAATAGGAATGACAGCCTCTGTGGAGAGAAACAGCTAACATTCTGAGTCTAATATGGCTCTTCGGAAATATTTTGGAAGAATGGTCGCTGTCCTTCCACTTTGTTTTGCTATTTCTATTAACATGGAAATTGCTTTAAAAGAAAGAAAATCTCACTCCTTATGACTAAAAATCATAGATGACATGCCAGTAAATCTTTTGCTTGTGATTCCTATCCTGAATATCACGGGAGGACAGCCTCAGGTTTGGTTGTGATGCCACCCAAAGTTCAATAGCTACCAACACAGACTGTCTCGGCTCAGTTGAAAAATGGGGAATTTCTAAGTTATCATCAATCCACAGTCTAACAAGAGTCAGTGCTGTCAGGAGAAGACGGGGAGAAAGACCACATTTCCTGCTGGCTTACGAATATCCTGTGACCTAAAACCCTGTGGTTTTCAGAGTGCGAGTCGCAACCTGCGAGTGGGTCGCGGACGGGTGTCCGGAGCAATCGGTTGCAGCGTTCCTGGGAGAAGCACACAAGGGCCGCTACCAGCATTTTTATTTAGAATGGTCGATGCTGCCGCCTTTTAAATGAGAAAGAAATGAGACTGTGTGCAGTCTTCCAACCCTAAGTGGCAGCAGTGAGCAGGTCATGTGCCCTGCACGTACACTTGATGTCAAGCCCCCTCTATGTAGATGCTTTTGCCGCCAAATCACGGAGGAGAGTGTCATGATATTCAGAGAAACATCATGGTGCAAACACACATACACACTGATGGACAGATCAACAGGCCAATCAATACACACGCAACATCACAGCCAATCACAAGCAAGAGCAGACACACTATAAAACGGGGAACATGACACTTCCGATTCATTCCAGCAGGAGACAGCTCATGGCACAGAGCTCACAGCAAGCCACTCAGACATCCACCATGTGCTGAGTACCTCTCTAAGATAGTGTTAGGGCTGGGTCCACAGGTTAGAGGGTAATGAACGAACCACAGTAACCAGTTTACAAATGTTAATATTGATAGTAATAAAACTGAGTTGTACCTTCCGCAACCGTGTTGGTTCGTCTGTGTAGCAGAGAACCCAACACGACAGAGAGCTTCTTCCATTTTCTGGCTGCTGGTAAGCAATGCCAGAGGACAGTGAAGATGGATCATTTTCTTACAAGTTAGGAATGGCCAGAGACACAAATAAGCAGTGTACCTACTGGCCAGGATCTCACATCTAGTATTATGGGCCAGGGTTTAGGGAACCCCAAAGTATATTATGGAGTTCACCTGACCCACAACTTCAATAGATTTTGTTTATGGGGAGCACAAGGGCCTGCTTTACAGGCGTGATGCAACAGAGAACTAAAAGTATTTTAAAACAAAAACAATGTTTATTCTATGAATCCAGGTAACAGTAACCAGTTTATCAACTACTGATGCACGATCAATTGCACAGAGACGAGAGTTGAATACAACTGAGGCTTTATTACTCTAAGAAGTGTGGCCTCCTACAGTAGCTGGTGAAATAGCTGCTGTATAGGGAGCATACATATTTATACTCCGCCTACTGGGCGGAGCCAGCAGGCAGGGACTACCCCTGTAGCTGTAGTACAGGGCCTTACCACACATCTCCCAATATATACAACAGTGGTGATTACCACGTTCACCCCCTGTTAAAATTGAGTCTGGCGGGGGTGGTGGAGAACTATATACAGAGCAAGTTTAATATACAGAAGTGAAAAAAATTATTTCTTTCTGAAGTCCAGTACAAGGTGGTTTGATAGTCACGAACCAATTATAGATTTAGCCGGTGGGGTGGAGCCGGGCCAGAGGGGTGTGTGTGTGTGGAACCTGCTGGTGCCAGGTCCCTGAGGGAGACAGTATCCTGGCAGCCGTCGGGGTACGCTACGTAGGCATACTGGGGTTAGCGTAGAGTAACTGCACCCTTTCAACCAACGGATCCGCCTTGTGGAGTTGGACCTGCCTACGGAGGAGTACGGGTCCTGGAGCTGCGAGTCAAGTCGGGAGCGACACCCCAGATGTGGACTTCCTGGCGAAGGCAAAGAGTCGTTCATGGGGTGTGTCGTTAGTGGCGGTGCATAGTAGCGACCGAATGGAGTGCAGTGCGTCGGGGTGGACCTCCTGCCAGCGGGAGGCCAGGTGATTTCTGAACCATAGGGCCAGTTGGACGGCCTTCCAGACCATCCTATTCTCCCTCTCAAACTGCCCGTTTCCCCGGGGGTTATACTGGTTGTCCTGCTGGAGGCGATACCCCTGCTGAGCAGGAACTGACGCAGCTCATCACTCATGAATGAGGATCCCCTGTCACTGTGGATGTAGGCGGGGAAGCCGAACAGCGCAAAGGTTGTGTTGAGGGCTTTGATGATGGTGGCAGACGCGGGGCATGGGATGGTGAAGGGGAATCTGGAGTATTCATCGACCACACTGAGGAAATATGTGTTGCGGTCGGTGAAGGGGAGGGGCCCTTTGAAATCCACGCTGAGGCGTTCAAAGGGGCGGGAGGCCTTCACCAGGCGCGCACAGTCCGGCTGGTAGAAGTGCAGTTTGCACTCCGCACAGATCTGGCAGTCCCTGGTGATTGCCCTGACTTCCTCGACGGAGTAGGGCAGATTGCGGGCTTTTATGAAATGGTACAACTGTGTGACTCCCAGGTGACAAAGGTTATCGTGCAGGGTCCGGAGTCGGGCCACCTGTGCACTGGCACATGTACCTCGGGATAGGGCATCTGGGGGCTCGTTGAGCTTGCCGGGGCGATACAAAATCTCGTAGTTGTAGGTGGAGAGCTCGATCCTCCACCTCAACATTTTATAATTTTTGATCTTACCCCGCTGTGTGTTATTAAGCATGAAGGCTACCGACCGTTGGTGAGTGAGAAGAGCGAATCTCCTGCCGGCCAGGTAATGCCTCCAATGCCGCACAGCTTCAACGCTGGCTTGGGCCTCTTTTTCGACGGAGGAGTGCCGAATTGCAGAGGCATGAATGGTGCGGGAAAAGAATGCCACAGACATGCCTGATTGAGCATGGCAGCTAGGGCGACGTTTGATGCGTCGCTCGCCACTTGAAAGGGCAGCATCTCATCGACTGTGTGCATTGCGGCCTTGCCGATATCGGCTCTAATACGGTTGAAGGCATGTTGAGCCTCGGCCGTCAGGGGGAAAACGGTGGATTGGGTGAGTGGGCGGGCCTTGTCCGCATAGTTTGGGACCCACTGGGCATAGTACGAAAAGAACCTCAGGCAGAGTTTGAGGGCCTTGGGACAGTGGGGAAGGGGGAGCTCCATGAGGGGGCGCCTGCGGTCGGGATCGTGCCCCAGAACTCCATTCTGGACCACATAGCCGAGGATGGCTAAGCGGTTTGTGCCGAATACGCACTTCTCCTTGTTATAGGTGAGGTTTAGGAGAGTGGCGGTGTGGAGAAATTTGGCAAGGTTGGCATTGTGGTCCTGCTGATCGTGGCCGCAGATGGTGACATTATCTAGGTACGGGAAGGTGTCCCGCAACTGGTACCGGTCGACCATTCGGTCCATCTCCCTTTGGAAGACCGAGACCCCGTTGGTGACACCGAAGGGAACCCTGAGAAAATGGTAGAGGCGGCCATCTGCCTCGAAGGCAGTGTATGGGCGGTCCGCCTTACGGATGGGGAGCTGGTGGTAGGCGGATTTGAGGTCTACAGTTGAGAAGACCCGGTACTGTGCAATCTGATTGACCATATCAGATATGCGTGGGAGTGGGTATGCGTCGAGCTGCGTGTACCTATTGATGGTCTGGCTGTAGTCCACGACCATTCTGTTTTCACCACTCCCCAGTTTTCACCACTACCACTTGGGCTCTCCAGGGTCTGTTGCCGGCCTCAATGATGCCTTCCCGAAGCAGCCGCTGGGACCTCGGACCTGATGAAGGTCCTGTCCTGGGTGCTGTACCATCTGCTCCTGTTGGCGACGGGTTTACAATCCGGGGTTGGGTTTGCAAACAGGGAAGGTGTGTCGACCTTTATGGCCGCGAGGCCGCACATAGTAAGGGGTGGTTGGGGCCCGCCGAATTTCAAGGTTAGGCTCTGGAGGTTACACTGGAAGTCCAGTCCGAGTAGCAGGGCAGCGCAGAGGTTAGGGAGGACGTTGAGGCGGAAGCCGCTGAATTCTACGCCCTGGACCGTGAGTGTGACTATACAGTACCCCCGGATTGCCACGGAGTGGGATCCGGAGGCCAGAGAGGTTCTTTGATTGGCGGGGTGTACCGCAAGGGAGCAGCGCCTTCCCGTTTCTGGATGGATGAAGCTTTCGGTGCTCCCAGAGTCCAGCAGGCAAGAGGTCTCGGGCCCATCGATCTTCACGCTTGTCGAGGTGGTGGCTAGATTGTGCGGGCGAGACTGGTCGATCGCGACCGAGGCGAGTCGTGGCTGGTCGTCGCTGATGTCGAACGATGGGGTGCCCGGGGGGGCACGGGTCCTGGAACAATGCTGTGCCCATGTGCCGTGGGGAAGACAAGATGGCGGCACCTGGATATCCTGAGGTGGACAAGATGGCGGCTCTCACGGGCCGCACGTGACGGGGGTTGAAAAAGATGGCGGCGTCCATGGGCCGCACGTGGTCCGAGAAGGGAAAGATGTGCGGCATCCACTGGCCGTGCGTAGTCTGAGGGGGAGAAGATGGCGGCGCCCACTGGCCGCGCGTGGTCCGGGGAGCTGAAGATGGTGGTGGCCATTGTCCGTACGCGAGAGGGGTCGGGGCAATAGCGGCGACTGAGCGGGCCTGGCACACCGCGGCGAAGTGCCCCTTCTTGCCGAAGGCCTTGCAAAGGGTGGTGCAGGCCGGGCAGCATTGGCGGGGGTGTTTCTGTTGCCCACAGAAGTAACATCGGGGGCCCCCGGGGTTGGCTGGCTGGCGGGTGGCACAGGCGTATTGACTGGGTGAGGCTCCCAGTGGGGCGGCCGTCTGCAGAGTCCACGATGTGTATGAGGGGTGGGCCGCGCGGCTAGGGTTATAGGCCTGAATATTGCGCGAAGCGACCGTCATCGATAGCGGCAGTTTTTCTGTTGCTGCGAGGTCGAGCGTGGCCCCCTCTAAAAGTTGCTGGCATATGAGGTCTGACCCTATCCCCGTAATGAAGGCGTCCCGCATGAGGAGGTTCGAAAGTTCCGTGGCCGTGACGGCCTGACAGTCACAATCTCTGACCAGAGGAATTAAAGCTCACCACAAACCTTCTGGACTCACCAGGGAGTTGACTGCAAGTACAGAGTACGTATCTGGTGAAGAGCATGTCCGTCCGCTGGGCGTAGTTCTCTTTCAGTAGCACCATGGCTTCATCATAGTTCGGCGCGTCCTGGATAAGAGGAAAGACGTTGGAGCTCAGCTGCGAGTAGAGGATCTGGATCTTCTGAGCTTCTGGGATTGGGTCTGGTGCAGACCTGATGTAAGCTTCGAAACAAGCTAGCCAGTGTTGAAAGTCCTTTTTGGCGTCACTTGATTGCGGATCCAGCTGCAGGCGATCCGGCTTGATGCGGAGGTCCACCTTCAGAAAATCTTAGAGTAATAAATTAATGCACGATCAATTGCACAGAGACGAGAGTTGAATACAACTGAGGCTTTATTACTCTAAGATGTGTGGCCTCCTACAGCAGCTGGCGAAATGGCTGCTGTATAGGGAGCACATATATTTATACTCCGTCTACTGGGCGGAGCCAGCAGGCAGGGACTACCCCCGTACCTGTAGTACAGGGCCTTACCACACATCTCCTAATATATACAACAGTGGTGATTATCACAACTACCAACCCTGACAACCCCCCAAAAGATGCAGTACTCTATTGAGAACCCTTAATACCTTTTTTAGCAACATCCATAAGTTACACCCATTTTAAACAAAGACAGCAGGTTTAATTTCTCTACAGAAGACATCCTTTAGCTTGTAGAGAGAAAGATCGTTTTACATATCTGCTTGCTTTGAATACAGCTCTCCAACTCTGAAAACGAAACTAAACACACTGCAGCTGCCAGCTCAAAATGAAAGTAAAAGCAGAGGCAGAGCTCAGCTCCACCCACACAATGTCATCACTGCAGCCATTTGATGAAACACACTTTTCTTAATGGGACTCTCACCTGACACTAGAGAGAGTTGCTCAAGAAAGAGCAGTACAGAGCAGTGCTAATGTTATCTCTGTACAGAGCTCGAGGGCCTCTGGCAAACATCCACCAGAGAAGAAACTTAACTTGCGAACAAAGCAGTATAAAGATGATTTCTTGAGGTATGGTTTTGTCAATTGGGCTAATGCAAATAAGGATGCAATGCCCATGTGTGTTATATGCAGAGAAGTACTGAAAAATTATTAGAGAATTTTCAGATTTTGAAAGAGAATTATTTTTGAGGTTGAGACCCTAGAGTCAGTTATTAACTTACACTGACTCCAAAGGAAAAGACTATGCTGCTGTACCTGGCCTGTGATAGCACATTAAAAACACTCCAAAAGCCCATGAGACTGTCAGCATTCTGGAGTAATATCTGCCAGGAGTATTCAGTGCTGAGTAAAACAAGCATTTTGTTGCTATTGCCCTTCACAACCACCTACATGTGTGCGGTTGGATTTCCTGCTCTCACAAAGATGAAGACAGCACAAAAGAACTGGCTGAAGTCTGAATCTGAAAAATGCACTGTGAACCTGATTGGAGTAAGATCATGAGGACCAAGCAGGCTTCCCTTTGGCATTAAATATAAGCAAACATGGCATGTGGCGTGAAGGTCGGCCGGTGTGGGTCCTGAAGGTCGGCCAGTCGGCAAAAGTGGGTCCCAGGAATTTTTTTTTTAAAAACACTGACCGAATATATAGCTCTTTTGCAATTGACTGCTCCACATTCTGTTGCATATGGGTCTTCACTGAAGCCTCATTACAATCAGCATGATGATAATGGAAATTCTTTTGCCTTGTGTTGCTGTGCTGGACTGTTGACAACTAGATCCTTAGGGAGGATTCATTAATAAAACAAACATAGCACAAATACTAGCTCCACTAATCAAACTATTGTGTTTATGAAATGTTGAAAATGGAGGAATTTAAAACTCATTTGTGCTGGAGTTGTTTGATCAACTATCTGCACATTTAGTCAGTTCGACACATTAAAAAAAACGCCACCATAAGCAACATTTTCCCCAGATCTTAAATGATTTCTGACAAACACTGGCAATGCCCAGGAGGTGGGTTGACCTTTTTGCCTGAATTAAGTCTGCTGAAAATTGTCCAGAGCCAATGGTGGGCAACATTTTTATTTATTTGAGTAATTCTGTGCTCCTCCACCTACGCTTAATGCCTAAAATAAGGAATGTCATTCCGATGAGAGGACTGGACACTTCCATAGCTTTCTGCCACAGCAAAAAAAGCTTTCAACTCAAAAATATTATTGGAAAATAATTAAAGCATGTCACATTTAAGGAATTGCAGATGCAAAAGACAATTATAGAATCCCTACAGTGCAAAAGGAGGCCATTCTGTCCATCAAATCTGCACTGGCCCTTTGAAAATACACTGGGCGGTATTCTCCCCCCATCGTCGGGTAGGAGAATCACTGGGGCGCCGCACGATTCGCGCCACGCCACCCCAACCCCCACACGCGATTCTCCCATCCCCCCCCGAAACCAGTGCTGCGCGAATCGCGCCGGGCCGCTCGGAGAATCGCCGCAAACGGCGAGCGGCGATTCTCCGGCCCGGATGGGCCGAGCGGCCGCGCGTAAACGGCCTAGTCTCGCTGGCACCGTCCACACCTGGTCGCTGCTGGCGGGTACTCGTCGTGAAGGCTTGGGGGGTGGCCTGTGGGGGGGGGGGGTGCTCTGTTCCCGGGTGGGGCCTCCGGAGTGGCCAGTTACGCGATCGGGACCAACCGATCGGTGGGCCGGCCTCTCTGTCAGCGATCCTCCTTTCCTCCGCCGGCGAGCCTGGATCCATCCGCCATGTTTGTGTGGGGTGGCCTGGGGGAGGACGGCCACCTCGCATGCACTAGTTGGCGCCGGCCAAACTGCGCATGCGCGGGACCCAAGGTGCCACGTCTTTTACGTGGTGCCGGGTCTCTGACGCTGTGCCGAGGCCCCGCCCCCGTATATCGCGCGACGCCCCTGCTAGCCCCACGGAGGGGGGAGAATAGGGGTCTGGGAACGGGTGCCGACGCCGGAGTAAAACACTCCGGTTTTACTCTGGCGTCGGCACTTAGATTTCCGTTGGAAGAATCCCGCCCACTGTACCGAGGGTCAGGCTCCCACCCTATCCCCATAACCTAGTAACTCCACCTAATCTTTTGAGCACCAAGGGGCAATTTAGCATGGCCAATCCACCTAACCTGCCCATCTTTGGACTGTGGGAGGACACCGGAGCATCCAGAGGAAACCACGCAGACACGGTGCAAAGTGTCACCCAAGACTGCAATTGAATCCAGGTGCCGAGCACTGTGAGGCAGCAGTGCTAACCACTGTGCCACCGTGCCGCCCATTAGGCCATTCAGCCATTAGGGCTATTGAAGGAGCAATATCCGTTTTTGTCGCCAGACTTTGGCAAATGGCTGAACTGCATCAAAACCTCTTATAAAAATATTTTTATTGAACTTTTAATTTATTCATACATTAATGATTTGCATGCAATATCTCGAAATTTGCAGACAAAACCAAGCTGGGTGGTAATGTGTGCTGTGAGGAGGATGCAAAGAGGCTGCAGGGTGACTTGGAGAGGTTGGCTGAGTGGGCAAATACTTGGCAAATGCAATATAATGTGGGTAATTGAATGGTTATCCACTATGGTGGCAAAGACAGGAAGGCAGATTATTATCTTATTGTAGGAAAAGGGGAAGTGCAACGAGACGTGGGTTTCATGGTGGAGCAGTCACTGAAGGTTATCATGCAGGTACAGCAGGCGGTGAGGAAAGCAAATGGCATGCTGGCCTTCATAGCGAGAGGAATTGGGTATTGAAGTAGGGATGATTTGCTGCAGTTATCCAGGGCCTTGGTAAGGCCACATAGAACATAGAACTGGATAGCACAGTACAAGCCCTTCGGCCCACGATGTTGTGCCGAACTAGTCTGAAACTAAGATCAAATCAACCTACTCCCAATCATTCTAGTGCACTCCATATGTGTATCTAATAACTGCTTGAAAGTTCCTAAAGTGTCTGACTCCACTACCATAACTGGGAGTTCGTTCCATGCCCCAAGCACTCTCTGAGTAAAGAACTTAACTCTGACATCCCTCCTATATCTTCCACCATGAACCTTATAGCTATGCCCCCTTGTAACAGCTACATCAACCCAAGGAAAAAGTCACTGAACGTCCACTCTATCTATCCCTCTCATCATCTTATACACCTCAATTAAGTTACCTCTAGTCCTCTTTCGCTCCAATGAGAAAAGCACTAGCTCCCTCAACCTTTCCTCATAAGACCTACCCTCCAATCCAGGCAGCATCCTGGTAAATCTCCTTTGCACCCTTTCCAATGCTTCCACATCCTTCCTCTAATGAGGTGACCAGAACTGCACACAATACTCCAAATGTGGTCTAACCAAAGTCTTGTAAAGTTGCAGCATAACCTCACGCCTCTTAAACTAAATCCCTCTGTTAATAAATGCTAACACGCTTTCTTCACGGCTCTATCCACTTGGGTGGCAACTTTCAGAGATTTATGGACATGAACTCTGAGATCTCTCTGCTCCTCCACATTCGTCAGAACCCTGCAGATAGCCCTGTAATCCGCATTCAAATTTGTCCTACCAACATGAATCGCCTCACACTTATCAGGGTTAAACTCCATCTGCCACTTTTCAGCCCAGCTCTGCATTCTATCAATGTCTCTTTGCAGCCTACAACAGCCTCAACATTATCCACTACTCCACCAATCTTGGTGTCATCAGCAAATTTACTAACCCAACCTTCAACTCCATGATCCAAGTCATTGATAAAAATCACAAATAGCAGAGGGCCCAGCACTGATTCCTGTGGTACACCGCTGGTGACTGGGCTCCAGGATGAAAATTTACCATCTACCACCACCCTCTGTCTTCTATGTGATAGCCAGTTACTGATCCAATCGGCCAAATTCCCCTCTATGCCATGCCTCCTTACTTTCTGCATGAGCCGACCATGGGGCATCTTAACGAATGTCTTACTAAGATCCATGTATACGACATCAACTGCTCTACCTTCATCTATGTACTTAGTTACCTCCTCAAAGAATACAATCAAACTTGTGAGGCAAGACTTACCCCTCACAAATCCGTGCTGACTATCCTGGATTAAGCTGTATCTTTCCAAATGATCATGAATCTTATCCCTCAGGACCCTTTCCAATACTTTACCTATGACAGAAGTGAGACTAACCGGCCTATAATTCCCAGGGTTATACCTATTCCCTTTCTTGAACAAGGGGACAACATTCGCCTCTCTCCAGCCTTCTGGCACTATTCCTGTAGACAGTGAGGACATAAAGATCAAAGCCAAAGGCTCTGCAATCTCATCCCTCGCCTCCCAAAGAACCCTAGGATATATCCCATCAGGCCCAGGGGACTTATCTATCCTCAGGCTTCTCAAAATTTCTAACACATCTTCCTTCCGAATATCTACCTCCTCCAGCCTACCAGCCTGTATCGCACTATCCTCCTCAACAACATGGCCCCTCTCCTTTGTGAACACTGAAGAAAAGTATTAATTTCGGGCCTCTCCTATATCTTCAGACTCCATGCACACATTCCCACTACTATCCTTGACCGTCCCTAACTTCACCTTGGTCATTCTTTTATTCCTCACATAAGTGTAAAAATAAAAAGCCTTGGTGTTTTCCTTGATCCTACCAGCCAAGGACTCCTAATGCCCCCTCCTAGCTCTCTTGAGCTCCTTCCGAGCTATCTTGTATCCCTCAAGTGCCCGAACTGAACCTTGTTTTCTCATCCTTACATACGCCCCCTTCTTCCTCTTGACAAGGCATTCAACCTCTTTTGTAAACCATGGTTCCCTCACTCGACCATTTCCTCCCTGCCTGACAGGGACATCTTGAGTATTGTGTACAGATTTGGTCTCCTAGTTTGAGGAAAGCCATTCTTGCTATTGATGGTGTCCAGCGAAGGTTCACCAGACTAATTCCCAGGTTGGCAGGACTGACATGTGAAGAAAGACTGGATCGTCTGGGCTTGTGCTCATTGGCGTTTCGAAGAATGAGAGGGGACCTCATAGAAACATATACTATCCTGATGGGACTGGACAGCTAGATGCAGGAAGAATGGTCTCAATGTTGGGGACATCCAGAACTAGATGTCACAGCCTAAGAATAAGGGGCAAGCCATTCAGTATCTCTCCGAGAGTTGTGAACTCTACCACAGAAAGGTGTTGGAGCCAGTTCGTTGGATATATTCCAAAAGGGAGCTGGACGTGCCCTTGCAGCTAAAGGGATCAAGGGGCATGGAGAGAAAGCGGGAGTGGGATTCTGAATTTGTATGATCATATTGAATGGTAGTGCAGGCTCGAAGGGCTGAATGGTCTACTCCTACACCTATTTTCTATGTTTTTATGTTTGTATCAAAACATATACAAACAAAACAATCTCAATCCCAATATCAAAAATTACAAACAACAGCAGCAACAGTAACTGCCCCAAACCACCCCCCACTAACAGCTAACAGTGACCAATTCTTCAAAGTGCAAAATGAAGGGCCGCCATCTACGGTACAACCCTTCAATTGACCCCCTCTCTGTAAATTTGACCTTATCGAGTTGGAGAAACTCCATCAAGTCACCTAGTCAAGCTGAGGCACACCCTGCTCCTCCCCCAAGGTCCATCCATATATCCCAAATGTGCTGCTTTCCTCCTCCGACCCTGCACAGGAAAAACCTTCTCCAGTAAAGTGGACCACCGGCAATGTCGGGAATGTCCTACAGAAATGCATCTTGTCCCACCAGCCCTTCTTTCTCCCTCAGCTCCTCCAAGGTGGCAAACTGCCCATCCGGAAACAAATCCTTTACTCTCTCTAATCCCTTCCCTTTCCACCCCTTAAATCTTACCTTGCCGGCTCAAAGAAATGGGGGCTGGATTCTCTGCTGTCGGGATTCTCTGTTGTGCCGGCAGCGAACCCACGCACGGGGATTTCCCGACGGCCTGGGGTTGCCCATTGGCGGGCTGGTGGGGCGGAGAATCCCGCTACCAGCGGGGGCACGTAGCACTAGCTTTCTGGTGCAGTGGGATGGAGAATCCCGCCCATGATTCCTGTAGATAAGGGCCCACCTTGACACTGCTCTCAGCTTAAAATGAAGACGGATTTGCCACCGGAGACAACCACCGGTTTTGAAGAATATTTCACCAGCATGACCGGCAAACACGCCATCGGCAGCACCTCCAAGCTAGGCCCTCTGCGTAACCCCACTCCATCCACACCACCCCAATACCTTCTCCGCATTGGCCGCCCAGTAATAAAACAACATTTTCGTCAACGCCAACTGCCCCGCCAGCCTTTCCCTCTGCACGAACCCTCTCTGAATTCGAGGAGTTCTACCCGCCCATATAAAGCCTTTTATAAGCCACTCCCACCCCTGAAAAAACAACTATGGCAGAAAAACTGGGGAACATTGAAACAAAACCAACATCGCGGCAAAACGGCCCGCCAACGGCAATGGAAGGCTGTCCCACCTCTGCCCTGACCCTGCTCACCAGACTGGCGTAATTTAATTTACGAAGCTGTGCCCAATCCAGCGATATCTGGACCCCCTGGGTACCGGAAACTAGTCCTGGCTAAATGGAATGGAACCGCCCCCGCCCCCACCCACAACAACCCCCCCCCCCCCCCAATCCAACTCCTCCTTCTGGTGGGCGAACCACAAATTATTCACTCTTCCCGAAATTTAACTTATACCCCCAGAAGGAGCCGAACCTCTTCAATATATCCATAATGTCTCCCATCACAGCCCCTGGATCCCTTACATACAACAAAATGTCATCTGCATACAGGGACACCCTGTGCTCTACCCCACCCCTCATAATTCCTCCCCACTGGTCCAAGACACATAATGCAATAGCAAATGGCTCGATTGCCAACACAAACAGGAGAGGAGATATAGGACACCCTTATCTCACACCCCTATGCACCCGGAACAACCTAGAACTCATGGTGTTTGTTCGACCATTAGCAGACAGGGCCTGGTACAACAGCTGCACCCATGAAGCAAACCCAGGACCCAGCCCAAACTTCTCTAGCACTGCAAAAAGATAGCTCCATTTAACTCTTTCAAATGCCTTCTCTGCGTCCAGTGAGACGATTATCTCGATTCAGGCTCCACCGCTGGGGTGAGAACTACATGAAGTAGCCGCCTCACATCGGACAACAATTTCCTGCCCTTCACAGAACCCGTCTGATACTCCCCTATTACCTCTGGGAGACAGGGTTCCAACCTCAACACTAAGACCTTAGCCAAAAGCTTTGCATCTACGTTGAGCAACAAAATCGGGTGATATGACCTACACTCTGTGGGGTCCTTCTCCTTCTTCAGAAGGAGGAAAATGGATGCCTGCTCCAGAATTTCCGGTAGAGAACCACATGCCAATGAATCATTGAACATCCCCAACACCAATGGGGCCAGGTGATCCGCAAAATTCTCATAACTTTCTACCAGGAACCCATCCGGCCCCGGTGCCTTCCCCGTTTTCATCTTCCCTAAAGCGGTTCGAACTTACCGCAGCCCAACTGCACTTCCAGCTCCTCCCACACCCATGGGAACTCCAAACCCTCCAGAAACTCTATCATCTCTCACTTGTCCTCAGGTGGCCCCTCATCAACCAACCCACCCCCGGTATATTCGGTAACGCCAACTGCCCCGCTTGCCTTTCCCTCTGCACGAACCCCCTCTGAATTTGAGGCGTCCTCCCCGCCCATATAAAGCCTTTTATGAGCCACTCCCACCCCTGAAAAAACAACTATGGCAGAAAAACTGGGAAACATTGAAACAAAACCACCATCGCGGCAAAAAGGCCCGCCAACGGCAATGGAACAATCTCCCTAGCTGCTTCCTGTCACCTTCACTGGTTAGCCAGAAGGTGGCTAGCCTTCTCCCCATATTCAGACACCACCCCCTTTGATCACAGTCATGGACACCAGGTCAAGCTGCAATTGTAGCTTCTTCCATAACTCTGGCATTGGATCATTCGCAAAATCCCGGTCCACTCTCTACACACCTAGAAGATGTGTAGCCATCTTCTCCACAATGAGGCCGGGGGCACTGGGCATGCAACCCTAGTCCGTGCCTGTCTGCCCCACCGAACACCCATAACTCCCACTGACCACAGAGGCCTCTGGCCACATGGCTGAAGGCTATTGCTGATAGGGAATTGGCAATCGTGGTAGAGTGAACACTTCACGCATCCCAAGTGGATTCGCATGGGTGGGCGTGCCATGTAGCATGTGGGGCCTATTGCCTAACATCAATCACACCTTGATGCATGGACACTGTGCCTGAACACTGCGGGAGGCAGCACCACAGATGCAGCAGCCAACATCCGAACACCCAGGGGATGGACCCCAGCCCCGGGCACATGCCCGCCGCCGGAGTTTGGTGATGTTCTGTTCGGTTGCCTGGGGTGCAGGATGTGCAGTCCGATGTGCAGGGTCCCCCGGGGGGGGGGGGGGGGGGGGGGGGGCGGTAGGAGCCCATGTCTGGGGGGGGGGGGGGGGGCATGGGATTGGTGGTTGGCTTGCTTTGCAGATTAAAGAGCCAGAGGCATCATACTGGTTGTGGTGAGGGTGTTTTAATGTTTCTCGTACAAGTGTACCCCACTGCTCCACTCTCCCGATGGTTCTGTCCCACTCTCCCCACGCTCCCAGCCTCCCCTCAACCCCAAAAGCCCCTCAATGTTTCCTCCCTCACCCCCTTCCCCCTCATGCACACTCCTCTCCTTACCCTCTACCTAGCCCTGTCCCCTCCGACTGCTGTCTCGCCTGGGTGTCCCTGCCTCCACCTGTTGTATATCATCAACTGTGTGGTGCTCATCACAATGTGCCGCAGAAGACTCAGCACTAATGTTGCCAACTGAGGTGTGTGTCTCTGCGCTGATGGAGGGTGGGGATGACAGCTGTGACGCATCGACGGTGGCATCCTCGGAACTCTCCACTGAGGAAGTCTCATGGGCGGGGTGACCACCCTGGAAGGCTGGCGCCATCGGCTTGAGGTCCTGTGACAGAATGAACATGTGGTCAGTGGAAGGGATGGGTCAGGGTGTTTGGCATTAACAACTCGTGTTTGACGCGTCCTCCGGATGGGGCCTATTGGATCCTCACCTCTTCAGCGTGCGCCGACCTCCATGTTTGTGACCGCTCTGTCCTCGGCCACCCTGTCACCTCCAAGGCCCGTTCCTCGAAGGTTATGAGGATTCTTATGTCCGGCACCCTGCCACCAATCTGGGCTCTCCCGTGGCGATTATTGGATAGCTTCTCCTGCGGAGACACAGAGAGGGCATTGTTAGCTGCATGTGTGCTTCACAGAGGTGGGCGGGGGGAGGGGGGGGGATGAAGGAAGGGTTGATGGGTGCAAGGAGGGGTAGTGAAGAGAAGGTTGGGGGGGAGCTAGTGGAGGTTTGGGGGGGGGGGCTGGTTGCATAGGGCTGAGAAGGTTTCGGGGGGGCGGGGGGGTCAATACACGTGTGCGGCACTGTGTATATCGTTGACCTTGCGATACTGGAGGCCAGTCCACCTAGTCACACTGCCTGAGCCGACGGACGTTATCACTTCATCCTCAGTGGCACTGGCTGTTCTGTGGTTCATCCTCCGGGACCCTTAGGGGAACAAGAGATCCCTCCCGGCCTTTGCTCTCTGGTACAAAAGGTGAAGTCACATGGGATCAGGGGTGAGTTGGCAAGATGGATACAGAACTGGCTAGGTCATAGAAGGCAGAGAGTAGCAATGGAAGGGTGCTTTTCTGATTGGAGGGCTGTGATCAGTGCTGGGACGTTTGCTGTTCGTAGTATATATAAATGATTTGGAGGAAAATGTAACTGGTCTGATTAGTAAGTTTGCAGACAACACTAAGGTTGGTGGAACTGCGGATAGCGATGAGGACTGTCAGAGGATACAGCAGGATTTAGATAGTTTGGAGACTTGGGCGGAGAGATGGCAGATGGAGTTTAATCTGGACAAATATGAGGTAATGCATTTTGGAAGGTCTAATGCAGGTAGGGAATATACAGTGAATGGTAGAACCCTCAAGAGTATTGACAGTCAGAGAGATCTAGGTGTACAGGTCCACAGGTCACTGAAAGGGGTAACACAGGTGGAGAAGGTAGTCAAGAAAGCATACGGCATGCTTGCCTTCATTGGTCGGGGCATTGAGTATAAGAATTGGCAAGTCATGTTGCAGCTGTATAGAACCTTAGATAGGCCACACTTGGAGTATAATGTTCAATTCTGGTCGTCACACTACCAGAAGGATGTGGAGGCTTTAGAGAGGGTGCAAAGAGATTTACCGGGATGTTGCCTGGTATCGAGGGCATTAGCTATGAGGAGCAGTTGAATAAACCCGGTTTGTTCTCACTGGAACGACGGAGGTTGAGGGGCGACCTGATAGAGGTCTACAAAATTATGAGAGGCATAGACAGAGTGAATAGTCAGAGGCTTTTTCCCAGGGTAGAGGGGTCAATGACTAGGGGGCATAGGTTTAAGGTGCGAGGGGCAAGGTTTAGAGGAGATGTACGAGGCAAATTTTTTACACAGAGGGTAGTGGGTGCCTGGAACTCGCTGCCAGAAGAGGTGGTGAAAGCAGGGACGATAGTGACGTTTAAGGGTCATCTTGACAAATACATGAATAGGATGGGAATAGAGAGATACGGACCCCGGAAGTGCAGAAGATTTTAGTTTAGACAGGCAGCATGGTTGGCACAGGCTTGGAGGGCCAAAGGGCCTGTTCCTGTGCTGTACTTTTCTTTGTTCTTTGTTCTTTTTTGACCGCACTACAGGCCTCCCAGGTCAGTATCTCCAAACATGGAGTCGGTCGTCTAGGCGCCATGGCTGCAAGCTGAGTGGGGTTGACTGTGCAAGAGCTGTGCTGATCTTGATAGCGGGTGGCTGGTGAGCGAGGATCTTCATTTGCGGAATGAAGCCCGTGAGGCCTCGTTAAGTGGGCTAATTAACGTTGTATTCTGTTGCTGGCCTCGCTGTGCTGAGAGTCGGAAAGCTCACGTCAGTTACCAATAGCTCCAACATTTAGAAATATCTCCGGATAATCGCGTCCAACATCAGCCAACAGTCCTACATCGAGTCTCCATCCCGTGCGCTGCGCCCGAGCTGCCTCCATCAAGTGTGGCGAGTGGTCGCAAATGACCACTGCCAGGTACTCTGCATTCTTCACCCCAGGGAGCAGAGTCCAACTCATAATAAAAAGGTCCATCCTCGAGTACACCTTGTGTACTGGGGAATAAATGAAAACTCCTTGCTCTTCGGGTACATAAACCGCCTGTCTCCTCCATGAATGTGGCCACCTCCCTCGCCATCCCCGAATGGGCCCACGACCTTGACCAGGAGGGACCCATCTTCGGATCCAACACAAAGTTCAAATCCCCCCCACCCCTAAAATAAATTGGTGTGTATCTAACTCTGGTATTGCAGCTGGCAACCGTCCCATAAACATGACATAATCCCAATTCAAGGCATACACATTTGCTAACACCACATCCTTCCCGTCAAGTGTATCATTCACTATCACGTACCTGTCCCCCTAATCAGCTAGAACAGTGGTGGTGGGGGGAGTGTGAACCCTCAAGCTGATCGAGTTGGAGAGTAAATCCCGCTGCTGATGGTGGGAGGGGGGAGTGAACCCGATGCTAAGGGTGGTCGGGAGGAGTGAATCCCGATGCTGATAGTGGGAGGGGGGAATGAACCCCGATGCTGATGGTGGGAGGGGGGAGTGAACCCCGATGCTGATAGTGGGAGGGGGGAATGAACCCCGATGCTGATAGTGGGAAAGGGGAATGAACCCCGATGCTGATATTGGGGGGGGGGAGAGAACCCCGATGCTGATGGTGGTGGGGGGCAATGAACCCCGATGCTGATGCTGGTGAAGGGAGTGAACCCCGATGCTGATAGTGGGAGGTGGCAATGAACCTCAATGCTGATGATGGTGGGAGGAGGGGGAGTGAACCCCGATGCTGATGGTGGTCAGGAGGAGTGAATCCCGATGCTGATAGTGGGGGGGGGGGCAATGAACCCCGATGCTGATGCTGGTGAGGGGGGTGAACCCCGATGCTGATCGTGGGAGGGGGGAGTGAACCCCGATGCTGATGGTGGTGGGGGGCAATGAACACCAATGCTGATGCAGGTGAGGGGGGTGAACCCCGATGCTGATAGTGGGAGGGGGAGTGAACCCCGATGCTGATAATGGGAGGGGGGAGTGAACCCCGATGCTGATGGTGGTCGGGGGGAGTGAACCCCAATGCTGATAGTGGTGGGGGGGGAGGGGGAGTGAATCCCGATGCTGATGGTGGTCGGGTGGACTGAACCCCGATGCTGATGGTGGTGAGGGGGGGGAGTGAACCCTGATGCTGATGGTGGTCGGGAGGAGTGAACTCCGATGCTGATGGTGGGGGGGGGGAATGAACCCCGATGCTGATGGTGGGAGGGGGGAGTGAACCCCGATGCTGATGGTGGGAGGGAGAATGAACCCCGATGCTGATGGTGGGAGGGGGAATGAACACCGATGCTGATAGTGGGGGGGTGAGTGAACCCCGATGCTGATGGTGGTGGGGGGGCAATGAACCCCGATGCTGATGCTGGTGAGGGGGGGTGAACCCCAATGCTGATAGTGGGAGGGGGTGTGAACCCCGATGCTGATAATGGGAGGGGGGAATGAACCCCGATGCTGATGGTGGTCGGGGGGAGTGAACCCCAATGCTGATAGTGGTGGGGGAGGAGGAGTGAACCCCGATGCTGATGGTGTTCGGGTGGAGTGAACCCCGATGCTGATGGTGCTGAGGCGGGAGTGAACCCCGGTGCTGATGATGGAGGCGAGGGGAGTGACCCCCGATGCTGATGTTGGTGAGGGGGGGGGGTGAACCCCGATGATGATGGTGGGGAGAGGGGGAGAGAACCCCAATGCTGATAGTGGTGAGGGGGAGGAGTGAACCCCGAAGCTAATGGTGGTCGGGTGGAGTGAACCCCGATGCTGATGGTGGTGAGGGGAGGGTGAACCCCGATGCTGATGGTGGTAAGGGGAGGGTGAACCCCGATGCTGATGGTGGTGAGGGGAGGGTGAACCCCGATGCTGATGGTGGTGAGGGGAGGGGAGTGAACCCCGATGCTGGTGGTGATGACGGGGGGGTGAACCCCGATGATAATGGTGGTGGGGGAGGGGGACTAAACCCCAATGCTGATGGTGGTGAGGGAGGGCTGAACCCCGATGATGATGGTGGTGATGGGGGGGGGAACGAACCCCATTGCTGATGGTGGTGAGGGGGTGATGTGAACCCGGGTGCTGATGGTGGGGAGAGGGGGAGAGAACCCCGATGCTGATGGTGGGGAGAGGGGGAGAGAACCCCGATGTTGATGATGGTGAAGGGGCGGAGTGAACCCCGATGCTGATGATGGAGGCGAGGGGGGGAGTGAACCCCGATGCTGATGGTGGTGAGGGAGGGGAGTGAACCCCGATGCTGATGGTGGGGGAGGGGGAGTGAACCCCGATGCTGATGGTGGTGAGGGGGGGAGTGAACCCCGATGCTGATGGTGGGGGAGGGGGAGTGAACCCCGATGCTGATGGTGGTGAGGGGGGAGTGAACCCCGATGATGATGGTGGTGAGGGAGGGGAGTGAACCCCGATGCTGATGGTGGGGAAGGGGGAGTGAACCCCGATGCTGATGGTGGTGAGGGGGGGAGTGAACCCCGATGCTGATGGTGGTGAGGGGGGAGTGAACCCCGATGATGATGGTGGTGGGGGAGGGGGACTAAACCCAATGCTGATGATGGTGAAGGGGGGGAGTGAACCCCAATGCTGATGGTGGGGAGAGGGGGAGACAACCCCGATGTTGATGGTGGGGGTGGGGGAGAATACCCCAATGCTGATGGTGGTGAGGGGGGGGGGGTGAACCCCAATGCTGATGGTGGGGGGGGGGTGGTGAACCCCAATGCTGATGGTGGGGGGGGGAAGTGAACCCCGATGATGATGGTGGTGAGGGGGGGAGTGAACCCCGATGCTGAGAGTGGGAGCTGGGAGTGAACCCCGATGCTCATAGTGGGACCGGGGAGTGAATCCTGATGCTGATGGTGGTGAGGGGGGGGAGTGAACCCCGATGCTGATGGTGGTGATGGGGGGAGTGAACCCCGATGATGATGGTGGTAGGGGAGGGGGACTAAACCCAATGCTGATGATGGTGAAGGGGGGGGAGTAAACCCCAATGCTGATGGTGGGGAGAGGGGGAGAGAACCCCGATGCTGATGGTGGGGGAGGGGGAGAAAACCCCAATGCTGATGGTGGGTGGGGAGTGAACCCCGATGCTGATGGTGGTAAGGGGGGAAGTGAACCCCGATGATGATGGTGGTGAGCGGGGGGAGTGAACCCCGATGCTGAGAGTGGGGGAGGGGGAGTGAACCCCGATGCTCATAGTGGGACCGGGGAGTGAATCCCGGTGCTGATGGTGGGTGGAGGTGTGAACCCCGATGCTAATAGTGGTGAGGAGGGGGGGAGTGAACCACGATGCTGATGGTGGGGGGAGGGGGGAGTGCACCCCAATGCTAATAGTGGTGAGGAGGGGGGGAGTGAACCCCGATGCTAATAGTGGTCAGGAGGGGGAGGGGTGAACCCCGTTGCTAATGGTGGTGAGGGGGGGAATGAACCCCGATGCTCATAGTGGGAGCGGGGAATGAACCCCGATGCTCATACTGGGAGCGGGGAGTGAACCCCGATGCTGATGATTTGGGGAAGTGTGAACCCCGATGCTGATGGTGGTGAGGAGGGGGAGTGAACCCCGGTGCTAATGGTGGTGAGTATGGGGGGGGGGGAACCCCAATGCTGATAGTGGTGAGGAGGGGAGGGTGAACCCCGATGCTGATGGTGAGGGGGGTGAACCCCGATGCTGATGGTGGGGGAGGGGCGGAGTGAACCCCGATGCTGATGGTGGTGAGGGGAGGGGGCGTGAACCCCGAGGCTGATGGTGGCGTGTGGAGGGGGAGTGAACCCCGATGCTGATGGTGGTGACGGGAGGGGAGTGAACCCCGATGCTGATGGTGGTGAGGGGGGGGTTGAACCTCGATTCTGATGGTGGTGGGGGCGGAGTGAACCCCGATGCTGATGGTGGGGGAGGGGGAGTGAAGCCCGATGCTGATGGCGGTGAGGGAGGGGAGTGAACCCCGATGCTGATGGTGGGGGAGGGGGAGTGAACCCCGATGCTGATGGCGGTGAGGGAGGGGAGTGAACCCTGATGCTGATGGTGGTGGGGGAGGGGGAGTGAACCCCGATGCTGATGGTGGTGAGGGAGGGGAGTGAGCCCCGATGCTGATGGTGGTGGGGGAGGAGGAGTGAACCCTGATGCTGATGGAGGTGGAGTGAACCCCGATGCTGATGGTGGTGGGGGAAGGGGAGTGAACCCCGATGCTGATGGTGGTGGGGGAAGGGGAGTGAACTCTGATGCTGATGGTGGTGAGTGAACCCCGATGGTGATAGTGGTGGGGGAGGTGGAGTGAACCCCGATGCTGATGGTGGTGAGGGAGGGGAGTGAACCCCGATGCTGATGGTGGTGGGGGAGGGGGAGTGAACCCCGATGCTGATGGTGGTGAGGGGGGGGAGTGAAGCCCGATGATGATGGTGGTGGTGAGGGTGGAGTGAACCCCGATGCTGATGGTTGTTGGGTGAGTGAACCCCGATGCTGATGGTGGTGGGGGGAGGGGGGGTGAACCCCGATGCTGATGGTGGTGAGGGGGGGAGTGAACCCCGATGCTGATGGTGGTGGGGGAGGGGGAGTGAACCCCGATGCTGATGAGGGGGGTAAGTGCAGCCCGATGATGATGGTGGTGGTGAGGGGGGAGTGAACCCCGATGCTGATGGTGGTGAGGGGGGGAGTGAACCCCGATGCTGATGGTGGTTGGCAGAGGGGGAGTGAACCCCGATGCTGATGGTGGTGAGTGGGGGAGTGAACCCCGATGCTGATGGTGGTGAGGGGGGAGTGAACCCCGATGCTGATGGTGGTGAGGGGGGGAGTGAACCCCGATGCTGATTGTGGTGAGGGGGGGAGTGAACCCCGATGCTGATGGTGGTGAGGGGGGGGGAGTGAACCCTGATGCTGATGGAGGTGGAGTGAACCCCGATGCTGATGGTGGTGGGGTAAGGGGAGTGAACCCCGATGCTGATGGTGGTGAGGGGAGGGGGGGTGAACCCCGAGGCTGATCGTGGCGTGTGGAGGGGGAGTGAACCCCGATGCTGATGGTGGTGAGGGGAGGGGAGTGAACGACGATGCTGATGGTGGTGAGGGAGGGGAGTGAACCCCGATGCTGATGGTGGCGGGGGCGGAGTGAACCCCGATGCTGATGGTGGGGGAGGGGGAGTGAACCCCGATGCTGATGGCGGTGAGGGAGGGGAGTGGACCCCGATGCTGATCGTGGTGAGGGGAGGGGGGGTGAACCCCGAGGCTGATGGTGGTGTGTGGAGGGGGAGTGAACCCCGATGCTGATGGTGGTGAGGGGAGGGGAGTGAACCCCGATGCTGATGGTGGTGAGTGGGGGGGTGAACCTCGATTCTGATGGTGGCGGGGGCGGAGTGAACCCCGATGCTGATGGTGGGGGAGGGGGAGTGAACCCCGATGCTGATGGCGGTGAGGGAGGAGAGTGAACCCTGATGCTGATGGTGGTGGGGGGAGGGGGAGTGAACCCCGATGCTGATGGTGGTGAGGGAGGGGAGTGAGCCCCGATGCTGATGGTGGTGGGTGAGGGGGAGTGAACCCTGATGCTGATGGAGGTGGAGTGAACCCCGATGCTGATGGTGGTGAGGAGGGGGGAGTGAACCCCGGTGCTAATGGTGGTGAGTATGGGGGGGGGGAACCCCAATGCTGATAGTGGTGAGGAGGGGAGGGTGAACCCCGATGCTGATGGTGAGGGGGGTGAACCCCGATGCTGATGGTGGGGGAGGGGCGGAGTGAACCCCGATGCTGATGGTGGTGAGGGGAGGGGGCGTGAACCCCGAGGCTGATGGTGGCGTGTGGAGGGGGAGTGAACCCCGATGCTGATGGTGGTGAGGGGAGGGGAGTGAACCCCGATGCTGATGGTGGTGAGGGGGGGGTTGAACCTCGATTCTGATGGTGGTGGGGGCGGAGTGAACCCCGATGCTGATGGTGGGGGAGGGGGAGTGAAGCCCGATGCTGATGGCGGTGAGGGAGGGGAGTGAACCCCGATGCTGATGGTGGGGGAGGGGGAGTGAACCCCGATGCTGATGGCGGTGAGGGAGGGGAGTGAACCCTGATGCTGATGGTGGTGGGGGAGGGGGAGTGAACCCCGATGCTGATGGTGGTGAGGGAGGGGAGTGAGCCCCGATGCTGATGGTGGTGGGGGAGGAGGAGTGAACCCTGATGCTGATGGAGGTGGAGTGAACCCCGATGCTGATGGTGGTGGGGGAAGGGGAGTGAACCCCGATGCTGATGGTGGTGGGGGAAGGGGAGTGAACCCTGATGCTGATGGTGGTGAGTGAACCCCGATGGTGATAGTGGTGGGGGAGGTGGAGTGAACCCCGATGCTGATGGTGGTGAGGGAGGGGAGTGAACCCCGATGCTGATGGTGGTGGGGGAGGGGGAGTGAACCCCGATGCTGATGGTGGTGAGGGGGGGGGGAGTGAAGCCCGATGATGATGGTGGTGGTGAGGGTGGAGTGAACCCCGATGCTGATGGTTGTTGGGTGAGTGAACCCCGATGCTGATGGTGGTGGGGGGAGGGGGAGTGAACCCCGATGCTGATGGTGGTGAGGGGGGGAGTGAACCCCGATGCTGATGGTGGTGGGGGAGGGGGAGTGAACCCCGATGCTGATGAGGGGGGTGAGTGCAGCCCGATGATGATGGTGGTGGTGAGGGGGGAGTGAACCCCGATGCTGATGGTGGTGAGGGGGGGAGTGAACCCCGATGCTGATGGTGGTTGGCAGAGGGGGAGTGAACCCCGATGCTGATGGTGGTGAGTGGGGGAGTGAACCCCGATGCTGATGGTGGTGAGGGGGTAGTGAACCCCGATGCTGATGGTGGTGAGGGGGGGAGTGATCCCCGATGCTGATGGTGGTGAGGGGGGGAGTGAACCCCGATGCTGATGGTGGTGAGGGGGGGGAGTGAACCCTGATGCTGATGGAGGTGGAGTGAACCCCGATGCTGATGGTGGTGGGGTAAGGGTAGTGAACCCCGATGCTGATGGTGGTGAGGGGAGGGGGGGTGAACCCCGAGACTGATGGTGGCGTGTGGAGGGGGAGTGAACCCCGATGCTGATGGTGGTGAGGGGAGGGGAAGTGAACGACGATGCTGATGGTGGTGAGGGAGGGGAGTGAACCCCGATGCTGATGGTGGCGGGGGCGGAGTGAACCCCGATGCTGATGGTGGGGGAGGGGGAGTAAACCCCGATGCTGATGGCGGTGAGGGAGGGGAGTGGACCCCGATGCTGATCGTGGTGAGGGGAGGGGGGGTGAACCCCGAGGCTGATGGTGGTGTGTGGAGGGGGAGTGAACCCCGATGCTGATGGTGGTGAGGGGAGGGGAGTGAACCCCGATGCTGATGGTGGTGAGTGGGGGGGGTGAACCTCGATTTTGATGGTGGCGGGGGCGGAGTGAACCCCAATGCTGATGGTGGGGGAGGGGGAGTGAACCCCGATGCTGATGGCGGTGAGGGAGGAGAGTGAACCCTGATGCTGATGGTGGTGGGGGGAGGGGGAGTGAACCCCGATGCTGATGGTGGTGAGGGAGGGGAGTGAGCCCCGATGCTGATGGTGGTGGGTGAGGGGGAGTGAACCCTGATGCTGATGGAGGTGGATTGAACCCCGATGCTGATGGTGGTGGGGGAAGGGGAGTGAACCCCGATGCTGATGGTGGTGGGGGAAGGGGAGTGAACCCTGATGCTGATGGTGGTGAGTGAACCCCGATGGTGATAGTGGTGGGGGAGGTGGAGTGAACCCCGATGCTGATGGTGGTGAGGGAGGGGAGTGAACCCCGATGCTGATGGTGGTGGGGAGGGGAAGTGAACCCCGATGCTGATGGTGGTGAGGGGGGGAGTGAACCCCGATGCTGATGGTGGTGGGGAAGGGGGAGTGAACCCCAATGCTGATGAGGGGGGGAGTGCAGCCCGATGATGATGGTGGTGGTGAGGGGGGGAGTGAACCCCGATGCTGTTGGTGGTGGGCAGAGGGGGAGTCAACCCCGATGCTGATGGTGGTGAGGGGGGGAGTGAATCCCGATGCTGATGGTGGTGAGGGGGGGAGTGAACCCCGATGCTGATGGTGGTGAGGGGGGGGGGAGTGAACCCTGATGCTGATGGACGTGGAGTGAACCCCGATGCTGATGGTGGTGGGGGGGGGGGAGTGAACCCCGATGCTGATGGTGGTGAGGGGGGGGGAGTGAACCCTGATGCTGATGGAGGTGGAGTGAACCCCGATGCTGATGGTGGTGGGGGAAGGGGAGTGAACCCCGATGCTGATGGTGGTGGGGGAGGGGAAGTGAACCCTGATGCTGATGGAGGTGGAGTGAACCCCGATGCTGATGGTGGTGGGGGAAGGGGAGTGAACCCTGATGCTGATGGTGGTGAGGGAGGGGAGTGAACCCCGATGCTGATGGTGGTTGGGGAGGGGGAGTAAAACCCGATGCTGATGGTGGTGATGGGGGGGGAGTGAACCCCGATGCTGATGGTGGTGGGGGAGGGGGAGTGAACCCCGATGCTGATGGTGGTGGGGGAGGGGGGGTGAACCCCGATGCTGATGGTGGTGGGGGAGGGGGAATGAACCCCGATGCTGATGATGGTGAGGGGGGGGGGAGTGAAGCCCGATGATGATGGTGGTGGTGAGGGGGGAGTGAACCCTGATGCTGATGGTGGTCGGGTGGAGTGAACCCCGATGCTGATGGTGGTGGGGGGAGGGGAGTGAACCCCGATGCTGATGGTGGTGAGGTGGGGAGTGAAGCCCGATGCTGATAGTGGTGAGGGGGGGGAGTGAACCCCGATGCTGATGGTGGTGGGCAGAGGGGGAGTGAACCCCGATGCTGATGGTGGTGAGGGGGGGGAGTGAACCCCGATGCTGATGGTGGTGGGGGAGGGGGAGTGAACCCCGACGCTGATGGTGGTGAGGGGGGGGAGTGCATCCCGATGATGATGGTGGTGGTGAGGGGGGGAGTGAACCCCGATGCTGATGGTGGTGGGCGGAGGGGGAGTGAACCCCGATGCTGATGGTGGTGAGTGGGGGGGGAGTGAACCCCGATGCTGATGGTGGTGAGGGGTGGGAGTGAACCCCGATGCTGGTGGTGGTGAGGGGAGGGGCAGTGAACCCCGATGCTGATGGCGGCGAGGAGGGGAGTGAACCCCGATGCTGATGGTGGTGAGGGAGGGGAGTGAACCCCGATACTGATGGTGGGGGAGGTGGTGTGAACCCCGATGCTGATGGTGGTGAGGGGGGGTGAACCCCGATGCTGATGGTGGTGGGGGAGGGGGAGTGAACCCCAATGCTGATGGTGGTGAGGGGGTGTGTGAAAACCGATGCTGATGGTGGTGAGGGGGGAGTGAACCCCAATGCTGATGGTGGTGAGGGGGGGGAGTGAACCCCGATGCTGATGGTGGTGAGGGAGGGGAGTGAACCCCGATGCTGATGGTGGTGAGGGGGGGGAGTGAACCCCGATGCTGATGGTGGTGAGGGGTGGGAGTGAACCCCGATGCTGATGGTGGTGAGGGGAGGGGAGTGAACCCCGATGCTGATGGTGGTGAGGTGGGGAGTGAAGCCCGATGCTGATAGTGGTGAGGGGGGGGGAGTGAACCCCGATGCTGATGGTGGTGGGGGAGGGGGAGTGAACCCCGATGCTGATGGTGGTGAGGGGGGGGTGTGCATCCCGATGATGATGGTGGTAGTGAGGGGGGGAGTGAACCCCGATGCTGATGGTGGTGGGCAGAGGGGGAGTGAACCCCGATGCTGATGGTGGTGAGGGGGGGGAGTGAACCCCGATGCTGATGGTGGTGGGGGAGGGGGAGTGAACCCCGACGCTGATGGTGGTGAGGGGGGGGAGTGCATCCCGATGATGATGGTGGTGGTGAGGGGGGGAGTGAATGCTGATGGTGGTGGGCGGAGGGGGAGTGAACCCCGATGCTGATGGTGGTGAGTGGGGGGGGAGTGAACCCCGATGCTGATGGTGGTGAGGGGTGGGAGTGAACCCCGATGCTGGTGGTGGTGAGGGGAGGGGCAGTGAACCCCGATGCTGATGGCGGCGAGGGGGGGAGTGAACCCCGATGCTGATGGTGGTGAGGGAGGGGAGTGAACCCCGATACTGATGGTGGGGGAGGTGGTGTGAACCCCGATGCTGATGGTGGTGAGGGGGGGTGAACCCCGATGCTGATGGTGGTGGGGGAGGGGGAGTGAACCCCAATGCTGATGGTGGTGAGGGGGGGTGTGAACCCCGATGCTGATGGTGGTGAGGGGGGGAGTGAACCCCAATGCTGATGGTGGTGAGGGGTGGGGAGTGAACCCCGATGCTGATGGTGGTGAGGGAGGGGAGTGAACCCCGATGCTGATGGTGGTGAGGGGGGGGGAGTGAACCCCGATGCTGATGGTGGTGAGGGGTGGGAGTGAACCCCGATGCTGATGGTGGTGAGGGGAGGGGCAGTGAACCCCGATGCTGATGGCGGCGATGGGGGAGTGAACCCCGATGCTGATGGTGATGAGGGAGGGGAGTGAACCCCAATGCTGATGGTGATGAGGGAGGGGAGTGAACCCCGATGCTGATGGTGGTGGGGGAGGGGGAGTGAACCCCGATGCTGATGGTGGTGAGGGGGGGAGTGAACCCCGATACTGATGGTGGTGAGGGGGGGAGTGAACCCCAATGCTGATGGTGGTGAGGGGAGGGGTAGTGAACCCCGATGCTGATGGTGGTGAGGGGGGGAGTGAACCCCAATGCTGATGGTGGTGAGGGGAGGGGCAGTGAACCCCGATGCTGATGGCGGCGATGGGGGAGTGAACCGCGATGCTGATGGTGATGAGGGAGGGGAGTGAACCCCGATGCTGATGATGATGAGGGAGGGGAGTGAACCCCGATGCTGATGGTGGTGGGGGAGGGGGAGTGAACCCCGATGCTGATGGTGGTGAGGGGGGGAGTGAACCCCGATACTGATGGTGGTGAGGGGGGGAGTGAACCCCAATGCTGATGGTGGTGAGGGGAGGGGTAGTGAACCCCGATGCTGATGGTGGTGAGGGGGGGGAAGTGAAACCCGATGCTGATGGTGGTGAGGGGGCGAAGTGAACCCCGATGCTGATGGTGGTGAGGGGGGGGAGTGACCCCCGATGCTAATGGTGGTGGGGGGAGGGGGAGTGAACCCCGATGCTGATGGTGTTGGTGGGTTCGGGGTGGGGGTGGGGGGTGGGGGAGTGCTGATGCTTGTTGTTATGGCGGCAGTGTTGAGCGACCCGATGCTGATGGTGATGGCGTTGCGAGGGCCCTTGATGCTTATTGGAGTGTTCCCCCTTGTCCATAGGTGGATGCTGAGGAGATTTTGTTCCTGTGTTGTGTGAAACCAGCTTCACCAGGTCTATCCACAGTGACAGCTCTGCCACTGTGACAATGTAAAACGCAGCCACTGACTTTTTTTCCAGAGAGGCTCAAAATCTGGACTGAAACTGGGCCGTGCAGCTGGGATGCGACAGCCGAGTTTCAGTCAGAGCTTGACACTCTCATAAAATGTGGAACGATTCCGCCTGTTCATTGGTTTTAATGGGACGGGAAGATCCCACTGGTGGGAGGGAATAGTAAATTACTACCTTAATCACCAGAATGGTAAAGTCTGCCCTAAGAATCCACTTAATAAAATGAATCACATTTCAGGAGCAGAATGGGCAAGAGTCGGGAAAGAGTTAGAGTGGAATTGTCTGACATTTTTTTTGAAAGGTGGAATTGTCCAATTTTTTTCCTAGTGTCAGGCTCTGACTTAAAATTTCTGGATAGGGTTGAGCAGGACTTTACCCACGAACAGACAGAAATCCTGCCAGCAACGTGAACAACCCTGCCTGGGAGGCTATGCCTGCAACTGTAAGTGGCAGCTCATTGCATAAAAAGATAGGGCTGCAGTGCCGAAAGAAGAAGAAAGACCTTTTTCCTGCAGCCAAGGAAATTCTGGCTCCTTGGGCGGAATTGTCCCGTAATTTGTCAGAGTGTCAAGCTCTGGCTGAAAACCGGGGTGTTTCTGTCCAGATAAACTGCTGAGCTTTCAGGTCCGTTCTTCAGCCACTCTGACGAAAAAACTTTCGGGGGCATGGTTTATGTGGTGTTGGGTGCTCTGGTGCACAGATGAGCCAACACAGTTGTATGTGGTACAACTCTATTTTATTATAACTCTTACAATACAGTTCGTTCTGGATACTCTGCACGTGCTGTCTCCCTGAGTGTGTTTGGCAATAGATGTGTCCTGGTTCTCCTCTGCAGCTAATACTGACCACCGGGGGTCGTGTCTGTGCTTTTATATCTTTCTGTCATTGGTTGTGGTGTTGTGTGTTCTGATTTGTCTGTTGGTGTGTCTATCATGATGTGTGTGTTTGAATATCATGACAGTTTACATTGCCAACCTGATGAGAGCGGGGCCTGATAGAGTCAGCAAGGCCAGCTCCACAGCAGAAAGCTTGAAAGGGTGCCCCGATCATCAAAGATTCAAAGGTTTCTCCAGCACCACAGCCTCCCAACCTCACCACAAAGGTATCAGGTATTACAACAGGAATATGAAGGCATGAATCAGTCGAGGTGGTTCTGCACCCTGGAGGTGCAAACGTAAATGTAGCCCACGGGTGGGGGAGGGGGTATGAGAGGGACATGTCCATGTCACTGACCCTGGCACAGGTTGGCACTGGCCCTGCCAATTTGACAGGGCCAACCTTGGCTAGGGGCAGTGTCAAGGACGTGCCCTCTGGGGTGCCCAATTGGTGTTATGGGTTTCAAGTTATGTGGTCCACAGACTCTCATGTTTTCAGCCCTTGGGGAATGCAGAACCAAAATGCTGAGATACGACCCATTCCCCACCCCTCCTCCCCCACTTATCTGGGTCCCCCGCATCCTCTCCGATGTCCCCTCTCCAATTTGCACCCTGGAATGAGATGGTGAACTGAGCGTTCACCTCCGATAGCCCCCTCAGAGGTGGGGCCACCAGGTTCTCGTTTTTATACAGCTGTTGTAAATTGCGCAGTCATGTCGGCACGAAAAGAATATTTGGTGATAGGGACGTCCTGGTGGGAGGGCCCACTAATGATATTATAATGCATTGAAATGAGGTTACCGACCTTCCTGGGCGGGAACTCCATTACGTCACAGGCATGGAAAATCAGGAAACTTAATCTTACCAGCGAGAATCGCAATTCCCGACTCTCGTGGGATTTTGTGTCGCCGTCCTCACTTACGGCTAACACGGGCTCAAAATTCCACCCTTCGAAGGGTTTAAACAAAGGGAAACACACAAAACATCATTTTCAACCTGTGTGAAATAGAAGATGGTCTTATCTGCTTTCACTTTTGAAATATGAGGCAATAGTGTGAAATAGATTTGTTAATGCAACAGACAGCTATTGTGCAAAACCTTTAAGTGACTATTTTTGTACATAAAAGGGAAACATCTGAGGTATTATTCAAATGACATCAAGAAATGTTAGGAAGTAGCACCAAGCTTTCAAAACTTTAGAATTGACTTGCTGTGTGTGGGAAGTGTTGAGTAACAAACAAATACCTCCTCAGAGGGTGGCAAAATTGGAAGTTGAATCATCTCTTCCATTTTATTTTGTGGTGCACTAGTATAGATATTTTCAGTATAACCTGTGGCACATGTTATTCATGAATAAAATTGTGTCAACTAAATTCCAGCTCTCAAACTCTTTAGTTGATCTTTACTTTTTCCCAGAAATGTCAGTCATTCACACATCTAACAATAAGAAACAAATTTCAATTATTTGTAATCTCGGGGTGCAGTTCAGCAAATCACAAAAAGTAGTGACATACAAGTCTATAATAAAAGCAAACTAAGCAAGGTGGTTCATTTCTGGAAAACATTAGAATTAAAAAGCTGAGAATTTATATTAAACTTGGTTCAATCATACTAGGATTCAGTGCTCAGTTCTGCTCTCAGTATTACAAGAAGGATGCAGAGACACCAGAGAAGGTGTAAAAAGGTTTGATATAAATGACATCAGGAACTGAGAGGATATACCTATCAGAAAAGGCTGTTAAGACTGAAGTGCTTTGTCAAGACTGGGGGTAGAGGACTTCCACCTTAAAGGATTTAATAAGGAAGGAGAAAGATATTTCCATTTGCAGGTGAGACCGAAACTAGTTACGAATAAATCCAGTAAGACGTTTGGGGGAAAGCTTTTATGTGCTGTAATTGGGTTTTTGCTATCACAAGAAGTACATGAGGTGAATACCATAGATGCTTTTAAGCAGAAGCTATATAAGCACGAAGGAAAAAGAAGCAGAATCATCTGCTGAGAGGGTTAGCTAAAGAGGTGCATGAGGAAATTAATATGGAGCATAACTGCATAGATCTGCTGGGCCGAATGGCCTGTCTCTCTGCTGACAACACTTCGTGAACTGCAAAACTTAGATTGGAATTTGGAGGATGTACTGTTCTAACGAACTTCCAGGACATCACAACTGTCCATCAATCTGTTCACCAACAGATCAGTAGGATTGCTGAGGTACCAAGGTGCCACAAGATAGTACGAAGTCTTACAACACCAGGTTAAAGTCCAACAGGTTTGTTTCGATGTCACTAGCTTTCGGAGCGCTGCTCCTTCCTCAGGTGAATGAAGAGGTATGTTCTAGAAACATATATATAGACAAATTCAAAGATACCAAACAATGCTTGGAATGCAACCATTAGCAGGTGATTAAATCTTTACAGATCCAGAGATGGGGTAGCCCCAGGTTAAAGAGGTGTGAATTGTATCAAGCCAGGACAGTTGGTAGGATTTCGCAGGCCAGATGGTGGGGGATGAATGTAATGCGACATGAATCCCAGGTCCCGGTTGAGGCCGCACTCATGTGTGCGGAACTTGGCTATAAGTTTCTGCTCGGCGATTCTGCGTTGTCGCGCGTCCTGAAGGCCGCCTTGGAGAACGCTTACCTGGAGATCAGAGGCTGAATGCCCTTGACTGCTGAAGTGTTCCCCGACTGGAAGGAAACATTCCTGCCTGGTGATTGTTGCGCGATGTCCGTTCATTCGTTGTCGCAGCGTCTGCATGGTCTCGCCAATGTACCACGCTTCGGGACATCCTTTCCTGCAGCGTATGAGGTAGACAACGTTGGCCAAGTCGCTCCGAAAGCTAGTGACATCGAAACAAACCTGTTGGACTTTAACCTGGTGTTGTAAGACTTCGTACTGTGCTCACCCCAGTCCAACGCCGGCATCTCCACACCACAAGATAGTGTCAGTCGCTTGATGAAAACCTGCAGTTCTCTCCTAGGTTGGCAGCATGCCTGCTTCCAACCTTGCCGCACAGCTTATGCCCTTTCTGTTGCCTGTCAGAATCAGAAATCAGAAATATACAATGCATAAGAAGGCCATTTGGCCCATTGTGTCTGTGCTGTCTCTTCGAAGGACCAAGCCGTGGTGATGTTTTATTTTCCTTTTGATCCAATTTGCTTTTGAATATTACCACTGAATTCTGCTTCCACTATCGTTTCAGGTCATGTAGTCCAAATCACAGCAATTTGGTGTGTGACAATAAACCTCCTCATGCTGCCTTTGGTTATTGACCCTTCGTTAATGGAAGCAGCTTCTCCTTATTTACTCTATGAAAATCACACACAACTCCGAATACCACTTACCTCCTTGTTCTCTGCTCCAAAAAGAAGCACAGCTTCTTCAGTCTCTCCACATAACAGAGGTTCCTCATCCCCATTCAGTAAATCTTGTCGCACCATCTCTAAGTACTTGGATCTTCTTCCTATACATTTGAACCCAATACTCCAGCTAAGGTCTAACATCAGGCAGCAGGTTATTGTTGAGCAAGTGCTGCTTGGTGACCCCTCCCATCACTTTACTGATGTTTATGAGTAGACTGATAATTAGTCGTGTTGGATTTGTTCTGTTTCTTGTATAGAGGACACACCTGGGCAATTTTCCACATTGCCGGGTGAATGTCAGTGCAGTAGCCGTATTGGAACAACTTGGTTGGGGCTGCGGCACAAGCTGTCAAATCTCTTGCTAGAATATTGCAAAACACATAGCCTTTGCAGTATCCAGTGCCTTCAACTGGCTCTTGATATCACGTGGAGTGAATCGACTTGGCTGAAGTCTGACATCTGTGAAGTTGGGGACCTTCGGAGGAGGCGGAGATAAATCATCCACTCAGCACTTTTAGCTGAAGATAATTGCAAATGCTTCAGCCTTGTCTTTTGCACTGATGTGCTGGGCACCCCTATTATTGAGGATGGGGATATTTGTGGAGCTATCTCCTTTTGTTAGTTGTTTAATTGCCCACCAACATTCATGAATGGATGTGGAAGGATTGCAGAGCTTAAATGTGATGTGTCGGTTGTTGGAGTCACTTAGCTCTGTTTGTTGCATGCTGTTTCCGCTGTTTGGCATGCAAGTAGTCCCGTGTTATAACTTCATCAGGTTGACATCTCTGTTTTAGGTATGCCTAGTGTTGCCATTGGCTTGTTGTACTACAATCCTCAGTGCACCGGGATGCTTCACCACCTTGATGTTAATGATAGAGTGGGGGATATGTCAGGCCATGAGATTACTGATTGTGATTGAATACAATTCTGCTGCTGCTGACGGCTCACAGCACCTGACGGATGTCCAGTTTTGAGTTGCTAGATCTGTCTGAGGCATTGTGAGGTATGATTTGGTGAGAATGACTAAATAGGCTGTTGCCTCACTAGCCTATGACACAGCTCTCCCAATTTTGTGACAAGCGCCCTGGCATTATTAAGGAGGACTTTTCAGGCTGGGTTTACCATTGTCGTTTCTGGCACATAGGTCGATGCCAGGTGGTTCGTCCCATTTTATTCAGTTTAGACTTTGTGATGGTTTGATAGGTCATTTCAAAGTCAACCACATTGTGGGAGCAATTTTGCTTCAAAATCAGCCGTCAACACAGCTTGTGTGTATTTGCAAACAACAACCCAGACCTGTACAGAAATTCGCACCTGCTGGAAGCCACTCACGGGTCTTCCCAGGATGATGGGTGTAGCGCACAAAGACTCCATGAGACGAATATAGTGAAGTCAATGAGGCTTTATTAAGCGTGTCTGTTCCCCAGCAGCTCGATAGTAAACTGGCCTGTGGGGGAAGACACCAGCTTCTTATACTCTGCCTTCAGGGCGGAGCTTGAGGTCAACGGCCAACCAGGACCCGGGATCTGTCAGCCAATGACATTAGGGCTTCCAGTCCCACATGACCCCCAATACATACTACCACATTCACCCCTTGTCAAAATGAACACGGCGGGGTGATGCTTCGTATGGTGGTAAGGGTTTACAGGGCTGGTCCTGGGAGGATAGAACATTCACATGGTAGTACCGTATTGGACAGTTTCGTCCTGTTGCAACTATTTACAGAGGGTATAGGAAAAAAAAAAAAAATGTTCTTTGAACAGTCCATCTTTGTTTTACATCGACGCCACGAGTCGGTCGGGCGGTCTGGTCATCCGTGTCGATCGCCTCGACCCCGGCGGTGGTGGTGGTGCTTGTACCAGTGTTGTCGCCTCCAGGAGCCGTACGGTTTCAGCTGTCGGTGCAAAGGGGAGGGGGACTGATCCTCCTGGGAAGGGGGCGGTCGCGGGGTGCGGCGGTGGCAGGAAGGGGGGCGGTTGGGTTGATGGTGTCGGGGGGGTGTGTGTGTTGCTGGCGGGCACCAGATCCCGCAGGGAGACCGTGTCCTGTCGGCCGTCGGGGTACTCCACGTAGGCGTACTGGGGGTTTGCGTGGAGGAGGTGAACCCTTTCGACCAATGGGTCCGCCTTATGTGCCCGCACGTGCTTTCGGAGCAGGATGGGTCCTGGTGCCGCCAGCCAGGTCGGCAGCGACGTTCCAGAGGAGGACCTCCTAGGGAAGACAAGGAGACGCTCATGCGGCGTTTGATTAGTGCTCGTACATAATAATGACCGGATGGAATGGAGAGCGTCCGGGAGGACCTCCTGCCACCGTGAAACTGGGAGATCCCTGGACCGTAGGGCCAGTAGGACGGCCTTCCAGACCGTGCTGTTCTCCCTTTCTACTTGCCCATTCCCCCGGGGGTTGTAGCTGGTCGTCCTGCTTGAGGCTATGCCCTTGCTGAGCAGGAACTGGCGCAGCTCGTCACTCATGAAAGAGGACCCCCTGTCGCTGTGGACGTATGCGGGGTAACCGAACAGTGTGAAGATGCTGTTCAGGGCTTTAATGACTGTGGCCGCGGTCATGTCGGAGCAGGGAATGGCAAAAGGGAAGCGGGAGTATTCGTCCACTACATTAAGAAAATATGCGTTGCGGTCGGTGGAGGGGAGGGGCCCTTTGAAATCGAGACTGAGGCGTTCAAAGGGGCGGGAAGCCTTAATCAGGTGCGCTCCATCTGGCCTGAAAAAATGCGGCTTGCATTCCGCGCAGATGTGGCAGTCCCTTGTGACTGTACGGACCTCTTCTAAAGAGTATGGGAGATTGCGGGACTTGATGAAGTGGTAAAACCGAGTGACCCTCGGGTGGCAGAGGTCCTCGTGGAGGGTTTGGAGGCGGTCAATTTGTGCGTTGGCACATGTGCTGCAGGATAGGGCATCGGACGGCTCGTATCCGCTTTGATGCGGCTGAAGGCCTGGCAAGCCTCTGTCGACAGAGGGAAGGTCGTGGTCTGTATTATGGGGCGGGCCTTGTCTGCGTACTGGGGGACCCACTGGGCGTAGTACGAAAAGAACCCCAGGCAGCGTTTCAGGGCTTTTGGGCAGTGCGGGAGGGGAAATTCCATGAGTGCGCGCATACGTTCGGGGTCGGGGCCTATTATCCCATTGCGTACTATGTAGCCCAGAATGGCTAGCCGGTCGGTGCTAAAAACGCACTTGTCCTCGTTGTACGTGAGGTTCAAGGCTTTGGCGGTCTGGAGGAATTTTTGGAGGTTGGCGTCGTGGTCCTGCTGGTCGTGGCGCAGATGGTTACATTGTCGAGATACGGGAACGTGGCCCGTAACCCATGTTGGTCAACCATCCGGTCCATCTCCCGTTGGAAGACCGAGACCCCGTTTGTGACGCCCAAAGGGACCCGTAGGAAATGGTATAATCGCCCGTCTGCCTCGAAGGCTGTGTACTTGCGGTCACTTGGGCGGATGGGGAGCTGATGGTAGGCGGACTTGAGGTCCACGGTGGAGAAGACTTTATACTGGGCAATCCGATTGACCATGTCGGATATGCGGGGGAGAGGGTACGCATCTAGTTGTGTGTACCTGTTGATGGTCTGGCTATAGTCAATGACCATCCTTTGTTTCTCCCCTGTCTTCACTACTACCACCTGCGCTCTCCAGGGACTATTGCTGGCCTGGATTATGCCCTCCTTTAGTAGCCGCTGGACTTCAGACCGAATGAAGGTCCGGTCCTGGGCGCTGTACCGTCTGCTCCTAGTGGCGACATGTTTGCAATCCGGGGTGAGGTTCGCAAACAAGGACGGAGGTTGCACCTTGAGGGTAGCGAGGCCGCACATAGTGAGTGGGGGTATGGGGCCGCCGAATTTAAACGTAAGGCTCTGTAGATTACATTGGAAATCTAATCCCAGCAAGGTGGGGGCACAGAGTTGGGGAAGGACGTTAAGTTTGTAGTTTTTGAACTCCCTCCCCTGCGCCGTTAGGGTAACTATGCAGAATCCCTGGATCTGTACGGAGTGGGATCCTGCAGCTAGGCAAATCTTTTGTGCGCTGGGATAGGCAGGTCAAGGAACAGCGTCTTACCGTGTCGGGGTGTATAAAGCTTTCCGTGCTCCCGGAGTCGACTAGGCATGGCGTCTCGTGGCCGTTAATTAGGACCGCTGTCGTCGTCATCTGGAGTGTCCGGGGCCGAGCCTGATCGAGCGTAACCGAAGCGAGCCGTGGTTGTAGTAGTGGGGTGCGGTCCGTTGTTGCCGTCCAAGATGGCGTCGGGGATGGACAAAATGGCCGCCCCCATACATCGCACGTGGCTGGGGGGTCACAAGATGGCGGCGGGGGTGGACAAAATGGCCGCCCCCATGCGTCGTACAGGTCGGGGGCGGTCCAAGATGGCGGCGCCCCTCCTCCCCTCGTGGTGGTCGGGACCCAAAATGGCGGCGTCTGCGGGTCGCACATGGTGTGCTGGGGGGTCTGGGCAGCGCTAGGACCGCGAGAGCTAGGACCGCGCGGAGCTCCCTCACCGCGAGCGCTAGGACCGCGAGCGCTAGGACCGCGCGGAGCTCCCTCACCGGGGACAGCGGTGGTCGGGGCCCAAGTCGGCGGCACCGGCGGGTCAGGCGTGGGGCCGCGAGCGCAAGGAGCGCGAGGAGCTCCCTCACCGGGGACAGCGGTGGTCGGGGTCCAAGTAGGTGGCGCCGGCGGGTCAGGCGTGGGGCACGGGACGGGGGTTAAGGTGGCGTTAGGGACGCGATAAACCCCCTCCTCTCCGTGGAGAGTGTTGGCCGGGACCCAAAGCGGTAGCGCCGGCGGAGGGTCGTACATGGGCTGCGGGGAGGGGGGTTGGGGAGCGTAGGCGGCGTGCAGGGCTCCCAGTTCTCCCGGGACCGCGGTGGTCGGGACCCAGAGCGGCTGCGCCTGCGGGTCGCACATGGCGTGCTGGGGGGGTTGGGACGCATAGACTGCTTGTAGGGCTCCCTGTTCTCCCGGGACGGCGGCGACCTCGCGGGATCGGCACACCACCGCATAATGGCCCTTTTTCCCGCAGCTTTTGCAGATAGCTGCGCGGGCCGGGCAGCGCTGTCGGGGGTGTTTCGCCTGGCCGCAGAAATAACAGCGGGCGCCCCCGGTGCGACTCGCGTTTGGACTGCGCAAGCCTGTGGGGTGTCCGGGGGGGGTGGGTAGGGGATTTGCCGCGACGGGTAAGTACGGGGCCCAATGGCCTGCCGCGCGGTCGGGGCCGTAGGCACGGGTATTACGCACGGCCACGTCTAGGGAGGCTGCTAGGTCCCGTGCCTCTGAGAGTCCTAGCGACTCTTTTTCTAGAAGTCTTTGGCGGATTTGGGAGGATTGCATACCTGCCACAAAAGCGTCGCGCATTAACATGTCCGTGTGTTCGTTTGCATTCACCGACGGGCAGCTGCAGGCTCTTCCCAAAATCAGCAGCGCGGCGTAGAACTCGTCCATCGATTCTCCGGGAGCTTGCCGTCTTGTCGCAAGCTGGTAGCGAGCGTAGATTTGGTTAACTGGGCGAACGTAGAGACTTCTCAGTGCTGCGAACGCCGTCTGGAAATCGTCGGTGTCTTCAATGAGGGAGAAAATCTCCATGCTCACCCTCGAGTGCAGGACCTGCAGTTTTTGTTCGTCTGAGACTCGGCCGGTGGTCGTTCTGATGTAGGCCTCGAAGCAAGTCTGCCAGTGTTTGAAGGCTGCTGCCGCATTGACTGCGTGGGGGCTGATCCTCAGGCATTCTGGAATGATCCTGAGCTCCATAGTCCTTTTTAGGCACGCTTAATAAATTGTAGCGCACAAAGACTCCATGAGACGAATATAGTGAAGTTGATGAGGCTTTATTAAGCGTGTCTGTTCCCCAGCAGCTCGATAGTAAACTGGCCTGTGGGGGAAGACACCGGCTTCTTATACTCCGCCTTCAGGGCGGAGCTTGAGGTCTACGGCCAACCAGGACCCGGGATCTGTCAGCCAATGACATTAGGGCTTCCAGTCCCACATGACCCCCAATACATACTACCACAATGGGCTTCAGATTGAAACTTAGTAAGTCTCAGGGGCACCTATTCACCTCATTTGGAAGTGCCTACGTGCCTTGGGCAATAACAACTAGTACTCGCCCAGCTATCATGTTATCCGCCCCTAATTGGCCAGACTCGATTCGGGTGATTGAAATCCTATCGATCCATTGGATCCCTACCTGGGACCGCCCAAAAGAGCGTGAAAGGTCGGTGAATAAGAACAGCGCGACCAACATTCTGCCACTTTTGGGGCCTGCTTCTGTGTACCAACTGCAGCAAATCGACCAGCCAAGTTCAAGGACCCGTGAACTCCATCTGAAAGACGATACTCACCTTAAACGCACCAGACGATCTCTGGCCGCCACACGTGGGGAACCTGATAAAGGCCTTATCTAACCTGCACAGAGCCAGTCACTTGGAAGTTAAGTAAAGGTCATTTAAACTGTTAGATACAGTCTCATGTGTAGTAGCGTGTAAGTTATTAAGTATAGAACCAATCCTATGTTTGATAATAAACTATAATTATACTAAAATACTGGCTTTGCGGTCATTTGTCCAATATACGGAATGCACTTGCATATTGTGGTTATTAAGAGCAACAGATCCCAGCCTTGGGTGACTCTGTGTGGAGTTTGCACATATGCCCGTGTCTGCATGGGTTTCCTCCAGGTGCTCTGGTTTCCTCCCACAGTCCAAAGATATGCAGGTTAGGTGGATTGCACATGCTAAATTGCCCTGTAGTGTCCAAAAATGTGCAGGTTAGGTGGGATTAAGGGGCTAGGGCGGGGGAGTGGGACCAGGTGTGGTGTGCTTTCGGAGGGTCAGTGCAGACTCGATGGACCGAATGGCCTCCTTCTGCACTGTAGGGGTTCTATATGGAGATTCTATGCAATGCTGTCCTTGTACTGGTAGATCCAGCACAATAATCCACATGAGTGGCACTCATAAGACATGTGCAGTTTGTGGCACGTTGGGAATTTTCACTCATGATGACTTGACCATTGATCCTCGCTGAAGCTGAAATGAGAGAATTGTTCCCTGAATTTCTTGATGGATGTGGTTTCCTGCCAAGGTTCCCCTTCTCCTTATTCTCTTTCTTTTGATAAAGTTTGATTAAGTGTCCCATGGCAGGTTGATGGAAAAAGTGAAGTTGTATGGGGCTCAGGGTGTACTAGCTAGATGGATAAAGAACTGGCTGGGCAACAGGAAGCAGTCAAGTGCAGTTCACCTCGACCCAGCCTACCCAACACATCAGGGGTGAGGGGGGATAGACGACATGTCATCAATTCCCATACTCCCCCACCCCACATCTGTTGCCTGCCGGCACCTGGCCAGGCGGACATCCTCCCCAAACACCCACCCCTCTCCTCCCCGACACACACCCTCCCCATACTCACCCCCCCCTCTCCTCGCCGGCACGCACCCTCCTCGGCAACCCCCCTCCCAGTCCCTCCCCTTCTCCTCCCCAGCAGCCCATTCTCCTCCCCAGCATGCACACTCCCCGGCGCGCACCCTCCCCGTCACTCGCCCTCCCTGGCCCCCCCTCTTCCCTCTGGCACGCACCCTCCCCGTCACTCGCCCTCCCTGGCCCCCCCTCTTCTCTCCGGCACGCACCCTCCCCGTCACTCGCCCTCCCTTGCCCCCCCGCTCTCCTCCCTGGCACGCACGCTCCCCAACACCCGCCCTCCCTTACCCCCCGCTCTCCTCCCTGGCACGCACGCTCCCCAACACCCTCCCCGGCACGCACCCTCTCATCCCTGGCACGCACCCTCCCCAACGCCCCCCCCTCTCTCCTCACCGGCATGCACCCTCCCAGGCACCCCCCTCTCCTCCCTGGCGCGCACCCTCCCCATCACCCGCCCTCCCTGGCCCCCCTTCCCCTACCCAGCACGCACCCTCCCCAACCACCCCAAACCCCTCCATAGGCCCCCCCCGGCACGCACACTCCAACGGCTCCTGCGACCCCCCCCCCCCCCAACAACTGCGGCCGTGCCGCTCCACGCTGACCCCTACCTTCGCGCTGGCTGGCATCAACCAGCACGACTGGTTGACGCCGTTAAATAAGTAGTTCGATTTACGTCGTCGTGACCCCTGGTCTCGTTGGCGGGACTTCGGCCCATCCGGCCCGGAGAATTGGGGCGGCCCCGGGGCCCATTGCGTTGTGCCGGTCCTCGACATTCTGCGAGGTGGGCGGCCCGATTCATGTCGACGGGATTTTTAGTTGGGCCGGAGAATATCGCCGTCGGCGTCGGCGCGTGGGGCAGGGTTTATGCCCCCGGCAATTATCCGACCCGACGGAAGTCGGAGAATCCCGCCCATGATACCCAACAGGCATGTAGCCTTGGCCCCCTCCCATCTTCTAACCACCTGCTACCTACCCCCTCCACGACAGGGCTGGATTCTCCGATTTGCAGACTAAGTGCTGATGCCAGCGTGGGAACAGTGGTGTTTTACGCCAGAAAAAATGGGGCAAAAGTTGAGCCGATCCTCCATCTCAATAAGGGGGTGGGGGGCTAGCAGCAGCACAGTGTAAAGTCCCCAGTTAATGCCGGAGAATTGCCAGCTCTGTGGCCGCGCATGCGCACAGCAGCGACCTGCAGCGGCTGCGCCGTGCAACATAGCGCGGCCGTGTGCGGACTCGGCCTGGCAAAATCTGCTCCCCTGTAATCAGTCTCACCACCCCCGAGCCACCCCCCACCAGTCCCCCCAACCCACGACGAAGGCCATCTGCCAGCTGAACGGCTCCCCCTGCGACTGGGACTCCATCCGCAGCCATCACGTGGGGTCCACGAAAAAAAAAACATAAGCAAGGCAGCACAGTGGTTAGCGCTGCTGCCGCATGGCGCCAAGGTTCGGTCCCGGCTCTGGGTCACTGTCTGTGTGGAGTTTGCACATTATCCCTGTGCTTGTGTGGGTTTCGCCCCCACAACTCGAAGATGTGCAGCGTAGGTGGATTGGCCACGCTAAATTGCCCCTTGATTACAAAAAATAGATTGGGTACTCTAAATTTATTTTAAAAAAGAAAAAAGCCATGGGCAGGATTCTCTGAACCTCTGCGCCGGAATTGCGCCCGGCGCGGGGGCGGAGAATAGCCGTTCACGCCGGAAAGCCAGCGCGATGACACTTCTGCGATTCTCCGCAGACCCGCCAGTTGCGCGCGCGCGGTCGACACGGTGTCGGCTGGGGACCATCGGGACAGGTCCACTTCGGCGATTCTGCGCGGCCGACCAGCTAACCTCCCGCTGCCGTGGTTTACATCTGGTACCATCCGGTGCGTGCTGGGACCTGCGGCCGCGGTGGCGGTCCTGATGGTGTGGTGGGAGGAATCTGACACCGGGGGAGAGGGGTCTCAACGGTGGCTACGTCCGCGATCGGGGGTAAACGATCGGTGGGCCGTTGCGATCTGGGGGGGGACCTACCTTACTCCGTGTGGGCCCGCCATGTGGCTCTGCCATGTCGGCAGCGCTGCAGGACGCACGCCGGGGCTCTGCTAGCCCCGTGGAAAACGGAGAATCACCCCGGACTTACGAGAAAAAAGTCCGGAGTGTCCAGCGGGCATGGGGACTTAGTCCCCAAAAGGGAGAAGCCCGGCCCATAAATATTCCAAGCCGTCGGGAACTTGGCCCATCGGTGACATTCTGAGGCTGTCCATACAGCATGTACCGTAGTTTTTCAAGGGGCGGAGCATCGCAAAAGCGTCACCGCCCCCGATTTTGGCGCAAACAGGGATTCTCCGGCTGAATGCCGGACGCGATTTTGACATCGGCGACTGGAGAATCCCGCCCATTAGATCCCACATGCATGATGACGAGACCGAGCTCTCTGCTTCACCTCAAAAATTCCTGATTCCCCCCAAGTTGTCAGATTGCTTGTCTAAGAGCCAGTGCTTGATAAGAGGAAACTTCATGCAACTAATGGTCAATTGTATATTTATTATATATTGTATAACAGAAATATTGGCCGGAATTCACTGTCTTCGTCCGCGGCTGGATTCACCGGTCCCAAATGAATGGAGTTTTGGCTGAGCACCATGGGCAAGATTCTCCGACTCCCCGCCGGGTAGGAGAATCCCCGGGGGCTGGCGGGAATCCCATCCCCGCCAGTTGCCGAAGTCTCCGGCACCAGAGATTCGGCGGGGGCGGGAATCGCGCCGCGCCGGTTGGCGGGTCCCCCCGCTCGATTCTCCGGCCCAAAATGGGCCAAAGCCCCTCCGCTAAAATGCCTGTCCCGCCGGCGTAAATTAAACCATCTACCTTACCGGCGGGACAAGGCGGCGCGGGCGGGCTCCGGGGTCCTGGGGCCCCGGGGGGTGCCCCCACGGTGGTCTGGCCCGCGATCGGGGCCCACCGATCTGCAGGCGGGCCTGTGCCATGGGGGCATTCTTTCCCTTCCGCCTCCACCACGGTCTCCACCATAGCGGAGGCAGAAGAGATTCCCTCCACTGCGCATGCGTGGGAAGCTGTCAGCGGCCGCTGACGCTCCCGCGCATGCGCCGCCCGGAGATGTCATTTCCGAGCCAGCTGGCGGGGCACCAAAGGCCTTTTCCACCAGCTGGCGGGGCGGAAATTCGTCCGGCGCCGACCTAGCCCCTCAATGTTGGGGCTCGGCCCCCAAAGATGCGGAGCATTCTGCACCTTTGGGGCGCGCAATGCCCGTCTGATTTGCGCCGTTTTGGCCGCCAGTCGGCGGACATCGCGCCGTTTCCGGAGAATTCCGCCCCATATTCTCCATTCTCACTGGCAGCGGTGGCGGGGCGAACCCAGATCAGAGAATCCTGGCCATTATATATTTATATAATATATATAGATATTTTGAAATTAATCTTGAATATGATTAATAAGATCACTAAAAAAACTTCATCTTTGTTTTTGAAATAAACATCAATAAAAATTGTCAGCTTTTATTATTCTTTATGGAGCTCAGTGCTTCATATTAAATTTGATATCCTTAAACGTTTGACATACATATTACGTGCAGTGGGACTAAATTAGTAGAATAGCACAATATCTTTAATTAATTTAACAACGGGACAGGAATCTTCAGGTAGAGTCTTGAGGCGGTGATGGGAGTCTCGGATGCTGAAGAGATGGTTGGATCACCTCGTTTCAAGAAGGAGCGCTGCAACGTATACCACTCACGTATTTAACAGGGCGGCGGTGGGCCTTGCCTTAGGTTCAAGAATTCCAGGGGCTGAGGTTCCTCTCTGATCCCCTCCCCCCAGGAATCCAGGCACAGGTGAGTGATGGTGGAAAGGGTGTTATTGTTGCAGTGGGGTGAGGGTAGTTTTAAAAAATTCATTTACAGGATGTGGGCATCTCTGGTTAAGCCAGCATTTATTGCCCATCCCTAGTTGCCTTCTTGAATCGCTGCAGTCCTTGAGGGGCAGGTACACCCACTGTGCTGCTCGGGAGGGGGTTCCAGGGTTTTGCCCCAGCAACTGTGAAGGAGCAGCGATATATTTCCAAGTCAGGGCGGTGAGTGACTTGGAGGGGAACCTCCAGGTGGTGGGGCTCCCAGGTATCTGTTGCACTTGTCTTTCTAGATGGTAGTGGTCGTGGGTTTGGAAGGTGCTGTCTAAAGAACCTTGGTGAGTTACTGCAGTGCATCTTGTAGATGGTATACATGGCTGCCACTGTTCATCGGTGGAGGAGGGTTTGAATGTTTATAGAAGGAGGAGCAATCAAGTGGGCTACTTTGTCCTGGATGGTGTTGAGCTTCTTGAGTGTTGTTGGAGCTGCAGTCATCCAGGCAAGCGGAGAGTATTCAATTACACTCCTGATTTGTGACTTGCAGATGGTAGACAGTTTTTGGAGGGTAAGGAGGTGAGTTACTTGCTGTAGGATTCCTAGCCTTTGACCTGTCCTGGTAACCACGGTATTAATGTGGCTAGTCCAGTTCAGTTTCTGATCAATGGTAACCACCAGGATGTTGATTGTGGGGGATTGCCATTGAATGTCAAGAGATCCTCTCTTGTAGGAGATGATCATTGACTGGCACTTGTGTGGCGCGAATGTAACTTGCCACTTGTCAGCCCAAGTCTGGATATTGTCCTGGTCTTGCTGCATTTAGACATGGACTTCTTCATTATCTGAGGAGTAGCAAATGGTGCTGAACATTGTGCAGTCATCTACAAACATCCCCACTCCTTGGAAGGGAGGTCATTGATGAAGCAGCTGAAGATGGTTGGGCCCAGGACACTACCCTGAGGAACTCCTGCAGTGATGTCTTGCAGTTGAGATGATTGACCTCCAACCACCACAACCATCTTCTTTTATGCCAGGTATGACTGCAACCAGCAGAGAGTTTTCCCCCTGATTCCCATTGACTCCAGTTTAGCTCGGGCTCCTTAATGCCACACTCGGTCAAATGAAAAATGAAAATCACTTCTTGTCACAAGTAGGCTTCAATGAAGTTACTGTGAAAAGCCCCTAGTCGCCACATTCCGGCGCCTGTTTGGGGAGGCTGGTACGGGAATGTTGCCTTGAAGTCAAGGGCAGTCACTTTCACCTCACTCTGGCATTCAGCTCTTTTGTCCATCTTTAGGAACAAGGGAAGAACAGTGGACATCAGCAACCCCCCCTCTCGCAAGCTCCATTGCCAATGCCAGATCCCTCGATCAGGCACTGGGTGTTTTTGAAGGAGGGGCCTTCTCCTCCCCATCCCCCAGGAGCCCACAAGGAAACATAGCCGGGTTTGCTTATCACGTTTCCCCTCATGGTGAGTCCCACCACCTGCTTCTGGGTTAAGGCTAGCGGCAGTGGTGTGAGGTGTTGCAAGTCACTGGAAATGTGGGATGGAAATGGTGCAGCAGCCACTATAGAACATTGGAGAGCTGAGTGAAGAGGACATGCACCTGTGTATTCCCTTATCCAAGCAATTTGATGGCCATTAACATGGCCAGCACAAGGTCTGAGCAAGGATTTGGAATTGCAGTGGGCAAATTTAATCTAAAATCAGGCACAGAGAGACAAATTCAGAGGGAAAGCAAAATTGAATGATGAGAGAGGGGAAAAAAAACAAAAATACAAAAAGAAAAACTAATTTTTCTTTTACATGCCATTATGCCATTGTTCTCCTATAAAAGACAGAAATTGTATAGTTCAGGTCGAAAGAGCTAGAAATCAACGGCAAATGTTGGGCGTCTATTTCCATCATTTTTCCAGTCTGGAACTCATGTTATCAAATAAACAGCTCACAATGAATAGGAAATGAATGGTCCTGCCAGTAGTAAGCCATCATTAACAGTAAGCTTTAATCCTGTAGATTTAATGCACCGTGTTGTCTGATGTTAGACATTTCCAGTAATAATCTGCCCCTTTCTCAAGCAGGTTGTGCATAATCTTCATGAAGGTGGTTAGTTCAAAACTGAAAGATAATTTGCTCAGAAAATGTTATTGAGATCCACAGCTATACTTATTCGTATTTCAATCAATATATTGAACTTTGACAGTTAGGTCTTTATTTCTTTTCCTATAAAACTATCTGTTCTGCCTGCAAGTTACTGATCTCAATTGGGTGACACTGAGTGGAATTTCAATGGATTTCCTGGGCTGAGGGAGGGGGGCATAATTTAGCTTACATCAGTCTGACCTTCAGGATAGAGAGGGGAGGCAACATTCTGACATGTCAAGCCCTCAGCTTTCCTGAGAATAACTACTCCTCCCTCCCTTGAAGTTTATACTTGCCTCCCTGAAAAGAAAATATTCATTTCCCTGAGGAGCTGACACTCTCCTTAAACTTTGCTCAAACCCTTTTCCATCAAGTTACTCTGGAAACAGACTAATTTCCAACTCATAATTTATTCTCCTCGAGGGATAAGACAGCTTTACAGTAGGATGTGTATTGCTACAGATATCTTGATGGACTATCTATGTTTTCTTCAATAATCTTACTCATCGGCCCAGAAGATATAAATTTTAAGGAATGACAATATTTATTTCCCTTGAGATACAAACACCTTAAGGCACCTTAATGAATCTTCTCAAACCTTTCAGGTTTTTATATATTTAATACTTTGCTTCAAAAACATAATTCTTCCTATTTTTTAAAACTCATTTCACAAAAATAGTGTGGGGGGGGAGGCGAAGGGGGGAGTCATTTTATGGAGCTCACAAGAGCAGAAAGAGTGGCATGTGGATTATCTTAATTAGGCAGGGTGCAACATTTCTATTTCCCAATGGTGGTTTGAGAGAGAAAGCCAACAATATGTTTATGGAATTACAAGCATTGCACCAGCCTGTGACAGATTCCTGATTGTAATACGTTTGTACCCCATGAAGATTCATTAGCGTAGAACAGTTTACAGAAAGTCTTATCCTTGGGATAAAGCTAGCGGTGCACGGGAATCTCATTGCGCCTGGTTCAATGTCACTTAAAGATGTTTTGCACCAGTCACCTTTGTGAGGTTGTGTGTTGTAGCGCACAAAGACTCACGAGAGACGAAGAGAGATGAAGTCGATGAGGCTTTATTAAGCGTGACTTGTTCCCCACAGTTCAGCAGCGGGGGAGAACTCCTGGTTCTTATACTCCGCCTTCAGGGCGGAGCTAGAGGTCAACAGCCAACCAGGACCCGGGATCTGTCAGCCAATGACATCACGGCTTCACAGTCCCACATGACCCCTAATGCATACTACCACATTCACCCCTTGTTAAAAATGAACCCGGCGTTGTGGTGCTTCGCATGGTGGTAGGGGTTTACAAGGCTGGTCCTGGGAGGAAAATCTTTGCATGTCATCACAGTATGTACAGGGTTTTTTTTTGTTTTGAACTATTTACAGTATTCGTAAGAGGGAAAAAGGGAAAAAAATTCTCGTTAAAGTCCACAACATTCTAGTGTTGCACCGATGCCACAAGTCGGTCGGGCGGTCTGGTCGTCCTTGTCGATCGCCTCAGCCCCGGTGGTGGTGGTGCTTGCTCCAGTGTTGTCGTCTCCGGGAGCTTTACGGTTTCTGCTTCAGCTTCACTTCTGGTCGGACCTGGGAGGAGGACCGATCCTCCCGGGAAGGGGGCAGTCGCGGGGTGCGCCGGTGGCAGGGAGGGGGTGATTGGTGTCGGGGGGGTGTGCGTGTTGCCGGCGGGCGCCAGATCTCGCAGGGAGACCGTGTCCTGTCGGCCGTCGGGGTACTCCACGTAGGCGTACTGCGGGTTCGCGTGGAGGAGGTGAACCCTCTCGACCAACGTTCCGACTTGTGCGCCCGCACATGTTTCCGGAGCAAGATGGGTCCTGGGGCCGCCAGCCAGGTCGGCAGCGACGTTCCAGAGGAGGACTTCCTGGGGAAGACAAGGAGGCGCTCATGAGGCGTTTGGTTAGTAGTGGTACACAGTAGCGACCGGATGGAGTGGAGGGCGTCCGGGAGGACCTCCTGCCACCGTGAAACTGGGAGATCCCTGGACCGTAGGGCCAGTAGGACGGTCTTCCAGACCGTGCCGTTCTCCCTCTCTACTTGCCCGTTCCCCCGGGGGTTGTAGCTGGTCGTCCTGCTCGAGGCTATACCCTTGCTGAGCAGGAACTTGCGCAGCTCGTCACTCATGAAGGAGGACCCCCTGTCGCTATGGACGTATGCGGGGCAACCGAACAGTGTGAATATGGTGTTAAGGGCTTTAATGACTGTGGCCGCTGTCATGTCAGGGCAGGGGATGGCGAAGGGGAAACGGGAGTACTCGTCCACCACGTTCAGGAAGTATGTGTTGCGGTCGGTGGAGGGGAGGGGCCCTTTGAAATCCAGACTGAGGCGTTCAAAGGGACGGGAGGCCTTGATCAGGTGCGCACTATTCGGCCTGATAAAATGCGGTTTGCACTCTGCGCAGATGTGGCAGTTCCTTGTGACTGTACGGACCTCCTCCACGGAGAAGGGGAGGTTGAGGGACTTTATAAAATGGTAGAACCGAGTGACCCCCGGGTGGCAGAGGTCCTCGTGGAGGGTTTGGAGACGGTTAATTTGTGCGTTGGCACATGTGCCGCGGGATAGGGCATCGGACGGCTCGTTCAGCTTTCCGGGACGGTACAAGATCTCGTAGTTGAAGGTGGAGAGCTCGATCCTCCACCTTAAGATCTTGTCATTTTTAATTTTGCCCCGCTGTGCATTATCGAACATGAAAGCTACCGACCGTTGGTCAGTGAGGAGAGTGAATCTCCTGCCGGCCAGGTAATGCCTCCAATGTCGCACAGCTTCCACTATGGCTTGGGCTTCCTTTTCCACTGAGGAGTGGTGGATTTCTGAGGCGTGGAGGGTTCGGGAGAAAAAGGCCACGGGTCTGCCCGCTTGGTTAAGGGTGTCCGCTAGAGCTACATCGGAGGCATCGCTCTCGACCTTGAAGGGGAGGGACTCGTCGATGGCGCGCATCGTGGCCTTTGCGATATCCGCTTTGATGCGGCTGAAGGCCTGGTAAGCCTCTGTCGACAGAGGGAAGGTCATGGTCTGTATTAGGGGGCGGGCCTTGTCTGCGTACTGGGGGACCCACTGGGCGTAATATGAAAAGAACCCCAGGCAGCGTTTTAGGGCTTTTGAACAGTGAGGGAGGGGAAATTCCATGAGGGGGCGCATACGTTCAGGGTCGGGGCCTATTATCCCATTGCGCACTACATATCCCAACATGGCTAGCCGGTTTGTGCTAAAAACGCACTTGTCCTCGTTGTATGTGAGGTTCAAGGCTTTAGCGGTCTGGAGGAATTTTTGGAGGTTGGCGTCGTGTCCTGCTGATCGTGGCCACAGATGGTTACGTTGTCGAGATACGGGAACGTGGCCTGCAACCCGTGTTGATCAACCATTCGGTCCATCTCTCGTTGGAAGACCGAAACCCCGTTTGTGACACCAAATGGGACCCTTAGGAAGTGGTATAATCGCCCGTCTGCCTCGAAGGCTGTGTAATTGCGGTCACTTGGGCGGATGGGGAGCTGATGGTAGGCGGACTTGAGGTCCACGGTGGAGAAGACCTTATATTGGGCAATCCGATTGACCATGTCGGATATGCGGGGGAGAGGGTACGCATCTTGCTGTGTGTACCTGTTGATGGTCTGGCTATAGTCTGTGACCATCCTTTGCTTCTCCCCTGTCTTTACTACTACCACCTGTGCTCTCCAGGGACTATTGCTGGCCTGTATTATGCCTTCCTTCAGTAGCCGCTGGACTTCGGACCGAATGAATGTCCGGTCCTGGGCGCTGTACCGTCTGCTCCTAGTGGCGACGGGTTTGCAATCCGGGGTGAGGTTTGCAAACAAGGATGGGGGCTCAACCTTGAGGGTTGCGAGGCCGCAGATAGTGAGTGGGGGTATTGGGCCGCCGAATTGGAAGGTTAGGCTCTGCAGATTGCACTGGAAGTCTAATCCCAGTAATGTGGGCGCGCAGAGTTGGGGAAGGACGTAGAGCCTGTAGTTTTTAAACTCCCTCCCTTGCACCGTTAGGGTAACTATGCAGAAGCCTTTGATCTGTACGGAGTGGGATCCTGCAGCTAGGGAAATCTTTTGCGCACTGGGACGGATGGTCAAAAAACAGCGTCTTACCGTGTCGGGGTGGATAAAGCTTTCTGTGCTCCCGGAGTCGACCAGGCATGGTGTCTCGTGCCCGTTGATCAGCACCGTTGTTGTCGTCGTCTGGAGCGTCCGGGGCCGTGCTTGGTCCAGCGTCATTGAGGCCAGACGTGGTCGTAGTGCTTCAGCGTCTTCCTCGAACCCCGTGGAGCCGTCGATGCTGGGGGTCCATTGTTGCCGTCCAAGATGGCGGCGGGGTGAACAAAATGGCCACCCCCATGCATCGCACATGGCTGGGGGGTCACAAGATGGTGGTGGGGGTGGACAAAATGGCCGCCCCCATGTGTCGTACAGGGCTGGGGGGTCCCAAGATGGCGGCACCCCTCCTCCCCTCGTGGTGGCCGGGACCCAAAATGGCGGCGCCTGCGGGTCGCACATGGGGCGCTGGGGGGGGTTGGGGAGCGTTAGAAACGCGCAGGACGTGTTCTCCGGGGACAGCGGCGACCTCCCGGGACCGGCACACAGCCGCGAAATGGCCCTTTTCCCGCAGCTCTTGCAAATCGCTGCGCGGGCCGGGCAGCGCTGCCGGGGGTGTTTCGCCTGGCCGCAGAAATAGCAGCGGGCTCCCCTGGGACGACTTGGCGTCTGAACCGCGCAAGCCTGTGGGGTGGGGGGGGGGTTTGTCGCGACGGGGGTCCACGGAGCCCAAGGGGCTGCTGCGCGGTCGGGGCCGTACGCGCGGGCGTTTTGCGCGGCCACATCTAGTGAGGCTGCAAGGGCCCGTGCCTCTGAGAGTCCTAGCGACTCTTTTTCTAAAAGTCTTTGGCGGATTTGGGGAGAGTTCATACCAGCACAAACGCATCGCGAATTAACATGTCCGTGTGTTCAATCGCGTTTACCGGCGGGCAGCTGCAGGCCCGTCCCAAAATTAGCAGCGCGGCGTAGAATTCGTCTAGCGATTCTCCGGGACTTTGCTGTCTCGTTGCGAGTTGGTAGCGTGCGTAGATCTGGTTCACTGGGCGAACATAGATGCTTTTCAGTGCTGCGAACGCCGTCTGGAAATTCTCTGCGTCTTCTATGAGAGGGAAAATTTCCGGGCTTACCCTCGAGTGCAGGACCTGTAGTTTCTGGTCTTCTGTGACCCGGCCGGGGGCCGTTCGGAGGTATGCTTCGAAACAAGTCTGCCAGTGTTTAAAAACTGCTGCTGAGTTCACTGCGTGGTGGCTGATCCTCAGGCATTCCGGGATGATCCTGAGCTCCATAGTCCTTTAAGCACGCTTAATAAATTGTAGTGCACAAAGACTCACGAGAGACGAATAGAGATGAAGTCGATGAGGCTTTATTAAGCGTGACTTGTTCCCCGCAGTTCAGCAACAGACTGGCCTGCGGGGGAGAACTCCTGGTTCTTATACTCCGCCTTCAGGGCGGAGCTAGAGGTCAACAGCCAACCAGGACCCGGGATCTGTCAGCCAATTACATCACGGCTTCACAGTCCCACATGACCCCTAATGCATACTACCACATGTGTGAAGTCAGTGGTCTTCCTTATTTGGCACTACGGCACAAGGCAGAGGAACAGGAGAATGGCAGCTTGGGTGGAGGCTCGGGACCAGTCAGGGTGAATCAATGGTAAGGGATTATGGAATGGGGTCGGGGCATGGTGGAGTGGAAGAGGGAAGGGCCTGGTACACTGGATGTGGGGGGTGAGTGTGAGGGGGTGGAGGGTTTCTGCGAACAGTTAGTCAAGATAAGAACATGGGTGGGCCTAAAGGGCAGTGTCCATGCTGCCCACACGTGTGCCCATCCCAGGGTGTTGCCTGGCAGACTCCTCACAGGGCTTTGAGTTCACCTACAACATTTCAATTATTCCCGTTGGGAGTAATCTGGGGCAACATACAGATTTTGCAATTCGTACAAGGGAAGGCCAGCTGAGCCGACAAGTTCAATTATTTCCCACAGAAGTATTTCCCACAGAGTGATGAGCATAACACTGGACACTAACATGAACATTCCATGAAGAGTGGTCAAAAAACAAATTATAATAATCTTTATTGTCACAAGTAGGCATACATTAACATTGCAATGAAGTTACTGAGAAAAGCCCCTAGTCGCCACATTCCGGCACCTGTTTGGGTACACGGAAGGAGAATTCAGAATGTCCAAATTGTTTCCTTCACGATAAAGGAAATGTCCCTAATTCCCTGAAAATCACCAATGCCTGACAATCATTTTCTGATTAAGAGAGCCTCAGTGATGCACACATCAATAAAGTGAAGTCGAAGTAACCTGAAATTTAATTTCGAAAAACACCTGTGCCATGTGCTGTCAAGTCTTCCGTTAACAGCAATGTAGTTGGACAGGGAGGTTGTGGCTGTCATGCAGAGCCTCCCTGTTTGACGAGGTGGCTCTTTCATATTCCATCTGTACCTACTGCGCTGTCATGTAATTTCACCAATGAAAAACTTCCCTTCCACTGAATTGCATTGTGTTTTCCATGCACGCTGCCAACACTTAGAACTTTAATTGTAATCGGGTTGGAAATGGAAAAGGGAGAGAGAAATAGTGGAAGTGGCACACAGTCCTGGTTATGACATTAGGTATGACACTCTGACCTATGTATAGTAAAGATTGTCTGGATTGAACGATTAATTCTGAAGTCCATTGTCTTTCCCTTCTGTAAATTCTCAGTAATGTTCTTTTGTAAGTCACAGCACAGTTGCAGTTAGCCCTCAGATGTGAACACATTTCCCCAGAAAAGAGCAGGGTTTTAAAATCATCTGTGCCTTTAATGCTTAAGCACAAAGACTTTCATTGAATCATACATATCACAATGAATCATGTATTAAAATCCATAAAATGCGCATCACCCAATGGTTTCACCACTTCCAGTATAATGATTCTTGATAGCCTATAAAAACAGGAGATTACATTTAATGCCTGTCCACCATAACTGGAGGTGAGCAAGGAAGAACTCTAATTTAAACAGAAAGCATGCACTTTGGTTTTGAGTCAGATCAAAATTAATTGCATGCAGCTACAGAACAAACGAAGTTCTCACACAAAAAACCCACACCTTACACTAACTGATATGACATAAAATAAAAACCATTAAGCTCAGTTTGTATCATACAGAGGTTTGTATATGTGCGGGAGAAAATAATGATGAGGTGACACAATTATTTTACAATTACTCCAATACATCACATTCCAACATTACTCTTACTATTATGAAGAGTAACTATGCTTCAGTCCAGCTTAATAAGGTCAACTCAGATTGAATAATGGGAAGAAAAAGCTAAAAATAATTTCAGACTCTTAGATACTGCCTGCTGTATATTCATGTTTCTTTCTGGTCTATAAGATGATAAAAGGTATTGACAAAGTAGGCGTCGAGCAGATGTTTCCTCTTTTGGGGCAATCTAGAATGAGAGGTCATTGTTTTAGGATAAGGGGTAGTAAATTTAAAGCAGAGATGAGGAGAAATTACTTATCTCAAAGGGTAATGAATGTATGAAATTCACTATCCCAGAGTGCGGTGGATGCTGGTTCATTGAGTAAATTTAAGAAGGAGATAGACAGATTTTTAATTCGCAATGTCTTTAAGGATATTGAAGAACAGGCATGAAAAGTGAAGTTGAGGTAGGGATGATATCAGCCATGATTGTATTGAATGGTGTAGCAGGCTGGGGGAGCTGAATTGCCTAATCCTGCTCTGAGTTCTTAAGTTATGTTCTTATGCTAATTGAACAAGGTCACTTTAAGAGTTTGATCACATGACATATTAATGACCTCATTGATTGTTTGTGCAGGCAAGTGGGCAGTCTATTAAAACAGCTTGCAGAGTAAACACCTTTCCAATAAAGCTCTTGTTTCTTTGTACCTTAAACAAAGACAAATCCCTGATGAAACTTAAAACATCAAACTAAATTTGATTAAAAGGGTCAATAAGGCATCCTAGTCCCTGCAGTGCCCAGTGGACACACCACTGAGCTTTATTGGCACTGTGTCAAAATCCTCGAATGCCCTACATAACAGCACTGTGAGAATCGCTTTACCGCAGGGACTTCAGTGCTTCAAAAAGAAACAGTTCATCACGACCATCATGACTACTGTGGACGGCACAGATTACACAGTGGTTAGCACTATTGCTCCATGGCGGCAGGCTCCCAGGTTTGATTCCCGGCTTGGTTCACTGTCTGTGTGGAGTCTGCACGTTCTCCTTGTGTCTGCATTAGTTTCCTCTGAGTGCTCAGGTTTCCTCCCACAAGATCCGAAAAACGTGCTGTTAGGTGAATTGGATATTCTGAATTCTCTCTCTGTACCCGAACAGACGCTGGAGTATGGCAACTAGAGGCTTTTCACAGTAACTTCATTGCAGTGTTAATGTAAGCCTACTTGTGATAATAATAAAGATTAATATTATTATTATATCATCCCAGGGTACTTAGGGCTGGTTAATAAATGGTGCCCTACCAGTGGTGCCAGTAGTGGACGAAGGAAATGGCTTCATGGAATGCTCAGTAGGCCAGATAAGAACAAGGTTTATTTACAAACTACACAATAATCACTAGTACTACAACTCATCACCCGGAACGAACACCCTCTGACCTGCTCCCAGGCCATGATTTATATACTGTAAAGTTCCTTCCAGTCAGTAGGGAGGCTCCTTAATTGTCGGAGAGTTGATAGACCCTGGTGTAGGAGGGGAATCGATAACAACATAGTGCTTTGGCCCCTGAAGGGGTCGTAACAACGCCCACATCCTGAGAATGAACTTTAAAAAATGTATCGAGGTGATCTTGTTGGTACAATGTTGATAACTCATTAGTACGATCCCTGTAATAGCCAGTGAAATAGGGAAAACCAGGAATTATGCTCTGCTGAGACAGTTGGGATCAAAATTAAGAAGCAGAACCTCAGGTGTAAGAATCTCAGGATTGCTACCTGAACCACGCACCATTTAACATAGGGATAGGCGGATTCGAGTGAAATACATGGCTGAAGGGGTAGGGTGGGTGGTAAGCATTTTACTAAATGTGCCATTAGCACCAGGACTGGAGAAAGAGGCAGATGTTCTGTTGGAATGGACTCCACTTAAACTAGATGAGCACCAATGAGCTGATGAATTGAATGGCTAGCGTGGTAGACAGGATTTTAAACTATTAAAGGTGGGGTGTGGTGAGGGAAATGTATAGGCACTCCAGCAGAGCAGCATTTTGGGTAATAAAAAGCAGAGTCGATCAGGAAGGGGCAGTTAAGCATCACAAATATAAAGGGCCATGAGTGACTAAAGTGACGTCAGGGAAAGTTAGAACAAAAAGGTCAAAGCTAAAGGCATCAAATACAGGAAACAGTCACAAAAAATTAGATAAATTAATAGCACAGATAGAAAGTAGAAGGCTTGATGTGGCAGCCATTATTTTTACAAAGTGACCATTGTTGGGAACCAAATGTTCCAGGATACTTAAATTCTGGAAGAGATAGGCAAAATGAAAAAGGGGAGAAGGGCGTGGCCTGGATAACAAAGGAAGCATAAAGATAATAGAGAGAAAGGACCTTAGCTCAGCAAATTAAGAAGCCAAATCAGTTTTGGGGGAGCTAAGGCATAAAAAGGAGCAGACAACATTTGTGGGCATTGTCCACAGACCCTCTGACAGTAGTTGTAGTAAAGGGCAGGGTTTAAGTCAGGAAATTAGAGGTGCAGCAATCAGGGTTTGACAGTAATCATGATGGACTTTAAGCTTCATATGGACTGGACAAACCAAATTTGCAGTAATAGTGTGGAAGACAAGTTTATGAAATGCGTACAAGATACATAGTTGTATGGCAAAGAACAAGCTAGGGAGCAGGCTATTTTGGGTGTAATCTGAGCAATGAGAACAGGTTAATTAATGACCTGGCAGTATAGGGGCCTCCAGGGAAGAGTATCCATAATATACTAGAATTGTATATTGAGATTGAAGCACGGTAGCACAGTGGTTAGCACCGTTGCTTCACAGCGCCAGGGTCCAAGGTTCGATTCTCGGCTTGGGTCACTGTCTGTGCGGAGTCTGCACGTTCTCCCCGTGTCTTATTGGGTTTCCTCCTGGTGCTCCGGTTTCCTCCCACAAGGACCAAAAGACGTGCTATTTTAGGTCATTTGGACATTGTGAATTCTCCCTCCGTGTACCTGAACAGGCGCCGGAATATGGCGACTAGGGGCTTTTTTAGTAACTTCACTGCAGTATTAATGTCAGCCTACTTGTAACAATAAAGATTATTTTAAAAAATTGAGTGACCAAATGGGTGTTAAATCAAAAGAAATCTTAAATATAAAGAAAGCAAACTGTTTGGTTATAAGGGCTGAGTTGACCCAGGCCACCTGAGAAACGGCACTTATGACAGCAGATGGACAATGGCTAACATTTGAAGAATTAATACCTAATTTGCAACAAATATAAAAATAAGGCACAAATAATCCGACTTTGGTTAACAAGAGGAGTTGATGATAATAGCTCAAATAAAAAGACAGAATGGTGCTGTAGGAGTGGCACAGTGGCACAATGGTTAGCGCTGCTGCCTCACTGGCCCCGGGTCACTGTCCATGATGAGTTTGCACATTCTCCTCATGTCTGCGTGGGTCTCAGCCCCACAACCCAAAGATGTGCAGGATAAGTGAATTGGCCATGCTAGATTGCCCTTTAATTGGAAAAAAAGAATTGGGTACTCTAAGCTTAAAAAAAATAATGTTGATGTAAAGGTGGTCTAAGGAATTGTTAAGAGGAAATAAAATATGAGAGTAGACTAGTGTGAGAGTTAAACCACAGATTATATACATTTCTACAGGTATATAAATAGAAAAGATTAGTGAAAATAACCATGGACACATTCGAGACTCAAGCAGGTGAAATTATTATGGGGAAGGAGGGAATGGCTGAAACATGAAACAAATACTTTGTTAAGCGTTTGGGTGGGATTGCGATGGGAATGGAAAATCTCACAAGTTGTCCAAATCGTGTTTTAGTCCGACATAATACCATGATGCAATTGCCCACTCCCCCTGCCAGTAAAGTAACAGATTCCAGACAGTCAACACTGGGAACATCATTTCCATACATTTCCATATCATTATCAGGCCTCTATGTCTGAATCATCCCCACACCATAAAAAGGCCCATGCATTTCGGTGTGAGGGCAGACAGATGTGCATTACAATTGGTCTCCCAAAGCATGCAACTGGTGGGCAGATCGCCTAGAGGAACTCAGGTAAGTGTATCGCTCCGCAGGGGGGGGGGGGGGGGGGGGGGGGGTCATGCCTCGGCACTGCCCTCCTGGCACTGCCCCCTGGTACTGCCCCCTGGCTCTGCTCATTGGTACTGTCTCCAGGCACAACCCGTAGGTGCTGCCCCCTGGAACAGCAAAGGTCCTGCAGTGCTCGGGCAGTGTCAGGGAAGCACTCAGACGGTGCAAAGTTTTTGCGGGTTGTAGGGGGGCGTTGGGAAGGATTCCAAATGAACCTTTATGTCAGCCTTTAAAAATGAGCGCCCCGATCTTCAACAGACCGTCCCTTTAGGTTTTGGGCAATATTTCCAGAACTATATGGTGGAGAATGTCACCATTGGTGCCGATGGCTTCAATGCCACTTTTGTCACCCGCTATCGGCCCTTGCTGATGTTTGGGGATATTCTGCCCTTTGTATCTATCTTAATGACAGAAAAAATAGATAATGCGAGTTACGAGCCCAGACTGAGGAATTAAATGGAACCAATGTAAATAAAGTAGTTCTTGTGAAATTAATAGGCCTAAGTGGTGACAAATCCCCCTGTACGTGACAACCAGCATCTTTGGATTCGAAAGATGTAGTTGCAGAGATAGTGGATGCTTTGGTATTGAACTTCCAACATTTCTTAGATGCTAACATATTTCTAAACGGATTGGAAGGTAGCAAAAATAATATAAGGAGGAGACCAGAGAACAGAGAACTATAAACCGTTTAGACGATTGTCAATAGTCGACAAAATGCTTGAAACTACAATTTAGTTCGAAAATCATGACATGAGTAAACAGAGTCAATGTGGATTTGTGAAAAGGAAATCATGTTTGACAAATCGGTTCCAGTATTTTGAGGACATAAGCAGTAATGCAGAAAAGCAGGAACCAGTAGATGCAGTGTATTTAGGTTTTCAATAAGCATTTAATAAGGTACTTGTTACACAAAATTAAGATTCATGGGATTGATGTTAACATATCAGCATCGATGGATGATTGGCTAAGAGACAGAAAACAGAGCGTGGGGTTATTTGTGTGTTGACGGGCTGAATCTAGCCTAAGGATGAGTACTTGGGCCTCAGCTATTCACATTCGGAGGGCGCGATTCTCCAGCCTCGTTATGCTCTTGCTCAAGCGAAACAAGGCCATAAAACAGCGGGAGAGGCTGAAAATGAGAAGTGCACCAGCCGCCAGAAAGTTTGCAATGCAACCGGTCCAGCATGCAAAATCGGGATCTCACTATAGCGTGGCCAGAACCAATTGTCACCACTTAAGCCCCATTTCCATACAATTAACAGGAGCTATCCCTCATCCTATGGTGTCCCATCATTCATCGGCCTCCCCAGCAAGTGGTACTCCTTTTGAAAATCGTGAACCTGGCAGAAGGGCTTTTGTGGGGAGCCAAGTAGGTGAGTAGCTATCTTTGCTCACAGACAAAGAGCCGGTGGCGCTGGCCTTGCTGTTCTAGTGTTCGGCTGGCGGTGGGAGATCCTTGGCTGGGGATGGGGGACCCTCCCCAGGGGTTGGCCAGCATGTGAGGGTGGGGGGCACCTGGGCAGGGGGGGCGGCAACCGCTCCCGGCACCACCATGCCAACCCCTAGATCGTGTTTACAAGTTCCTGGTGTTATGTTCTATGTTGTGGCCGTAGTACAGATGCATACAGACATCTAGTTCCTTGACTAGTAAGATACTTTATGAACAGAATGAACACGTGGAAAGATAACTAACAAACTATGATACAAACGGTAACAAATATACTAATTCAATTAATTCTCCTGGAGCTACTTCTAGTGCAACTATCCTCCAGTACAACTTGCTACCAACTACGGGATATTTCGAGTCACTGTTGAGGGAGGGAGGTGGTGATAACCCGCAGAGAGCTGAGTGCCAGTGCTCCCAACCTACACCATAGTCTGACCTCTGCCCGCCTGCTGAGTGCTCGCTCGTACCCATCACCTGCACACGGTGTGCCCGGGCGGAGGGGAGGAATGCCTGGCGAGATGGGCCAAACGTTCAGAGGTCGACCCGCAATGTGAAAGTAAGTGACAGAGTTATCATACTGGTTGTGCACAAGGGTGTTTAATGTGTAATACAATTCCACACTCTCCCAATGGAGCCACCCCTCACCCCCCACTCCACTCACCCCTTACCTACCCCCTACCTTGTCCACTCTGCCCAGGTGCCTTCAGTGATCCTCGATGTGTTTCCCCTTCCTAGCCCTACCACTACATCTAGGTGCCCCCCCCAGGATGCACATTAGAGGTGGAGGCAGCCAGCTGCTTACCACATCCCGTGGCCTTCGATGCCCTTGGTGGGTGTCCTCTGGGGGATCTGGGGCCAGAAGGGCCCCGTGCAGTTGTCGACGGCACATGCACAGCCATGCTGTCCTGTCCCATGTGCTGGCTGTGAGATGCAGCCTCATCAGAGGGGTGGAACTTGGGGAAGCTAATGGCCACCATCGCCGCCCCATGGGATGGGTCCGGGTTGGCACTCAGCGCCCACTCCTCCTGGTTGGTGCCTGAAAGGCCCTGGGGTTCACATTGGGATGGAGGAGTAGCTGGTTTGAGCCCCGGCTGCCCCTGCATCATGTGACTCTGCCAGCCCTGGTGGTTCCCCATGGTCAGCACCATCGTGTCAACACCCTCAGTGATGCTCCTCGGTGACTGGGACATGCTCTGCAGCACCTCGGCAATGTCAATCTGCAACTGGGACAAGCTCCGCAGCGCCTCAGCCATTCCAATCTGAGAGCGGGACATGTCCCACAGTACCTCATCAAGGTCGGCCTGGTACTGGGTCACATCCCCCAGCAAGGCAGACATTCTACCTTGACCCTCAGTCATGGCTGTCACCGACTGTGCAATGCCTTGGACACCTTCACTAATGGTGCCGACATGGTGCACCAGGCGTTTTACTGTAGTTGCCACCCTAGCAGTGTTGACCTTGGTGCCATGCAATGCCGGCTCCTCCAACCAGCTGTGGATTTGCTGGCATCTAGTGTGGTGCTCACCAAATTGTGTCCCAGAAGCCTGACCACTGACATTTCCCACAGAGGTGCGTGATTCTGCACTTGTGGGGGGTAGGGATGACAGGTGGCATCCTCGGAGCTCTCCTCTGAGGTGGTCTGCTGGGAAACTGGAGGGCTGTCCCGGATGGGCTGGTGCCGTGGGCTGGAGGACCTGCAGGAGAATGAACATGTGGTCAGTGAGGTGGGGAATGGGTCAGTCAATAAGGCAATGACAAGTCACATTTAATAGGTCCCCTGGGTGGAGCCCGGTGATTCTTCACCACTGCGGTGTCAGTCTCTGTGTGGGTGACCGTTCTGTCCTGAGCCACACCAGTCGCCTCCAGGACATGCTCCTTGAAGGTAGTGAGGATTCTGATGCCTGTCATCCCTCTGCCTGTCTAGGCCCTCTTCTGGTGATTATGTGAGGGATTTTCCTGAGGAGACACAGAGCAGGCATCATTAGCCACATGCGTGGTTCACAGTGGTGGGAGGGGGTGTGTGAAGAGAGAGTTGTGGGGGGTTGTTGAAGGGAGAGGGGGTGGAGGAGGGGGGTGGAGAGAGGGTTGTGGTTTGCATGGAGAGTTGGGGGGGGGTGGATGCTCCCGTGGGGGCGGACAGGCCTTGGGCAGGTGGGGGGCAGCGTTGATGTCTACTACTCACTCATTTTGCCCGGTGTAGGTCATTGACCTTCTTCCTGGCTGGAGGCCAGTCCTCCTGGTCACACTCCCGTCGCTCATAGCTGCTGCCAACTCGTCCCAGGCAGCACTGGCTAACCTTCTTTGACCCTTGCGGGAACAGGACATCCTTCCTGGCCTCCACGGCGCCTAGTAGCCTCCCAGGTCAGCATCCTTGAATCTTGGGGCTGGTCTCCTTGGTGCCATTGTTGCAAGCTGACAGGGATTGGCTGAGCACCCTCCCCCCCACCTAAGTGCTGCTCAACCTTATTAGCAGGGGCTGGCGAGCACGGTGTCGGGAATCGGTTGGCGAGCCTTCATTTGCGGAGAGAAACCCGTGAGGTCTCATTAAGTGGTCCAATTAACGTTGACTTGCTTTGCCGGCCTCGCTGGGCCGAGCACCAGGAAGTTCGCGGCAATTCCCACTCGCTACCTTACTTAGAAATCTTTCCAGAGAATCGCCCCTTATATTAATGATTTATGTGAGTGAACTGAATGTAAAATATTGAAATTTGCCGATGGTATAAAATTGGGTGGGAAGGTAAATGGTAAAGAGGATTTCAAGATTCTGGAGAGAGATAAAGGCAGGTCGTGTGAGTGGGCAAGAATGTAGCAGATGCAATTATTCATTTTGGCAGTGAAAATGAAAAACACAGAATATATTTGGAATGGTGAGAGGCTGGGGAATGTTTGCATTCAGAGAGACCTGGCTTTGCTTGGTACATGAATCACTGAAAGTTAACATGCCGGTACAATAAGAAATTTGAAAGGCAAATGGATATGGGCTGTTGTCACGTTTTATAATTATAGGGGGCATTGGTAAGGCCACACTTGGTGCGCTGTGTGCAATTTTTATCTCTTCATCTAAGGAAGGACATATTTGCCCTAGAGCGAATGCAATAAAATCTTTCCAGGCATATTCCTGGAATGAGGGATTGTCATACGAAGAGAGATTGAGTGGATGAGGATTCTATTCCTTGGAATTTAACAGAATGAGATGTGATCTAACTAAAACACAAAATTCTTCAGGGGCTTGGCAGGATAAATGCTGAGAAAATATTTTGCTGGCTGGGGAATCTAGAATACAGAGGTCGCAATCTCAGATTAAAAGGTTGACCATTTAGGACTGAGTTGATGAGATACTTCTTCATTCAAAGGGTTGAGAATCTTTGGAATTCTCTATCAGAGAGTAATGGATGCTCAGTCATTGAGCATATTCATGACAGAGGTCGGTAGACCTTTGGGTAATAAGGATATTAAGTATTATGGAGATAATGCAGCAAGGTGGAGTCAAAGTAAAAGATCAGGCATGATCTTGTTGAATGGGGGAGTAGACTTGAAGGCCAAAGGGCCTTCCCCTGCTCCTCTGTCAGTATTGTAAAGACCCTTGTTATGGGCCAGGGTTTAGAGAACACCAAAGTGTATCATGGAGTTCACCTGACCCACAACCTTTAATAGATTTTGGTTATGGGGAGCACAAGGGCCCACTCTACAGGTGTGATACAACAGAGGTCTAAAGTACGTTAAAACAAAACAATGTTTATTCTATGAAGCCAGTTAACATTTTATAAACACACAATAAACACCTTAGCAACTATCAACTCAAATACTGCCCCCAAAGAATACAGTACTCTATAAGTAACCTTTAATCTTTCCTAGCAACATCCATAAGACAAATACCCTCTTTAACAAAGATAGCAGGTTTTAAATTCTCTACTGAGAGCAGTTATCACTTTTAAATTAGCAAGTGATCTGAAGACTTTCTTTACATGCAGAGAGATCAAAATTACACCTTGTTTGGCTGGCTGCAGCTCCAACTCTGAAAATGAAACTAAACACACACTGTAGCTATCAGCTCAAAAACAAAAGTAAAAACAGACAGCCCAGCTCTACCCACACACTGACATCACTGCGGCTATTTGCTAAACACCCATTTCTTAAAGGTACATCCACTGCAGCTATTTGATGAACACCCATTTCTTAAAGGTACTCTCACATGACACCCTCCTGTTAATCCCTGTTTCTCCCTTGTTTATCCCTTTTATTTTATTTTGTTTAGGCTTTTAGAATATTTGTGCCTGGACAGTTACTGGGACCTACACCTTTAAGATGGACTTCACCTTAACTTTTTTTTAAAGTGAATCCAACAGGACGTGCTGGCATTGGTGTTGATTCATCTTGATGGACTTGGCTGTTGGCCAATGAGCTGTTTACTTTGCCGGACTCTTGGCTGATAGTCCATGCTGATTGATGCTGACTGTTCCAGTGTGTTCTGCCAGGGACAGGAAGGCTTCATCTGGTTTTTAGTTTTGGTTTGTTTGATAGGGTGAAGGGTCAAAGCCCTGGTCTCTCTCTCTGACCTGATGGACTCTGTCTAAAGGTTCAAAGGTAAAGACCTTTTTCTCTCCACAGTCAGAGTGACCTTCAAAGACATTCAGTCCAGCAACAGCTGCAGACGGAGCCACTTGTTTAAAGAACCCTCTTTAAAATCTCATGAGGGGAACTCTGTTTTCCTCAATAAAGCTAGGGGACATTCCGGTGGAGCTAATAATAAGTAAGAATTACACAGACCTGAGGCCTAGGTTAATAAAAGTGTAAGTGAATTCCCAGATAGAATCCCACAGTCTGGCGGTGGGGGTGGGGGGTGGTGCTCTGATGTCCCTCCCGTCCTAGTGTGGGTTTCCTCCCCCCGCCCCCCCCCCCTTTGTCTCCCTTATTTTCTTCTTGAAACTTGGGTCTTGACCCCAAGGTCGCCTTTTGCCCTATTGAGGGCAGTGTTGGTGTTTCGATGATCTGTTTTGTCCTTGGTCCTGGGGCTGCAAAATGGAGTTTTGCGGGTTTGATTCTTGGTCTCGTTATACTTTCTCTGTGGGAGACCATGGGTTGTTAACATGGCTGTGGCTGTGTCTGGTCCTCCCCTTGAATTTGTCCCTGGAGTATAAAAGTAGAGAAGTGTTGTTGCAATTGTGTAGGGTGTTGGTGAGACCAAATCTGGAGTATTGTGCCCAGTTTTGGTCTGTTTATTTGAGGAAGGATGTGACGGCACTGAAAGCAATTCAGAGGAGGTTCACCAGATTGATTCTGGGGAAGAAAGGGTTGACATATGAGGATAGATTAAACAGTTTGGGCTTATACTCGTGGAGTTTAGAAGGATAAGAAGGGATCTGATCGAGCTAAATCAAATACTAAAAGGGATTGAAAAAGTGAATATAAACCAAATGTTCCTCCTTGTGGGGCAATCTAGAACAAGTAGTCACAGATATAGGTTGCGAGGCAGTAGATATAGAACTGAGATGAGGAGGAACTGCTTCTCGCAGAGGGTGGTGAATTTGTGAAATTCGCTGCCTAATAGTGAAGTGGAATCTGAATCATTAAATGGTTTCAAGAAGGAGATAGATATATTTCTGATTAAAAAACGGGTTAAAGGGATATGGGAAACAAGTAGGGAGGTGGCTTTGAGACCAAGAAGAGATCAGCCATGACCTGATTGGATGGTGGGGCGGGCTTGAAGCACTGAATTGCCTACTTCTGCTCCTAATTCCTTTGTTCCGATGACTTTTGCTGTCTCAAATGTGAGGGTGGCCGCCCATTCCGGTTCAATTCTGGCGAAGAGTTCAAATTGAGCTGTAATAATTAGCCGAATTCCCCTTAGTACTGGGGTTCTCGGGTATTGCCTTCTTCTTCAGTCATTTTGTTTTTAAGCTATGAATGTGATGTCGGCCTAAATTTCTGCCTGTATTGTTTGGGTAATCTATCCATTGGGGGAACCAGTTAGGGATTTATCCAGTCATGTTGTTCCTAATGCTGAAATGATGCAATGTTGCTTTGGGCTGTACCTGTTGTACATTGAGATCTGTCTTTTTGCTTTTGCTTGTTTTGGGAAAATTTGCGTAAAAATTGACAATCTCCAATCAAAAGACTTTATACAAAATACTAGCAAGCAACAGATGAATCGCCTTTCTGGTCAGGCTGTCCATGATTGATTCATTCAACTGTGATACCAGTAAACACAGCCTCCAGTTACTCTTTCACCATCAGTCCCATATCTTACCATCCCTCTTTACTGATAGCATCATGACAGCTGCCAAGATACCAGACATGGACCTGTATGATACACTGCCAATGGGCACATATTTGCTGAGCACGAGAAAGTGGAATCCCTTCCAGTGGTGATACAGTTCAGGTGTTACACACGTCACCCACAAAATGACAGGTAGGCAGTCAATGGCATTCTGCACCTGGTTGGGGGGGGGGGGGGTGGGGGGGGTTGCAATCCCCACACACACATACACTGCCTCTACCTCTCTCTGGCAAGGAAAAATAAAATGTCTTTGCATAAAGAACCACAGTGACCACGGGATGCAACTGTGGATGGAAATCTGGGAAACATTGCACATATCGCCTGCACCAGCCGAGAAAGAGCTCAATGCATAAAGCTTTTTGACCACGCTCTCCTTCATGGGCACTGACAATGTTGTTCTCAGCCTTGCTCTGAGGTTGCAATCGTAGCTGCACCAGGTGCAAAATTTCAGTGTGCACCTCTTTAGTGAAGCAGGGATAGCTGACACTAATAATTTCACGTCAGCATGAAACCGATTTCTGTGCCTCCCGCTGAATTCTCCTCTCCTGCTTACCATTGATCCTGCTGGCGGGGGCATGGGAGAATTCCACCCTCTGTTCTTCGGTGAGGTTGACACAGAATAATTGCTGCCTGAAGACCTTAGTTGGCAATGGTTTCCTGCTGAGATCCCTTCTCGCGCTACTCCCCCTATCTGAACAGCTTTTCTCCCTCCATGTGCTCAATCCCCCTGTCATGTGGTTAAAAGGTCAAGAAGGATTCAAGCTACTGCACCTATATCTGGGAGAAAGCGGTCTGAGTGGATTCCTTAAAGTCAGGACCAAGAGCTTCAATACGTACCTCATCACTCTCTGTAGGCCTCAATAACTTTACATAACAGAACAAACTGTCAAACACTCCCACAAATTCTGCAACAGCCATTAGAAATCAATCAACAACTCACCAAAAGTCACTGATGATCCCTTTCGACATTGGGAGCTCTTCCTACTGCTGAACATAGGTTTGCACTGTTGCTTCGGAGCGCCAGTGACCCGGGTTCGATTCCTGGCTTGGGTCACTCTCTGTGCGGAGTCTGCACGTTCTCCCCATGTCTGTGTGGGTTTCCTCCCACAAGACCTAAAAGATGTGATTATTAGGTGAATTGGACATTCTGAATTCTCCCTCAGTGTAGCTGAACAGGCGCCATAATGTGGCGACTAGGGGATTTTCACAGTAATGTCATTGCAGTGTTAATGTGAGCCTACTTGTGACACTAATAAAGATTATTATTATCATTACTTCCAGCACCCATTTCCTGCACTCGGACTAATGCCACGTACAAAATGGCATTCAACGAAGCTCACACAAGAAGAATGTGCAAGCAGCATGGATGCCATTTTGGAAGCACATCAATATCCATAACGCCTAAAATGTCGGTGCTCCACGAGTAGCTTTTGCTTCTCTTATTTTATTTCAAGTTTTTTGTGGAGTAAGGAGGGTCTGGAGTGCTCCTATGTGTGGGCCGGACTCTGTGGAGAAGTGATTACAGTTTTTCATCCAGATGTATAGAGCCAGATTCAGAATAGTTACCTGAGGAATGCAGGCTGTTTCTTCTGTACTTGACAGCAGCACTTGTGCTCCCCCTCTCCGGCAAACTGCTGCTGCCTCCAATATTTCAGGATGGTAACTGATGGGAGCGAAGGTTTGAGTGGGGCTGGCGAGGTAAGATGCGGTTGAGGACCAGGATTCGCAATTGGTCATATTCATGTATCGATCAGGACTGTTTTCTGGGTACCTCAGCGTCACACATCTCCTTCTCCGTCCATCTCCTTCTCCGTCCCCGCAAGACAAAATGAGGATTTGTGCAGCTAGACATTTAGAAACCTTTCACAAATTCACACAGCTCTTCTACTTTACCTGATTAACTTAAACGCCATGATGTGCAATACTTCTCACACTGATGGAAGTAGGCTGTAATCCTGTAAAACGACAACAAAGTGAACTGACGCTGCCACATCACCAGCACATTGCATTTTGACGCACTTATTGTTGCCTAATCCCTGTGCATCAATAATCCTTCATTGAAATGTCTTCCCCCCCCCCCCCAGCCTGCTTCCCAACCTGCCAATCGCCATCTACGTCAGATTTAGGTTCTTTACTCAGGTTTTACTCAACCTTTACTTAGGTTGTGCCGAGCAGAAGCGCAGTCTGACTCAGCCACTAACTTCTTGTTTCCTTTCGAGCAGCAAACACCGTAAGATCAACCAAAGTGCCAACTCTGCTGAGATCATGTGACACTGTGTATGAAAAATACATGTTATTGTTCATTATTATTTATCTTGTCCATTTAAAGTAATCAGTGGGGATTCTGAAATTGATACAGGAACAGGCCGGCAGGCATGGCAAACAGGGGATACAAGGAGCATAATGTAGGGCGAGGGAAATTAATTGGCATTGAGATTGCCACGGACAACACGTAGCATAGTGGTTAGCACAATTGATTCTCAGCTCCAGGGTCCCAGGTTCGATTCCCGCTTGGGTCACTGTCTGTGCAGAGTCTGCACATTCTCCCCGTGTGTGCGTGGGTTTCCTCCGGGTGCTCCGGTTTCCTCCCACAGTCCAAAGATGTGCAGGTTAGGTGGATTGGCCATGATAAATTGCCCTTAGTGTCCAAAATTGCCCTTAATGTTGGGTGGTGTTACTGGGTTATGGGAATAGGGTGGAGGCGTGGGCTTGGGAGGGTGCTCTTTCCAAGAGCTGGGGCAGACTCGATGGGCTGAATGGCCTCCTTCTGCATTGTAAATTCTATGATTCTATGATGGCTACTGCTTCTGACATACATTGCGCTGGTGACCTGGACTGAGGAGCTCAACACTAATTGATCAGGACTGCGGACAACATAAGCTATGAGGGGCAGGTCAACTGAACAAGTCAACTCCAAAACTACAAAGTGAGTTGAAAAAATATGCATGCGGCTGAAAAATTACAGATGAACTTTCGTACCAACATATTTATAGAAAGAAATGAATGGCATAGGCACTCCATGAATTGTATGAGCTGAATTACTAAGAAAAACGTGAAAAATATTTAAAACTTTCAGTGGACTCTGCTACAGCAAACCAAATCAAATTCTGAACTGAATTATATAGGCAAAGCAGGCCAACGCACCAGAGGAAGTCATGCTCAACCTGTGCTGCGTTCTTGTCAGAGTACATTTTGAGTACTAATTGCTAGGCAACTATTTAAGATCTGAAGAATGTCCTGAGAACAGCTGTGAGATTGAGTCCAGTGTCAGGGGATTGAGTCACAAAGAAAGACAAGAGAAAATGGAGCTTTTCAACATTTCAGAAGGCAACATAAAAATGATTAGACGGGCATTTGTAAAATAGTAAACTGTGGGAAAATTACCTCTGAAATAGTGCTTTGACATAAACCAGGAGAGTAGGCCAAGAATTCAAATTGACAACAGTTATCCAGAATGTCTTCACAAGCAAACTAATTAAAACATGGAGGGTCAATGGGTACAAAAAGTCATACGGAATCAGAGCTGAAGTGGCAAGATGGAGACAGAACTGGCTTGGTCACAGAAGGCAGAGGGTCGCAGTGGATGGGTGTATTTTTGAATGGAAGGTTGTAAGTAGTGATGTTCCACATGTATCGGTGCTGGGGCCTCTGTTGTTTGAAGTACACATAAACAATTTGGAGGAAAATGTAGCTGGTCTAATTAGTATGTTCGTGAATGCACCAAAGTTGGTGGAGTGGCAGACAGTGTTGAGGATTGTCAGAGGATACAGCAGGACATAGATAGGTTGGAGATTTGAGCAGAGAAATGGCAAAATGAAGTTGAATCCGGACAAATGTGAGCTAATGCATTTTGGCAGGTCTAACATCGAGGGAAAATATACAGTGAAAGGCAAATCTCTTAGGAATGTAGAAAGTCAGAGAGATCTTGGCGTCCAGGTCCACAGATCTTTGAAAGTGGCAACACAAGTAGACAGGGTAGTCAAGAAAGTATATGGAATGCTTGCCTTCATTGGACGGGGCATCGAGTATAAAAACTGGCAAGTCATGTTACAGTTGTATAGAACCTTGGTAAGGCCACACTTGGAATATTGCGCATAATTCTGGTCGTCACACTACCAGAAGGATATGGAGGCTTTGGAGAGGGTCAGAGGAGGTTTACCAGGATGTTCCCTAGTCTGGAGGGTGTTAGCTATGCGTAGAGGCCGAATAGACTCGGACTGTTTTCATTAGACCAACGGAGGTTGAGGGGCGACCTGATAGAGGTCTGCAAGATTATGAGGGGCATGGATAGAGTGGATGGGCTGGCACTTTTTCCCAGGGTGGAGAAGGAGCATAAGTTTAAGGTCCGTGGGGCAAAGTTTAGAGCAGATGTGCGAGGCAGGTTTTTTACAGAGGGTGGTGAGTACCTGGAACGCGCAGCCAGGGGAGGTTGAAAGAAAGCACAACAGGATCTATATTTCCTCAGGAAACTAAGGAAATTCAACATGGCCACATTAACTCTTACCAGCTTTTACAGATGCACCATAGAAAGCATCCTATCTGGCTGCATCACAGCCTGGTATGGCAACTGCTTGGCCCAAGGCCGCAAGAAACTTCAGAGAGTCGTGAACACCGCCCAGTCCATCACACAAACTCGCCTCCCATCCATCGACTCCATCTACACCTCCCGCTACCTGGGGAAAGCGTGTAGCATAAAACACCTCCCACCCGGCTTACTCATTCTTCCAACTACTTCCATCTGACAGGAGATACAGAAGTCTGAGAACACGCACAAACAGATTCAACACAGCTTCTTCCCTGCTGTTATCAGACTCCTAAACCACCCTCTTATGGACTGACCTGATTAATACTACACTCCTGTATGCTTCATCCGATGCCGGTGTCTATGTATTTACATTCTGTATCTTGTGTTGCCCTCTTATGTATTTTCTTTTTATATTATTTTCTTTTCAGGTACCTAATGATCTGTTTGAGTAGCTCGCAGAAAAATACTTTTCACTGTATCTCGGTACACGTGATAATAAACAAATCCAATCCACTGCCCTCACTGGAGGATGCCGTGGGTGTTGCCCCGGATGGTCCCCCGGTAGGTGGTGGCAAGATAGCCACCGTGATGGCGATAGGCCCCTGGGCAGTGCCCCACCACCACCTCAGCTTCTCAGCCTGTCCCCCCCTTCGCCTCCTGTCCCCCCGCCCAGGCAGGGGGCCCCCCACCGCAGCCAGCACGGCTGGTGTCTGGGTTGGCAGCCCGCAGTCACTCCACGCCATTTCCTACCTCTTCTCTCTCGCTCATCAACCTGGTTCACGACTTTTGAGAGCACAAGTGAACCACGCCGTCGGGAACTCGGCCCATCATAGACGGTGAATCTCAGAGGCTGGAGAATAGGGTGTAAGTCCTGCTAATGATATGCCTACTGTACCTTAGCCCCATGCGGCGAGTGATTCATTTATGCCATTTTCGGGGTGCCGGAGCATCCAGATTTGGCGCATCCGGCACCTACTGCGATTTCGGCGTCGGCCAATGAAGTATCCCGCCAAAAGTCTCAAGAACGGAGGGTGGGATTCTCTGGGAAGCGGCGCAATGGCCCAACGCCGGCGCCTAAAACAGTGCGAAACACTCCGGCGTCGGGCCCCCTGGAACGCTGCAAATTTTCCGGCCGGGAATGGGCTAGCAGCGGTGTGACGCCATTCGGGATGGTGTCACCCGTCACGGACGTACGCGGCATCGCAGCACAAAAGACAGCCGCCGCCCCAGAGACACGGCAAAATGGCCGCCCGCCGCGCAGCTCCGAAGTTCCAGGAGCGCGACATTGATGCAGTGGAGCAGAGGAAGGATGCCCTGTACCCCAGACACGGCCGCAGGATCGCACCACGCCTCAGCCGGAGCCTGTGGAGGGAACCTCTGCCAACATACACACAACCCTGGTCCGCATATATATGTCTGCCTAACACTGTTGCCCTTTATCCCTGCCACCCTCCCGCCCCCTACAGGAGAAGCACGCACACAACAACCGGGGGCGTGAGAGGACCGGAGGGAGTCCATCCGAATTGCGACCACCCACCATTCATGAAGAAAGGGCCCTGGACGTTGCAGGCGGACCCGAGGACTGACAGGTTGCGGATGCAGAGGTCGGGGGCGCACCACCAAGTGAGACCCCCCCACTGCCTGCCCTCCTGTCCCCCAAATCCCCCTTTCCCCCAAATCCCCCCTTCACCCATATCCCCCTTTCTCCATATCCCCCCTTCCCCCATATCGCCCTTCCTCCTTATTCCTCCTTTCCCCCATCTCCCCCTTTCCCCATATCCCCCTTTCCACCATATCCCCTTTCCCCCATATCTCCCTTCCTCCTTATCCCTCCTTTCCCCATCTCCCCCTTTCCCCATATCCCCCTTTCCACCATATCCCCTTTCCCCCATATCTCCCTTCCCCATATTCCTCTTCCCCCATATCCCCCATATCTCCCTTCCCCATATTCCCCTTCCCCATATCCCCCTTCCCCCATATCCCTTCCCCATATCCCCTTCCCCAATATCCCCCTTTCCCCATATCCCCCTTCCCCCATATCCCCCCTTTCCCCATGTCCCCCCTTCCCCATTTCCCCCTTCCCCATATCCCCCTTTCCCCATATCCCCCTTTCCCCATATCCCCACTTCCCCATATCCCCCTTCCCCATGTCCCCCCTTTCCCCATGCCCCCCTTCCCCATATCCCCCTTTCCCCATATCCCCCTTTCCCCATATACCCCTTCCCCATATCCCCCCTACTCCCATATCCCCCCTTTCCCCATTTCCCCCCTTTCCACACCCCTCTTCCCCATATCCCCTTCCCCATATCCCCCCTTTCCCCATCCCCCAAATCCCCCCTTTCCCCCATATCCCCCCTTTCCCCCATATCCCCCCTTTCCCCCATATCCCCCCTTTCGCCCGTATCCCCCCTTTCGCCCATATCCCCCTTTCCCCCACCCCCCATATCCCCCTTTCCCCCATATCCCCCCTTTCCCCATATCCCCCTTTCCCCATCCCCCTTTCCCCCATATCCCCCCTTTCCCCCATATCCCCCCTTTCCCCCATATCCCCCCTTTCCCCCATCCCCCTTTCCCCATATCCCCCCTTTCCCCATCCCCCTTTCCCCATATCCCCCCTTTCCCCCATATCCCCCCTTTCCTCCATATACCCCTTTTCCCATCCCCCTTTCCCCATATCCCCCCTTTCCCCCATATCCCCCCTTTCCCCCATATCCATCCTTTCCCCCATCCCCGTCTGCATATCTAACCATGCATGCTGTATTGTGTATTGTAGGACTCACCCATCCCCGTGGATGCCGACCGCCCCCACTACATGCCAGGGCGGCCACGAGACAGGGACAGACACAGCCCATCAGGCATACAACACTCCCAGGACAAGCCCACGAGCCAGGGACAGACCCGGAGTACCAGGCGGACGCCACCTCATCGAGTGCGAGTGCGGCGACGCTGGCGGGACACACCCAGCGACGAGGAGGGCAGCCACAGCAACAGGCCCCCGTCGCAGTCAACCCAGGACACTGACGCACGGGACACAAGCACCCAGGAGACCCACATACAGGACACACCCACCCAGGACATGACCCACCCAGGACACACCCACCAAGGACACCGACACCCAGGACACACCCACCCAGGACACCGACAGCCAGGACACTGACACCCAGGACACTGACGCCCAGGACACTGGCGCCCAGGACACTGACACCCAGGACACTGATGCACAGGACACTGATGCACAGCACAGCGATACACAGGACCCTAACACACAGGACATTAACACACAGGACAACCACACACAGGGGACGGCTGGACAGGAATCACCACTCCAGGGGACCCCGGACTTCAGGTCGGATGAGGAACATGACATTACGCCACTGCTATCTGTAACACCTTCCACCATCGCAGAGACACTTTGCGCAGGTGAAGGAGACACGTCCTGAGTGAGTGAGACACATCCAGAGTGGGAATTGGAACTTGGTAATTTGGTGCAGTGTGGTTATTCGGTGTAGAGTGGGAGAAGGTGCTTTTTCCCTACTGATTTGTTCTCTTTCTTCTAGCCTGTAACTGTTAATCTGCAGGGAGAGAACCAGAGAGCATCCTGGGAAGGTAAGTGATTCATATTTCCTTTTCAAATTGTGTGGGGGGGGGAAAACTGAAGTGACATCACAGTAAAGCTGTGAACTGATTTACTGGTTGGGAATCTGTTAAATTTGAAAAAAAAAACAATATTGCAAAACAAATCTAATTGATGAACTAGATAGTGGAGTAACTAAACCTGAGGGCAGTATTTAGCATTTAATTTTGTAGTAAACATCATCTAGCGTCAGGCCCATATAGTTAATTGTAACTCAATCTAACAATAATTCAAGTGTATATTTTATTTTAAATTCACTAACTAGTGCTTAAATGTCACTCAGCGAGGTGCAGTGCTCCAACTATGAGATGTGGCAGATCTGTGACGCTTCCAGCGTTCCGGTCGACTACATCTGTAGCAAATGTAACCAATGGCAGCTCCTCACAGACCGCATGGTTCGGTTGGAGCAGCAATTGTTTACACTTAGGAGCATGCAGGTGGCGGAAAGAGTCATAGATAGGAGTTATAGAGACATGGTCACACCCAAGGTGCAGGCAGAGAGATGGGTGACCACCAGAAGGGGCAGGCAGTCCGTGCAGGAATCCTCTGTGGGGTTGTCCCCCTCTCGAACAGGTATACTGCTTTGGATACTATTGGGGGGAATAACCTATCAGGGGAAAACAACAGCAGTAGAACAGTGGCACCACGGCTGGCTCCGATTTTCAGCAGGGAGGGTCAAAGCGCAGAAAAGCAATAGTCATAGGGGACTCTATAGTCAGGGGCACAGGTAGGCGCTTCTGTGGACGTGAAAGAGACTCCAGGATGGTATGTTGCATCCCTGGTGCCAGAGTCCAGGATGTCTCAGAACGGGTAGCGGGCATCCTGAAGGGGAAGGGCAGAGGTCGTTGTACATATTGGTACTAACGACATAGGCAGGAAGGGGCATGAGGTCCTGCAGCAGGAGTTCAGGGAGCTAGGCAGAAAGTTCAAAGACAGGACCTCGAGGGTTGTAATCTCGGGATTACTCCCTGTGCCATGTGCCAGTGCGGCTAGAAATAGGAAGATAGAGCAGCTAAACACATGGCTAAACAGATGGTGTAGGAGGGAGGGTTTCCGTTATCTGGACCACTGGGGGCTCTTCCGGTGCAGGTGTGACTTGTATAAGAAGGACGGGTTGCATCTAAACTGGAGAGGCATAAATATCCTGGCCGTGAGGTTTGCTAGTGTCACACGGGAGGGTTTAAACTAGTATGGCAGGGGGGTGGGTACTGGAACAATAGGTCAGAAGGTGAAAACATTGAGGGAGAACTAGGGAATAGGACCAGTATGGTTCTGAGGAAGAGCAGACAGGGAGATGTTGCTGAAAACAGTGGGTCTGGTGGCCTGAAGTGCATATGTTTTAATGCAATAAGTGTAACGGGTAAGGCAGATGAATTTAGAGCTTGGATTAGAACTTGGAACTATGATGTTGTTGCCATTACAGAGACCTGGTTGAGGGAAGGACAGGCTTGGCAGCTACCCAGTTGCTTTTTATGTACGTGGCAGGATCTAGATGTTTCAGGCAGGATAGAGGGGGATGTAAAAGGGGTGGCGGAATTGCGCTACTGGTTAGGGAGAAAATCACAGCTGTACTACGGGAGGGCACCTCGGAGGGCAGCGAGGCTATATGGGCAGAGATCAGGAATAAGAAGGGTGCAGTCACTATGTTTGGGGTTTACTACAGGTCTCCCAACAGCCAGGGGGAGATAGAGGAGCAGATAGGTAGGCAGATTTTGGAAAGGAGTAAAAGCAACAGGGTTGTTGTGATGGGAGACTTCAACTTCCCCAATATTGACTGGGACTCACTTAGTGCTAGGGGCTTGGACAAGGCAGAGTTTGTAAGGAGCATCCAGGAGGGCTTCTTAAAACAATATGTAGTTAGTCCAACTAGGGAAGGGGCTGTACTGGACCTGGTATTGGGGAATGAGGCCGGCCCGGTGATAGAAGTTTCAGTAGAGGAGCATTTTGGGAACAGTGACCACAATTCAGTAAGTTTCAAAGTGCTGGCAGACAAGGAGAAGAGTGGTCCTGGGGTGAATGTGCTAAATTGGGGGAAGGCTAATTGTAACAATATTAGGCAGGAACTGAAGAACCTAGATTGGGACCGGCATGTTCCTGTGCGGCAGAAGGATAAATACGGCAAATTTAGGGAACCTTGGATAACGAGAGATATTGTAGGCCTCGTCAAAAAGAAAAGGAGGCATTTGTCAGGGCTAGAAGGCTGGGAATAGACAAAGCCTGTGTGGAATATAAGGAAAGTAGGAAGGAACTTAAGCAAGGAGTCAGGAGGGCAAAAAGGGGTCACGAAAAGTCATTGGCAAATAGGGTTAAGGAAAATCCCAAGGCTTTTTACACGTACATAAAAAGCAAGAGGGTAGCCGGGGAAAGGGTTGGCGCACTGAAGGACAGGCAAGGGAATCTATGTGTGGATCCAGAGGAAATGGGCGAGATACTAAATGAATACTTTGCATTAGTATTCACCAAAGAGAAGGAATTGGTGGATATTGAGTCTGGAGAAGAGTGTGTAGACAGCCTGGGTCACATTGAGATCCAAAAAGACGAGGTATAGAACATAGAACATAGTACAATACAACGCAGTACAGGCCCTTCGGCCCACGATGTTGCACCGAAACAAAAGCCATCTAACCTACACTATGCCATTATCATCCATATGTTTATCCAATAAACTTTTAAATGCCCTCAATGTTGGCGAGTTCACTACTGTAGAGGTGTTGGGCGTCTTGAAACATATTAAGGTAGATAAGTCGCCAGGGCCTGATGGGATCTACCCCAGAATACTGAAGGAGGCTAGAGAGGAAATTACTGAGGCCTTGACAGAAATCTTTGGATCCTCACTGTCTTCAGATGATGTCCCGGAGGACTGGAGAATAGCCAATGTCGTTCCTTTATTTAAGAAGGGTAGCAAGGATAATCCAAGGAACTACATGCTGGTGAGCCTTACGTCAGTGGTAGGGAATTTACTGGAGAGAATTCTTCGTGACAGGATCTATTCTCATTTGGAAGCAAATGGACGTATTAGCGAGAGGCAGCATGGTTTTGTGAAGAGGAGGTCGTGACTCACTAATTTGATAGAGTTTTTCGAAGAGGTCACAAAGATCATTGATGCAGGTAGGGCAGTGGATGTTGTCTATATGGGCTTCAGTAAGGCCTTTGACAAGGTCCCTCTTGGCAGACTGGTACAAAAGGTGAAGTCACACGGGATCAGGGGTGAGCTGGCAAAATGGATACAGAACTGGCTAGGTCATAGAAGGCAGAGAGTAGCAATGGAAGGGTGCTTTTCTGATTGGAGAGCTGTGACTAGTGGTGTTCCGCAAGGATCAGTGCTGGGACCTTTGTGGTTTGTAGTGAATATATATGATTTGAAGGAAAATGTAACTGGTCTGATTAGTAAGTTTGCAGACGGCACAAAGGTTGGTGGAATTGCGGATAGCAATGAGGACTGTCAGAGGATACAGCAGGATTTAGATTGTTTGGAGACTTGGGCGGAGAGATGGCAGCTGGAGTTTAATCCGGACAAATGTGAGGTAATGCATTTTGGAAGATCTCATGCAGGTAGGGAATATCCAGTGAATGATAGAACCCTCAAGAGTATTGACAGTCAGAGAGATCATAGAATTTACAGTGCAGAAGGAGGCCATTCGGCCCATCGAGTCTGCAACGGCTCTTGGAAAGAGCACTCGACCCAAGGTCAGCACCTCCACCCTATCCCCATAACCCTGTAACTCCACCAAACATTAAGGGCAATTTTGGACACTAAGGCCAATTTATCATGGCCAATCCACCTAACCTGCACATCTTTGGACTGTGGGATGAAACTGGAGCACCCGGAGGAAACCCACGCACACACGGGGAGAATGTGCAGACTCCGCACAGACAGCGACCCAAGCCAGAATCAAACCCGGGACCCTGGAGCTGTGAAGCAATTGTGCTATCCACAATGCTACCATGCTGCCCAAGGTCACTGAAAGGGGCAACACAGGTGGAGAAGGTAGTCAAGAAGGCATACGGCATGCTTGCCTTCATTGGCCGGGGCATTGAGTATAAGAATTGGCAAGTCATGTTGCAGTTGTATAGAACCTTAGTTAGGCCACACTTGGAGTATAGTGTTCAAATCTGGTCGCCACACTACCAGAAGGATGTGGAGGCTTTAGAGAGGGTGCAGAAGAGATTTACCGGGATGTTGCCTGGTATGGAGGGCATTAGTTATGAGGAGCGGTTGAATAAACTTGGTTTGTTCTCACTGGAACAACGGAGGTTGAGGGGCGACCTGATAGAGGTCTACAAAATTAGAGAGGCATAGACAAAATGGGTAGTTAGAGGCTTTTTCCCAGGGTAGAGGGGCCAATTACTAGGGGGCATAGGTTTAAGGTGCGTGCGGCAGTGTTTAGAGGGGATGTACGAGGCAGGTTTTTTTCCACAGAGGGTAGTGGGTACCTGGAACTCGCTGCCGGAGGAGGTGGTGGAAGCAGGGACAATGGTGTCATTTAAGGGGCATCTTGACAAATACATTAATAGGAGGGGAATAGAGGGATATGGACCCAGGAAGTGTAGAAGATTTTAGTTTCGACGGGCAGCATGGTGGCACAGGCTTGGAGGACCGAAGGACCTGTTCCTGTGCCGTATTATACTTTGTTCTTTGACACTCACCACGGTTGGTCACTTTAGCGATGAGGCATCTAGGACACTAATTGCTGCACACAACACAGCCGTTCCGGTACAGCAGGCGGAGGCAGGGGCAGCTGATGGGCCGGGCGGTCGGATGGCCGGCAGGCAACCATTTGCCGCCCAGACGGGTCCCGGGTTCCTGGAGTTACCACACCCACTCATAGACCCGATGCAGTCACGGACTAAGGAACAACCGAAGGGGGTGACGGCCGACTTGCGGCAGCTGCAGACGCAGGTGGAGGAGTCCACCCGCATCCAAGAGCAGGGAGTGGTACCGGTCATGCGTGCCACCCAGGCCGAAACCGCACGGGTGGCATCCGCGGTGGAGGCAATGGGTGCGACGGTGTCTGGCATGGGTCGCAGTATGCAAGGCCTGGGGCTTCCCGTGCAGGCGGGGTCTGTGGCCCAGGACATGGCTGCCCTCTCACAGGCAGCCATGAGCCAGAACCAGCAGGAGATCGCAGAGTCGCTCAACACCGGGCAGTGGCCCAATCTCAGCAGGCCATAGCCCAGTCTCAGCAGGCCATGGCCCAGTCTCAGCAGGCCATGACCCAGTTTCAGCAGGCCATAGCCCAGTCTCAGCAGGCCATGACCCAGTTTCAGCAGGCCATAGCCCAGTCTCAGCAGGCCATGACCCAGTTTCAGCAGGCCATAGCCCAGTCTCAGCAGGCCATGACCCAGTTTCAGCAGGCCATGACCCAGTCTCAGCAGGCCATGGGCCAGTCTGTGCAGACCATCGCTGAGGGTATCGGCGCCATTGCCCAGATTCTGGCCGGCATCGCCCAGACACAGACAGGGAGGGTCAACTCCCTGAGCTCCATGGCTGCAAACTTGCAGACCCTTGTTGATAACCAGGGCGGACCTCCAGGACTGGCAGCGCCAGGTGTCGGGGGGGTGTGGGCGTCGGATGCTCGGTCCGTTCGCATCCCCGACCCATGTAGAGGCCCGGGGGCTATCGGGGCACCCCAAGGGAGGAGGAGGTGCTGGGGCCTGTTCCGGGTCCCCTTGCAGGGGCGGTCCCAGAACACCTCAACACCTCAGACTCCCCCCACCCCCCCCCCCCACCCCCTTTCGTCCCAGGTGCATCTGGTGGGCAACGGGCAGGACAGGCTGGCAGCTCGCCAACCCAGTTGCCTGGACAGCAGCCTGGCCCATCCAGGCCGGGCCGCCCCAGGAAATGGCCGCCAAAGGGGTCCCCATTCACAGGGCAGGAATCATAGCTGTCCACCTCCAGTTCGCTCTACCATCTGGGGAACCACCTTGACGTAGTCATAGGGCCTGTATGGCCAGAAAGTTAGACACTGAGTAAGTTGGCACGGATGTAGGGCACAGATTAGTTCGAAGGGCTAGGGCACGTGTATCAAATGTTTATTATTAAAATCATTTTCACACCTACAGAAGCTGCCTCTGTGCTCTGTCCGATGCGTGCGGGGGTGTGGTGTGAGGTGAGTGCCAGTGTGTGTGTGAGGGGCGATAGAACGTCGGCCTCAGGTGAGTGTGCCCCCCCCCCCCCTACCCCCGGGACACCCTTGCCATCCCCCCAGGCAGACAGGACCATGCGCTGCAGTGTCAAGGCTGCATGCAGGGACGGTCCGGGTGGAGGGTGGTACTGTGGCCATGGGTCAGACATTGTCCAACGATGTAGAGCTCAGAGCTCATCGCAGAGCGGGTGGTCATCATCCTCCATGGCCTGCAATAGACACGCTTCCACCAGCGACCGTGTGAGCCCGGCCCATATTGCCGCAGGTGGATGTGCAATGGAGGGGTGGTGTGCATGCAGGTGGGGTGAGGGTGGTTGGTGTTGGGTGGGTGAGGTGAGGGTGTTTGGTGTTGGGCGGGTGCCTATACTCGGCGATTCCCACGTCCCCCTAGTCCGTGAACCGGGCGGCTATCAGCCTGTCCCATGCCCGCTGGCCCAGCCGGTAACGGTGGGCAGCCTCCCGCCCATGTCCAGCCCGTCTGTCCTGAACATTGCCCCCATCCTCCTCATCTGGGGAGGTCTGCGCCTCGTCTTGCTGCACCTTCCCTTCCCCCTCCTCTGCCTGCGGCACACCGCCCCTCTGCAGCAGACCACAACGATGCGGCCGGCCCTATCTGACAGGTACGGGAGGGCCCCTCCAGAGTGGTCCAGGCACCTGAAGCGCATCTTCAGCAGCCCAATGCACCTCTCTATCACACCCCTGGTCGCTGCATAGGCATCGTTGTAGCGGTTCTCCACGTCAGTCTGAGGCCTCCGTATCGGCGTCATCAGCCATGACTGCAACGGGTAACCCCTGTTGCCCAGCAACCAGCCCCTCAGAAGTGGGGGGTGTGGGGGGGCATCCCTCGAACATGGTGGGGATGAAAGATTGCGCCAATATGAATGAGTCATGTACACTGCCCGGGAACTGGGCGCAGACGTGCAGGATCCTCATGCGGTGGTCATAGACCACCTGCACGTTCATGGAATCGGTCCCCTTCCTATTTGTGAACATGGCCCTGTTATCCGCAGGTGGCCGCACGGCAACGTGCATCCCATCAATCGCCCCCTGGACCATGCGCATCCTGGCCACGGCAGCGAAGCCCACTGTCTGGGGAGCCTGGCTGGCCCGGTCCACAGGGAACTGGATTGTAGCGGTCCGCAATGGCATATAGGGCGTCTGTCACTGCACGGATGCACACTCCAACGGCTCCCGCAACCCCCGCCCCCCCCCCCCCCCCCAACTGCGGCCGTGCTGTCCCCTCTCCGGCGGCGGCCCCACTCCGACCCCTACTGGTTGACAACGTTAAATAGGTGGTTCGATTTACGCCGTGGTCACGTCGGTGGGACTTCGGCCCATCCGGCCCGGAATATTGGGGCGGGCCCGGGGCCCATTGCACCTCGCCGGTCCTCTGTGCGTGATTCTGAATCGGCGCCGATTTCAAAAACGGCACGAAACACTCTGGCGACGGGCCCCCTGGAACGTCGCGAATTCTCCGGCCGGGAATGGGCTAGCAGCGGTATGATGACATTTGCGACGGCGTCACACGTCACGGACGCGCACGCCATCATTGACGCCGTGTGGCGTCGCAGCACAAAAGATGGCCACCCCCAGAGACCCGGCAAAATGGCCGCCCACTGCGCAGCTCCGAGGTTCCAGGAGCGGGACATCGAGGCACTCCTGGACGCAGTGGAGCAGATGAGGGAGGCCCTGTGCCCCAGACACGGCCGCAGGCTCGCACCACACCTCAGCTGGCGCCTGTGGAGGGAGGTGGCAGAGGCCGTCAGCCGTGGCCGTAACATCAGGACTGGCGTCCAGTGCTACAAGAAGGTCAATGATCTTGTCAGGGCAGCTAGGGTGAGTACACCCCTCACCCCGATAGGCGGCACAGCCCAAGACAAAACCGACAAGGCTGCACCCACCCATACAGGCTGCATTGGCAGGATGGGTTGTGAACCTCTGCCAACATACACACAACCACTGGTCCACATGTATGAGTCTGCCTAACTCTGTTGCCCTTTATCCCTGCCACCCTCACACGCCCCACAGGCGAAGCGCGCTCACAACAACCGGGAGCGTGAGAGGACCGGAGGGGGTCCAAACGAATTGCGTCTACTCACCATTCATGAAGAGAGGGCCCTGGACCTTGCAGGTGGACCCGAGGACCGGCAGGTTGCGAATGCAGAGGTCAGGGGCGCACCACCAAGTGAGACCCCCCACTGCCTGCCCCCGTATCCCCCTTTCCCCCATATCCCCCCTTTCCCCATATCCCCCCTTTCCCCCATATCACCCCTTTCCCCATATCCCCCCTTTCCCCATATTCCCCTTCCCCACATCCCCCTTTCCCCATATCCCCCTTTCCCCATATCCCCTTCCCCCACATTTCCCTTCCCCCATATTCCCTTTTCCCATCACCCCTTCCCCCATATCCCCTTCCCCCATGTCCACCCTTTTCCCATCCCCCATATCCCACCTTCCCCCATATCACCTCTTCCCCCATATCCCCCTTCTCCCTTATCCTTTCCCCATGCCCCCCCTTCGCCCATATCCCCCTTCGACCATATCCCCCTTCCCCCATATCCCCCTTCCCCCATATCCCCCTTCCCCCAATTTCCGCTTCCCCCATATCCCCCTTCTCCCATATTCCCCCCTTTCCCCATATCCCCCTTCTCCCATATCCCCCTTTCCCCCAGAACCCCCCTTCACCCAAATCCCCCCTTCCCCATGTCCCCCTTTCAACATATCCCCCATATCCCCCGTTCCCCCATATCCCCCTTTCCCCATATACCCCTTTCTCCATATCCCCCTTCTCCCATATCCCCCTTTCCCCCATGTCACCCTTTCTCCATAACCTCCATATCCCCCCTTTCCCCATATACCCCTTTCTCCATATCCCCCATATCCCCCCTTGCAGGTGGACCCGAGGACCGGCAGGTTGCGAATGCAGAGGTCAGGGGCGCACCACCAAGTGAGACCCCCCACTGCCTGCCCCCGTATCCCCCGTTCCCACATATCACCCCTTTCCCCATATCCCCCTTTACCCCATATCACCCCTTTCCCCATATCCCCCCTTTCCCCATATCCCCCTTCCCCCATATCCCCCTTTCCCCATATCCCCCTTTCCCCATATCCCCTTCCCCCACATTTCCCTTCCCCATATACCCTTTTCCCCATCACCCCTTCCCCATATCCCCCTTCCCCCATGTCCCCCCTTTTCCCATCCCCATATCCCACCTTCCCCCATATCCCCCTTCTCCCTTATCCCCTTCCCCATGTCCCCCCTTCGCCCATATCCCCCTTTGCCCATATCCCCCTTCCCCCATACCCCCCTTCCCCCATATCCCCCTTCCCCCAATTTCCGCTTCCCCCATATCCGCCTTCTCCCATATTCCCCCCTTTCCCCATATCCCCCCTTCTCCCATATCCCCCTTTCCCCCAGAACCCCCCATCGCCCAAATCCCCCCTTCCCCATGTCCCCCTTTCTCCATATCCCCCATATCCCCCCTTCCCCCATCTCCCCTTTCCCCATATACCCCTTTCTCCATATCCCCATATCCCCCCTTCCCCTTTCTCCATATCCCCCATATCCCCCCTTCCCCCATATCGTCCCTTTCCCCCCTTTCCCCCATATCTTCCCTTCCCCCCTTTCCCCCATATCCCCCCTTCCCCCATATCCCCCCTTTCCCCATCCCCCTTTCCCCCATATCCCCTCTTTCCCCATATCCCCCCTTCCCCGATCCCCGTGTCCAACCATGCAGGCTGTATTGTGTATTGCAGGACCAAACGTCGACTCACCCGTCCCCGCGGATGCTGACCGCCCCCAGGACGTGTCTGGGCGGCCACGAGCCAGGGACAGACCCAGAGCACCAAGCGGACGCCGCCCCCATCTAGGTGCGCCGACGCCGGCGGGCCACACCCAGCGACGAGGAGGGCAGCCACAGCACCAGGTCCCCGTCGCAGTCGACCCAGGACACTGATGCACGGGACACACATGACCCACCCAGGACACACCCACCGTGGACACACCCACACAGGGCACATCCACCCAGGACAACACCCACCCAGGACAAACCCACCATGGACACACCCACACAGGGCACATCCACCCAGGACCACACCCACACAGGACACACCCACCGTGGACACACCCACACAGGGCACATCCACCCAGGACCACACCCACCCAAGACACACCCACGCAGGACACCGACACCCAGGACACCGACGCCCAGGACACCGAGGCCCAGGGCACTGACGCCCAGTACACTGACGCCCAGGACACTGACGCCCAGGTCACTGACGCCCAGGACACTGATGCCCAGGACACTGACGCCCAGGGCATTGAGGCCCAGGACACTGATGCACAGGACACTGACGCCCAGGACACTGACGCCCAGGACACTGACGCCCAGGACACTGACGCCCAGGACACTGATGCCCAGGACACTGATGCCCAGGACACTGACGCCCAGGACACTGATGCCCAGGACACTGACGCCCAGGACACTGACGCCCAGGGCACTGACGCCCAGGACACTGACGCCCAGGACACTGACGCCCAGGACACTGGTGCCCAGGACACTGACGCCCAGGGCACAAACGCCCAGGACACTGACACCCAGGACAGCGACGCCCAGGATATGTCATGTGAGTGTACCTTTAAGTAATGGGTATTTAAAAATGGATGTGGGCTGTATGCTCCCCATACCACAATCTAGTAAATGTTCTGGTGCAGGTGAACTCCATGATCCACTTTGGGGTTCTCTAAACCTTGGGGGCTCGAGGGGTACAAAAGTCTATCTATTGGATTGGCTTTGTGAACTTAAAGACAGTGAGGGGTGAGCATATTGTGGGTGCTTTTCTGGTGTGGTATTTTAGTTTAAGTAGGGAGTGTGTTGTGGACAATGGCTCATTCAGAGGCTTTGAAGTTTTTGGGGTTGGAGACGGTCACACGCAGTACCTTACGGGTAGAGACTAAAATCAGACTGTTAGATTTGCAAAAACATTGTAATTAACGTTACCTGACAAAATGCGGAAAGATGAGGTAATTATGGCGGTGGCTAAGCATTTAAAGTTGCCTGAGATAGAGTTTGAGTTGACTAATTGGAAATGGCAAAAATTCAGTTACAAATTAAACAAATGGAATATGAGAAAGAATTAAAGCAGCTTGAATACGAAAGAGAGGGAAAAAAAAGAGAGAGAGCAGCACAAGAAAGATAAAGAGAGAGCATGGAAAAAGAAAGAGAAAGAGATAGAGAGGAAAAAGAAAGAGAGAGAGAGGAAAATGAAAAGGAGAAGAAAGGAGAAAAGAAAGAATAGCCCTAGCAGGACAAAAAGAAAGGGAAAGGGAGATATAGATCAGGGAAAAAGATAAAAATAGAAAGTTTGAACTGCAGAAAATAGCCATGAAACATGACAGTCAGTTAAAATTGGCAGACGTAAAGGGAAACGTACAGTTGGATGATAGTGATGAGGATAGTGAGAAAGAACGTCAAAGTCAAAGGCTTGGTGGGAATCTATTTAAATATGTCCAAGCATTGCCAAGGCTTGACGAGAAGGAGGTAGAAACCTTTTTTGTTTCTTTTGAAAAGGTGACTAAACAAATGAAATGACCACAGGACATGTGGGTATTACTGATTCAAACAAAGCTGATAGGCAGGGCTAGTGAAGTGTTTGCATCACTACCGGAGAAGGTATCTGAGATGTATAAGGAGATGAAAAAATCCATCTTAGGTGCATATGAACTCGTGCCTGAAGCTTACAGACAAATGTTTAGAAATTTAACGAAAGAATTTGGTCAAACATACATGGAGTTTGAAAGGTTCAAACAGAGTAATTTTGATAGATGGATAAGAGCTTTGAAAATAGACCAAACGTATGAAGCTATCAGATAAATTATACTTTTGGAGGAGTTTAAAAATTCAATTCCTGATGTAGTGAGAACTCATGTGGAAGAACAGAGGGTTGAAACTGCGAGATTAGCAGCAGAAATGGCAGATGATTATGAATTAGTTCATAAATCAAAGCTTGGTTTCCTACATCAGTTTCAGCCTATGAGGGATAGAAATTGGGGACATGAGAAATACTCAAGTGGTAAAGGTAAAGGTGATCTGATGGGAGATAATAAGGAGAGTGTACCTCAGAATAAAAAGGAAATCCAGGAAGGTGGAAAAGAAATGAAAAGTTTCAAATGTTTTCACTGTAATAAACCATGTAAAGTCACAGTGTTGGTGGTTGAAGAAAAGCACTGGGAAGGCTGATGTGGTTAAATAGGATAAGGCAGTGGGGTTTGTTAAACTGGCCAGCCGAACATCCCACCCTCTCCCTGGCACGCTGTATTGTGTATTGCAGGATCAAACGTAGACCCACCCGTCCCCGTGGATGCTGACCGCCCCCAGGACATGCCAGGGCGGCCACAAGACAGGGACAGACCCGGCCCATCTGGGCGTGTTAAATAGGTGGTTTGATTTGTGGTCATGCCGGCGGGACTTCGGCGCATCCGGCCCGGAGAATTGGGCCGGGTCTGGGGCCCATTGCGTCCCGCCGGTCCTCGCCATTCTGTGAGGTGCGCGGCGCGATTCACGTCAACGGGATTTTGGGGGGGCCGGAGAATATCGCGGGCGGCGTCGAGGCGGCGGGGCAGGATTTACACCGCCCTTCGGTGATTCTCCGACCCGGCGGGGGGGGTCGGAAAATCCCTCCCAGAGAATTCCACCGCATGTTATTACTTCTTTGATAATGGAGTCTAACAATATCCCAATGGCAGATGTTAAACTAACTGGTCTATAGTTTCTACTTTCTGCCTCCCTCCCTTTGTGAATAAGGGAGCATTAACATTCTTCCAATCCAATTGAACCTTTCGTGCATCCATGGAATTTTGGAATATTATAACCAATGGCTCCACTATCTCTGATGACACTTTCTTTTAGATGCTAGGATGTGGGCCATCAGACCCTGGGGACATATCTGTCTTCAATTGCAATAGTTTGTTTTGTACATTTTCCCTATTGATAATGTTTGTTCTAAGTTCCTCCCTTTCTATTACCTGTGCATTGCCTGTTATCATTGGGATGGTATTAATGACCTCCACCATGGAAAATGAAGCAAAATGATGATTTAGCGTTTCCGCCATTTCTGCACTCCCCACTATTAATTCCAAATTATGCAATTTAACCCCCTTCTTCAGGCAGACACCTTCATTGACATCTTCACAGGCTCTGGGCGCAATCTACTAACGTTGTTGCACCCGACTTAATTTGGAATGCTCGTCATGCCTCACGAGACCTAACAAGATCTTGTACAATTTGGATCTCGCCCTCACTGGGCATGACATAGATTTGCATATTCAAGTGAATAGTGAGTCTCACTTGAATATATCTAAGCTGGAGTTACCCTAGGTGTGGGACTGAATGGCCTCTCCTCGGAGACCATCATGTGGCGTCGTTTAGCACTTGACCAGGCATAGTGACACTTGGGGGTGGGGGGGGGGGTCTTCCCGGTGATTGGGGGTCCCCAGGTGGTCGGATTCTGCGCAGGGTGTTACCCTGGCATCCTGATGCCACGTGGCCACCTTGGCACTTCCAGCCTGGTACCCTGGCAGTGCCACTTGGCACCATGCTGGTGCAATCCTGGCAATGCCAGGGTGCCTAGGTGGCACTGCCACATTGGCAGGGGCACTGTCAATGTGCCAGGCAGGCAGTACCAAAATGCCCAGGTGGCATCTTTTCCATGCCAGGGGTCGGGACTGTGTGTGCCTTGCCCTAATGAGGTTGGGTGAGGGGTGTCCTAGAACTCCCTAATTGGTCAGTTGCGGCATTGGTGTGTTCTGACGTGGTTGAGCGGAGCGAGGGTGGAAGGGTCGAGAAAGAAGGGCACCATTTGCACTGGCAAGCTGAGCTTGTTTGTGCAGGAAATGTGTCTAAGTGCAGCCACGGCAGGGCGTCCCTCGCTGAGGTCTGAAAAAGAAGCATTTAATGGCGGATCGTTATTGGCGCTGCAAGCACCAGGAAACACCCCGCTAAACGTGCCCAGAATGGGAATCTTTTTTTCCCATTACATTGCGCCCTCCATCTCTCTTTCATGGTATTCACTGCATGGGAAAATATAGAAAAAGTTAACATTGAGGAATTGCCTCAATCGTTTGCCCATTCACCCCCAACAGCCATGTGTCACCGGACACTAACTCCGGTGCTGTGGATCATATTGCGAACCTTTCCCTCATCATCTCACAGAATGGACAAGACCTCACACAAGCATTAACCCACTCAACTTGACTGAGTGGCCACAACTTTGGCAGCCCTCCTGTCTCCTGAGCTCCTATGTAAGGGGCAGGTATTTTTACATAGATTACATAGAACATACAGTGCAGAAGGAGGCCATTCGGCCCATCGAGTCTGCACCGACCCACTTAAGCCCTCACTTCCACCCTATCCTCGTAACCCAATAACCCATCCTAACCTTTTTGGACACTAAGGGCAATTTGGCAAGGCCAATCCACCTAGCCTGCACATCTTTTGGACTGTGGGAGGAAACCGGAGCACCCGGAGGAAACCCACGCAGACACGGGAAGAACGTGCAGACTCCTCACAGACAGTGGCCCAGCGGGGAATCGAACCTGGGACCCTGGCGCTTTGAAGCTACAGTGCTAACCACTTGTGCTACCGTGCTGCCCCAAGTTACAGTCAAAGGCTCTATTGTGACCCACTCAAGAGGTGGTAGTCCCTGTAAAGATTCACCGACACCCACGCCTGATAGATCTGAGTGCTCTGATTTGGCTGTGTGCGCTTGCTCACTGTCGAGGGGGGTATATTTGCTCAAGCTTTAGGAGAATGGTGAAGAGAAACCAGAGAACTCACAGAATGAGGTGGCCAGCGCGCCAAGGGTTAGCTGCTGAGTGGCAATCAGTGATGAGTTAGTTGGCATAACTGGCTTAGCTGTCGGACTGAGGGAATGTTAATTGACTAGTGGCTGATTGATCTCAACTGCAAAGGGTTGATCATTTCTCTCATGCCTTTCATTTGAGTTCACATAGACAGCCATGAACTCGCAGACAGCTGCGACCACCCCTCCCACCCACATCTGAGTCGGTCCTTCAGTTTATGTGTACTGGACATTCACCCAATTCACTAGCTGAGGTTCCTTATCACAATGTAAGGACTCTCTAAGAGGCAGAGGCTCAGTAGCTAAAGAATGCAGCCTTAGGATGGGGCAGTATAAAATTTGGCTTTTTTTCCTTTCTCGCGCAGTCACCCCCATTCAGGGCCCAATCTTTCCCTGTCTGGCACTGGGGCTAGTCCCCTTGGTACAGTTCCATTACCCCTGCACCTTCAACCCCTGAGCCCACAGATTTCTGGCCCAGTGCACTGACCCCTGCTGTTGCTGGTGCCCCGGATGGGCTATCCCCTCTCTGCCTTGCTAGCTGAATGCCCCACCCCACCACCCCCTCACCAGAGCTGGCTTGCCGGTTGGCCCCCCTCAGCACTTCACTGCTCTCACCTCTGGTCCAGTTGCCGATTCGCCCCCCCTCATTTGTCACCAACTTGCCGGTTCAGCCCCCGCACCCTGAGTTCCTTTGCCAGTTCACCATCTCTGTATTCGAGGCCCTTTGCCAGTTCACCACCCGCGCACCCTGGGGCCCTATTATGAAAGCAGGAAGCAACATGAACCCTCTGCAGCCTGAGGGAACCTCGCTATTAAGAAGTGCAGGCCGAGACTTCCGGTTGCGGCGATGACCAGCTAAGCCGCACGTTTCGGCGGCTCCAGCTTTGACGGACCTTCGGGCTCTTTTTAAGAGCCCCAACAGGAAATCTTTGCGACGAAACCCGGTGTGGGGTGAAGCAACAGGGAGTCCCCCCCAGTGCGAAAGAAAAAGATCGTCGGCGGCGGCCAGATCACAGAGGATCCTCGAGCACAGCGGCAGAGGAAAGAAAGAAACAAGATGGCGTCGGAGGGAGCCCAGGTGACATGGGGACCGGACCAGGATGAATTTCTAAGACGGTGTGTAGAGGTGCTAAAAAAGGAGGTGCTGGCCCCGATGTTACAGGCAATCGAGGGGCAGAAAGAGACACAAAAGGCCCAGGAGATAGAGCTCCGTGTGGTGGAGCAGAAGGTAACTGACAACGAGGACGAGATCCTGGGCCTAGCGGTCAAAATGCAGACGCACGAGGCGCTCCATAAGAAGTGCATCGAAAGAATTGAAGTCCTGGAAAATAGATCAAGGAGAAAGAACCTCCGGATCCTGGGTCTCCCCGAGGGAGTGGAAGGAGCTGACGGCGAGGCTTATGTGAGCACGATGCTACATTCGCTAATGGGAGCTGAGGCCCCCTCGGGCCCCTTGGAAGTGGAAGGGGCCCACCGGGTCCCTGCGAGGAGACCAAAGGCTGGAGAACCACCTAGGGCGATGGTCGTGCGATTTCACCGCTTCAACGACAGAGAGGTTGTTTTGAGCTGGGCCAAGAAGGTACGGAGTAGTAGATGGGAGAATGCGGTGATACGAGTGTATCAGGACTGGAGTGCGGAGGTGGCGAGAAGGAGGGCGAGTTTCAATCGAGCCAAGGAGGTGCTGCATAAGAAGAAAGTAAAGTTCGGGATGCTGCAGCCGGCGCGATTATGGGTCACGTGCCAGGATAGACATTACTATTTTGAAACGTCGGAAGAAGCATGGACCTTCATCCAAAAAGAGAAACTAGACCAGAACTGAGGGACTGATGTTGGAGGGGAAACGACAATGCTGATGTATTGAGGTGTAAATTGGGGCGGGAGGGACACTGAGAAATGTGGGCGCTGGTGGGGGGGAAGAAGAGACTCAGGCGGGGGATGGGGAATGGGAACGGGGCTGTAGGGGGAGCTGCGCCATAGGGGGCGGGATGGTTCTAGAAAGCGTCTGTTTTTTTCTTCCCGCGCCAGAGAGATGATGGCGGGAAGATAGGCTCAAGGAGGATGGGAGTTCCTCACACGGGGGGGGGGGGTCAAGGAGAGAGCGGGAGAAGCCGGGGTCAGTTGAAGTCAGCTGACGTTCGGAAGCAACATGGGGGGAGTAACCATGCTAGATGGGGATCTAGCGGGGGGGGGGGGGATGAGGGGGATGAGTGGGGGGGGGAGGGAGGGGGGACAACTGGGTTGCTGCTGCTGAGATCAAAAGGGAGCCGGTAAGAGAAAAGGTGGTCGAGGCGGGAATGCGCCGCCTAGGGGACGGGTGGGTGCGCGGGACCGGGGCGTGGGACTGGCCCAGAGAGGGTGATGGCTAGTCGACAGGGGAGGGGGGCGGGCAGGCCCCCAGTCCGGCTGATCACGTGGAACGTGAGAGGCCTAAATGGGCCGATTAAGAGGGCCCGAGTGTTCGCGTACTTAAAAGGACTGAAGGCAGACGTGGCCATGCTTCAAGAGACGCATCTGAAGGCGGCAGGCCAGGTTAGGTTAAGGAAAGGATGTGTGGGACAGGTGTTCCACTCAGGGCTGGACGCAAAGAATAGAGGGGTGGCCATATTGGTGGGGAAACGGGTGTCGTTCGAGGCTAGGAACATTGTAGCAAACAGCGGGGGCAGATATGCGATGGTGAGCAGCAGACTGCAGGGAATGGAGGTCGTGCTAGTCAACGTATATGCCCCGAACTGGGATGATGTGGGATTTATTAAGCAGATGCTGGGACGTATCCCGGACCTGGAGGTAGGAAACCTGGTAATGGGGGGGGGGACTTCAACACCGTGCTAGACCCAGGGTTAGATAGATCTAGATCCAGGACCGGAAGAAGACCGGCAGTGGCCAATGTGCTTAGGGGGTTTATGGACCAAATGGGGGGAGTGGATCCGTGGAGATTTGCTAGGCCGCTGGCCAAAGAGTTCTCCTTTTTCTCCCATGTCCATAAGGTATACTCCCGGATAGATTTCTTCGTTTTGGGAAGGTCACTGATTTCGAGGGTGGTAGGAACGGAGTACTCGGCCATATCTGTTTCAGACCATGCCCCACATTGGGTGGATCTGGAACTAGGAGAGGAGCGGGAACAGCGTCCACTCTGGCGACTGGATGTGGGATTATTGGCGGATGAGGGAGTCTGCGGAAGGGTGCAGGGATGTATTGAAAGGTACCTGGAGGCCAATGATGATGGGGAGGTCCGAGTGGGGGTAGTATGGGAAGCGCTGAAGGCGGTGGTCAGGGGAGAGTTGATCTCCATCAGGGCTCACAAGGGGAAAACAGAGGCCAAAGAGAGGGAAAGATTACTGGGGGGGGGGGATTTTGAGTGTGGATAAAAGATATGCGGAGGCCCCGGACGAAGGACTATACAGGGAGAGGCGAAGACTGCAGACAGAGTTTGACCTGCTGACCACAGGGAAGGCAGAGGCACAGTGGAGGAAGGCACAGGGAATGAGATATGAATATGGGGAAAAGGCGAGTCGCTTCGTAAGAGGACAGCGGCGAGGGAAATAGGGGGAGTTCGGGATGAAACGGGAACCACGGTGCGGAGAGCAGGGAAGGTAAATAAGGTGTTTAAGACCTTTTATGAGAGCTTATATAGGTCCCAACCCCCGGAGGGAAAAGAGGGGATGCAGCAGTTTCTGGACCAACTAAGGTTCCCGAGGGTGGAGGAGCAGGAGGTGGCAGGCCTGGGGGCGCCAATTGGGGTGGACGAGTTGACCAAAGGGCTGGGGCACATGCAGGCAGGGAAGGCCCCGGGACCTGACGGGTTCCCGGTGGAATTTTACAGGAAATACGTGGACTTGTTGGCCCCGCTGCTGGTAAGAACCTTTAACGAGGCCAGAGAAGGGGGAACCCTACCCCCGACAATGTCGGAGGCGACGATATCACTAATCCTGAAGCGAGATAAAGACCCGCTGCAATGCGAGTCTTATAGGCCTATCTCGCTCCTGAATGTGGACGCCAAGTTGTTGGCAAAAGTGCTGACAATGAGGATAGAGAATTGTGTCCCGGGGGTGGTGCACAAAGATCAGACAGGGTTCGTAAATGGGAGACAATTGAATGTCAACGTGCGACGGCTATTGGGGGTGATAATGATGCCCCCAGCAGAGGGGGAGGCAGAGATAGTGGCCGCAATGGATGCAGAGAAGGCATTTGATAGGGTAGAGTGGGAGTATTTATGGGAGGTGCTGAGGAGGTTTCATTTCGGGGAGGGGTTTGTCAGCTGGGTTAAACTCCTCTATGGGGCCCCAATGGCAAGGGAAGTCACAAATCGGCAAAGATCGGAGTATTTTCGACTACATAGGGGAACAAGACAGGGGTGCCCTCTGTCCACATTACTGTTCGCGCTGGCAATTGAACCACTGGCCATAGCGCTGAGAGACTCCAGGAAATGGAGAAGGGTGGTTAGAGGGGGAGTGGAACACCGAGTGTCACTCCACGCAGATGACCTACTGCTGTATGTGGCGGATCCAGTGGGGGGATGACAGAGGTTATGCAGATATTGAGGGAGTTTGGAGATTTCTCGGGATATAGGCTTAACATGGGAAAGAGTGAACTTTTCGTGATACACCCTGGGGACCAGAGTAGAGGGATAGATGGCCTGCCGCTAAGGAGAGTGGAAAGAAACTTCCGATACCTGGGGATTCAGATGGCCAGGAGCTGGGGAACCTTACACAGACTCAATCTGACTCGGCTGGTGGAGCAAATGGAAGAGGATTTCAAAAGGTGGGATATGCAGCCGCTGTCACTGGCGGGCAGAGTGCAGACGATTAAGATGATGGTCCTCCCGAGGTTCCTATTTGTGTTTCAATGTCTCCCTATATTGATCACTAAGGCCTTTTTCAAGAAAATAGATAGGAGCATCATGAGCTTCGTGTGGGCAGGGAAGGCCCCGAGGGTAAGGAGGGGGTTCCTGCAACGTAGCAGGGACAGAGGGGGACTGGCGTTGCCGAATTTGGGCGACTATTACTGGGCCGCCAATGTGGCGATGATCCGTAAGTGGATGATAGAGGGAGAGGGGGCGGCGTGGAAAAGGCTGGAGATGACGTCCTGTAAAGGAACGAGCTTAAAAGCGCTGGTGACGGCGCCACTACCACTCTCCCCGAAAAGGTTTACCACGAACCCAGTGGTGGCGGCAACATTAAGTATCTGGGGGCAATGGAGGCGACAGAGGGGTGTGTTGGGAGCCTCGGTGTGGTCACCGATCAGGAACAACCATAGGTTCCAGAGCTGGCACCGGGCAGGAATTAGGAGAGTGGGAGACTTATTTATAGATGGGACGTTTGCGAGCTTGGGAGCGCTAGAGGAAAAGTATGAGCTGCCTCCGGGGAATATCTTTAGGTATATGCAGGTGAGGGCATTCACGAGACAACAGGTGAGGGAATTTCCGCTGCTCCCGACACAGGGGATCCAGGATAGAGTGCTTTCGGGAGTGTGGGTCGGGGAGGGCAAAGTGTCTGAAATATACTGGGAAATGAGAGAAGAGGGGGAGGAGCTGGTAGAAGAACTGAAAGGAAAATGGGAAGAAGAGCTCGGGGAAGAGATTGAGGAGGGTTTGTGGGCTGATGCCCTAAGTAGGGTAAATTCCTCTTCCTCGTGTGCCAGGCTTAGCCTGATCCAATTTAAGGTGCTACATAGAGCACACATAACGGGAGCGAGATTGAGCAGGTTCTTCGGAGTGGAGGACAAATGCGGGAGGTGCGGGGGAAGCCCGGCGAACCACACACATATGTTTTGGTCGTGTCCGGCACTGGAGGGGTATTGGAGGGGAGTGGCGGGAGTGATCTCGAAGGTGGTGAAGGTCCGGGTCAAGCCAAGCTGGGGGTTAGCTATATTTGGGGTAGCGGATGAACCGGGAGTGCAGGAGGCGAAAGAGGCCGATATTGTGGCCTTTGCGTCCCTAGTAGCCTGGCGAAGGATTTTGCTCATGTGGAAGGAAGCGAAACCCCCCGGCGTGGAGGCCTGGATAAACGATATGGCAGGGTTCATAAAACTGGAGCGGGTGAAGTTTGCGCTGAGAGGATCGGCTCAGGGGTTCTCCAGGCGGTGGCAACCGTTCCTCGACTATCTAGCGGAACGTTAGGGGGAAAATAGATAGCCAGCAGCAGCCCAGAAGGGGGGGGGGGAGAGGGGGGGAGGGAAGGGGGGGGGGGGGTAAATTTTTTTTGTTCTAGATGGGGTGAAGGGGCGGGGGAGGAGCACAATTTTGTGTTATTTTGTTAGTTCACTATTTTATTTAAACAATGTTATCTATCAGTTATCATGGGTGAAATTCTCCCGAACCGGCGCGATGTCCGCCGACCGGCGCCCAAAATGGCGCCAATCAGATAGGCATCGCGCCGCCCCAAAGGTGCGGAATGCTCCGCATCTTTGGGGGCCGAGCCCCAACATTGAGGGGCTAGGCCGACGCCGGAGGAATTTCCGCCCTGCCAGCTGGCGGAAACGGCCTTTGTTGCCCCGCCAGTTGGTGCGGAAATGACATCCCCGGGCGGCGCATGCGCGGGAGCGTCAGCGGCCGCTGACAGTTTCCCACGCATGCGCAGTGGGGAGAGTCTCTTTCGCCTCCGCCATGGTGGAGACCGTGGCGGAGGCGGAAGGGAAAGAGTGCCCCCACGGCACAGGCCCGCCCGCGGATCGGTGGGCCCCGATCGCAGGCCAGGCCACCGTGGGGGCACACCCCGGGGCCAGATCGCCCCGCGCCCACCCCAGGACCCCAGAGCCCGCCCACGCCGCCTTGTCCCGCCGTTCAAAAGGTGGTTTAATCCACGCCGGTGGGACAGACAATTTGTCGGCGGGACTTCGGCCCATCCGGGCCGGAGAATCCAGCGGGGGCGGGAATCGGGCCGCGCCGGTTGGCGGGCCCCCACCCCGCTGAATATCCAGTACCGGAGACTTCGGCAACCGGCGGGGGCGGGATACACGGCAGCCCCCGGCGATTCTCCAACCCGGCGGGGGGGGGTCGGAGAATGGCGCCCCTTGTTACCGTTTTTGTTTGAAAACTTTAATAAAATATATATTTTTTAAAAAAGAATTGCAGGCTGGCAGGATTTAAATGCTGCTCACCTTACAAGAATCTGGACCCCCTGGTGAGGCATATTGGGCAGGATTCTCCGCAATTGGCGCGATGTCCGCCAACCGGCGCCAAAAACGGCGCGAATCAGTCCGGCATCGCGCCGCCCCAAAGGTGCGGAATTCGCCGCATCTTGAGGGGCCGAGCCCTCACCTTGAGGGGCTAGGCCGGCGCCGGACTGATTTCCGCCCCTCCAGCTTGCGGGAATGGCCTTTGGTGCCCCGCCAGCTGGCGCGTAAATGACTTTGCCGGGCGGCGCATGCGCGGGGAGCGTCAGCTCACGGCATCCCCGTGCATGCGCAGTGGAGGGGGTCTCTTCCGCCTCCGCCATAGTGGAGACCATGGCGAAGGCGGAAGGAAAAGAGTGCCCCCACGGCACATACCCGCCCACGGATCGGTGGGCCACGATCGCGAGCCAGGCCACCGTGGGGGCACCCCCCGGGGCCAGATCGCCCCGCACCCCCCCAGGACCCCGGAGCCCACCCGCACTGCCGGTAAGATAGGTGGTTTGATTCTCACCGGCGGGACAGGCATTCCAGCAGCGGGACTTCGGCCCATCACGGGCCGGAGAATCGCCGGGGGGGGGGGCCCGCCAACCGGCGTGGCGCGATTCCCACCCCCGCCGAATACCCGGTGCCAGTGAATTTGGCAACCGGCGGGGACGGGATTCACGCCAGCCCCCGGCGATTCTCCGACCCGGCGGGGGGTCATAGAATCCCGCCCCTGGAGACCCACATGCACATTTAATGCTGGCCACCTTCTCATTCAAATTAGTAAGCAGCATACACATATTCCAGGATCATCCAATATTTCCTGCAGCATTGTCTGGACTCCACTGCCAAAATACTGGACAATACAGGAAACAAGCAAAAAAGTTAAATGGCGCTCTGCTACTGTGTCAATCTGATGTCAAGTATTGTGCCTTGGAATTCTGATTCTGCTTATGGATGCAGAAAACCCGCAGTGAAATTCTGTTATAATTAAACAAAGAGTTTGGAATTAGACCTCACTTCCTGCTGTTTTAAGCGTGTATAATGGGCAGCACAGGAATCGATTCCAGGAGCCGATGCTACTCAAAAGACAAGCATTTGATATTAATTTCTTCTCATAGGTGAACTTTCTGTGGCAGCATGAAAGGAATCACCAACTCACCTGAATAATGGTAATGAAGCCTGTGGGTTAGGTTTCAGGCTGACGCTGGGTTGCCTGGTTTGAGATGCGTGATACGGTCAGTCACTGCCCTCTTGCCCGAAACTGGCCGCTGACAAATTTGCTGACAAAATGGGGAAAATTTACAATGTCCTGGTTGTGTAATGGTATCAGTACAGTGCGTGACTTGATAGATTACCACTACATTTAGATTGAACCAACTGCTAAATCAAGCTGTCAGCAAGATTAGGGTTTTAAAATCAAAACCACTGCAACTTATTTTATTTTGAATCTTCTGTCCCAGTTTTTCTGACCAGCAAAAGATTCCAGTTCTCTAAATATTGTTTCCTACTTTTAGTTTCACAAACAGCTGCACAACCGGATGTGTTGTTTCGGAATTCTGCAGGATTTGATCCATCTGGTAGTCACTGGGTCACAGCTCAGTACAGTGTCATGTGAGAGATTCCTGATTCCTTTTTGTCATTTGTTTATGTGAACATGCGGGCTAATGTTTGGGGTTTGGTGGGAAGATGGGATCGTTGTTATTGATATGGGGATTGATATATTTGTTACTGATTATTGTTTATTGTTGGTGGGTGTAAATGTGTGAGAAAATGTGAAAAAGGAGGAGAATAAAGATATATATTTAAAAAAACAAATAAGTGTTTAAGAAATGTACCTTCAAGAAATGGGTGTTTATCAGTGATGTCAGAGTGTGGGTGGAGCTGGGCTGTCTGTCAGCTTTTTACTTTTGTTTTAGGCTGTTTGCTGCAGGGTGTGTTTTCATTTTGTTTTCAGAGCTGGATAGCTGCAGTCACAGCCAGAAGGGGTTTTAGTCTCTCTCCCTGTAATCTAAAGACTGTGAATCGATCCTTTGGTGATTTAAAACTAATAACTGCAGCCAGTCGTGACTTTAACCTGATGTGCTTCTGTTAAAAGTTATTTTTTAAGTCTCCTAGATGTTAAAAGGACAGCTTAAGGATTACTTAGTGTTGTATTCTTTGGGGGTTGTATTTGAATTAATGGTTGCTAAGATGTTTACTGTATGTTTTAAAAAGGTTAACTTGAGTTCATAGAATAAACATTATTTTGCTTTAAAAAATACTTTTCCATTTCTGCTGTACCACACCTGTAGAGTGGGCCGCGTGCTCCCCATACCACAATCGAGTAAAAGTTGTGGGTCAGTTGAACTCCATGATACACTTTGGGGTTCTCTAAACCCTAGCCCATAACAAATACTAATGCAAAATTCTGCAGGTGATGTTTACTTCAGCAAAGAATAGCAGCAAAAAGATAATAAATTTGTTACTATGTGAAACCTCAGCGTACAACCCTGAATGCTGAAAGGACAAATATATCCTTGCAACTGCTAAGAGATGCTCACGGCAATTTTTTAATATTCAAACTTCACCCCACCCCCTTTCTACGGTTTATGTTTCCCCATTTGCTCTTCCCTTAATTAGGAGGGTGGGGTGGTTTGACTCATTGACATGTCCCGAGTTACTATCGAAATCCACTCTGTCATCAGTTGACAGGAAGTTCCATTTTGTGGGTGGATCAGGGTTTCCTCTTCCTCCATCCCAATGGATAGAATCAATTGCAGTCTTGCAATAAACTATGAAGTAGCCTGCATTAGAATGACTGAAAGGCATCCACTGAGGATACCTCAGTGGAATGGTAGGCAAATGTGATGTTTAACTTTTCAACCTTCTGCTTTGAACTCACTTCCTCAGGTCCTTGGCTTCTCAGACACCATCCACTTCTTTTGAAATACGGCTTGCTCGATAAAGGCAATGATTTTCTATTAGCCTACACAATTCCCCCTTTATGTATGTTGAAAGTAAGGTTTGAATATTGAAGCAGACTTACATCAGTGTGAATGGGATTGTTCAAATCTGAAGCTTAAATCGGTGCAGATCTGTCCCAGTTACAGACCTAAATTCTTACTGTGCACTTGCACAGAGACAATCTATTTAGCAGCTGTTTTTATTGAATTCACGCCAATAGTTGCCCATTCAGCCTGAGTTTTGTAAGTGATCTCTGAGTAAATACTGGCAGCTGGAATGAAGGGAAAAGTTTTGAGATGACGGAGTAATAGAGATTGTTGGTGTGGTAATGTGGTGTAAATCAGTAGTTAGAGGAGCGTTGGTCTTACACTCACGTTAACCTTCTATTGTGACCCTGCTATGCTGTTCCAGATTAAGCCCTCCTGCGTATAGGGGATTAGAGATTTTAAGGGTCAGACCATACTATCATTTAATTATAACAAGTCAAATTAATAAGACACTTGAGGAGAGAAGCGAGAGCCGGATTTCACAATGGAGTAGATTTTTGTTTTCACTGTGTGAGCAACAACTTGACAGAGCAGAGTCATTTACAACACTCTGGTATAGTGCACGCTCGATTCCAGCCCGACAGTCCCTGGAGTCCCAAAAAACGTGAATTAACCAACAATTCATATAACATTTCTGAGATCCTTTGCCCTTGACTGCTTCAATGATTTACAGATACTAGATTTGTAAGTGAAACACAACAATTGTTTATTTATAACAGAAAATAGAGAAAAGACATGCAATACTTATAATAGAATAATGGCTAGCTAATCTACTACTCTCCCCTTTTACTGTCCCACCCGCTACACAAACACACACAAGACAGACACTCACAGAGGGAGAAGGAGGGGTAAAAATAATAAGAGGATTAATATGAAATGCAAGTTGAGTGTCTTGGCTTCGGATATTGAAGTCGTTGCAGCAGCAGGCTGACTTCCCAGTACGCGGAGTGATTGGAACCACCGGTTGGATTGTGAACAAAGATATTCTGGCAGTAGCATTCAGCCAGAACTCCCAGATGTAGTATTCCCACATAGCCTCAGCCCTGAGTAATTCTTATTTGTTTCCAACTCTGCCGGAATGACCACCAGCCTTTCTGAGACAAAAACAGAGTTCCTCACACAAGACTTTAAAATGGTTTCTAAACCACTGACCCTGCTTTGAGCTGGTGGCTTGTCTGGATTTCCTTCGCATTATCTTTGTTTCTCCTCAAACCCAGTTCTCATCTTGGGCTTTACTCTTACTTTATTTTTAGACTCACTGGAATTTACTGAGGAGAAAACCGAGTCTCCAACCGAGTGTTTGAGAGAGGTTTACCCTTTCAGCGAGAGCGAAAATTAAAAGAGTCGCCTTCACCTGAGTACAAATTGAAACTAAAACTGGAAACAATCTCAAAGAGGAAGGAACATTCCAGAGAAAAACCTGACCAATCAACACGATAAATAATAATAATAAATAAATAAATAATGATAAAGATAGATAGTTTTTTGAAGAATAAAGGGATTAAGGGTTAGGGTGTTCGGGCCGGAAAGTGGAGCTGAGTCAACAAAAGATCAGCCATGATCTCATTGAATGGTGGAGCAGGCTCGAGGGGCCAGATGGCCTACTCCTGCTTCTAGTTCTTATGTTCTTATGTAACCTTTATTGTCACAAATAGGCTTACATTAACACTGCATGAAGTTACTGTGAAAAGCCCCTAGTCGCCACATTCCGGCACCTGTTCGGGTACACAGAAATAAGGCCCGGCATTTGAAAAGTCTATTGGCCGACAACCAAGTCCAGCAAGATGTACCATTATTGATGTCAGACCAAATAGCACATCCTGCTGGAGGTTCTTTGTTTTTACAATTAAAGGCGTAGTCCATCTTAAAGGCATATGTGCGACTAATTGTCCGGGTACAGAAATTGAAATAGCGGAATGATAGAAATTAAAAGGAAAAAGCAAGGTACAGACATGGATTAACAGGAGGATCTTTACAGAGTGTCGACTATTTATAAAACTCACCCATTTTTTATAAATTTGTTCTCCATTCTTTTGTCTACTCTACAAAGCAACACCTAGATTTGGTGAGATTGTATCCCAGGTCGTTTAACCTGGTGATCTGTCAACCAGGTGATATGCAGAATGGGTTGACCTGTTAAATCCGCAGAACTGACTCAAAGCACTGTCAAACAAATGTCATACCCTCTTTCATGACTGTCTTACTCCTGCTCGGCAATATTTTCAAATACATAGGCCAAAGTTTTCCGGCCCTTACCGGTGGCGGCAGAGGGTGTGGGGCATACAAAACCCTGTAGACATCGGCGGGACCGGAAGATCCTGCCATCAGCCAATGGCGGGCCGCCTCTGCAGCTGGAAAATACACCAAGCGGGGAGGGGGGAAATCCCAGCCATTGAATTACATGTCGAACATGGCACAGAAACAGGTCATTCAACCCAACCAGTCCAAGCTACCATTTATGCTCTACTCAAGCTTTCCTCATCTTTCCTCATCTAACTCTAATAGCATACTAATTTATTTGCTTCTCCCTCGCATGCTTATCTAACATCCTCTTAAACACATCTTTTTTCTATTCACTTGTCCCCTTTAATTGTTTAGCACAGGGCTAAATAGCTGGCTTTTAAAGCAGACCAAGACAGGCCAGCAGCACGGTTCAATTCCCGTACCAGCCTCCCCGAACAGGCGCTGGAATGTGGCGACTGGGGCCTTTTCACAGTAACTTCATTTGAAGCCTACTTGTGACAAAAAGCGATTTTCATTTCATTTTATTTTTCATTTTAACTCAAAAGAATATGCACTATTCACCTCAACTGTTCTCTGTGCTCACCAGTTCCACATCCTCAGCCACTCTTTGTGAAGAATTTTCTTCTGAATTCCATTTTATTTTTGGAAACTATCTTATACTGATGGAATCTAGTTCCCACAAGTCAAAACACTCTCGGCGGAATCTTCTGAAATCCACTCTCTAAGTGCTGGCTCTGCCGAAAAGGCTGGCGAGCAGCTCCCTACCTGCACAGCTATCTTTTCGCACCAGATTCCGGCACTTAGAGTAAAAAAGAACCCTTCTGACATCTCTGATGGCATCACGCTGGCAGAGCGAGGCTTCAGAGATCAAGGGTGCCCTAATCAGCGAGTGACAAAAAAAATCTCCTGCCCCCACGGAAACAGGGAATCCCCCACTCCCACAAGGGCAACTCCACCCCTCACATATACAGGAAACCACCCAAACTACGCACGGATAAGAACAAAGAACAAAGAAAAGTACCGCAGAGGAACAGGCCCTTCGGCCTCCAAGCCTGTGCTGATCATGATGTCCTGACTAAAAAAAATACCTACTGGCCTTACTCGGTCCGTACCCTGCTATTTCCTCCCTATTCATGTACCCATCCAGATGCCTCTTAAATGTTGCTAATGTGCCTTTTTCCACCACATCCACTGGCAGCGCGTTCCAGGCACCCACCACTCTCTGCATGAAAAACGTACCCTGCACAGCTCCCTTAATATTTCCCCCCATATACCGGTGCAACGTCCTCCCCAGACGGATAAAGGAAACCCACCCCCACAAGCACCAGGCCAACAGCCACTCACAGTAAAGGGAACCCCCCTGAAATAGAGCTCTCCAGAGGGCGTGCCCCTGTAACTACCAGGTGTGCACTTCCAGGGTGTCTGGGCTGTACCAGTTTCTGTGGGAATGATGGCAGACAGAGGTGTAAGTAGGTAGATGAGGATGCTGAACAATGGAAGGTAGAAGGAATACGCTGGGGAGTGAAGCTGAACCGACAAGGTTGCATGAAATGCTCACAAACAAGGGAGTCAAAGGGATACCACATCACTTACTGGAAGAGGATGGCAAGACTTCAGATGGAGTGGGTAGAAGTCCAAGTGGGACATGGGCACCTCATAGTTAATGGGCTTGGGAGGAGGATGGTTGAATTGAGGTGCAGGCTTCTTCTTGAGTCTGCTAGCCTTTTGCTTACATGTTCTGGTCACCCTGCATGGTCTCAGGAGTTCAGGTGGGTTGGAGAATGTGATATGAGTGTGCTGCACTGGAGTTTACATTTGGCGTGTGCACCTTCAAACCCGCGAGCTGACATTGGCAGGATGAATCAGCTGCCAGCCAGCTAAGTAATCCAGGGGAGAACTCGTCTGTGCATAATTAATGAACTTCCAAGTGCAGAATCTGGCATGGGATCCTCCCATTCTGACCAGTGGGAAAGCCACTGCAGGAGTCGCAAGCCACTGTAATTAGTCTGAAAATGGAGACTTCTGTCCTCTCTCTCTGTCTATTCTAACTTTTATCATTTTAAATACCTCCTATTCAGTCACCCATCAGCCCTCTCCCTTCAAGAGAAGACACTCAGTCTGTTCATCCTTTTGCGTACTCACTGAATTAGGAATCCAGAGACCCAGGGTAATGGGGATATGGGTTTGAATCCCAACAGGGCAGATGGTGGAATTTGAATTCAATGAAATATCTGGAATTAAAAGTCTAATGACTACATTGCCGATTGTTGTAAAAACCCATCTGGTTCACTAATGTCCTTTAGGGGAAGGAAATCTGCAGTCCCTATCTGGCCTGGCCTACATGCAATAAATGCTGGCCCGGCCAGTGACGCCCACATCCCATGAACGAATAAAGAAAAAAAAAAATCCCAATGCAACTTTCAGGTACCTGTGGGCAGAATATGGCAGATAAACTCTGCCCATTGGTAATTACATTGCACAGCAATATTCAACTTTGATCCAGTCAGAATATCTTAAAGGGACCACGGGTCACTCAAAGACAGGTATGTTAAGTACTTCCATTGATTTTTGTGGGTCAGGTGAGCTGACAGGTGCAGTTAAAAGTAGAAATGAATAGTTTTAGCATGTCATTTGATAAATCCTATGAAATATTCAAATTGCTCCATTGGATCCTATTTATTTTCATTATTGAATTGGAAGTTATTTTTATTTCAAATATGCCTAATGCAAGAGTGCATTCAGTTGCATGTACAGACAAACACATAAATAACTGAAGTAATAAGTTTCAGAAAGACCTTGAAATATCCAAGAATTTCCAGGTATTGATATATTTATATCTAACATGCTTTCCACTCCACCCACCTTGGAATTAGCAATCTCATTACTGTTTGAACATCAGTAGATTGCAGTCAATTTCAATCCACTCAACACATTACACTTTGGAGTATGAGGTCAAGATGTTGCCAATTTCTCCCTATTATTTTATTACCGCATTGGACAGCCAGACTTGCACTTGAGTCTCCCACCTGTATCTTTTGGTGAAAAACAATAAAAGTAACATTTAGAAATAATTCACATGTAAATGGTACAATCTGTTGTTTCATATACAGATGATCCAAAGTTTGCTAAATGTGCCAAATGCAAATGGCAAAATTAACTTCCTATTTAATATTTTACTTCCCACAAGGTTATTGAGTCGGAAGTGAAATAAGTAACTGCACGATTCTTTTTACTGGATTTTATTCCTGAGAGAAAAAAATCTTAAAAAGGATGTAATATGATGCCATTCTGCCATTAACCTATTTTTATGAAAGCCATTTTCCAATTCCTTGCTGTAAGATATTATTGGATTGCTGATTTTCTTTTGTTTCTCATAATCTTCATTATGGTGGCAAGAAATTGGCTAAGAACATTGTATTATTTATTTCAATTGTTACATTTTATTTTTCACTGAAGTTTTATTTAGTTCAGAAATTGAGAGTCATTAATGCTGGACAATCAAACATTTTTAGCTCTCAGCATTGATGTTAGCCAACACATGGATCTGAACATTCCAAGTTGAGGCCAAGGCTCCATGTACTTTGCAACAGTGTCATGATAGGGAGACATTAGGAACGTGGGTCCAGAAATGGGGTCCAAGATGTAGAAGGCTATTTAGTGGTTAGCAGACTGAGGGAAAAGACTGCTAGCAGCAGAGTCAGAGGGATACACACAGAGCCTGAGTTACCTTGTCCCATTCAGACTTAACCTCACTAGTGGGAATGCACAAGATGCCTCGGTTCAGCCAGGATGATCCACTCAAGATCTATTGTCATTTGGGACAACGTTGTTTGATCAGTCATCAGCCCATCACAGAGTCTGATGACCTAATTGTCGTCAATGGAAGGTTAGTTGCATATGAATGGCATAGCTCTGTTCTTTTGTATAAACGAGAGTGGCAATTAGCCAAGATAACTTGTCAGCCATGGTTGAGCACCTCGACAGCATGTCCCAGTCACTGGAGGACATGACCCAATACCAAGCAGACTTTGATGATGCGCTGCAGGACATATCCTGGTCTCATGTGGACATTGCCGAAGCCCTCTAAAGCAGATCCCGGTCGCTAGAGGAGGTTACCTAGTCCCATGTGGGCATGGCCGAGGCACAGCAGGACATGACCTAGTCTCAGGTGGGCATGGCCGAGGTGCTGCAGAGCAAGTCCCAGTCACCGAGGAGCATCGCTGAGGGCATCAACACTGTGCTGCTGACATTGAGGAGCCACCAGGGCTGGCAAAGTCAGATGGCGTAGGGGCAGCCGGGGCTCTATCCAGCTGCCCCTTCATCATGACGTGAAACCCTGGGGCCTACGGGCAACGGCCGTGAGCAGAGGGTTTTAAGTGCCAACTGGAGCCACCTTAGGAAGCGGTGACAGCGGCCACCCGCTACCCCGAGACCCACCACCTGACAACGACACGTCTCGGAGCTAGCACTTGGAACAGGGCAGACCTGCGAGGCATGTGCCGCTGCCAAGTAGCCCTCATGTGTCAATTAATAGAAATCATTGACCCCAAGCAATATGATAGCTCTGACACATTCTTGTGGGCAGCACGATAGCACAGTGGTTAGCACAGTTGCTTCACAGCTCCAGGGTCCCAGGTTCGATTCCCGACTTGGGTCACTGTCTGTGCGGAGTCTGCACGTTCTCCCCATCTCTGCATGGGCTTCCTCCGGGTGCTCCGGTTTCCTCCCACAGTCCAAAGATGTGCAGGTTAGGTGGATTGGCCATGATAAATTTCCCTTAGTGTCCAAAAAAGGTTAGCTGGGGTTACTCGGTTACAGGGATAGGTTGGAGGTGTGTGCTTAGATAGGGTGCTCTTTCCAAGAGCTGGTGCAGACTCGATGGGCCGAGTGGCCTCCTTCTGCACTGTAAATTCTATGATTCTATGATTCAGGCAGGGGTCGGACTATCATATCGATTGAGGAGCATAGGCTCTCAACTCTCAGCGGGTTATCATTAATAATGACTTGGTGACAGTGCTGACAGAGTCTCATCACCCTGGAGTTATATTACACAGATCCTGGGAGGGTGAAAAATAGTTGGACGAGGCAGGAAGGGTGAAGGGGTGTGGTGAAATGGGGGCAGGGAGAAGGCTAAGTGATGGGGGGGCCGGGAGGGGGTTGGGGAGAGGGGGAATGACGGACAAGGCCACATCCTATGTGAAGCGGATGAGGATGTTGGCCTCACTGGCCCTCCAGGCTTGCCAGATCCTCGCCGCTGCCACCTGCCCTCCATGCTCCGCTGGTCCTGCAGGTCCTCCCGGGCTCGTCCTCCAGCCCCTCCTGGTCCAGCGCCTCCTTGTCGGATGTGAACAGCATGTCACCCCGCTGCTGTGCCAGGTTGTGGAGGACACAGCAGACCACCACAAAGAGGGCAATCTTCTCGGTGGTGTACTGTAGTACACCACCAGAGCAGTCGAGGCATCAGAACGTCATTTTGAGGAATCCGATGCACCGCTCAATGACAGCCTGGGTGGCTGCATGAACCTCGTAATATCTGGACTCCACACCGGACACCGGACTCCGTACTGGCATCATTAGCCAAGTCCTCAGTGGATACCCCTTATCCCCCAAAAGCCAACTGGCCATCCTGGGTGGCCCACGAAGAGGCCGGGGATGTCCGACTACCCCAGGATGTAGCTGTCGTGCACATGTCCTGGGAGGCGTGCCCACCCATGTGCATGATCTTCATGTGGTCGTTGCACATGACCTGGACATTCAGGGAGTGGAACCCCTTCCAGTTGATGTAGGGCACATGCGTGCCATCTATTGGCCCCTGGACCTGGAGCATCCCATCAATGGCAGAGAATCCTACTGCTGGGCATCCTGTTGGGTTTAGCCCATACAAAGTTCATATAGTTAGCTGCCCGGGCAAACAGGGCGTCCAGCACCCCAGGGATGCACTTGTGGACTGAAGCTTGTGAGATGCCGCACAAGTCCCCGCTTGAGCCCTGGAATGATCTTGAGGTTTAGAAGTTCAGTGCTGCGCTATCCTTGATGGCCACCAGGCGCTGGTATCAGCCTCCTCCACATGTGCCGCACCATCCTGCAGTACATGCTGTCTGTCATCTGTTTGAAAGACCGCGACGCCTGTACACCTTGGGATGTCGTGGGCCCCCTCCTCTGGGTCCCTCCCTGGCCTGATGGTCAGCCGGGAGCTCAGGGTGTGGGGTAGGGCCATGCACAGGGGCCGCCGCATTTTCCGGTGTCTGGCTGCCTGACCTGCCAGCAGCACCACTAGGGCAGCTTCCGCAGGGTCCAAGATGTCATCCCTACCATGTAATATCTGTGAGGAATTGGGAAAGGGTATGAGACTGCCAACTAGGGGTGTCTTCCACACCGGGACCCTCTATTCCTCCATTGCTCCCTCCCCCTTCCCGCCCATTCCCCCATTGCTCCACCCTCCATCAACACGCTTGCCCACACTTCCATGACCATAGGGGGTGCCCCTGGTCACCGGACCCCAGACCTGTACCCCAGACACTTGCATGTAATGTTACCTTGACCAGGCACTGGTCCCTTCCCAGTGCACACGGCCACACTCTGGTCGCGAAAATGTCCTCGGTGCTGGAGCCCAGTCCCTGGCTGATCGGATGTTGGCTGCTGCGACCGTGGTATTGCTTCCTGCAGTGCTCAGGCAGAATTGCCAGGTCTGATTTGGATGTCAGGCAATAACCCCAACATGCTACATGGCACGCCTACCCACAGGTATTCACTTATGTGTGAAGTACAAGAATAAGAACAATACAGCACAGGAACAGGCCCTTCAGCCCTCCAGGCCTGCGCCGACCATGGTACCTGCCTAAACTAAAACCGTATGCACTGACGGAGTCCGTATCCTTCCATTCCCACCTGATTTTTTTTTTTTTTTTTTTTTTTGCACTGAGTGCTGAATTTGGTGCATTTTGAGTGCTATAGTAAGAGTTTGGTGACCGAGGGAGTTAGGTGAGGAGGGAGTAAGGTGCTCCTTTCATTTTGTTTCCGACATTTCCGCAAAGAGTGCAAAGAGAGCCAGGAGTTTACAGAAAGTGTAGCTGACTGGGAGCAGAGTCGGAGGGCGGAGATCTAGTTAGTCCACAGGGCAGCTATATTCTGTCAGGTAAGAAGGGATGGAGGCTAGGCCAGTTGCATGCTCCTCCTGTAGGATGTGGGTGGTGAGGGATACCACCGGTGTCCCCGCTGACTATACCTGCGGGAAGTGCACCCAACTTCAGCTCCTCAAAGACCGTGTTAGGGAACTAGAGCTGAAGCTGGATGAACTTCGGATCATCCGGGAGGCAGAGGGGGTGATTGAGAAGAGTTACAAGGAGGTAACCACACCCAAGGTACAGGACAAGAATAGCTGGGTTACAGTCAGGGGGAGAAAAACAAACAGGCAGACAGTGCAGGGATCCCTCGTGGCTGTTCCCCTTCAAAACAAGTATACCGTTTTGGATGCTGTTGGGGGGGGTGACCTACCGGGGGAAGGCCCTAGCGGCCAGGTCTCTGGCACTGATTCTGGCTCTGGGGCTCAGAAGGGAAGGGGGGAGAATAGAAAAGCAATAGTTGTAGGAGATTCAATGGTTAGGGGAATAGATAGGAGATTCTGTGGTCGCGAGCGAGACTCCCGGAAGGTATGTTGCCTCCCGGGTGCCAGGGCCAGGGATGTCTCGGATCGTGTCTTCAGGATCCTTCAGGGGGAGGGTGAGCAGCCAGAAGTTGTGGTGCACATTGGTACCAACGACATAGGTAGGAAAAGGGGTGTGGAGGTAATAAACAAGTTTAGGGAGTTAGGCTGGAAGTTAAAAGCCAGGACAGACAGAGTTGTCATCTCTGGTTTGTTGCCGGTGCCACGTGATAGCGAGGCTAGGAATAGGGAGAGAGTGCAGTTGAACACGTGGCTGCAGGAATGGTGTAGGAGGGAGGGCTTCAGGTATTTGGATAATTGGAGCGCATTCTGGGGAAGGTGGGGCCTGTACAAGCAGGACGGGTTGCATCTGAACCAGAGGGGCACCAATATCCTGGGAGGGAGGTTTTCTAGTACTCTTCGGGAGGGTTTAAACTAATTTGGCAGGGGAATGGGAACCGGATTTGTAGTCCAGCAACTAAGGTAGCCGATATTCAGGACGCCAAAGCATGTAGTGAGGCAGTGGGGAAGGGAACACTGACAAAGGAGAGTACTTGCAGGCACGGAGATGGGTTGAAGTGTGTATACTTCAACGCAAGAAGCATCAGGAATAAGGTGGGTGAACTTAAGGCATGGATCGGTACTTGGGACTACGATGTGGTGGCCATCACGGAAACTTGGATAGAAGAGGGGCAGAAATGGTTGTTGGAGGTCCCTGGTTATAGATGTTTCAATAAGATTAGGGAGGGTGGTAAAAGAGGTGGGGGGGTGGCATTATTAATTAGAGATAGTATAACAGCTGCAGAAAGGCAGTTCGAGGAGTATCACCCTATTGAGGTAGTATGGGTTGAAGTCAGAAATAGGAAAGGAGCAGTCACCTTGTTAGGAGTTTTCTATAGGCCCCCCAATAGTAGCAGAGATGTGGAGGAACAGATTGGGAAACAGATTTTGGAAAGGTGCAGAAGTCATAGGGTAGTAGTCATGGGCGACTTTAACTTCCCAAATATTGAGTGGAAACTCTTTAGATCAAATAGTTTGGATGGGGTGGTGTTTGTGCAGTGTGTCCAGGAAGCTTTTCTAACACAGTATGTAGATTGTCCAACCAGAGGAGGGGCAATATTGGATTTAGTACTGGGTAATGAACCAGGGCAAGTGATAGATTTGTTAGTGGGGGAGCATTTTGGAGATAGTGACCACAATTCTGGACTTTCACTTTAGTAATGGAGAGGGATAGGTACGTGCAACAGGGCAAGGTTTACAATTGGGGGAAGGGTAAATACGATGTTGTCAGACAAGAATTGAAGTGCATAAGTTGGGAACATAGGCTGGCAGGGAAGGACACAAGTGAAATGTGGAACTTGTTCAAGGAACAGGTGCTACGTGTCCTTGATATGTATGTCCCTGTCAGGCAGGGAAGAGATGGTCGAGTGAGGGAACCATGGTTGACAAGACAGGTTGAATGTCTTGTTAGGGGCAGCACGGTAGCATTGTGGATAGCACAATTGCTTCATAGCTCCAGGGTCCCAAGTTCGATTCCCGGCTTGGGTCACTGTCTGTGCGGAGTCTGCACATCCTCCCCGTGTGTGCGTGGGTTTCCTCCGGGGGCTCCGGTTTCCTCCCACAGTCCAAAGATGTGCATGTTAGGTGGATTGGCCATGATAAATTGCCCTTAGTGTCCAAAATTGCCCTTAGTGTTGGGTGGGGTTACTGGGTTATGGGGATTGGGTGGAGGTGTTAACCTTGGGTAGGGTGCTCTTTCCAAGAGCCGGTGCAGACTCGATGGGCCGAATGCCTCCTTCTGCACTGTAAATTCTATGTCTTAAGAGGAAAAAGGAGACTTATGTAAGGCTGAGGAAACAAGGTTCAGACAGGGCATTGGAGGGATACTAGATAGCCAGGAGGGAACTGAAGAAAGGGATTAGGAGAGCTAAGAGAGGGCATGAACAATCTTTGGCGGGTAGGATCAAGGAAAACCCCAAGGCCTTTTACACATATGTGAGAAATATGAGAATGACTAGAGCGAGGGTAGGTCCGATCAAGGACAGTAGCGGGAGATTGTGTATTGAGTCTGAAGAGATAGGAGAGGTCATGAACGAGTACTTTTCTTCTGTATTTACAAATGAGAAGGGCGATATTGTTGGAGAGGACAGTGTGAAACAGATTGGTAAGCTCCAGGAAATACTTGTTAGGAAGGAAGATGTGTTGGGCATTTTGAAAAACTTGAGGATAGACAAGTCCCCCGGGCCTGACGGCATATATCCAAGGATTCGATGGGAAGCAAGAGATGAAATTGCAGAGCCGTTGGCAATGATCTTTTCGTCCTCACTGTCAACAGGGGTGGTACCAGGGGATTGGAGAGTGGCGAATGTCGTGCCCCTGTTCAAAAAAGGGACTAGGGATAACCCTGGGAATTACAGGCCAGTTAGTCTTACTTCGGTGGTAGGCAAAGTAATGGAAAGGGTACTGTAGGATAGCATTTCTGAGCATCTGGAAAGACACTGCTTGATTAGGGATAGTCAGCACGGATTTGTGAGGGGTAGGTCTTGCCTTACAAGTCTTATTGAATTCTTTGAAGAGGTGACCAAGCATGTGGATGAAGGTAAAGCAGTGGATGTAGTGTACATGGATTTTAGTAAGGCATTTGATAAGGTTCCCCATGGTAGGCTTAAGCAGAAAGTAAGGAGGCATAGGATAGTGGGAAATTTGGCCAGTTGGATAACGAACTGGCTAACCGAGAGAAGTCAGAGAGTGGTGGTGGATGGTAAATATTCAGCCTGGATCCCAGTTACCAGTGGCGTACCGCAGGGATCAGTTCTGGGTCCTCTGCTGTTTGTGATTTTCATTAATGACTTGGATGAGGGAGTTGAAGGGTGGGTCAGTAAATTTGCAGACGATACGAAGATTGGTGGAGTTGTGGATAGTGAGGAGGGCTGTTGTCAGCTGCAAAGAGACATAGATAGGATGCAGAGCTGGGCTGAGAAGTGGCAGATGGAGTTTAACCCTGAAAAGTATGAGGTTGTCCATTTTGGAAGGACAAATATGAATGCGGAATACAGGGTTAACGGTAGAGTTCTTGGCAATGTGGAGGAGCAGAGAGATCTTGGGGTCTATGTTCATACATCTTTGAAAGTTGCCACTCAAGTGGATAGAGCTTTGAAGAAGGCCTATGGTGTGCTCGCGTTCATTAACAGAGGGATTGAATTTAAGAGCCGTGAGGTGATGATGCAGCTGTACAAAACTTTGGTAAGGCCACATTTGGAGTACTGTGTACAGTTCTGGTCGCCTCATTTTAGGAAGGATGTGGAAGCTTTGGAAAAGGTGCAAAGAAGATTTACCAGGATGTTGCCTGGAATGGAGAGTAGGTCTTACGAGGAAAGGTTGAGGGTGCTAGGCCTTTTCTCATTAGAACGGAGAAGGATGAGGGGCGACTTGATAGAGGTTTATAAGATGATCAGGGGAATAGATAGAGTAGACAGTCAGAGACTTTTTCCCCGGGTGGAACAAACCATTACAAGGGGACATAAATTTAAGGTGAAAGGTGGAAGATATAGGAGGGATATCAGAGGTAGGTTCTTTACCCAGAGAGTAGTGGGGGCATGGAATGCACTGCCTGTGGAAGTAGTTGAGTCGGAAACATTAGGGACCTTCAAACAGCTATTGGATAGGTACATGGATTACGGTAAAATGATATAGTGTAGATTTATTTGTTCTTAAGGGCAGCACGGTAGCATTGTAGATAGCACAATGCTTCACAGCTCCAGGGTCCCAGGTTCGATTCCGGCTTGGGTCATTGTCTGTGCGGAGTCTGCATGTCCTCCCCGTGTCTGCGTGGGTTTCCTCCGGGTGCTCCGGTTTCCTCCCACAGTCCAAAGATGTGCAGTTTAGGTGAATTGGCCAATGATAAATTGCCCTTAATGTCCAAAATTGCCCTTGGTGTTGGGTGGAGGTGTTGAGTTTGGGTAGGGTGCTCTTTCCAGGAGCCGGTGCAGACTCAAAGGGGCGAATGGCCTCCTTCTGCACTGTAAATTCAATGATAATCTATGATTAATCTAGGACAAAGGTTCGGCACAACATCGTGGGCCGAAGGGCCTGTTCTGTGCTGTATTTTCTATGTTCTATGTTCTATGTCCCTTAAAGGCCACTATCATACTTGCCCGCACCACCTCCCCAGGCAGCGCATTCCATATATTTACCACACTCTGTGTAAAAAGACCTGGCTCGCACATCTGTTCTAAACTTTTTCACACACTTTAAACCTTTGACCCCCCTAGTACTTGACTCTCCTACCCTAGGAAAGAGCATCTGACTATCCACTCTGTCCATGCCACTCATAGTCTTGTAGACCTCTATCAGGTCGCCTCTCAACCTCCGTCATTCCAGTGAGAACAGACCGTGTTTATCTAACCTCTCCTCATAGCTAATGCCCTCCATACCAGGCAACATCCCAGAGAACCCTTCTGTACCCTCTCCAAAGCATCCACGTCCTTGTGGCAGTGTGGCAGCCAGAATTGTACACAATATTCCAAATGAGGCCTAACTAAGGTCCTGTACAGCTGCAACATGACTTGCCAATTTTCATATTTAATGCCCTGAACGATGAAGGCCAGCGTGCCGTATGCCTTCTTGACCACTTTATCCACATACGTTGTCACTTTCAGTGATCAGTAGACATGCACGCCCAAATCTCTCTGCCTGAAAGTGCTCACTTAATTGCGATTGCCAATTCCCAATTAGCAAGAGCCTTCAGCCGCATGGCCAGAGGCCTCCTTGGTCAGTGGGAGTTATGGATGGTCAGTGGGGCAGGCGGGTTGGGTTTGCCCCTGGAATGGGACCACATGAACCAGGTGGTGGAATGGCGGAGCCGCAGGTGTTAAGACACCCATCTCCCCGTGCACCCCCAGCCTAGCCCAGGCCCAGGGATTACCCCCACCACCCCCGCGCCCCCATCCCCCCACCCCATCCCCCCTGCTGCCCACAATGTGTCGACCTTTCTGCTTTGTTCCTCACTTGAAATAGGTAGAGAAAACCAGAGTGATTCAAGTTTTTAGACACATAGCCATGCCAATGGGCCGTATATTCCCAGTTCTGCGGTGATGGCGAAGAAATCATCTCTTAATTAAATAATTCCTGTAGTTCCAATGCAGCATAGGACTGGAGAATGTGCAGGGGCAGTTATGTCAGAATTGGCTGCACCTTCTTACAGGTATGTAGCAGTACTGACTTATTAACAAGGGAACAACAGAAATACCTCTCTCATGCTCCCCATGCAGCAATACCTTGACTTCTGCAACCAGCCACAGATGGTTGGTTGTTGCTGCAGCTCCTTTACTTGCCTAGAGAGCTGTGGCTGCCTGGAGAGATGAATGGCTGCCCAGAGGGATGCTTTGCCTTCAACTTTGCTTGACAATGCTTTATGCTCAGCATAGACTGCTCAAGGATTGAGAAACCTTTGAGGCTTGCCAAAGACACTTTGAGTTTTTGTCCTCCCTATTATGACACTCTTAATTTGCCCAATCTGTTTGAATTTGACTTACATGCAATTTTCCTGTCCATCACTGATGTGCAAACTAACCTCATCACAGCCTGCATCTGGTGTGTTAAATAATTATGCAAATTTGTAAATTACAAATATTCTTACAGCAGGGAATTGTGTGTAATTAGTACTTGGCACTTTCAGCTGGGAATTTCACCCATTCTTTGCCATTCAACTGACCTATATTTGTATCTCAATATTAACCTCTGCATTTTCTCTTTTTCAAAGATCTATCCGTGTACCTTACATAAATGAGGAAGGCACATTCTCACAGAAATTCTCCAGCTTGAGCATTATAACTTTGGTAGAAAATTATTTGGAAATGTATTCAAAATTATGCCCCTTCCATCAAAAATGCAATGGATGTGCAGGACAGTCGCCACAGGCATTTATCACTTAGCAACTAATGTATCTTTGGCTGCTAATGTAAAATAAGTGAAAGTCACAAAACCATCTTAAAATCCCTCCCCATTTTTGTATCCATTGGCGTTGGTTAGTCCCCAGTTTCCAGAAAAGTCTGAAGACAGGAACTGCCTTCGTTGATTGAATCTATTCTGATGACACTGCAGGCACGCAAGCATTCTGCAGAAAATCTCCAAAATCTTATACTGTGTGAAAACCCTGCAACAATTAACTCCATGATCAGCAACTGACTGTTCCCTGTGCAACTAGGAGATCCAAACTACCACCCAACATAACCAACAAGAGACTCCCACAGGGATCTCACACCAGCTCTTTTCAACATATCTTCACAAGTGACCTTCCTCTCACAAATTGCCCCTGACATTCCAGGCTAAAGAATTCCAGGACACTGAGAAAACACGTGTAGCTTGATGGGTATTGGTAAAGACACCAGAAAAGCCTGATGGTTAGAAGATCTAATTCAGGATTGTGGGAGCAGCAAGGCTGCGGGAGTCTGGAGTGAAGAACATGACGCGCAGCCAGGGAGTGAGCAACAGAGCTGATTGGACAGTAGCTATGGCTATGCCTTGAACAGACGGTGATTGAAAACAGACCCCTATGAGTGGTGCTCCTGAGTGAATTACAATCCCTGGATGAGTCATGGGGCGAGATTCTCCGACCCCCCCCGGGTCGGAGAATGGCCGTTGGCCGTCATGAATTCCGCCCCCGCCGCCCGCCGAAGTCTCCGAAGGGAGAAAAGTCGGCGGGGCGTCAATGGCGCCGCACACCCCGGAGAATGGCACGGGTGGGCGCAAGGCAATGGATTTCGGGGCTGCCGATATCCTCCCGTCCGGGTGGGCCGAAGTCCCGCCAACGTGATGACGGGTCACGTCGGCGTAAATCAAACCTCCTTTCAATTGGCGTCAACCAGTGCTCAAGGTTTACGCCGACCAGCGTGGAGGTGGGTGACGGCCTGGGGGGTTGGCCGCTGGAGAGGCGATGGCGTGGCCGCAGTCTGAATGTGTGGGGGAGAGCTGTGTGTAGGGTTTTGTGTGTGTGTGTGCGGAGGGGGGGGGGGGGGGTGGTTAGAGTGGGCTGGGCTCCGGGGGAGTGCCGGGAGGGGGGTGAGTGCCGGGGAGGAGGATGGGGGGGGGCCGTGCCGGGGAGGAGGATGGGGTCCGTGCCGGGGAGGGGACTGGGGGGGGCCGTGCCAGGGAGGAGGATGGGGTCCGTGCCGGGGAGGGGGATGAGGTCCGTGCCGGGGAGGGGGATGGACTCCGTGCCGGGGAGGGGGATGGGGGGGGGGCCGTGCTGGGGAGGAGGATGGGGTCTGTGCCGGGGAGGAGGATGGGGAAGGGGTCCGTGCCGGGGAGGGGGATGGTGTCCGTGCCGGGGAGGAGGATGGGGTCCGTGCCGGGGAGGAGGATGGGGGGGGGGGTCCGTGCCGGGGAGGGGGGTGGAGTCCATGCCGGGGAGGAGGATGGGGCCCGTGCCGGGGAGGGGGATGGGGAGGGGGTCCGTGCCAGGGAGGGGGATGGGGTCCGTGCCGGGGAGGAGGATGGGGTCCGTGCCGGGGATGGGGATGGGGGGACGGGGTCCGTGCCGGGGAGGGACGTGGGGTGGGGGGGGGGGGGGGCAAGTGAGTTGGTCCACCTGGCCAGGTGCCAGCCTCCAACAGTCGGACCCATGCGGTCCATGCCACCTGGCTGGGGGGAGGAGGGGGTATGGGCAATGATGACATGCCGTCGTTCCCCCCCCCCGCCAGGCTGTCATGTTTTCCGATCAGCCAGCGATGTTGGCCGCCGTGGCGGCAGCCGCTAATGTCCATGTTGCCCTGGATGAGGAGGAGGAGGAGGAGCGTGCCAGAGAGGCGGCGCAGGCTGCCGCAGAGGGGCAGGCGGCAGCCGACCAGGCTGGAGGGACACCTCACCGACAGGACGAGGAGGGGGAGGAGGACGTCGCGGCCCCACGGCAGCGGAGGCACCCGAGGGCGCCCCGTGTGTACCGGCCCCAGCAGTCATACCAGGACCTCACGGACCGAGAATGCAGGAGGAGACTCCGGATGAGGCGGGAAACCGTGGCACACATCTGCCACCTGCTGCCGCACCTGTCACCGCGTGGCACTGGCGAGGGACACCCTCTCCCCGTGTCCGTCAAGGTTACGGTGGCCCTGAACTTTTATGCAACGGGGTCATTCCAGGCACCGAGTGGGGACCTGTCCGGCATATCGCAGACATCGCTGCATCGGTGCATCCGGGCAGTGACAGATGCCCTATATGCCATGGCGCACCGCTACATCCGCTTCCCTGTGGACCGGGCCAGCCAAGATGCCCGGGCCGTGGGCTTCTCTGCCGTGGCCGGGTTCCCCATGGTCCAGGGCGCGATTGATGGGCTGCACGTCGCCGTGCGGCCACCTGCAGATAACAGGGCCGTGTTCACCAATAGGAAGGGGACCTATTCGATGAACATACAGGTGGTCTGCGACATACATGATGATCCTGCACGTCTGCGCCCGTTACCCGGGCAGTGTACACGACTAATACGTGTTGTCGCGGTCATACAACACCGGCATGTACGAGGGACGCCATCCCCGGCTGAGGGGTTGGTTGCTGGGCGACAGGGGCTACTCATTGCGATCGTGGCTGATGACGCCTGTACGGAGGCCACGCAATCAGGAGGAGAACCGCTACAATGATGCCCATGTAGCGACAAGGGTAGTGATAGAGAGGTGCTTTGGCGTGCTGAAGATGCGTTTCAGGTGCCTGGACCTCTCTGGGGGCGCCCTCCAGTATCGGTCAGATAGGGTCGGCTGCATCATTGTGGTGTGCTGCGTCCTGCACAAGAGAGCCCAGCAGAGGGGCGATGTGCCGCAGGTAGAGGAGGGCAGAGTGGGGGAGCAGCAGGAAGAGGCGCAGTCCTCCCCAGATGAGGGGGATGGGGGCAATGGTCAGGGCAGACGGGCTAGACACGGGCGGGTGGCTATCCACCGTTACTGGCTGGGCATGCGGGCACGGGACAGGCTGATTCACTGACTAGATGGGCGTGGGAATCGGGTAGTATAGCCACAGACCGCACACCATGGCAACAGCCGACCACCCACACCCCCCACCCATCCACCCACCCAGCACCCTCACCCCTTTCCCCAATCCCACCCACCCCACCCGCATGCACACCACCCCCCCATTGCCGATCCACCTGCGGCACAATGGCCAGGCTCACACAATTGCCGGGGACGCGTGTCTATTGCAGGCCATGGAGGATGATGACAACCCTCCTGGCTCCACATCGTTGGACTATGTCTGACCCATGGCCACAGTACCACCATCCACCCGGACCATCCCTGCATGCGGCTGTGACACTGCAGCGCACGGTCCCGTCCTCTGCCCTGGGGGATGTTGATGGCGGCCCAGGGGGAAGGGGGCAGACTCACCTGGGGCTGAGATAAGACCACCCCTCACACACACACTTGCGCTCAACGTACATGACACCCCCGCACACTTTGGACAGAGCACAAAGGCAGCTTCTGTAGGTGTAACATTGACTTTAATAACGAACGGAGTTCATGCACGAGCCCTAGCCCCTAAAACTCATCTGTGCCCTGCACCCGTGCCAACTTACTCAGTGTCTAGTTGTTTGGCCTTACGGACCCTATGACTACGTCTGCGTGGTTCCACAGACGGTACAGCAGAACTGGAGGTGGACTCCTGTGATTCCTGCCCTCTGACACGGGATCCCTTTGGCGGCCGTTTCCTGGGGCGTCCTGGCCTAGATGGGCCAGGCTGCGGCCCGGGCGACTGGGATGGGGAGCTGCCAGCATGTCCTGCCCGTTGCCCACCCGATGCACCTGGGACGGAAGGGGGGGAGTCCGAGGTGTCGCGATGTTCCGGTGCCTCCCCTACAGGGGGACCCGGGACGGACCACAGCACCTCCTCCTCCCTCGGGGTGTCCGATGGCCCCCAGGCCTCTACATGGGTGGGGGATGCGAACGGACTGGCCATCCGATGCCCCCCCGACATCTGGCGCTGCCAGTCCTGGAGGCCCGTGCTGGTATCGACAGGGGTCTGCAGGTTTGCAGCCATGGAGCTCAGGGGATTGGCAAACCCTGTCTGTGACTATGCGACGCCAGCTCGCACATGGGCAATGGCGCCGATGGTGCCCTCAGCGATGGCCTGCAGAGACTGGGCCATGGCCTGCAGAGACTGGGCCATAGCCTGCTGAGACTGGGCCATGGCCTGCAGAGACTGGGCCATGGCCTGCAGAGACTGGGCCATGGCCTGCAGAGACTGGGCTATGGCGTTGAGCGCCTCTGCCATCTGCCGCTGGCGCTGGATCATGGCCTCCTGTGAGAGGGCAGCCATGTCCTGGGCACAGACGCCGCCTGCACGGAAAGCCCCAGGCCTCGCAAACCGTTCCCCATGTCTGACACCGTCGCACCCATTGCCTCCACCGCGGACGCCACCCGTGCGGTGTCGGCCTGGGTGGCACGCATGACCGGCACCACTCCCAGCTCCTGGACGCGGGTGGACTCCTCCACCTGCGACTGCAGCCGCCGCAAGCTGGCCGTCACCCTCTTCGCTCGTCTCCGGGTCAGTGGTTGCATCGGAACTATGTGTGGGTGTGGTAACTCCAGGAACCTGGGATCCATCTGGGCGGCAGATGTTCGCTTGGGCTGGGCTGCCCTCCGACCGCCCGGCTCCTCTGCTGCTCCTACCTCCACCTGCTGTACCGGGACGGCTGTGTTGTGTGCACCAGTGAGTGTACCAGACGCCTCATCACTAAAGTGCCCAACCGAGGTGAGCGTCTCTGCGATGGTGGAGGGTGTTGGTGACAACAGTGGCGTTGTGTCGTGCGCATCGTCCCACTCTGAGTCCATGGCACTTTGGGGTGGCAGTTCGTCTCCGCCCATCCAATCTGTGTCACTGTCCTGTATTTCAGTTTCCTGGGTAGTGGTGTCCTGGGTAGTGGTTTTGTGGCTCGGCTGTGACGGGGGCCTGTGGCTGCCCCTCTCGTCGCTGTGTGGCGCACGCCTGCGTCGTCGCACCCGCACGAGACGGGGGCGTCGTCTCCCTGTTGCTCCAGGTCGCTCCATCTCCCATGGTCTCCGAGGGGCATCGTGCGGGCGTCGCATGCCAGAGGGTCCGGGTCTCTCCATCTCCAGTGGTCTCCGAGGGGCATCCTGTGGGCGTCGCATGCCAGAGTGTCCGGGTCTCTCCATCTCCAGTGGTCTCCGAGGGGCATCCTGCGGGCGTCGCATGCCAGAGGGTCCGGGTCTCTCCATCTCCCGTGGTCTCCGAAGGGCATCATGCGGGCGGTCTGCATCTGCGGGGATGGGTGCCTCGACGTTTGCTCCTGCGATACACAATGAAGCATGCATGGTTAGACACGCAGGCAGTGATCAGGTGATATGGGGGAGGGGGAATATGGGGACATGCTGTCGGTAGCTCACTGGTGGGCCCCCGACCTCTGCATCAGCAACCTCACGGTCCTCAGCTCCGCCAGCCAGTTCCAGGGCCCTTCCCTCATGTTCGGTCAGTGGTCTCTCATCAGCGGGGCCTCCTCCAGTCCTCACATGCTCCCTGGTGTTCATAGATTATCATCATAGAATTTACAGTGCAGAAGGAGGCCATTGGGCCCATCGAGTCTGCACCGGCTCTTGGAAAGAGCACCCTACCCAAGGTCAACACCGCCACCCTATCCCCATAACCCAGTAACCCCACCCAACACTAAGGGCAATTCTGGACACTAAGGGCAATTTATCATGGCCAATCCACCTTACCCGCACATCTTTTGGACTGTGGGAGGAAACCGGAGCACCCAGAGGAAACCCACGCACACACGGGGAGGATGTGCAGACTCCGCACAGACAGTGACCCAAGCTGGAATCGAACCTGGGACCCTGGAGCTGTGAAGCAATTGTGCTATCCACAAGGCTACCATGCTGCCCGCGCGTGTCTCTCCTGTGCGGGGGGGGGGGGGGGGGGGGGGTTGGCAGGGGTAAAAGGCAACAGTGTTAGACAGGTGTATGAATGCACGCCATCGGTTGCGCGTGTATTGCAGAGGTTAAGGTTAGGGCTGGATTCACTTGGGGAAATGGGGGAAGGCGGATATGGGGGAGGGGGGATATGGGGGATATGGGGAGGGGGGATATGGGGGAGGGGGGATATGGGGGAGGGGGGATATGGGGGATATGGGGGAGGGGGGTATGGGGGATATGGGGGAGGGGGGATATGGGGAGGGGGATATGGGGGAGGGGGGATATGGGGGAGGGGGGATATGGGGGATATGGGGGAGGGGGGATATGGGGGAGGGGGGATATGGGGGAGGGGGGATATGGGGGAGGGGGATATGGGGGACGGGGATATGGGGGATGTGGGGGAGGGGGATATGGGGATATGGGGGAGGGCGGATATGGGGAAGGGGGGATACGGGGGAGGGGGGATATGGGGGAGGGGGGATATGGGGGATATGGGGAGGGGGGATATGGGGGATATGGGGAGGGGGGAATATGGGGGAGGGGGATATGGGGGATATGGGGGAGGGGGGATATGGGGGAGGGGGGATATGGGGATATGGGGGAGGGGGGATATGGGGAGGGGGGATATGGGGGATATGGATATCGGGCAGGGGGGGGAGGCTCACCCTGGCTGGTCTGATGAAGTTGTTCACCTTCTTGTGGCACTGGGTGCCTGTCCGTGGTGTCAGGGCCACAGCGGTGATGGCCTCTGCCACCTCCCTCCACAGACGCCGGCTGTGGCATGGGGCAACTCTGCGGCCGTGCCCGGGATACAGGTCCTCCCTCCTCTGCTCCACTGTGTCCAGGAGCGCCTCAATGTCAGGAGACTGGAACCTCGGGGCTGAGCGGCGGGCGGCCATCCGGTCGGGTGTTCTGGTAGGGTGGGGGAGCAGCGCATCCTTAATGAGCCGTCACGCCGTGCGGCGTCACGTGAACCACGTGAGCCAGCGCGGATAGCGTCATGTCGCTGCTAGCCCATTCCAGGCCAGAGACTTTGCAATGTTTTTGGCGGCGTGATGCAGGTGGGATTTGCGCCGTTTTTGCCGCCGGTCGGCGGACTTTGCGCCGATAACGGAGAATTTCGCCCATGGTTCTTGAGCATTCATGACCAGAAAAGTCATTGATTGATTAGGGCTGTCCTGTGAGTACGTGACAGGAAACATGAAGAAGATCTGTATGAGAAGGAGAGATAAAGAAACTTCTGAAGATATAACCTGCAGGAATAATCATTGTAAGAAACCGCACCTTTGGTTTGGGATGCAGAGAGGACGCTGGGATCCACAAAGAGGGGGTCTGATCACCTCTCCTCTTAACTGATCGTATTTAGGTCCAAGCCGTGAGTTTTGATACCTTTTGTTGAACAACGCTTTGACACTTTGTGTAATAGAGTTTCTGCTACCCTTTATAGTGGTGTTTTGATACTACTGTGGTAACTTGGTAAAGTATAATAAGGGAAATTGTTCTGCGATAATTTAAGAGGTTATTTTGTCCGTAATGTTAGTTGACCCAAGTTTGAGGTGCAACCCACTCAAAAGAACACAAGGGCGGGATTCTCCATTGGCTGACGTGGAAATTGGGAAATGCCATTGGGCGGAGGATCGGTTCCGACGCCAAAACCGCAGCGGGTGCCAATTTTACACCAAATCGCAATTCTCCGTCACCTCGACAGTGATCGCAATGCATGCCAGAACGCACGTACAGCAAACAGTACAGCCGTTGGCATATCATTAGCAGGCCTGACCCAGTATTCTCGGGGGCCTCCACGATTCTCCGCCTCCGATGGGCCGAATTCCTGATTTTGCGGTTCACTTGTGCTTCTAAAAATCGTGAAACCAGTGTCATGTCTGCTGAGTGGGAGAGAGGAGGTAGGACATGGAGAGGTATGATCGTGGGCTGCCAGGCTGGACACTGGCTGGCTGGCTGGGGTATGGTGGGCCCTGCTAGGGGGTGGGTGGAACAGGCCATGTGTCCGGGATGACCCCCCGATAGGACTGGGGCGATGTGCAGGCATGGACCGCCATTACCGCGGCCTGCAAGACAGCCATCTTACAACGCACCCAACTGACCACCCAACTTGGCCTTGGTTTTGCAGAGTGACACTGTCATATGTGTGCCTCCAACCCCCAATGGTGACCTTCCTGCTGGTTGCCGCAGTCCTGGGGGATGCCCAGCGGTTGTACAAGCTGGTGTTGCTCAAGGAGGAGCAAACTGCAGCAGCAGAGCATGCAGCAGCAGATCCAGTCCCAGAGGAACAGGAGGCAGTCACCAGAGTGGAGAGCTGGCTGCCCTACAGGCCATGGAGGAGGAGGTGCCCAGGAGGTGCCGCATGAGGCCTCATGTGTACCGGCAGCACCTGTCATTCGAGGACCTGCCAGACCGGGCCTGTCGTCAAAGACACCGGCTGAGCAGGGAGACAGTGCGACATATCTGTCAGGTCATGGCGTACCTGGGAGAATGAGCGAGGACACCCGCTCCCACTGGCCGTCAAGGTGACGGTCACCCGAAACCTTAATGCCATGGGGTCCTTCCAGGTACCAGTGGGGACCTGTTGGGATCTCACAGCGCTCGGGGCACAGGTGCATCTGTGTCGTCACGGCGGCCCTATATGCTCAGTCGGCACAATACACCCATTTCAATGTGGACCGAGCCCACCAGGATACCTGGGTAGTGGGGTTTGCAGCCATTGCCGGGATGCTCTGGGTCCAGGGGTTGATCGACAGGATGCATGCCCCTCCACGAGCACCTGCAGATGACAGGCCACGGTACACAAACCGAGAGGGGTTCCACGCGATGAATGTGCAGCTCATATGTGACTATGAGTTGCATATCATGCACGTCTGTGCCCAATACCCAGGCAATATGTACGACACTTTCATCCTGGCATATCTGACAATTCCTGACATGTTTGAAACATCCCCTTGGCTGGGGGGTGGCTCCTGGGTGACGGAGATTATCCCCTGCGGTCGTGGCTGATGACGCCATGCAGCGACCAGGAAGGTGAGCGAGTGTGGTACTATCTCTTATTTATCTTCAAATAAGAGCCAAGGTCCAGTTGATTGGAGGTGTCCAAAAATACAACTTTATTTGTTAATCATTTATCTTGATTCACTTACATAAAAAACAGTTGATCAGAATAATATATAAACTGGTCAAAACATAATAAGAGTTCAGTGAAAGCATAAGAAAATATTAGAAGATCAATAGTGTGAGCAGCACGGTAGCACAGTGGTTAGCACAGTTGCTTCACAGCGCCAGGGTCCCAGGTTCGATTCCCCGCTTGGGTCACTGTCTGTGTGGAGTCTGCACGTTCTTCCTGTGTCTGCATGGGCTTCCTCCCACAAGTCCAGAAAGACGTAATTTGGACATTCCACATTCTCCCTCTGTGTACCCGAACAGGTACCGCAATGTGGCGACTCGGGGATTTTCACAGTAACTTCATTGAAGTGTTAATGTAGGCCTACTTGTGACAATAAAGATTCTTATTGTTATTATTAGATAATTCAGAATTTCTTGAAGCATAGATTCAGAACAGAACTTAATCATAAAGCCTTATTCTTAAAGAAATTCTTATCAATGGCCTAATCCCTTATTTACTCTCATTGGTTTCTAATTCTCAGCTGAGGCTTCCTGATTTATTCAAATAACCGTCTGTCACTTAGAACATGATTTATTATCCAGACATTGGTTATTACTTAAGATTTACAAATGTCCATCAATATTAATTAAATGTCTCCATACACCCACCATGTTCGCCATTCCTACAAAGACAAGGGGCGGGATTCTCCATTTCTGAGACTAAGGGCTGGATTCTCCGAATGCCGATGCCAAAATTGCGTTCGGTGATTGGCCGGAGAATACGTTTTTATGCCGAAATCGGGGATGGCACCGTTTTACGGATGCTCTGCCCCCTCAAAAATGAATATGCTGCAAGCTATTGGGACGGCCTCAGGATGTCACCTGAGGAACTCTCCCGATGCTCCGCCCCCGATGGGCCGACTTCTCGATGGCATCATTCCCGTGTCCTCTCAATTTTCGGGGACCTCGCATGACGGATGCGGATTGTGTCCAGCGCTGCCACAGTCGGGGGGGGGGGGGTGGCAGCCATTCCGCTGGCAGGCAGGGGTTTCCATTGGGGGATGGGGGGACTGGTGGGGGTGGTCTGGAGGTAGCGAGGGGCGTTACAGTGGGGCACTATCTGGCAGGCCGTGTCCACGTGTGGCCGCCGCTATGTTGTACGGCGCGGCCGACGCAGGTCGCCGCCGTGCGCATGCGCAGCCATGAACCCAGCCATTCTATGTCTGTACCTGCAGCTAAAGCTGGGGGCATTACGTGGTGCAGCTGCGAGGTTCCCCACCGGGCAGAGCATCGGTGCAGGGGCGGCACCGACCTTTTGGCCGTATGACCAGACGCTTCCTCCGGACATAGCCGCAAAATTGGAGAGTACAGTCCTAAGTGTTGATGCCAACACAGAATTTGTGGACTTTCACGACAGAAAAACTGGGGCTACACCTGAACCGATTTCACTACCATTAAGAGACTAGCACCGGTGCCGCGTGGAACACAATCGATTCCAGTGAAAAACGGTGCGGGATTCGCCGGCTCCGTGATTGACACTCGGGAGGCTGACAAGGTGCAGCCTCACATACACATTACACTTCCCACACACACATATCCCAGACAAAAAAATAGCACTGGTTGTCCTGGAGCATGCCTACACAGCTGATGGGTCGGCTGGGGCCAGAGGGCACCCAGGTGGGTGCACTGGGGGGACACCAAATGACCCTTGGCACAAAGTTCAAAGTGGGCTGTTAGCGGTGTGCATGGCTGCCTTGCCAGCTGCGCCAATGATGCTCTGTGCCTGTCCACCTCAACCCCACAGCCCACCTCCTGGCCACCCCACGCTATTTCCCCTGGCACAGGCAGAAGCCCCCCTGCCAGTGGCACAACTGTCAGCAAACTATGGCGATGTTGGACACTTTCCGTACCCCCTCTCTCTCCCTCAGCAGCCGCCATGCCGTTTTCACAATTTTTAAAAGCACAAGTGAACTGCGCCATCGGGAACTTGGCCCACCGGAGGCGGAGAATCGCAGAAGCCCCGCAGAAAACCGGGTCGGGCCCGCTAATGATATGCAAACGGTGTCTACGGTACGTACATTCCGAATGCATTGATGCCGCTGTCGAGGTGCTGGATCATTGCGATTTGGCGTCAAATCAGCACCTGCCACGATTTTGGCATCGGAACTCCGCCCAATCGCCATTCCCGATTTCGACGTTGGCTGATGGAGAATCCTGCCCTAGGTGCTTGCATTAACCTTGCTCTGGTTAAGGCGTTGATACATTTTTATTACTAAATGTTGCTAAGGCTGTGATACATTTTCATTACTAGATATATTGAAAAACAATGGTTTATTCATTATAACGATCTTTTACAAAATGAAAATTGCTTATTGTCACAAGTAGGCTTCAATCAAGTTACTGTGAAAACCCCTAGTCATCACAGCACCTGTTCGGGGAGGCTGCTACAGGAATTGAACCGTGCTGCTGGCCTGCCTTGATTTGCTTTAAAAGCCAGCGATTTAGCCCAGTGAGCTGAACCAGCCCCGATGCAACTTTTATGCAACTTTTCATGAAACAATGTTAGATTCCTGCATATGTTAAATTCCTTCAAAGCAATTCTTATATTTCATTTGAAACAATGACTATCTTTCCACATTAGCCTTGTGGATATTCCATTTTCTGTCTATGAACTGAATTAATGAATGTACTACATCAATTCTTAAAGGCACCAAATAAATCAGATAAGCAATAAATCAGTGAATCAATAAATCTGTAATCTATCAGAGCGGTGCTTTAGCCTTCCTAAGATGTGGTTCAGGTGCTTGGACCGCTCTTGAAGTGCCCTCCAGTATGGCGCTGAGAGGGTCGCCCACATCGTGGAAGCCTGCTGCGTCCTCCACAACATCGTTCAGCACAGGGGCAATGTGCTGGAGGGGGAAGATGAAGGTCAGGCCTCGTCCAACGAGGAGGATGCGAGGGAGGGAGAGAATGGGCAGGACATGGGCCCGGGCAGGCACGGGAGGCCGCACGATGTGTACACCGGGGCCGATGGGCACGGGACGCTCTGATCACCTCCAGGTTCACTGACATGGGGGGGCACTGGCCAGGGCCACGGGCTCCACATCCCACGTCCCCCTCCCGCCACTCCTCCCGCCCCCGCTGGTCACCCCCCTGCCTGCAACTCCCTCCATGATGCATACCTGCCATGCAACAGGGTGCGGGCCCTGCGTTGGCAGTAGCAGCGGGCCTGGTCCGTGGGATGGAGGATGATGATAACCCGCTCTGCAATGAGCCCTGGTGCTCCGCGTCATATGAGAACGTCTGACTCCTGCCCACGGTAGCACTTTCCACTGTCTACCTGGGTGATCCTTGCATGCGAGCTGGCCATTCGATCACACAATCCCATCGGATCTCTGGGGTGACGGTGGTGGGGACGGTCAGGGGGGGAAGGGTGAGGAGCTCAGGCCATCCACAACTTCCGTCCATTCCTCCCCCGCGTGCCTCCTCTTTGGCCAGTCCAGACCAGCCCACCCTTCACATCCATTTGTCAAAGCACCAAGGCAGGTTGTAACAGTGTTAACAGGTGTTTAACGTGCACAAATATTTACAGATACGTGCCATATCCCCTGCCATCAAATTGCACCCATGCCAACTTAACTGCTGCCTAACCTCCTTATGAGCCCTAAAACTACGTCTAGGTCCAGACAGTCCATCTGGAGTGGGGGTGGCCTGCTGTGATTCACAACCTGTGACTTGGGTATCCGTTGATGGCCGTCTTCTGGGGTGGCCGGACTGGCTCGGGCATCCCGGGTGGCGTGATGCCGCCCTGTTCTGCCCGCCAGATGCACCAGGGACAGGAGGGGAGGAGAGTCCAAGGTGCTATGGTGTTCTGGCACCTCCCCTACAGGAGTCACTGGCACGGGCCCCGTCACTTCCTCCTCCTCCCTCGGGATGCCCAATGGGCTGCAGGCTACTTCATGGGACGGGGTGGGGGGAGCCAGGCTAACACCCGAGGCTTCCCCGCCACCTGGCACTGCCAGTCCTGTAGGTCCGCTCTGGTCTTGGCCAGGGTCTGCATACTTGTGGCCATGGAGCACAGGGAGTGGACAATCGCCATCTGGGACTATGCCACATCACCCATTGACTGTTCCACCACCTTCTGGGTCTGTGTAAGATCAGCCAGTGACTGTGTCATCTCCCTCTGGGACTGGGCCACCTCCCTCTGCATCTGTGCCACATCGACCAGTGCCTGGGCAATGCTGCTAACATTCAGGGAGCACCTCAGAAGCACCTCTGCAATTTCTAGGTGGCTCTGACACATGGCTGCCTATGAGTCGGCAACCCTGTCCTTGGACATGCTGATCCATAGCCAAAACCCGCGCCCCCAATGCCTCCACCGTAGACGCCATCCATGCGGTGTTGGCCTGGGTGGCACGCATGGTTGGCACCACCTCTAGGTCCTGCATGCGGTTGGAATCCTCCAAAGCACCTACTGGTACTGGAGATTCTCTGATAACCCTTCATGTAGTCCCTGGCTCTGTGACTGCATATCCACGATGGATGGGACTGTCCATTCTCGAAGCCCGAAATCCGTCTGGACGACAGCTAGTTCCTCGAGTCGAGCTGCCCTCCGACTGTCCGCCACATCGAGAGTTCCTAGCCTCACCTGCTGTACCGGAGCATATGTGTGGTGCGCAGCAGAGAGTGTCCCAGGAGCCTCTTCACTAAAGTGCCCAACCGAGGTGAGTGTTTCTGGGATGGTGGAGGGTGTTGGAGACAGCTGTGATGGGAAATCTGTGTCAACATCAGAGTCGAGCTCCAGCGTGCCCTGAGTCTTGTGTTGAAGTCTGCCATCTGGCCCTCCTCATCGTTGCTTGGTTCATGGGGGGGGGGGGGGGGGGGGCGTGCACAGGCTGTGGCACTGGCTGGGGGCCCAGCCAGTGGGCCCACACCATCACCAGCAGTTCCTGCAAGTCACAAGACAAGACTAGACAAGATTTAAAAGTGCGGGAGAGGAGCCGGAGATTTAAAAGCGAGAGAGGAGTCGGAGATTTAAAATTGGGGGAGGGGAGCCAGATCTTTAAAAGGGCGGGAGAGGAGCCGGCTCTTTAAAGGTGCGGGAGAGGAGCCGGATCTTTAAAAGTGCGGTAGAGGAGCCGGATCTTTAAATGTGTGGAGGGGAACCGGATCTTTAAAAGTGAGGGAGAGGAGCCGGATCTTTAAAAGTGTGGAGGGGAGCCGGATCTTTAAAGGTGCGGGAAAGGAGCCGAACCTTTAAAAGTGCGGGAGAGGAACTGGAGATTTAAAAGCGCGGAAGGAGCCGGAGATTTAAAAGCGAGAGAGGAGTCGGAGATTTAAAATTGGGGGAGGGGAGCCAGATCTTTAAAAGGGCGGGAGAGGAGCCGGCTCTTTAAAGGTGCGGGAGAGGAGCCGGATCTTTAAAAGTGCGGTAGAGGAGCCGGATCTTTAAATGTGTGGAGGGGAGCCGGATCTTTAAAAGTGAGGGAGAGGAGCCGGATCTTTAAAAGTGTGGAGGGGAGCCGGATCTTTAAAGGTGCGGGAAAGGAGCCGAACCTTTAAAAGTGCGGGAGAGGAACTGGAGATTTAAAAGCGCGGAAGGAGCCGGAGATTTAAAAGCGAGAGAGGAGCCGGATCATTAAAAGTGCGGGAGAGGAGCCAGAGATTTAAGTGGCCGAGAGGGGACCTGTTAAATTTGAATCCACCTGGTAAGTAGTGGTGATTGGTCAGTAGTTTTTCGTTTCTCTACATTTATCTATCTTTTTTGGGGGCATTGTAGTTGTACAGGTTAACCTAAAGGTTGAGACATGGCAGGAGATCCCAGACCGTGCCATGTTCCTCGTGTGCGATGTGGGAGTTCAGGGACACTGTCCCTGGCTCCTTCATGTGCAAGAAGTGTGTCCAGCTGCAGCTCCTGTTAGACCGCTTGACAGCTCTGGAGCTGTGGATGGACTCACTTTGGGGAGGAATTCATGGATAGCACATTTAGCGAGTTGGTCACAACGCAGATAAAAAGTACTGAGGGAGATAGGAAATGGGTGACAAACAGGCAGAGTAAGAGTAGGAAGGCAATGCAGGGGTCCCCTGTGGTCATCTCCGTCCAAAACAGATATACCGTTTTGGATATGTTGGGGGTGTTGGCTCACCAGGGGAAGGCAGTAGTAGCCAGGTTCATGGCACTGTGGCTGGCTCTGCTATGCAGGAGGGCAGGAACAAAGAGTGGTGGAGCTATGGATCGGGGATTCGATTGCAAGGGGGGAAGACAGGCGTTTCTCTGGATGCAAACGAGACTCCAGGAAGATCTGTTGCCTCCCAGGTGCAAGGGTCCTGGATGCCTCACAGGACATTCTAAAGGGGGAGGGTGAACAGCCAGCTGTCGTGGTGCATATAGGCACTAACGTAAAACGGGATGAGGTCGTACATGCTGAATTTAGGGAGTTAGGAGCTAAATTAAAAAGTAGGACCTCAAAGGTAGTAATCTCGGGATTACTACGAGTGCCACATGCTAATCAGGGTAGGAATGACAGGATCAACAGGATGAATGCGTGGCTTGAGAGATGGTGCAAGAGGGAGGGTTTCAGATTTTTGGGACATTGGAAACGGTTCTGGGAGAGGTGGGACCATTACTAATTGGACGGTCTACACCTGGGCAGGACTGGAACGAATGTCCTCGGGGGGTTGTTTGCTAGCACTGTTGGGGAGGGTTTAAACTATTGTGGCAGGGGGATGGGAACCAGTGCAGGAAGTCAGAGGGTAGTAAAGAAGGGATAGAAACAAAAGCCAGTAAGGAGAAAAGTGGAAGGCAGAGAACAGACTGAATTGCATTTATTTCAATGCAAGAGGCCTAAAGGGCAAGGCAGATGAACTCAGGGCATGGGATATTATAACTATTACTGAAACATGGCTAAAGCAGGGGCAGGACTGGCAGCTCAATGTTCCGGGGTACAGATGCTATCGGAAAGATAGAACAGGAGGTAAGAGAGGAGGGGGAGTTGTGTTTTTGATGAGGGACACATCACAGCAGTACAGAGAGAGGATATATCCAAGGGTCCGTCCACTGAGTCTATATGTGTAGAACTAAAAAATAAAAAGGGCGGGATCACTTTGTTGGACTGTACTATAGGCCCCCAAAAGGTCAGCGGGAAATCGAGAAGCAAATATGTAAGGAGATTACAGATAGCTGCTGGAAAAATAGGGTGGTAATAGTAGCGGACTTGAACTTTCCCAACATTGACTGGGACAGCCTAGCACTAGGGGTTCAGATGCAGAGAAATTTGTCGAGTGTATTCAGGAAGAATTCCTCATTCAATATGTGGATTGCCCGACTAGAGAGGGGGCAAAGTTTCACATCCTCTTGGGGAATAAGGAAGGGCAGGTGATAGATCACTTTGGGACCAGTGACCATAATTCCATTAGTTTGAAGATAGCTACGGAGAAGGATAGTTCTGGCCCAAAAGTTAAAATTCTAAATTGGGGCAAGACCAATTTCGATGGTATTAGGCGGGAACTTTCAAAATTTGATTGGGGGTGCTTGTTTACAGACAAGGGGACAGCTGGTAAGTGGGAGTCTTTCAAAAGTGTGTTAACTAGGGTGAGCACATTCCTCTTAGTGTGAAGGGTAAGGCTGGTAGAAGTAGGGAACCCTGGATGATTCGGGATATTGAGGCCATGATCAAAAGGAAGAAGGAGGCATATGATATGCATAGGCAGCTGGGATCAAGTGGATCTCTTAAAGAGCACAGGGCTAATCGGAGTAGAGTTAAGAGAGAAATCAGGAGGGTTAAAAGGGGACATGAGATTGTCTTGGCAGATAAGGCAAAGGAAAATCCAAAGAGCTTTTACAGATACATAAGGGCAAAAGAGTGACCTGGGAGGGGGTAGGGCCTCTTAAGGATAAACAGGGTCATCTATGTGCAGATCCACAAGGGATGAGGAGGTCCTAAATTAATATTTCTCGTCAGTATTTACTGTTGGGAAAGGCATGAATGTTAGGGAAATTGGGGAAATAAAAAGTGATGTCGTGAGGAGTATACATTTTACAGAGAAGGAGGTATTAAAGCGTACCAAGATAGACAAATCCCCGGAACCTGACGAAATATATCCCAGGACCTTATGGGAGGCTAGGGAGGAAATTGCCAGCCCTCTAGCTGAGATGTTTGAATCATCGACAGCCACAGGAGAGGTGCCTGAAGATTGGAGGGTAGCAAATATTGTGCCCCTGTTTAAGAAGGGCTGTGGGGATAAGCCTGGGAATTATCGACCGGTGAGTCTTACTTCTGTAGTGGGTAAGCTTTGAGAAGGTATTCCGAGGGACAGGATCTACAGTCATTTAGACAGGCAAGAGCTAATTAGGAAAAGTCAACATGGCTTTGTAAGGGGAAAGTCATGTCTCACGAATTTGATTGAGTTTTTTGAAGGGGTAACCAAGAATGTAGAGGAGGGCAGTGCAGTCGACGTTGTCTACATGGACTTTAGCATGGCCTTTGACAACGTACCGCATGGTAGGTTGCTGCAAAAGATTAAATCTCACTGAATCCAGGGCGAGGTAGCCAATTGGATACAAAATTGGCTTGGCGACCGAAGCCAAAGGGTGGTTGTGGCGGGTTGTTTTTCAAACTGGAGACCTGTGACCAGCAATGTGCCTCAGGGATCAGTGCTTGGTCCACTGTTATTTGTGATATATATTAATGATTTGGATGAGAATGTAGGAGGCATGGTTAATAAGTTTGTAGATGACACCAAGATTGGTGGAATAGTGGCATTTCACCTGAAGAAGGAGCAGTGCTCCGAAAGCTAGTGATTTTAAACAAACCTGTTGTCTTTAACCTGGTGTTGTAAAACTTCTTACGGTGGAATAGTGGATAGTGAAGAAGGTTATATAAGATTCCAACAGGATCTTGACCAATTGGGCGAGTGGGCCAATGAATGGCAGATGGAATTTAATTTGGATAAATGTGAGGTGATGCATTTTGGTAGCTCAAATCAGGGCAGGATCTATGCAGTTACTGGTAGGGAGTTGGGGACAGTTACAGAGCAAAGAGATCTAGGAATACAGGTTCATAGCTCCTTGAAGGTAGAGTCGCAGGTAGACAGGGTGGTGAAGAAGGCATTCAGCATGCTCGGTTTTATTGGTCAGAATATTGAATACAGGAGTTGGGACGTCTTGTTGAAGTTGGACAAGACTTTGGTAAGACCACACATGGAATACTGTGTTCAGTTCTGGTCACCCTATTATAGGAAGGATATTGTTAAACTAGAAAGAGTGCAGAAGAGATTTACGAGGATGCTACCAGGATTTGATGGTCTGAGTTATAAGGAGAGACTGGATAGACTGGAATTTTTCCCCCTGGAGCGCAGGAGGCTTAGGGGTGATCTTATAGAGGTCTATAAAATAATGAGGAGCTTCGATAAGGTAGATAGTCGACATCTTTTCCCAAAAGTAGAGGAGTCTAGAACTAGAGGACATAGGTTTAAGGTGAGAGGAGAGAGATACAAAATTTCCAGAGGGGAAATTTCTTCACACAGCGGGTGGTGAGCATCTGGAACAGGCTGCCAGAGGCAGTGGTAGAGGTGGGTCCAATTTTGTCCTTTAAAAAGCAGTTAGACAGTTATATGGGCAGGGTGGGTATAGAGGGATATGGATAAAATGCACGCAAGTGGGACTAGCTTAGTGATAGAAATTGGACGGCATGGACCCGCTGGGCCGAAGGATCTGTTTCCATGCAGTAAATAGCTATGACTCTATGACGTGATTAGCCGGGGGAGGAGTGGGGATAGTATGGGGATGTGGGTTGGAATAAAGGTGAGGGTGTAAGTGAGGGTGGTATGGGGGTGTGGGTGGGAATGAGGGTGAGAGTGCTGTGGGGGTGTTGGCGAGGGTGGGGATGAGGGCGGGGGTGAGGGTGGTGGTGAGGGTGGTATGGGGATGGGTTAACACACGTGTCATGGGGATCGCAGCTCAGCGGGGTCTCATTTCCTCGTCCACGGCTGATCACCAGCCCAGCAACTTCCCTTTCCTCGGACCCATTAACCACGTCCTCTGCTCAGGTACCTTGGGATCACTCTTAACCTACTGGCAATACCTCCAGGACACGGGAGACAAATGAGAGTGCGTTTCAAAGGGAAACTGATGGGAACCGACTGGGGCAGCAGAGCCAACATATGATGCACTGCTTCACACATAGTACTGCTGTTCAGCCAGCTTCAGGAGCCACTACTTGAATGTGGAGGCTATCCACTTTGAGGATGTCATGAGGATTATTTCTGAAATGTTGGAACCAACACAGCTAAATTGGCTTCCTGTGCCTGCACACGTTGAACGTTCTGATGTCTGCAAGGAGAATATAGAACATAGAACATAGAACGATACAGCGCAGTACAGGCCCTTCGGCCCACGATGTTGCACCGACATGGGAAGTCAAAAAAAGCCATCTAACCTACACTATGCCATTATCATCCATATGCTTATCCAATAAACTTTTAAATGCCCTCAATGTTGGCGAGTTCACTACTATTGCAGGTAGGGCATTCCACGGCCTCACCACTCTTTGCGTAAAGAACCTACCTCTGACCTCTGTCCTATATCTATTACCCCTCAGTTTAAGGCTATGTCCCCTCGTGCCAGCCATTTCCATCCGCGGGAGAAGGCTCTCACTGTCCACCCTATCTAACCCTCTGATCATTTTGTATGCCTCTATTAAGTCTCCTCTTAACCTTCTTCTCTCTAACGAAAACAACCTCAAGTCCATCAGCCTTTCCTCAGAAGATTTTCCCTCCATACCAGGCAACATCCTGGTAAATCTCCTCTGCACCCGTTCCAAAGCTTCCACGTCCTTCCTATAATGAGGTGACCAGAACTGTACGCAATACTCCAAATGCGGCCGTACCAGAGTTTTGTACAGCTGACACATTACCTCATGACTCCGGGACTCAATCCCTCTACCAATAAAGGCCAACACACCATAGGCCTTCTTCACAACCCTATCAACATAGGTGGCAACTTTCAGGGATCTATGTACATGGACAGCGAGATCCCTCTGCTCATCCACACTTCCAAGAATTTTACTATTAGCCAAATATTCCGCATTCCTGTTATTCCTTCCAAAGTGAATCACCTCACACTTCTCTACATTAAACTCCATTTCCCACCTCTCAGCCCAGCTCTGCAGCTTATCTATGTCCCTCTGTAACCTGCAACATCCTTCTGCACTGTCGACAACACCACCGACTTTAGTGTCGTCTGCAAATTTACTCACCCACCCTTCTGCGCCCTCCTCTAGGTCATTTATAAAAATGACAAACAGCAACGGCCCCAGAACAGATCCTTGTGGTACGCCACTTGTCACTGAACTCCATTCTGAACATTTCCCATCAACCACCACCCTCTGTCTTCTTTCAGCTAGCCAATTTCTGATCCACATCTCTAAATCACCCTCAATCCTCAGCCTCCGTATTTTCTGCAATAGCCCACCATGGGGAACCTTATCAAACGCTTTACTGAAATCCACATACACCACATCAACTGCTCTACCCTCGTCTACCTGTTCAGTCACCTTCTCAAAGAACTCGATAAGGTTTTGTGAGGCATGACCTCCTCTTCACAAAGCCATGCTGACTATCCCTAATCATGTTATTCCTATCTAGATGATGATAAATCTTGTCTCTTATAATCCCCTCCAAGACTTTACCCACAACAGACGTGAGGCTCACCGGTCTATCGTTGCCGGGGTTGTCTCCACTATCCTTCTTGAACAAAGGGACCATATTTGCTATCCTCCAGTCCTCTGGCACTATTCCTGTAGCCAATGATGACATAAAAATCAAAGCCAAAGGCTCAGCAATCTCTTCCCTGGCTTCCCAGAGAATCCTAGGATAAATCCCATCAGGCCCCGGGGACTTATCTATTTTCAGCCTGTCCAGAATTGCCAACACCTCTTCCCTACGTACCTCAATGCCATCTATTCTAATAGCCTGGGTCTCAGCCTTCTCCTCCACAACGTTCTCTTTTTCCTGAGTGAATACTGACGAAAAATATTCATTTAGTATCTCGCCTATCTCTTCAGACTCCACACACAACTTCCCATCCCTGTCCTTGACTGGCCCTACTCTTACCCTAGTCATTCTTTTATTCCTGACATACCTATAGAAAGCTTTTGGGTTTTCCTTGATCCTACCTGCCAAATACTTCTCATGTCCCCTCCTTGCTCGTCTTAGCTCTCTCTTTAGATCCTTCCTCGCTACCTTGTAACTATCAAGCGCCCCAACTGAAACTTCACACCTCATCTTCACATAGGCCTCCTTCTTCCTCTTAACAAGAGATTCCACTTCTTTGGTGAACCACGGTTCCCTCGCTCGACGCCTTCCTCCCTGCCTGACCGGAACGTACTTATCAAGAACACGCAGTAGCTGTTCCTTGAACAAGCTCCACATATCCAGTGTGCCCAACACTTGCAGCCTACTTCTCCAACCTACCCCTCCCAAGTCATGTCTAATGGCATCATAATTGCACTTCCCCCAGATATAACTCTTGCCCTGCGGGGTATACTTATCCCTTTCCATCACTAACGTAAACGTCACCGAATTGTGGTCACTGTCCCCAAAGTGCTCACCTACCTCCAAATCTAACACCTGGCCTGGTTCATTACCCAAAACCAAATCCAAAGTGGCCTCGCCTCTTGTTGGCTTGACAATATATTGTGTCAGGAAACCCTCCTGCACACATTGTACAAAAAACGACCCATCTAATATACTCGAACTATATCTTTTCCAGTCAATATTTGGAAAGTTAAAGTCTCCCATAATAACTACCCTGTTACTTTCGTTCTTATCCAGAATCATCTTCGCCATCCTTTCCTCTACATCCCTAGAACTATTAGGAGGCCTATAGAAAACTCCCAACAGGGTGACCTCTCCTTTCCTGTTTCTAACCTCAGCCCATGCTACCTCGGAAGAAGAGTCCCCATCTAGCATCCTCTCCACCACCGTAATACTGTTCTTGACTAGCAGTGCCACACCTCCCCCTCTTTTGCCTCCTTCTCTGAGCTTACTAAAACACCTAAACCCCGGAACCTGCAACAACCATTCCTGTCCCTGCTCTATCCATGTCTCCGAAATGGCCACAACATCGAAGTCATAGGTACCAACCCATGCTGCCAGTACCCCTACCTTATTTCGTATACTCCTGGCATTGAATTAAACACACTTCAAACCACCTATCTGAACACTGGCCCCCTCCTGCGAAGTCAAATCTGTGCTCCTGACCTCTAGACTCTCAATCTCCCGTACCCTAAAACTACAATCCAGGTTCCCATGCCCCTGCTGCATTAGCTTAAACCCCCCCAAAGAGCACTAACAAATCTCCCCCCCAGGATATTTGTGCCCGTCAGGTTCAGATGTAGACCATCCTGTCTGTAGAGTTCCCACCTTCCCCAGAAAGAGCCCCAGTTATCCAGAAATCTGAATCCCTCCCGCCTGCACCATCCCTGTAGCCACGTGTTTAATTGCTCTCTCTCCCTATTCCTCATCTCATTATCACGTGGCACGTTCAACAACCCAGAGATAACAACTCTGTTTGTTGTCGTTCTGAGCTTCCATCCTAGCTCCCTGAAAGCCTGCCTGACATCCTTGTCCCCTTTCCTACCTACGTCATTAGTGCCAATGTGGACCACGACTTGGGGCTGCTCCCCCTCCCCCTTAAGGACCCGGAAAACACGATCCGAGACATCACGTACCCTTGCACCTGGGAGGCAACATACCAAACGTGAGTCTCTCTCGCTCCCACAAAATCTCCTATCTGTGCCCCTGACTATCGAGTCCCCAATTACTAATGCTCTGCTCCTCTCCCCCCTTCCCTTCTGAGCAACAGGGACAGACTCCGTGCCAGAGGCCCATACCCCATGGCTTACCCCTGGTAAGTCCCCCCCCCCCACAAGTATCCAAAGCGGTATACTTGTTACTCAAGGGAACGACCGCAGGGGATCCCTGCACTGACTGCTTCTTCCCAGTCCCTCTTACAGTTACCCATCTATCTCCAATATTTGGTGTAACTAATTCCCTGTAGCTGCTATCTATGACCCCCTCTGCCTCCCGAATGATCCGAAGTTCATCCAACTCCAGCTCCAGTTCCCTAACTCGGTCTTGGAGGAGCTGGAGATAGCTGCACTTCCTGCAGGTAAAATCAGCAGGGACACTAACGGCATCCCTCACCTCAAACATCCTGCAGGAGGAACATTGCACTCCCTTCCCTGCCATCCCTCTAACTTCCAACCAAGTTCTGGTCAATAAATACATTAAAAAAAAAAATATATAATATAATATGGCACTTACCTCACACCAATGGGTCTTATTATTAGGTTAGAGGAGGAGGGCGGGTGGGAGACACTACACGTGTAGTGTCTCGGGTTTCCTCTCCACCAGAACTTATTGGTTGGGGGGGGGGCGTCGAACTTCCGGTTCCGGGTCGAACTTCCGGTTCCCGCCTTATATTAAAAAATTTTAAAAAAACAGAAAAGAAGAACAGAATCGGGACCAGGTAAGTGTTTTTTAAATCAAAAACTTACCTCCCGACAGGCCCCTGCACTCTGCTCCCGCCGAAATTCTGAGGACTGCTCCTGTGAGGCAAGTGCTTTTAAATCAAAACTTACCTCCCGACAGGCCCCTGCACTCTGCTCCCGCCGAAATTCTTAGGACTGCTCCTGTAAGGCAAGTGCTTTTAAATCAAAACTTACCTCCCGACAGGCCCCTGCACTCTGCTCCCGCCGAAATATCATCCTCAAAGAACTCCACCAGCAGACAGCAAACACGGGGGGGCACGGTAGCACAGTGGTTAGCACAGTTGCTTCACAGCACCAGGCTCCCAGGTTCGATTCCAGGCTTGGGTCACTCTGTGCAGAGTTTGCACTTTCTCCCCGTGCCTGCGTGGGTTTCCTCCGGGTGCTCTGTTTTTCTCCCTCAGTCCAAAGATGTGCAGATTAGGTGGTTTGGCCATGCTAAATTGCCTTAGTGTCCAAAAGGTTAGGTTGGGTTGGGTTGGGTAGGGTTACTGGGTTACGGGGTGCAGGTATGCTCTTACGTATGATGCTCTTTCCAAGGGCCGGTGCAGACTCGATGGGCTGAATGGCCACCTTCTGTACTGTAAATTCTATGATTCCATGATTCTATGAAAGCACCCCCACAGTACCTCAGAACAGAAAACTCACACCCTTGTCTGAAATCGCATAGTCCCAACTGGAAACTGCTCCATCCCTTAAAAACTGACAACAGCTTCACCTTTCGATGGCATATCCGGGTTGACTTCAAACATCACGATCTACAATCTGGTAATTGACACAAGTGGTGAAATCACAGGTTTCAACATTGCTCAGAAAATTTGGACAGCCCTCAACCACTTGAGGACGGACCAGGGTAGATGCGGCCATTTGCTCCACCAATGGAACCTGAGGAGCAGATCAAATTGTGACTGAGGTCATCCAAGTCAGATTATTGCCCTCATAATGAACTCCTGTTTTCAGAGATACGTTACCGTTGACATCAAAATCATTCAAACTGTGTCAGCTGAAGTCATTGAATGGATTGTTAACCTCAACACTAAGTGACAGCTGCTTCCCCAGCTATGCAAAATGTTAAAAACGTACCAGTTGAACAAAGTCACTTTGGCTGAATGATTCTTGTATTTGATTAAGTCTTATGTCTTAATAACGGATCCAAAAGTCAAACATGGGACAAAATGCAGGATTGATCACTGCTGAACTTGATCCAAAATGGCCGTCATTAACACAATTAAAGAAGCATCAGATCAAAGAAAAATATACCTAAAAAAATAACATTTGTGTTTTAAGCATGCTTAAATCTGAAGAGTTTCCATTTTTTTTTCTTCAATGCAGTCTTTCCTTTAATTGCTGCAAAATCAATGGTGGGACATTAAATGAACTGAAACTCAACATTATGGTCACACATAGAAAACGTGTGCATTTGGTTCACAACAGGAATTTACTAAAACTTGATTTCATGGGCTTTATAGTAAAGTGCATTCTCATTTCATGCTTCCACCATTACTGTAAAAGTGATAGATAAGATGAAATTATGATCAACGAGAGAGATCTTCAATTGAACAATTACTGTTGCTGAAGTGGTCCAGAAAACAATAGCTCCACACAGCCCTCTGCATTTCTCTCATCGGTGATTGCAATCAGCCGCACTGCTACCCACATCGAGAGAATGTATTTAAAGATTTTGAGGACATATCACTGAGTGAGTTCCAGATAGAGCACAAGTTAATGGGCAAGCCAAAGAAGGAGCAGGAGCCTGATGGCCAATTAGTCACTGTGGCTGCCTTTCTCAAAAGCAGCAGGTTGCGCACATGCTGTTCATTTGTAGGAGTAGAAATGAAAATGCCGTCCATGCTGACTGATGCAGAATTACCTCTTTACTACATGCGTGGCCAGAGCATAGCCGATACAAAACTGTTCGTCTGAGACGAACCTGAGACACGAAACTGAAGAACTATAACGACATTTACTGCAACTGGCATTGGTGTGTTGGAAGTGCCAAAAGAGGAATGCTTTCATTTGTTCTTTATTAAGACAAACAACCATGTGTGATATGCTGATATGTGTTACCTGCATACATCCTCCTGGATAGGGACAATTGGTTATCCCATGGATTTTGGGAAACTGGACCTGGATTCTCTGATCCTGAGGCTATGTCCTCATGCCAGCATGGGAACAGTGGCGTTTTATGACCGGAAATTTGGCACTAAACGTCCACCGATTCTCCGTTTGGCTGGGGGTTAGCATGCCGGCAGCGTAGAGCACTTGGCTCCAGCTGCCGATACGGCCCGGAGAATTGCCGGGTCCGTGGCCGCGCTTGCACACGGCAGCGGGCTGCAGTGGTCGCGCCGTGCAACATGGTGCCGGCTGCGCGCGGACCTGGCCTGGAAAATAGCGCCCCCCTTTGGCCAGCTCATAAACCCCAGACCACTCCTCAACAGTGCCCCCAGCCGCTGCCAAAGTCCCCACTGCCCGCGGATTGGCCCTCCCCCGACGGTGGCGGCGCTGGATTGAGTCCGCCACCACACCGAGTTCCCAACGGATGATAGCACACGCGCCCGACGCTGTCGGGAACTCAGCTGGTCGGGGGAGCAGCTTTGGAGTGGGCCTCAGGCAACTTTGGAGTACGCAGCTTTGGAGGGGGTGGAGCACCGCGAAAGCGGCACCACCCCTGATTTTATCGGAAATGGGTATTCTCCGGCTGATCGGCGAATGCGAATTCGGCGTTGGCGACCGGAAAATCCCGCCCATGATCTCCCTTGACAAGGGGATGGGGCAATCGTTAACCTTTTCTGTTGTATAAATAGAGATGGCCAGTTAGGTACTGGCTAGAGAGAAGACCAATAGGGAAATACTGGTGCTGTGTAAATATTACTCTAAAAGATATTGCATTTTGTTGATTTATGAGCTCATGTTGGACCTTCATGGCCCTTACAATAATATGAAACCATATTGAGTAATTGATCCATATGAATAAATGGATTTTGGCCACTCCTGTTCATATCCATTAAATTTGATATGCAAACCTCCAAAGCTTTATGAAAATGAAAGAGCGCCAACCATTAAAAATATAAACATCTGAAAAAGCGACAACATTTTGCAATTGCATTTACATATAATTATCTGACACTCGTGCATCTTGTGACTGATCAGCAGCGAATTCACATTAGCAAGAGTCACCCCACATTTTGATCCTGAGCATAGAGGAAGCAATATGAACTAAATGCATCAACGATCACAGAGAATTGAAGAAGACAAATGAGAAGTTCCACAAAGCCTGCTTTTTATTTTTTTAGCTATTGCACGAACAAATCACCTTTGGATGTATTAATGCACCCGTCTTCAAATTAAATTTGTCAACTGGCCAACGAGGAAGAAAAAGTTGAATGATTTGGTTATCAATTTTCTCAAAATAAAAAATATTGTTTGGTTTATCTCTTGTAATTATTTTATTTATTTTAGATCTTTCCCTACTTTGATTGTCATTGTTCATTATGAGATATTGTGCTAAATCATTGCGTGTATCAGGTCAGATTAGGTCAAAACAATTTCCTGGAAAAAACAAGATCAGCATTTCATTTTACAGAAAATGGATAACAGTATGATTTGTAACTGTTTTTGTCCTGTTCTATTCCGAAATGTGAATAAAGTGAGACAAATTATCATATTCATATGTTTAATGATGAGAAGCAGAGAACTGTATGAGAATGATGTGTGTATTTATGAAATGGATAGAGTTGATTTTTGAAAACATTTAGTAACCCCATGTTTTGAAAGAGGTAAATTGGGTCAAAGGAAACAAAAGAACTCAAATCAGTGGATAGTCTCATAACAGCCCAACAGAGTTTGGCCAATCACTGAGCTTATTGTGTGATATATGATGAGGGCTTGTGATTGTGCTGAAGTGGAGATAAGGGAGTGAGAGATTATACAAAGTCCTAACTATAACTTACGATGAAGTAACAACTCAACTGTAACCAAGTAAAGCCAGCCATCAGGTTGCAGGAAGTAGGTGAACCAAATATCAACAAGTTGAAGAAACGGGATTAGAAAAAAAAAAAATCAGCCAAAGAATGCTCTTGTACGGAAGGTAAGAGCAGGAGTAGGCCATTCAGCCTGTCAATTCTGCTCCACCATTACTTAGATTGTGGCACCTACCTCAATGTCAGGGCTGTGTGGCGCGATTCGCGCCGGTCACAGCGATTCTCCGGCCCGGCCCCAGGATCAGAGAATCCCGCCCACTGTTTTTTGCACCCAAGGTGGTAACTTCACATTTATTCGCATTATATTCCATCTGCCATTTTCTTGCACATTCATTCAACCTGCCCAAGTCCTCCTGAAGTCTCTCCGCATCCTCCACACAACTTGTGTAATCAGAAAAATTGGAAATATTACATTTGGTCCCTACATCCAAATGATTGATATAGATTGTGAACAGCTGTGGCCCAAGCCCTGATCCTTGCAGTACAGCCTGTCAACTTGAGAATGACCTGTTTATTCCTACTCCATTTTATGTCTGTTAATCAACTCATAATTCATACCATTATATGATTCCTGATACCATGTTCTGTTTTGTTAACACTCATTCTGTTTTTCTCTCTCTACCGATACTACCAGACCTGTTGGGGTTTTCCAGCACTTACTGTTTTTATTTCATGTGCTCCAATTTTGTTTATTATCTTTCTGTGTGGGGCAAAGACTTTTGAAAATGAAAGTACATTACATCTGTCAATCACTCTGGGCAAGTGCCAAAGGCTCCCTCCACTTCAGGCCCCCCCCCTTCAAGCCCCAAATTTATGGCCCCCCCTTCAGGCCCCCTCCTTCAGGGACCCTTCTCAGTTCCTCTCAGCCCCACCTTTTGGCAATACCAACCTGACAATGTTCCCTGGCACCTTGGCACTGCCAGGTTGACACTGCCAAGTTGGCACTGGCAGGGGTCCAGCGGATAGTGTCCATGATCGCCTGACGGCTACAAAAGCCTACCAGCCCCTCAGCGTGATCATCGCGTCTATTCAGAGAATTCAATTGTGGCTGTGAATGGTCTTCATTGAGGAACTCTTGCACTTCAATATCTGCATAGTGCCAGCTGTTTCTATGGTGGAAAGGTTTCTGCTGTGCATCCAGGCTATTCAGGCATCAGAGATTGAAAAAGATCCAGTCTAAAACAAATACTCTCAGCTTGCACACTTGCTCGTTCTAGGAAGCACTTGAAAGCACATCAAAGGAGATAAAAACAGGAATCCTGGAACACTGGAACCACAGAGTCTATTGAAACTTCAAAGGAGTGAAATGCTTCTCCACAAAACAAGCTGCAGAATGGACCTGTCCTCTGAGAGGGATTTAGGACAGACAGGTTGCAGCTGTGCTTTGCCCTGTTATTGAGAGTTAAACATGAAATAAAGCAGGCTTCAAGGCTTCACAGACCTAGTGCGACTCCCATCCCGGGGAGTCCCCCAATCCCTGGACTTCCTTGAAGGCCCCCTGCCCCGCCATGGCTTCAGGCCAGTGGCTGCTGTGCCTTTGTGCTCTCAGGAGTAAGTGGAGAGGGGTACTCACCTCCTTGGTCCTCCTCGGAGTCCATGGTGCCTGGTCCTAGTTTTAAGGACCAGTAGTGATTTGTGCCCAGGTGACTTTGTGCCAGGGAGAGGGGGGGAGGGGGTGCAGAATAACAGGAAGCCATTGCATTCGACTTCAATCTCACTAGTGAGATTAAAATCAATGTAATCAAAGCTGTGATCAAACTTTTTCACTTTTAGGGTGATATCCTGGAGCAGACTGGGAGAATGGGAACCTGATTTGCACCCAGCACACATCCCGTTTTGGGGCTCTTCCGCAATTCTCCCAACGTAGCGGGATTTCCCCAGGTGCAATGCGGCCCATGAATCCCCCCCAAAAAAAATCCTGTGGGAATTTAATAGGATAGATACTTGAGGGTGTTTCCATTTATGGGAGAGACTAGAATCAAGGGGACACAGTTTTAAAAATAAGAGGTCTTCTGTTTAAGATGGAGATGATGAGGAACGTTTTCTCTCAGAGGGTCAGTAGTCTGTGGAATTCTCCTCCCCAGAAAGTAGAGGAGGCTGGGTCATTGAATTTATTCAAGGTTGAGTTAGATAGATTTTTGATAGACAAGGCAGTCCATGTTTATGCAAATGGCAAAGTAGATTAGAGACCCCAACCAGATCAACCATGATCTTATTGAATGGCGGAGCAGGCTGGAAGGGCTGTTCCTGCTCAAAGTCCTTTACTCCTCGGTTCCTAAAGGAGTGATCAGAAGCCTTTAAAGTGTGGAACTGCATACTTCTTTGCACAAGTGAAAGTCTCGACTTCCTAGGACTTGTTTTGAGTGTGTTTTCCTTGCTTCACAGGTGATTTCAAATTTTTAGAATTCGACACACTAATGACCTTTTGAAAGAAAACAAATTCCCATCATGTCCGTCTTAAACAGAAGGCTTTAAATTGTGTCCCCAGGTCCCAGTCGATGCTACAAGTAGAAATATGCTCCTCGTATCTATCCTGTCAAATCTCCTCAGAGTCTTATATATTTCAATACGATTGCCTCTCATTCTCTTAAACTCCATTGAGTACATGCCTAACGTGTTCATATTTTTGGAAGTTATTTCACCTATCTTTGAGTTGTTAACTTTGATCTACATTATCTGGATATTAGCCTTCACTGCTGCATGGGAGCAGCTTATACAGCAATACCATGGACCTCTGATGAAGAATATGAAAAGCAGCAACATCAACAGCACCTGGAACATCAGGGGCAGAAACAAGAACAACAGGATCAGGAACAGCAACAGATGCTGTCTTCTTTGCAGCCATTTGCCGCTCCATAGGACCGCTTGAATGGACACCGAGATCTAACTCGAAGGATGCATTACCAATACCTTGGGTCTACAGGCAGAAGGATGAGATCTCTCAAAATGACTGAGCAACAGTGCCTCAGCATGCTCAGACTTTGATGGCAGGTTATTGCTGACATTTGAAGGCTACAGGAGCATGACCTTCCAAGTGGGCCAGATGGGGTGGAGTCGTGCGCTTAAGTAGGATGCTCTTTCCAAGGGCTAGTGCAGACCCGATAGGCTGAATGGTCTCATTCTGGTCTGTAAATTCTATGAGATGGGCACACATTCCAGTGGCTATCAAGGTCACCACAGTCCAAAACATCTTCTGGCTCCTTTCATGGAACTTCTGATGTTGTCAACAGGATATTGCAATCTGCTGCACACAAGTGCATCTCCCAGGTAAACAATGGCAAGGCACCCAGTTATGCCAATTGCAACTGATGAGGCAGTCACACACAAAGGGTTCATGCAATTATATTGTAACTGAATTCTCACAGGCTGAGGGCATCGTAGTCTGCACATATGACAATCAAGGTACCTTCAGATCAATGATAAATACTTATCAATCAAAAGGGGTTTGCACTCCACCAACCAGCAGTACTTATCAATGGAAAGGAATTTCACTTATTCAGTGTTCAGCTGCTATGTGACCATCAGAAGGTGATTATACAGGTGTGTGTAAGGTATCCTGCCTTCATTTTGCACCTGTCTCATCTTCCGTGGGTGATCACACCTCCAAACCGAGTGACTGTGTAGTTCCTTGAAGCCAAGAGCTACCCTCTGAAGACATGACTGACGATTCCTGTGTGCATGCCCACCACTGATGTACAGGAAAGATGCAATCAGAGGTGCACGAGCAGGAGAGTGATAATAGAGCAAGCTGTTGGGTTGCTGAAGAGTTAGGTGTAAGGACAGATCTTGGGCACCCTTCATAGACATAGACATAGAACATACAGTGCAGAAGGAGGCCATTCAGCCCATCGAGTCTGCACCGATCCACTTAAGCCCTCACTTCCACCCTATCCCTGTAACCCAATAACCCCTCCTAACCTTTTTGGCCACTAAGGGCAATTTATCATGGCCAATCCACCTAACCTGCACGTCCTTGGACTGTGGGAGGAAGCCGGAGCACCCGGAGGAAACCCACGCAGACAGGGGGAGAATGTGCAGACTCCGCACAGACAGTGACCCAGCGGGGAATCGAACCTGGTACCCTGGCACTGTGAAGCCACAGTGCTATCCACCTGTGCTACCGTGCAGCTTTCAATATGTAAGAGTGAGGGTCTCCAGAATGGTAGTGGTGTGCTGTGCTTTCCACAGCCTTGTGCTGTACTCTGTGCCTTCAGGGGAAGAGGAGATTGAAGTAAGTGGTCAGGGTCTTAGCTGCCAGAGAAGCCGGTCGCAGACTCATCCAGGAATTTTATTTATATTCTTATTGGGTGGCAGCTCTCAGTGGGTGGAGACTTGGGCCCTTGATCCTGGTGAAGCCCACCACTGACCTTTTAAGTGCCTGAGTGGCACAAGATGTGGCAGGCCTTCCCCAAAAAGGGATGACATGGTGGTGTCGTCACTCTCCACGTGAGACGACCCACACATTGCCGACACAAGATTCCACCCAAAGAGTCTGCAAAAGGATATAGATAGGTTTAAGTGAGTGGGCAGAAACTTTGTAGATAGAGCATATAGTGCTGGAAATGTATAGTTGCCCACCTTCTGTGGGAAGAATAGAAAAGTGGAATATTATTTGCATGGTGATAGACTGCAGACTGCTGCAACACAGATGGATCTGTGTGTCCTTATACATGAATCACAAAAATGTAGCATGCAGGTACAGCAAGCAATTTGAAAGGCCATGTAATGTTGGCCTTTATTGCAAGGGGAATGGAGTATAAAAGTCGGGAAGTTTGGCTGCAACTGTACATGGCATTGCTGAGATCACACCTAGAGTACAGTGTACAGTTTTACTCTTCTTAATTAAGGAAGGATCTTCTTGCATTGAAAACAGTTTAGAACAGGTTCACTCGGTTGATCCCTGGGATAAAGGAGTCATCCTATGAGGAAAGGTTGAGCAGGTTGGCCCATTGGAGCTCAGAAGAATGAGAGGTGACCTCACTGAAAACTATAGTACTCTGAGGGGACTTGGCAGGTAAATGGGCTGGATTTTACAGCTGTAAACCACAGAAGCACATGGCAGGGGGTCCTGTGAACCTAAAATACGGTGTGATGAGGTCAGATTGACATCATGGTATTATCACACCCATCTCAAATATTGTGCAAAGAAAGGACACACAAATCAGTGGCCCACCCACCATTTTGACATGAGCAATTAACAAACTATTGAATTTGTGGAAAAGCCATTGTGTAGTAAGGGTTGTTCAGTATGTCGCACAAACAGGTTCATAGGCTTGTATGGTTTAACATGAAGTGTTTATTACAAACTCATAACTATATGCATATGTGCAAGATATAGCCCAGAGTAGAAGTTATCTCCATGTCAATTTATACCAGATTCTCTCCACTCTGTCTACTATCATGTGACTCTCTACATAATAATGTGGGCGGTACTGTTTCTCCAGTCCCACAGTAGCCAATTCTATGCCAAACACTTTATACTACACCTCCCCCGCAAGTAAGTTCACAGATGACACAAAAATTGGTGATGTGGTCAATAGTCAGGAGCCTTAGATTACAGGATGAATAGATGGGCAAGTTTGATGGGCAATTAGAACTTAACCCTGAAAAGTGTGAGGTGATTTTGGGAGGACTGACAAGGCAAAGGAAACAAAATGAATCTTAGGAAGCGAGAAAGTATGGTGGACCAGAGGGACTTTGGGGAGAACGTTATCTCCTATTGTAAGTGGAAGCTTGTCACTGCCTATAGGATTGTTCTCGGTCCTGAACCTTGTGTTAGTCCCTGACTGTCAATACTGATGTTAATTTCTTTGGCAACAAGGGAGGTTAAGTGCAAAGTTTTCTGACCATCAGGATCTTTCATGGGGCAAATTCACATTGTAGTGGGGTGGATCTACGTGTCAAAAGCACAATTGGGAAGTCCTCATTTTTCCTCAGAAGGGTTTTAGTAATGCAGCTTTCCGCCTCATCAGTAGAGTGTGGGTGCCTTGGGGTACTGGCAAGCTGTTGAAATCCATAACTTCTTCAAAATCGAGCAAAGTACTCATTAACAAATTATGAGCCATTATTGAACACCAACTGATCAGGATGCCACGGTTCACAAAAAATGATTTGAATTTGCTGAGGACTGACTCTGTCCTCGTTGTGTGCAATGGCTTCACTTCGATCCACCGAGAGAAGTAGTCAACCATGATAAGGAAGGACTTGCCATTGTAGATAAATAAATCAATTCCCAAATGTTCCTACAGTCTGTTAAAGAACTGTGTGGGCAAAGAGGATCCCTCTGGTCTTGGTTCAAATTCCTAGGGGTGCACATCTCCAAACATCTGTTCTGGTCCACCCACGTCGACGCTACCACCAAGAAAGCACAACAGCGCCGAAACTTCCTCAGGAAACTAAGGAAATTCGGCATGTGCACATTAATTCTTACCAACTTTTACAGATGCACCATAAAAATCATCCTATCTGGGTGCATCACAGCTTGATATGGCAACTGCTTAGCCCAAGACCGCAAGAAACTACAGAGAGTCGTGAACACAGCCCAGTCCATCACGCGAACCTGCCTCCCATCCATTGATTCCATCTACAGCTCCCGCTGCTTGGGGAAAGCAATCTGTCCTGGTCCACCCACGTCGACACTACGACCAAGAAAGTATAACAGCACCTTTACTTTATTAGGAAACTAAGGAAATTTGGCATGGTCCATATTGACTCTTACCAACTTTTACAGATGCACCATAGATGTAGCACAGCCTGGTATGGCAACTGCTCAGCCCAAGACCGTAAGAAACTACAGAGATTTGTGAACACTGCCCAGTCCATCACACAAACCCGCCTCACATCCATTGACTCTGTCTACAACTCCCACTGTCTTGGGAAAGCGGGCAACATAATCAAAGACCTCTCCCACTTGGGTTATTCTCTCTTCCAACCTCTTCCATTGGGCTGGAGATACAAAAGTCTGAGAGCACGCACTATCCGATTCAAAAAAATCTTCTTCCCTGCTGTTACCAGACTCCTAAACGACCCTCTTATGGACAGATCTGATCTCTTGACATATCTTCTCTATTGAGTAGTATTACACTCCTGTATGCTTCACCCGATGCCTATGTACCTAATGCCTGTGTCTATGTATTTACATTGTGTATTTTGTGTTTGCCCTTTGTATTTCTTTTCATGTCCGGAATGATTTGTCTGAGCTGTACGCAGAACAATACTTTTCACTGTACCTCGATACACGTGACAAGAAACAAATCCAATCCAATCCAATTGTGCCAATTAAGTCAGCATTGCAATGTATGAATGTGCTACTGATTGGTGCCCAATCATGGCACCCGCAGTCTCGAGGCAGCGCAGACGTGCGGTGCTCAGACATAATTTCACAATGGCCCAAGCCGGAACCCCCCCCTCGGGAGCCGGTGCACGACAGCCTGAGCTACCTTGTGGAAGTGCCCTTTGTGCCATTTCATACTGCACGGAGGGGTTTCCTGTACGAGCTGCTGTTCGTTCCCCGTTGCATCATGCATGCATTGGTGCGCCTTGTGCCGGCCGGTGGCAGAGGTTCCAATTGGAGGTCCCTCTATGGTGGAGACCTCCCTTTTAACATTGTGGAACTGGGCTGGAGGGGATTGCATGCAGCCATCTCAGATGTGATTTCCTCATGCTTTGGTATTGGGTAATTTTTGTAAGAGCCACGAAGAATCCAGCACGAGTTTTAAGGATACAAAGTAATAACATTTATTTACTATAACATATATACATAACAGTAGCAGTAACCTCCCTTGCTACATACTCCTTTCCTCCTGGTTCCTGAACTGGCCAGCTTATTTATACTAGGAGTTTATTAGTGGTTTCTCCGCCCCCCCTCATTGGGGAAGCTCATACTCCCACAGGATTGTGGGATAGTCATTAGTCCCCAGCCAATGGTAAGTAGGCAGGTTATAACATCCCTCCCCCCCAAAGTTCAAGGAACCCACCGAAGACCCTGACGAAGGAGGGCGTCGGACTCGTTTGGCCGCAGGCCGGATGCCATTTGCACGCGGCGCTGGATCAGGCGGCGTGTAACGAGACGGAGACCGGCGCTTCCGTGATGAACGGCGCGGTTGTACATCCACGGCCCGTGGACCCGAGGATTCCCCCTCTGATGCATCCTGTGTCTCCATCTCGGAGTCAGAGTCTGCTGCCTCCGTCATGTCAGCGTCTCTATCTCCATTAGGTCCCGTAACGACCTGCGCAGGCTTCGGGTGAGGCACCAGTGGAAGATTGTGAGGACTACCTTCCCTTGTCTCTGGTCTTTGCGGCTGTTGAAATGAGCTCCGGTGGCGGGGAATCTTTTGAGGGGATGATCTTCCAGACCGAACGTGGTCTACATGTTTTCGCTGGAGACGACCCTGGGCTTGCACTTAGTAAGATATAGGGCCCGTTTGGCGAAAGATTACACCAGGAACCCATTGGGCACCACCAGCAAAATTCCGAACGAATACTGGGTCACCGGGCGCAAACTGCCGAATCGGACGATGCCGAGAAAATCCCTGTCCCTGCCGTTCTTGTGTGCGGCGTGCTTTTGCGCCAATGTCCGGGAAAACCATACTAAGACGGGTGCGAAGTCTTCGGCCCATTAGGAGTTCTGCGGGAGCTACCCCAGTCACTGCATGGGGGGTGGTCCTGTACGTAAACAAAAAGCGAGCCAGTCTCGTGTCCATTGATCCGGAAGACTGCTTCTTTAGGCCTCTTTTGAATGTCTGCACTGCGCGCTCTGCCAACCCATTTGAAGCCGGGTGGTAAGGGGCAGTGCGGATATGGCGGATGCCGTTCACCTTTGTGAACCTAGCAAACTCCTCACTCGTGAATGGAGTGCCATTATCCGTGACCAGCACCTCGGGGAGGCCATGCGTACTAAACGATAAGCGCATCTTTTCAATTGTTGCGCAGGACGTTGTCCCCTGCATCTTATGCACCTCTAGCCATTTGGACTGGGCGTCAATTAGTAGAAGGAACATGGATTCTTGAAAAGGGCCTGCGAAATCTGCATGCAAGCGTGCCCAAGGCCATTCCCAGTGATGTAGGGGCACGGCCGGCGGAAGCTTCTGATGCTCCTGGCAAATGGAGCAGTTTTGGGCCACCTTCTCAATGTCGGTGTCGAGGCCTGGCCACCAGCCATAACTCCGGGCCAACATTTTCATTTTGGTCACGCCTGGATGCCCATTGTGCAAGTCTGATAGTATCAGCTCCTGGCCTTTTTCCGGGACAATCACACGCGTCCCCCACAAGAGGATGCCGTCTTCCACGCTGAATTCTGACAGCTTGGAGAAAAATGCCCGCAACTCGCCTGGGAGCTGTCTATGCTGCCCACCATACAGGACTATGTGCCGAACCTTTGACAGGACTGGCTCCGTCTGGGTCCACTCACGTATCTGTGATGCCGTGACAGGCAAGGTGTCCATAAAATTTAGGGTTGCAACCACCTCACCGGTCGTGGGGGTCGACTCGTATGCAGCAAGCAACAAAGCCCAGCGCTGGATCCGTACAGAAGCAATGGGCGGTATTGGCTAACCCTCTCTGAAAAGTCCCAGCAGGGGCTTATGATCAGTCACGATAGTGAAATGGCGGCCGTACACATACTGGTGGAAGCGTTTCACCGCGAAAACCACTGCCAGGCCCTCCTTCTCGATCTGCGCATACTTTTTCTCCACTGCAGTCAATGTGCGGGAGGCGAAAGCTATCGGTCGCTCGGCCCCGTTCTCCAGCTTGTGGGACAGGACGACTCCAATACCATACAGGGATGCATCACATGTGACAAGCAAAAGCTTTCCAGGATCATAGTGGGTTAGTAACCCAGACAATGACAATTGTTGTTTAACCCGCCGGAAAGCGGTTTCTTGCGGCTGACCCCAAACCCAGGTGTGATTTTTCTTTAGCAGAAGGTGCAAAGGGGCCAGCATAGTTGCCAGATTGGGGAGGAACTTCCCGTAATAGTTTACGAGACCGAGAAAAGAACGAAGATGTGAAGTGTCAGGTGGGGGGGGGGCATGTTGAATTGCACGCACCTTCTCTGCGACGGGGTGCAGACCTTCGCGGTCCACCCGATAACCTAGGTAGACTACGTCCTTTGCCTGAAATACGCACTTTGTGCGACGTAAACGGACGCCAGCCTCCGAAAGGCGTCTAAGGACAGCCTCCAGATTTCCAAATTTTCTTGCTCCGACGTCCCTGTAATCAAAACGTCATCTAGGTAGACAGCCACACGTGGTAAACCTCTCAAAATGCCCTCCATAACACGTTGAAAAATTGCGCAGGCAGAGGATACTCCAAAGGGCAACCGTGTATATTCATACAGGCCCCGGTGTGTATTAATCGTTACATATGGTCGGGAGGCAGGGTCCAGCTCCAACTGCAGGTAGGCGTGACTCATATCTAATTTTGTGAACGAGAGTCCACCTGCAAGTTTCGCGTAGAGATCCTCTATGCGAGGCATTGGATATCGGTCGAGTCGGGAAACCGTATTCACTGTAAGTTTATAGTCGCCACACAAGCGAACTGTGGCATCTGCCTTCATTACAGGTACAATTGGTACTGCCCAGTCAGCAAAGCGGACGGGCCTGATAATACGCAAACTCTCCAAACGAGTGAGCTCCCCTCCTACCTTCTCGAGCAAGGCGTAAGGCGTTGGGCGCGCCCGGAAATAGCACGGCGTGGCTCCTGGTTCAACTTGGATACGGGCTACGGCCCATTTTATTTTCCCCAAACCAGGCTGGAATACATCTGGGTTTCGTCCTAGCACCTCAGTCAACCCTTCAGAAACTGTTTGGAGGATGTGCTGCCATTGCAACCGCAAATGGCGCAACCAGTCCCGACCCAACAGACAACACCAGGTTATAGCCCAACAGGTTTGTTTGGAATCACTAGCTTTCAGAGCGCAGCTCCTTCATCAGGTGACTCACTAAGTGCAGTGGGCAGCATGGTAGCCTTGTGGATAGCACAATTGCTTCACAGCTCCAGGGTCCCAGGTTCGATTCCGGCTTGGGTCACTGTCTGTGCGGAGTCTGCACATCCTCCCCGTGTGTGCGATGGTTTCCTCCGGGTGCTCCGGTTTCCTCCCACAGTCCAAAGATGTGCAGGTTAGGTGGATTGGCCATGATAAATTGCCCTTAGTGTCCAAAGTTGCCCTTTGTGTTGGGTGGGGTTACTGGGTTATGGGGATAGGGTGGCGGTGTTGACCTTGGGTAGGGTGCTCTTTCAAAGAGCCGGTGCAGACTCGATGGGCCGAATGGCCTCCTTCTGCACTGTAAATACTATGAATTTGCAACAGGCTGGGCCCATGGCCGCGCACCACGATAAGTGGGAAACGCCCCTCCTGGCGTCCATAGACAACAGGGGTCATTGTAGTTCCTGCAATGTCCAGTGGTTCCCCCGTGTAGGTGGCCAACCTGGCCTGTGAGTCGGTTAATGTAAGGGTCTGTATACCCTGCTTGATGCGGTCGAATGTCCTCTGGGCGATCACGGAGACCGCTGCGCCAATATCCAACTCCATCTCAAGCGGGTGGCCATTGACCCGTACTGTCACCTTAATGGGGGCCACACGGGGAGCTGCCTCACAATGCAGCTGCAGGCAGTCGTCCTCCGTCTCCACGTCCTCAGGAGTAGTCGCCGCAGGTTCATCCACATGGAAGGTACAGCCTCTGGGCTGGTCCCAGTTACGGCCCCTGGGCTGGTCCCAGTTTTGGTCGGAACGACGGCGCCTCTGGCGTCCCCAGGACGGCCGTGCGCGACGGGGTCAGTGCCTACAAGTCTGACACGGACATGGCTCCTCATCCATTGGCTCTGGAGAAGGCTCCCTTCGGGGAGGAATGTCCGATGGCCACTGGCGTCGGTCCGGACGTTGCCTCGCCCAAGGTACCGCAGGAGTGCAGGGGGACGTTTTCGGACGGAAAGGGTTGCGCCCCAAGGCATGCACTTCCATTCCCTGTAGCTCCTGTACTCCTCGCTCTGCGCTCTCTCAGGACAAGACTATTTGAATGGCCTGCTGAAAAGTCAATGTTGGCTCCGCTAACAACTTTCTCTGGGTGGCTGCATTGTTAATACCGCAAACCAAAGGGTCGCGTAACATTTCTGACAAGGTCTCACCATAGTCACAGTACTCCGCAATCCTGCGTAGCCTGGATAGAAAATCGGCAAGGGATTCTCCAGGGGTCCTCTCAGCGGTATTAAACCGGTAATGCTGGACTATCGTGGACGGGGTTGGGTTAAGATGTTGCCCCACTATATTCACAAGTTCATCAAACGTTTTGGTGTCCGGCGCAGCTGGGTACGTAAGGCTCCTAATCACCCCAAACGTATGCGGCCCGCAGGCGGTGAGCAATATGACCACCTGGCGCTCGTTTTCGGTGATATTGTTTGCCCGGAAATAGTAACGCATCCGTTGTGTGTACTGGTTCCAGCTTTCCAGCGCAGCATCAAAAACATCCAAATGTCCGTACAGAGGCATGGTCTCATAGAAAACAACTTCCAACCTGTATCCAACAAAAATCCAGGGAGGTGGCTTCAGCAGTGTAGACAGCTATTCACTTTTACCTTCGTCGCCAGTTTTGTAAGGGCCACGAAGAATCCAGCACGAGTTTTAAGGATACAAAGTAATAACATTTATTTACTATAACATATATACATAACAGTAGCAGTAACTTCCCTTGCTACATACTCCTTTCCTCCTGGTTCCTGAACTGGCCAGCTTATTTATACTAGGAGTTTACTAGTGGTTTCTCCGCCCCCCTCATTGGGGAAGCTCATACTCCCACAGGATTGTGGGATAGTCATTAGTCCCCAGCCAATGGTAAGTAGGCAGGTTATAACAGTAATATTTTCTTCTGATATTCTTGTTAAGATCTTTAGGATCCATGCATATGCAAATATCACCATTCTTTTTCTTTCCACAAAACCCAATCGGTAGGTTCTTCTATTTTTCAGGTTACTTTTAATTTTGTCATTTTGCTAGAACCTTTTTGAGGCAATCCTGAACAAGTGCAGGTACTCTTCTTGGTGCCTGTACCATAGGTTTTGCATCCTCTTTGAGTTGTATCTTGTAGGTGAATAGTAGTTTACCAAAACCTGTGAACATATCGCTGAATTTGCTCATAATGTTCTCAGAATCGTCAGAGTGTTGATCCAATCCTTTGTGGATGCTATATACCAACTGCACTAGACCTAATTCTTCACAGGACTGATCACCTAATAATGAATCCTAGCCTTCAGATACAATATAGAATGGGACGGAATAAACTATGTTCTTCACCACCATACTCAGGTCACAAGCACCATAACATTTAATAGTTGAACTATTATAATCTCTCAGTGATATTTTGTGATTTATTCTAATCGGCTGAATTTTTAGATTTTTAAAATCAATCATGCTGATTAAATTGGCTTTGGCACCAGTGTCTAACTTTAATTGGACCACTGTACCATTCACTTCGAGTGGTAGCAGCCATTTATTTTTAATGGAGTATCAGTTTGGATATTTTTGAGTGGTGGAGAATTTTTTGATGTCTCCAAAAAATTATTCTTCTCTGTTATTACTCCAACAAACAATAATATTTCATCACTGGAGACTGTGGACGGCGATTCTCCATTCCCCTACGCCGATTTTGTAATCTGCAATGGGCGGAGAATCCCTTTTAATGATGGAATCGGGGGCGGCACCTGGTACCGTACGCTCTGCCCCATCCAAAGTGGGTCATCGAGGAGCATGCCGCACATCACCTGAAGGCCCTCCCCTGATGCTCCGGCCCCTATGGGCCGAGTTCCCGACCGCGCAGTTGACTCACGATCTCAGCGGTCAGGAACTCGGTGTGGCGGACTGTGTCCAGCATCACCACAGTCGGGCGGGAGCTGTGCTACTGGCCGGGTGGCTTCGGCAAGGGCTGGGGGGACTGGTGAGGGGTGGCCTGTGGATGATGAGCGGGCGCCCCGGGGATGACGAGGGGATGTCCAAGAGGGCACTATCTGGCAGTTTGGGTCCTCTGGACACAGCCTGGAAATTGGAGAATCCAGTCCTGTGTCTTCCACTGTGCTGACTATCTGGAGTTGATCTTAGAGTGACAATTCTGAGCAAAGTGATTTTTCTCTTTGCATCTGGAACTAAACTTGCCAACAGATTAAGGATACTGCCTAAATTTGTGCCTTAGACCACATCTTTTACACAGAAATACTTTTTCCTGATCTGTAACCTGTTTGGTGCTGTGCGAGGAGTTGCAGGAACTTTCCCGCCTTTTTTCAGAACTTACCACCTTTTTGCAAAAAGGGCGGCGACTGGAGTGCTTTCTTCCAAGAAGACACCGCCATTACTGAGAAACATTTTAAAATGCTGTGCTGCTAGCTCATGAGCCTGATAAATCTTAATTGTTTGTTCCAAAGACAGCTCCGATTCCGTCAGCAACCTTTTCCTCAGCTTTTTTTATTCACACCAAACACAATCTGGTCCTGAATCATGGAAGATACCACCGCAGAAAAATTACATGTTTAGCTTTTAACTTTACTTAGTGGTGAAATGATCTATGGACCCTTCTCTCTTCTGGGAACGTAATCTAAACACATAGCGCTCAAATTTCATTCTTTCTGGGGGTGCAATGTTCATCAAATCTTCAAGTTACTTCATTAAAATGTTTACTATCTTCATCGTTTGCAAATTTAAATGTATTAAACACAGCTATTGCTTCGGGCAATGCCGCTCTTAGGAGCATCGCTAACTTATGCAAATCTGTTTGATCTCCTAAATTTACTGCAGTACGAAACAGGTTAAATTGTTGTTTAAATACACATCAGTTGCTGTCCACATTACCGTGAAATATGAGACTCATTGGTGGCTTCAACAACTCCATGTTGTTAATTCTGGCAGTCTACAAAATCTTCAAGTCTCTGTGGACCTCATGACAGGCTGATAGTTTTTTCTTAGTGTTTAATACCATTGAACCCTGGTACCATGTAATGTTCTTGTCGGATGGCCTGATTTATATTACAAGAACACCTGTAGCTAATGCTATACACGATTTATTAACATTAACTGTGGGTAAAACTATATACAAAACAACAGATGAATAACAGTATAATCATGTACAAGCAATCTCTCTCTTCCAGCTCTCCAGTCCATATGAGATCACCTGAATCTAACATTTACTTATAGAATAGTGAAACACCTATTGGTCAATTGGTGAATTATATCACAGACTCACAACACTTTGGAATAAGAAGTTCCTCCTCAACTTAGTCGTAAATCTGCTACCCCTTATTTTGAGGCTATGTCCCCAGTTCAATTTTCAAGGGTCTCAAGGATTGAAGAATTTCATTCAGGTGCAATTTGGAGGGACTATTGTGGGGAATTGGCTTATTGTGTGATGGGAGGAAGCGAGGCCTAGTGGAAAGGTGCTCACAAGGGAGACGTACATGGGTGGATGCCCCAGTTGCTGAGGGGGCTGAAAGATGGGCACTGTCAGGAGTCCTCATCACTCACTTTAATGTTCTCTTCCTTTCAGTTTATGATTCTGGAGAATCATGGAGCCAATCGAGTTGGGAATTCTATTGATTGCAATCGCACAGCAGCAGTGACACCAACGTGCAGCTGCACACAGCCAGGACCAGCGCCCTGCAGATGAAGTGGAGGCTGAGTCCGTTGTTCTTCCGGGAGCAGGGCCACAGATGGTGGAGCCTCAGAGGAGCCACAACTGGCCGCAGGTGTTCTGACATTAAGCCCCCTACCTTCAAATGTCAGAGGTCCCGTTCAGGAGAAGAGTACACCTGTGCCAAGAGAGGGTGGGCAATTGTGCCATGCGATACTACAATAGTTAGTACCACATTGTCTGGGAGGTCACCAATTGCCTGTGGCCATTAAAGTTACTGCTGTGCTGAACAGTGGCTCATTTCAGGGCAACATGGGTGACATGTACAGCATTTCCAAGTCAGCCATGCTCAAGTGCATAAGAAAGTTCACAGATGAGCAATTTGCAAGGACCCACATGTACATCAACTTGGACCCGGACCAGGCGAGCCAGGGCCACAGGCTTGGCCGGCAGCGGAGACATGCCCCAGGTGCAGGTCATTGACTACACCCGTGTAGCTCTGTGGTCTCCATGGTGACATGGGCACTATTTTTCAACTGCAAGGAATACAACTCCCTTAATGTCCAGTTTGTCTGTGACCATGCAATGTGTATCATGCAGGTATGCACGTTTCCTGGGGAGCATCCAGGATAGTTACACTTTTCAGCACTCACAGATTCCAGCCATCTTTGAGGGATGCCATAAACATTCCCTGAGACTTGCTATAACGAGGCACATGCTGGTTGAGCAGGCCATTAGACTGCTCAAGATGCATTTCCGATGCCTGGGATTGTCAGGGACACTCCAGTACAGCCCTCAGAGGATGTCCCACATCATTGTGATCTGCTGCACTGTGCACAACCTGATACTGCAGCGAGGAGTGCAGCTGGACCAGGAGAAGATGGAGGAGCACAACATCTCCTCAGATGAGGAGGTCGGGGAGACAACATGTTGAAAAGAAGGGGGAAGGACCTCAGGCAATGGTCAGGGCCAGCATGGGGCAAAGAAATAGGGGCACCCTCATAGCATCTCTGTTTGGGCACAATGAGGATTAAGGAGTGAAGAGTTGTCCCAACATGAAGTCTGACATCACCTCACTAAAGTGATGCCTACGGGATGTCCTCGTGATGGTTCCTATATTCAAGGGCAGTGTGTAAAAGTCATTGGCTGCACAATGCAGGAGAATAATGATGACTTGCATTGAGGACTGAGCTATGCTTCTCTTATTCTCAGTGATATGTCTGACTCCTGCTTGAACAGAACTGAATGTGTCCTGCCAATGAATGGGCTGAGCAACAGCAGAGATGCTGGATGACAAAAATCAGCTACTACAGCCCCCTCCACGGTCAGGGGTTCTGGATTTTCTCCACCTCACGTACGAGGTGGACAGGTTCTCAACAGTTTGCCAGCCTTTGGCATCCTCATCATTAGAAGGGGGTGTGATTTACCTGCCATGGATGGTTTTTTTTGGGAACAACTGCTGGAGGCAGAGGGTGGGGGTGGGGGTGGTGGGGGGGGGGGGCGGGGGGGTGGGGACCACGCCAGGAGTGGTGAGTCTTTACTGCATTGTTTTAGTGGTAGATGGTAGAGACATAGAGCTGCCATTCTTATATTGTACATGGATGAATAGCGGAGTGTGTACGGGGGTTTATGGAGCATGGCACCATGAAATGTTCGCCTGGAGGAGCTGTATGGATGAACAAAGTGATGTTTAACACAAGAACGATATTAAAATGGTGATTTATCTCGACTCGTGCCTCGGTTCACCCCTGCTCACGAGGTGCCTATCATTTCTGAACCTTCCTCACTACCCCCTCCCCCCACTACGCCTGGTTGTTTCGCCAGGATCCACAGTTGAACTTGCGGTGGCCTGCTGACTTCCATGCCCTGTTGTCTGAGATGACCTTGGCGAGTATCCCCTGGGGGGTGGGGGTACAGGCCAACATTTGGGTTGCATGGTTGTTGCAGTACTGCCCTCCTCAGTATGCTGTGCTGGAGGTGAGGTCGCTCACAAGGAGGGGGTAATAGATGGGCTGCACACTCCTTAGGGTCTGCTGGGTGGAAGGGCCCCAGGCTGTCCTCCTGGTGATCCTCTTTCTTTCATGTGCCCGAGGTCTCTGGACTCCCCCATGAAATAGAGGGACAGCTGGCAGCGGCTCCCCCGGCGATTCTCCGGTTCGCGATGTGTCGAGTGGCCGCCCGTTTTCGGCGGGACCCGCCGGCGTAAATCACAACAGGTCCTTACCGGCGGGACCTGGCTCCACGGGTGGCCTGCAGAGTCCTCAGGGGGCGTGGGGGGATCTGGCCCCAGGGGGTGCCCCCACGGGCCTGGCCCGCGATCGGGGCCCACCAATCCGTGGGCAGGCCTGTGCCGTGGGGGCACTCTTTCCCTTCGCACCGGCCGCTGTCAACCTCTGCCATGGCCGGTGCAGAGAAGAAACCCCTGCGCATACGCTGGGATGATGCCAGCACACACTGGCGCTCCCGCGCATGCGCCAACTCGCACCTGCCGGCGGAGGCCCTTCGGCGCCGGTTGCCGTGCTGCCAAGCCCTTCCGTGCCAGCTGGCATGACGCCAAACACTCCGGCGCCAGCCTAGCCCCTGAAGGTGCAGAGGATTCCGCACCTTCAGGGCGACCCAACGCCGGAGTGGTTCACGCCACTCCTTGGCGCTGGAGTGGCCCGCCCCGCTGGTTCGCTGAGAATCCCGCGTTATTTATCAGAATTACATCAACTGTTTTTCGATAGTGCATTGACTGTAAATAAAAGGTGTCACAATTGGTCCCTGATTAAAGGATGGTGGATGCACTTTGCCACAATCACCACTCTAGGTGGTCTGGTTGGTGCTACAATTCATTTGAAAAGACGGTCGAAACAGTGATCAAGATAAAATGCAACCATTATTTCTGAAAGGAAAATGCAGCTGGAGTACTGCACACAATCTCTTCCTTTCAGAATTAATAGCCTAACCTGCTGGAAAGCGGAAACAAATTTGCTATTTGTTCATAAATCCAGCCGGTTTTCCGGTGTTTTTTGTAAAAATAGGACGTTTTTTGCCATCCCCATAAACAGTGTTGCCCTCGGCAATGGCCTAAATCGTCTATAGGACACAACGGCCATGGGGATTGTGGTGATGTGCATCAATGTAAATGCATGTAGACTAGCTAGACACTAGAGGGAGCACCAGAAACATCACACACACACACTCAACCAATAGATCAGTTAGATAGGACACGACCAATGGACATTCATGATACACACAGAGGAGACACGACCACAAGAGGGCATTACACCAACCCATATATAAAGGACACCACACACATGATATGCCTCTTTCCAGTGGAGACAGTCAGTGAGTAGAGACACAGGGTTGATTCAATATTACACCCACCACATGGATTGCAGCAACTGGTTAGTCAGTCTGGGTAGCTATAGTAGGATTAGCAGTAGTGTCGAACCCGAGTAATAGAAGTGTAAATAGTTTAATAAATGTGTTGCAGTTATCTTCCCTCTGAACCTTCCTTTGTCAAGTGCACCATAAGGAAGCCACTTATGTTACACCTACAACATAACAAATCATGATACCAGGACTGAACTGTTTCAATCCATATAGCCATACCTCAGCATACAGTGACAACCAGGAACAATACCCAGGCAAGATGTTCGAGATCCGGGTTCCGTAGCAGCTCCAGTGCCACGGTGATCTCCGCGAAAACTGGTGGGTATTCCGGCAAATGTTTGAAATCTTCCTGGTAGCAGCCGAACTAGAAGACGTGGGCTGATGCTGGAAAGACAGAGCTTCTCCTCACCATCGCCAGTGCCAGAGCAGAAGAAATTGTAAAAAAATTCAAGTTCTCCAAGGGGCAAAACAGGAGCGACTTCCAGGCAGTCCTGGGCAAATTCAGCAAATACTGTGAGGAAAACACACTCCAACCAGCAAGAAAAGGTAAGAGAAGCACCAGTAATCACCACGAGGCTGAGATCCCGGAGCAGAGAACAGTTTTGATCGGCGGCCATCTTTCTAAGGGGACTGCACTTGCACAGTTGCGCAAGAAACGCACAGAACGGGAAGGTCCGTTTGCGCATGCAAGCGCAATCACAAAAACGGCCATGGGTACAGGACAGCGGTTTGCGCTTCCTACGTATGATGTCACATGCGTCATGACGTCAGAGGCCCCGGACCACGCCCATTTAAAGGGGAAATGTCCCAAATCAAAGAAAAAATCTTTTAAAGCCGTAAAACAAACTTCCTTCACCTGGAATGACAGCACAATGTCTCAAATTGAACCAGGAAATGAAATTAACCTCTGAAGAACCCTGCCCAAACCGATGATTCCGACCTTGAATACTTCGATACCGACCTTTACATTTTCTCTGGACCTCGCGAGCCCAATGCCAGCTCCGATGCAAACAGTGATGATGTGGTCCCAGAAGACAATGACACAGACAAACCTTACACCTTGGGAGGCTACCCCAGAACCAAATCCGAACCACAACTAGATGTGTTGCACATTGACGACACCGACGACGAGTTCCTCGGATTTGAGGATGTTCAGCCCAGCAGATATGACATCCCGACTCGTGAGTGCAGGATTATGCTGCGGCCTGAAACCAAGAGACAGAGAGCGGTACAAGCCCACAGAGAGTGGCCTGCTGCTACACAGTGCATGGTCCATGCACCGCTCAGGGTTCCCGATTCGACGAAAGAAGACACGCAAGACTCCACACCGCAGTCCTTGCATGAACAAGAAGTGACTCCAGTGTCACAAGCCTCCACAGCGAGCTCGTGGACAGACTCCATGATAGAAGAAACACAAGACTCCAGAGCGCAGTCCTTGTACACACAAGACGTGACTCCAGTGTCACAAGCCTCCGCAGCGAGCTCGTGGACAGCCTCCACAATAGAAGCAACGCAAGACTCCGATGTGCAGTCCTTGCAGGAGCAAGGCCATGAGGGCCTAGCAACCTCCTCTGACCAACTAGCGGCAGACGATGCAAGTCTGCCATACTCAAGTAAACAGCAAGAAGACTATGACAGTCTACCACGCTCCAGTGCACAGCAGGACGACCATTACGGTCTATCATGCTACAGTGAAGAACAAAGTGACAATGACAGTCCAAGCCCAAATGAAGGACAACAGCAAGACAATGACAGTCCACCCACATTGTTTGCACCACCAGATAAAGACTCTGACAATTTACCCAACCCAAGTGAACAACAAGCAGCTACTGAGGCTCTACCCACGGTATGTGATACGAGTGACGACAGCATCCCACTTCCCATGCAAGATGGGCAAAGTGACAGACCTCAGCTAGTGTGTACAGAGGCACTCGACGATCACTGTGAGACCACTGGTGACTCCGGTGACACCATGATACTTCCACCCTCATTCGCTCGAACCTCTCCACAAGTCAATGCATTCCTGCATGTTCCGACTCCAGACGTGCAGCTTCAAGAAATCTCAGCTGACTCCAGTGAACCTGCTAAGACTCCGGATGGGTAGCATCAACAAACCAACACTGACTCAGTTAAAACAGACCAGACTCCAGATGGGGAGCAATCAAACACCGACTCTGATTCACATAAGCCGGACTTTACTCCAGACCTCAGTGATGGCATGCTCAGGGTGACAGCAGATGCCACAATGACAGGAATGGATCACTTAACAATTACACTGGGTCAGTAATAACAAGCAGCGGCTACAGTCCAAGAGGACTACACCAATATTCACCACAGCTATATCCACACATTTTTTTCCACACCAGCAGTGCAGCCAATGACAGCTCATGCTGGACAAACCCAGTATTCAGGCATGCAGCAGCAAGAAGTCAATGCAGCATATTCTCAAACAGGCCAGCACTACGGATTGCCCACTAATGGAATCAGGACCGAAGGATAACTACCGCAAGCGCAATCTGCACTACAGATTGGATGCCTTAGTTACAGCCCAGGATTTGCTGCACCCCAGCCTGGCCAGACGGCATATTCCTATAAGATGCAAGGTTCTAGTTTCACACCATCACCAAGTATTTATGCGAGCAGCAATTCTGTTTCCAATTCGACAAGCTTCAACGCTTCTCAGCAGGATCACCCTTCCTGCACAGCACGTGGCCAGCACCAGTATGTACAGTCTTATCCAACTTCAACATATGGCACATCCATGACCTCGAATGATACTGTTGATGGTACCTCTTCAACGTCAACACCTTATCAGCTACAAGATGCCATCCGACAGCACCATCACAAACATCGAAAAAGAAAGGGACTCCAAATCAGACAGCGAAGTGATTGACCACTTCTTGGTTCCAGTGGCACAGGGACGTTGATGGCGTTCATAACCAAGAGAGACATTTGACCATGATGATTGATGGTTTTTGGACTCACACAAATGATTTGGACTTATTGTTTAATCACTGTTCCCATGACTTGTATATACCTTAACCTATCTACCTGTTTTTTGTTCAATTTTCTCAAAGTGTGCAGAAAATATGTAACATATAAAAAAGGGGATGTGATGATGTGCATCAATGTAAATGTAGGCTAGCTAGACACTAGAGGGAGCACCAGAAACATCGCACACACACACACTCAACCAATAGATCAGTTAGATAGGACACGACCAATGGACATTCACGATACACACAGAGGAGACACGACCACAAGAGGGCATTACACCAACCCATATCTAAAGGACACCGCACACATGATCTGCCTCTTTCCAGTGGAGACAGTCAGTGAGTAGATACACAGGGTTGATTCAATATTACACCCACCACGTGGATTGCAGCAACTGGTTAGTCAGTCTGGATAGCTATAGTAGGATTAGCAGTAGTGTCGAACCCGAGTAATAGAAGTGTAAATAGTTTAATAAACGTGTTGAAGTTATCTCCACGTCTGAACCTTCCTTTGTCAAGTGCACCACAAGGAAGCCGCTTATGTTACACCTACAACATAACAAATCAGGGATGTCATTCAATTGCTCTGCGCCCATGAGGTCTTTTATTCTCCTGGCGCACTGTTTCAAGATTCGAGGCACCACACTCCTGCTGCCGACTGCAGAATAGTTGGGAACCTGGATTTCAATTTCCGATTAGGTGTTATCGTGACCTTACAAGAAATACAGGATGCAAACCCCTTTCAAACCTGGCTGAGACCGTTGTGAGAAACTCGACCAATGAAACCTAAATGCAGATGACAGCTTAATGTGTCATTGAGCAAGTGCTTGGCATGCTAAAAATGCACAACGTGCCTCAACACATCTGGAACCACCCAGGGTACTCACCATCCAGGGTCTTCAGACTGATATTTTGATATGATATGACACAATAATATTGCACAGAAACAAGCTGTGGACCTGCAGGAGGAAGAAGATGTGGAGCATATATTATCTGCAAGCAAAACTGAGGGGGTGGAGTACAAGAGTAAAAGGAGGAAGATGAGGAAAAGGAAGGTGAGCACTCAAATGCAAAACCAACTGTTCACTTTGCTGCCCTTAGTAATGCAAGGCTCAGTTAGTCAGCACGACTGAATTGTTACGATCTCAGTTGATGCTGTAACTGGACGGGAAGATTGCGGAATGGAACCCTGGCTCAAAAGATTAAATATTTATTTTATAAAACATGGAGCAACAGAGTCACAGGACCGCTATTTTGTTTTAACAAGAGAAAAACATTTATTAAGCATGAAAAAAATTGGACAAATATTACACAGGTTTCGGAATAATAAGGGATACAAAGTATATCCTAATCTACAATGGTCAACACAAAATCTCTTTTAAGCACAAAAGATGACTGTGGTCAAATACATTCTCCACTCTGAACCACAAGTGAATGTTTGTGGATGCCTCCTCAGAATCCCCCCAGATGATTGTCACGAGAGAGTTTCCAAATTCCACTCCCAAACACGCACTTTAAAATCTCCTCTCTCATAATTATGCATTCCCTTAGCAGTTTTGTTATATTTCTTTGACGCCACAAAGAGAAAAGGTATGGAGATGTTCACAATCTGGATTCTTGTAAAATACGATGAGAAGTGTATAAGGTTGTTGTTCATACAATCAGGAGAGCGATCTGGCCAAAAGCAGCGGAAACACTCTGCTGATGTCACCACACATTGTATAATGCAGAAACAGCAAGAATGTATTCAGATACGTAACACCAACCCCCACCTTTATTTCACTAGTGTAACAACAAAACAACAGATCCCCTGAAATGTTGGGTGCGATTCAATGGCCTCGTCGCATCTGACTTGGTGTCGGGTCAAGGCCGTTGAATTTCGCGAGACGCCCCTTGCGAAATTCGCGAGACGTGGTGATCTGGATCTCTCCCTGACTGGATGTGAACCAGATATGCATAACTAAATGATCCATTAGGCTAATTTAAATATGCATCTGGCAGATTCACTTGGGGCATAGTATTCACCGGCTGTGCCATTTAGTACTGGTCCATACAAACGTGGACCAGTTGTAATGGTACCTGGGGGGATATCCCAGGCCATTGGTGACCCAGGGTGATTGGGCATTGGGCAGGGTGGTACCCTGACACACCCACTGGCACCTAGGCATCTTGGAATGTCAGCATGGCACCTTGCCACTGTGACCCGGGCACCCTGGCACTGCCTCTGTGGCCAAGGTACCGAGGTGCCAGTTGCCCATGCCAGGGGCCGAGCCTGGGGGTGTCTTGCCCATAAGAGGTGGGGTAAGAGGAGCCAAATTTCCCGCCAAATTTGGATCCCAGCTCCTCGGGTCTACACTTCCTCACTTCCGACTGTGTGGGCAAATATGACATTAACATTCCTTTCAACAAGCAACTAGGAATTCTTTCTGTTAGATGTAATAATTTTGGATAAGACAGGAACTCGTCCAGCTATAATCTAATTTGTCTTTATTCTGAATGTCACTCGCAATGGCAGCATTTGTCGTCCATTGTCATTTCAAAGGGTAGTTAAGAGGACTGTGGGTCTGGAGTCACATGAAGACCAGACCAGGTAAGGATGGCAGATTTCCTACCCGAAAGGACATTAGTGAACCAGATGGGTTTTTACAACAATCGACAATGGTTTCCTGGTCATCATTAGACTTTTACTTCCAGTTATTTATTAAATTCAAAGTAAACCAACTGCAATGGTGTGATTTGAACATGGGTCACAAGGGACTCCTGGTCTCTGGAATACTAGTCCAGTGGCACTATGCCACTGCCTCCCCCATAGATGTCCAAAGATGTGCAGGTTAGGTGGATTGGCCATGATACATTGCCCTTAGTGTCCAAAATCACCCTTAGTGTTGGGTGGGGTTACTGGGTTATGGGGATAGGGTGGAGGTGTTGACCTAGGGTAGGGTGCTCTTTCCAAGATGGGCCAAATGGCCTCCTTCTGCACTGTAAATTCTATGATAATCTATGATATCTAAACGATGGATCTGGAATCAACTTGATGTGACCATATTTGAGTAACTTTGACAAAGAGTCATCGGACTCGAAACGTTAACTCTTTTCTCTCCCTACAGATGCTGCCAGACTTGCTGAGATTTTCCAGCATTTTCTCTTTCGTTTCATATTTGAGTAACTGGTCATTTGGTGAGTAACTAAGTCCCTGTGTGTTTAAGAAATAGTTTTGCTTTGGAGAGATGCCAAAGAAGCAGGACCCCTGAGTGGGTACTCTCTCTCTCTTTCTCCCAACTATCTTGCAAGTTAGAACCCTGCCTGTTGTTTGACCAACAACTCGCCACATGCAGTGTTTTAAAAATCAACCCAACAGCTGCTCCTTCCAGGAGAACAGATAAATCATTAAACCATCTCAACACTAAATCCTGAGGGACCATCAGGCCCAGGCTGAAACCAACCAATTCATCAATCTGCAAAATCCGTATGAGACTGACGTTAATACCCATGTTGTTAACCAGACCAATGAATCAAACTAACTGAATGAACCAAATTGTCAGCCCCAGTCTCTCTTTATACCTCTTGAGTGTGACTTTGAACAAATGTTCAGATTAACAGTTTATTTGAGAGCGATATCACCTAAAGGACACTGCAACTAAGGGAACAAATTGAAAGAACCTTACCAAATTGAATCAAAGCAGGGGGTTGGGGCCAATGAAGCATTCCAACCTCTGCGGTGGCCACCTATTATGGAAGGCCTCAAGCATACCAGTGGACACGGTGTGCAACCTCTCCCAAGACAGCTGACCACAAAAGAGAGGCAGACAGTCAGGCTGGACGACCCGCTCGATCGGCAGCTGCCTGCACTTGTCAATGGCCAGCTTGACCAGGCCCATAGATAGACATATAAAGAGGCCCTCCTTGGCACCGGTTGGACAAAGGTCAGGAGCATGGCTTGAACTGCAGCCAAAATCTCGGAAGAAACTCCCTCTGATAATTAAAAAGGGGTTGCAATCTCACACAATCTATGTACGCATGAAACATGGACTCCTCCAGAGCACAGAAAACACAGGTGGCCAGTAAGTCCATGAACCATTGTAACCTAAGACCACTGACTTTTATTGAGCTTTAAAAAAATATTCAGTTTATCCTCCCACTGTGGAAGTGGCAGTGCCCAGTTTTCCAGGTGCAAAGGGAGTACCAGGGTGCCGCACTTCCCTGTCTATTGATGTGTTGGGTGTTCTGGATCCGTGGAACACATATAGGTCACCAACACTTGAAATAGTGCAACACTATTTTATTGAATCATTAACTGTTTAACACACTCTAACTGTGAGTTAATACGATACTAGCTTTAACTAAAGACCTTTGCCTTGTCCTAACCAGTCGATGCAGTCAGCACATGGTGGATGTCTGTGTTGCAGGCTGTGAGCTCTGTCCTCCTAGCTAGCTGCAACTCGAAATAAGCGGGAACTCTGATGCCCCCTGCGTGTGCTCTAACTGGTGATTGGCTGCAGTGTTGTGTGTGTTGATTGGTCCCACTGTGTGTCCATCAGTGTGTGTATGCACCATGATATACTGGTGTATATTATGACATCCCCCCTTTTATAAAAAATGTACCTGTGTGGCAATAAATAGTGTATGGTGAGGATGTCCCTGACTATGTGTGTGCAAAATATTTACAGGACTATGTACATGAGAACTAAGCTATTTACATGGGAAGGTGCCTGGTGCAGAAAAACAGTATGTCACAAGAATAACGAGATGAACACTATATACAAACCACGTAAACGATTAAACGGAAGAACAGAACAAATCAGAAAGTCCATAAGTCCACAAAGTTCACAAATTAAATCTCTGAGGTAGGCAACGAATTCTGGTTGACCGCCTCAAGGGTGGGTCGGGAGCCGCCGGCTGAGGAGCAGGCTGGACCGTGTCAGAGTGAGGAGGATGCAGAGTGACCGGGATCTCTGCATAGTCCATGGAAGGGTCAGCAAGAGGGCAAGGCGACAGTGGAGGATCACATAGTGAGCGCGGAACGAGACGAAGGGCACGTCGATTGAGGCGCAGAATGGAGCCACCTGCCGAAGGACCACAGCGGTTGCAGACCAGCCACCATCCGGAAGATGGATGCGGACGTTGCCATCTGGAGCCAGAGCAGGGAGATCAGCTGCACGGGAGTCATGAGCTGCCTTGTGCTGTGCACGAGACAGCTGCATCCGTCGAAGGACCGGAATGTGATCGAGGTCTGGGACATGAATGGACGGCACCGTCATCCTCAGGGTGCAACCCATGAGCAGCTGGGCTGGCGAGAGGCCAGTGGACAGTGGGGTGGAGCGATAGGCCAGCAGGGCGTGGTAGAAATCGGACCCAGCATCGGCAGCCTTGAAGAGGAGCCGTTTGACCCTGTGGACGCCCTTCTCCGCTTTGCCGTTGGATTGGGGGTACAGGGGACTGGATGTCACATGTGCAAAATTGTACCCCCTGGCAAAGTTGGACCATTCCTGACTTGCGAAGCAGGGGCTATTGTCCGACATCACCATGAGTGGGATGCCGTGTTGAGCAAAGGTGTCCTTACAGGCACGGATGACTGCAGACGATGTGATGTTGTGCAACCGTACCACCTCTGAGTAATTTGAAAAGTAGTCCACAATCAGGACATAGTCTCTGCCCAGCGCAAGGAACAGGTCGATGCCCACCTTAGTCCAAGGTGACGTGACCAACTCATGTGGCTGCAGGTCTCACGTGGTTGGCCGGCTGGAACCGCTGACAAGTGGGGCAGTTGAGCACTGTGTTGGCTATGTCGTCATTTATGCCGGGCCAGTACACTGCCTCTCGGGCCTGTCAGCAGCACTTTTCCACGCCAAGATGGCCCTCGTGTAGCTGTTCCAGGACAAGCTGGCGCATGCTTTGCAGGATGACAATGCGGTCCAGTTTCAGAAGAACGCCGTCTACAACCGCCAGATCATCTCTGACGTTATAGAACTGAGGGCATTGGCCTTGATCACCCGTCTGTTAGGTTGTGCATGACACGCTGTAGCAAAGGGTCAGTCGCCATCTCGCGGAGAATTTGGACAAGGCGTTCATCCGTGCCAGGTAGATTGGAGGCCACGAAGGCCACATGGGCGTCAATCTGGCAGACGAATCCCACTGGGTCACATGGAGTGTTGACTGCCCTGGAGAGAGCGTCGGCACTGATGAGGCCTTTGCTTGGGGTGTATACCAGCTGGAAGTCGTATCGCCGGAGCTTGAGAAGAATACGCTGGAAGCGAGGCGTCATGTCGTTCAAGTCTTTCTGCATTATATTGACCAGCGGGCGATGGTCGGTCTCGACGGTGAATTGAGAAAGGCCGTACACATAATCGTGAAACTTAACTACACCGGTCAGAAGGCCCAGGCACTCCTTTTCTATCTGCGCGTAGCGCTGTTCCGTGGGGGTCATGGCGTGTGACGCATATGCAACGGGGGCCCATGATGAGGCCTCATCGCGTTGCAGGAGCACTGCCCCAATGCCGGATTGGCTGGCATCGGTCGAAATTTTGGTCTCTTTTGCTGGATCAAAGAAAGCTAAGACCGGGGCCGTGGTGAGTTTGGTTTTGAGTTCTTTCCATTCGCGCCCGTGGGCAGGGAGCCATTGGAAGTCTGTCGTCTTCCTGACCAGGTTCCTGAGAGCCGTGGTATGAGAGGCGAGGTTAGGGATGAACTTCCCTAAAAGGTTGACAATGCCCAGAAATCGGAGGACCGCCTTCTTGTCCCCTGGCATTTTCATGGCTGTGATAGCAGCCACCTTGTCCGCATCCGGCCGCACACCCAACTGGGAGATGTGGTCCCCGAGGAACTTGAGTTCCGTCTGACCAAACGAGCATTTGGCCCTGTTGAGGCGTAGGCCCTGCTCACGTATGCGTTTGAACACGCGCTGGAGGCGGCTGACGTGCTCCTGCGGGGTGGTGGACCAAATGATTATTTAATCGACATAGACGCGAACACTTTCAACGCCTTCCATCATTTGTCCCATGATCCTATGGAACACTTCTGAAGCAGATATGATCCCAAACAGCATCCTGTTGTGACAATATCTGCCAAAGGGGGTATTGAATGTACACAGTTTCCTGCTGGATTTGTCGAGCTGGATTTGCCAGAAACCTTTCGAGGCGTCGAGTTTGGTGATGAGCTTGGCGCGAGCCATCTTGCATGTGATCTCTTTGCGCTTGGGAATTGGATAATGCTCCCTCATGATACTGTGATTCAGATCCTTGGGATCAATGCAAATTCTCAACTCGCCGGAAGGCTTTTTTACACATACCATGGAACTGACCCAGTCAGTTGGTTCCGTGACTCTGGAGATCATTCCTTGGTCCTGGAGGTCCTGCAGCTGCTGCTTGAGGCAGTCCTTAAGGGGTGCTGGGACCCTGTGAGGTGCGTGCACCACAGGCGTGGCGTTCTGTTTCAATAAGACCTAGTAGGTGTATGGGAGCGATCCCATGCCTTCGAAGACGTTGTGGTGCTGGTCGATGATGACGTCGAGTTGCGCCCTGAAATCAGTGTTCTGAAAGGCAGACGCGTCAGCAGGAGAGAGAGTGAACTCTCTGAACTAGGTTCAACAGCTTGCATGCCTGCACACCAAGCAGGGAGTCTTTCGAGGAGCCCACGATTTCAAAAGGAAGGATGGCTTTGCGTGACCTGTGCGTCACTTCAAGTTGGCACGAGCCGCCAGCAGGAATGACATTGCCATTATCATCCAATAGCTGGCAGGCTGATGGAAGGATGGCTGGTTTGACATGAAGGCGTTGGAAATCAGACTACGCCATGAGATTGGCGGAGGCTCCAGTGTCCAGGCGGAATCGTATTTGGGACCGGTTGACCGTCAGGGTGGCACACCATTCACCGTCTGGATCGATGCTGTATACCTACAGCGGTTGGTGTATTTGCTTCGGGGACAGCCTGTTTTTTGTCACAGCACCGACTCGAAAAGGCGCCTTCGGGTCCTCGGTGTCACTGCTGTGTGGGAGGTCCGCAACGGACTCGGTGACCATGGGTTGAATTGCCCGGACATTCCTGTGAGGCTGGCTGAAACGATATGAATTAGCAGGCTGAGCTGCTCGGCAGAAGGCAGTATAGTGGCCAAGTCTGCCACATCGTAGGCACTGTTGAGATTTGGCAGGGCATTGCCTTTCTAAATTGGTAGAGCCACAGTTGCCGCACGATGTAGCGTCAGCACGTTCGCTGCGCCACCGCGCATGCGCGGTGCGGTAATGCGTGGTGCCCTCCTGCGCATTACGCTCTTCGATGTCGCCGTCCCCTCATTTGGTGCGCACAAGTGCTGGGGTCCGCGAAAAGCGCGCAAAATGGCCGCCCTCATTCAGGCTGAGGCTCTGGAGTTACTTAATCACTTGGACCCGTTCCGCCTCGTGGGGACCTTGCTGCGCCGTTTCAGCCGCTTGGATGTGGGAATACCGACTCGTGGCGTTTTTGTGTAAGATCACAGGTCACAATGGCGGTCGCTAGGGTGAGCTGTTTTACTTCAAGGAGCTGCCGTCGTAGGGGGTCTGACTGAACACCGAAAATGATCTGGTCACATATCATGGAGTTGGAGGTGGGCCCATAGCTGCAAGACTGCGCAAGGATGCGGAGGTTCATGAAAAAGGATTGGAAACATTCATCCTTACCCTGCAAACGCTGTTGGAACACGTAGCATTCAAAACTTTCATTCGCCTCTACGCTGCAATGAGTGTCAAACTTGAGGAGGACCATCTTGAACTTTGTTTTATCTTCATCATCCGCAAAGGTGACAGAATTGAAAATGTGGATGGCATGGTCTCCGGCCATGGAGAGGAGGAGAGCAATCTTCCTGGTATCCGAGGCGTCCTCCCTGTCTGTGGCCTCAAGGAAGAGCTGGAAGCGCTGTTTGAATATCTCCCAGTTGGCCCCTAGGTTGCCGGCGATGCGGAGCGGCGGCAGCAGGCTGATGTTGTCCATGTTGCAGGATGACGGAATGCTGGCGGAAGGCAGATCACTTGCAGGTAGGTCTAAGAAGTGCTGATATCCCTCAACTGCTGGTATCATAATGTGTTGGGTGTTCTGGATCTGTGGAACACATACAGGTCACCAACACTTGAAATAGTGCAACACTATTTTATTGAATCATTAACACACTCTGACTGTGGGTTAATACGATGGGTCACTGTCTGTGCGGAGTCTGCACGTTCTTTTTGTGTCTGCGTGGGTTTCCTCCAGGTCCTCCAGTTTCCTGAAAGACGTGCTGTTAGGTAATTTGGAAATTCTGAATTCTCCCTCAGTGACCCGAACAGGCGCCGGAATGTGGCGACTAGGGGATTTTCACAGTACCTTCATTGTAATTTAAGACTGCTTGTGACAATAAAAATTATTAAAATTGAGATGAACGTATTCATCTTTCTAAATCTGACTAGGTCACTAAACTGCTTCCTGCACTCAGTCTAGGAGATGGGACAATGCCCCTGCTGTTGATCCCCAGGGCCACCTCCAGAAATGCCTTCTTCATGGCGGCAGCAATTTCCATCCTCATGTTGCTGAGGAAGAGGATCTCCCTGTCACTCTTCACAGACTCCATTAGTACATCAAGGAAGGTATCATTAGACTGGAGCATATTCTCCGTCCACCCTGAATCTATTGTCAAAATCCTTCCTCTCTTGCTTCAATATTAGGGCAGCATAGTGGCATGGTTGTTAGCACTGCTGTCTCACAGTGCCAGGGGCCTCGGTTTAATTCTGACCTCGGGTCACTGTCTGCGTGCAGTTTGCATGTTCTCCCTGTGTCCGTGAAGGTTTTCCCGGGTGCTCCGGTTTCCTCCCACAGTTTAAAGATCGTGGGTTAGGTGGATTGACCATGCTACATTGCCCCCTAATGTCCAGGGATGTGCAGGTTACGGGATTACAGAAATAGGGCAGGGTGGTCAGGGGAGTGGACATGGATAGAGCGCTCATTCGAAGGACCGGTGCGGGTCGATGAGTTGAATGGCATAATTGGAAGCTGAGATTGCATCATACGAGTCTTCATGCCGATTGTTACCCACAGGGGCCAAGAAGTAAAATGCTGAGGTGTCTGAATTAAAATGCTACAGATAGGCGTTGTGGATTTCCCACATGATAACAGACTCTCCCACTCCTAACCCTCCTCAGTGTTCATGTTGGGGAACTGGGCTTAATGTTGGTGATGGAGGTCTGGTTGGAGAACTGGTGGGAATCCTGCATCACTTCTGAGGGTTAAGACTCGACAAAATTAAGAACCTGTCAGGCACTTAATTGGCCAGCGAGAGGCTTTCACTGGCATTTAGGACATCAGGGTGGAAATCCCATCACTGCACAAGAGATGCGGGGTGGAAACAATAACTCTGGAGTAAGGGTACAGAGATGTAACCTTACTCCAGCTCATTTTAAACACTCAACTAAGCTGCTTGAACAGAAAATCACCCTGACAATCGATTTACCTGTATAATTAATGTCTGGTTAGCTTTGCTATGTTATTGTTCATCTCCCAAGCAACCTGATTGCATGATTACTTTCTGGAACCCAACTGTTATTTTTAACTAGAACTCAGATCCTATTTCTTAAAGTGACCTCCACCCCAAATTCTGCAAAACCAAGGGGCTAGCACAATCAGCAAAAAAGCCCCTCAATTTGAAAACAAAAATGAGCTGTTTCTAATATTTTGCACGTTCAAGAAAATGCTCAAGACCCTGAGCATTAAGGAACTGACAATTTTCCTCTGTAGGTGCAATCGCTCAGAGAATCTGTGATCTAGCGGGGTGACCTTGCCAGAAGTAAAGAGAATACCCAAAAAATCTCAACCTGTCTGTGAATCATTGACACAGTACTCAGATCAAGGGTTAATCTCCCAAGTTTTGATAAGTATCTGACTTGAAGGTTTTGGAGTGTAAGTCTAATGGGTGCATAAGAAATGTAGATTTAAAACATTTGATTTGGAGTCTAAGTAGTTGTGTCCATTGTCGGAGGTTCAGGGGTGTTCATTAGGTGATGGGACTAGTCAGGTTGGGTTGGGAGTTGGGGGTTGGATGGGATGTTGGGGGGGGGGGGGGTCGGTGGTGGAGTTGGGGGATGGTCAGTGTGAGTGATGGAGGGGAAGTTGTATAGTCACCCAGGTGTTAACAGAGGTTAAATCTGTCCAACATTTCCTGGATAACTATTCAGGAAGGCACGCTGGAACTGTCTGAAGCTTCTGACTCTGACTCAGAGTTGGAGACTTTTACGGAGATCCTGGGGAGCAGGAGAATTAAACTTCCCAGACAAAGTCCATGGAGTCTTTGCGTTGGGATTTACAAGGGGACTCCGACTATCCCGAGACTTGGGCCTCTATTTGCGTGGAAATACTATTTTGTTTAAACCATGAGCCTTGTGGCTTCATTCTTTCAGTAAATACTTGGGTGTTTGGATTCGAAAAAGAAATTAAGAACGTTACTACTGGTCTCTATCAAGATCATATGATTATCAATTTAAATATGACGGTTCAATGAGTGTCAGTGTGAATTATTCTGAGGTTATGTGTAACACAGATTACATGTAACTTCAAGCTTCCTGTATCTCTTTCAATAATGTGCTTTAATCCCAAGCATCCTGTCAAAAGTAGCTTTTCCAGTTTCCACACAAGCCACCTCTGAACCCTTTTTGAGCCTGATCATCATTCGGACACCAATTAATGTTATGTTACAAGCAGCATTTTGCAGTGATTTTATATCAACCCTAGAATTATGTTGAGGCTGCTGAATCATATACTAATTAGCATCCTTACAGAGAGCAATTTTCTAACTTATCCCAGACTGGTGAAGGTACCATAGATGAAAGAACAGTATGCTAATCCATTGCAGCTGTCCATTGATACAGATCAGATAAAAATAATATCAGTCAAAATAATAGCATCCAGATCATACAAATCATAGAGTCCTACAACTCATAAAAGTTCCTTCAGCCCATCCTGTTTGCGCCGGTCAAAAACAACCGCCTAACTATACAAATCCTATTTTCCAGCACTTGGCCTATAGCCTTGTATGCCTTGGGATAACAAGTGCACATCTAAATACTTCTGAAATGTTATGAGGGTCTCTGCTTGCACCACCCTGTCAGGATGTGAATTCCAAGCATCCACCATCCCTGGGTGAAAAAGCTTTTCCTCACATCCCCTCTAAACCTCCTGCCCCTTATCTTAAATCTATGCTCTGGACATTAATCCCTCCATCAAGGAGAAAAGTTTCTTCCTGTATACTCTATCTATTCCCCTCACAATCACACCTCCCCCAGCACTGATTTGACATAGTATGCCCAAGGGGTCTCTGATGGGGGGCAGTGGTGGTGGTCAGGTGGGGTGGGTGGGAAGATTTTGCATTGTGGGGTGAAGGGTTGCCTTCCGATGGACTTTGGGGGAAACTTCCTCAAAGAGTTACGACCTTGGCCACCATGTCAGGACCACATTTGTCAAGACCTGCACCAATTCTCGCCCACATGGTTCCCTGCCCAGAGGACCGGAGACTCACGAGGGCCTGGAGAATATGGGCTGCCATGGGCAGATGGGAGGGCCATCTGCTGCCATTCCAGAGGTACAGGACCTTGCTCTTTTGCTAGCATTATGGAAGAGAATCTCTAGGAAGACCTCACTGAACTGTGGGATCACATGTTGTTTGGTCTGGGATAAGTAATCCAGAACTCTTGGCCTACAGGTTGCCAAATAAAAATGTCCATCCCTGGAATGAGATTTGGCGAGCTCCTTGCGGATGCCTGGGTAATGAACAGAACAGCGCAGGATCGTGGGTGGTCAGACATCTCACCTCACAGTGGAAATCATTCTGACTTCTGCGCCTGACACCAAAATGGACTTAAGAATGGAAGGGCAGCACGGTGGTGCAGTGGGTTGGCCCCGTTGCCTCACGTCGCCGAGGTCCCAGGTTTGATCCCGGCTCTGGTCACTGTCCGTGTGGAATTTGCACATTCTCCCCGTGTTTGCGTGGGTTTCACCCCCACAACCCAAAGATGTGCAGACTAGGTGGATTGGCCATGCTAAATTGCCCCTTAATTGGAAAAAAATGAATTGGGTACTCTAAATTTAAAAAAACAAACGGAAGATTCCAGCCAATGTATCAGTAATTGATCATTTGCATGTTCTGCTGGTTTGATCCTGTCCAAAATGCAAGGATTTCTTTTTTTTTAAAAATATATTTTATTGAAGCATTTGTAATTTTCACAATTTAATATATTGACATTTCTAAAACCGCGCAGGTCGACGCACAAAATACCCCCTAAAATAACAACAAACAATAGACCACTTATCCCACTTCTTCCACCCTATCCCCAATTACCCGTATACTCCCTGTCCTTATTTAACATTACCATGCTTCTTGTTTTCCTCCTCCCTTTTCCCTTTCCCCTCTTAGGGCTGACATTCAGTTTTTGTTAAAAAAATCGATGAACGGCTGCCAACTCCGGGCGAATCCCTGTATTGATCCTCTCAGAGCGAACTTGATTTTCTCCAGACTGAGAAACTCTACCATATCGCTGACCCACACTCCTGATTTCGGGGGCTCCGAGTCCCTTCATCTCAGCAAGATCCGTCTCTGGGCCACCAGGGAGGAGAGGGCCAGGATATCGGCCCCCCTCCCCCCGCTTTGCCCCCGGATCTTCCGACACCCAAAATATTGCTATTTCTGGACTCGGAGTTACCTTACCTTCCAGGACTTCCAACATAACATCTGAAAATCCCTGCCAGAATTCCCTCAGTTTCGGACATGCCCAAAACATATGAACATGGTTGGCCGGGCTACCCCCACACTGCCCACATTTGTCCTCCACCTCCTCGAAGAACCTACTCATCCGAGCTACCGTCATGTGGGTCCTGTGAACTACCTTGAACTGAATCAAGCTGAGTCTAGCACAGGACAAGGATGCATTTACCCTTTTCAAGGCTTTTTCCCACAGTTCAGTTTCCAGCTCCCCTCCTAGTTCCTCTTCCCACTTCCTCATCATCTCTCTGATAGGGGCCCCTTCCCACTCGAACAATTCCCTGTATATGTCCGAAACCTTCCCACCTCCAATCCCTGTTTTTGACAGCACTTTATCCTGTAGCCCCCTCAGGGGGAGGCGAGGAAAGCTTGGGACCTGTCTCCGTACAAAGTCCCGCACTTGAAGGTACCGAAACCCGTTCCCACCCGGCAAACAAAACTCGTCCTCTAATGTCTCCAAGGTCGGGAAGCCCTCCTGGATGAATAGATCCCCAAACCTCTCAATTCTTGCACACTGCCATACCTTAAAGCCCCCATCCAGCCCCCCCCCCCCCCCCCCCCCAGCCCCCCCGCCCGGGACAAACCGGTGATTGTCACAGATCGGTGACCACACTGACGCCCCCTCCAGTCTCGTATGCTGCCTCCATTGCCCCCACACCCTCAGGGCTGCCACCACCACAGGACTTGTGGAGTACCGAGTCGGCGATAACGTCAGTAAAGCCTCCAGACTCGTGCCTTTGCAGGATGCTGCCTCCATCCGCTCCCAGACTGACCCCTCCCCCACTACCCACTTCCTGACCATCGATACGTTGGCAGCCCAGTAATAATTAATAAAGCTTGGGAGGGCCAATCTCCCTTCCCCGCTGGCCCGTTCCAGGAGTGCCCTCCTTACTCTCGGGGTTTTACCCGCCCATAGGGGCTGTTTAGCACAGGGCTAAATCGCTGGCTTTAAAGGCAAACCAAGGCAAGCCAGCAGCACGGTTCAATTCCCGTAACAGCCTCCCCGATCAGGCGCCGGAATGTGGCAACTAGGGGCTTTTCACAGTAACTTCATTGAAGCCTACTTGTGACAATAAGCGATTTTCATTTTCATTTCATTTCATATAAACCTCGACATCGCCACAGTCATACTTCTGAAAAAAGCTTTTGGGACAAAAATCGGGAGACACTAAAAAAAGAAAAGCAGTCTCGGAAGGACAATCATCTTCACAGTCTGAACCCTCCCCGCCAGCGTCAGTGGGAGCATGTCCCACCTACAAAAATCCCTTCTCATTTGATGCACTGCTTTGCCCAAATTTACCTTGTGAATCTGCCCCCAATACTTGGCCACTTGAATCCCCAAATACCTAAAACTCTTCCCAACCACTTTAAAAGGTAGCTCCTTCAGCCTCCTTTCCTGCCCCCGTGCCTGAATCACGAACATCTCGCTTTTTCCCATATTTAACTTATAGCCTGAAAATCGCCCAAATTCTCCTCATACCTCCATGATTTTGGTCATCCCCCCCCCCCCCCCCCCCACCGGGTCCACAAATCATCCACTTAGAGAGAGACCCTGTGCTCCAAGCCCCTTTCACTATACCCCTCAAGGTATTCGCTGCTCTCAGAGCCATTGCTAAGGTTCCATGGCCATGGTAATGGGGCGGGCGGGCATCCCTGCCTTGACCCCGACAAAGACTAAAGTATTCTGACCGAACTTGTTTAGTTCTTACATTTGCCATCGGGGCCTGGTACAGTAGCTGGACCCACTCCACAAATCCCGACCCAAACCCAAACCTGCCTAAACTATCCCATAGATACTTCCACTCCACTCGGTCAAAAGCCTGCTCTGTGTCCATGGCAACTACCACCTCAGCCTCGCGCCCCTCTGCTGGCATCATAATTACATTAAGAAGTCGTCTAATGTTGGATGTCAGGTGCCTGCCCTTTACAAATCCCGTCTGATCCTCCCCAATTATCTCCGGGACACAATCCTCTATTCGAGCGCCCAGGATCTTTGCCAATAATTTGGCATCTACATTCAAGAGGGAGATTGGCCTGTACGATCCACAGCTCTCTGGATACTTGTCACACCTCTAATGACTGCTTTCAGTGCCTCCCAGACCACCCCAGCTCCAGTCTCTCCCGTGTCATTGATTTTTATGTACCCCCGAATGGCATCTCTCACTCGCTCACAGATCTCCTCATCCGCTAACAGCCCTGTATCTAGTCTCCACTGTGGGCGCTGGGACATACCTGTGTCTGCTCATTGGTTTTTCCAGTGTGGTGCATGACCTGAGACCACAATTGCTGAGTACTCAGTGTCCTCAACCCCTGCTTACATGTTTTATCTAGCACGAAGAAATCTATCCTGGAGTACGCCTTATGTACATGGGAGTAGAATGAATAGTTCCTGCTCCTTGGTCTCTCAAATCTCCACGGGTTCCCCATGGATCTCCATGGATCTCCCATGCACTCCATGAATGCCCGCAGTTCCTTTGCCATTGCTGATAGCTTTCCCGACCTCACACTCGACCGGTCCAACCTCGGGTCCAGGACCGTATTAAAGTCACCCCCCATGATCAGCCGGTGCGAGTCAAGGTCTGGGATCTTCCCCAGCACCTTCCTGATAAACGTGACAAAGTCCCAGTTTGGGGCATATATATTCACAGCGCCACTGCCATTCCCTCTAGCTTCCCGCTAACCATAATAAATCTGCCTCCCGGGTCTACCTCTGTCCTTCCCACCTCGAATGTCACCGTTTTATTAATCAGGATAGCCACCCCCCTTGTTTTAAAGTCCAGTCCTGAATGAAACACTTGCCCGAACCATCCCTTCTTTAATCTAATTTGGTCTCCCTGCTTCAAGTGTGTCTCCCATAACATAGCCACGTCTGCTTTTAACTGTCTCAGATGTGCGAACACACGAGCTCTCTTAATCGGCCCGTTCAGTCCACGAACATTGCATGTAACCAGTCTGGTCGGGGGGGCTTTTGCCCCCCTCCCCTGTTGGTCAACCACTTCATGATACGCTCCTTGTCGAGGAATTGATGTAGCTTCACGCACTCTTATGAGTGCAGAAATGAATTACTCTCAGCTGGAAAAAGAGCATCAATTTTGGTGTAAGAAGGTTTCATCATTACCTTTATAGGTGCTATTTTATTCTTTTGACAGATCATCATCATTTGACTACAATCATTGGACCTTAAACAAGTATACCTTCTTTGGCAGCTGGTAGATTCCAAAGATGGTCATTGATATTGTCGGCACACACTTACGATATCCAATACCGCAAGTCAGAGCAGCATGTCAATCGTGATAAAACTGATGCTTTATCACGATTGCCGTTACAAGTCAAGCATGACCCAGAAAGAACATTTTGTCAATATTTTGTAAATCTCGCTCTTGGATAGTGTACCAGGACTTGTGCTCAAGTTCAAAGCACCGATCCAGTGATAGAGAAGGTAATGGAATTGGTCCAAAAAGGAACGCTGTCAGACGTTCATAGGAAAAATCCTGACCTCAATCATGGAGTTCTCTAGTGGGGAATCCGTGTGATTATTCTTCCATGCTCAGGTAGTAGAGTCCTTATGCTGAATTTTACCAAAAGGACATCCTCTACAGAGACTGTCTTATTAAATTGCATATATTTACAGAAATACCATGTCAATGGATCTGTTGTGTAAATGTTAATTGTTATTGTTGCACTCATGAAGTAAAGAGGGAGAGATGCTCTTTATCTGAGAATATATTCTTGCTGGTAATGCATTACGTGATGCATAGCGGTGTCAGCAGGGTGTTTACATGATCTTTGAGAAGTTCAGCATCTTATAAAAAAATGTATTTTATTACAGACATGTATCAAAACAGGTTACAACCCATAAACTCTCCGTGAAACATAATTCCCAGCAATCAACTCTAGGTCTATGCAGATTTTTCCCCATTTTCACCACTTCCTCCCCCTCACCCCTGCGATGAACAGCTCCTCAAACACGGTCACAAACATCCCCCACCTTTCCTCAAACCCCACTGAAGAGCTCCTTAACTCATACTTTATCTTCTCTAATCGCAGGAAGTCGTACAGGTCACCCAACCAAACCGCTACTCCAGGTGGCGATGCCCACCGCCACTCCAGCAAAATTCGCCGCCGTGCAATCAGGACATCGGCCTTTCTCTTCTCCATGGGCTCCGACTTCTCTAAAACCCCAAATATCGCCATCGAAGGATCCGGGTCCACCTCCTCCTCCACTATCCTGGCTAAGACCGCGAACACTCCCGCCCAGAATCTTCTTAATTTTTCACAGCCCCAAAACATGTACATGTGATTCGCTGACCCCCGCCCACACCTCTCACACTCATCTGCTAGCCCCTGAAAGAGCCCACTCATTCTTGCATGAGTCATATGCGCCCTGTGCACACCTTAAACTGTATCAGGCTCATCCTTGCAGAGGAGGAGGTCCCACTCACCCTACAGAGTGCCTCATTCCATACTTCCAAATTGATCGCCCCTCCCAACACCCCTTCCCATTTCTCCTTGATCTTCACCATCCGCTCGCCTCCCTGCCCCCCTAGCCACTTGTACATATACCCAATTCTTCCCTCCCCTTCCACATCCGGAAGCAGCAGTCGCTTTAGCCCGGCAACTTAGGACACCTTTTCCAGACCTTTTGCGCAAAGTATCTAACCTGCAGATACCTGAACTCACTCCCCCTTGGCAGCTCTACCCCCTCCTTTAGCTCCTCCAGACTGGCGAATCCTTCCTCCAAATACAAATCACTCACCTTGGCCAGCCCCACTTCCCTCCACCTTCTGTATACACTATCCATCCTCCCCGGCTCAAACCCATGATTCTCGCGCAACGGCGATAGCACTGGCATCTCTTCCACCCTAAAATGCCTCCTTAACTGATTCCATATCTTCACCGTGGACTGCATCACCGGGCTCTCTTAATACCTACTCGGAGCCATCGGCAACGCTGCTGTCACCATAGCCCTCAAACTAGGCCCCTTACAAGATTCCTCCTCCATCATAACCCATTCCACCCCTTCTCCTTCGCACCTTCGCCGCACCTTGTCCACATTCGCCAACCCTCCCTGCTGCCTCTGCCTCTGTAGCAGGGTCCTCCCGACCCGCGGCGCCTTCCCCGCCCAAACAAAGTCTGAAATGATCATGTCCAATTTCCAAAAAATGGCATTTGGTATAAAGATCGGAAGAGCCTGAAAAATAAACAAGAACCTTGGCAGAATATTAATTTTCATCACTTGGACCCTCCCCGCCAACGTCAAGTGCAGTGTATCCCACCTCTTAAGATCCTCCCTGGCTTCCTCCACCAGTGTTGGTAAGTCCTACTTATGGAGCCCCGTCCACTTATGGAGCCCCATCTTGATTGTATGATCAACACCCTGAATAAGCCTCTCATCATGTTTTACAAGAACCTAGAGTGTAGTCATCTCCTTATCTTTTCTCTTTGCAGCAACAAAGAAATGTAAAAAATTGGTTATTTGATTTATCCAAATTAGAAATATTCTGTCAATTTGGTTAAATGTTTTAAGCTTCATTTGTAATTTGCTTTATGTTTCACTTTAAGGGCTGCCCCTTTAATTTGTCCCTCAATTTATTTGATTTAGTTTAATTGGTTATTTAATTTATCAAAAATAGGGATAATCTACCAATACATTGAAATTTTACTGATGGCCAGAGAGCAGGAATTTGTGGCTATGCTGTAGGTCCTCACATCGAGGTCAGAATTTGCTGCTTTTTTTTGGGTGGAAATCAGTCAGATTTGTGCAATCTTCTAGCAGCCAGCCAATTAGCAGTGGACAGCTATGGAGTATGAGCTATGAGAGTATGGCAAAGAGGAACATTAAGTGACACCATGCAAGTTGCTGCTATTGTATTTAAAGGGCTGCCTGCCCTGCATTTAATGGTGACTGCCTCCCTTTTTGGAAAACTGAAAATTTAAAGGAAACTTGCAGCCACAATGGCAAACGGAAGACCCCGGAGGCTCACATCTCAGCGATGCCTCGCTGCAGGTTTTCCTCTAGACTGCAAGGGCAAGTAAGAAGGCCCTCTTTCCCCAGTATATGAGGACACTGGCTTGTCTGACAAAGCAAACCTGGGAGGAGATCTCTGAGGAGATCAGCACAAGGGAGACTCTGGTGAACACAAGGCATAGTGCTCAAATGCCCTCATACGATGGGTCAAAGGAATTGTTGAGTTTAGGACAGGGTTGCTGGAGTGGCACTATGTCACTGTAACGGTAGAGAGGATGACCTGACAAGGCCCAGTAAAAACATCCTTCTTTAATCTGCTCCCAGTGAAGCAAGTCTCTTTCAAAAGGGATTGGATCACCAGTAGAATCAATTACATTCCCTAAAGGTTTGAACAGTACATAATGCAGTCAGCAGGTTACAATGGCAGGAGTGAAATCCACCCATATTTCTGTCCCTTTTTAGCCTCAGTGGTATCCCCACATGGGCCTGGGGTTAAAATTGCAGTCAGGACCCGATTGCTTTATTGAAACCAGATCTGCAAATTTAAAGAAGACCATTCTGCCTTCCGGCTTGCTTACTAGACCAGATTGCAACCACTGAGAAGGCAGTGGAATCTCTGATGGTAACTCACTGTGGCTATTTTAACTGCATGTTTACAATCAGCCCAAAATTGTAACAATAGCATTACAATGTTTTTGCTCTTGAACCTACCACTGAAGATCAACAAATATATAGGAAAAAAGTAAGACTCCCTCAGTGGGTCACTGGCACAAGCAGCTGATAATTTATTTTCAGCCTGAAAAGTTTCCATTTATAACTAACCTTTGTTTCCTGTTTTTCAACTAATTCTCTATCCAGTGCCGCATTGTCTTTTCCAACTTGCATTAATATCCAGAGCTGCATGAAAATATTATCCACTGTGGACTCTTTGCTGTATTAAATCAATGCCAACCCTCTGAAAATGTGATAAATTTAAGACCAGCCACTTCTTCATGTTTGCTGTGTAAATAGTGCCTTCAAAATGATAAGAAGATTAGTTGAAATGTCCTCTCTCCTTGTATCCATGTTGACTATCCTTTGAAATGTTTTTGTTTTTGTAAGCATTCACCTCTCAAAATTGTTTCAGACTTCCCCCAGAGCACTGATAAGATAATTAGCCGATAATTAATAAAGACCATCACTCTCCATCAAAGAGAGGCAATTGGTCTTCAGAGACTTGTGGGCAACCACTCTGCATTAAGCATGAGGCAAGGTAAGGAGGCTGGCCCCATAAACCACCACAGCCAATGTGGAGATTACACTGTTGGCATCATTTGGCATCACATTCTAGCCAACTGAGTTAGCCGGCCCCACCCTAGACCACATGCTAAACTTAATACCCATAATATCCCACCTCCTCATGGGACCAGTCTATAACTTGTTCTTTTTTTAAAATCCAGTTTCTTAATATTAAATACAAATACAAACAGTACAAAGAATAACAAGAATAGCAACAAATTCCCTTCCCTCCCTTTTCAATATTAAACAACAAATTCCGCCCACTCTTATTTTCCTTTGACAGGTAACAGTGATCAACTCCATAAAGTGCAAAAGGAACAGCAGCCATCTACGATGAACAAATTTGTCAATTGGGCCCTTCACGGTATATTTTACTTTTTCAAGATATAAAAATTCCATAAGATCATCAAGCCATAGTGAGGCATTTGGCGGGGAAGATGATTTCCATTCTATTAATTTCCATTCTGTAACTTGTTCTTATGTTTTGTTTTCAGAGATCGCTGACCTTCATTCTGTTATTGATATATTCTGCTATCTGGGGCGGGATTCTCCGACCCCCCCGTCGGGTCGGAGAATCGGCGGGGGCTGGCGTGAATCTCGCCCCGGCCGGTTGCCTAATTCTCCGGCACTGGATATTCGGCGGAGGTGGGAATCGCGCTGCGCCGGTTGGCGGGGGGGCCCCCCCCGGCGATTCTCCGGCCCGCGATGGGCCGAAGTCCCGCTGCTGGAATGCCTGTCCCGCCGGTGAGAATCAAACCACCTCTCTTACCGGCGGGACAAGGCGGCGCGGGCGGGCTCTGGCGTCCCGGGGGGAACGCGGGGCGATCTGGCCCCGGGGGGTGCCCCCCCGGTGGCCTGGCCCACGATCGGGGCCCACCGATCCGTGGGCGGGCCTGTGCCATGGGGGCACTCTTTTCCTTCCGCCTTCGCCATGGTCTCCACGATGGCGGAGGCGGAAGAGTCCCCCTCCACTGCGCATGCGCGGGGATGCCGTGAGCGGCCGCTGACACTCCCGCGCATGCGCCGCACGGCAAAGTCATTTCCGCGCCAGCTGGCGGGGCACCAAAGGCCTTTCCCGCCAGCTGACGGGGCCGAAATCAGTCCGGCGCGGGCCTAGCCCCTCAAGGTGAGGGCTCGGCCCCCAAGATGCGGAGACTTCCGCACCTTTGGGGCGGCGTGATGCCGGACTGATTCACGCCGTTTTTGGCGCCGGTCGGCGGACATCGCGCCAATTGCGGAGAATCCCGCCCCTGATCTTTATGTCACTATTAGCACCTGTATCTTTAACATTACCACTCCCTTTTCTTGTGTCTGTGATATCTTTATAAATCTCTCCTGAGCTCCCACCTATCCCTGACTTTGTATTTTGCTCCACCTGCTCCACCCTACCCCCTTCAACAGTATAATACCCATCATATTTTTACCTCTCGTTAGCTCCGAAGAAGTGTCATGTGGACTTGAAACATTTCTCACTCCACAAATGCTGCCAGACTTGCTGAGTTTTTCCAGAATTTTCTGTTTTTATATTATATATAATTTAGATATGCCTCTTGGATCTTTTGTAAATGATGCAGCTATATTAGCCAAATTCCAATTATCAGGAACCTCTTCTGAATGTAATTAATTCCCAAAAATGTTAGTGCGAGTTCAGCAATTCCATTCCCCAACTCCTTTCAATCTTAATATGCACAAAAAAATTATGCTTGTCCTCCTGCACTATTTGTACACAGAGACACAGCTAATTAGGTGTGGGTGAATATTCTGAGGCACGACTACATTTGCAGTAATTGCACAGCTGGATTATTCTGTACCCAATTGCTTAATATCTTCCTTGCTTTCCATGTACAATATTAATAGCCACATGGGAAATTAAACCCTAATTGATACCTCTCATCTGTTGGAAACTTGATATTGTTGATCAGTTTTACAAGCACTATTATTCATGGATGTCAGCATCATTGACAAGGCCTTCATTTGTTGCCCACCCATAATTGCACTTGAGAAGGTGATGATGAGCCGCTTCCTTGAACCACTGCAGTCCATGTAGGTATACCCACAGTGCTGTTAGGGAGCGCGTGTTTGGATTTTCTTCCAGGAACAAGAATGGTGATGTAGCTCCAAGCCTTTTTTTAAATATAAATTTAGGGTACCCAAATATTTATTGACACTAAGGGGCAATTTAGCATGACCAATCCACCTACCCAGCACATCTTTGGGTTGTGGGGGTGAGACCCATGCAGACATGGGGAGAATGTGCAAACTCCACACAGTGACCCAGGGCCAGGATCAAACCTGGGTCCTCAGTGCCGTGAGGCAGAAGTGCTAACCACTGCTCCACCATGCCGCCCCTATATAGCTCCAAATCATGATGATGTGTGATTTGAAGGGCAACTTGCTAATGGCGGGGTGACCATCTGCTAGCTGCCCTCTAGGTGCTAGAAGTTGCAGGTTTTGAAGGTGCTGTCAAAGGAGACTAGATGAGTTGCTGCAGTGCATCTTGCAGAAAATCACAGTTCAACAGACCAGAGGAGCCATTTCTTTTTTTTTAAATATATTTATTGAAGTTTTTTAACACAATTTTTCTCCCTTACAAACAATAAGCCCTCGTAACAAAAAAAAACCAAGAAATTGCGCAGAGCAAGATATATACATGGCAAAATGATATATTTACACAGCTTTGTACACTGGCCCTCACCCGTACGTGCCAGTTTCCCCAACCCTTCATGTTATCTCTTGCTCATCCACCCTCCCAGGCAGTCCCCCCTCTCCCCCCCCCCACCCCCCTCCCAGGGCGTCTCCCCCACCCCCCCCAAGGTTGCTGCTGCTGACCGACCTTCCTCTAACACTCTGCGAGATAGTCTAGGAACGGTTGCCACCGCCTGTAAAACCCCTGCGCAGACCCTCTCAAGGCGAACTTAATCCTCTCCAACTTTATGAACCCAGCCATATAATTTATCCAGGCCTCCAGGCTGGGGGGCTTCGCCTCCTTCCACATTAGCAAGATCCTTCGTCGGGCTACTAGGGACGCAAAGGCCAGAATGCCGGCCTCTTTCGCCTCCTGCACTCCCGGTTCGTCCCCTACTCCAAATATTGCTAGCCCCCAGCTTGGCTTGACCCGGACTTTCACCACCTGAGATATTGCTCCCGCCACTCCTCTCCAGAACCCCTCCAGTGCCGGGCATGACCAAAACATATGGACATGGTTCGCCGGGCTCCCTGAGCACCTTCCACATCTGTCCTCTACCCCAAAGAACCTACTCAACCTCGCCCCAGTCAAGTGCGCTCTGTGGCCCACCTTAAATTGTATCAGGCTGAGCCTGGCACACGAGGAGGAGGAATTAACCCTACCTAGGTCATAAGCCCACAGACCTTCCTCGATCTCCTCCCCCAGCTCCTCCTCCCATTTACCCTTCAACTCTTCTACCAGCGCTTCCCCCTCGTCTTTCAACTCCTGGTGTATTTCCGACAACTTGCCCTCCCCAACCCATACACCCGGGATCACCCTATCTTGAACTTCTTGTGCCGGGAGCAACGTGAATTCCTTCACCTGTCGCCTCACAAAAGCCCTCACCTGCATATATCTAAAGGCATTTCCCGGGGGTAACTCGAACTTCTCCTCCAGTGCCCCTAGGCTCGCAAACGTCCCGTCGATGAACAGGTCCCCCATTCTTCCAATCCCCGCCCGATGCCAGCTCTGGAACCCCCCGTCCATCTTCCCCGGGACAAACCGGTGGTTACCCCTGATTGGGGACCACACCGATGCTCCCATTGCACCCCGGTGCCGTCTCCACTGGCCCCAGATCCTTAGCGTTGCCGCCACCACCGGGCTCGTGGTATACTTTGTCGGCGAAAGCGGCAGCGGTGCCGTCACCAACGCCCCCAGGCTCGTTCCTTTACAGGACGCCATCTCCATCCTCGTCCATGCCGCCCCCTCTCCCTCCATAACCCACTTGCGGATCATCGCCACATTTGCTGCCCAGTAGTAGCTCCCCAGGTTTGGCAGCGCCAACCCTCCACGGTCCCTACTGCGTTCCAGGAACCCTCTCCTTACTCTTGGGGTCTTATTCACCCACACAAACCCCATAATACTCCTGCCTACTCTCTTGAAAAAGGCCTTAGTGATCACGATGGGAAGGCACTGAAACACAAACAGAAACCTCGGAAGGACCACCATTTTGACCGACTGCACTCTACCCGCCAGCGAGAGCGGTAACATGTCCCATCTTTTGAAATCCTCCTCCATTTGCTCCACCAACCTCATCAGATTCAGTTTATGTAGGGTCCCCCAACTCCTGGTTATCTGGATCACCAGATACCGAAAGCTCCCCTCTGCCCTCCTCAGCGGTAGGTCCCCTGTCTCTCTTTCTTGGTCCCCCGCCTGTAATACAAAGAGCTCACTCTTCCCTACATTGAGCTTATAGCCCGAAAACTCCCCAAACTCCCTTAGAGTCTGCATGACCTCCACCATCCCTTCCATTATATCCGCCACGTACAGCAACAGGTCATCCGCATATAGCGACACCCGATGCTCTTCTCCCCCTCGGACCACCCCCCTCCATTTATTAGACTCCCTCAATGACATGTCCAATGGTTCGATCGCCATTGCGAACAACAGGGGGGACAGGGGGCACCCCTGCCTCGTCCCTCGGTACAGTTGAAAGTACTCCGACCTCCGCCGGTTCGTCACTACGCTCGCCATCGGGGCTCTGTAAAGGAGCTTAACCCAATTGATAAACCCTACCCCGAACCCAAACCTACGCAGCACCTCCCAGAGGTACTCCCACTCTACTCGGTCAAAGGCCTTCTCCGTGTCCATAGCTGCCACTATCTCCGCCTCTCCCTCCTCCGATGGCATCATTATCATGTTTAAGAGCCGCCGCACATTGGTGTTTAGTTGCCTGCCCTTTACAAATCCCGTCTGGTCCTCGTGGATTACGCCCGGGACACAGTCCTCGATCCTCGTGGCCAGCGCTTTTGCCAGCAACTTTGCATCCACATTGAGGAGCGAGATCGGCCTGTACGATCCACATTGCAGTGGGTCCTTGTCCCGCTTTAGGATCAAAGAAATTGTCGCTTCCGACATTGTCGGGGGCAGGGTCCCCTCCTCTCTTGCCTTATTAAAGGTCCTCACCAGTAGCAGGGCCAACAGGTCTGCGTACTTCCTGTAGAACTCCACCGGGAATCCGTCCGGTCCCGGGGCCTTCCCCGCCTGCATGCTCCCCAAACCCAATTGGTGCCCCCAAACCAGCCACCTCTTGCTCCTCCACCCTCGGGAATCTCAGCTGATCTCGGAATCATCTCATCCCCTCTTCCCCCGCTGGGGGCTGGGATCTGTACAGCTCTTCATAAAAGGCCTTGAATACCTCGTTTATTTTCGTCGCACTCCGAACCGTGGCTCCCCTTCCATCTTTCCCCCTATTTCCCTCGCTGCCATCCTCTTACGGAGCTGGTGTGCCAGCATCCGACTAGCCTTTTCCCCATACTCGTAGGTCGCCCCCTGCGCTTTCCTCCACTGTGCCTCCGCCTTCCCTGTGGTCAACAGGTCAAACTCCGCCTGGAGCCGTCGTCTTTCCCCAAGTAATCTTTCCTCCGGGGCCTCTGCGTATCTCCTGTCCACTCTCAAAATCTCCCCCACTAACCTCTCCCTTTCCATACCCTCTGTCTTCTCCCTATGAGCCCTAATGTAAATTAGCTCTCCCCTGATCACCGCCTTCAACGCCTCCCATACCACCCCCACCCGCACCTCCCCGTTGTCATTGGCCTCCAAGTATCTTTCGATACACCCCCTCACCTTCCCAAACACCACCTCGTCCGCCAGCAGTCCCACATCCAGCCGCCACAACAGGCATTGGTCCCACTCCTCTCCCAGCTCTAGTTCCACCCAGTGTGGGGCATGGTCCGAAACGGCTATAGCCGAATACTCTGTCCCCTCCACCCTCGGGATGAGCGCCCTGCCCAGAACAAAGAAATCTATCCGGGAGTAGGCTTTGTGTGCATGGGAGAAGAAAGAAAATTCCCTGGCCTGCGGTCTTGCAAACCGCCATGGGTCCACTCCCCCCATCTGATCCATAAACCCCCTAAGTACCTTGGCCGCCGCCGGCCTCTTCCCAGTCCTTGATTTGGAGCGGTCCAGTGCTGGTCCAACACTGTATTGAAGTCCCCTCCCATTATCAGGCCTCCTATCTCCAGGTCCGGAATGCGCCCCAACATGCGCTTCATGAATCCTGCATCATCCCAGTTCGGGGCGTATACGTTTACCAACACCACCCATGTCCCTTGCAGCCTACCGCTCATATCGTCCTCCATTGTCCGCTACAATAGTCTTGGCCTCAAATGACACCCGCTTTCCCACCAATATTGCCACCCCTCTATTCTTCGCGTTCAGTCCCTATTGGAATACCTGTCCTACCCATCTCTTTCTTAACCTGACCTTGTCCGCCACCTTCAGATGTGTCTCTTGGAGCATGGCCACGTCCGCCTTCAGTCCCTTTAAATGCGCGAACACTCGAGCCCTCTTCACCGGCCCATTCAGGCCCCTCACATTCCACGTTATCAGCTGGATTGGAGGGACTCCCCTCCCCCCGCCGACTAGCCATCTCCTTTTCTGGGCCAGTCCCGTGTCCACGCCTTCCTCACCCTCCAGTCCCCCAGAGGAGGGACCCCCGTCCCGACCACCTCTTCTGTGTCCCATTCCCTTTTGGCCAGTGCAGCAGCAACCCTTCCCCCCCCCCCCCCCCTTCCCCCTCCCCTCCCCCCCTGCTAGACTCCTGTCTAGCTTTTTTGCTCTCCCCATGTCACTCCCGTAAGTCAGCTGACGCCTGCTGACCCCGGCTTCCCCCGCCGTCCCATTGACCTCCCCGCGTGGGAGTCTCCCAATCCATATGCATTCCTTCGTTCCCCTTCCCTTGAGGGGCGACCTGATAGAGGTATACAAAATTATGAGAGGCATAGACAGAGTGGATAGTCAGAGGCTTTTCCCCAGGGTAGAGGGGTCAATTACTAGGGGGCATAGGTTTAAGGTGAGAGGGGCAAGGTTTAGAGTAGATATACGAGGCAAGTTTTTTACGCAGAGGGTAGTGGGTGCCTGGAACTCGCTACCGGAGGAGGTAGTGGAAGCAGGGACGATAGGGACATTTAAGGGGCATCTTGACAAATATATGAATAGGATGGGAATAGAAGGATACGGACCCAGGAAGTGTAGAAGATTGTAGTTTAGTTGGGCAGTATGGTCGGCGCGGGCTTGGAGGGCCGAAGGGCCTGTTCCTGTGCTGTACATTTCTTTGTTCTTTGTTCCCGCCTTTCTTCCCGCATGCGAGAAAAAACCCCGCAGCTTCCAAAGCCCGCTCCGCCCCCTCTGGCTCTGTCTCTCTCCCCCAGCCCATGTAACATTTCCTGCGTGTGATTGACCCCCTATATACAACAACCATCACCCATCAATCCCCAAAACAGCCCCCCCACCCTCACAAACCCTCAGTTAGAGTCCAACTTTTCGGCTTGTACAAAGGTCCACGCCTCTTCAGGCGTTTCAAAGTAATAGTGTTGGCCCTTGTATGTGACCTACAGTCGCGCTGGCTGCAGCATTCCGAATTTCACTTCTTTCCGGTACAACGCCGCTTTGGCCCGGTTGAAACCCGCTCTCCGCTTTGCAACCTCCGTGCTCCAGTCCGGGTATATTCGGATCTCTGCATTGTCCCACTTACTGCTCCGCTCCTTCTTGGCCCATCTCAGGACCCACTCTCTGTCCGTGAACCGGTGGAACTTCACCACCATCGCCCTTGGCGGCTCATTTGCCTGGGGCTTCTTCGCCAGCACCTGATGTGCCCCGTCCAACTCCAGTGGCCTCGAAGGGGCCTTCATGCCCATCATCGCCTCGAGCATCGTGCTCGCGTATGCCCCGGCATCAGCCCCCTCCACTCCCTCAGGGAGACCCAGGATTCGCAGATTCTTTCTCCTCGACCTGTTCTCCAGGTCTTAGAGTCTTCCCGCCCACCTCTTGTGTAGCGCCTCGTTCTGCTCCACTCTCACCGCCAGGCCCACGAGCTCGTCCTCGTTCTGACTGACTCTTTTCTGTACCTCCTGGATCTTAGCTTCGTGGGCCTTCTGCGTGATCCCGAGTCCTTCAATTGCTGAAAGCATAGGCGCCAACATCTCTTTGCGCATCTCCTCGCGCTGCTCCTCGAAGCAGCGCTTGATGAACTCCTGCAGCTCCCCTTTGTCCCTGGCCGCCGCCATTTTGTTTTCTTTCCCTCGCTTCTCCCGTTGCTCCAGTGCCGCTCCTTTGGATGTTACACTTCTGGTCCGTTTCATAGAAGTTGGCAGTGTTTGCTTCACCAGTCTGCCCCAAAAAGTCTATAGAAACTCCTGAAAAAGGTCTGAGAGTCGGTTCCAGACGGGAGCTGCCGAATGCGCGACCTACTCCTCCATGGCCGCCACCAGAAGCCTCGTCCCTGCTTCTTCAATGGCCTTGGTAGATCTTTTCACAGTTGTGCCCTCTGCCACTAGAATTCACCTTTGATAGAGTCAAGCCAGATTGCAGCTTTAAACTTGCCCTTCCCCCGCCTGCTTGCTGGAAGAGGCTCTGTTTATCCTGCAGTTAAAGCCAAATCTTTTACTGTTTCTGCCGGGTCTGGTATCCAAAAGACATAACATTCCTGGGGGACACTGTCAGGGGAATGCTGCAGTCTTCTTGCCACACCGGGAAATGTCAAACAAATGCCGTGGGGGCCCTGTAAAAGAGCCCAAAAGTCCGTTCCAAGCGGGAGCTGCCGAATATGCGACCTAGCTCTGCATAGCTGCACCCGGAAGTCAGAGGAGCCATTTCTGAATACAAAGGAAATCAACATGACTGAGGCGAGGCCCAGCACTTTGTAACTCCAGACATTTAGTTCTATTTGACAGGGAGACAACCCTCTTGATTACATTGAAAGTCAAACAACACTCTCACACGGCAGGCCACCTCCCATGGCCTATTTCAAGTGAAAATGCACCTCCCAAGTAAGGTTGTATTCCCCACCCTCATTACTATCAGAAACGTGCTTTAAAATACTTTGGCAGCAGGACATAAAGAATATGAGAAAATGAAAAAATAGGAGCAGGAGTAAGCCATATGCCCCCTCGAGCCTGCTGCACCATTCAATAAGATCATGGCTGATCTGAATGCGGCCTTATCTTCACTTTCCTACTTGCCCCCATTATCCTTGATTCCCTTGTCAGACAAAAATTTAACTCAACCTTGAATATATTCAATGACTCAGCCTCCACTGCTCACTGGGAAATTGAATTTCAAATACTAATGCCACTCAGAGAATAAATTCTTCCTTATCTCCATATTAAATGGGTGACCCCTTTTACTGAAAATGTGTTCCCCAATTCTGGTTTACCCCAGGAGGGGAAATACTCTCTCAGCAGCTACTGTCAATCTCGCTCAGAATCTTAAATGTTTCAATTAGATCACGTCTCATTCATCGAAACTCTAATGAGTAAAGGCACAACCTTCTCAACCTCTCCTCAAAAAACAAAGCAGTCACACCAGAAATCAGCCTAGTGAACCTTCTCTGAACTTCTTCAAGAATGTCCCCCCTTAAGGAAAATGACCAAAACTGTCCCTTTCTTTTTTATTCGTTGGATCTGGGTGTCGCTGGCTGGGCCAGCATTTATTGCCCATCCCTAAGGACAATAAAGAGTCAACTACATTGCTGTGGATCTGGAGGCACATGTAAGTCAGACCAGGTCAGGATGACAGATTTCTTTCCCTGAAGGATAACAGTGAACCAGATGGATTTTAACAACAATCGACAATGGTCTCATGGTCATCGTTTGACTTTTTGCTCCAGGTTTTTATTGAATTCAAATTTCAACATCTGCCATCGTTAGGATTTGAACCCGGGTCTCCAGAGCATTACCCTGGATCTTCTGGGTAACCAGCCCAGTAACACTTTTAAAAAAAAGTTTAGACTACCCTACCCAATCCATATTTTTCCAATTAAGGTGCAATTTAGCATGGCCAATCTACCAACGTTGCACATTATTGAGTTTGTGGGGGTGAGATCCATGCGGGGAGAACGTGCAAACTCCACACAGACAGTAACCCAGGATCGGGATCGAACCTGGGTCCTCGGCGCTATGGCTCAGCAGTGCTAACCACTGCGCCACCGTGCTTTCCCTGAGTCCAGCGACACTATCACTACACCATATCCTAGTACTCCAGGGTGTGCTTCACCAAAGAAATATTGTAATAGTTTCACAGAGGCAGAAATCCCTTCACCAAAATTCCTTTTATTTACAAAACCTACAGCCGAACAATCAGGTGCATTCAGCTTGCTGTCTTCACTGGGAGTGCAGAGGATCTGACACTCCCTGTTATATTCAGAGAAAGGGGTTCAATGATTGGGCCACTAATCAGGGAACTCATATTCTAATTGGCCCACCTCAAAGGCCTGGCCTAAGTCATTACAAATATGTAAAAGGACTGCCTCTGGCTTTCACTGTCAAAACCCACAACGTGACTTACGGGGTGGGAATGATTGTCTTCTCTGTGTCCCTTGCAGAGTATGAGCTCCCTCGTTAAAGGGGGTGGGGGAAACTCAATGTAAGTTGTGTGGTAGTACCAGGTATTGCAGTACATAAGAGGCTGATAACCATTGGTTAGACCCAGGAGTTTACCATTGGCTGTTGTTACGTAGCTCCGCCCTGACAGGCGGAGTATAAGAAACGGTGCCATCCCAGCAGCCTTCACTTTCTGTACCGACATCAGCATTATAATTGCTTCATGGGCCCTGATTTAAACCTTTTCATCAGGCCCCTTCACAGCTCGGCAGCCCTCACAAAGTACATGTTAAAATGGTGGCAAGTGAGAACGCATTGGAAGTTCAGCAACAAATGTACAACCACCATTTCAATCGCCCACCAACCCAGCTCTTTTAGGAGGGTAGGATTAAAATTGGTCCTGTCATGTTTTTTTCCCACTGTGCCTCCAGAAGCAGATTAACAGAGACTTTAAAGCAGGCATCTAAATTAGCAGTCAAACGTTCAGTAACCACAGCATGCTCCACTCTGAAAACCATTTTTCTGTAATGTTAAGGAAGGAATTACAAAAACTCCAAGCATTTCTTCTTTTTTGATCTCTAGTCTCTTTCCTGATGCCTGTGACACAAAGGGCTGCATTATGGCAATTGTGACAAAGGAAGGTAATTATTTCCACCAAATGTTGGTTGGTATATAAAGCAATTATCTTTAGATTCTGCTTTTATTAATAGTGTTTTTATCCCATTGGCAATTTCAGTACTGAACTGGTCTGATCACTTTGTCGACTAAATGATTAATCCTGTTACTGGCCACAATTTACAGGCTAAAGTCATGTCTGATTCCTGTGAAGTATACAATGCATATCCTGCAAAATTCTTCCTTGTTGTGACACAGCCTCACGAACCTTGGTCTATCTGTTCTATTTTCCTGTTCTGGTTCACATAATGCAATTAAGTTCCACAGAACATTGTGTTCATTGAACTTTAATGATTTTCCTTGCCTGCCAAAGATAAACATATTGTCCGTCAATTTGCAGCATAAAATATAAAATGGATTTCATGCATGCTTCTAAATATTAGTGCAACACTGGCTCAGCAGATTACATGAGCAGTCAAACATTAAACACAAGGCTCATTTACGAATATGCAAGGCACTCAGTGCAGGTAGAATGAACGATTAAATTAAATAGTCGCAGCAATGACAAATTATAATGTCCTGACATATTTCTAAAAGAGAGAAAATCCAACAAAAATCAAATGATTGCTACAGCTGCAATTATAATGGGGCCAGATTTTGCTATCAAAATAACAGCGAGGTTAATGACGCTCGCTGTTATTTACATACTCATTGTACAACGGCTTCAGGCAGATACATGAATACCAATATCCAAAGTTATTGTCTGAGTTATGTTTCTCCACTATTGTGTTGCTACCTTTTGGTTGGTTCAATTGGCTCTGTTTTATAACCTTTACTCTCGAGTCGCCAGGTATTTTTATGATACCGCCACGAGGTTCAAGTTCAAGCAATGATCACTAACTCAATACACCGCTTAGTAAGATTCAAATCAAAGCACATTTATTATACACAGTAATCGCTACTCATGCACAAATTCTACTTCTAAGCTACTTCTACAACTAACAGGCCTATACTTAGCTTCGGACTGGCCCACCAGGTCAGGGGAACAAATGGTCTTTCGTTTGGGTTCTGAGTCTGCGGGATTCAAAGTTGGTACGGACTGGTAGCTAGGAGCACCTATCTTGTAGCGAGCATTGACTTAAGACTTACAGGATTTCGGCGGTAGCTGCACCGGTCACTGTCAAGGGTTGGTTTGCGATGCTGAGTGACCCGGTCAAGAAGAACGATTTGAACTTGGGGGCTTAACTTTATAGTCCCCAGGGGCTTCCCGCCTTTCGGGGCAGACCCTGTACCTGGTTCCAAGTGATTGGACTTTGTTCCAATCGCTTCGTTCGATTTCTCCAATACTGGAGCGGTTCCCTGATTGATGGGCGGTCTTGAGGTGTCCATTAACCTCTTTTGTGTTGGCTCCTGTTGGCGCCGAGAAGTCTGGCTTGGCTTTGTTTATCCCAAATGTTTCGATTGTACCCGGGGATCGCTCATTAGTATGTAGATGGCTGCTACATTATTATGCAGATGGCTGCTTGTATCGATGCTGTCTGGGCTTTTGCAGAGTTTAATACACAGTAACTTGCACCTGCTAGTTTCTGCCTTTGTTGGCTGAATTTCCCTGCAGTCTTTGCTGTTCTCCATTTTACATCGGGAGTTGGCCAACCCAGGTGGCTACACACCCTCCTTGTGATCCTAATGCGAAGCGTGAAGGATCACATAACTGCGTTGTTTTTCATTCCCTGACCTGGCGAGCACTCTTCTATGGCCTCTACACTGACCATAACTATGCAAATAAATTTTGACTGACAATTCTGAGGGGCGCTATGTCAAACAGGGACATGCATTACAAAACAAGAAAGTCGGAACCTCTAACTATCCTTAATAAACTACACTCACTCAAACATTTCATCACACTAACATCTTAAACAATGCAAACAAAATCATAGCAGTATTACACACATTTTTCCTGGCTTGGCAGTCAAGCTCAGGATTGTACAATCGCTCATGAAAACATTTCTTTATTCACAACAAAAACGCAAACAAATGCTCTTTATTATAGATCGTGCGTGTCGGGGGTCTGGTCATATCCAAAAATAGGGGATCTTATCCTATATACTGGGGTGCGAGCGCGGTAGGCTCTCCTTCGCCATTTCCTCAGATGAATAGTCTGCACGATGCAGCAGAGTATCGCCAATACTAGTAGGGATTCTATCAAGTTGGACAGGGAGTACCAGGTTATAAACCTGTCACACCAAGATGGTGTGGTGTCGCTTTTGACTGGGCTCTGGGTACTTTGGGGAAGTGAATCATTAACGGCTGCGGGGGTTGAGGTCAGGGGGTTCACGTTCGCGCGCAACCAAATGTCCATTCGGGTTATGAGCCAAGCGGAGGATGTCCTCATGGTTCTTCTCTTCTCTTCTCTTCTCTTCTGTTCCTGGAGGTTCTGGAGTTCTGTGGGATCAAGCATAGTGTCTGTCACTACCTTGTTTTAATATCTCATATGATAGCCTGTCTGTCCTTTAGTGCCAATTACTCCCTTTATAATTGGTCACTATGTGTGACTCCCTCATTTGTTTTTCAAAAACCGAATTTCAGGACAAGACACACTTACAAATACTGAACCAGTGCGAGCCGTCTCGCAGACTGAGCGATGTACCATCCAAATGTTTGAGGATGTAAATAGCAGAGGGTTGGCAACCTAAGGGTTACCTGAAACAAAACAAAACTTTTGAACAAAACTTGCCGCAATGAGGTGCGTATGGGCCGCGACAGGTAAGATTTGGGTGGAGTCCCCGGGTAGGACGGCGACCAATGACGTGTGTGCTCTACCTGAGCATAGATGACCAGAGGGGGGTCCCCAGGCAGGGCGGGTCCGAATGCCCTTTCTCCACTGTCTGAGCAACCGACAAGAACGAGCAAGAAATGTAGTCATTGTGGGGGGGGTTGCCGTATTGGTTCTTCCTTTGAACCGGAACGGCAGTTATGAATGGGGGTCTGTGTATCTGTTGACAGACGAGTTCCTCTGAACTGGCGTCTGGGACATTAACAAGTCTCTGCGGACAAGTCCTCAGAGGTTTCGGCCGAAAAGGCGTGGGGCTGTGGGAAAAGAAATTCCGGTCTGACATACAACATTTAACAGTACAAGTACAAACAACATCAAACATGCTGCAGGTTCCATCAGAAAGGACACCGTTTCTCCCAAGCGGTTCCTTTTAAAACATCATCTGGACACCTCAGTTCTCGGTTGCGAACAGGGTCGCAAAGGGGTTCTCGTTTTGGGAGTCAGACTCCAAGTCGTCATCTTCTCCCGGATGCCAAACTCTCGAGTGTATCAGGGCTGATAGGGCTGCATGGTGTGATCTGGGGTTGCTCTCGTCATTCCGGACGAGTCTGTACGAATTATCTTGGTGTCAAAAGGTGGTGTCTCGTTCTGTGGGGACGGAATCGGGGTCGTCATTGTAGGTCGGTGGTCGGTGGTGGGGTTTGTTTAGGAAAGTGATCGTGAAGGGATCACTCGAATCGTGGTCAGATTCGCTGGGTGTCGGTCCTGTTGCATGGGGATAGTAGGGAGGTGTGCTGTGGCTATTGTCTGAGTCACAGTCGCTGTCGCTGCTGCTGCAGTCTGTGGGCGTTCCGGGGTGGAGTCTGTATTTTGGGGGTGGAGTCAGGGTTGAGTCCGTGGCTGGGCTGGACGTGTTGGGGGAGGGTAGGGTTACGTTGGCTGTGGGCAGGGCGTGGTCTGCTGCGTCGAGCATGACGTGGTGTGCGTGGTTAGACTGTGTTCCATATGCCTTCATCTGGTTGATATGGAACCACGCAGTCTTTCCATTGGGGTACTTTATTTTGTAGACGGAAGGGCTTACTTTGTCCGCAATGGAGTACGGACCCGAATACTTTGGTGACAGGAATGTGCTGGGGTTGTACACGGCGAGCATGACTTGCTGTCCTACACTGAACTCAGTCGCATGCACTGTCTTATCGAAACAGGCCTTGCTCTGTTTCTTTCTTGTGCCCAATTTTGCTGCGGCTGCTAGCTGAGCCGTTTTTCCACTAATTGTTCTACTGCTTTCTCGTGTGTGAGGGCTATCACTTCGGGGTTGGTCAGATCTAATCCTAATAAAAATTCTGTGCCTTTCATGGGGTGTCCGGTCATGAGGGTGTGTTGGGTGTAACCTGTTGAAGTTGAAACTGTATTTCGCAAAACCATCAGCGCAAAGGGGAGGACTGAGTCCCAAGTGGTGTTGCTTTGCTGGACCATGTTTCTGAGGGTGGATTTTAGGGTCCGATTCATGCGCTCCACGATACCACTTGACTGGGGGTGGTATGCAATGTAGAATTTTTGGGTAATGCCAAATATCGTGAGGACGTTCTTCATGACACGTCCCGTAAAATGGGAGCCTTGGTCGGATTCAATGCTGCGGGGGAGTCCCCATCTCGTAAAGATGTGGTGGGTTAGGATCTTGGCTGTGGTCTTTGCAGTGTTCGTTCTGGATGGGAATGCCTCCACCCATTTTATAAACCTGTCTATCACCACGAGTACATATTTATAACCATTCCTGCAAGGGGGCAATCGTCCTATAAAATCAATCTGGAGGTTAGTCCAGGGGCCATTAACGGGTCGGGTGTGACTGAGCTGAGCCTTTTTGGCGTATCTGTCCGGGTTGTTCTGTGCACAGATAAGGCAATTCTCAATGTAGTGATTTACATCATCTTTTAAACTCGGCCACCAACAGAGCTGCCTGAGGTGGGCTAAAGTGGGATCGATTCCCTGATGTCCATGACTGTCATGGAACAAACAAATCAGTTGATTCCTGTCCTGTTCAGGAATTACATAAAGGGTGTCTTTTAACACCACACCGTCATGTGTGGTCAGTGCATTTCTAAATCTCTCGTAAGGTGCTGGATAGCTTCCGTTCAAAATCTCCCTGAGATTGCTGTCTTGCTTCTGGGCCTGCACTAAATCCTCGATATTAGTCTGCGAGACCTGAACTGCATTCACTGGTGCACTTTTGCTGTCCTGCTTCTGGGCCTGCACTAAATCCTCGATATTAGTCTGCGAGACTTGAACTGCATTCACTGGTGCACTTTCGGGGGGTGTCCAAAAATATCCATGCCTGGAACCTGCTTTTGCCAGTGCGTCGACTTTTACATTTCCTGGGGGGGAGGAACGATGGTGACTTCGAACTTTGACTATCCCAAAAGTCCTGTCCTGTGCTCTCTCTAAAATGTGACGGAGCAATGGGGCTGAGGGGAGGGGTTTTCAGTCTGCAGAAACAAATCCTCTTGCTTTCCACAGGGGTAGGAATTCCGTAAAGCTGTTGCAGACATAGAGGCTGTCCGAATATATGTCTGCTGGGCTGGGGAAGGAATCTGGGTTTTCCACTATGTATGCGATGGCCGCAAGTTCTGCTGCCTGCGCGCCTAAGTGTCCTGGAAGTTTTATTGCTATTTCTTCTAGGACGCATTCCTGTGCATCCTCGACGTAAATGCCGCATCCTGTTATGCGCTTCCCTTCTAATATTGTGGAAGATCCATCCACATATATCCTTATGGAGTCGCACGTGTCTGTGTGCTTGGGGCTCTGGGTTGAACTACCTATCTTTCGGGGGGGTGTCGCAGACCCAACTGGGGAAGCCCGAACACCGTCAGTCCGTTCCGTTCAGGTCTGTCTGATCTGAACGGCTGCTCACACTATGTATGGGCTCTGTCTTATTCTTACTTAGAGTGCCCGTCTGCTGGGCTCTCTGTGGCTTTTGTGGGGCATTGCACTCTCTTGCAAAGTGTCCCAACCGACCACAGTTGTAACACTCCTGGAACTTTGGTGGGGGGCTGTTCTTGCTTTCATTTACCCATGCGGGGTTCTGGTGTGTTTTTAAAAAATATATATTTTATTCAAGTTTTTTGGCCAAACATAACAATACATAGTGTTTCTTTTACACAACAATAAAGCAATATAAATAACCGTGGCCAGTTTTAAACAAATAAATAAGTAATATATAAACAAAAACAAAAACAAAACTAAATGGCAACTGCCTTGTCCAAAATAAATACTGTCCAAAAATACAATCCAATCTACAATTACGTATAACAAATACCTATACATATACAATAACATCCTTGAGAGTCCGTCCGATTCCTCCCCGCCGTCCTTCCCCCCCCCCTCCCCCCCCTGGGTTGCTGCTGTTGTCTACTTCTTTTCCATTCCCTCTATCTTTCTGTGAGGTAGTCGACGAACGGTTGCCACCGCCTGGTGAACCCCTAAGCCGAACCACTTAACACGAACTTAATCCGTTCTAACTTTATAAACCCTGCCATGTCGTTTATCCAGGTCTCCACACCCGGGGGTTTGGCTTCCTTCCACATTAACAATATCCTACGCCGGGCTACAAGGGACGCAAAGGCCAACACGTCAGCCTCTCTCGCCTCCTGCACTCCCGGCTCTTCTGCAACCCCAAATATAGCCAACCCCCAGCTTGGTTCGACGCGGACCCCCGCCACCTTCGAAAGCACCTTTGCCACCCCCACCCAGAACCCCTGTAGTGCCGGGCATGACCAGAACATGTGGGTGTGATTCGCTGGGCCTCTCGAGCATCTCACACACCTATCCTCTACCCCAAAAAATTTACTAAGCCGTGCTCCAGTCATATGCGCCCTGTGTAACACCTTAAATTGTATCAGGCTTAGCCTGGCACACGAGGACGATGAGTTTACCCTACGTAGGGCATCAGCCCACAGCCCCTCCTCAATCTCCTCCCCCAGTTTTTCTTCCCATTTCCCTTTCAGCTCATCTACCATGATCTCCCCCTCGTCCCTCATCTCCCTGTATATGTCCGCCACCTTACCGTCCCCCACCCATGTCTCTGAGATCACTCTATCCTGCACTTCCTGCGTCGGGAGCTGCGGGAATTCCCTCACCTGTTGCCTTGCAAAAGCCCTCAATTGCATATACCGAAATGCATTCCCTTAGGGCAACCCATATTTCTCCGTCAGCGCTCCCAGACTCGCAAACGTCCCATCTACAAATAGATCTCTTAGTTGTACTACCCCAGCTCTTTGCCATGCTCCAAATCCCCCATCCATTCTCCCCGGAACGAATCTATGATTGTTTCTTATCGGGGACCGCACCGAAGCTCCCGTCCCCCCCCTATGCCATCACCACTGCCCCCAAATTCTCAATGTAGCCACCACCACCGGGCTTGTGGTGTATTTCTTTGGTGAGAACGGCAACGGCGCCGTCACCATTGCTTGCAGGCTAGTCCCCCTGCAGGACGCCCTCTCCAATCTCTTCCACGCCGCTCCCTCCCCTTCTCCCATCCATTTACACACCATTGAAACATTGGCGGCCCAGTAGTATTCACTTAGGCTCGGTAGTGCCAGTCCCCCCCTGTCCCTACTATGCTGCAAGAATCCCCGCCTCACTCTCGGGATCTTCCCAGCCCACACAAAACTCATAATGCTCTTCTCAATTCTTTTGAAAAAAGCCTTTGTGATCACCACCGGGAGGCACTGGAACACAAAAAGGAATCTCGGGAGGACCACCATTTTAACCACCTGCACCCTACCTGCCAATGACAGGGACACCATGTCCCATCTCTTGAAATCCTCCTCCATCTGTTCCACCAACCATGTTAAATTAAGCCTATGTAATGTAGCCCAATTCTTGGCTATCTGGATCCCCAGGTACCGGAAGTCCCTTGTTACCTTCCTCAACGGTAAATCTTCTATCTCTCTGCTCTGCTCCCCCGGATGCACCACAAATAACTCACTTTTCCCCATGTTTAGTTTATACCCTGAAAAATCCCCAAACTCCCCAAGTATCCGCATTATCTGTGGCATCCCCTCCGTCGGTCCGCCACATATAGCAACAAATCATCCGCATACAGAGATACCCGGTGTTCTTCTCCCCCCCTAAGTACTCTCCTCCACTTCCTGGAACCCCTCAGTGCTATGGCCAGGGGTTCAATCGCCAGTGCAAACAATAACGGGGACAGAGGACATCCCTGCCTCGTCCCTCTATGGAGCCGAAAATAGTCAGACCCCCGTCCATTCTTGACCACGCTCGCCATCGGGGCCCTATACAGCAACTGTACCCACCTGATATACCCGTCCCCAAAGCCAAATCTCCTCAACACCTCCCACAAATAACCCCACTCCACTCTATCAAATGCTTTCTCGGCATCCATCGCCACCACGATCTCCGCTTCCCCCTCTGGTGGGGGCATCATCATTACCCCTAGCAGCCTCCGTATATTTGTATTTAGCTGTCTCCCCTTCACAAACCCAGTTTGGTCTTCATGAACCACCCCCAGGACACAATCCTCTATCCTCATTGCCATTACCTTGGCCAGAATCTTAGCATCCACATTCAGGAGGGAAATGGGCCTCTATGACCCGCATTGCAGCGGGTCTTTTTCCTTCTTTAGGAGGAGCGATATCGTTGCCTCTGACATAGTCGGGGGCAGCTGCCCCCTTTCCCTCGCCTCATTAAAGGTTCTCATCAATAGCGGGGCCAGCAAGTCCAAATATTTCTTATAGAATTCAACTGGGAATCCATCTGGTCCCGGGGCCTTCCCCGCCTGCATGCTCCCAATCCCTTTCACTACTTCCTCCGTCTCAATCTGTGCTCCCAGCCCCACTCTCTCCTGCTCCTCCACCTTAGGAAATTCCAGCTGATCCAGAAAGCACATCATTCTCTCCTTCCCGTCCGGGGGCTGAGCTTCATATAGTCTTTCGTAAAATGCCTTGAACACTCCATTTACTCTCTCCGCTCCCCGCTCCATCTCTCCCTCCTCATCTCTCACCCCCCCTATCTTTCTCGCTGCTCCCCTTTTCCTCAGTTGGTGGGCCAACAACCTACTCGCCTTCTCCCCCTATTCGTACTGTACACCCTGTGCCTTCCTCCATTGGGCCTCTGCATTACCCGTAGTCAACAAGTCAAATTCTACATGTAGCCTTTGCCTTTCCCTGTACAGTCCCTCCTCCGGTGCCTCCGCGTATTGTCTGTCCACCCTCAGAAGTTCTTTCAACAACCGCACCCTTTCCCTACCCTTCTGCTTTCCTTTATGTGTCCTAATAGATATCAGATCCCCTCTAACCACTGCCTTCAGCGCCTCCCAGACCACTCCCACCTGTACCTCCCCATTATCATTAAGTTCCAAGTACCTTTCAATACACCCCCTCACCCTTAAACACACCCCCTCATCTGCCAATAATCCCATGTCCATTCTCCAGGGTGGAAGCTGTTGTTTTTCTTCCCCTATCTCCAGGTCCACCCAGTGTGGAGCATGATCCGAGATGGCTATAGCCGTGTACTCCGTCCCCTTCACCTTTGGGATCAGTGTCCTTCCCAAAACAAAAAAATCTATTCGTGAAAATACTTTGTGTACATAGGAGAAAAACGAAAACTCCTTACTCCTAGGTCTACTAAATCTCCAGGGATCTACTCCTCCCATCTGCTCCATAAAATCCTTAAGCACCCTAGCTGCAGCCGGCCTCCTTCCGGTCCTGGACCTCGATCTGTCCAGCCCTGGGTCCAGCACCGTATTAAAGTCTCCACCCATTACCAACTTCCCCACTTCTAGGTCCGGGATACGTCCTAACATACGCCTCATAAAATTGGCATCATCCCAGTTCGGGGCATACACGTTCACGAATACCACCGCCTCCCCTTGCAGTTTGCCACTCACCATCACGTATCTGCCCCCACTATCCGCCACTATAGTCTTTGCCTCAAACATTACCCACTTCCCCACTAGTATGGCCACCCCCCTGTTTTTTGCGTCTAGCCCCGAATGAAACACCTGCCTCACCCATCCTTTGCGTAGTCTAACCTGGTCTATCAGCTTCAGATGCGTCTCCTGAAGCATAACCACATCTGCCTTAAGTATCTTTAGGTGTGCGAGTACCCGTGCCCTCTTAATCGGCCCGTTCAGCCCTCTCACATTCCACGTGATCAACCGGGTTGGGGGGCTCTTTACCCCCCCCCCCTTGACGACTAGCCATTTCCTTTTTCAATCCAGCTCCTCACCCGGTTCCCACGTAGCTATATCCCCCCCAGGCGGCGCCCCCCCCCGCCCCGACCCCCCCTCCCATACCAGCTCCCCCTTCTCCCCAGCAGCAGCAACCCATTACCCCGCCCCCGCTAGATCCCAAGCTAGCGTAATTGCACCCCCCATGTTGCTCCCAGAAGTCAGCAAACTCTGGCCGACCTCGGCTTCCCCCTGTGACCTCGGCTCACACTGTGCAAGGCCCCCTCCTTCCTGCTTCCCTGTTCCCGCCATGATTACCATAGCACGGGAACAAAGCCCGCGCTTCACTTTTGGCCCCTCTCCCAATGGCCGGCGCCCTTAGCTCCTCATCCTCCCTCACCCCCTCCCCCACGACATGGGAAAGAGAGAGAAGTTACAGGGTCGCAGGTTTAACAACTTGGGAAGTTATCTCTTCCCCCTTTCCCCTCTTCATCCCACATATTCACCCCCCCACTTTTGTCCCAAACGTTCTTTTTCTGGCCCGCTCACTCCAGCTTCTCCTCGACAATAAATGTCCACGCCTCATCTGCCGTTTCGAAGTAGTGGTGTTTCCCTAGATGTGTGACCCACAGTCTTGCCGGTTGCAGCATTCCGAATTTGGCCTTCCTTTTATGCAACACCGCCTTGGCCCAATTAATGCTTGCCCTCCTTCTCGCCACCTCCGCACTCCCAATCTTGATATACGCGGATCACCGTGTTCTCCCACCTACTGCTCCGAGTTTTCTTTGCCCATCTGAGGACTATCTCTCTGTCCTTGTATCGGAGAAATCTCACAACTATTGCTCGAGGAATTTCTCCAGCCCTCGGTCTTCGCGCCATAACCCGATAGGCTCCCTCCACCTCCAGCGGACCCGTCGGGGCCTCCAATCCCATTAACGAGTGCAGCATCGTGCTCACATATGCCCTGACGTCTGCCCCTTCTGCACCTTCGGGAAGACCAAGAATCCTTAGGTTCTTCCTCCTCGCATTATTCTCCAGCACCTCCAGCCTTTCCACACATCTTTTGTGTTGTGCCTCGTGGATCTCCGTTTTCACCACCAGGCCCTGTATGTCGTCCTCATTCTCAGCAGCCTTTGCATTCACGACCCGAAGCTCCTGTTCCTGGGTCTTTTGCTCCTCCTTTAGCCCCTCAATCACTTGTAATATCGGGGCCAACAGCTCCTTCTTCATCTCCTTTTTGAGTTCATCTACGCAACGCCGCAGGAACTCTTGTTGGTCAGGGCCCCATATTAAACTGCCTCCTTCCGACGCCATCTTGCTTTGTGCCTGCCTACCTGGCCGCTGCTCTAGAGGATCCACCGCAATCCGGCTACTTTCCTCTCTTTTTTCCATCCGTGTCCAGGGGGGATTCCCTTCTGGATTACCGCACAGTGTTATTTGCCGTTAAAATTGCCGATGGGGCTCCTATTAAGAGCCCAAAAGTCCGTTCCACCGGGAGCTGCCGAAACGTGCGACTTAGCTGGTCATCGCCGCACCCGGAAGTCCCGTTCTGGTGTGTTTTAACTGCTTGTATGTCTGCTTCTGCCTAATTTTCTTTGTGATTTTTAACTGCGGGTTTGGTTTGTACAGACTGCTCCCAGTCGCAGGACAATCTTTTTATGACCCATTTCTCATTATGAGCCTCCTCTGAGGGATCATAATTCGCACAAGCTTTTTGTCCTGTTTCTGTGGCATGGGAGATAAGGGTACGGGTCCATTTGGCCATGTTGTCTGGGGACAAATAGGCGCGGTCTAAGTCTCCAAAAACTGCTGCAAAATGGATCCACAGGCGTCCAGCAAACGCTGTGGGGTGCTCGGTTTTCTTTTGCCTGCATTTATTGAGGCCATCTACGGGGTCACCTCTGTTATACCCGATTACGTCTAGGACCGCAGTATGCATTTCTGCAAGGGTGCCTCCTCCTACATTCTGTGGGTCGGGAAGGGCTGCTACGACCGAAGGGTCTAAACTCAAAACTGTGAGCTTCACATGCTCTCGCACATCCAGGCCGTACATGGTCGCCTGCTGCTTTACTCTGGCAAAGAAGTGGTGGGGGTCTGAGGTGGGGAGGAATGGTGTGATTTTCTCGCACGCGTCCTGTAATTGGGTTACTGTTAAGGGGGTGGTGTACAGAAATTCCGTATCGTCCGATGTGGCTGTGTGGTGGGTGGTGACTGGGTTCATTGGAGCCTGAACTACCTGCTCTGTTGGGGTGCTTTTCTCTTTTGGGGCTTTCCCTTCGCACATGTTCCCTGAACATATCTCTGCGTTGTCTCAATTAACTCTTCATAATCTGAGCCGTCTTACTCATCTAATTTTGCTCCAAAAGTTTCCTGGAATCCTTTTTGAACTGAAAGCAGAGATTGCAGTTCTGCAATCTGCTGCCAGCACTTTGTGTGGTCTAGTGGGCTTTGTCTTTGCTCCATGGTGGCAGCATGGAGTGCTCTTAACGCTGCCTTCAGGTCACTGCACTGCCTCTGCAATGCCTTTACCTGCTTCTCGGTTTCTTCTCGTACCAGGACTGCACGTTGCGTGTCCTGATAGGCCTTTTCATACTGGGACTGGAAGCTGCTTAAGTGCGCCAGACAAGACTGGTGTGCCCACTTGGCATCATCCACCTCTCCGTCTTTTGCTGCCAACTTCCTCCTTAACTCTAAGTTCTCTCTTTCTACCTCACTTACATCGACCTTGCTCATTCGATGTATGCCTTCTATCTCTTTCCGGAGCGTCCTAACAACCTCCTCTGTGCCTCGCAATTGTGCCAGACAGGACACGATTGCCATCGGCTTGCGAGCTTTTCCTAAGCTCTTCCTGTGAATCTCACTCAGTTTCTCCCACCAAGTATGCCCTATACTCTCGGGACCTGTTTCCTCGTTGTTACGGAATTCGCTCTGAAGGGGCCATCCTTCCCCTTTGAGGTACTTCCTGATTTCTTCTTCCCATACGGGACATTGTCCTACTCTACTGCTGCTGGTCGCTGCGACCGCAAATTCTTCTGGGTTCATGAGGCATTGCATTGCCTGCATTGCCATCTTTCTTATCTGAATGCTTCTTTTAAAATTTGGAACAGGGGGACTAAGGCGGTGCTGTAATTACGGGTACGGCTTTCGCTAATTTCCAAAATACAAACTCCCGACAGTTTTGTAGCGACAAAAAGATCTATCAGTATTACCTTATAGCCCTGTTAGTTACGCATGCATTTAACACACTTCCGAATTGTGAGGATTGTTCAAAACTGCTTGAACACTTGTGGTTTTCTGTTCCCAATTGGATCTCTAATTCAAATTTTTGGGTTCTCCCGGAGTGGTGAAGCCACTTCTAGTTCGGGTCCCATCAGATGTCGCCAGTAATATGTTGCTAACTTTTGGTTGGTTCAATTGTCTCTGTTTTATAACCTTTGCTCTCGAGTCGCCAGGTATCTTTATGGTACCGCCATGAGGTTCAAGTTCAAGTAATGATCAATAACTCAATACACCGATTAGTAAGATTCAAATCAAAGCACATTTATTATACACAGTAATCGCTACTCATGCAAAAATTCTACTTCTAAGCTACTTCCACAACTAACAGGCCTATACTTAGCTTCGGACTGGCCCACCAGGTTAGGGGATCAAATGGCCTTCCGTTCGGGTTCTGAGTCTGCGGGATTCGAAGTTGGTACGGACTGGTAGCTCGGAGTGCCTATCTCGTAGCGAGCGTTGACTTAAGACTTACTGGATTTCGGTGGCAGCTGCACCGGTCACTGTCAAGTGTTGGTTCACGTTGTCGAGTGACCCGGTCAAGAAGAACGATTTGAACTTGGGGGCTTAACTTTATACTCCCCAGGGGCTTCCCGCCTTTCGGGGCGGACTCTGTACCTGGTTCCAAGTGATTGGACTTTGTTCCAATCGCTTGGTTCGATTTCTCCAATACTGGAGCGGTTCCCTGATCGATGGGTGGTCTTGAGGTGTCCGTTAACCTCTTTTGTGTTGGCTCCTGCTGGCGCCGAGGAGTCTGGCTTGGCTTTGTTTATCCCAAATGTTTCGATTGTACCCGGGGATCGCTCATTAGTATGTAGATGGCTGCTACATTATTATGCAGATGACTGCTTGTATCGATGCTGTCTGGGCTTTTGCAGAGTTTAATACACAGTAACTTGCACCTGCTAGTTTCTGCCTCTGTTGGCTGAATTTCCCTGCAGCCTTTGCTGTTCCCCATTTTACGTCGGGAGTTGGCCAACCCAGATGGCTACAATTGTCTTTGTAAATACAGCATCTCACTGTCTGCTTCCCATTGAAATGCATTGAATCGTGCAAAGTTGCTGTATTTGCACAGTAGATATGAACTATTTCCAATTCGATTTTACAAATATTTATTTCACTTTTTGTACGTGATTTAAATTTATATTTTTTATTTCATGCTTTACACTTCCTGGTTTTGAGTGTGCGTCTCAGCGTCTCAGTGGGTATTATTCAATCTGATTGGTTAAACAAGCCTCACTGTTTCTTGCCCTCTCAAAGATGCCACTGTAGAGGATGCTGCGTTGGGTCAACTCCAGACAAGAGGAAATCTCGGCTAAGAAGCCTGTGGAAACTGTGCAGGCAGTTGTCAGTGAAGTGAATAGCAAGCAACATTAATTTGCCACTGCACCAAGGTCCTGGCCATTTTTAAAAACTTTTCCTTTCCATCTCTAGTTTTTTCTTTTAACCCAGTCCTTTTCCCTTTCTCTTTATATCTCTTGGTGTGTCTGATTTGGCATTGAATTTACCCATTTTAATTTGTGCTTTCTTCTGAGTCCTTCCACTGTTCAGTTCACATTGCTTAAATCTGATCGGTTAAGGAGACACACAGTTACTTTCCCTGTTTGCTCAGGTCCCAGATGCCAGGTTCCCTCAATACCCTGTTATCAATTTGCACCTTTGGCAACTTAATCGGCAAGCAAAGGTAAGCTGAAGGTGCAGGGGCAGGTTTAAATAATAACAGATGTTGTTATATATGCTGCAAATTCTTGCCCAATGTATTGTTTTCCCTCAGGATGGCATCTTCCATTAGGGGAGATGGTGGCATAGTGGTAATGTCCCTGGAGTAATAATTCGTGGGCCCAGGCTAATGCTTTGGTGGAACCCATTACTGGTGGAATTTAACATTTAATTAATAAATCTGGGCGATGAAAAAATCCCAAGTGTTGCTGCCAGCGAGTAAATTGATGTGTTTCTTGCTGACCCCCGCAATGCTATTCAGTGCTATTCAATGGCACCTGGAAATCATTTTGTAGAGGGTCGGTTTTGCACTGGCCTTGAGAGGGGTGGATCCTAAACACACTGGCAGGTCTCACTCCTCAGAGATAGGTTCCATTTTTAAAGCTCAGGCAGAACACCTGGGGCAGGATTCTCCGGTCGCCGAAGCTGAAATCGCGTTTGGTGATCGGCCGGAGAATCCCGTTCACGACCAAATCGGGGGGGGGGGCACTATTTCGTAGGCCGGGTCCGTGAGCGTCCTTGCAGGATGCAGCCGTGGACCCAACAATTCTCCGGACCATATCGACAGCTGGAGCCGCATGCTCTACGTTGCGGGCATGCCAGCCCCCATCTTCACGGAGGATCGGTGGCCATTTTGCGCCAAATATTCGGGCGTAAAACGCCAGCATTCCCACGCTGGCATGAGGAAATAGCCTCACAATCGGAGAATCCGTCTTTCTAGAAAGTTGTTCAGAACAAAGAAGCAGCCTCTTTTAAAAAACTGCGGTTATGAACAACACCTGTTCAAAAGAGGAAGTCGTTCAGTATTAATGGACAGTGAAGAACTATAGAAACAAACAAAGCTAGCCCTCCTTTGAAATATCCTTGACCTGTCAATCATGAGGCTCGTAAAAGGTAATGGACCGTGAAAGTAAATGTAAACAATGCAGTTCAAGCTTTTAGGCATCATAGCAAGCCCCGAGGGTTGTAAAAGCAGAGAGATTGAAATTGAATGTGAAGAAGGCACTTCAAAATTTCCAATACATCAAAGGGAAGATTTTTACCTTCATCTGATAGATCTTTGAACTTGACATGATGGGAGAGACATCAAAAGGTTCCAACACATCAGAGGGAAGACTTTTAACTACAATGTGACATGCTGAAAGAGAGTTCAATAATGTTCAAAGCTACAGAAGGAAGACTTTACACATACCTCCATCCAAGAAAGACTCCCAACCTGAGCCCTTCCAGCCTGACCTGAGCCCCTCCAATCCGCACCTCCCTTGAAGGACTCCCGTCGGCACTCTGGAGATAGGTATAGAGAGGGTATTCATCACCTTGCTCCCCATCGGTGTCCATGGTGCTTGGTCCCCACTTTTAGTGATTTGCACCTGGGTAACTTCCAGCTGGTAGGGCAGGAGAATCAATTGACTGGTAATTCGTTTGGATCAGGTTCTCTCCCTCTCTGGACGTGAATCTGATTTCGCCAGGGAGAGCGGTATTGGAGACTGGCAACAGGTTTGATACCTGGCGATAATCCCGATTTTGCCATCAGGAACTCCGCATGAGGCTAGCAGCCCTGGACAGCCGCCTACCTGAAAGCTAGTCTATGTAATGGTGACCATGAAACTATCATTGATTGTTATAAAAACCCATCTGCTTCACTAATGTCCTTCAGAGAAGGAAATCTGCCATCCTTACTTGGTCTGGTCAACATGTGACTCCAGATCCACAGCAATGTGGCTGACTTTAACAACTGTCTGAAATGGCTGCCGTCAAGCCAGTCAGTTCAAGAGCAACTAAGGATGGACAGCATAGATGCTGGCCTTGGCAATGATGGCCACAGCCCATGATAGAAAAAAGAAAAATAAAGATATTTCTGAACACTATAGTCACAAGAAGCCCAAACTTGAAGAGGACCCATTAGATGAATTGCATGGTCTGGATTTACATCGCTTTGATGTATTTGCAGGATGATGACTGAAACATACTGCTGCTTTATTAGCCTTACAGGACAGTTTGGACGGCAGAAATCTCAATCGCACAAAGGACAGTTTGGAGGTTAGAAAACTCATTCATCTTGTAGGACAGTGTGAAGGTCAAAACGTTCTGCATCATTGGCTTGTCACTTCTGGGAACGAGACTGATAGGGTAAATTTAGATCTTTGGATGGATGTCGGCAGGAGAATGATACCCAGGCTTAAAGGATTAATTTATGAGGACATGTTGCACAGGTTGTACAGTTGAACTAAACCATGTGACCCGGTGATTTATAGCAGTTTCCTAAGCAGACCATAAGCTCCATTTGTGCTGTAGTTATATTTAATATGAATTTATAGTCGTTGGTAAGGATTGGATTTTTGCGGCCAACCCCAAGGCAAGAACAGAGGCAGGGGGTGCGGTAATGAAATACTGGCACTGTTGTCATGTCAGCTGTGTAACGCATTCCCAGTGCCAGTAATATTCACCAAGGTACAGGGAGGGGTGGATAGGAATCCACCACTTTCCAATTGAGGCAAATCAAAGCATTTCAAGCGCTCATTCATAGCTTGTCAAGGTTGGGCGGAGGAAGTTTTAAAGTGGTGCGTGGGTTACTCATATCTCCTGATACAGGGCAGATGAAGGGAGATGGGTAAAGAGATGGGAACCAGTCATGGCTGCTACTGAGCATTATCCCGGCCCCATGAAATGTTCAGCGGGGCAAAGGGAAGACTGGACACTGATAAGTATTTGCCTTTGAAGCTGCACAGGTGACAGGGAGAGTGGGCAGTCAGCGCCCAGGCGCTGAATGCAGTTGGCACCCCCCTGGCAGACAGAGAAGGTGGGGGACAAGGCTGGGAGTCACTGCCCAGAAAGAAGGTGTCAACTGATGGGGCCATGACTGTCAGATTCTGGGCCCCATGGAGATGAGGGGCGAAACCGTCCACAGAAATGGTAGAACCCCAAGCTGTAAGGTGGGACTGGTAGAGAAAAGAGAGGAAGGAAGGCAAGGGAAGTCATACCCTCAACTTGGATTCAATGACAAGCTACCTGAAGGTGAATGGGACCCAGTGCTGTTGAATACTGCAACTCTGTAAGCAGCTGGCCAAAAAGATTCTGACCTGACAATTGAAGACCGCACACCTCACAACAGCAGCTGTCAAAATCACTGTGGCCTTCAACTTCTTCAGCTCCAGCTCCATTTCATCCTGGAGACAGCCTTGCAAGGACAGAAGGCACTGGATTTTGGCTCCATCAGTGGATTACCTTGGGTTTGGGCCATCATCAATTGCATCCATGTGGTCATCCAAAGCACCTAGTGACTGTCCACTTAAATTCATTGAGAGGAAATGTTTCCACTCCCTCAATGTTCATCTGGTCTGTGACAACAACTAGAGCTTCCTCCATGCGTGTACTCACTTTCTGGGCAACTGCTTCGACTCCTTCATCATCCAGCTATCCAAATTACCCCAGATCTTCACTGAACTCCTGATGTGTGTGGGTGGATGCTTAGAGACAAGGGATATCCCTTGAAGAGCTGACTACTGATCTATCTCGAGGAAGTCCACATCGACGCAAAAATGCAGTATACCAAATGCCATGTTCTCACAAAGGGCACCATTTAGCATACTGTCAAAATTTTGAAGATGCACTTTCAGTGTCTGGACTGTTGGGTGGTGTCTTCAATACCCTCCTTCAAGAATCTTAGTCATGGTGGTGGTCTGATGCACTCTCTATAACATAGGTCTGCAGCCAGTGAGGGCCCTGGATGGAGACAGGTAATCTGGAGATGAACAGGAGCAGGAGAGAGAGGAGGAGGAAGAAGAGGTGGAGGGACATGGCACTCAATGTGTCCCTGCTGCTTAACAAGACAGTCGTTTCCTGCCACACTCATAGAAGAGAATCTCCTAACTCTCCTTCACATCATTCAGTATTAGATCCAGTTGGCACTACCTTTTAGTGAAGAAACGTTTCCTTATCTCAGTCCTAAATGGTCTATCCCGTATCCTGAGACCGTGTCCCCGGTTCTAGATTCCCCAACCAAAGAACAAAGAAAAGTACAGCACAGGAACAGGCCTTTCGGCCATCCAAGCCCACGCTGACCATGCTGCCCGTCTAAACTAAAATCTTCTACACTTCCGGGGTCCGAATCCCTCTATTTCCAACCAGGGAAAACATCCTCCCTACATCTCGTCTGTCCAGCTCTGTTAGAATTTCATACATTTCAATCAGATCTCTCTCATCTTTCTAAATTCTAATGAATGTAGGCCCAATCAAACCAATCTGTCCTTCTAGGACAGTCCCACCAAAGACTGTGATGCTGTCCTGCAAGTGCGGCGATGCTGACTGTTCAGGACAAGCTTCCCAGTTCTCCTTTAGGACAGCCAGCATGCAGAGTAGTGGCTGCCTTGGGGTACCTAAATAAGTCCCACACTTCATCTGAACCACATCTGTTCCCATCCTCACTGGCTCTGAGTGGACAGGAAATAATTAATCAATTAACAGTTTCCCCACTCAAAGATTTTGCAAGATTCAGCAGTTAAAGTCCACTGAACGGATGTTTAATGGGGTGTTTCTCGTGGCTGCAATCTCGGGGAGATTCTCTCCATCAAGGCCGCATTCAGAGTGATTTCCAGCTCGCCAGCAGGGAAGGTTCCTCGCAGATCTGGGTGCCATTTTGAGAGGCTGTCCCTATCTTCCCCTCCCTTTCAGGCACCCCCCCCCATTTTTGTGACCGCCCTAACAGTCCTAAACTTGGGGAGTTCCCAAGTACCCCCCCTCATTCCCTTTACCTGGCAAGCCCCCCCCCCCCCAAGGCCTGACCCCTGGCAGTGCCAACCTGGTACCCAGACACCCTGGCACTGCCAGCCTTACACCCTGTCAGTGCTCCTGATGGGTGGCACCGCCAAGGTGGCACAGCCAGGATTCCTGTGTGGCAATGGCAAGTTGCCAGAGGGAGTGCCAGGTTGCCACCCTGCCCTGTTTCTGACCACCCGGGTGTCTCCAATGGCCTGGGAGATGCCCCCAGGTGGTGTTATGACTGATCCATGTTTGTGTGGTCCAGTACCAAACGGCACGCTGGTGAGGTCTCCCAGGTGAATCCCGGGCACCAAGATCCAGATTGCGCTGAGATTCCATTGAATCTCGCGAGACATTTCAAGTGTTGTGAATCTCGCAAGAGGTCTGTCATGAGATTCAACGGCTCATCCCGATGATTGCGCCCTTTAACTTTAATTAGTTTCCTAATGGAGATTGATTCCTGACATGAAAAGGAATAAGTCTCTTGTTTCCCGCCTCCATGATGAAAATGCAGCCCCAAGTGTGAACTAACGTATTGTGATTGCCAGTATGGAGCTGCAAAGTTGACAAGTAACAAAATGCTTGTATAAACTATCCCATACAAATTCCCAATTGTTATTAAAAAGAAATTAAGCTCAGTTAAGTATCTTCTAGTGCATGAATAGTTGTAACCAAAGGTTCAGAGAAACAGGAAAATAATTAACTATGTTAAAATCCAAAAACGGGATTGGTTTGTCAGTCTTATTTGTTAATCCCTTTAGTCTATGGCTTGCATGTTGAGGAAAACACAAAAGTATTAAACTATAATTGTACAGTCTGTCATTTTCGGCTTTAAAAATCAACTGAATTTTACATCAGTTTGACCTGAAATTTTGAAAGCAATTTTCTACATACAGCTAGAAGAGAGAGCAAAATACTGGCTCTGCATGAATAGTATGTCAACAGTAATTCTTTGCCAATTCGACCTGATCCCAGCAGCTATTCCTCCTGCTGCATTATTATCATGCCTTCTTAGATGGGGTTAGGCAGATGGGCCTAGATTTTACTGCGCCTGCCAGGCGCTTGTTCATTCAGGTGGTGGTGGGGGGGAGAGGGGAGGGAGGGGGGGCGGGTGGTAAAGCTATGTTGGGTGGCGAGCCCACTATCTTCCCATCCACCCCAACCAATGCCCTATGATATGGAGGTGGGTTAGGGGCGCATTAGACAGCATGCCCTTAGGCCTATTGAGGCCCTTAACTGCTCAATTCAGTCACAAATTGATGCACCATCAATTACGACGAGATGATAGTAGAGTATAATCGAGGCTTTATTTAGCAGAGATGTGTAGCCTCCTGCAGCTGCTGCCAAAATGGCTGCAGCTCGGTGAGCACACACATTTATACTCCGCCTACTGGGCGGAGCCAGCAGGCAGGGATCTACCCCCGTACCTGTAGTACAGGAGCCTTACCGTATTACATCTCGTATGTGATATATACAACAGTGGTGACTACCACACAAATAAGGGCTTCAATCTGCCTCCACTGGCATGAAACACTGGGCAGTTGCAGACAGGCCAGGGTGCAAAGGCCTTTTTAAAAACCTTTTCTGAAACGGCAGGAGGAACTGGGAGTATAATCGAGTTTTGTCCTGTGTGCTTCAAGGGCATCTCCCAAAAGGTCATCCCACTTTGTTTCTCTCCACCCGGCCTCAAAAACCAACCCCGCTTGCTCCCCTCTCCCCTCTTCCAACCCTAAAAGTCCAGGATTTACCTCAGCCGGGATCCATCACTCTTCTTTGTGGAGGTTCCTGCAGTCCTGACAGTGCCCATTACTGAGTTCTGGCACTGTTTGGATTATTGCAGCTGCTAGCCAGTTATGCTGATCAGCAGCACTCGAAGGAAGTCTGGATTTCAGCCAGCTTATGCCACTCCAGAGGTGCCCGCCCGAGCAACGTAAAATTCTGGCCACTGAAAAAATGAACTGTTTCCTGTATGGCCTTAGCGACCTGATGGTATATGAAACCTATTCATATTTGTGGCACGGTGGCACAGTGATTAGCGCTGCTGCCTCACAGAGCCAAGGATCCGGCTTCCTGTGTCTGTGAGTTTCCTGTGGATTTCCTCCCACAGTCCAAAGATGTGCAGGGAGGTGATTGGCCACACTAAATTGCTCCTTTGTGTCCAAATTTAGGTGGGGTTACGGGTTTGTGGGGGAGTGGCCTAGTTAGGTGCTCTTTCAGAGGGTCAGTGTGAACTCAATGGGCAGAATGGCCAACTTTTGCACTGTAGTGATTCCGTGATTCTGCAGAGCTGGCAACCCAGTCAAACCTGTGTTTTCTCACATTTGTAAAAAGTAATGACCTTAAAATGCATTGAGAAGTGTTACAACACCAGGTTAAAGTCCAACAGATTTGTTTCACATCACTAGCTTTCGGAGCACTGCTCCTTCCTCAGGTGAATGAAGAGGTTGGATTTTTACCTGGTGTTGTAAGACTTCTTACTGTGCTCACCCCAGTCCAATGCCACCATCTCCACATCATGGCTTAAAATATATGAGGAACCTTATCCATGAATCACAGGATTCATAAAGCAAAGAATACAAGATAGTGGTTAGGCGGGGGGAGTGTAGGGCTCGAGGGGTATATTGTTCACTGTCGAGGAACCAAAGTCTGTTACCTGGACGGACAGACATTTACTAAGTCCAGTATCACTCTGCGAAAGGCAGAGTGCTGCCAGGGAGGGAGGGAGGGTCTGAGAAAAGGGTGCTTGCGGGTTGGCACATCTAGAACCTCTCTCGGGGACAGCCGCTGTGGAGTCGTCTCAATTGCTGCTTAATTAATTTAAATTGACTTCTTCACTGTTGGCAGGTGGGCTTCTGACTCGTACCCGTCTACCCTGCGAGGGGGCGGTGACAGTGGGACACGTGCCCAATTTTATGTTTCTGGGTCAGACGCACCCGCACGAGCTCCAAAACAAAATTCTAGCCTTAGTCTCTTAATAAAAGTACATATTTTGATCTTATACTACTTGATAAAGGGGGATAATTTCCTTGGTGTCCTCCATTCCTCCACCATAACCTTGGTGAAAAGTTGTTAAAGATTCTTTAGAAAAGGTGTAAATATTTATAAAAATGGTCACACATTCCATTTTTCCTGGGCTTTGCTGATCTACTAGCAGAAAACCTTCAGAAACTCAATCTGCATTGCCAAAGGTCAATCTGTTCCATAATTATTCTTGCCCTGTATTTCATGCCTCATTAATAGCCACTACAATATGGCCACCGACAATAGAATGGAATGGTAATTTAGTAATGGTGTTTCAAGAGAAAACAAACTTGAACAAAATCCAAAATATAAAGTATTTAACAAGTGTTATGGGCGAGGCGTTTTCAGAACCCCAAAATGTATCATGGAGTTCAACCAACCTCTCCCTTTAATGGATTTGTTGCTTTTCCAAGCACACGGCTTTTTCCCTAGGTGTGGGATTACAGTTATGGACACGTGGGTTTTTAAACAAAACACTGTTTATTCCATGAACTCAACCTAACATCTTAAATAAACATTGGATCTCTTAACACCCCTTACTTCAAAGATAACTCAGAAAATATTGCAACAGTAAATAATTCCCTAAAATGTTCCTTCAAACTTCCAAGAGACTTAACACCTTTAAACAAAATCACATCAGGCTAAAGGCTTTACTTTAAATCACCCAAATGATCCAGAGATAGTCTTTCATGTCAGAGATCCAGCTCACTTCAAACACAGACACACACCAGCTATTTTCAAAACTGCAAAACTAAACTGCAAAATGGCTGACCTGAGCTCAGCCCCACCCACTCTATGACATCACTGTTTTCTAAAAGGTACATTGCTTAAACATCCATGTCTCAAAGGTACTCTCACATGTCACCTCCCCCCAAGAAAAAAAAACATCAACTTCAAGATGATTTCATTATTCATTTTTGCACCATCCACTAAGAAATGTACACAGTAAATATATCTTTTCATTTAAAAAAAAACCTAACACATGCAAACAGGTGTAATAATATAGTCCATTTTTCTTTGTTCTTCTTCCTCCAACCAAAATCCTTCTCGATTGACAGCCTCTTTGAACAAAGTCTCTGCACGATCCATCCATTCCTCTACTCCTCGGCATTTCGCTTTAGAATCAGATAATTTAGTTCAATCTGACCAGAGTCCCTTGCAATTCTCCAATACAGGAACATTAGTGAACACAGCTTTCAGGCAGTCAAATGCCTGTTGAAAGTTCGCTGTCCATTGACATTTTTTAGGCTTCTTTAGCAAGTCCATCAGTGGAGTAATCACGCCACAAAACTTTTGCACAAAGGTTCGATCAAATTCATTCATGCTAAGAAATCACATTATTTCCCTTTGTCTTGAGGATAACGGAAACTCCGCAAGGAAAATGATTCAGGCTTCTCCAAATTCACTTTCGGCTAGGTTCATCACCAAACCCGCCACCTGAAGTCGATCGAAGAACTCCATACGATGGTTTAAATGTTCTTTCCATGTCTGGAAGTTGGAAATAAAAGCAGATTGTCCCATTTTCTCCATGCAATCCCTCAAACGTGGGATAGGATAAGAGTCCGTTCTTGTAACTGCATTCCCCTTTCTGTAGCCCACACATAACCGTTGGGTACCGTCTGGTTTAGGTACCATCACTATGGGTGAGCTCCATTGGCTGCAACCCACTTCAATTATGCCATTCTTCAGCATACTCTCAATCTCTCTGTTAACCTATGCCAATTTTAAAGGATTAAGTCTATATGGATGTTGTTTGATAGGAACAGCATTTCCGACATCTACATCATGGATAGCCATTTTAGTACTTCCCAATTTATCTCTACAAACTTGCCCATGTGATATCAATAACTCTTTCAGGTCAGTTCATTTTTCCTCATTTTCCAATTTAATTTGAGGTATGTCAAATTCACAGTCATCTGGATTTGGTTTGTCACTTTGAGTTAGAATCATTAAAACCTCCTTTTTCTCTCCTTCCCTTTCAAAGTACCTTTTAAGCATATTCACATGACACACTCGGTGAGTCTTCCTTCTATCTGGTGTTTTTACCACATAATTCACCTCACTTAATTTCCTTTCAATCTGATACGGTCCACAAAACCTAGCTTTTAAAGGCTCCCCTACTGGTAACAACACTAAAACTTTATCCCCTCTGGGAAAAAACTATGAACTTTGGATTTCTTGTCCGCTACCCGTATCATCACATCTTGTGCAACTTTCAAATGTTGTCTAGCCAATTCACCTGCTCTATTTAATCGTTCCCTAAAATTTGACATGGAATCCAATACTGTAATTTCCGATTTCTCACCCACCAATTTTTACATAATCAATTTAAGTGGTCCTCTTACCTCATGACCAAAATTTAGTTCAAAAGGACTAAATGTGATAGACTCATTAGGTGCATCCCTAATTGCAAACAATATGAATGGGTTTCCTTTATTCCAATCCTCTGGATAATCTTGACAATACGCCCTCAACATTGTCTTTAATGTCTGATGCCACCTTTCTAACGCTCCCTGCGATTCTGGATGGTACGCAGTTGATTTAAATTGTTTTACTCCTGAACTATCCATAACAACTTTGAATAACTTTGAAGTAAAATTTGTTCCTTGATCCAATTGAATTTCTGTGGGTAGTCCATAGCTAGTAAAGAATTTAAGTAACTCCTCCACAATCTTTTTAGCTGTAATATTACAGACTGGAATGGCCTCTGGAAACCTAGTAGACACATCCATTACAGTCAAAAGATATTGATTCCCACCTTTTGTTTAAGGAAGCGGTCCTAAACAATCGATTAGGACCCTTGTAAAAGGTTCCTCAAATGCTGGAATGGGTATTAAGGGCGCTGGTTTTATCGCTGCTTGAGATTTTCCTATCACTTGACATGTGTGACATGATTGGCAAAATTTAACAGCATCTTTATGTAGTCCAGGCCAATAAAAATGTTTCTGGATTTTAGCTTGAGTTTTCTTTATTCCCAAATGACCTCCCACTGGTACCTCATGTGCAACTCGCAACACCTCCTTTCTATACCCTACCGGCAATAGTACTTGATGAACTTCTGCCCTACCACTTCTCCTACTACCACTTTACCACTCTTCACTGGACTTTCCAACCTTACCTTATATAATGGAATGCTACTCCTCTCACCCTGAATTCCATATATCACCACCTTTTCTGGCAACATTCTCCCCAAACTACATAATTCCTCATCTCTTATCATTAAAGATTGACTAACCCCTGTATCTCTTAAAACTGTGACTTCTTTACCTGCTCCTCCTGAAACACATGAGTAAACTTTACCCACACAAGTAAATTCTTTAAAGGCATCTGGCACCTTCTTAACAATTACTTCTTGAACAGGCTGTACAATCGTTTGCACCTCCTTCGCTTCCCTTGGGCTTTCCTTTACCACTCTAACAAACCCCACTGTTTTATCCTGTTTTACCACATCAGCCTTCCTAGTGCTTTTCTTCAACCACCAACACTGTGACTTCACATGGCCTAGTTTATTACAGTGAAAACATTTGAAACTTTTCATTTCTTTTCCACCCTCTTGGATTTCTTTTTTAAACTAAGGTACACTCTCTTTATTGTCTCCCATCAGACCAACTTTACCTTTACCACTTGAGTATTTCTCATGTCCCCAGTTTCCATCTCTCACCGGCTGCAACTGATGTCGGAAACCAATCTTGGCTTATGAACTAATTCATAAGCTAAGGTAGACTGGGAGCAAAGACTTTATAGTGAAACAGTTGAGGAACAGTGGAGAACCTTCCAAGTGATTTTTCACAGTGCTCAGCAAAGGTTTATACCAACAAAAAGGAAGGACGGTAAAAAGAGGGAAAATCGACCGTGGATATCGAAGGAAATAAGGGAGAGTATCAAATTGAAGGAAAAAACATACAAAGTAGCAAAGATCAGTGGGAGACTAGAGGACTGGGAAATCTTTAGGGGGCAACAGAAAGCTACTAAAAAAGCTATAAAGAAGAGTAAGATAGATTATGAGAGTAAACTTGCTCAGAATATAAAAACAGATAGTAAAAGTTTCTACAAGTACATAAAACAAAAAAGAGTGGTAAGGTAAATATTGGTCCTTTAGAGGATGAGAGGGGAGATTTAATAATGGGAGATGATGAAATGGCTGAGGAGCTGAACAGGTTTTTTGGGTCGGTCTTCACAGTGGAAGACACAAATAACATGCCAGTGACTGATGGAAATGAGGCTATGACAGGTGAGGACCTTGAGAGGATTGTTATCACCAAGGAGGTAGTGATGGGCAAGCTAATGGGGCTAAAGGTAGACAAGTCTCCTGGACCTGATGGAATGCATCCCAGAGTGCTAAAAGAGATGGCTAGGGAAATTGCAAATGCACTAGTGATAATTTACCAAAATTCACTGGACTCTGGGGTGGTCCCGGCGGATTGGAAATTAGCAAACGCGACACCACTGTTTAAAAAAGGAGGTAGGCAGAAAGCGGGTAATTATAGGCCAGTGGGCTTAACTTCGGTAGTAGGGAAGATGCTGGAATCTATCATCAAGGAAGAAATAGCGAGGTATCTGGATGGAAATTATCCCATTGGGCAGACGCAGCATGGGTTCATAAAGGGCAGGTTGTGCCTAACTAATTTAGTGGAATCTTTTGAGGATATTAACAGTGCGGTAGATAACGGGGAGCCAATGGATGTGGTATATCTGGATTTCCAGAAAGCCTTTGACAAGGTGCCACACAAAAGATTGTTGCATAAGATAAAGATGCATGGCATTAAGGGGAAAGTAGTAGCATGGATAGAGGATTGGTTAATTAATAGAAAGCAAAGAGTGGGGATTAATGGGTGTTTCTCTGGTTGGCAATCAGTAGCTAGTGGTGTCCCTCAGGGATCAGTGTTGGGCCCACAACTGTTCACAATTTACATAGATGATTTGGAGTTGGGGATCAAGGGCAATGTGTCCAAGTTTGCAGACGACACTAAGATAAGTGGTAAAGCAAAAAGTGCAGAGGATACTGGAAGTCTGCAGAGGGATTTGGATAGGCTAAGTGAATGGGCTAGGGTCTGGAATACAATGATGACAAATGTGAAGTTATCCATTTTGGTAGGAATAACAGCAAAAGGGATTATTATTTAAATGATAAAATATTAAAACATGCTGCTGTGCAGAGAGACCTGGGTGTGCTAGTGCATGAGTCGCAAAAAGTTGGTTTACAGGTGCAACAGGTGATTAAGAAGGCAAATGGAATTTTGGCCTTCATTGCTAGAGGGATGGAGTTTAAGACTAGGGAGGTTCTGCTGCAATTGTACAAGGTGTTAGTGAGGCCACACCTGGAGTATTGTGTTCAGTTTTGGTCTCCTTACTTGAGAAAGGACGTACTGGCACTGGAGGGTGTGCAGAGGAGATTCACTAGGTTAATCCCAGAGCTGAAGGGGTTGGATTACGAGGAGAGGTTGAGTAGACTGGGACTGTACTCGTTGGAATTTAGAAGGATGAGGGGGGATCTTATAGAAACATATAAGATTATGAAGGGAATAGATAGGATAGATGCGGGCAGGTTGTTTCCACTGGCGGGTGAAAGCAGAACTAGGGGTCATAGCCTCAAAATAAGGGGAAGTAGATTTAGGACTGAGTTTAGGAGGAACTTCTTCACCCAAAGGGTTGTGAATCTATGGAATTCCTTACCCAGAGAAGCAGTAGAGGCTCCTTCATTAAATGTTTTTAAGATAAAGATAGATAGTTCTTTGAAGAATAAAGGGATTAAGGGTTATGGTGTTCGGGCCGGAAAGTGGAGCTGAGTCCACAAAAGATCAGCCATGATCTCATTGAATGGTGGAGCAGGCTCGAGGGGCCAGATGGCCTACTCCTGCTCCTAGTTCTTATGTTCTTATAATCATCTGCCATTTCCGCTGCTAACCTCGCAGTTTTAACCCTCTGTTCTTCCACATGAGTTCTCACTACATAAGGAATTGAATTTTTAAACTCCTCCAAAAGTATAATTTCACTGAGAGCTTCATATGTTTGGTCTATTTTCAAAGCCCTTATCCACCTGTCAAAATTACTCTGTTTGAGCCTTTCAAACTCCATATATGTTTGACCAAATTCTTTCCTTACATTTCTAAACCTTTGCCTGTAAGCTTCAGGCACTCGCTCATATGCACTTAAGATGGATTTCTTCACCTCCTCATACGTTCCAGATACCTCCTCCGGTAGTGATGCAAACACTTCACTAGCTCTCCCAACCAGCTTTGTTTGAATCAGTAACACTCACATGTCCTGTGGCCATTTCATTTGTTTAGCTACCTTCTCAAATGAAATGAAAAAGGCTTCCACTTCCTTCTCGTCAAACCTTGGCAATGCTTGGACCTATTTAAATAGATTCACACCAAGCCTTCGACTATGACGCTCTTTCTCACTATCCTCATCACTATGATCCAACTATACGTTTCCCTTTACGTCTGCCAATTTTAACTGATTGTCATGTTTCATGGCCATTTTCTGAAGTTCAAACTCCCTCTCTTTATCTTTTTCCTTGACCTGTATCTCCCTTTCTTTTTCTTTTTGTTCTGCTAGGGCTAATCTTTGTTTTCTCCTTTCTTCTTTCTCCTTTTCTTTTTTCTCTCTCTCTCTTTCTCTTTCTTTTTCCTCTCTTTCTCTTTCTTTTTCCTCTCTCTCTCTTTCTCTTTCTTTTTCCTCTCTGTCACTCTTGCATTCAAGCCACTTTAATTCTTTCTCATGTTCCATTTGTTTAACCGCAACTGAATTTTTGCCATTTCCAATGAGTCAAACTCTATCTCAGGCAACTTTAAATGCTTAACCACCACCATAATTACCTCACCTTTTCACATTTTGTCAGGCATTGTTAACTGCAATGTTCTTGCCAAATCTAACAGTCTGCTTTTTGTTTCTGTCCGTAAGGTACTATGTGTAACATTCTCCACCCCCAAAAACTTCTGAGCCTCTGAAAGAGCCATTGTTCACAACACTCTCCACACTTAAACTAAAATACCACACCGGAAAAGCAACAATCCTTCACTTTCTTTAAGTTCACAAAAGCCAATCCAATAGATCGACTTTTATCCCCCTCGAGCCCCCAATTGTTATGGGCGAGGTGTTTTCAGAACCCCAAAATGTATCATGGAGTTCAACCAACCTCTCCCTTTAATGTATTTGTTGCTTTTCCTTGCTTTAAAGTTAAAGGCTTTACTTCAAATCACCCAAATGATCCAGTGATAGTCTTTCATGTCAGAGATCCTGCTCACTGCAAACACAGACACACACCAGCTCTTTTCAAAACTGCAAAACTAAACTGCAAAATGGCTGACCTGAGCTCAGCCCCACCCACTCTCTGACATCACTGTTTTCTTAAAGGCACATTGCTTAAACATCCATGTCTTAAAGGTACTCTCACATGACACAACCTATTAACATCTGGGAATGATTGCATGTGATATTATCTGAATACATAATGCAACAACATTTAATTCCATTGTTGCTATTTAAATGGAAGCACAGTCCAATTAAAATAATTTTCAAGCTCAAAAGCATATGGCAGGCAAAGCGAATGAGCATCATTTTTAATTTGCTTGGTCCATGCAGGAAATCTATCTATAGTTCTCTAATTTTGCTGAGAAATCAATGGAAGAAAGTTTGTCGCGAAAGTAATTTTTTGAACTAAAAGCAGTGTTGACTTTTCAGAGGATAAAATGGCAATTAGGGGTGGTCAATAAATGCTGACTTTGTCAGTAACACCAAAAATGAAGTTCTTTTTAAAGTTCCCTCATTCTAATAAATGGTGGAGAAGACTCGAGGGGTTGAATGGGCTGCTTCTGCTCCTTGTTTGTATTTCATAGAATTTCATAGAATTTACAGTGCAGAAGGAGGCCATTCGGCCCATCGAGTCTGCACCGGCTCTTGGAAAGAGCACCCTACCCAAGCTCAACACCACCACCCTATCCCCATAACCCAGTAACCCCACCCAACACTAAGGGCAATTTTGGACACTAAGGGCAATTTATCATGGCCAATCCACCTAACCTGCACATCTTTGGCCTGTGAGAGGAAACCGGAGCACCCGGAGGAAACCCACGCACACACGGGGAGAATGTGCAGACTCCGCACAGACAGTGACCCAAGCCGGGATCGAACCTGGGACCCTGGAGCTGTGAAGCAATTGTGCTATCCACAAGGCTTCCGGGCTGCCCCAGTATGTTTGTATGTTAGGCTCCTCAACCATATCTCTATTTACTCTCTTCCATTACTTCATAACTTTAAACACCTCCATCACCCCATTATAAAAATCGTAAGATTTTCTCAAATCTTTCCACAATTCAAGCATCAACCTCGTGAATCTGAGCTGTACCCTCACTATGGCCTTATAGGGCACGATATTCCCACCGCGTTGTACCCAGAACCAATCCTCTGGCGGCCGGCGCCAATTCCATTAAGCTTGGAGCATCGCTAGGCCTCACCTGGGCACCGATTAGTACTAGTCTCCACAAGCGGAGACCAGGTGTGATAGCCACTCCAGACATCTCTGAGGCCATTGGAGCCACCTGGTGGTCGGGGACAAGGAAAGTCAGTGCTTGCCACTCTTCCTGGCATCCAGGCACTATGGCAGTGCCCACCTGACCAGGTGGGCAATGCCAGGGTGCCAGGTTGAAAGTGCCAAAGAGTGCCAAAATGCCTGGGTGGCAGTGGAGGTGCTCACGTTAACCTTTATCGATGATGGGGAGGTTGCCCCTCGGGTAACGAAGGTTGCGAGTGATTCCCATGTTGGCTGGGGGAGGGCTCGCACTGTCTGTGGTTAAGTGGTGTGGGGACTCTCAAACTCACTTTGATATCAGGATACACATTAAAAATGGCACCCCGGTCTCTGAGGAAAAAAGAAGAAGCAGGAGGCGACCATTCGGCCCTTCGAGCATGCTCCAACATTTATGACCATGCCTGATCATCAAGTTCAATACCCTGATCCTGCCTTCCCCATTTCCCTTGATCCCTTTAGCCCCAAGAACTATATCTAATTCCTTCTTGAAATTACACAACGTTTTGGCCTCAACTGCTTTCTGTGGTAGCGAATTCCGCAGATTTACCACTCTCTGGGTGAAGACATTTCTCCTCACCTCAGTCTGAAAAGGTTTACCCCTTATCCTCAAACTATGATCCCTATTTCTGCACTCCCCACCATCGGGAATATTCTTTCTCAATCCACCCTGTCTAATCCTGGGGGGGCCACAGTGGCCTGGCCTGCGATCGGGGCCCACCAGTCTGCGGGCGGGCCTGTGCCATGGGGGCACTTCTTCCTTCCGCGCTGGCCACTGTAGGGCTCGGAAATGGCCGGCGCGGAGAAGACACACCCCCTGCGCATGGGCTAGAATACACCGGCCAGTCTGCACTTGCAAGGAACCACGCCGGCGGTTGTGCGCATGCGCTAACTCACGCTGGCCCTTCGGCGCCGGCTGGCGCGGCGCCAACCCCTCCGGCACCATATAGCCCCCGGAAGTGTGGAGGATTCCGCAACTTCCGGTCGGCCCGACTCCGTAGTGGTTCGCGCCGTTTTTTACGCCGGCGTCGGGCCATCGCGGGGATTCGGGAGAATCTCGCCCAAGATATTTAGTTCCCTCTTCGTAAATCATTAATATATAATGTGAACAGTTGGGGTCCCAGCACAGATCCCTGCGGTACTCCACTAGTAACTGCCTGCTAATCAGAAAAAGACCCATTTATTCCACCTTTTTGCTTCCCATCTGTTAATCAGCCTTTGCTGAATTTAAAACTGTATTCATTCCTAATGTCTATTGCTTTTTCTTGCTAATTTGTATGCCTCCTCTTTGAATCTAATACTAACTCTAATTTCCCTTGTAAGCCATGGTTTAGCCACAGTTTCCTTTCTCCTCAAGCACCAAATAGAAATAAACAACTTTTGTAGTTCACCTATTTGTTCCTTTAATGTCTGCCATTGCTTGTCCACTGTCCTTCCTTTCAATACTGTTTCCCAGTCCGTCTTATGCCTCATACCATCATAGTTACCTTTATTGAAGTTCAGGACCTTGGTCTCAGAATCAACTACCTCACTCTTCGCCTTGATAAAGAATTCCACCATATAATGGTCACTCATCCCCAAAGGTTCTCTCACAACGAGATTGCCAACTAATCCTTTCTCATTGCACATCACCCCGTTCCCTTATTGGTTCCTCAACATACTGATCCAGAAAACTGTATACACGCCAGAAATTCTTCCTCTATTCTACTGTGACTAATTTGTGTCACTCAATTTATGTGCAGATTAAAGTCACCCATAATCACAGATGTTCCTTTATCACATGGATCTCTGATTTCCTGTCTAATGCTATTCCCAACATTACCACTGCAGTTTGGTGGTCTGTGTACTATCCCTACAAGTGTTTTTTGCCCCTAAATGTTTCTTAACTCCACCCAGACAGATTCCACATCATCTGTACTAATATCTTTCCTCAATATTGTATCAATGGTTGAAATTCTCCGCAATAGGCGCGATGTCCGCCGACCGGCGCCAAAAACGGCGCAAATCAGTCCGGCATCGTGCTGCCCCAAAGGTGCGGAATCCTCCGCATCTTGATCGGCCGAGCCCTAACCTTGAGGGGCTAGGCCGAGCCGGACTGATTTCCGCCCCGCTAGCTGGCGTGAAAGGCCTTTGGTGCCCTGCCAGCTGGCACGGAAATGACATTGCCGGGCGGCGCATGCGCGGGAGCGTCAGCGGCCGCTCACGGCATCCCCACGTATGCGCAGTGGAGGGAATCTCTTCCGCCTCCGCCATGGTGGAGACCGTGGCGAAGGCGGAAGGAAAAGTGTGCCCCCACGGCACAGGCCCGCCAGCGGATCGGTGGGCCCCGATCACGGGCCAGGCCACCTTGGCGGCACCCCCCGGGGCTGGATCACCCCGCGCCCCCTCCCAGGATACCGGAGCCCGCCCGCGCCGCCTTGTCCCGCCGGTAAGAGAGGTGGTTTAATCCACGCCAGCTGGACAGGCATTCCAGCAGCGGGACTACGGCCCATCTGGTCCGGAGAATCGCTGGGGGGGCCCGCCAACCGGCGCCAACCGGAGAATTTGGCAACCGGAGAATTCGGCAACCGGTGGGGCAGGATTCACGCCAGCCCCGGCGATTCTCCGACCCGGCGGGGCGTCGGAGAATCTCGCCCAATATCTTCAATGCAACTCCACCACCATTTACTTTCTACCTGTCCTTCCTAAAAACTGAACAGCCCTCAATGTTTAGTTCCCATACTTGGTCACCTTGGAGCCATGTCTCTGTTACCCCAACTATATCATATCCCTTTACATCTATCTCCACAACTGATTCATCCATTTTATTTTGAATGCTCCGCGTGTTCAAGTACAAAACCTTAAGGCTAGTCCTTTTTAACGTACCCTGTTCCTTACTACTATTAATTTACAGTGTCATCTGATACAGGCTCTTGATATCTCTGCCTATCACTTTTCTTATTCCCCTTTCTGTATTTTTCTCTTGTTCTTGCTTCCCGCTGCTCTGAATCCTTACATAGGTTCCCATATACCTGCCATATTAGTTTAAACCCTCTCCAACCGCTCTAGCAAGTACCCCCCACCCCCCCAAGGACATCAATCCCTGTCCTGCCGACATGTAACCTGTCCCGTTTGTCGAGATCCCAAATCCCCCAGAACCAGTTCCAATGCACCAAGAATCTGAAACCCTTCATCTCACACCATCTTTTCAGCCACATATTCATCTGAAACATCCTATTTCTATTCTGACTGTCACGTGGCACTGGTAATAATCCTGTGATCACTACCTTTGAGGTCTGTCTTCCTGATTTCCTATATTCTGCTTTCAGGACCCTTTTGTACCTATTGTCATGTGAGAGTAACTTTAAGAAATGGGTGTTTAAGAAATGTACCTTTAAGAAATGGGTGTTTATAAATGGGTGTGTATATAAATATCTGTAGTGAGAGTACCTTTAAGAAATTGGTGTTTATTACTGCAGTGATGTCAGAGAGTGGGCGGAGCTGGGCTGTCTGTCAGCTTTTTACTTTTGTTTTAGGCTGTTTGCTGCAGGGTGTGTTTTAGTTTCGTTTTCAGTGTTGGAGCTGAAGCCAGACCAAGCAGGTGTGCTGCTGTTCTCTCTGCCATCAAAAAACTATCTCTTGATCATTTGGTGAATTCAGAATTATAAATGTTTTCAGTGGTGACTTTCACCTGATGTGCTTCTGATAAAGGTTTTGTTTTTAAGTCGTATGGATGTTAAAAGGAAAGCTCAAAGGTTTACTTAGTGTTGTAGTCTTTGGGGGTAGTATTTGAATTGATAGTTGCGAAAATGTTCACTGTATATTCTAGAAATGTTAACTTGAGTTCATAGAATAAACATTATTTTGCTTTAAAAAATACTTTTCCATTTCTGCTGTACCACACCTGTAGAGTGGGCCGTGTGCTCCCCATACCACAATCTATTAAAAGCTATGGGTCAGGTGAACTCCATGATACGCTTTGGGGTTCTCTAAACCCTGGACCATAACACTATGTTGTTTGTACTGATGTGTACCACAGACACTAGCTGTTCACCTTCCCCCTCCAGAATGTCCTGTAACCGCTCCAAGACATCCTTGACCCTAGCACCACGGAAGCAACATACCATCCTGGAGAATCGTTTGTGACCACAAAAACACCCGACTGTTCTCCTTACAATCGAATCCCCTATAACTATTGCATTCCCACACTTATTACTCCTCCCCTCTGCAGCAGAACCAACCGTAGTGCAACAAATTTAGCTGCTGCTGCTTTTCCTTGAGAAGTCATTCCCCTCAACAGTATCTCAAGTGGTATATCTGTTTTGTAGGGGAATGGCCACGGGTGATTCCAGCACTGCCTGCCTAGCTCTCTTGCTCTGCCTGGTGGTCACCCAATCCCTTCTTGCCTGCGGAGTCTGAGCCTGCAGTGCGACCACCTCTCTATACATGCTATCCACAACTCACTCTGCCTCACAGATGCTCCACAGTGTCCCCAGCCGTTGCTTCAGCTCTGAAACGCAGGCTTCCAGGAGCTATAGCTAGAGACATTGGACACTGGAAATGTTCCCAGCCTCCCAGATGGGGCAAGAGGAACAAGCCAAGGCTTTGAGTTCATCTGCCATGTCTTACCCTTTTAAATTAGAGCTTTCAAAGATGATTGATATTAGATTAAAGCCAATTCTCTATGGCCCTTCTTTGCTTGTCCTCGTTACTACCAATTGGAGCCCTTACAGATTGTAAACCACAAAACTTACTTGATGGAAGTTTTAAAGACTTACTGACCTTCTCCGCTACTTACCAATCAGCTCTCTCACTTGTAGCCAGCCTCAGCTGCAGCAGGACAGGACCACTCTCTGAAGATTTAAAAGTTACGAAGCAAGGAAAAATAGCAAAGAACACCTTTTCCCGCTCTGCACCGAATCCCCAAACTGCTTCAAATTCCCAAGTTTAAAACTTAAAGCTCACTCTGTCTGTGGCTTCACTCCAAATGTGGCCTCTCTCCCACAGCTCACTGAGGAGCCAATTTGATATGCGAGTTTTATTTCCGCACTGCAGAAAAAATTTCGAAATGTGGGATTAACCAGTGAGAAACTTCCCAAGCCTCAAATATAATAAAGTGCAGGTGAATATTGGTCTGGATTTCACCCAAAAGGTTGACTGGAAACACACCACCAAACTTTTCATTCCAGGGGTCATTCTTGTGAACCTCCTCTGGACCCTTCCCAAGACCAGCACATCCTTCCTTAGACACTCCCAATATTCCAAGTGGGGTCTAACCAGAGCCTTAGACAGGCTTAACAGTACATCCCTGGTCTTGTATTCTAGCCCTTTCGACATGAATGCTAACATTGTATTTGCCTTCCTAACTGCCCTGAACCTGCACATTAACCTTAAGAGAATCCTGAACTAGGACTCCTAAGTCCCTTTGTACCTCTGATTTCCGAAGCCTTTTCCCATTTAGAAAATAGTCTATGGCTCTATTCCTCCTACCAAAGTCCATTACTTCACACTTTGCTACATTATATTCCATCTGCCACTTCTTTGCCCACTCACCTTTTGGGTGAATTGCGCCCAGAACTGCACACTATACTCATACTGTCACCTTACTGCCTCTGGTGATTGCCTTGATTTTTATATTCTACACTTCTTGACTTAAAATCCAATATTCCAAAAGCTTCTTATGGTCTTATCAATTTTACATGCTGTTTTTAATATCCTCAAGAGAATTTTAAAAATGTGGGGTGAAGCCCATGATAGTACAATGAGTATAAGGTTAAGATGCACATTTGAGGGATTGAATGGAATATTCACATTTTATGTTTTATGTTAAACATTCCGTCAGAATATTGCAAGCTCAGTCCAGCGTAATACCAACAAAAGTGAAATATTCCACTGGAAGAAATAAAAATCTGCTCTATAATGTAGGGTAAATTTGACTTTTGTTCTAATTTCCAAACTAAGAAAGCAAATAAACGTCCAAATTAGATGGCGATGCTTAATGAGCTGATAGAAAAGACTTTGCCACGATGAGCTATTTTTACCCTAATTGCTACCAGTTAGAAAGAGTTCAAACAACTGACAGTGGCATATTTTCACAGAGATGCTTTCTGCGCTCTGGGAAATGTCACATTTCCCAGAGCGTAATTACGTTTTGCCGCACAAACTGATTTCCGAAAGATTGCCAGTATTCGGTATTGTGTAAACATATGTTCTGATGTTTCCAAGACTACACAATTCTCCAGAGTCCTACGGGAGAGCTGCAGTTTACAGAAAATTACTGCTCATAGCCAAATGTGAGTTTCCGCGACACAAAAGGATGAAAAGAAACATGTGCAATGTGCACAATTTTTCATATCTGAATCTGCACATCAGTTTTAATATGCGTCTAGGTTCAGCATCCAGATGGTCAACCAACTCAGCGATATTATGTGACTGAGGAATATTGAAAATATTAGGAGGACTTTGATTTTTGTGAAGCAGCTGTTTAGGTGAATGCCAAAAGCTAGATCTACTTCACAGGGAGGATGGGAAAGCGAATGAGAGGTGCTGTTCCTCTGGGGCAGCCTCCACTGCAGCACGTCCCTGCTGCCAGGCTGGCACTGGCTTTGCCAGGGGTATGCTCCACAGTCCCCGTCCAGTCGGGGCTACAGTCGGCTTTGACCTGGGTGGGCCGGCTGATGCCCTACCAGTGGATGGTGGCCGGTAGATTTGTGGGCTGAGGGTGGGGGGCGTGGGTGATGGGGTGGACCTCTATGGCCGGTGTCACTCTGCAGAACCAGGAGTCAAGTTGGGTGAGCAGTGGGGTGCGCAGCAAGATGGTTGCCTTGCAGGCCTTGGCAATGGTGGTCAATGCCTGGATACCACCCCAGTCCTGTGGGAGGTCACTCCGGCCCACAGCCCGTTTCCCCGTCAGGGCCCCCATCCACCCTCCACCCACCCCAGCCAGCATGGCCAGTGTCATTACTGGCAGCCCACAGTGACTCCTCTTTGTGTTCTGCCTCTCTCTCCCTCATCAGCCACGACGTCGGTTTCACGATTTTTAAACAAATGAACTGTGCCAGCGGGAAATCGGCCCATCGGAGAATAGCGGATTCCCCGGAGGATACCGGGTCGGGTCTGTTCATGATGTGTCAACAGCGTTCACTGTATATGTGTTCCGGAACGCATTGACGCCACTGTTGAGGCAACGGAGAATTGCGATTTGGCTTGAAATGGGCCATGATTTCGACATCGGAACAGATTCTCCGCCCAATCGTGTTTCCTGATTTCGGCGACAGCCGACGGAGAATCCCGCGCCACATTTTACAGCAATTTTAAGTAAGAATATTTTTAATGTGACCTACAAAAGGGTGAATCTTCCTGAATATTTTGTTGACAATAAGAAACACATTTTCAGATGTTTACTGAAATGATCTCTAGTGACAATTTCTAATTGTTCTGCAATCTTGGCTGAAAAAAGGTTGTGTATTTTGATTTTGAAAACTTAATTTCAATAACTGAATCATTGAAATCGTTAAATTGCAATTCTTCAACATGTGCTTTGTTGATAAAACATTGTGCTGACATGAATTTTATAAATATTTCACCTGATCAATTGAGCAACAAACTAACAAAAACAGTCTGGAGTGAGCCATGTGCGCAAAAATTGAAGGAAACATTTCTAAATATAATTTTGGTTGCATTTGGCAGGGTGTTTCTTAATAGTCGTGTTGTAGGGATCGTGGCCTGTATTCAACGGCACTTAGTGCCAAAAATTAACTCCCACTTGGACCTCGCAATTACTGGCTGTCTCACCATCTGATTTGCCTGACTCAGGGTCTTGCCGCAAACAAGGGAGAGCTGCTTTTAAACACACCCTCACCCTCACTCACCAGTCCAAACACAAGCAGGAAGTGTGCAGACCTGCTCCTTGTTTTGGCGATATCGACCTGGCCAGGCTTCTCAACGATGCTGATACGAGATGGGACATCCTGGCTGGGATTCTCCGACCCAGCCCCGGGTCGGAGAATCCCCGGGGGGACACGGGAATTGCGCCCAGCCGCCCCGACGCCGGCTTCCCCATTCTCCGCCGCTGTTTCTCCGGCGCCACATGGCGGGACCTGGAGGTTGTGTGCGCGGGGGGTGGCCTGGTGGGGGGCGGGGGGATCTGACCCTGGGGGGAGCCCCGACGGTGGCCTGGCCCGTGATCGGGGCTGACCGATCGGCGGGCGGGCTGGTTCCGTGGGGGCCTATTTTACTCCGCGCTGGTCACCTGTAGGGCTCTGCCATATTGCTCGGGGGCCGGCGCAGAGAAGGGAACCCCTGCGCATGCGCAAAAATACGCCGGCCGTAGCACGCATGCGCAGAATCACGCCGGCCGTTCCGCGCATGTGCGAACTCGCGCCGGCCATTCCGCGCCGGCTGGAGCTGCGGGGACCACTCCAGCGCCAACCTAGCCCCCTAGGAAGGGGAGCATTCCCCATTATCAGGGAACGTTGACGCTAGAGTGGTTGCCGCTGGTTTTCACGCCGACGTGGGGACACAGCCCCATGATTGAAGAATCCCGCCCACTGTTCACATGAGGGTGTCGGTGACCAAGCAGCATCGATGATGCCTGGGAGGCAGTGGCAACGGCTGTGGGCTGTAAAACCAGGAGGACTGCTGTCCAATGTTGAAAGTACACCAACCACCTCCACTGGGTTGCAAGTGTCAGTTAACACCCTTTTCCTGGCATCAGTTCTTCCTGCCACACCTCAAATTACCACCCGCCCCCCACAGATCACTGGCTGACACCTCACACCCGCCACACATCTGATCTTCATGTTTGCTCCTCAGCACCCCCTGGCACTCAGCAGCACAACCCCTTTATGTCCAGGTCCGGTGCTCACACATACCACCTGCTATAGACCCCTTGACCGATCAAGCATATGACTCACAATGCCTTCTCTTTGTACCCACAGGAGAAGATAGCCCATAACAAATGGGAAAGGGCCAGGATGGGGGGCGGAGTCCCAGAGATTTGAATCCTCACCCCCTGTGAGGAACGGGCTCTGGAGATCGCGGGATTGTCCGAGGAGAGAGCAGTCACCGACAGCAAGGTTGGCCTGCATCACAGAGGTGAGGATCCATTGCCTCTTCAACCAGATGACCTGTGGCATGTGAGTAGCTCATGTCAAACAAAATGATCTTTCCCTTTCACTGACCACATAGAACATAGAACATAGAACATAGAACAATACAGCGCAGTACAGGCCCTTCGGCCCACGATGTTGCACCGAAACAAAAGCCATCCAACCTACACTATGCCATTATCATCCATATGTTTATCCAATAAACTTTTAAATGCCCTCAATGTTGGCGAGTTCACCACTGTAGCAGGTAGGGCATTCCACGGCCTCACTACTCTTTGCGTAAAGAACCTACCTCTGACCTCTGTCCTATATCTATTACCCCTCAGTTTAAAGTTATGTCCCCTCGTGCCAGCCATATCCATCCGTGGGAGAAGGCTCTCACTGTCCACCCTATCCAACCCCCTGATCATTTTGTATGCCTCTATTAAGTCTCCTCTTAACCTTCTTCTCTCCAACGAAAACAACCTCAAGTCCATCAGCCTTTCCTCATAAGATTTTCCCTCCATACCAGGCAACATCCTGGTAAATCTCCTCTGCACCCGCTCCAAAGCCTCCACGTCCTTCCTATAATGCGGTGACCAGAACTGTACGCAATACCCCAAATGCAGCCGTACCAGAGTTCTGTACAGCTGCAACATGACCTCCCGACTCCGGAACTCAATCCCTCTACCAATAAAGGCCAACACTCCATAGGCCTTCTTCACAACCCTATCAACCTGGGTGGCAACTTTCAGGGATCTATGTACATGGACACCTAGATCCCTCTGCTCATCCACACTTTCAAGAACTTTACCATTAGCCAAATATTCCGCATTCCTGTTATTCCTTCCAAAGTGAATCACCTCACACTTCTCTACATTAAACTCCATTTGCCACCTCTCGGCCCAGCTCTGCAGCTTATCTATATCCCTCTGTAATCTGCTACATCCTTCCACACTATCGACAACACCACCGACTTTAGTATCGTCTGCAAATTTACTCACCCACCCTTCTGCGCCTTCCTCTAGGTCATTGATAAAAATGACAAACAGCAACGGCCCCAGAACAGATCCTTGTGGTACTCCACTTGTGACTGTACTCCATTCTGAACATTTCCCATCAACCACCACCCTCTGTCTTCTTTCAGCTAGCCAATTTCTGATCCACATCTCTAAATCACCCTCAATCCCCAGCCTCCGTTTTTTGCAATAGCCTACCGTGGGGAACCTTATCAAACGCTTTGCTGAAATCCATATACACCACATCAACTGCTCTACCCTCGTCTACCTGTTCAGTCACCTTATCAAAGAACTCAATAAGGTTTGTGAGGCATGACCTACCCTTCACAAAGCCATGCTGACTATCCCTGATCATATTATTCCTATCTAGATGATTATAAATCTTGTCTCTTATAATCCCCTCCAAGACTTTACCCACTACAGACGTGAGACTCACCGGCCTATAGTTGCCGGGGTTGTCTCTGCTCCCCTTTTTGAACAAAGGGACCACATTTGCTGTCCTCCAGTCCTCTGGCACTATTCCTGTAGCCAATGATGACATAAAAATCAAAGCCAAAGGCTCAGCAATCTCTTCCCTGGCTTCCCAGAGAATCCTAGGATAAATCCCATCAGGCCCCGGGGACTTATCTATTTTCAGCCTGTCCAGAATTGCCAACACCTCTTCCCTCCGTACCTCAATGCCATCTATTCTATTAGCCTGGGGCTCAGCATTCTCCTCCACAACATTATCTTTTTCCTGAGTGAATACTGACGAAAAATATTCATTTAGTATCTCGCCTATCTCTTCAGACTCCACACACAATTTCCCATCCCTGTCCTTGACTGGTCCTACTCTTTCCCTAGTCATTCGCTTATTCCTGACATACCTATAGAAAGCTTTTGGGTTTTCCTTGATCCTTCCTGCCAAATACTTCTCATGTCCCCTCCTTGCTCGTCTTAGCTCTCTCTTTAGATCCTTCCTCGCTACCTTGTAACTATCCATCGCCCCAACCGAAACTTCACACTTCATCTTCACATAGGCCTCCTTCTTCCTCTTAACAAGAGATTCCACTTCCTTGGTAAACCACGGTTCCCTCGCTCGACGCCTTCCTCCCCGTCTGACCGGTACATACTTATCAAGAACACGCAGTAGCTGATCCTTGAACAAGCCCCACTTATCCAGTGTGCCCAACACTTGCAGCCTACTTCTCCACATTATCCCCCCCAAGTCACGTCTAATGGCATCATAATTGCCCTTCCCCCAGCTATAACTCTTGCCCTGCGGTGTATACTTATCCCTTTCCATCATTAACGTAAACGTCACCGAATTGTGGTCACTGTCCCCAAAGTGCTCTCCTACCTCCAAATCCAACACCTGGCCTGGTTCATTACCCAAAACCAAATCCAACGTGGCCTCGCCTCTTGTTGGCCTGTCAACATATTGTTTCAGGAAACCCTCCTGCACACACTGTACAAAAAACGACCCATCTATTGTACTCGAACTATATCTTTTCCAGTCAATATTTGGAAAGTTAAAATCTCCCATAATAACTACCCTGTTACTTTCGCTCATATCCAGAATCATCTTCGCCATCCTTTCCTCTACATCCCTAGAACTATTAGGAGGCCTATAAAAAACTCCCAACAGGATGACCTCTCCTTTCCTGTTTCTAACTTCAACCCATACAACCTCGGCAGAAGAGTCCCCATCTAGCATCCTCTCCGCCACCGTAATACTGCTCTTGACTAGCAGCGCCACACCTCCCCCTCTTTTGCCTCCTTCTCTGAGCTTACTAAAACACCTAAACCCCGGAACCTGCAACATCCATTCCTGTCCCTGCTCTATCCATGTCTCCGAAATGGCCACAACATCGAAGTCCCAGGTACCAACCCATGCTGCCAGTTCCCCTACCTTGTTTCGTATACTCCTGGCATTGAAGTAGACACACTTCAAACCACCTACCTGAACACTGGCCCCCTCCTGCGATGTCAAATCTGTGCTCCTGACCTCTATACTCTCATTCTCCCTTACCCTAAAACTACAATCCAGGTTCCCATGCCCCTGCTGCATTAGTTTAAACCCCCCCAAAGAGCACTAACAAATCTCCCCCCCAGGATATTTGTGCCCCTCAGGTTCAGATGTAGACCATCCTGTCTGTAGAGGTCCCACCTTCCCCAGAAAGAGCCCCAGTTATCCAAAAATCTGAATCCCTCCCGCCTGCACCATCCCTGTAGCCACGTGTTTAAATGCGCTCTCTCCTTATTCCTCATCTCACTATCACGTGGCACGGGCAACAACCCAACGGGCAACTGTCCATTGTCTCTCAGGATCTCCATATGTTGAGGCCAGCCCATCCAGAGTCATCCCCCTCCCCACCCCCGCCACCCAAGAAACATGCTCGGAGCAGAGTTCCAAGGAGACCGCCAGTGAGGCGTCACAGCTATCACTCCCAACTTCCAACAGTGAAGAGACACACACTTCAGTGGGCGCCATTAGTGGGCAGGCTTCTGAGGCACAATCTGGTGAGCACCACACAGTTGCTGATGCACATTAGATGGAGGCAGGACCGCAGTGGAAAACCTGTAGCACGATGTTGAGTCTTGAGTGGTGGTGTCCAAGGCATGGCTCAGTCTGTGACGACCATGGCTGAGGGCCTCAACGTCATGTCCCAGTCACTGAGGGATGTGTCCCAGATGCAGATGGACATCCCTAGGCATTCCAGATCATGGCCCAGTCACAGAGGACCATTGCTCAGGGCGTTGACACCATGGTGTAGATGATGGGGAGCCTCCAGGACTGGCAGATGAGTCAGCGGCTTCTGGAGCTCACTCCAGCTGCCCCCCCCCATCCCATGGGGATGCCCAGGGCTCTAAAGGTACCATCAGGGAGGAGGAAGTGCTGGAGGCCAGCTTGGGGCCTTCCACCAAGGAAACAATGACGGTCGGCAGTTCTCTTGAAACCCCCTTCCTGACGGTGGGAAGCGGACAGGACAGGGTGGCATGGCGATGCCAGTGACACCGCTAAGATGGCTGGGCCCCTCGGTTCCAGGTCCTCCAGAGGACGTCTGCCAAGGGCATCAAAGGCCACATGGTGCGAAAAGCAGCAGGCTGCCCCCAACTCTAATGTACATTAGCTCTAGACCATGAAAGATCAAGAAGATTAAGAAGCATTGAGTGAGCACTGGTGGTGACAGGGTGGGTCACTGCCTGTAGCTAGGGGGAATGGAAATGGCAATAGTTCAATATTAAAACATATATTACCTGATATATGTGAAGTGTTTGTCAAGTTAATCTTAACAGTGGACCTGCCTGCACCCCCACCCATTGTTGCCCTCGGCTCCCTGCACCCACCGCTCCCAGATACAATGGTCCAAGATCAAATCCCATTCAGAGAGTGGGTGTGAGGGTGTTGCCAGGAGAAAGAGAGGAGTCAGACTTTGGCAGAGACTGAGGAGCACCAGAACTTTCCTCACAGCGAGTGATCATCATGCTCCTGCCTTGTGTAGTAATACGCTGACAGTGCCAACACAGGCCCATCACCCTAGAGTGATGTTACACAGACCCTTGGAGGGTGGAGCAGGATGGTCAGGGAGCGGGTGGTGTGATGGGGAGGGAGATTTAGTGGGGGCGGGGGGGTAGGAGAGAAATGGGTGGAGGTGGATTGGAGAGGTGAGAAGGATTGGGGAGGAGGGAAGGAGGGAAATGGAGGCAGGATTGGGGGAAAGGAGGGAAATGGGGGAGGGGGGAGGAGGGAAAGAGCAGGGGAGAGTTTGAGCTGATGGACATAGCCTCGTCCTATGTCAATTTGGTCCTCCGGGTGTGCAGGTCCCTTGTTGCCACCTGTCCTCCATCCTCCAGCTCCTCTGCAGCTCCTCCCAGGATTGTCCTCCAGCCCCACCCCATCCACCTGCTCCTCCTCTAGCATTTAGCCCCGCTACTGTGCCACGTTTTGGAGGGCACAGCAGACCACCCTTTGGTGGTGTAGGAGTGCACCATCAGAACGGTCTGGGCATCCGAACCGCATTTTGAGCTCAATGGCAGCATGGATGGCAGCATGGGCCTCATTATATTGGGTCCCCGCCTCGGTCTCAGGCCTCTGCACTGGCATCCCCCAAGAGCCAATCCGTCATCCTGGGGGGATTCTCGAAGATGCTGAGGATCTTCGAGTGCCCCAGGATGTAGATGTCATGCACACTCCTTGGGAGCGTGCACACACGTGCATGGTCCAGTGGTAGTGGTCGCAACAGTCTGAACTTTCAGGGAATGGAACCCCTTCCTGTTAATAAAGGGCACTCCCTGATGCCCTGGTACATGCAGGACGAGATGTGTGCCATCTATTGCCCCCTGGACCTAGGGCATCACGGCGATGGCAGAGAATCCTGCAGCCGGGTCATCTTGGTTGGCATGGTCCAGGTGTAAGATGATGTAGCTGGAAGCCCGGGCATACAAGACATCCGTGATCTCCTGAATGTTCTTGGGGGTTGTAGATTAAAGAAAAGCTGCACACGACCCGCAGGAGTCCCAGAATGAGCTAGTTGCATAAAGGTTCAGTGATGCGGTGACCTTCACTGCCACCAGGAGCAGGTATCGAACCCCTCCACTAGGTGCCACATCTGCGAGGATGTTGCACAGGTGCCGCACTGTCTTTTTGTTGACACTGAGTCTCCTGCGGCACATGCTGTCCGTCATCTCATCGAAAGACCAGCGACGCCTGTACACCTTGAGCCGTCACTGGCCTCCCCCTCTGGGTTCCTCCTTGGTCTGATGGGCAGCCTGGTATTCAGGGTGTGCGGCAGCCGCTGCACATGGGGTGCCCCCTCCAGCCTCTGCCTTCTCCAGCAACTACCTACCTCGGCTGCCACCAGCAACGCAGGATCCACACCAGCAAACATTTTTTAATCTGGAAGGAATTGGTGAAGAAGAGTGACTGACAATCCATTAGGGCTTCCATCTGGGATTCCTCAAAACCCACAAACCTGCCAACCTTACCATGACTGTCCTGCCTTCTCTCAGAGTGCCATCCAGCATGCCAGTTGTGCTGGCAAACCTTGCTCTGCACACTCATCCCTGGCCACAGCAGAGCCTTTTGACCTCAGACCTCTGCCGGGATCATGAGGGAGGCCCACCCCTTGGTCACGAGAGGATCTTCAGTGCTGAAGCCCAGCTTATTAGTGTTTGGTAGTTCGCAGCTGCCTCTATGATGCTGACGCTCCCAGAGTTTAGGCACACTGTTCAGGTTTCAAAGTTCCTTAAGATGCTATGCACTAATCATCCTCTGAGACATTGCACGTGTACACTGGTGGAGGCACTTGAGAGTTGAGAATATTTTATTTATTAAACGGTCAACAATAACAAAGAATTGAAAATCAACTACATAACATGCTAACCATTAAGCAACAAGGAAATGTCACTCTTCCATATTGGTACCAATATAAATCTATATCAGCTCATTTTCCCCCAAATAACCAGACGCATAACCCTCACAGGTGCCCCAACAGAAATAGAGGATAAGCCTGAGAATGTGTAATCCCGTTCAGAGCTTTGACGTGGAAATGATCTGTCCATCAATGTGTGACTTGTTCCACATATCAGGGGCAGCATGGTAGCACATGGAGCAGCACGGTAGCACAGTGATTCGCATAGTTGCTTCACAGCTCCAGGGTACCAGGTTCGATTCCCGGCTTGGGTCACTGTCTGTGCGGAGTTTGCACGTTCTCCCCGTGTCTGCGCGAGTTTCCTCCGGGTACTCCAGTTTCCTCCCACAGTCCAAAGGTGTGCGGGTTAGGTGGATTGGCCATGCTAAATTGCCCTTAGTGTCCAAAAAGGTTAATTGGGGTTACTGGGTTAAGGGGATGGGGTGGAAGAGGTATGTGCTTGAGTGGGGTGCTCTTTCCAAGGGCCGGTGCAGACTCGATGGGCCGAATGGCCTCCTTCTGCAGTGTAAATGCTATGATCAATGCCATTCTCTGTCCAGGAGCCGCAGCTGTGCAGGATCTCCCACACGGCCCAATCTCAACGGGACCAAATCCTGACATCCGCATATTCCACTGGTGCTCAAGCTGCAGTTGAACATCCTTGGCTTCCAGCATGTTTAATGCACAGTGATGTGTTAGTTGCATGCAGCACTCTCCACACCAGCAACAAAAGCATCCGCAATCTGCAAAAGCATTTCTTCAATGGCGTCATCAGGTGGCCCATTTGGATCAATCTTACGCACCAGGTCTGGCAGCGGCTTCAAACTGGATTGTCTCCTGGACTCATACGTCCCCCTGAGCCCGATATTCCAGGACCCAGGTATCTTCAAAAATATTGCCCATCTTTCTGGCTGCTGAAAAGTAAGGAAACAGCAACCTGGCATTTGAAGTCATCAGCAGGAGCAAGCCGCAAACACAATCTGCAAATATTTAATTGACAGTATCAAAATACAAGATACAATGTGTGATGAACGGTTACTGCCTTATCATCATGTAAGGTGATGTCCCCTTTAAGACCAGGCTTGGAACCCTGGGGACTCCGCCTCTGGCTCCGCCCATCTGGGAGCCATACATAAAGGCCTGCCTCATGGTCTGTATAGCAGTCAGCTCTCGTCCAAATCTGTAGCATAGTTATTAGCCTAATAAAGCCTTCTTTACAGTTTAATCTCTAAGCATCATTATTGAGGGTACCTCAATTTATTAGGCTAAACTAGATTCAGGATGGACGCAGGCCTAAAACCAGAGAAGCTCAATCTGGAAGCACGAACGCCGGAGGCAAAGGAAATTTTTAAATACTGGCTGCGGTGCTTCGAGGCCTACCTGGACTCCGCAGAGACTCCCATCCTGGGGCCACGCAAGCTGCGTCTACTCCACGCCCGGGTGAGTCACAGAATCTCCGCCACGCTCGAAAAGGCGACGATTTATGAGGAAGCGATTGAGTTGCTCCGCAAGCGGTTTGTCAAACCCGTCAATGAGGTGCACGCCCGGCATCTGCACTCTACCTGCCGGCAGCGCTCGGGGGAATCGCTCGACGAGTTTGTTGAGATACTCACCGCGCTGGCCAGGGACTGTGACCATCAGGATGTGACAGGGGAAGTCCATATGAACCTGCACATCAGAGATTCTTTCATGTCCGGCATCCGCTCAACCTACATCCGGCAGCGACTTGGACAATGTCACCATCTGCGGCCATGATCAGCAGGACCATGATGCTAACCTCAAAAAGTTCCTCCAGACCGCCCGAGCCCTTAACCTGACCTATAACGAGGGCAAATGCGTTTTCCACGCCACCCGGCTGGCCATCCTCGGCTATGTCGTGGAAGACGGGGTCCTAGGTCCCGACCACGACCGCATGCGCCCCCTTAAGGAACTCCCTCTCCCCCGCAGCCTCAAGGCCCTCAAACGGTGCTTGGGGCTTTTCTCCTATTACGCCCAGTGGGTCCCCAAGTCTGCGGACAAAGCCCGCCCACTCCTAAAGACCACCACTTTTCCCCTCTCGGCTGAGGCTCAATTGGCCTTCAACCGCATCAAGGCCGACATCATCAAGGCCGCCATGCACGCGGTGGACGAAACCATCCCTTTCCAGGTAGAGAGCGATGCATCAGACATCGCCCTGGCTGCTACCCTCAATCAAGGAGGCAGACCAGTAGCGTTCTTCTCCCGAACCCTCACCGCCTCCGAGATTCGACACTCTGCAGTCGAAAAGGAGGCACAAGCCATTGTGGAGGCTGTGCGGTGCTGGAGACACTACCTCGCCGGGAGGAGGTTTACCCTCGTCACCGACCAACGGTCAGTCGCCTATATGTTCGATAACACGCAACGGGGCAAAATAAAAAACGATAAAATTTTGAGGTGGAGGATTGAACTCTCCACCTACTCGTACGATATCAAGTATCGTCCAGGGGAGCTCAACGAGCCCCCAGATGCCCTGTCCCGCGGCACATGCGCCAACGCGCAGGAGGACCGCCTGCAAGCCATCCACAATGACCTCTGCCACCCGGGGGTTACCCGGCTCGTCCATTTCATCAAGTCCCGCAACCTACCTTACTCAACCAAGGAGGTCAAGGCCATGGTCAGGGCCTGCCAGGTCTGTGCGGAGTGCAAACCGCACTTCTATCGGCCAGACAAGGTTCGGCTCGTGAAGGCCTCGGGCCCCTTTGAGCGACTGAGCGTGGACTTCAAGGAGCCCCTCCCGTCCACCAACCGTTATGCCTATTTCCTCACCGTGATCGATGAGTTCTCCAGTTTCCCATTCGCCAATCCCTGCACCGACATGACCTCAGCCACGGTGATTAAGGCACTGCACAGCATCTTCACCCTGTTCGGTTTCCCTGCTTATATCCACAGCGACCAGGGTACATCGTTCATGAGCGATGAACTGCGTCAGTATCTGCTCAGCAAAGGCATCGCCTCGAGCAGAACGACCAGCTATAACCCACGGGGAAACGGGCAGGTGGAGAGGGAGAACGCGACCGTGTGGAAGGCTGTCCTTCTGGCCCTGCGGTCGAGAAATCTCCCAACCACCCGCTGGCAGGAGGTCCTACCCGATGCCCTACACTCCATTAGGTCACTCCTCTGCACGGCCACAAATGAGACCCCTCATGAGCGATTGTTTCTCTTCCCCAGGAAGTCTACCTCCGGGGTCTCGCTTCCACCTTGGCTGACGGCTCCAGGACCTGTTCTTCTCCGGAGGCACGCGAGGAGCCATAAAACGGACCCCCTAGTTGAAAAGGTCCGACTGCTCCACGCCAACCCCAGTTACGCCTACGTGGAGTACTCCGACGGCAGGCAAGATACGGTTTCCCTCCGGGATCTGGCGCCCGCTGGATCCTCCACCACAGACGCCCCTTCCCGCGCCGCTCCCCTGCAGGACCCGTCGCCCCCTACAACACACCCCCTTCTGGCCCTACCACCCGTTGGTGAGCTCCTATCGTGCGCCCCCCCCCTTGCGCCCCCCCTTTACACACCCCGCCGGCGTCGGCTCCGCTACCCCCGGCCCTGCCTAGTTCCTCTGCCCCGACCCGGACCGAAGCTCCGATCGCTGTGCTCCCGGATGTGCCCTCAACCGGGATGTCCGTGCCCGCCGCACCACCGCCCGAACTGAGGAGATCGAGGAGGACGATCCGGCCGCCGAGACGGATGGACCTATGATGGCACTTCACCCCCGCCGGACTCCTTTTTAAACAGGGGGTGAATGTGATGAACGGTTACTGCCTTATCATCATGTAAGGTGATGTCCCCTTTAAGACCAGGCTTGGAACCCTGGGAACTCCGCCTCTGGCTCCGCCCATCTGGGAGCCATACATAAAGGCCTGCCTCATGGTCTGTATAGCAGTCAGCTCTCGTCCAAATCTGTAGCATAGGTATTAGCCTAATAAAGTCTTCTTTACAGTTTAATCTCTAAGCATCATTATTGAGGGTACCTCACAATGCAATGAGGACACCAATCGTTTGGCACCCAGATCACAATCACCTCCCATCCCACCCCCCCCCAGCCCCAGCATCAGATCGACATCTGCGGGAGTGTGCTAAGAAGCGACTCAAACCACTGGAAAAGGACACCAACACGGGCCCAGTGGGAGAAGGTGAAAGAACTACCCACCCCCTTACCAGCACCTGTACCGTGCACCAAAAGAAAACACAAAACAGACAGAAATATAAAGAGGGCATCAGCTGCACACCAAAGACAAACTGGCAGCCCTCAAGTGACTCACAGGCCACAGAGGCTCGAAGGGCTGCAACTGGCAAAAAGATAAACTGCAGTTACATGGTATCCATCATACAATCCACTCCCCCAAAAAAAACATAGAGCAAATGCAGTACAAAAGGAAACCAAGGGCCCTCACGGCTCCCATAATGGGTGCAGGAGATGGCTACTAAACATAAAAAGTCACTGGTATTCCATGAAGTGTCCCGGCACAATCTCCGGGCTGCACAGTCAAGCCGGGCTGCTGCCCCTCCTCTCCTGCAGTATCGGCGTCTGACCTTCCATCCCCACCCTGTCCATGGAACGGGACACAGGGGGCATTAACAGGTGACCCACAGGTCCAAAACAGAATATACAGTCAACACACAAAACAGGCCCTTTAAAAACATCCACAGACTGCATGAGCAAGCCCTTCTCCATCCTCAGCCCAGTAGTAGGCCCGCCCAAATCCTCCTGTCACCGCACTCCAGGTAGAAGAGACCAAAAGGCAAATACCTTCTTCCTTCCCTTCACAGAATCACAGAATAATACAGTACTAGGGCGGCACGGTGGTGCAGTAGTTAGCACTGCTGCCTCATGACGCCGAGGACCCGGGTTCGATCCCAGCTCCAGGTCACTGTCCATGTGAGTTAGCACATTCTCCACATTCAGTTGAACATCCTTGTTCTGTAGCATGTTTTACCCGCGGTGATGTGCCTGTGTTTGCATGGGTCTCATCCCCACAACCCAAAGATGTGCAGTGTAGGTGGATTGGCCACGCTAAATTGCCCCTTATTTGGAAATTTATTTTAAAAAGAATAATACAGTGCGGAAGAAGTCCTTCGACCCATCGAGTCTTCACTGACGCACGAAAATCACCTGACCTCCCTCCCAAATCCCATTTGGCAGCACTTGGCCCATAGCCTTGAATGTTATGACGTGTCAAGTGCTCTTCAGGGTACTTTCTAAAGGATGTGAGGCAACCTGCTCCCACCTCCCTCACAGGCAGTGCATTCCAGACCATCACCACCCTCTGGGTAAAAAGGTATTCCTCAAATCTCCCCCAAATCTCCTGCCCCTCACCTTGAAATTGTGTTCCCTCATAACTGACCCTTCAACCAAAGGGAACAGTTGTTCCCTATCCACCCTGTCCATGCCCGTCATTATCGTGTACACCTCAATCAGGTCGCCCCTCAATCTATTAACCTGCCCTTCTGCCTTCAGAGATCGATGAACAAACACGCCAAGGTTCCTTTGTTCCTTGGAACTTCCCAGTGTCATGTCGTTCATTAAATACTTCCTTGTCACATTACTCCTTCATCCAGAAAGCAGCAAGTAAGCCCGAGGGAAAGAGGCAACAGGCAAGCAGAAAAGGCAGCAGGCCGGGTGAATTGCAAACTGGTTCACGGCCGGCGTGAATCTTGATTTTGGCCTGTCTCGCCATTGACCCGGTGCGCCCAGATTCCCGCCAGGCGCAATGCAGTGGTTGAATCGCGCCCGTCAGTTATATCTGTAGATTTTTGTAGCTGACTCATCTTTCTCACATGCTCTTCGTGTCAGGAACTCATCGATTGCTTTAACCACGTTTGCACACGAAATCTATCCATTCTTTACGAAATGCCATTTAAAAAGCTGAATTTCTTTTAAAAAAGGTGGGGCGAGATTCTCCGACCCCCCCGCCGGGTTGGAGAATTGCCGAAGTCTCCGGCACCTGAGATTCGGCGGGGGCGGGAATCGCGCCGCGCCGGTTGGCAGGCCCCCCCCGCGCGATTCTCTGGCCCAGATGGGCCGAAGTCCCGCCACTAAAATGCCTGTCCCGCCGGCGTAAATTAAACCACCTACCATACCGGCGGGACAAGGCGGCGTGGGCGGGCTCCGGGGTCCTGGGGGGTGCGCGGGGCGATCTGGCCCTGGGGGGTGCCCCCACGGTGGCCTGGCCCACAATCGGGGCCCACCGATCCACGGGCGGGCCTGTGCCGTGGGGGCACTCTTTCCCTTCCGCCTCCGCCACGGTCTCCACCATGGCGGAGGCAGAAGAGACTCCCTCCACTGCGCATGCGTGGGAAGCTGTCAGCGGCCGCTGACGCTCCCGCGCATGCGCCGCCCGGAGATGTCATTTCCGCGCCAGCTGGCAGGGCACCAAAGGCCTTTTCCGCCAGCTGGCGGGGCGGAAATTCGTCCGGCGCCGACCTAGCCCCTCAAGGTTGGGGCTCGGCCCCCAAAGATGCGGAGCATTCCGCACCTTTGGGGCGGCGCGATGCCCGTCTGATTTGCGCCGTTTTGGGCGCCAGTCGGCGGACATCGCGCCGTTTCCGGAGAATTCCGCCCCAGGTCCCCCTTCTCTAAAATGGCTCAGAGCATATATTCCAGTTTATGATTAAATAATGAACTCGAGTGATGGCATAATTGGTAAAATAACAAAAACTATATGCAAGCTTGAAATGAACAGAAGTACAGTTGCTGTTATTTAACAAATGATTTTAGAACTGTGTCAGCTTTCAAACATTTAAGTGCTGCCGCGTTTATGAAGCAAATAGATTGGTGTCAGACAGAATAAGCACATTGTTGTGATATTCCTGTACGTGCTGCTCTTCAGTAAGCATGATTAGGTTCATTGAGAAAAGCAGAGTGATAAAGAGGAGTGTAATGAGACAGGATCCTGGTACAATGGATGGGGCATGACCTATCGCACTGCAAACTGAGACAGAGGAGCATAAAAGACGGGAAGGCGCCAACTGCTCAGCTTTCCTCTCTGATTCGGCAGCGACCGTGATAACATGAGGAAATAAGTTAAGCAAGAAGGGAGGTGCTTTGATTCTAAAACAATTGGAAAGACTAGAGGTAATAGATATTTGTGATGTAGTTCAGGCACGGGGCCAACTGCAAAGCAAAGCAGAAGTCAGCCGATGGAGTAACTAAAACGGAATGCTGACCAGTTTGTCCTTTGATTTTTCTCATAAACCTCAAGACATTTCATCACATTCAGAAGTTTGAAGAATAAAGCTCAGGCCATGCATGGAGTATTTCTTTCAGACTTTTTCTGGCAAAGAGCTTATTTAGTTTGTTGCAACGTGATATTCTCAAGGGATTTAAATTTGAGGGTCTTTTTCATTTTGCTTCATATGTCATCAATTTCCAACCATTTCTTTATTTGTTTATTAGGCTTTGCACAGAAAATAATTTTTCACATCTGTATATGAAGGAATTGGGCTTTCATGAGTAGATTTGCATTGAGCAAGTGGTCAGTAATTATTTGCTAATTTTACTAGAACTGACTTCTTCGATATATTGTTCACACAAATTGTTGGTCTGACTATAATTGAATAGATCACAATTCGGTAGTCACAAAGTGAATTAATTCAGAGCAGTAATTCATCAGACGATGAAAAAATTGGAATTGTGGGAAGGGACCATGGGATTGCCATTACTTTTGAGGCAAACAGAACGCAATCTTTGTGCTTCCTGCTACATATGGATGATTATATCATGCAACCAATGCTAAGCATGTTGTTGAATGGCTGCACATACGAACATTTGAATTAGGAGCAGGAGTAGGTCTGTCCACCCCTGGAGGCTACTTTAGCATTTGATAAGATCGGGGGCGGGATTCTCCATTTCTGTGGCTAACTGCTGGCTTGAATGGAGAATCCGCGGGAGGTTTATGCAAAAGAAATCAGCGTGGGTTCCTCACCGATTCCGGTACCGGTGAGGGGCTCGCACCGGCGCTGACCAAAACTCCCGCCTCCCGCACCGAAAACGGCCGGAGAATGGCCAGGTCCCAGGCTGACGACCTGCAGTGGTTGCGTCGTACAACATGGCGCCGGGCATGTGCTGACCCCACCCACCACACGCGTACCCATAGTCCACCCATGGCCTCCGCATCGGCACCCCTCACCAGTCCCCCAGCCATCGCTGAAATCCCTCCCCTGGCCACTGGCACAGATTCCGGCTGAGTGAGGCGGCGCTGGACACAGTCCACAGCTGCCACGCCGGATCACGATTTGTGTGAGGACACATGTCCTGCGCGGCGGGAACTCGGCCCATCGGGGGCAGAGCATTGCGAGTGGGCCGGTCGATGAGGCGGCAATGACATTGCAACTGCGCACGGCGTGCATCACCATGATGCCATTTGGGGCGGAGACTCGCAAACTGGCGTCAAACCGGTGCTGGCACCGATTCCAGCGTCGGAATTGATTCTCCGCCCGATCGCTGATTACGATATCGACGTCAGGCAACAGAGAATCCCTTCCCAAGGTTATTCTGATTGTGGCGTCAGCACCCTTTTCCTGTCTACCTCTATGCCATTTGACTTCCCTGTCAATCAAGGGTCTATCTAACACTGCCTCACAAATATTCAATTATCCTGCCTCCACTGCACTGCAGAATTCTCCACTCAACTGTGAGTGGCCGGGGGAAGGAGCTGCGGTCCGAAAGCTCATGATTCGAAACAAAGCTGTTGGCCATTAACCTGGTGTTGTAAGACTTCACGGGCGGGATTCTCCGACCCCCTGCCGGGTCGGAGAATCACCCAGGGGCAGCGTGAATCCCGCCCCCAACGGCCGCCGAATTCTCTGGCACCGGAGCTTCGTCGGGGGCGGGAATCGCACCGGTCGGCGGCCCCCCACCCCCCGGCGATTCTCCGGCCTGCAATGGGCTGAAGTCCCGCTGCTGCAATTGAATTGAACCAGGTCCCTTACCGGCGGAACCTTGCGGCGCGAGCGGGCGGGTGTCCTGGGGGTGGGCGTGGGGCGATCTGACCCAGGGGGGTGCCCCCACGGTGGCCTAGCCCGCGAGCGGGGCCTACCGATCCACCGTGCTGTGTAGGTCTCCACGATGGCCGACGCATAGGTGACCCCCCCTGCGCATGCGCGGGGATGACGTCAGCAGCTGCTGACACTCCTGTGCATGCGCGGACTCCCGCCGGCTGGCAGAGTCCCTTCGGCCCGGCTGGCATGGCGGCAAAAGCCTTCCACGCCAGCCGGCGGGGCGCCAACTACTCCGGGGCGGGCCTAGCCTCTAAAAGTGCGGAGGAATCCGCACATTTGGGGCGGCCCGACGCCGGAGTGGCTTTCGCCACTCCATCCCGCCGGGAACCCTCGCCCCGCCGGGTAGGGGAGAATCCCGACCCTTGCCTTGTTATAAACACCAACATTCCATTTCCTAATTACTTGCTGTTCTGGCATACTAACATTTTGTGACTACATGGGAAACCCAGATCCCTCTGTTCTGCAGAGTTACATGACTTTTCTCTATTTAAATAAAATGCTGCTTTTCTATTCGTGTGGACAAATTCAGTTTTACGCAAATTATGCACCATCTGTCCACTTTTGCACTGTCACTTAACATATCTAAATACCTTTTGTAGATACATTGGGTGCAATTCAGTGGCTGCATTGTTCCTGGCAGATCGAGGCATGCCAGGTGAATAGTGCGATGTGGCTGAGTTGATTTCTCCCAGAATCCTCTTCTGCTGCCTCTGCTGGATGATCTTCCTCCAGTTTGTCACTGGAAGGGTTCTTCGGCGGCCCATGGTACAGTCGAGATGATTGAGTTGACTTCTCCGAGAATTATCTTCTGCGCCTCTGCTGGTCGTCACAGACTGAGCCATGCCTTGGACACCACCACTCAAGAAGCAGGCATCGTGCTCCAGGTTTTTCACTGCAGTCACAAGCCTAACAGGCCTAACAAGATTGAAGCAACGCGGTTTCAAGACTCCTGGCAAACGTCCAAGCGATCGAAAACAAGCTGGATGAACTGAACGCCAGACTTACCTCTCAGAGGGAAGTAAGAGACTGCTGTGTGCTCTGTTTCACAGAGACATGGCTCACCCCTGCCTCACCGGACTGTGCCATACAACCTGAAGGCTTCTCAATTCACCGGGCGGACCGCATGGCATCATCAGGCAAAGCGAAGGGTGGAGGAGTTTGCCTCCTCATCAACTCCTCCTGGTGCTTGGATGTGGCGACTCTGGCGACCTACTGCTCCCCAGACCTGGAATACCTGACCGTGAAGTGCCACCCATATTATCTTCCACGTGAGTTCACTTCAGCCATTATCACAGCGTTCTACATCCCACCCCAGGCAGAAGTGAGGAAGGTGCTGGACGAACTATACACAGTAATAAACAACTACGAAACAGAACACCCGGAGGCCTTGTTCATCGTGGCCGGAGACTTCAACAAGGCCAACCTCAAGAGTGTACTGCCAAAATTCCACCAGCACATCTCCTGTCCCACCAGGGGCGACAACACCCTTGAGCACTGCTACTCAAAAATCAAGGGCGCCTACCATTCCGTCCCCCGACCGCATTTTGCGAAATCAGACCATAAGGCGGTTCTCCTTCTCCCGGCATACAAGCAGAAACTCAAGCGGGAGAATCCAGCTAAGAAGGTTGTGCAGTGCTGGTCCGAGGAGACAGAAGAGCTCTTACGTGACTGCTTAGAGACAGTGGACTGGTCCATATTTAAAAACTCAGCGACCAACTTAAATGAGTATGCCACCACCGTCACAGACTTCATCAGCAAATGTGTGGACAACTGCGTGCCAAAGAAAGCAGTACGTGCGTTCCCCAACCGGAAACCATGGCTCAATCGCGAGATTGACTCACTACTGAAGGACAGATCTGAGGCGTTCAAGTCAGACGACGCTGACCTATACAACAAATCCAGGTTACGACCTCCGCAAAGCCATCCGAGATGCCAAGAGAGAATATCAAACCAAGCTAGAGTCACAGACAGGCTCTCGGCGGTTGTGGCAAGGACTAAACAACATAACGGGCTACAAAGCAAAGCCGAACAGTATCTCTGGCAGCAGCGCACCCCTCCCCGATGATCTCAATGCAATCTATGCTCGGTTCGAGCAGGTAACCAACAATCCGCTGTCGAGTGCCGCAGCAGCCCATAATTCACCCATACCCACCATCACAGCTTCCGAAGTCAGATTGGCCTTCCTGAAAGTGAACCCTCGGAAGGCGACGGGCCCGGACGGGATCCCTGGTCGTGCACTCAGAGCCTGCGCGGACCAGCTGGCAGAGGTATTCGCAGACATCTTTAACCTGTCCCTACTCCACTCCGAGGTCCCCACCTGCTTCAAGAAGACCACCATCATACCGGTACCAAAGAAGAACCAGGCAACGTGCCTCAATGACGACCGATCAGTGGCCCTGACTTCAGTCGTAATGAAGTGCTTCGAGAGGTTGATCATGAAGCGCATCACCTCCATACTCCCAGAACGCCTTGATCCACTGCAATTCGCATACCGCTGCAACCGGTCCACATCAGACATCATTTCCCTGGCCCTACACTCATCCCTAGAGCATCTCGAAAACAAGGACTCCTACATTAGACTCCTATTTATTGACTACAGCTCTGCCTTCAACACCATAATCCCAGCCAAGCTCATATCAAAGCTCCAAAACCTAGGACTTGGCTCCCCACTCTGCAACTGGATCCTTGATTTCCTGACCAACAGACCACAATCAGTAAGAATGAACAACAACACCTCCTCCACAATAGTTCTCAACACCGGTGCCCCGCAAGGCTGCGTACTTAGCCCCCTACTCTACTCCCTGTACACACACGACTGCGTGGCAAAACTTGGTTCCAACTCCATCTACAAGTTTGCCGACGATACGACCATAGTGGGCCGGATCTCGAATAACGACAAGTCCGAATACAGGAGGGAGATAGAGAACCTAGTGGAGTGGTGTAACGACAACAATCTCTCCCTCAATGCCAGCAAAACTAAAGAGCTGGTAATTGACTTCAGGAAACAAAGTACCGTACACACCCCTGTCAGCATCAATAGGCATTGGTGGAGATGGTTAGCAGTTTCAAATTCCTAGGGGTGCACATCTCCAAAAATCTGTCCTGGTCCACCCACGTCGACGCTACTACCAAGAAAGCACAACAGCGCCTATACTTCCTCAGGAAACTAAGGAAATTCAGCATGTCCACATTAACCCTTACCAACTTTTACAGATGCACCATAGAAAGCATCCTATTGGGCTGCATCACAGCCTGGTATGGCAACTGCTCCGCCCAGGACCGCAAGAAACTTCAGAGAGTCGTGAACACCGCCCAGTCCATCACACAAACCTGCCTCCCATCCATTGACTCCATCTACACCTCCCGCTGCCTGTGGAAAGCGGGCAGCATAATCAAAGACCCCTCCCACCCGGCTTACTCACTCTTCCAACTTCTTCCAGCGGGCAGGAGATACAGAAGTCTGAGAACACGCACGAACAGACTCAAAAACAGCTTCTTCCCCAGTCACCAGACTCCTAAATGACCCTCTTATGGACTGATCTCATTAACACTACACCCTGTATTCTTCATCCGATGCCAGTGCTTATGTAGTTACATTGTATATGTTGTGTTGTCCGATTATTTATTTTCTTTTATTCCCTTTTCTTCTCATGTACTTAATGATCTGTTGAGCTGCTCGCAGAAAAATACTTTTCACTGTACCTCGGTACACGTGACAATAAACAAATCCAATCCAAAAAACAGTGTTAGCCTCGGTGCCAAGCATTGTTGGCATCATCTCCCACATCTGTAGCCTTTGGGACCATTCCAATCGACCTTGCAGTCACTGAGAGCCACTCATGAATCTCACAGCTGTGTCATATCATCTCTGGGAGAACCTTGTCTTGAGGATTGGCATCTGGCTGGGATCAGCTGTGTCCTGGGATCCAGCATACCTCTGACTACTGTATCTCTTGGGAGTTCCTGGATGACTCCAGATGGCCCAGCCTCATGAGATGGAGATCTTGTGAGAGAATGGACATGTGGTCAGTGTGAGGGAAGGATTATTTTGCCTGACGCAAACAACCCACCTCTGTGGTACAGGCTAACTTCGCTGTCGGTAACTGCTCTCTCCTTGAGCAACCCCATGGTTTCCAGGGCCCATTCCTTATAGGAGGTGAGCACTTGAACATCTGGGACTCCACCCCCCCCTCCCCATTTTGGCCCTTTCCCATTTATTATGGGCCATCTTGTCCTGCAGGGACAAATAGAAGTCATTTTGAGCCGCACACCTGATGGGTCGGGGGGGGGGGGGGGGGGGGGTCTATAGCAGGTGGCATATGTGGGCACTGCACTTGGATATCACGGGGTTGGGCTGGTGGGTACCAAGGGGGTGATGAGGCACAAGCCCGAAGATCGGATATGGGGAGGCTGTGCCTGGAGGGGGAGGGGTGGAAAGAGTGTTGAGAATTTGAGAGATGGTAGTCGGAACTGATACCAGGCGAGAATTAGCAACATACCCTTGCAGCTCATTAGAGGTCATTGGTCTTCTTCCAACATTGGACGGCGATCCTCCTTGTCGCAGTGTCCACACTGACAGTGGCTGCCACTGCCTCCCAAGTGGCATTGCTGACACTGCTGCTGGTCCTCCGATCACCTCAGAAGAGCAGGGCGCCCCGCTTCTCATCTACAGCATTAAGAAGTCTAGTGAGGTTGGCATCCCCAAATTGAGGAGCAGGTCTGTGCGCTACCATACTGTGTGTTGACTGGGAGTGAGTGGTGAGGGAGCACTTAAAAGCATCTTGATAGCAGCGAGAAGCTGAGGTGCGAGTGTGGCGAATCAAACAGCGTGACAGCCAATAATGTCAAGAATCTCATGGCGGCTAATTTTTGACACTAAGTTGAATATGGGCTGCAATCTCGCCAATGTGGACGTCGCAATACTTCTCCCCAAACATGCCTAAAACTGGATTTCAACTCGAGACTGCTGAATTGCGGTGGTTATGCCCTCCCCACAATTTATTCCCCTACCTATCTATGTGTCATAGCAAGTAAAGCGATATTCAGTTCCTTCATCCGCATCATTTATATAGATTGTAAATAGCTGAGGCCTCAGCACTAATCCCTCTGGCATTTCACAATCATAGAATTTACAGTGCAGAAGGAGGCCATTCAGCCCATCGAGTCTGTACCGACCCTTGGAAAGAGCACCCCACTTAAGCCCCACGCCTCCACCCCATCCTCTTTATCCCCGTAACCCAGTAACCCCACCTAATCTTTTTGGACTCTAAAGGCAATTTATCATGGCCTAATCCACCTAACCTGTACATCTTTGGACTGTGGGAGGAAACCGGAGCACCCGTGCTAACATGCTGCCCCTGATATGTGGCTGCCCCTGATACAAGTCAAATATTAAGCACCAGAAAATTACCCATTTATCTGTCCTCTGTTTCCTGTTCGCTAACCAATTTTCTGTGCCTGAGAATATGGTTCCCCATCGACCATGAGCTCTTAATTTACAATTTTTTTCTTCGTTCATGGGATGTCCCGTGTGTGTCACTGGCTGGGCAAGAATTTATTGCCCATTCCTGAGGGCATTTAAGAGTCAACCACATTGCTCTGGATCTGGAGTCACATATAGGCTAGACCAGGTAAGGACAACAAATTTCCTTCCCTAAAGCACATAGTAGTCAGATGGGTTTCAACAACAACCACAATGGTTTTGTGGTCAACATTAGATTTTTAATTGCAGATTTTATTTTTATCAAATTCAAATTTCACCATCTGTCATAACGGGTTTGAAACCCGGTCCTGAGAGCACTCCCCTGAGTCTCTGGAATACCAGTCCAATAACAATACCACCTCACCGCTGCCATTAATGTGACACCTTATCAAATGCCTTTTGGAAATCCAGGTACACCATGTCTACAGGCTCCCCTTTGTACATATTACTTCGTACTTCCTCAAATAACTTTGACAAATTATTCAAACTTGATTTTCCTTTCACAAAACCATGTTGCCTCTGTCTAATTACATTAAGATTTTCTAAGTGGCCTGCTAGAACCTTTTAAATAATATTTTAGCATTTTATCTATGACAGGTGTTAGGCTCATGGGCCTGGAGTTACCCGCTTTCTGTCTCCTCTCTTGAATAGAGGAGTTACATTTGCTATTTTCCAATGTGACATGACCTTTCCAGAATCAACGGAATTTTGGAAAATTAAAACCAATATATCTACCATATCCACAGACACTTCTTTTAGGAGCTTAGGATGCAGCCCATCAGATCCTGGTGACTTGTCAGCATTTCGTTCCATTAATTTGCTCAGTACCCTTTCCTTGGTGATTGTTATGTTTTACATTCCATCTTCCATCTCACCTCTTTATTTAACATTATTTCTGGGATGTTATTTGTGTCTTCTACAGTCAAGGGGGGCACAAAATATCTTTTCACTTCAAATATTCACCATTTCCTTATTTCCCATTATTAATTTCTCAGGCTCACTCTCTGGAGCAATCACATTCCCTACTCCCACAACTAACTTCTCTCCTTTCCGTTTCTTATCTCGACTCAAACTGATCTTGATCTTTAGAAACAAGTAACCTCTTACGATTGCACTAATGTCATTCTTAATTAATAGAGCAACCCCACCACCTTTCCCTAGCTTCCTGTCCTTCTGAAATATCAAGTACCCTTGAATATTTAGGTCCCAGCACTGGTCACCTTCCAGCTGCATCACTGTAATGGCTATCAGGTCATCCACATTTAATTACATAAGAACATAAGAACTAGGAACAGGAGTAGGCCATCTGGCCCCTCGAGCCTGCTCCGCCATTTAATGAGATCATGGCTGATCTTTAGGGACTCAGCTCCACTCTCCGGCCCGTACACCATATCCCCGAATCCCTTTATTCTTTAGAAAGGCATCTATCTTTTTCTTAAAAACGTTTAAAGAAGGAGCCTCAACTGCTTCACTGGGCAAGGAATTCCAGAGATTCACAACCCTTTGGGTGAAGAAGTTCCCCCTCCACTCCGTCCTAAATCTACTTCCCCTTATTTTGAAGCTATGCCCCCTAGTTCTGCTTTCCCCGACCAGTGGAAACAACCTGCCCGCATCTATCCTATCTATTCCCTTCATAATTTTATATGGCTCAATAAGAACCCCCCGCATCCTTCTAAACTCCAATGAGTACAGTCCCAGTCTACTCAACCTCTCGTCATAATCTAATCCCCTCAACTCTGGGATCAACCTAGTGAATCTCCTCTGCACTCCCTCCAGTGCCAATATGTCCTTTCTCAGGTAAGGAGACCAAAACTGAACACAATACTCCAGATGCAGCCTCACCAACACCCTATACAATTGCAGCATAACCTCACTAGTCGTGAACTCCATCCCTCTAGCAATGAAAGACAAAACTCGATTAGCCTTCTTAATCTCCTGCTGCACCTGCACACCAACTTTTTGCGACTCGTGCACCAGCACACCCAGGTCCCTCTGCACAGCAGCATGTTTTAACATCTTACCGTTTAAATAATAATCCATTCTGCTGTTATTCCTCCCAAAATGGATAGCCTCACACTTGGCAACATTGAATTCCATCTGCCAGACCCTAGCCCATTCACCTAACCTATCCAAATCCTTCTGTAGACTTCTGGTATCCTCTGCACTTTTTGCTTTACCACTCATCTTAGTGTCGTCTGCAAACTTTGACACATTGCACTTGGTCCCCAACTCCAAATCGTCTATGTAAATTGTGAACAACTGCGGGCCCAACACTGATCCTTGAGGGACCCCACTAGTTACAGGTTGCCAACCAGAGAAACACCCGTTTATCCCCACTCTCTGCTTTCTGTTAGTTAACCAATCCTCTACCCATGCTACCACTTTACCCTCAATGCCATGCATCTTTAGTTTATGCAGCAACCTTTTGTGTGGCACCTCGTCAAAAGCTTTCTGGAAATCCAGATATACCACATCCATTGGCTCCCCATTATCTACTGCACTGATAACGTCCTCAAAAAATTCTACCAAATTAGTCAGACACGACCTACCCTTTGTGAACCCATGCTGCGTCTGCCCAATGGGACAATTTCCCTCCAGGTGTCCCACTATTTCCTCCTTAAAGACTGATTCCAGCATTTTCCCGACAACCGAAGTTAAGCTTACCGGCCTATAATTACCCGCTTTCTGCCGACCTCCTTTTTTAAACAGTGGTGTCACGTTTGCTACTTTCCAATCCTCTGGGACCACCCCAGAGTCTAGTGAATTTTGATAAATTATCACTAGTGCGTTTACAATTTCCCTAGCCATCTCTTTTAACACTCTGGGATGCATCCCATCAGGGCCAGGAGACTTGTCTACCTTTAGCCCCATTAGCTTGCCCAATACTGCCTCCTTAGTGATTACAATCATCTCAAGGTCCTCACCTATCATATCCTTATTTCCATCAGTCACTGGCATGTTATTTGTGTCCTCCACTGTGAAGACTGACCCAAAAACCTGTTCAGCTCCTCAGCCATTTCCCCGTCTCCTATTATTAAATCTCCCTTCTCATCTTCCAAAGGACCAATATTTACCTTAGCCACTTGTTTTTGTCTTATATATTTGTAGAAGCTTTTACTATCTGCTTTTATGTTCTGAGCCAGTTTACTTTCATAGTCTACCTTACTCTTCTCTATGGCATTTTTAGTAGCTTTCTGTTGTCCCCTAACGACTTCCCAGTCCTCTAGTCTCCCACTAATTTTTGCCACTTTGTATGTTTTTTCCTTCAATTTGATACTCTCCCTCACCTCCTTAGATATCCACGGTCGATTTTTCCCCTTTCTTACCGTCTTTCTTTTTTGTCGGTATGAACCTTTTCTGAACACTGTGAAAGATCGCTCGGAAGGTTCTCCACTGTTCCTCAACTGCTTCACCATGAAGTCTTTGCTCCCAGTCTACCTTAGCTAGTTCTTCTCTCATCCCATTGTAATCGCCTTTGTTTAAGCACAAAACACTAGTGTTTGATTTTACCTTGTCATCCTCCAACTGTATTTTAAATTCCACCATATTGTGGTCGCTCCTTCCAAGAGGATCCCGAACTATGAGATCATTAATCAATCCTGCCTCATTACACAGGACCAGATCTAGGACCGCTTGTTCCCTTGTAGGTTCCATTACATACTGTTCCAGGAAATTATCCCGGGCACATTCTATAAACTCGTCCTCAAGGCTGCCTTTACCAACCTGGTTAAACCAATCGATATGCAGATTAAAATCTCCCATGATAACCGCTGTACCATTTCTACATGCATCCGTTATTTCTTTGCTTATTGCCTGCCCTACCATCCTGTTACTATTTGGTGGCCTATAGACTACTCCTATCAGTGACTTTTTCGCCTTACTATTCCTGATTTCCACCCAAATTGATTCAACCTTGTCCTCCAGAGCACCAATATCATCCCTTACTATTGCCCGGATGCCATCCTTAAACAACAAAGCTACACCACCGCCCTTACCGTCCATTCTATCATTTTGTATAGTCTGATACCCTTGGATATTTAACTCCCAGTTGTGACCATCTTTTAACCATGTTTCAGTAATGGCCACTAAATCATAGTCATTCACGATGATTTGCGCCATCAACTCATTTACCTTATTTCGTATACTACGAGCATTCAGGTAAAGTACACTTATGCTGTTTTTATGTCTTTGTTATGAATCCTAACACCTTGATCAGTAACTTTTCGCAATTTATTTTTCCTCTTACCCTTTCTCCTAATTTTCCTTGTCTTTCAACTCATATCTCTACATAATAACCTGTCACGTAACCTGCTGCCTTGATCTCCATTAACCATTATACTGTCCATAGCTTTACACTTCCCTTCCCCCCAACTTGCTAGTTTAAAGTCCTTGTGACCAACCTATTTATCCTATTCGCTAGAACACTGGTCCCAGAATGGTTCAGGTGAAGACCGTCCCAACGGTACAGGTCCCTCCTGCCCCAGTACTGATGCCAATGCCCCATGAAATGGAATCCCTCTTTCCCGCACCACTCCTTTAGCCACGTGTTAACTTCTCTAATTTTCTCAACCCTATGCCAATTGGCACGTGGCTCGGGTAGTAATCCAGAGATTATAACCCTGGAGGACCTGTTCTTTAATTTAGTCCCTAGTGTTTGATAACCCCCAAACAGGTCCTCTTTCCTAGTCTTACCTATGTTGTTAGTCCCAACGTGGACCACAACAACTGGATCCTTGAACTGATAAACCATCTGTTTTCCTATGAAGGCTACAGGTATTCGGATCCAGAAGCTATAGTTCTGTATTTTTACTATTTTTGCAAACATTGGCCTTATCTGCTGCTCCACCTTTAAGTTGTTTGTATGTTCTCTCTCTCCCTACCATACTCTGATTGTCATTACCTTTATTGCTACCTTGCTTTCTTGCTTGATCCTTTTCCTTTAATTTCCTATATCCTTCCTCGGATGATCCCTCTCCCCCCACTATTTAGTTTAAACCCTTCCTACTGCCCTAGTTATATGCCTCACTAGAATACTGGTCCCTCACAGTTCAGGTGAAACTGTCCCAACGGTACGTTAAGCACAGGTCACTAAATCGGAAGAAGCAAACATCCCCCCCCCCTCTTAAAAGGGGATAAACTTTGTGGCTGGAAATTGTTGTAAGAGTGATTTTGACTTGGGGAACATTAAATAATGTTGCTAAGTAGCAGAGAGAAGACTCCATGATTTTCTGACACCACACAGGATGCAGAAGCTGAGATAACTGGGAGCAGGAGGCATTGAAAACTGTGTGATTAGATAACCGAGGCGGTTAAAACCAGGAGGCTGTTTATGAGGGCCTGGATGCAGTGACATAAGAAGTTTAATGACCTCACATGGGTAGTCAAGATGAATGAGCATATCTTCAAATGCCACAATTTCACCACTGCTCAATGCTGAATGCACCATATCTCTACCACACACCTGGCAGCAATCTCTTTCATTCATACTTAATATTCATATCTACACATCACCCTCACCCAATCAACATTGCTGCAAACCACCTGCCCACATCTCACAGCTTGTACACGCTGTCAGCTATTCTGCTCTGGGAGCACTGGTTAGAATCCTTGATGTCAGTTCAAAGTCCTTCATATGTGCCCACACCATGCACTGACGACTTGAGCAATTTAACAAACTCAAGAGATCACAAAGCACTCCAAAGGTTGAAGCGACAGCCAGCAGTGATCAATCAATCAGGTGGCATGACATTCAATGTAAAATAAATTCCAGGTCAAAGTCAATGAGGGAGGTTGGGGGGAGGGGTGCATCCTTCCTGCTGCTGAACACACTTCCCGCTGTGTAAGGTCTGCGGGTTGAGTTCCAAATTGACAATGTTGGCATCATTCAGTATTGCATACTGATTGACCCCTACCACAATATGCCTGCGCTGCATACTTCCAGTGGACGCACCCTGCACCTGTACTATAATGTCTAAACCATCCGAGTGCCACAAGAGTTAAAAATAATCAGAATTAAGGAGGTGAATTTCTATATGTTCAACCTCTGTAACCATCACATATATGATTCCAATTAGATTGTGCTTTGCCTGCAAAGTCACCAATCAATGACTTAATAATCTGGTGATAAGAAATAAACTTTTGTCATAATTTAACCCAAAACTAGGGTCCTAAATTCAGGATGTTCAGAAGGTATCTGATGCCAGTACAACCAGCAATCTTTCCTGGACGGCGAGACAATCTGAATATATTTACCTGTTAATGGATATATTGTTCACAATGATTACATTTAATTGTATTCAGATAGTGGGAGTTAGCTTGTGACTTACTCGTGCAGGTGATGAGTATACAATGGGTGAAATTCTCTACTTCGGATATGATGGGCGACATTCTCCGTGGGCCAACGCCGAAATAGGGAAAGGCAATTGGGCCGGGAATCAGTCATGAAGCCAAAACTGTGGCGGCGTGGGCGCACGGCAAACTGTAATGCTTCGGTGCCTCGACAGCAGTCTCAATGTGTTCTACTCCACATGTAGAGTGAATGCCCTTTGCATATCATTAACTAGCCTGATCCGGTATTCTCCGGGGCCTCCGCGATGCTCCTCTTCCGCTGGACGGAATTACCAAAGGCCAGTATCACTTGTGGTTTTAAACATCTGGAAACCGGCGCCATGGCTGGTGAGGGAAAGAGAGGAGGTAGGACACACAGAGGCTGCCAGTCCTGCCGCTGCACTGGTGAGGGGTGTGGGTGGCGGAGGGGTAGCAGGAATGAGGGGAGTGACCAGGGGATGGGCCAAGGGATATGGGTGACCCGCCCACGGACGTGGGTGTCCAGGCATGGACTGCCATTGCCACGGCCTGCACCCCACTGACCGCCAACCGTCGTGCAGAGTGACACCGACCATATGAGTGCCCCTCCCACCAAACACCGCCTACCAGCCCCCTCCCGACCAAACCCCCCCCCCCACCCAAGGGCAGCGGCTATAGCAACCCTTGACATGGGGGCCATGGAGCATATCCCTGGCATGGATAGTGCCAGCCACCATTACCTCTAGCAGCAGGGACTGGCACCAGGGCCAGAGGTCCCCATGGTGTTGGGCACCGATGGGGCCAGGAGCACGATGGGCAGAGTGCAAGACAGAATGGCCGGGCATGGATATGGGATGGGGCAGGTAGAGAGACATGCGGGGACAGGGGGATGCAGTGCAGACTGGGGCGACCATGTAGCCAAGCCTGGTGGACCTTGTAGGCCACGGGGATATGCACCATGCTAACATGTCTGCCTTTCACCTCCTGTAAACAATGGACTTTGGAATCCAACCAGGAATGGTGGCCTTCATCCTGGTCGCTGGACCTGCTCGAGGATGATGCTGCAGCAGCGGAGTCTGCTCCAGAGGAGCAGAGGCAGCCAGTGAGGATGGAGCGTTGGCTGCCCAGCAGACCGAGGAGGAGGAGGTGCAAGATAGGCAACACATGAGGCCTCGTGTGTACTGGCAGCGCCTGTCATTTGAGGACCTGCTGGACTGGGCATGCCGTCGAAGACGCCAGCTGAGCAGGGGAACAATGCAACATATCTGCCAGATCATGGCATACCTGGCACTGCAGGGAAATGGGGGTGGACATCCACTCTAAGTGGCTGCCAAGGTGATTGTTGACTTGAACCTTTACACCAAGGGGTCCTCTGAAGCGCAGAGTGGGTATGTGTCTGGAATTTCACAGACCTCGGTGCACAGGTGCCGTCACAGAGGCCCTATACGCCAGAATGCCATAATATATCAAATTCAGTGTGGACCGAGCCCACCAGGCAGCGGGGTATGCCATCATCATTGCCAAGATTTCCCGGGTCCAGGGAGTGATCGACGGGATGCATGTTGCCCAAGAGCACCGGCCTATAACAGGCCCAACTTCACAGTGGTTTCCTCCGGGTGCTCCGGTTTCCTCCCACAGTCCAAAGATATGCAGATTACGTGGATTGGCCATGCTAAATTGCCCCTCAGTGTCCAAAAGGTTACTAGGTTACGGGGATAGGATGGAAGCCTGGGCTTAAGTAGGGTGTTCTTTCCAAGGGCCGGTGCAGACTCGATGGGCCCAATGGCCTCCTTCTGCACTGTAAATTCTATGATCTATGATCTTTGATTCCACTCGATGAACGTGCAGCTGGTGTGTGGCCATGAGATGGGCATCATGCAAATCTGCGCCTGATACCCAAGCAGTGTGCACAACGCCTTTATCCTGGCACACTCGACAATTCCTGATCTCTTCGATGCCCCACCCCCTCCCCCAGCCGAGGGGTTGGCTCCTGGATGATGGGGATCATCTGCTGCGGTCGTGGCTGATGACGCCTATCTGGAGGCCACAGGCCAACGCGGCGACCCGCTACAGTGACGCTCATTCAGCGAGCAAGGCCGTGATCGACCGGTACTTCGGCATCCTGAAGTTGCGGTTCAGGTGCCTGGACTGCTCAGGAGTGGCCCTCCAGTCTAGCACTAGGCGGGTGTCCCTCATTGTGGTGGTCTGCTGCATTTTCCACAACATCACGTCGCAGAAGGGCAATATTCTGGAGGAGAGGGATGAATGCCAGTCCTGATTGGACGAGGAGGATGCAGGGGATGGCAAGGATGGGCAGGGAATGCAGCCGGGGCAGGCACGGGGGGCTGCACAACGTGTGTGCATTGGCCGACGCCCACAGGATGTTCTAATCGCCTCCAGGATCACAGACTAGGGGGACTGGCCAGCGGCACGGGCATCCACCCCCCTCTTCCCAGCCTTCCACCCCCTTCCATGAACACCCTCTCTGCACAAACCTCCCCACCCCTCCTTACAAGCCCCTCCCTGATCCCTATCTGCCTCACTAGAGGGTTGGCAGTAACAGTGGGTCTGGTCCATGGGATAGAGGATGATGACAACCTACTCTGGGATGGGCTCTGGTGCTCCGCATCATAACAATAATAATAATCTTTATTGTCACAAGTCAGCTCACATATACACGGCAATGAAGTTACTGTGAAAAGCCCCTTGTTGCCACATTCTGGCACCTGTTGGAGTACACTGAGGGAGAATTCAGACTGCCCAAATGACCTAACAGCACGTCTTTCGGGCCTTGTGGGAGGAAACCGGAGCACTCGGAGGAAACTGGGGAGAACTTGCAGACTCCGCACAGTGACTCAAGCCGGGAATCGAACCTCGGACCCTGCTGCTATGAAGCAGCAGCACTAACCACTGTGCTGCCATGTTGCCCATCATGAATCATTTAATTTTTATTGACTTAGAGTAAAAGACCAAAAACGTCTGAACACAAATGCCATGATCTTCTCAATGACTTAAATAAATTCCATTAAATCATTTGGCAACGCCTGACTCCTGCGCACGGCAGCACTTTCCACCATCCACCTGGGTGAGTTCAGCCGAGCTGGCCATTCCATCACACGGTCCCATCGATTGAATTCCTGGGGTGACGCAGGTGGGGGCGGGGAGCGGGGGGAGGGGTGGGGGGAGGAGGCAGTGGATGTGGACACCGGAGCAGTGAACACTGATTGAACTGCAAGTCCTGGGCGAAGCCCATCTCCAATGTCCACCCCGCCAACCACAGCCCCCCCCCCCCCCACCCACCCCACCCCGCTCCCTGTGGCTAGCCCATCCTCACACCCTTACGACAGAGCAGCGAGGCAACATTGTGCACAGGTGATTAATGTGATCAAGTATATGCAGATTTGTGCCCTAGCCCCTACTGTTATATTCTGCCCTGCGCCCGTGATATCTTAACTGGTCCCTGCCTTTCTGGCCTTATGGGCCCTAACGCTACGTCTAGGTGAATCCCCAGGCGGTAGGCACATCCTGCTGCGATTGCCGCCCCGTGATCTGGGTCCCCTTTGGCGGCAGTCCTCTGAGGCGACCAGACCTGGATGAGCCCAGCTTCTGCACGGGTGTCCCAGGTGATGTGGTGCTGCCCTGTTTTACCCACTGCCCACCAGATGCACCAGGGACAGAAGGCGGGGGGAGTCCGAGGCGCTGTGCTGTCTCGGCACCTCCCCTGCGGAAGCAACCGGCACGGGCCCCATCAGCTCCTCCTCCCTCAGGATGTCCGATGACCCCTGGGCTACTTCATGGGACTGGCGTGCGAGCGGAGCCATCCACTTAGTCTCCCCCGCCACTTGGCGCTGCCAGTCCTGGAGGCCCACGTCCGCCCCAACTAGAGTTTTGATGCTCATGGCCATGGAGCACAGGGAGTGGACCACCTCCCTCTGGCACTGCACCACATCATGCTGCAGCTGTGCCACGTCTCTCTGGGTCTGTGCCATGTCGGCCAGCGCCTGGTCATTGCCGCCGACGTATGTGACTGAGCCACGCTCATGAGCGCCACTGCAACATTCAGGTGGCCCTGGCACTTGGCCACCTGTGAGAGGGAAGCCCTGTCCTAGGCCTCAGCCACTGCCGACACAGAATGCCCCAGACCTTGGACATCCTGACCCATGGCCGGAAATTTCGCCCCAAGGGTTCCACCGTGGACGCCACCCTTGCGGTGTTCGACTGGGTGGCACGCATGGTCGAACCATCTCCTGCTCTGACAGCCGGTTCGACTCCTCCAACTGCACCTGCAGGCGCTGGATGGTTGCCGACACCCCCTCATGTAGTCCCTGGCTGAGACTGCATCTCTCCATTATAGATAGGACCACCCTGTCCAGAAATCAGAAACGTGTCCGGACGGCAGCTAGTCCCTGGGGTCAGGCTGCCCTCTGACCGTCCACCCCCTCAGGGGTTACTATCTCCACCTGCTGCGCAGCACGTGTGGGGTGCCCACCAGATAGTCCCCCAGGAGCCTTTTCACTAAATTACCAATTGAGGTGAGTGTCTCTGGGATGGAGGAGGGTGTTGGAGACAGCTATGATGGAAAATCAGTGTTGTCCCCGGACTGGTGTCCCGGGGTGTCTCTAGCTGCGGGTTGAGGGCTCCCATCCGTGTCTGTGTCCTCCTCCTTGCTACTCTCCTCCTAGAATTGGGGTTGTGGTTGGGGTCAATGATGGTGGGGGTGGTTGAGAGGACAGTTTGGAGGGATATGGCTGTGGTGGAGAGGGCCATGGGGGGGTGGGTTGGGGTGGGGTGCGTTGGGGGGGGCGAGGGGTCGTGGTGGGTGTGGGGTTGGGGCTGGTGACACAAGTGCCATGATGAACTGCAACTCAGCGGGGCTTCCCTTTTTCGCCGATGCCAGCCTCCGCCTCGGTGACAGCCCTCTCCCCGAGCCCACCGATCTGGTCCAGTGCACGCTGCTCTGCTGTGTTCTGGCAGCCCCCTCCAGCTTTCTCCCTCTCTGCGGTTGTGGGCCGACTTCTCCTGGTGGGAGCAAGACAAAAAATGCAGTGTTATTCAGTCAGACACATGCAGCACAGGGGCTGGGTAACTGGTAGCTTTCGTGGCCAGAGCACCCGGCATTGGGGCCAGTATGGGTGCTGGCAGGTGGTGCAGGGCGGAGGTTTGGTCGCCGCCCAGGTGGGGTGGGATTACGGATGTGTGGGACGCGGAGTAGTGCCACCTACTCACCCTGGCTGCCCTGAGGAGGTTTCTTCCTGCACTGCTGGCAGGGCCTGGCGGTGTTGCCCGTGGCGCTCACGGCCTCTCCCACCTGCGCCTAGGCTCAGTGCATGGCGGCGATTGGCAACCGCCTCTCCACTCCAGAGTACAGGGTGACCCGCCTCTCTTCCACTGCGTCAAGTAAGGTCTCCAGCTCAGCATCGGTGAACCGCGCTGCCGATCTCCTTGCTGCCATCTTGTTGGCTGGGATAGTGTATGTGGGGAGTGGAGTGCTTATATGTGGCTGCAGCTTGCCAGCCACTCATGTGTCAATCCAGCATCTGATGAATCAGGCACCGCTTTTCATTGGAATCGGCCATGTTCCACGTGGCGTTGGTGCTAGCCCCTTAACAATCGGTGGATTGATCTGGGAACGGCGCCAATTTTGCTGTTGCAGAACACCACTGATTCAGTCCCGGCGTTAGCTCTTAGTTTCTGGCACGAAGAATTGTCCTGACGGAGCTCAATTGTAACTGATTTGTGGTCCCAGAATCAGGAAGCGATTCCCAAACCTTCACCATGCAAATTTATGCCTGACGAGGATTGCGAGGGATTCCTGAGGGAATCTTGCTCTCAGGCCACCATTTTAAGCAGCAACCCAATAGCAAGATCCCTCGACTGGCCACCCCTCCCCTCACATCGCAATTTAACCCCTACCCCAAACACAGCACAATTCAGCTCCAATCCCACACACAGTGCAATTCAGCCCCGGATTTCCGGGGTCCCCCCCATGACCTGACCCGACCTGACCCACCCCTCCCACAGAGACCCCCTAAATCAGGAGCCCCCAAGTGACTCCCTAAATAAAGAGATCTCCCATAGAGATCCCCTAAGTAAAGACACCTCCCCACAGTGACCGCTAAATAAAAAGAGCCCTCCATACAGACCCCCCAAAAAGTGGCCCCTGTCAGGAAGCAACCCCCCCCCCCCGCCCCCGCCGCCCAGAAGAGAGGTCCCTGTCTGGAGGCTAGAGAGCAATCACTGTTTTAACACTCACCTGGGCAATACACCTGCTGGCTTAGACAGAGGTAGTAGCACTCGCAGGCTCAAACATTGAGGGCTGGATTCTCCGCCGATGGGATGCTCCGTTTTGCCGGCAGCCAGGAGGTTTCCCAACGCCTTGGGGTTGCCCCACAATGGGGAACCCCACTGACCAGCCAGCGTGATGGAGCATCCCACCGGCGTGCTGAACGAGAAATGTGGCACGGCAGGGCAGAGAATCTAGCCTATAATTCACACAAATTGGAGCCAACTTCGATACCCTCCCAATCTAAAATGCTGCCGAAATTGTCTCCATATCTTCAAGGTGAAGACAACCACCGGATTTGCCGAATATTTCACCGGTGACGATGGGAACGAGGGCAATGCTAATGCCCTCAGCCCAGACTCTCCATAAATTTGATTCCATCTGCACTCACGTAACTCCTGGATCACTATACCAACCCAACACTGGTCCTGCCAGTAATCCCAATATCTGGGTCGGTAGTGTCAAGCCCCCTGAGTGTCTCTCTAAAGGACTGTCCTCTGAATCCTCCAAATCCTCGTGGTCCTGCCCACCCATATGAAGGACGTGATCAATTTTCCGATTCCTCCAATAAAGATTTTTGAAGAAAAATCGTCAAACACTGGAACAAGAACAAATATCATGGCAAAATATTCATTTTGACTGACTGAATCCTGCCCGTCAAGGACAGAGGAAGATTGTCCCACCTCTGCCAATCAGTCCTGACCCTACTCACCAAGCTACCCAGTGTATAGTACAGTTCACGGTGCCGGGCCCAATCCCCAGCCACCTGAACCCCAGATACTGTCGTGTTGGGTGTCCTGATTCACAAATGAGCCAACACGGCTGTAGATGGGACAACTTGATTTTATTATGTTAACTAACAGATGCAACTAACTATAGACTTGGGTACGTTCACTACCAGCTAATCTATGGACCTAGCCCTATCACTAATGTTGGTGAGGCACTCAGCACATGGTCTATGTCTGAGTGTCACGCTGCAAGCTCTGTGTCCCGAGCTGTCTCCTACTCTTGTGTTCCCCCTTTTATAGTGCGTGTGCTCTCATTGGTGATTGGCTGCGATGTTGTGTGTGTGCTGGTTGGTCCAAATGCCTGTCCATCAGTGTGTGGGTGATTGCAGCATGATGTGCTGATCTGGATATCATGACAGATACCTAAAGTTGGAACCAGCCAATCAGAACGGCAGCTTGAGTCCCTCCCTGGGATTGAACTGGGAAGCACTCACGTTTTTCCAGGTTTGACCTATACCCTGAAAAAGAGCCAAAGTAGCTCAGCTGCTCCATGGTGGTAATCAGGTCTGTTATATACAGTAAGAGATCATCAGCGTACAGGGACACCCGATACTCCACCACTCCCCTCATTATTCCTCTCCATCTACCTCAAGCCCTCAAGGCGATGGCCAAAGGCTCTATCGCCAATGCAAACAAGAGGGGGGACATGGGCACCACTGTCTTATTCCCCTGTTTAATTGGGAATACCCCAAGCTCATTTGTGCGGACAATGGCTTTCGGGGCTTTGTACTACAATCATACCCAAGAACAAACTTCGGCCTTAACCCAAGTTTTCTCATACCACAAACAAATACTCCCATTCCACCCTGTCAAATGCCTTCTCAGCATCCAATACAACAATTATCTCCAGTTCCGGCCCACACATTGGACAACCGCTGCACATTAGACGATAACTGGCAGCCTTTAACAAAACCTGTCTGAGCAACCACAATAACTTGAGGGAGACATTGCTTCAACCTCAGTATTCAGACCTTGGCCAATATCTTAGCATCTACATTCAACCGGGTCCTTATCCTCTGAGGTACCCTCAATAATGTTGCTTCGAGATTAAACTGTAAAGAAGGCTTTATTAGGCTAATAACTATGCTACAGATTTGGACGAGAGCTGACTGCTATACAGACCATGAGGCAGGCCTTTATGTATGGCTCCCAGATGGGCGGAGCCAGAGGCGGAGTCCCTAGGGTTCCAAGCCTGGTCTTAAAGGGAACATCACCTTACATGATGATAAGGCAGTAACCGTTCATCACATTCACCCCCTGTTTAAAAAGGAGTCCGGCGGGGGTGAAATGCCATCATAGGTCCATCCGTCTCGGCGGCCGGATCGTCCTCCTCGATCTCCTCAGTTCGGGCGGTGGTGCGGCGGGCACGGACGTCCCGGTTGAGGGCACATCCGGGAGCACAGCGGTCGGAGCTTCGGTCCGGGTCGGGGCAGAGGAACTATGCAGGGCCGGGGGTAGCGAAGCCAGCGCCGGCGGGGTGTGTAAAGGGGGGGCGCAAGGGGGGGCGCACGGTAGGAGCTCACCAACGGGTGGTAGGGCCGGAAGGGGGTGTGTTGTAGGGGGCGACGGGTCCTTCAGGGGAGCGGCGCGGGAAGGGGCGTCTGTGGTGGAGGATCCAGCGGGCGCCAGATCCCGGAGGGAAACCGTATCTTGCCTGCCGTCGGAGTACTCCACGTAGGCGTAACTGGGGTTGGCGTGGAGCAGTCGGACCTTTTCAACTAGGGGGTCCGTTTTATGGCTCCTTGCGTGCCTCAGGAGAAGAACAGGTCCCGGAGCCGTCAGCCAAGGTGGAAGCGAGACCCCGGAGGTTGACTTCCTGGGGAAGAGAAACAATCGCTCATGAGGGGTCTCATTTGTGGCTGTGCAGTGGAGTGACCTAATGGAGTGTAGGGCATCGGGTAGGACCTCCTGCCAGCGGGTGGTTGGGAGATTTCTCGACCGCAGGGCCAGAAGGACAGCCTTCCACACGGTCGCGTTCTCCCTCTCCACCTGCCGTTTCCCCGTGGGTTATAGCTGGTCGTTCTGCTCGAGGCGATGCCTTTGCTGAGCAGATACTGACGCAGTTCATCGCTCATGAACGATGTACCCCGGTCGCTGTGGATATAAGCAGGGAAACCGAACAGGGTGAAGATGCTGTGCAGTGCCTTAATCACCGTGGCTGAGGTCATGTCGGTGCAGGGAATGGCGAATGGGAAACGGGAGAACTCATCGATCACGGTGAGGAAATAGGCATAACGGTTGGTGGACGGGAGGGGCTCCTTGAAGTCCACGCTCAGTCGCTCAAAGGGGCCCAAGGCCTTCACGAGCCGAACCTTGTCTGGCCGATAGAAGTGCGGTTTGCACTCCGCACAGACCTGGCAGGCCCTGACCATGGCCTTGACCTCCTTGGTTGAGTAAGGTAGGTTGCGGGACTTGATGAAATGGACGAGCCGGGTAACCCCCGGGTGGCAGAGGTCATTGTGGATGGCTTGCAGGCGGTCCTCCTGCGCGTTGGCGCATGTGCCGCGGGACAGGGCATCTGGGGGCTCGTTGAGCTCCCCTGGACAATACTTGATATCGTACGAGTAGGTGGAGAGTTCGATCCTCCACCTCAAAATGTTATCGTTTTTTATTTTGCCCCGTTGCGTGTTATCGAACATATAGGCGACCGGCCGTTGGTCGGTGACGAGGGTAAACCTCCTACCGGCGAGGTAGTGTCTCCAGCACCGCACAGCCTCCACAATGGCTTGTGCCTCCTTTTCGACTGCAGAGTGTCGAATCTCGGAGGCGGTGAGGGTTCGGGTGAAGAACGCTACTGGTCTGCCTCCTTGATTGAGGGTAGCAGCCAGGGCGATGTCTGATGCATCGCTCTCTACCTGGAAAGGGATGGTTTCGTCCACCGCGTGCATGGCGGCCTTGATGATGTCGGCCTTGATGCGGTTGAAGGCCAATTGAGCCTCAGCCGAGAGGGGAAAAGTGGTGGTCTTTAGGAGTGGGCGGGCTTTGTCCGCAGACTTGGGGACCCACTGGGCGTAATAGGAGAAAAGCCCCAAGCACCGTTTGAGGGCCTTGAGGCTGCGGGGGAGAGGGAGTTCCTTAAGGGGGCGCATGCGGTCGGGGTCGGGACCTAGGACCCCGTCTTCCACGACATAGCCGAGGATGGCCAGCCGGGAGGTGTGGAAAACGCATTTGCCCTCGTTATAGGTCAGGTTAAGGGCTCGGGCGGTCTGGAGGAACTTTTTGAGGTTAGCGTCATGGTCCTGCTGATCATGGCCGCAGATGGTGACATTGTCCAAGTACGGGTATGTAGCCCGCAAACCGTACTGGTCCACCATTTGGTCCATCGCCCTTAGAAAGACGGAGACCCCATTTGTGACACCAAAGGGGACCCTGAGGAAGTGGAAGAGCCGGCCGGCTGCTTCGAAAGCAGTATAGAGGCGGTCTTTTGGTCGGATGGGAAGCTGGTGGTAGGCAGATTTGAGGTCGACCGTGGAAAAGACTCGGTATTGGGCGATCCGATTTACCATTTCCGCGATGCGAGGAAGGGGGTACGCATCAAGCTGCGTGAATCGGTTTATGGTCTGGCTATAATCCGCGAAATCCGTTTCTTCTCCCCGGACCGGACTACCACCACTTGCGCTCTCCAAGGGCTGTTGCTAGCCTCGATGACCCCCTCTCCCAGTAAACGCTGGACCTCTGACTTGATAAAAGCCATATCTTGGGCACTGTAGCGCCGGCTCCTGGTGGCGACGGGCTTACAGTCGGGAGTGAGGTTAGCGAATAGCGAGGGGGGTGCGACTTTCAGTGTCGCAAGGCAGCACACCGTGAGGGGGGGCAAGGGTCCGCCGAACTTCAGTGTCAGACTTCGGTGGCTGCACTGGAAATCCAGTCCGAGCAGCAGGGGGGCACAGAGGTGAGGGAGGATATAAAATTTGAAACGGGTGTATTTGGCACCCTGGATCGAGAGATCCGCAATACAGTACCCCGTGATTTGTACCGAGTGGGACCCAGATGCGAGGGCTATGGTTTGGGATGTGGGATGGGTGCGTAGGGAGCAGCGCCTTACCGTTTCAGGGTGGATAAAACTCTCCGTGCTCTCGGAGTCGAAGAGGCATGCAGTGTCGTGCCTGTTGACCTGGACCTGCATCATGGAGTTCTGCAGGTGTTTTGGCCGAGTTTGATTGAGGGTGATCGCACCCAGTCGCGGGTAGTCGGAGTCGTAAAATGGCCGCTGCCGTTGGTCGCACGTGTCGGGCCGAGAAGATGGCCGCCGACCAGATGGCCGCTCCCATGATTCGCACGAGGCTGATGACGCGTCAGAAGAGGACGTGTCGGGTCGGTGCACAGCAGCATTGCGAGGCCTGCGGGCCTGAGAGCCTGATTTTCGGGCCGGCTGATCTTTGTTTTTCTGGCCCCTGGGTCTGGCCAGGCAGACCCTCGCAAAGGTCCCTTTCTTCCCGCAGTCGCTGCAGATCGCGGAGCGGGCTGGGCAGCGTGTGCGTGGGTGCTGGCCCTGCCCGCAGAAGTAGCAAGGTGTGCCCCCATGGTGAGCTGGTCGCCGCGTGGCGCATGCCTGTAATACGGGCGAGTCTGAGGAAGTCCGAGGGGGGCTGGCAGAGTCCGCGGGGTACGTACCCAAGTTATGTCGGGCCACCTCCAGCGAGGAGGCGAGCGTTAGTGTCTCCTGGAGGTCTTTTACCCCGTTTTCGAGCAGTCGCTGCCGGATGTAGGTTGAGCGGATGCCGGACACGAAAGAATCTCTGATGTGCAGGTTCATATGGACTTCCCCTGTCACATCCTGATGGTCACAGTCCCTGGTAGGGCGGTGAGTTTCTCAACAAACTCGTCGAGCGATTCCCCCGAGCGCTGCCAGCAGGTAGAGAGCAGATGCCGGGCGTGCACCTCATTGACGGGTTTGACAAACCGCTTGCGGAGCAACTCAATCGCTTCCTCATAAATCGTCGCCTTTTCGAGCGTGGCGGAGATTCTGTGACTCACCCGGGTGTGGAGTAGACGCAGCTTGCGTGGCCCCAGGATGGGAGTCTCTGCGGAGTCCAGGTAGGCCTCGAAGCACCGCAGCCAGTATTTAAAAATTTCCTTTGCCTCCGGCGTTCGTGCTTCCAGATTGAGCTTCTCTGGTTTTAGGCCTGCGTCCACCCTGAATCTAGTTTAGCCTAATAAATTGAGGTACCCTCAATAATGATGCTTCGAGATTAAACTGTAAAGAAGGCTTTATTAGGCTAATAACTATGCTACAGATTTGGACGAGAGCTGACTGCTATACAGACCATGAGGCAGGCCTTTATGTACGGCTCCCAGATGGGCGGAGCCAGAGGCGGAGTCCCCAGGGTTCCAAGCCTGGTCTTAAAGGGGACATCACCTTACATGATGATAAGGCAGTAACCGTTCATCACATCCTCTTTTACAGAAATGAAATGGATGCCTGCATCAGCGTCTCCGAATCCTCAATCATTTCCACTAATAACAGTACCAACTGTCCTTCAACTTCTTTAAAATTCCACCGGGAACCCATCCAGCCCCGTCTGCTGTCAAGACTTCCTCTGCCCTCAAGAACTCTTCCAAGTCTTCCCGCTCTTCTCCTCCATCTTGGGACTCTCTAAGCCCTCCAAGAACTCCAACATACCTGACCCCTTCCAGGTGGCTCCAATCTGTAAAGGTTCTTATAGAACGCTTCAAATGTCCCATTGACTTTGTCTGACGTAGACACCAGCCCACCATCTGCGCTTCGAACCTGAATAATCTCTCGGGAGGTAGCCTGCAGCTTCAACTGGCAAGCCAAGAGAATACTGGCCTTCAAGAGCGCAAGCTAAATGGTCTCAGCTGCAACAGAGCACTCATCTTTGATATATTCTTCTATTTGCCTTGCGCTTCTCTTTATTCCGCTCCCATACACCCCCCACCCCCCCATGACTGCGTGGCACCTTGGGTCCATGCTGGTTCCCTCAACCCCCTCAACCCCCTCAACCTCACTGAAACCCATGCCCAGGGTTTCCCTTCCCTTCCTTCACCCCTGCCCTGAAGCCTGTGCCCTGGCACCACAAGGCAGTATGGGAGAAACTGCTCTGCAGACCTACCAATGACCTCTTCCACACCCCCATCTCCCCGCGAAGACATGGTGCCACTCCACAGGCGCTACGCCAGCCTGATACACTCACTTCCGAGCTCCCCTCGGAGTTCCGCTCGCCAGATGCACCTCTCTTGAAACCAGTTGTACATCATGCCGCTGTGGAAGTTTAATTTGATGCGGTATACGATTCCAGCATATGGGCCCGATAATGTACTACAATGAGGTACTTGCCTTGAACAGCGGGGGTGGGAACAATCACGACCTGCATTTACGCCGCTGAGAAACGCGTCTGGACCCTACCGCGATATTTTCCATTCCCGTCACCATGAAGGCGAGTGGAAAATCTCAGCCATGGTGTTAGCCTGCCATGTTGAATCTCAACCTGTGCAGTTCCTGACTCTATCAGCACACATCGACAAATCTTCAATTCTAACCTTTGCAGGGACCCACTAAATGTTGGAGCTGTAATAACCTGCTGCATGTCATCAACATACCCATTTGCACAAATTGGTTAGGAAACCTGGAATCAGTTGTAAATATGGTGGGCGGCATTCTCCATTCCGCCAACCGCGCGTTCCTCGGTGGCGTGACCTCACTGGCAGCGGGGTTCTCCTTTTCCGCCACCTGCCAATGGGATTTCCCACTGAGTCCAGCCCACACCGCCGGGAAACCCACAGGTGTGGATGTGCTGCCGGTGTAACGGACAATCCCTCTGGCAGAGAATCTCCTCCAGTGTCTGGGTTAAAAATCCACAAACAAACATGTTCCTGAAAGATTTATGTTTCCAGCTCACTGCCAGGCATCTCCTCCTGAGACAGAAAGTTAAAATTCAGCCCCAAATGTCAGTTCCATCCATCTCCTAATTTGAAAGTTCAGAGTTTAGATCCTATAAAAGATATTCCCATTGCAAATATGGCAAAACATATTGCTGAAGAATCCCTTGCTGTGCTCATACGGGATGAAGCAGTTGAAGAAAAACTATGAGAAAGTTTAGCTTGATGATTAGGTAAAATTGAAACTTCATGCAATGTAACAGCCACCGCAACATAGGCAATAACTTTACTAACTTCAAACAACTGATAACTATTACCAAACAGGTAAATAAAATGTCCAACTGTCTTCAAGGTCAGACTGAGTGTGGCAAACTAGGTACAAAGTAATAGATCACAAGAGGGTGAAGAGTATGAATCAGAATTGGTGACAACCCAAGAGAAGAAAGAAAATTGGACTTTAGAGAAATTAATTTTCGTACCACAACAGGACGAGGATCTTTTAAACCATTCAAAAAACATCAGAAAGCTGAAGGCAGGATTGTATCAAATAGCTTTTCTACTTTTTATAGATTTATTTTTGAATCAATTTACTCTCTCTCCTCTATGAAGATATTTATGGGCGGGATTCTCCGACACCCCGCAGGGCCGGAGAATCGCCGGAGGGCGGCGTGAATCCTGCCCTGCCGCCGGCTACCGGATTCTCCAGCGCAATGGCCCGCAATCGTGGCCCACTGATCTGCGGGCGAGCCTATGCCGTGGGGGCACTCTTTCCCTCCGACCGGCCGCTGTAATGTTCCACCATGGCTGGCGCGGAGAAGAACCCCCCTGCGCATGCGCTGGGATCATGCCAGATCAGCGGGCACTCCCGCTCATGAACTAACTCGAGCCGGCGGCGGAGGCCCTTCGGCGCCGGTTGGCTCGGCGCCAACCCCGCCGGTGCCGGCGGGCATGGCGCGAACCCCGCCAGTGCTGGCCTAGCCTCTGAAGGTGTGGAGGATTCCGCACCTTCCGGGTAGTCCGATACCGGAGTGGTCCACGCCACACCTCGGAGCCGGTACGGCCCGCCCTGCCGGATAGCGGAGAAACCCGGCCATTAATTCCTTGCTGTGTTTCAGCTCCATGGGTATCAGCACCACAGCTTTTCATGGTCTAGCTGGTCTTTATTCACATGTGAGCTATGATGGAGACTGTTGACAGGCTGTTCAACATTGTAATCGATCTTGGTCAGAATTCTCCGGCCATTGGGATTGCTTCTTCCCAGCGACAGTGTGCCCCTCGCCTGCGGGTTTCCCGGCTGTGTAGAGTGGCTTCAATGGGAAATCCCATTGACAAGCAGCTGGAGTAGAGAATCCTGACAGCAGTGAACGGCGTGCCACCGAGAAACCCGCCACTGGGGGATCAAAGAATCCAGCCCCTCATGTCCTTACTCAGTATCTCCAGGCATGCACTGAACAGGGATTACTGGTTTGCAAACAGCAGCAGCGACACTGGCTCATTGCATTGCGGGCAATTGCAGTATTCCCACAGTCACCTCCATTAAGAATTCCCACAAGGAACCTAAGTCTCAATACCTGTTGGACAAGCTGAATGAACACAAATGAAGATCTGAAAAACTTAAAATGCAACATTCTTTTTTACCTCACACTTCGTTTCTTAAAAATCTTTCTTAGGGTGTGGACCCATTTATTGCCTATTCTTATTCCCCCTTGTGGCTTCCTACGTCATTCCAGAGGGTGTTTAAGAGTCAACTACATTACTGTGGGTGTGGAGCCACATGTAGGCCAGGCCAGGTAAGAAAGTAAGGCTTCCTGCAATTGTATAGGGCATTGGTGAGGCCACACCTTGGAGTGTGCAGTGTTGGTGTCCTTATTGGAGAAAGGATGTTCTTGCTATGGAGGGAGTGGCGGGGCCCACGTTGGGGCGTGGGGGTGAACCCTTGGTGATGGGGACTGGACCTGCGGGTGGAGATTGGATCTGTGGGGGGGAGTTGGGCCCACAGGGTGGGGATGGGTGTTGCACCCGTGGGTGAGGGTGGAACATGGGAACTAGGAATAGAAATAGAAAATTGAGCCCTTTGAGCCTGCTCCGCCATTCAATCAGATCAAGGCTGATCTAAAAACCACCTCTTCCCCATATCGCTTTAACCTATTTTCTAAACAGAAATATATCCACAAAGCAAAGCCGAGTAGAATCTCAGGCAGCAGCGCACCCCTCCCCGATAAACTCAATGCATTCTATGCTCGTTTCAAGCAGGAAACTATCAAACTGTTGTCAACTGGCCCAGCAGCCTCGGACGCTCATACTTACCATCGCAGCTTCCAAAGTCAGATCGGCCTTATTGAAAATGAACCCCTGGAAAGCAATGGGTCCTGACGTAGGACCTGGACGTGCACTCAGATCCTGTGCGGACCAACTAGTGGGTGTGGTTGCGAACATCTTCAACCTCACCCTACTCCATTCTGAGGTTTCCACCTGCTTCAAGAAGATCACCATCATACTGGTGCCAAAGAAGAATCAGGCAACGTGCCTCAATGACTACCATCTGGTGGCCTTGACATCGATCATTATGAAGTGCTTCGAGAGGTTGGTCATGAGACACATCAACTCCATACCCCCAGAATGCCTTGATCCACTGCAATTCGCATACCGCCACAACCGGTCCACAGCAGACGCCATCAGCCTGGCCATATACTCACTCCTGGAGCATCTCAACAACAATAAATCCTACATCAGACTCCTGTTCATTGACTACAGCTCCATCTTCAACACCATAATCCCAGCCAAGCTCATCTCAAAACTCCAAAACCTAGGACTTGGCTCCTCAGTCTGCAACTGGATCTTCGACTTTCTGAACCATAGACCATAATTAGTGAGATTAAACAACACCTGCTCCACGGTAGTCTTCAACACCAGGGCCCCACAAAGCTACATACTTAGTCCCCTACTATACACATACGACTGTGTGGCAAAGTTTGCTCCAACTCCATCTACAAGTTTGTTGATGACACGACCGTAGAGGGGCGGATTCGAACAACGATGAGTCAGGCTACAGGAGAGAGATAGAGAACCTAGTTACATTGTGTAACAACAACAATCCCTCCCTCAACGTCAGCAAAACTAAGGAGCTGGTCATTGACTTCAGGAAGTGAAGTATCGTACACACCCCTGTCTGCATCAATGGTGCCGAGGTGGAGATGGTTGACAGCTTCAAATTCCTAGGTGTGCTCAACACCAATAATCTGTCCTGACCCACCAATGTCGACGCTATGACCAAGAAAGCACAACAGCACCTACCTATACTGCCTCAGGAAACTAAGGAAATTCGGCATATCCACATTGACTCTTGCCAATTTTTACAGATGCACCATAGAAAGTACCCACCTGGCTGCATCACAGCTTGATATGGCAACTGCTCGGCCTAAGACCGTAAGAAACTACAGGGGCTGTTTAGCACAGGGCTAAATCGCTGGCTTTGAAAGCAGGCCAGCAGCACGGTTCGATTCCCGTAACAGCCTCGCCGGAATGTGGCGACTAGGGGCTTTTCACGGTAACTTCATTTGAAGCCTACTTGTGACAATAAGCAATTTTCATTTGGTTTCAGGGAGTCATGAACACAGCCCTGTCCCATCATGTGAATCTGCCTCCCATCCATTGACTCTGTCTACACTTCCTGCTGCCTTGGGAAAGTGGGCAGCATAATCCCACATGGGCTGTTCTCTTGTCCAACCTCTTCCATTGGGCAGGAGATACAAAAGTCTGGGAACATGCACTAACAGGTTCAAAAACAACTTCTTCCCTGCTGTTACCAGACTCCTGAATAACCCTCTTATGGACTCAACTGATCGCTCCACACATCTTCTGTACTGAATAATGCTGCACTCCGTATGCTTCACCCGATACCTGTGCCTATGTATTTACATTGTACATTTATGTATGTCTATGTTTTTTCATGTATGGAATGATTTATCTGGTCTGGATTGTATGCAGAACAATACGTTTCACTGTACCGCATTAGATGTGATAATAAATCAAATATCCCCTTCTTGAAACCATTTAATCAGATTCCACCGCAGTATGGAGCAGCGGGTTCCACAAATTCACCACCCTCGCGAGAAGTAGTTCCTGCTCATCTCAGTTCTAAAGCTACCACCTCTTAACCTATATCTGTGACCTCTTGTTCTAAATTCATGGTAGGACAGTGGTTAGCGTTGTTGCTTCACAACACCAGGGTCCCAGGTTTGATTCCCGCTTGGGTTACTGTCTGTGCAGGGTCTACACGTTCTCCCCGTGTCTGGGTGGGTTCCTCCGGGTGCTCCGGTTTCCTCCCACAAGTGAATTGGACATTCCGAATTCTCCCTCAGTATGTCCGAACAGGCGCCGGAGTGTGTCAACTAGGGGATTTTCACAGTGACTTCATTGCAGTGTTCATGTAAGCCTACTTGTGACAATAAAGATTATTATTATTAGGTGGAGGCGGCTAGCTCCTTGAGCCAGGGCCTTCGATGCCCCAGGCGGGTGTCCTCTGGGGGCTCTGAGGCCGGAGGGGCCCGGCTCACTTGTCGATGGCACATGCACAGCCATGCCACCCTGTCCAGTGTGCTGGCTGTGAGACGCAGCTTCATTAGAGGGGTAGAACTTGGGAGAACTGGTGGCCACCACCGCCACTCCATGGGACGAACCGGGTTGGCACTCGGTGCCACCTCCTCTCGTTCGGTGCTCATAGGACCCTGTGGTTTACTTTGGGACAGAGGGGCAGCTGGTTTGACCCCCGGCTACCCCTGCAGCACTGGCGGTTCCCCATGCTCCGCACCATCATGCAGACATCCTCGGCGATGCTCCTCAGTGACTGGGCCATGCTCCCCAGCACTTCGGCAATGCCCACCTGCGACTGGGATCAGCTCCCCAGCACCTCAGCCATTCCCACCTGTGATTGGGAAATGTCCTACAGAACCTTATCAAGGTCAGCCTGGTACTGGGTCATGTCCCATGGTGAGGCGGAAATTCTGTCGAGACCCTCAGCCATGGCCTTCACCAACTGCGCAACGCCTCGGACACCTTCGCTAATGGTGCCGATATTGTGCACCAGGCTCTGCACTGCGGTCGCCACACGAACAATGTTGCCCTCGGTGCCACGAATTGCCGGTGATATCTCCTGCGCCGTAGACTCTGGGTCTCATCATCAGTCTTCATGGTGAAAGACACCAGTTTGATGTCAGAGCTCCAGGAGAATCAGAGGGCAGAGGTGAGTGCAGTGACCATCACTAAAGAAAAGGTTCTGGGGAAACTGAAAGGTCTGAAGGTGGATAAATCACCTGGACCGCATGGACTACATCTCAGGGTTCTAAAATCGATAGCTGAGGAGATTGTGGAGGCATTGGTGATGGTCTTTCAAGAATCACTGGAGGCAGGAAGGGTCCCAGAGGCCTGGAAAGTGGCTAATGTAACACTGCTGTTTGAGAAGGGAGGGAGGCAGAAGTCGCGTTAGCCTGACTTTGGTCATTGGTAAGATTTTAGAGTCTATCATTAAAGATGAAATCGAGGAGTACTTCAAAGTGCATGATGAAACAGGACTGAGTCAGCACGGCTTTGTGAAGGCGAGGTCATGTCTGTCAACTCTGTTAGAGCTCTTTGACGAAATAACAAGGAAGTTAGACAAAGGAGAACCAGTGGTCGTGATTTATTTAGAAGGCCTTTGACAAGGTGTCACATAGGAGACTGTTAAATAAGTTAAGAGCCGATTGTGTTAAGGGTAAGATCCTGGCATGGATAGAGGATTGGCTGACTGGCAGAAGGCAGAGAGTGGGGATAAAGGGGTCTTTTTCAGGATGGCAGCCGGTGACTAATGGGTCGATGCTGGGGCCACAATTTTTCACAATATAGATTAATGATCTGGAAGAAGGAACTGAAGGCACTTTTTCTACGTTTGCAGATGATACAAAGATCTGTGGAGGGACAGGTAGTATTGAGGAAGCAGATGGGCTGCAGAACATAGAATTTACAGTGCAGAAGGAGGCCATTCGGCCCATTGAGTCTGTACCGGCCCTTGTAAAGAGCACACCACTAAAGCCCCACATCTCCACCCTCTCTCCGTAACCCAGTAACCACACCTAACCTTTTTGGACACTAAGGGCAATTTAGCATGACCAATCCACCTAACCTACACATCTTTGCACTGTGGGAGGAAACCGGAGCACCCGGAGGAAACCCACGCATACACGGGGAGAACGTGCAGACTCCGCACAGACAGTGACCCAAGAACTTGGACAGGCTAGGAGAGTGGGCAAAGAAGTGGAAGATGGAATACAATGTGAAAAAGTGTGAGGTTATGCACTTTGGAAGGAGAAATGGAGGCATAGACTATTTTCTAAATGGTGAATTGCTTTGGAAATCAGAAGCACAAAGAGACTTGGGAGTCCTTGTTCACGATTCTCTTAAGGTTAACGTGCAGGTTCAGTTGGCAGTTAGGAAGGCAAATGCAATGTTAGCATTCATGTCGAGAGGGCTAGAATACAAGACCAGGGATATACTTCTGAGGCGATATTGGGCTCTGGTCAGACCCCATTTGGAGTATTGTTAGCAGTTTTGGGCCCCTAAGGAAGGATGTGCTGGCCTTGGAAAGAGTGCAGAGGAGGTTCACAAGAATGATCTCTGGAATGAAGAGCTTGTTGTATGAGCAACGTTTGAGGACTCTGGGTTTGTACTCATTGGAGTTTAGAAGGATGAGGGAGGATCTTATTGAAACTCACAGGATGCTGCGAGACCAGGACACAATGGATGTGGAGAGGATGTTTCCACTTGTAGGAAAACTAGAAGCAGAGGACACCATCTCAGGCTAAAGGGACGACCCTTTAAAACAGAGATGAGGAGGAATTTCTTCAGTCAGAGAGTGGTGAATCTATGGAACTCTTTGCCACAGACGGCTGTGGAAGCCAAATCACCGAGTGTCTTTAAGACAGAGATAAATAGGTTCTTGATTAATTAGGGGATCAGGGGTTATGGGCAGAAGGCAGGAGATGAGGTCCTACATGCTGAATTTAGAGAGTTAGGAGCTAAACTAAAAAGTAGTGCCTCAAAGGTAGTAATCTCACGATTGCTACCAGTGCCACATGCTAGTCAGAGTTGGAATAACAGGATAGACAGGATGAATGCTTGGCATGAGAGATGGTGCAGGAGGGAGGGAGGCAGATTTTTGGGACCGGTTCGGGGAGAGGTGGGACCATTAATAATCGGGCTGTCTACACATGAGCAGTACTGGAACCAATGCCCTAGGGGGGTTGTTTGCTAGCGCTGTTGGAGAGGGTTTAAAATAATGCAGCAGGGGGATGGGAACCAATGTAAGGATTCAGAGAAATAGGGAGCAAGGACAAAAACACAAGGTAGAAAAGGAAATAAGAAAAGTGATAGGTGAAGAAACCAAGGGCAATATTGAAACAGGGCAAAAGAGAAAAATATTGGGAGCAAGACAAACAATGTGAAAAAGGCAAACTTAAAGGTTCTGTGCCTTAATGCACGGAGCATTTGCAATAAAGTGGATGAACTAATCGCCCAGGTAGATATTATTGGGTACAATATAATTGGGATTACGGAGACATGGCTGCAGGGTGACCAGGGATGGGAACTGAATGTCCCAGGCTATTCAGTATTCCGGAGGGACAGGCATAAAAGAAAAGGTGGTGGCGTGGCATTGCTGGTTAAAGAGGAAATTAACACAATAGTGAGAAAGGATATTAGCTCTGACAATGTGGAGTCTGTATGGGTAGAGTTGAGAAATACCAAAGGGCAAAAAACATTAGTGGATGTCGTATATAGATCCCCAAACTCCAGTAGTGATGTTGGGAATGGCATTAAACATAAAATTAGAGACGCTATTTAAAAATGCCACCCTGATTTCTCGACCCCTCACCTCGGGATCGGTGCCCCCCCCCCAACGCCCCAACTTACCGATTAGTGGAGTCCTCGAGCCCTCCTCACCCCACCTGATAAGGGCATGGCAACCCTGGGACCGATCCCCAGCTTGGGCAAACTGCCACCCCAGCACCTTGGCAATGCTAGCCTGTCACCCTGGTAGTATCACTGGGCACCCTAACATTGCTTGGGTGGCACTGCCAGCATGCCTGTGTGGCACTGCCAGTGTGTCAGCCTGGTAATGCCAAAGTGCCAGGTTGGAATTAGGGGTGAGAGGATACCATCCTGCCCAGAGCCCGACCACCCAGAGGCTTCCGATCCTGGGAGACCCCCCCGACAGGTGTCATTATGCCTGCTTTGCATTTGTTTGAACCAGTGCTAAACAGTGCCGTGGCGAGGTCTCCAAGAGTGGGCATTCGGTCCCAGACTTTGAGAGATTCCAGTGCAAACATATTTAAGTGAGCATAACTGCACACTTAAAGAAGTAAATCTAGATCCTGCCCATTGAGGGCAAGATCCCGATCATGACGTCTCACAAGATTTGGTTAGATCTCGCAAGGCATTCCAAGCATCCCTCTCTTGAGATTTACCGGCCTTGCTGTGACACGTGTCGGGCGCGACAAGGCCATATGATTGCGGCCCATATCTCTTTTATTATTAATGCTAACGTTCTGTCCTACCAAGCAACTATATATATATAAAACTATAGAATCAATACTAAAGTATTATTTTTCTAAAATAAATTTAAATAAAAATTTAAATGATCTTTATTGTCACAAGTAGGCTTACATTAACACTGCAATGAAGTTACTGTGAAAAGCCCCTCGTTGCTACATTCCGGCATCTGTTCGGAGACACAGAGGGAGAATTCAGAATTCTCAGCTGGTACAGGAATTGAACCTACGCTGCTGGCCTTGTTCTGCATCACAAACCAGCTGTCTAGCCCACTGAGCTAAACCATCCCCTTAATAAGTATCAATCTTTATTTTTTCAATAAATATATTTCAGTAGACCATAGAATTATTTGTAATAGTGATATTCAATAAATTCATATTTGCTTACTTCATGTCCTCAAGAGTAAACTGTGACAGAATGGTTATAGTTAGAATTATATTTTTAACATTTTTGTAAGGTTCACAACCTTGGGCCGCTCTGGCAACTCGTCAAATTTGTCTCCCTGGGTAAATTAATTGTTTTGCACAAGGCATGAGCACGGAATCCTCTTCACTTTATTTCAGTTTCTTGGTTATGCTACATTCTCACACGGGGGTAACTTACAACTTCAAGGTTACTGGAAAGAATAATTGAGTGGTAGGAGGTAGATTGGAAAATAGGTAGCTGATTCAATACTGACAGTTTTTAGTTGCACGTGTCGAGGTTGAAAACTACCCTGTTATCAATTTTAGCACATGGGCAGCAGAATAACACACTAGGCGAGGACTGCTAAACAATCCAAAAAAATTAAACAGTAAAAGAATAAGTGAACAGTTTCAATGTCACAGCAAAGATTTTATGGTTATTATAGTATATTAAACTGAATAATCATCCATCAATTATCCAATTAACCAGAATTTGAACCAGCTCCACAAGATATTTGTATTTGAATTTGAACCAGAGAGCTTGTGCCTGGCCAGACAGCCAGAGTAAGATTTCAGCCAGAGTGAGGGTATTGAGAATTTGGAGCTGAGTGGGAATTCGGTGCTGAGGGGAAAGACGTGCTCATCATCAGAGGAGTGGAGAGGTGAACCTACGAGGGAGACTCGAGGGGAAGTGGAAGGCGGAGAGTATTCGAACTGTGATGTTGTGGTGAACGTATGCTACTACAATTCACCACTGTACTGTGTTCTATTATGTTGATGCCCTTGTGGGCTCCGCCTGTGGCTCCGCCCCCTCGGGGGTGGTATATCAACCTGTAAGCCTGTAGGCGGCACTCAGTACAGAGCAGTCGCAGGCAGGCACAGATCTAGCGTATTAAAACCACTGTTCACTTCTACTAATCGTTTCGTGTGAATTGATGGTCGCATCAGATGTCACTGGTAAATAGTTTTTCTTTTTGGCTTGGCAGTTGTAGTTGTTGTTGTCAGTTAAGTCATGGCTGGAGATCCCAGACCCGTGTCATGATCCTCTTGTGCGATGTGGACCCTTCTGGTGTCCCTGGTTCCTTCACATGCAAGAAGTGTGTCCAGCTACAGCTCTTGTTAGATCGCTTGACGCTCTGGATCTGCGAATGGACTCACTTTGGAGCATCCACAATGCTGAGGAATTTGTGGACAGCACATCCAGTGAGTTGGTCACACCGCAGTTAAAAATTACTGAGGGAGATAGGAGATGGGTGACCACCAGAAAGAGGAAGAGTAGGAAGGCGGTGCAGGGGTCCCCTGCGGTCATCTCCCTCCAAAACAAGCATACCATTTTGGATACTGTTGGGGGAGATGGCTCACCAGAGGAAGATGGCATCAGCCAGGTTCATGGCACCGTGGCTGGCTCTGCTGCACAGGAGGACTGGAAAGAGTGGCAGAGCTATAGTGATAGGGGACTCAACGTTAAGAAAGAATAGACAGGCGTTTCTGCAGGTGCAAACGAGACTCCAGGATAGCATGGTGTATCCCTGGTGCAAGGGTCAAGGATGTTTCGGAGTGGCTGCAGGACATTCTGGAGGGGGATGGTGAACAGCCAGCTGTCATGATGCATATAGGCACCAACGATATAGGCAAAAAATGTGATAAGGTCCCACAAGCTGAACTTAGGGAGTTAGGAATTAAACTAAAAAGTAGGACCTCAAAGATAGTAATCTCACGATAGCTACCAGTGCCACATTCGAGTCAGAGTAGGAATGTCAGGATGGATAAGATTAATACGTGGCGTAAGAGATGTTGCAAGAGGGAGGGATTCAAATTCCATGCACAGTACGACTACCATATGGTAGCACAGTGGTTAGCACTGTTGCTTCACAGCGCCAGGGTCCCAGGTTTGATTCCCGGCTCGGGTCACTGTCTGTGCAGAGTCTGCATGTTCTCCTCGTGTCTGCATGGATTTCCTCTGGGCACTCCGGTTTCCTCCCACAAGTCCCGAAAGACATTCTTATTCGGTGAATTGGACATTCTGAATTCTCCCTCAGTGCACCTGAACAGGCGCCGGAGCGTGGCGACTAGGGGATTTTCACAGTAGTTTCATTGCAGTGTTAATGCAAGTCTACTTGTGACACTAATAAAGATTATTATTATTAACTCTATCCACACAGAGTCCATGCCTGATGATGCTTTATTGCTTGCTAGCGGTTTAATTTAATTCCTTGCTAATAATGCAATTCCTGGGACATTGGAACTGGTTCTGGGGGAGGTGACATCAGTACAAACCGGACTGTCTGCACCTGGGCAGGACTGGAACCAATGTCCAGGAAGAATGCTTGCTAGTGCTTGCTGTTGGGGAGGATTTAAACTAATATGGCAGGGGGATGGGACCTGATGCAGGAAGTCGGAGGGAAGTAAAGTGGAGACAGAAACAAAGGTTCATTAAGCCAATCCAATAGATAGACTTTTATCCCCCTCGAGCTTCCCAAATTGTTATGGCCCAAGGTTTAGAGAACCCCAAAGTGTATCATGGAGTTCACCTGACCCACAGCTTTTAATAGATTGTGGTATGGGGAGCACACGGCCCACTCTACAGGTGTGGTACAGCAGAAATTGAAAAGTATTTTTTAAAGCAAAACAATGTTTATTCTATGAACTCAAGTTAATGTTTTAAAAACATACAGTGAACATCTTAGCAACCATTAATTCAAATACAGCCCCCAAAGACTACAACACTAGTCCTTTAAGCTTTCCTTTTAACATTCATAAGACTTAAAAACACCTTTTTCCAGAAAGACATCAGACTTAACTTCACTACTGAGAACAGTTACCATGTTGAAATTGCAAATGGACACTCATAAGCTTGCAGAAATTCACACATATCCTACTGTGATTGCAGCTTCTCCAAAACTAAAATGAAACCAAACCCACCCTGCAGCAAAAAGCCAAAAGCGAAAGTAAAAACCTGACAGACAGCCCAGCTCAATCCACTCTCTGACATCACCGCAGTAATAAACATCCATTTCTTTAAGGTACTCTCACTACAGATATTTCTATAAAAACACCCATTTCTGAAAGGTACTCTCACATGACACCTCTCCCCAAGAAAAAAAACCCATCAACTTCGAGATGGTTTCATTTTTCACCTTTTCAATATCCTTTAAGAAATGCACACAGGAAATATACTTTTTCGTTTCAAAAAACAACACACGCAAACAGGTATAATAATATAGTCCATTTTTGTTCTTCTTCCTCCAACTGGAATCCTTCTCGATTGACATGTCTCTTTGAACAAGAAGGTCTCTGCATGATCAATCCATTTCTCTACGCCTCGGCATTTTTCTTTAAAGTCAGATACTTTAGTTCAATCTGATCACAGGGTCCCTTGTAATTCTCCAACACAGGAGAATTGGTTATCACAGCTTTCGGGCAGTCAAATGCCTGTTGAAAGTCTGCTGTCCACTGAAATTTTCGATGTTTCTTCAGCAAGTCCATTAGTGGAGCAACCATGCTACAAACACTTTTCACAAATGTTCGATCAAATCCACTCATGCCAAGAAATCTCATTATTTCCCTTTGTGTCGAGGGTATCGGAAACTCCTCAATAACTGTTGGTTTCACATCCCGTGGGACCATTCGACCCTGTCCGATTGTATGGCCAAGGAAAGTGACTTGGGCTTTTCCAAATTCACTTTTGGCTAGGTTTATCACCAAACCCGCCTCCTGAAGTTGATCGAATAACTCCATCAGATGTTTTAAATGTTCTTTCCATGTCTGACTGAAAATCACCAGATCGTTGATGTATACCGCACAATTGGGTAATCCTGAAACGACTTTGTTAGTTAACCGTTGAAATGTGGCTGGGGTGTTTTTCATGCCAAATGGCATAACTTTGAATTGGTATATACCATCTGGAGTCACAAAAGCTGAAATCTCCCTTTCGGATAAAGGTACCTGCCAGTAACCTTTAAGTAAATCCAGTTTAGAAATAAAAGCTGATTGTCCCACTTTCTCATGCAATTGTCCAAACGTGCAATAGGATAAGAGTTTGTTCCTTTAACTGCAATAACCTTTCTATAGTCCACACACAACCGTTGGGTACCGTCTGGTTTAGGTACCATCACTATGGGTGAGCTCCATTGGCTGCAACCCACTTCAATTATGCCATTTTTAAGCATACTCTCAATCTCGGTGTTAACCTGTGCCAATTTTAAAGGGTTAAGTCTATATGGATGTTGTGTGATTGGAACAGCATTTCCCACATTGCCATCATGTATAGCCATTTTAGTACATAGAACATACAGTGCAGAAGGAGGCCATTTGGCCCATCGAGACTGCACCGACCCACTTAAGCCCTCACTTCCACCCTATCCCCGTAACCCAATAACCCCTTTTTGGTCACTAAGGGCAATTTATCATAGCCAATCCACCTGACCTGCACTTCTTTGGACTGTGGGAGGAAACCGGAGGACCCAGAGGAAACCCATGCAGACACGGGGAGAACGTGCAGACTCTGCACAGTGACCCAGTGGGGAATCGAACCTGGGACCCTGGCGCTGTGAAGCCACAGTGCTATGCACTTGTGCTACCGTACTTCCCAATTTATCTCTACAAACTACAAGGATGTCAGGCAGGCTTTCAGGGAGCTAGGATGGAAGCTCAGAACAAGAACAAACAGAGTTGTTATCTCTGGGTTGTTGCCCGTGCCACGTGATAATGAGATGAGGAATAGGGAGAGAGAGCAATTAAACACGTGGCTACAGGGATGGTGCAGGCGGGAGGGATTCAGATTTCTGGATAACTGGGGCTCTTTCTGGGGAAGGTGGGACCTCTACAGACAGGATGGTCTACATCTGAACCTGAGGGGCACAAATATCCTGGGGGGGAGATTTGTTAGTGCTCTTTGGGGGGGTTTAAACTAATGCAGCAGGGGCATGGGAACCTGGATTGTAGTTTTAGGCTACGGGAGAATGGAAGTATAGAGGTCAGGAGCACAGATTTGACGTCGCAGGAGGGGGCCAGTGTTCAGGTAGGTGGTTTGAAGTGTGTCTACCTCAATGCCAGGAGTATACAAAATAAGGTAGGGGAACTGGCAGCATGGGTTGGCACCTGGGACTTCGATGTTGTGGCCATTTCGGAGACATGGATAGAGCAGGGACAGGAATGGTTGTTGCAGGTTCCGGGGTTTAGGTGTTTTAGTAAGCTCAGAGAAGGAGGCAAAAGAGGGGGAGGAGTGGCGCTGCTAGTCAAGAGCAGTATTACGGTGGCGGAGAGGGTGCTAGATGGGGACTTTTCTTCCGAGGTAGTCTGGGCTGAGGTTAGAAACAGGAAAGGAGAGGGCACCCTGTTGGGAGCTTTCTATAGGCCTCCAAATAGTTCTAGGGATGTAGAGGAAAGGATGGCGAAGGTGATTCTGGATAGGAGCGAAAGTAACAGGGTAGTTATTATGGGAGACTTTAACTTTCCAAATATTGACTGGAAAAGATATAGTTCGAGTACATTAGATGGGTCGTTTTTTGTACAATGTGTGCAGGAGGGTTTCCTGACACAATATGTGGACAGGCCAACAAGAGGCGAAGCCACTTTGGATTTGGTTTTGGGTAATGAACCAGGCCAGGTGTTGGATTTGGAGGTAGGAGAGCACTTTGGGGACATAATTCGGTGACGCTTACGTTAGTGATGGAAAGAGATAAGTATACACCGCAGGGCAAGAGTTATAGCTGGGGGAAGGGCAATTATGATGCCATTAGACATGACTTGGGGGGGATAGGTTGGCGAAGTAGGCTGCAAGTGTTGGGCACACTGGATAAGTGGAGCTTGTTCAAGGAACAGCTACTGCGTGTTCTTGATAAGTACGTACCGGTCAGGCAGGGAGGAAGGCGTCGAGCGAGGGAACCGCGGTTTACCAAAGAAGTGGAATCTCTTGTTAAGAGGAAGAAGGAGGCCTATGTGAAGATGAGGTGTGAAGTTTCAGTTGGGGCGATGGATAGTTACAAGATAGCGAGGAAGGATCTCAAGAGAGAGCTAAGACGAGCAAGGAGGGGACATGAGAAGTATTTGGCAGGTAGGATCAAGGAAAACCCAAAAGCTTTCTCTAGGTATGTTAGGAATAAAAGAATGACTAGGGTAAGAGTAGGGCCAGTCAAGGACAGGGATGGGAAGTTGTGTGTGGAGTCTGAAGAGATAGGCGTGATACTAAATGAATATTTTTCGTCAGTATTCACTCAGGAAAATGATAATGTTGTGGAGGAGAATGCTGAGACCCAGGCTATTAGAATAGATGGCATTGAGGTACGTAGGGAAGAGGTGTTGGCAATTCTGGACAGGCTGAAAATAGATAAGTCCCCGGGGCCTGATGGGATTTATCCTAGGATTCTCTGGGAGGCCAGGGAAGAGATTGCTGGGCCTTTGGCTTTGATTTTTATTTCATCATTGGCTACAGGAATAGTGCCAGAGGATGGAGGTTAGCAAATGTGGTCCCTTTGTTCAAAAAGGGGAGTAGAGACAACCCAGGCAATTATAGACCGGTGAGCCTCACGTCTGTTGTGGGTAAAGTCTTGGAGGGGATTATAAGAGACAAGATTTATAATCATCTAGATAGGAATAATATGATCAGGGATAGTCAACATGGCTTTGTGAAGGGTAGGTCATGCCTCACAAACCTTATAGAATTCTTTGAGAAGGTGACTGAACAGGTAGACGAGGGTAGAGCAGTTGATGTGGTGTATATGGATTTCAGTAAAGCGTTTGATAAGGTTCCCCGCGGTAGGCTATTGCAGAAAATACGGAGGCTGGGGATTGAGGGTGATTTAGAGATGTGGATCAGAAATTGGCTAGCTGAAAGGAGACAGAGGGTGGTGGTTGATGGGAAATGTTCAGAATGGAGTTCAGTTACAAGTGGCGTACCACAAGGATCTGTTCTGGGGCCGTTGCTCTTTGTCATTTTTATCAATGACCTAGAGGAGGGCGCAGAAGGGTGGGTGAGTAAATTTGCGGACAACACTAAAGTCGGTGGTGTTGTCGACAGTGCGGAAGGATGTAGCAGGTTACAGAGGGACATAGACAAGCTGCAGAGCTGGGCTGAGAGGTGGCAAATGGAGTTTAATGTAGAGAAGTGTGAGGTGATTCACTTTGGAAGGAATAACAGGAATGCGGAATATTTGGCTAATGGTAAAGTTCTTGGAAGTGTGGATGAGCAGAGGGATCTAGGTGTCCATGTACATAGATCCCTGAAAGTTGCCACCCAGGTTGATAGGGTTGTGAAGAAGGCCTATGGAGTGTTGGTCTTTATTGGCAGAGAGATTGAGTTCCGGAGTCATGAGGTCATGTTGCAGCTGTACAAAACTCTGGTACGGCCGCATTTGGAGTATTGCGTACAGTTCTGGTCACCGCATTATAGGAAGGATGTGGAAGCTTTAGAGCGGGTGCAGAGGAGATTTATCAGGATGTTGCCTGGTATGGAGGGAAAATCTTATGAGGAAAGGCTGATGGACTTGAGGTCGTTTTCGTTGGAGAGAAGAAGGTTAAGAGGAGACTTAGTAGAGGCATACAAAATGATCAGCGGGTTAGATAGGGTGGACAGTGAGAGTCTTCTCCCATGGATGGAAATGGCTAGCACGAGGGGACATAGCTTTAAACTGAGGGGTAATAGATATAGGACAGAGGCCAGAGGTAGGTTCTTTACGCAAAGAGTGGTGAGGCCGTGGAATGCCCTACCTGCAACAGTAGTGAACTCGCCAACATTGAGGGCATTTAAAAGTTTATTGGATAAGCATATGGATGATAATGGCATAGTGTAGGTTAGATGGCTTTTTGTTTCGATGGCTTTTTGTTTTGGTGCAACATCGTGGGCCGAAGGGCCTGTACTGCGCTGTATCGTTCTATGTTCTATGTTCTAAACTTGCCCATGTCGGTCGGTCCGTATTTCCTCTGGAAGTTAACTCTCAATTTATCCTAATTTTTAAGAACATCCTCATTTTCCAATTTAATTTGAGGTATGTCAAATTCACAGTAATCTGGATTTGGTTTGTCACTTTGAGTTAGAATCATTAAAACCTCTTTTTTCTCTCCTTCCCTTTCAAAGTACCTTTTAAACATATTCACATGACACACTCAAAGAACCTTCCTTCTATCTGGTGTTTTTACCACATAATTCACCTCACTTAATTTCCTTTCAATTTGATAAGGTCCACTAAACCTTGCTTTTAAAGGCTCACCTACCATTGGTAACAATACTAAAACTTTATTTCCACTGGCATAACTACGAACTTTGGATTTCTTGTCCGCTACCCGTTTCTCACATTTTGTTCAAATTTTAAATGTTGTCTGGCCAATTCACCTGCTCTATTTAATCATTCCCTAAAATTTGACACGTAATCCAATAATGTAATTTCCAATTTCTCATTCAACAATTTTTCCTCAATCAATTTAAGTGGCCCTCTTACCTCATGACCAAACATTAGTTCAAAAGGAATGAATTTGGTGGACTAATTGCAAACAGTACGAATGGAATTCCATTATCCCAATCCTCTGGATAATCTTTACAATAAGCCCTCAACATTGTCTTCAATGTTTTATGCCACCTTTCTAGCACCTCCTGCGATTCTGGATGGTACGCAGTTGATTTAAATTGTTTTATTCCTAAGCTATCCATAACTTCTTTGAATAACCTTGAGGTAAAATTTGATCCTTGATCTGATTGTATTTCTGTGGGTAGTCTATATCCAGTAAAGAATTTAAATAACCTATCGGCACAGGCTGGGAGGGCCGATGGGCCTGTTCCTGTGCTGTAATTTTCTTTGTTCTTAACTTCTCCACAATCATTTTAGCTGTAATATTACGTACTGGAATGGCCTCTGGAAACCTAGTAGACACATCCATTATAGTCAAAAGATATTGATTCCCACTTTTTGATTTAGAAAGCGGTCCTACGCAATCAATTAGGACCCTTGTAAAAGGTTCCTCAAATGCTGGAATGGGTATTAAGGGCGCTGGTTTTATCACTGCTTGAGGTTTCCCTATCACTTGACATGTGTGACGTGATTGACAAAATTTAACTCCATCTTTATGGAGTCCAGGCCAATAAAAAAAATTGATATTTTAACTTGAGTTTTCCTTATTCCCAAATGACCTCCCACTTGTACCTCATGCGCAACTCGCAACATCTCCTTTCTATACCCTACCAGCAATATTACTTGATGAACCTCTGTCCACTTTTCATCCGCCTGCATATGTAAAGGTCTCCATTTTCTCATCAAGACATCACTGTTACGGTAATAACACTCTGGTATACACTCAGATTCCTCTTCTGCAAATACTTTCTGATACATCCGTTTTATTTCTATGTCTTTCTGTTGTAACTTCGCCAATTTTCCTGAACTAAAAATATCAGCCTCTTCCTCCACCTGTTCTTGTTCTTTTTTAACCATCCAATCAAAAATCATTTCTGATAATTGCACTTCAACTTCATCTTCACTCTATGATTTCTCCTTTTGTCTTAACCTGTGGCTTTGCGACCTTGTTACTACACAATCTGGAAAAATCCCAGGATATTCATTCTTCAACACTTCAGTTGTCTGATTTTCCACTGGCTTATTAACCACAGTAGGCATCACTCCCACCTGCGATCCAGCTATATCATTACCCAAGGTAAACTGTATTCCTGGACAAGAAAGTTTCTCGATTACTCCTACTATCACTTCACCACTCTTCACTGGACTTTCCAACCTTACCTTATATAATGGACCACTACTCCTCTCACCCTGAATTCCACATATTACCACCTTTTCTCGCAATATTCTTCCCAAACTACATAACTCCTCATCTCTTATCATTAATGATTGACTAGCTCCCGTATCTCTTAAAATTGTGACTTCTTTACCTGCTCCTCCTGATACATATGAATAAACTTTACCCACACAAGTAAATTCTTTAAAGAGATCTGGCACCTTCTTATCAATCACCTCTTGATCAGGCTGTAGAATCTTTTGCACCTCCTTCACTTACCTTTACCACTTTAACAAACCCCACTGTCTTATCCTGTTTTACCACATCAGCCTTCCCAGTGCTTTTCTTCAACCACCAACACTGTGACTTTACATGGCCTAGTTTATTGCAGTGAAAACATTTGAAACTTTTCATGTCTCTTCCACCCTAATGGATTTCTTTTTTAATCTGAGGTACACCCTCCTTATTATCTCCCATCAGATCACCTTTACCTTTACCACTTGAGTATTTCTCATGTCCTGCTGTGATTGCAGCTTCTCCAAAACGAAAATGAAACCAAACCCACCATGCAGCAAAAAGCCTAAAGCGAAAGTGAAAAGCTGACAGATAGCCCAGCTCCACCCACTATCTGACATCATTGCAGTAATAAACACCCATTTCTCAAAGGTACTCTCACACAACACTGTATTAATTTCAATGCAAGAGGCCTGACGGGCAAGGAAGTTAAATTCAGGACATGGTTGGGCATATGAGACTGGGATATTATAGCTATTACTGAAACATGGTCATAGGAGGGGAAGGACTGGCAGCTCAATGTCCCGGGGTACAGTTGCTATCGGAAAGATAGAACAGGAAGCAAGAGAGGAGGGGGAGTTGTGTTTTTGATTCAGGAGAATATCACGGCAGTACTGAGAGGGGATATATCCGAGGGTTCGTCCACTGAGTCAATATGAGTAGAACTGGAACATAAGAAGGGAGGGATCACTATGATAGGATTGTACTACAGGTCCCCAAATAGTCAGCAGGAAATTGAGGAGCAAATATGGAAGGAGATTACAGATAGCTGCAAGAAAAATAGCGTGGTAATAGTTGGGGACAACATTGACTGGGACAACCATTGCACTAGGGGTTTGGATGGATAGAAATTAGTTGAGGGTAGTCAGGAAGAATTTCTCATTCAGTATGTGGATGGCCCGACTAGAGAGGGGCAAAACTTGACCTCCAATTGGGAAATAAGAAAGGGCAGGTGACAGAAGTGTTAGGGAGGGATCACTTTGGGACCATAATTCCTCTAGTTTTAAGATAGCTATGGAGAATGATAGGTCTGGCCCAAAAGTTAAATTTATAAATTGGGGCAAGGCATGGTATTAGACAGGAACTTTCAAAAGTTGATTGGGGAATCTGTTAGCAGGCAAAGGGACAGCTGGTAAGTGGGAGGCTTTCAAAAGTGTGTTAACCAGGATTCAGGGTAAGCACATTCCTTTTAGAGTGAAGGCCAAGGCTGGTAGAAGTGGGGAACCCTGGATGACTCAGGGTAGTGAGGCCCTGGTCAAAAAGAAGAAGGACGGCAGCACGATGGCGCAGTGGGTTAGCCCTGTTGCCTCATGACACCGAGGTCCCAGGTTCGAACCCCGCTCTGAGTCACTGTCCGCGTGGAGTTTGCACATTCTCCCCGTGTTTGCGTGGGTTTTGCCCCCACAACCCAAAGATGTGCAGGCTAGGTAGATTGACCACGCTAAATTGCCCCTTAATTGAAAAAAAATGAATTGGGTACACTATTAAAAAAAAGAAGGAGGCATATGACATGCATAGGTAGCTGGGATCAAATAGATCCCTTGAAGAGTATAGAGGTTGTCTATACAATCATAATAGAGTTAAAGCAGCCAAAGCACCATGTTGCATCTTTGAAAAATGTTTTGATTTTATTCATGGTACATGGCTCTTTATGTTCTTCAAATGCAAACTACTTACGCATAGAGAAGCTGAGGCATTTCTCATGTACGTTTTGATTCAATGCCTTTAGTTTCTGGAAATATATGGGTAAATCCACAACTCACGTCAACTGCATTATAAAGATCACCCAGATTTGGCAGAAAAATTAGCTGTTAGCTATATTCTTATACTCTCTCATGAGAATTCCCACAGTCCAATTTTGCACCCCAACATGGAGGTCAGACGATTCAAAATGAAGAGCTGCTGCCTTACTGATAGAATAGTTAATACGGAACTGTGGTGTTGGTTGTCACAAAAACAACCTATTCACAATGCAGAGGAGAGAGACGCACCCAGATTACAAACACTAGCACTGTTAGATGTTGTGAGCATCTTTCAAAGTTTAAGGTAGCGTTTGAAACAAATGTGACATTTTTAAGAAGCATATTCTTTACAATGTTCATCTGCACTTAGAATCATAGAATTTACAGAGCAGCTGGAGGCCATTCGGCCCATCATGGCTGCACCCGCCCTTGGAAAGAGCATCCTACCCAAGCACACACCTCCACCCGATCCCCGCAACCCAGCAACCCCACCCAACCCTTTTTGACACAAAAGGCAATTTAGCATAGCCAATCCACCTAACCTGCGCATCTTTGGACTGTGGGAGGAAACCGGAGCACCCGGAGGAAACCCATACCAACGCGGAGAAAACATTCAGACTCCGCACTGATAGTGACCCAAGCCGGGAATCGAACCTGGGACCCTGGTGCTGTGAAGCAACAGTGCTAACCACTGTGCTACCGTGTTGCCCATCTTGCTTCTGTCACCATGCTTCTGGTTTGGTACTGATAACACTGGAACTTGAAGTAAAGTTAAATTGGTGAAGATGCAGAATTTTGATGAAGACTCACACCTGAATGATTTTTTTCAGATTCTATTTGATATGCTTTACAAATCCAACTGCTTATTATTTGACCCCTCATAATTTAGGTGCTATTACAATACCTGGATTTTTCCAGCCCCTCAGTGCTCTTGCCTGCTGCACTATTTTCACTCCTCTTTCTATTCGGAGTGCCTTCTTGAATCAGTTCCAGCAGCTGCCCGAGCCAACATGCAGTGGCCCTTTAAGAGGTACAATCTGACTTTAAGTAGTGGAGAATAGCTTTAAGCAGTGCTACCCTTACACAGACTTGGGGCCCCAGTTGAGGCAGTCAACCACTGAGCAACATGCTTAATGTTATCATTTAAATTAACAGGCTGCAGCAAATGTGTGTGCTGCAGACAGACATAGCTCTACATGCAGGCATAACTTAATCCCAAATTGTGATCCTGGGGCGAAATTCTCCGTTATCGGCGGAAAGTCTGCCGATCGGCGCAAAAAACGGTGCAAATCCGACTTGCGTCACGTCGGAAAAATGGGTCGATAGTCTCCGGCCCGAAATGGGCTAGCAGCGACGTAACGGGATCCGCGCTTGCGCACGTGGTTCACGCCGTGCAGCGTCATACGCGCCGCATGGCGTGACGGCTCATAAGGCCGCGCTGCTCCCCCCCACCCGACCGGAACACCCGACTGCAACACCCGACTGGATGGCTGGCCGCCGCTCAGCCCCGATTTCGAGTCACGGGATGTGGAGGCGCTCCTGGACGTGGTGGAGCAGAGGAGGGATTCCCTGTATCCCGGGCACGGCCGCAGAGTTGCCCCACGCCACAGCCGGCGTCTGTGGAGGGAAGTGGCAGAGACCGTCACTGCTGTGGCCCTGACACCACGGACAGGCACCCAGTGCCACAAGAAGGTGAACGACCTCGTCAGAACAGGCAGGGTGAGCCTCCCCCATATCCCCCCTCCCCCATATCCCCCATATCCCCCCTCCCCCATATCCCCTCTCCCCCATATCCCCCCTCCCCATATCCCCCATATCCCCCCTCCCCCATATCCCCCACTCCCCCATATCCCCCCTCCCCCATATCCCCCCTCCCCCATATCCCCCATATCCCCCCTCCCCCATACCCCCAAGTGAATCCAGCCCTAACCTTAACCTCTGCAATGCACGCGCAACCGATGGCGTGCATTCACCTCCCTGCCTAACAGTGTTGCCTTTTACCCCTGCCACCCCCCCCCCCAACAGGATAAGCGCGCACACAAAAATAGGGAGCATGTGAGGACTGGAGGAGGCCCCGCTGATGAGAGGCCACTGACCGAACACGAGGAAAGGGCCCTGGAACTGGCTGGCGGACCTGAGGACCGGGAGGTTGCTGATGCAGAGGTCGGGGGCGTACTAGCAAGTGAGCCACCGACAGCCCGTCAACATATCCCCCCTCCCCTATAAACCCCTCCCCCATATCACCTGCTCACTGCCTGATGTCTAACCATGCATGCTTCATTGTGTATCGCAGGACCAAACGTCCAGGCACCCATCCCCGCAGATGCAGACCGCCCGCAGGATGCCCCTCGGAGGCCACGGGAGACAGAGAGACCCAGACCCTCCAGCATGCGACGCCCGCAGGATGCCCCTCGGAGGCCACGGGAGACAGAGAGACCCAGACCCTCCAGCATGCGACGCCCGCAGGATGCCCCTCGGAGGCCACGGGAGACGGAGAGACCCGCACCCTCCAGCATGTGACGCCCGCAGGATGCCCCTCGGAGGCCACGGGAGACGGAGAGACCCGCACCCTCCAGCATGCGACGCACGCAGGATGCCCCTCGCACACCAAGGGAGACGGAGAGACCCGCACCCTCCAGCATGCGACGCCCGCAGGATGCCCCTCGCACACCACGGGAGACAGAGAGACCTGGAGCAACAGCGAGACGACACCCCTGTCACGTGCGGGAGCGACCACCCAGCGACGAGGGGGGCAGCCACAGGCCCCCATCACATCCGAGCCAGGACACCACTACCCAGGACACCACTACCCAGGACACCACTACCCAGGACACCACTATCCAGGACACCACTACCCAGGACACCACTATCCAGGACACCACTACCCGGGACAACACTACCCGGGACACCACTAGCCGGGACACCACTACCCGGGACACCACTACCCGGGACACCACTACCCGGGACACCACTACCCGGGACACCACTATCCAGGACACCACTACCCGGGACACCACTACCCGGGACAGCACTACCCGGGACAGCACTGCCCGGGACAGCACTGCCCAGGACACCCCTACCCGGGACACCACTACCCAGGAAGACGAAATACCGGACAGTGACTCAGAGTGGATGGGTGGAGACGAACCCCCACCCCAAAGTGCCATGGACGAAGAGCACGACACAATGCCACTGCTGTCACCAACACCCTCCACCATCGCAGAAACACTCACCACGGTTGGGCACTTTAGTGATGAGGCGTCTGGTACACTCACTGGTGCGCACAACACAGCCGTCCCGGTACAGCAGGTGGCGGTAGGAGCAGCAGAGGGGCCGGGCGGTCGGAGGGCAGCCCAGCCCAAGCGAACATCTGCCGCCCAGATGGATCCCGGGTTCCTGCAGTTACCACACCCACACATAGATCCGATGCAACCACCGACCCGGAGACGAGCGAAGACGGTGACGGGCGGCTTGCGGCGGCTGCAGTCGCAGGTGGAGGAGTCCACCCGCGTCCAGGAGCTGGGAGTGGTGCCGGTCATGCGTGCCACCCAGGCCGACACCGCACGGGTGGCGTCTGCGGTGGAGGCAATGGGTGCGACGGTGTCAGACATGGGGAACGGTTTGCGAGGCCTGGGGCTTTCCATGCAGGCGGCGTCTGTGGCCCAGGAAATGGCTGCCCTCTCACAGGAGGCCATGAGCCAGTGCCAGTGCCAGATGGCAGAGGCGCTCAATGCCATAGCCCAGTCTCAGCAGGCCATGGCCCAGTCTCTGCAGGCCATAGCCCAGTCTCAGCAGGCCATGGCCCAGTCTCTGCAGGCCATCGCTGAGGGCATCGGCGCCAATGGCCATGTGCGAGCCGGCGTCGCACTGTCACAGACAGGGTTTGCCAACCCCCTGGGCTCCATGGCTGCAAACCTGCAGACCCCTGTCGATACCAGCACGGGCTTCCAGGACTGGCAGCGCCAGATGTCGGGGGGGCGTCGGATGGCAAGTCCGTTCGCATCCCCCACCCATGTAGAGGCCTGGGGGCCATCGGGCACCCTGGGGGAGGAGGAGGTGGTGTGGTCCGTCCCGGCTCCCCCTGTAGGGGAGGTCCCGGTACACCGCGACACCTCGGACTCCCCCCCCTTCCGTCCCAGGTGCATCGGGTGGGCAACGGGCAGGACAGGCTGGCAGCTCGCCATCCCAGTCGCCCGGGCCGCAGCCTGGCCCATATAGGCCAGGACGCCCCAGGAAACGGCCGCCAAAGGGATCCCGTGTCAGAGGGCAGGAATCACAGGAGTCCACCTCCAGTTCTGCTGTACCGTCTGGGGAACCACGTAGACGTAGTCAAAGGGCCCATAAGGCCAAACAATTAGACACTGAGTAAGTTGGCACGGGTGCAGGGCATAGATGAGTTTTAGGGACTAGGGCACGTGCATGAACTCCTTTGGTTAATAAAGTCAATGTTACACCTACAGAAGCTGCCTTTGTGCTCTGTCCAAAGTGTGCGGGGGTGTCATGTACGTTGAGCGCAAGTGTGTGTGTGAGGGGTGGTCTTACCTCAGCCCCAGGTGAGTCTGCCCCCTTCTCCCTGGGCCGCCATCAACATCCCCCGGGCAGAGGACGGGACCGTGCGCTGCAGTGTCACAGCCGCATGCAGGGATGGTCCGGGTGGATGGTGGTACTGTGGCCATGGGTCAGACATAGTCCAACGATGTAGAGCCAGGAGCTCACCGCAGGGCGGGTTGTCATCATCCTCCATGGCCTGCGATAGACACGCGTCCACCCGCAACTGTGTGAGCCCGGCCCGTTGTGCCGCAGTTGGATCAGCAAAGGGGGGGGGTGGTGTGCATGCGGGTGGGGTGGGTGGGGTTGGGGAGGGGGGTGAGGGTGCTGGGTGGGTGGATGGGTGGGGGGTGTGGGTGGTCGGCTGTTGCCATGGTGTGCGGTCTGTGGCCATGCTACCCGATTACCACGCCCATCTAGTCAGTGAAGCGGGCATCTATCAGTCTGTCCCGTGCCCGCTGGGCCAGCCGGTAACGGTGGACAGCCACCCGCCTGTGTCTACCCCGTCTGCCCTGACCATTACCCCCATCCCCCTGATCTGGGGAGGACTGCTCCTCTTCCTGCCACTCCTCCATTCCGCCCTCCTCTGCCTGCGGCACATCGCCCCTCTGCTGGGCTATGTTGTGCAGGACGCAGCACACCACAATGATGCGGCCGACCCTATCTGACCGATACTGATGGGCGCCCCCAGAGAGGTCCAGGCACCTGAAACGCATCTTCAGCACGCCAAAGCACCTCTCTATCACTCCCCTTGTCGCTACATGGGCATCATTGCAGCGGTTCTCCACCTCATTGCGTGGCCTCCGTATAGGCGTCATCAGCCACGATCGCAATGGGTAGCCCCTGTCGCCCAGCAACCAGCCCCTCAGCCGGGGATGGCGTCCCTCGTACATGCCGGGGATGGATGACCGCGACAACACGCATGAGTCGTGTACACTGCCTGGGTAACGGGCGCAGACGTGCAGGATCATCATGCGGTGGTCGCAGACCACCTGTACGTTCATCGAATAGGTCCCCTTCCTATTGGTGAACACAGCCCTGTTATCTGCAGGTGGCCGCACGGCGACGTGCATCCCATCGATCGCGCCCTGGACCATGGGGAACCCGGCCACGGCAGAGAAGCCCACGGCCCTGGCATCTTGGCTGGCCCGGTCCACGGGGAAGCGGATGTAGCGGTGCGCCATGGCATATAGGGCATCTGTCACTGCCCGGATGCACCGGTGCACCGATGTCTGCGATATGCCGGACAGGTCCCCACTCGGTGCCTGGAATGACCCCGTTGCATAAAAGTTCAGGGCCACCGTAACCTTGACGGACACGGGGAGAGGGTGTCCCCCACCAGTGCCACGCGGTGACAGGTGTGCCAGCAGGTGGCAGATGTGTGCCACGGTTTCCCGCCTCATCCGGAGTCTCCTCCTGCATTCCCGGTCCGTGAGGTCCTGGTATGACTGCCGGGGCCGGTATACACGGGGCGCCCTCGGGTGCCTCCGTTGCCGTGGGGCCGCGACGTCCTCCTCCCCCTCCTCGTCCTGTCGGTCAGGTGTCCCTCCAGCCTGGGCGGCTGCCGCCTGCCCCTCTGCGGCAGCCTGCGCCGCCTCTCTGGCACTCTCCTCCTCCTCCTCCTCCTCCTCCTCATCCAGGGCAACATAGACATGAGCGGCTGCCGCCACGGCGGCCAACATCGCTGGATGATCTGAAAACATGATGGCCTGGTGGGGGGAGGGGAACGACGACATGTCATCATTGCCCATATCCCCTCCTCCCCCCAGCCAGGTGGCATGGACCGCATGGGTCCAACTGTTGGAGGCTGGCACCTGGCCAGGTGGACCAACTCACTTGCCCTCGCATCCCCCCTCCCCGGCACGGACCCCCCCCCCCAACCTCCACCCCGGCACGGACCCCCCCCCCAACCTCCACCCCGGCACGGACCCCCCCCCCCCCCCCCAACCTCCACCCCGGCACGGACCCCCCATCACCCTCCCCGGCACGGACCCCCCCCATTCCCCTCCCCGGCACGGACCCCGCCCAACCTCCACCCCGGCACGGACCACCCCGCCCAACCTCCACCCCGGCACGGACCCCCCCATCACCCTCCCCGGCACGGACCCCCCCCCAACCTCCACCCCGGCACAAACCACCCCCCCCCCAACCTCCACCCCGGCACGGACCCCCCCCCAACCTCCACCCCGGCACAAACCACCCCCCCCCCCAACCTCCACCCCGGCACGGACCCCCCCCCATCCCCCCCCTCGGCACGGACCCCCCCCCAACCTCCACCCCAGCACGGACCCCCCCTCCAACCTCCACCCCGGCATGGACCCCCCCCAACCTCCACCCCGGCACGGACCCCCCCTCCCAACCTCCACCCCGGCACGGATCCCCTCCCGGCACTCCCCCGGAGCCCAGCCTACTCTAACCACCCCCCCCCCCCCGCCGAACACACACACACACACACACAACCCGAGACACACCTCTCCTCACTCATCCAGACTGCGGCCACGCCATCGCCTGCCCAGAGCCAACCCCCCAGGCCGTCACTTACCTCCACGCTGGTCGGCGTGAGCCTGGAGCACAGGGTCACGCCGATGAAAAGGAGGTTTAATTTACGTCGACGTGAACGGTCATCACGTCGACGGGACTTCGGCCCATCCGGAAGGGAGAATATCGGCAGGCCGAAAATCGGCTGCCTTGCGCAGACCCGTGACATTCTCCGACTGCAGCGGCGACATTAACGCCCCGCCGACTTTTCTCCCTTCGGAGACTTCGGCAACCGGCGGGGGCGGGATTCACGGCGGCCAACGGCCATTCACCGACCCGCTGGGGGGGTCGGAGAATGACGCCCCTGATGCCCAATTGCTGGCTGCAGCCAATTCTTTCCACTTTAAGTATTCTTCCCTGAAGTATTTTTCTGAGTTTGGGTTGAGGTTCATCGTTAAAGCCTCACGGGACCAATTTTCATCTTCATGGGGCTGGGTACAAAGCAACAAAAACAGAGACCAGCCAAATTTACCAATTTGAAAAATGGCACTAAAGAAGCACTATCGGATTACATCATTGTAGTGTTGATTCTCTAATCCATGTTACCTTCCAGCTATGGTCGCCTACTGACAGAACAGGATTGCTAAATTTATGGGAGTTATTATAGAGCTGGGATAGGTAGTTCATCAAATCTAGTTCTTAAACTGCTTCATGAGGCATTTCTCACCCATTCAAAAGTCTTTTTCAGTCAAGTACAGTTTGCAGGTAATTGGTTGTCTGGCAAGCAATCGATACTGTCAATGCTTTATGAAATTGAATTGGTCTTTGCATAATACAAAAAGAAATGTTATTCTCTTATTTTCTTCAATCAAAGAATAGTATGGAATGCCATTCTTTGGGGAGGTCATGAATCCTCTGATTTATGAGAATGTAAGAGACAAACACAGAAGAAATAAGAGCAGAAGTAGGCCATCACGCTAGTTTTGCTATTCAATAAGATCATGGCTGTTCTGATTGTGGCCTTAAGTACACTTTCTTGATTTGTACCGAGTGGGACCCGGATGCGAGGGCTATGGTTTGGAACGTGGGATGGGTGCGTAAGGAGCAGCGTCTTACCATTTCTGGACGAATAAAGTCATCCGTGCTCCCGGAGTTGAAGAGGCATGAAGTGTCACACCCGTTGACTTGGACCTTCATCATCGAGTTCTGCAGATGTTTTGGCAGAGTTTGGTCGAGGTTGATCACTCCCAATCGCGGGTAGTCCGAGTCCTCAGCCAAGTCGGACTCGTAAAATGGCCGCCGCCGTCGGTCGCACGTGCCGGGTCGAGAAGATGGACACCGACAAGATGGCCGCTCACTTGATTTGCACGAGTTGGATGACGCGTCAGAAGGGGGGGTGTCAGGTTGATGCGCAGCCACATTGCAAGGCCTGCGGGCCTGTGAGCCTGATTTTCGGGCCTGCTGTTTTTTGTGTTTCTTGCCCCTGGGCCTGGCCAGGCAGACCCTCGCAAAATGCCCCTTCTTCCCGCAGTCACTGCAGATAACGAAGCGGGCTGGGCAGCGTGGGAGTGGATGCTGGCCCTGCTCGCAGAAGTGGCATGGTGTGCCCCCAGTCCTAGCGGGTCGACGCGCGGCGCAGGCCTGTAACGTGGCTGAGTCTGAGGAAGTCCGAGGGGGGCTCGCAGAGTCCGCGGGGTACGTGCCCAAATTATGTCGGGCCACCTCCAGTGAGGAGGCAAGCATTAGCGTTTCCTGGAGGTCCTTTGCCCCATTTTCGTGTAGCCGCTGCCGGATGTAGGTCGAGCGGATGCCGGACACGAACGCATCTCTGATGTGCAGGTTCATGTGGGTTTCCCCTGTCACATTCTGATGGTCACAGTCCCTGGCAAGTGCGGTGAGTTTTCTACAAATTTGTCTAGCGATTCCCCCGAGCGTTGCTGGCAGGTAGATAGCAGGTGCCTGGCATGTACCTCGTTGATGGGTTTGATGGCCGCTTGTGGAGTAACTCGACCGCCTCTTCATAGGTAGTCGCCTTTTCGAGCGTGGCGGAAATTCTGTGACTCACCCGGGCGTGGAGTAGGCGCAGCTTGCGTGGCCCCAGGATGGGAGTCTCTGAGGAGTCCAGGTAGGCCTCGAAACATCGGAGCCAGTATTTTAAAATTTATTTTGCCTCCGGTGCCCGTGCTTCCAGATTGAGCTTCACTGGTTTTAGGCCTGCGTCCATCCTGATGTAGTTTAGCTTATTAAATTGTTGTACCCTCAATAACGATGCTTAGAGAGTAAACGGTAAAGAAGGCTTTAATAAGCTAAGAACTAGCCTGGTGCCGAGACGGGTGCTAACTGGGTGCTGCCCACAAGGCGGCCCCTTATATACGACTCCCAGGTGGGCAGAGCCAGAGTCGGAGTCCCCAGGGTTCCAAGCCCGGTCTTAAAGGGGACATCACCTTACATGATGATAAGGGTACAGTAATACAATAACCGTTCAACACATATTGTTAAGAGTCCAGCACCGGTGCCACATGGAACACAATCAATTTCAATGGGAAACGGTGCCAGATTCACCTATTTCATCATTGACAGTCAGAAGGCTGACAAGCTGCAGCCGCATAAACACACCTCACTCCACACACACACCATCCCAACCAGCAAGATAGCAGTAAAACATGTAGCCTACGTTTCGCAGCGCTGAGCTGGAGACCCTCCTGGATGTCATGGAGGACAGGAGGGTGACCCTGTACCCTGGCCCAGGAAGGAGGCTGCCAGCCGCTGCAGTTTGTCATGACTAGGCACAGGTGGCGGAGGCGGTCAGTGCCATGGGAAACGTAGTCCGGACTGACCAGCAGTGCAGAAAAAACTGCACGATCTCCTCCGGGCGGCCAGGGTCAGTAGGCACAACTGTGCCATTGGCACCAACCCCCGTCCCACACACCCATAACCCGACCCTCACCCCCCAACCCGGAGGGCGGCCGAACCCCCACCCTGCCCACATGCCGGAAATCCATACCGGTAGCCATGGCCGGGTGCCCTGGCCACTGAGGGCACCAGCTACCCTCCCCCTGGGCTGCATGAGTCGGACTGTCTAACGCTGTTGCCTTCTGTTTTCCCCTACCCCCCAGGAGAAGGCCGCACACAACCCCCAGGAGCGGGGCAGGATGGGAGGAGGCCCACCGGCCCTTCGGCCCCTCGCCATGGCAGAGCAGAGGGCCCTGGATGTGGTTGGCAGCCCAGAGGAATGGGAGGTCGCTGAGGTGGAGTTCGGCCATGGGCGAAGAAGTGGGATCCCACTTAGTTGCGGTTCCCCATTTTACATGAGTCAACCCCCCCCCCCCAATAAACACCACCCTCACCCCCACACCACCCTCACCCTACACCATCCCTACACCACCACCCCCCACTCCTGCACACACTCCCACCTCCACTAACCCTGGCCCACAGTCTAATCACGTGTCTTGCCTTGTGTCTTACAGGACCTGCTGGGGATGGGGCGGTTCCATCTGGTGCCCCCACCCCCAGCCATTGCCACAGCCGGACGCCCCCCGAGAGCCCAGGAGTGATGTGGAGAGCAGCTCGGCCACCAGCCCTCAGGCAGAGAGTCAGGAGACCCTGGAGCTTGGGTCCGAGGATGACAGTGATTTCCCGTCACAGCTGGCTCCAACACCCTCCACCGACTCTGTGACACTCACCTCGGGTGGGCATGTTAGTGAAGAGGCTCCTGGGACACTATCTGGTGCGCACCACACAGCTACTCTGGACAGCAGATGGAGGTAGGAACACCCAAGGGGGCAGACGGTCAGAGGGCAGGCCGACTCCAGGAACTAGCTGCTGTCCAGATGGGTTGTGGGCAACCTGAGGGGATGTCGGCGAGCATCCACCACCTGCAGGTGCTGTAGGAGGAGTCCAACCACATGCAGCAGCAGGAGATGTTGCCGGCAATGCGTGTCACCCAGGCCAGCACCGTACGTCCATGGTGGAGGCATTGGATGCAACAGTCGTGGCTATGGATCAGCATGTCCAAGGCCGGGGCATTCTGTGCAGGCACCATGTGCCAGAGTCACCTGGACATCGCAGTAGTGCTCTTGAGCATGGTGCAGTCACAGCATGGCCATGGCTGGGAACGTCGGTGGCATTGCCCAGGTGGTGGCCACCATGGCTCAGACACAGAGGGAGTTGGCCCAGTCCCAGAGGGAGATGGCACAGTCACTGGCTGATGTGACACAAACCCAGAAGGTGGTGGCACAGTCGCAGTGTGATGTGGCGCAGTCCCAGATGGAGATGGTTCACTCTCTGTGCTGCATGGCTGCGAGCTTGTGGACCCTGGTCGAGACCAGAGTGGGTCTCCAGGATTGGCAGCACCAGGTGGTGGGGGTGCCCCAGTCAGTGAACCTGGAGGTGATTAGAGTGTCCCATGCACATTTGCCCTGGTGCTCACGTCGTGCGGCCTCCTGTGCCTGCCTGGGTCCCATGTCCTGCCTATCCTCAACCTCCTGAGCATCCTCTTCATTAGACGAAGCCTTACGTTCCTCCTCCTCCTCCAGCATGTCACTCCTCTATTGCGCGATGCTATGGAGGATGCAGCAGGCCGCCACGATGCGGGCGACCCTCTCAGCATCATACTGGAGGGCCCCTCTAGAGCGGTCTGTAGTGATATGTATAAAGTAGGGAGTGCAAAGAGTTGACAAGATGGTGTTCATGTATCTCAACACTAGGTGGCACCACAGAGTAGTCATATAAATATACTGTGACTCCTAGAATTCTGGGAGAAGGTGTTAGTGGTAGGTAAAAGATAATAATAATCTTTATTTTCACAAGGAAGATTACATTGCAATGAAGTTACTGTAAAAAGCCCCTAGTCGCCACATTCCAGCGCCTGTTCGGGTACACAGAGGGAGAATTTAGAATGCCCAAATTACCTAACAGCACGTCTTTCAGAACTAGTGGGAGGAAACCTGAGCAGCTGGAGGAAACCAACGCAGACGCGGAGAGAACATGCAGACTCCGCACAGACAGTGACCCAGCTGGGAATTGAACCTGGGACTCTGGCACTGTGAAGCCACAGTGCTAACCACTATGCTACCGTGCTGTCCATGTTGGTTATTCATTGTGTCATGCGAGAGTGCTTTTAAGAACTGGATGTTTAAGCAATGTACCTTTAAGAAAACAGTGATGTCATAGAGCGGGTGGAGCTCAGCTCAGGTCAGCCATTTTGCAGGTTTTTAGTTGCAGTTTAAAAAGCAGTGTGTGTTTCTGTGTGTTTCCAGAGAGCTGCAAGTTTTGCAGTTTAGTTTTGCAGTTGGAGAAAGCAGGTTGTGTGTGTCTGTGTGTGTCCAGAGAGCTGCAGGAAAAAAACAAGGTGCTGGAGCTGAAATCAACCAAGCTAATATATCTCTGCCATTCTACAGAACATATATATATCCTTTAACCTGATGTTATACTGTTTAAAGGTGTTAAGTCTCTTGGAAGTTTGAAGGAACATTTTAAGGAAGTATTTACTGTTGCAATATTTTCTGAGTTATCTTTGAAGTAAGGGGTGTTAAGAGATCCAATGTTTATTTAAGATGTTAAGTTGAGTTCATGGAATAAACAGTGTTTTGTGTTTAAAAACCCACGTGTCCATAATTGTAATCCCACACCTAGGGAAAAGCCATGTGCTCGGAAAAGCAACAAATCCATTAAAGGGAGAGGTTGGTTGAACTCCATGAAACAATGAGGGTTTCTGGAAACCCCTCGCCCATAACAATTGGGGGCTCGAGGGGGATAAAAGTCTATCTACTGGATTGGCTTTTGTGAACTTAAAGACAGTGAAGGATTGTTGCTTTTCCGGTGTGGTATTTTAATTTAAGTGGGGAGGTTGTTGTGAACAATGGCTCTTTCAGAGGCTCAGAAGTTTTTGGGGGTGGAGAATGTCACACGTAGTACTTTACGGACAGAAAGGAAAAGCAGACTGTTAGATTTGGCAAGAACATTGCAGTTAACATTATCTGACAAAATGCGAAAAGATGAGGTAATTATGGCAGTGGTTCAGCATTTAAAGTTGCCTGAGATAGAGTTTGACTCATTGAAAATGGCAAAAATTCAACTGCAAATTAAACAAATGGAACATGAGAAAGAATTAAAGCGGCTGGAGTACGAGAGTGAGAGAGAGGAAAAAGAAAGAGAAAGAGAGAGAGAGGAAAAAGAAAGAGAAAGAAAGAGAGAGGAAAAAGAAAGAGAAAGAGAGAGATAGGAAAAAGAAAAGGAGAGAGAAGAAAGAAGAAAAGAAAGAATAGCCCTAGCAGAACAAAAAAGAAAAGAAAGGGAGATACAGATTAGGGAAACAGATAAAGAGAGGGAGTTTGAACTTCAGAAAATGGCCATGAAACATGACAATCAGTTAAAATTGGCAGACATTGGGAAATGTACAGTTGGATGATAGTGATGAGGATAATGAGACAGAGCGTCATAGTCAAAGACGTGGTGAGGATCTATTTAAATATGTCCCAAGCATTGCCAAGGTGAAGAAATCCATCTTAAGTGCATATGAGCTAGTGGCTGAAGCTTACAGACAAAGGTTTAGAAATTTAAGGAAAGGATTTGGTCAAACATACATGGAGTTTAAAAGGCTCAACCAGAGTAATTTTGAAAGGTGGATAAGGGCTTTGAAAATAGACCAAACGTATGAAGTTCTCAGAGAAATTATACTTTTGGAGGAGTTTAAAAATTCAATTCCTGATGTAGTGAGAACTCATGTGGAAGAACAGAGGGATAAAACTGTGAGATTAGCAGCAGAAATGGCAGATAATTATGAATTAGTTCATAAATCAAAGATTGGTTACCCACATCAGTTTCAGCCGGTGAGGGATAGAAACTGGGGACATGAGAAATACTCAAGCGGTAAAGGTAAAGGTGATCTGATGGGAGACAATAAAGAGAGTGTACCTCAGTTTAAAAAAGAAATCCAGGAGGGTGGAAAAGAAATAAAAAGTTTCAGATGTTTTCACTGTAATAAACTAGGCCATGTAAAGTCACACTGTTGGTGGTTGAAGAAAAGCACTAGGAAGGCTGATGTGCTAAAACAGGATAAGACAGTGGGGTTTGTTAGAGTGGTAAAGGAAAGCCCAAGGGAAGCGAAGGAGGTGCAAACGGTTGTACAGCCTGTTCAAGAAGTAATTGTTAAGAAGGTGCCAGATGTCTTTAAAGAATTTACTTGTGTGGGTAAAGTTTACTCATGTGTTTCAGGAGGAGCAGGTAAAGAAGTCACAATTTTAAGGGATACAGGGGCTAGTCAATCTTTAATGATAAGAGATGAGGAATTATGCAGTTTGGGAAGAATGTTGCCAGAAAAGGTGGTGATATGTGAAATTCAGGGTGAGAGGAGTAGCGTTCCATTATATAAGGTAAGGTTGGAAAGTCCAGTGAAGAGTGGTGACGTGATAGTAGGAGTAATAGATAAACTATCTTGTCCAGGAATACAGTCTTGGGTAATGATATAGCTGGATCGCAGATGGGAGTGATGCCTACTGTGGTTGATAAGACAGTGGAAAATCAGTCAACTGAAGGGTTGAAGGACGAATATCCTGGGATTTTTCCGGATTGTGTAGTAACAAGGTTGCAAAGTCTTAGGTTAAGACAAGAGGAGAAATCAAAGCGTGAAGATGAAGTTGAAGTGCAATTATCAGAAACGATTTTTGACCAGATGGTTGAAAAAGAACAAGAACAGGTGGAGGATGAGGCGGATATTTTTAGTTCAGGAAAATTGGCGGAGTTACAACAGAAAGATGTAGAAATAAAACAAATGTATCAGAAAGCATATACGGAAGAGGAATCTGAGAGTATACCAGAGTGTTATTACCGTAAAAATGATGTCTTGATGAGAAAATGGAGACCTGTACATATGCAGGTAGAAGAAAAGTGGGCAGAAGTTCATCAAGTAGTATTGCCGGTAGGGTATAGAAAGGAGGTGTTGCGAGTTGCACATGAGGTACCAGTGGGAGGTCATTTGGGAATAAGGAAAACTCAAGTTAAAATCCAGAAACATTTTTATTGGCCTGGAGTACATAAGATGTAGTAACATTTTGTCACTCATGTCACACATGTCAAGTGATAGGGAAACCTCAAGTAGTGATACAACCAGCACCCTTAATATCCAGTCCAGCTTTTGAGGAACCTTTTACAAGGGTCCTAATCGTTTGTGTAGGACCGCTTCCTAAAACAAGAAGTGGGAATCAATATCTTTTGACTGTAATGGATGTGTCTACTAGGTTTCCAGAGGCCATTCCAGTACGTAATATTACAGCTAAAATGATTGTGGAGGAGTTACTTAAATTCTTTACTAGATATGGACTACCCATAGAAATTCAATTGGATCAAGGAATGAATTTTACTTCAAAGTTATTCAAAGAAGTTATGGATAGTTTAGGAATAAAATAATTTAAATCAACTGCGTGCCATCCAGAATCGCAGGGAGCGTTAGAAAGGTGGCATCAGACATTAAAGACAATGTTGAGGGCGTATTGTCAAGATTATCCTGAGGATTGGGATAAAGGAATCCCATTCGTATTGTTTGCAATTAGGGATGCACAAAATGAATCTACCAAAATTTAGTCCTTTTGAACTAATTTCTGGTCATGAGGTAAGAGGACCACTTAAATTGATTAAGGAAAAATTGGTGGGTGAGAAATCGAAAATTACACTATTGGATTACGTGTCAAATTTTAGGGAACGATTAAATAGAGCAGGTGAATTGGCTATACAACATTTGAAAGTTTCACAAAATGTGATGAAACGGATAGCGGACAAGAAATCCAAAGTTCGTAGTTTTGCCAGTGGGGATAAATTTTTAGTGTTGTTACCAGTGGTAGGGGAGCCTTTAAAAGCTAGGTTTTGTGGACCGTATCAGATTGAAAGGAAATTAAGTGAGGTGAATTATGTGGTAAAAACACCAGATAGAAGGAAGACTCACCGAGTGTGTCATGTGAATATGCTTAAAAGGTACTTTGAAAGGAAAGGAGAGAAAAAGGAGGTTTTAATGATTCTAACTCAAAGTGACGAACCAAATCCAGATGACTGTGAATTTGACATACCTCAAATTAAATTGGAAAATGAGGATGATCTTCAAAATTGGGATGAATTGTTAAGTTACCTTCCAGAGCAAAAACAAACTGACCTGAAAGAGTTATTGATATCACATGGGCAAGTTTGTAGAGATACATTGGGAATTACTAAAATGGCTATACATGATGTAGATGTGGGAAATGCTGTTCCTATCAAACAACATCCATATAGACTTAATCCTTTAAAATTGGCACAGGTTAACAAAGAGATTGAGAGTATGCTTAAAAATGGCATAATTGAAGTGGGTTGCAGCCAATGGAGCTCACCCATAGTGATGGTACCTAAACCAGACGGTACCCAATGGTTGTGTGTGGACTATCGAAAGGTGAATGCAGTTACAAGAACAGACTCTTATCCTATCCCACGTTTGAAGGATTGCATTGAGAAAGTGGAACAATCTGCTTTTATTTCCAACTTCCAGACGTGGAAAGAACATTTAAAACATCGTATGGAGTTCTTCGATCGACTTCAGGAGGTGGGTTTGGTGATGAACCTAGCCGAAAGTGAGTTTGGAGAAGCCTGAATCACTTTCCTTACGGAGTTTCCGATATCCTCAAGACGAAGGGAAATAATGCGATTTCTTAGCATGAGTGAATTTGATCGAACCTTTGTGCAAAAGTTTTGTGGCGTGAATACTCCACTGATGGAATTTCAATGGATAGCGGATTTTCAACAGGCATTTGACTGCCTGAATGCTGTGATCACCAATGCTCCTGTATTGGAGAATTGCAAGGGAATCTGTGGTCAGATTGAACTAAAGTATCTGATTCTAAAGAGAAATGCCGAGGAGTAGAGGAATGGATGGATCGTGCAGAGACTTTGTTCAAAGAGACTGTCAATCAAAAAGGATTTTGGTTGGAGGAAGAAGAACAAAGAAAAATGGACTATATTATTATACCTGTTTGCATGTGTTGCTTTTTTAAAAAACGAAAAGTTATATTTACTGTGTACATTTCTTAATTGATGGTGCAGAGGTGAAAAATGAAACCATCGTGAAGTTGATGGTTTTTTCTTCTTGGGGGAGGTGTCATGCGAGAATGCCTTTAAGAACTGGATGTTTAAGTAATGTACCTTTAAGAAAACAGTGATGTCATAGAGCGGGTGGAGCACAGCTCAGGTCAGCCATTTTGCAGGTTTTTAGTTGCAGTTTAAAAAGCAGTGTGTGTGTCTGTGTGTTTCCAGAGAGCTGCAAGTTTTGCAGTTTAGTTTTGCAGTTGGAGACAGCAGGTTGTGTGTGTCTGTGTGTGTCCAGAGAGTTGCAGGAAAAAAACAAGGCGCAGGAGCTGAAATCAACCAAGCTAATATACCTCTGCCATTCTACAGAAAATATATATATCCTTTAACCTGATGTGATACTGTTTAAAGGTGTTAAGTCTCTTGGAAGTTTGAAGGAACATTTTAAGGAAGTATTTACTGTTGCAATATTTTCTGAGTTATCTTTGAAGTAAGGGGTGTTAAGAGATCCAATGTTTATTTAAGATGTTAAGTTTAGTTCATGGAATAAACAGTGTTTTGTGTTTAAAAACCCACGTGTCCATAATTGTAATCCCACACCTAGGGAAAAGCCGTGTGCTCAGAAAAGCAGCAAATCCATTAAAGGGAGAGGTTGGTTGAACTCCATGATACATTTTGGGGTTCTGAAAACGCCTCGCCCATAACAATTGTATCAGAAAGGGATTAGACAGTAGTGTTAGATATTATAGATTTCTGTAGCATTGATTTGATCCTGTTCTTTTCTTAGCTATTACTTACTCAGGTGTGCAAATCACTTAAAGTAGTGCAAATAATCTAGTTCTGTTTGAAATACACAGCTTGATGTTCTTTGTCCGCACTACAACTTTTAGCCATCTTGAGGGACTCCACAGAAAAGATCACACAGTCCAGGCACCTGAACCACATCTTCAGGAGGCCGAAGCACCGCTCAATCACACTGATGGTCGCTGCTTGGGCATCGTTGTAGCAGATTTCTGCATCAATCTGTGACTTCCAGACAGGTGTTATCAGCCATGGCCACAGTGGATAACCCCTGTCACCCAGGAACCAGCCTCCCAGCCGGGGGGGTGGGGGGCATATCGAACATGTCAGGAATCGTCGAGTGTGCCAGGATAAAGGCGTTGTGCACACTGCCCGGTATTGGGCATAGACGTGCATGATGCCCAGCTGATGGTCACATATCAGCTGCACGTCATCGAGTGGAACCCCTTTCGGTTTGTGCAGAAACTTTGTTCTCTGCTGGTCATCTGCCTGTCATCTGCTGGTATTCGTAGGGCAACATGCATCCTGTCGATCGACCCCTGGATCCGGGGCATCCAGGCAATGGTGGCGAACCCTACCGACCGGGCAGCCTGGTGGGCTCCGTCCACATTGAAATCGATGTATTGAGCCGGCTGGGCATTTTGGACCTCCTTGGCACCTCCTTCTCATCCTCGGCCTGTTGGTCAGCTCACTCTCCATCTAAGGGTGGCTGCACCCTGTCCCTCTGTGGCACACTCTGCTGCTGCAGCTTCCTCCTCCTCCTCAAGCAGCTCCAGCTCGTACAACCACAGGGCATCCCCCAGTGCTGCAGCGGCTAGCCGGAAGGCCTCCATTGCTGGTTGGCAGGAAGGCCTCCATTGCTGGTTGAATTCCAATATCCATTGTCTGCAGGTGATGAAAGGTGTGTGCTCCAATGCCCAACCAGGTCCAACAGCTACATGGTGGCCCTGGTTGGCACCGCGGGCTCTGCCCCAGCATGTTCCACTCCCCCGCTCCCCTGGCCCCGTCAGTGGCTGGCACCCGTGGGGACTTCTGGCAGTGGCTCCCATCCCTGATGTCTGGGGTACTGTTGGCTGATACTGCCCCTGCCAGGGGTATACACCGCAGCCCCCGTAAGGACGACAGTGGGTGTTGCCCTAGGTGGGCCGCTGCTGGGTGGCTGCTGGGTGGGTGGGTGGAATTTGGCGGAGGTTGGGCTGCGGGATGGAGGGGTGGGAGCACCCATATAGCCGGTGTCACTCTGCAGGACCAGGGGTCAAGGTGGGTGGTCAGTGGGTGCGCATCAAGATGGCCGTGAGGGGCTCACCCCAGCCACTTGGCCGTTCCCCTGTCATCCTCCCCCCCTCCCCCGGTCTTGGCAGGGCCTCCGCACCCCAGCCAGCCTGGCCAGTGTACAGCCTGGCAGCTCCTCTCTGTGTGCTTCCTTCTCTCTGGCTCCCTCAGCAGCCATGACGCCAGTTTCAGGATTTTTAAAAGCACAAGTGAACCGCGCCGTTGGGAATTCACCCCGGTGGAGGGGGGGGAAGTGCGGAGGCTCCGGAGAATACCAGGTTCGGCCTGCTAATAATATGGAAACTGTGTTTACTGTGCGTGCGTTCCGGTACGCATTGATGTTGCTGTCGAGGTGACGGATTTTCATGATTTGGCATCAATTCGGCATCCGCCATGATTTTGGCATCGGAACCTACTCTTCGCCCAAATGCGTTTCGCGATTCCGGCGTCAGCAAATGGAGAATCCTGCCCATTATTGCTCATCAAATTGGGCCTTCAGCTCAAGGTTCGCATTCACACCTCTATCTTTCTGGAGAGACACTGGACAGGATTCTCCATTGCCCAATGCCGAAATCGTATTCGCCGATCGGGCGGAGAATCCCTTTTGACACCGAAATCGGGCCGGTGCCTGTTTTCAGATGCTCCACTCCCTCCATCGGTGAGAACGACGCACACCATTGGGATGGCCTCAGGTTGTCAGCTGAAGGCCTTTCCCCGATGCTCTGCCCCCGATGGGTCGAATTCCCGACGACGTGGGACACGTGTGCTCTGAGATTTCGCCAACCTCGGATAGCAGCTGTGGACTGTGTCCAGTGCCGCCACAGTCGGGGGAGGGGAGCCGTTCAGCTGGCATGGGGGTCTTCGGCAGGGGTTGGGGGCATGGTAACAATTCGTATATAAAGCTGAGTTTGAAGAAATTTAAAATGAGAGTTGTGAATCACTTTATAAAGTAAATCATAGTTTTGCGACTTGAAATGTTGTTCGCAGTTAGAGGGCGCAATTCTCCCCTACCCGGCAGGGCGGGGGGTTCCCGCGTAATGGAGTGACGGGACCCACTCCGCCGTCGGGCCGCCCCAAAGGTGCGGAGACTTCCGCACCTTTAGGGGCCAAGCCCTCAACTTGAGGGGCGAGGCCCGCGCCGGAGTGGTTTCCGTTCTGCCGGCTGGCGGGAAAGGCCTTTGGCGCCACGCCAGCCGGCGCCGAAAGGTCTTCGCTGGGTGACGCCTGCACAGTGGAGGGGGGTCTCTTCCGCCTCCACGATAGTGAAGACCATGGCGAAAGTGAAAGAAAAAGAGTGCCCCCACGGCACAGGCCCGCCCGCGGATCGGTGGGTCCCAATCATGGGCCAGGCCACCGTGGGGCACCCCCCGGGGCCAGATTGCCCGTGCCTCCCCCAGGACCCCGGAGTCTGCCCGCACCACCTTGTCCCGCCGTTCAAAAGGTGGTTTAATCCACGCCGGCGGGAGAGGGTTGACAGCGGCGGGTCTTTGGCCCATCGCGGGCCGGAGAATTGCCGGGGGTGGGCCCGCCGACCGGCACACCGCGATTCCTGCCCCCACCGACCGGCGCGGCGCGATTCCCACCCCCGCCGAATCTCTGGTGGCGGAGAATTCGGGACACGGCGGGGGCGGGATTCACGCCAGCCCCCGGCGATTCGCCGACCCGGTGGGGGTTCGGAGAATCACGCCCAATGTTTTTATCGCACACCAAGAAAAGATGCGACGTGGGATTCAGACATCAACAGTTTTAGGGAAGAATTTACATACTTGATTTCCCCCAATGTGTGGCATATAAACATTATAATGGCACATCCAAATCCTCCATACTGTCCTATTCAAATTCTTGCCAGTGGCTTTCTCCTTATAAGCACAGAAAAAGTGAAAAGAAATTAGACAGCAAAATATGTGCTCCCCCTTATCTCAGGCAAAATGGGGACTGCAAATTCTATGAATGTATGTGACAAGGTGCAAAAGACTGTGAATTCCTGTGTCTTTGCATTTCTGAATGTTCTGCATCTTACTCCTGGTGCTTATACATATCCTGCAGTGATATCATTGTTTTCTTTTATCCTTTGGCTAGCTTTCAGCAGTTACGATAGAAGGTACGACAGAAGGTGCCTGAGAGCAAGTCCCTGCAGAGAAAATATTTTGGAGGACAGTTTTAGATTTTTGTTATCCAGTACAATGTTTTGCTTCCGCCAACAGCAGAAGTGACATTGAATGATGCTGCCTCGCGGAATTAAACAAAACAGAAGGCACTGGATATACAGCGCAAATCAGTCAGCATCCAGCCCGAGCAAAGATGGGTTTTAGATGTTATGGTGTCTACCTTTCATCAGAACACTTCAGCAGAGCACATCTGGTTGAAGGCTCACACCCAAAATGTTATAGCCTGTGAACTCTCTTTTAACCTGTTATCACTGACAATCTGTGGCTCACGGTGTCTGGCGATCAACCATCTTCACTATAATTGGATCTTAACACAACATGCACGTATGTTGTGTGGAGCTGAGTGGATAATGACAGACTGAAGTTAATTTTCTTGTCATAAAATTAATTATATCGACAAAATAAAAATCAGCTGCCGGATAAAATGCTGGTCTGTAGGTGCTCTATGCGTATTTCTCAAAATTTCCATTAATCTTTTATTCTTTTCATGAAACTTTTCCACAGCTGAAATTTGACTCAATCTGAACTGAAACATCGTCTTGACTCTTAGTGAAAGGTGATGGTAGGTTTACAACTTTACAACAGCCCTCAGATGTGATTTCCCCAAACGTCTCTTCAAAATTCACATCGCAGGAACAGAGCCGGTGCCTGTTCAGCCGTTCTCTGATATTGTCAGCCATAAAATAAATTAAGTTTTAATCTATCCAGATAAAGTTATGCCAGTGAATGTTAAGGAGTATGCAATAGTTAATGTGAGGTGATATGTACGGTTGGCTGTCCTGCTGTTTTAAGGTCAGTTTAATTGCTCAGTGATGCAAAGGTAGAAACCCATAACATCTAAAACCCATCTTTTCTCGGTCCGGATGCTGACTGAATATTATGATACAACTAAAAGAAATCTCACAATAACCAGTATTAGTAATTAGAGGAAATTCCAAACTGAATGTGCTCGTCAATCTTAAGCAAATGTTTTGGTTTTTTTTGTAGCTACCCAGTGTGGTAGTTTGGCCCCTTTAAGGGGAGGGGGGGGCAAGCTCCACAGATCACGTGACCACTTTGGTGCCAATTGCGCAGGAGCGTCCAAGCCCCAGCCAAAAGGGAATATGCACGGGGCGCTGGGAGCAGGACCCAGGCAGTGTGGACCAGGGAGTCCAAGTGTTAAGAACTGTTGTATAGTGTTCTGTGCCTGTTACTTAACTGCTGTTATCTTTCAACAATAAGCCTATTTGTTAACTGCTGGAAGCCTCCAGTGTATGTCTTGAGCACAGCTGACAGTTGTCGTGAATTAAGGGGACAGGAGGAAACATTTGAAAAAGTAGAGAAGCTCCAGCGAGAGTCGGAATCATTTAACCGGTGAGTGGAAATGCCTATCACTGGTACGTTAGACCAATTTGACCAAGGGGCTGAGGCTTGAAGTCAACACATCGAATGGCTCCGCTATTTTTTACCTTAAACGAGGTCACAGGCGAGGACAAGCAGAAGGTGATACATCTGACAGTTTGCAGGCCCCAAACATCGAATTTGATTAGAAGCATCGCGTCTCCAGAGGTGCCCGACTCAAAGACCTTTGACCTGATAGTGAAATTGGTTAAAGAACATTTCCACCAAGGCCCTCGATTATATTCCAACATTCTAAGTTTAACTCTGCAATGAGAATCAGACACGGTCCTCAGTACTGGCCCAGAACCCTCGGATTGGAAAATGTCGGGGTGTCAATGCAATCATAGAACCATAGAATCTCTACAGTGCAGAAGGAGGCCATTTGGTCCATCAAATCTACACTGACACTTGGAAAAAGTACCCTACCTAGGTCCAATCCCCGAACATTTCCCCGTAACCCAGTAACCCCACTAAGGGGAAATTTAGCATGGCCAATCCACCTAACCTGCACATCTTTGCACTGTGAGTGGAAACCAGAGCACACTGAGGAAACCCAGGCAGACATGGGGAGAATGTGCAAACTCCACACAGTCACCTGACGCCGGTATTGAAATTGGGTCCCTGACGCTGTGAGGCAGTAGTGCTAACCACTGACCCACCGTGCTGCCCTAAATTAAAATCACGGGACATGGAAATATTGAGAATGCTAATAATATCTGGCAGCAGTAAAGTCGCCATCATGCCAGATGACCATGGGCTCCTTTCCCCTTTGAGAGGGAGAGCTGCCTGGTTTAACTGAGGATCAACACACCTCAGACGAGGAGCAAGGCTGAGAAGGCAGACCTTCATGAATAACCTCAGCCGGTACAGGCCCACACTGCTGGCCTTGTTCTGCATCACAAACCAGCTGTCTAGCTGTGGTAGTCACCACTGATGTATTATACCTTGCTCCCACCCGGGGATGAAGAGGATTTCGACATGCTCCCGGAGTCACCGAAGACCAAGCTGACGCCTGAGTCGCCACCAGCACTGCGGCGCTCTCAGCGACAGATCAAGGCACCGGACCGCCTAAATTTGTAATATTCTCTGCGATTTTTAAAAGCACCTTGTCTGTATATAGTTCTCCAACCCCCCCCCCCCCCCCCCCCCCCTGCTGGACTCATTTTTAACAGGGGGTGAATGTGGTAGTCATCGCTGATGTATTATACTGTGTATATATGGGTTTTACGGTAAGACCCCTGTACTACAGGTACAGGGGTAGATCCCTGCCTGCTGGCTCCGCCCAGTAGGCAGAGTATAAATATTTGTGTTCTCCGAACAGCAGCCATTTCATCAGCTGCTGTAGGAGGCCACACATCTCTGTGTAATAAAGCCTCGATTACATTCTACTCTCGTCTCGTCGTAATTGATAGGGCATCACTAGCCTACTGGGCAAAACTGGTTCTCATTATTATCCGAGGTGGACTGCTATAATTATGGGGCGAACCATTCCAAGGGATCTGTCATGTTCAGGAGTTTGTCTGCTACCGATGCAACCGAAGGGGGCACATTCAAGCATGTTGCCGCGTGAGGAAAATCACGCGGATGCAAACAAAACAACAGCAGCATCAATCCACAGCACCACTGAACAGAGTGGAGCAGAGCTTTGGAGAAGAGAAAGGTTTCAGTTGAATGCAGTCCAAGTGAATAAGACAACCCCACTGAAATTTTCTTAAGGATAAATGGTAGACCCCTTAAAATGGAAGTCAACATCGGGGCTTCAGTGACTGTAGTGGGGTAGCAGTCTCTCCAATATCTTGTAAAATGTCTTTAAACTTTATGAGTACTACAGCCAACCTTTCAAAATACATTTGAAAAATTTTGAAGATCCTCAGAACAGCCTAACCCCAGTGACCAAAAGAGGGCAGGAGGCCAATCTGCCTCTGGTTGTCATGGAAGGACAGAGACCCAGTCTGTGGGAGGAGGTAGGTTACAGAAGATTAGGCTCAACTGGCTGGAAATCTTCAAAATATACAATGACATCCTTTGATATTTCCTAAGGAAGTTTGAAGATGTCTTCCACAAGGAATTTGACCGGATTAAGGGTGTCAAAATGAAGATATATGTCAATCCCGATTCAATGCCCAAGTTCCATGGAGCCAGACCAGTGCCATACGGATTACATCAGGAGATTGAAAGAGAGCTAAAGAGATTAGAAGAGTTGGGTATAATCAAGCCGATTCCGTTTCCAGAGTTGGTGGTGCTGATAGCCCCTGTCCTTAAACCAGATAAGGATATGTGGGGAGAATAAGCTGACCTTAAATCAAACTGCCCAGTTAATCGGTATTCGATTTCCCCTGATCGGCTGGACGGGACCCTCACCTATTCAAAACTGGACCTCATGCATGCCTAGCTCGATGAGGGGTCTGAGAGGTTTGCTACAATCAATTCCAACAAAGGCCTCTTCCAGTGTACCAGACTAGCCACTTTGCCAAGATGCCCCTGGACCAGGGGGTAATTGATGGCATGCATGTTCCCTTGATCGCACTATGGCATCAGCGAATGCCCTTCATTAACAGGAAAGGGTTCCACTCCCTGAATGTTCAACTCGTGTGCGACCACCACCTCCGGACCATGCACATGTGTGCACACTTCCCAGGGAGTGTGCATGACATCTACATCCTGGAACACTTGGGATCCCCAGCACCTTCGAGAACCATCCAGGATGATGAGTTGAGTCTTGGGGGATAAGGGGTACCCGCTGAGGTCCTGGCTGATGATGCCAGTATGGAGACCAGAGACTGGGGCGGAAACCCGATATAACAAGCTCCATATTACCAGTGGTGCTGTCATTAAGCAGTGTATCGAACTGCTCAATCTGCGGTTCTGATGCCTGGACCGTTCTGGTGATGCACTGCCGTACACCCTCCAAAGGGTCTCCCACTTAGTGGTGGTCTGCTTTGTCATCCACAGCCTGGCACGGCAGTGGGGCAACATGCTGGAGGAAGAGGATGAGGAGGAAGTACATGCGGCCTCGTCTGAGGAGGAGGAGGTGGACCAGGAGGCGATGGAGGACAAGCCTGCAAGTACCTGCAGGAGGTGCCGGAAGATGGGGGACAGCTAGCGGCGAAGGTCCAGCATGCCCGGAGGAACAGGGAGGCCCTCATCCTCACCTGATTCTCATAGGACAAGGCTGCATCTGTCAGCTTACCCCCACCCCCGCCCCCTCACCCCCATTCCCCTCCTTCCACCCTCCCAGGGTTTGTGCAAAATCAGGTTCAGTGAGATGGACCTGTGTCAGGGGGTCAGTATACAAGGCAGGAGAGTGATGATAACTCACTGTGAGGAAAGCTCTGGTGCCCCTCAGTTCATGCCAAAGTCTGACTCCTCTCTTTCTGCGAACAGCGCTCACGCCCATCCACTGAACAGGATCTGCATTTGGGGCATTTGATCTTGGACCATTGTGCCTGGGGTCAGGGTGGGGGGAGCAGAGGGCAACAGGGTGTGGGGTACAGTCAGGCCCACTGTGAAGATTAACGTGACAGAGGTTTCACATATATCAGGTGTTATAATAGTGAACATTGGCTATTTCCATTTCCCCTAGCTACGCATAGTGACTTCCCCACCCCCACCCCCCAGTGCCCACTTAGTGCTCCTCAATTTTCTTGATCTTACGTGCTCTACTGTTATGTCTAGTTGTGTCCCCTGGATGCACATCAGAGGTGGAGGCAGCTTGCTGTTTTCCACAACCTGTGACGTTTGATGCCCGAGGCAGACATCTTCTGGAGGGCCTGGAGCCGGAAGGCTGACTTACCGGTGTCACTGGCTTTCCCGTGCCATCCTGTTCTGCATGCTGCCATTGAGATATGCCAGTGCCAGGAGGGGGGAATTCGGAAGAACTGGAGACCGTCGTCGTCTCCTTGGTGACGAACCCCAGGTTGGCCTCCAGCGCTTCCTCCTCCCTAACAGTGCCCATAGGGCACTGGGGCACTCCATGGGATGGAGGGCCAGCTGGAGTGAGCTCCAGAGGCCTCTGGGTCATTGGGATCTGCCAGTCCTGACACCTCCCCGTTATCTGCACCATGGTGTCAACGCCCTCAGCGACGCTCCTCAGTGACTGGGCCACGCTCTGTAGTGCCTCAGCAATGACATGTCCCTCAGCAACTGGGACATAATGTTGAAACCCTCAGCCATGGTCGTCACAGACTGAGCCATGCCTTGGGCACCATCACTCAAGATACTGATATTCCACTGCAGTCATCACACTAGCAGGGTTGGTCTCGGTGCCACGCATTGACATCTCCTGTGCCTGTAACCTTTAGGACTCCTCCTGTCGGCTATGCACTGACTGGAATGTCGCTGACATCTGCTCCTGAATCTGTTCTGCATCAGCATTGAAATAACCTTGTCCAGATCTGCATGCTGACTCCCTTGGATGTTCCTGCCTCTACCTGATGTTCACCAGATTGTGTCCCAGAAGCCTGTTCACTAATGCCACCTGGATAGTTGACTCCTCGGAGCTCTCCTCCAAGGTGGTCTCTTGGAGGGCAGGGGGGACAATTCCAGATGGCCCAGCCTCATCAGATGGAGATCCTGTGGGGGAATGGAAATGTGGTCAGCGGGGGGGGGGGGGGGGGAAGGGGGGGGGAAGGACCCTTTTTTCTGACATGAAAAACTTACTTGAGACAGATCATCTGGGTGAATAAGCAGTGGATCCTCACTGCTGCTGCGCAGGCTAACCTTGTCAATGACTGCTCTCTGCTCGGACACCCCTGAGATTTCCAGGGCCCGTTCCACACAGGGGGTAAGGACTCAGATCTCTGGTGCTCCTGATTCTGCTTCTGTCAAGGCCAATGAGGCCAATTTGCCTGTCATTGAGGCAGTGCCTCCTAAGGTGACACCGACTGTGGACAATTCGATTGCCCAGAAGGGTGCTGAGCCTGTGGTGGGGCTACGGAGGTCCTGGGGGTCTCCGGACTGATTGACATTTTGATCGACTCTCTTTCCTCTGTTGTCTCTTCAAAAGTTTCTAACCTCTCCATATATGTTTTTGGGGTAGTTGTAATATGGGACTTAATGGGGGGAGGGATGTGGTACAGTGGCCCCTTTAAGGGAGTGGTCTCCGTGGACCACGTGACCATCTCAGAGCCAATAACCCAGGAGCGCGCGATTTCCGGTCAATAGTGAGTTTGCGTGGGGCCTTGGGACCAGGATCCCGGGCAGTGTGGACTAAGGAGCTGAAGTGATCAGACCTTTTCATAGAATCATAGAATCTACAGCATGGAGACAAGCTCTTCAGCCCAAACTTGTCCATGTTAACCCAAAAGCCCATCTAAGCTAACCCCATTTGCCTGTAGAAACATAGAATCTAAATCTAGAATATTTTGTATAGTGCTCTGTGCCTGTTATCTAACTGCCTTCCCCTTTCATCAATAAACCCCTTTGTTAAGTTCCTGGCAGCCTCTAGTGTATGTCTCGAGTCACACCAATTAGGATTTAGGAAATTACCTTTTGAGGTAATTATTGGTAAATTACGGTCCAATATCTCGCTTTTTAAGTACTGATCTTACACATTGGCTGGGAATTTCTGGTCACCCCCACCACCGGCTAGTTTTCCAGTGGCATCTTCCAGTCCCTCCAATGTCCATAGGCTTTACATGGTTCGAACTCCCATCCGTTGGGGAACCCAACACGGGGGAGCTCAATTCAGTGGATCTGCTTTAGCAATGGAGGGATGCTTTTCTAATTGGAGGGCTGTGACCAGTGGTGTTCCACAGGGATCAGTGTTGGGACCTTTGCTGTTTGTAGTATATATAAATGATTTGGAGGAAAATGTAACTGGTCTGATTAGTAAGTTTGCAGACGACACAAAGGTTGGTGGAATTGCGGATAGCGATGAGGACTGTCAGAGGATACAGCAGGATTTAGATTGTCTGGAGACTTGGGCGGAGAGATGGCAGATGGAGTTTAATCCGGACAAATGTGAGGTAATGCATTTTGGAAGGGCTAATGCAGGTAGGGAATATACAGTGAATGGTAGAACCCTCAAGAGTATTGAAAGTCAAAGAGATCTAGGAGTACAGGTCCACAGGTCATTGAAAGGGGCAACACAGGTGGAGAAGGTAGTCAAGAAGGCATACGGCATGCTTGCCTTCATTGGTCGGGGCATTGAGTATAAGAATTGGCAAGTCATGTTGCAGCTGTATAGAACCTTAGTTAGGCCACACTTGGAGTATAGTGTTCAATTCTGGTCGCCACACTACCAGAAGGATGTGGAGGCTTTCGAGAGGGTGCAGAAGAGATTTACCAGAATGTTGCCTGGTATGGAGGGCATAAGCTATGAGGAGCGATTGAATAAACTCGGTTTGTTCTCACTGGAACGAAGGAGGTTGAGGGGCGACCTGATAGAGGTATACAAAATTATGAGGGGCATAGACAGAGTGGATAGTCAGAGGCTTTTCCCCAGGGTAGAGGGGTCAATTACTAGGGGGCATAGGTTTAAGGTGAGAGGGGCAAGGTTTAGAGTAGATGTACGAGGCAAGTTTTTTACGCAGAGGGTAGTGGGTGCCTGGAACTCACTACCGGAGGAGGTAGTGGAAGCAGGGACGATAGGGACATTTAAGGGGCATCTTGACAAATATATGAATAGGATGGGAATAGAAGGATACGGACCCAGGAAGTGTAGAAGATTGTAGTTTAGTCGGGCAGTATGGTCGGCACGGGCTTGGAGGGCCGAAGGGCCTGTTCCTGTGCTGTACATTTCTTTGTTCTTTGTTGCTGGTGGGAAGGGCCAGAAACTCCTGTCCTCATTGATTTGAAATGTAATTTATGGAAATTAAGAATTCATCTCTCTAATTTAGAGATTGACTGCTAATTTTACAGCAATATGTTTGGGAGAGCAGTAAATAAGCATGCCTCACGTTAGACTTTAAGGGATCTATTCATTTAGCACACTGGGCTAAACAGCTGGCTTTTAAAGCAGACCAAGGCAGGCCAGCAGCACGGTTCAATTCCCGTACCAGCCTCCCCGGACAGGCGCCGGAATGTGGCGACTAGTTGCTTTTCACAGTAACTTCATTTGAAGCCTACTTGTGACAATAAGTGATTTTCATTTAATTTAAATTCATTTAATTCTTCCAATGAAACTGGACAACAGGCTATAAGTGTGTAGACTGCAGGACCAGAATATCCACATCCTCCGCAGGAAGGGCAGAGCCCTGGGCATCTGGAAGCATGAGGAAAAGGACTAGTGGCAAGAAAGACATGGAAGCCATACTACCAACATAAGATTGATTGTCAAAGTTGGAACTATCTATAGACCCATGGCTGCAGGAGATTGCTACTGTCCAGATAGTTGGTTACAGAGGTCTGTGGCAACATTGCGGAAGATTTCCCACCTCGTAGCATCAGACACCATGCCCAAAGAGTAGCCATTGAAGTACTGTGGCCTTGAACTTCTTTGCTGCTGGGACATTTAAAAATCTACTGGAGAACGTTGGGTTGATCTTGCAAACAGTTGCATACTATTGCATCCCCTGGCTCATTAGTGCCTATTTGCCAGAACTGGCCAACATATTCAGATGCAGATAGATGGGGGCTGACAGAGGTAAGTGGGTTCAGTCTCCATCACTGGAATCCCCCAGGTGCAGAGAATCATTGACTGCACCCATGTAATCTTTAAGGCACCAAGTGACTGGGCAGTGTGATTCATTAACAGGAATGATTTTCAGTCCTTCAACAATGAGCTGTTCTGCGCCTCAGCAAGAGATTCCTACACTTGCTTTTTTGGCAGCTGCCATGAATCCTTCATCTTGCACAAATCCAAACAACCGCAACTCTTCTCTCCAATCTCACACTAAGTTGTTGGATTTTAGTTTGTTACTCTCACCCCTTTATGAGAACCTGAGACAGAGAAACAGAAGCATTACAATTAAAACCATCTCTTCACCAGGACCACTGTCGAGCAGGCCATCAGACTTCTGAAGATGTAGTTCCGGTGCCTGGGTCATTCAGGTTACACCCTGCAGCACACTCCTGCAAGGATCCTGCACATTGAGATGGTGAAATGAAAATGAAAATCGCTTATTGTCACAAGTAGGCTTCAATGAAGTTACTATGAAAAGCCCCTAGTCGCCACATTCCGGCACCTGTTCGGGGAGGCTGTTACGGGTTGCTGGACTCTCTACAACATGTCCTCTCAGAAAGGAGTGGACCTTGAAAATGATGTGATCCTTGAACTACACCACTCAATAGCGGAAGAGGAGAAGCAATGGTTGAAGGAAGAGGAGGAAGAAGAGTACAGAGGTGTTCCAACTGCACAAGGAAGTGAACGGGCCAGGCTCAGGAGTCGAGGATCTTGTTAGGATGCTGTCAATGTCAAGGAATATCTGATCCAGGCAGATTTTTGGCTCAGCTTCTCGAATTAGGAGGGATGACATGGTCTGGAACTCACTTTGGAAATGTTCTCACAGGAAACTCATTGGATATGCAACCTGGAATAGATTCATTCTTAACATCAATGAAGGACATAGAACTAAACAGGGGTTTCACTGTACATGTCCAGTGACCTTCGCTCCCCTTCACCACTTTCATTTGTTTGGAAAACAAAGGTAGTTTTAAGAGATTAAAACAAGGTATATTAGAACATTAGAAATGAGGTACAGTTTTAAGTGGGTTTAATGTAACATTTCTATAAGGGTAAAAGGTAAGGTAAAGGCTATAGTTAGATTTTTGCTGGACAAAGGTGTTTGCATGTCTGAGGGTGGTTAAGTACCAATTGTGGTCCTATTGTACTTTGAGAGGGTTACGGCATAAAGAATAAATAAAAGGCGCAAGCATGTGAGTATTGCTTAGCAACTGGCGCCTTGTGGGGTAGTGAAGCTTTTAAGCTTTAGTTCAGCTAATTTGATTGCAGTTGCAGATAGGTAGTGAGAGAGAAGGAAGCTCTCCGAGCTCTGCTTGAAGCATTTAGCATTTGGTTCAGAAGGCAAGAGAGAGCATCTCTTTCAGCTTTGCTAGAGTTAAGAAAACGAGTGCAGGGCAGCACAGTGGTGCAGTGGTTAGCATTGCTGCCTCACGGCGCCGAGGTCCCAGGTTCGATCCCGGCTCTGGGTTACTGTCTGTGTTGAGATTTCACATTCTCCCCGTGTGTGCGTGGGTTCTGCCCCCACAACCCAAACATGTGCAGGGTTGGTGAATTGGCCATGCTAAATTGCCCCTTAATTGGAAAAAATGAATTGGGTATTCTAAATTTATAAAATGAAAAATAAAGAAAATAAGTGCAGGGATCTGAAGAGAATCTTTGTGTAATTGTTAAGCTAAGGAGTGGTGTATCATAATCCAATTTTTTCATGTTCAATGATTTTTTTTTGTTGGAACAAATTATTGGTCATGTGACTCTGTTCCTCTACATTGTATTAAAAAAAGTAAAAGTTACCATCATTTGAGCCAGGATTCTATTCTGGGAGCTTCCCATCCAGTTATGACATCAACTGGAATCGTAACACATTGAACATCGGAAGCTCTTATGTCCGGTGTTATGTTCAATATTTTCAATGTGAAAAATGAGAGTAAAAATGCTCCATTGCAGGTGTAATAAATCTCAGTGATTCATCAGCTTTTGGGCACTTCCGTGCAGTACTTCCCTTGCGACTTTGGAGAAGGTGGAGGCAGCCTGTTCATCTGCTCACAGCTGAGCTCTGCATGGTGATTGTCCTCATTGTATAAGTGCCAGTTGGAGCCCTCTAGAGATTGCTGCACAAACATTAATGCAGGAGCAGCCTCTGTCACCGGGCCCTATTGTACAGTCAGAAAGGCCAAGGAGGTAATTCATAATGATGGTGCATTGTGAGGGGTGGCATCGGTCATCCTGCTTGGTAACTGTCTCAGCCCTAGGGTATAACGGTGATGGCTACCCATTGGACCTCAACTGGCAACCCCTCCAAACCTCTTTGATTGGTCAAAGCTACATGGTGTAGCATGCATTCTGTGAATATCAGTGCGACTCCAACTATGAGATCTGCTACCATGGAATGTCACACTCGTTTGGATTGTGCCATCTTCACACATCCACTGTAGCTCATCTGCAACTGTTTGTGGTGCTTAACATCCAACTACCCTGATGTTCATCGCTCTTTCTGTTGCCCTCCACTTTGCCCTCTGGGAGAGATCAGCTTTGACCACATGGTCATAATATGTTTCATTTTGTTACTTTTATGAGTTATTTTTGCTCTTGCAATTCCAAGCAACCTTCATTTGTCTTATAGTATGATATGATTATTTTTAGCATGCGCCTCAGCATCCACATTTCCAATGCATCCATTTTTTTCTACAGATCTTTCTTTATTGTCCGAATTTCAGAAAAGTTGATAGTATGTGACATATTTACAAGCTTGAGTTTTTTGTTGTTAACACATCCTTTATCTTCACAAAATTACTTGTGGCTATCTCTACCCTTCCCCTGACGTTGGCATGGCACCTGCCATCTTCTGTTATCATTTGTCCAAAGCCACACTTACTTATTTGATCTCGTGTGACACCATCCACTTCAATCTTCACTCTAGTTTCTTCTAATGTATTCCTTCTGACCGCCATTGTTGTTGTCTTTTTGGTGTTTATACTCAATCCATATTCTAAGCTTCGATGTTTTACTTGATCCCTGATATATCCTAGTACATCATCTATTTCTGTAAGTAGTGCTGTGTCATCAGCGTACCGCAATTTTGTTATGTTCTTGCCTCCAATTTTTACCTCTGACTATTTGTCCTGAGGTTGAATAATTTTGACGATGGTACACAACCTTGTCATACTCCTCTCATCTCATGAAACATAGCTGATCGTCCATCTTTGAGCCTGCTACCCGTTATTGGGTCCCAATGTAGAGTCTACATAAATCTCACATCTTTAATGTCACTTTCAACACCTTCTATATTAGCGCATGGTGCTAAATACAATCAAACACTTCTTCAAAATCTATGAAGCATATATAAATATCCTTCTTTACTTCTAGGTATTTATCAAAGATTGTTCTTAGATCCCTTGGGCGGGATTCTCTCAGCCCGGGGCAGGACCGGAGAATCCCCACAACCCGCATGAATTGCTCCACGCCACCCCGACGCCGGCACGCAATTCTCTGCAGAGTGGCGAATTGGCGCCATTGGTGCCAGTGTGGTTGGTGCGGTGCTGGTCGGGGGCCGCTCTACGCGGCCGGCCCGCCGATTCTCGGCCTGGGTTGGGCCGAGCGGCCGTCGTAAAAACGGCGAGTCCCGCCGGTGCCATCCACACCTGCTCTCAGCTGGCGGGACCTCTGCGTGGAAGGTTCGGGAGGTGGCCTGTGGGGGGGGGGGGGGGGGGGGGGGGAAGGGGGATCCGACCCGGGGGGGGGGGGGCGCCTCCAATGTGGCCTGGCCCACGATTGGGGCCCACCAATCGACGGGCCGGCCTCTCTGGCTGGGGGCCTTGTTTCTTCCGCGCCGGCACCTGTAGTCCTGCGCCATGTTGCGTCGGGGCCGGCGCGTTGAAGGAAACCACTGCGCATGTGTGCATTGGCGCCGGTGCCACTGCATATGCACGGAACCAGCGGTGCCCAGTTCACGCCGGGATCAGCAGCTGGAGCGGTGTGAACCGCTCCAGTGCTGTGCTGGCCCCTTTTATGGGCCAGAATTAGTCATCGGGTCGTCCCGTTCATGCGTCGTAAAATGCGACGGCGTGAACACTCTCTTTTATTCCGACTCTAGGTCTAAATCCAAGCTATGCTTCACCAATTTCTGTTTTGTCTGTATAATTCTTTTTTTAAATTATGATTTTCAAGATCAATTTAATGAGATGACTCATTAAGCTTACAGTTCTAAAGTTATTGCACTCCATTGCTTTAAGTTTCACAAGTAACTTAATGAATATTGAATGTCAAGTCACTTGGAATGCACGCTTTGAGATATATTTGATCACAAATTTCTGTTTATCACTTCTACTTCCATTTCTCCCATTTCTGTTGATACTTTCATCTATGCCTGGGGTTTCTCTTGTACTCAAGAATTTCAAAGTATTCTTTACCTCTGATATCATATTGTTTAGACAATCATTTGCCTCTATATCTTGAGGGATCCCATGATTTGGATCATTGTGCCATTTATTATGTCCATCATTTTCCTGCTGCATCCCTTTCAAACAATATTTTGCCATTGTTGTCTTTTTATCTGTTGTTACCTATCTGTCAAAGATTTCACCTTCCAGCACAATACTTTCATTTTGTGATTTCTTTCCAGTTCCAATACTTCATCATACAATGCATTATACCATTCCTCTTTAGCCTCAAGTGTATATTCCAGCACAAGATCATTGTGAGCAGGAAATTGAGGCCTTCTGTAGTGACACCCTGAAGTACTATGATCAAGTCAAATCAACTGATGTGGTAAATGTAATAGATGACTCAAAAGTCGATAAAGGAACATCAGGAATGCACATTGGTCATTATGATCTTGGATTGAGAAATGAAAGAGGAGAAAGTCTGATACAATCCTTCTGACGCCCACAACTTAATTTACAATTCGACATTTCCTGAGTGATCTTCAGTCGTTCCTTTAAGAACTGCTGGTTAGCCTGCTTAATGCCAATTAAGTACCAGTGGGCAAGTCCAATTTGCTGGTGCCAATTTATTTGTGGCCAGCACCCAGGGCACCCATTGCATGGCCCAAAACATAAATGACAGAGGTCTGGACATTTCCTGGAATAGGACATGGTGTACTTTGCTGCTATTACAATCACACCACCAGCTGGCATGATATTGCACCGAATATTGATGTCAAGTTGGGCAATTATAGAATGTGAACTTGGAGACTGTGCTCAGGATAACTCAGTTGGATGAAACATTGAAAGGCACTGAATCATAGGGGTTTCAAACACATTAGAGCTCTAATTTTTTTTAATGCATTACCATCTACAATACACAATTTACTGAATGCCTATATAATTCTTGATAATATTCCACAAAATGTGCAATCTGTCAACTTTATAATAATAATCTTTATTCTCACATAATCCTTATTCTCACATGTAGACTTACATTAACACTGCAATGAGGTTTCTGTGAAAATCCCCTAGTCTCCACATTCCGGTACCTGTTCGGGTACACAGAGCGAGAATACAGAATGTCCAATTCACCGAACAAGCACATCTTTCGGTACTTGTGGGAGGAAACCGGAGCACCCGGAGGAAACCCACACAGACACGGGGAGAATGTGCAGACTCCACACAGACAGTGACCCAAGCCGGGAATCAAACCTGGGACCTGGTGCTGTGAAACCACAGTTCCACCCATTGTGCTACCGTGCTGCCCTATTTTGTGAGAACGGAGATATTCCTTTCAAATCCAATATTTAAAGGGTTCTAAAACCCTAGCTTATATATGAATACCGAATACAAGTGTCTTCTTGTGTTATACTGGAAGATCATAAAAGGAATCAAGTCATGTGGCATGAAGCTGCGAAGGTCCAGTAACCAGTTATATCCATTATCTTGGAGAGTTGGTGCTTGCTCAACATAATGAACAGTACAAATGGGAATGCAAACCTCTCGCTTGTTTGTGTACTTAATGGTCTCTGGCACATTACAATAACATTTCCGTTCAGAAAATATGATAGGGAGGTCTCACTTTTGAAACAGTCTGAGAATTCTTTATTTAAAATATCAATGTGGACCTTGCGTTCTTCTCACTGACTTAGACAATCAATGTTGACTGGTGATTTTTTTCTGAAATGGGCTCTTAAAATCGCCAATGTGGCAGATAGTAAAAATGCACTAATTATGAGCCAGAAATGTGCCACCAGACATACTGGTGACGGCGAGAATAAGACAGCCAGGGGTTGGCACAGGCCATTATTTGCACAATAGCAGGGAGAGTCAAGGTGTGAACATATCATCAGAAGGAAAGTACTTCTAATAGTGCATACGTCCCTCACGACTGTGATACGTCAGACAAATTATATAATCAGGGCTCCAGAATTCAATCTAAATCCACAATGCTTGGACTTGAGAATGCTAGTGTCTGACCTAAGACATGTTGGTTCTGTTATCCATGAAGCAGCCAGCAGACCTTAGGCACTTTTTACCCATAAATGTATCCCAGTGGGCCTTGACAATGCCTGACAGACATTAATCCAACAGACTATAATATTGTTTTGCTTCAGAAAGATTCTGTTAACATATATTTGTAAAGTTTCCTCGGCTTGTATTGGTTTTAGAAAATACATCAATTCGAGGTGCCAGTGGAGTCAAATATCTTTCTTGTCCTCCTTTACAAATAATCTTTAAATTGCAAAATCAAAACATTGCAAGCACTGGAAATCTGAAAGCGAAACCGAAAATGTGGGGAAACCTTCTTTAAAAAGACACGAGGAGTCCACACCGAGTAAAAATAGGAAATGTAGTTTTAATTTACACACAATATGTACACTGCTCAGTAGATCCCTACCACGTTCCTGTTCTGGTAGGTGCCTTACTGGCCAACCTTATAGACAGAGGTCAATTGAGTTACCTTGCCCCAAGCGGGGGAATTCGTACTCCACAAGAACAACAGAGAAGATATTCATTCCCATCCCGTAGGCCCCGTTTGGGCTATTGCACCTTCAGCATTGTTGAAGAGGAGTGATGACAACATTTCAGATATTGCCTTCATTAGGATTCTTCCTGGACTTTCCAGTCTTCGAGGGACGGTGCGGCATTATGCAGGAGAAATTGGTTTCCATTCTGCTTATATTATTGGGTGAAATTAACTTGGGGGGGAGATCAATTTTTAGGGGTAACATCTTGCGTTTGACCTCTTCCAAAAGGCGCCAATTGCCGAATTAATAGTCAACAAGCTCCAAGTATCCAGCTTAGGTGTTCACGCAAACTAAATAAAAGGAAATGTTGTCAATAGAAAATGTTCCTACATCCTGAGTTTGATCCTTGGGCATCTTCATTCTCCCGCAAGTAAATGCTGGTAGTCTCACTCAAGCAATTCCCCCCAAACCCCAGCACCTACAAGGCTTGTGTCTGCTATGTATGCCAGTACTCAGTAATTTGAAGCCTTCAGTGAATTTGTTAAGCACAATCCTAACCACTTAATGGATAAGATTGTGACTGGCAAAGCCAATCATTTCCATATCACTATCATTCACAGATTCTTACCAGTCATAAATCAGAGAAACCAGAACCTTACAAAACCCTAATTGGGCTGTGTATTAGAGATGATCAGTCATTAGTTCTTGATCAGTTGTTCTCAAAGAGAAGGGATGGTCATAAATAGTCCAGGACTGCTAATGGCCTGAATTCATTGAGGGTTTTTCAGAATGATTGTTGATATGGCAGGAGAGCCACAGAAGCTCACATGGTAGAGGAGAGACACACAGTGGTGACATGACTCAGATAAAGACATTTTACAAGTTTAGTGAGAAGGTAGCTGGCAGTGGCTCGAAGTATGTTGAAGAAGACTGACAATTGTTCAGTATTTTCTGTTAAGTTGAGGTAACTAAGATGATAAAAGGTATGGACAAAGTAGACGTTGAGTGGATGCATCCTCTTGTGGGGCAGTCTAGAACGAGAGTTCACAGTTTTAGAAGAAGGGATAGCAGATTTAAAACAAAGATGAGAAGAAATTATTTCTCTCAAAGGATCCTGAATCTGTGGAATTCACTACCCCAGAGTGCAGTGGATGCTGGGATATTGAGTACATTTAAGGAGCAGATAGACAAGTTTTTAATTCATAATTGGTTGAAGGGTTATGGAGAACGGGAGGAAAGTGGAGTTGAGGCCAAGAGATCAGCCATGATTGTATTGAATGGCGCAGTGGGCTCGAGCATCTGAATTGCACACTACTGCTATATCAAAAATTCCAGAAACCATTCATTCTTGGACAACACATCTGTTTGTAAACCAATGGCTGGTCTGACGAACTAGTGTTGTACACGTTGAATATTTCCATGCTAAGGAAGTCATTGTTTCAGTGAAAAATAGTTAAATAAGCAAATTTCAGGAATTAGCAGTTAATAAACCCTGGCCGGAATTCTCTGTTTGGGAGACTGTTCTCCCGCCGGAGGTGAATTGGAACTGATTTGTGCTTCCACTCAGGAAGCAATTCAGAATCCCTCACCATGCAAGTTTATGCATGGCGAGGAATGCGAGGGATTCCCAATGGAATCCGTTATCGGACCGTCATTTTGGGTCGGCGGCCTGATAGCGAGATCCCGTGGCCAGCCAGCCCCCCCCACCTGCGTCGCAAAACAGCCTCCCACCGCCCTCTGCCCTCCCGTATCGTGATTCAGCCCCCCACCCATGGATTTACTGGATCCCCCCACAGGTACGGGGGTGACCCGAATCACTCGCACCCCAAGACCCCCGGATAGGGACCCCCCCCCAGACATCCCCTAGGTAGGGTAACCCCCCCACAGAGATGCACCGAATAAGGAGACCCACTGTTGTACACATTGCGGTCACAACACAGAGTTACCCATCCATGAAGGCAGATGAATGAAGCAAGACTGTGTTTGTGGAATCACAGTCAATCACAGAAATGAATGAATGGTTTGTAGCTATGGGATCTGAGGTGTTTAAACACAGGTCAATACTTTTCTCTTTCCAGGAATGGACATGTGTGCTTCCTCTCTCTGAACCAGCAGGCGTACACCCAGGTAAGTGTAACAACAGTAGATTTTTTCACTGCCCCTGTCTGGACTGCTCTCTAGCTTCCAGACAGGAGTCTCATTTCTGGGGGGTCTGTGGGAGGGGTTCTTTTAGTTGGGGTGTCTCTTTAGTTAGAGGGTCTCTGGGGGTGGTCCCTTTAGTAAGAGGGTCTCTAAGCGGTCCCTTTCATTAGGGAGTCTCTGTGGGGGAGCTGAGGATCCTGATTCCATTCAAGGGGCGAGCAATGAAGCTCGCAGCAGAGGAGAAATAGCACGCCTGTGTGGAGAGCAAGCTGGGCCTGAGAGAGGAAAGTGAGGAGCCTCTGCACTTACATTTGTCTGCCCTAACTCACATGAGGTCTGTCTTCCCAGACCTGTGCTTTCCCAGACCTTTGCCCATACACTAATACCATGTCTCTTCCCTTGCAGGCAAATCACCGGAACAATTTGTCCCCTCCACCACCAGAGTTCCTGTGCCAAGCCAGGGGCAGAGCTCTGAAGAATTATCGACGAAGGACACTAAAGCTGTGTCACAGCTGTGAACTGCACCCTCCACCAGCGCAGAGACTCACACTTCGAAGGGAAGTCAATGTATGTGGTGTATTTGGATTTGCAGAAAGCTTTTGACAAAGTCCCACATAAAAGATTAGTCTGTAAAATTAAAGCGCATGGGATTGGGGGTAGTGTACTGAGATGGATAGAAAACTGGTTGGCAGACAGGAAACAAAGGGTAGGAATTAACGAGTCTTTTTCAAATTGGCAGGCAGTGACTAGTGGGGTACCGCAGGAATTGGTGCTAGGACCCCGGCTACTCACAATGTATATTAATGATTTAGATGAGGGAACAAAATGTCGCATCTCCAAATTTGCAGATGACACCAAGTTGGGTTGGAGGGTGATCTGTGAGGAGGATGCAGAGATCCTTCAGTTTGATTTGGTTAAGTTGAGTGAGTGGGCAAATGAATGGCAGACGCAGTATAATTTGGATAAATGCGAGGTTATCCACTTTGGTAGCAAAAACAAGAAAACAAACTATTATCTGAATGGCCATAAATTAGGAGTGTGCAATGAGACCCGGGTGTCCTCGTACACCAGTCACTGAAGGTAAGCATGCAGGTGCAGGAGGCGGTAAAAATGGCAAATGGTATGCTGGCCTTCATTGCGAGAGGATTTGAGTACAGGAGCAAGGATGTTTTGCTGCAATTGTACAAGGCCTTGGTGAGGCCACACCTGGAATATTGTGTTCAGCTTTGGTCTCCTTCTCTAAGGAAGGATGTTTTAGTTATAGAGGGAGTGTAGCGAAGGTTTACAAGACTGATTCCTGGGATGGCAGTATTGAAATACGAGGAAAGATTGAATCGGTTAGGATTTCACTCGCTGGAGTTCAGAAGAATGAGGGGGATCTCATAGAAACCTATAAAATTCCAACAGGGCTGGACAGGGTAGATGCAGGAAGAATGTTCCTGATGGTGGATGTGTCCCGAACCAGGGTCACAGTCTGAGGATACGGGGTAGACCATTTAGGACAGAGATGAGGAGAACTTTCTTCACTCAGAGAGTGGTGAAGGAAATAAAGGATATGGGGGAAAGAGGGATTAGACTATTGAGTTGGATGATCATATTGAATGACGGAGCAGGCTTGAAGGGCCGAATGACCTCCTCCTGCTCTATTTGTTCTATATTTCTATGTTTCTGTGAACTTTAGTAATTACCGATAAGTAAATTAATAGTCATAATGCAGTTTGATCCTTGAGAAACTAGGATAATCGATTACACGAGAACCATGGAAATTTATGCTTTTTTGGACCAATGGTCATGGGGTTGACTTTTACTCAAGATCTATTTTTACACAAAAATATACTGTGCTTTGCTGTATTGATTGTTTCATGACAAGGGCATAGTTGGCAGCTATATATTAAAGGGCTCAACCAGTTCAGTCAGTGGTGATCCTATCCAGCCACAGAATTCAAATGTCGGGCGAGATTCTCCGACCCCCCCGCCGGGTCAGAGAATCGCCGGGGGCTGGCGTGAATCCCGCCCCCACCCGTTGCCGAATTCTCCAGCACTGGAGATTCGGCGGGGGCGGGAATCGCGCCGCGCCGCTTGGCGCCCCCCCCCCCCCCCCGCGATTCTCCAGCCCGGACGAAGTCCCGCTGCTAGGATGCCTGTCCCGCCGGCGTGGATTAAACCACCTCTCTTACCGGCGGGACAAGGCGGCGCGGGCGGGCTCCGGGGTCCTGGGGGGGGAGCGCGGGGCGATCTGGCCCCGGGGGGGGGGTGCCCCCACGGTGGCCTGGCCCGCAATCGGGGCCCACGGATCCGCGGGCGGGCCTGTGCCGTGGGGGCACTCTTTTCCTTCCGCCTTTGCCACGGTCTCCACCATGGCGGAGGCGGAAGAGACTCCCTCCACAGCGCATGCGCGGGGATACCGTGAGCGGCCGCAAACGCTCCCGTGCATGCGCCGCCTGGCAATGTCATTTCCGCGCCAGCTGGAGGAGCCTTTTCCGCCTGCTGGTGGGGGGAAATCAGTCCGGCGCCGGCCTAGCCCCTCAAGGTTAGGGCTTGGCCCCCCAAGATGCGGAGGATTTAGCACCTTTGGGGCGGCACAATGCCCGACTGATTTGCGCCGTTTTTGGCGCCGGTCGGCGGACATCGCGCTGATACCGGAGAATTTCGCCCGTTTTCTCTTTTAAGCCACAAAATAAATTTAAATCGTATTGTTTTTGCTCAAAGCTTCTGTAACCAAAACTGAAAAAAAGATGGGGCTGTAAGGTAGAATATTAAAGTGTATAGCTGTGGTTAGAATTAGAATTGAAAATTAATAGTGAATACAATGAACATCGTCTTGCGAATGTGCTTCATGCAAAGCAACTGAAGTAAATGCACACTTTTGTATTATATAATATCTACCGCTTTGTCCTCTTGAGATAATGCTGTTTGGAACAGCTGGTTATTAGATTCTGTTGCTACAAACGATTGCCTGGCCTCAATGAAACTTTCTGTTGGAAAATAAAAGTTGTAATTTTATCAAATGGTGGATTCTTCTATGTAACTGTGTGTGAGAAGCAGACCCCTCAATGTACTAAAAACAGGTGGTGAACAGCTTTAGAAACACTTAAGAAGTGAAAATTACTTAGCAGCATCTTATCCCACTGCAGCAATACCCTCACTATTTAACTTCACATTTCACAGTGAGAAGCAAAGTTAGAAGCGTGGGAAAAGGTCAATCAATGCTGAATCATAAAATTATTCCCCTTTAATGCACAATTAGCATATATTTCAGACACAAAGAGCAAATAAACATCTTTGTGTTTTGATCAGAGAATAATGAACAGATTTTCCTTCCTATCATTAAAAATGTTTCAGAAACATGGGGCAGAATTATTTTGCGGCCTGTCCCAGCTGGGCGGGGATGGAAAATGTGGCAAGCATTCAAAAGTCTATTGACTTTGGCAGGACTGGAAAATCCTGCCAGTGGGAGAGACTGTAAAATTCTTCCCATAGGGGCTAGATGCTGGGAAATTTCCCGCATCCCAGCGCAAAAGTCAAAGGTGAGGCCACCTCCACTTGACTGGTTTGTCCCATTGTCAATTAATAGTTGTCTAAACCATTCATCGGCTTGAGGTTGGCCTTCTGCATCCATTTGGATAGCAAATCATGCCTCCGAGTGTTGCTGGCCAATCTAATGGCTGATCTTAGCATTGCCAATGTGGGCGGTGACCAATACTGAAACTGAAGCCAGTCCCAAAGGAGACATGCTACAATGGAGTCCGGCTTTTAAACAAATTGTCAGGGTGCAAATATTTGCACCTCAGCCACAATTTGGAGTTTGACTGATGTTAGTCCAGCAGAGGCGCAGTCTCTTATGTTCGCTGGTAAGGATCCAATGTAAATCTTTGGGAACATAAGGATTTACAGAATCAGAATCGGGATATGGGAGGGAAAGCAGGAGCTGCGCTGAATTGGAGGGTTCATGAGGGAGACAGAAAGTGGGAGAGGTGGTAGGAGGAAAGCGATGAGGTGGAAGAGGAATCAAGCAGCCGGTTTCAGGGGAGAAGTGATGAGTAGGGAGCATCTGCAAGTCGGAAGAGGTGGACTGCAAGTGGTGGGAAACGGCAAGCAGGAATTAAATTATAGAATCTCCACAGTGCAGGAGGAAGCCATTTGGTCCATCAATTCTGCACCAACGCTTCAAAAGAACACCTGACCTTGACCCACTCCTCCATGTATCACTGTAACTCCACCTAACCTACACATCTTGTTGGAAAACGAAAGGACAATTTAGCATGGCCAATCCACTTAACCTGCACATCTTTGGACTGTGAGACGAAACTAAGGCTCCTGGAGGAAACCCATGCAAACACAGGGAGAACGTGCAAACTCCATACACACAGTCACCCAAGGCTGCAATCGAGCCGGGGTCCCTGGCGCTGTAAGGCAGCAGTGCTAACCACCATGCCACTGCCACCTTTTTACTATTAAAATTATTAGGAATTGCTGAGTTATTAAGATTTGATAATTTTAAACATAAAGAGTAAAAATGCATCAATGTGAAGAACATAGTTTGTTTCCTAAGACAAGAAAATGGATAATTTTGTTTTCTGCTGCAAAGGAATGGATACATGTACGATTTTGAAAAGGCTACTGGAATTTTTACAGTGTTAATTTTCTTCATATTTGATTTAGTATCAAAGTAACACCTTAAACAATGCATATTGTTGATTTTTGCTTGTGTTAATATTCTTTCTACCATATCCTTGGTCACTCTCAGAGTAAATAATAAAATATATTTTACCTACAGGTTATTTGTTTCTACTGGTGACATAGATCTGCATGTTACATTGAGATGGTGCAAAGAACAAAATGTATTCCAGAAAAGGATGGAAAGAAAAGAGGGACCATTTCCTTGGACTGGTTCCGGAGAATTGAATGCCTACTTGAAGGACAGTGTAAAGTATTTCCTTGAAGTGTGTTTCTGGTCGTGCTAAAAGGAAAAGGGCAATGTTCTGTTTTGTGATTCAAAACTTAAGTTGTCTATGAATATAATGTTTAGACTCGTGTACTATTAGCCTTCTGTTGCAGTAAAAGTCTTCATAAAGTGAAAACTTGTCACGTTATCCTTTCAATTAATAACCGGAAGTTTGAATTTCTTTCTAAAAGTTAATGGTGTCTACAGAGATTGTAACACAAATGATTTCTAGCTCTTTGAAGAACCAAAGCAGTTTGTACCTTAGCACTAAAATCTACTAAGGCTGTATAGCAAAAAAAATAACTAATCTATGCAATTTTATGTGTTCTGGTTATCATGGCAAATCTACAGAGATTGCCAAAGGCAGGTGATGGGGTAGGAAGCATACAGTTCTGCATCCTGTGGATATATGAAAAGCACAATTCCTGCCCCAAACTCACTGAGGAACAATGTGCGAGCTATCTCATACTAACCAATAGAAGCTGCCACTGGCCTAACTCAGAACAAGATGAAGGAAGGGATGGTGCCAAAAAATGGACACTGCCAATCCGTAGTTATCAAGTTGACTTAAATTCTATTCCATGGGTCACTTTAACAATTGGCAACATCACCCAGATTCCTGTCAAGATGTGATGGAAACACCATTCTGCAAGAGGAATATGAAAATCACGGCATGCATCTCTTTTCAGTGAACCAAAACAGTCCCTCCTTGCATCTCATCAAGGTCCTTATGGCCACCACATGACTGCCTTCAAATGGTACATCTTCTTGGAGCAGGAAAATTGCTCTTCCCATGCATTTCCCAATCAGAGATGGGCCAAAAACAATTCTCTTGATGTCCATCGTGAAGGACTAACACACTTTGGAACCAAGTTTTCATTAAAAGTAGCTCCACTATACTGTAAACAATTTGGTTTGTAATGGGCAAAACTTGACAGAAATACTTGTTTGGAATAAAAACTATCGAGAGCTAAAGTTTAATGACTTTTCCTGTCACACAGCATCATTTCACTGAAGTTTCAGTATCAGACACTTTGGTAACATTCAGAACAGGAGACTAATTGGTAGGCTTCCTTTATTCTCATCATTACAGTGGCAGATTTTTCTTCCTGTATGACAATCATTCCATGTAATGATGTTTTTTTTACAATGAAGAATAACAATCTACTTTTAATGTTTCCTGTTTTGAGTCTTGAAAAAAATGACATAAAGGATGAAGACACATTTGAACCTATCTTTTATATCCTAAATGACCTCACATTCTGTATCACTGTTAAGCATCTGAAACTGGATCAAGTGTGCTGTTCAACAATGACTAACGCAGGCAGGAGAAGAAATTGCAGTTTTGGATCATCTAACTGCAAGAAAAGTTTGAGCCAATTAAATAGTACTATAGTTAAACATTTAACGATATTTGGACTTTAGTGAGGTGTTTGACAATGTCCCTCATAACAGACTGGTACAAAAAGTAAAGTCGCATGGGTTTTGGGGGGTGCTAGCGAGATGGATAAAGAACTGGCTTGGCAACAGGAGACAGAGTAACAGTGGAAGGGAGTTTTTCAGAATGGAGATCTGTACCTAGTGGTTTTCCACAGAGATCAGTGCTGGGAGAATAGTTGTTTGTAATATATTTAAATGATTTGGAGGAAAATGTAGATTGTCTAATTAGCAAGTTTTCAGATGACACTAAGATAGGTGGAGTTGCAGATAGTGAAGGGGACTGTCAGAGAATACAGCAGAATATAGATAGATTGGAGAGTTGGGCAAAGAAATGGCAGATGGAGTTCAATCCGGACAAATGCGAGGTGATGCATGCTGGAAGATCAAATTCAGGGAATTATATAGTAAATGGCGGAACCTTTAGGAACATTAACATACAGAGGGATCTGGGGGTTCAGGTCCGTAGTTCCATGAATGTTGCAATGCAGGTAGATAAGGTGGGCAAGAAGGCAGATGGCATGCTTGCCTTCATAGGCCGGGGAATTGAGTACAAGAGTTGGCGGGTCATGTTACAGTTATATAAAACATTAGTTAAGCCAGATTTGGAACATTGCCTGCAGTTCTTGGCGCCACACTACCAGAGGGATGTAGATGCTTTGGAGAGAGTGCAAAGAAGGTTTACCAGGCTGTGCCAGGTCTGGAGGGTGTTAGCTCTGAGGAGAGGTTGAATAGACTTGGATTGTTTCCGTTGGAAAGATGGAGGATGAGGGGAGACCTGATTTAGGTCTACAAAATTACGAGAGGTACAGACAGGATGAATAGTCAGTGTGGTGATATTCCTGTAGATAATATTACATGTACTCAGCAGTGTGAACTCCTACCAGCAAGTGGCCATTTTCTCAGCAGTGTGACCTCCCATTAGCAGGTGGCGTCAGATATAAGTCAGGTGACTTCCGGCTACCAGCAGACGGTTATAAGGCTTACATGAGGACAGTTGTGCGTAAGGGTAGTTCCAGGAGAGTCTAATGCAGCTCTATGATAACTTGATCTGTATCTGATTGCTGCCTCACCACGTGTACATTAATAAATCATAGTTCTAGCTAAGTCACCAGTAGTTTTATAGATTCATTGCTAGACAAAGAACACGGAACACAACAGTCAGAAGCTTTTTCCCAGGGTGGAGGACTCAATTACAAAGGGGCACAGGTTCAAGGTGAAAGGGGGAAAGTTTAGAGGAGCTGTGAGGGGAAAGTCTTTCACGCAGAGGGTGTGGGTACCTGGAACGCGTTGCCAGTGGAGATGGTGGAGGCAGGCACAATAGTAATATTTAAGATGTATCTTGATAGACACGTGAACAGCTGGCAATGGAGGGATACAGATCGTTTAGGCAATAAGTAGTGGGTCTAAATAAGGAATCTGGATTGACGCAGGCTTGATGGGCCAAAGGGCCTGTTCTGTGCTGTAATGTTCTTTGTTTTTTTGATCCCTTTCTGTAGGTTTTAACTGTGCATGACAAACTCAACTGATACACAGAGCAATGTTGCTACAACAGTCTGACTGCCTGACATGCCTGACTGACAGAGACTCTAAGGTTGTTGGAATAGTTATTATATACTTCCAGTGATGGGGATGTGCTGAGAAGTCGCACATCAGCTGGCTCTCCTCCCATGAAACAGAAAATAGGCTCTTTCACCCGGAACAGCCCGCTAATACAAAGGATAAAACTCCCCCACACCTCAACCAGCAGCAATACGAAGGGAAAATGCCGAACAACAGCCACTCCAGAGGCCGCTAGGAATGGAAAAGGCAGGAGAAACAAATGGCTGAGGCAGCTGACGCACAAGACAGCGAAACCCGGGCTTTGCCAGAACGGGACGGACTGACCCATGCACAGCAGGAGTTGGGTGGAGGATGTTTCTCTCAAGGGAATTGAGAGAACATAGGGAGGAGACGAAAACTGACACAACAAACTGCGGTCAGGGGTGTGGTCGCCGAAGCTAATAATAATAATAATAGCTTATTGTCACAAGTAGGCTTCAGTGAAGTTACTGTGAAAAGCCCCTAGTCGCCACATTCCGCAGCCTGTTTGGGGAGGCCGGTACGGGAATTGAACCCGCGCTGCTGCCTTACAAGCCAGCTGTTTAGCCCACTGTGCTACCATGCAGATGGACCTAGACAAGGCGGAGAGGTGACTGGAAGCTTGGGTAGCACAGTGGCACAGTGGCACTGCTGTCTCACAGCTCCGGGGACCCGGGTCAATTCCTGTCTCGGGTGACTACCTGTGTGGAGCTTGCACTTTCTCCCCGTGGCTGCGTAGGTTAACCTGGTTTCCTCCCACAGGACAAAGAAGTGCAGGTTAGGTGGGGTTACTGAGTTACTGGGATTGGGCGAAGGTAGGTGGGGTGCTCTTTCCAGAAGCCGGTGCAGACTCGATGGGCCGAATGGCCTCCTTCTGCACTGAAAATTCTGTGATTCTATGAAAACACCATCAAAGAGCTGGAGAAGGTCGCAACAGACCAGGACGACCGGGTCATTGCCCTCGAAAAAGAAGTAACAAGGCTGGTCGCGACACAGGGGAGTCTGAAGGGGAAAATCGATGACCAGGAAAACCGATCGAGGTGCCAAAACCTACGGATTGGGGGCCTGCCAGAGGGGATCGAAAGGAGGAACCCCACGACAATGTGGCCTAAATGCTGGGCAATCTGGTGGGAAGGAATGGCTTCCCCAATCCACCAGAAATAGACAGAGAGCACTTTGCCCAAAGCACAGAGCCAGGGTCCCAGGTTCGATTCCGGCTTGGGTTACTGTCTGTGCGGAGTCTGCACATCCTCCCCATGTGTGCGTGGGTTTCCTCCGGGTGCTCCGGTTTCCTCCCACAGTCCAAAGATGTGCGGGTTAGGTGGATTGGCCATGCTAAATTGCCCATAGTGTCCAAAATTGCCCTTAGTGTTGGGTTGGGTTGGGTTACTGGGTTATGGGGATAGGGTGGAGGTGTGGACCTTAGGTAGGGTGCTCTTTCCAAGAGCCTGTGCAGACTCGATGGGCCGAATGGCCTCCTTCTGCACTGTAAATTCTATGAAACTCTATGAAGAAGGCTCTCACTGTCCACCCTATCCAATCCTCTGATCATCTTGTATGCCTCAATTAAGTCACCTCTTAACCTTCTTCTCTCTAACGAAAACAGCCTCAAGTCCCTCAGCCTTCCCTCATAAGATCTTCCCTCCATACCAGGCAACATTCTGGTAAATCTCCTCTGCACCCTTTCCAATGCTTCCGCATCCTTCCTATAATGCGGCGACCAGAATTGCACGCAATACTCCAAATGTGGCCGCACCAGAGTTTTGTACAGCTCAATCCCTCTACCAATAAAAGCTAACACACCGTACGCCTTCTTAACAACCCTCCCAACCCGGGTGGCAACTTTCGGGATGTATGTACATGGACACCGAGATCTCTCTGCTCATCCACACTGCCAAGAATCTTGCCATTAGCCCTGCACTGGGCGAGGCAGACAAAAAACTATAACTAGGTAGGTCACCCGGATTCAGATCTACCAGGACATTGGAGCTGACCTGGGCAAGCGCCGGGCAGAATTCGATAGGGTGAAGGCTGCCCTGTTCAAGAGCGTAAACTTTGGGATGCTGTACTGTTGCTCTTTCTAGCTTTATTCTATTTGCTCTGTTTCGGTCACCTTTGCTCATGAGTCGCCAGGTATCTTTATGATACCGCCACGTGGTTCAAGTTTAGGTTATGATTAATAACACAGCACACCGCTTAGTGCGGATTAAAATAACGGTCATTTATTATATACAACAAGCAATATTAATATCCTAATACTACTTTGTATATAACAAACCTATCACTACTGGCCAATACTTAACTTAGGAAAAGCCCACCAGGTCAGGGAAACAAATCAAATCTGGCCCGCGGGATTCAAAAGGCTGCTACAGGTCGGTGGCTAGGTGTCTCTACCGGATAGCGATCGTTGGATTCACACTTACTGCTACCGGTGGCTGGTCTTCCGAAGGTCTCGAGCAGGCGAAGATGAGAGAGAGAGTGATCTGAACTTGGACCTTTACTTTTATAGGGCCCAGGGGCTTCTCGCCTCCTGGGGCGGCCCTTGACCCTGAGTCCCAAGTGATTGGATTCTGTCCCCAGTCTCTGGGGTCGATGTGTCCAATGGTGAGGAGATTCCTCGATCGGGGGTTGGTCGCTCACCTGTCTTTGTTTCGGCCACTGCAGGCGCCGACAGGTCTGGCCCGGTATTCAATTGCTAATATGTTGCAATTGTTCCCGGGGATAGCCGATTTAACTGTGGATGTCTGAGTTGATTAGGTGTAAACAGTCCTGAATGAAACTGTGGATACCTGGGTTGAAGGGCTATTGATAGCCCCGAGTATTGATCTGGGCTACGTTCCCAGAGCTGAATATGAGGGCAGCACGGTAGCATTGTGGATAGCACAATTGCTTCACAGCTCCAGGGTCCCAGGTTCGATTCCGGCTTGGGTCACTGTCTGTGCAGAGTCTGCACATCCTCCCCGTGTGTGCGTGGGTTTCCTCCGGGTGCTCCGGTTTCCTCCCACAGTCCAAAGATGTGCAGGTTAGGTGGATTGGCCATGGTAAATTGCCCTTAATCTCCAACATTGCCCTTAGTGTTGGGTGAGGTTACTGGGTTATGGGAATAGGGTGGAGGTGTTGACCTTGGGTAGGGTGCTCTTTCCAAGAGCCGGTGCAGACTCGATGGGCTGAATGGCCTCCTTCTGCACTGTAAATTCTATGATGATCGATGATATGCAAACCTGTCTGCAGCTGCCTGCCTGTGTCTTCTTGGCTGCTTTTCCCAGCAGTCTTTCGGGTTAGCCATTTTAAACTGGGTTTTGGCCAGATTAATCGGAACGCAGCCATTTTACATGGCTACAGTACCCAGACAAACTCTGGGTCACATTCCAAGGTAGGGAGCCCTGTAGTCACGGGCAAGTTTGTCCTGGAAAATGATCTCAAGAAACGGCAGTAGGGACAGCGGTGAAGACATCATCGGAAGCGATTTTATTTGTCAATTTGTTAACTGTGAACCAACATGACGAACACTTTGCGTGGGACTGCACTGCCTCGTTCTGGGGACGAGGGATGAAAGAGAAGAAGGATAGAGTGAGGGCAGCAGAATGCAGGAAAGGGTGAGGGGAACGGCAGGTAGGGAGATCAGAGAATGGGTGACGGGAGGACACACAACTAACCCCGGGAGGGAGTGGAGTCACCACACTAGTGGGGAAGCTAGAACCGGGAAACATGCAGGAAAGAGAGACCATTGCACATCGACCGCAAGGGGAAAATCACCTGGCAAGGGGGAAAGCACCTGGCAAGGGGGCAGAGGGGCAGACATCAGTAACAGGAAAACAACTCGGGGATGAAACAGAGGGAATGGGCCGGGGGGGGGTTACAGGGGATGGGGGAGAAGAAGGCGGTGGGTGGGGGGTGGAGGGAGAAAATACCATCAGGTGAACATTGGAACAAAGAGAGTAAGGGCATTAGGCTGGCTCCGACAGGCCACACATGGCGGTTTGGAGCAAGATGGCACCACGAGCAACCACCTTGGAGGGCCCCTGAACAAAGGGAAACCCTGGAATGCAGGGGCTCATCCATGTGGCGTACACACATTTGGCGGTCATGTTGCGTGGCCCCTGGACAAAGGGAAACCCTGGAGTGCAGGGACCCGACCTCATGGGGAGAATGGTGACCGTGGCCATCTTGGATGGTCCCCTAACAAAGAGAAACCTCAAAGTGCAGGGATGCATCCTCCAGGTAAGTATGGGTGAGCCCACAGGAGCGGGGGGACAAAAAACACCTAGCATGATAGTCACCTGGAACGTCAGGGGACTCAATGGCCCAGTGAAAAGAACCAGAGTCTTTGCACATCTGAGAAGTTTGAAAGCTGACGTAGTCTTCCTCCAAGAGTCGCACCTGAGGGCGAAGGACCGACTGCGGGTAAGGTAGAGCTGGAGGGGACAGAGCTACCATTCCTGCTAGGAGACGAGGGCCAGGGGGGTAGCCATACTGGTAAATACGTGGGTGATGTTTGCCGTGACGAGGACGGTTACAGATCCAGGGGGATGGTACGTCATGGTCAGTGGTATCCTGGCCGAGGCACCGGTAGTCCTGGTAAACGTATATGGGAGGACACAGAGTTTATAAAAAAGACCATGGCGTATATCTCCGACAAAATCACGGGGGGCGGGGGGGGGGGGGGGGGGGGGGCGCGGGGGCGTAGGGGGGGGCGCGCGGGGGGGGGGGGGAGTACTTTAACTGCGTACAGGACCCACGGACTGACAAGTTGAATCGCAGAACAGGAAAGACCTCCAAGATGGCATATTAATGGGGCAGATGGAGACGGTGGACTCATGGTGATTCACCCACCCAGGGGAGAAGGAATTCTTCTTCTCCCAGGTACACAATATATATTCAAGGATCAATTTCTTTGTACTTGGGAAATCGGTGCTTCCAGGGCTAGTACAAGGGGAATAATCCGTTATTGTAACCTCCGACCATGCTCCACATTATATGGATGTGAGGTTGGAGACAGGCCATGCCCAATGCCCCCCATGGAGATTGGACACAGCATTTCTGGCCAATAGGGTTTTCTGTGAGAAAATATCACAGGCCATAGATGAGTACATTACTAACAACCAGAATGGATAGTTCTCACCCTCCACCTTCTGGGACGTGCTGAAGGCTGTGATCGGGGTCAGGGGTAAAATTATTGCCTACAAAGCACGAAGAGATAGGAAAGAGAGGGTGGCTCGGCAACAGCTACTGGAAGTAGACCGGCGATAGTCCGAGGCCCCGACCATAGAACTCCTGGCGAAAAGAAAAAAGCTACAAATGGACTTTGACCTGGTCTCCACGAGGAAAGCAGTGCACCAACTCCACCAGGCATGGGGGACCCTATACGAGCGCGGAGACAAGCCCAGCTGCCTGCTGGCTTATCACGAAGGAAATAGCCCTGATTAAAGACAACAAAGGCAAACTAGTAGCAGAGCTGGAAAAGGTCCATGACACATTCAAGACAGTCTACGGGGGGCTGTACACCTCGGAGCCCCCAGCAGGGGACTTGAGGATGAAGTAGTTTCTTGATGGACTTGACATGCCAGTCGTGGGGGAGGATAGGAAACGGGGGCTGGCAGCACTGCTAGTGCTGGGAGAAGTCATGGAGAATATCAACTCCATGCAGGCATGCAAGGCACTGGGACCAGATGGATTCCCGGCAGACGTCTCCAAAAGATTTGTGACGGCACTGGACCCGAACCTGCAGGAGATGTTCACAGATTCACTGGCGAGGGGCATTTGCCTCCTACGCTAGCATAAGCTTCAATCTCGCTGGTACCCTAGAGAGACAAAGATCCAACAGAATGAGGGTCTTTCAGACTCATTTCGCTGCTAAACACAGACGCGGAAATACTGGTCAAGATCCTAGCCAAAAGGCTGGAGGACTGCATACCAGAGGTGGTAGCAGAAGACCAAACGGACTTTGTTAAAGCTAGATAGCTAACATTGAACATCAAATGCATGCTAAACGTGATCATAACTGTCGTGATATGTGGATAGCCATATCTATGTATAACTGTACATAGTTGTACCAATAATAATAATCGCTTATTGTCACAAGTAGGCTTCAATGAAGTTACTGTGAAAAGCCCCTAGTCACCACATTTCGGCGCCTATTCAGGGAGGCTGGTATGGGAATTGAACCCACGCTGCTGGCCTTGTTCTGCATTACAAGCCAGCTGTTTAGCCCTTTGTGCTAAACCAGCCCCTAATGTATGTATTTGCATGAAACAGTACCAGTGTACATAGCCACTGACCAATAAATGTAAGGACAGTTATGACCTCCTGCCAGCAGGTGGAACCAGACACCCATACAGAAATATATATACTGGGGGACGGACGAGACGCAGGACAAGGGGACAGTCATCCCCCACCTTAATTTCACAGTGAAGTAGACAGAATTGTTTGTACATAGAAATGCATGGTTACCATCCAGCGTGTCAAGAATAAATACTTATAGCAATCATATCTGTGTGTTCTATGTGTACCTTCATGACCAGGGAAGCCATCGAACACAACAATGACCACATCCAGGGAAAGAACACCTGAGGTGATCATCTCCCTGGACGCAGAAAAGGCCTTCGAGAGAGCCAAATGGAAGTACCTCATCGGGGTACTGGAGCAATTCGAGCCTGGAGCAGGGCTCACTGTCTGGGTGAAACTCCTGCACAACGCTCGCACAGCAAGTGTACGGACAAATACCATCAGTTCTAAGTACCTCCTGCTGCACAGAGGCAAAAGACAGGGATGCCCGCTGTCCCCGCAGCTGTTCACCACAGCAATCGAACCACTGGCAATCGCAGTTAAGGCGGCAAAGAACTGAAGGGAGATTCGGAGAGGAGGCAGAGAGCACAGAGTCTCGCTCTATGCGGATGGCCTGCTCCTCTCCATCTCGGACTCGCAAAACAGCATGGAAGGAATCATGGAGCTCTTGAAAGAGTTTGGAGCCTTCCCGGGCTAAGGAGCCCGGCCAACCACGTCCACGTGTTCTGGTCTTTCTGGTCTTGCCCCAGACTTGTTGGGTTTTGGACAGCCTTCTTTGAAGCAATATCCAAGGTGGTGGGGATGAGGGTGCAGCCTTGCCCAAGAGTGGCAGTCTTTGGGGTATCAGAACAGCCATATCTCTTCATGGGGAGGAGGACCAGCACCCTTACCTTTGCCTCCCTAATCGCCCGCCAGAGAATCCTGCTCGGCTGGCGATCAGCAGCACCGCCCAAAGTTACAAACTGGCTGTCTGACCTGTTGGAATTTCTCCAAATGGAGAAAATTAAATTTGCCATCCGAGGGTTGATAGAGAGCTTCCACAAAACACAAAACCCAGTTGTTCCAAGACCTGTCTGTAGCCAACAGCCAATAAGACAGAGGAAGGAAGATGGTAGCCACGGTATAACAATGAAAGGGGCAGGGAGAACCAACTATGCCCAGCACATAACAGAATACACGGCATCACGCCAACCCAACAGCAGCAGGATAAAAGAGCTGATGAGGGAAGAAGGCACGCCAGACGGCCAGAAGGGGGGAGGGGGTCAGGAAGGAAAGGGGAAGAGCGAAATCGGGAAACCAGTTACAACTAAACGCCTACTGGAGCACGTGAAACGAGAAGTTGTAACCGTTTTAAATAACAAAAGATAACCAATGTAGATAACAGAAGACGACCGATGTATGTATATTTTTCTTTATTTTTCTTTTGTTTTCAATGTATGTCCACTCTTACTTTTGTTCTGTATAATATGGAAAATCCTCAATAAAAACATTTTAAAATAAAATATTATGTACCAAATAATAGAGGCATGAATGAGGGTCAGTGCAGACTCAGTGGGCAGAATGGCCTCCTTCTGCACTGTAGGGGCTCTATGATTCTAAGAATTCCATGCACCATCAGAAGCTATAAAACTCAATCTTGTAGAAAAAGGAATATAGTCCCTTCCATGAACTCAGGACCTCACAGAACGCACTACAGCCAATTAAATATTGTTGAAGGGTTGACAATGGTCTTGATTTTGTACATCAGCAAAACTGTAGGTGTTTACCTTCACTATAACTGTGAAACTGGCAGTAGCTTCTGGCGCCTGCACACATGCAATTAAATCTAAAAATTCTGAAGTCGCTGAGAATGATTCCTTGCTCCTCCACAAGACATACAGTTGAGTGTCTGCGTATGAAACTGTTTTTTTTTGGTTAATATTCTTCTCTCTCATTCATCAACCTGAGAACTGTGGCTTTTGTTGCCTTACCTTTCTCCCTCATGGGAATGTACCTTGATTGAACTTGAACTAATTTGCCTTTGAAGGCAGCCATTATAGTTTTGCTTGTCAATCTTTGATTCCAATTTACCTGGGATAGATCTGTTCCCACGCCACTGAATTTTGCCCTCCCAATTCAGTATTTGTTTTCCTGTTTGCATTATGTCCTTTCCATGGCTGATCTAATCTTTACAATATCATTATCATTGTTTGCAGAATGTTCCCTGAAAGACACGTGTTTATCTTGTGTCAGCTTGCCAAGAGTCAGATTTCGCAAAGCCTCATTCCTCCCTGGACCAGAAGCATAATGGTCAAGAAAATTCTCCTGAACCACTTCAAAAACTCTTCCCCCTCAATATCCTTTACACTGTCACTATTCCAGTCCACATTAAGACTACTAACGTCCCCCTTTATTATGGCTATATCGGTTTTTGCACCTCTCCATAATTTCTTTGCAAATTTGTACTTGTTGCTGGCCATATGGAATATATCCAGTAATGTACTGTTATTGTTCTTAACTCTAACCAAATTGGCTCAGTCCTTTGCTACTCCAGAATATCCCCTCTTCAGTACTGCAGTTCCTGTTAAGTATTACAGCCGCCCTCCTTCATTCTTTCCTGAACCCGCTGTACCGAAGAATATATAGCAAGTTCAGTCCTTATTTGAGCCTGCCTCCATTATAACAAATAATCATATTCCCACGTGGCTATTATATCTTCAACTCAACCTTATTTACCACAGTCCACATATTCACATAAATACACAGTAAATCCAATTTAAACCAAATTGCATTTTCTCCTACTCTGACCACAATTAATGTCTTATTGTTTCTTATTCCAGTGCTATGTGTCTCTCGCAATTCTTTGTGTGGCTTGTTTTTCCTCTGTAATGTTACCTCCTGGTTTCCAGTCTGCTGCAAGTTAGTTTAAACCCTCTTCACTAATGAACTGCCACATGAGGACATAGATTTCTACTCTGTTGAGCTGCAACCCGACTGGCCTGCATAAGTCCCAGGAGAGGGCAGAGAGAGAGCGCGAGGAAATGCTGATAAAGGTAAATATGAATTGGAAATGCTGGATCCAGCAGAATTCTGGTAGAGACATTCTCATGTCTACTCTTGAAATAGCATTTGGGATGGAGGCCAATGCCAGGAATGCTAGAATGTTACATGCCGCATAGCCCAGCAGGTTGAGAATGAACAGTGTTGATTAAGTATTAAACTTCACAACTGAATAGTAGGTACTGAGGGTGGGAGCAATCAACAAACAAAAGGCAGAATTTCAGTGTTCATTATGTTCTAATGAGGAAATCCGGGGAGAAACCACGTCACAAGAAAGTGCTTCTGTGTACATTCCATAAATGGAAAGAGGCAGCACAAAATTATACGATAGTCCTTTCATGAAAAGAAGGTATGAAAAGGGAATTGAATTGGACGCTGATGTATGGAGAGCAGCAAAAATTCACATTTAAATGGCCTCGTTAAGATGCTTTAAATGAGCATTAACAAACAAAATTTGAAACCAAGCTACAGACAGCGGACCAAAAGCAGGATCAAAGAGCGAGGTTTTAACAATAATGATCACTTATTGTCACAATGAAGTTACTGTGAAAAGCCCCTTTTTAAAGTAGTGTCTATAAGATGGGAGGTGGAGAGCTCCAGGGTGGGAACTGCAAAACCTCAGACCACAGAAGCTGAAAGCAAGGCCACCATTAGTGGTATGATGAAAATTGTAGATATATACGAGCAACAGGGGAAAACCACAGAGATCTATGGTTTGAGGGCTGGAGGAGGTAACAGAGATCGTGAGGGGTGAGATCTTTGGGAGATTTGAAATCAAGGATAATAATTCTTAAATTATCATGCAGCCAGATTGGGAGACAGTGTTGGTCAGCCAGCAAAGCAGTGATGGGTGAATGGGACTTGATGTTGGTTAAGAGGCAGACAACAAAAGTAAAAATGAGCTCAATTTTATGGAGGATGGAAGATTGGACGCTGACCTGGAAACCTTTGGAATCATCATTGCCTGGATGATGGTTTCAGCAGCAGTTGAGCTAGGGTGGAGTTAGATTCTCTGGGGCCTTGACAGAGTAGATGATGAGAGGATAGATAAAACTAGAACTAGGGAACACAGTTTGAAAACAATTGAAGACAAAGTTGAGGAGGAATTTCTTCTCTCAGAGGATCGTTAGTCTTTGGAATACTCTTCCACAGAGATAAATGGAGGCTGGGTCATAAATGGCTGAGTTAGACAGATTTTTGATTGACAAGGAAGTCAAGCATTACGGGAGGACAGGAGGGAATGTGGAGTTAAGTCTGCAATAAAATCAGCCAGAAGCTAATTGAATTGCAGACAAGCTCGATGGGCTGAATGGTCTACTCCTATTTCTTACAATTCCCCCTTCCTCTTCCAGAGCAGGAACTGTCTTATTCCAGAAAACAACGTAGTGTAGGATAGAAATAGAGCCAATCTTTACAGAATTATTTGCAGATATAAACATTAAAATTGTGCATCTCATAACTGAGCCATTACAGTGTCCCTATTCATGGGAACTCAACTGAATTCACAGTTCAGCCCACCACCTGTATACAATTAAAAATAATTAGTATTCAATTAACAGATTCCTTCCTTCCTTTTTAAATAGGTTTATATGTTCAAACACAATTTCAAAACAAATTAAATCAATGATCACCATATTATGTATAAAACATTATATGATTCCTTCCTTTAGCACATCTAACCATTTCTTTGCACATGCATTTCTGTTTGCAAAACAATTTGACATTTGATAATTTGCATCTGCCATTTAAATGTTCGATGGTTTACTTTTTCTCTAGTATTTGTTTCAAGCCAAACAAGGTCGATCTGTTGGCCGGTATTCACCGATCCCACGGCCAAGTTCTGACGCCGGCGTCAAAAGCGGCGCAAGCCACTCTGGCGTCAACGGGCAGTCACGCCCGGGTATTCACCCCTTCCCAGGGGGCTAGTACGGCACCCGAGTGGTGTCCGCTGCTCCGGCGCACGGAAGCTGGCGCGCCACGGCCGGCGCGGGTCCACGCATGCACGCCACGGCCGGCGCAGCTCCGCGCATGCACATGGGTTCTCATCTCCACGCCGGCCCCCAGGCAATATGGCGGAGCCCTACAAGGGCCCGGCGTGGAGGAACATAGGCCCCTCATGGAACTAGCCCGCCCGCTGATCGGTCGGCCCCGATCGCGGGCCAGGCCACCGTGGAGGCACCCCCGGATTCGGAGCCTCTCACCCCCCCCCCCCCAACCAGGACGGCCCCGCAGCCAGAACTCCGAGGTCCCGCTGAGTGGAACCATACGTAACCCACACTGGCGGGACTTGGCCGAACTCGGCAGGCACTCGGCCCGTCGAGGCCCGGAGCATCGGCGGGGGTGGGCGCGCTTTCAACGGCCCCGACAGGCACAGTGGCAATCCCGCGGGCGCCCGAGAATCGGCACCGGAGAATCGGCGGGCCGGCACGGGGCGGCGTGGCACGATTCCCGCGCCCCCCGGGGATTCTCCGACCTGGCGCGGGGTCAGAGACTCCTGGCCAATATTATCTTTTCTCATAAGCACATAATGGCAGAGTGAACATTATCCTGCAAGGCATGATTATCTACATTGGATTCCAAGCTTCAGTATGCCTCTTGTACAGTGTCTCTAGTGATTTGACAGCAAAAGTATTTTTAACAACCCTTTTTGATTGATTTAATCCATAAAGGTTGAAGGAAATAATTTCACAAGGATATTTTTCAAGGCACTACGGGTTGATCCAAGGTGTTACCCTACTCGGAGAATAGAACACCAATGAGACCCAGTTGCTTGCCCATATGAGTCACCTTTGTGCAATCCAGCAATTTAAATGCGAGTACCAATCCAGGGATCCCCAAAGTGAATTTGATCAATCTTTTGTATAATCTGTAAAAGTTTGTGATATGTTTTTCCATGGAAAAATAATGGGCTGGATTCTCCGCAGCCCGACGCCGTAATCACAGCCGGCGAAAAATCCAGTTGGACGCCGTAATTGGGCCTGGTGCCAGTCCAGCGATTCAACGGGCACCGAAAATCGGCGTCACCGTGGAGTACGCCATGCTACCAGGGGCCCATTGCCAGAGGCCCGTCATCAATCCTCCGCCCCCGTCCGGCCGAGTTCCCGACGGCGTGGAACTAACCACCTATTGCCGGTCGGGATGCTTGTGTGGCGGCTGTGGACTCAGTCCTCAGCCGTCCTGGTTGGGGGCAGGCGCATCGGGGACCGCGTGGGCCTTATAGGCGGCTGGGGATGAAATGTGTGCGGGGTGAGGCTTAGGGGCGCAGCCAATCAGGGGATCTCCTTCTTCAGTCTGGCTCCATGGTCCGAGTCCGCCATGGAGCATGGCACGGCCGCTGGAGGTCGCCGTCGTGCGCATGTACAGACTGGACCCGGAAATGCGGGGGCCCATATCTGCAGCAAAAGCTGTGAGATTCACTCCAGGTCCCTGCTAGCCCCCTGCAAGGCTGTGAATTTGTGTAACATTTTTCAAGGGATTTCGGGAGTAAAACTCCACCGTTTTATGTCGGCGTGGAATTTTGGGAGAATCCAGCGGCATTTATTTTCCAAAATCTATAAAACTCTGACCATGCCGCTTGGCCAGTTAACATATCCTGCGGAATTCTCCGTCAGCAGGATCCTCTGATCCACTGGCAGCGTACCCATGTCCCCGGGTTTTAAGGAATCCCGCTGCCAGCGGGGACTCGCCGCGCGGGAAAACATGGCTGGCGGAAGGGAGAATCCTGCCCATCGTCTTTCTTATAGGCATCTACCAAAAACTCTAATGAGTTCTGAGCCTTCATCACTGTCCAACTGATGGGCATTAATTTCACAAAGTACTCTTGATTTCTGATTTTACACCTTGTAAGATACTTCAATTTCAGGCCACACCTTATTTTCTCTTAGGTCGGGACAAAACCCATTTCCAGATACCCACTTCATTCTTCCATTGGTTATACTCTGGGAATGGAGGGAGGAGAAACCATGCCTGACAATTTAAACTTTTTTGCCATTTTCCACAATTAACACTAGGATTTTACTTTTGTCTGAAAATCCATTTTTCTTTGGGTGGGACTTTCCGATTCCACCCACCACCGGGTTCATCCGATCCTGATGAAAGTCAATGGATTGCTAGCGGGGAACGCAACCCCGTCAACCCAACAGGCCCATTGCCATTTCACGCTCAATTGGACACCGATTGGCAGCAGACTGGACATCTGTCCACGATTGGATGGAATCCCACCTCGGAGGGCAGCTGCCGGCCAATCTGATTGCGAGAATGGTTCCGGGGAGGCGAACCTCAGTGATATGGGAAGGTAGGAGAAGCTAGATTGAGAGGAGATTCGATAGGGGTGTTCAAAACCCTGAGGTAACGACACAGAATAGAATAGGAGAAACTGGACCCATTGGCGGAAGAATTCAAATTTAATGGGATTGGGAAAAAAAGCAATAACAACATGAGGAATAACCTCATTATACAGCAAGTGGTTTGGCTTTGGAATGCACTGCCTGAGAGTGTGCTTCAGGCAGATTTAATTGAAGCTTTTGAAAGGGAATTTGATAATTTATTTAAACATCACAAGACTACGGGGAAAGGCAGGGATGTGAGATAGATGAGTTGCACTTGTGGAGACATGACACGGATACTACAGGCCAAATGGCCTCCTCCTGTGCTACAATGATTCTATAAATATGGCCAATTGTTCGTGAAGTCTAGACATAGTGTCCAAGAATACGTCTTGAATTGTTTCTGAGGTGCTCTTCGTGGCTTCAGCAACAATACACATGAAACATTGAAAACCCCTTCAGAAAGCACTCAATAACACAAAACCCAACATTAACACCATGTTTACTTCCAAACATTTGGTTGCAGTTAGGACAGGATGTTAGTTAAAGCACTAGGCACTAAAATGCCATGCAGCCTCGAGCACTGGCAGGAAACCTACGTGGCAAACAGTTGTTTAATGACCCTCTGGATGACTTTCCTGGAGCCAACTTCAACTCTGTCACCAAGGTGGCACCATTCGCTAAATGAGTCCCAAACTGGCATTGCCACTTATAACCCAACCTTGCAGACTTTGGAGGTTGTTTAGTGTCTAAAGAATTTAGTGAAAATGACCTCAGATATGTTTAGAAACATAGAAACATAACAAACGCAATGCAGAAATGTCTGTAATTGTTGATGATGCTTCATTGATGTTTGCAACAAAAGATTTAAATTTACAGCTCCTACACATTGCAGAAGCTCACTCAGAACAGTTTATTTTTGTACAGTTAATTTTCTATTTACTTTGGGACATTAATGCATGCTATTACACTGAGCCTCTTCAAAGTTGTTTGGTTTAGAATGAATTCTAAAAATTAAACTAAAAGTTTGGAAATAATGGGCACAATTCTCCGGAAAGATTTCTCAGTGCTGTACCGAGCTTCCTGGCGCTTGGCCCAGCGAGGCCGGCAACTCTATTCAATGCTAATTGGTCCACTTAATGAGGCCCCATGGGCTCCTCGCCGCAAATGAAGGCTTGCCAGCTGATTCGCCAAGCTGGCACTCGCCATCCCCCCGCTAACAAGGTCAAGCAGCACTTAAGCAGCACTTACTCAGTCAAACCCAGCCAGCTCGCAACAATGGCGCCGCGGAGACTGGCCCCAAGCTTCAGGGCTGCAGATCTGGGGAGGCTGCGAGTAACAGTGGAGGCCAGGAGGGATGTCCTGTTCTCCCGAGGGTCCTGGAGGGTGAGCCACACAGCAGCCAGTGCTGCCTGGAACAAGGTGGCGGCGGCTGTGAGTATGATCAGGAGGACTGGCCTCAAGTGCCTGAAAAAGGTTAACGACCTACACCGGGCAGCACGAGTGAGTAAACACCAACTCCAACCCCTCCCACCCCGAGACTTTTCCACCACGAGCATCCACCCCCCAACTCTCCATGCAACCCCAACCCTCCCTCCACTCCCCCTCTCCCTTCAATCCCCCAACCCTTCCTTCACACACACCATCTCCCTCAACCCTTCCCCAACCCTTCCTTCATATCACACCCCCTCCCACCATTGTGAACCACGCGCATGGCTAATGCTGCCCTCTCTGTGTCTCCTCAGGAAAACCTCTCCCACAATCTCCGGTAGAGGGCCCAGACTGGTGGTGGGGTGCTGCACTTGAGAATCCTCACCTCCTATGAGGAGCGTGCCCTGGAAGTGACGGGGATGGCGAGGACAGAGCTGTTGCCAATGCGGAGTCTGACGGACATCACAGAGATGAGGAACCACCTGTCAAACATGAGTTGTTATTGCCTTAATGGCTGATCCATCCCTCCTACTGCCCACATGTTCATTCCCCCGCATTTCCTCCAGTCGATGGCACCGGCCTACCCGGGTGGTGCCCTCTCCTGGGTCCGAGGAAGACACGGTCAAGCCATCACAGCTGTCATCCCCGCCCTCCACCAGCGCAGAAACATGCACCTCGGTGGGAAATGTTAGGGGTCAGGTTTCTGGGGCTAAATCTGGTGAGCACCACACAGCTGCTGATGTACATCAGGTGGAGGCAGGAACTCCCAGGTGAGATAGTAGTTGGAAGTTGTGGTAGTATGTATTAGGGGTCATGTGGGACTGGAAGCCCTAATGTCATTGGCTGACAGATCCCGGGTCCTGGGTGGCCGTTGACCTCTAGCTCCGCCCTGAAGGCGGAGTATAAGAAGCCGGAGTCCTCCCCCGCAGGCCATTCTACTATCGAGCTGCGGGGGAACAGACACGCTTAATAAAGCCTCATCGACTTCACTCTATTCGTCTCACGGAGTCTTTGTGCGCTACAGAAGTCTGCTGGATCCCAGGACCCAGCTGGTTCCCAACCAGATGCTGAGCCTGTGGAATAGGCTGTCCTGGAGCTGATGGAGACGTTAGGGAGTGGCCAGAACATTTAGAGGGAGATGTCAGCTGCACTCCAGCAGGTTCCAGAGGCTATGGGCGCAGGAGATGCCACTGGCAATGGGTGACACTGAGGCCAACACTGTGAGGGTGGCGACCGCAGTGGAGAGCCTGGTGCACGATGTCGGCACAATTAGTGAAGGTGTCCAAGGGGCAGTCGGTGAAGGCCATGACTGAGGGTCTCGGCAGACTGTCCGACTCATTGGGAGACCTGACCCAGTACCAGGCTGATCTTGATGAGGTTCTGCGGGACATGTCCCGCTCTCAGATGGGCATTGCTGAGGTGCTTCAGAGCCTGCCCCAGTCAAAAGTGGGCATTGCTAAAGTGCTGCAGAGCATGTCCCAGTCACTGGGGAGCATCACCGAGGGAGTTGACACAATGGTGCAAGCATCAGGGATCTTCCAGGGCTGGCAGAGCCAGATGATGCACGGGCAGCAGGGGCTCGGGCCAGCTGCCCCTCCATCCCAAGGTGAACCCTAGGGTCATATGGGAACCGACCAGGAGGAGGGGGCGCTGGGTGGCGCCCTGGACCCGCCCCATGGAGTGGCGATGGTGGCCACCAGCTCCCCAAATTCCACCCTTCTAATGAGGCCATGTCTCATAGCCGGCACCCTGGACAGGGTGCATGTGCTGCCGACAACTGAGACGGGGCCATACGGCCCCAGAGCCCCCAGTGGATGCCCGCCAGGGGCATAGAAGGCCACGGGACGAGGTAAGCAGCTGGCTGCCTCCACCTTTGATGTGTATCCTGGTGACACACCAATACTCAGTAGTAGAGCTAGGGAGGCCAGGCATATCAAGAATCGTTGAGGGTACCACGGCAGGGGATGGGGTTGTGGGGGGGGGGGGGGGGAGCGGCACCATCAGGAGAATGGAGAATTGTTACACACAATAAACACCTTTATGCACAACTAGTATGATGCCATTGTCACTTTCTTCCTCAATGCGGGCCGACCTCCGAACCATTGGCCCATCACTCCTGGCATCTGCCACTCCCCGTGTCACTCACCCACCCTCCGGCCGTCGACATGACCCCGGAGCTGTGTCCCATTCCCTGGGTGTTCAGATGTTGGTTGTTGTGCGTGTGGCGTTGCCCCCTGCAGTGTTCAAGCACAGTGTCCAGGCATCAAGGTGTGATTGGGATGGTAGGCAATGAGTCCCACATGCTACATGGTCCACCATGCATGGGAAGCCACTTGAGTTGTGTGAAGTGCTCACTTAACCAATTCCCTATTAGCAATAGCCTTCAGCTGTACGTCCAGAGGCCTCGGTAGTTAGTGGGGGTTATGCGTGTTCAATGGAGCAGACGGGCAGCGACAGGGGTTGTCCCCGGAATGAGTATACGTGATCAGGGGTTGGCATGGTGGTGCTGGGCGCTGTTGTCCCCCGTTTGCCCACCCCAGCTCCACCTCCCCACCCTGCCATGGCAGCCGAACCTTATCGAGGGTCCCCCACACCTCACTGAGCACTGGGGTGGCAAGCCGAGCACCCTCGGGCTCTTTGCCTGTGAGCAAAGATGGTTACTCACCTCCTCGGCCCCCACGGAAGCCCTTCCGCTGGGTTCATGTTTTTCAAAAGAAGTACTAATCGGCGGCAGCGTGACCACTTGCTGGGGAGGCGGCTGAATGACAGGAGGCCATTGAATATGGGGTCACTCCCGTTAGTTGTATGGAAATGGGGCTTAAGTGGTGATAAGTGGTTTTTCGCCACTCTATGGCGAGATCCTGATTTCGCCTACGGGAGTGGGCCAGTTGCATCGCAAAATCTTTGGCGCCTGGCACAGTTCTCATTTTTGGCCTCTCACTTGAGTGAGAGTGTACCGAGGCCGGAGAATCGCACCCAATGTGATGCAATATACATGTTAGTCATGACATTAAAATACCAAATCCCAGACATTAAATCAATGCAGAATAATTATATTTGTACCATTCATATCGGACAGAATTGATAAATGTCTGAGGATGTAAAAACGTGATTATTATTTATTCATTCATATTAGTTATATAACTAGATTTTTAGTTAAAGAAAATAGTGTTATTTATTTACAGGTCAATCCTCATTTGCATACAAAATTAGTTTCCATCTTTATGCATTCATTTTTAAGAGTTCAATTGCTTATGTTCCTTGCTCTAAAAATAAATTGGCTTTTGACAGATTCAGTACTGTCTAAATATAAATATACTGGGGCAGAAATTGGTATGCATAGCCCATTTTGCAAGTATAAAACCGTCTCAAAGCACATAAAGTTTAGCTGTAGAACTACGGCAACGAATGTGCCCAGGTTTGGTCTAACTGTTTCTTGATCGAATCAGGTGGGTGCCTAAAATCAGCATTTTTCAACTTAAGGGTGTAAATAAAGATCTTAAGACCCTGTTGAAAGACTATGTTAAGACAGTTGTCGCCGCCGGGAGAGTTAGTTGTCAAATCTACCCCGCTCACGATTCTTTAACAACAAGAGATACGTTAAGCATTTTATTGTCTTAAAAAGACTGTCCCTGTCAGTCACGGCCTCTCAGGAGACTTGGCCCTGATAGCTATCTTCAACTCACAGGAATTTAGTTGTCACCACAAGGCAGGGACCCAAAAATGGATCATTTTATTTGGGACAGGTGTCTGTGAAGTGTGTCCAGCCTGTGAAGAGGAGGGTGCAGAATTCCAATGTGGGGGCAGCGCGGTGGCGCAGTGGTTAGCATTGCTGCCTCATGGCGCCGAGCTCTCAGGTTCAATCCTGGCTCTGGGTCACTGCCTGTGTGGAGTTTGCACATTCTCCCTGTGTTTGCGTGGGTTTCGCCCCCATAACCCAAAAATGTGCAGGATAGGTGGATTGACCACGCTAAATTGCCCCTTAATTGGAAAAAATGAATTGGGTACTCTAATTTTTTTTTTAAAGAATTACAATGTGGCAGTAGGCTATCCCTGCTCTACACCCTTTGGCTGCCCACCTCATGCACATCAAGGCATGTTCAGCTAAGGAAGTTCCAGGCTTTCCATGAAATGTTCGGGAGCAAGAATCGGCTCTAGGAGGAATTTTCCCAGAAATTGGTAAAGGCCGATAGTGGGCAGGAAAAATGGCATTGAAGCCGCTGGTAGCAACTACAGCATCCTCCGCCATATAGTGCAGGACTTCGAGTAAAACACTTAAAGGGGTGAGCACCACAACATAAAGTTGGTGGGCCAGCCTCTAATAACCAGCCATACAAGCATCTTAGCCCCTCGATAATCAAGGCACCATTTTTAATGGCGAACCCAGCGCAAAGGAGTTCTCCTGGAACCTCTCCCTTCCTGGCAAAGCCCCCTGACACACCCCCATGGCACTGCCTGGGCATTGCCCCAGGCACTGCCTGGACAGTACCCAGGTAGTGCTTGGGTAGTGTCCAGACATGACTCTCTCCACCCTGAGTGAATCACTCACCTGAGCTCCTCTGGGATATCTGCCCACCAGTTGGGATATCAGTTGTGACTCACACTGTGCTGCCATCATGCAGATATGGATGGGTTTTCTGACAGGCATAGAGGCCTGATTATTAGGTCGCAATGCATTCAAATGACTTTCCCAATGTTGAATGCTGGGAAATGCACCCTATCCCTGTCGGGGGAAAGGACAATTGTGTCATGCATTTACATTGGCATGGATTTGGTGTTGTCATGAAATTTTCTGCTCCCACCGCCAAACCTGCCCGCTGCGCACATAGCCTCCATTTGAACTACCATAAGTCCCCAGAATGTCTGTAGAGGCAGGCAAATAATCCTAAAAATATTACTTGGAAGTTAAATATCATCAACAGTGATAATGGTCTCAGGCCTGCAATGGGTTCATTCTATTCCACCTTTGTCAAGAGAAAGGAATTTCAACCTTATATTGTTTTGTTATGATTAGGGCATTTATTAATCAGCAGTAAAACATTTAAGTTTGTCTTGACCAGACATGTATAATTGAATATCATAATGGCTTGAACATGTATCCCACCTGCTTCATTGTCACTGGATCTTAGCAACATCCTCATGGAATCATCATTATTATAAAGACTGCAATGGTTCATAGCAAAGGTCCATCAACAAATTTGAAAGGTATGTAAAGACAGGCAATGAATATTGCATTGCCATTGTTTCCCACCTTTTTGCATTAATAACAAAATGTTATTAAAATTGGAAAAAGTTAGAAATATATTGGTTTAATTTAATCTCATTTCATCCGGCACTTTTTGTTCTTTCCAGCTATAAACAATCGAAAGATTCAACAACTCATGGGTACCAAAACTCCACTCTCACACTGAATGGCCTTTCCTGAGCAAAGGCCTCATGTGCATTCCCTTCCATCAGTAAATTTTGATGTTCAAGGGCTGGATTCTCCGCAGCTCCACGCCAAAATCGTGTTTGGTGCGGGGGAGGAGAATCAACTTTCCTGCTGGAATCGGGCCCGGTGCCGCTCCAGCGATTCTCCGGGCCCCGAATATCCGCGCGTCTGCGAATTACGCCGTGCGACTGGAGGCCCATTGTCAGAGGCCCGCCCAGTGATACACTGCTCCCGACCGGCCGAGTTCCCGACTGTAGAGGGTGCCATCTCTGCTACTCCACTACTGGGCCGATATCTGGGGTTTGAGTATCTGTGTGTGTCTCTCTCCAGCTGGCACTGAAACTTCAGAGGCCAGGGGATGTCGCACTGGGACACTTCCACTGAAGAGAGCACTGAATCAAGCCTGCCGTTTATCCCTAACCGGAAGCCTGAGGCTTATATCACACAGATATCCAGACCCCTACCAATGCCCAGGTGATTCTCTCTCTTGCCGGTGGTGCAACACCCACCCGGTTCCTACTTCGCTGGAGTAGCTTTCCCAAGAGAGAGAATAGGACACTGCTGTTTATTACCTAACCAGCAGCCTGTCCTGAGTGAATCGCTCAAGATGACCCTAGATTCTTGAACCCGGAATTAAGGTGAGGAATATCTTAACAATGACTTGGTCAGAGATCGCTGGTGAGAGATTGAAGAATTTAAACGACTCCAATTATCAGCAAATCAAGGTTTATTGCAAAACCCAGGTCAAAATCATCAAACAGAAGAAATTATAATAAAATCTTAAACTCTAACACAAACTAAGTCTATTCAGAAAGTACTATAACGGACACAACGAAAAATCTTATTGTTACACAGTTTTAGCAATGACACAGAACACAAATCAAGTCCCCTTCCCCAAAGCCTCAACCACTATCAAGGTCGAGGGAGTTTCGCAAGCTGCTGCAGGGTACTTACAGTCACAGGCTGCAGGAGGTCAAGTCAAAGGTGGAGAGGTCAAGCCAAGAGACCCTCAATCGAAACACAGCCCCTTTTATATCCGTTTTACCTGGCCTTTTCCTGTGTTCGGCCAGCCCCTTTTGCATTGAATTGGTAAGGTTTAAAGTTCCCGCTGGTCCCGCCCCCTTTGAGCCGGTCAGAGCTGTCGACTTCCGGGTTTTCCTCCTCCTTTGCGTTGTATCAGTCCAAGTTTAAAGTTCCCGCTGGTCCCGCCCCCTTTGAGCCGGTCAGAGCTGTCGACTTCCGGGTTTTCCTCCTCCTTTGCGTTGTATCAGTCCAAGTTTAAAGTTCCCGCTGGTCCCGCCCCCTTTGAGCCGGTCAGAGCTGTTCGCTTCCGGGTTTTCCTCGCAGGTCCGCTCCTTCCAGCCAGGCAGACCTGCCGCGATTTGAATTTGGCGCCGACTCCGCCCCCTCCTCCCAGTGAGTTCCTGCCGGTGGCTTCTGTCAAGATTGGAGTACCTCCCCCAGGTCCGCCTCCAACTTGGTTTTTTCTACCGTTTATCTTCAAGGGGCTTTTCCAGCGCAATATACTGAGCCCAGACAGTCTGCTTTTTAGGATAACAAGGTTAAGCTCTCTTGTGAAGATTTTCAAAAGTCTTCCAGTTGCTCCGGAGATGGCTGCTATTCTCACCTTGCTATGTTGATGGGGTGTTAATTGGATTCTGCTCTGGTGGAGGCCAGGTCATTTACATCTGCATGGGGCTATGACCATCCCATTGTCCTGCTTGCAGGCAGGCCCCCTGTGTATTCCCGTGCCCCTTTGTCTGTGTTTTGATCTTATCTCGTTGTCTGGCTCCTTCTTCCTTGTAGCTCCTAGGGGGGGGTTTGTAAATACCTATGCCCCTACTCAGCTCAGCGGACCAAGCCTGCTGGGAAATCTGGTTACGTTCTCTTGGCTGAAAAGTCAGTTTACAGTCTCTGGGTTTTATTCTTGGGCAGTCCAAAAAGGGCCGAATTGCCCGAAAACCTTACACGACAGCGTGAAAATGAACATGGTATGGCCAGTCGGGAATCTCGCGTGGCGGCTGCGGACTCAGTCCATGACCGCCTGGTGGGGGGTGGGGGGATCGGGGACCGGGGGGGCCTTATGGGTGGCCAGGGCACAGATCGGGCCTGTCCGATGCAGGGGCGCGCGACCAATCAGGTGGTCCTAGTTTCTTTGTGTGGGTCTGCGGTCCGAGTCGCCATGGCGCTCCGCGAGGCCGATGGAGACCGCCGCCGTGCGCATGCGCAGACCCAGGACCAGAAGTGTGGGAGCCCGTATTCGCAGCCGAAGCTGCATGAAGCACTCCGGATCCCTGCTAGCCCCCTGAAGGTAAGTGAATTGCCTGGTATTTGTTTCTGGAAACTTGGGAGTGCAATGCCTGTGTTTTTACACCGGTGTGGGGACAGAGCCCCATTTTGGGAGAATCCAGCCCGAGCTCTTTTTCCATCACCTGTGCACCCACTTCTTTGCCCAGGAGTCTTTCCTCCTCACAGTAGATACTTAGAACAATCATAGAATTTATAGTGCAGAAGGAGGCCATTCGGCCCATCGAGTCTGCACCGGCTATTGGAAAGAGGACCCTTCCCAACTACACACCTCCACCCTATCCCCATAACCCAGTTACTCCACCCAACACTAAGGGCAATTTTGGACACTAAGGGCATTTTATCATGGCCAGCCCACCTAACCTGCACATATTTGGACTGTGGGAGGAAACCGGAGCACAAGGAGGAAACCCACGCACACACGGGGAGAACGTGCAGACTCCGCACAGACAGTGACCCAAGCCGGGAATCGAACCTGGGACCCTGGAGCTGTGAAGCAATTGTGCTAATCACTATGCTACCGTGCTGCCTCCAGAACTCCCTCCAGCTCTCTCTCTCCACCTGAATCTCTCCCTCTGATCCGCTTCAGAAGTTTTCATTAAGGACGGCCAGTGTGACATCAGCCATCTCAATTTCTCTGCTCTGCTTCCATGCTGTAACCTCTATAGAAGCAATGTAACATCTGAACTGCAGCACTCATTTCTCGGGTTCAACCTAACACTGTCATCAGACCTGTTGCTGTCTGTACAAATGGACTGCTATCTAGCAGAGACAGAATGGCAACTTTTTGACACTCCCTCCCACCTCTCCCTGAAATAATATCCCACCAAAAAACATCAAGCTATTATTTCCAGGACTCTCAATGACCTCATACCTCCGCAGACCTTTCCTCCACAACTTCCAATCTAATAGCCTCCAATCTCAAACAGCCCCTTTCTATCTCCTTCCCGAAATCCACAATTAGGACCGTTCTGGTAGACCCATCATTCCAGCCTGTTGCTGCCCCACTGAACCTATATCTTCCGATCTGGATTCCATTATTTCTTCCTTTGTCTAGTCTCTTCCAACCAACATCTGTGACTCGTTCGATGCCCTGTGTCACTTTAATAATTTCCTCGCCTTAATCATTGCCCTTTCTCCGTGGATGTCTAATTTCTCTACACTTCTATTTCCCAGCAGAACAGTCAGGGAAGTCTTCATCGCTTCCATTAATGGCTAGTCCAAACCAGTTCCCATCCACCACTACAATCCTCCACCTGGCTGATCTTGATCTTGCATTGAATAACTTCTCCACCAACTTGACTCACTTCCTCCAATAAAATATGTTGCTATGGATACTCATCTGAGTCCTAGTTTTGGCTGCCTTTTTGTGGGATATGTGGAGATTTGTTGTTCCAATGCTAATTAGACCTCCTCTCCACCTATTTTTCCAGTACATTGATGTATGAATTAATGTAATTTACTACTTTTGCCCTGAACAGGAAATTTTATGAGGGGTTTGCATTTACTTTCAATTTACACTCTTCTCTGACTCTCCCCTTCCTCAACTTCTAGGTCAACATTTCTGGGGCTAGACTGTCAACTAAGATTCACTACAAGCCGACTGACTTCCACAACTACCTCAACCACACTTCTTTCCACCTCACACCTTGGAAGAACAATTTCACTTTCTTTGTCTATTTCTGACTATGCAAGCTTCCATAATAGTGCTCACGATATGTCTTCCTTTCTCCTCAACTCAGGGTATCCCCCACCATGGTTGATCGGGGTCAAGGCCGCGTCCATCCTTTTTCATGCACTTCTGCCGTCACGCCTTCCCCCTTTCTCTCAGACCCACCATTGGGTTCCCTTTGTTCCCTTTTTTCCATCTCACCAGCCTCCGTATTCAATGCATCACCTTCCACCATTTCTGCCATCCCACTGTGCTGCCACCACCATACACATATTCCCTTTCCCTCCCTTTCAACATTCCAAAGGGACCATTCCATCCATGCTGCCCCAGTCCACTCCTTAGTCACCTCAACACCCATTTATTTTTTATGCATTTATCCTTGCAATTGCTGAAGATGTAGTAACTGCTCTTTTACCTCCTCCCTTCACATTGTCCAAGGTCTCAAACAGCAATTTATTTGTACCACTTTCAGTATAGTACAGCTGCATTTGCTGCTTACAATATGGTCTCCTCTACATCAGGGAAACCAAGCGCAAACTGGGTGGCTACTTTACGGAACCCTCCATTCCATCCGCAAGTGTGCCCCCCACTTGCTTCCCGTTACCTGTCATCTTAAAGCACTGTGTGGAATGTTACGCTTCAGTTGTATAGAACTTTTGTCTCATCCGACCTAGAATATGCCTCTCGTCAAGCAGCAAATAATGGCCTTTGAGGGATACATCTTGGGTGGGATTCTCCGTTAGCCGATACCGAAATCGCGAAACATGAATGGGCGGAGAATCGGTTCTGATGCCAAAATCATGGCAGGCGCCGATTTGACTTCAAATCGCATTGCTCCAGCACCTCGACAGCGGCACGTACAGTAAACATTGTTTGCATATAATTAGTGGCCCTGACCCGGTATTCTCCGGGTCCTCCGTGATTCTCTGCCTCCGATGGGCCGAGTTCCTGATGGCATAGTTCACTTGTGCTTTTAAAAATCGTGAAACCGGCGCGTGGCTGATGAAGGAGAGAGAGAGGAGGTAGGACATGGAGCGGCGCGACTGTGAGCTGCTGGGCGAGACACTGGCCATAGTGGCTGGGGTGTGGGGGCCATGCCAGGGCTGGGCGAGGGGGAGAGGAACGGGGGGGGGACAGGAACAGTGTCTATTACCGCGGCCTGCAATGCAGCCATCTTGCTGCGCACCCCACTAACCACCGATCCCATGCCCTGGCTCTGCAGTGTGACACCGACTGTATGGGTGACCAACCCCCTCACCCCACCTCCACCACACCTGCCCCACCCAGCCGCCACCCAACGGGGGCCCACACAGGGCAATACCCATTGTAGCCCGTATGGTGGCCGCAGTGCCTACACCTGCCGGGGGCAGTGCCAGCCAACGGTACCCCTGGCATCAGGGACGGGTGCCAGGGCCAAAGGCCCTCGATGGTGCTAACCACTAACGGGAACAGGGGTGCGGGGATGAGGAAGGGACCATCCAGGGGCGAAGTTCGCAGTGCCAACTTGGGCCACCATGTAGCCCGGTGGACCTGGTTGGACACGGGGATACGCACCATGCTCACATGTTGGCCTTTCACCCCGTGCAGACAATGGTGATTGGAGTTCAACCAGGAATGGTGGCCTTCCTTCTGGCTGCCGCAGCCATGGGGGATGCTCTGCGGCTGTACAAGCTGCTGCTGCTCAAAGAGGAGGAGGAAGCTGCAGCAGCAGAGAGGACAGCAGCAGAGCGGGCATCAGAGTTGGAGAGCCGGCTATCATTCGAGGACCTGCCGGACCGGGCATGCTGTCGAAAACTCCGGCTGAACAGAGGGACAGTGCGACATATCTGCCAGATCATGGCACATCTGGCACCGCGGGGTACGGGAGAGCATAACCATTCCCGGTAGCCATCAAGGTAATGGTCGCCCTGAACCTCTATGCCACGGGGTCCTTCCAGGCGTCGAGCGGGACCTGTCTGGGATCTCACAGACCTTGGTGCACAGGTGCATCCACATAGTCATGGAGGCCCTATATGCCCAGGCAACTCAATACATCCGTTTCAATGTGGACCGGGCCCACCAGGATGCCAAGGTAGTGAGGTTCGCCGCCATTGATGGGATGCTCCGGGACAAGGGGGTGATCGACGGGATGCATGTCCGCCTACGAGCACCTGCAGATGACAGGCCGCTCTACACATACCGAAAGGGGTACCACTCAATGAACCTGCAGCTGGTTGTATCCGGGCAGTGTACACAATGCCGTCATCCTGGCACACTCGATGTTCCCTGAAATGTTCGAGACCCCCCCCCACCCCACCCCCCGCCCCCTCACCCCACCAACCCAGGCTGGGGCCTGGCTCTTGGGCGACAGGGGTTACCCACTGCAGTTGTGTCTGCTGGCGCCTATCCGGAGGCCGCAGTCTAATGCGGAGACCCACTACAACAATGCCCATACAGCAACCAGGAGCATGATTGAGTGGTGTATCGGCCTCCTGAAGATGTGGTTCAGGTGCCTGGACTGCTTTGGAGGGGCTTTCCAGTATGATGCTGAGAGGGTCGCCTGCATTGTGGCCGCCTGCTGCGTCCTCCACAACATGCACAGCAGAGGGGTGATTTATTGGAGGAGGAGGAGGAACGGCAAACTCCCTCACAAGCCCCCCCATTTCTTTTCTTCTCTTTTTTATAAATTTAGAGTACCCAATTAATTTTTTCCAATTAAGGGGCAATTTAGCGTGGCCAATCCACCTACCCTGCACATCTTTGGGTTGTGGGGGCACAACCCACACAAACGAGGGGAGAATGTGCCAACTCCACACGGACAGTGACCCAGAGCCGGGATCGAACCTGGGATCTCGGCGCCATGAGGCAGCAGGGCTAACCCGCTGTGCCACCGTGCTGCCTGCAACTCCCTCCATGATACATGCCTGCCAGACTACGGGGTGTGGGCCCTGGGTTGGCAGTAACACCTGGTCTGATCCATGGTATGGAGAATGATGACAACCCGCTCTGTGATGAGCTCCATTGCTCCGCATCGTTTGACAACGTCTGACCCCTGCCCACGGTAGCACTTTCCACCGTCCACCTGGGTGATCTATGCATGTGAGCTAGCCATCCCATCCCATCGGATCCGCGGTGTGGTGGTGGGGATGGTCAGGGGGTGGGGGGCGGTGGGGGAAGGGGTGTGAGCCCAGCCCACCAATAGGGTCCGCCCATTCCCCCCTCCCCACAAAGTCCACCCATTCCCTCTCCCCGGCACTTCAGCCACCACAGACGAGCCCATCCCTGGTACCTATCAGACAGAGCACTGAGGCAGGTTGTAACTGTGGCAACAGATGTTTAATGTGAACGGATTTATACAGTTTTGTGCCCTCGCCCCTATAAGTAAATTGTGCCCTGCACCCACGCCAAATTAACTGGTGTTTAACTTCCTGGCCTTACAGACTCCACCCTATGTCTAGGTACCATTCCCCAGACGATACAGCAGAGTGGAGGCGGCCTGCTGTGATTCCCGCCCTGCGACCTGGGTCCCCGCTGGCGGGCGTCTTCTGGGGGAAATTGGCATGGATGTGCCCAGATCTACTCGGGTGTCCCAGGTGGCATGGTGCCACCCCGTTCAGCCCGCTGCCCACCAGATGTGCCAGGACATGAGGGGGCCAGTCCGAGGTGCTGAGGTGCTCTGGTGTAGGGTGCAAGCGGAGCTTCCGCCTGAGGCTGCCCCACAACCTGGCGCTGCCAGTCCTAGAGGCCCGCTTTCGTCTCAACCCGGGTCTTGCGGCCATGGAGCACAGGGTGTGGACCATTTCCATCTGCGAGTGTGCCACTACCTTCTGGGTTTGTGTCACATCAACCAGTGACTGCGCCATCTCCTCCTGGGACTGGGCCCCCTCCCTCTGTGTCTGCGCCAGCACCCGGGCAATGCCGCTGATATTCCCAGTCAAGGCCTGCTGTGACTAGCCCACGCTCAGGAGCACCGCTGCGATTTCCAGGTGGCTCTGGGACATGGTCGCCTGTGAGGCGACAACCCTGTCCTGGTCCATGGCCAGCACTTGCTCAGAGTGCCCCAGGCCTTGGGCATGCTGATCCATAGCAGAAACCAATGCCTCCAATGGTCGCCACCCAAAGCCATTGCCCCCAATGGTCGCCACCCGTGCGGTGTTGGCCTGGGTGGCACACATTGTCGGCGCCACGTCCTGCTCCTACACATGGTTGGACTCCTCCACCTGCACTGGCAGGTACTGAATGCTCACCGACAACCACTCATATAGTCCCTGGCTCTGTGACTGCATTTCCACTATGGATGGGATTGTTTGTTCCAGAAGCTCGAAGGGAGAGTTTAAAAGTTCGCGGCCTGGGAGAGGTAAGTACTGTTTAACAACCTCCTTACCTTGCAGGTCAGCTGTTAGTTTCGGGAGATCAGTTTCGGGAGCAGGCCTATTGGCTGACTGTAAATCAGGAAGCATACAAAAGGTGTGGCTGAAGTGCCTTTAGAAACAGAGTGCTGGAAGCAAACAGAGTGTATCTGAGTTTGGGTAAGGCTGAGTTCGGGTAAGAGGTGAGTGAGGGCTGTGTTTTCTGGAGTTTGGTGTTTGGGGTTGAGTTTCCCCCCCAAAAAAAACCAATTGATTAAGTAAATTAATTAACTGGTTAAGGGAATTTGGTGCTCATCTCAAGGAGGTGCAGAGAAGCAGACCTGTGAGGGAGGCTCGGGAGCAATTACATCACAGCCAGCAGGTAAATGATTGGCTTGTGACTGGTAAGTGATTTTTTAATCTTTTCTCTCTTTGACTTTCTCTTAGCTGTGTAGTGTAGTCAAATTTAACTTCAGGTTTAAGTCATGGCAGGAGAGCTCAGACCCATGTCATGCTCCTCTTGTGAGATGTGGCAATTCAGGGACCCTTCTGGTGTCCCTGACTCCTTCATCTGCAAGAAGTGTGTCCAACTGCAGCTCCTGTTAGACCGCTTGGCGGCTCTGGAGCTGCGGATGGACTCACTTTGGAGCATCCGCGATGCTGAGGAAGTTGTGGACAGCACATTCAGTGAGTTGGTCACACCGCAGATTAAAATTACTGAGGCAGAAAGGGAATGGGTGACCAACAGACAGAGAAGAGTAGGAAGGCAGTGCAGTGATCCCCTGCGGTCATCTCCCTCCAATACAGATTTACCGTTTTGGAAGCTGTTGGGGGAGATGGCTCACCAGGGGAAGGTGGCAGCAGTCAGGTTCATGGCACCGTGGCTGGCTCTGCTGCACAGAAGGGCGGGAAAAAGAGTGGCAGAGCTATAGTGATAGGGGATTCAATTGTAAGGGGAATAGACAGGCGTTTCTGCGGACGCAAATGAGAATACAGGTTGGTATGTTGCCTCCCTGGTGCAAGGGTCAAGGATGTCTCGGAGCGGCTGCAGGGCATTCTGGAGGGGGAGGGTGAACAGCCAGCTGTCGTGGTGCATATAGGCACCAACGATATAGGTAAAAAACGGGATGAGGTCCTACAAGCTGAATTTAGGGAGTTAGGAGTTAAACTAAAAAGTAGGACCTCAAAGGTAGTAATCTCAGGATTGCTACCAGTGCCACGTGATAGTCAGAGTAGGAATGACAGGATAGCTAGGATGAATACGTGGCTTGAGAGATGGTGCAAGAGGGAGGGTTTCAAATTCCTGTGACATTGGGACCGGTTCTGGGGGAGGTGGGACCTGTACAAATCGGACGGTCTGCATCTGGGTGGGACCGGAACCAATGTTCTCGGGGGTGTGTTTGCTAGTGCAGTTGGGGAGGGTTTAAACTAATGTGGCAGGGGGATGGGAACCGATGTAGGAAGTCAGTGGGGACGGAAACAAACGGCAGGAAGGGAGAGTGTGTAAAGCATGACCAGAGAAAGCAGGGCAGAAAGCAAGGAAAGTCTACATTAAACTGCATTTATTTCAATGCAAGGGGCCTGACGGGCAAAGCGGATGAACTCAGGGCATGGATGGGCACATGGGACTGGGATATTATAGCTATGACTGAAACATGGCTAAGGGAGGGGCAGGACTGGCAGCTCAATGTTCCGGGGTACAGATGCTATAGAAAGGATAGAACAGGAGGTAAGAGAGGAGGGGGAGTGGCGTTTTTGATTAGGGAGAACATCACGGCAGTACTTAGAGGGGATATATCCGAGGGTTCGCCCACTGAGTCTATATGGGTGGAACTGAAAAATAAGAAGGGAGAGATCACCTTGATAGAACTGTACTACAGGCCCCCAATTAGTCAGCGGGAAATTGAGGAGCAAATATGTAAGGAGTTTACAGATAGCTGCAAGAATAATAGGGTGGTAATAGTAGGGGACTTTAACTTTCCCAACATTGACTGGGACAGCCATAGCATTAGGGGCTTGGATGGAGGGAAATTTGTTGAGTGTATTCAGGAGGAATTTCTCATTCAGTATGTGGATGGACCGACTAGAGAGGGGGCAAAACTTGACCTCGTCTTGGGAAATAAGGAAGAGCAAGTGACAGAAGTGTTAGTGAGGGATCACTTTGGGACAAGTGACCATAATTCCATTAGTTTTAAGATAGCTATAGAGAATGATAGGTCTGGCCCAAGAGTTAAAATTCTTAATTGGGGCAAGGCCAATTTTGATGGTATCAGACAGGAACTTTCAGAGGTAGATTGGGGGAGACTGTTGGCAGGCAAAGGGACGGCTGGTAAATGGGAGGCTTTTAAAAATGTGTTAATCAGGGTTCAGGGTAAGCACATTCCCTTTAGATTGAAGGGCAAGGCTGGTAGAAGTAGGGAACCCTGGATGACTCGAGATATTGAGACTCTGGTCAAAAAAAAGAAGGAGGCATATGACGTACATAAACAACTGGGATCAAGTGGATCCCTTGAAGAGTATAGAGATTGTCGAAATAGAGTTAAGAGGGAAATCAGGAGGGCAAAAAGGGGACATGAAATTGCTTTGGCAAATAATGCAAAGGAGAATCCAAAGAGCTTCTACAGATACATAAAGGGAAAAAGAGTAACTAGGGACAGAATAGGGCCTCTTAAGGATCAACAAGGACATCTATGTGCAGAGCCACAAGAGTTGGGTGAGATCCTGAATGAATATTTCTCATCGGTATTCACGGTGGAGCAAGGCATGGATATTAGGAAACTAAGGGAAATAAATAGTGATGTCTTGAGAAGTGTGCATATTACAGAGGAGGAGGTGCTGGAAGTCTTAAAGCGCATCAAGGTAGATAAATCCCCAGGACCTGATGAAATGTATCCCAGGATGTTGAGGGAGGCTAGGGAGGAAATGGCGGGTCCCCTAACAGAGATATTTGAATCACCGGCAGCCACAGGTGAGGTGCCTGAAGATTGGAGAGTGGCGAATGTTGTGCCCTTGTTTAAGAAGGGCAGCAGAGAAAAGCCTGGGAACTACAGACCGGTGAGCCTAACGTCTGTAGTAGGTAAGTTGCTGGAAGGTATTCTGAGAGACAGGATCTATAAGCATTTTGAGAGGCAAGGACTGATTCGGGGCAGTCAGCATGGCTTTGTGCTTGGAAAATCATGTCTCACAAATTTGATTGAGTTTTTTGAGGGGGTGACTAAGAAGGTAGATGAGGGCAGTGCAGTAGACGTTGTCTACATGGACTTTAGCAAAGCCTTTGACAAGGTACCGCATGGTAGGTTGTTGCAGAAGGTTAAAGCTCACGGGATCCAGGGTGAGGTTGCCAATTGGATTCAAAATTGGCTGGACGACAGAAGACAGAGGGTGGTTGTAGAGGGTTGTTTTTCAAACTGGAGGCCTGTGACCAGTGGTGTGCCTCAGGGATCGGTGCTGGGTCCACTGTTATTTGTGATTTATATTAATGATTTGGATGAGAATTTAGGAGGCATGGTTAGTAAGTTTGCAGATGACACCAAGATTGGTGGCACAGTGGATAGTGAAGAAGGTTATCTAGGATTGCAACGGGATCTTGATCAATTAGGCCAGTGGGCCGACGAATGGCAGATGGAGTTTAATTTAGATAAATGTGAGGTGATGCATTTTGGCAGATCGAATCAGGCCAGGACCTACTCAGTTAACGGTATGGCGTTGGGGAGAGTTATAGAACAAAGAGATCTTGGAGTACAGGTTCATAGCTCCTTGAAGGTGGAGTCGCAGGTGGACAGGGTGGTGAAGAAGGCATTCGGCATGCTTGGTTTCATTGGTCAGAAAATTAAATACAGGAGTTGGGAAGTCTTGTTGAAGTTGTACAAGATGTTGGTACGGCCACACTTGGAATACTGTGTGCAGTTCTGGTCACCCTATTATAGAAAGGATATTATTAAACTAGAAAGAGTGCAGAAAAGATTTACTAGGATGTTACCGGGACTTGATGGTTTGAGTTATAAGGAGAGGCTGGATAGACTGGGACTTTTTTCCCTGGAGCGTAGGAGGCTTAGGGGTGATCTTATAGAGGTCTATAAAATAATGAGGGGCATAGATAAGGTAGATAGACAACATCTTTTCCCAAAGGTAGGGGAGTCTAAAACTAGAGGGCATAGGTTTAAGGTGAGAGGTTGAGATTCAGAAGGGCCCAGAGGGGCAATTTCTTCACTCAGAGGGTAGTGAGTGTCTGGAATGTGCTGCCAGAGGTAGTAGTCGAGGCGGGTACAATTGTGTCTTTTAAAAAGCATTTAGATAGTTACATGGGTAAGATGGGTATAGAGGGTTATGGGCCAAGTGCGGGCAACTGGGACTAGCTTAATGGTAAAAACTGGGCGGCATGGACTGGTTGGGCCGAAGGGCCTGTTTCCATGCTGTAAACTTCTATGATTCTATGATGATAACCATCTGGACAGCAGCCAGTCCCTGGAGTCGACCTGCCCTCCGACTGTCCACCCCCTCAGGTACTCCTACCTCCACCTGCTGTACCGGTCAACTGTGTGGTGCGCACCAGAAAGTGTCCCAGGAGCCTCTGCACTAAAGTGTCCAACCGAGGTGAGTGTCTCTGGAATGGTGGAGGGTGTTGGCGACAGCTGTGATGGAAAATCACTGTCATTCTGTGACCCGAGCTCCGGGTGTCCTGACTCTCGGGTTGAGGGCTGCCGTCCGAGCTGCTCTGTGGCACTGGCTGGGGCCGCGAACACCAGCTGGACCCGCCCCATTACCAGCAGGTCCTGCAAGACTCGAGACAAGATGCATGATTAGACCGCAGGCCTGGGGGGGAGTGGGGGTGGGGGTGTGGTTGGGGGTTGGTGGTGTTAGCATGAGGGTGGTGTTGGGGTGCGGATGGTGGGGGGTGAGGGTGGTATTTGGTGAGGGTGACTGCGGGGTTGGGTTGGCACAGGTGTCACAGGGAATCGCAACTCAGCAGGTCTCACTTCCTCGCCCGCGACCACCCGTTCCTCCAGGCCACCGACCATGTCCAGGTTAATTTGCTTAGCCACGATAAGGGGCCACAGGTACTGTGGTCGCCCTCCTGTCTTCTCCCACTTCCAGCAGTTGTGTTCAGCCTTCTCTTGGGGTGGGGGGAAACAAAAAGCAATAGTGTTAGACAGTCCGACACATGCAGCCCAGGGGGTGGGTAGCTGGTGGCCTCAGTGGCCAGGGCACCCAGCCATACCAGCTGGTATGGGTACCGGCATGTGGTGTAGGGTGGAGGTTCAGCCATCCTCCTGGTGGGCGGGGGGAGGGTTACAGATGTGTGGGACGCAGGTTACGGCCAGGGGCACAGTGCTGCCTTCTCACCCCGGCCGCCCAAGTAGGTTGTGCAGATCTTTCCGGCTCTGGCGGCCCGTGCGGACGTTCACGGCCTCTGCCACCTGCACCCAGGCCGGGGTACAGGGTCATCCTCCACTCCGCCATGGTGTTCAAGAGGGTCTCCAGCTCGTTATCTATAAACCTCGGGGCTGCCTTCCTCGCTGTCATCTTGTTGGCTGGGATGGTGTGTGTGGGGAGTGAAGTGTGTATATGCGGCTGCAGCTTGTCAGCCTCCTGAGTGTCAATCATGAAACCAGCAAATCCGGCACCGTTTCTCATTAGAATCAATTGTGTTCCACGTGGCGCCAGTGCTAGCCCCTTATCAGTAGCGGAATCGGTAGGTGTGCCGCCAGTTTGTCTGTCGTGAAAGTCCACAAATTCTGAGTTGGCGTCAACACTTAGTCCCAGAAACGGAGAATCTCGCCCCTTACGTTTACCAGATTGTGCAAGCACCTTCAATACACTGATTTCAGCAGGTCAAAAAGGCATCTCACCACCGCCCACTCGGGGTAATTAGACTTGTACATTAATTGTAGCCTTGCCAGGGTCACCCATATTCTGAGAAGGAATAACAAAACTTAACTAAGAAATACCATATTATCTATTATAATCTAAAGTAGTATTATCACTTATACTTTAGCTATGATTTAATTGAAGGTTGAAATCTAAAGACTTTTCAGTTTATTACTTCCAAGTAGCAAACTTCAATATAATGAGAATATAGATACTACAAAGGCTACGGGCCCTGACAATATCCCAGCAATAATACTGAAGCCTTGTGCTCCAGAACTTGCTGCACCCCTAGCCAAGCTGTTCCAGTACAACTACAACACTGGCATCTACTCAGCAATGTGGAAAATTGCCCAGGTGTGTCCTGTCCACAAGAAATAGGCCAAATATAACCCAGCCTATTACCGCCCTATCAGCCTACTCTCCATCATCAGCAAAGTGATGCAAGGAGTCATCAACAGTGCTATCAAGTGACACTTACTCAGCAATAACCTGCGCACGGAAGCTCAATTTGGGTTTTGCCAGGGTCACTCAGCTCCTGACCTCATTACTGCCTTGGTTCAATTATCATAGAATTTACAGTGCAGAAGGAGGCCATTCGGCCCATCAAGTCTGCACCGGCTCTTGGAAAGAGCACCCTACCCAAGGTCAACACCTCCACCCTATCCCCATAACCCAGTAACCCCACCCAACACTCAGGGCAATTTTGGACACTATGGGCAATTTATCATGGCCAATCCAACTAGCCTGCACATCTTTGGACTGTGGGAGCAAACCATAGCACCAGGAGGAAACCCACGCACACACGGGGAGGATGTGCAGACTCCGCACAGACAGTGACCCAAGCTGGAATCGAACCTGGGACCCTGGAGCTGTGAAGCAATTGTGCTATCCACAATGCTACCGTGCTTCAAGCATGGACAAAAGAGCTGAATGGCAGAGGTGAGAGTGACTGCCCTTGACAGCAACGCAGCATTTGACCGAGTATGGCATCAAGAAGCCCAAGCTAAACTGGAGTCAATGGGAATCAGGGGGGAAACTCTATGCTAGTTGGAGTCATACCTGGCAGAAAGGAAAATGATTGTGGTGTTTGGAGGTCAATCATCTCAGCACCAGGGCATCACTGCAGGAGTTCCTCAGGGTAGTGTCCTAGGCCCAACCATATTCAGCTGCTTCATCAATGACCTGCCTTCCATCATAAGGGAGATGTTTGCGGATGACTGCACAATGTTCAGTATCATTCCCGACTCCTCAGATAATGAAGCAGTCTATGTCCGAATGCAGCAAGACCTGGACAATATCGAGACTTGCACTGACAAGTGGCAAGTTACATTCACGCCACACAAATGCCAGGCAATAACCATCTCCTACAAGTGAGGATCTAATCACTGCCTCTTGACATTCAATGGCATTACCATCGCTGAATCCCCCTTAATCAATATCCTGTGGGTTACCATTGATTAAAAACTGAACTGGACTAGCCATATTAATACCGTAATTCCTAGTTAATAGGAATCCTACGGCAAGTAACTCACTTCTTGCCCCCCAAAGCCTGTCTACAATCTACAAGGCACAAGTCAGGAGTGTAACGGCTGCCCCACAATGGGAAACCCCATTGACCAAACGGCGAAAAGGAGAATCCCGATGGCATGTGTGGTGGGACGGAGAAACCCGCCCCACGTCTTTGGATGACGTTGCCAGGTTTTGTTAACCATCTGATAATTATATGGATAAGGAATTTGATCTCGTAAAATGTTAAGCTGCAAATAATTTCTTATACCAGACAAAATTGTCCACACACAACAAATTATTATGAATAAATGTCTTCTGACACAATAAACCAAACACAAACACAGCTTATTTTTATTTCTGCAAAATGAGTCAAATGATACGCTAATGCATGGATCTATCCAGTTGTCAGCATTTGTGTTGCACCTTGTATTCTTAAATGAAGCTAAATGCAAATTTCTGAACATTAAGTTTTATTTTATCAAACTAGTCACGTTCCCCAGCAGTGCAGCAATCCATAGCAGAAGCTGTTTTTTTTCCAAATGACATTCCATTTTCTAAAGTAAGTATTAGCAAAACAAACTAAAAAGGAATAAAATCAACATCAAATTGGCATGAGCCCAGGGATCGATCATTATCAAAGCTGAGGATTAAATGTATTAGGAATATAAAGGCAGGAATTATGTTTTGAAGCATTAAACATTTGGGGTTTTTTTGTACTCTTGCTGAGTGAGAGGTGTCAACACTTAGAATTAAAACACTTATTCTAATTTCCTAAATTCCACAGCATAGTGAAACTCATTTTACTTTGCCCGAACAGACAAGTAGAGAGATTCCTTACTGAAGCAGTCATTTATATTTCTCAAGCATCAATACGGCCATTCCGGATAAGATTTTTAATGTTTCCTGCATTTACCGGTAGCACAGTGGTTAGCACTGCTACCTCACAGCGCCAGGGCCCCGGGTTTGATTCCAGCTTTAACTGACTGACTGTGGAGGTGGCACGTTCTCCCCATGTCTGCGTGGGTTTCCTCCAGGTGCTCCAGCTTCCTCCCACAGTCCAAAGATGTGCAGGTTAGGTGGGTTGGCCATGGTCAATGCGTGGGATTGTGGGGGTAAGCCTAGGTAGAGTGCTCTTTCAGAGGGTTGGTGCAGATTCAATGGGCTGACTGGCCTCCTTCTGCAATGTAGGGATTCTATGGATTCTATACAGAATTATGGACAACTTTGTTTCTAAGAACTGTTTCCATGAATTGGGTAAAGATTGTTCAGCTTTTCAACCCAATAACCAGCTTGACACTTTTTTCAACTTTAGAAGAAAGTTGTCACTATTATGGGTCACGGTTTAGAGAATACCAAAGTATATCATGGAGTTTACCTGACCCCCAACTTTTAATAGATTTTGGTTATGAGGAGCACAAGGGTCTACTTTCCAGATGTTATGCAACAGAGGTCTTGGCCGGGATTCTCCTTTCCGGGGACTAAGTCCCCACGCCGGCGGGAAAACCGGCGCCAACGACCGCGGCGTCAATGGGCCCCCAAGGTGAGGAATTCTCACCTGTCTCAGGGGCTAGGTAAACGCCGGAGTGGTTGGCGCCACTCCAGCAGGCGCCGTAGGGACTGCCCGTGTTTGCGCATGCGCCAAAGGGCCGGCGTGATCTCGCGCATGTGCAGAACCGCCGCAGTGTTCTCTTCTCCACGCCGGCCATGGCGGAGCCCTAAAGGGACCGGCGTGGAAGAAAGGAGTGCCCCCATGGCACAGGCCCGCCTGCAGATCGGTGGGCCCTGATCACGGGCCAGGCCACCGTGGGGGCCCCACCCGGGGTCGGATTCCCCCGTGTCCCACGAGGGCCGCCCCAGCCGACTTACCTACCAGGTCCCGCCATGTGGGACCATGTCTAACCCATGCCGATGGGACTGGCCAAAAACGGACGGCCGCTCGGCTCATCGGGGCCTGGAGATTTGCCAGGGATGCCGTTGCCAATGGCCCCCGACTGGCGTGGCGTGAACCCTGCCCCCACCCGAAAAACGGCGCCGGAGAATGCGGCGTCGGGGTGGCGGGGCGGGATTCGCGCCGCCCCCCCAGGGATTCTCCCACCGGACGGGTGGTTGGAGAATCCCGCCCCTTAAGTATTTCTAAACAGAATAATGTTTATTCTATGAATCCAGTTAACATTTTACAAACAAGGGCAGCACGGTGGCGCAGTGTCTTTGCCCTGCTGCCTCACGGTGCCGAGGTCCCAGGTTCGATCCCGGCTCTGGGTCACTGTACGTGTGGAGTTTGCACATTGTACTCATGTTTGCGTGGGTTTTGCCCCACAACCCAAAGAAATGCAGGGTAGATAGATTGGCCACGCTAAATTGCCCCTTAATTGGAAAAATGAATTGGGTGCACTAAATTAAAAAAAAACATTTTATAAGCACACAGTAACATCTTTTCAATTACCAACACAAATACCCCACCCAAAGATACAGTACTCTACAGGTAACCCTTACTAACTTTCCTAACAACATTCACAAGCCAAACACCCTTTTTTCCTACAAAATAATAGGTTTGCATAGGGGTGGGGGGCAGATTTCCGTCTATGAGGTGGGAATCAGAAGCTGAAAATTTTCCTGACACCGACCTCACCCAATCCTGCCTCAGTCCTGTAAGTACCTGCCCAATGTATTTTCATCTCAAGGAGGTGGGCACTGGCTGGGGATGTGGCCTTCTGCCACCAAAAGCAGGACTGAGTCGACATTGGGGGGCTGGTGAATTAAAAAAAATATATATTCTTTCTTGCTGGAAAGGCCAGCATTTGTTATCCATCCATAATTAGCCTTGAACTGAGCAGCTTGCTTGGTAGGCCATTTCAGAGGACAGTTAAGAGTCAACCACACTGCTGTGGTTCTGGAGTCACATGTAGTCCAGCCAATGTAAGGATGGCAGATTTCCTTCCCTAAAAGATATGGGTAAACAAGATGGGTGTTTGCAACAACAAAACAAATTTGCACATATGTGCAAAAGACAAGGCTGAGGCATTCGCAATAATCTTCAGCCAGAAGTGCGGAATGGATGATCCATCTCGATCTCCTCCAGAAGTCCCCAGCATCACAGATGTCAGTCTTCACCCAATATGATTCACATCACGTGATATCAAAAAACAGTTGAAGGCACTGGATACTGCAAAGGCTATGCCTCCTGACAATATTCCGGCAATAGAACTGAAGCCTTGTTCTCCAAAACTGACCGCACCTCTAGCCAAGCTGTTCCAGTACAACTACAACACTGGCATCTACTCAGCAATGTGGAAAATTGCCCAGGTGAGTCCTGTGCACAAGAAACAGGACAAATCCAACCCAGCCAATTACTGCCCTATCAGTCTACTCTCCATCATCAGCAAAGTGATGGAAGGAGTCATCAACAATGCTATCAAGTGGCACTTACTCGGCAATAACCTGCTCACGAATGCTAAGTTTGGGTTCTGCCAGTCACTCAGCTCCTGGCACAAATATGGACAAAAGAGCCGCATGCCAGAGGTGAGGTGAGAGTGACTGCCCTTGACATCAAGGCAGCATTTGACCGAGTATGGCATCAAGGAGGCCTCGCTGCACTGGAATCAATGGGAATCAGGGGGGAAACTCTCCATTGGTTGGAGTCACACCTGGCACAATGGAAGATGGTTGTGGTGGTTGGAGGTCAATCATCTCATCTCCAGGGCATCACTGCAAGAGTTCCACAGGGCAGTGCCCTAGGCTCAACCATCTTCAGCTGCTTCATCAATGACCTGCCTTCCATCATAGGTCAGAAGTGGGGATGTTTGCGGATGACTGCACAATGTTCAGATAATGAAGCAGTCCGTGTCGGAATGCAGCAAGACCTGGACAAAGTCCAGGCTTGGGCTGACAAGTGGCAAGTTACATTCGCGCCACACAATCATCTCCTACAGGAGAGGATCTAACCATTGTTCCTTGACATTCAATGGCATTACCATCGCTTAATCCCCCACAATCAACATCCTGGGGATTACCTTTGATCAGAAACTGAACTGGACTAGCCACATTAATACTGTGGTTACCAGGGCAGGTCAAAGGCTAAGAATCCTCTGGCGAGTTACTCACCTCCTGGCCCCCCAAAGCCTGTCCACCATCTACAAGGCACAAATCAGGAGTGTAATGGAATATTCTCCACTTGCCTAGATGAGTGCAGCTCCAAAAACACTCAAGAAGCTCAACACCATCCAGGACAAAGCAGTCCGCTGGATTGCTACCCCTTCCACAAACATTCACCTCCCCACCACCAATGAACAGTGGCAGCCGTGTGTACCATCTACAAGATGTACTGCAGTAACTCATCAGTTCCTTTGACAGCAGCTTCCAAACCCATGACCACTACCATCTAGAAGGACAAGAGCAGCAGATACCTGGGAACCCCACTACCTGGAGATTCCCCTCCAAGTCACTCACCACCCTGACTTGGAAATATATCACCGTTCCTTCGCTGTCACGGGGACAAAATCCTGGAACTTCCTCCCTAACAGCACAGTGGATGTACCGATACATCAAGGACTGCAGCGGTTCAAGAAGGCAGCTCACCACCACCTTCTCAAGGGCAACTAGGGATAGGCAACAAATGCTGGCCTAACCAGCGACTCCCACATCCCATAAATGAATTTTAAAAAATGATGGGTACTTGATCACTATTACTTTATATTCCAGATTTATTAATTTAAATTCCACCAGATATCATGGTGGGATTTGAAACCATATCCCACCAGCATTAATTTGGGATTATCAGTCCCATGACATCAGCATTACACCACCATCGTTTCCAATGCTATACCAAAAGTTAGAAGGTATCTGTCATGGGACATCAGCTCTGTTCTCAATATGTTTGTCAGGGCCCCTATTCCTCATTCTTTAACCAGCTTCACCTCCCACACATGTGCCTTGGTTCATCGATAGTACCCACGCCACTTCCATACCGTCAATGCATTTTTCATACCCATTGTTCTAGGTACAGAACCACTGAACCCTTTAATAAAATTGACAAGTCATTGAAATACTCATGAAACTGTCAAAATAACAGGCTTTTCAAAATTCCCTTGGAATAAATTGCCCCCTTACAAGTTCCTAAAACTGTCAATCACAACCATTCATATACCCATTGAAGAAAGCTTTAATCCTTTCAACACCTCATATTACTGTTCAAATAAACAAACAGGCATTGAAAACCCATTACAAAGAAAGCTAAATATATTGAAAGCTGTTGGTCAAATAAAGCTCAATGTGCCCTTCGCAGCTGTGGAAATGACCCCGAGCAAACCTTAATCCATTGCTTTGTTTGGAGCTCAGCCAATTATATTCCATTGCATGTGTGTCAACAAAGACCCTAAAACTGAATGCATTGAAATTTTCAAAGAAGGCTGAACTGGCAATCAAAGAAGACATATCCAGGACACAACATCAGATAGACAGTGAGAAAATATTGCAACAATCTTCAGCCATAATATTTGGTTCCAGAGCATTCATGTGTTCAGCACTGCTGGTGCCTTTTCGAACCAAAATGGCATCCACGATGTGCATGCAATCTTCTGGTCTAATATTTGAATAAAGACACGGGGAGTCCACACCGAGTAAAATAAAGAGCTTTGATTTATTTACAATACCGTATGTCCACTTCTAGGCAGATCCCGACTGGGTATCTTCTTGGTTGGTGCCTTACTGACCAACCTTTTATTCACTGAACAAAGAACAAAGAAATGTACAGCACAGGAACAGGCCCTTCGGCCCTCCAAGCCCGTGCTGACCATGCTGCCTGACTAAACTACTATCCCTCTATTCCCATCCTATTCATGTATTTGTCAAGATGCCCCTTAAATGTCTCTATCGTCCCTGCTTCCACCACCTCCTCCAGTAGCGTGTTCCAGGCACCCACTACCCTCTGCGTAAAAAACTTGCCTCGTACATCTACTCTAAACCTTGCCCCTTTCACCTTAAACCTATGCCCCCTAGTAATTGACCCCTCTACCCTGCGGAAAAGCCTCTGACTATCCACTCTGTCTATGCCCCTCATACTTTTGTAGACCTCTATCAGGTCGTCCCTCAACCTCCATCGTTCCAGTGAGAACAAACCGAGTTTATTCAACCGCTCCTCATAGCTAATGCCATCCATACCAGGCAACATTCTGGTAAATCTCTTCTGCACCCTCTCTAAAGCCTCCACATCCTTCTGGTAGTGTGGCGACCAGACTTGAACACTATACTCCAAGTGTGGCCTAACTAAGGTTCTATACAGCTGCAACATGACTTGCCAATTCTTATACTCAATGCCCCGACCAATGAAGGCAAGCATGCCGTATGCCTTCTTGACTACCTTCTCCACCTGTGTTGCCCCTTTCAGTGACCTGTGGACCTGTACACCTAGATCTCTCTGACTTTCAATACTCTTGAGGGTTCTACCTTTCACTGTATATTCCCTACCTGCATTAGACCTTCCAAAATGTATTACCTCACATTTGTCCGGATTAAACTCCATCTGCCATCGCTCCGCCCAAGTCTCCAAACAATCTAAATTCTGCTGTATCCTCTGACAGTCCTCATCGCTATCCGCAATTCCACTAATCTTTGTGTCGTCTGCAAACTTACTAATCAGACCAGTTACATTTTCCTCCAAATCATTTATATATGCTAAATTGAGTTCCCCGTCCCTCAGCATGAGAGCTCGTACTCCACGGGAACCATGGGGAAAATAATCATTCCCATTCTGTAAATCCCGTGCGGGATATTACATTCCTCCCACCCCAAAGTCCAAAGACCCCCTCAACGACTGATGAGGAGGAGAAGGAGGAGTAGGAGGAGGACGTTGGACTTTCTTCAGTTCCGGTAAATAATCATGGGCCTGATGCGCCGGATCAATCGGGGTATACCTCGCAGGGGGACATCGTCTGCGGCAGGAACACCCTGGTGGTCGATCGGCAGGAGGTGACTGAACTTTGAATCAGTATCCAAGACCTCAGACGTCTGTCCCCATTTCTGATCCCGAAGATGCAATGTCGGGCATGTCGGCATCGACACAGACTGGAGGCGTCACAGCAGGCTGGTTTGGCAATTGAGTTGGAGGATCCAGTAAAGGTTTCTTCTGAGGAACCTCATGAGTGAGTGTATATGATCCAAATGCCATCTCATTAGTTGTCCCTGGACACAAACTTGGTAACAGACTTTCCTGTTTGACGGACAACAACCCCACAGAGTTCACGAGTACCATCATTGAAGTTACGAATGAAACCGCGTTGCAGGTGCAAAGTGTCGAATAGGTTGACGTTGATCCGGGCAAGGCCCTTGCAACACCAGGTTACACCGCACATTTGCACCAATGTCTGGGAGAATCGCACTGAGTCAGGTACAAAGCATATGGCCCATGATCATCCCATCACTGGCCACCCCAGTTATGGCATACGACGTGGCCATGTATGAGAATAAAACATATGCCAGTCTGGTGTGCATCGAGCCCAAAATCTGCTTTTTTAGCCCCCGTTTAACCATCTGCACAGCCTTCTCTGCCAAGCCATTTGATGCCAGATGTTGTAGCGCAGGGAGGACATGTCAAATCCTGTTGCCTTTCATGAAAGTGACAAATTCTTCACTCATGAAAGAGGCCCCGTTATCTGTTCCGAGCATCGCTGGGATTCCATGGATGGAAAAGGAAATGTGCATTCGCTGAAGGGTCGCCCAGGTGGTGATCGTCACCATCTTGTAGACCTCCAATCACTTGAAATGGGCATCCACAGGACGAGAAACATCGAACGCACAGATCAGCGTGTAAGTGAACCCAAGGGTGCCCCTGCCACTCCCAAGGTGTAGGGGAGCCGTCGCGGGGAATGTCTGATGCTTTCGACAGATGGAGCACTGTTGGGATGTTTTTTAATTCATTTGCGGGATGTGGGCATCGCGGATTAGGACAGCATTTATTGCCCATCCCTAGCTGCCCTTCAGAAGGTGGTGGTGAGTTGCCTTCTTCAGCCACTACAGTCCTTGAGTCTCGCTATTGTTCTCCAAACCCGGCCACCAGACATAACTTCTCGCCAGCATCTTCATTTTGGACACTCCAGGGTGCCCATTGTGAAGGTCCTGCGACACGATAGTCTGTCCCTTCACCGGAACAACAGCCCTCACGCCCCACAGGAGGAAACCGTCTTCAACGGTCAGCTTCAAGAACTTTGAGGAGAAAGCCCCTGGTAGCTGTCGGTGCTGGCCATCATGTAGCACCAGATGCCACACCTTGGCAAGGACGGGGTCAGTCTGCATCCAGTCACAAATGCACTATGAAGTGACAGGCAAGTAGTCCATGAAATTCAGGACACCGACCACTTTGTCCGCCATAGGGGGGGGTTTGCAGATTTGGTCGGCAGAGAAAGACAGATCAACGCATCAGCATGCGCAATCTGGGTCCCTGGACTGTCTTCGAAAGAGTATTCGTAAGCAGCCTATAATAAGGCCCAGCACTGAATCTTTGCGGAAGAAATAAGTGAGATCGACTTGCCCTCACGGAAAAAATAAGTGAGATCGACTTGTCCTCACGGAAGAGGCCGAGCAATGGCTTGTGATCTGCGATGATAAAGAAATGGCGGGCACGGACGTACTGATGAAATCACTTCACTTCAAATACGACTGCCAGACCTTCCTTTTCTATTTGAGCATTCTTTCGCTCAGCCGCAACCTGCTTCCATGAGGCAAAGGTCATTGGACGTTCACGGTCATCGTTCATCCAGTGAGATAGGACTGCCCCAATCCCATACGGTAATGCATCACATGGTGAATAATAACTTCAAAGGATCAAAGTGTGTCAACACCCCCAAAGAGAACATTTACCGTTTCACTTCCTTAAACACCTCATCCTCGGCCTTGTTCCACACCCAAGGCTGGTGCTTCTTGAGGAATAATTGAAGGGGGGCCACGACAGTTGCCAAATTCGGAATGAACCTGCCATAATAGTTGACCAATCCAACTGCAACTTGTGTAGCCATTCGTGGCCCAACAAGCCAGGCCTCTTCCTTTCTCGACAATGAGGGGATGGTAAACTGATTGGTGCCCATAAACTACTGGAGCAAGCATCGTTCCCACAATATTCAGCTGTTCACCAGTGTAAGTGGCCAAACGAGCTGCCGTGTCGACCAAAGTCAAAATGTACACACTCCTTTTCATGAGATCAAAGGTAATCTGCGCCAGCACAGAAACCACAAGGGGTGCTGCCAAATAGTTTAACTGCACTTCAGTCTCATCTTCTGCCTCTTCTGGGCCATCAAAATGCAAGGCCCAGCACGAGGCTGATTCCTAACTCGCATGGGTGCCTGGAGCACTATCACGCCTCCTGCCTGCGGTTAAACCCACCCGTTGCACTCTGGCCAGAATCTCCTTCAACCGAGTCCCGGTACATCTCAAGTCCTGATGGCAGACCCTTCTCCCAGAGACCAGAGTCACTGTGGCAGTTGGTTTGGATCGTGGGGCTACCACGTGAGGGGTAATGCCCCAAAACGCTCACCTCGATCCCTTATCTAGCTTGGACGCCGCGTTCCGTGCTCTCTCAGAACAATGAGATCTGTAGTGCCTATTGAGAAGTCAGGGCCAAAAGATTTTTATGTGTTTCCATATTACTTATGCCACAGACCAAGCAATCGTGGAGCACATCAGATACAGCAGTTCCACACTCACAAAACTCAGCTATCTTCCATAGCCATGATATTAACTTGGTGACGGACTGACCGGGGGACCTCTCCACCGTATTAAAATGATACCTTTGAATGATCACTGACAGGGTTGGGATAAAGTATAGCGCCATAAGTGCCCTCAAATTGGTCGAATCAATATGTATCTGGTGCCGCCGGGTGCATAGGACTCCAGATCACCCCTAAAGTGTGCAATAGTATGACCGTCTGGCATTTGTTCTCTGTGACGTTGTTGGCCTGGAAGAAGTAACGCATTCTTTCTGCGTATTGGCTCCAGTCTTCAACATCAAGGTCAAATGCATTTAATCGCCCAACCAGAGGCATGATGAAATAATTGGTTCCAACCTGGGTCCAGAAAGTCAGGGAGGTGGCTCAAGGTAGGTCACAGTGTCGATAGCAAACCAGTTTACTCCTCGTCGCCAGTTTAATAAGGACATGGGGAATCCACACTGAGTAAAATAAAGAACTCCGATTTATTTACAATACAGTATATACACTTCCCGATATATCACGACCGGGTCGCTTTTTGGTTTGTGCCTTACTGGCTGACCTTTTATACAATGCTAAATTGCTAAAATGCCACAATGCAAAATGCTCGGCGGGGCAGCTCGTACTCCATGAGAACCACGGGGAAGTTAATCATTCCCACCCTGTAAGACCCGTGCATGATATTACAGATGTGCAGCATCTTGGTGAGGTTGTTAACTTGGGCAAATACGAGCGTGTGCCATGTAAAGTAGAGAAATTGCAACATCAGTTCATGCTGAACCTGTGCAACAAAGTGTAGTTTTTGACTTCACCACTTACGAGCTAATAATGTTTCTTAAACATGCACAACTGACCATGCGGTCAGCAGCAGGGAGGACTCCCACCCCCTAAACAGCACCACTTAAAGGGATTGTCAACAACTTACATGTCAGTTGTTGATTAATTTATATTGGCTTTGTATATGGAAGTGCTGCATTTTGAAGTGAGACAGTGGTGAAATCTGCAGGGAGTGGTGCTGTACATGGAGATGACCTTGGGTGTGGCTGCAACGGCTTTGGAAACTTCCTTCCAGTCATGGGGGATGTACTTTCAATTCCTCTTGCGGGATATGGAGCAAAGGCAGCAAAAAAGAAAAATACAAATGCTCTCACAGGGAGGAGGAGGGAGAAAAGGGTTCTCAGCAGGAAATCTTATACACCCAGAACATCATGAAGGCACAGTCTTTGCCACCAACCAGCTCAGGAAGAGGTCAAAGAGTGAGGGAGGAGGCAATGTGCACATTCTGATCTGGTCTGGCTCATTTGACTATGCTTCCTGTGCAATCAACAGCAAATCTCCCTTACGAAGACAAATGCTGCGATGCTGGCAATCTGAAATATAAACAAAAAATCAGATCAGGGTGATGAAATGTTATCAACCTGAAATGTTAACCCTGGTTCTCTCCACAGATGTTGTCTGATCTACTGATTATATCCAGCAATTTTGTTTTTATTCCAAATCTCCCTAGTACAACATTTTATCATCCGTCCATTACAGGTCCATCAATGTTCTCTTGGCCACCGTCGTAAAACAAATACCACAACAAAATAACCATTCCATACAAACTTAATTCAATGGAACTTCCCGGGTGAGATTCTCCGTCAGCCGATGTCGGAATCGGGAAACACGACTGAGCGGAGAATCGGTTTTGACACCGAAATCGTGGCGCGTGCCGGTTTCATGCCAAAAAGCAATTCTCTGGTGCCTGAACAGCGGCATCAATGTGTTTCACTCCACACGAACAGAAAATGCAGTTAGCATATCACGAGCGAGCGCAACCCAGTACTCTCTGGGGCCTCTGCGATTCTCTGCCTGCACTGGGTGGAATTCCCGGTGGCAAGGGTCATTTGTGCTTTTAAAAATTGAGAAACAGACGCCGTGGCTGTTGAGGGAGAGAGAGGAGGTAGGACATGGAGAGGCGCAACCGTGGGCTGCTGGTCCTGACACTGGCTGGGTTGGCTGGGAGGGGGGGGGTGCCCTGCAAGGGTCGGGGTGGGGTGGGGGGGGGGGGGATAGAAATGTACTTTTCTAGTCAGCTATAACCATGAGAGTAAGGGAAGATGATAGAGGTAAAAGGGTTAAATGAGAACTCATTAAGAATAATTAACTATAATCATATTAAGCATTACTTGAGTGCAACAATAGCTGGGAATCCACTGAGGGTTAATCCAGATCATACACTTTAATTTCTTTCTTTCTGCAAGTTGCTTGAGGCTGCAAGGTCAGTGACGTCAACTAGCCAAAAGGCCTCATTGTATTGTAAGAACTGGTGCTGCTGTCTTAAGAATGAGTAGTCCCATTTCTATGGTAACAGCCAGTCTAGGGTGATAATGTCTTAACGAAAACTGTGTTTTTCTAATTAATGTTAGATGCAGATGTGGATAATTTGGAAAATTGGTAAGCGATGGAATGGGAAATTTGTACCAAACATTTAAATACATATATCTCTTAAATTGATGGACAGATATTTTGGCCGAATTGAATAAATTATAAATTAGTTAAAGCCAATCAAAAGTAAAACGAAGGCAAGACCTTAAGATAATAAGCTCCTTAAGAATCACTTACCGGGATGGAAAAACTCATCCCGGGATCACCCCATGTATATTTCTGAAACCTATTTCCTTTGCTGCTTGCTTTTGCTAATCAACATCTTTCCTTTGTTTAAATCACTTAGTTATTTTATCCTGTGTATTATAATTTGAAGAATTACTACGATCTGTAATTGAATGGAAACTCAACTACTGTATTTTGCTAAAGACAATCAATCTGACTCGCTTGCTGCAGGGCTAGTTGGAAACTTTCTAAATTTTGTATTGAAAATAGGTTTACCAGTGGCACAGCTGACAAATAAAGTACAAGTGGACTTTGCCAAAAAGCACAGACTTGACCTCTGTTATTTGGGAACTGAGAAGGGATAGTGGATGTCCAGGGTTCTGAATAGACACGGAGATCCATCAGGGGGGAATGACTGGGGGAAGGGCCGCGGCAATGACCCCACACGGGACTGTTGCGGTGTCCAGGCATGGACAGCCATTGCCCTGTCCTGCAAGGTAGCGACCTTGCTGTGCATCCCACTAACCACCCACCTTGACCCCCTGTTCTGCAGAGTGACACCGACCGTATGGCACTCCACCACCCTCGCATCCGAGCCCCCACTCTCCCACCCCAGCACTCCTGCACCCCACCCTCCACCTTCCTAACTCCCCCCCCCAAACCAGCTGCCACCTGCTCGTGAGGCATCATGTAGCTAAAATGCCTATAATAGCTCCTAAAGTGTGGTGCTGGACCGGGGCCACAGAACGTACAGCTGGCATGGGTAGTGCCAGCCAATTGTATCCCTGGTAGCAGGGATGGGTGCCAGGGCCAGAAGCCCCTCATGGTGCTGGGCATTGACAGGGCCAGGGGTGCAAGGATAGGCGTGGGGGGTATGCGGGCACAGAGTCTGGAGTGCCAACCGAGGCCACCATGTAGTCCGTTGGACTGGTTGGACATGGGGTATGCACAAAGCTAACATGTCACCCCCTGCAGACGATGGGAATTGGAATTCAACCAGAAATTGTGGCCTTCCTCCTATTCACTGCAGCCCTAGGGAATGCACTGCGGCTGTACGAACTGGAGCAGCTCGACGAGGAGGAAGCTGCAGCAGAGGAGCGTGCCCCAGAGAAAAAGGAGGCAGCCACTGATAATGGACAGCTGGCTGCCCAAAAGGCTGAGGAGAAGGAGGAGGAGGTGGAAAGGAGGCCCCGCATGATGCCTCGAGTATATCAGCAATGCCTGTCATTTGTGGATCTGCCGGATCGGCTGAGCATGGAGACCGTATGCATATCTGCCAGAATATGGTGCACCTAGCACCATGGGGGAATGGAGGAGGACATCTGTTCCTGGTGGCCTTCAAGGTGACGGTTGCCCTGAAGTTCTATGCAACAGGTCCCTTCCAGGCGCCAAGTGGGGACCTGTCTAGAATTTCACAAAGGTCGGTGCACAGGTGCATCCGAGCCATCACTCAGGCCCTATATGCCCAGTATGCACAATACATCCACTTCAATGTGACCGAGCCCACCAGGATGCCCGGGCAGGGGGATCGCCGCCATTGACAATATGGCCCGGGTCCAGAGGATGGTCGACAGGATGCATGTCGCCTTACGAGCACCCGCAAATGACAGGCAGCCCTTCACAAACCATAAGGGGTTCCACTCAATTAATATGTAGCTAGTGTGTGACCATCAGAAGCGCATCATGTACGTCTTCATCCATTACCTGGACCGTGTGCACGACACCTTCATCCTGGCACACTTGACGGTTCCCGGCCTTCTGAAGACGCCGATCCAAAGGCGGAGAACCGCGACAACGATACCCATGCAGCGACCAGGGGCGTGATCGAGCAGTGCTTTGGCATCCTGAAGATGCGGCTCAGATGCCTGGACAGCTCCGGAGGGGCCCTCCAGTATGGTACCCTCCAGACGGTCGCCCGCATCGTGGTGGCCTGGCGCATCCTCCACATCGCACAGCAGAGGGACGATGTGATAGAGGAGGCATGTGAGCACCAGTCCTCGTCCAAATAGGAGGATATGGGGGAAGATAAGGTTGGTAGGACATGGAGCCTGGGCAGACACAGAGGGCTGCACAATGCTTGCACCAGGGCAGACGTGCACGGGACGCTCTGATAGCCTACAGGTTCACTAACTAGGGCAAGAACTCGCCGGGGGCACGGACATCACATCCAACAGCCCCCGCAAACCACAAGGTCCAGAAGATGGCGCCGGTGCGAGGCGACTCTCTGCGAGCTCTCCCCAACAGATCCACTTTTTATTTAACTTACAATCGTTCTAATCTTTTAAAATTTAATTCTAAGACTAACATTATTACTAACCTCTCTCTTTTATCTTTTCTTGCAGGCTTGAACATCCTCCGAGGCACATGGAGTCCTTTTGACCCAACCCGATCTGACCTCCATAAACTGGAAGCAGATCGAGCCCAAACCGGAAGTGAAGCCCAAACCTCGATTTGGAGGCCTTGTTCATCGTGGCCGGAGACTTTAACAAGGCCAACCTCAAGAGTGTACTGCCAAAATTCCACCAGCACATCTCCTGTCCCACCAGGGGCAACAACACTCTTGAGCACTGCTACTCAAAAATCAAGGGCGCTACCGTTCCATCCCCCGACCGCACTTTGGGAAATCAGACAATAAGACGGTGCTCCTTCTCCCGGCATACAAGCAGAAACTCAAGCGAGAGAATCCAGCTAAGAAGGTCGTGCAGTGCTTGTCCGAGGAAACAGAAGAACTCTTACATGACTGTTTAGTGACAGTGAACTGGTCCATATTTAAGAACACAGCGACCAACTTAAATGAGTATGCCACCACTATCACAGACTTCATCAGCAAATGTGTGGATGACTGCGTGCCAAAGAAAGCAGTACGTGCGTTCCCCAACTGGAAATCATGGCTCAATCGCGAGATTGACTCCCTACTGAAGGACAGGTCTGAGGCGTTCAAGTCAGACAACCCTGACCTGTACAAGAAATCCAGGTACGACCTCCGCAAAGCCATCCGAGATGCCAAGAGAGAATATCAAACCAAGCTAGAGTCACAGACAGACTCTCGGCGGTTGTGGCAAGGACTAAACAACATAACGGGCCACAAAGCGAAGCCGAGCAGTATCTCTGGCAGCAGCGCACCCCTCCCCGATTAACTCAATGCATTCTATGCTCGGTTCGAGCAGGAAACCAACAATCCGCTGTAGAGTGCCCCAGCAGCCCATAACTCACCCATACCCACCATCACAGCTTCCGAAGTCAGATTGGCCTTCCTGAAAGTGAACCCTGGGAAGGCGACGTGTCCAGACGGGATCCCTAGTCGTGCACTCAGAGCCTGCGCGGACCAGCTGGCAGAGGTATTCGCGGACATCTTTAACCTGTCCCTACTCCACTCCGAGGTCCCCACCTGCTTCAGGAAGACCACCCATCATACCGGTGCCAAAGAAGAACCAGGCAACGTGCCTCAATGACCACCGTCCGGTGGCCCTGACTTCAGTCGTAATGAAGTGCTTCGAGAGGTTGATCATGAAGCGCATCACCTCCATACTCCCAGAACGCCTTGATCCACTGCAATTCGCATACCGCTGCAACCGGTCCACATCAGACACCATTTCCCTGGCCCTACACTCATCCCCAGAGCATCTCGACATCATGGACTCCTACATTAGACTCCTATTTATTGACTACAGCTCTGCCTTCAACACCATAATCCCAGCGAAGCTCCAAAACCTGGGACTTGGCTCCCCACTCTGCAACTCGATCCTCGACTTTCTGACCCACAGACCACAATCAGTAAGAATGAACAACAATACCTCCTCCACAATGGTCCTCTATACCGGGGCCCCGCAAGGCTGCGTACATAGCCCCCTACGCTACTCCCTGTACACAAACGACTGCGTGGCAAAATTTGGTTCCAACTCCATCTACAAGTTTGCTGACGATACGACCATAGTGGGATTCATCTCGAATAATGACGAGTCAGAATACAGGAGGGAGATAGAGAATCTAGTGGAGTGGTGTCGCGACAACAATCTCTCCCTCAATGCCAGCAAAACTAAAGAGCTGGTCATTGACTTCAGGAAGCAAAGTACTGTACACACCCCTGTCAGCATCAACGGGGCCAAGGTGAAGATGGTTAGCAGCTTCAAATTCCTAGGGGTGCACATCTCCAAAAATCTGTCTTGGTCCACCCACGTCGACGCTACCACCAAGAAAGCACAACAGTGCCTATACTTCCTCAGGAAACTAAGGAAATTCGGCATGTCCACATTAACCCTTACCAACTTTTACAGATGCACCATAGAAAGCATCCTATCTGGCTGCATCACAGCCTGGTATGGTAACTGCTCGGCCCAGGACCGCAAGAAACTTCAGAGAGTCGTGAACACCGCCCAGTCCATCACACGAACCTGTCTCCCATCCATTGACTCCATCTACACCTCCAGCTGCCTGGGGAAAGCGGGCAGCATAATCCAGGACCCCTCCCACCCGGCTTACTCACTCTTCCAACTTCTTCCATCGGGCAGGAGATACAGAAGTCTGAGAACACGCATGAACAGACTCAAAAACAGCTTCTTCCCCACTGTTACCAGACTCCTAAATGACCCTCTTATGGACTGGCCTCATTAACACTACACCCTGTATGCTTCACCCGATGCCGGTGCTTATGTAGTTACATTGTGTCGTGTTGGGTGCTCTGCTACACAGACGAACCAACACGGTTGCGGATGGTACAACTCAGTTTTACTACTAACAATATTTACAATGGGAAACTGGTTACTGTGGTTCGTTCATTACCCTTGAATCTGTGGACCTATCCCTAACACTATCTTGGAGTGGCACTCGGCACATGGTGGATGTCTGAGTGGCTTGCTGTAAGCTCTGTGCCCTGAGCTGTCTCCTGCTGGAATGAGCGGGAAGTGTCGTGTTCCCCGTTTTATAGTGTGTATTCTCTTGCCTGTGATTGGCTGTGGTGTTGTGTGTGTATTGATTGGTCCGTTGATCTGTCCATCAGTATGTATGTATGTTTGCACCATGATGTTTCTCTGAATATCATGACACATTGTATAACTTGTGTTGCCCTATTATGTATTTTCTTTTCTTCCCTTTTCTTCTCATGTACTTAATGATCTGTTGAGCTGCTCGCAGAAATATACTTTTCACTGTACCTCGGTACACGTGACAATAAAGAAATCCAATCCAAATCCCCCCCACCCCTGCAACCCCCCTCGGTGTTACATAACTGCTGCACTATGGGATGCGGGCCCTGGGTTGGCAGTAAGAGCGGGTATGGTCCATGGGATGGAGGGTGATGACAACTCGTTCTGCGATGAGATCTGCTGCTCCACATCGTTTGACAACAACTGACTCCTGACACCTGCCCCCGGTAGCATTATCCACCATCCATCCGGGACATCCCTGCATGCAAGCTGGCTTTCCATCACATGGTCCCATCAAATCCCTGGGATGGCAGAGGTGGGGACGGTGGGGGGTGGGGGGGGGGGGGGGGGTGGGGGGGGGGGGGGGGAGTGGAGAGTGGGGGGGGGGTTAGGGGGGAGGAGGAATGGGGGTGGGACACTGGAGCGTTGGGCACTGTTTGAACTGCGGTCCCTGAGCCAAGCCCACCCCCATCATCTGCCAATTACCCCCCCCATCCCCCCCGCACCCCCTCTGCGGCCAGACCAGACTAGCCCACCCCTCACACCCTTCTGACAGAGCACCAAGGCAAGTTGTAACATTGTACACAGGTGTTTAATGCAAAAACATCTGTACAGATTTGTGCCCAAGTCCGTAACTCTAAACAGTGCCCTGGACCTGTGCCAACTTCACTGGTGTCTACTTTCCTGGCATTATGGGCCCTAACACTATATCTAGATGGATCCCCAGATGGTTACAGCAGGAGTGGAGGCGGCCTGCTGTGACTCCCACCCTGTGACGTGGGTACCCATTGGCCGGCGTGTTCTGGGGCGACCAGGCGTAGATGGGCCAAGCTGCTGCTCGGGTGTCTCAGGTGGCGTGGTGCTGCCCTGTTTCACCAGCTGCCCACTAGATGCACCAGGGACAGGAGGGGGGAGTCCACGGTGCTGCGGTGTACCAGCACCACCACTGCTGGAGTCAGTGGCATGGGCCCCATCATCTCCTCCTCCCTCGGGGTGCCCGGTGGCCCCACGGACTATTCCATTAGGCGGAGGTCCGAGCGGAGCTAACCCCTGAGGTTCCCCCACCACTTGCCGCTGCCAGTCCTGGAGGCCCACTGTGTCTCAACTAGGGTCTGCATGTTCATGGCCATAGAGCACAGGGAGTGTACCACCTCCATCTGGAACTGCGCCACCAACTTCTGGGTCTGTGCCATCTCCCTCTGGGATTGAGTCACCTCCCCCTGTGTCTGGGCCACATCGACCAGTGCCTGGGCAATGCCATCGTCACTCTCAGCCATTGCCCGTTGTGACTGGGTGACGCTTAGGAGCATTGCTGAAATGTCCAAGTGGCTCTAGCATATGGCAGGCTGTGAGACAGCAACCGTGTTCTGGGCCTTGGCCAGATTATGCTGATGCATGGTCGAAACACTCAGCCCCAAGGCATCCACCACAAATGCCACCTGTGCGGTGTTGGTCCAGATGGCATGCATGGCCAGCACCATCTCCTGCTCCTGCACGCGTTGTATTCCTCCGCCTGCACCTGCAGGTGCTGGATGCTCGCCGACAAGCCCTCATGTAGTACTGGCTCTGTGACTGCATCTCCACGAGATCAGTGCAGACTCGATGAATGGCTTCCTCCCACACTGGAAGGGTTCTATGGTCCTATGATTCTATTTTTACTCAATGGAAGTGAGGCATGGCCATGAGATGCTGCATCACGACCCTCCAGGCCCCAGGTAGTTGGAGAACAGCTCAGACCACAACACAGCAGGATCAACAATCTGCCTTTACTAGAACTAGCAGCAAAGGGGGAACGCCACATAGGAGAGTGTGTAAAAGAGTTCAGAAAAACTATGAGATGCACTTGGGCTTCATGAGTGAGTAGACAGCCAAGGTGTAACTGTTTCTGTCCGATTACGGTTTCAATCAAGGTATGATTTTTTTTCCTGCACATGTTTTGGTGGAGGCCCTCCAAAAGTACAACAGGACTATGGCTTGCCCCAAGGAATGTTTGTGAGGGACCATGGAGGGTGTGGTCATCTTTTGGCTGCCCAGAAAGAGCATAGAACATAGAACAGTAGAGCACAGTACAGGCCCTTTGGCCCACAATGTTGTGCCGACCACTGATCCTCATCTGAGATCACCTAACCAACACCCCTTCAATTTGCAGCTGCTCATGTGTCTGCCCAAGAGTCGCTTAAATGTCCCCAATGACTCTGACTCCACCACCTCTGCTGGCAGTGCATTCCACACACCCACCACTCTCTGTGTAAAGAACCTACCTCTGACATCTCCCCTATACCTTCCTCCAGTCACCTTAAATTAATGTCCCCTCGTGACAGCCATTTCCACCCTGGGGAAAAGTCTCTGGCTATCCACCCTATCCATGCCTCTCATTACCTTGTACACCTCTATCAAGTCACCTCTCTTCCTTCATTGATCCAGTGGGAAAAGCCCTAGCACGCTCAACCTTCCTTCATAAGCGATGCCCTCCAGTCCAGGCAGCATTGTGGTAAATCTCCTCTGTACCCTCTCCAAAGCATCCACATCTTTCCTATAATGAGGCGACCAGAACTGGACAAATTGGCGGCGTTCTCCGACCCCGCGCCGGGTCGGAGAATCGGTGGGGGGAGCGCGAATCCCGCGACGCTGCTCCGACGCCGTGCTGCCGATTCTCCGGCGACTGGAGAATCGGCACCAATGGTGCCGGCGTGGTGACCACGGCGCCGGTCAGGGGCCGCTCAATGCGGGCCCCCCCCAGCAATTCTCCGCGCTCTATGAGCCGAGTGCCCGCCGAGTTCGGCCGAGTCCCACCGGCGTCGTTCGCGTGTTGTTCAACCCGGCAGGATCTCGGCGTTCATGTTGCAGGGGCCGCCCTGGTGTGGGGGAGAGGGAACCCTTCTCCGAGTGGGGCCTCCACGATGGCCAGGCCCGCGATCGGGGCCCACCAATCGGCGGGTGGGCTAATCCCGGGGTGGGCCTATGTTCCTCCACACCAGGACCCTCTCAGGCTCTGCCATGTTGCCCGGGTGCCGTTGTGGAGAAGGCAACCCACATGCATGCGCGGACTCGCGCCGACCGTGGCGCGCATGCACGGACCCGTGCTGCCGGTGCTGGCGCCCGTATCAGCAGCTGGAGCTGCGTCAAGCACTCCAGTGCCGTGCTGGCCCCCTGTGCAGCACAGGATCGCTGCTCCTAGGGGCCAGATGACACCGTCGTAAAACGGCGTTTACGACGGCGTCACTTAGCCCCATTATCGGAGAAACCCACCCAATATTCCAAGTGTGGTCTAACCAGGGTTTTATAAAGCTGCATCAAAACCTTGCGGCTCTTCAACTCAATCCCCCTGTTAATGAAAGCCAACATACCATACACCTTCTTAACAACCCTATCAACCTTGGTGGCAACTTTGAGGGATCTATGTACATGGACCCCAAGATCCCTCTGTTCCTCCACACTTCCAAGAATCCTGCCTTTAACCTATATTCAGCATTCAAATTCGACCTTCCAAAATGAATCACTTCACATTTATCTAGATTGAACTCCATCTGCCACTTTTAAGCCCAGCTCTGCATCCGGTCAATGTCCTGTTGTAACCTGCAACAGTTCTCTATCTGCAACTCCACCAACCTTCGTGTCATCGGTAAATTTACAAACCCACCCTTCCACTTCCTCATCGAAGTCATTTATAAAAACCACAAAGAGCAGACGTCCCAGAAAAGATCCCTGCGGGTCACCATTGGTCACCGACCTCAAGGCTGAATACTTTCCATCCACTACCACTCGCTGTCTTCTTTCGACCGGCCAATTCTGTATGCAGACAGCCAAATTTCCCTGTATCCCATGTTCCCTGACTTTCTGAATGAGCCTTCTATGGGGAACCTTATCAAATGCCTTATTGAAATCCACCTGCACCACATCCACTGCCCGACCTTCATCAATGTGTCTCGTCACATCCTCAATGAGGCTTGTGAGGCATGACCTGCCCTCACAAAGCCATGCTGACTATCTTTAATCAAACAATGCTTTTCAAAATATTCATAAATCGTGGGTGGGATACTCTGATCTTGAGACTAAGTGTTGTCGCCGTTGGAAACGGCGTCACATTTCCCAACGTCGTCAACACGGCCCCAGAATGAGCAATTCTGGCCCCTACAGGGGGCCAACATGGCGCTGGAGCAGTTCACGAGGCTCCAGCTGCTGATCCGGCCGTGGAATGGGCATGGGGGGATGCGCGCATGCGCAGCGGATCCAGCGCGAACCCACACATGCGCAGTCCCACTGGCGCGATTTCCGCACATGCGCGGTGTCTCCCTTGTCCGCGCCGGCCCCGACCCAACATGGCTCAGGAGTACAGGTGATGGCGCGGAGGAAAGGAGGCCAGGAGACAGAGAGGCTGGCCCGCCGATCGGTGGGTCCCGATCGCAGGCCAGGCCGCATCGAAGCCCCCCCCCCCCCCCCCCCCCGGGGTCGGACCCCCCCTTCACAGGCCGCCACCTGACCCTTCAATGCCGAGGTCCCGCCAGCGCCATTCTAATCTGCGCGACTAGTATTTTTTTACGCCCGCTCGGCCCATTCGGGCCGGAGAATCGCAGGGGGGGGGGGCACGTAGAGCGGACCCCGACTGGCGCCGCGCCGACCACGCCGGCCCCAATGGCGGCGATTCTCCGCTCTGCGGAGAATCACGTCTCGGCGTCGGGCGGCGTTGCTCGATTCGCACGGCCCGCCGCCGATTCTCCGGCCCGGCGCAGGGTCGGAGAATCCCGCCCCCTATCTCTCAAACTCCTTTCCAGTATTTTGCTCAGCACAGACCTAAGACTAACTGGTTTTTAATTCCCAGGGATTTTCCTCTTCCCTTTCTTGAAGAGGGGAACAACATTCACCCTCCTCCAATGATCCTGTCCTACTCCAATGGAGAGTGAGGATGCAAAAAGCATCGCCAACGGAGCAGCTTCCCTCCCTCGGTTCCCATAGAAACCTTGGGTATATCCCGTCTGGCCCAGTGGAGTTATATATCTTGATGCTTTTCAAAATTTCCAGCAGATCCTCCTCCTTAATATCAACCTGTTCGAGCCTATTAACCTGGTTCACACTGTTCTCATGGGCAACAAGGTCCCTCTCTCCAGTGAATACTGAAGCAAAATATTCATTTCGGGCCTCCCCCATCTCCTCAGACTCTAGGCACAAGTTCCCTCCACTATCCCTGATCGGCCCTACTCTCACTCTGATCATCCTCTTATTTCTCATATAAGTGTAGAACGCCTTGGGGTTTTCCCTAATCCTTCCCGCCAGGGTTTTTCATGCCCCCTTCTTGCGCTCCTAAGTTCATTTTTGAGTTCCTTCCTGGCTACCTTGTAACCCTCTAGAGCCGTGCCAGATCCTTGCTTCCTCAACCTTACGTAAGCTTCCTTCTTCCTCTTGACTAGAAGCTCCACTTCTCTTGTCATCCAAGGCTCCTTCACCTTACCATTCCTTCCTTCTCTCAGTGGGACAAAACTATCCAGCACTCGCAAGTGCTCCTTAAACAATCCCCACATTACTGTTGTGCATTTCCCTGAGAACATCTGTTCCCAATTTATGCTCCTCAGCTCCTGTCTAATAGCAGTATAATTTCCCCTCCCCCATTAAATACCTTCCCATACTCTCTGTTCCTATCCCTCTCCATGACTATAGTAAAGGTCAAGGAGTTGTGGTCATTGTCACCGAAATGCTCTCCCACAAAGACATCTGACACCGGGCCTGGTTCGTTGCCAAGCACCATTCCAGGCATGTTGCCCTACGTAATGGAACGAGGGCCCTGAACTGAAGCGAATGATACCAGTCAAGGTTGAAGCTGGAATTTAACTTGGCAGGGTCGACGCTAAGCGTCATCTTAATCCTGAATGTATGAGTGTCTCCCAGGCCACCATAGCCTCCAAGTCATAGCAATCTCCATGCTTTTCTGGATGCTGCAGCTGGTCATCAGCTTCCTCATCTTGATCTTGCTCTGGGGACCCACCGATCGGCGGGCCGGCCTCTCTGTCTCCCGACCTCTGAGGTTGGCTCATGTTCCTTTAAATCCTCATTGGTCAGTGCCTCACTCCCCATCTCTGGTGCCAGGTTGGGCAAAGCACAGCAGACCACCAGAGTATAGGGGACACTTGCTGGGGCATATTGAAGTGCCCAACTGGAATGAAACAGACACCTGAATCTCATCTCTTCTTCAGGAGACAAATGTCTGCTTGACAGTGGTCCAGGCCACTGTGTTGCTCATGTTGTAGTGTTCCTTTGCCTTTGTCATAGGTGTCAACAGACATTTCTTTAACAGGTAGCCTTTATCACTAATAATCCAGTTTTGAAGGTGAGAGAGGTGGGTAGTGAACAACTCAGGCATCTAGGTGCACCTGAATATAATGGCATCATAATTGCTCCCAGGGTAATGTACACATAACTGTAGGATCTGCTGACAATGGACTCAGCCCAGTTGCATGTACATGGTATGGAATCCCTTCCTGGTAATGAAGGTTGCCAACTGGTTTATGGGAGCCTTAATGGCCACAAGCCTGCAGTCATTGGGGAAATCCAATAATGACCTTAAATTATCTCAGCCTGACTGTCCACATCAGTTCTATATAGTATGTAATGGCCCTTCCAAAGAAGACATTGATCACCAGCTAGATGCAATGATGTATGGCTGATTTGGTGATGGTACACAGGTGTCCAGTGAAATGAACAGGAGATACAAACATTTAGGGCCCTGGTAACCTTCACTGCCACCGACATTGAGTGAACCCCCAGTGCCAATGTGTTCAGCTAATTCATCATCATGGCACAACGTTCTGTGATGCCTTGTGGGAGAGACACACTCTTCAGAGACACTGTTGCTCTGACATCTGGAGGTAGTTCATCCTCTATCTGTATACCCTGGGCACAGGATACCCTTTTCATTACACTGCTGTCTGCTTGTGGTTTATTTTACAGCCTTCTACTGCTTCCCATCCTGAGGTTTCCCCTGCAGGTAACCATGAGGTTGCTGCTGTCCGGATTTGCTTGCCCACACCCCCCTCCTTCTCAGGTTATCCTCCTCGGTGGAGGATTCCCCTCTTGGGTGGATGGTGGCCATGGAAATTAAGCACTGTCAATATGGAGGGCTACTCTGCCAGTTGTTTCCCCAACACTGCCGATCTCATCTTCCTTTCCACTTGCTCTCAATGGACTTACGAGGCAGGAGTGATATGGCATGATGGAAGCTCAACCACAAATCCCTGGCACTCCCCCCTCAACTTTAGGCATGCAAGCTGCACTGAACCAGCCTTCCTGTATCTCAAACTGCTGAATGCATTGCCGTTGTCACCCCATTGTTGCCCTTAAAGAGCTGCTTGGTGCACTTTGGTCCCCAAGCACTCTCCATAAAATTAGAATGGGCCCTAACATACTGTTCAATTGCATGTTTAATCAGCTTTAACAAGCAAAACATCCAATGGCTTTGCAGAAGTTTACATTGTTCACACTTTATTGACGCTTTTGGAAAAATACAGAATATTATGATGTCAGACATCCATCCCAATGCCATCACAAGTGAACATTTTGTCACCCTCCTGCTTCCAAGGTGTCATCTATGTAAACAGTCCAACTAGGGAAGGGGCAGTACTGGACCTGGTATTGGGGAATGAGCCCGGCCAGGTGGTAGATGTTTCAGTAGGGGAGCATTTCGGTAACAGTGACCACAATTCAGTAAGTTTTAAAGTACTGGTGGACAAGGATAAGAGTGGTCCGAGGATGAATGTGCTAAATTGGGGGAAGGCTAATTATAACAATATTAGGCGGGAACTGAAGAACATAGATTGGGGGCGGATGTTTGAGGGCAAATCAACATCTGACATGTGGGAGGCTTTCAAGGGTCAGTTGAAAGGAATACAGGACAGGCATGTTCCTGTGAGGAAGGAAGATAAATACGGCAATTTTCGGGAACCTTGGTTGACGAGTGATATTGTAGGCCACGTCAAAAAGAAAAAGGAGGCATTTGTCAGGGCTAAAAGGCTGGGAACAGACGAAGCCTGTGTGGCATATAAGGAAAGTAGGAAGGAACTTAAGCAAGGAGTCAGGAGGGCTAGAAGGGGTCATGAAAAGTCATTGGCAAATAGGGTTAAGGAAAATCCCAAGGCTTTTTACACGTACATAAAAAGCAAGAGGGTAGCCAGGGAAAGGGTTGGCCCACTGAAGGATAGGCAAGGGAATCTATGTGTGGAACCAGAGGAAATGGGCGAGGTACTAAATGAATACTTTGCATCAGTATTCACCAAAGAGAAGGAATTGGTAGATGTTGAGTCTGGAGAAGGGGGTGTAGATAGCCTGGGTCACATTGTGATCCAAAAAGACGAGGTGTTGGGTGTCTTAAAAAATATTAAGGTAGATAAGTCCCCAGGGCCTGATGGGATCTACCCCAGAATACTGAAGGAGGCTGGAGAGGAAATTGCTGAGGCCTTGACAGAAATCTTTGGATCCTCGCTGTCTTCAGGGGATGTCCCGGAGGACTGGAGAATAGCCAATGTTGTTCCTCTGTTTAAGAAGGGTAGCAAGGATAATCCCGCAAACTACAGGCCGGTGAGCCTTACTTCAGTGGTAGGGAAATTACTGGAGAGAATTCTTCGAGACAGGATCTACTCCCATTTGGAAGCAAATGGACGTATTAGTGAGAGGCAGCACGGTTTTGTGAAGGGGAGGTCGTGTCTCACTAACTTGATAGAGTTTTTCGAGGAGGTCACTAAGATGATTGATGCAGGTAGGGCAGTAGATGTTGTCTATATGGACTTCAGTAAGGCCTTTGACAAGGTCCCTCATGGTAGACTAGTACAAAAGGTGAAGTCACACGGGATCAGGGGTGAACTGGCAAGGTGGATACAGAACTGGCTAGGCCATAGAAGGCAGAGGGTAGCAATGGAGGGATGCTTTTCTAATTGGAGGGCTGTGACCAGTGGTGTTCCACAGGGATCAGTGCTGGGACCTTTGCTCTTTGTAGTATATATAAATGATTTGGAGGAAAATGTAACTGGTCTGATTAGTAAGTTTGCAGACGACACAAAGGTTGGTGGAATTGCGGATAGCGATGAGGACTGTCTGAGGATACAGCAGGATTTAGATTGTCTGGAGACTTGGGCGGAGAGATGGCAGATGGAGTTTAATCCGGACAAATGTGAGGTAATGCATTTTGGAAGGGCTAATGCAGGTAGGGAATATACAGTGAATGGTAGAACCCTCAAGAGTATTGAAAGTCAAAGAGATCTAGGAGTACAGGTCCACAGGTCATTGAAAGGGGCAACACAGGTGGAGAAGGTAGTCAAGGAGGCATACGGCATGCTTGCCTTCATTGGCCGGGGCATTGAGTATAAGAATTGGCAAGTCATGTTGCAGCTGTATAGAACCTTAGTTAGGCCACACTTGGAGTATAGTGTTCAATTCTGGTCGCCACACTACCAGAAGGATGTGGAGGCTTTAGAGAGGGTGCAGAAGAGATTTACCAGAATGTTGCCTGGTATGGAGGGCATAAGCTATGAGGAGCGATTGAATAAACTCGGTTTGTTCTCACTGGAACGAAGGAGGTTGAGGGGCGACCTGATAGAGGTATACAAAATTATGAGGGGCATAGACAGAGTGGATAGTCAGAGGCTTTTCCCCAGGGTAGAGGGGTCAATTACTAGGGGACATAGGTTTAAGGTGAGAGGGGCAAGGTTTAGAGTAGATGTATGAGGCAAGTTTTTTACGCAGAGGGTAGTGGGTGCCTGGAACTCACTACCGGAGGAGGTAGTGGAAGCAGGGACGATAGGGACATTTAAGGGGCATCTTGACAAATATATGAATAGGATGGGAATAGAAGGATACGGACCCAGGAAGTGTAGAAGATTGTAGTTTAGTCGGGCAGTATGGTCGGCACGGGCTTGGAGGGCCGAAGGGCCTGTTCCTGTGCTGTACATTTCTTTGTTCTTTGTTTGTTTTGTTCTATGGGGCCGGAAAATATTAGCCATAAAGCCATTACAGCACACAAGGAAATGTGGTTATTGAACTTTTTTGTGGCATTTCAGGACTGAACTATTGGCATTAACTTCAATGGCTACCTGACTTTGTAGTATTTATCTGGAGAACCTTTTGGGTTGTTGAGGGAAAATGATCTCTCTCCTCCTGGACACTCATTCTGCATCAGGGACTTCAGTATCACATTGGAGAATCTTGGGGTACTCTTTTTGTTCATTGTGCCATTTTGACTCTTCCTCCAGCTCATACATTTCCTCCCAGAGTCCAAAGATGTGCAGGTTAGGTGGATTGGCAAAGCTAAATTGTCCCATAGTGTGTCCAAAGATGTGCGGAGGAGTGGACCTGGGTAGACTGTTCTTTCGGAGGGTGGGTGTAGACTCAATGGGCTGAATGACCTCCTTCTGCAGTGCAGGGACCCTATAATGAGGTCCAGCCGCTGCTCCAGCTGGAAAGCACCCCACGTTTGAGTAGAGACTGGTTCTAAGTAATGCAGGCTAGCTTTAAGTTGTGAACCTCAAATTAACTTGAGCCTTGCTGTTGCATGCAGCTGTGCTATATTCCAGACACCAATTGGTGAAGTGTATAACTGGAGTCAATATTTTACTCACTCTTATATTTATTTACAGTTTAGAGATTACAAACATACACCTCCTAATCCACAGTCACTGTTTCAATCTGTGTCTATTTTTAGGGCACAATGAATCGGCACAAATGTCCACCAGTTGCATGCAATCAAATACAATGAACATATAATTAACAGATTCCCTTTTCTCTCTAAATAAAAATGAGTGTTAATATGTACAAAAATTTAAAATAAAGTAAATCAAAATAGTTCCACTCCCCTGCACATATTTGTCCATATTCTGTACAAAGATAGCGTATCGTGAAACACCCCTCCAAAAACTTATTTAAATGTTTCACTAAAAGAAATGCATGTACAGAAAATGGTGGCATGCATCAACTCACATTAACTTTTGAGATTTGAATTCTCCCCAGTATTTGTTTCAGACCAGCAATGTCAATCCTTAACGTTTCTCATTCATACATTTTGTTGATTGAACATTACCCTACAATGAAATATAATCTACAAAACACTGAATGAGTATGCTATCATCATTATGCTCATTATATAAGACTAATCAAAATATAATCTACAAAACACTGAATGGGTAGGCTATCATCATTATGCTCATTATATACAAGACGGGTGCTCCGGATTCCTCCCACAGTCCAAAGATATGCAGGTTAGGTGAACTGACCATGCTAAATTTCCCCTTAGTGTCCAAAAGGTGTGGTGGGGTTATGGGCATAGGGTGGGGGCAAGGACCTAGGTAGGTGTTCTTTCAGAGGGATGGTGCAGAATTGATGGGCCAAATGGTCTCCTTCTGCACTGTAAAGATTCTACTTGCAAAAGAGTCAGTGTTTTAGCAGCCAAAGTACTTTTAATTGTCTTAACTTCCCAAGCTAAAGGACAACATTTCCCATCAGAAATATTAGGCAGATTTGCATGTGAAACATCACTAAAAACGGTCAGTTTATGTTTATGGAGCCACCTAAGGATGGAAACTTTTGTATGCATTTCTCCAGATTAAAAAAAAATGTTATATCTCCCCTTGAAACAGTCTAGAATTTAGCATGTTTAAATTGTAGCATTTAACTCCAATACCAAAAATAGCATCTGATCTTGTCTGAGCGGTGAATACATTCAACTGACCAATCAAGGTTCACCATTGCTTCCCATTAAGCAAGTTACAGCATTTGGAACTCAACAATGAGTTCATAAAATTTAGACTGTAACCGTTCTCCTCCATCTTGACCCTGTATTTTTTACCCCAAAACATTTTTTCTCCCAACACAATCACCTCCCCACCCCTCCCCGCCACTCCACTGCCACTGGTCCATCTGTCACTTATTCTTAAGTTTTGTTTTCACTGAGCATTGACCTTTGTTTTCCTATCAACACATTCTGCTACCTCACCTTTATGCAACTATCAGCACCTTCAACCATTAAGGCTTCCTCTGACTCGTGTCTGACAAATATTAGTTGCAATCTCTCCTGGCTCCCACTTATCGCTGAATTCCTACTTTGCTTCAGCTGCTCTACCCCCTTTATGTAGTATATAATCCATCAAATTTCTCCCTATTTTAACTCTGAAGAAGAGTCATACGGACTTGAAACTTTTACTCTGTCCCTTTTTTCACAGAGGCTGCCAGACCTGCTGAGTTTTTTTCCAGCACATTCTGTTTAGGGCAGCACGGTAGCACAGTGGAGGGCAGCATTGAAGCACAGTGGTTAGCACTGTTTCTTCACAGCTCCTGGGTCCCAGGTTCTATTCCCGGCTTGGGTCACTCTCTGTGTGGAGTCTGCACTTTCTCCCCGTGTCTGCGTGGGTTTCCTCCGGGTGATCCGGTTTCCACGCACAGTCCAAAGATGTGCGTGTTAGGTGGATTGGCCATGATAAATTGCCCTTAGTGTCCAAAAAAGGTTGTGTGGGGTTACTAGGTTACGGGGATAGAGTGGAGGTGTTGGCTTGGGAAGGGTGCTCTTTCCAAGGGCCGGTGCAGACTCGATGGGATGAATGGCCACCTACTGCACTGTAAATTCTATGGTTCGATGGTTTATATTTCACCATTGCTTTGTCTGTTCTCTAGATATAACATCATAAACTGTTGCACAATTACTTGGGATGGGAGTAACACTTGCCAAATAGGATTGTTAATTTAAAGTTATTTTGGACTTACGCTGCCCAATAATGAAAAGCTTAACTTTCAATTCCAATCTACTGTTATGAATAATGCATTTTTCAAATTCCACTGTACTATCCTATTGGAAACCATCAACATTCAGCATGAAGATGCATTAAATGCTTTCCTTCGTGATATCAAGAAAACATTACTGAGGCTGCTTATGATTGAATATATCCAATTTTCAGCAAACCGATCTCACTGAAAATTGGCATATCCTGAAAGCATCATTCTGCCCTTTGACACATTTGTTCAATTTCCAAAGTTATCCTTCTGTATTTTCTTCCTCCTAAGGCAGACAATTTCAGAAAAACCTCTTTCTGAAAAATAGCTTTCTGCAGATGTTGATTGATCTCCACCTTCATGAAATGTTGTCAACCGAGCCAAAAATGAGTTTCAAAATTACTCTACCAGTGGTGGGAGAGTCCACTCTAATCTATGGATCATAAACCCTCTTCAAAACCCTTGGGAACTATCCTTGCTTTAACCTTATGAATTCCATCTGTCAGGAGTTCTTTATTACAAATGCACTCATGACACAGCGTGTTGGTCCTCATCTGGTACCTCAGAATAAACTTCAAACTCCCTGCAACATTGCTTTGCCTTTCTTATTAGTTCATTCTCATGTTTATTAGCAGCCACCAGAACTTCACAATCGTGACTATTTCTGTTCTGTTTCTGTCCTACGACTGTTCTGTGACCTTTATTTTATATGTGATCTATTCAAACCAATTATTTGACCAATGTATTGGAGTTCTTTGAAGGAGTCACGTGTATTGTGGATAAAAGGGATGTTACTGCACTTAGGTATCCAGAAGGCATTTGATAAAGGGCCACATTAAAAGCTATTCTGGAAAATAAAAGCTCGTGGTTTAAGGGATAAAAAATTGACGTTGATTGGATATTGACTGTAGTGATCTCTATGTGTGCATGTACACAAGGGGCTAATGTGTAATCAGTAGCACCACATGATCACTAGAGGGCCGTACCAACAGGGGTATAAAATACAGCCACATTGGGTCCCTCTCTCTCTCTCTCTCTTGGGTGCACTGTGATCATAGCAACAGCAGACTAGTTTAGATGAACAGTGGAGTTATGTATAGTTACCATAGTTAGATCTTGTTAACCTTATCACTAGTATCAAAGTTAAAGGAAAGAACTCATGCAAATATTGTTGTAGTTACTCAAGAAACCTTTTGTTACGACTGGAAGAGTTCAAATCTTCTTCGTCGGGATTCAGAATACGTCATCACTAACCAAGGATTGAGTAGCACATGTTACCTACCACACAGGTAATAAAACATTGACTAGACAGGAAACATAGAGTTGGCATAAATGATATTTTCCTGGTTGACAGGGTATGATGAGTGGTGGGGCCTCAACTATTTATATACATGACTTGGATGAAGGGACTGAAGGTCTGGTCACAAATTTTTCTGATGACGCAAAGATAGGTAGGAAAGTAAATTGTGAAGATGTAAGGAGGCCTCAAAGGGATGTTGATAGCTGAAGGTGGCCCTTTGCACCGGTTTCTTCACAGGAGAGGACCAATCGGGTTTTGTGTGGGGTGCCGAGCCCCACGTGAGTCAGTCAACCAGCATCTGGATCAATTTGGATCCCACCCTTGCTGCCTGTGATCCAGATAATTATATTTAAATGAGCCAATAGGCTCATCTGAATATGCACGGCCCATTTAAGGTTGCATTCTCCCAGCTCCTGGGAGTCACCGGCCGTACCAGCGAGGCCTCACACTGGTGCCAAATAGTACTGGTCTCCACAAATGGAGACCAGGCCTGATGGCCACACCGGGGAACTCAGAGGCCATTGGAGTCCCCCAAGTGATCGAGGACAGGGCACCTGGCAGTGCCAACCTGATATGCTGGCAGTGCCTGAATGCCAGGTAGGTGGCTCCAGGTTTCCAGTGTGCCATATTTGCACTGTCAAGAGGCGGGTCTTGAGGGGGGCCATGCCCATGAAAGAAGGGTATGAAGGGTGGGGAAGTGAAGGGGAAGTATGAAGAAGAAGCATGAAGGTGGGGGAGGTGTGAAAGGCGGGTTCCTGAAAGGGGGGAACCTGAAAATGGAGGCTGATGGTTGTGGGCCCTAAAGATGGGGGAACCCATAGTGATCCCATACCAGGGTATACTCACTTGGGGAGAGGTCGGGTGATGCTCAGAAGCCCAAAGGATGGATGAGTGTGGGCAGGGTCACCCTCATGCCTGGGTAGTGGGGGGGGGCTCACAATAGCTTTTAGTGATGGGGGAGGTTGCACCTCGAGGGGCTAGTTTTGGGAGTATTGTGCATGCTTGCGTGGGGGGGGGGGGGGGGTGGTCATACTGTCCATGGGTGGCGGGTGTGGGGCCCCTCACCTGGGCATACAGCTGCTGAATCAGACAGAGGAAACATGCCAATTTCTGGAAAGAGTAAACAGTGACCTGTGTTTAAACCCCTCCGATACTTGAGTTGCAAGTGATTCATTCATTTCCCTTACTGGGCTGTGACTGACAGCTTCCACACACACACACAGCTATGAGCTTTCCTTCATTCATCTTCTTCATGGTTCAGTAACTCTAAAGTGCTCTGATCACATTGTTTGCAAACGTCAACCACTTCAATGAGAGTTAAGTCAATTTCCAGCTGAGCACTTCAAAACCAGTCAAGTGTGAAGGGATGATTAAAATTCATTTACCTCTCTATGAAGTGGTTGCGTGGCTAGGGGGAATGCTTTGCAATGCGGGACAGGGCTGGATGGCCAGCCACGGGACCTCGCTCTCAGGCCGCCCGCTCAAAACGACAGCCTGGGAGTGGGGTTCCCTCAGGAATCCCTCGTATCCCTCACCATGCATAAATTTGCATGGCAAGGCATATTGAATTGCTTCCTGATCTGCGGTTCCAGTTCCAATTCACCTCCGGCGGGAGAACATGGTTCCCCAAACAGAGAATCCCAGCCAATGTCTTATGTACTTGACCTCGCTGCCAGAGGAGGTGGCGGAAGCAGGGTCGATAGTAGCGTTTAAGGGGCATCGTGACAAATACATGAAGAGGATGGGAATAGAGGGATACGGACCCCGGAAGTGTAGAAGATTTTAGTTTAGACGGCAGCATGGTCGGCACAGGCTTGGAGGGCTGAAGGGCCTGTTCCTGTGCTGTACTTTTCTTTGTTCTTTGTTCTTTGTACTTCAGAATTTTTCATTAGTCTTGTTTAAGAGTTTTGTCTTGATGCACCGGTGTTGTAAATTATCATCAACTTGTCGACTAAATAAATAAGACTAATTTCTGTAGAGATTCCATTTTTTACAGGAAGTGTGAGTTATTCTAGATTTATGTTTTCAACAAGAACAGTACAACTAATTGATTTTCCCTGTGTGATATTAAGTCTGAAGTAATAAATATGTCAGAGTCATATGAGGGTACCTTGAAGAAATGGGTGTTTTTATAGAATAGCTGTAGTGGATGTACCTTTAAAAAATGGGTGTTAATACTGCAGTGATGTCAGAGTGTGGGTGGAGCTGGGATGTCTGTCAGCTTTTAGTTTCACTTTGAGAAAAACTTAGGTGTGTCTGTGTTTTTTTGGTTTTGTTTCAGCGTTGGAGCTGCAGTCAGCCAGAGAAGGTGTAATGTTGTTCTCTGTGCCATGTAAAGACTATCTCTTGATCATTTGGTGAATTCAAAGTGCTAACTGTCCTCAGCAGTAAATTTAAACCTGATGAGCTTCTGTTAAAAGGTTTGTTTATGTCTTATGGTTGTTAAAAGGAAAGTAAGGATTACTTAGTGTTGTATTCTTTGGGGGTTGTATTTGAATTAATGATTGTTAAGATATTCGCTGTATGTTTTAAAAAGGTGAACTTAAGTTCATAGAATTAATATTGTTTTGCTTTAAAAATACTGTTAGATCTCTGCTGTACCACACCTGCAGAGTGGGCCGTGTGCTCCCCATGCCACAATCTATTAAAAGTTGTGGGTCAGGTGAACTCCATGATACACTTTGGGGTTCTCTAAACCCTGGCCCACAACAAATTGGGGGCTCGAGGGAGATAAAAGTTTATCTATTGGATTGGTTTTGTGAACATAAAGACAGTGAGGGGTGAGCATACTGTGGTTGCTTTTCAGGAGTGAAATTTCAGTTTAAGTCAGGAGTGTGTTGTGGACAATGGCTCTTTCAGAGACTCTGAAGTTTTTGGGGGTGGGGACGGTCACACGGGGACGGACAGAGACTAAAAGCAGACTGTTAGATTTGGCAAAAACATTGCAGTTAACATTACCTGACAAAATGCGAAAAGCTGAGTTAATTGTGGTGGTGGTTAAGCATTTAAAGTTGCCTGAGATACAGTTTGACTCATTGGATATGGCAAAAATTCAGTTACGAATTAACCAAATGGAACATGAGAAAGAATTAAAGCAGCTTGAATACGAAAGGGATAGAGAGGAATAAGAAAGACAGAGAGAGAAAAAAGAAAGAGAGAGAGCGTTTGAACTTCGGAAAATGGCCATGAAAATGAAAGTCAGTTAAAATTGGCGGATTTAAAGGGAAATGTACAGTTTGAGGATAGTGATGAGGATAATGAGAAAGAGCGCCAAAGTCGAAGGCTTGGTGGGGATTTATTTAAATATGTCCAAGCATTGCCAAGGTTTGACGAGAAGGAGGTAGAAGCCTTTTTCATTTCATTTGAGAAGGTGGCTAAACAAATGAAATGGCCATAGACATAGGGGTATTACTGATTCAAACAAAGCTGGTAGGTAGGGCGAGTGAAGTGTTTGCATCACTACCGGAGGAGGTATCTGGAACATATGAGGAGGTGAAAAAAATCCATCTTAGGTGCATATGAACTAGTGCCTAAAGTTTACAGACAAAGGTTTAGAAATTTAAGGAAATAATTTGGTCAAACATATATGGATCAAACAGAGTAATTTTGATAGCTGGATAAGGGCTTTGAAAATAGACCAAATGTATGAAGCTCTCAAGAAATTATACTTTTGGAGGAGTGTAAAAATTCAATTCCTGATGTCGTGAGAACTCGTGGAAGAGCAGAGGGTTAAAACTGCAGAATTAGCAGCAGAAATGGCAGATGATTATGAATTAGTTCATAAATCAAAGCTTGGTTTCCGAACATCAGTTTCAGCCTGTGGGGGATAGAAACTGAGGACATGAGAAAAACTCAAGTGATAGAGGTAAAGGTGATCTGATGGGAGATAATAAGGAAAGTGTACCTCAGATTAAAAAAGAAATTCAGGAGGATGGAAAAGAAATGAAAAGTTTCAAATGTTTTCACTGTAATAAACTAGGCCATGTAAAGTCACAGTTTTGGTGGTTGAAGAAAAGCACTGGGAAGGCTGATATGGTAAAACAGGAAAAGACAGTGGGGTTTGTTAAAGTGGTAAAGGAAAGCCCAAGTGAAGCGAAGGAGGTGCAAAAGATTGTACAGCCTGATCAAGAGGTGATTGATGAGAAGGTGCCAGGTTTCTTTAAAGAATTTACTTGTGTGGGTAAAGTTTACTGATGTGTATCAGGAGGAGCAGGTAAAGAAGTCACAATTTTAAGAGATACGGGAGCTAGTTAATCTTTAATGGTAAGAGATGAAGAGTTATTTAGTTTGGGAAGAATATTGCCAGAAAAGGTGGATATATTTGGAATTCAGGGTGAGAGGAGTAGTGTTCCATGATATAAGGTAAGATTGGAAAGTCCATAGAAGAATGGTGAAGTGGTAGTAGGAGTAATAGAGAAACAGTCATGTCCAGGAATACAGTTTGTCTTGGGTAATGATATAGCTGGATCGCAGATGGGAGTGATGCCCACTGTGGTGAATAAGCCAGTGGAAAATCAGGCAACTGAAGTGTTGAGAATCCTGGGATTTTTCTTGATTGTGTAGTAACAAGGTCGCAAAGTCACAGGTTAAGCCAAGAGGAGAAATCAAAGAGTGAGGATGAATTGAAGTGCAATTATCAGAAATAGTTTTTGATCAGATGGTTGAAAAAGACCAAGAACAGGTGGATGATGAGGTGGATATTTTTAGTTCAGGAAAATTGGCAGAGTTACAACACAAAGGTATAGAAATAAAACGGATGTATCAGAAAGCATACACGGAAGAGGAATCTCCAGAGTGTCATAACAGTAAAAGTGATGTCTTGATGAGAAAATGGATCCATGGACGTAGCCTCCCAAAACGCGCAATCCTATGTGCCCGACCGCGCGGCAGCCCCCTGGGCTGCGTGGCACCCCGCAGCAGCAGCCCCACAGACCTTCCCCCTGATCCCGCAGGCCTGCGCGGCGAGACAGCCCACTAACGGCGCCGGGCCGCGCTGTTTCTTCTGCGGGCAGGCGAATCACTCCTGCTCGCGCTGCCCGGCCCACACCGCCACCTGCAAAGGGTGCGGCAAGAAGGGCCACTTTGTGGGGGTCTGCCAGGCCCGCGCGCGGTCTCCAGTGACTCCGGACCGCCGCGGCAACCCCCCTTCAGGTCCAGACCGGCCAGCGCTCACCACCACCCCGTTATCCTAGGGCCACGTGCGACCCACAGGCGCGGCCATCTTGCCCCCCGGGCACCACGCTGGACGGGTGGGCGCCGCGATTTTGTCCATCCCCGCCGCCATCTTGTCCATCCCCGGCCACCATGTGCGACCCATGGGAGACGCCATCTTGGATGGGGCCCCAGGTTCCCAGCACGGCCGACTACACGCTGCCTGATCAGAACACGCAACTGCTTCATCTGGCCTCGGTGACACTGGACCAAAGTCGACCTCGGACACTCGCAACAGCAACAACGACGGTCTTCATCAACGGCCACGAGACGTCTTGCCTGATTGACTCTGGGAGCACGGAAAGCTTTGTTCACCACGACACGGTAAGGCGCTATTCACTTGTTACCCACCCTGTAAACCAAAGGATCCCCCTGGCCTCCGGGTCACACTCGGTGGAGATAAAGGGGTTCTGCCTAACGAACCTCACTGTCCAAGGCAGGAGATTCAACAATTTCCGCCTTTATGTCCTGCCGCACCTCTGCGCGGCTACCCCCCTGGGGTTGGACTTCCAATGTAACTTGCAAAGCCTGACCTTTAAATTTTGCGGCCTTATACCCCCCCTTACTGTCTGCGGCCTCGCGACCCTTAAGGTCGACCCGCCTTCCCTGTTTGTGAACCTCACCCCGGATTGCAAACCCGTCGACACCAGGAGCAGGCGGTACAGTGCCCAGGACCGGACCTTCATCAGGTCAGAGGTCCAAAGGCTGCTGAGGGAGGGGGTCATTGAAGCGAGCAACAGTCCCTGGAGAGCTCAAGTAGTGGTGGTAAAGACCAAGGAGAAACATAGGATGGTCATTGACACAGTCAGACCATCAACAGGTTTACGTCGCTGGACGCGTACCCTCTCCCCCGTATAGCCGACCTGGTAAACAGGATCACGCAATACCAGGTCTTCTCCACGGTGGATTTCAAGTCCGCCTACCACAAGCTACCCCTCCATAATAGTGACCGCATGTACACTGCCTTCGAAGCAGTTGGGCGGCTCTATCAACTTTTAAGAGTTCCTTTTGGTGTCACTGATGGGGTCTCGGTCTTCCAGCGAGAGATGGACCGAATGGTTGACTGGTACGGCTTAGGCGCAACGTTCCTGTATCTGGATAACGTCACCATCTGGGGCCATGACCAGCAGGACCACGACACCAACCTCCGCAAATTTCTCCAGACCGCGAAAATCCTTAACTTAACGTACAATAAGGATAAATGCGTATTTAGCACCGACCGCCTAGCCATTCTAGGCTACGTAGTGTGAAATGGAGTTATAGGCCCCGACCCTGAGCGCATGTGCCCCCTTATGGAGTTCCCCCTCCCTCACTGCCCCAAGGCCCTGAAGCGCTGCCTCGGGTTTTTCAGTTATTACGCCCAGTGGGTCCCTAACTACGCAGACAAAGCCCGGCCCCTAATCCAGTCCACAACCTTCCTCCTGTTGACGGAGACCAGCCAGGCCTTCTGCCGCATCAAAGCAGACATTGCAAAGGCCACGATGCGCGCCATCGACGAGTCCCTCCCCTTCCAGGTTGAGAGCGATGCGTCCGACGTAGCTCTGGCGGCCACCCTCAACCAAGCAGGCAGGCCCGTGGCCTTCTTCTCCCGTACCCTCCATGCTTCCGAAATTCGCTATTCCTCGGTCGAAAAAGAGGCACAAGCCATAGTTGAAGCTGTGAGACATTGGAGGCATTACCTGGCATGCAGGAGATTCACTCTCCTCACGACCAACAGTCGGTTGCTTTCATGTTCGATAATGCACAGCGGGGCAAGATTAAAAACGACAAGATCTTGCGGTGGAGGATCGAACTCTCCACCTTCAACTATGAGATCTTGTACTGTCCGGGGAAGCTAAACGAGCCTCCTGATGCTCTGTCCTGCGGCACTTGTGCCAATGCACAAGTGGACCACCTCCGAGCCCTCCACGAGGGCCTCTGCCACCCGGGGGTCACTCGCTTCTTCCACTCCATCAAGACTCGCAACCTGCCGTACTCCATTGGGGAGGTCAGGATAGTCACCAGGGACTGCCAAATCTGCGCGGAGTGCAAACCGCACTTCTACCGCCCAGAGCATGGACTTCAAAGGCCCCCTCCCCTTTACCGACCGCAAGACGTATTTCCGGAACGTGATTGACAAATACTCCCGGTTACCCATTCGCCATCCCCTGCCCAGACATGACCGCAACCACCGTCATCAAGGCCCTCCAGGGTATCTTTACACTGTTCGGTTTCCCCGCGTACATACACAGTGACAGGGTGTCCTCCTTTATGAGCGACGAACTGTGTCAATTCCTGCTCAGCAGGGGCATTGCTCAAGCAGGATGACCAGTTACAACCCCCGGGGAAATGGACAGGTGGAGAGGGAGAATGGAACGGTCTGGAAGACTGTTCTACTGGCCCTACGGTCCAGGAATCTCCCAGTCTCTCGCTGGCAAGAAGTCCTCCCGGTGGCCTTCCACGCCATCCGGTCGCTGCTCTGTACAACTACCAATCAGACACCTCATGAACGTCTTCTTGTTTTCCCCAGGAAGTCCTCCTCCTGGACCTCGCTCCCAACCTGGCTAGCGGCACCCGGACCCATCCTGCTTCGGAAGCACGTGCGGGCGCACAAGTTGGACCCGTTGGTCGAGCGGGTCCACCTGCTGCACGCTAACCCCCAGTACGCCTACGTGGCGTTCCCTGACGGCGGCAAGATTCGGTCTCCCTACGGGACCTGGCACCCGCCGGAACCCCATGCGCACCAGAACCATTAACCCCCCCCCCGCACAGCACCTCACTGGAGGGTCAGTACTCCCGCCGCTCCTTCCTAGGCCCGCCCACCCACCGACGCCCCCAACAGGCGCCCCTCCCCCCCCCCCCCCCCCCCCCCCCCCCCCCCCGTGTCAACTGTTTGCCCCAACAGCGCCGCCTAGGGATGACGAAGCTGCCAGGGAGGCCGAAACCACGCTCCCGGAGTCGCAACCACCTGGACCGCCACCAGAATCACCACCGAAGCCCAGACGATCCAGAAGGACGACCAGGCCACCCGATCGACTGATTGCTATGTTGTGACTTTAACCGTGAACGAACACTTTGTAAATATTCTCGACAGCCCTGTAAGGAGGTATCACGGTACCTCCATATCTGATCATACCATGTTAAAGGCGACTGTTACCACTGGCCACCACCCCCGCCGGACTCTTTTTTAACAGGGGGTGAATGTGGTATTATCAGGTATTCATAGAATCATAGAATCATAGAAGTTTACAGCATGGAAACAGGCCCTTCGGCCCAACCAGTCCATGCCGCCCAGTTTTTTACCATTAAGCTAGTCCCAGTTGCCCGCACTTGGCCCATAACCCTCTATACCCATCTTACCCATGTAACCATCTAAATGCTTTTTGAAAGACACAATTGTACCCGCTTCTACTACTACCTCTGGCAGCCCATTCCAGACACTCACTACCCTCTGAGTGAAGAAATTGCCCCTCTGGGCCCTTCTGAATCTCTCCCCTCTCACCTTAAACCTATGCCCTCTAGTTTTAGACTCCCCTACCTTTGGGAAAAGATGTTGACTATCTACCTTATCTATGCCCCTCATTATTTTATAGACCTCTATAAGATCACCCCTAAGCCTCCTACGCTCCAGGGAAAAAAGTCCCAGTCTATCCAGCCTCTCCTTATAACTCAAACCATCAAGTCCCGGCAACATCCTAGTAAATCTTTTCTGCACTCTTTCTAGTTTAATAATATCCTTTCTATAATAGGGTGACCAGAACTGCACACAGTATTCCAAGTGTGGCCGTACCAATGTCTTGTACAACTTCAACAAGACGTCCCAACTCCTATATTCAATGTTCTGACCAATGAAACCAAGCATGCCGAATGCCTTCTTCACCACCCTGTCCACCTGCGACTCCACCTTCAAGGAGCTATGAACCTGTACTCCTAGATCTCTTTGTTCTATAACTCTCCCCAACGCCATACCATTAACTGAGTAGGTCCTGGCCTGATTCGATCTGCCAAAATGCATCACCTCACATTTATCTAAATTAAACTCCATCTGCCATTCGTCGGCCCACTGGCCTAATTGATCAAGATCCCGTTGCAATCCTAGATAACCTTCTTCACTATCCACTATGCCACCAATCTTGGTGTCATCTGCAAACTTACTAACCATGCCTCCTAAATTCTCATCCAAATCATTAATATAAATCACAAATAACAGTGGACCCAGCACCGATCCCTGAGGCACACCACTGGTCACAGGCCTCCAGTTTGAAAAACAACCCTCTACAACCACCCTCTGCCTTCTGTCGTCCAGCCAATTTTGAATCCAATTGGCAACCTCACCCTGGATCCCGTGAGCTTTAACCTTCTGCAACAACCTACCATGCGGTACCTTGTCAAAGGCTTTGCTAAAGTCCATGTAGACAACGTCTACTGCACTACCCTCATCTACCTTCTTGGTCACTCCCTCAAAAAACTCAATCAAATTTGGGAGACATGATTTTCCACGCACAAAGCCATGCTGACTGCCCCGAATCAGTCCTTGCCTCTCTAAATGCTTGTAGATCCTGTCTCTCAGAATACCTTCTAGCAACTTACCTACTACAGACGTTAGGCTCACCGGTCTGTAGTTCCCAGGCTTTTCCCTGCTGCCCTTCTTAAACAAGGGCACAACATTCGCCACTCTCCAATCTTCAGGCACCTCACCTGTGGCTGCCGATGATTCAAATATCTCGGTTAGGGGACCCGCAATTTCCTCCCTAGCCTCCCACAACATCCTGGGATACATTTCATCAGGTCCCGGGGATTTATCTACCTTGATGCGCTTTAAGACTTCCAGCACCTCCTCCTCTGTAATATGCACACTTCTCAAGACATCACTATTTATTTCCCTTAGTTTCCTAACATCCATGCCTTTCTCCACCGTGAATACCGATGAGAAATATTCATTCAGGATCTCACCCAACTCTTGTGGCTCTGCACATAAATGCCCTTGTTGATCCTTAAGAGGCCCTACTCTGTCCCTAGTTACTCTTTTCCCCTTTATGTATCTGTAGAATCTCTTTGGATTCTCCCTTGCATTATTTGCCAAAGCAATTTCATGTCCCCTTTTTGCCCTCCTGATTTCCCTCTTAACTCTATTTCGACAATCTCTATACTCTTCAAGGGATCTACTTGATCCCAGTATTGCGGTACCTAAGAGGCTGATGACCATTGGTTAAACCTAGGAGTTTACCATTGGCTGTTGATACGTAGCTCTGCCCTGACAGGCGGAGTATAAGAACCAGTGCCGTCCCAGCAGCCTTCACTTTCTGTACCGAAGCTGCTGGGGAACAAGTTCTAGTCGATTAAAGCCTTCAGTTATGAAATCACTTTGTCTTGAGTATAATTGATCGTGCGTCAATGAGTCAAACAAATTCAGTCCTTTTGGGCTAATTTTTGGTCATGAGGTAAGAGGACCACTTAAATTGATTAGGGAAAAATTGGTGAGTGAGAAATCGGAAATTACATTATTGGATTACGTGTCAAATTTTAGGGAACATTATATAGAGCAGGTGAATTGGCGAGACAACATTTAAAAGTTGCACAATATGTGATGAAATGGGTAGCGGACAAGAAATCCAAAGTTCGTAGTTTTGCCAGTGGAGATAAACTTTTAGTATTGTTACCAGTGGTAGGTGAACCTTTAAAAGTAAGGTTTTGTGGACCTTATCAGATTGAACGGAAATTAAGTGAGGTGAATTATGTAGTATGAACGCTGGATAGAAGGAAGACTCACCGAGTGTGTCATGTGAATACGTTTAAAAGGTACTTTGAAAGGGAAGGAGAGTACAAGGGGGAAGTTTTACTGATTCTAACTCAAAGTGACGAACCAAATCCAGATGACTTTGAATTTGACATACCTCAAATTAAATTGGAAAATGAGGATGTTCTTAAAAATTGGGATAAATTGTTGAGTTACCTTCCAGAGGAAAAACGGACAGACCTGAAAGCGCTATTGATATCACATGGGCAAGTTTGTAGAGATAAATGGTGAAGTACTAAAATGGCTACACATGATGTGGATGTGGGAAATGCTGTTCCAATCAAAAAACATCCATACAGACTTAACCCTTTAAAATTGGCACAGGTTAACAAAGAGATTGAGAGTATGCTTAAAAATGGCATAATTGAAGTGGGTTGCAGCCAATGGAGCTCACCCATAGTGATGTACCAAAACCAGATGGTACGCAATGGTTGTGTGTGGACTATAGAAAGGTTAATGCAGTTACAAGAACGGACTCTTATCCTATCTCACGTTTAGAGGATTGCATTGAGAAAGTGGGACAACAAGCTTTTATTTCCCAACTGGATTTACTTAAAGGTTACTGGCAGGTACCGTTATCTGAAAGGGAGAAGGGGATTTCAGCTTTTGTGACTCCAGATGGTATATACCAATTCAAAGTTATGCAATTTGGCATGAAAAACGCCCCAGCCACATTTCAACGGTTAACTAACAAAATCGTTTCAGGATTACCCAATTGTGCGGAAAACATCGACGATCTGGTAATTTTCAGCCAGACATGGAAAGAACATTTAAAACATCTGATGGAGTTATTCGATCGACTTCAGGAGGCGGGTTTGGTGATAAACCTAGCCAAAAGTGAATTTGGAAAAGCCCAAGTCACTTTCCTTGGCCATATAATCGGACAGGGTCGAATGGTCCCCACGGGATGTGAAACCAACAGTTATTGAGGAGTTTCCGATACCCTCATCGCAAAGGGAAATAATGCGATTTCTTGGCGTGACTGGATTTGATCGAACATTTGTGCCAAATGTTTGTAGCGTGATTGCTCCACTGATGGACTTGCTGAAGAAACGTCGCAAATTTCAGTGGACAGAGGAATTTCAACAGGCATTTGACTGCCTGAAAGCTGTGATAACCAATGCTCCTGTGTTGGAGAATTACAAGGGACCCTGTAATCAGATTGAACTAAAGTATCTGACTTTAAAGAGAAATGCCGAGGCGTAGAGAAATGGATTGATCATGCAGAGACCTTCTTGTTCAAAGAGACATGTCAATCGAGAAGGATTCCAGTTGGAGGAAGAAGAACAAAAATGGACTATATTATTATACCTGTTTGCGTGTGTTGTTTTTTGAAACGAAAAAGTATATTTACTGTGTGCATTTCTCAAAGGATAGTGAAAATATGAAAAATGAAACCATCTTGAAGTTGATGGTTATTTTTTTTTTCTTGGGGAGAGGTGTCATGTGAGAGTACCTTTAAGAAATGGGTGTTTTTTTGAATAACTGTAATGGGTGTACCTTTAAGAAATGGGTGTTTATTACTGCAGTGATGTCAGAGTGTGGGTGGAGCTGGGCTGTCTGTCAGTTTTTAGTTTCACTTTGAGAAAAGCGTGGGTGTGTCTGTTTTTTTGGTCTCGTTTCAATGTTGGAGCTGCAGTCAGCCACAGAGGTGTAATGTTGTTCTCTCTGCTATGTAAACACCATGGGTGAGATTCTCCGACCCCCCACCGGGTCGGAGAATCGCCGGGGGCTGGCATGAATCCCGCCCCGCCGGTTGCCGAATTCTCGCTCCCGCGCATGCGCCGCCCGGCAATGTTATTTCCGCGCCAGCTGGCGGGGCACCAAAGGCCTTTCCCACCAGCTGGCGGGGCGGAAATCAGTCCGGCGCGAGCCTAGCCCCTCAAGGTTAGGGCTCGGCCCCCTAAGATGCGGAGGATTCCGCACCTTTGGGGCGGCGCGATGCCGGACTGATTTGCGCCGTTTCTGGCGCCAGTCGGCGGACATTGCGCCGATTACGGAGAATTTCGCCCTTTTTCTTGATCATTTGGTGAATTCAGAGTGATAACTGTTCTCAGTAGTGAATTTAAACCTGGTGTGCTTCTGTTAAAAGGTTATTTTTATGTCTTATGGATGTTAGAAGGAAAGTAAGGATTACTTAGTCTTGTGTTCTTTGGGGGTGTGTTTGAATTAATTGTTGTTAAGGTGTTCACTGTATGTTTTAAAAAGATTAACTTGAGTTCATAGAATAAACATTGTTTTGCTTTAAAAAATACTGTTAGATCTCTGCTGTACAACACCTGTAGAGTGGGCCGTGTGCTCCCCATACCACAATCTATTAAAGGTTGTGGGTCAGGTGAACTCCATGATACACTTTGGGGTTCTCTAAACCCTGGCCCATAACACATAATTGAATATCTACACAAACTGTAAAAAAAAAAGGCAAATTCAGTGTGCTCATTTCATTCATCTGTGCTTTTAGTAGCTTAGTTTCAAAATGCTGTTCCTTAAATGGTCATCAAGATTGCTCACTGAGGCCTTTTCTTTAAATTATAGCTCATACAGGATGTTTTCCAGATGGCCAAAATAAATATCATTCTGAAACAGCATCTGCCTTGTACTTCAGATCAGTCTGTGCCCCATAAACAAATAGAACATACTGAAATGAATTCCACATTGCAGTTCACTAACTCTGATCATTCCAAAACAAATTTAGAGTTGTAACAATAAATATCATTTTAAACTGACAGCACTTATGTTTGGACATGTTTAATTCTACAGTACATGATGTTAACTATGTTGGGCTCTGCTGCATTCAGTGCTTAGCTAATTTCATTCAAATTCTTACATTTGCCTTATGTATTCTGTCCCTTCATCCTTCAAATCTGTTGTTATCTTCTCCTCAGCAAACCCACCCTTCATCACTCTTGTTCTTGCAAATTGCAGCCACATCTCCAACCTCCCTCCCTTTTGCAAGTTGAACCTGTTGTCATCTCCCAAACCTTTGCAAATCTTTCACACAATTCCTTGTTTGAAGCCCATCAATCAGGTTTCTGCCCATGCCACAGCAATGTAACCGTTGTTATCAAAATGACAAGTGACTGTGATTGCGGTAAGCTATCCCGCCTTATTGTTCTCAAAATGTCGGCAGAATTTGAGATTATTGCCCTTGTCCAATGCTTCTGTTTCATTATTCATCTGTGTGGAACTGCCCTTGTGATGCACGATCAATTACACAAAGACAAGAGTAGGATGTAATCGAGGCTTTATTACACTGAGATGTGTGGCCTCCTACAGCAGCTGACAAAATGGCTGCTGTACTGGGAGCACACATATTTATACTCCTGTACCGTCTGCTCCTGGTGGCGATGGGTTTGCAATCCGGGGTTAGCTTTGCAAAAAGGGAAGGTGGGTCGACCTTAAGGGTCGCGAGGCCGCAGACAGTAAGGGGTGGTAGGGGCCCGCCGAATTTCAGGGTTAGGCTCTGGAGGTTGCATTGGAAGTCCAGGCCGAGTGGCAAGGCAGCGCAGAGGTTGGGAGGACATAGAGGTGGAAGCCGCTGAACTCCACACACTGGACAGTGAGAGTGGCGATGCAGTACCCCCGGATCGCCACGGAGTGGGACCCGGAGGCCAGGGAGATTCTCTGGTTAGTGGGGTGTACCGCGAGGGAGCAGTGCCTTACCGTATCGGGGTAAATGAAGCTCTCAGTGCTCCTAGAGTCCAGCAGGCAGGAGATCCCGTGCCCGTTGACATTCATTTTAGTTGAAGCAGTCGTGAGGTTGTGTGGTCGAGACTGGTCAATCGTGACCGTGGTGAGGCACGGCTGGTCGTTGGCGGTTGCAGGCGATGAGCGGCCGGATGAGGTGCCCGACGGGCATGGATCCTGAGTCGGGTAAGATGGCAGCGCCCAAAGGCCGCATGTGTCGTGGGGAAAGCAAGATGGCGGCGCCCATTGGTCCTGGGAGGAACAAGATGGCGGCGCCGACGGGCTGCACCTGTTGCGAGCCGAGCAAGATGGTGGCGTCCACTGGCCGCACGTGATCCTCGGAGGGGAAGATGGCGGTGTCCACTGGCTGCACGTGGGGGGTGCCGGGACAAACGCGGCGATTGAGCGGGCCTGGCACACTGCATCGAAATGTCCCTTCTTGCCACAGGCCTTTCAGAGGGCACTCCGCACCAGGCAGTGCTGTTGGGGGTGTTTTGACTGCCCACAGAAGTAGCATTTGGGCCCCCCAGGGTTGGTTGGCTGCCGCGCGGCACAGGCGTGGGATTGGCTGAGGGTGGTCGCTGATGGAGTCCACGATGGGGCGGCCGTCTGCGGAGTCCATGATGTACAGGGGGGTGGGCTGCGCGGTCGGGGGCATAGGCCTGAATGTTGCGTGATGCGACCATAAGTGAAAGCGCTAGTTTTTTGGTTGCCGCGAGGTCGAGCGTGGCCCCCTCTAAGAGGCGCTGGCGGATGTAGTCAGATCCTATGCCCGTAACAAATGCGTCTCTCATTAGCAAATTTGAGTGTTCCGTGGCCGAAACGGCCTGACAGTCACAGTCTCTAACTAGGGGGAGCAGGGCGCGCCAGAAATCTTCCACCGACTCACCGGGAAGTTGACGCCGCGTGGAGAGGAGGTGCCTGGCGTAGAGTGTGTTAGTCCACTGAGCGTAGTTTTCCTTCAGTAGCGCCATGGCCTCTGCGTAGGTCGGTGCATCCTGGACAAGTGGAAAGACGTTGGAGCTCAGCTGCGTGTAAAGAATCTGGAGCTTCTGTGCTTCTGGAATTTCATCTGGCGCAGACCCGATGTACGCTTCAAAACAGGCTAGCCAATGTCCAAAGTCCTTTTTGGTGTTGTCTGCTTGCGGATGCAGCTGCAGGCGATCCGGCTTGATGCGGAGGTCCATCTTCTGGAAAACTCAGTGTAATAAATTGATGCACGATCAATTACACAAAGACGAGAGTAGGATGTAATCGTGGCTTTATTACACTGAGATGTGTGGCCTCCTACAGCAGCTGACAAAATGGCTGCTGTACTGGGAGCACACATATTTATACTCTGCCTACTGGGCGGAGCCAGCAGACAGGGATCTACCCCCGTACCTGTAATACAGGGGCCTTACCGTAAAGCACCTCGATCAACATCCTATCTATACAATATATACATCAGTGGTGACTACCACACCTTGGCTGGCTCCAATTTTATCTATTGAGTTGTAGCCAGAGAGTCACCTGTAGTGACTTCCTATCTTGTCCCTGCACTGTTACATCTGGAGTCCCGCAAAGATTTGCCCTTCTGTTTCTCATCTGTGCACTGTCTCTTGTGACATCATCTGTAAACACATTAGGCTTCACATGTATGCGAGTGGCATCGAGCTTTCCTTCAACAACACCTCTCTCAGTGGTGAAACCAAAATAATGCTCATGCTAGATATCTGAAATAAAAAGCAGAAAATGCTGGAAAAACACAGCAGGTCTGGCAGCATCTGTGAAGAGAGAAACAGGGTCAACATTCTGAGTCTGTATGATTCTTCTCCAGAACCTTTCTAAACCTCTGCACTGCCTTGGATTTGTCAACTTGTTAGTCTGACATCCAGTATCGGTTAGGCAAAAATTACCTCCAGCTAAGTGTTGGTTTTGGTAACCACAGCAAACCCTCTTCCCTAACAACTGACTGCAATGCTTTCCTGGCCACTCAACCTGAGATGATCTTTGACCTCATATCCACTCCATCACCAAGATTGCCTCTTTCCACCTCCATAACATTGCCTATTGCTGTCCATACCACAGCTCTTCTGCTGCTGAATCATTAATCTATGCTCTTGTTTCCTCTAGATTTGACTGTTTCAATGCTCTCCCGGTCAGCCTCCCACCCTGCATCTCCTATCTGTATGAATTCATTTAAAATTCAACTGTTCATATTCCAGTTTGCAGTAAACTCCATCAATTCACCATCCCTAAGTTCACTGATATACAGTGGCACGGGCCTGACTTAGTTTGGCAATGCCTTGATTTTAAAATTCCCACCCTTGTTTCTAAACCTTGTCCCTCACTCACTCTGTGATCATCTCCAGTCCGCCAACATTTTTACCCTTCTCCAGTTCGCTTGCACATCCTTGCTTTTAACTATTCTGCCATTAATGGTTGTGGTGATAAGTGCCCGCATGCATTATAATGTGAAGGTGCTCAATAGAGTAAGGGTTAACGTGGGACTGGAGACTGGCACCACCCATGTTGTGATGTATGCAGTCGAATGGCAAGAGACTCTCAGAGAACAACCCAGAGTCAACACTCCAAGTAAGCAGCTATCCTGCATGGAGTGGCAGCATGCATGACCATACCTTGGAACTGTAAATTGTTAAAGCTTACCTGTAAATGTCTTGAGAACACAAGTCTCAATAACTTACCAATGAGTCACGACCGTTGAGGCAAAAAGAACCCATAATATATATATTACAACACTTTTTAATTATTTTTATAAATTTAGAGTACCCAATTCTTTTTTTCCAATTAAGGGGCAATTTAGCATTGCCAATCCGCCTCCCTTGCACATCTTTGGGTTGTGGGAGTGAAACCCACGCAAACTCGAGGACAATGTGCAAACTCCACATGGACAGTGGCCCAGAGCCGAGATCGAACCTGGGCAACAATGCTAACCACTGCACCACCGTGCTGCACATATATTACTACAATGACTGTGCCTTCATCTGCCTCAAGCCTTTGGAATTCCCTCCATGAGACTTTTCATCTATCGCTCTCACCTCCTTCTCTTCTAAATCATTCCTTAAAATCTTGCTCTTTGACAAAGATGTTGATCACCTGTCCTAATGGAGGCTTAACTGGGCTGTGTAATGCCCATTGTTCAGGCCACCAAACTCTCAAAAGTGGGATCTGGGATGTGTGCACACTTCTGGCAGGAACTCAGCATATACCATTTATTAAAAGGTTTGAGTGTAAACCAGTGACAGTTGGGAGTAGGCAGAGCTGCAAGACAATCAGTGTGGAACAGTCATTTGCTATGAACACTATCACTTTCAGATGGCATACTCCAGCCAATATCCTGTCAAAACCTTACATAGCTGACTACAACATTGAAAGGTATGATGAACCTCCCCCACAACAGTAGTATTATAAGGGTTTGGGTTAATTGCTATATTATTTCGATTAGCTGCTGATGCAATTCTTATGACTTTCTGCAATTTTGTCTACTTGAGTAAAGTTTCAATAATCTGCAGGGGGTGGTCTGGTGGTGCTGAAGTACTTTCTGGTTGAATCAAAAGAATGTGCTAAAATAAGCCAATTTCAGATATGGGTGGCCTGGTAGGACCTCTTCTGGAAATTGAGCATGGCTAGGAGATGGAAGAGAGGACACAGTGAGTTGGACAAACCTCTAGAAGTGTGAAGAAGAGGGGAGAGAAAAAGTACTTTCAGCAGGAGACAATGGGTGGGATTCTGTGATCCTGAGGCTAAGTGTTGACGCCATCGCAAACGCCGTCGTGTTTCTCAACGGCGTCAACACGGCCTCAGAATCAGCAATTCTGGCCCCTACAGGGGGCCAGTACGGCACTGGAGCGGTTCACGCCGCTCCTGTTGCTGATTCTGTCGTGAACTTGGCGCCGCCGCGTCCGCGCATGCGCAGTGGCACCGGCGCCAACGTGCGCATGTGCTTTGACTCCCTTCAACGCGCCGGCCCTGAAGCAACATGGCACAGGGCTACAGGAGCCGGCACGGAAGAAAGGAGGCCCACCGATCTGTGGGCCCTGATCATGGGCCGGGCCACATTGGAGGCCCCCCCTGGTGTTGGACCCCCCTCCTCCCCCACAGGCGCCCCCCGACCCTTCCACACCGAGTTACCCCCGGCTGAGAGCAGGTGTGGATGGCGCCGGCGGGACTCGGCTTTTTTATGACGACCGCTCGGCCCATCTCGGGCTGAGAATCGGCAGGGGAGCCGCATTGAGTGGCCCCTGACCGCCGCCCGGCCAACCGCGCTGGTGCCAGTGGCGCCGATTCTCCGTTCTGTTGAGAATCGCGTGCCAGCGTCGGGGCAGCGTGGCACGATTCGCGCCAGTCGCAGGGATTCTCCGGCCCGGCCCCGGGCTGAAAGAATCCCGCCCAATATCTGTTAAGATCAATAACAGTATATGGCAGTATATGGCTTGTCTTTTATCTTCAGCAAGTTTATAGAGCTCAGTAGAGATACAAACTACTTTTGATTCCTCCAACTTCAACTGTATCCATTTATACGCTTTTTGAGGTTGAGTTAATGATTATCGGGACCAGAATTCTCTGATCAGAGTTCACCCTGCCGTCATTGCCAGCAGAACGGAGAATTTGGCACTCAGCCAAAACTCCATTCACTGCAGCAGAACCGGAGAATCCTGACGGTAAGAATGGACAGAGAATTCTGGCCACCTGTCTTTACAAAGCACAATTGCTGATACAGTGACAATACCCTCTGTGGGGATGAGAGAGAATGGCCGTTGGCCGCCGTGAATCCCGCCCCCGCTGGTTGCCGATGTCTCCGGTACCGGATATTCGGCGGGGGCGGGAATCGGGCCGCGCCAGTTGGCGGGCCCCACCCGCTGGATTCTCCGGCCTGGATGGGCCGAAGTCCCACCGATAAATTGCCTGTCCCGCCGGCGTAAATTAGAGTACCTATTTACCGGCGGGACAAGGCGGCGTGGGCGGGCTCCGGGGTCCTGGGGGGGCGCGGGGCGATCTGACCCCGGGGGGTGCCCCCACGGTGGCCTGGCCCGCGATCGGGGCCTACCGATCCGCGGGCGGGCCTGTGCCGTGGGGGCACTCTTTCCCTTCCGCCTCCGCAACGGTCTCCACCATGGCGGAGGCGGAAGAGACTCTCCCCACTGCGCATGCGCGGGAAACTTTCAGCAGCCGCTGACGCTCCCGCGCCTGCGCGGCCCCGACATGTCATTTCCGCGCCAGCTGGCGGGGCAACAAAGGCCGTTTCCGCCAGCTGGCGGGGCGGAAATCCCTCCGGCGCCCTCAATGTTGGGGCTCGGCCCCCAAAGATGCAGAGCATCCCGCACCTTTGGGGCGGCGCGATGCCCGTCTGATTGGCGCCGTAGTGGGCGCCAGTCGGCGAACATCGCGCCGCTTGGGGAGAATTTTGCCCCTGAACTTTAGTAAGTACCAATACACAAGATGCATTTAGTTCACAAAAGAGCTTGTCTCCTTTAAATCTGGCCACTACTGCAAACTCAAAGCAGTCTCAAAGCAAGTCAAGAATTGCCAGTGACATTAATGTGACTGCGGCTCTTTATGCGTCTGGTTCCTTCCAGGCTGCTCGTGGCGATATGAGCAACATTTTACAATTTACATTGGCGACATTAAATGCGGCCAATATTGTACTCTGTGCACAGAGGAACAATTTCGCACTTGACAGAGACAAGTTTGTGAGCAATCATAATTGTGTTCACCGTTTGCAGGCTTCCCCATGGTGAAGTGTGCCATTGACAGCATGCGCATTGCCCAGCATGCAATTAGACACAATCATTTTCATGAACTGAAATGGATTCCATTCTCTCAGTGTGCATCTGAAATGCATCCACAGGCTATGCATGTGATTGCCTATTATTCTGCCAGCAGTCACGACCCTGTATTCACTCTGTAGCAGCTATATTTGATCCATAACGGCAAATTAAAGGGTGGACACTGGACCACAAAGGTTCTTCCTCATGACTTGGCTCATGCCTTCAGCATGGAACTGTGTGCTTAGTAGGCTGAACAGGATAGCCATGCTTCCACAAGGAACATTATAGTGCACACCACTGGCATTCTCAAACAATGCTTACACTGCCTTGATTATGGTGGAAGCATCCCACAGTGCTCAATGAGTGGGTTTGAAGACTTGTAGCAGTGTGCTGCATGCTCCACAAAGTTACCACAATGAAGAAACAGTTTTTGCCACCATCTGTCAGACAAAAAGCTGTGGAGGTGCAGGACGAGGAAAGGAGGATCCAACACAAACAGCCCTTTCTGTCCAGGCTCTACGTTTGTGGTAGTATGTATTAGGGGTCATGTGGGACTGGAAGCCCTAATGTCATTGGCTGACAGATCCCGGGTCCTGGTTGGCCGTTGACCTCTAGCTCCGCCCTGAAGGCGGAGTATAAGAAGCCGGAGTCCTCCCCCGCAGGCCAGTCTACTACCGAGCTGCGGGGGAACAGACACGCTTAATAAAGCCTCATCGACTTCACTCTATTCGTCTCTCGGAGTCTTTGTGCGCTACAACGTTATCAGAATATTCATGAGCAAGGAGGAGGTTGTGGGGAGGTCACTGGTAGACCAAGCATGCTTATATTGAGATTTGTATTCCATGGATTCGCTGCATTTCTCCCAGAGCAATGCCTCAACAAACTGACTGATCTTTTGGAGAACAGGCCAATGGACTGCTGTTATATCCTGGAAGCCTCTTCAAGCAGTGGAATCCATACTCACAATGTTCGCAATCCAACCTCCCACTACAACACTCAGACGTTGACAGAAGCAATTTGTACTACAATGGAATCTTGGACACCAATATCAGATGCTGTATGTGTGCTAATGGATGTGATCACCAGCTCCATGGTGGACTCTGAGCTCTGTGCAAAGCCCTGTTTCAATTTGACTCCTTGACACTGTGCTGCATGGCATTATACACCAGTGATATTTAGTTGTGCACATCCATCAGCTTCTTCTGTAACAAAGGTCATCATCAAACTGAAACGTTATCTCCATTTAATCTCCACAGACACTTACTGACCAGCTGAGTATTTGCAGTGTTTTTTGTTTTTGTTTCACGTATCCAGCAACTGCAGTAGTTTGCTTTTGTCTCCTTCTTCTATCGCCTAGCCTATCCAGGTCCTCATCTCACTTCTCTCCAGTAGAACTCGTGTGCAACCTTGTTGACCATCACACTGACAATGCAAAAAATTAAACAATCAGAAACCTGCGGGCTGTGCAGGAGGAGATTGCGGGTAGGTCAGTGGTAGAGCAAGCATGCTTATATTGAGATTTGCATTCCACAGAACTGCTGCATTTTTCCCAAAGCAATGCATCAACAAACTGGCTGATCTTTTGGAGAACAGGATGATGGACTGCTGTTAGCTCTGGTTAGCTAACACGTGGAATGTGGCAACTAGGGGATTTTCACAGTAACTTCATTGCAGTGTTAATGTAAGTCTACTTCTAACAATAAGGATCCTTTCCCCTGCCCGACACCCTACCCACATCGCCACTCTAGCTCTTGTGCATTTGTGCCTGGTGTCTCAATATGTGGAGATTCCTCCTCCATCTTAAGCTCCAAAATACATACAATGTTAATCTCTAAATATCATTCTCTGAGCTAGTGACTGGACATGTAGGATTAAATAAAGATGTTTGAGCTTCACTGTCTTCTTCATCTTCCTTTTCCAACTGGGAAGATTCTATCTTTTTGATATCAGAAATGTAAAAGGTAGCAAGATGTGGGGTGTGTGGTGATGGAAGAGGAGAAAGTAAGAATTGTATGCTTATGACATCTGCATCTTGTTAGTCAGAAGAGATTGTAAGATGGAGGAGAAATGGGAGTGAGAAGGAGGATTGGATAATGAGGCATGATCAATTTGACTAAAGACGAAAGTTGAATCCAAACAGACTTTATTGGTACCAGATGTGTGGCCTCACACAGCAGCTGGCGAAATGGCTGCGAGCCATTTATACCCCGCCTCCTGGGCAGAGCCAGCAGGCAGGGGTCACAGCGAACCTGTAGTGCAGGTTCTATCGTACATCCTCTAATATAAGTACAACAGTGGTTTACCACATTCACCCCCTGTTAAAATTGAGTCAGGCAGGGGTGATGGATAACTATATACAATCATGATTTTAATATTTACAGAGCAAAACAAATGTCTCTAGGCGTCCGGTGGACGGGTCAGAGGTTCAGTCGGTCCGGGGCCTTGATGGTCCTTTGAGAGCGACGAAGTGGTGACGGCGATGTTGGTGCTGACCTGGTCGAAGGTGACTCCGGGAGCGTGCCGAAATCCTCTTAATCCTGTGGGCAGAGGGAGGACGGTCGGTCCTGGGGGGGTGGTGTTGTGAGCGACGGGGGAGGGGAGGGTGGTGCCGGGGGCGCCGGGGGTGGTGTGGGGGTGGAACCTGCTGGTGCCAGGTCCCTGAGGGAGACAGTATCCTGGCGGCCATCAGGGAACGCCACGTAGGCGTACTGGGGGTTTGTATGGAGCAAGTGTACCCTCTCCACCAATGGGTCTGCATTGTGGAGCCGCACATGTTTACAGAGAAGCACAGTTCCCGGAGCTGTGAGCCACGTCGGGAGTGACACCCCGGATGTGGACTTCCTGGGGAAGGCAAAAAAGACGTTCATGCGGTGTATTGTTAGTGGCAGTGCAGAGTAACGAGCGAATGGAATGTAGTGCATCAGGGAGGACCTCTTGCCAGCGGGAGGCCGGGAGATATCTGGACCGTAGGGCCAGCTGGACGGCCCTCCATACCGTTCCATTCTCCCTTTCTACCTGTCCGTTTCCCCGGGGGTTGTAGCTCGTCGTTCTGCTGGAAGCGATACCCCTGCTGAGCAGGAACTGACGCAGCTCATCACTCATGAATGAGGATCCCCTGTCACTGTGGATGTAGGCGGGGAAACCGAACAGAGTGAAGATCGAATTGAGGGCTTTAATGACGGTGGTAGACACCATGTCAGGGCAAAGGATGGGGAAGGGGAACCGGGAGTATTTGTCGATCACACTGAGAAAATATGTGTGACAATCGGTGGAGGGGAGGGGGCCTTTGAAGTCCACGCTGAGGCATTCAAAGAGGCGGGAGGCCTTCACCAGGCGTGGCCGGTAGAAGTACGGCTTGCACTCCGCACAGACCTGGCAGTCCTTGATGATTGTCCTTACTTCCTCGACGGAGTAGGGCAAATTTTGTGCCTTAATGAAGTGGTACAACCGTGTGACCCCTGGGTGACAAAGGATGTCGTGCATGGTCCGGAGTCGATCTACCTGTGCGCTGGCACATGTACCTCGGGATAGGGCGTCTGGGGGCCCGTTGAGTTTCCCAAGGCGATACCTAATCTCGTAATTATAGGTGGAGAGCTCGATCCTCCACCGCAAGATTTTATCGTTTTTGATCTTGCCCCGCTGTGTGTTGTTGAACATAAAGGCAACCGACCGTTGGTCCGTAAGGAGAGTGAATCTCCTGCCAGCCAGGTAATGCCTCCAGCTTCAACGATAGCATGGGCCTCTTTTGCGACAGATGAGTGCCGAATTTCAGAGGCATAGAGGGTGCGGGAAAAGAATGCCACGGGCCTGCCTGCCTGATTGTGGGTGGCGGCAAGGGCGACGTCTGATGCATCGCTTTCTACTTGGAAGGGCAGCATTTCATCTACAGCGTGCATTGTGGCTTTGGCAATATCAGCTCTGTCTCCGGGCAAAGGCCTGTTGGGCCTCGGCCGTCAGGGGAAACTGGGTGGACTGTATGAGTGGGCGGGCCTTGTCCACATAGTTTGGGACCCACTGCGCGTAATATGAAAAGAACCCCAGGCAGTGTTTGAGGGCCGTGGGGCAGTGGGGGAGGGGGAGCTCCATGAGGGGGCGCATGCGGTCAGGATCGGGCCCCAGAACTCCATTCTGAACTACATAGCCGAGGATGGCTACGCGGTTCGTGCTGAACACACACTTCTCCTTGTTGTAAGTGAGGTTCAGGAGAGTAGTGGTGCAGAGAAATTTAGCAAGGTTGGCGTTGTGGTCCTGCTGATCATGGCCGCAGATGATGACATTGTCTAGGTACGGAAACGTGGCCCGCAAACCGTACCGGTCGACCTTTAAGTCCATCTCCCTTTGGAAGACCGAGACCCCGTTAGTGACGCTGAAGGGGACCCTAAGGAAGTGATATAGACGGCCGTCTGCCTTGAAGGCAGTGTATGGACGGTCCGATTTACGGATGGGGAGCTGGTGGTAGGCGGATTTCAGGTCCACCGTTGAGAAGACCCGGTACTGTGCAATCTGGTTAACCATTTCAGATATGCGTGGGAGGGGGTACGCGTCGAGCTGCGTGTACCTGTTGATGGTCTGGCTGTAGTCCACGACCATTTGGTGTTTCTCCCAGATTTAACCACTACCACTTTTGCTCTCCAGGGGCTGTTGCTGGCCTCGGTGATGCATTCCCGAAGCAACCGCTGGACTTCGGACCTGATGAAGGTTTTATCCTGGGTGCTGTACCATCTGCTCCTGGTGGCGATGGGTTTGCAATCTGGAGATAGATTAGCAAAGAGTGGGTCGACCTTTAGGGTCGTGAGACCACACACAGTAAGGGGTAGTAAGGGTCCGCTGAATTTAAGGGTTAGGCTCTGAAGGTTGCACTGGAAATCCAGGCCAAGGATAAGTGCAGCGCAGAGATTAGGGAGAACGTAGAGGCAGAAGCCGTGGAATTCTACACCCTGGACCGTGAGCGTGACCGTACATTATCCCTGGATCGCTACGCAATGGGATCCGGAGGCCAGGGACATTTTCTGATTGGTGGGGTGTATCGTGATTGAGCAGCGCCTTACCGTAGTTCAGATCTTGGAACGCTGGTGGTGTCCATGTGCTGAGGGGTAGACAAGATGGCGGCACCAGAGATCTTGGGGATTACAAAATGGCAGCGCCCATGGAACGCACGTTGCGGGGGTGGAGCAAGATGGAGGTGCCCATGAAACGCACGTGTTGCGTGGAGGGGAAGATGGCGGCACCCATTGATTGCACATGGTCTAGAGGGGGCGGGGGAGAAGATAGCGGCGCCCATTGTCCATGACTGGGGGGGGTGGGGGCAATCACGACCACTGAGCGAGCCTGGCACACCGCGGCAAAGTGGCCCTTCTTCCCGCAGGCTTTACAAAGGGCCGCGCGGGCCGGGCAGCGTGGGTTGGGGTGCTTTTGCTGCCCGTAAAGGTAGCATCGGGGCCCCCCGGAGTTTGCTGGCTGGCGTAGAGATCAGGCGTATTGGGTGGGCAGTGCCCCCGCTGGGGAGGCTGCCTGTGAGGTCCATGAAGCGTAGGAGGGGTGGGCCTTGCGGTTGGGGGCGTAGGACTGGACGTTACACAGAGCAACCATCATGGAGAGCGCTAGCGTTTTAGTCTCTGCGAAGTCGCGCGTGGCCCCTTTTAGGAGCCGCTGACGTATGATATCTGACCCAATACCAGTCACAAAGGCGTCCCTCATAAGGAGGTTTGAGTGTTCCTTAGCTGTAATGCCCTGGCAGTCACAGTCCCGGACTAGTGGGATTAGGGCCCTCCAGTAGTCTTCTATGGATTCACCCAGTAGTTGTGAACGAGTTGCGAGCGTGTGCCTGGCGAAGAGCGTGTTTGTCTTTTGCTCGTAATTGTCCTTGAGTCGAGTCATGACTTTGGTGTAGTTTGGCGCATCCTGGATCAGCGGGAAGACTTTGGAGCTCAGCCTGGAATATAAGATCTGGATCTTCTGATCATCCGGAACAGGGGTAGGCGCCGCGTTGATATACGCTTCAAAGCAAGCTAGCCAGTGCTGGAAGTCCTTTCTGGCGTCGCTTGACTGCGGATCCAACTGCAGGCGATCTGGTTTAATACAGAGATCCATCCTTCGAAAACTGATACCAATAAATTGAGGCATGATCAATTTGACTAAAGACGAAAGTTGAATCCAAACTGAGGCTTTATTGATATCAGATGTGTGGCCTCCCACAGCAGCTGGCGAAATGGCTGCAAGCTGGAGGACCTGCATATTTATACCCTGCCTCCTGGGCGGAGTCAGCAGGCAGGGGCCACAGGCGAACCTGTAGAGCAGGTTCTACCGCACATCCTCTAATATAAGTACAACAGTGGGTTACCACAGATAAGCAAATAATCCCTCCAGCCCCATCACTGGCCATGGCCTTAGTGATGCCTCTTCCCATTACAGCCAGTATTGTTTCCTCCATGGAGGATAAAACATGTAGGCCTGTTTATCCTCATCCAGATCTCTGCTGCTGCCTGATGAGGTATGCTTCTTTGTCCTGCAAGAAAGAAACAAGTATGCTCATGGTGTCATACAACCTATTTGAGTCATGTTGGTCTCTCTCATGGTTGAATAGCTGCTGGTGAGTTGTGGTGCAAGGTTGGCAACAGTGAAAGGTTTTGATAGCGGGGATGCAGGGTGAATGTTTCCTCTAGTGGGAAAGAGCACAGCTAGAAACAATCATCAAAATAGTCATCAAGAAATCCATTCGGGAATTCAGCAGAAATCGCTTTGGCCAACAAGTGGTAAAAACTTGGTACCACAGGGAGTGGTCAGAGTAAATAGTTGTGGTACCCTCAATAACGACACTTAGAGTGTAAACTGTAAAGAAGGCTTTAATAAACTAAGAACTAGACTGGTGCCGAGACGTGTGCTAACAACAACGCCGCCCACAAGGCGGCCCCTATATACGGCTCCCAGATGGGCGGAGCCAGAGGCGGAGTTCCCCAGGGTTTCAAGCCTGGTCTTAAAGGGGACATCACCTTACATGATGACAAGTGTACAGTGTTACAGTAACCGTTCATCACATTCACCCCCTGTTTAAAAAAGAGTCTGGCGGGGGTGAAGTGCCATCATAAGTCCATCCGTCTCGGTGGCCGGATCGTCCTCATCGACCTCCTCAGTTCGGGCGGTGGTACGGCGGACACGGACGTCTTGGTTGAGGGAGCACGGCGGTCGGAGCTTCGGTCCGTGTCGGGGCAGGGGAACAGGGAACGGGGAAAATAGGCGGAGCCAGGTGTAGCGGTGCCGGCGGGGTGTGTAAAGGGGGGGGGCTAGGGGGCGCGCGCGGTAGGTGCTCACCGACGGGGGGTGGGGCCGGGAGGGGGTGTGTTGTAGGGGGTGCAGGGTCCTGCAGGGGAGCGGTGCGGGAAGGGAGCGGCACGGGAAGGGGCGTCTGTAGTGGGGAATCCAGCGAGTTCCAAATCCCGGAGGGAAACCGTATCTTGCCTGCCGTCGGGGTACTCGACGTAGGCGTAACTGGGGTTGGCGTGGAGTAATCGGATCTTTTCGACCAGGGGGTCCGTTTTAAGGCTCCTCGTGTGCCTCCGGAGAAGGACAGGTCCCGGAGCCTTCAGCCAAGGTGGAAGCGAGACCCCGGAGGTAGACTTCCTGGGGATGACAAACAATCGGTTGTGAGGGGTCTCATTCGTGGCCGTGCAGAGGAGCGACCTAATGGAGTGTAGGGCATCGGGCAGGACCTCCTGCCAGCGGGTAGTTGGGAGACTTCTCGACTGTAGGGCCAGAAGGACAGCCTTCCACACTGTTGTGTTCTCCCTCTCCACTTGCCCGTTTCCCTGTGGGTTATAACTGGTTATTCTGCTCGAGGCGATGCCTTTGCTGAGCAGATACTGACGCAGTTCATCGCTCCTGAACGATGTACCCCGGTCGCTGTGGATATGAGCGGGGAAACCGAACAGAGTGACGATGCTGTGCAGTGCCTTAATCACGGTGGCTGAGGTCATGTCGGGGCAGGGAATGGCGAATGGGAAACGGGAGAACTCATCGATAATGATGAGGAAATAGGCATTACGATTGGTGGATGGGAGGGGCTCCTTGAAGTCCACGCTCAGTCGCTCAAAAGGCCCCGAGGCCTTCACGAGCCGAACCTTGTCTGTCCGGTAGAAGTGCGGTTTGCACTCCGCACAGACCTGGAAGGCTCTGATCATGGCCTTGACCTCCTACGTTGAGTAAGGTAGGTTGCGGGACTTGATAAAATGGACGAGACGGGTAAGCCCCGGGTGGCAGAGGTCATTGTGGATGGCTTGCAGGCGGTCAACCATGTGCCACGGGACAGGGCATCTGGGGGCTCGTTGAGCTCCCCTGGACGATACTTGATATCGTACGAGTAGCTGGAGAGTTCGATCCTCCACCACAAAATTTTATTGTTTTTTATTTTGCCCCGTTTCGTGTTATCGAACATATAGGCGACCGACCGTTGGTCGGTGATGAGGGTGAACCCCCTACTGGCTAGGTAGTGCCTCCAGCGCCGCACAGCCTCCACAATGTCTTGTGCCTCCTTCTCGACTGCAGAGTGTCGATCCTCGGAGGCGGTGAGGGTCGGGGAGAAGAACGCTCCTGGTCTGCCTGCCTGATTGAGGGTAGAAGCCAGGGCGATGTCTGATGCATCGCTCTCTACCTGGAAGGGGATAGTTTCGTCCACCGCGTGCATAGCGGTTTGATGATATCGGCCTTGATGCGGTTAAAGGCCAATCGAGCCTCAGCCGAGAGGGGAAAAGTGGTGGTCTTTATGAGTGGGCGGGCTTTGTCCGCATACTTGGGGACCCACTGGGCGTAGTAGGAGAAGAGCCCCAAGCACCGTTTGAGGGCCTTGAGGCTGCAGGGGAGGGGGAGTTCCTTAAGGGGACGCATGCGGTCGGGGCCGGGACCTAGGACCCCGTTTTCCACGGCATAGCCGAGGATGGTTAGCCGGGTTGTGTGGAAAACGCATTTTTCCTCATTATAGGTCATGTTAAGAGCTCGAGCGGTCTGGAGGAACTTTTTGAGGTTAGCTGATCATGGCCGCAGATGGTGACATTGTCCAAGTACGGGTATGTAGCCCGCAAACTGTACTGGTCCACCATTTGATCTATCGCCCTTTGAAAGACGGAGACCCCATTTGTGACGCCGAAGGGGACCCTGAGGAAGTGGAAGAGCCGGCCGGCTGCTTCAAAGGCAGTATAGAGGCGGTCTTTTGGTCGAATGGGGAGCTGGTGGTAGGCAGATTTGAGGTCGACCGTGGAACATACTCGGTATTGGGCGATCCGATTTACCATTTCCGCGATGCGAGGAAGGGGGTACGCATCAAGCTGCGTGAATCGGTTTATGGCCTGGCTATAATCCACGACCATCCGTTTCTTATCCCCAGACCGGACTACCACCACTTGTGCTCTCCAAGGGCTGTTGCTAGCCTGGATGACCCCCTCTCCCAGTAAACGCTGGACCTCTGACTTGATAAAAGTCATATCTTGGGCACTGTACCGCTGGCTCCTGGTGGCGACGGGCTTACAGTCGGGAGTGAGGTTAGCGAATAGTGAGGGGGGTGCAACTTTCAGTGTCGCAAGGCTGCATACCGTGAGGGGGGGCAAGGGTCTGCCAAACTTCAGTGTCAGGCTTCGGTGGCTGAACTGGAAATCCAGTCTGAGCAGCAGGGGGGCACAGAGGTGTGGAAGGATATAAAATTTGAAACAGGTGTACTTGGCGCCCTGGATCGAGAGATCCGCGATACAGTACCTCGTGCTTTGTATCAAGTGGGACCCGGATGCGAGGGCTATGGTTTGGGACGCGGGATGGGTGCGCAGGGAGCAGCGCCTTACCGTTTCAGGATGGATAAAGCTCTCCGTGCTCCCGGAGTCGAAGAGGCATGCAGTGTTGCGCCCGTTGACCTGGACCTGTATCATAGAGTTCTGCAGGTGTCTTGGCCGAGTTTGGTCGAGGGTGATCGCTCCCACTCGCGGGTAGTCCAAGTCCTCAGCCGAGTCGGACTCGTAAAATGGCCGCCGCCGTAGGCCGCGCGTGTCGGGTCGAGAAGATGGCCGCCAACAAGATGGCCACTCCCATGATTCGCACGAGGCTGATGACGCGTCAGAAGGGGGCGGGGCGGGTCAGGACATTGCGAGGCCTGCAGGCCTGAGAGCCTGATTTTCGGGCCGGCTGTTCTTTGTTCTTCTGGCCCCTGGGTCTTGCCAGGCAAAATGCAAAATGCCCCTTCTTCCCGCAGTTGCTGCAGATCGCGGAGTGGGCTGGGCAGCGTGGGCGTGGGTGCTGGCCCTGCCCGCAGAAGTAGCACGGTGTGCCCCCATGATGAGCGGGTCGCCGCATGGCGCAGGCCTGTAACATGGCTGAGTCTGAGGAAGTCCGTGGGGGGCTCGCAGAGTCCGCGGGGTACGTACACAAATTATGTCAGGCCACCTCCAGCGAGGAGGCAAGCGTTAGCGTGTCCTGGAGGTCTTTTGCCCTGTTTTCGAGCAGCCGCTGCCAGATGCAGGTCGAGCGGATGGCGGACACGAAAGCATCTCTGATGTGCAGGTTCATATGGACTTCCCCTGTCACATCCTGGTGGTCACAGTCCCTGGCAAGCGCGGTGAGTTTTTCGACAAATTCGTCTAGCGATTCCCCTGAGCGCTGCCGGCAGGTAGAGCAGATGCCTGGCGTGCACCTCGTTGATAGGTTTGACGAACCGCTTATGGAGTAGCTCGACTGCCTCTTCATAAGTCGTCGCCTTTTCGAGCGTGGCGGAGATTCTGTGACTCACCCGGGCGTGGAGTAGACGCAGGTTGCGCAGTCCCAGGATGGGAGACTCTGAGGAGGCCAGGTAGGCCTCGAAGCATCGGAGCCAGGATTTTAAAATTTCCTTTGCATCCGGTGTTCGTGCTTCCAGGTTGAGTTTCTCTGTTTTTAGGCCTGCGTCCATCCTGATGTAGTTTAGCTTATTAAATTATTGGACCCTCAATAACGACGCTTAGAGTGTAAACTGTAAAGAAGGCTTTAATAAACTAAGAACTAGACTGGTGCCGAGACGTGTGCTAACAGAGACGCCACCCACAAGGCGGCCCCTTATATACGGCTCCCAGATGGGCAGAGCCAGAGGCAGAGTTCCCCAGGTTTCCAAGCCTGGTCTTAAAGGGGACATAACCTTACATGATGACCAGGGGCGAAATTCTCCATCCCGCTGCGCCACATTTCTGCCCCGACCCGCTGGCGGGATGCTCCGTCACACCGGCCGGTCAATGGGGTTTCCCATTGTGGGGCAGCCCCACGCCGTCGGGAAACCCCCGGGCGCCGGCAAAACGGAGACTCCCGCCGGCGGAGAATTACGCCCAAGGGTACCGTGTTACAGTAACCGTTCATCACACTAGTGTTGATGTATTTAAATAGAGGCTAGACAAACATATGCGGGAGAAGAGAATAGAGGGTACTGATGGTAGATTTACGTGAGAAAGATGTTAGAAAGCTTGAGCTGAGTAGAGATGCCAACATGATCTGGAATAAGCCATTAATGAGGATTATAAAACAACTTTCAATTTATATTGGTTATATTTGAAAATAACAAGCAACTCATGGGGCAGTATTCTCTCACCCCTGGCCCCGGCTGGAGAATCGGCAGGACCGGCGCGAATTGATTCCCTGCTCGGGTCACTGTCTGTGTGGGTTTCCTCCGGGTACTCCGGTTTCCTCCCACAAGTCCTGAAAGATGTGCTGTTAGGTGAATTGGACATTCTGAATTCTCCCTCAGTGTACCCGAACAGGCACCAGAGTGTGGCGACTAGGGTTTTCACAAGTACCTTCATTGCAGTGTTAATGTAAGCCTACTTGTGACAATAAAAATTATTATTAATTAAAATGTATTGGCAATTTGGACCAATGTGGATTTTGTGGAAAAAAAGGTGAGAGGCAAGTGAAACTTAGTCCAAGCAAGGCAGAGTGCAGCACAATGGACAAGTTGGATTTGAGAGAGAGGGGAATGGGAGACTAAGAAAGCATCTTGTATCAAAGACTGTATGAGAGTTTTGGTGACTGGCACTAATGGCACGAGAGCTGGGCATTGTTTTGGGATTGGCTGTAAGTGACCTTGTGAAGGAAAAGATGTGGGATTTAAAGTTCATCTGAGGACTGAACAGTTCAACAAGGCAGTAAATTGTCTGCTTCAGTCTTAAACAATGACTGAAGATAGAGATTAAAATGGTGGTGTGATGCCGAACAAAAAAATAGCTTACGGCTTCCCAGCGTTGAGATTGAGGAAGCTGTGACTCATCTAACATAGCTCCATGCTGTGATGGACTTGGAGGGGATCTTGTGTTCCTATGGACCATCTGTCCTTCCGAATCGTGGATGTCACAGGTTTGGGAGGTACAGTCAAAAAAGTCTTGCTGATTTTCTGCAGTGCATTTTGTAGACGGTGCACATTTCAGCCACAAGTGCGCTAATGGGAGAGGGAATGGACATTAAAGATGGTGGAAGAGCTGCCAATCAAATCAGAAGCTTTGACGAACTTGGACGGAGATTTCCAGTCCCATCGACGGTACACCCCCGTTCAGAGTTTCCCAGCCAGTAAGGGGTGATTTGAAGGGGAAACCCCGTTGACAATGACAAGACCGGAAGATCCTGTCGCCAGCCAATGGCGACCCCCTCCACTGCCGTGAAACACTCAGTGGGTTGCACGGAAAATCCCGCCTGTGTTTGAACTCCAAACCATAATTCCGTTTCTCTAGTCATTTTGGACTCCAAACGTCAAGTCTGTTTTTATCTTCATAGATGCTTCCAGAAAGGCTGAGTTTTTCATCATTTCTGTTTTTTATTACTCTGTCTCTTCTTTCTTTGATTTGTACAATCAAAAAGGAAAGACCTGTATGGTTGTGTGAAAGGTTGGTTTGGGCCAGTAGTAAATAATGCAACAGGTTGCACGGAGCAATTTTGAGGCAGGGTACCTGGGCCATCAATCTAATAAAAGGTATGACCGTTTAATTTTATTCTGGCACTTCCTTAAAATGTGCCACCATCTTCCACAATAGTTTCAATGGCTTGTAAACGTGCACAATGTTGAGCCAGGCTGCCACCTCCTGCCAGGCATGTTAAACTACGGTCTTTAGAATTATAGAATCTCAGATGTTTACAGTAGAGAATGCAACCAATCAAGCCATGTAAAACTGATTTTGATCAGAAAAAATAGTCTGCCCTACTCATCATAACAAGATGTTTATTAGCTCGCCTATAGCCTTAACCCATCGATTCCTGCCCATCCACCAGCATTCTATTCAAGTTATTACATTTATTTGTATATAAGGAAGCTTTTTTAAAATGTTTTTTATATCTTAAACCTTATTGAGTTCCTTCAGAAAGTACATTTATGCCCAAACTATTGCATTCCCTTTATTGGCAGAGAGGTGGAATAAATGGGTCTTTTTCTGGTTGGCAAGAAGTAACTAGTGGGATGCCACAAGGCTCGATCCTTGGGCCCCAACTAATTACAATCTATACTAATGACTTGGATGCAGGCATAGAAGGTACGATAGCCAAATTTGCAGATTACACTAAAATAGGTGGGATTGTAAGTTGCAATGCGAAAATAAAAAATGTATAAATGGATGTGGATAGGTTAGGTGAATGGGTCAAAATTGGCAGATGGAGTTTAACGTGAGTAAATGTGAGGTTATTTATTTTGATAAGAACAGTGGAACGGCAACTTAATATTTAAATGGAGAGAAACTTCAGTGCTTTAGAGCAGAGGCACCTGGGTGTCCTCGTGCATGAATTGCAGAAATCTAGTATGCAGGTACAGCAGGTAATAAGGAAGGTAAATTGAATTTTGGCATTTATTGCTAAAGGAAGAGAGTATAAAAGCAGTGTAGTGTTGCTGCAGCTGTACAAAGCATTGGTGAAACCACCCCTGGAGTACAGTGTACAATTTTGGTCCCCTTATTTAAGGAGGAATTTAGGGCGGGATTCTCCCCTACCCGGCAGGGCGGGGCGTCCCGGTGGGACCGAGTGGCGTGAATCACTCCGGCGTCGGGCCGCCCCAAAGGTGCAGAATCCTCCGCACCTTCAGGGGCTAGGCCCGCCCCAGAGTGGTTGGCGCCCCGCCGGCCAACAGGATAGGGGCTTGGCGACACGCCAACCGGCACTGGAGGGCCTCCGCCGGCCGTCGCGAGTCGGCGAATGCTCGGTAGCACCAGCGTGTGCTGGCATCATTCCCGTGCATGCGCGGGAGGGTTTGTTTCCTTATCGGCCATTGCGGAGGACCACAGCGGCCGATGCGGAGTAATAGAGTGCCCCCACGGCACAGGCCCCCCTGCGGATCAGTGGGCCCGACCTCGGGCCAGGCCACCGTTGGGGCACCTCCCGGGGCCAGATCCCCCCGCGACCCGCCAGGAACCCTGGAGCCCGTCCGCGCCTCCACGTCCCGCCAGTAAGGGACCTACTCTAAATTACGCCGGCGGGACCGGCTACTGGCGGCGGGACTTCGGCCGAACACGTGCCGGAGAATTCGGGCGGCCCCGGCGCCCATTGAGTCATGCCGGACCCCGCCATTCTCTGAGGTGGGCGGCGCAACTCATGCCGGGCCGGTTTTTTGGGGGGCGGGAGAATTGTGAGGATGGCAGGGACGGGATTCACGCCGACCCCCGGCGATTCTCCCACCCGGCGGGGGGTCGGAGAATCCCGCCCTTAATTGTATTCAATGCAGTTCAGAGGAGGCTCATTAGACTGATTCCAGAGATGAGGGAATTTGCCTTATGAAGAGAGATTGAGCAGTTTAGGCCGATACTCTCTCGAGTTTAGAAGAATGAAAGATGTTTTACTGATGTATATAAGATGATAAAAGGTATTGACAAAGTAGATGTGAAGCAGATGTGGGGCAATCTAAAATGAGAGGCCATAGTTTTAGGGTAAGGGGTAGTAGATTTAAATCAGCGATGTGGAGAAATTACTTCTCTCAAAGAGCAGTGAATCTGTGGAATTCACTATCCCAGAGTATGGTGGATGCCGAGACATTGAGTAAATTTAAGGAGGAGATAGACAGATTTTTAATTAGCAATGGGTTGAAGGATTATGGAGAATGGGCAGGAAAGTGGAACATAGAACATAGAACAGTACAGCACAGAACAGGCCCTTCGGCCCTGTAGCGCACAAAGACTCCGTGAGACGAATAGAGTGAAGTCGATGAGGCTTTATTAAGCGTGTCTGTTCCCCCGCAGCTCGATAGTAGAATGGCCTGCGGGGGAGAACTCCGGCTTCTTATACTCCGCCTTCAGGGCGGAGCTAGAGGTCAACGGCCAACCAGGACCCGGGATCTGTCAGCCAATGACATTAGGGCTTCCAGTCCCACATGACCCCCAATACATACTACCACATTCACCCCTTGTCAAAGATGAACCCGGCGGGGTGATGCTTCGTATGGTGGTAAGGGTTTACAGGGCTGGGCCTGGGAGGAAAACATTCACATGGCAATACAGTATTGCACAATTTTGTCCTGTTTCAACTATTTACAGAAGGTATCGGGAGAAAAGCAAAATGTTCTTGTGAAAAGTCCATATATTGATTTAGATCGACACCACGAGTCGGTCGGGCGGTCTGGTCGTCCGTGTCGATCGCCTCGGCCCCGGTGGTGGTGGTGGTGCTTGTACCGGTGTTGTCGTCTCCGGGAGCCTTACGGTTTCAGCTTGGCTTTATTCTTGGTCGGGCCTGAGGGGAGGGGAACCAATCCTCCTGGGAAGGGGGCGGTCGCGGGGTGCGGCGGTGGCAGGAAGGGGGGGGGGTTGGGTGAATGGTGTCGGGGGTGTGTGTGTGTTACCGGCGGGCGCCAGATCCCGCAGGGAGACCGTGTCCTGTCGGCTGTCGGGGTACTCCACGTAAGCGTACTGCGGGTTCACGTGGAGGAGGTGAACCCTTTCGACCAACGGGTCCGCCTTATGTGCCCGCACATGCTTTCGGAGCAAGATGGGCCCTGGGGCCGCCAGCCAGGTCGGCAGCGACGTTCCCGAGGAGGACCTCCTAGGGAAGACAAGGAGACGCTCATGAGGCGTTTGATTAGTGCTCGTACATAATAGCGACCGGATGGAGTGGAGAGCGTCCGGGAGGACCTCCTGCCACCGTGAAACTGGGAGGTCCCTGGACCATAGGGCCAGTAGGACGGTCTTCCAGACCGTGCCGTTCTCCCTCTCTACTTGCCCGTTCCCCCGGGGGTTGTAGCTGGTCGTCCTGCTTGAGGTTATGCCCTTGCTGAGCAGGAACTGGCGCAGCTCGTCACTCATGAAAGAGGACCCCCTATCGCTGTGGACGTATGTGGGGCAACCGAACAGTGTGAAGATGGTGTTCAGGGCTTTAATGACTGTGGCCGCGGTCATGTCAGAGCAGGGAATGGCGAATGGGAAGCGGGAGTATTCGTCCACCACATTAAGAAAGTATGTGTTGCGGTCGGTGGAGGGGAGGGGCCCTTTGAAATCGAGACTAAGGCGTTCAAAGGGGCGGGAAGCCTTAATCAGGTGCGCACCATCCAGCCTGAAAAAATGCGGTTTGCATTCCGCGCAGATGTGGCAGTCCCTTGTGACTGTACGGACCTCCTCTAAAGAGTATGGGAGATTGCGGGACTTGATAAAGTGGAAAAACCGAGTGACCCCCGGGTGGCAGAGGTCCTCGTGGAGGGTTTGGAGGCGGTTAATTTGTGCGTTGGCACATGTGCCGCGGGATAGGGCATCGGACGGCTCGTTCAGCTTTCCGGGACGATACAAAATCTCGTAGTTGAAGGTGGAGAGCTCGATCCTCCACCTTAAGATCTTGTCGTTTTTGATTTTGCCCCGCAGTGCATTATCGAACATGAAGGCTACCGACCGTTGGTCAGTGAGGAGAGTGAATCTCCTGCCGGCCAGGTAATGCCTCCAATGTCGCACAGCTTCCACTATGGCTTGGGCTTCCTTTTCCACTGAGGAGTTGCGGATTTCTGAGGCGTGGAGGGTCCGGGAGAAAAAGACCACGGGTCTGCCCGCTTGGTTAAGGGTGGCCGCTAGAGCTACGTCGGAGGCGTCGCTCTCGACCTGGAAGGCGAGGGACTCGTCGATGGCGCACATCGTGGCCTTTGCAATATCCGCTTTGATGCGGCTGAAGGCCTGGCAAGCCTCTGTCGACAGAGGGAAGGTCGTGGTCTGTATTAGGGGGCGGGCCTTGTCTGCGTACTGGGGGACCCACTGGGCGTAGTATGAAAAAAAACCCAGGCAGCGTTTCAGGGCTTTTGGGCAGTGCAGGAGGGGGAATTCCATGAGGGCGCGCATACGTTCGGGGTCGGGGCCTATTATCCCATTGAGCACTACGTAGCCCAGAATGGCTAGCCGATTGATGCTAAAAACGCACTTGTCCTCGTTGTACGTGAGGTTCAAGGCTTTGGCGGTCTGGAGGAATTTTTGGAGGTTGGCGTCGTGGTCCTGCTGGTCGTGGCCGCAGATGGTTACATTGTCGAGATACGGGAACGTGGCCCGCAGCCCATGTTGATCAACCATTCGGTCCATCTCCCGTTGGAAGACCGAGACCCCGTTTGTGACGCCAAATGGGACCCTTAGGAAATGGTATAATCGCCCGTCTGCCTCGAAGGCTGTGTACTTGCGGTCACTTGGGCGGATGGGGAGCTGATGGTAGGCGGACTTGAGGTCCACGGTGGAGAAGACTTTATATTGGGCAATCCGATTGACCATGTCGGATATGCGGGGGAGAGGGTACGCGTCTAGTTGTGTGTACCTGTTGATGGTCTGGCTATAGTCTATGACCATCCTTTGTTTCTCCCCTGTCTTCACTACTACCACCTGCGCTCTCCAGGGACTATTGCTGGCCTGGATTATGCCTTCCTTTAGTAGCCGCTGGACTTCGGACCGAATGAAGGTCCGGTCCTGGGCGCTGTACCGTCTGCTCCTAGTGGCGACGGGTTTGCAATCTGGGGTGAGGTTCGCAAACAAGGATGGGGGTTGCACCTTGAGGGTTGCGAGGCCGCAGATAGTGAGTGGGGGTATTGGGCCGCCGAATTTGAACGTAAGGCTCTGTAGATTGCATTGGAAATCTAATCCCAGTAAGGTGGGGGGGCAGAGTTGGGGAAGGACGTTTAGTTTGTAGTTTTTGAACTCCCTCCCCTGCACCGTTAGGGTAACTATGCAGAATCCTTGGATCTGTACGGAGTGGGATCCTGCAGCTAGGGAAATCTTTTGTGCGCTGGGATAGGTGGTCAAGGAACAGCGTCTTACCGTGCGGGGTGGATAAAGCTCTCCGTGCTCCCAGAGTCGACTAGGCATGGTGTCTCGTGGCCGTTTATTAGCACCGTTGTCGTCGTCGTCTGGAGTGTCCGGGGCCGAGCTTGATCGAGCGTAATTGAAGCGAGACGTGGTTGTAGTAGTGGAGTGGGGTCCGTTGTTGCCGTCCAAGATGGCGTCGGGGATGAACAAAATGGCTGCCCCCATACATCGCACATGGCTGGGGGGTCACAAGATGGCGGCGGGGGTGGACAAAATGGCCGCCCCCACGCGTCGTACAGGTCTGGGGTGGTCCAAGATGGCGGCACCCTTCCTCCCCTCGTGGTGGCCGGGACCCAAAATGGCGGCGTCTGCGGGTCGCACATGGGGCGCTGGGGGGGTTGGGGAGCGTTAGGACCGTGCGGGGCTCCCTCATCTCTGGGGACAGCGGTGGTCGGGACCCAAGTTGGTAGCGTGGGCGGGTCAGACGTGGGGCGCGGGGGGGGGATTGGGGGGCGTTAGAGACGCGCAGAACTCCCTCTTCTCCGGGGAGAGTGGTGGTCGGGACCCAAATTGGAAGCGCCGGCGGGTCATACGTGGGGACGGGGGGGGGATGGGGAGCGTAAGCGGCGTGCAGGGCTCCCTGTTCTCCCGGGACCGCGGTGGTCGTGACCCAGAGCGGCTGCGCCTGCGGGTCGTACATAGGGCGCTGGGGGGGGTTGGGGAGCGTAAACGGCTTGCAGGGCTCTCTGTTCTCCCGGGACAGCGGTGACCTCACGGGACCGGCACACAACCACGAATTGGCCCTTTTCCCCGCAGCTCTTGCAGATTGCTTCGCGGGCCGGGCAGCGCTGCCGGGGGTGTTTCGCTTGGCCGCAGAAATAGCAGCGGGCGCCTCCGGTGCGACTTGGCGTTTGGACCGCGCAAGCCTATGGGGTGTCCGGGGGGGGGGGGGGTGGGTTTGTCGCAACGGGTACGTACGGAGCCCAATGGGCTGCCGCGCGGTTGGGGCCGTAGGCACGGGTATTACGCGCGGCCACGTCTAGGGAGGCTGCTAGGGCCCGGGCCTCTGAGAGTCCTAGCGACTCTCTTTCTAGAAGTCTTTGGCGGATTTGGGAGGAATTCATACCTGCCACAAAAGCATCGCGCATTAACATGTCCGTGTATTCATTTGCGTTCACCGAAGGGCAGCTGCAGGCTCGTCCCAAAATCAGCAGCGCGGCGTAGAATTCGTCCATCGATTCTCCCGGACCTTGCCGTCTCGTCGCGAGCTGGTAGCGAGCGTAGATTTGGTTAACTGGCCGGACATAGAGACTTTTCAGTGCTGCGAACGCCGTCTGGAAATCCTCCGCGTCTTCGATGAGGGAGAAAATCTTCGTGCTCACCCTCGAGTGCAGGACCTGTAGTTTTTGGTCTTCTGTGACCCGGCCGGTGGCCGTTCTGAGGTAGGCCTCGAAACAAGTCTGCCAGTGCTTGAAGGCTGCTGCCGCGTTCACTGCGTGGGGGCTGATCCTCAGGCATTCCGGAATGATCCTGAGCTCCATAGTCCTTTTTAGGCACGCTTAATAAATTGTAGCGCACAAAGACTCCGTGAGACGAATAGAGTGAAGTCGATGAGGCTTTATTAAGCGTGTCTGTTCCCCCGCAGCTCGATAGTAGAATGACCTGTGGGGGAGGACTCCGGCTTCTTATACTCCGCCTTCAGGGCGGAGCTAGAGGTCAACGGCCAACCAGGACCCGGGATCTGTCAGCCAATGACATTAGGGCTTCCAGTCCCACATGACCCCCAATACATACTACCACAGGCCCTCGATGTTGTGCCGAGCATTGACCAAAACCAAGATCAAGCTATCCCACTCCCTGCCATTCTGGTGTGTTCCAGAGTTGAGGCCGAGAGGAGATCAACCATGATGGTATCAAATGATGGGCTGAATTACCTCATCCTACTTCTGGATCTCATGTTCTTATGTTATGTTCTTAATGCAGTCAGTGACCTCTTTGAAAAAAATACTTATATTTGTAAAGCATCAACTAATTCTCAAGCTCCACATAGGATTTCTTAGTCACCCTGGTGGATTGCAAATGGGAGGCCTAAGATGGGTTGAGGATTTGTCTGCAAAACATTAAATCCATTGATCATAAGAAATCCACTATCTGGGACTGGATTCTCCGTCGGCAGGATCCTCCACAAGAAAACGGGTGCGGTCGGACGGAGAATCGCGCCTCTGGTCTTTTAATTTTGGTCGTCTTCCTCATGAGTTTTAGATTTTCTATTGTAATATGTTTTTACTTGATAATGAATAAAGGATCCCTTATAAAGGGTATCAGCGAAATGGATAAGAAATTAAGCTCTTCATTAAGTAATACTTCTGCATAATGCATGTGTTCAAGTGATGAATTTGAAATCAATTATTTTCGAGTCACTGTATGTCCTGGAGATTTTGCTCTGTGGAAGGTATTTTGTACAATACTCCATAAATATTATTCATGCAACTGAACAGGTCTTCTAATGTGGTTATAGGATATATTTTAATGTATCAATCTTACCTTTGTGCTGTTGTTATCTATTTTGAAATTTGTGTGGAGTGAACAGCAGTGACTATGCTTCAGAATAATTTAATTGGCAGTATCTGCAAAATGCTTTAGGCCCACTTTCTTAGATTATGAAAGATGCTTGTGAAAGATGCATGTGCTTCTTTTTGTGCAGGGTGGTGCTGTGGAAAAAACAAAGAAGGTCATGACACGTACATGTCATTGAATCAGTCTCGATGCCCTGTCTTGAGTTGCAATGTTTGATGTTTCTGGACAGGAAGAAGATCCCATCAGAAGACTAAACCTTTTGCTGACATTATTTAAAAAATTACTTTTTTCCACCTTTCTTCCCGATGATTTTGGAAAGGCAGTATTATCCTTTACAAAATAGAAAATGCTGGAAAAAGTCAGCAGGTCTGACAGCATCTGTGGAGAGAAAAGCAGAATTCACAGCCAGGATTTGGCACCCACGGAAAACACGGGTACAAATGGCGATGTGGCTGCAAAATCCCACGAGAGGCCAAACAAAGGGGGCGGAATTCTCCCGCAATCGGCGGGGTGGCCTGTACTGGCGCCAAGAGCGGCATGAACCACTCCGGCGTCGGGCCGCCCGGAAGTTGCGGAATCCTCCACACTTCCGGGGGCTAGGCCGGCACTGGAGGGGTTGGCGCTGCGCCAACCAGTGCCGAAGAGCCTCCGCCGACCCGTGCGAGTTGGCGCATGCGCAAGACCGCCAATATGTTCTGGCGCATGCACAGAACTGCCGGCATGTTTCCTACGCATGCGCAGGGGGTTTCTTCTCCGCGCCGGCAATTGCAGAGCCTTACAGAGGGAAAGAGTGCCCCCACGGCACAGGCCCGCCCGCAGATCGGTGGGCTCTGATTGTGTCCCCCAGAGGACCCCGCTAGACGGCCGACAAGACAGGCCCCGTCGGGATGGACCATGTCCATTTCATGCCAGTAGGACTGGCCAGGAACGGGTGGCCGTTCAGCCCATCGGGACCCGGAAAATTGCCGGGGGGGGGCCGCTGCCAACGGCCCCCGGCAGGCGCGATCCCCGCCCCCGCCCGAAAACCGGCGGCAGAGATTTCGGCAGCCGGCGTTGGAGCAGCGGGGCGGGATTCACGCCGCCCCCCCCCCCCCCGGTGATTCTCCGACCCAAGATTCTTGTCGGTGAGATCTTGTGGCTCGATCGTCCCTGCCTGCCCCTGCCTTGACATAATAAGGTCCTCGCCCAGGAAGGTCAGGAGCCTCATTTAAATACATTATCATTTCATGAGTAGGCTTCTCCACTGTATCATCCCCCACATTGGAAATGTGCCTGTCACGTCAGCAATGTTTTCAATAGTTTTGGAGCAACGCGAACTAGGTGAAGAGATCATGCCGGGGGCACTCAGGTAAGTAAAGACCCCAGAACATGAGAGAGCTGCCCGGGCAGTACCCTGGCAGTGCCCTGGCAAGATCAGCACCTAGGAGAATCCTCTGCCGAACTCCATTCGGTGGGGGGCATTTACATGGGGAGGAGAATACTCATGTACGTGCTGGGGTTGTTTGTTTTTGTTCACCAGAAATCAGGGCGTCCTTTAAAGTGGTACCCTGATCTCTGGAAAGCTGATGCCACCGGCTCTTTTGGGTCACACCCGTCAGCGTGACGGCACAAGGCACACCTCCAAGGTTTTTCATTTCTATGTGCTGGACAATATGGTGAGAAAAGCCGGCTGTACAGCGAACAAGCTGCACATTGCTTTTCTCGCCTGGTCCATCATTCCGAAGAAAAAAACCAAAAATTACGCCTAACGTTTCGAGTCCTTATGACTCTTCTTCAGAGTTGACATGGATTCAATAGTTACCTCTGTTTCTCTCCACAGATGCTGCCAGACCTGATGAATTTTTCCAGTATTTTCTGTTTTTATTTCAGATTTCCAGTATCCACGGTATTTTGCTTTTATTTTAATCTAATCCTTTGCTGTCCTCATTCCAATTTTTGAGCCATATGATGCTGGTTAATGGATTCAGAGGAAGGCAAACAAGAATGGAACAATTTGTTCATTAGGAAAAGGCAAACTCAAGGGTGACAGCCAGCCGGTGGAATTTATGGTTCAGCTGCTCAATATCTGCAGTGTCAACGCCAGTTCATTCAGACATTAATAGACCTCTGACAAGCTGCAAAACCAAAATAGCTCTAAATTACCAGATTGGAAGAAAGACGCATCCAGGGCAGGGGTGAGTATATTGCAGAGGTAGGAACTTGAGAAAGGGCAGCCCAGTTTATTTCTGTGGATCCTGGAGGATTGCTCCTGCTCACCTCTTGAGTAAAACTACTTTTAACACTTAGCTTTTAGGGCCTCTTCGTCTTGTCCACCAGGTTCTGCTGATTATGGGATTATGGTGATTCGAATCAGAAGGCTGCCATAGTTGGATGAGGGTCCTCTGTACATCATTGGACTCCCCTGTGCATTGGTAGGTGGGGTGAGAACATAAATGGGGAATAAGTCCAGCACTGTGATTTTAACTTTATCACCACCCCATTGTGGCAGGGCCTAGGGAGTCAACGTTGCCACTTTAATTTATTACTATAGTCATAGGACAAAGCAAGTTTAAACAAAATAGTTAAATGGGAATAGGATCTGATTTAAATGATTCACCAAGATGTGCGACATTTGGATGAGAATTTAGTTACTTAATTTTTTTTCTGATATAAAAAAATAAATTGTATGTTATATATATATTTTTAAATCTTAGAGTACCCAATTAATTTTTTCCAATTAAGGGGCAATTTAGCGTGGCCAATCCACCTACCCTGCACATTTTAGGGTTGTGGGGGCGAAACCCACGCAGACACGGGGCGAATGTGCAAACTCCACACGGACAGTGACCCAGAGCCAGGATCGAACCTGGGACCTTGGCGCCGTGAGGCACATGGCTAACCCACTGCACCACCGTGCTGCCCTAATTGTATATTATATAAGTAATTTATAAAAGAACTTGAATAAAATACAAACTACATTACTAACGAAAGAAGATGAACATACACTTTTATAGGAATGGATTGATATGTGAAAGATGATTTCAAACATAAATAAAGTGAGATAATGGCCTGGAAAAATTAATAATGTTGGTCGTTAAAACATGATTATCCATTTTAATGTTAATGTTCATTTGAATGCTAAGCCAATTAAACAGTCTGAATGGATGAATCAGGAAGTTTGTGCTTTTATTGTGCACTTGCAGTGTCTGCACTCTCGTAGTGAGTGAGACTTCCTAAATTAAAATTCTACATATGGGCTCAAAATTTTTAATCTCTTCCCTCATCTATCTTACCGATGATCAAGGCCGAGGATTGTTAAATACATAATGAAGTGAAGCTGTAACGAGGGACAATTAGCCCACATCTAAAGCATGTTGATGGTTTTGTTTTATATCTTTTTATAGATTAGGACTCAGTTGTTTTGTCCAGATCAGGACATAATTGGAAACAGCACATTTTGAGTCATTTGCAGCACACATTTTGCCACAAAAGGAATTGCATCTTCAAGCAGTTGAAGATGTTTCAAGTATTAGTTACATCAGCAGAGGCCTATATAATAAGCATCAGCCTGGGCAGAGTTGTCTTCCGAAATAGTGAATGTCTAAATCCAGTCTTATGAACTCTTCCTAGAATTATCCTGATGCCAACCAGTTTCCATTGACCTTTGATAAGCTGCACATGTGCATCAACTAAGCCTTTGTGTTTGCTTCATGACAACAAAAAACAAGTTGGTTTCAATATAATGGCCTAATTTTATTGTCTCAAAAATATGCATATGTCCAGGGAAGGAAAGATGGGATGGCAGATTTTATCTTCAGTTCAAAAGCTTCAATTTTGGAGGTCCATAGATTTAATCGTTTTGCTCCGTGTCTCATTAAATAGAAATCTGTTTTAAAATTCCACTATTTATTAGAATGGCCCAATTTCTGCTCTCACCTCCTCTTTTGGCAGCGACTCTGATGACTGACAGGAAACAGCGGGTTCCAGTGTCCCTCCTTTCCCAAGCTTGAGACATAGCTTTTTCAGCTTTAGCTTGAACAATTGCAGGAAATTGAGAAAGGTGGAAATTAGTTCCTCGAAGGGTTTTGAAAGATAGCATGGGCACACCTAACTAAATGGTGGCTGCTTGCATGACGGTGAATGAGAGGAAACCTTCCACATCGAATGTTTTGTTTTAATTGACTGAGTTGACATCAGCTCAGATTGTCATTTCCTTAAATTGGTGGACACGCACACTCCCAGGATGCACCTTCCGCCTAACAGTTCCTTTACATTTGATGATTATTTACACACTCTCGGGATGCATTAGGAGTGGCAGTAGTCTACATTTTATCTTTACCATTCAAGACAGCAGGAAATGGAGGAAAACTGTGTCTCCTTTTATAAAGGATACCATGCATTTGACTTGTTTTGCATTCAAAATAGCATCAATGAGAAAGTGAAGTACACTACAAAGAAGATTTAATGCAGGCTTTGTGCGTCCGCTGTACTCAGTTTGAGCACTCTCACCTCGGAGTCAGAAGGTTACGGTTTCAAGTCCATTCCAGGACTTGTGCACAAAAGTCAGTTTAAAAAAAAACAAAGCTGAGACTCTAGTGCAGTGCTGAGGGAGTGATGTGCCGTTGATGGCACCGATTTGAGGTGAGATATGAAACCAAGTCTCTGCCTGCCATCTCAGGTGGACAATCGATCCAATGGCAATATATTGAAGAAATGTGAGGGAAACTATCCTCAATGGCTGGATTTTTTAGGCCCTGCCCAAAGTCAATGGGCATTTGGCTGGCAGGACCCCGCATCAGAAAATCCCAGCCAATGTCCTGGCCTGTATCACAGGAACAGAAATTGGTCATTAGCACATTGCTGTTTGTGAGTGTTTGTTGTGTGCAAATTGCCTGCCACATTCAACAGTGACTAACATCAAATAGGCTTGGCTATAAAGTGCTTTGGCACATCTTTTGGTCTTGAAGGGCACTATATAAATGCAAGTCTTTTATTTTTTCATTTATTTTTAGAAACTAGGAGAGAAATTAGTCTCTGTTGCACTTCCATTTTACGTACAGAACAGAGATACAAAGTACCAACTTGGAGCAGATGCTGTTTTCGTTGCCCCTGGCAGCCACCTGAAATAGGCATTGGTCCCTTACACATATAAATGAAGAACCTGAATAGGATGGTGCCGCGTGCATCAGGAGCCAGGCCATTCAGTACTTTTTAGCTTTTTAAAGTTTGATGTGAAACTAGGAGATGGTTTACAGCTGGCCTGTATTCTGTCCCTCTCCCATTGGCTTTCTCATCTCGGGACTCCCTTAAGGGCTGCTGCTGATCCACTTAAAATGGGCGAGCTGCTTCTGAACAATTATTGATGGGTGGCCCTAGGCCTAACTGAGGAGCTGTATTGGACTCCCAAGTTTGGTGAATAATGTGTATGTGCTGTTGGTGATGTGCTCACAATTCCGCTATACTCAATTTCTAACCCGCTTTTTCCATTTCACCCAGAAACTATTCAAATTAAAACATGATAGCTTTTTCAAAGTCGCATAAAGACTGAAGATAAGCCAATCATTGCCATATGTGCACACTGTGAACTACTTATTCAGTCATTTTTTCCCCCACAATTATCATCAGCTGAGAGTCATGAGGATGACTTTGATTATTTACTCATTCTTGCCTTTCATATTGATATTTTGCCTGTGGTTTTGTGAAATTTTTCATGCTCTTTTTAGTTTTAGTGTGGGTTCTTTATTGCTATCCACGCAAGGCTGTTTTCTGGCTTGTCAGCAGCAAAATTAATGGGACAGATTTTAACTTGAACTGCTGAGTGATAAAGCCAATTCGGTGGATAGTCTGCTTGTTTTACATCATCTAGTCGGTGACCCCGTGTGTTGAATTTTAACCGTGGCACGCCGATCCAGACGGCAGACCAGTTAGTGGGAACCACTTCCACTCTCTTTTCCTTTTTGCTGGTTCCAATGAGATTACAATTAAGTACAATGGGTTCATACGGGGGAAACCTTTCAGTGAAGAAACCCACCATCAGCTGAAAATGCGGAAATGATAGCCCACAAATGTTTAACGAATGAGAACCCGCCACAGGCTGGCATGAGGCCCAAAATGCCACAAATACATCATTGACTTTAAAACCGCTGCCAGGAAATCAACATTTCATCTCCCGTCTAATTCAGTCGCCCCATTCTCGCAGGCTCCATAAAATCCACCTCTTCTGAAAATGTCATCTGAATTCCTCGGCCCATAAATCAATTATCTTTGAAAATGTTCAGAATATAACATACTTTGTCATCTACTTGTTTTAGCAAGAGCAGAAAAATCTCCGAGTAATTAAAGCACAGTGATAAATTTGGCCATTTTCTAGAATTTGTAATTTATATAAATGGTGCATCAGTTCTTTGTAAATCATTATAATTATCAAGCAAATAGATTTATAAGTAAGTGAAGGAAATAGATTGTATTCTAGTAGACAGTTTATTCCAGTATATACAATAGGGAAGGGAGTCTATTTCGAGTTCTATGGGGCAAAATCTGGATTAGATATAGGGCGCAAATCTCCCACTTCGAGACTAAGAGCGGGATTTACCGGCAGTTTGCTTTGGCGGGAAATTCCAGTCCCACACCAGCGAAGGCGTTACCCGGCAGCGAGGGTGGTGTCAACGGGAAATCCCATTGACAGTGGTAAGGCCGGTAGATCCCGCTGATGGGCTGCCTCCCCCTCTGGAAAACACGCAGGTGGGGTCAGTAAATCCAGCCCTAAGTGGGGTGTTAGGCAGTTTCGGCAGCGCCTTTCCTTCTGGCTAGATAGTGGGTTCCTGTGCCACATTTTGTCCTGGAAAGCACATTGGGCGCGATTCTCCGCTCCCGCGACTAAGTGCCCATGCCGTCGTCAACACCGTCGAGGTTCACGACGGCATGAAACGGCGCCGATCTCGACCGATTCAGGGCCCGAAAATGGGCTAGGATCGGGGCCGCGAGAAACTCGGGGGGGGCGTGTCACGAAAGCACCATCGCCAGCGCCGCCGGGCATTGGCGCCACATAAAAGCGGCGCCGTGTCATCCGCCGCGTAACTGCCATCACCCGTGCATGCACAGGTTGGCCGGCGCCAGCCGGCGCCAACCCGCGCATGCGTGGTTGCCGTCCTCCCCGAGGCCGCCCCGCAAGAAGATGTCGGATGGATCTTGCGGGGCGCGGAAGAAAGGAGGTCCTCCTTCAGAGAGGCCGGCCCGCCGATCGGTGGGCACCGATCGCGGGCCAGACCCCTTTTGAGTGCAACCCTGGTGAAAGAACCCCCCTCGCTCTCCCACAGGCCGCCCCCCCACCAGCGTTCCCACGCTGTTCCCGCCAGGAGCGGCCAGGTGTGGATAGCGCCGGCGGGAAGCCGTTGTTTGGGCAGGCCGCTCGGCCCATCCGGGCCGGAGAATAGCGGGTGTAATGGAGAATCACCATTTTGGGTGCCCCAGGCGATTCTCCGGCCTGCGCCACGCAGAAATCGACGGGGCCGTTCTCGCCGCTTGGGTGAATCGCGGGAGGGCGTCGGACCGACGTCGCAGGGAAAAATGGCGCGCCAGGCGATTCTCCCAACCGGCGCGGGAGTGGAGAATCGTGCCCATTAATTATGCTCAAATGAATTCCCCTCCAAACCGCCGGCAGATCAACAACTGACTTGTCCCCTCATGCAACTGGTGGGTTTGAAGGTACATTCTTAAACACGAGCACAGCATGTTCATATCACTCTCTCGAGCCCACCTGTTTTCAGGAAACCCTCCAACAAGTCCAGAAACCAGAAGCAAAAAGAGAGTAGTCTCAGGATGGAGGCACCACCAACTTTCAGTGCCAGGGCCCTCAAGGCCCTTGTTCGAGGAGTCATGCCCACCAGCATGTCCTCTACCCGAAGGACAACTCAAAGGAGCACATGAACCTCACAACTCCGGTATGGGACGCCATTGCCCAGGAGGTCTGCTTGGCTGCCAAATGCCCGCGAAGTGCCATCCAGTGTGGATGCAGATGAATGATCTCCTCCGCTCCACCTGGGTAAGTCCTCTCTCAGCTCTCTCCATTATCAAACTCTCAGCATGGCATCATGTACTCAAACAGCTACTCTCTTCACAGATCTCACACATTCAGTCATGGAGGACACATCTACACTTACTACCTACTACACGTTCACAACACCACCATCTCATCTGTCTTGTTGTTTTGGACTCCAATCTATGTCCCTTTGGGGAGGGCGCACTACACACAGAGGACATGTATTTCATCCAATCTCTGCCCACCCCCTGTGATCACAACTCTTTCCTTTGTCTCCATACAGAACAAACCTATACACAATGAGCGAGAACGAGCCCAGGCAGGGCGAGGAATGGCAGAGATTGTGGTGTTGGGTGTTCTGATGTACAGATGAGCCAACACGGTTGCATTTGGTACAACGCTGTTTTATTCTAACATGCTATTTACAGTTCTGTCTTGATACTCTGCACATGGTAACTCCCTGAGTGTGTTGTTAATCAGGTCCTGACCTTGTCCTGGTCTCTAGATGGACTGGCCACCAGGTGTCGTGTTCCTTCTCTTATACTGTCTCTGTCCTTGTCTGTGATTGGTTGTCGTGTTGTGTGTGCTGATTTGTCTGTTGATCTGTCTATTATGGTGTGTGTGTTTGAATATCATGACATCCCCCCTTTTTTACAAGATTATGTGCCTACGTGGTTATAAATATGAATGTGTCCTGAGTGCAGCTAAAAGTGTGTGTGCGTGATATTTACAGCATGTACATGCGGCGTAACTATATACATGGGGCGATGTCGGGTGTGTCATGCTAACGAGGTTGTACCATAACAAAACAAGAAGAAAAAACTTTGAAGTGTGGTCCGGTCAAACGAGATCTGGAATGATAAAACAGTAACATGTTACAATACAATAGTTTCTAAACTTTAACGTGTGAACAGTCTCATAAGTCCAATCTAGTAGGTGTGCGACGAATTTGGGTTGACCGCCTCAAGGGTGGGTCGAGAACCATCGGCTGAGGTGCGAGCCTGGCCACATTTTCATGGAGGACACAGGCTTCCACCGCAGATGCTAAGGTCAGGCCTTTAATTTTAAGAAGCTGCTGGCGTAGGCCACTGGAGGCAACGCCAAAAACGATCTGGTCCCGCATCATGGACACTGAGGTGTTGCCGTAACCGCAGGACTGCGCGAGTATGCGGAGGTGCGTCAGAAAGGGTTGAAAGAGCTCATCCTTACCTTGCAGGCGTTGCTGAAAGATATACCTCTCAAAGCTTTCATTTACCTCAACGTTGAAGTGCTGGTCGAGCTTGAGGAGGACCGTGTCACACTTGGATTCGTTCTCGCCTTCCGCGAACACCAATGAGTTGTATACATCGATGGCGTGCTGACCTGCGGTAGTGAGGAGCATCGCAATCTTTGTTTCGTCCGAGGCACTCTGTTTTTCGTTGGCTCGCATGTGCAGTTCAAATCGCTGCTTGAAGAGCTTCCAATTGGTGCCCAGGTTCCCAGCGACTTGCAACGGCTGCGGTTTGTTGGTGATGTCCATGGCTCAGGATGGCAGCTTTGCCGGCAGGTATCGATCCACTCACTAGGTACCATGTGGTGTTGGGTGTTCTGATGTACAGATGAGCCAACACGATTGCATTTGGTACAACGCTGTTTTATTCTAACATGCTATTTACAGTTCTGTCTTGATACTCTGCACGTGGTGACTCCCTGAGTGTGTTGTTAATCAGGTCCTGACCTTGTCCTGGTCTCTAGATGGACTGGCCACCAGGTGTCGTGTTTCTTCTCTTATACTGTCTCTGTCCTTGTCTGTGATTGGTTGTCGTGTTGTGCGTGCTGATTTGTCTGTTGGTCTGTCTATCATGATGTGTGTGTTTGAATATCATGACAGAGATCATCGGGTTCGAGGAGGATGCTGCAGAGCTCACCAGCAAGGGCAGGGATTGCTCTTGTGGCAAGACAGAGCTTGGCCTCCCGTAACAAAATAGTTTGGATCACAGCCCCATCACTTCAGCAAATCCTGCAATTCACACTGCACTGCACTGTGCTATTAACTAATTTACGCTCACCCACTAAAATTGGTCTTTGTGAATTTTAACGACCAGCAGAGTGGTTTGCCAACCAGCCTGGCAGTTCCACGAGGCACAAAGCACATCGGAAGATAAAGGGGACTCAGGAAGAACCATCACAGAGCTCACTTGCACCTTCCACCAGGGAAGCGACACACACTCGTTGGGGTAGTTCAAGGTTAGGCTCGGATCACTTTCTGGGGAACACCTCAGATATGTCCCCACAGCAGGAGACAGGGACAGCCCAGGTGTCTGGCACTCAGAGGGCAGCTGGAGAACAACCACCAGCTTAGTTCTAGTCAGCCGGTCATCCTCTGGAAGAAGCTTTCAGCTCACTGTGCGGGAGATGCAACAAACGGCAGTGGAATACCAGGCAGAGATTCAACAGTAATTCAGTAGACTAGATGGAGTAGTCCATCCTCGTTCTGTCTGATGTCATGGCAATTCACTGAATTTCTGCAAAAGAGAATCATAGAATCCTGACAGTGCAGAAGGAGGCCATTCAGTCCATTGAATCTGCACCGACCCGCCAAAAGAGTACCCTACCTAGGCCCACTCCCCCACCCTATACCCGAAACTGTGTAATCCCCACCTAATCTACACATCTTTGGACACTAACGGACATTTTAGCTTGGCCAATCCACCTAACTTGCACATCTTTGGGCTGTGGGAGCACCCGGAGGAAACCCATGCAGATACGGGGAGAACGTGCAAACGCCACACAACAGTCACCCAAGGCTTGAATTGAACCCGGGTCCCTGATGCTATGAGGAAGCAGTGCTAACCACTGTGCCACCATGCCACCCAAAGCTGAATGACCTTCTAGCTGGGGCACACATCACCTCTTGTGCACGGTGAATGCTGCTTAGTGTTATCAGTGTGACCACCTCAACTAGTTTGAATTGCCTTAGGGGTCAGAGAAGAATTTCCTGGACTTTTTAATCCTAAAATGGCCTGAATTTTCAATTGGGTTTTTCACTCTTCCCAGGAATTGCATCGTTTTGGATGGGGTGGAGACTATATTTGGTGGTTCACGAGGTGCAATTATTGAGTTGGAATTGTTGAATGGCCGACAGGATCTTTATCTTTGTTTGGAAAAATTAAATTGTGTCAATGTGATGATTGCCCCTTTAAGGGCAACATCCTCCTGTCTCCAACATCTGTGAATAAAACACTTTCTTTTCTCCCCCTTTCCATTTCTTTTCTCATTCTGACCTACAATTGGTGACTTGCAGCAACTGACGGGAAAGGAAGTGAATCCAGGGATGGTGCAGACTCTGGAAAGGTTGGCCCAGGTCTCTCTCTCTCTCTTAATAGACTAAATTGACTTTGTCGATATATAAGTTTCTGGAGCCTACCTCTTCATTCACCTGAGGAAGGAGCAGTGCTCCGAAAGCTAGTGATTTGAAACAAACCTGCTGGATTTTAACCTGGTGTTGTAAGACTACTTACTCTGCTTACCCCAATTCAACGCCGGCATCGCCACATCATAAGGGCAACACAGCAGAGTAAGAGCCACCTGCTCTTGGTTACCAATGAGACTCAGGGTGGGAGGAGGATGATGTGTTGGGTGTTCTGGATCACAAACAGGTCATCAACACTGGAAGTGGTGCAACTCTATTTTATTATAAGGTTAACTATGTTAACATACTTGAACTGTGGGGAAACGCAATACCAGCTTTAACTGTTGACCCTTGCCTAGTCCTAACCAGGTGATGCACTCAGCACATGGTGAATGTCTGTGTTACAGGCTGTGAGCTCTGTGCTCCAAGCTGGCTGCTACTAGAATGAGCGGGAACTCTCCTGTCCCCTGTCTTTATAGTGTGTGTGCTCTCACTGGTGATTGGCTGCGGTGTTGTGTATGCTGATTGGTCCCACTGCATGTCCATCAGTGTGTGTGTGTCTGCACCATGATATACTGGTGTATATTATGACATCCCCCCTTTTATATAAAGAATATGTGCCTGCGTGACAATAAATATTGTGTAGTGAATGTACCTGACTATGTGTGTGCGTGTTATTTACATGACTATGTACATGAGGCTAATCTATTTACACGGGAAGGTGCCTGGTGCCGAGAAATAGGGTGTCACACCAATAATGAAATGAACATTATATACAAACTACTGGAACGATGAAACAGGGTAACAGAACAGATCAAAGAGTCCAACATCGTAAAACTCATAAGTCAAGCCTCTGAGGTGGACAACAAATTCTGGTTGACCGCCTCAAGGGTGGGTCAGGAGCCACCGGCTGAGGAACGGGCTGGGCCACGGCAGAGTGAACAGCATGCAGAGTATTCGGAATCGCCACAAAATCCAGGTTGGGGACAACAGGAGGGCGTGGCACCGGTAGAGGTTCACGAAGTGAGCGTGGAATGAGACGAAGGGCGCGCCGATTTCGGCGGCGAATGGAACCATCTGGCAGACGAACCAGGAACGAGCTGGGAGACACCTGCCGAAGAACCACAGCAGTTGCAGACCAGCCACCCTCCGGAAGATGGATGCGGACGTTGTCATCGGGCGCCAGAGCAGGGAGATCAGTCGCCCGAGCGTCATGCGCCACCTTGTGTTGTGCACGAGACTGTTGCATCCGCTGAAGGACCGGAACGTGGTCGAGGTCTGGGACGTGAATGGACGGCACCGTGGTCCTGAGGGTGTGACCCATGAGCAGCTGGGCTGGCGACAGGCCGGTGGAGAGTGGGGCTGAACGATAGGCCAGCAGGGCGAGGTAGAAGTCGGATCCTGGATCGTCAGCCTTGTAGAGGAGCCGTTTGACGATGTGGACGCCCTTTTCTGCTTTGCCATTGGATTGGGGGTGCAGGGGACTGGATGTCACACGCACAAAGTTGTACCTGCTGGCAAAGTTGCAGGATTCCTGGCTCGCGAAGCAGGGGCCATTGTCCGACATCACAGTGAGTGGGATGCGGTGACGAGCAAAGGTCTCCTTGCAGGCACGGATGACCGCCGATGATGTGATGTCGTGCAGGCGTACGACCTCCGGGTAGTTCGAAAAATAGTCTACAATCAGAACATAGTCCCTGCCGAGCGCATGGAACAGGTCAACGCCTACCTTAGACCAAGGGGACGTGACCAACTCATGGGGCTGTAGGGTCTCACGTGGTTGGGCCGGCTGGAACCGCTGACAGGTGGGGCAGTTGAGCACTGTGTTGGTGATGTCCTCATTGATGCCGGGCCAGTGCACAGCCTCTCGGGCCCTCCGTCGGCACTTCTCCACGCCAAGATGGCCCTCGTGTAGCTGTTCCAAAACGAGCTGGTGCATGCTGTGCGGGATCACGATGTGGTCCAGCTTCAGGAGGACACAATCGACTACTGCCAGATCGTCTCTGATATTGTAGAACTGCAGGCATTGGCCCTTGAGCCACCCATCCGTCATGTGGCGCATGACATGCTGTAGTAGGGGGTCAGCCGCAGTCTCCCGGCGAATGTGGATAAGGCGTTCATCTGTGGCCAGCAGATTGGAGGCCGTGAAGGCCACATGGGTGTCAACCTGGCAGACTAACCCCTCTGGGTCACACGGGGTGTTGACTGCCCTGGGCAGAGCGTCGGCTATGATCAGGTCCTTGCCCGGGGTGTATAGGAGCTGGAAATCATACCGCCGGAGTTTAAGCAGAATGTGCTGGAGGCGAGGGGTCATATCATTCAGGTCTTTTTGTATAATGTTGACCAGCGGGCGATGGTCGGTCTCGACAGTGAATTGGGGGAGGCCGTACATGTAATCATGAAATTTGTCGACCCCAGTCAGCAGGCCCAGGCACTCCTTTTCGATCTGCACGTAGCGCTGTTCCATGAGGGTCATGGCATGTGATGCATATGCAACGGGGGCCCATGATGAGGCCTCATTGCGTTGCAGGAGCACCGCCCCAATGCCGGATTGGCTGGCATCCGTTGAAATTTTTGTTTCCTTCGTGGGATCAAAAAATGCCAATACCGGGGCCATGGTAAGCTTGGTCTTAAGCTCCTCCCATTCGCACTCGTGGGCGGGAAGCCATTGGAAGTCTGTCGTCTTCCTGACCAGGTTCCGGAGAGCTGTGGTATGGGAGGCAAGGTTGGGGATGAACTTCCCCAGGAAGTTGACCATGCCCAAAAATCGGAGGACCACCTTCTTATCCGCTGGCTTCTGCATGGCCGTGATGGCTGCCACCTTGTCCGCATCCGGCCGCACACCCAACCGGGAGATGTGGTCCCCGAGGAACTTGAGTTCCGTCTGGCCGAAGGAACATTTGGCTCTGTTGAGGCGAAGGCCTTGGTCCCGTATTCGTTTGAAAATGCGCTGGAGGTGACTGATATGCTCCTGCGGGGTGGTGGACCAAATGATGATGTTGTCAACATAGACGCGCACACCCTCAATGCCCTCCATCATTTGCTCCATGATCCGGTGGAATACTTCTGATGCCGATATAATCCCAAACGGCATCCTGTTGTAGCAGTATCTGCCAAACGGAGTATTAAAGGTACACAGCTTTCTGCTGGACCTGTCTAGTTGAATTTGCCAAAATCCTTTCGAGGCGTCAAGTTTGGTGAACTCCTCACGCTTGGGGATAGGGTAATGCTCCCTCATTATGTTGCGATTCAGATCCTTTGGGTCAATGCAGATCCGGAGCTCGCCGGAAGGCTTCTTTACACACACCATGGAACTGACCCAGTCGGTTGGTTCCGTCACTCTGGAGAGCACTCCTTGGTCCTGGAGGTCCTGCAGCTGCTGCTTGAGGGTGTACTTGAGGGGTGCTGGGACTCTGCGAGGTGCATGAACCACAGGCGTGGCGTCTTGTTTGAGCAGGATTTTGTAAGTGTATGGAAGCGTGCCCATGGCTTTGAAAACGTCACGGTGCTGGTCGATGATGGCATTGAGTTGTGCCCTGAAGTCCGTATCCTGGAAGGCAGACGTGTCCTCTGGAGAGAGAGAGTGTACTCGTTGAACGAGGTTTAGGAGTTTGCACGCCTGTGTGCCTAGCAGAGAGACCTTCGAGGAGCCCACGATCTCGAGGGGAAAGATGGCTTTTCGCGAGTTGTGCGTCACTTCGAGTTGGCATGAACCGGTAGCAGGAATGACGTTGCCATTGTAGTCCATTAGTTGGCAGGTCAACGGAAGAATGGTTGGTTTAACCCCAAAGGTCTGAAAGGCTGACCACACTAGGAAATTAGCGGAAGCACCAGTGTCCAGGCGGAATCGTATCTGGGATCGGTTGACCGTCAGGGTGGCACACCACTCATCGTCTGGATCAATGCTGTGCACCAAGAGCGGCTGGTGGTTTTGATTCAGGGACAGCCTGTTCTTTGTTATAACAGCGACTCGAAAAGGCTCCCTCGGGTCCTCGGTGTCACTGGTCTGCCGGAAGTCGGAATCGGACTCGGTTTGGGGGTAGGTAACTGCTTATTGCAGGGTTCTTCAGAGGTTTATATCATTTCCTGGTTCAATTTGAGGTATTGTGCTGTCATTCCAGGTGAAGGAAAGTTGTTTTACAGCTTTAAAAGACTTTTTCTTTGATTTGGGACGTTTCCCCTTTAAATGGGTGTGGTCCGGGGCCTCTGACGTCATGATGCGCATGACGTAGCACGTAGGAGGTGTTTGCACATGCGCAGATCGCGGTTTCTTTACTGATGGCCGTTTTCGTGATTGCGCATGCGCGGCGTCGCGCAACTGCACAAGCGCAGTCCCTTTAGAAAGATGGCCGCCGACCAAAATCATTCTCTGCTCCGGGATTTCGGCCTCGAGGTGAGTACTGGCGCTTCTCTTACCTTTCCTTGCTGGTTGGAGTGTGTTTTCCTCACAGTATTTGCCGAATTTGTCCAGGACTGCCTGGAAGTCGCTCCTGGTTTGCCCCTTGGAGAACTTGAATTTTTAAAAAGATTTTTTCTGCTCTGGCACCGGCAATGGTGAGCAGAAGCTCTGTTTTTTCAGGATCGGCCAGATCTTCTAGTTCGGCTGCCAGTGGGAAGATTTCAAACTTTTGCCGGAATGCCCGCCAGTTTTCGTGGAGATCGCCGTGGCACTGGAGCTGCTGCGGAACCCGGATCTTGTCTGGGTATCATTGCAGGTTGTCACTGTACGCTGAGGTGCCGGCGATACGGAGTGGCGGCGGCGGGTTGATGTGCTCCGTACTTCAGGATGCCGCAATGCTGATTAGTTGCAGGTGGGTCTCAGAAGTGCTAGTATGCAACCACTCCTTGTACCATGATGTGTTGGGTGTTCTGGATCACAAACAGGTCACCAACACTGGAAGTGGTGCAACTCTATTTTATTATAAGGTTAACTATATTAATACACTTGAACTGTGGGTAAATGCAATACCAGCTTTAACTGTTGACCCTTGCCTAATCCTAACCAGGTGATGCACTCAGCACATGGTGAATGTCTGTGTTGCAGGTTGTGAGCTCTGTGCTCCGAGCTGGCTGCTACTAGAATGAGCGGGAACCCTCCTGTCCCGTCTTTGTCGTGCGTGTCTCTCACTGGTGAGTGGCTGCGGTGTTGTGTATGCTGATTGGTCCCACTGCATGTCCATCAGTGTGTGTGTGTGTGTCTGCACCATAATATACTGGTGTATATTATGACAGAGGAGGTCTCTTAGTGCAGAGGCATTTTGAAATGAGTTGCAAACATGCAGCAATTGCAGCTGACTTGCAAATAAATTCCTTTCTGTTCTCTGACTGAAGTCTCTGAAAGCGCATCATTACTCATCAAAAATCACAATCAGGATCTTAAGAAATGAAATAACAACATATTAATGTTTAATGTTTCTGCCCATCAGTCACATGTATTTTACTATTGCTAAAAATGGTTAAAACTGCACAGACTCTGATCAGATTTTTCTACGTCTTATGTTTGTAATTTTAATGCAGTTATAGTAATTGGTACATTTTAAAGAGGCATGTCTACCTTTACAGAAAGGCTTGCGTTATGATATTTAGTACAATGTGTTCTGCACAATTTGTTCTGGATGCCTTTTGCCCCTTGCCGAACTTGAGGATTTTTGTTTCTGCAAAACCAAGTCTATTCACATTCCTGTTGTAGTAAACAACATTCCGAGAAGGACACACAAAACAACAGAAGATTTCAACCTGCCATCTCACAGGGAAATGTAAATTTTGTTGCTGATGTGCAACCATTGTTTACAAAGAGGTAAGCAGATAATTTTTAATGGAACTATCTTTGCAGCTCAGAGGGCTATAAATTGGTGATTGGCGATTTTTGAGCATGATGGTGTCGTGATTTTTGACCTATCTGCCATGCAGAAAGTTGGTGTTGCAACTTCTTTTACCTGGTGGTAGCACTGGGTCAAGCATCTACTGTGCTGTTTGCTGCTTTTGTGCTCAGCAGGGAGTTGAGCTCTGTGGCTTGCTTGAAGGCTTCCACAAATGCACAACTGGGGCCCACTGGGGGGCATGGTACAAAGGCCATTGGTGGGGTGCACTGCAGGGCAGGCAGTGCCAGGGCATCCTGGCAATGCCAACCAGCAGTGTCAACCTGGCAATACCAAGGGGTTGGGCCTGAAACGACATGGCCTGAGTAGATAGGGCCTGCGTCGGAGCCGATAGGGAGACCCATTGGGAGGGCTACGATGCCCTGATGTGTGAGATCCTTTGAGGGGGGGGAAGTGGGTTAATGCCAGCTATCTGTGGATGGGGGGGTGAGGGGATTGATGCCAGTAATCATGGGGTACTCCTGATGTTGTGATGGGGGGGTGGGGATCGAGGTGCTCTTTAGAAATGGCGTCCTGAGATTTGAATCTGTTAGTGTGTGTTCTCAGGCTTTTGTATCTCCTGCCCGATGGAAGAAGTTGGAAGAGTGAGTAAACTGGGTGGGTGGGGTCTTTGATTATGCAGCCCATTTTCCCAAGGCAGCGGGAGGTATTGACAGAGTCAATGGATGTAAGGTGGGTTCATGTGGTGGACTGGGCTGAGTTCAAGACTCTCTGTAGTTTCTTCCGATTTTGGGCCGAGCAGTTGCCATACCAGGCTGTGATGCAGCCAGATAGAATGCTTTCTATGGTGCATCTGTAAAAGTTGGTCAGAGTCAATGTGGACATGCCGAATTTCCTCAGTTTCCTGAGAAAGTATAGGCGCAGTTGTACTTTCTTGGTTGTAGCGTCGACGTTAGTGGACCAGGACAGATAGTTGGTGATGTGCACATCTAGGAATTTGAAGCTGTCAACCATCTCCAGCTCGGCCCCATTGATGCAGACAGCGGTGTGTCCGATATTTCCTGAAGTCAATGACCAGCTCTTCAGTCTTGCTGACATTGAGGGAGAGATTGTTGTTGTTGCACCACTTTGCTAGGTTCTCAATCTCCCTCCTGGATTCTGACCCGTTGTAATTCGAGATCCGAATGGTTGTGTCGTCAGAAAACTTGTAGATGAAGTTTTAACCACATTTTGCCACGCAGTCGTGTGTGTATAGGGAGTATAGTATGGGGCTAAGTGTGCAGCCTTTTGGGGCCCTGGTATTGAGGACTATCCTGGAGTTGGTATTGTTGTTTATCCTTACTGATTGTGGCCTATGGGTCAGAAAGTCGAGGATCCAGAGTGAGGAGCCAAGTCCTAGGTTTTGGAGCTTTGATATGAGCTTGGCTGGGATTATGGTGTTGAAGGTGGAGCTGTAATCAATGAATAGGAGTCTGACGTAGGAGTTCTTGTTGACAAAATGTTCCAGGGATGAGTGTAGGGCCAGGGAGATGGCGTCCGCTGTGGGACGGTTGTGGCGGTATTCAAATTGCAGTAGATGCTGGTATTCTGGGAGTGTGGAGTTGATGTGCCTCATGACAAACCTCTCAAAGTGCTTCATAATGATCGATGTCAAGGCCACCGGATAATAGTCATTGAGGCACGTTGTCTGGTTCTTCTTTGGCACCGGTATGATTGTCGTCTTCTTGAAGCAGGTGGGGACCTTGGAACGGAGAAGGGAGAGGTTGTCTGCGAACACATCTGCCAGCTGGTCCACGCAGGATCTGAGTGCACGACCAGGGACCCCGTCCGGGCCCGTTGCCTTCCGAGGGTTCACTTTCAGAAAGGCCGATCTGACTTTGGAAGCTGTGACGGTTGGTATGGGTGTGTCTGAGGATGCTGGGGCAGTTGACAGTGTTTTGATGGTTTCTTGCTCGAACTGAGCATAGAATGCATTGAGTTCATCGGGGAGGTGTGCGCTGCTGCCGGAGATTCTACTCGGCTTCGCTTTGTAGCCCGTTACGTTGTTTAAGCCTTGCTACAACGAGAGTCCGTGGCGTTAGTCTGTGACTCTAGCTTGGTCTGAACAACCAGAGGTTGTCATTCATGTGGGAACCAACAACATAGGGAGGGACTGTTTCGAGATCTTGCAGGACCAGTTTCAGGAGTTAGGGAACAGGTTGAAATGGACGACCTCCAGGAGAGTAATCTCAGAAATACTATCTGTGCCAGGAGTTTCACCATTTAGGCAAAGGCAGATCAGGGAGGTAAATGCATATCTTAAGGGATGGTGTAGAAGTGAGGGATTTCAATTTTGGGGTAATTGGGATCAGTTTTGGGAAACGAGAAAGCTGTTTAGAAGAGATTGGCTTCACCTGAACTGAAATGGAACCAATCTCCTGGCTGAGAAAGTAAATAGTGTAGTGGGGGTGGATTTAAAGTTGTAAGACATGGGGGGTAGGTTGATTAATGGGCCTAGTTTTAGAAGTACCAGTGAGGGCAAAAGAGAGAAGATGGGGAATAGGGAAAAGGAAGTGAGAGAAGGGTTGAGTGTTGACAGTGAAGAAAGAAATGGTCGCCTCCCAAAGGGCAAGAAAGAGATATGGGCAGGGTTAAATTGTATGTATGTAAATATATGAAGTGCAGTGATCAAAATTGGGAAGGTGCAAGCAGAAATTGTTCTAGGGACATATGACAATATGCTCCAGTTGCATTGACAAAAATGTGGCTCAAGCCGGAACAGGACTGGATACTTAACATCCCGGCTTGTACAATCATAGAATTTACAGTGCAGAAGGAGGCCATTCGGACCGTCGAGTCTGCACCGGCCCTTGGAAAGATCACCCTACTTAAGTCCACACCTCTGTTAAGTAATGGGTTAAGAGATATTGCAATTAGTTGTCTCATTTATGTTAAGTATCCATTAATTGACACTGATATGTAAAGGGACTTCAGGTGGCCTCCGTCAGGTGATGTATAGTCAGAGTTTTGTGCAAAGGCTGCGGGAATGAAATAAATGTGTGTTTGTGAAAAAGGAACGGAACTTTAGACTCTTCATATCACAGCAACTAAAACGTCTAACAATTGGTAGCAGAGGATGGTTGCTGTGTAAATGTGAAGGGTTGAAAGATACAACTTTTCCAGATCAAACCAAGGAGTGAGTGAGAAAAGAAAAAAAAAGGGATATATGGCTGAACTGAGGATAAAGATGTCTGGATATGACTATCCTCCCTTATTTTCTGAAAGGGAATCGTATGACCAATGAAGAAGTGCAGTAGTTATGTGGACTAAGGTAACTGCTTTGGGAAAGAGAAAACAAGGTATGGCATTGGCTCTTTCTCTACCATATGGCAGTAAAATCCGAAACAAAGTGCTTTCTGAGCTGGAATTGGAAGAGTTAGACTCAGAAGAAGATCTGGAGACTTTATTACATTATATGGATAAGAGTTATAAGAAAGATGACTTGTTAAGTGCGTATGAAGCATGGTCAGATTTTGAAAAGTTCAGGAAAATGGGGGATATCTCCATTAAAGACTATATAATGGAATTTGGCAGACTATATAAAAGGCTGCAGAAATACAAGCTGGAATTTCCACAGTCTGTGTTTGCCTTTAAATTACTTGACTGTGCTAGAGTGAGCAACATGGATAGGCTCCTGGTTTTGACAGGAGTTCAGTTTACTGATAAGGATACCTTATTCGAACCGATGAAAAAAGCTTTACAAAAGTTTCTGGGGCAACATTCGATTCCGATGGCTCTGTTGACCCAAATAGGTCAGCCTGCAATAAGGCAGAATATGGAAGATAAACTACTAACAGGATGGCGAAATCGTATGGTTACAAACAGGGCTCAAGACTATAGAAGGAGACCGAGACAAGGAAATTATGAAGACAGAAACCCAGTTAGAACCTACAATAGGAAGATGAACCCCAGATATGCACGTGTCATGATAAATCGATGTTTTTGATGTGACTCTCAATACCATTATGCTTTCAACTGTCCAAAACGTTATGATAGAGTGTTTGAAGTGACACATGACACGGAAGAGTCAGAAGAGGAAAAAGATAGTGAACAGGAAGAAGGCATTGTCCTATTGACAAGCAGTTTTACGCCGGTAATGAGGGTGTTGGCTGCAGAATCCTTCAACTGTGCTGTATTGGACAGTGCCTGCACATCTACTGTGTGTGGAATTGACTGGTTAAAATGTTACCTGGATTCTTTGAATGCTGAAAATCGTAACAAGGTTAAGGAATTTGAAAGTTCCACAAGTTTCAGGTTTGGGGATGCTAATACTCTGAAGTCGCTGAAAAGAGTGGTGATCCCTTGCAATATTGCCGGAGTGAATCATTTCATTAGCACGGATGTTGTATCAAGTGAGATACCTTTGCTTCTGAGCAGACCGTCGATGAAGAAAGCACACATGAACCTGGATATGGAACAGGATAAGGCAACAGTTTTTGGAAAGACGGTGGACTTACAATTTACACAGTCGGGACACTATTGTATTTCATTACTGACAAATAATATTTCAAGTAGAGTGGTTAAGGATGTTTTAATGGCAGTTGAAAATGGGACTTTAGCTGATAAAAAGCTTGTGGTATTAAAACTGCATAGGCAATTTGCACATCCGTCTCCTCGTAGGCTGAAAAATGTATTAAAGGATGCAGGGGTAAGGGATGATGACTATACTAAACTGATAGAACAGGTTAGTGACTGCTGTGAAGTTTGTAGGAAGTACAGAAGGACACCAGCACGACCGATAGTAACCCTACCTTTGGGCAGGGATTTTAATGACATTGTGGCCATGGACCTTAAGATCTGGGATAAAGCAAATAATATATTTATTTTGCATTTTGTAGATTTAGCAACCAGATTTCGTCAATCAAAGATTGTACGAAGTAAAGAAAAGAGAGTAATTCTGGATCAAATCGTGGAAAAATGGATAGGGACAGGAATGGGTCCACCGGCAAAATTCCTTACGGACAGTGGGAGAGAATTTGCTAATGATGAGTTTAGGGATATATGTGAAAACATGAATATCCGAGTTGTGAATACGGCTGCAGAAAGCCCATTAAGTAATGGTGTCTGTGAAAGAAATCATGCTGTCATCGATGACATGCTTCGGAAAATTTTGGCAGATCGACCAAATTCAGCTTTAGCATGGGCAGTACATGCAAAGAATTCATTGCAGATGGTTGGGGGCTATAGTCCTTATCAATTAGTGTTTGGTAGAAATCCTAAAATTCCATCCATTTTGGATGACCAGCCTCCAGCTTGGGAGGGGACTACAATTAGATCTAGTTTTGCTGAACATTTAAATGCATTACATAGCAGTAGAAACGCTTTTTGGGAAGCAGAAGTCTCTGAAAGAATTCACAGAACTTTAAAACTTTAGAGGGATCTAGGTGTCCATGTACATAGATCCCTGAAAGTTGCCACCCAGCTTGATAATGTTGTGAAGAAGGCCTATGGAGTGTTGGCCTTTATTGGTAGAGGGATTGAGTTCCGGAGTCAGGAGGTCATTTTGCAGCTGTACAAAACTCTGGTACGGCCGCATTTGGAGTATTGCGTACAGTTCTGGTCACCGCATTATAGGAAGGAGCTGGAGGCTTTGGAGCGGGTGCAGAGGAGATTTACCAGGATGTTGCCTGGTATGGAGGGAAAATCTTATGAGGAAAGGCTGATGGACTTGAGGTTGTTTTCGTTGGAAAGAAGAAGGTTAAGAGGAGACTTAATAGAGGCATACAAAATGATCAGGGGGTTAGGTAGGGTGGACAGTGAGAGCCTTCTCCCATGGATGGAAATGGCTGGCACGAGGGGACATAGCTTTAAACTGAGGGGTAATAGATATAGGACAGAGGTCAGAGGTAGGTTCTTTACGCAAAGAGTGGTGAGGCCGTGGAATGCCCTACCTGCAACAGTAGTGAACTCGCCAACATTGAGAGCATTTAAAAGTTTATTGGATAAGCATATGGATGATAATGGCATAGTGTAGGTTAGATGGCTTTTGTTTCGGTGCAACATCGTGGGCCGAAGGGCCTGTACTGCGCTGTATCGTTCTAAAAAAAAAACATAACGTACGGCCATCAGATGCCGTTTTTCAGCAAGGAGGCATGGTATACTATAAGAGAGACAATTCTAATGAATGGAAAGGCCCAGGTAAGATCCTAGGCATAGATGGCAAAATGATTATTTTGCAACATGGTAATCAAACTGTTAGGGTACATTCATCAAGGATAATGGGTACAGATTACAAATTTTCAAATTTAGACAGAGCAGACAGACATGACGAGGAACCAGAGTCATCTGGTATGCATGTGTTACAGAACTATGAGGACCAATTAACTGACATCTGCAGAGGAACACAATACTTCTGATGAATTAGAACAGGCCATTTATCCAAAAGGGCAACTGCCAAAAGTTGGTACAAAAGGGACATACTTGCCTGAAGGGTCTAGTCAATGGAAGGAATCAACTGTTATTAGTAGAGCAGGGAAGGCCACTGGAAAGTATAAACATTGGTTGAATGTACAGCATTCAGCGGAAGGAGTCAAGACAATGGATTGGGTAAATGAAGTTCAAAAATGGAGGCCACAGGAAAGCAGTGCCAGTTCAGATAGTACATCGGATATTGAACAGGTCCGCAGGAAAAGGTCGAGAACTGTGGGCAGCACGGTAGCATTGTGGAAAGCACAATTGCTTCACAGCTCCAGGGTCCCAGGTTCGATTCTGGCTTGGGTCTCTGTCTGTGCGTAGTCTGTACATCCTCCCCCGTGTGTGTGTTGGTTTCCTCCGGGTGCTCCGGTTTCCTCCCACAGTCCAAAGATGTGCAGGTTAGGTGGATTGGCCATGATAAGTTGCCCTTAGTGTCCAAAATTGTCCTTAGTGTTGGGTGGGGTTACTGGGTTGTGGGGATGGGGTGGAGGTGTTGACCTTCGGTAGGGTGCTCTTTCCAAGAGCCGGTGCAGACTCGATGGGCCGAGTGGCCTCCAGCTGCACTGTAAATTCTATGATAATTCTATGAACTATTGAAAGGACATCCCACAGCAGAAGGGAAAGATCAAGCAGTAGCAGTACAGAACGAGATACCAGGCGGGAGAGGGGACATAGTTTATCAAGATCTCGGAACATGAGTAAGACTACGAATACGAATAGGAGTAGAAGCCCACATACACCTGAGATTTTGGTGGCTTCAAATAAATTAGATGAAAAAGTTATCAAAGAAGATAAACAGCAAGAATTGCATAGTTGGAGTGAATTTGGGGTATACACGGAAGTACCGGATATGGGATAAAGAGCTCTATCCCACAGATGGATTTGCACGGAAAAGGTTCTTCCGGATGGAACTTATAAGGCAAAGGCCAGGCTTGTGGCAAGGGGATTTGAAGAAAACTTAGAAGATCAGGATTTAAGGGTAGATTCACCTACAGCAGGAAAGGTTATTTTAAAGATCTTCTTGGCTCTATTAGCCACAAAGGCATGGGAATGCAAATTTATAGATATGAAAGCTGCCTTTTTGCACGGGCATCAGCTACAGGGAGACATTTTTCTCCGTCCTCCTAAAGAAGCAGCTAACACAGAAGGGGTACTCTGGAAGTTGAACAAATGTGTATATGGATTAAATGATGCATCTAGAGTCTGGTATTTTTCGGTAAGGTCAGTTTTGTTAAAGTTAGGCTGTTGCCAGTTGAAAGCAGATCCTGCAATGTTTTACTGGCACTATAAAGGAAATCTTTCTGGCATTTTTATGATGCATGGCGATGATTTTTTTGTGGCGTGGGACGAGTGATTTTGATGCTATTGTAATTTCTGGTTTGAGGAAAGAATTCAGGGTTGGAAGTCAGGCTTCCGGTGCAGTTAAATATATTGGACTGGAAATTGGACAGACTAAGTTAGGGGCAACTTTACGTCAGCAATCTTATTTGGATAGCATCAGCCCAATAGCAATTAGTCGTGGCCGAGTTTCACAAAAAGACACAATGATTTCAAAGATAGAAAAAGAGCAACTGCGAAGTTTAATTGGGCAACTGAACTGGTTAACTAGACAGACTAGACCGGACATGAGTTTTGATGTCTTAGAATTGAGTACAAAAATGAATGATCCCAAAGTGGAAGACATAATAAGAGCAAATAAAGCGTTGGCCAAACTAAAAATGCAGGAGTGTGTTTTGAAGTTCCCGGTTTTAGGTGACCTTAGGCACTTGAAACTCATAGTTTATAGTGATGCGTCCTACGCAAATTTATGTGATGGGGTTTCAAGCGCAGGAGGTTTTATAATTTTCCTTTTGGGGAACAATGGTAAATGTTGCCCGCTTGTGTGGGAAACAAAGAAAATAAGGAGAGTGGTAAAATGCACTTTGGCTGCTGAGACATTAAGCCTTGTAGAGGCGGTGGATATGGCCTTTTATATAAGTATGATATTGACAGAAATTTTGGGATTAGGGGATTTGGGTAATATACCTATTTACTGTCACATTGACAATAAATCCCTGTGGGAAAATGTGCACTCTACAAAAAGTGTCAATGAAAAGGGGTTACGGATAGACATCGCAAGTTTGAAGCAGATGTTGGACAGAGGGGAAATAACACAAATTAAATGGGTCCACAGGAGCTATCAACTGTCAGACTGTTTTACGAAAAGAGGGGTGAGTTCACAGAAACTTTTGGATATTGTTAATGAATATTGGATATTGGATATTGTTTCTGTGACTGTTTTTTTTTCTTTCTCGTCCAAAAAAAAAGGGGGGGGGGAAATCATGTGTGTGTTTTTGAGTTTCTTGAAATTTTGTTTTCACCTAATTTTTTTTTTCTCCAAGGAAGGGGAGATTGTTAAGTAATGGGTTAAGAGACATTGCAATTAGTTGTCTCATTTATGTTAAGCATCCATTAATTGACACTGATATGTAAAGGGGCTTCAGGTGGCCTCCGTCAGGTGATGTATAGTTAAAGTTTTGTGCAAAGGCTGTTGGAATGAAATAAATGTGTGTTTGTGAAAAAGGAACGGAACTTTAGACTCTTCATATCACAGCAACTAAAACGTCTAACAACCTCCACCCTATCCCCGTAACCCGGTAACCCCACCTCACCTTTTTGGACACAAAGGACAATTTATCATGGCCAATCCACCTAACCTGCACATCTTTGGACTGTGGGAGGAGACCGGAGCATCCGGAAGAAACCCATGCAGACAAGGGGAGAATGTGCAGACTCCGCACAGACAGTGACCCAAGCCGGGTTATAAGGTTTTTAGTAAGAACAGAGTGTATTAAAAGGAGGAGGTGTAGCAGACTTGGTCAAAGATAGTATCATAGTTCTTCAACTAGATGCAGTTCCTGAATTGGAATCAAAAGGAGCTGAGAAACAGGAAGGGAGTGGTGATCTTGTTTGGTATTTATTATACACCTCCAAATAGTGGGGAGGAAGTAGAAGAGAGCATTTTTAGGCATTTGTAGGAAACCTGCAAGGCAAGTGATAGTTGGGGATTTCAATTACGCTAAGGTAGACTGGGAAAGTGGTAGAGTGTGGGGCACGAAAGGGGAGAACTTCCTGCATTATGTTCAGGAGAACTTTCTGAAACAGTATGTTTCCAGTCCCACCAAGGAGCAAGCTGGATTCCAAGAAAAGGAACTTGTGGAATGTTTAAGAGATTTTCTTTGGAGCAGCTTGTGGTAGAGCCCACGATGGAACAGGCAATTCTGGATTTGGTGATGTGTAATGAGGCAGACTTGATTAGGGATCTTAAGGTGAAGGAACCCATAGGGAGCAGTGACCACAATATGATAGAATTTACGCTGCAGTTTGAGAGGGAGAAGCTGGAATCAGATGTAACAGTATCACAGTTAAATAAGGATAACTACAAAGACATGAGGGAGGAGCTGACCGGAGTTGATTGGAAAAGGAGACTAGCAGGGAAGACAGTGGAACAGCAATGGCAGGGGTTTTGGGGGGTTATTCGGGAGGCACTCATCCCAAGGAGGAGGACACATGCTAAGGACAAGACAAGGCATCCATGGTTGACGAGGAAAGTCAATGACAGCATAAAAGCAAAAGAAAAAGCATACAAAGTGGCAACAATTAGTGGGAAGGCAAAAATAGACATTGGACCACTGGAAAACGTGGCTGGAGAAGAAATAATAGGAAACAAAGAAATACCAGACGAACTGAATAATAATAATAATAATAATAATAATCGCTTATTGTCACAAGTGGGCTTCAATGAAGTTACTGTGAAAAGCCCCTAGTTACCACATTCCACGCCTGTTCGGGGAGGCCAGTACGGGAATTGAACTGCGCTGCGGGTTCAATAGTTATTTTGCATCAGACTTCACGGTGGAAGACATCAGTGGGATGCCAGAGCTACAGGAGAATCAGGGGACAGAGGTGAGTGCAGTGGCCATCACTAAGGAGAAGGTTCTGGGGAAACTGAAAGGTCTGAAGGTGGATAAGTCACACGGACCGGATGGTCTACACCCCAGGGTCGTAAAAGAGATAGCTAAGCATTGGTGGTGATCTTTCAGGAATCACTGGATGCGGGAAGGGTTCCAGAGGACTGGAAAGTGGCTAATGTAACACCGCTGTTTAAGAAGGGAGGGAGGCAGAAGATGGGAAATTAGAGGCAGATTAGCCTGACTTCGGCCATTGGTAAGATTTTAGAGTGTGTTATTAAAGATGAGATCGTGGAGTATTTGGAAGTGCATGGTAAAATAGGACTGAGTCAGCACGGCTTTGTCAAAGGGAGGTCATGTCTAACAAATCTGTTAGAGTTCTTTGAGAAGGAAACAAGGAAGTTAGACAAAGGAGAATCAGTGGATGTGATTCATTTAGATTTCCAGGAGGCCTTTGACAAGGTGCCGCATAGGAGACTGTTAAATATGGTAAGAGCCCATGGTGTTAAGGGTAAGATCCTGGCTTGGATAGAGGATTGGCTTTCTGGCAGAAGGCAGAGAGTGGGGATAAAAGGGGTCTTTTTCAGGATGATAGCCGTGACTAGTGGTGTGCCTCAGGTGTCTGTGCTGGGACCACAACTTTTCACAATATACATTAATGATCTGGAAGAAGGAACTGTAGGCACTGTTGCTAAGTTTGCAGATGATACAAAGATCTGTAGAGGGACAGGTAGTATTGAGGAAGCAAGGGGGCTACAGAAGGATTTGGACAAGCTAGGAGAGTGGGCAATGAAATGGCAAATGAAATACAATGTGGAAAAATGAGGTTCTGCACTTTGGAAAGAGGAATTTAGGCATTGACTATTTTCCAAATGGGGAAATGCTTAGGAAATACGAAGTGCAAAGGGACTTGGGAGTGCTTGTTTACAATTCTTAATGTTAAAGTGCAGGTTCAGTCAGCAGTTAAGAAGGCAAATGCAATGTTAGCATTCATGTCAAGAGGGCTAGAATACAAGACCAGGTATGTACTTCTGAGGCTGTATACGGTTCTGGTCAGACCCCATTTGGAGTATTGAGAGCAGTTTTGGGCCCCATATCTAAGGAAGGATGTGCTGGCCTTGGAAAGGATCCAGAGGAGTTTCACAAGAATGATCCCTGGAATGAAGAACTTGTCGTATGAGGAACGGTTGAGGACTCTGAGTCTGTGCTCATTGGAGTTTAGAAGGATGAGGGGGGATCTTATTGGAACTCACAGGATACTGCGAGGCCTGGATAGAGTGGACGTGGAGAGGATGTTTCCACTTGTAGGAAAAACTAGAACCAGAGGCCACAATCTCAGACTGAAGGGACGATCCTTTAAAACAGAAATGAGGAGGAATTTCTTCAGCCAGGGGGTGGTGAATCTGTGGAACACTTTGCCGCAGGAGGCTGTGGAGGCCAAATCACTGGGTGCCTTTAAGACAGAGATAAATAGGTTCTTGATTAATAAGGGGATCAGGGGTTATGGGGAGAAGGCAGGAGAATGGGGATGAGAAAATTTCAGCCATGATTGAATGGAGGAACAGACTCGACGGGCCGAGTGGCCTAATTCTGATCCTATGTCTTATGGTCTTATGATCTTATTTGGACTTTCAGAAATCATTTGATAGAGTGCCACATGGCAGGTTGGTTAGCAAATCAAAAATGTTTGGGATTGATGGGTCCTCGGCAGCATGGAAGAGTTTCACAAGAATGATACCAGGAATTATGAAGTTTAGATTCAAGGAAATATTGGAGAAATTGGGCATGTTCTCCAAGCAGAGATGATTAAGAGATGTTCAAAATTATGAACAACTTTGACAGGATAAAAAGGATATTCTGTGAACACGAGTTGGTATGTCAGTGACTCGGGGGTCACAATTTCAAGATGGTCAGCAAGAGAGCTGATGAAAAAATGAAAATGAAAATCGCTTATTGTCACAAGTCGGCTTCAAATGAAGTTACTGTGAAAAGCCCCTAGTCACCACATTCCACCGCCTGTTCGGGGAGGCTGGTACAGGAATTGAATCTTGCTGCTGACCTGCCTTGGTTTGCTTTTAAAGCCAGCGATTTAGCCCTGTGCTAAACCGGCCCCTAGGAGTGAATTGAGGAGAAACTTCTTTACTCAGAGAGTTGTTGGGGTTTGGAATGCACTGACTGGGATGGGGTGGAGGTGGATTCCATGGGAGGCTTCAAAAGAGAGCTGATGAATATTTGAAAGTGATAAATTTAGTGGGCTACCGAGATAGGGCTAGGGAATTGGACTAGCTAGGTTGCTCTATTGTGAGCCCTTGCAGACACGATGGGCCGAATAGTCTCCTTCTGTGCTGTAAATAACAAAATTATTGTTGGCCACTGGAATGCCCGTTACACACATTATCAGTCCACAGCTTCATCCATCCAATCATTGCTATCTACATGTTCAAATCTCCTGAAAGTAACTTAATTTTAAGCATGGCTTTACATTTGAAAATGACTCTAGGCTTTAATTTTGTTTCATTGGCCATGTCGGCTTATACCACTGAGAAATTGCCTCATGTCCCATGGTTCTTGTTAGAACTGTTCTCAAACATTTCCATCGTTGGATTTTACAGGGAACCATATTCTCACTCCCCTTCCCCATTTTGCATTGGAAGCCGTGGTAAAGGTCAAAACTTTGGCCCCCATCTGAGGAAGAAGTCCCGCTTCAGACAACTACTGATCAATTCTCTGTAGACCCAACTCTTCTAGGTTCAACCAGTGTCAACTGCTGCGAAAACAGGCAGTCCCTGAACAAGGGGAGGCTATGAAGCTGGATTTCAAGTGAAGTCTAGGGTATCGGCAGGGCCTGGCTGGCAGATCCCAATGAGGGGAGTGAAGGGATTGGTGAGGAGAAGGGTCCTAATCCTTCTTAGGCAAGACTAGGAAAGAGGATCTGTTGGGAGATTATCAGTCACTAGGAATTAAATTAAACAACAGATCCTCAAGGGTCATAATCTCTGGATTACTAGCCGAGCATGTGCAAATTGGCATAGGGATATGAAAATTAGGGCAGTAAACATGTGGCTAAAGGAGTGGTGCAGGAAGGAGGGGTTTCATTTCATGGGGCATTGGCATCAGTATTGGAGCAGGAGAAATCTGTACCGTCGGGACAGTCTCCATCTGAACCGATCTGGGACCAGTGTTCTAGCTAAAAGGATAAATAAAGGTGGTCTCAAGGACTTTAAACTAGCAAGGGGAGGGAAGGCAAGGGTACTGCTGCAAAGCAGCAGGTTAGCACATGGGGAGGTGGGTTCCACTACATCAAAAAGTTATGAAAAAAGGGAAGAAGAACTCAGGAGATAGTATTAATGAAGGTGATAGGATTCAAAAAGAAGGTATCAAAACTATAATAAGGGCACTTCACTTGAATGCTCGTAGCATTCGAAACAAGGTAAATCAGTTGAGGGCACAAATCATCGCGAATGAGTATGATTTAGTAGCCATTACAGAGACATGATTGCAGGATGGTACAATTGGGAGTTAAATATCCAGGGGGTCAGACTATTTGGAAGGACAGGCAGGAAGGTAAGGGAGGTGTTGTAGCACTGATATTTAAGGATGACATCAGGGCGATAGTGAGAGATGATATAGGTTCGAAAGAGAAAAAAGTTGAATCCATTGGGTGGAAATGTGAAATAGTATGACAAAACGGTCACTCATAGACGTAGTCTATAGGCCACCAAATAATAACATCATGTTGGGACGGGCAATAAACAAAGAAATAATTGATGCATGTAAAAATAGTATGGCAATTATCATGGGGGATTTTAATCTATTTGTCGATTGGTCAAACCAGGTCAGTCAGGGCAGCCTTGAGGAGGAGATCATAGAATATATCCACAATAGTTTTCTTGAACAGAATGAATGGAGCCTACGAGGGAGCAAACTATCCTAGATCTGGTCCTGTGTAATGAGACAGGATTGATTAATGATCTCATAGTTAGGGATCGTCTTGGAAGGAGCGATCGCAGTATGGTTGAATTTAAAACAGAGATAGAGGGCGAAATTCTCCGGTATCGGTGCGATGTCCGCCGACCGGCGCCAAAAACGGCGCAAATCAGTCGGGCATCGCGCCGCCCCAAAGGTGCGGAATCCTCTGCATCTTGGGGGGCCGAGCCCTAACATTGAGGGGCTAGGCACGCGCCGGACTGATTTCCGCCCCGCCAGCTGGCGGAAGTGCCCCACGAGCTGGCGTGGAAATGACATTGCTGGGCGGCGCATGCGCGGGAGTGTTAGCGGCTGCTCACGGCATCCCCGCGCACGCGCTGTGGAGGGAGTCTCTTCCGCCTCCGCCATGGTGGAGACCGTGGCGAAGGCGGAAGGAAAAGAGTGCCCCACGGCACAGGCCCGCCCGCGGATTGGTGGGCCCCGATCGCGGGCCAGGCCACCGTGGGCGCACCCCCCAGGGCACCCCTCAGGACCCCGGAGCCCGCCCGTGCCGCCTTGTCCCGCCGGTAAGGTAGGTGGTTTAATCCACGCCGGCGGGACAGGCATTCTAGCAGCGGACCTTCGGCCCATCCGGGCCCAAGAATCGCGGGGGGTGGTGGGGGGGGGTGCCGCCAACCGGCGTGGCGCGATTCCCACCCCCGCCGAATCTCCGGTGCCGGAGAATTCGGCAACCGGCAGGGGCGGGATTCACGCCAGCCCCCGGCGATTCTCCGACCCGGCGGGGGGTCGGAGAATCTCGCCCAGATTGTGAGAAGGTAAAACCCAAACCAGTGTCTTGTGCTTAAACAAAGGAGACTACAATGGAATGAGGAAGGAGTTGGCTAAGGTAGACTGGGAGCAAAGATTTTATGGTGGGACAATTGAGGACAATGGAGTGCTCAGAAAAAGTATATACCAGTAAAAAGGAAGGATTGTAGGAAAACGGATAATCAGCCATGGATATCTAAGGAAATAAAGGAGGGTATTGAATTGAAAGAAAAGGCAGACAAAGTGGAAAAGATTAGTAGGAAACTAGAGGATTGGGAAATCCTTAAAGATCAACAAAATGGCACAAAAAGAGCTATAAAGAAAATATGAATCATGAGATTAAATTAGCTCAAAATATAAAAACAGATAGCAAATGTTTCTTATAATAACCTTTTATTGTCACAAGTATGAAGTTACTGTGAAAAGCCCCTAGTCGCTACATTCCGGCGCCTGTTCGGGTAAACTGGTACGGGAATTGAACCCGCGCTGCTGGCCTTGTTCTGCATCACAAGCCAGCTGTCTAGCCCACTGAGATAAACCAGCCAAATTCTATATTCTACAAATATATAAAACAAAAAAGAGTAACTAAGGTAAATATTGGTCTTTTAGAGGATGAGAAGAGAGATTTAATAATGGGAAATGAGGAAATGGCTGAGGCATTGAACAGGTATATTGTGTCAGTCTTCACAGTGGAAGACACAATTAATATGCCAATAATTGTTGGCAAGAAGGCTATGGCAGATGAGGACCGAGAAACAATCATTATCATTAAGGAGGTAGTGTTGGGCAAGCTAATGAGGCTAAAGGTAGACAAGTCTCCTGGCCCTGATGGAATGCATCCCAAGGTACTAAAAGAGATGGCAGGGGAAATAGCAAATGCACAGGTGGTAATTTAACAAAACTCGTTGGACTCTGGGGCGGTTCTGGAACATTAGAAAACAGCAAATGTGATGCCATTGTTTTAAAAAAGGAGGTAGACAAAAGGCGGGTAACTATAGACTACTTAGCTTAACTTCTGTAGTGGGTAAAACGGTCGAATCCATCATTAAAGAAGAAATGGCGAGACATCTGGATAGAAATTGTCCCATTGGGCAGACGCAACATGGGTTCATGAAAGGCAGGTCATATTTGACTAATTTAGTGGAATTCTTTGAGGTAGTCAATGGGGAACCAGTGGATGTGGTGCATCTGAATTTCCAGAAGCCATTCAACAAGGTGCCGCACAAAAGGCTGCTGCATAAGATAAAGGCACATGGCATTACGGATAATGTATTAGCATGGATAGAGGATTGGTCAACTGACAGAAAGCAAAGAGTGGAAATAAATGGGTGTTTCTCCGGTTGGTTATCAGTGGCGAGTGGTGTGCCTCAGAGATCAGTTTTTGGACCGCCATTGTTTACAATTTACATAGATGATCTGGAGTTGGGGAGCAAGTGTAATGTGTCAAAGTTCGCAGATGACACTTAAATGAGTGGTAGAGCCAAGTGTGCAAAGGACACTGAAAGTCTGCTGAGGGATACAAATAGCTTACGTGAGCAAGGGTCTGGAAGATGGGGTTCAATGTTAATAAATGTGCATCATCCATTTTGGTAGGAATAACAGCAAAATGGATTATTATTTAAATGGTAAAAAATTGCAGTATGCTGCTGTGCAGAGGGACCTGGGTGTCCTTGTGCATGTATAGCAAAAAGTTGGTTTGCAGATGCAGCAAGTAATTAAGAAGACAAATGGAATGTTGTCCTCCGTTGCTAGATGGATGAACTTTAAAAACAGGGAGGTTATGTTGCAGCTGTGTAGGGTGCTGGTGAGGCCACATCTGGAGTACTGTGTCCAGTTTTAGTCTCCTTATTTGAGCAAGGATGTACTGGCACTGGAGAATATGCAGAGGAGATTCACTAGGTTGATTCCAGAGTTGAGAGGATTAGCTTATGAGGAGATACTAAGTAGACTGGGGCTATACTCATTAGAATTTAGAAGAATGAGGGGGGATTTTATAGAAACATATAAAATTATGAAGGGTATAGATAGGAAAGAAGCAGGGAGGTTGTTTCCACTGGCGGATGAAACAAGAACTCGGTGGGGAAAGCTTCAATATAAGGGGAAGTAGATTAAGGACTGAGTTGAGGAGGAACGTCTTCTCTCAGAGGGTTGTGAATTGTGGAATTCCCTGTCCAGTGAAGCAGTTGAATGTTTTCAAGGCAAAGGTAGATAGATTTTTGAACAGCAAAGAAATAAAAGGTTACAGTGAGCGGGCGGGTAAGTGGAGCTGAGTCCACAAAAAGATCATCCATGATTTTACTAAATGGCGGAACAGGCTTGAGGGGCCAGGTGGCCTACTCCTGCTCCTGGTTCTTATGTTCTTATGTTCTGAGTTTGGGAGGCCAGCAGGGGAGGTTATAGTGAGGGTATGACCTGAGTGGGGTGCCTCCGATGGGAGCTGGGGATCCCAAAGGAGGATGCCTTCACTTTTCTCGACACCAGCCCGCATAATAAAAGCTATGTGGACCTGGCCCTTCTCCTGCTCTGGGTAAAATCACAGCAGAGGTGGAATGAAGCAATTAAACGGCTACTAATTGGCCACATGAGGGCTTCAATAGACTCAAGGTTGGGCAGGCTGCTTGACACCTTCTGCACCCACTGTAAAATGGGAGACAGGCTGAGAGTGAGCTGGAAGGTGGCGGAAAAGCGACAAACCTCATATGACGAGCCCCCCCACCTTTAAACATGCCAACTCCACGGTTTGGTTGTTGGGCACAACAAAATTCATGAGTGTTTTGTCCATTTTGCTGATGTGTAATAATGGAGATTCATGTATTTCCCACTGTCTGATGATAAAATCATAGAACCATAGAATCCTTACAGTGCAGAAGGAAGCCATTCAGCCCATCGTGTCTGTGCCAATACTCTGAAGTGCACTCCACCCAGACCCACACCCCTGCCCTAACCCAATAACCCCTTAACCTAATTTACACATCTTTGGACATTAAGGGGCAAATTACCAAGGCCAAACCACCTAACCTACACACCTTTGGGCTGTGGGAGGAAACCGGGGCACCCAGAGGAACCCACACAAACACGGGGAGAGCGTGCAAACTCCACACAGACCGTCACCCAAAGCCAGAATTGAACCCGGGTTCGGCAGCAGTGCTAACCACTGTGCTACGATGTACCCCCAATGGTCCAGTGATGGATTACTGGAAACTCATCATTTTAGCATCAGGATTATGGTGCTCTCTGAGAAACCTTGGTCATCTCCTGCAACACTGGACACTTTTAGTCCATAAAGCAGTTACACCAACAAACTGCTGCTTTGAAATCTTTTATGGACTCATAATTTGATTCAGCCCAGTTAAATATGTAAGTGTACATTCCAATTCTGATAATAATGTAACCTCACTGATGATTTTTTTGGGATCTATTCCAATACATGTTTTCATGATGAGAAAAACCTGGCCCATGTTGCAATTTCATTCTTTTTGCAGGAGGACGCAGTCCTGTTCAATAGTCGCCATGCGCTGCCTCCTCGGAGTGAGTGTATTTTAAACTACCATGCATCTTCTTGGCAACATGGCCGGTATTGGGTACTTGCAATCCCATGTACCAACTTATAAGGAGAGTGTAACCCTAAACATGTATTTCTGAGCTGAAAAATTGAAGCCGACTCCAAATGCTAGTATAGTCCTAAACATGCATTTATTAGCCGAAACATGGGAGGTCAAGTATATGTCGAGTATAGGCCTAAACATCCATTTTGGCACTGAGAAAATGAGGCCAATTTATATTCCGGGTCAACTTATACATGGCGATCTACAATAATTATAGATAATCTATACAATAATTACTCAGTATCAATTTTCAATGTATATTAGCTAATCTTTTTTATTACTTATAAATGAAGCCAAGGTTATGCTATGCAACAGGTAGACCTACTATGATTTTACCAATGTGACTCAGATCATTTCTAAGCTAAGCAAAAGAACAAAGAAAAGTACAGCACAGGAACAGGCCTTTGGCCTGCAAGCCTGAGTCGATCATGAAGCCCGAACCAGAAACAAGGCTTTCTGCCCTTACTTGGTCCGTATCCCTCTATTTCCTCCCTATTCATGTACCCATCCAGATGCCTCTTAATTGTTGCTAATGCGCCTGCTTCCACCACATCCTCTGGCAGCGTGTTCCAGGCACTTATCCCACACATCTCCCTTAAACTTTCCCCTTCACCTTGAACCTGTGCCTCCTTGTAATTGACACTTCCACTTCCTTGAAAAAGCTTCTGACTATCCACCCTGTCTATACCTCTCATAATTTTGTAGACCTCTATCAGGTCTCCCCTCAGCTTCCGTCTTTCCAGTGAAAGCAATCCTAGTTTATTCAATCTCTCCTCTTAGTCAACATTCTAGAGATCAAGAAACATCCTTGTGAACCTTCATTGCACTTCAAAGCTTCCATGTCCTTCTGATAATGTAGTAACCAGAACTGCATGAAATTCTCCAAATGCGGCCGAATCAAGGTTTTTATATAGTTACAACATTTCCCAACCCCAGCTGATGAATGCAAGCATGCCATATGCCTTCTTAATCACCTGGCCACCTGTGTTGCCACATTTAGGGAACTGTGGACCGACACACCCAGATCCCTCTGTATGATAATGTTCCTCACGGTTCTGCCATTTACAGTATAATTCATACCTAGATTTAATCTTCCAAAATGCATCACCTCGCATTTGTCCAGATTAAACTCCATTTGCCATTTCTGTGTCCACGTCTCCAATCTATCTATATCCTGTTGTATCCTCTGACAATCCTCGGATCTATCAACAACTCTGCCAATCTTTGTGTCATCCGCAAACTTACTAATCAGATCACCCACATTTTCCTCCAGATCATTTATATATACTACAAACAACAGAGGTCCCAGCACTGATCCCTGCAGAAGACCACTAGTTACAGATCTCCAATCTGAAAAACACCCTTCCACCGCTACTCTCTGTCTTCTATAACCAAGACAGTTCAATATCCATCCCGCCAGCCCAACGCTAATCCCATGTGATTCTAGTTTTTGTCATGTGCAACCTAATGCCCTTATGGAATAAAACCTAGAACAGAGTGATAACACATTAGCCTTTGTCATTCACATTAGTGCAAAGAATTTGCAATGAATATAAGATAAAAGTCCATGCATTACTTTATTCGCTTAGTAATTTAAAAGCAAGCAAATTGATTATTTTATACAGCGAGTTTGCCAGATTTGATGTCACATTTGTGACCTTAGTAATAACAGCATGACCTTTAGCAGGACCTACTCAAACCTAAATGTGGTAGACCTTTAAGCTTCATGAAGTAAATATGGCTGTGGCACTGTTCCCAGCTCTGAGAGGCAGAGAGAGAAAGAGAGAGAGAGTAGGGTGAGGACCCGATTGGAGACAAGGGCAGCATGGGACTGGGGCATGATCAGATTTAGGAAAGTGAGAGAGAAAAAAGAATATCACACTGTGGCAGTACAGAAAGGCCATTGATTAGCTGGTGAGTATAGTTTCCCTTCAGCGCTGTACTAGATTAATCGTGTAATTTGTTAAACTCTGTAGCATAACTAACGATAATCGTTGAGTAATATTTCTAAATGTGAGACCTAATCAGTTAAATAAAACACAATAAAGATGGCAAGGCAGGTGATGTGTTGCCACTGTACATTGTGAGTCTGGTGGTCCCAAGTGTAGCCATGGAGACCACATCTGGAGTAAGTTTTTGTAGCTTGAAACCTTGACTTCAAGTCAACAAGTCTGAGCTTTGAACACTGCAATGCACCAGGTATGTATTTGTTCCAAGAGGCCGTCATACCCTTTAGGCTACATACTTCAGATTGGGTCCATGGGCAGAGATAGGAGAGTGAAACTGTAAGACAGGCAGGAAAGGGGATCCAGGAGGTAGCAATGGAGGTAGTCTTTGTAATTGTCCAATAGGTTCAATCAGTTTGACTACAGCAGGGACTGCAGGGATGATGAGCAAACTGTCCAGATCTCCATGACTGTTGGCCCTGGCATGGCGGGGGACCTGCTGGAATTCATGCTGCTTGAAAAGGTCAAATTTAAACTGAGGGGAAGGATGGAGGGATTCTACAATTCATGGGTGTTATTCATTATGCTCTTTCGAGAATTGGATCACATCGAACATTAAGGGGGTTGGGGGCTGGGAGTGTTGGGGGGAGGGGGGACTGTATGTGTTAATGGTGACTGTGGGTGATTCCTGATTCGTCTTTGTTATTTGTTTATGTTAACATGCGGGTTAATGTTTGGGGGTTTGGTGGGAGGATGGGATCGTTATTATTGATTTGGGGATTGACATTGCATTCGTCACTGATTCTTGTTTATTGTTGGGTGTAAATTTGGGAGAAAATGTGAAAAAGGAGGAGAATAAAAACAATATTTAATTGAAAAAAGAAAGGATGATGACCGAAAGCAGGAAACCAGAGGCCAGTGAGCATAATATCTGTCACTGGGAAAATGCAAGAAATCCATCATTAAAGTAGTTGCAGGATATTTAGAAAATCCGACAGATCCAACATGGTTTTGTGAAAGAGAAATTATGCTTGATAAATTTATTAGCGTTATTTGAGGATGTCACAAAGGTGTGTAAAGGGGACCCAGTAGAGACAGTGTATATGGATTTCCTAAAGGGTTTTGAAAACATGCCACATAATAGGTTACTACACAAGTTTATCATAGATTATCATAGAATTTACAGTGCAGAAGGAGGCCATTCGGCCCATCGAGCCTGCACCGGCTCTTGGAAAGAGCACCCTACCCAAGGTCAACACCTCCACCCTATCCCCATAACCCAGTAACCCCACCCAACACTAAGGACAATTTTGGACACTAAGGGCAATTTATCATGGCCAATCCACCTAACCTGCACATCTTTGGACTGTGAGAGGAAACCGGAGCACCCGGAGGAAACCCACGCACACACGGGGAGGATGTGCAGACTCCGCAGGCAGCGACCCAAGCCGGAATCGAACCTGGGACCCTGGAGCTCTGAAGCAATTGTGCTAACCACAATGCTAGCGTGCTGCCCAAAAACATCCAACCAACATTTTTTTATTGCGGTGGCCGGGAATCGAACCCGGCTCAACTGCTTGGAAGGCAGCTATGCTCACCACTACACCATCATCGCTCACAAGATAGGAGCTCACAGCATTGCGTGATATATTAACATGGCTATAGGGTTAGTTAATTAACAGGAACAGAGAGTTGGGATAAATGGGTCATTTTCAGATTATCAAACTGAAATAGATTAATAGAATGCCATAGGGTTCAGTGCTAAGGCCACAACTAGTTACAGTATCTATGAATGACTTGGAAGGAGAGACTGCTGTCTTGTAGCCAAATTTTCAGATGATACAAGGATAAGTAGTAAACCAAGTTGTGATGAGGTTACAAAATGTCTGCAAAGGTATATAGATAGAGTAAGTGAGTGGGAAGAAGCTGGCTGACGGAGCATAGTAATGCGGGAAAATGTGAGGTTGTCCACTTTAGCAGCAAGAATGGAAGAGCAGAATATTATTTAAATGAAGATTGGCTGAAGAATGCTGCAATATAGGGGCAACCGGGTGTCCTTGTACATCAATCACAAAAGATTACTACTTAGTTACAGCAAGAAATTCAGAAGGCATATGGATCTTTTGCCTTTATTGCAAGGGAGTACAAGAGCAGGGAAGTCATGGTACAACTATACAGGGCACTGTTGAGGCCTCACCGAGAAAACAATGCAGTTTTGATCTCCGTATTTAAGCAGGAAACATGCATTAATTCAGAGTAGGTTCACTGTGCCGATTAGCAGGATGAAGGGGTTTATCCTGAGAGGAAAAGTTGAGCAGTTTGGGCCGATACTCATTGGAATTTAGAAAAATGTGAAATTATGTTATTGAAACATATAAGGTTCTGAGGGGGCTTGACAGGGTGGATGCTGAGAGGATGGTTTCTCTCATGGGAATTAGGGGACACATTTTAAAAGTAAAAGGTATCCCATTTAAATTTACAGTGCAGAAGGAGGCCATTTGGCCCATCGAGTCTGCACTGGCCCTTGAAAGAGCACCCTACCTCACACCTCCACCCTATTCCTGTAACCCAGTAACTCCACCTAACCTTTTTTTTGGACACTAAGGGCAATTTAGCATGGCCAGCCCACTTAACCTGCACATCTTTGGACTGTGGGAGGAAACCGGAGCATCCGGAGGAAACTCATGCCGACACAGGGAGAACGTGCAGACTCCACACAGACAGTCACCATAGCTGGTAATCGAACCTGGGATCCTGGAGCTGTGAAGCAACAGTGCTAACCACTGTGCTACCGTGCCGCCATTCAATACGGAAAATGTCTTCTTTCAGAGGATTGTTACTCTTTGGAATTAATTTCCTCAGTGAGAGGTAGAGGCTGGATCTTTGGATATATTCAAGGCTGAGTTGAATAGATTTTTGATCTACAAAGGAATCAAAGGGGATGGAGGAGGGGGCAGGAAAATGGAGTTGTGGTCACAGTCAGATCAATCATGATCTTACTGAATGGCAGAGCATGCTTGAAAGGCCAAATAGCCTACTCCTCATCCTATTTCTTATGATCATGGCCGGGATTCTCTGTTTGGGAGACAGAGAGCGAGATCAAGGTCATGTTGCGCTCAAAAAGCAGTGGGGAGCCGGGTAGATCCCTCTTTCGGGATCTACCCAACTCCCCATGCTTCAACGTCACGATGTGAATCCCGACCATTGTGGGCAGGATCATTTTTTGGCAAATATGCATAGTAGAGTGAGACGGGACTAAGTGCGGCCCGACTGCACATACCCCGGTGAGGCCCCCATTCTACCCGAATGGCCGTTTGATTATGTGTTTCTCGGTGTTCCGAGCGCCGAGAGACATGCAGCTAATTGCGCTATGTGACTCAGTTCCTATTTGGGTAGATCACGCTCCAAGAGTAGCCGCTGGGACTGAATTGCATGAACTTCGCGTCACCGTTGGGGCGCTATTCAGGTGGCGATTCTGCACTCTGTCCATGAGAATCTAGAGCAATTCCCATTCCCTCTGGCGCCCGAATTGGAGCTTGAGAGCCTGACAAGCTGATAAACGCTCCACTCCCCACACATTCTCATTCCAGCCAAGAAGATGGCACAAAGGAGACCTGCCCCCAGGTTTACTGCGACTGAACTTGAGAGCATACTGGACACGGTGGAGGAGAGGTGGAATATCAGCTTCCCCAGGGTGGATAGAAGTCTGAAGCCCTCCATCGTAAACAGGGTCTGGGAGGAGGTGGCAGAAGCAGTCAGTTGTTCTAATGATTTGATTCATTACACATTGTGGGAGGTGAAATGATGGCCATGGAATTAAGAGTCCCATGATGTACGAATTGAGCTCATCAGGCTTCCTTTGCAGCAAATGTGATGGAGACTGCAATGCCGGACTGGGGCTCTCGAGCCACACTCACTGATATTTAACACAGAGTTGGCCAGCCTGCCACTAACAATCACCTTACGAGATGAAAGGAAACCATAGGTTATCTGATTGTTATCAGAACCTAGATGGTCCATTGAAAAGATTCTTCATTTGCAATCATGAGGGAAGCTTTCAACAACATCAAACACCTTCAACACGCAACCGAATTCAGCTGCAGTGTGTGTAAAAAAAATATATTAAGCAAAGGCAAATCAAACCCAAATCTACACCCAACAAAGTTTCACTTTGCAAAAGGAAGTATCAGCAACTCAGGGAGGCTGTTTTGTGTAACTCAGTAATGTATTTGAATAGAATCTTTGGATGGTGGGAGGAAACCAGAGCACCCGGAGGAAATCCACGCAGGCACGGGGAGAATGTGCGAGTTCCACACAGTGATCCAAGACCGGAATTGAACCCGAGTCCCTGCTGCTGTGAGGCAGCAGTGCTAACCACTGTGCCACCATGCCATCCTATAAATAAGAAACAATATACATTCAGCAATCTTTTCTTTGCATTTGCATTTTAGGTTTGTTGAACTGAACTGTTTCCCGCAAAATGTACCACTTAAATGTTACAGTCAGAGAAAAGCACAGATTACTCCACATATCTCTGTGAATACCACAGAATTTTCCGAACAAATGTCAAAGTCGGGCACGAAAGACAGTCCGATTCCTTCCTGCTAAGCTGGCGCGAAACTGATCGCGATTTTCCCACGATTAGTGCAATAAATGAACCCCCACATGAAGCATGCCGAGCTGGAGTCCCCAGGCGTCTGATTCACCTGACTCGTGGCTCAGCTGTGCACAGTTAACAAGGGGGAGCTGCATTTAAACGGTCCCTCAGCACTCACTCAGAGTCAGGCCAGGAGGATGGCAGTACAGAGACCAGCTCCTCACTTCCTGGAGGGAGAGCTGAACGGGCTGCTGGATGACGTGGAGAGGAGGCGGAGCACTGTACCCCCGTGTGGGTAGGAGACCGAAAAGTAACGTGACTAATCCCACCTGCGATTCAGTGATATTTGCAGTCAGTACCAGCAGCCTGGCAAGGAGGACGGCATCCATTGTCGAAAGAAGATGAAAGACCTTCTACCATCTGCAAGGGTGTCATCCCTGGAATGTCATCACTAATCCACTTGCAGCATCCCAGCACCCAACATCCCAGCATCTGCCTCAGGACCCCCCCCCCCACTAAGCCCCCCAGCCCGGCACTCCCGATCACAAACCCTTCCTCTCTTGGGACACTGCCCACAAATGCCACTTGTGACAGATCTCCTGACCTGGCAGACGTCCGACTCATAATGTCCTCTTTGTATCCCCGCAGGAGCAGATAGCCCATAATAAAAGGGAGAGGGAGAAGATGGGTGGGGGATGTCCGAGTTATGACTCCTCAGCCGCTATGTGGAAAGAGCAATGGCGATTTCGAGGAGGATCACGAGTGAGCCATGACTGACTTCGAGGTTGGCCAGAGAAGTGAGGATACACTGCACCATCATTCATAAAACCTGTCTCAGGTGAGTTGTCAGTTGCCCAAATCGTGTCCTTCCCATTTGCTGAACCCATGTCCCTTGTCTTGCAGGATCACCATGTGATGAGGCCAGGCCAGCCGGAGTCACAGCCCCCACTGAACCCTTGGCAGCCCCTTGGAGGAGAGCTCTGAGGAATACAACAAAGAGGCATCACATCTATCACCTGCACCATCTGCCAGTGCAGAGACACACCTTGGTGGGTGATCTGATGCAGACAGGCTTCAGGGTCTGGTGATCCCATACAGCTGCTGATGAAAATCTGGTGGAGGCAGTAAGGTCTGAGAGATTAGGAAGTCGGGTGTCTGCTGGGTCCCAGGAAGCAGCTGGCTCATGCCAGATGCCGGGTTTCTGGAAAACTTCCTCTCCGAGCTGCTGGAGATGCAAAGGCAGAGCCGGGAAATCCAGAAGGGGTGTTAACGACATTCCTGCAACTGTATGGCCGATTGGAGGAGTCCCAAAGCCTTTATTCATTGGAGATGTTGCCGGCATTGCATGGCACCAACGCCAACACTGCAACGGTGACGACCGCTGTGGAAAGCCTAGGGCAGGACATCCAAGCTGTCAATGGTGAAGTCCAAGGCATGGCTCAGTCTCTGTGGACCATGTCTAAGGTGCTCCAGAGCATGGTCCACTGACAGAGGAACAACGCTGAGGGTGCAGGAAATGGTGGGCCTCCAGCATTGGCAGCAGCAGGTGATGCTGAGGCTTCTAGAGCTCACACCAGCTGCCCCTCCATCCCAGAGAGCAGCCCAGGGGCCCACAAGTGCCCTTTGGGTGGAGGAGGTGCTGGAGTCCATCCTGGAGCTTTGCACCCAGGAACCCTGGTAGTCTGCAGCCCTTCTGCATCCCCCCTTCCTGACACCAGCACACCTCAGGGGCAGCAGGCAGTACAGAGTGCCACGGCAACACCAGTGACACCCAAATTCGACCGAGTCCCTCCAGGTCCAAGTCCTCCAGAAGATGCCCGCCAAGGGGCTGGTTTAGCTCACTGGGCTAAATCGCTGGCTTTTAATGCAGACCAAGGCAGGCCAGCAGCATGGTTCAATTCCCGCACTAACCTCCCCGAACAGGCGCCGGAATGTGGCAACTAGGGGCTTTTCACAGTAACTTAATTGAAGCCAACTCGTGACAATAAGCAATTTTCATTTCATTTCATCTATACAGGTGCAGAGGCAGCAGGCCACCTCCACATCTGATGTGCATCCTCAGGTCACACCTAGATATAGTGATAGGCCTTTTAAGATTTGGAAGTTTTAGAAGCACAGAGTGGACGTGGGTGAAGCCAGACATCATTAGTCAGGGAGCAGATAATGTAGGACTGTAAGAATTCACCACATTAAATTATGTTGCACCGCAAAGTCGCAACGCCTCTGTGTTTGACCCCCTATCCCGCAGGGAGGGTATATCGGTCCATCTGACCTCAGCTCCTCCTGCAGACCCTCCAAGCAATATCGACAGTTAAACTCCATGAGACTCACAGTGACAGACATCCTAGAATCACTGCTTCTCCATTCAATGAACCGTTGGCCATGCCGTTTTTCCACCCTTGGAGCAGTGGGATAAATAAATGTGCTCCGACCCTCATTCAGGTATGACCCGCGAGTCAGTGTGCAGTCAGCAGTCAGGAATCAGAACTTGAGGAATGTCTGCATCTTCTGCAGACTAATGCACCGCTCAATCACTGTCCACTGTGAGCCATATTATAACAGGACTCTGCCTCTGTCTCGGGCCTCCGCATTGACGTCATCAGCCATGACCTCAATGGGTAGCCCTTGTTCCCCATGAGCCATCCTGGCAGCCTGGGGTGGTCCTTGAAGATCCCAGAGATCTGAGAACCCCACAATGTAGCAGTCATGCACGCTTCCTTGGTAGCATGATCACACGTGCATGTTGTTGAGTCGGTAGTCACACATGAGGTGGACATTCAGGGAATGGAATCCATTTCAGTTGATGAAGGGCACCCCCTCATGCCACGGTATCCTTGAGGTAACATACATGCTGCTGATGACCCCCTGGAACTGGGGCATCCCAGTGATGGCAGGACAACCTGCAGCCCCGGCATCTTGCTGGGCCTGGTCCAGGTCAAAGTGGATGTATTCGGAGGCCTGGGCATACAAGAGTATCTGTCACCTCTCAGATGCACTTGTGGGCTGAGGATTGTAAAATGCCACAAGAAGTTCCTGTTCGGGTGTGGAAATGACCAGTGGCAAAAAGAACAAAGAAAATTACAGCACGGGAACAGGCCCTTCGGCCCTCCCAGCCTGCGCCGATCCAGATCTTTTATCTAAACCTGTCGTCTATTTTCCAAGGATCTACTTCCCTCTGTTCCCTGCCCATTCATATATCTGTCTAGATGCATCTTAAATGATGCTATCGTGCCCGCCTCTACCACCTCCGCTGGCAAAGCATTCCAGACACCCACCACCCTCTGCGTAAAAAACTTTCCACGCACATCTCCCTTAAACGTACCCCCTCTCACCTTGAAATCATGACCCCTTATAATTGACACCCCCACTCTTGGAAAAAGCCTGTTGCTATCCACCCTGTCCATACCTCTCATAATTTTGTAAACCTCAATCAGATCCCCCCTCAACGTCCATCTTTCCAACAAAAACAATCCTAATCTACTCAACCTTTCTTCATAGCTAGCACCCTCCATACCAGGTAACATTCTGGTGAACCTCCTCTGCACCCTCTCTAAAGCATCCACATCCTTCTGGTAATGTGGCGACCAGAACTGCACGCAGTATTCCAAATTAGCCCTAACCAAACTCCTATACAACTGTAACATGACCTGCCGACTCCTGTACTCAATATCCCGTCTCATGAAGGCAAGCATGCTGTATGCCTTCTTGACCACTCTATCGACCTGTGTTGCCACCTTCAGGGTACAATGGACCTGAACTCCCTGATCTCTCTGTACATCAATTTTCCCCAGGACTCTTCCATTGACTGTATAGTCCGCTCTTGAATTGGACCTTCCAAAATACATCACCTCGCATTTTCCTGGATTGAACTCCATCTGCCATTTCTCTGCCCAACTCTCCAATCTATCTATATTTTGCTGTATTCTCTGACAGTCCTCCTCACTATCTGCAAGGAAAGGTTTAGAGCTGCCCGGAACTACATTGCTCCTGGGAGCAGGTGTGCTTCTCGCCATGAGGTGGCAGGCCCACAAGGACATGGCACAGTTGTCGCATTGTTTCCTTGGTCAACTGGACTCTTTGGCAACAACTGGGGCGAAATTCTCCGTTATCGGCGGAAAGTCCGCCGACCGGCGCAAAAAACGGCGCAAATCCGACTTGCGTCACGTCGGAAAAATGGGCCGAAAGTCTCCGGCCCGAAATGGGCTAGCAGCGACGTAACGGGATCCGCGCTTGCGCACGTGGTTCACGCCGGGCGGCGCGTATGACGGCTCATAAGGCCGCGCTGCTCCCCCCCACCCGACCGGAACACCCGACCGGAACACCCGGCTGGATGGCTGACCGCCGCTCAGCCCCGAGGTTCGAGTCACGGGAAGTGGAGGCGCACCTGGATGCGGTGGAGCAGAGGAGGGACGCCCTGTATCCCGGGCACGGCCGCAGAGTTGCCCCACGCCACAGCCGGCGTCTGTGGAGGGAAGTGGCAAAGGCCGTCAACGCTGCGGCCCTGACACCACGGACAGGCACCCAGTGCCACAAGAAGGTGAACGACCTCATCAGAGCAGGCAGGGTGAGCCTCCCCATATCCCCCCTCCCCCATATCCCCCTCCCCCATATCCCCCCTCCCCCATATCCCCATGTCCCCCCTCCCCCATATCCCCCCTCCCCCATATCCCCCTCCCCATATCCTCATATCCCCCATCCCCCATAACCCCCATATACCTCTCCCCCATATCCCCCCCTCCCCATATCCCCCCTCCCCATATCCCCCATATCCCCCCTCCCCCATGTGCACCATATCCCCCCTCCCCCATATCCCCCCTCCCCATATCCCCCCTCCCCATATCCCCCCTCCCCATATCCCCCTCCCCATATCCCCCCTCCCCCCTCCCCCATATCCCCCCTCCCCCATATCCCCCCTCCCCCATATCCTCCCCTCCCCCATATCCCCCTTCCCCATATCCCCCTCCCCATATCCCCCCTCCCCCATATCCCCCCTCCCCCATATCCTCCCTCCCCTATATCCCCCATATCCCCCCTCCCCATATCCCCCATATCCCCCTTTCCCCCATATGCCTCCTCCTCCATATCCCCCCTCCCCCATATCCCCCTCCCCATATCCCCCATATCCCCCCTCCCCGTATCCCCCATATCCCCCCTCCCCTATATCCCCCATATCCCCCCTCCCCATATCCCCCCTCCCCATATCCCCCTCCCCATATACCCCCTCCCACATATCCCACTCCCCCATATCCCCCCTCCCCCATATCCCCCATATCTCCCCTCCGCCATATCCCCCCTCCCCCATATCCCCCATATCCCCCCTCCCCATATGCCCCATATCCCCCCTCCCCCATATCCCCCCATATCCCCCATATCCCCCATATCCCCCCTCCCCCATATCCCCCATATCCCCTCTCCCCCATATCCCCTCCCCCATATCCCCCATATCCCCAAGTGAATCCAGCCCTAACCTTAACCTCTGCAATGCACGCGCAACCGATGGCGTGCATTCATATACCTGCCTAACAGTGTTGCCTTTTACCCCTGCCACCCCCCCCCACCCCCACAGGAGAAGCGCGCACACAACAATAGGGAGCATGTGAGGACTGGAGGAGGCCCCGCTGATGAGAGGCCACTGACCGAACACGAGGAAAGTGCCCTGGAACTGGCTGGCGGGCCTGCCGGGAGGTTGCTGATGCAGAGGTCGGGGGCGTACTAGCAATTGAGCCACAGACAGCCCGTCCCCATATCCCCCCTCCCCTATATCCCCCTCCCCCACATCACCTGATCACTGCCTGATGTCTAACCATGCATGCTTCATTGTGTATCGCAGGACCAAATGTCCAGGCACCCATCCCCGCAGATGCAGACCGCCCGCAGGATGCCCCTCGGAGGCCACGGGAGACAGAGAGACCCGGACCCTCCAGCATGCGACGCCCGCAGGATGCCCCTCGGAGGCCATGGGAGACAGAGAGACCCGGACCCTCCAGCATGCGACGCCCGCAGGATGCCCCTCGGAGGCCACGGGAGACAGAGAGACCTGGACCCTCCAGCATGCGACGCCCGCAGGATGCCCCTCGGAGGCCACGGGAGACAGAGAGACCCGGACCCTCCAGCATGCGACGCCCGCAGGATGCCCCTCGGAGGCCACGGGAGACAGAGAGACCCGGACCCTCCAGCATGCGACGCCCGCAGGATGCCCCTCGCACACCACGGGAGACGGAGAGACCTGGAGCAACAGGGAGACGACACCCCCGTCACGTGCGGGAGCGACCACCCAGGGACGAGGGGGGCAGCCACAGGCCCCCGTCACATCCGAGCCAGGACACCACTACCCAGGACACCACTACCCAGGACACCACTACCCAGGACACCACTACCCGGGACAGCACTGCCCAGGACACCCCTACCCAGGACAGCACTACCCAGGAAGACGAAATACCGGACAGTGACTCAGAGTGGATGGGTGGAGTCGAACCCCCACCCCAAAGTGCCATGGACTCAGAGTGGGACGAAGAGCACGACACAACGCCACTGCTGTCACCAACACCCTCCACCATCGAAGAAACATTCACCTCGGTTGGGCACTTTAGTCATGAGGCGTCTGCTACACTCACTGGTGCGCACAACACAGCCGTCCCGGTACAGCAGGTGGAGGTAGGAGCAGCAGAGGGGCCGGGCGGTCGGACGGCAGCCCAGCTCAAGCGAACATCTGCCGCCCAGATGAATCCCAGATGGGCAGCACGGTAGCATTGTGGATAGCACAATTGCTTCACAGCTCCAGGGTCCCAGGTTCGATTCCGGCTTGGGTCACTGTCTGTGCGGAGTCTGCACATCCTCCCCGTGTGTGCGTGGATTTCCTCCGGGTGCTCCGGTTTCCTCCCACAGTCCAAAGATGTGCAGATTAGGTGGATTGGGCATGATAAATTGCCCCTCAGTGTCCAAAATTGCCCTTAGTGTTGGGTGGGGTTACTGGGTTATGGGATAGGGTGGAGGTGTTGACCTTGGGTAGGGTGCTCTTTCCAAGAGCCGGTGCAGACTCGATGGGCCGAATGGCCTCCTTCTGCACTGCAAAATTCTATGATCCCGGGTTCCTGGAGTTACCACACCCACACATAGATCCGATGCAACCACCGACCCGGAGACGAGCGAAGAGGGTGACGGCCGGCTTGCGGCGGCTGCAGTCGCAGGTGGAGGAGTCCACCTGCGTCCTGGAGCTGGGAGTGGTGCCGGTCATGTGTGCCACCCAGGCCGACACCGCACGGGTGGCGTCCGCGGTGGAGGCAATGGGTGCGACGGTGTCAGACATGGGGAAAAGTTGGCGAGGCCTGGGGCTTTCCGTGCAGGCGGAGTCTGTGCCCCAGGACATGGCTGCCCTCTCACAGGAGGCCATGAGCCAGTGCGAGTGCCAGATGGCAGAGGCGCTGAATGCCATGGCCCAGTCTCAGCAGGCCATGGCCCAGTCTCTGCAGGCCATGGCCCAGTCTCAGCAGGCCATGGCCCAGTCTCGGCAGGCCATGGCCCAGTCTCAGCAGGCCATCGCTGAGGGCATCGGCGCCAGTGGCCATGTGCGAGCCGGCGTCGCACTTTCACAGACAGGGTTTGCCAACCCCCTGGGCTCCATGGCTGCAAGCCTGCAGACCCCTGTCGATACCAGCATGGGCCTCCAGGACTGGCAGCGCCTGATGCCGGGGGGGCGTCGGATGGCCAGTCCGTTCGCATCTCCCACTCATGTAGAGGCCTGGGGGCCATCGGGCACCCCGAGGGAGGAGGAGGTGGTGTGGTTCATCCCGGCTCCCCCTGTATGGGAGGTCCGGGAACACCGCAACGCCTCGGACTCCCCCCCCCTTCCGTCCCAGGTGCATCGGGTGGGCAACGGGCAGGACAGGCTGGCAGCTCGCCATCCCAGTCGCCCGGGCCGCAGCCTGGCCCATCTAGGCCAGGACGCCCCAGGAAACGGCCGCCAAAGGGATCCAGTGTCAGAGGGCAGGAATCACAGGAGTCCACCTCCAGTTCTGCTGTACCGTCTGGGGAACCACGTAGACGTCGTCAAAGGGCCCGGAAGGCCAAACAATTAGACACTGAGTAAGTTGGCACGGGTGCAGGGCACAGATGAGTTTTAGGGGCTAGGGCACGTGCATGAACTCGTTTGGTTATTAAAGTCAATGTTACACCTACAGAAGCTGCCTTTGTGCTCTGTCCAAAGCGTGCGGTGGTGTCATGTGCGTTGAGCGCAAGTGTGTGTGTGAGGGGTGGTCTTACCTCAGCCCCAGGTGAGTCTGCCCCCTTCCCCCTGGGCCGCCATCAACATCCCCCGGGCAGAGGACGGGACCGTGCGCTGCAGTGTCACAGCCGCATGCAGGGATGGACCGGGTGGATGGTGGTACTGTGGCCATGGGTCAGACATAGTCCAACGATGTGGAGCCAGGAGCTCACCGCAGGGTGGGTTCTCATCATCCTCCATGGCCTGCAATAGACACGCGTCCACCCGCAACTGTGTGAGCCCGGCCCGTTGTGCCGCAGGTGGATCGGCAATGGGGGGGGTGGTGTGCATGCGGGTGGGGTGGGTGGGGTTGGGGAGGGGGGTGAGGGTGCTGGGTGGGTGGATGGGTGGGGGGTGTGGGTGGTCGGCTGTTGTCATGGTGTGCGGTCTGTGGCCATACTACCCGATTCCCACGCCCATATAGTCAGTGAAGCGGGCGGCTATCAGTCTGTCCCGTGCCCGCTGGGCCAGCCGGTAACGGTGGACAGCCACCCGCCCGTCTGCCCTGACCATTACCCACATCCCCCTCATCTGGGGAGGACTGCGCCTCTTCCTGCTGCTCCTCCACTCCGCCCTCCTCTGCCTGTGGCACATCGCCCCTCTGCTTTGCTATGTTGTGCAGGATGCAGCACACCACAATGATGCGGCCGACCCTATCTGACCCATACTGGAGGGCGCCCCCAGAGAGGTCCAGGCACCTGAAACGCATCTTCAGCACGCCAAAGCACCTCTCTATCATTCCCCTTGTCGCTACATGGGCATCATTGTAGCGGTTCTCCGCCTCATTGCGTGGCCTCCGTATAGTTGTCATCAGCCACGATCGCAATGGGTAGCCCCTGTCGCCCAGCAACCAGCCCCTCAGCCGGGGATGGCGTCCCTCGTACATGCCGGGGATGGATGACCGCGACAACACGTATGAGTCGTGTACACTGCCAGGGTGACGGGCGCAGACGTGCAGGATCATCATGCGGTGGTCGCAGACCACCTGTATGTTCATCGAATAGGTCCCCTTCCTATTGGTGAACACGGCCCTGTTATCTGCAGGTGGCCGCACGGCGACGTGCATCCCATCGATCGCGCCCTGGACCATGGGGAACCCGGCAACGGCAGAGAAGCCCACGGCCCGGGCATCTTGGCTGGCCCGGTCCACGGGGAAGCGGATGTAGCGGTGCGCCATGGCATATAGGGCATCTGTCACTGCCCGGATGCACCGGTGCACCGATGTCTGCGATATGCCGGACAGGTCCCCACTCGGTGCCTGGAATGACCCCATTGCATAAAAGTTCAGGGCCACCATAACCTTGACGGACACGGGGAGAGGGTGTCCCCCACCAGTGCCACGCGGTGACAGGTGTGCCAGCAGGTGGCAGATGTGTGCCACGGTTTCCCGCCTCATCCGGAGTCTCCTCCTGCATTCTCGGTCCGTGAGGTCCTGGTATGACTGCCGGGGCCGGTACACACGGGGCGCCCTCGGGTTCCTCCGTTGCCGTGGGGCCGCGACATCCTCCTCCCCCTCCTCGTCCTGTCGGTCAGGTGTCCCTCCAGCCTGGGCGGCTGCCGCCTGTCCCTCTGCGGCAGCCTGCGCCTCCTCTCTGGCACGCTCCTCCTCCTCCTCCTCCTCCTCCTCCTCCTCATCCAGGGCAACATAGACATGAGCGGCTGCCGCCACGGCGGCCAACATCGCTGGATGATCGGAAAACATGACGGCCTGGTGGGGGGGAGGAGAACGACGACATGTCATCATTGCCCATATCCCCTCCTCCCCCCCAGCCAGGTGGCATGGACCGTATGGGTCCAACTGTTCGAGGCTGGCACCTGGCCAGGTGGACCAACTTACTTGCCCTCGCATCCCCCTCCCCGGCACGGACCCCCCCCAACCTCCTCCCCGGCACGGACCCCCCCATCCCCCTCCCCGGCACGGACCCCCCCCCAACCTCCTCCCCGGCACGGACCTCCCATCCCCCTCCCCGGCACGGACCCCCCCAACCTCCTCCTCGGCACGGACCGCAACCTCCTCCCCGGCACGGACCCCCCCCAACCTCCTCCACGGCACGGACCCCAACCTCCTCCCCGGCACGGACCCCCCCAACTTCCTCCCCGGCACGGAACCCCCATCCCCCTCCCCGGCACGTACCTCCCCCAATCTCCTCCCCGGCACGGACCCCCCCCCAACCTCCTCCCCGGCACGGACCCCAACCTCCTCCGTGGCACGGGCCCCCCATCCCCCTCCCCGGCACGGACCCCCCCCCCAACCTCCTCCCCGGCACGGACCCCCCATCCCCCTCCCCGGCACGGACCCCCCCCCCCAACCTCCTCCCCGGCACGGACCCCAACCTCCTCCCCGGCACGGACCCCCCCAACCTCCTCCCCGGCACGGACCCCCCATCCCCCTCCCCGGCACGGACACCCCCAACCTCCTCCCCGGCACGGACCCCCCCAACCTCCTCCCCGGCACGGACCCCCCATCCCCCTCCCCGGCACGGACACCCCCAACCTCCTCCCCGGCACGGACCCCCCCCAACCTCCTCCCCGGCACGAACCCCAACCTCCTCCCCAGCACGGACCCCCCCAACCTCCTCCCCGGCAGGGACCCCCCATCCCTCTCCCCGGCACGGACCCCCCCCCAACGTCCTTCCCGGCACGGACCCCCCTCAACCTCCTCCCCGGCACGGACCCCAACCTCCTCCCCGGCACAGACCCCCCATCCCCCTCCCCGGCACGGACCCCCCCAACCTCCTCCCCGGCACGGGCCCCCCCCAACCTCCTCCCCGGCACGGACCCCAACCTCCTCCCGGCACGGACCTGTAGAGGGTGCCATCTCTGCTACTCCACTACTGGGCCGATATCTGGGGTTTGAGTATCTGTGTGTGTCTCTCTCCAGCTGGCACTGAAACTTCAGAGGCCAGGGGATGCCGCACTGGGACACCTCCACGGAAGAGAGCACTGAATCAAGCCTGCCGTTTATCCCTAACCGGAAGCCTGAGGCTTATATCACACAGATATCCAGACCCCCACCAATGCCCAGGTGATTCTCTCTCTTGCCGGTGGTGCAACACCCACCCGGTTCCTACTTCGCTGAAGTAGCTTTCCCAAGAGAGAGAATAGGACACTGCTGTTTATTACCTAACCAGCAGCCTGTCCTGAGTGAATCGTTCAAGATGACCCTAGATTCTCGAACCCGGAATTAAGGTGAGGAATATCTTAACAATGACTTGGTCAGAGATCGCTGGTGAGAAATTGAAGAATTTAAACGACTCCAATTATCAGCAAATCAAGGTTTATTGCAAAACCCAGGTCAAAATCATCAAACAGAAGAAATTATAATAAAATCTTAAACTCTAACACAAACTAAGTCTATTCAGAAAGTACTATAACGGACACAACGTAAAATCTTATTGTTACACAGTTTTAGCAATGACACAGAACACAAATCAAGTCCCCTTCCCCAAAGCCTCAACCACTATCAAGGTCAAGGGAGTTTCGCAAGCTGCTGCAGGGTACTTACAGTCACAGGCTGCAGGAGGTCAAGTCAAAGGTGGAGAGGTCAAGCCAAGAGACCCTCAATCGAAACACAGCCCCTTTTATATCCGTTTTACCTGGCTTTTTCCTGTGTTCGGCCAGCCCCTTTTGCATTGAATTGGTAAGGTTTAAAGTTCCCGCTGGTCCCGCCCCCTTTGAGCCGATCAGAGCTGTCGACTTCCGGGTTTTCCTCCCCCTTTGCGTTGTATCGGTCCAAGTTTAAAGTTCCCGCTGGTCCCGCCCCCTTTGAGCCGGTCAGAGCTGTTCGCTTCCGGGTTCTCCTCGCAGGTCCGCTCCTTCCAGCCAGGCAGACCTGCCGCGATTTGAATTTGGCGCCGACTCCGCCCCCTCCACCCAGTGAGTTCCTGCCGGTGGCTTCTGTCAGGATTGGAGTACCTCCCCCAGGTCCGCCTCCAACTTGGTTTTTTCTACCGTTTATCTTCAAGGGGCTTTTCCAGCGCAATATACTGAGCCCAGACAGTCTGCTTTTTGGGATAACAAGGTTAAGCTCTCTTGTGAAGATTTTCAAAGTCTTCCAGCTGCTCCGGAGATGGCTGCTATTCTCACCTTGCTATGTTGATGGGGTGTTAATTGGATTCTGCTCTGGTGGAGGCCAAGTCATTTACATCTGCATGGGGCTATGACCATCCCATTGTCCTGCTTGCAGGCAGGCCCCTTACAGCATTACCATGCCCCTTTGTCTGTGTTTTAATCTCATCTAGCTGTCTGGCTCCTTCTTCCTTGTAGCTCCTGGGGGGGTTTGTAAATACCTATGCCCCTACTCAGCTCAGCGGACCAAGCCTGCTGGGAAATTTGGTTACGTTCCCTTGGCTGAAAAGTGTCCAGTTTACAGTCTCTGGGTTTTATCCTTGGGCAGTCCAAAAAGGGCCGAATTGCCCGAAAACTTTACAGACCCCAACTCCTCCCCGGCACGGACCCCCCATCCCCCTCCCCGGCACGGACCCCCCCCAACCTCCTCCCCGGCACGGACCCCCCCAACCTCCTCCCCGGCACGGACCCCAACCTCCTTCCTGGCACGGACTCCCCATCCCCCTCCCCGGCACGGATCCCCCCCAACCTCCTCCCCGGCACGGACCCCAACCTCCTCCCCGGCACGGACCCCCCCATCCCCCTCCCCGGCACGGACCCCCCTCCCGGCACTCCCCCGGAGCCCAGCCCACTCTAACCACCCCCCCCAGCCGCACACACACACACACACAACGCGAGACACACCTCTCCTCACACATTCAGACTGCGGCCACGCCATCGCCTGCCCAGAGCCAACCCCCCAGGCCGTCACTCACCTCCACGCTGGTCGGCGTGAACCAGGAGCACAGGGTCACGCCGATGAAAAGGAGGTTTAATTTACATCGACGTGAACGGTCATCACGTCGACGGGACTTCGGCCCATCCGGAAGGGAGAATATCGGCAGGCCGAAAATCGGCTGCCTTGCGCAGACCCGTGACATTCTCCGACGGCAGCAGTGCCATTAACGCCCCGCCGACTTTTCTCCCTTCGGAGACTTCGGCAACCGGCGGGGGCGGGATTCACGGCGGCCAAAGGCCATTATCCGACCCTCTGGGGGGTCGGAGAATGGCACCCCTGGTGTCCAACATCTCACTGAAAGATAAGTGGGCCCTGTACAACCGGGATCTCCTCCTTCGCAGTTGTTTGCTCCCTCTTCGGCCTGATAGGCGGGCAGGTCTTGAGGTGGACCAGTGGTCCCTGCAGTGATATTATGTTTATATTGTAATTCACCAACTGACCACTAGGAGACTCATTAATATTTCAGTGAATGTTAGAGTCAGGTGACCTCAGACTGACGAGGGAGCTGGAAGAGAGATAGTGGTTTGTGCATGTTCATACTGTTATTTATCTGTTGTTTTGTATATATTTGACCCACATTTAATGTTCTAAATCATTTACAGCTTTAGCTCCAAGTGTTCTTGCAATATAAATCAGACAATCCAACAAGAACATTACAGTCTCCTGTTGTTCTGGTGCAGGATCCAGCCTGGGTTCGCCTTCTCTGAGTGGGCGATGTCTTTCCACACTCAGAACAGTAGTCAGGATGATCATCAGCTCCATTGGTTCGATCTCAATACAACTCAATAAACTGGGAGGAATGGGAGCAGGAGAGAGTGAGAGACAGTCAGCTTGACCATCCATCCTGTGACCCTCAATCCTTCCAATACCGCTTGTCGTCATGATCCTGGAGCTGACAGCCCTACACCGTCTCCTGCAACCAGTGCATCCTCTTTCAGCTGCTGCCCTTAACACATCGTAGCTTCAACAGTCACGGGAATGCCCCTTCAGGGTCGCCAATGTACTGCAGTCTGTTTGTTCCCTCCCTTCACATTAGCAGCAGTGGAGCCCAACATGTGCTGTGGCCCCCGGATGCCCATGTGAACCTTGGGGACTCCTGGATCCCCCAGTGCAGGCGAGTGGTCGTTGCTATGAGGCTCTAGCCTCTCCTTCCAGATGCCCGGCACCCACCCCTCAGCCCTTGACACTTAAGGATTCAATCCCTATCCCTGACTTGGAGAATGGGGGGGATAACCTTTGTTCTGAGGTGGTTTCTAACCAGTGTTGCCCATGAGATCCAGTACAATGGACTATTCAAAAATTAATGAGATCCTGGACTCATAAGATGGCACCATTAAGAATTAGATTTCGCTGAGAGTTACATTCCATGAAAGGAAGCAGGTGCCTAGTGAGCCTGTTGCAGATTACATCCTCAAATTACAGAAAATCTCATCATTGCGGATATTCATGATGTGGAGATGCCGGCATTGGACTGGGGTGAGCACAGTAAGAAGTCTTACAACACCAGGTTAAAGTCCAACAGGTTTGTTTCAAACACTAGCTTTCGGAGCACTGCTCCTTCCTCAGGCTCCTTCCTCATTCACCTGAGGAAGGAGCTGCGCTCCGAAAGCTAGTGTTTGAAACAAACCTGCTGGACTTTAACCTGGTGTTGTAAGACTTCTTACATTGCGGATATTGACATGAACTTAGAAATCAACTTTCGAGGCCCAAAGAACATTAACGTTTAGGTCGATCTTTTAATTAAAGGCAATAAACTGCATGGAAGGGGGTCTGACATCAGGCCACAGCCATGAAAAAGGCAAAGTGAGATAGTTGTAAATTGCAGGGGTCTGATATTCCTGAACTGGCAAGGGAGGTCCACAGATTTCAATGAGATCCAGGCTATGGCAGCTCAGCTTACAGCCTCAATCAGAAAATTAGATGTTACCATTGCATTGAAAGCCACCAACCACTTAATTTCCCCGTTTCCAGTCTAATTCCCATGTCTGTGGGAAAATCAGTCATATCTAGACAGCATCAGAGTTAGAGGAAACAATAATGCTCCAAGTGGTGGTAAAGCTTCTGGTCACAGCAGCTAGTTCAACAGTCTGCAAATCCTCAAGTGCACATGTGATAGCTGTGGAAAGAGAAGTTGCTGCTTTTGAGTAGGAAGATCAAGAGTCGTACTTAATCAGAGAGCAAGTAAAACAGCACACAGAAGATTAGAGTTAATAGGGTTGAAGGTAAAATTCCAGCACCCACATTAAAAATGAAAGCTGGAGTTTCACAATTTACTTTCTTTATTGTTACAGCTGCAGCAGTGTCTGCTAACTCGGAAGGAGAGAACAAGTGGTCCCTAAGTCACATTCCCTTATGCAAAACTGATGTTAAACTGATTAGAATTCCAATAACAGTATTCCTGTGTTAAATGAAGTTGATTCACAGTGGAATATGATGATGCATCCTATTACTTGCCATTTCTTATAGCAGAAGGGAACAAAGTCTCCCCAATGGAAATAAATTAGGAAAATGCGGTTAAACTAGGTTGACTTATTTACAGTAGGGATTAGCAAGGGCATGTCAGCGACTGAGGGAATGCTAAGAGAGCAAAAAATGATCATTGAGCAATGAGGAACAAAATTATAAAATTTGCCACAACTAAGATCTCAAATACTATCGACTATCAGCTAGATTCTCCATTCCTGAGACAAAGTGTTGACACCGGCGCAGGATTTGTGGACTTCCAGAACAGCAAAACTGGCATCGCACCTGGACCGATTCAGCGACTGTTTGTAAACGGGCACGCACCGGCGCCACGTGGAACACAATCGATTCCAATGGGAAACGGTGCTGGATTCACCGGATTCGCGATTGACATTCAGGAGGCTGACAAGCTGCAGCCACATATACACACTTCACTCTGTACACACACACCATCCAAGCATGACCTCCTCAGGGTGGCCTGGGTGAGTAGGCAGCACTCTGCCCGTGGTATCAACCACCATTCCACACCTGTGACCGCCCACCCCACCAGGAGGGCGGCCGAATCCCCACCCTACACCACATGCCGGCATCAGTACCTGCCGCCATGGGTGGGTGCCCTGGCCACTGAAGCCACCAGCTACCCACCCCCTTGGCTGCATGTGTTGGACTATCATAGAATTTACAGTGCAAAGGAGGCCATTCGGCCCATCGAGTCTGCACCGGCTCCCGGAAAGAGCAACCTACCCAAGGTCAACATCTCCACCCTATCCCCATAACCCAGTAACCCCACCCAACACTAAGGGCAATTTTGGACACTAAGGGCAATTTATCATGGCCAATCCACCTAACCCGCACATCTTTGGACTGTGGGAGGAAACCGGAGCACCCGGAGGAAACCCACGCACACACGGGGAGGATGTGCAGACTCCGCACAGACAGTGACCCATGCCGGAATTGAACCTGGAACCCTGGAGCTGTGAAGCAATTGTGCTATCCACAATGCTACCGTGCTGCCCAAACATGTCTAACATGCTGTCTAACATGTGTGTTTTCTGTACCCCACCTTTCCCCGTCCACCCTGTCATGATATTCAAACACACACATCATGATGGACACACTAACAGGCAAATCAGAGTACACAACACCACAACCAATCACAGACAAGAACACCAACCACATAAAAAGCACGAGCACGACACCTGGTGGTCAGTAGGTCTGGGGAGAAGGGAACAAGAAAGAGCTGTTAAAACATCACAAGCAGGGAACCCCCCACGTGCAGAGTGCAAAGACCAAACTGTAAATAGTAAGTTTAAATAAAGTAGCGTTGTACCATATGCAACCGTGTTAGCTCATCTGTGTGTCAGAACACCCAACACCACATGGTACAGGAGTGGATCGATACCTGCCTACTAACCTGCCATTCTGGACATGGACCACACCGGCAAACCGCAGCCGATGCAAGTCGCGGGGAACCTAGGTACCAACTGGAAGCTCTACAGGCAGCGATTTAACCTGTACATCCGTGCCACCGAAAAACAGAATGTCTCGGATGACACGAAGATTGCAATGCTCCTCTTCTACGCAGGTCCGCACGCCACCGACGTCTTCAACTCACTGGTGTTCGAAGAAGGCGAAAACCAAGCCAAATATGACACGGTCATCCTCAAACTGGACCAGCACTTTCAAGTTGAAGTAAATGAAAGTTTTGAAAGATACCTCTTTCAGCAACGCCTGCAAGGTAAGGAGGAGCTTTTTCAACCCTTTTTGACGCACCTCCGGATTCTAGCGCAGTCCTGCGGTTACGGCACCACCACAGAGTCCATGATCAGGGACCAGATTGTTTTTGGCGTTGCCTCTAGTGGCCTACGCCAGCAGCTTCTTAAAATGAAAAGCCTCACCTTAGCGTCTGCTGTGGAAGCCTGTGTCCTCCACGAAAATGCTACCTGCCGTTTTGCCCGATTTCAGGCGTCCGAGTTGGCACGGAGGGGGTCCCCAGCCGTCGAATCGGCAAGCCAGGCCGCCCACGACGTCGAACGCATCCAGGCCGTCGATTACTTCCCGACCCACGGCCCGGACGACAGCGGCCGCTTCCCGCGCTTTTCGCGGTCTCCCGCGCAGGTGCGCGCCAAAAATAACGGCCACAACGAGGGACGCACTGCGCAGGCGCGCCCACCGCAAGATCGCACTGCGCATGCGCAGTGGCGCAACGAACGCCGTGACGTCATGACGTGCGGCAATTGTGGAGCTCTACATTTAAAAGGGCAATGTCCTGCAAAAAACCGACAGTGCCACAGATGTGGCAAGATGGGCCACTACGCAGCCCACTGTCGTTCGGCTCAACCCATGGATCCGGCACATCCTCGACAACCTCGCAGACAAGTCAGGACCGTCCAGCCCACGCATCAAGACTTCCAGTTAAGTGATGCAGATGACCAGGATGCCTTCCGAGTTTCCGTCATTGATGTCAACAAGGTCAATGCCATCAATCCAGCCGATGAGTGGTGTGCCACCCTGATGGTCAACCCGAACTCGTCGCAAGCCCATTAGACTGGACTTATAATACCGTTCATATGTTTAACAAGTTGCACAATTTTACATGATAACCTGTTGTTGTTTTTCGTTCCAGATGTCGTCTGACTGGACAACTGTTCAAGTTTTTTTTTCTTCTTCTCTCGTTCGCATTTATGTTATGTTATGATACAACTTGGTTCATGTGACGCACCCGACATCGCCCCATGTACATAGTTCCGTCATATGCACATGCTGCACACGACACACACACACTCTTAGATGCACTCACGACACGATCATATTTATTACCACGTAGGCACACATCTTTGTAAAAAGGGGGGATGTCATGATATTCAAACACACACATCATGATGGACACACTAACAGGCAAATCAGAGTACACAACACCACAACCAATCACAGACAAGAACACCAGCCACATAAAAAGCACGAGCACGACACCTGGTGGTCAGTAGGTCTGGGGAGAAGGGAACAAGAAAGAGCTGTTAAAACATCACAAGCAGGGAACCCCCCACGTGCAGAGTGCAAAGACCAAACTGTAAATAGTAAGTTTAAATAAAGTAGCGTTGTACCATATGCAACCGTGTTGGCTCATCTGTGTGTCAGAACACCCAACACCACACACCCCACAGGAGAAGGTTGCGGCCTCTCACCATGGCAGTGGGCCCTGGATGTGGTTGGCAGCCCTGAGGAAAGGGAAGTTGCCGGGGTGGAGTCAGCCGCAGGCAAGAAAGTGAGACACCGCTGAATTGTGTTTCCCCATGGCGTGTGTCAAATCCCCTCCAACACCACCCCCTCCACCCTCACGTACACCCACACCCCCACTCTCACCCCCACACCACCCTTACCCTCACCCCCACCCTCACCCCCACAACACACTCACCCCCACCTTCACCCCACCCTCACCCCACACCACCCTCTCCCCCACCCTCACCCCCACCCTCACCCCACACCACCCTCTCCCCCGCCCTCACCCGCACCCTCAACTCACACCACCCTCACCCCCACCTTCACCCCACCCTCACCCCACACCACCCTCACCCCCACCCTCACCCCCACCCTCACCCCCACACCACCCTCACCCCCACCTTCACCCCCACCCTCACCCCACACCACCCTCTTCCCCACTCTCACCCCCACCGTAACCCCCACACTACCCTTATCCCCACTCCCACCATCACCCCCACACCATGGTCAAATCATGCATCTTGTCTTGTGTCTTGAAGGACCTACCGGTGATGCGGTGGGTCCATCTGATGTCCCCCACCCCCAGCCAGTGTCAGAAACTGAGCCCCACATGTGACAACTGTGGCAGTCACCACTGTTGTATTGTATATACCGCATACGAAGGGTATTACGGTAAGGCCCTGTACTACAGGTACGAGGGTAGATCCCTGCCTGCTGGCTCCGCCCAGTAGGCGGAGTATAAATGTGTGGGCTCTCCGAGCTGCAGCCATTTCGGCAGCAGCTGCGGGAGGCTACACATCTCTGCATAATAAAGCCTCGATTACACTCTACTCTCGTCTCATCGTAATTGATAGTGCATCAATTTATTATGCAGAGATTTTACAACGATGGATCTCCGCATCCAGCCTGAACGCCTCAGCGTGGACTTCAAAGGGCCCCTCCCCTCCACCGACCGAAACACGTACTTTCTTAATGTGGTCGACGAATATTCCAGATTCCCCTTCGCCGTCCCATGCCCCGATATGACGTCTGCCACCGTCATCAAAGCCCTCAACACCATTTTCACTCTGTCCGGTTTGCCCGCCTACGTCCACAGCGACCGGGGATCCTCATTTATGAGCGATGAGCTGCGCCAGTACCTGCTCAACAGGGGCATTGCCTCGAGAAGGGCAACCAGCTACAACCCCCGGGGAAACGGGAAAGTGGAGCGGGAGAATGGGACGGTCTGAAGGCCGTCCAGCTGGCCCTATGGTCCAGAAATCTCCCGGCACCCGTTGGTTCAGAGGGTGCAGCTACTTCACGCGAACCCGCAGTACACCTACGTAGCGTACCCCGATGGCCGCCAAGGCACAGTCTCCCTCAGGGACCTGGCACCAGCTAGGTCCCCCCCCCTCTGCCCCGGTGCCACCCCCCTCCCCCCACGTGACACCCCACCACAGCCCCCGCTCCAGGACGATCTGTCCTCCCCTTGGTCCCACCTGGGGATGAAGATGAGGTCGACACGCTCCCGGAGTCACCGGCGACCAAACCGACGCCGAAATCGCCACCAGAACTGCGGCGCTCGCAACGACGGATCAAGGTGCCCGATTCTCTGAATTTGTAAACTTTTCCTTAAAATGTGAAACACCGGAATGTAAATAGTTTTCCACCACCCCCGCTGGACTTTTTTAATAGGGTGTGAATGTGGTAGTCACCACTGTTGTATTGTATATACCGCATATGAGGGGTATTTCGGTAAGGCCCCTTTACTACAGGTACGGGGGTAGATCCCTACCTGCTGGCTCCGCCCGGTAGGCAGAATATAAATGTGTGGGCTCTCCGAGCTGCAGCCATTTTGGCAGCAGCTGCGGGAGGCTACACATCTCTGCATAATAAGGCCTTGATTACACTCTACTCTCGTCTCGTCGTAATTGATAGTGCATCAACAACCAGTGACTAGGACACCGACACTGAGGGGAGTGATATGCCTGTGACCCAAAACACCCTGGAGCTCGAGTCCAGGGATGACACAGATTTCCCGTGGCATAAAAAGTCAGGGCGATTGTCACCTTGACAGGTGTTCTCCCCCATTCCCTGCAGTGCCAGGTGTACCAAGATCCAGCAGATATGTTGCACTGTCGCGAAAGAGAAAATGCTGGAAAATCTCAGCAGGTCTGGCAGCATCTGTAGGGAGAGAAAAGAGCCAACGTTTCGAGTCTGATGACTCTTTGTCAAAGCTAACAGACAGACCTGTCTCCTCTGTATCGGAGAGACCAAACGCAGACTGGGTGATCGCTTTACTGAGCATCTTTGGTCTGTGTGCATTCAGGATCCTGACCTTCCTATTGCTTGCCATTTTAACAAAAGACCCTGCTCCCATGCCCACATGTCTGTTCTTGGCCTGCTGCATTGTTCCAGCGAAGCTCAACGCAAACTGGAGGAACAACATCTCATCTTCCAGTTTGGCACACTACAGCCTTCCAGTCTCAACATCGAATTCAACAACTTGAGATGATCAGCTCTACCCCACCTCGACCCATTTGTTTTCATCCCATTTCATTTTAACTTTCTTTTACCATTTCTTTCTTTCTTAATGTATATTTAAACCACCCCCCCCCCCCCCCCAATCTTATCCACCTTTCCTTAACCTTTCTCCTCTTTGCTTCCCCCTTCCCCTCCCCCCACATCTACAGTTCACCCTCTGATGTGGCTTCCCTGCTGTTTGGCCTTTCACATCTTTTGTTCTCTCTGGGGACTGCCATTAGCACTCTTTCCCCCTGGTTTCTGTGGCCATTAGCACCCGGTTTCCCTGGGTTTCTGTGGCTATGACTCATCTTTCATTCTCACTCCACAGTATAAATATTTCCCACTTTCTCTGTCTGTTAGCTTTGACAAAGGGTCACCGGACTCGAAACGTGAGCTCTTTTCTCTCCCTACAGACGCTGCCAGACCTGCTGAGATTTTCCAGCATTTTCTCTTTCGTTTCAGAATCCAGCATCCGCAGTAATTTGCTTTTATCCAGTGTTGCACTGTCCCCCTGCTCAGCCGGAGTCTTTGACGGCATGCCCAATCCGGCAGGTCCTTGAATGACAGGCAATGACGGTACACATGAGGCCTCATGTGGCGCCTCCTTTGCACCTCGTCCTCCTCAGCCTGCTTGGCGGCTGGCTCTTCATGCTCAGCGGCTGCCTTTTGTTCCATTGCTGCAACTTCCTTCTCCTCCAGCAGCTCCAGCTCATACAGTCGTAAGATATCCCCCAGGGCTGTGGCAACCAGCAGGAAGGTTACTATTGCTGGTTGAATTCCAATATCCATTGTCTGTAGGGGGTGAAAGACATGGTAGCCTGGTGCATTCCCCCTTGCCCAACCAGTCCAATGGCTACAAGATGCCCCAGATTGGCACAGCGGACTCTGCCCCCGCATGGTTTCCCTGCCCATCCCTGCACTCCTGCCCGACGATGCCCGGCACCGTGAGGGCCTATCGCCATGGCACCCCTCCATGCAGCCAGGTGTACCATCGGCTGGCACTGCCTTAGCCAGCAGTATGCTCCGTGGCAACCTTCCGGTGCCCATGTAGGGTCCACAGTGATGCGGGGGCAGAGCCCGCAATGACAACTAGGGGCACCATGTAGCGGTGGGTGATGGTCGGGTGGGGAGTATGGATTTACTGAGAAATTGATTGAGGAACTTCATCAAGAACACACAGGGATAGTCGATATGAGAACAGTAGTAAAAAGTTATACTTGGTATGCAAAGGTAAACAGAGATAGTGAAGAGTTGCTGAAAAGTTCTGAAGTGTGTCTTAGACTGGTGTGTCTTAGACCAAAAAAGGTTCCTTTCATTCCCTGATCAAATGCAAGAAAACTAAGGAAACAAGCAAATGTTGACATTTTGGAAGCTATTGGTCAATAGCTACAGCAGCTAGGGATAAACGTTGAATCAATTCCCAATACCACAGAGGCAAAAACTATTGAGGTTTTGAGACGTTGGTTTGCACTTTCTGGGTTTCCAGAGGGGTTGGAGTTACATAATGGTCCACAGTTTAAGGCAGGTGATTGAAATATTTCTGAGTGAGAACAGAGCCACACATGCTTTAATACCATGGTGACAGTGTAGTGATAATACATAGAACATAGAACATAGAACACTACAGTGCAGTACAGGCCCTTCGGCCCTCGATGTTGCGCCGACCTGTGTAACCACTCTAAAGCCCATCTACACTATTCCCTTATCGTCCATATGTCTATCCAATGACCATTTGAATGCCCTTAGTGTTGGTGAGTCCACTGCTGTTGCAGGCAGGGCATTCCACGCCCTTACTATCTCTGAGTAAAGAACCTACCTCTGACATCTGTCCTATATCTATCTCCCCTCAATTTAAAGCTATGTCCCCTCGTGCTAGACATCACCATCCAAGGAAAAAGGCTCACACTGTCCACCCTATCCAATCCTCTGATAATCTTGTGTGCCTCAATTAAGTCACCTCTTAACCTTCTTCTCTCTAACGAAAACAGCCTCAAGTCCCTCAGCCTTTCCTCATAAGATTATACCACTGGATTAGTGATCCAGAAGCCCAGGCTAATGCTTTAAGGCATCAGTTCAAATCCCATCACAGGTGCTAGCAGGATTTAAATTCCATTTGTAAATCTGAATTATGACAAATATCACTGATAAAAGCCCATCTGGTTCAAGAATGTCCTTTCGAGAAGGAAATTTGCCATCCAGCCTGACCTAAATGCATTCCAGGTCTACAACAATGTTGTTGACCCTTAAACTGCCCTCTGAATTGGCCTCACAAGCCATTCAGTTCAAGGCAATTAGGGAAGGGCAACAAATCTGACCTTGCCAGTGACGTCCACATCCCTGAAAGTATGTATTAAAAAAGTAACCCAACATCGAATGGTGATGTGGAAATAAGTATACCGACTGTGAAAAGGTCTTTGCAGAAGTACTAGTTTGGCGACAAGCTAAGCAGTGATTTCCATGTTTCTCTTTGGCACAGGCCTGGACAATTATATGTTCTCTTACAGAATTAAAGTCGCCATAGTCCCAGATGACCAAAGGCTACTTTCCCCTTTGAGGGGGAGAGCAGATTGGTGGTGATTTAACCTGAGGATCACCACACCTCAGGCACGGGGCAAGGTTGAGAAGGCCTTCCTGAATAACCTCAGCCGATACAGGAATTGAACCCACATTGCTGGTTTTGATCAGGATCACGAACCAGCTATCTAGCCAACTGAGTTAAACTGGCTGAATGTGTGTGTGTGGTGGGGTGAGGGGTTTTGTCCCAATGCCTGCACGTGTGTGGGGGGGATTGCCCCGATATCTGTGTGCGTGTGGGGGAGAGGGTTGCTCCAATGCCTATGTGTGTGTGGAGGGGAGGGGGGGGGCGGGGGCAATGCCTCTGTGTGTGCGAGGGGGGGTCGCCCAATGCCTCTGGGTGTGAGTGGGGGGGGGGGGGGCTATGGGGTAGCTTGTTGGCCATGCCTATTTGCCCTTGAACTGAAAATCGCTTATTGTCACAAGTAGGGTTCAATGAAGTTACTGTGAAAAGCCCCTAGTCGCCACATTCCGGCGCCTGTTCGGGGAGGCTGGTACAGGAATTGAACCGTGCTGCTGGCCTGCCTTGGTCTGCTTTCAAAGCCAGCGATTTAGCCCTGTGCGAACTGAGTGTCTTTTGATTTCATTTCTTTGCTGTGGTTCAGGAGTCACACTTATGCCAGACCAGGTACAGGAATTGAACACACGCTGTTAGCCTTGTTCTGCATCACACCCCAGCTGTCCAGCGAACTGAGCTAAAACGGCCCCCAGAATATCCTACAATCTACAACAGGTTTCTCACCTTACAGATTAGTGTTTAGACATGCTTCTTGGTCAAGGTTTAATTTGCTTAGCCTGGTTGCCAATAGTAAAGCAGGAGAAAAACAAGACAAAGTGAAAATGAGCCATGATACAAGCGGTATGAAACAGTTCAGTGCTGATTAGGTGAAAAACCAATAAGGAGAAAAGGGGAAAAATGTGATTGGAGTTGTTGTAAAGAAACAAATCTAGTGAAGATTGGAGAGAGACTCCATCAGTGTCATATCGATTATTTGCTTGAAAGAGCAAATCTAACAAAAGAGAAGGCATGAGAAAATTTAATTCCTCCTACAGCCTAATGTGAAAGTCAAACTCCAATTGAAAGTTTGCTGATATCACAGAATCCACCTGTGGTAGAGCAAAGTGAGTAATGTGTTTGATTAAGGCTAATCAATCGATGTCATAGTCCCAACCAAAGTGGAGCTGGTCGGCAAATTCAAAGTTGATAATTTAGACAGTCAGAGATGTGAAGAGAGTCAATTCAGGCTATTGGAAATGGAAGAAGACACCCAGACAGAAAGAGAACAAAGCCAGGTGGGCTAATTGGAAGTATGTAAGAAGAAGGGAGAGAACATTATGTTCTTTGTCAAATGATGATTTTTGTTTTAAATATTTACTTGTGTTAAGGAAAAAAAATTTGAAACATGCAAATTACTCTTGTAATTTTGGTCATCTAAATGTTGATTGTGAATACAGTAAACAAATATGCAACCCCACCCGTAAAAATTTTAGGGATTGTTATTTTGTATTGTGGGAGCTTAGGAACATAATCATTTTGCATTTAACTCCATGTTTTGTAAGTGGAGAGGGGGTGCAATGTAGAGCAAGATCTGAACATTTTGTTATATTGCCCTCTTTGCTGCCCTCTCTGTTGGGGAGGTGTATATAAAGTTTGTTCAATAATGTTGTCTACACTTGAGCATACCTCAGTCCATACACAATGATCATAATAAGTGTAAATTGCACTTAAGTGTCAGCTTTACAATTACGCTCTGATTTCCAACTACAGTTCTACACTAATGGTTCATAATCATCTTTTAGAAATATGAACCTGTTAATTAACTATCAAAATAGGACTGTTTAATATAAGTTTTATTAACTATCACACAGCAATGTCATGTCTCCAAACTCTTTAAACTGTGTCATTATATTCAGAAAGAACAAAACCCATATGCTTTCCAAAAAATGTTATGCTTGGATGAAGGTTTCCATTTTTACTGCTGGAAGCAGCTTGCAAAATCTTTGTAGTGCATGCCACCTATTTGATTCAATTTGATCAGAAGTGGTAAGGTGAAAACATGCAGCATATTTTACACAAGAAGAACAAAACGGTCAAATATTCCGTCAGTTCGTTAATTGAGCCTTGACACTAGATTTTGTAATTGGAGCACCAAAAACACTAATTAGATCATTCGAGAAAAGTTAAATGTTGGCGAATGGAACATTTTCTGCAACCTCGTCTTAAATACACACATGTCAGGAAGAATGTGCAAAGCATTGTTCCCTTTCCTTCTCCAGTCCTCAGAACAGCAAAGAACTGAATATTCACCCATCGAGAAATGCCCTTTTTTCTGCCTTGGTTTTATTTTGTCACTGAATTCCCCACTTGACGCACCAAATATTCTTGTAACCTCTCTGAATGAGATTATCGATTATCAGTTGGTATTACATCGTGACCCAGCATCATGTGCTCCAGTGACTGGATCATAACTGCAGTCTTCATATCTTTCAGCTAACAGACAGAGGAAACATGCATCCCAGACGTCTGGCTGGATTAAGTGTTGAATAAGGTAAGTGACCCTGTTTGGCTTTCAAAAGAAGTGTTTGAATCCATTGGAATTCTATACAACGATGAGCAATTAGTTAAACTGGGATTCACTTTGTTCTGAAATTCACCTTACTGAAAATACAAAAGGTTTCTAAATAGATTTGTTTCAGAGCTGTGTTATACTTTAATTGCATACTCGACAAAAATGCTTACAATACAAAGATTAAATATGTGGCACAGATATAAAATTGAGTACTTTACACTAGAATTATCTGAGCTCAGCATTTCTCATGTAGCTCACCAAAAACACTGCTTGATTTTGTTTTTGCTCAAATTATTTAAATAATTTATCTCACCAGGTTACATAACTTTTAACTTATGCACTAGTTACAGCCTGCTATTTCTATGATGCCTGTCATAATTGGGGGCCAATGTGATGAATAGAAAATCAGCTTTTCTTCAGCTTTTGAAGATTTTCTTTTTGTGTATCCCAACAAGAGTATACACCCTGGTTCCCCTTCTCCATATCTGGCCTTATATTTTATGGGCCCGGATGTTGCTCTGAGCAGTGAAGGAATGGTTTTCGCCATTAATTGCATGTACAGTTGCTCAGAGATTTTGCACCAATTTGTCAGAGGAGATTTCCACCTCGCCTGAATCTGATCTAATGTTGCACCCACTAAAGGGGATCTGTGGAGCCTGTGAGCAGGGGAAGCAGCAGGAAAGCTCTCCAACCAATCATTTGAAGAATCCTAAGTGAGGTTCGCAGACTGCAAACCAGGAAGTACAAAAATGAATTATAAGTTATGTTTTAAATCATTATGCAGGAAGTGAAATAAAAATTGTGGCGTGCACATGGGTTTAGGAGAGATTTATAAAAGAAGATAACAAAAAATGTAAATAATCGTTAAAAACACTTGAAGCTTCAATTCTGTTTTGATGGAATGGGACTCCAAATTTGTAAAATTATTTTGTCAGAGCCACAGAGGTTGGACAACAGCAATGACCACCTATCACACCATTAAAAACTTTGCAACTGATTGCTTCCACACATGTGTGCCGTTTCAGCATGAACACAAAAACGATACTGTGAAATGTATTGCGGACATGAGTTTGTGGGTTTCCAGGCATTCAGTGTAAGTGGAAATGGTGATACATCCTTGGAATGCACAACACAACCCTGATCTCACCACAATCCTGACCAGGATAGGGCTTATGCATGGCCTGGGATTCCCTTTCACTCCCATCAAGGCCTTGTGATCCAAAACGGGAGGTAGTATGTGTTTTTTTTTCTACTTGCCCAAGTCGCGTGCCATCAAAGTGAATCAGAATGCCACCTAAAACAGACTTTAGATCCTTTACACATGTGCATGGAGTTTACAAAGTTCAATTGCTCATGACGACAGCTCATAGCATGCTGTGCGAGTTATCTCGGGTGTGTGGTCCTTGAAGCTTGATAGAATCAAAATAATCCTGTTTCATTTCATATTTATTTGAAGACTTCAGAAGAGGATATTTTGAATATGTGAGATTGGAAAACATTATTGCTTCGGAGGGTGAAATAATTCTGTTCAATGTGTCACCTCGAGTGCAATTCCAAAAGTAATTTCTCTAATTCATTTCCCATTGAGGTTGAATATTTTCCATAGTTAACAGTAACAGTTAGTCACAGTTAACAGTAATAGTTTGTCCAGGTGACAGTTTAATGCAGGCTTGTCCAAGGTACGGCCCATGGTCAGATGTGACCAGTGAAGCCCCTCCACATAAAAGCAAATTACTGCCGATGCTGGAATCTGAAACCAAAGAGAAAATGCTGGAAAATCTCAGCAGGTCTGGCAGCATCTGTAGGGAGAGAAAAGAGCTAACGTTTCAAGTCCAGATGACCCTTTGTTAAAGCTAAAAGACAGAGAAAGTGGGAGATATTTATACTGTGGAGTGCGAATGAAAGATGAGCCATAGCCACAGAAACCCAGGAAAAGTGGATGGGTGGATGTGAGTGGGTGGGTGGGATTGAGTGAGTGGGTGGGAGTGTGTGAGTGGGTGGGAGTGTGTGAGTGGGTAAGTGGGGAGTTAGTGGGTGTGTGGGTGGGAGTGAGTGAGTGGGAGTGAGTGAGTGGGTGAGTGGAGAGTTAGTGGGTGTGTGGGTGGGAGTGAGTGAGTGAGTGTGTGGGTGGAAGTGAATGAGTGCGTGAGAGTGAGTGGATGGGTAGATGGGTGGGAGTGAGTAAGTGCTAGCACCCCGTTTCTATGAATCATCTTTCTCACTCCACAGTATAAATATATCTCCCACTTTCTCTGTATTTTAGCTTTGACAGAGGTCATCTGGACTCGAAACGTTAGCTCTTTATCTCCCTACAGATGCTGCCCGAACTGCTAAGATTTTCCAGCATTTACTCTAAGTCCCGCTACATGGTCCTCCGAGGCATTTTCAAAATTCTTGTCAACCTGTTGCATTTCAGTGCAAGATTTCATTTGCAACAAGTCCTCCAATCAGAGGCAGTTTCTCTCCAGCATTTGCAGTATGGAGCTGAGAAATGGTGTGGCCAAAGGCCGTGGAACCAAGTTACATCAGGAAGAAACCCGGGAGACATGAATGTCGGGGCGGTGGAGGGCGAGGTCATCGTCGGCCAGGGATGGCAAAATCACATTGCGAGGTTGATGTTATATCATGTTGTTGGGACAAGGGAGGAGATGGTGGTGACAAAGAGGGTGTCAGTGTGTGGGAGTGATTGCCTGAGTGGGTGGGTGGAGAATGTGGGAGTGAGGGAACGAGTAGGTGGGGGTGTGGGAGTGAGTGAGTGATTGAGTGAGGGAGTGTGGATGGGTGGGTGTATATGGGTGGGAGTGAGTGATTGAGTGGATGGGTAGGAGTGAATAGGTGGGTGAGAGTGAGTGGATGGGAGTGAGTGAACAGGTGGGTGGGATTGAGTGACTGGGTGGGTGGGAGGGAGTGTGGGTACAGGTGGGAATCAGTGAGTTAGTTGGTGATGAGTGAATGGGTGGAAGTGAGTGGATCAGTGGGATTGAGTGAGTGAGTGGGTGGGAGTGTGTGAGTGGGTGCACGGGGAGTTAGTAGGTGTGTGGGTGGGAGTAAGTGAACGACAGAGTGAGTGAGTGGGGGTGAGTGAGTGGGTGAGTGGGAGTAAATGAGTGCGTGACAGTGCGTGGGTGGGTAGATGGGTGGTAGTGAGTAAGTGTGTGCAGGAGCAAGTGAGTGGATGAATGGGTGTGAGTGTGTCAGTGGGTGGAAGTGAGTGGGTGAGTGGGAGTGAGTGAGTGGAAGTGAGTGGGTGAGTGGGTGGGATTGAGTGAGTTGGTGGGAGTGAGTGAGTGGGAGTGAGTGGGTGGGTGGGTGGGAGTGAGTGAGTGAGTGGGTGGGAGTGAGTGAGTGGGAGTGAGTGGGTGGGTGGGAGTGAGTGAGTGGGTGGGAGTGGGTGGGTGGGAGTGAGTGAGTGGGTGGGAGTGAGTGGGTGGGAGTGAGTGGGTGGGTGGGAGTGGGTGGGTGGGAGTGAGTGGGTGGGAGTGAGTGGGTGGGTGGGAGTGGGTGGGTGGGAGTGGGTGGGTGGGAGTGAGTGGGTGGGAGTGAGTGAGTGGGAGTGAGTGAGTGGGTTGGAGTGAGTGAGTGGGTGGGTGTGAGTGAGTTGGAGTGAGTGAGTGAGTGGGTGGGAGTGAGTGGGTGGGAGTGAGTGAGTGGGAGTGAGTGAGTGGGTGGGTGGGTGGGAGTGAGTGGGTGCGTGGGAGTGAATGAGTGAGTGGGTGGGAGTGAGTGGGTGGGAGTGAGTGGGTGGGAGTGAGTGGGTGGGAGTGAGTGGGTGGGAGTGAGTGGGTGGGAGTGAGTGAGTGGGAGTGAGTGGGTGAGTGGGTGGGATTGAGTGAGTTGGTGGGAGTGAGTGAGTGGGAGTGAGTGGGTGGGTGGGTGGGAGTGAGTGAGTGAGTGGGTGGGAGTGAGTGAGTGGGAGTGAGTGGGTGGGTGGGAGTGAGTGAGTGGGTGGGAGTGGGTGGGTGGGAGTGAGTGAGTGGGTGGGAGTGAGTGGGTGGGAGTGAGTGGGTGGGTGGGAGTGGGTGGGTGGGAGTGAGTGGGTGGGAGTGAGTGGGTGGGTGGGAGTGGGTGGGTGGGAGTGGGTGGGTGGGAGTGAGTGGGTGGGAGTGAGTGAGTGGGAGTGAGTGAGTGGGTTGGAGTGAGTGAGTGGGTGGGTGTGAGTGAGTTGGAGTGAGTGAGTGAGTGGGTGGGAGTGAGTGGGTGGGAGTGAGTGAGTGGGAGTGAGTGAGTGGGTGGGTGGGTGGGAGTGAGTGGGTGCGTGGGAGTGAATGAGTGAGTGGGTGGGAGTGAGTGGGTGGGAGTGAGTGGGTGGGAGTGAGTGGGTGGGAGTGAGTGGGTGGGAGTGAGTGGGTGGGAGTGAGTGAGTGGGAGTGAGTGGGTGGGAGTGAGTGAGTGGGTGGGAGTGAGCGAGTGGGAGTGAGTGGGTGGGTGGGAGTAAATTAGTGCGTGACAGTGCGTGGGTGGGTAGATGGGTGGTAGTAAGTGTGTGCAGGAGCAAGTGAGTGGATGAATGGGTGTGAGTGTGTCAGTGAGTGAGTGAGTGGGTGGGAGTGAGTGAGTGGGTGGGAGTGAGTGGGTGCGTGGGATTGAATTGGTGGGAGAGCGTGGGTGAGGGGTGGGTGAGTGAGCGAGCGGGTGGGTGGGAGGGTGGGAGTGAGTGAGTGAGTGAGTGAGCGAGCGAGTGGGTGGGTGGGTGAATGGGTGGCAGTGAGTGGGTGGGTGGGTGGGAGTGAATGAGTGAGTCGGTGGGTGGGTGGGAGTGAGTGAGTGGAAGTGAGTGGGTGGGAGTGAGTGGGTGGGTGTGTGGTGATGTGTGGGGGTGAGTGTGAGTCTGCCTTCTGCCCAGTCTCAGTTTTCACACTCACTCTCATCCCCACACACCAGCACACACACCCATACACTCCCACCCCTCACCCATACCCTCCCTCCCACACACCCATACACTCCCACCCACACGCTCACTCACTCCCACCCACACACCCATACACACCCACCCCTCACCCATACCCTCCCTCCCACACACCCATACACGCCCACCCATACACTCCCTCCCACACACCCATACACTCCCACCCACACGCTCACTCACTCCCACCCACACACCCATACACACCCACCCCTCACCCATACCCTCCCTCCCACACACCCATACACGCCCACCCATACACTCCCACCCACACACTCACTCACTCCCACCCACACGGCCATATACTCCCACCCATACACTCGCACCCCACATCCATACCCTCCCTCCCACACACCCATACACTCCCACCCACACACTCACTCACTCCCACCCACACACCCATACACACCCACCCCTCACCCATACCCTCCCTCCCACACACCCATACACTCCCACCCATACACTCACTCACTCACTCCCACACACCCATACACTCTCACCCACACACTCACTCACTCCCACCCACACACCCATACACTCCCACCCCTCACCCATACACTCCCACCCACACACTCACTCACTCCCACCCACACATCCATACACTCCCACCCCTCACCCATACACTCCCACCCACACACTCACTCACTCCCAACCACACATCCATACACTCCCACCCCTCACCCATACACTCCCACCCACACACTCACTCACTCCCACCCACTCATCCATACACACCCACCCCTCACCCATACACTTCCACCTACACACTCACTCAATCCCACACACTCACTCACTCACTCCCACACACTCACTCACTCACTCCCATACACTCACTCACTCCCACCCACTCACTGACCTTCCAACATTATGGTAATTTTATTGGTATATTCTTTTTTTACCCAATAATTTATTGTTTTACATCTGTTCAGCAATTGTTTCTTTCCTTAATCCCTCAGTATTTTCTGAAATGCAGATTATTGTGTTGACAAACTTTGAGCTTGATTCTCCGTTGGGCAATGCCGAAATTGTTTACGGCGATTGGGCGGAGAATAGCCTCCGACGGCAAAATCGTGGGAGGCGCCGACTTGATGCCAAATTGCGGTTCTCCGCCACATCGAAAACGGCGTCAATGCAATGCGCGCCGCACGTGGTTTGAATACGGTTTGCATATCATAAGCCGGCCCACCTGCGATTCACCGCATCCGATGGGCCGAGTTCCCGATGGTGCGGTGCATGCGCACTTTTAAAAATCGTAAACTTGCTGTGGTGGTTGCTGAGAGAGAGAGAGAGGAGGTAGGACATGGAAAGAAGCGACTGAGGGCTGCCGGGCTGGACACTGGCAGTGCTGGCTGGGATGGGGGTGCCCTGTCAGGACCAGGAGAGGGGGGACGGGGGGACGGGGAGGGGGGAATAGTCTGAGTGGCCGGGGTGATCCCCCCGCAAAGACAGGGACGGTGTCCAGGCATAGACTGCCATTACAGTGCCACCAACTGACCACCCACCTTGGCCTCTGGTCCTGACCTGTGTCACCGGCCGTATGGGTGCCCCCACCCTCACACCCCACTGCACCCCCTCGCCACACCACCCCCCTCGCCCCAACAGCGCCCCCTCCCCCCGCCATCCACCCCGCCGTCCACCTGGCCACCACCCACCGGCGAACCACCCAGGGCAAAACCCACAATTTCTCTTGACGAGGGCAGTGCAAACGAACCCCAAAGTATACCATGGAGTTCACCTGACGCACAACTTTTAATCGATTGTGGTATGGGGAGCACACGGCCCACTCTACAGGTGTGGTACAGCAGAAATGGAAAAGTATTTTTTAAAAGCAAAACAATGTTGATTCTAAGAACTCAAGTTAACCTTTTTAAAACATACAATGAACATCTTAGCAACCATCAATTCAAATACAACCCCAAAGAATACAACACTAAGTACGCTGTCCTTTTAACATCCAGAAGATTTACAAAAAACATAACCGAACGTGCTTCTGTTAAAGGTTAAAGTCACTACGCAGAACATTTATAATTCTGAATTCACCAAGAGACAGTCTTTTCATGGCAGAGAGATCAACAGCACACCTTCCCCATCTGGCTTCAGATCCGAAACTGAAAAGAAAATTATAAAATACCCTGCAGCAAACAGCTTAAAATGAAAGTAAAAAGCTGACAGGCAGCCCAGCTCCACCCACACTCTGACATCACTGATAAACATCCATTTCTTAAAGATACATTTCTTAAACACCCATTTCTTAAAGGTACTCTCACATGACACCTCCCCCCAAGAAAAAAAACCCCATCAACTTCAAGAGGGTTTCATTTTTCACCTTTTCACTATCTTTTAAGAGCTGCACACAGTAAATATACTTTTCTTTTAAAAATGACATACGCAAACAGGTACAATAATATAGTCCATTTTTGTTCTTCTTTCTCAAACTGAAATCCTTCCTGATTTACAGTCTCTTTGAACAGGAAGGTCCTTGCACGATCCATCCATTTCTCTGTGCCTCGGCATTTTTCTTTAAGGTCAGGTATTTTAGTTAAATTTGATCACAGAGTCCCTTGTAATTCTCCAACACAGGAGCATTGGCTATCACTGCTTTCAGGCAGTCAAATAAATGCCTGTTGAAAGTCCACTGTCCACTGCAATTTTCGACGTTTCTTCAGCAAGTCAGTGATGAGTCATCAGTGGAGCCACCACGCTACAAAAACTTTGCAAAAATTTTCGATGCAATCCATTCATGCCAAGAAATCGCATTATTTCCCTTCGACTCAAAGGTATCGAAAACTCCTCAAGGAAAGTGACTTGGGTTTTTCCAAATTCACTTTTGGCTAGGTTTATCACCAAACCCACCTCCTGAAGCCGATCAAATAACTCCATCAGATGCTTTACATGTTCTTTCCATGTCTGGCTGAAAATTACCAGATCGTTGATGTACCGCACAATTGGGTAATCCTGAAACAAGTTTGTTAGTTGAACATTGAAATGTGGCTGGGGTGTTTTTTCATGCCAAATGGAAAAACTTTGAATTGGTATATACCATCTGGAGTTACAAAAGCTGAAATCTTCTTCACCATTTCGGATCAAGGTACCTGCCAGTAACCTTTAAGTAAATCCAGTTTGGAAATAAAAGCTGATTGTCCCACTTTCCCAATGCAATCCTCCAAACGTGGGATAGGATAAGAGTCCATTCTTGTAACTGCATTAACCTTATTATAGTCCACACACAACCATTGGGTACGATCTGGTTTAGGTACCATCACTATGGGTGAGCTCCATTGGCTGCAACCCACTTCAATTATGCCATTTTTAAGCATACTCTCAATCTCTTTGTTAACCTGTGCCAATTTTAAAGGGTTAAGTCAATATGGATGTTGTTTGATCGGAACAGCATTTCCCACATCTACATCATGTATAGCCATTTTAGTACTTCCCAATTTATCTCCACAAACTTGCCCATGTGATATCAATAACTCTTTGAGGATAGTTTGTTTTTCCTCTGGAAGGTAACTCAACAATTTATCCCAGTTTTTAAGAACATCCTCGTTTTCCAATATAATTTGAGGTATGTCAAATTCACAGTCATCTGGAATTGGTTTGTCACCTTGAGTTAGAATCATTAAAACCTCCTCCTTTTTCTCTCCTTCCCTTTCAAAGTACCTTTTAAGCATATTCAGATGACACACTCGGTGAGTCTTCGTTCTATCTGGTGTTTTTACCACATAATTCACTTCACTTAATTTCCTTTCAATCTGATAAGGTCCACAAAACCTAGCTATTCAAGGATCACCTACCACTGGTAACAATACTAAACTGTATCTCCACTGGCAAAACTACGAACTTTGGATTTCTTGTCCTCGACCCTTTTCATTACATTTTGTGCAACTTTCAAATGTTGTCCAGCCTATTCACCTGCTCTATTTAATCGTTCCCTAAAATTTGACACGTAATCCAATAATGTAATTTCCGATTTCTCACTGACCAATTTTTCCTTAATCAATTAAAGTGGTCCTCTTACCTCATGACCATAAATTAGTTCAAAAGGAGTCAACTTAGTTGACTCATTAGGAGCATCCCTAATTGCAAACAGTATGAATGGAATTTCTTTATCCCAATCCTCTGGATAATCGTGACAATAAGCCCTCAACATTGTCTTTAATGTCTGATGCCACCTTTCTAATGCTCCCTGCGATTTTGGGTGGTACGCAGTTGATTTAAATTGTTTTATTCATAAGCTATCCATAACGCCTTTGAATAACCTTGAGGTAAAACTCAATCCTTGATCCAATTGTATTTCTGTGGGTAGTCCATATCTAGTAAAGAATTTAAGTAACTCCTTCACAATCTTTTTAGCTTCAATATTACGTACTGTAATGGCCTCTGGAAACCTCGGAGACACATCCATTATAGTCCAAAGATATTGATTCCCACTTTTTGTTTTAGGAAGCGGTCCTACGCAATCAATTAGGACCCTTGTAAAAGGTTCCTCAAATGCTGGAATGGGTATTAAGGGCGCTGGTTTTATCACTGCTTGAGGTTCCCCTATCACTTGACATGTGTGACATGACTGACAAAATTCAACTGCATCTTTATGTAGTCCAGGCCAATAAAAATGTTTTTGGATTTTAGCTTGAGTTTTCCTTACTCCCAAATGACCTCCCACTGGTATCTCATGTGCAACTCGCAACACCTCCTTTCTATATCCTACCGGCAATACTACTTGATGAACTTCTGCCCACTTTTCATCCCCCTGCATATGTAAAGGTCTCCATTTTCTCATCAAGACATCACTTTTACGGTAATAACACTCTGGTATACACTCAGATTCCTCTTCCGTGTATGCTTTCTGATACATCCGTTTTATTTCCATATCTTTCTGTTGTAACTCCTCCAATTTTCCTGAACTAAAAATATCCGCCTCATCCTCCACCTGTTCTTGTTCTTTTTCAACCATCTGATCAAAAATCATTTCTGATAATTGCACTTCAACTTTATCTTCACTCTTTGATTTCTCCTCTTGTCTCAACGTGTGACTTTTCAACCTTGTTACTACACAATCTGGAAAAATCCCAGGATATTCATCCTTTAACACTTCAGTTGTCTGATTTTCCACTGGCTTATCAACCATAGTAGGCATCACTCCCTCCTGCGATCCAGTTATATCATTACCCAAGATAAATTGTGTTCCTGGACAAGATATTTTCTCTATTACTCTTACTACCAATTCACCACAATTCACTGGACTTTCCAACCTTACCTTATATAATGGAACACTGCTCCACTCACCCTGAATTCCACATATTACCACCTTTTCTGGCAACATTCTTCCCAAACTACATAACTCCTCATCTCTTACCAATAAAGATTGACTAGCTCCCGTATCTCTTAAAATTGTGACCTCTTTACCTGCTCCTCCTGATACAAACGAGTAAACTTTACCCACACAAGTAAATTCTTTAAAGACATCTGGCACCTTCTTATGAATCACCTGTTGATCAGGGTTGCAATCTTTTGCACCTCCTTCGCTTCACTTGGGCTTTCCTTTACCACTTTCCCAACTCCACTGTCTTATCCAGTTTTACTACATCAGCCTTCCCAGTGCTTTTCTTCAACCAACACTGTGACTTTACATGACCTAATTTAGTTTTGTGAAAACATTCAAAACTTTTCATGTCTCTTCCACCCTACTTGATTTCTTTTTTAATCTGAGGTCCACTCTTCTTATTATCTCCCATCAGATCACCTTTACCTTTACCACTTGAGTATTTCTCATGTCCCCAGTTTCTATCACTCACAGGCTGAAACTGATGTCGGAAACCAAGCTTTGATTTATGAACTAATTCATAATTATCTGCCATTTCTGCTGTCAATCTCACAGTTTTAACGCTCTGTTCTTCCACATGAGTTCTCACTACATCAGGAATTGAATTTTTAAACTCCTCCAAAAGTATAATTTCTCTGAGAGCTTCATAGGTTTGCTCTATTTTCAAAGCCCTTATCCACTGATCAAAATTACTTTGTTTGAGCCTTTCAAACTCCATGCATGTTTGACCAAATTATTTCCATAAATTTCTAAACCTTTGTCTGTCGGCTTCAGGCACTAGTTCATATGCACCTAAGGTGGATTTTTTTCACATCCTCATACATCCCAGATCTCTCCTCTAGTAGTGATGCAAACACTTCACTAGCCCTGCCTAGCAGCTTTGTTTGCATCAGTAATACCCACATGTCCCGTGGCCATTTCATTTGTTCAACCACCTTCTCAAATTAAATGAAAAAGGCTTCTACCTCCTTCTCATCAAACCTTGGCAATGCTTGGACATATTTAAATAGATCACCAAGCTTTCGACTATGACGCTCTTTCTCACTATCCTCATCACTATCATCCAACTGTACATTTCCCTTTACATCTGCTAATTTTAAATGACTGTCATGTTTCATGACCATTTTCTGAATTTCAAACTGTCTCTCTTTATCTTTTTCCCTGATCTGTATCTCCCTTTCTCTTTTTTTTTTGTTCTACGAGGGCTATTGTTTCTTTTCTCCTTTCTTCTCTCTCCTTTTCTTTTTCCTCTCTCTCTATTTCTCTTTCTCTTTCTGCTCTATCTCTTTCTCTTTCCGCTCTCTCTCTCTCTTTCTTTTTCTTCTCTTTCATATTCAAGCTGCTTTAATTCTTTCTCATGTTCCACTTGTTCAATTTGTAACTGAATGTTTGCCATTTCCAATGAGTCAAACTGTATCTCTTAACCACCGTCATAATTACCTCATCTTTTCGCATTTTGGCAGGTAATGTTAACTGCAATGCTTTTGCCAAATCTAAAAGTCTGCTTTTAGTCTCTGTCCATAAGGTACTGCGTGTGGCTGTCTCCACACCCAAAAACTTCTGAGCCTCTAAAAGAGCCATTGTCCACAACACACGTCCTACTTAAACTGAAATGCCACACCTGAAAAGCAGTCACAATATGCTCACCCCTCACTGTCTTTAAGTTCACTAAGCCAATCCAATAGATAGAATTTTATCCCCCTCGAGACCCCAATTTGTTATGGGCCAGGGTTTAGAGAACCCCAAAGAGTATCATGGAGTTCACCTGACCCACAACTTTTAATAGATTCTGGTATGGGGAGCACAGGTCCACTCTACAGGTGTGGTACAGCAGAAATGGAAAAGTATTTTTTTAAAGCAAAACAGTGTTTATTCTATGAACACAAGTTAAACTTTTTCAAACATACAGTGAACATCTTGGCAACCATCAATTCAAATACAACCCTCAAAGAATACAACACTAAGTAATGCGAATGCTGTCCTTTTAACATCCAGAAGACTTTTAAAAAAACATAACCTTTAACAGAAGTAAGTAAGGTTCAAGTCACTACTCAGAACATTTACAATTCTGAATTCCAAATGATCAAGAGACAGTCTTTTCATGGCAGAGAGATCAACAGTACCCCTGGTCTGTCTGGCTTCAGCTCCAACACTGAAAACAAAACTAAAACACACCCTGCAGCAAACAGCCTAAAACAAAAGTAAAAAGCTGACAGACAGCCCAGCCCCACCCATACTCTGACATCACTGATAAACACCCATTTCTTAAAGGTACATTTCTTCAACGCCCATTTCTTAAAGGCACTCTCACATGTCAAGAGTGTGCAGCAGCGGAGCGGGCAACAGTGGAGTAGGCAGCAGAGAAACAGGTGGCAGCCGCCCAGGATGGGGAGCCGGCAGCTCAAATGGCCATGGAGAAGGAGGTGCGAAGGAGGCTCCGCATGAGTCCTCGTGTGTACCGGCATCGCCTGTCATTCGAGGAGCTGTTGAACGGGGCATGCCATCGAAGACTCCGCCTGAGCAGGGAGACAGTGCAACATATCTGCCAGATATGCCAGCTACCATTCGCCATCAAGGTGACGGTCGCCTTGAACCTTTACTCCATGGAGTCCTTCCAGGCGCCTAGTGGGGACCTGTCCGGGATCTCACAGACCTCGGTGTGCATCCGTGCCATCACGGAGTCCTTATATGGCCAGGTGGCTCAATACACCATTTCAATGTGGACCGAGCGCATCAGGATGCCCGAGCAGCGGGGTTCACCGCCATTTCCGGCATGCTCCGGTTCCAGGGGACAATCGACAGGATGCATATTGCCCTACGGGCACCTGCGGATTACAGGCCTCTCTACACAAACCGAAAGGGGTTCCACTCGATGAACATTCAGCTGATATGTGACCACCAGCTGTGCATCACACATCTCTGCGCCCAAAACCCTGGCAGTGTGCACGGCGCCTTCATCCTGGCACACTCGGCGATTCCTGATATGTTCGAGAGCCCCCCCCGCCCAGCTGAGGGGTTGGCTCCTGGGTATGTTTGAGGTTGCGAGACAAGCGCAACAATCTTCAAATACCCGCGCAACCTCAAACAAACCATTGTTTGCAGCAAACTACACAGCCTTCAGAACAGCGACCATGACACCACAGAACCCTGCCATGGCAATCTCTGCAAGATGTGCCAGATCATCGACATGGGTACCACCATTACACGCGAGAACACAACCCATCAGGTACGCGGTGCATACTTGTGCGACTCGGCCAATGTTATCTACCTAATACGCTGCAGGAAAGGATGTCCCGAAGCATGGTACATTGGCGAGACCATGCAGATGCTGCGACAACGGATGAACGGACAGCGCGCGACAATCGCCAGGCAGGAATGTTCCCTTCCAGTCGGGGAACACTTCAGCAGTCAAGGGCTTTCAGCCTCTGATCTCCAGGTAAGCATTCTCCAAGGTGGCCTTCAGGACGCGCGACAACGCAGAATCGACAAACAGAAACTTATAGCCAAGTTCTGCATACATGAGTACGGCCTCAACTGGGACCTTGGATTCATGCCGCATTACATTCATCCCCCACCATCTGGCCTGGGTTTGCGAAATCCTACCTACTGTCCTGGCTTGAGACAATTCACACCTCTTTAACATGGGATAACCCCTCTCTCTGGATCTGTGAAGACTTAATTACCTGCAAATGCTCGCATTCAAAGCATTGTCTTGCATCTTTGACTTTGTCTATATGTATGTTTCTGGAACCTACCTCTTCATTCACCTGAGGAAGGAGCAGTGCTCCGAAAGCCAGTGATTTGAAACAAACCTGTTGGACTTTAACCTGGTGTTGTGAGACTTCTTACTGTGCTCACCCCAGTCCAACGCTGGCATCTCCACATCAAACAAAAGCCAGTAGCTTTCCATTGCAGGCTTTGCCACGGGGAGCAGTGACTGCTGCTGGTGAAGCAACTAGTGAGAGGTCTAGGGTCACCGAGGAAACCAAGCCATAGATGGAAGGGTGATGGCTGGTTTGGCATCATGTGTGTGTGGTGGTATGCCAGTAAGCAATATTATAGATGGCTGGTGGTGCGACCTCCAACCAGCAGTAGATACCCACCATGCGGTCTCGAGACGGCTGTCATCTGATAAGGCACTCCGATATAAGTGCGGGCACATCAGGTGATCGGCAGATGGTTATAAGATGTACATGAGGACAGTCGTGCCTCGGGGTAGTTCCAGTGGAGTACAAAGAAACTCCTTGATAACTTGCTCTAAATCAAATCGCTATCTTACCAGTGTGATTCGATAAAGATTCTGGTTTGGACAAGTCACAAGTCATTTGGTAGGTTCCTTACTGGACAACCGACACCAAACACAACAATGGGGCGGGAGTTGCTCCTGGTGGTGAGAGAGGGAGCTCGGAAGAAGGGGCAAGGGGCTGGCTCTTAGTGGGCATTCCCCCGCTTCATGGTATCAGATCCCTCCTTTAGACAGGTCTCCAAATGCCTTTCGGGAGCTGGCATTAAACTCCTCCGTGGCAATCACATTCAGAAAGTATACAATCGAACAATGTACCGTTGTCGCAAATGTTGTTTTTCTGAAACTGGGGTTAGGTCCAAAGATTATGTCAATGCAGCTTCTAATGTGGAGGCCGTTGATTCTGAGAACAAGAATTGGGGAACTTTCAGCACTTGTGACCTTCAATTTGATGTCAAATTGGAGCTGGGTGCGAGATTCACTTACTCCATGAGTACTAAGCACAAATAAGATAGCTCTTAGCAGATAGTTGCCAGCTGATGGATTGCTGAGTATCTGTCCATTGATGCGAGTCTTTCCCGGTAATATCTGTATGACACTTTAATGTTGGTTCATAGAATATATGTATTGTACTCGCATATTTTTCTGGTATTGATCACTCGGGCAACAAACTTCCTATGATATGTTTGGGAAGTCCATGTCTGGAATAAATACTTTTATTTTCAGTAACATGTCTCCAAAAGGAGTTGACATGAACTTGAAGCAAACGGTTAGCTGGTATATGACTGCATTAATCTCCTGGCCCTGAAGAGGACTATTGGCTTGGATCGTCCAGCTGTTGAGCAGAGCTGAGAAAGGGACATGAATTAGAGCTAAAAGCATGCAGATGAAGAGACAGGTTGGGAATAGCAACACGAGCCAGAACATGTTGAAGTGAGATGGACACACAGGTCAGCCAGGGTATAGTGAGAGTGACTTTTTTTCCAAAAATATATCTTATTTTCTTCCAAATCTTATCAAGTCAGTTATCAAATCTGACATTACATCAAGTGCAATGCAGATACATTTCTTTCAATAAAGCACATGAGGTGCCTCACTACATTACAGGCTATATTTGCAATGTATATTTAAATTTCATGTCAATAATTTTCAGGTGCATACAGCCTGAAGGATTTTAGGACTTCCAGCCCCTTTGTGTACTATGGCAAGAGACTGGGGTTTTCACTTTCTCCCCATGCCTATGTGGGTTTCCTCTGGGTGCTTTGATTTCCTCCCACAGACCAAAGATGTGCAAGTTAGGTGGATTGGCCATGCTAAATTGGCTCTTTGTGTCCAAAGATGTGCAGGTTAGGTGGGGTTATAGAGTTACGAGGATAGGGTGGGGGAGTGGGCCTGTGTAGGGTGATCTTTCACAGGGTTGGTGCAGACTCAATGGTCTGGATGGCCTCCTTCTAGCAGTAATCAGGAAGTGGGGCAGAAAATAAATCAGGAGATAGAGAAAGCATGTAAATAAGGCAATATCACAATGATCATGGGGGACTTCAATATGCAAGTGGACTGGGACAATCAGGTTGGTAGTGGATCCCAAGCAAAGGAATTTGTGGAATGTTTAAGAGATGTTTTTTTGGAGCAACTTGTGGTAGAGCCCACTAGGGAACAGGCAATTCTGGATTTGGTGATGTGTAATGAGGTAGACTTGATTAGAGAACTTAAGGTGAAGGAACTCTTTGGGAGCAGTGACCACAATATGCAGTTTGAGAGGGAGAAGCTGGAATCAGATGTAACAGTATTACAATTAAATAAGGGCAACTGCAAAGACATGAGGGAGGAGCTGACCAGAGTTGATTGGAAAAGGAGCCTAGCAGGGAAGACAGTGGAACAGCAATGGCAGGAGTTTTTGGAAGTAATTCAGGAGGCACAGCAGAAATTCATCCCAAAGAGGAGGAAACATGCTAAGGGCAGGACAAAACATTCATGCTTGACGAGGGATGTCAAGGACAGCATAAAAGCAAAAGAAAAAGTATACAAAATGGTGAGGATTAATGAGAAGCCAGAGGATTGTGAAGCCTTTAAAAGCGAGCAGAGTACAACTAAAAGAGCAATAAGGGGAGAGAAGATGAAATATGAGTGCTAGTTAGATAGTAATATGAAAGAAGACAGGAACAGTTTTTCAATATATTAAAGGTAAGAGAGGCAAAAATAGACATTGGACCACAGGAAAAAGTGGCTGGAGAAGTAATAATAGGAAACAAAGAAATGGCAGACAAATAGTTACTTTGCATCAAGTGGAATGCCAGAGCTAAAGGAGAATCAGGGGGCAGAGGTGGGTGGAGTGGCCATCACTAAGGAGAAAGTTCTGAGGAAACTAAACAGTCTGAAGGTGGTAAGTCACCTGGACCAGATAGACTACACCCCAGGGTTCTAAAAGAGATAGCTGAGGAGATTGTAGAGGTATTGATGGTGATCTTTCAGGAATCACTGGAGGCAGGAAGGGTCCCAGAGGACTGGAAAGTGGCTAATGTAACACTGCTGTTTAAGAAGGGAGGGAGGCAGAAGACTAGAAATTATAGGCCGGTTAGCCTGACTTTGGTAATTGGTAAGTTTTAGAGTCCGTTATTAAAGATGAGATTGTGGAGTACTTGGAAGTGCATGATAAAATAGGACTGAGACAGCATGGCTTCATCAAGGGGAGGTCATGTCTGACAAATCTAGTTAGAGTTCTTTGAGGAGGTAACAAGGAAGTTAGACAAAAGCGAACGAGTGGACATGATTTATTTAGATTTCCAGAAAGCCTTTGACAAGGTGCCGCCTAGGAGATTGTTAAATAAGTTAAGAGCCCATGGTGTTAAGGGTTAGATCCTGGCATGGATAGAGGATTGGCTGACTGGCAGAAGGCAGAGAGTAGGGGTAAAGGGGTCTTTTTCAGGATGGCAGCCGGTGACTAGTGGTGTGTCTCGGGGGTCTGTGCTGGGATCACACCTTTTCACAATATACATATTACAGTGAGGGTGAAACACAGACTGGGGCATGTCACAGTGAAGATTAAACCAGGCTGTCAGAATGTCAGGCTCTGTTGTGCTGCCAATGCTTATGGCCTGAAACCAATGGACAGCACAAACACTGCACTCTCCACCCAACACTGTCCAGTTCCATTTCTTCAAGTTTCTTGGCTGCGATGAATATAAGGGGCAAAATTCTCCCGAAACGGCGCGATGTCCGCCGACTGGCGCCCAAAACGGCGCCAATCAGATGGGCATCGCGCCGCCCCAAAGGTGCGGAATGCTCCGCATCTTTGGGGGCCGAGCCCCAACATTGAGGGGCTAGGCCGACGCCGGAGGAATTTCCGCCCCGCCAGCTGGCGGAAATGGCCTTTGTTGCCCCGCCAGCTGGCGTGGAAATGACATCTCCGGGCGGCGCATGCGCGGGAGCGTCAGCGGCCGCTGACAGTTTCCCACGCATGCGCAGTGGAGGGAGTCTCTTCCGCCTCCGCCATGGTGGAGACCGTGGTGGAGGCGGAAGGGAAAGAGTGCCCTCATGGCACAGGCCCGCCCACGGATCGATGGGCCCCGTTCGCGGGCCAGGCCACCGTGGGGGCACCCCCCGGGGTCAGATCACCCCGTGCCCCCCCCAGGACACCAGAGCCCGCCCACGCCGCCTTGTCCCACCGTTCAAAAGGTGGTTTAATCCACGCCGGCGGGACTTCGGCCAATTCAGACAGTTTTGGTACAAGTGTGAAAATAAGTGCTAAATGAATGCTGTAGTAATTAGAAATATCTATTCTCCCTGATTGCTATTCTCTTCTCGTCCACCGTTTACTGTCCCTTCACCCTCCACATCCTCACCGCGATCGCTCCTCTGTCCATGGTCACTGCTTCCACCAATCAGAGTTTCCCTTTCTGACTACTGATTTCCATCTGGTCACCACATACCTCGTCCCCAGTCATCACGTGCTCCGTCTCCTCCTTGGCAGGGTCAAGGGATCAAGACGCGGATCTTGTTGACAAAATTACCTCCGAGAGGGCAAGTCAGAAAAGAGAAACATGAGAATAATGTGAGTTCAGGGGAAGGGGGATTTTAGAGGAAACTTGGCCTGTTGGGGAAGTGAGTGAAATGGCAGAGGCAGCTGATCGGATGTCCTCAATCTTTATAACAAAGAGGTGTATGAACTCCTTGCATTTGATGTTGCAGCTGGGCGTGGGGTCAGGGGTTTAAGAAGATGGTTTGATTTTGTGAAAAGAAGTCAGGGGACCTTTTTGTATTAATTTGCAACAGTGAGGGTCTGTAAAACGTGGGAAGCCATTCAAACCTCAGTCGACTTTGACGGGAACAGTAGCTCCAACAGGCAGGAGGGACAATAAAATTTGACCCTTAATGTAAAATTGTGATTTATAATGTTCCTGCCAAACTGTCTTGGGGCATTTGATTAGTTAAAGGTGCCATATGAACACATGTTACTGTTGTTGTCAATTGCAAATAATGGAAAATGTGAAACAGGAATGTTTTCTGTCATGCAGATATGAATGGAACTTTCCATCTGGAGCACAATCATGAATATCATTTATTCTGGCTCAATTTCTATTCCTAATTAACGCCCATCAGCTCATTTGAACAGTCCAATGGATGAGATCTTCCAGATGTTCATGCCAGCGGGATCTTCCAGTCTCGCCAACGGCAGACACCTGCCGCAAATATGCTGGCAGTGTGGGTTGGACTCATTGGGAAATCCCATTGACAGCGGCGGGACTAGAAAGTCCAGTCACTGACCAATGGTGGGCCATTGAGAAACACATCGTGAGGAAGCCAGAGGATCTCGCCCAATATGTTCTAACTTTGGACTACAGGACTTTACCAATGTTTTTGTTGGGGGTGGAGAGGGATTGCATTCCGGGATTCATTTCATTTATCATTATGATAGTCAAATTCTGATTTGTTACATGGGAAAATGGGATTGTGACAAATATTTCTGGACCACTGTGGGGAATTTTAACATGGATCAAGAGGTGTGATTGGGTTTGTGTAGGAGGTTAAACGGGCAGACATTCTGAAATGCCCTGGAGCCACTTTCAACCCATCAACTTCTGGCTTTTCGTCAAGTAGGACAAGGCGCCAGCAGCCAAGTCGCTCACAGGAGGTGGGTTGGCATTTTAAACTGGAAAATATGTTGCAAGCCACTGATTTAACCTGCTTTGCAGTTTTAACTGTGGCTGGCCATGGCTCCCCGGCTGACTCCTCAGGGAGAAATCAAAAACTTTGACAGTACTTTTTGTGCTCCAAGATGAGCACGAGTGCTTTTTCCAAGTCTCACGAGTGCCCCACTTCCCCATGATACAATCCTGCTCCTGTACAAACACCCTCCAAGCTGAGATCAGACTCCCACCCCAGGGTTAGGGATTGAACCTATCTTCCTCCTCCAGAGTGCTTGCCACCCAACTGAAGCCAAGTCTGTCAAGCAGGATGATTGCTGGGGTGGGGAACTCACCAAGGCCAAAAGTCACACAGTGTTGAGTTACAACGAGCAAGGAATCTCAGATCCCCATGTTTCCAGAGCATAACTGGACCATCAAGATTCCCAGAGCATCGATAAGTAAAGATTTCCCTAATAATCTTAATTTTGTTCATTTATTTGTGAAAACTGCAAACTGATAGCTTTGCCAAATGCACATAAATTGAAGGGTCTGTAACTTAGTTGCTTGAATGGTTTCCATTTGCATACAAATAGTTTATTTTTGTTCAAAACTTTGCATTTCAATTTCCTGGAACAAAACATGATTGCAATCGTTAATCTTAGCAGGAGCTGAAATACAGCGGAGAAAGCAGAAATAGTTTGACTGTGCCAAGGCCACAACAGAGCTCCCCATGGCTGTACAACGGATACCCTGGTCTTACAATAACCAGAGTGCAATAATGTGCAAGGCTATATTTCATTTTGCACTGAAGTTGCTTGTGCTTAAAGAGAATATATCTAAATCTGCTCCATGGGATAAGCTGCATTTGTTCTACATTTTCTGAACACAGTTCCGCAGCAGAGATGCCTATTCATATAATCTGATCCTGCTGTGGGAATGGGTTTCAGCAATGTCAAGAAAATCTGGATGTGATAAAGATTAGTGACAGCTTTGCTGGCACAGTTAATAACAATTTTGCAACCTGTTTGGTATCTTTAACCGGCCGAGATCCTATTGAATGCCTGGACTGGATTTTAAATTACAATGCGGTATTCAAAGCAAATGACTGTGCTTTAATTGTAATAAAGTTGGAAACAAAGGCCTCGACTTTTTACCTTGGGGAGGTAGTGTGATGTGTGGGAAGGGTGTGGGGGTGTGTGGTGGGGGGGGGGGGGGGGGGGGGCAAGTGTGGAGGATCCTGGTCATGAGGAATAAACACAGCAGACAGTAACAGGGAGTGAAGCAAAATTTCCATGTCTCTCCTAGTCTTGCAACTGTACCTGCTGGGCACCAATTAAAATCAAGGCAAAGTATTCTCTCTCCATTTACTGATGGCGTTTTGAAATGAAACACTTAGACACTACAACTGAATCAATATTAAACAAATTGCAAAGTGTGGTTTTTTAAATTAATAAAATGACTTAAGATATGATGAGGATATACAGTGAAAAAATACATTCTTACTGGACTTTTATGTGGGAAAATGAGCCAAATCCTCTCCTTACACAGTTTAGACACAAACATACCCTAATTTGGAACTATGCCTATTTTCCTCTGGTCATAGCAAGACACAAAATATAAACTTGCAATACAAATCTTGTTCTCATTGTTATTTGACTTTTTCCCACCCACATAACTACATTCCATTGTACATCATACTTGATTGAGAAAGAGAGCAGGCAGCCTGCACCCAATGCATTCTTCAATTTGCTATCGGGAGCGATGCAAGAATTTCCCATGGTGACAAGCTGTCAGATTTCTCTCCCCTCCAACAACCACATCATAGCTGACTGTGACAGCGTGGCTGAGATTCAAAACTGCTGCAGAACATCAAAACTAAATTACAATGCAATAGGTGGCATATCTAGGCCCAACTCATTTTCTTAGTCATCTGGATCCCTGTCTTCACTGTGCCCATTGAACAATAAAGAGTGGCACATTTTGATGTTGGCAACTATCGTGTCCACAGGCCAGTTCACGTGAGAGGTTTAAAGAAACTGGTTATTTATTGTATAAGAAACTATTTACATGTTGTACACAGGTCCCAGTCAGGACTTCTCTGCTCGGCTCCCACTCGGACCATGCTTTTATACATAGTGTCCTCAGCGAGGAAGCTCGTACTCCATGAGACTCACAGGGAGACTAATTGGTCCGACCCTGTCGGTCTCGGGCAGGTTAAAACATCCCTCACCCGCAAGGTCTGAAGACTCCTCCGAGGAAGGTGGAGTAAGAGGGGGCCTGTTCTTTTTCATCTGTGGCTGCACTTTGTGCGCTTATGGAGCTGGATCAGGCGGTGGATACCGTTTCCTCGCTGGTCGCCATGGTAGAATGACCATTGGTTGTTACTCGTTGGTCTGTTCACCATTCTAAATGTCCGATGCTTGGGTCTCCCTGTCGGAGTCGCAATCCTCAACCTCCTTCATTCCTGCATCGGGTCTCCGTTGGGGCAACGCCCTCTAAGCTGCAGGTGCCGGGGCTGTCTGAGCTGAAGCTGGTTCCTCTGGATTAGTTTTGCATATCGCTGGCCCCCTGGTGTGGAGATGATTCAAGTGCCTCTTCATTTTTTGGTCCTATACCCAGACCTGGTCCGAGATCAGTCCGGTTTGTCGAACTTCACCATCACCGAAGTTACGAACATAGACTGCGTTACCTGGCGCTAACTGTTTACGCCTGTCTGGGCAACGCCCTTGTTGCTCTTGACTGCAGCGTCTTTTTTCAGCTAGCCCATTTGAAGCTGGGTGATGCGGGGCTATGCGGATGTGTCTCACTCCATTAGTTCTCATGAAACCCCGAACTCCTCGCGAGTAAATTACATGCCTTTGTCGTGACTAACACTTCCGGTATACCGTATGTGCTGAACGAGAGTCGTAGTTTCTCAATCGCGCCCTCAAAATCATGAATGGCACCCTGTGGACCGCCAGCCATTTTGAATGCACATTGGTTATGATCAGGAATGTGGAGCCTTGAAACCCGCCGGCAAAATCTGCCTGAAGCCTATCCAATGCCGTCCTGAGCACTCCCAGGGATGAAGAGGTGCAGAGAGCATGAGCTTCTGCAGTTCGTGGCACATGCTACATTGTTGGGCCAGTCGCTCCAATTCCACAGCCAGGCCCGGCCACGAGACATAGCTACAGGTGAACATTTTAATTTTGGATACCCTTGGGTGACAGCAATGAAGGTCCCTCCATATAGGGTCCTGACCTTTGTAAGGGACCACAATGCGAGTCCCCTCGAGGAGGATACCATCTTCCAAACTGAACTCTGCTTTTTTGATGGTAAAACGTTTTAACTCACTGGGTAATTTCCAACGCTGGCCCCTCTATATGGCAAACGTTGGACAATAGGGGGTCTGTTTGTGTCCACTCACATAATTGGGCCACTGTAACTGGCAACATATCCACAAAGTGCAATGCGGCAATAACTTAATCGGCGCTGGGGGAGTGGGAGTCAACTCAACACATACACGTTCGCGATATGCGTGCCAGGCCGCTGTTCCAATGTATACTTGTACGCCGCCAGTAGGAGGGTCCTCTGGATTCTGACCAATGCTATGGCAGAATGGCCTTATCCTCTTTGAAGAGTCCCACAGCGGTTTATGGTCTGTTAACACCATGAACCAATCCCCATACACATACTAATGGAACCTCTTGACAGCAAAGATCACGGCAAAACCTTCTCTCAGCCGCAGACAGTGTTCTGGAGGCGAATGCAGTTGGCCACTCCCTACCATTATCCATCCAATGTGACATAACGGCACCAATGCTGTATGGCGAGGTTACTAGTCCCAGAAACGATCGTTTGTGTTTTCCGTTGTGGAGCCTTGTTTTATAGCATGCACCTTTATCTCCACTAGGTGTAGACCCTTCCTAACGCCAGACAGACAACTTCCTTGGCTTGAAAAACACACTTCTCTCTCCTAAGACGTACGCCCATCTCTGAAAAGCAGCAGAGTACCTCAACCAGATGAAATGAAATGAAATGAAAAATGAAATGAAAATCGCTTATTGTCACAAGTAGGCTTCAAATGAAGTTACTGTGTGTAGCGCACAAAGACTCCATGAGACGAATATAGTGAAGTCGATGAGGCTTTATTAAGCGTGTCTGTTCCCCAGCAGCCCGATAGTAAACTGGCCTGCGGGGGAAGGCACCGGCTTCTTATACTTCGCCTTCAGTGCGGAGCATGAGGTCAACGGCCAACCAGGACCCGGGATCTGTGAGCCAATGACATTAGGGCTTCCAGTCCCACATGACCCCCAATACATACTACCACATTCACCCCTTGTCAAAAATGAACCCGGCGGGGTGATGCTTCGTATGGTGGTAAGGGTTTACAGGGCTGGTCCTGGGAGGATAGAACAGTTACATGGTAGTACAGTATTGGACAGTATCGTCCTGTTACAACTATTTACAGAGGGTATAGGAAAAACAAAATGTTCATTGGACAGTCCATCTTTGTTTTACATCGACGCCACGAGTCGGTCGGGCGGTCTGGTCGTCCGTGTCGATCGCCTCGGCCCCGGCGGTGGTGGTGGTGTTTGTACCAGTGTTGTCGCCTCCGGGAGCCGCACGGTTTCAGCTGTCGGTGCAAAGGGGAGGGGGACTGATCCTCCTGGGAAGGGGGCGGTCGCGGGGTGCGGCGGTGGCCGGAAGGGGGGCGGTTGGGTTGATGGTGTCGGGGGGGTGTGCGTGGTGCCGGCGGGTGCCAGATCCCGCAGGGAGACCGTGTCCTGTCGGCCGGCGGGGTACTCCACGTAGGCGTACTGGGGGTTTGCGTGGAAGTGGTGAACCCTTTCGACCAACGGGTCCGCCTTATGTGCCCGCACATGCTTTCGGAGCAGGATGGGTCCTGGGGCCGCCAGCCAGGTCGGCAGCGACGTTCAAGAGGAGGACCTCCTAGGGAAGACAAGGAGACGCTCGTGGGGCGTTTGATTAGTGCTTGTACATAATAAGGACCGGATGGAATGGAGAGCGTCCGGGAGGACCTCCTGCCACCGTGAAACTGGGAGATCCCTGGACCGTAGGGCCAGTAGGACGGCCTTCCAGACCGTGCCGTTTTCCCTTTCTACCTGCCCGTTCCCCCGGGGGTTGTAGCTGGTCGTCCTGCTTGAGGCTATGCCCTTGCTGAGCAGGAACTGGCGCAGCTCGTCACTCATGAAAGAGGACCCCCTGTCGCTGTGGACGTATGCGGGGTAACCGAACAGTGTGAAGATGCTGTTCAGGGCTTTAATGACTGTGGCCGCGGTCATGTCGGAGCAGGGAATGGCAAAAGGGAAGCGGGAGTATTCGTCCACTACATTAAGAAAATATGCGTTGCGGTCGGTGGAGGGGAGGGGCCCTTTGAAATCGAGACTGAGGCGTTCAAAGGGGCGGGAAGCCTTAATCGGGTGCGCTCCATCTGGCCTGAAAAAATGCGGCTTGCATTCCGCGCAGATGTGGCAGTCCCTTGTGACTGTACGGACCTCCTCTAAAGAGTATGGGAGATTGCGGGACTTGATGAAGTGGTAAAACCGAGTGACCCCCGGGTGGCAGAGGTCCTCGTGGAGGGTTTGGAGGCGGTCAATTTGTGCGTTGGCACATGTGCCGTGGGATAGGGCATCGGACGGCTCGTTCAGCTTTCCGGGCCGGTACAAGATCTCATAGTTGAAGGTGGAGAGCTCGATCCTCCACCTTAAGATCTTGTCATTTTTAATTTTGCCCCGCTGTGCATTATCGAACATGAAAGCTACCGACTGTTGGTCAGTGAGGAGAGTGAATCTCCTGCCGGTCAGGTAATGCCTCCAATGTCGCACAGCTTCCACTATGGCTTGGGCTTCCTTTTCCACTGAGGAGTGGCGGATTTCTGAGGCGTTGAGAGTTCGGGAGAAAAAGGCCACGGGTCTGCCCGCTTGGTTAAGGGTGGCCGCTAGAGCTACGTCGGAGGCGTCGCTCTCGACCTGGAAGGGGAGGGACTCGTCGATGGCGCGCATCGTGGTCTTTGCGATGTCCGCTTTGATGCGGCTGAAGGCCTGTCAAGCCTCTGTCGACAGAGGGAAGGTCGTGGTCTGTATTAGGGGGCGGGCCTTGTCTGCGTACTGGGGGACCCACTGGGCGTATTACGAAAAGAACCCCAGGCAGCGTTTCAGGGCTTTTGGGCAGTGCGGGAGGGGAAATTCCATGAGTGCGCGCATACGTTCGGGGTCGGGGCCTATTATCCCATTGCGCACGATGTAGCCCAGAATGGCTAGCCGATCGGTGCTAAAAACGCACTTGTCCTCGTTGTACGTGAGGTTCAAGGCTTTGGCGGTCTGGAGGAATTTTTGGAGGTTGGCGTCGTGGTCCTGCTGATCGTGGCCGCAGATGGTTACATTGTCGAGGTACGGGAACGTGGCCCGTAACCCATGTTGATCAACCATTCGGTCCATCTCCCGTTGGAAGACCGAGACCCCGTTTGTGACGCCAAAAGGGACCCGTAGGAAATGGTATAATCGCCCGTCTGCCTCGAAGGCTGTGTACTTGCGGTCACTTGGGTGGATGGGGAGCTGATGGTAGGCGGACTTGAGGTCCACGGTGGAGAAGACTTTATACTGGGCAATCCGATTGACCATGTTGGATATGCGGGGGAGAGGGTACGCATCTAGTTGTGTGTACCTGTTGATGGTCTGGCTATAGTCGATGACCATCCTTTGTTTCTCCCCTGTCTTCACTACTACCACCTGCGCTCTCCAGGGACTATTGCTGGCCTGGATTATGCCCTCCTTTAGTAGCCGCTGGACTTCGGACCGAATGAAGGTCCAGTCCTGGGCGCTGTACCGTCTGCTCCTAGTGGCGACGGGTTTGCAATCCGGGGTGAGGTTCGCAAACAAGGACGGGGGTTGCACCTTGAGGGTGGCGAGGCCGCAGATAGTGAGTGGGGGTATGGGGCCGCCGAATTTAAACGTAAGGCTCTGTAGGTTACATTGGAAATCTAAGCCCAGCAAGGTGGGGGCACAGAGTTGGGGAAGGACGTTAAGTTTGTAGTTTTTGAATTCCCTCCCCTGTACCGTTAGGGTAACTATGCAGAATCCCTGGATCTGTACGGAGTGGGATCCTGCAGCTAGGCAAATCTTTTGTGCGCTGGGGTAGGTAGTTAAGGAACAGCGTCTTACCGTGTCGGGATGTATAAAACTTTCCGTGCTCCCGGAGTCGACTAGGCATGGCGTCTCGTGGCCGTTAATTAGGACCGTTGTCGTCGTCGACTGGAGAGTCCGGGGCCGAGCCTGATCGAGCGTAACCGAAGCGAGCCGTGGGTGTAGTAGTGGGGTGGGGTCCGTTGTTGCCGTCCAAGATGGCGTCGGGGATGGACAAAATGGCCGCCCCCATACATCGCACGTGGCTGACGGGTCACAAGATGGCGTCGGGGGTGGACAAAATGGCCGCCCCCATGCGTCGTACATGTCGGGGGCGGTCCAAGATGGCGGCGCCCCTCCTCCCCTCGTGGTGGTCGGGACCCAAAATGGCGGCGTCTGCGGGTCACACATGGTGTGCTGGGGGGTCTGGGGAGCGCTAGGACCGCGCGGAGTTCCTTCACTGCGAACGCCAGGGCCGCGGGCGCTAGGACCGCGCGGAGTTCCTTCGCTGTGAGCGCCAGGGCCGCAGGCGCTAGGACCGCGCGGAGCTCCCTCGCCGGGGACAGCGGTGGTCGGGGCCCAAGTCGGCGGCGCCGGCGGGTCAGGCGTGGGGCTGCGAGCGCAAGGAGCGCGAGGAGACCCCTCACCGGGGACAGCGGTGGTTGGGGCCCAAGTCGGCGGCGCCGGCGGGTCAGGCGTGGGGCGCGGGACGGGGGTGAGGGTGGCGTTCGGGACGCGAAAGACCCCTTCCTCTCCGTGGAGAGTGTTGGCCGGCACCCAAATCGGGAGCGCCGGCGGCGGGTCGTACATGGACTGTGGGGAGGGGGGTTGGGGAGCGTAGGCGGCGTGCAGGGCTCCCAGTTCTCCCGGGACCGCGGTGGTCGGGACCCAGAGCGGCTGCGCCTGTGGGTCGTACAAGGCGTGCTGGGTGGGTTGGGAGGCATAGACTGCTTGTAGGGCTCCCTGTGGCCCCGGGACGGCGGCGACCTCGCGGGATCGGCACACCACCGCATAATGGCCTTTTTTCCCGCAGCTTTTGCAGATAGCTGCGCGGGCCGGGCAGCGTTGTCGGGGGTGCTTCGCCTGGCCGCAGAAATAACAGCGGGCGCCCCCGGTGCGACTCGGCGCTTGGACTGCGCAAGCCTGTGGGGTGTCCGGGGGGAGGGGGGGGGGGGTAGGGGGTTTGCCGCGACGGGTACGTACGGGGCCTAATGGCCTGCCGCACGGTCGGGGCCGTAAGCGTGGGTATTACGCGCGGCGACGTCTAGGGAGGCTGCGAGGGCCCGTGCCTCTGAGAGTCCTAGCGACTCTTTTTCTAGAAGTCTTTGGCGGATTTGGGAGGATTGCATACCTGCCACAAAAGCGTCGCGCATTAACATGTCCGTGTGTTCGTTTGCATTCACCGACGGGCAGCTGCAGGCTCGTCCCAAAATCAGCAGCGCGGCGTAGAACTCGTCCATCGATTCTCCGGGAGCTTGCCGTCTCGTCGCGAGCTGGTAGCGAGCGTAGATTTGGTTAACAGGGCGGACATAGAGACTTCTCAGTGCTGCGAACGCCATCTGGAAATCGTCAGTGTCTTCAATGAGGGAGAAAATCTCCGTGCTCACCCTCGAGTGCAGGACCTGTAGTTTTTGTTCGTCTTAGACCCGGCCGGTGGTCGGTCTGAGGTAGGCCTCGAAGCAAGTCTGCCAGTGTTTGAAGGCTGCTGCCGCATTCACTGCGTGGGGGCTGATCCTCAGGCATTCTGGAATGATCCTGAGCTCCATAGTCCTTTTTAGGCACGCTTAATAAATTGTAGCGCACAAAGACTCCATGAGACAAATATAGTGAAGTCGATGAGGCTTTATTAAGCGTGTCTGTTCCCCAGCAGCCCGATAGTAAACTGGCCTGCGGGGGAAGGCACCGGCTTCTTATACTTCGCCTTCAGGGCGGAGCATGAGGTCAACGGCCAACCAGGACCCGGGATCTGTCAGCCAATGACATTAGGGCTTCCAGTCCCACATGACCCCCAATACATACTACCACACTGTGCACAGTAACTTGCACAGATTGCACAGGTACTCACGGTCCATTGTACCCATGACCAAAATATCATCCAAATAGATGCCACAAATGGCAAGCTCCACAGAATATTTTCCATAACTTGCTGGAAGATGGCTCAAGTCGATGATATCCCGAAAGGCAATATGGTAGACTCACATAATCCCCTGTGGGTATTTAGTGTAATGTTCGTCTGAGACTCAGGGTCCAACTCCAATTGGAGGTATGGCTCATATCGAGCTTTGTGAATGAGTGACCTCCAGCCAATTCTGCATATAAATCCTCGAACCGCGGCATTGGTCCAAGTTGGAGGCTCCATTCACAGTCATTACATAATCGTCACAAAGGCGAACAGTTTTGTCCAGCTTTAGGACGGGGACTACCGGTGCTGACAAGTCGGCAAATTTATCTAGCTTGATGACCCCCCCAGGTCTTCTAGCCGCTTGAGATCCGCCTTGGCTTTTGGTAGCAGAGCACAGGGAACCGGGCAAACCCAAAAATTTTGGGTTGTGCGTCAGGATCCACATGAATTTTCGCCATGTTTCCTTTTATTTTCCCCAAGCCGGACTGGAAAACCTCAGGGTACTTCGCCAATATCTGGAGCCCATCCGGAAAATTTGCTGCCAATTAAGGTGGAGTCCCTGCAGCCTATAGCATCCAAGAAAACTGGGGCCATGCCCTTTTACTATAATCACCGGTAATCATATGGACTGTTATCAGTAGACTACTGGAGTTATCGTAGTCCCTGCTATGGCCAGCGGTTCTCCCATATACGTGGCCAATCCTGCCTCAGTATCCCGTAACTGGAGGCATTGTTTTCTCAAATGTTTGTCTGCCAATGATCAAGACGGTGGCTCTCATGTCCAATTCCATTTCTAAGGAATGGCCTTTAACTTGAATGGTGATTTTAATGGGGTGCAACTTTGGGCACCACAATGCAATTTAATTGCAGACACTCATCCTACTGCTGCTCCAAGAGTAAGGTGCGGGGTCTGGGTGGCGCCAGCTTTATTGGAGTGGTGGGTTGACTTCCCGCCCTGTGGTTTCTGCTCCCTGCGGCGTCTTTGGCCACATAATCTAGGATATTTCTCTTCAGGTTGAGGGGACAGGTCCTGCCGAGTCGACTCAGTCCTGACCTCAGTGGTGTTCCGTTCATGGTGGGGTTCCGGGGGCTCCCATTTTAGGGGTTGCCGGACGCCGGGAGGTGCCGCATGAAAGGGGTTGTCTTACATTCCTTGTAAATCTTGCAGTCACTTCTCTTCACTCTCTCTCGACAGAGAAATTTCCACAGCCTTCTTTAAGTCTAGCAGTGGCTCGGCAAGTGACTTCCGTTGAGTCGTCATGTTATTCACACCACAGACCAATCTATCCCATACCATTTTGGAAACTGAAGGACCATACTTACAAAACTCACCAATTTCCTCAGATGCATAAGAAACTCGGTTGCAGAGTCCTTTGGGGTTCTTTCAGCCGTGTTAAAACTGTACCATTGCATGATGACCGATGGCTTGAGGTCGTAATCATTTGCCACTAACGTTACCAACTCATCAAACATCTATGTGTCTGGAGTCATGGGGTACTTAATGTTTGTTACACTGTAGGTGGGCACTCCACAGGCAATCAACAGGATCACTGTCAGGCACTCATGACCCATTATAGCATTGGCCCTGAAGAAATAGAGCATATGTTATGTGTATTATGTCTAATCTATGCTTGCATCAAACACATCCATTCTCTTAAAGAGTGGAATTTTGAAAGTAGTGCAAACATTTCCCCAGTGGTACGGGTGGTCTGGTATCCAGTGACTCGCGATGGCGTCTGCAGAACCAATTTATCCACATCATGAATATTGGCCAGCATTCTCGGCGTCAACAGGCCTCCAGGCCCAGGCATTCACCCCTTCCACGGGGGCTAGAACGGCGCCGGAGTGCTGTGCGCTGCTCCGGCGCCGAAAGCCAGTCCGCTACGGCCGGCGTGTGTCTGCACCTGCACGCCATGTCCGGCGCGGATCCATGCATGCGCGCCCCGGCCGTCTCTGCATGGGCAACATGGCAGAGCCCGACAAGGGCCCGGCGCGGAGGAACATAGGCTGCCCCTCGGAATTAGCGACCCGCCAATGAGTTGGCCACCGTGGAGAGCCCTCCCCCCCCCCCCCCCCCCCCCCCCCGCCGGAGTGTACTCCCCCCGCCCCCCACCAGGACAGCCCCCGCAGCCAGAATTGTGCAGTCGCTGGAGAATCAGAAGCCCGCCGTCGGAGCGGCGTGGCGGGATTTGCATGCCCCCCCTGCCGATTCTCCGACCCGGCGCCGGAGAATCCCGGCCATTGTGTCCACACAGGAGCCCACACAAGAGGCCTGAAGAAAGTGATTATGTATTGTATAAGAAACTATTCAAACGTTGTACACAGGTTGCAGTTGGGTCTTCTCTGCTCGGCTCCCACTTGGCTGAGCTTTTATACATAGGGCGGGATTCTCCCCTAACCAGCGGGGCAGGCCATACTGGCACCGAGGAGTGGCATGAACCACTCCGACGCTGGGCCGCCTGGAAGGTGCGGAATCCTCCGCACCTTCAGGTTCTAGGCCGGCGGTGGCGGGGTTGGCGCCGCGCCAACCGCTGCCGAAGGTCCTCCGTCGGCCGGCGCGAGTTGGCACATGCGCGGGAGCGCCAGCATGTGCTGGCGTGATCCCAGCACATGCACAGGGGGCTTCTTCTCCACACCGGCCATGGCGGACGTTTACAGCAGCCGGCGCGGAGGGAAAGAGTGCCCCCACGGCACAGGACGGCCTGCGGATCTGTGGGCCCCGATCGTGGGCCAGGCCACCATGTGGGCACCCCCCTCCCCCCCGGGGCCAGATCCCCCTGCGCCACGCTGAGGACTCCGCAGGCCGTCCGCAGAGCCAGGTCCCGCCGGCAAGGACCTTGTTTGATTTAAACCGGCGGGACTGGCCGAAAACGGGCAGCCACTCGGCCCATCATGGAGCGGAGGATCGCCGGGGGGGGGGGGCCACTGCCAAAAGCCCCAGACCTGCACGACGCGATTCCCGCCCCCGCCGAAAAACTGGCGCCAGAGGAACCGGCATCGGGGCGGTGAGGGGGGATTCGCGCCGCCTCCCGGCGATTCTCCGGCCCAGTGGGGGGTCGGAGAATCCCGCCCTAGTGTCCATTGCTCCACTGATGGGGCACCCGCCCCTCAGCGGGGAAGCTTGTACTCCATGAGACTCACAGGAAGACTAATTGGTCCAACCCCATAGGTCTCGGGTTGGTTACAACAGCAACAAACAAAGAGAAACTGGCTTAACGCTCAACAAATATATCCCAGTAATGCAGAAAAGAAGCCAATGCTGCTGAGCTAGCAGCATGTAATAATGGAAAGAAAAGCTCATCGCCAAGACGACAATGATTGCTTCCTCATTACCAGTGGAGAAAATGGCCTTAACACTGCTCTGTTGGATAGAAGATCAATACTTCTTGGGGCGAAATTCTTCCCAAATCATCTTAGCAAATAATCAGTATGACTTTGTTTTGCCATGATTTTTCTTGCAACTGGAATTTTTACAGGATAGAACTATTGGATAGGGCTATAGATGAAAGTAAAATTCATGTTTTAAAATGGCTGGACAGACCTTGGCATCCAAGGATAAATCATAGGACCATATGACATAGGAGCAGAATTGGGCCATTCGACCTATCGAGTCTGCTCCGCCATTCAATCATGGCTGATATGTTTCTGATCCCCATTCTCCTGCCTTCTCCCCATAACCCCAGATCCCCTTTTAATCAAGAACCTATCTATCTCTATCTTAAGGACACTCAGTGACTTGGCCTCCACAGCCTTCTGCGGCAGAGTTCGACAGATTCACCACCCTCTGGCTGCAGAAATTCCTCCTCATCTCATTTTAAAGTATCGTCCCTTCAGGTTGAGGCTGTTCCCTCTGGTTTTTGTTTCTCCTACCAGTGGAAACATCCTCTCCATGCCCACTCTATCCAGGTCTCACAGTATCCTGTAAGTTTCAATAAGATCCCATCTCATCCTTCTAAACTCCATCGAGTTCAGACCCAGAGTCCTCAACTGCTCCTCATATGACAAGTCCTTCGTTCCAGGAATCATTCCTGTGAACCTCCTCTGGGCCCTTTCCAAAGCCAGCACAGCTTTTCTCAGATACTGGGACAAAAACTGCTCACAATATTCCAAATGGGGTCTGACCAGAGCCTCAAACAGCCTCAGAAGTATATCCCGCTCTCTGGAATATAGAATATAGAACATACAGCGCAGAAGGAGGCCATTCGGCTCATCGAGTCTGCACCGACCCACTTAAGCCCTCACTTCCACCCTATCCTCCTAATCCAATAACCCCTCCTAACCTTTTTGGATATTAAGGGCAATTTAGCATGGCCAATCCACCTAACCTGCACGTCTTTGGACTGACGGAAGAAACCCACGCAGACACGGGGAGAACGTGCAGACTCCGCACAGACAGTGACCCAGCAGGGAATCGAACCTGGGACCCTGGCGCTGTGAAGCCACTATGTTACAGCTAATTCTAGCCCTCTCGACATGAATGTTAATATTGCATTTGCCTTCCTAACTGCCAACTGAATCTGAATGTTAACAATATCATAGATATAATACATTTGAAGAAAGTGTTAAAACACAAAATTGCTTGCCAGAATAGGCCTTGTTTGGAAACAATAGCTCATTTTGTCAAGGCGACATTTTTGGTGAAACTAACAAAAATGAGCTCTGCCTTTTTTTTCTCTGAAAAGTTACATGGTCTGAATTTCTATTGTAACAGCCATACAATCGTAATTTACATTATTCATTATGAGTAAGTGTCAAAAATGTAAAACCACATCAGCAAGTATGCATAAAGATTGTCTAAAGGTCATTCTTATGCATATGGGGGAACTAGTTCAATGAGACATTTGCAAAGGCCAAGATCACATCTACTTGAGCCTATTTGGATGGTTTTAGAAATCCATTGAGGTCCCCGCAACACAACACCAGTTTGCATTTATTATCACCTTGGCATAAAACAAATCCCAAGGTATTTTCATAGATTATAATGTGACAGAAATTGACGCTAAACCTGAGAAGGAAATGTTAGGAGATGTGAATAAAAGTGATGCACGATCAATGACCACTAAAGCGAGGTTGTAGTCCAACTGAAGGCTTTAATAAGCTAGATATTTCCCCCAGCAGCTCAGGTACAGAATGAGGACTGCTGGGGCGGCACGGGTTCTTATACCCCGCCGATCAGGGCGGAGCTATCATACACTCTAACCAATAGAAAGCATACAGTTTCCACCAATGGTGCTTTAGCCTATCAGGTACCGTAATACCTATAATACCACAAAAAGCTTTGTCAAAGATGTGGGTTAAGGGCATCTTAAATGTGAAGAGGAAGACGATAGGACTAGAAGCAAATTTCAGAGCATAGGATGCAAAGCTATGAAGGTACTTTCCCCTATCAAGGTGAACAACTTCTCACTTCACCACCTCTGTTGTGCTCTTTCCAACTCACTAGCGGAGTTACAGTGAGTGGGGCCATGTGCTCAGCTTCATTTTTGTGCACCTTTCCTCTTCCGCCCCCCTCCTCGACCCCTCTCCCCAAAGCCCCCGGCCCCACTACATTCCCTGGGACGCAAAGGCTGAAGCCAAGAAAATACACAAATTGATGACTGCTTCTTCACTTGTAAAATCATGGCTGTTTGATCATTGGCCTTGTTGAAATCCAAGTTCGCCGCTTGTTTGAATGCAAGATGATAAGTATTGTGAGTCTAGTTTTGCCAGACCAAGTGGTACATTGCAGAGACAAAAGTCAAGAAATTAGGTTCTACTGTTTTCCATGCTAAGAACCGAGAGGCTCACGTTCTGGGATTGGGTGGCCATGGAATTGCCCATTTTCCTCACAATATAACCAAGCCTTCAATTTTGCCAACTGTGTTGCAATACTATTATAAAATACATGGCAGTGTTTTTTTTCCATTCATGGGATGTGGGCGTCGCTGGCCGGGCCAGCATTTATCGCCCATCCCTGAGGGCATTTAAGAGTCAACCACATTGCTGTGGATCTGGAATCACATGTAGGCCAGACCGGGTAAGGATGACAGACTTCCTCCCCTAAAGGGCATTAGTGAACCAGATGGGTTTTTAACGACAATCAATAATGGTTTCAGGGTCACCTTTAGACTTTCAATTTCATATATGTTTTAATTGAATTTGAATTTCACCACCTGTCGATTTGAACCTGAGTCCCCAGAGCTTGACTCTGGGTCTCTGGATTACTAATCCAGTGGCAATACTACTACGCCATCGCCTCTTATCTGTAACAATATTGGTGGAATTCTCTGAAGCCCCTGGTGTTTGATAACGGGCACAGTGGGAGAACCTGGTGGGAGGGCCAGATATTGGTTTCACGATGGTGTGAATTTACAGTGGGATTTTCCACTGGTGCCTGCCATGACGGGTCAGAAAACCCATCAGAGGCCGACATGAAACTCATTTCCATCCCATTAATGGGATGCAGATGAAGGCCTGTCCCCCTACACCAGATTCCCTTAAATCCCTTAATTACATTTTATAAAACAAGCTTTATACAAGTGTTATATACATGTGAAAAGGCCAAGAGACATAAGGGAAAAGTCATCACAAAGTCAGTCTGTCTGGGGACCTTCAAGTCCTTGTGGACCACCCCAGCCCCCCAACCGGCTCCTCCTCCACTGAGGTAGTCTTGTTGTCTGCAGAAAACGTTGAACCAGAAGTTCTCACCGCTCCTCTGGAACTGCTCCCTCCTGGGCCAGTGGTGGAGTCAACTCTGAATTCTTCAGCTCCCTCTACTCTGGGACAGCTACAGGGGCAGTTGTTGAGACTGGTCTGCTCAGGATGGGGGTTGTTTTTCTCATGTGTTCGATATGCTTCCGCACCGTCCTGCCATCTACGTTTACCATATACGAGACGGGTCCAGATTTGGACAGCCAAATCTGCCTGGCAGCCAGAGTGGACCCAAGACACACACCTATGGCATCCACTCTGAACCCTAACTATGTAATGTCTGAAGTCTGGACGGTATATTTCTTACATTTAAGGTGGACTCCTGCAGCTTAGAATCATTTTGGTATCTCTTCCAAGCTTGGCATGTGTTCTTCATATGTTGCTCCAGTTACTCGAACATGAATTAGGGAGACCATCACTTTTGGAATATCCTGATGTAGGTTCTCCATGGTGCACTGGAATATAGCACAAGTTGAGGAAATGTCAAATGTTAGTCTAGTGTATTGGAATAAGCCCTTATGTGTGTTGATCGTGGTGAACCTTTGGGATTCTTCATCTAAATCTAGCTGCAGATATGCGTGGCTGGGGACTAGATTGGAGCATGTAAAGCCTTTCACCAGCTTAGATTAGAGATCCTCTATTCTGGGAATTGGTGCCTCGGCTGCTTGATTTATTGTCAACTTGTCGTCCCCACATATCCTCACTGATCTGTCTGGCTTTGTTATGGGGACTATGGTGCTGCCTACTTGGAAAATTTGTACAGGTTTAATAATTTCCAGTTCCTTCAACCATTGAGTTCAGCTTTCACCTTTTGATGCGAGACATAAATGATTGGTCTTGCCCTGAAAAACATTGGTGTTGAGTCTGGATCAGCATAGATTTTAGCCTTCACTCCCTTTATCCGGCCTATCTCGTTGTGGAATTTGTTCTCGTATCTACACAGGACGTCCTGCAAAGCACTGCTTGAAATCTTTAAGATCTCCAGCCAGTTTAATTTAATTTGCTGCCGCCAGTCCCATCCCATCAAGGCTTGGTCTACATGATCAAAGGCAACTGGCCCCTTGTTCCTTATCAGACACTGGTGTGCCGGTGATCCACAGAACTTTCAGGGTTTCCCTGTACAGGTCAGTAATTGGCCGTCGTGCTACACGAATGTAGTCAAATGTCTGCTCCCCCACAACCGTGACTGCCACCCTGGTACTGACCTCCATCTTCAAAGATCTTCCATTCCCTGTCTAGACTGTCTCGATTGGAAGCGTTTTGTTGACATTGACATTTGTACATGTTGTGCTCCACATCAGAATTCTTCACTTGGTTCAGTGGTGTCACGGCTTGCCGCTTCTGTTTTTTTAAATTGGCACACTCTGCCTAGCACAGCAGCCTGCCTGGATGTGGCGTCTTTGGCAATCTCACGACAATGGCAGGCTTCATGGGGGTGGTAACCCCCGCATCAGTAGCAATCCAATTCTGTCTTGTGCTGAAGACCCATTTTCTTCCTGATTCTCTGAATTTGGTCCTATCCCGAGGACTGTGACTGGTCCTCTTCTGTATCCGACGGTTTTGCCACGTGCCTTGTGGCCATACTGCCACACAGCTGGTTTACTTCCCCTACTGGCATGCTTTGGGACTTGGATGGCCTTTATCGGTGCACTCCATCACCTGAGCTAGCTCGATCTCTTTGTTTAATGCGAGTTTTGGTTTAGCCAGAAGTTTTTTCTGGCTTCTTAGGTTGTTGATTCCGCACACTAAATGACTGTGCAGTATATTGCCGAGCACTGTACCGAAGCTGCAATGCTCAACCATTTAGCGAACCTGGCTATGAAGGCGGAGATAGACTCTCCTGGGTCCCTTAGAGCAGAGTTGAATTTCTACCACTGTGTGACAATCAATGGCCTGGAGCGATGATGACTAGGACATAACTCACTGGCTCCAGGACCCACACTGCCTGGGCCCCTGCTTCCAGGGCCCCACACTCTCTCTCCAATGGTTGGATTTTGCATGCTCCATGCGATTGGCCCCAAGCCGGCCACGTGGACCACAAGGACTTGCCCCTTAAAGGGGCCATGCAACCACAATAACTTATTTCTTTCAGGCCCATTATCAAGCTCCTTGACCAATGGCACTAACTGGTCAAAGATTTTGGTGTCCGGAGCCTCTGTGAATGTAGATTTTTAATCACGTTGCAGGTTTGACGCCACAAACCGTCAATTGTATCACCTTCTGTTTGTCCTCTCCTGCTATTCAATTCGCTGTGAAAAAGTAGCAGAGCTGTTCAATGGACTGGCTCCAGATTTTAGCCCCCTGGTCAAAATGGTCTAACTTCCTGATTATCGGCATATTCATTCACTGTTTTGGTGCGACCGTCAATGCTTCCTAATTTTGTTTTTTGTTTGTCCTTCGAAGCTTCTTCCTTGCCCCCTCGAATCGGAAACTTCTGAACACCAGCGATTGATCCAGTGTACACTCGTCGCCAAGGTGCTTGAGGCAACCAGTAACAACAAAGGGAGTTTGTCAACAATACGCAAAAATAAGTATGTTCAGGCACAGGGTAACAAGACTAGGTCATAACTCTCTGGTTCCAGGGTCCACACTGCCTGTGCCCCTGCTCCCAGGGCCCCGCACTCTCTCTCCATTGGTCAGGTCTAACGTGTTCCTGCACAATTGACCTCGGGATGATTATGTAGATCATAGAACTTACAGTGGAAAAGGAGGCCATTCAGCCCATCGAGTCTGCACAGGCCCTTGGAAAGATCACCCTATCTAAGCTCACACCTCCACCCTATTCCCATAACCCAGTAACCCCATTTAACCTTTTTGGACACTTAGGGCAATTCAGCATGGCCACTCCATCTAGCCTGCTCATCTTTGGACTATGGAAGGAAATCAGAGCACCTAGAGGAAACTCATGCAGACAGGAGGAGAACGTGCAGACTCCGCACAGACTGTGACCCAACCCACGATGCTGGCCGCTGTGGTGATGGCCGCAGGCTTGCAAGATACCCTGTGGCCGCGTGAACGGAGTTGGCTCAGAGAGGAGGTGGGAGCTGCAGCAGAGAAACAGGCTGCAGAGGGGCAAGTGGCAGCCGCACAGTCTGGATGGCCGGCCGCCCAACAGGTAGAGGAGGAGGTGCCATGGAGGCGCCGCATGAGGCCCTGCATGAGGCCCCGCATGTACCGGAACCGCATGTCATTCAAGGACCTGCCGGACCGGGCATGCCGTCGGAAAGTGCGGATGAGCAGAGGGACTGTGGGACACATCTGCCAGATGATGGCACACCTGGCACCGCGGAGTATGGGGGAGGACACTCGGGCCCGGTGGCTGTCAAGGCGACAGTCGCTCTGACCTTTTATGCAAGGGGTCGTTCCAGTCGCCGAGTGGAGACCCGCCTGGGATCTTGCAAGCCTCAGCGCACAGGTGCTTGCGTGCCATCACGGATGCCCTATATGCACATGTGGACCAGTACAAACAGTTCCATGAGGACCGCGCCCACAAGAATGGCCAGGCAGCGGGATTCGTGGCCATTGGTGGGATGCCCTGGATTCAGAGGGTGATCGATGGGATGCATGCCGCCCTAAGGGCACCGGCAGATAACAAGCCGCTGTACACTAAGAGAAAGGGGTTCCACTCCATGAACGTCCAGCTGGTCTGCAATCAACAGATGCGCATCATGCATGTCTGCGCCCAATACCCAGGCAGTGTGCACAACTCATTCATCTTGGCACACTTGGTTAGGGGCACCCTTCCGGCTGCGGGGGTTGGCTGCTGGGTGACAGGGGTTACCCGCTGCAGTCGTGGCTGATGATGCCTATCCGGAGGTCACTGACCGACACGGAGACCCGATACAGTGACACCCATACAGTGACCAGGGGTGTGGTTGAGCGGTGCTTCGGCATCCTAAAGATGCGCTCAGGTGCCTGGACCGTTCTGGAGGGGCCCTCAGTACAAGGCTGGGAGGGTCGGCCGCATCGTGGTGGCCTGCTGCGTCCTCCACAATATAGCCCAGCAGAGGGGCGATGTGCTGGAGGTGGAGGATGACGAGCAAGGGCAGGCCTCGTCCGATGAGGAGGATGCAGGGAGGGGGACGATGAGCAAGCCATGCGGCCCAGGCAGGCACAGGAGGCTGCACAACGCCTTTGGCAAGGCCAGCGTGGTCGGGACACCCTCATTATGACATGGTTCACCGACTAGGAGGGGGGAGTGGGGTTGCTGGCCAGGGGCATGGACGCCATATCCCAGACCCACATCCTCACACCTCCCACACCGCCAAACTGCTCGCATGCACGCCCCCTCCAAGACCCATACCTGCAGCGCAACAAGCTGGGGACCCTGGGTTGGTAGTGACAGCGGGTCTGGTCCATGGGGTGGAGGATGATGGCAACCCGCTCTGCGATGAGCTCTGGTGCTCCACATTGTATGACAATGTCTGACCCATGCCAACAGGACCACCTTCCTCCTGGGTGATTGTTGCATGCGAGCTGTCCATTCCATCACACGGTCCCGTTGAGTCCCTGAAGTGGGGGTGCTGAGGGGGGGAGGAGGGGGGGATGGGGGGGAGGATGGTCCACTGATAGTGCCTGCACTGGTCCCGCATCCCCACTACCCCTGGCCAGCACCTACCGGCCCACCCCCACACCCCTCAGACAGAGCACCAAGGCAGGTTTCAACGGTGTTAACAGGTATTTATTGTGAAGAAATATATACAGTCTGTGCCCTGGCCCGTATAACTCAACTGTGCCCTCACCCATGCTATCTTAATTGGTGTCTAACTTTCTGGCTTTGCGGGCCCGAGCACTACGCCTAGGTGGTTCCCCAGGCGGTACAGCAGGAGTGGAGGCGGCCTGTTGGGGCTCCTGCCCTGCAACAAGGGTCCCCGTCGGTACACATCTCCTGGGGCGACGCGACCTGGATGGGCCCGGCCACTGCCCGGGCATCCTGGGTGGTGTGGTGCCGCCCTGTTCTGCCCGCTGCCCACCAGATGCATCACAGACAGGAGGGGGGGGGAGTCTGATGTGCTGCGCTGCTCTGGCACCTCCCCTACAGGGATCACCAGCAAGCACCTCAGCACCTGCTCCTTCCTCGGGGTGCCCAATGGCCCCCGGGCCAGTCCATGGGACGGGGGTGTGAGTGGAGCCATCCCCTGAGGTCCCCCATGCCACCTGGCGCTACCAGACCTGGAGGCCTGCTCTGGTCTCGACCAAGGTCAGCACGTTCGCGGCTATGGAGCATAGGGAGTGGACCACCTCCATCTGGTACTGCGCCACATCACACTGCGTCTGTACCAGCACCCTGAGGGTCTGTGCCACATCAGCCAGTGACTGGGCCATTCCCCTCTGGGACTGAGCCACGTCCCTCTGGGACTGGGACACCCCGCCCAGTGTCTGTGCCACGCCGGCCAGTGCCTGGGCAATGCCGCCGGCGCTCTCAGCCATGGCTTGCTGTGACTGGGCCATGCTGAGGAGCGCCGCTGCAATTCCCAGCTGGTTCTGGCACATGGCTGCCTGTGAGATGGCGGCTCTGTCCTGGGCCTCAGCCCCCGCCTGCACAAAATGCCCCAGGCCATGAACACTCTGACCAATAGCCGACATTGTCGGCCCCATTTGCCTCCACCGCGGATGCCATCCATGCGGTGCCGGTCTGGGTGGCATGCATAACCAGCACCACCCCCTGGATGCTGTGGAGGAGAGAAGGATGACCCTTTATCCCAACACGGGAGGATGGCACCATGCCTGGGCGCAGGTGGCAGACACGGTCAGCGCCATGGGCAACATCGTCCGGACTGGCATCCAGTGCAAGAAGATGCCTGCTGTCATCCCCTCCTGTAGTCCCTGAGACTCTGGCTGCACCTGCACTGTGAGTGGGACTGAATGTTCCAGGAGCCTGGGGCCCATCTGGGCAGCAGCTGGTTCCTGGGGCCAGCCTGCCCTCCGACTGTCCGGCCCCCGGCTGCTCCTACCTCCACCTGCTGTACCGGATGCGATGTGTGGTGACCACCAGATAGTGTCCCAGGAGCCTCTTCACTGAAGTGCCCAACCGAGATGATAGTCTCTGAGATGGTGGAGGATGTTGGAGACAGCTGTGACGGAAAGAGCTCCGGGGTGTCCTGCATCTCAGGCAGAGGGCTGGTGTTCGGGCTGCTCTCCCCTTCAGTGCTCGTCCGCCTGGCGGGCACTGGCTGGGGGCGGGGGGGTTTTGGATGGACCAGCCCCATCTCCGGCAGGTACATAAGACACAAGACGACAAGAATGGTTAGACAGCGGACCGGGGGTGGGGGAGGGGCTGTGGTGGGGGTGGAGTGGGGGGGGGGATTTGGGGGGGGGATGAGGAGGGGTGAGGGAGGTGGGAGGGGGTTGTTGAGGGGGATTGGGGGGGTGAGGTGGGGGTGAGGGGGGAGTGGGGGGGGGGGGGTGTCCACACATGTATCATGGGGATCCGCAAGTAGGCGTGGTCTCACTTGCTGGCCCGCCGCCGACCTTCACCTCGGTGACCTCCCTTACCTCCGGGCCGCCGGCCACATCCAGTGCCCTCTGCTCGGGCACGGTGAGGGGCCACAGTCTGGTAAGCCCCCTCTGGTCTTCTCCCGCTCCCGGCAGTTGCGTGCGGCCTTCTCCTGGAGGAGGGAGTGGCAGTGGCACAGGGCTGCCTACACACCCTGGCTGGCTTGAGGAGGTCGAGCAGTTTCTTCCTGCACTGGATGCCAGTCCGGACGATGTTGCCCATGACGCTGACCGTGTCTGCCACCTGCGCCCAGACATGGTGCCATCCTCCCGTGTTGGGATAAAGGGTCATTCATCTCTCCTCCACGGCATCCAGGAGGGTGTCCAGCTCAGCGTCCCTGAACCATGGCGCTGCTCTCCTTCCAGCCATGTTGTTGACTGGGATGGTGTTTGTGGGCGGATGGTCATTTCAGTGTCGCTTTGGCGTGTGAGCCTCATGTGTGCCAATCACGGACCCGGCAAATCCAGCACCGTTTTGCCTGGAACCGGTTGTGTTCCGCGTGTCGATGGTGCTAGCCCATTTAGAGTTGCTGAATTGGTGCAGCTGTTGTGCCATTTTTCCTGTTGTAAAACACCACTGTTCCCACGCCGGCACTTAGTCTCAGAATCAGATAATCTAGTCCATCGTCTCTAAGACCGGGCCCCTTTTAAATCAAGCGGCTGTGAAGGGAAGGATCGTTCATAAACAGTGGATTGCTTGAGGAGTAGAGAGATGCTCCAGCAGTCAATGTTGCCAACAAGAAATGTTTTGGAACCCATAAGCACCAAAGTACTTGATCAACATGTTATCGGCATAATTGATGGCCCCATGGAAGCAAATGGTGATGAATCACCTGTGCCAGAAGAGGTACCCATAAATTCAACGCCTGCTAACGCTGATCCTATGGAAGCATCTCAGACAACAGAATTATACCACTCTGCAATGAACAGAAAACCCCTCAAAGACTCGATTTATAATTGTCCAACTCATGTACATAATATTTAGTTCATATTTAGGACAGAGTGAATTAGTTATTGAAGATTGTATAAACGAGTTAAGGGGAAGGGATGTGCTGCTTAACCCTTCAAAGGCAACACAGCAGAGTATGGGTCACCTGACCTGAGTGGCCAATCGGGGGTCAGAGTGTGGAATCACCCCATGATGAGAGTGGCTCTGAGCAGAGACATTTCAGAAGCTAACTACAGCCATGCGGCTGCCGTACAATTCTTGTTCATAAATACCTTTTGTGTTCACTAATCAAGTCTGTGAAAGTGAATATTTACAGCTTGCCTGAAATGGCAAAATGAGGAGGCAAATGTAAATGGGGCAACCACAAATTTAGCTGCAGTAGCGATATAGATATCGTGGCTACAAGAGTGGTTCAGAGGCTGGGAATTCTGCAGTGGGTTAACCTCCTGACTCCCACGATCCGGCACCAATGCTTCATCAACAGCACCTTGCAACCCACAACCTCTACCACCGAGAAGAAGGGCGGCAAACACAGGGAAACACCACCACCTGTAAGTTCCCTCCATCCTAACTCGGAACTGTATCATTGTTCCTTCATTGGATGAAACATCTAAAACTACATTCCTAACAGCACCGTGGGTGCATCCATACCAAATTGTCTGCAGCAGTCAAGAAGGTGATTCGCCAGCATCTCCTCAAGGGATGGACAATAAATGTTGACCTTGCCAGTGAGAATCCCATCCTGTGAGCCAACCTTAAAAAGTGCTGGGGAGAATGGAAATATAAAGCTGAGGTGTACATCTTTACTGGAACTAAAATCAAATCCTGTAGCAACATTGTTCCTGCATTAAACTGAGCCGCACATCAGGGGCTCGATTCTCCGACCCCCCACCGGGTCGGAGAATCGGCGGGGGCCGGCGTGAATCCCGCCCCCGCCGTGTCGCGAATTCTCCGACACCGGTGATTCGGCGGGGGCAGGAATGGCGCCGCGCCAGTCGGCGGGAAACCCCCGGCGATTCTCCGGTCCGCGATGGGCCAAAGTCCCGCTGCTGTCAACCCACGCCAGCCGGCGTGGATTGAACCACCTTTGGGACGGCGGGACACAGCGGCGTGGGCGGGCTCTGGGGTCCTGGGGGGGGCGCGGGGTGATCTGACCCCAGGGGGTGCCCCCATGGTGGCCTGGCCCGCGATCGGGGCCCACTGATCCGCGGGTGTGCCTGTGCTGTGGGGGCACTCTTTTCCTTCCGCCTTCGCCATGGTCTCCACTATGGCGGAGGTGGAAGAGACCCTCTCCACTGCGCATGCGCGGGGATGCCGTGAGCGGCCGCTGATGTTCCCGCGCATGCGCCGCCCGACAAAGTCATTTCCGCGCCGGCTGGCGGGGCACCAAAGGCCTTTCCCGCCAGCTGGCGGGGCGGAAATCAGTCCGGCGCGGGCCTAGCCCCTCAAGGTGAGGGCTCGGCCCCTCAAGATGTGGAAAATTCCGCACCTTTGGGGCGGCGCGATGCCGGACTGATTCGTGCCGTTTTTGGCGCCGGTCGGCGGACATCGCGCCAATTGCAGAGAATCCCGCCCCAGATCTCTGTGAAATAATAATCAGAGACCCGAGAAGAAAATCCAGTTGTTATCTGTTTATTGAATGTGGAGAAAAGCTACTTCAACACTTGTTTGTTCAAAGTCAGAACTTTTACAATCATTTCCAAGAAAGATCGACTGAAGTTACACATTTTAACAGACTAGAATTTACTGCTCTCTCAGCATGATTCAGCCAGAAGTTTTATTGTGTGTTTGCTGTTTTTAGCATCTCTTGATAAATTTGATTTCCACTTTGTTGTTCTTTTTCTATTTGTCTATTTTATTTTCTGTCTATTTTCTACTTGTCCAGGAACATACCAGCATACTGTTTCTATTGATGGCATTGTAAGGATGTGCATGTTTTTTCTTCTCATTACTTGGCCTATACGTGATCAATGGTGATGGGAAGTTACAAAGAGATACTGCTTGAGGAGACTGCAGCCTCTAACCGAAACCTGGTGAATTAAATTAACCTTTTCTGTAACTTGTTTAGGGCATTTGCATTATGTACTATTATCAAGGTTTAATACATTCTGCCCAAGTAGCTATGGGGTAAAACCATAATTGCAGAAATGAAAACGTATAATACACTTTCATGACATTCCAATCAAAATATAAAAGATGCCAGAAAGAAATGTTGTGAAAGAGGTAAATCTGCTGATTATATCACTAATATAGGTAATTTGATTTGATGCCTTACGCCATAGGCTTTTCTTGGCCAATATTCTCCCCCCTAAAATTGTCTTGCTATTTGGATTGTGTTTGACTTGTGAGAGTCACTCATTTGCTCATATGACCATTAATCACGCATGAGCCTTTTCAATGAGTGTTGAGCACAGCCAAGCTTTCATCTTGTGTCTTCAGCAGAAATAGTTGAAAAATGACTGGGTCAAGCAATCGTAGCTAATTTGCACCTGACTAATTCGGGGGCACTATAGCCAATTGGAATATCTCTACCTGCTGCAAATAGTGAGATCAAACATTCAGCACAGATCAGAATTTGCTTACAGGTTAAACTTACCTGAATCATCAGAGAGTCATTCTATTAAAAGGTTACACATCATTTTATTAAAAAATTCCAAAAGCACCAAGTCAAACTATCATTGCATTCAACATGGTAATGAATGGTTTCATGATGCTGTTAGAGAATGGATATTGAATGAACACTGGCAGAAAGAGGTAATAATAATAATAATCTTTATTAGTGTCACAAGTAGGCAGCACGGTGGCCTAGTGGTTAGCACAGCCGCCTCACGGCGCTGAGGTCCCAAGTTCGATCCCGGCTCTGGGTCACTGTCCGTGTGGAGTTTGCACATTCTTCCCGTGTTTGCGTGGGTTTCGCCCCAACAACCCAAAAATGTGCAGAGTAGGTGGATTGGCGACACTAAAATTGCCCCCTTAATTGGAAAAAAGAATTGGGTAATCTAAATTTATCAATAAAAATAAAAAAATTAGTGTCACAAATGATTCTTTGTGATTCTTGTTCTCAGGATGGATATTGTAGTGTTTAGAAAGACCACAGAAGCTAGGTTCATTAACAAAGCTAACATTTATTTACACTACTTAATTAAGCTCGACCTTTACTCCTATAGTAAACAATAATCTGATAATTTACAATCTTCACTCAACTAAGTCTAGTCTCTACACTCTATCTTTAATTGTACTGAACTCTCTATCACTGCTCTCTCCAGCTCTCCTCCAGCTCTCTCTAGCTCTCCTCAAGCTCTCTCCCAGAAGTCTGTGAGGCAATGATTTATATAATTCTGCATCTAGCTCCATCTAGTGGCTAATTATGATATGACATTAACCCTTTCTATTCTTAACATTTCCCATAATGTCACAACAAGTAGACTTACATTAACATTGCAATGAAGTTACTGTGAAAATCCCCTAGTCGCCACACTCCGGCGCCTGTTTGTTGATTCATTCCTTATTCTATTAGATTCTTACCACATTCATTACACCTTGTACTGAGCATCATGCCATGAGTATCTCTGAACAATGTGAAAAATTATGGTCAATGGTTTTTACTTTTATTTCTCCGCTGCAATAAAATTGACCATGTTTGAACTAATTTTGTTTAATACTAGTTAGAAAACAATACCACAAACTTCTTTTCATAGTTAACAATTTAATTGAAAATGTACTTTTTTTCTGCAGATAATTACACATTTCAGATGCAGACTTGGTGCTGAATGACTGGAACTTACTCGGAGAAGCCCTAACATAATGGAAGTTGTTCATTAGGCTTTATCACCTCAGGCTGGCATGATATTCCAGCACTGGCCCACAGGCAGCTCAGCCATATGAAGGCTTCACTGTCAGACTGCCTAACTTACCAGCTGTCGCTTTCAGGCATGCCCTAGGATGGGAGATTTGGACTGAGCTAAAGAATGGAACATGGGCATGGTGATGACCCCTGTGGATTCAGAGAGCTCTCCTGCATTTCCTGAATCCACAGGACTTTTTTTAAAAACAGAAACATCTTTCTTAAACTTCGCTGAAGTTTGCCGCAGCGGGAGCCACTGAAGAAGGCTGAGTGGGGAAGAACTGAGGCCTGCCCTACTCAATCTGTCATTATGCTCATAATTTACACATCTAAGAGGCTGCTGCCTTCTTTGTGCATTCATTCAGAACTCTGAAAAATAGCCTCAGGAATATAACAGCGCAGGGACATCTGCACAAATTGCAGGTTGTGCCACTACCTAGATTGGTACAAATTAAACTTTTTTTACCGGAGTAACACATACAAGTTTCTAGACTTTGAAGCTCACTGTAATCATGAGGCCCGGTACCTCATCTTCAATTATAAGCATTGAGTTAAATCATTTATGTTCACAACACTTCTTATTTCTTTTTGACAGTAGATGCTTCTAAAGCTTCTACTTAGCTCATTTATAGTTTATCTGTGACCACCTTTTATTTTTTTTCTTACTCATTACCATCCACTTTTGCCATGGGAGGGGGGGAGGTTTCTAAAGCTAAAACAGAAAATACCAGGCAATCTCAGCAGGTCTGACAGCATCTGTGGAGAGGAAGAAGGGAGCTAACGTTTCAAGTCTGGTTGACTCTTTGTCAAAGAGGTCTCCGAGGGTCGGGTCAATTGGCCAATCGGGCCTTAGCGCATGGATCCCGGGGCTGAGCGCGGGCTTTCCCAAGCAGAATAGATCGTGGAGCTGTAGAAATCGGTAGCACATCCTAGCACTCTGCATATAGTCATAGTTTTTCCAATAACTGGTTCAATCCTGATGGTTGCCAATCAGTCAGGCATGCCAGCCATGCACCATTTACCTTTTCATCTCTCCTTCCTTCCAGTACGGATCTTTATTTTTGTTCTTTCCCCCCTCCACCCTTTCCTTGCCTCTCTACCTGCTCAAGACCTGTTACATCTCTAACTTTTTCCATTTCTGATGACAGGGCACTGGAATACAAACTCGGATTCCTCTCTCCACAGATGCTGCCAGACCTTGCCACCACTTTTTGTTTTAATTTTTAATTTTTACGTGTGTTCCTTTACACTAAGCACACATCCAATGGAATGTCACTGGCAGGTACTGTGTTATCTTTAAAGGTAAAGCAGTAAATGTTGACATCTAGCACATGTCTATTTTAAGTTATGTAAATGTTGGGCGGGATCTAACGGGAGAAGCACTATGTATAGTAGCGAGCGCGATTTGCCGGGTGCTTCCCGAGGCTGCATTATTTCAGTAACTATTACATATGATATGCATAACAATGTATTTTACATCACGCACACTTATATTATCCATTCACAGATGCAACCATTCCAGTTTCTTTCTGTTTCCCATTGATCGTCTCAACTTTGGTAAATCTGGTGAATCTGTGTGATAGTTCCGACTGTTTAGCACAGGGCTAAATCGCTGGCTTTGTAAGCAGACCAAGGCAGGCCAGCAGCACGGTTCAATTCCTGTAACAGCCTCCCTGAACAGGCGCCGGAATGTGGGGACCAGGGGCTTTTCACAGTAACTTCATTTGAAGCCTACTTGTGACAATAAGCGATTTTCATTTCATTTCATTTCAACATCTGTAGGTACATCTACTATGATTGTGTCATTGTTCCGAACATCATTCTGTTTACTGCCCTTAGTGTTGGGTGGGGATACTGTGTTATGGGGATGGGATGGAGGTGTGGACCTTGGTAGGGTGCTCTTTTCAAGAGCTGGTGCAGACACGATGGGCCGAATGGCCTCCTTCTGCACTGTAATTTCTATGATTCGATATTGAGGAAACCCACGCACACACGGGGAGAACGTGCAGACTCCGCACAGACAGTTACCCAGCCGGGAATCGAACCTGGGACACTGGAGCTGTGAAGCAATTGCGCTAACCACTATGCAACCGTGCTGCATGGGTGAGGTCCCGGAGGACTGGGGAATTGCTTATGTTGTCCCTTTGTTTAAGAAGGGTAGCAGGGATAATCCAGGGAATTACAGACCTGTGAGCTTGACATCAGTGGTAGGCAAACTGTTGGAGAAGATACTGAGGGATAGGATCTATTCACATTTGGAAGAAAATAGATTTATCAGTGATAGGCAGCATGGTTTTGTGCAGGGAAGGTCATGTCTTACAAACCTAATAGAATTTTTTGAGGAAGTGACAAAGTTAATTGATGAGGGAAGAGCTGTAGATATACATGGACTTCAGTAAGGCGTTTGATAAAGTTCCCCATGGCAGGCTGATGGAAAAAGTGAAGTCGCATGAGGTTCAGGGTGTACTAGCTAGATGGATAAAGAACTAGCTGGGCAACAGGAGTAGTGGTGGAATGGAGTGTCTCAAAATGGAGAAAGGTGACTAGACGTGTTCCACAAGGATCCGTGCTCGGACCACTGTTGTTTGTGATATACATAAATGATCTGGACGAATGTATAGGTGGTCTGATTAGCAAGTTTACAGATGATACTAAGATTGGAGGAGTTACAGATAGCGAGTGGGACTGTCAGAGAATACAGCAAAATATAGATAGATTGGAGAGTTGGGCAGAGAAATGGCAGATGGAGTTCAATCCAGGCAAATGCGAGGTGATGCTTTTTGGAAGATCCAATTCAAGAGCGGACTATACGGTCAATGGAAGAGTCCTGGGGAAAATTGATGTACAGAGAGATCTGGGAGTTCAGGTCCATTGTACCCTGAAGGTGGCAACGCAGGTCGATAGAGTGGTCAAGAAGGCATACAGCATGCTTGCCTTCATCGGACTGGGTATTGAGTACAAGAGTCGGCAGATCATGTTACAGTTGTATAGGACTTTGGTTAGGCCACATTTGGAATACTGCGTGCAGTTCTGGTCGCCACATTACCAGAAGGATGTGGATGCTTTAGAGAGGATGCAGAGGAGGTTCACCAGGATGTTGCCTGGTATGGAGGGTGCTAGCTATGAAGAAAGGTTGAGTGGATTAGGATTGCTTTCGTTGGAAAGACGGAGGTTGAGGGGGGGCCCGATTGAGGTCTACAAAATTATGAGAGGTTATGGACAGGGTGGATAGCAACAAGCTTTTTCCAAGAGTGGGGGTGTCGATTACAAGGGGTCATGATTTCCAGGTGAGAGGGAGAAAGTTTAATGGAGATGTGCGTGGAAAGTTTTTTACGCAGAGGGTGGTGGGTGCCTGGAACGTTTTGCCAGTGAAGGTAGTAGAGGCGGGCACGATAGCATCATTTAAGATGCATCTAGACAGATATATGAATGGGCGGGGAACAGAGGGAAGTAGATCTTTGGAAAATAGGCGATAGGTTTAGATAAAGGATCTGGATCGGCGCAGGTTGGGAGGGCCGAAGGGCCTGTTCCCGTGCTGTAATTTTCTTTGTTGTTTTTTACTGTCCATAGCGTTCTTCAGTAATTGCTTGACTATCTGGGCCCCTTTTTCCTTTGCCATTTGATTGTGGGTCTAATGGACTTGACGTTACATGCTTAAAATCATATTGTCGTGCAAATTCCTTCCAGTCTTTACTGTTGAAGCATGGTCTATTATCAGTCATTTCTACCTCAGGTATTCCATGTCGTGCAAACGTTGAATTTGTGTGCATGATTGCACAATTTGCTGATGAACTAGATAATTGTGCTGTGTCTGGATAATTTGAGTAAAAATCTACCACCAGCAAATATTCATTACCACCAAGGTAGAACAAACCTATCCCAACCTTTTGCCAAGGAGCTGACACAATTTCACCTATTTTCATTGGTTCCTTTGCTTGTCGATATTGATATTGTTGACAAGTGGTACACTTTTCCACCATGTTCTGTATGTTTTTGGTTATTCCCAGCCAATATGCAATATCTCGTATTCTTCTCTTACATTTTTCGATTCCAAGGTGGTCCTCATGAATCTTTTGCAGTATTTCCTTGCGCAGAGACTTTGAAATTATTATTCTCTCCTGCCTCAGTAACAAACCATTTGCTGCACTTAGCTCTGATCGTTTGTGATGATACTTATAACATGAATCTTTCAGCCATCCATTGTTGAGATTGTGTACCACCATTTGTAATACTTCACCTTTCTCTGTTTCTTCAACAATCAATTTTGACTTTGCATCCGACACTTGTAATGTTTCCGTAATCATATCTACATAAACCTGCACATGCTCTCCAATGGAATTGTCATTTTATGCTTTCGAAGCTCTAGACAATGCATCCACTACTGCAATGTACTTGCCCAATGTATAGATTAATTCAAAGTCATATCTCTGAAGTTTCATCATTAGACACCTCACTGAGATTCTTCTTGACTGTTACAACCAACGGTCTATAATCTGTCCAGACAATGATTATAGGTAGACCATATACGTAGCTATGGAATTTATCCAAACCATTCACTAGCCCTAAACATTCTTTTTATATTTGTGCATAACGACATTCAGATTCTGTCGTAGATCTTGAAGCATATGCTACTGGTTTCCAATCACTACCATTTTCCTGTTGGAGGATAGTGTTCACTTTTTATATTCGCATTTAAACCTTTAGGATCCATGCATATTCGAAAATCATTGTTTCTATTTTTTTACACATATCATCGAATTGACCAAATCTGTCTCTTCAATTTTATTTATAATGCCAAAATGTGTCATCTTATCTAATTCAGGCTTTAGACGGTCACGTAATAGTGCTGGAACTCTTCTTGGAGCATCTATCACTGGGTGAGCATCATTTTTGTAATTGAATCTTGTAAGTGAAAACACCAAAACCCTGGAACATTTCTGGAAAAGTCTGCACAATGGACTCCACTGATCCACTGTGTATACTCAGTGCACAGTCAGTGCTTTTCACTCTTTACACTCTTTTTACCAGTTCCAGTGCTTCACACGCTTCATCACCTAATAACGACTCACGATCTTCAGCTACTATCAAGAATTTAATTTATGAACTTTATCTTTTATTTGGACATCCAATTCACACATTCCCAATGTGTCAATTTTCTGACCATTATAGTCCTTCAATAAGTCTGGTTTGTTCAAAATTCTCGGTTTTAATTGTGTAGTCTTGATATCACTGATGCTTATGAGGTTTTCTCTTGCACCTGTATCTAACTTCACAGTGATAAGCAATTTACCAACAAGAAACTGCCCATTTGTCCTTTGTCATTGTTCCATTATCATTTTTATCACTTTTTGTTCTTGTAGGTGACATTTCATTCTTTTTGGCCGTGTTTGCCCTTCCTCCGAGGCTACATCAATAAAAAATGTGCCTTCCAAATTAATGTCATCAATTGTAATAATTGACTTCCCTAGCATTAACCTTTTTGCTTGTGAGACATTGTTTTGCAAAATGATTTTTTTCCTTTGCACTTTGCGCAAATTGTTCCATATGCTGGACATTGTCTCGGTAGGTGCCTGTTTCCACATCTTTCGCATGTAATGGCTGCCTCTACCGAGCATTTAAAATGGCCGCTGCTTCTGAGACCACTTTTTACTTTTGAGTGCATCACAACATCTACGGCGTCGGCATCACTCCCAATTTTCACGTCAAAACTTTGTGCATTCAATGTGCTGATATGATGCACAGCTAGTTCACGACTGTGGAAAATTTTAATCATGCCTGCTAACTACAACTCAATCTCCCGCAAGATACGTTCAAGCACCTTATCATTATTTTACTCCAAAGACAATTTGATCCCGAATCATTGAGGATTTTAAAGTCGCGAAGTTGCATGTTTATGCTTCTAACTTGAGGTTGGTAAGAAAGCAGGAATACAGTTTATCTTGGGTAATGATATAACTGGATTGCAGGTGGGAGTGATGCCTACTATGGTTGATAAGCCAGTGCAAAATCAGTCAACTGAAGTGTTGAAGGACGAATATCCTGGGATTTTTCCGGATTGTGTAGTAACAAGGTCGCAAAGTCACAAATTAAGACAAGAGGAGAAATCAAAGGGTGAAGATGAAGTTGAAGTGCAATTATCAGAAAGGATTTTTGATCAGATGGTTGAAAAAGAACAAGAACAGGTGGAGGATGAGGCGGATATTTTTTGTTCAGGAAAATTGGCGGAGATACAACAGAAAAATGTAGAAATATAACGGATATATCAGAAAGCATATACGGAAGAGGAATCTGAGAGTATACCAGAGTGCTATTACTGTAAAAATGATGTCTTGATGAGAAAATGGAGACCTGTACATATGCAGGCGGATGAAAAGTGGACAGAAGTTCATCAAGTATTTTGCCGGTAGGGTATAGAAGTGAGGCGATGCGAGTTGCACATGAGGTACCAGTGGGAGGTCACTTGGGAATAAGGAAAACGCAAGCTAAAATCCAGAAACATTTTTATTGGCCTGGACTACATAAAGATGGAGTTAAATTTTGTCAATCATGTCACACATGTCAAGTGATAGGGAAACATCAAGCAGTAATAAAACCAGCGCCCTTAATACCCATTCCAGCATTTGAGGAACCTTTTACAAGGGTCCTAATCGATTGTGTAGGGCCGCTTCCTAAAACAAAAAGTGGGAATCAATATCTTTTGACTGTAATGGATGTGTCTGCTAGGTTTCCAGAGGCCATTCCAGTATGTAATATTACAGCTAAAAGGATTGTGGAGGAGTTACTTAAATTCTTTACTAGATATGGACTACCCACAGAAATACAATCGGATCAAGGATCAAATTTTACTTCAAAGTTATTCAAAGAAGTTATGGATAGCTTCGGAATAAAACAATTTAAATAAACTGCGTACCATCCAGAATCACAGGGAGCATTAGAAAGCTGGCATCAGACATCAAAGACAATGTTGAGGGCGTATTGTCAAGATTATCCAGAGGATTTGGATAGAGGAATCCCATTCGTATTGTTTGCAATTAGGGATGCCACTAATGAGTCTACCAAATTTAGTCCTTTTGAACTAATTTTTGGTCATGAGGTAAGAGGACCATTTAAATTGATTGAGGAAAAATTGGTGGGTGAGAAATCGGAAATTACACTATTGGATTACGTGTCAAATTTTAGGGAACGATTAAATAGGGAAGGTGAATTGGCGAGACAACATTTGAAAGTTGCACAAAATGTGATGAAACGGGTAGCGGACAAGAAATCCAAAGTTCATAGTTTTGCCAGTGGATATAAAGTTTTAGTGTTGTTACCAGTGGTAGGGGAGCCTTTAAAAGCTATGTTTTGTGGACCGTATCAGATTGATAGGAAATTAAGTGAGGTGAATTATGTGCTAAAAACACCAGATAGAAGGAAGACTCACCGAATGTGTCATGTGAATATGCTTAAAGGGTACTTTGAAAGGGAAGGAGAGGAAAAGGAGGTTTTAATGGTTCTAACTCTAAGTGACGAACCAATTCCAGATGACTGTGAATTTGACATACCTCAAATTAAATTGGAAAATGAGGATGTTCTTAAACATTGGGATGAATTGTTAAGTTACCTTCGAGAGGAAAAACAAACTGACCTGAAAGAGTTATTGATATCACATGGGCAAGTTTGTCGAGATAAATTGGGAAGTAATAAAATGGCTATACATGATGTAGATGTGGGAAATGCTGTTCCTATCAAACAACATCCATATAAACTTAATCCTTTAAAATTGGCACAGGTTAACAGAGAGATTGAGAGTATGCTGAAGAATGGCATAATTGAAGTGGGTTGCAGCCAATGGAGCTCACCCACAGCGATGGTACCTAAACCAGACGGTACCCAACGGTTTTGTGTGGACTATCGAAAGGTGAATGCAGTTACAAGAATGGACTCTTATCCTGTGTCACCATTGAAGGATTGCATGGAGAAAGTGGGACAATCTGCTTTTATTTTCAATTTTCAGGCATGGAAAGAACATTTAAAACATCGTATGGAGTTCTTCGCTCGACTTCAGGTGGCGGGTTTGGTGATGAAACTAGCCGAAAGTGAATTTGGAGAAGCCCAAATCACTTTCCTTGCCGAGTTTCCAATGCCTTCAAGATGAAGGGAAATAATGCAATCTCTTCGCATGAATGAATTTGGTCGACCCTTTGTGCAAAGATTTTGTGGCGTGATTACTCCATTGATGGAATTGCTGAAGAAACGTAAAAAATTTCAATGGACAGCGGACTTTCAACAGGCATTTGACTGCCTGAAAGCTGTGATAACCAATGCTCCTGTATTGGAGAATTTCAAGGGATTCTGTGGTCAGATTGAACTAAAATATCTGATTCTGAAGAGAAATGCCGAGGAGTAGAGGAATAGATGGATCGTACAGATACTTTGTTCAAAGAGACTGTCAATCGAGAAGGATTTCGGTTGGAGGAAGAAGAAAAAAGAAAAATGGACTATGTTAACATAGAACATAGAACATAGAACAATACAGCGCAGTACAGGCCCTTCGGCCCACGATGTTGCACCGAAACAAAAGCCATCTAACCTACACTATGCCATTATCATCCATATGTTTATCCAATAAACTTTTAAATGCCCTCAATGTTGGCGAGTTCACTACTGTAGCAGGTAGGGCATTCCACGGCCTCACTACTCTTTGCGTAAAGAACCTACCTCTGACCTCTGTCCTATATCTATTACCCCTCAGTTTAAAGTTATGTCCCCTCGTGCCAGCCATATCCATCCGCGGGAGAAGGCTCTCACTGTCCACCCTATCCAACCCCCTGATCATTTTGTATGCCTCTATTAAGTCTCCTCTTAACCTTCTTCTCTCCAACGAAAACAACCTCAAGTCCATCAGCCTTTCCTCATAAGATTTTCCCTCCATACCAGGCAACATCCTGGTAAATCTCCTCTGCACCCGCTCCAAAGCCTCCACGTCCTTCCTATAATGCGGTGACCAGAACTGTACGCAATACTCCAAATGCGGCCGTACCAGAGTTCTGTACAGCTGCAACATGACCTCCCGACTCTGGAACTCAATCCCTCTACCAATAAAGGCCAACACTCCATAGGCCTTCTTCACAACCCTATTAACCTGGGTGGCAACTTTCAGGGATCTATGTACATGGACACCTAGATCCCTCTGCTCATCCACACTTTCAAGAACTTTACCATTAGCCAAATATTCCGCATTCCTGTTATTCCTTCCAAAGTGAATCACCTCACACTTCTCTACATTAAACTCCATTTGCCACCTCTCAGCCCAGCTCTGCAGCTTATCTGTATCCCTCTGTAACCTGCTACATCCTTCCACACTATCGACAACACCACCGACTTTAGTATCGTCTGCAAATTTACTCACCCACCCTTCTGCGCCTTCCTCCAGGCATTGAAAAAATGACAAACAGCAACGGCCCCAGAACAGATCCTTGTGGTACTCCACTTGTGACTGTACTCCATTCTGAACATTTCCCATCAACCACCACCCTCTGTCTTCTTTCAGCTAGCCAATTTCTGATCCACATCTCTAAATCACCCTCAATCCCCAGCCTCCGTATTTTTTGCAATAGCCTACCTTGGGGAACATTATCAAACGCTTTGCTGAAATCCATATACACCACATCAACTGCTCTACCCTCGTCTACCTGTTCAGTCACCTTCTCAAAGAACTCAATAAGGTTTGTGAGGCATGACCTACCCTTCACAAAGCCATGCTGACTATCCCTGATCATATTATTCCTATCTAGATGATTATAAATCTTGTCTCTTATAATCCCCTCCAAGACTTTACCCACTACAGACGTGAGGCTCACCGGTCTATAGTTGCCGGGGTTGTCTCTGCTCCCCTTTTTGAACAAAGGGACCACATTTGCTGTCCTCCAGTCCTCTGGCACTATTCCTGTAGCCAATGATGACATAAAAATCAAAGCCAAAGGTCCAGCAATCTCTTCCCTGGCCTCCCAGAGAATCCTAGGATAAATCCCATCAGGTCCCGGGGACTTATCTATTTTCAGCCTGTCCAGAACTGCCAACACCTCTTCCCTACGTACCTCAATGCCATCTATTCTATTAGCCTGGGGCTCAGCATTCTCCTCCACAACATTATCTTTTTCCTGAGTGAATACTGACGAAAAATATTCATTTAGTATCTCGCCTATCTCTTCAGACTCCACACACAATTTCCCATCCCTGTCCTTGACTGGTCCTACTCTTTCCCTAGTCATTCGCTTATTCCTGACATACCTATAAAAAGCTTTTGGGTTTTCCTTGATCCTTCCTGCCAAATACTTCTCATGTCCCCTCCTTGCTCGTCTTTGCTCTCTCTTTAGATCCTTCCTCGCTACCTTGTAACTATCCATCGCCCCAACCGAAACTTCACACTTCATCTTCACATAGGCCTCCTTCTTCCTCTTAACAAGAGATTCCACTTCCTTGGTAAACCACGGTTCCCTCGCTCAACGCCTTCCTCCCTGTCTGACCGGTACATACTTATCAAGAACACGCAGTAGCTGATCCTTGAACAAGCCCCACTTATCCAGTGTGCCCAACACTTGCAGCCTACTTCTCCACCTTATCCCCCCAAGTCATGTCTAATGGCATCATAATTGCCCTTCCCCCAGCTATAACTCTTGCCCTGCGGTGTATACTTATCCCTTTCCATCATTAACGTAAACGTCACCGAATTGTGGTCACTGTCCCCAAAGTGCTCTCCTACCTCCAAATCCAACACCTGGCCTGGTTCATTACCCAAAACCAAATCCAACGTGGCCTCGCCTCTTGTTGGCCTGTCAACATATTGTTTCAGGAAACCCTCCTGCACACACTGTACAAAAAACGACCCATCTATTGTACTCGAACTATATATTTTCCAGTCAATATTTGGAAAGTTAAAGTCTCCCATAATAACTACCCTATTACTTTCGCTCATATCCAGAATCATCTTCGCCATCCTTTCCTCTACATCCCTCGAACTATTAGGAGGCCTATAAAAAACTCCCAACAGGGTGACCTCTCCTTTCCTGTTTCTAACTTCAGCCCATACTACCTCGGAAGAAGAGTCCCCATCTAGCATCCTCTCCGCCACCGTAATACTGCTCTTGACTAGCAGCGCCACACCTCCCCCTCTTTTGCCTCCTTCTCTGAGCTTACTAAAACACCTAAACCCCGGAACCTGCAACATCTATTCCTGTCCCTGCTCTATCCATGTCTCCGAAATGGCCACAACATCGAAGTCCCAGGTACCAACCCATGCTGCCCGTTCCCCTACCTTGTTTCGTATACTCCTGGCATTGAAGTAGACACACTTCAAACCACCTACCTGAACACTGGCCCCCTCCTGCGACGTCAAATCTGTACTCCTGACCTCTATACTCTCATTCTCCCTTACCCTAAAACTACAATCCAGGTTCCCATGCCCCTGCTGCATTAGTTTAAACCCCCCCAAAGAGCACTAACAAATCTCCCCCCCCAGGATAGTTGTGCCCCTCAGGTTCAGATGTAGACCATCCTGTCTGTAGAGGTCCCACCTTCCCCAGAAAGAGCCCCAGTTATCCAGAAATCTGAATCCCTCCCGCCTGCACCATCCCTGTAGCCACGTGTTTAAATGCTCTCTCTCCCTATTCCTCATCTCACTATCACATGGCACGGGCAACAACCCAGAGATAACAACTCTGTTTGTTCTAGTTCTGAGCTTCCATCCTAGCTCCCTAAAAGCCTGCCTGACATCTTTGTCCCCTTTCCTACCTATGTCGTTAGTGCCAATGTGGACCACGACTTGGGGCTGCTCCCCCTCCCCCCTAAGGACCCGGAAAACACGATCCGAGACATCACGTACCCTTGCACCTGGGAGGCAACATACCAAACGTGAGTCTCTCATGCTCCCACAAAATCTCCTATCTGTGCCCCTGACTATAGAGTCCCCAATTACTAATGCTCTGCTCCTCTCCCCCCTTCCCTTCTGAGCAACAGGGACAGACTCCGTGCCAGAGGCCCGTACCCCATGGCTTACCCCTGGTAAGTCCCCCCCCCCACAAGTATCCAAAGCGGTATACTTGTTTCTCAGGGGAACGACCGCAGGGGATCCCTGCACTGACTGCTTTTTCCCAGTCCCTCTTACAGTTACCCACCTATCTCCAATCTTTGGTGTAACTAATTCCCTGAAGCTGCTATCTATGACCCCTTCTGCCTCCCGAATGATCCGAAGTTCTTCCAACTCCAGCTCCAGTTCCCTAACTCGGTCTTGGAGGTGCTGGAGATGGCAGCACTTCCTGCAGGTAAAATCAGCAGGGACACTAACTGCATCCCTCACCTCAAACATCCTGCAGGAAATTGTTATTATACTTGTTTGAGTGCTAAAAATGCTATACTAAAAATGTTATTATACTTGTTTGAGTGTGTTGTTTTCTTTAAATGAAAATGTATATTTACTGTGTACATTTCTTAGTGGATGGTGCAAAAGAGAAAAATGAAACCAACTTGAAGTTGATGGTTTATTTTTTTTCTTGGGGGTGGTGTCATGCGAGAGTGCCTTTAAGACATGGATGTTTAAGCAATGTACCTTTAAGAAAACAGAGATGTCATAGAGTGGGTGGAGCTCAGTTCAGTTCAGCCATTTTGCAGTTTGGTTATGCAATTGAAAATAGTGCCTGGCTGGTTTTGCTGAGAGCAGTTTAATAGTGCCTGGCTGTTTTGCTGTGAGCAGTTTAAAAGTAGAAAGCCAGTTTGAGACAGCAGCTTGAGAAGTTCTGGTTTTCTGTGAGTGCTTGAAGGGAGAAAGACAGGTTTGAGAAAGCAGCTTGGGGTGTGCCTGTGTGTGTCCAGAGAGTTTGCAGGAAGAAAGCAAGATGCTGGAGCTGAAGTCACCAAGCTAATATATCTCTGCCATTCTGCAGAAAATATATATATCCTTTAACCTGATGTGATCCTGTTCAAAGGTGTTAAGTCTCTTGGAAGTTTGAAGCAACTTTTTAAGGAGTTATGTCCTGTTGCAATATTTTCTGAGTTATTTTTAAAGTAAGGGGTGTTCAGAGGTCCAATGTTTATTTAAGATGTTAAGTTGAGTTCATGGAATAAACAGTGTTTTGTGTTTAAAAACCCACGTGTCTATAATTGTAATACCACACCGAGGGAAAAAGCCGTGTGCTGAGAAAAGCAACAAATCCATTAAAGGGGAGGTTGTTTGAATTCCATGATATATGGAGCACGGTAGCATTGTGGATAGCACAATTGCTTCACAGCTCCAGGGTCCCAGGTTCGATTCCGGCTTGGGTCACTGTCTGTGCGGAGTCTGCACATCCTCCCCGTGTGTGCGTGGGTTTCCTCAGGGTGCTCCGATTTTCTCCCACAGTCCAAAGATGTGCAGGTTAGGTGGATTGGCCATGATAAATTGCCCTTAGTGTCCAAAATTGCCCTTAGTGTTGGGTGGGGTTACTGGGTTATGCGGATAGGGTGGAGGTGTTGACCTTGGGTAAGATGCTCTTTCCAAGAGCCGGTGCAGACTCGATGGGCCGAATGGCCTCCTTCTGCACTGTAAAGTCTATGATAATCTATGATATTTTGGGTTCTGAAAACACCTCGCCCATAACAGCGCAAGTGGTGGTCGTCAGGACCAGGGAAAAGAACCGGATGGTAGTTGACTACAGTCAGACGATCAACCGGTACACGCAGCTCGATGCGTATCCCATCCCACGCATATCTGATATGGTCAATCAGATTGCGCAGTATCGAGTCTTCTCTACGGTAGACCTGAAGTCCGCGTACCACCAGCTCCCTATCCGGCCAGAAGACCGGCAGTACACTGCCTTCGAGGCAGATGGCCGCCTCTTCCATTTCCTCAGGGTCCCCTTCGGCGTCTCCAACGGGGTTTCGGTCTTCCGACGAACAATGGACCGAATGGTGGACCAGTACGGGCTTCGGGCCACGTTCCCGTACTTGGATAATGTCACCATCTGCGGCCATGAACAGCAGGACCATGACGCGAACCTAGACAAATTCCTCCGCACCGCCCGACTCCTTAATTTAACCTACAATATGGAGAATTGCGTTTTCCGCACAACCCGGCTAGCCATCCTCGGCTATGTCGTGGAAAACGGTGTCCTAGGGCCCAACCCCGACCTCATGCGCCCCCTTCTCCAGCTCCCCCTTCCCCACTGCCGCAAGGCCCTGAAAGGATGCCTGGGCTTTTTCTCGTATTATGCCCAGTGGGTCCCCAACTACGCGGACAAGGCCCGCCCACTCATTGAGTCCACCATTTTTCCCCTGACGGCTGAGGCCCGCTTGGCTTTCAACAGCATCAGAGCCGACATTGCCAAGGCCACGATGCATGCTGTGGATGAATCCCTTCCATTCCAAGTGGAGAGCGATGCGTCTGACTTTGCCTTGGCAGCTACCCTCAACCAGGCAGGAAGGCCTGTTGCCTTTTTTTCCCGTACCCTCCATGCCTCCGAGATTCAACACTCCTCCGTCGAGAAGGAGGCACAAGCCATTGTGGAAGTTGTGCGACACTGGAGGCATTACCTGGCCGGCAGTAGATTCACTCTCCTCACAGACCAACGGTCAGTTGCCTTCATGTTTAATAACACGCAGCGGGGCAAGATTAAGAACGACAAGATTTTGAGGTGGAGAATCAAACTCTCCACCTATAACTACGACATCTTGTATCGCCCTGGGAAGCTCAATGAGCCCCAAGATGCTCTGTCCTGCGGTATATGCGCCAGCGCGCAAACAGACCGGTTATGGGCCATCCACAATGACCTCTGTCACCAGGGGGCCACCCGTCTTCTTCACTTCGTCAAGGCCTGCAACCTGCCCAACTCCACTGATGATTTCAGGTCTGTGACAAGCTGCACTACCATCGGCCGGACAAGGCTCACCTGGTGAAGGTCTCCCGCCCTTTTGAACGCATCAGCATGGACTTCAAAGGGCCACTTCCCCCCACTAACCGTAATGTGTACTTTCTCAACGTTGTTGATGAGTACTCCCGCTTCCCGTTTGCAATCCCTTGTCCTGATATGCCCTCTGCCACTGTCATCAAGCCTGCGCAGCATTTTCTCCCTGTTTGGTGTCCCTGCCTATGTACATAGTGATCGGGGCTCCTCTTTTATGAGTGAGGAGCTGCGTCAGTGCCTGCTCAGTAAGGGCATTGCCTCGAGCAGGACTACCAGCTACAACCCCTGGGTGAACGGGCAGATGGAGAGGGAGAATGCTACGGTCTGGAAGGCCGTCCTTCTGGCCCTACGGTCTAAAAGTCACCCGCTGGCAGGAGGTCCTCCCTGATGCGCTCCACTCCATCCACTTCTGTGTACTGCCACAAACGAGACCCCTCACAACCGTCTATTTGTATTTCCCAGGACGTTGAACTTCGGGGTCTCGCTCCAGGCCTGTTTAACGAAACCTGGGTCGGTCCTCCTACGGAAACACGCGAGGAGCCATCAGGCCGATCCCCTGGTCGAGCGGGTTCAGCTTCTCCACGCGAACCCTCAGTACGCGTATGTGGCACACCGCGATGGATGACAGGACACAGTCTCCCTCCGGGACCTGGCTCCCGCGGGTACACCCGCGGCCATTGTCACCGCTCCCTTCCCAGCCACCACCCCACCCACTTCCCCACCTACACCTTCACCAACGTCTCCCACAGGGTCCTTTAGCCCTGCCTCTGCGTCGTCACCCTATCCGGGACCCTGTTGTGCGGACGGTGTGCTCCCGGAGCCGAAGGTTTCGCCGCCAGTGTCCACGCCGCAGCCGGAGCTGAGGCGTTCGCAGCGAACAATTCTTCCTCCTGTGAGACTGAACTTGTGAGTGCCTTTCACCCCCGCCGGACTTTTTTTTAACGGGGAGTGAATGTGGTGAGCCACGTATGGCTACGTAAGGCTGTTGTATATATGTTCACTATTGTTCCACTGTTCTATTAGTATCGTTATCTCCACTGTTGTATATTGTGGTGAACCACCGTCTTAGGAGATGTAAGGTAGGACCTGCACTACAGGTTCGCCGGTATCTCCTGCCGGCTGGCTCCGCCCACTGAGAACTGTATAAATATGCATGACCTCCAGTGCCCTGCCATTTCGCCAGCTGCAGCAGGAGGCCACACATCTGACTGTAATAAAGCCACAATTGTACCCAACTTTAGTCTTTGTGCAATTGATCGTGCATAATATATATTTATTGTTATTGCTGTTCTGTTATTGGTTGTTGCTGTTGTACTGTTGGAATGTTATTATTGGTGCTGCTGTAGGCTCTGCCTGTGGCTCCGCCCAGCTGTGGAGGTATAAAGCCTGTTGACCTGGGTCAGCCCTGCAGTGTGGGAGGAGCTACAGGTCGGCACATATTTAGTTTATTAAAGCATCGGTTCACTGCTTCTCAGCGTCTCGTCTGAATTGATGTCCATCAGTCACAGGGTTGCGCACCATGCTAACATGTCTGCCTTTTGCCAACTGCAGGAAATGGACTTTGGAATTCAACCAGGAGTAGTGGCTTTTATCTTGGTCATGCAGCCCTGGGGGATGCACTGAGGTTGTGCATGATGGAGCTGCTCGAGGATGACCCTACAGCAGCGGAACCTTTCACAAAGAACATGAGGCAGTCGGCGAGAATGGGGAGCCAGCTGCTCAACAGACTGAAGAGGAAGAGAGGTGCCACATGAGGCCTCAAGTGTACTGGCAGCGCCTGTCATTCGAGGACCTGCTGGAACGGACATGCCATCGAAGACTCGGGCTGAGCAGGGGGACAGTGCGACAGATCTGCCAGATCAAGGCGCACCTGGCACCGGGGGCATATGGGGGAGGACACCGCTTCCAGTAGCCATCAAGTTGACCGACATACTGGGTTTTCATTCCATGGGGTCCTTCCAGGTGCCGAGTGGGGATCTGCCTAGAATCTCACAGACATCGGTGCACAGTTACATCCGTGCAGTCATGGAGGCCCTATATGCCCAATCAGCACAAGAAAACATCAAATTCAATGTGGGCCGAGCCCACCAGGATGCCCGGGCAGCGGGGTACACCATCATCGTCGAGTTCCCCCCAAGTCCAGAGAGTGATCGATGGGGTGCATGACCCTCTACACTTAGGAGCACCGGCACATGACAGGCCCACCTTCACAAATGGAAATGGCTACCACTCAGTGCCCATTAGCTGCACATCATGCACGTCTGTGCCCGATACCCGGGCAGTGCGCATGACGCCTTCATCCTGGCACACTCAACAGTTCCTGAGCTGGATTCTGCCAAAATGGGACTATGTCCCCATGTCGGTGTAAAGACACTGGTGTTTCACTCTGGAGTTTCTTATAAAACTGATTAGCCAATTCACTCACCTGCAGGGAGCGAGCAGGGACCCAGAATGATTCACGCAGCTTTAGCTGTGGATACAGGACCCCGCACTTCCGGTTTTGAGTCCCCGCATGCGCACGGCGGCGGCCTCCAGCGGCCGAGCCGAGTGCTATGGCAGACTCGGACCACGGAGGCAGATGAGAAATGTAGGCCCCCCCCCCCGATCGGCCGTGTGCCTGAAGACCGCCCCGATCTGTACCCCGCCCCCCCCACCAGGACGGCCATGGACTGAGTCCGCAGCTGCCATGCGAGCTTCCCGAACGGCGATAGGTGGTCAGAACCACGCCGTCCGGAACTCAGCCAGTCGGGAGCGGAGGATTGCTGGGCTGGCCTCTGGCAATGACCCCCAACCGGGCTGAGTACTCCGCGATCATGCCGATTCTTGGGTCCCAGAGAATCGCCGGTTCTGCGCCGGGCCCGATTTTGGCGTGAAATTGGATTCTCCGCCCCTGCTAACGGGATTTTGGCGCGGGGCTGCGGAGAATCTAGCCCCCTGACTTCATTGAGGAGCACTCCCAGCTGAGGGTTGGCTCATGGGCAACAAGGGTTATCTATTGTGGTTGTGACTGCTGACGCCTATCCACAGAGTGCAGACCGAGGTGGGGCCCCGATACAACAACGGCCATGCTGCAGCAAGGAATATGATCGAGGGGTGCTTCAGCATCCTGAAGAAGCAGTTTGGGTTGTCTGGACTGCTCTGGAAGGGCCCTCCGGTACAGCGCTAAGAGAGTCTCTCACATCGTGATGGCCTGCTGCATCCTCCACAGCATCGTGTAGTAGAGGGGCAATGTACCAGAGGAGGAGGATGGATGCCAGGCCTCGTCCGATGAGGAGGATCCGGGAGAGGGTGAGGATGGGCAGGACATGGGGCCTGGGCAGGCAAGGGAGGCCACATGATGTGTGCGCCTAGGCCGATCCGCACGGACGCTCTAATCGCCTCCAGGTTCACCAACTAAAGGGTCTGGCCAGGAGCATAGACACCACATCCCACAACCCCAACCCGCTATTCCCTCATGAATACCTTCCCTGTGCCACCCCACCTCCCTTGCAACCCCTTTTGTGATTCTGACTTATGCTTCGCAGTGCCAGTACCAAGATACTTGGGAAGTGCTGAGGTTCCCACGTTCCAGGGGGAGGGCCATGGGCCACCCTGCCTGTCCCTGACCACCCAGCAGCCTCCGATAGACTGGGGTACCAAGTTCAATTCTGCCTGATCCACATTTGTGAGGACCAGTACTGAATGGCGCCCGGCTATGGCCTCGCTGAGGAGGCTGGTAGATCCCGGGACGCCAGTAGATTCCAGATAAGCTTGCAAATGTAGGCTTAAAACCTACTTCGGCATGCTCCACTTGGCCACGCACCCTTTTGGGTGGGAGTCTGATTCCAATGCATCCAGGGCTTGGGTATATCTCGCGATGCGTAAAGGCAACTACGAAGCCCATGGAAGGCCTCTCCCGGGGTGTTGCGCTCTCGCTCAAGCGCAATGTAACTGGTAGATCGTGCCCATAGATCATAGTGGTCTACAGCACACAAAAAGCCCTTCAGCCCATCCCGTCTGCTGCGGTCAGAAACAACCCCATTTTCCAGCGCTTAGTACATAGCCTTGTATGCCTTGATATCGCAAGTGCACATCTAAATCATTCTATAATATCTGGTTCCAAGTTGGAGAGTTTCAACATCCTGCCAGGCTCCATGTTCCACCAGTTCCCCTTCTTTCATTTCAGCCAATTGCCCCTCAGAACTAACGGGAACCTAAATCATGCCTACAAAACTATACTGTTGCTCTTTGTGCTGATCACAACACATGTCGTGAATACGGGAGCAGATCAGGTTATGTGATGTCATGCACCTAGTAGCAATGGGGATTTAAGCTTGTTCTCTCATATGGTCTCGACCATGACATCACATATCAGCGACTTGCATCTTGGAACAGCCTGCAGGTTATCCGGAGGACACTCGTAGACCACACTTTTGGGAGCCACTGCACTAAGAAAGCAAAGTGTTTGAAAATCATTGTGTAAAAACAACCAAGTTATTGCTTTTATTTGACTAATCAGGATTACTGTGCATCATTTAAAGTTTCTGGGAGAATTTACTGCTGCTCATTAATCCTTCATATTGCTTTTACAACTGGAGGAGTAAATGGAGAACAACTGCACATATATCTAACCAACAGGGTGTTACAATTCATCACTAGACAGCAACTGCTAAATGGTTTACAGAGACAATTAGACTGGATCAGGGCCTGCTAAGCAATTTAACTGGTAAATACAGGTGTCAAAGTTTTGCATTTTCTGTTTTACTGATCAACAGCTAGAATCAACCTTTGGTGAAATAAGGAAAATAAGTGTTATATTGTGTAATATAAAAGGAAGCTTTCCCCAGAAGCAGCTACTGTACCTGACCTGAGAACAAATTGCAGGGAAAATAAACACCCTCTGCCCAGGTGGCTATAAAGAAATCCACAAGGATAATCTTAACGGATAGCTTTGAATGTCAAGCGCCAGCCCCAGGAAGGCAAGCCAGAAAATGCGTTATCACAACCTGTGATTTCTGTGCTCGAATATGTTCGTCTGCACAGTTCTGCATGAAAGAAGAGCATTACTGAATGCATTCCATGCACAGACATGTTGTAACATGGACAAGAATAAAGAGAGTTGTAACTTTAACCACGGGTATCCTGAAACCTTAAGGGCTTGACACAGGAAACTCTTGTTAGCCGACATGAGTGCGTTCAATGATTCAACAGTGATCTAGCTTGATCTCCAATATGTTCTGTCTTGGAGTTCAGCTTTATGCTGACGGTGTGTTATTTCTGAATTTGGTGTCAGTCAGAATGTGCAGCTTTCTGTATTATCTCAAGACTACTTACCTGATGGGAGCACAGAATGGCCAGAGAACAGAAGTGAATGTCGTCCCAGGCACTATGGGCTCTGAGACCATGGGTCGATTTTAATATTTTGAAAGTCTCGCACATCGGCTAGAGAGCCTACATTGCCTCCTTTCAGGAAACCCATCGTATTAAAGTGCAAATGAGGCACTTGGCTGGGCAGCAATGGGCTTTCCCCAGGACATAGGACCCTGGGATTGAAAATCCCATCTTCCAAGAGCTTCAGGCCAATCCGACGTCAGGAGCTAACAATGCAGGGAGCTCACTGGGAAGGAATGGCTGCTGCCGGTAATACAGCCAGGGCACAGCATCGTCAAGACACCTAAGTGAGTGATGATAGGAGAGGGGTCGCAGGGTGGGGGTCTCAGGGGAAGAGGGAGAAGATTTTGGCAGCAAGAAAAGTGGGGTTGGTCTTCAGTGGTTCCCCACTTTCCTGATGACAGGTCTCTTAATCAGACATTGTGTGCCTGACGACAAGGGACCATGTTTCTGCTGCCCTTGTCCTTTGAGACGGTAGTGGTTGTGCGTTTGGTAGGTGTATCACTCTCACCACCTTTACCAGCAGCATCACAGCTACACACCTACTGATATTATGTACATTTTACCAGCATGGTTTCTGTTTTGCTGTAAGGTTAGGATTCTGACTTCACTGGGCAAGGGAGAGACAGTTTATATGAGTCATCGTCATTCATGCAAAATATTTTGCACTGTCTGGTGAAGAATATGGAGAGGTCCTCTGGACAAATTTATTCAATCATAGATGAACAGCTGTCTGCACTACAATTTTCATGGGGAACATGGTTCCTTTAGTGATGCTAGCAAATATATAGTCTAAAGCAAATATTTCCCTGGAATGCTCATGCTGCAATGCCATTGCTGTCATTGGTTTAGAAAAACGGAGGAGTTTTATTTTGGTAATTCTGAAGTTTGCCTTCAACATTCGTTTCACAGTACAGGTAGTGGCTTGTAAAGAAAGCGAAGCTTTTATTGATATGATGTCTTATATGATCACAAGAGAAAGGGTGTGATTTACCGGCCGCATCCCACTGGAAATGGGATGGGACGTGGCCGGTTGATTGGCCAGGACATCAGGACAAATTCCATTCCTCTCCTTTGAGTAGTGCCAATGGAATCCTTGCATCCACCTGATAGGCCAGGTGGGACCTTGGATTAATGCCTCATCTGAAAGGCCGCACCTCTGACCGTGCAATACTCCCTCAATCCAGCACTGGAGTACGAACCTAGATTGTGTTCACATGCTCTAGACTAGGGTTTGACTTCTCAACCTTCTAATGTAAAGAACCTGAGCAGGTTGAATTGAAGCAGAAAACCTAACTCACTTGGCTTGTGTGGGTTGAAACATGTGAATATATCACATAGGACACACTCAGAAGCAACTGAATCCCTCAGAATGGACACGGAATTGAAATATTAGTAATATGCAGCCCATCTAAATTGTTAATTTATTCCTCTCCTGCAGATGCTCTGTTGCACATTTCTAGTATTTCAGGCTGTTTTGCCTGAGATTTTCACACTATACTTAGTCAGAAACAACTGCAGGTTCAGCTTGTTCTATCCATACATTAAAATGTATGGCCAATCTTAGGACTCAAAACTTTCTTTTGTGACAAAAAATGTTGGCAAAAGTAAGACTTAAGTTATTTGCCAAGTGAGACCCCCCACTGCCTGCCCCCCTTTCCTCCTTCTCTGATCCCCCTTCCCCCATATCCCCCTTCCACCATATCTCCCTTCCCCCATATCCCGCCTTCCCCATATCCCCCTTCCCCCATATCCGCCCTTCCCCATATCCCCCTTCCCCCATATTCCCCCTGCCCCCAGTTCCCCCTTCCCTATATCCCCCCTTCCCCCACCTCTCCCCATCCCCCATATACCCCCTTCCCCCATATCCCTTTCCCCCATATCCCCCTTCCCCAATATCCCCCTCCCCCATTTCAGGGGCCATCGGGTACCCCGAGGGAGGAGGAGGTGCTGGGGCCCGTTCCAGATCCCCCTGTAGGGGAGGTCCCGGAACACCGCGACACCTCGGACCCCCCCCCCCCACAATTCTGTCCCAGGTGCATCTGGTGGGCAACGGGCAGGACAGGCTGGCAGCTCGCCATCCCAGTCGCCCGAGCCGCAGCCTGACCCATCTAGGCCCGGCTGCCCCAGGGAACGGCTGCCAAAGGGGTCACTAGTCACAGGGCAGGAATTTCAGGAGTTCATCTCCAGTTTTGCTGCAGCATCTGGTGAACCACCTAGACATAGTCATATGGCCCATAAGGCCAAAAGATTAGACACTGAGTAATTTGGCACGGGTGCAGGGCACAGATTAGTTCTGGGGCTAGGGCACGTGTATGAACTGTTTGTTTTTAAAATCACTTTATAACCTACCGAAGCTGCCTTTGTACTCTGTCCGATGCATGCGGCGGTGTGGTGCAAGGTGCGTGCCAGTGGGTGTATGAGAGGTGATAGAACGTCGGCCTCAGGTGAGTGTGCCTCCCCTCTCCCCCCGAGTCACCCTCGCCATCCCCCCGGGCAGAGGACGGGATGGTGCGCTGCAGTGTCACGGCCGCATGCAGGAACGGTCTGGGTGGAGGGTGGTACTGTGGCCATGGGTCAGAGATTGTCCAACGATGTAGAGCCCATAGCTCATCACAGGGAGGGTTGTCATCATCTTCCATGGCCTGCAATAGACACGCTTCCACCGGCGACCATGTGAGCCCGGCCCGTTGTGCCGCAGATGGATGTGCAATGGAGGGGTGGTGCGCAGGCAGGTGGGGTGTGGGTGGTTGTGTTGCCATTTGTACCTACTGTAAATATGGCAGTCAGTGAGGTTGCCCTCCTTTCTTTAGGTATCTATACTATATTGCTCAGAGTACCAAATGATACCACAACAAGGTTCAACCGGCTTTCGATCAAAGAGCCAAACACCAGTTAGTTAGTTCAAGATCAAGGGTACTTTATTTACACACACAATTAATCATGCAACATAAACACGACTAGTTAAACTACACCTATCAACTATGACAACCTGTACTTAACTTCAGGCACCCGGCTTAGGTCAGAGGAACAGTGGCCGTTGTTCGATTCTGGATCTATCAAGTCTGGAGAAGTAACTGCTGCTCAGCTGGGCTCATCCGTCTGGTTGCGGGCGTTGAACTTGAACTTGCTTCTGGTGGTGCTGCACTTGGAAGTAGACGTTGCCGGAGCACCAGGTCCAAGAGAGGCTGAACACATGGTGGTCTCTCTCTTTTTATCCTTGGGGGTTTTCATGTTCTTTTGGGCGGTTCTTTAGTTTGGACCCCACGAATTGGTTGATTCCTGATCACTGTGTTCGATTCGAACCAATGATGAAGGCCTAGCCTTCATGGCTAGGCGTGTCGTAAGCGGTCATGTTGTTTACGCTTCCCGGGTACAGGGAGTGGCGCCAAAATGTCTAGGGTTGTATCGGTCGCTCAAGTATCAGTCCTTTGTCCGGCGGAGATGGGCCATCAAATGCTAATCGGTTGGGGGTTTCGATACTGTCTGCATTCCTCACTCGCAAATATACATTCAGGCTCTGAGCCTGCCTGAATCTCGCATTGTCCATTTTTCTCACTTTGCTTTGAGACCTTCCCTGTTCCTGGTTGTAAGTGGCCATCCGTGATGGCTACAATCCATCCTCTTGTTCCTCAACGCGAAGCGTGAAGGATCACACTACTGGATCTTCTCCTGTTCCCTGACATGCCGGGTACCCTCAATAAAGGACAGGTCCTACCCTACTCTGGCCTATGGGTCAAAATATTTACCTAAGTTTCCCTAATACAACACATATCTCTAAAAATTCTAAGCGGTTATTTCATATTCAAACATACACTTCAGTCTCTTTACACAAAGGGGGAACCTCTAACGGTCTCTAAGTAAACTACACTCATGCTGCTATCTAATAACCATAGAACTTATATTACACTACAAAATAACCAATAGCAGCATCACATTCCTACTTATCACTAATGTCCATGTACAAAGAAAGTAACTTTATTAAAAAAACAACAACCGCGTAAGTTATTAGGGAGGAAGGGTTCAGAAAGAGTGTGGGGTTTGCTGGAGTCCGAGGAAAGGGGCTCTAAGTGTGTATACTGGAGGGTGGGAGGCTCTCCTTCTCCATTTCCGCAGTCTGATCGTCTGGATGACACTGCAAAGTATAGCTATAACCTATAGGGCTTCTACTGCGTATGACAGGGAGTACCATTTTATGATATTCTCACACCATGAGGAGGTATCAGTGGCTGTGTCTATGTGTGGTGTCGTTTCCGGGCTGGGGGTGTTGTGTTGGGTGGTAATGTTTAGGGCCTGTGTGGTGAGGGGTGTAGGGGTGGGTAATGCGCGCAACTGTATTGTTCCAACGACGATCATGATGCAGATCATCAGGTTCGTCTTCATCTTGTCCATATTTTTCTCTGTCTTCAGGTATCCGTATCTTCCTAGGGGTACAAGCATAATATCTGTTATTATCTTGTTGCTTAATATCTCGTTTGTCTATCTGTTTCTCCTTATCGTGAATTTCCCATTTGGAATCGTCACCATATGTGACTCCCTCATTTAAAAACTTTTTTAACAACCATTTGGGAGACAAGACATCCAAAAAAATTCTGTCACAGTGCGAGCACTCTTGCAGCCTGTGTTTGATGGGCTGAGTGGGCGGACAAGTTCTCCGTCTTCTGCAAACTCGTTTCAATCAAGCGTTTTGAACATGTAAATAGCAGGTGGGTAGATAGAAACCGAAGGGTCGCTGGTAAGGGGACAAAAGTTTGGCAAAGGTGCATTCTTTAAACCACAGTTGTATAAAGAACGGCAAAAGAGTTTCGAAAAGAATTCTCCAAATGGGGTGCGTATGATCTGCGGCAGGGCAAGAATGGGTAGAATCCCCAGGTAGGGCGGTGATCAGTGCTGTTGCTCCACTACCCGAGCTTGGCTGACCAAATGTATAGGGGGTCCTCAGGCAGAGTGGGGATAAGTGCCGTTACTCCACTGCTTGAGTGACCTTCCAAGAGCGGTAAGAATTTGAGGATATATGGACTTCAGCAAACTTGTGCCTTTAACTGCCATGTGGGGTCAGAAGAGTAGTCATTACTGTATCAAGAAATTTTTTGTGAGGCCGACACACAAAATCGTACAAGAGAGAGAACATTCAACATTTTTAAAAAACTAAAGAAGAAAGCGGGCAGGTTCCACCAGGGAATAGGACACCGTAAATCTCAATAGGTTCCTTTCTCTCAACGTCTGGACACCTCAAGATTCCATTCCAAAAAGGGTCTTAAAGGGGTTAGCACGGTGGGAGCCAGACTCAGAGTCATCACCATCTCCCGGGTGCCAAACTCGTGCCTGGAGTTTGAGTGCCAATGTGGCGTGTGCCGATGAGGGGTCCATCTCATCGTTCCGTGTCAGACAACAGGAATTATCGAGGTGCCAATGTTTCAAATTCTGTAAGGCGGTAGGGGCAAGGGGGATGTCACTAATGTTGGGTGGTGGGTCAGGTTCCGGAAACGGCAAATAGATTGTCTCTAAGGGGCTGAACATATCGTGGTCGGTGTCACTGGGGCCATAGTGACTGGGGCCTGGTCTGTGTTTCCATTGTTCGGGTGTATCAAGGGCGTCAGTTGAGCTGGCGCTGTCGCTAGCAGCCGAATCAAGCGTTAGGGTGAAATTTGACTCTGGGGGCGGGGTCAAGATCGTGTCTGTGGATGTGCTGTCCTGGCTGGGGGAGGGGGGATTGGGTTGCCAGTGGACGGGTCTCCGCTGTCTGCCATTACCAATGGCTGCACTGCGTCCCATAAACCTTACGCTGGTTTATATGGAACCATCCTGATTTTCCATTAGGGTCTGAGGGGAGAGGAATGAACTGGGATTGGACAGGGAGATCATGACTTGCTGTCCGACTGTATACCCTGTCGGGTGTACTGTTTTATCAAAGTAGGCCTTCCTCTACTTTTGTCTAGTGCCTAGTCGAATAGCTGCAGTGAGCTGTGCTGTCCAACATGTTTTGGACCGCTTTCTCGTGGGTCAGGGCAGTGACTGCGGGGCTGGCCAAATCAAGTCCTAATAAATACTCGGTACCCTTCATGGGTCGTCCGGTCATGAGGGTATGGGGGTGTAACCTGTCGAACTCAACACTGTGTTTCTAATGAACATCAGTGCGAATGGGAGCACTGTGTCCCATGTTGTATTGTGCTGCTGCATCATTTTCCTAAGTGGTGCCTTTAGTGTCTGATTCATGCGTTCCACAATGCCGCTGGACTGAGAATGATAGGCAATGTGAAACTTCTGTTTTATGCCAAAAATTGTCATGACATTTTTCATGACTCTGCCTGTGAAGTGCGAACCTTGGCCAAATCAATACTACGGGGGAGTCCCCATCTAGTGAAAATCTGTTCAGTTAGAATTTTTGCCGTGGCTTTGGCTGTATTTGTTCGTGAAGGGAAAGCTTCTACCAATTATGTGAATGTGTCGATGACAACCAACACATATTTAAATCCATTTCTGCAGGGGGGGAAGGGGATCAATATAGTCTAACTGCAAGTTTGTCCACGTGCCGTTAACAGGGTGGGTGGGTCTTAGCTGGCCTTTCTTCGCATATCTGTCCGGGTTGTTCTGTGTGCAAATCAAACAATTCTCAACGTAATGGTTAACGTCGGTTTTTAAATCGGGCCACCAGCAGAGAGGTCTGAGGTGGGCTAGGGTGGATTCTATCCATTGTTGTCCGTGTCGGTCTTGGAATTTGCAAATAATCTCGTTCCTATCCTGGGTGGGGACCACATAAATACCATCTTTTAATACGATTCCCTCATGGATCATTAAAATATCTTTAAACTTATCATAGGGGGCTGGGAAGTTACTTTTAAAATGTCCTTTTGTGTCTCATCTTCTTTCTGTGCTTGGGTTAAGACCTGAATGTTGGTCTGTGAGACCTGAACCGCGTGTACTGGGTGTTTTGTTCTGCTCTTGACGTCGCATAAACTGCTTCCTTGATGTGCACTCTGACAAAGGAAGGTTCAGACTTGGAGATAACTTTAACACGTTTATTAAACGATGAACGATTCTCCTACTTGGATTCGACTCTACTGTTAATCCTTCTATAGCTACTCAGACTGACGAACCAGTCTGCTACAATCCACGTGGTGGGTGTGATGTTCAATCAACCCTGTGTCTGTACTCACTGAGTGTCTCCACTGGAAAGAGGAAGATCATGTGTGTTGTGTCTTTTTATATGGGTTGGTGTAATGCCCTCCTGTGGTAGTGTCACCTCTGTGTGTGTCGTGACTGCCCATTGGTCGTGTCCTATCTAACTGACCTATTGGTTGAATGTCTGTGTGCCATGTCTCTGGTGCTCCCTCTAGTATCTAGCCAGTCTACGTGTATTTACATTAACCCCTTGTGTATTTACAGTGATGCATATCACCATATCCCTCCTTTTTTCCATTAATTATTATGGTCAAGTATGGAAGTGTCAATGGTGATGTTGTCATTCCCTTGTGAACGCCGTCAGTGTCCTGGTGTTTGGTCATCAGGAGGTGTGCAAATGTTCAAATCACTGCATTGACTGATTTGGAGTCTTTTTTTTTCGATTCTTATGGTAGCAATTCTTGATGGCATCCGTCCTGAAAGCCGGGTTGCTTGTTGGTCGTGTAGCAAACGTGAATTAGTAAGATGCATCGTCCTGCCATGGTATGTCATTGTACTGAGCTGAGCAGTAACAGTGTCCCTCATTTGCAGAGTTGTACCATGTCGTACCAGTCGTTGTTCCATTTTTGTTGTTTTTGTCGTTGTTGTTGTTGACGTTGTTGCCGCTGGTATGCTTCTTGTTATTGTCTTTGATGTTGTTGTTGTGTTGGTTGGTTTTGTTGTCGTGTTTGCTGTGCTCAAGGACCACACTCTGTGTATAATACGAGTCCTTCACACAGTTACTTGTGTCAGCGTGCTTTGTGGCATCTGCTGTTTCCTTGAGCGTGCCGTCACTGAGTTTGTGGCGCTCCCCGTCTGGAGTCCTGTCCGGCTTACTTTATTCAGCTTTGGCTTGTCGATGCTCCCCGTCTGGAGCCAGGTCTGTTTAACCTGAGTCAGTTTTCTCTTGTCGATTCTCCCTGGCTGGAGTCTGGTCTGTTTCACCTGAGTCAGTTTTGGCTTCTTGATGCTCCCCGTCCGGAGTCATTTCAGGTTCACTTGAATCTTCTCAGGTCTCTTGATGCTCCCCGTCCGGAGTCATTTCAGGTTCACTTGAATCTTCTGAAGTTTCGTGATGCTTCCCACCTGGAGTCAAAACAGTCAGGAATGCATTTGCTTGTGGAGAGGCTCGAGCGAATGAGCTTTGAAGTAACGTGGTGTCACCGGCGTCACCAGTAGTCTCACTGTGATTGTTGAGTGCCTCTGTACATTCTAGCTGAGGTCTGTCACGTTGCACATCTGGTATGGGAAGTGTGATGCTGTCGTCACTTGTCTCACATACAGTGGGTAGAGCCTCAGTGTCTTCTTGTCATTCACTTGAGCTGGATAGACTGTTAGAGTCTTCTTCTTGTTCACTGGAGCATTGCAGACTGTCATAGTCTTCTTGCTGTACACTTGAGCGTGGTAGACTGTCATAGCCTTTCTGTTGTTCACTTGAGTGCGGCAGACTTGCATTGTCTGTTGCTGGTTGCTCAGAGGAGTTTGCTAGACCCTCATGGTCTTGTTCATGCAAGGACTGCGCTCTGGAGTCCTGCGTTCCTTCCATCGTGGAGTCTGTCCACGGGCTAGCTGTGGAGGCTTGTGTCACTGGAGTCACTTCTTGTGTGGAGGCTGGGACCACTCTCTGTGTGGAGTCGGGGAACCTTTGTGGTGCGAGGACCACTCTCTGTGTGGCAGCAGGCTGCTCTCTGTGGGCTTGTATCGCTCTCTGTCTCCTGGCGTCAGGCCGCAGCATAGTCCTGCATTCACGAGTGGAAACGTCGTATATGCTGAGCTGAGGATTCCCCAATCCGAAGAACTCGTCGTCGGGGTCGCCAATGTACAACACATCTAGTTGCGGTTCAGATTTGGTACTGGGATAGCCACTTCCCAAGGTGAAATCTTCGTCTGAGTCATTGTCTTCCAAAACCATATCATCACGTTTTGTGTCGGAGCTGGCAGTGGGCTCGCTATATCCAAAGAAGAATTCAAGGTCTGAGTCATAGTCTTCAATGACTGTACATCTCTTTGGGCGATGCTAACTGCTTGTTGCAGGGTTCTGCGGAGGTTACTTTCAGCTATTGGTCGAATTTCAGGCATTGTGCTGTCGTTCCGGGTGAAAGAATCTTGTTGCGAGGCTTTAAAAAATAGTTTTCTTGTTTTGGGACATTTCCACTTTAAGTGAGCATGGTCCGGGGCCTCTGACGTCACGACGCGTGTGATGTAGTGCGTAGGAAGCGATTGCACATACTCAGATCGCTGTTCCTTTACTTGGGGCCTTGTTCTCAATTGCGCATGTGCGGCTTCTCGTGCATGTGCAAACGGACCTTCCCGTTCTGAGCGCTCTTTGCGCAACTGCGCATGTGCAGCACCTTTTCCAAGATGGCTGCAATTCAAAATTGCCGTTCGTTGCTGCAAGACTACCTTGCGGTGAGTTTTGGAGCCTCTTTTACCCTTGTTCCTTGTATTTTCCTCGCAGAATTCTTGGAATTTGTCCAGGACTGCCTGGAAGTCGCTCTTGTTTTGCCCCTTTGAGTATTTTAAGGTCTGGAAGATTTCAGCTCCTTCTGGACCCACGATGGTAAGTATTTTCTCTGCATCCGCCACGCCATCTAAGTCGGACGCTACCAGGTAGATCCCGAATCTCTGCCTGAACCAACGCCAGTTTTCACTGAGATTGCCTTGGTACCTGAGCTGCTGTGGAACCGGAATCTTGAACATCATCTTGCCTGGCTGCTGTTGCTGGTTGTCACTGTTTTGTTGAGTTGAGCTATATGGATTTAACAATCACTCCTGATTATCACATTTTGTTATGCTCTTGACGTCGCATAAGCTGCTTCCTTGATGTGCACTCTGACAAAGGAAGGTTCAGACTTGGAGATAGCTTTAACACATTTATTAAACTGTTAACGATTCTCCTTCTTGGATTCATCTCTACTGTTAATCCTTCTATAGCTACTCAGACTGACAAACCAGTCTGCTACAATCCACGTGATGGGTGTGATGTTCAATCAACCCTGTGTCTGTACTCACTGAGTGTCTCCAATGGAAAGAGGAAGATCATGTGTGCTGTGTCCTTTTATATGAGTTGGTGTAATGCCCTCCTGTGGTAGTGTCACCTCTGTGTGTGTCGTGACTGCCCATTGGTTGTGTCCTATCTAACTGACCTATTGGTTGAATGTCTGTGTGTCATGTTTCTGGTGCTCCCTCTAGTGTATTTATATTAACCCCTTGTGTATTTACAGTGATGCATCCGCAGTGGGGTACTCTCAAGGGGTTGCCAAAAATGACCAAGTCGTGAGCCTGCTTTCGCTAGGGCATCTGCTTTCACATTACCGGGTGGGGAGGAACAATGGTGACTTCTAACTTTAACTATTCCGTATTTTCTGCCTTTCGCTGTCTGGACGATGTGTTTGAGTAATGGCGCTGAGGGTAGTGGTTTTCCGGCGGCGGATGGAAATCCACTAGATTCCCACAGGGGTAGGAATTCTGTCAGGCTGTTGCAGACGTACAAACTGTCTGAATATATGTGTGCTGGGGTCGGGGACAAATCTGGGTGCTGGACAATGTAAGCGATGGCTGCAAACTCGGCTGCCTGCGAACATAAATGTCCAGGCAACTTTAATGCGATTTCTTCTAAAGCGCATCCCTGCGCGTCCTCTACATAAATTCCACATCCTGTGATTCTTTTTCCATCGAGAACTGTGGAGGAGCCATCTACATAAATATTTAGAGCTTTGTCTATGGCTGGATGGTCTGTGGTCGGATGCCTGTCGTTTTCGGTACCGATTTGGGAACAAAGGGGCCTGTACTGTGCTTGGGGGCTATGATCTCTCACTCATGTGGGTTTCCTGCATAGTGTAAATTGTCAGCCAGAAACGTGTGCGTCTTTGTCCGTTTTACGGTAATGTCACGTCCTTGTAGGAGTAGGGTCCAGCGCGCTGCTCGAATTTGGCTTACTGTGCGGTCTTTTAGTCTACCGTCCACTAAAAACCATCAGTCAGAATGGTTACGGGGTTGAGTCCGGTTATGTATGAGAATCCCTGCTCTACTGGATCTAAAACTCGTGAGGCATAGGCTACGGGTCCGAAACGATCGTGCCTTTCCTGTAGGAGTACGGCCAAAAGCGTTTGGTCGGTGGTCGCTACCTCTATTGCGTATGGGGAGTGCGGATCTGGGGCTTGCAAAGCGGGAGCTGTGCGTAGGGTGCATTTCAATGTGTCTACGGCATCCATGTGCTGTGGAAGCCATTTCCATGGGGCCTGTTTCTTAAGGAGCTCGGAAAGTGGGGCTGCTTTTGTGGCGAAACCATCTATGTGGTTCCTGCAATAACCAACCAGTCCTAAAAATGACTGGAGTGCTGTAACATTTTGGGGCAAGGTCAATTTTACAATCAAATCTATCCGTTTCTGTTCTATTTCATGCTTACCATGCGTGATGACCGTACCTAAATAAGTGACTTTTTCCTGGAGAATTTGGGCCTTCTTGGGGTTAATTTTGCATCCAATGTCTTTCAGGAGTCCTAATAATTCTGAAAGAAGTGAAATGTGCTCTCCCTTGGTGTCAGTCAGTAGGAGCAAGTCATCCACATACTGAACAATGCATTCAGGTCGGGAGAATTTTGATAAGCTGTTCGCCAATTGTCTCTGCAAAATGGAGGGGGAGTTGTGGAAGCCTTGTGGAAGGCACATCCACGTGTACTGCTGTCACTGGAAAGTGAACGCAAATTTGTACTGGCACATATTGTCCAATGGTACGGACCAAAAGCCATTGCTAATGTCCAAAACCGTGAAGAATTTTGACTGGAGTCCCTATTTTAACATGGTCTTGGGGCTCGTGGCAGCGGTGGGGGCTGCTAACGGAGTTACTTTGTTTAATTCCCTATAATCAATGGTCAGTCGCCATGAACCATCTGGTTTCCTTACGGGCCAAATCGGGGCATTGTTCATTGATGCTACGGGCCGAATCACTCCTTGGTTCAATAAACTCTGGATTACTTTGGCTATCTCTCCCTCGGCTTGCTGGGGAAAGCCGTATTGTTTCTGGGGCTTAGGATCGGGACCTGTAATGTTAACCACTCCTGGAATTTTGCTACAGTCGGGCTTGTGCTGGGCAAACAATGCTTTATGTCTTTTCAAAACTTCTCTAACCGTTTTATCTGTGGTAATGGTTTGTGGATCAAACCAGTACTCTCCCACTGAGCTAATCCTGTGTGCGTAGTCTCCTACTGTGAGCGTGGCGTGGGCTCGTGCTGCTCTGGCCATTTTCCACACACATTTATTTCTGGGGTCAAAAAAAGGTTGTGTGAGCTCATAAACTCTATGCCTCAGATGTGTTCTGCTGTCTGGGGTAAATCTACCAAAACGACTGAGTGTTTCGATTTAATGTTGCCAATCTGGATGTCCACAGGGGCTGTAATGTGTCCCTGCTGGAGCTGACCTGTAAAACCACTAAGGGTAATGGTGTCTGTAGTGGGCCATATACCTTGCTGGTACATCGTGGAGGAGTTTAATGTGGTTCGGGACCCTCCTGTGTCCCAAAGGAACTCTACTGGATGTCCCCGGACTGTGCCTGCAACTACCGGTCTTCCGTACTTATCCCAAAGGGTATCGCAGACCCAAGTTGGGGAGCCTGAACACCGTCAATCGGTGCCATTTATGGCCAAATTATCTGCTCGGGCGGTTAACACTGTGGATGGGTCTGGCATTGTTCCAAGGGGGGGCTGATTCCGTTGCTGTTTCAGCGGGGCTTGACATTCTCGTGCGTAATGTCCTTTCTGTCCACAATTGTAGCATTCCTGCACTTTAGAGTGCTGTGTGTTACTTCTGCCTTCATTTACCCATGTGGGGTCTTGGTGTGCCCTTACTGGATTCATGGTGGCTTCTACTCTTTCTTGGTCTGTCTTTCTCTGTAGGGACTTCTCCCAAGCTCTGGATAAGCGCTTCAGTCCCCACACTTCATTGTGTGCCGGGTCTGAGGTGTCGTAATTGGCACATGCCTTCTGTCCTGCCTCTGTGGCGTGGGATACTAGAATACGGGTCCATTGGGCCGTATTGTCTACCGATAACTGGGCACGGGCTAAATCACCGACTACTGCGGTAAAGTGGATCCAGAGGCGTCGAGCAAATGCTGTTGGATGCTCTCCCTTTTTCTGTCTGCACCAGTTGAGTCCATCTACCGGATCTCCTCTATTGTAGCCAATGGCATCTAAAATGGCTGTTTTCATATCTTGGAGGCTACCTCCTCTAACATTTTGTCGGTCGGGAAGGGCTGAGCTAACCGACGAGTCAAGGCTCATCACTGTGACCTTTACTTCTTCCTGCTCAACCAGACTGTACATGAGGGTCTGTTGCCTAACTCGTTTGAAAAAGTGGTGTGGGTCTGTCGTGGGGTGAAAAGTCTCAATTTTATCACGGGCATCTCTTAACTGGACGATGGTTAGTGGGGTGGTGTACACAAAATCGGGTTGGCCTTCTGTTGTTACTCTACGCTGCGTGGTGATGAGGTTCATTGGGTTGGGTGCTGCCTGTGCAGTCGGTGGTGAGGGTGCTTTCCTTCGGGGCCTGGGGGGCTCTATTCTGATTCTCACTCACATACCGTTGGGCCGTTTCACTGAGTTCCTGCCAATCGGGGCCATCCTCCTGATCTAGCTGTGGGCCAAAGGTATCTCTGAACCCATTCTGGACGGATAGCAGGGATTGCAAATCTCCAATTTGCTGCCTGCACTTGGCATGATCCACCGAACTCTGCCTCTGTTCCGTGGTGGAACTGTGGCGTGCTCGGAGGGCTTTCTTCAAATCATCGCACTGTTTCCTCAACTGTTCTACCTGGTTCTCTGTTTCCTCTCTTACCAGCACCGAACGCTGTGTGTGCTGGTAGGCCTTATCATACTGAATCTGGAAGCTGCTAAGGTGGGCAAGACAAGATTGCTGTGCCCTCTTGACATCATCCATTTCCTTGTCTTTCGCCGCTAGCTGCTCCCCGAGTTGCTCGTTTAATCCCCCACATTAACTAATGTTTCCCCCTCTACTTCTCTCTTTCTCCTCAAGCTGTCTACGGAGCGTCCTCACGACCTCCTCTGTGCCTCGCAATTGTGCCAAGCAGGACAGGATTGCCATCGGATGACGAACCTTACTCAAATTGTTTTTATGGATCTCGGCCAGGCTGTCCCACCAAGTCTGTCCTTCTGACCATAGGGGCCATCCTTTCCCCTTTAGGTAACTCCTAAGCTCTTCTTCCCATACGGGACACTGTTCTGATCTGTTGGTCGCTGCGACCTCGGGCTCTTGTGGATGCATAAGGCGTTCCATTGCCTTCATTGCCATCCCTACGATTATCTCTGTCTCTACCGGAAATTTGGAACAAGGGGAATAAAGCGGTGGTGCAAACACGGGTACGGCTCAAGCTATTTTCCGGTTTACACAACTCCTGAAAGTTTCACGCAACAAAATCTGTCGAGTTTACCTTATATCCCTTTGTTAGTACGCATGCAAATGACACACTTCCGAATTCTGGAGGTTTGATCGATACTGGTTTCGCTTGTGGTTTCTTTTACTTTGCCAATTTGGATTCTAATTCAATTGTTTTGTGGGTTCTCGCGGAGTGACACGGTCACTTCTGGGTCGAGTCCCGTCAGATGTCGCCAATAACTGTTCCCTTTTTTACCTACTGTAAATATGGCTGTGAAGCAATTGTGCTAACCACTATGCTACCGTGCTGCCATATCTATACTACATTGCTCAGAGTCGCCAGGTATCAAATGATACCACCACAAAGTTCAACCGGCTATCGATCAAAGAGCCAAACACCAGTTACTTAGTTCAAGGTTAAGGGTACTTTATTTACACACACAATTAATCATGCAACATAAACACTACTAGTTAAACTACACCTATCGACTAAGACAACCTGTACTTAACTTCAGGCACCCGGCTTAGGTCGGAGGAACAGTGGCCGTTGTTCGGATCTGTACCTATTGGGTCTGTAGGAGTAACTGCTGCTCAGCTAGGCTCATCCGCCTGGTAGCGGGTGTTGAACTTGAACTTGCTTCTGGTGGTGCTGCACTTGAAGTAGACGTTGCCGGAGCGCCAGGTCCAAGAGAGGCTGAACACATGGTGGTCTCTCTCTCTTTATCCTTGGAGGTTTTCGCGCTCTTATGGCCGGTCCTTCAGTTTGGACCCCAATAATTGGGTGATTCCTGATCACTGTGTTCGATAAAGGGGCGGGTGCCTTCATGGCTGGGCGTGTCCTAAGCGGTCATGTTGTTTATGCTTCCTGAGTACAGGGAGTGGCGCCAAAATGTCTGGGGTTGTATCTGTCACTCAAGTATCAGTCCTTTGTCTGGCGAAGATGGGCCACCAAATGCTAATCGGTTGGGGGTTTCGATACCGTCTGGATTCCTCACTCGCAAATATACATTCAGGCTCTGAGCCTGCCTGAATCTCGCATTGTCCATTTTTCCCGCGAACATGGTGGGGATGAAAGATTGCGCCAATACGAATGAGTCATGTACACTGCCCGGGTACCGGGCGCAGACGTGCAGGACCCTCATGCGGTGGTCACAGACCACCTGCACGTTCATGGAATAGGTGCCCTTCCGATTCGTCAACACAGCCCTGTTATCCGCAGGTGGCCGTACGCCGACGTGCGACCCATCGATCGCCCCCTGGACCAATACTCCCCTTTCTAGGGTGCTAGGTCGGCGCTGGACTGGTCCCCACAGCTCCAGCCGGTGCGGAACGGCCGGCGTGATTTTACGCATGCGCATGGGTTCCCGTCTCCGCGCTGGCCCCCGGGCAATATGGCGGAGCCCTACAGGGGCCCGGCACGGAGGATCATCGGCCCCCCACAGAACTAGCCCACCCGCCAATCGCGTGCCAGGCCACCGTGGAGGCTCCCCCGGGGTCGGATCCCCCCCGCCCCACCTCCAGGGTGGCCCCCGCAGACACACCTTCCAGGTTCCACCCACGCCGGCGGGACTCGGCAGAACTCGGCTGGCACTCAACCCGTCAGGGCCCGGAGAATCACCGGGGGTGCCGCTTTCAACGGCCCCTGACCGGCGCAGCAGCGATCCTGGTGCGGGGTTGGAGAATCCCGGACCTGATCCGGTATTTTCCAGGGCCTCTGCGATTCTCCGCCTCCGTTGGGTGGAATTCCCCACGGCGAGGTCCAGTTGTGATTTTAAAATCAAGAAACAGGTGGTGTGGCTGATGAGGGAGAGAGAGGAGGTAGGAGAAGCAGAGGCAGCCATCATGCCTCTGGTTCTGCAGAGTGATACAGGTCATATGGGTGCCCCACCCTACCAACGCCGCAACCTAGCCCCCACACTCCTTCTCACCCTCCACCATACCAGCCCCCCTAACCGGCCGGCACCTGCCGTCGGCCCATTCAAGGGCAATGGCAACAGTGGGCGCCAGGCAGGGTCTGTGGACTGTACCACTGGTATGAGCAGTGCTAGCTGACAGTACCCCTGACAGCAGGGACGGGTGCCAGGGCCAGAGGCCCCCACTGTGCCGGGCGCCGACGGGGCCATGGGTGTGGGGATGGGGGAGGGATGGGGACATGTGGGGGCAGAGTCCGTGGTGTAGCCCGGTGGACCTGGTTGAGCATGGGGGTACGCACCATGCTAACATGTCGGCCTTTCACCCGCTGCAGATAATGGACATCGGAATTCAACCGGCAATGGTGGCCTTCCTGCTGATCGTTGCAGCCCTGGGGGATGGACTGCAGCTGTATGAGCAGGGGCTGCCCGAGGAGGAGGAAGCTGCAGCAGCAGAGCCTGCCCCAGAGGAACAGGACGCAGCCGGTGAGGAGAGGGAGCCAGCCACCCAAGGAGGAGGAGGAGGAGCAGGTGCAAAGGAGGCGCCACATGAGGCCTCGTGTGTACCGGAACAGACTGTCATTCGAAGACCTGCCGGATTGGGCATGCCATCAACGTCATCACAATGTGTTCGCCAGGGCCATCGTGCACGGAACGCTCTGATCACCTCCAACCCCCACCGTGATACATACCTGCCACACTATGTGGTGGGGGCCCTGGGTTGGCAGTAACAGTGGGTCTGGTTCCTGAGATGGAGGATGATGATCCCGCTCTGGGATGGGCTCTGGTGCTCTGCATTGTTTGACAACGTCTGACTCCTGCCTATGATAGCACTTTCCACCATCCACCTGGGTGATCCCTGCATGCGAGCTGGCCATTCCATCACACGGTGCCATCAAATCTCTCGGTGGGGACAGTGAGGAGGGGGTGCAGGGGGGAGGTGGAGGGTGGTGGGACACTGGAGCGGTGAGCGCTGGCTGAACTGCAGTCCCTGAGCTAAGCCCACCCCTAACATCCACCCATTTCCCCTACCACACTCCGCTCCACCACTGTGGCCGTCCAGACCAGCCCAACCCTCACACACAACTGGCAGAGCAGGGAGGCAGGTAATATTTTGCACAGGTGTTTAATATGAAAACATAAAAACAGAGACCTGCCCTAGTCCCTGACGCTAAACTGAGTCCTGCACCCGTGCCAACTAAACTGCTGTTTACTTTTCTGGCCTTACAGGCCCTAACGCCACATCCAGATGAATCACAAATGGTGCATCAGGAGTGGAGGTGGCCTGTCATAACGGAGCACGTGTGTGGTACACACCAGATAGTGTCCCAGGAGGCTCTTCACTAAAGTGCCCAACCAAGGTGAGTGGCTCTGGGATGGTGGAGGGTGTTGGAGAGAGCTGTGATGGGAAGTCCGTGTCACTGTCGGACTTGAGCTCCAGGGTGTCCTGGGTCTCTGGTCTATGGCTCCCATCGTACAGGGTCCTTGTCGCTGGTCAGCACCTGGGGCCCAGGCTGTGGCTGTGGCTGTGGCTGGGGACCGGCCCGCCCCATCACCAGCAGTTCCTGCAAGACGTAAGACAAGATGCATGATTGTAACGCGTTCCCAGGGGGGATGGGGGGGGGGGGGGACTGGGGGTGGTGAGGGTGGTGTAGTGGGGGTATGGGGATGGTGTGGAGTGAGGAGGGGTGTGGGGACAGGGGGTGTGTAGGGGTGAGGGTGTGTGTTGGGGTGGTGTTGGGGGGGGGGGTTTGTCACAGCGAACTGCAACCCCGCGGGGTCTCACTTCCTCACCTGGCACCGACCTCCACCCTGTGACTGCCCTTTGTCGGGATGCCGACCATGTCCAGTGCCTGCTACTCTGCCGTGCTGAGGGGCCACAGATCTGATAGTCTCCCTCCAGACTTTTCCCACTCCCAGCGGTTATGTACAGTTTTCTCCTGGGGGAGGGTAACAGAAAACGACAGTGTTAGACAATCTGACACAGGCCATGATGGCTGGTGTTGGTGCTGGCATGTGGTGCAGGGTGGGGTTCGGATGCTTCTCCGGGTGGGGAGGTAGGGCTACGTGTGCGTTGGATGGGGGTTGATGCCAGGGGCACAGTGCTGCTGTGTGCATCATCCTCCACCCAGTTCCCCAAGATTGAGGCGGAGGACACCTCTGTGGAGGTACCTCCAGGAGAAACTCCTGCCAGGCGACAAAGAGGCACGCCAAGGCATGTCCGGGTGGCGGGCAAGGGCAACAAGGTGGAAGGTGTGCAACAGCAGTCCATTCAGGAAACCCCTCCGCACAGTGCAAAAAGACACGTCGGGTATTTCCGCAAGGCGGCGAGGAGTGTGGGGTACCAGCGCCCGAGGGAGAGTTCAGGGCCTGGGGCCAATGTGGATTTCTGTCCGAGCAGGGGACCACTCAGATGTGACGCCACTATACACCTGTGCTGCCTCGAGACAAGTTTTGTGGCCTTGGATGACATCAGCCGCACACCGGACGGACACCACTGCGCACTCGGTGAGCCTGTTGGGGGGCCATCCAGTCTCATCCTCCACTACCCAGCTGGCCACCCCCCTCGCACTGCAAATTGGCCCTGAACCCTTCCCCCACCGAACAGCTGCCCGCCAACCCCGGAGTGCCTCGGTGCCCCCCCCACTCTCAACTATGGGGGTCACCCTCCTCCTGCAGGGACCCCTGTAAAAGAGGGGCTCATAGGCGCCCCTGTAATGGGGAGATCCCTCAGGACCACTGTAATATTGGGAAACCCCACAGGGACTCCTGGCTTAAAAGGAATCCCTCCCAAACATAGACCCCTCCACACAGAGCGCAGCAACTCCCCCCCCCCCCCCCCCCCCTGCCTCCTCCCAGAAAAGGTATCCCTGTCTGGAAGCTAGAGAGCAGTCCAGATGTGGGCAGTGGGAACCATTATAGTTGTGATACTTACCTTGCAGCTGCACATGTCCATTCCTCCAAGGAAAGCAGCTGAGACCTGCATCGGGTTCCCACAAATCCAGGAGCTTCCAGTCATTCATAGCTTTCTGCGATTGACAGATTCTACAAACCATCTGCAGCTTTGATCCATTCATATCCCTTCACATTCAGAGGCCTAAGTAGTGAAATCCAAATGCTTGTAAAAATTGACCACATCAAAGAGATGTAAGTACATTCCAAGCACTCAGTGCATTCCAATCACTCAATAGTGTGATCTCACTGCACTTACCTCTCTTTGATGTGGTCCAGGTTTACAAACATTGGGGTCCAAATCCTTTAGCTCAGCATCAATTTGTTGATTATGCCTTGTGAAATGCTTTGGGATATTTTTCAATATTAGAGAAGCTATATAAATGCAAGTTATACAACATCTTTGCATTGCAATCAAGTCATTTGGGGATTTGACTACTACATTTGTTTGTATTTGGTATATTAGAGATCTATTCAAACACTAACATTTGCAAAGATGGTTAAAAACAAAATTATTGCTGGAAAGACTATCTCTATTTTTAATACAGTAGAACCACTGAGTCATTCATACATTTTATTTTCTTTAATCCTGGTTCAGTACACAAGGTATCACTGACTTATTTCAGATTGATAGATCTTAAAAAGGCCAAAGATAAGCCTGTGTGTATGGGAAATCATATGAAATTAGTGTGTATCACTGCTTTCCACAGAAATGAAAATTCATCTTTGCCTTTTCTTCTGACTGATAACGTTTAATTACAAAACATCTTTAATGTGCACTCTGATGTATGTGCAATGAAAAGAATTGGATGTTAGTTACAGGTGAGTTGCTCAGTTAACACTTCAAATACTACAATGAAACAGAAATTAATTTTTTTTAGTGGGCAACATGAAATTGTGGCAATTTCACACTTGAACCATGGAATACAACCACAGAATCCCATAGAATTCCTACAATGCAGATGGAGGCCATTCTGCCCATCGAGTCCACACCGACCCTCTAAAAGAGCACCTCGGCCCACACCCCCACTGTATCCCCATAATCCCACCTAACCTGCACATCTTCGGACACTAAGGGGCAATTTAACACGGCCACACACTTAACCTGCACATCTTTGGACTGGGGGAGGAAACGGGAACATCCAGACGAAAGCCATGCAGACACGGGGGGTAAGTGCAAACTCCACATTCCAGACAGACAGTCATCCAAGGCTGGAATTGAACTGGGTCACTGCTGTGAGGCAGCAGGGCTAACAACTGTGCCTTTAATTAAACAAGCATTCTATCAAGTGCAATATACACATTCAGTACTTCTATATGGATGCAAAAGAATTTGAGTAGAGCAATGACTTATTTATGTGGTTTAAAAAGGCAACCAAATCTTGAACGTTTTTTAGACCTTAAAAATTGATCCCGCCTGTTTCAATCATTTTACATTGCATGTATTAGATGTTAACATTTTGGGCAAAAAATATATGGCACATTTGCCAATGTAATAGCTTAAAACTTTGGTTTAATATTAGCTTGGAGTATAGAATTAATTAGGCTTAGCGTGACTTTACAATTACAATTTTCCTTTTCTCATTCTCATCCCACCAAGGAAAAATGGACACATTAATCCTGTTTGATCCCCTTATATGAAGATAAAAAGCTTTTAGCCTATTGGATCACCAACGAGCAACTAGAACATCTATCTGACAGCTTCCAAGTGTTTAATTAACTGCATTTATGAGCACTCATTCAACCCATGCTACCAATTTCTTCAAATATTTTCATTGACTAGACTCAAGCACAAAGGGGCAATTAAACTAAACTTACATAACTGTTGGGAGGAAATATTAATGACTATTCTATTATTTTTCTTTTTGCATTCTCATGAAATGAGCTTAAATCAGAAAGTGTTCTTGAGAACCAGAACTCAGTCACTGTTTGGTTTGTACGTGTTGCGGAAGCAATGAATGAGAAGCTTCAGCTGTGAATATTCCTAGCTCCATGCAGAGTATTAATCTAAACGTTAGAGATTCCTTCAACATTTTATTTATCTCCTTTGACTGGTTCTCAGAAAAATTATCTTCTTTCAGCTTTCAGAGCCAAGCGCCGAAACACGTGTCACTGGCTGTTGGGAAGTGAAGAGGCAATAGCCTGCCCAATAACCTAAATGAGTATGCCACCACCGTCACAGACTTTATCAGCAAATGTGTAGACCACTGCGTGCCAAAGAAAGTAGTACATATGTTCCCCAACCGGATACCATGGTTAATCAGGAGATTGACTCCCTATTGAAGGCCAGATTTGAGGCGTTCAAGTCAGGTGACCTTGACCTATACAAGAAATCCAGTTACCACCCCCGCAAAGTCATCAGGGATGCCAGGAGACAATATCAAACCAAGCTAGAGTCACAGACTAGCATTCTATGCTCGGTTCAAGCAGGAAACCATCAAACTGCTGTTAGCTGTCCCAGCAGCCCCGGACACACCCACACCCACCATCACACCTTCCGAAGTCAGATCAGCCCTCTTGAAAGTGAACCAACGGAAGGCGAAGGATCCTGACGGAGTCCCTGGTTGTGTACTCAGATCCTGCGCAGACCAGCTGGCAAATGTGTTCATGGACATCTTCAACCTCTCCCTTCTCTGTTCTGAGGTCCCCACCTGCTTCAAGAAGACTACCATCATACCGGTGCCATGGAAGAACCAGGCAACATGCCTCAATGACTATCGTCCGGAAGCCTTGATATCAATCGTAATGAAGTGCTTCGAGAGGTTGGTCATGAGGCACATCAACTTCATACTCCCAGAATGCCTAGATCCACTGCAATTCGCATACCGCCACAACCGGCCCACAGGAGACGCCATCTCCCTGGAGCATCTCGACAATAAGGACTCCCACATCATACTCCTGTTTATTGACTACAGCTCCGCCTTCAACACCATAATCCCAGCCAAGCACATATCAAAGCTCCAAAACCTAGGACTTGGCTCCTCACTCTGCAACTGGATCCTTGACCTCCCAACCCATAGACCACAATCAGTAAGAATAAACAACAACATCTCCTCCACGATAGTCCTCAATACCGGGGCCCTGCAAGGCTGTGTACTTACTCTCCTACTATACTCCCTATACACACATGACTGGTGTGGTAAGATTCCAACTCTATCTACAAGTTTGCTGACGATACCACCATAGTGGGTCGGATCTTGAATAACGATGAGTCAGAATACAGGAGGGAGATAGAGAACCTAGTGGAGTGGTGTAATAACAACAATCTCTCCCTCAATGTCAGCAAAACTAAAGAGCTGGTCATTGACTTCAGGAAGCAAAGCACTGTACACAGCCCTGTCTGCATCAACGGGGCCGAGGTGGAGATGGTTGACAGCTTCAAATTCCTAGGTGTGCACATCACCAACAATTTGCTCTGGTCCATCCACGTCAACGCTACGACCAAGAAAGCACAACAGCACCTATATTTCCTCAGGTAACTAAGGAAATTCAGCATGTTCACATTTACTCTTACCACCTTTTGCAGGTGCACCATAGAAAGCAACCCTCTCTGGCTGCATCGCAGCCTGGCATGGCAACTGCTCGGCCCAAGACAGAAAGAAACTTCAGAGTCGTGAACACAGCCCAGTCCATCACATAAACATGCCTTCCATCCATTGACTCCGTAAACACCTCCTGTAGCCTTGGGAAAGTGGGCAGCATAATCAAAGACCCCTCCCATCCGGCTAAATAACTCTTCCAACTTCTTCCATTGGGCAGGAGATACAGAAGTCTGAGAACACGCACTAACAGATTCAAAAACAGCTTCTTCCCGAAGTCTGCACGTTCTTCCCGTGTCTGCATGGGTTTCCTCCTACAAGTCCCCAAAAATGTGCTGTTAGGTGAATTGGACATTCGGAATTCTCCTTCAGTGTACCTGAACAGGAGCCGGAGCGTGGCGACTAGGGGCTTTTCACAGTAACTTCATTGCAGTGTAAATGTAAGCCTACTTGTGATACTAATAAAGATTATTGAAAATATTATTATTATTATGTTACCAGATTCCTGGTCTGATGGACTTATGGACTGATTTGGTCTGTTCACACATCTTCACCCGATGCCTGAGTCTATGTATTTACATTGTGTATTTTATGTTTGCCCTCTTATATATGTTACGGGCCAGGGTTTAGAGAACACCAAAGTGTATCGTGGAGTTCAGCTGACACACGACTTTTAATAGATTGTGGTTATGGGGAGCATAAGGGTCTACTTTACAGGTGTGATGCAACAGAGATATAAAGTACTTTTAAAACAAAACTATGTTTATTTATGAATCAAGTTAACACTTTATAAACCCACGAGTAAACATCTTAACATCTATCAACACCAATAATCCCCACAAATACAATATTCTAAAAGTAACCCTTCATAACTTTCCTAACAACATCCATAAGACCAAAAGACCCTTTTTACAGAAAGACAGCAGGTTTAAATTCTCTACAGAAACAGGTATTACTTTGAAATCACTCAAATGATCTGGAGACAGTCTTTAGATTGCAGAGAGAGATCAATATACAGCTGCTTGCTTTGCCTGCAGCTATCCAGCTCTGGAAACGAAACTAAAACACACTGTAGCTGCCTGCTCAAAAACGAAAGTGAAGGACAGACAGCCCAGCTCCACCCACACTCTGAGATCACTGCAGCGATTTGATAAACATCCAGTTCTTAAAGGTACTCTCACATGACATGTTTTTTCTTTTCATGTACGGAATGATCTGTTTGAGCTGCACGCAGAACAATACTTTTCACAATTCCTTGGTACACGTGACAATAAACCGATCCAATCCAATCCTCTGTCAAGTACTTGCGTTCCAATTTTAGAACCCCATCCCAATAACTCTCTGACTGTTGGGACATTCTGAACCTTCTTTTCCTCAAAAGCAAGAAAACCATGAAGTGAGGAAAAAAGCTTCCACCCCTCCATTTGGTTTACTTTGTGCTGTTGCTTCAGTTAAACTCGCCATAGTGTTTCCTCACTATAAAAAGTTCCTTAGTAAAGAAATTGTGGACGATATACACTTTAGTACATAGAACATAGAAAATACAGCACAGAACAGGCCCTTCGGCCCACGATGTTGTGCCGAACCTTTGTCCTAGATTAATCATAGATTATCATTGAATTTACAGTGCAGAAGGAGGCCATTCGGCCCATTGAGTCTGCACCGGCTCTTGGAAAGAGCACCCTACCCAAAGTCAACACCTCCACCCAACACTAAGGGCACTTTTGGACACTAAGGGCAATTTATCATGGCCAATCCACCTAACCTGCACATCTTTGGACTGTGGGAGGAAACCGGAGCACCTGGAGGAAACCCACGCACACACGGGGAGGATATGCAGACTCCGCACAAACAGTGACCCAAGCCGGAATCGAACCTGGGACCCTGGAGCTGTGAAGCAATTGTGCTATCCACACTGCTACCATGCTGCCCTTAAGAACAAATAAATCTACACTATATCATTTTACCGTAATCCATGTACCTATCCAATAGCTGCTTGAAGGTCCCTAATGTTTCCGACTCAACTACTTCCACAGGCAGTGCATTCCATGCCCCCACTACTCTCTGGGTAGTTAACTGTTTTGTACAAAGTAATGGTAGACTACATAGAGCAAGAACAGACCAACTGGTCTGGTCTTGGCTAAGTTAGCTGACCTCAGCCAGCAAGATAGGGAGTTATTTGACCTCTCTACCCTCTCCTCTCACGCGAGAGAGGAGGAAAATCAACCAGTGCTACTACTTGGAAAGAACACCCTACTTAATCCCATGCCTCCACCCTATCCCCGTAACCCAGTAACCCCACCTAACCTTTTGGACACTAAGGACAATTTATCACGGCCAATCCGCCTAGCCTGCACATCTTTGGACTGTGGGAGGAAACCCACGCAGACCCAGGGAGAAAGTGCAAACTCCACACAGACAGTCACCCAAGGCCAGAATTGAACCCAGTTCCTGGTACTCACTTCCTAACATCACCGTAGGTGTACCTACACTGCCTGCATTGCAGCAGTTCACAGAGGCAGCTCACCACCGCCTCCTCATGGGCATTTAGGGATGAGCAATAGATGCTGACCTAGCCATCCCATGATTGAATATAAAAAAGTATGTATGAGAATGTCAGTTGAGGGCTGTTGTATTGGCTGCGATATTTTAAGCGAATGAACATTTTGAAGAGATGGAAATCCACAAAGGTGTACAAATAATATTGGGATACCGTACTTATTTTATTCCCCTCAGGAATCAGTGGAACACATTCCAAACTTTATTGTTTGTGAATGATGATGTTAGTTTCATTCATGGACTGTAATATCCTTTAGATGTATATCTGACATAAAAGGTCTATCTTCACAACCTGCAATAATGAACCACCAGCTATTATCTGACACAACATATTAAAAATGATACTTCTTTTGGCTCAATGCTCTTTAAGCTATTGCAAAATTGCTAGCAGACTAGAAAGATATTTCTGTTTGTCACTGCTCAGTTAACAGCTGGATATGCTGATAAGAGACTGACAAAAATATGTGCTGGATGAACATTACATTTTCTAATTTAGGCAGCAAATTCTATTTATTTTACGTATTCTGAATAGAGGTTCTAAGCACTCCTTGTAATGTATGGAAATGGATGTCTACTGACAATTGTAATTTGCAATTCAAACCAGTGAAGGGATAAACAGAATAGCTTGTGATTATGATGAGAACATTGGATTCTATGATTTGCAGTTTCATAATTGGCCTTATTCAGACAGAATGTAAATTGTATGGTAAGCAAAGGGAAATATTTTGTTGTGTACCAACGGTAATGACACTGTAAGTGCAGTCCTTATAAACCAGTCTATTATTTTGTAACATGCAGTGTTTTTAGTCATCGATATGAGAGTCATTGGGAAGGCCAGCATTTATCACCAATCCTTAACTCCCCTTGAGAAAGTGAGGGAAGCTGTCTTCTGAAATCATTGCAGTCCATGAAGTGAGGTATATCCACAGTGCCTTTGGAGAGGGAGTGCCAGGATTTTGAGCCAGTAACAAGTGAAGGAAGGGTGGTATATTTCCAAATTAGGATGGGGTGTGATTTGGAGAGGAACTTGCAAGTGGTGGTGTTCCCATTGATCAGCTGCCCTCTTCTAGGTGGCAGAGGTCGTGGGATTGGAGGGTACTGTGGAAGGAGCCTTGAAAAATGTACCTTGCATAGGCACTCACTGCTGTTATTGTGCACTGGTGAACAAGGAGTGAATGTTTAAGGTGGTGGATGAAAGATTTTGAAAGTATAGGTGCAGAGAGGGAAAAGGTAAAAATAGGGGATCATCAATAAAAGATAGCCACCAAAAAATCAAATGGGCTGCTCAGATGAGACTTGTTTACCCAGAATGTGAGAAGGTTGAACTTCCTATCCCAGACAATGGTTGAGCAGGATACGTTCTGGAGAAACAGTAAAGCAAAACAACCAAATTTATTGAAGGACACTCAGATGAAGCAATCACAACAAGATTTCACTTTATGCAGCTTTTACTTGAACAAACTCAAAATATACGTGAATTAACAGTCAAATGATACTACCAATAAAAAGGTTAAGTTTCACTTTAAATAGTCAATACAACAAAGGTACGCCTTACGTAACTGCAGACACTCACATATTTCCCTGCACAAATGTGACACTATGTAGCTACACAGTTCCACAATCGGCTTTTAAGCTTTTCTTTATTCACACATGGTAGGTCAGGAATCCTATCCAAACAGCTTTCACTATTGAGTTTTACAGATGTGATGATCATCAGCAAGGCACACCTCCACAAATCCTCACTCCTTCAGGTCATGACAGTTGATGTTGTAGATTTCCAGAGTTCCTTTTTAACTGATAATATGCCGGTACACAATTTGGCAATTTCTGAGAAAACATTCAGCTCTTTAGTGTCTCTGAGCTACTCACACAACTTTCTAGGTCTTTTTAGCCAGCTTGCAGAGTGCCTCAAAGAGCTCCTGTCTCTTTTTCTGCCAAACAGCAAAACTGACCGCTTCATAAGAATGACTTGCTCCTCTTCTCCATACAAAGTTTCTCGATGTCTCACAGTCAGTCTGCTTTCTCTTTGTGTCTGCATCTGTGCCTTTACCCTCCATATCCTCAGCTTGTAGGTCTCCTTTGTGACAGCAGCTCTCCTTTATGTCTGGCTCCACGGCTCCTGATCTTAACTTTCCTCCTGTTGGTACTGCTTCCAGGTCGAGGATCATCAGGTCACATGGACCAGTATTTCTTATGGTCGAAGAAAATCATTGATCCCTTTACATTTGATGCAAACTCTTTAAAGTCCTTTTTCAACATTCTTAAAACCAATTACAGATTCCGCAGGCCTTTGAAATAAATTGCAAGTTTTGCTCTCTGTACTGTTTCTGATCATCACGAATGGTATGGATCCATTTAAGAGGAGGCCAGACAAGTAGGTGAGTGAGAAAGGAACTAAGGACTTACCCTGATAGAGTTGGATCAAGAAGAATGGATGGAGATAGAAATGGAACATGAATGATGGAATAAACCTGTTGGAGCAAGTGGTCTTTTTGTGTGCTGTAGGTTCTATGTAATACTGATGATGCCCAGCTTTACCTCTCTGCTACTTAATAATAATATAATAACCACTTATTGTCACAAGTAGGCTTCAATGAAATTACTGTGAAAAGCCCCAAGTCGCCACATTCCGGCACCTGTTCAGGGAGGCCGGTACGGGAATTGAACCCGCACTGCTGGTTTTGTTCTGCATTACAAGCCAGCTATTTTAGCCCACTGTGCTAAACCAGACCCTGGCTACTACCAGCCACTACTTATTGTAGGTTCTTCAGTTTTTCCACGTTAGGAGACTATGGGCGTGATCCAATGGCCATGCTGCATCAGAGAAGCAGCTCGCCATGGCGCAACGAGGCTGGAGAAAGCCAGAAGACCCTGCTCCCGGGATCTACCCGGCTCACCACGACTCACAAGAGCCAACATGATGTAAATCCTGTTCGCCGTGCCTGGGTGCAAATGGCAGAAGCGGTCAGCGCCACCAGCAACACCATTCGGACTAGCCCTAAGAAACTGTACAACCTCCTCAGGGCTGCCAGGGTGAGTAGGCAGCACTGTGCCTCTAGCACTAACCCCCGTCCCACACACCCGTACCCACCCCCTCCCCCGCACCCTTGACGGCAGGCAGATTTCCCTTCACAGCTGTCTCCAACACCCTCCACCATCCCAGAGAAACCCACCTCAGTGGGGCACTTTAGTGAAGAGGCTCCTGGGACACCCACTGGTGCGCACCACACAGCTGCTCTGGTACATCAGATGGAGACAGGAACACTTGAGGGGATGGACAGTCAAAGGGCGGGCTGATTCCAGGGACTAGCTGCAATCCAGACGGATTTTGGCATCTAAGGTGGGGATGCAGTTGCAGAGCCAGGGACTACATGAGGAATCCAACAGCGTGCAGGAGCAGGAGGTAATGCCTACTATGCATGCCACCCAGGGCAACACTGCATGGGTGGCGTCTGCGGTGGAGGCATCGGGGATGGTGGTTTTGGCTATGGATCAGCATGACCAAGGCCTGGGGCTTTCTATGCAAGCACGCGCCGAGGCCCAGAACAGGGCTGCCATTCTACAGGCAGCCATGTGGAAGAGCAACTTGGACATTGCAGCGGCACTCCTGAACGTGGCCCAGTCACAGCGGGCCATGGCTGGGAATGTCGACGGTCTTGTCCAGGCACTGTCCAACGTGACGCAGACACAGAGGGAGGTGGCCTAGTCCCAGAGGCAGATGGCACAGTCACTGGCTGATGTGTCACAGACCCAGAAGGTGGTGGCACATGGGTGACATGGCCCAGTCCCAGACGGAGATGGTCCATGCCCTGTGTTCCATGGCTGCGAGCACGGAGACCCTGGTTGAGACCAAAGCAGGCCACCAGGACTGGCAGGCCCGGTGGCGGGGAAGCCTCAGGGGACAGCTCGCCCCTCCATCCCATGGTGTAATAGTGTAGCCCAGGGGCCATCTGGCACCCCGATAGAGGAGGAGCTGATGGGGCCCGTGCCGGTGATTCCAGTAGTGGAGGTTTCAGAACACTGCAACAGCTCAAACTCCCCCCTCCCGCCTTGTTCCTGGCACGTCTGGTGGCCAGCAGGCAGAACAGGGTGGCACCATGTCATCTGGGACACCCGAGCAGCAGCCGGGCCCATCCAGGCCGGGTCACCCCACAAGACGCCCGCCAACGGGGACCAAGGTCACAGGGCTGGAACCACAGTAGGCCTCCACTCCTGATGTACCATCTGGGGATCCACCTAGATGTAGCGTTAGGGCCCGTAAGGCCAGAATGTTAGACACCAATTAAATTGGCACAGTTTAGTTATAGAAGCCAGGGTTCAAACCTATATTTGTGCATATTAAACACCTGTTAACACTGTTACAACCTGGCTCAGTGCTCTGTCAGATGGGCGTGATGGGTAGGCTGGTTTGGGCGGGGAGAGGATAGGTGGACATTGTTGGTGGGCTGGGCTCCCTCCCTCCCCCCAACCATCTCCACCACTGCCACCCCAGGGATCCGATGGGACCGTGTGATAGAATAGCCAGCTCGCAAGCAGGATCACCCAGGTGGACGGTGGAAAGTGCTACAAAGGCAGGAGTCAGATGTTATCAGACAATGCGGAGTCCAGAGCTCATCGCAGAGTGGGTTGTCATCATCCTCCATACCATGCCAGGCACGTTGTTACTGCCAACCCACTGTAATGAAATGAAATGAAATGAAAATTGCTTATTGTCACAAGTAGGCTTCAATGAAGTTACTGTGAAAAGCCCCTAGTCGCCACATTCCGGCGCCTGTTCAGGGAGGCTGGTGCGGGAATTGAACCGTGCTGCTGGCCTGCCTTGGTCTGCTTTAAAAGCCAGCGATTTAGCCCAGTGTGCTAAACCAGCCCCAGGTCACCATGTGACCAATGTGGCAGATATGTATTACGGTAGGGGTTGCAGGTGGTGGGGTGGCTGGGAGGAGGGAGGCATGGGAGTGGGATGCGGTGTCCGTGCCCCTGGCCAGTCTCCCCACCTGACTAGTTGGTTAACCTAGAGGTAATCAGAGAGTCCCGGGCGCGTTGGCCCTATGCACACGTTGTGCAGGCTCTCATGTCCTGCCCATCCTCGCCCTCCCCCGCATCCTTCTCATTAGACGTGGCCTGGTGTTCATCCTCCTCCTCCAGCATGTCGCCCCTCTGCTGCACAATGTGTGATGGAGGGCGCCGGAGGCGGCCACTACGTGGGTGACCCTCTCAGCGTCATACTGGAGGGCCCCACCAGAACAGTCCAAACAGCTGAATCGCATCTTCAGAATGCCGAAGTCCTGCTCGATCATACCCCTGGTCACTGTGTCGATGTCGTTGTAGCGGGTCTTGGTGTCAGTATGTAGCCTCCGGATGGGCCTCATCAGCCACGACTGAAGTGGATAACCCCTGTCACCCAGGAGCTGACCCTCCAGCCCGGGGAGTTGGGGCATATCGGACATGTCAGGAATGTGCCAGGATGAAGGCGCCATGCACACTGCCCTGGTATCGGGTGCAGACGTGCATGGAACACATTACATGATCACACGCCAACTGCGAGTTCATCGAGTGGAACTCCTTTTGGTTTGTTTCGAGTGGCCTGTCATCTGCAGGTGCTCGTGGGACAGCATGCATCCCATCGATCACCCCCTGGAGCTGGGGCATGTCGGTGATGACGGCGAACCCCACTGCCCGGGCATTCTGGTGGACTCGGTTCATATTTTAATGGATGTATTGTGCTGAGATAGTTATGGGAAGCAAGGTAATGGGTAAGGAGTTATTTTGGAATAATTAGAAAGAACCAAAGTAACTACGGGAGGGAATTGAGACAACAAATAACCGGTGCCGCAGTACCAAAGCAGCACAGACCATAAGGCGATCTCTGCTGGACAATGATCAAAGCTCCTCTCCGCAGTCACTCCCAGTTAAGTCACAAACCAATTCATCCTAAATGGCAGAGCCGCTCATGAGGTCCACTGCTAAATGGAACCAATAAACCAAGAAATCAATTTTCTCCTCAGGTGCACAATGAGCAGACCATATTGAGAAGCTGTGAAGACACCCAAATATGGAAAGGAACAGGACTGAGTAGTACAACTAATGAACTACATTTTGGCTTCAACCAAAAAGCTAAGTAGATAAATTCAGATAAAAGAAAGCTATCTTTTGGAGTGAACAAGAATCATTCCGCGGTTTAGTGGCAGAGGAGAGTCCCTTAAACAGAGAGGCTCAGAGGATTATGTGGGGTCAGACACCTGGCAGGCCAAACAGCATCTGGATGAAGTTCAGATCAGCAGGATGGGAGATGGGTTACGTGACCATTAGACCAGAAGACATAGGAGCAGAAGTAAGGCCATTCGGCCCATCGGGTCCACTCCGCCATTCAATCATGGCTGACCTGGGACAGTTAGCTTTAATTTATAGATTAAGCAGAAGAGGACTACAGGGCAGTCCTGCAGCGCTCGACTGTCTCAGTTCCATGAGAGGCATGATGATCAAATAGAACAAGAGCTTTACAGTGGAAACTGCAAGCAGAAGAATAGAGGGGAAGAAAACAAAAAGGATTAAATAATGACAGAGACAGAGGAACAGTGGCAGGAAAATAAAGACATTTAGTTGTTTAGAAACTATGGCCGGGATTCTCCCATCCCGCGCTGGGTCGGAGAATCGGCAGCAGGGGGCGTCACGGCGCTCCGGCGCCGGGACTCCGATACACCGACCCGGGAAAAACCTCACCAACGGGGATTACGCCGCGCGGGTCGCAGAATCGGCAGAGTTGGCGCGACGTGCTGGTCCCTGGGCCTGCTGCGAATCTCCGGGCCGGATGGGCCAAAATCCCGCCAACGTGACTACAGGTCACACCGGCGTAAATCAAACATCCTTTTTAACTGTGTCAACCAGCCGGGCTGGCTGACGCCGACAAAGGAGGAGGTAGGGGTCGGCGTGGGGGGACGCCACAGATGTCGAGACGGCATGGCCGTGGCTGTTGGGCGGGGGGGGGGGGGTGGTTGCCAGGGGCAGAGGCCGCCCAGGGCCGTGGCTGGGGGGGCAGGGGGGTGCGGTTGTCGGGGTTGGTGTCGGGGGGCGGGGATTGGAAATGCCAGGGAGGGGGGTTGGGGTGGGGAGTGCGGGGAAGGGGGTCTGGAGGGGGATGGGGTGGCATTGGGAGTGCCGGGAAGTGGGTCTGGGTGTGGAGGGTGGGGTGGGGAGTGCCGGGGAGGGGGTGTGAGGGGTGTGGGGTGGGGAGTGCCGGGAAGTGAGTCTGGGGGGGGGTGGGTGTGGGTAGTGCCGTGGAGGATGCCAGGGGGGTTAGGAGTGCCGGGGAGGGGATCTGGGAGGGAGGGGTTGTGGGGAGTATCGGGGTTGAGGGGGTTTGCGTGGCGACCATGCAGCCCATGGCACCTGGTTGCAGAGGGAGGTATGGGCAATGATGATATGTCGTCTACCCCCACCCCCTGCAGACCGTTATGTTTGGCCATCACCCAGCGATGTTGGCCGCCGTGGCGGGGCCCGCTGCCCTGCATGTGGCCCTATGGAAGCTGGAGCAAGGGCGTGCCAGGGAGGCGGCGGAGGGTGCCGCAGAGGAGCGTGTCGCAGAGGGGCAGGTGGCAGCCGCCTAGGCTGGAGGGCCGCTCGCCTGACAGGACGAGGAGGTGGAGGAGGAGGCAGTGCCACGGTGACGGAGGCGCCCGATGAGGCCCCGTGTGTACCGGCACTGCATGTCCTTCCAGGATCTCTCGGCGGAGTTGATAGCCGCAAAGTTCACAGACTAGCGGGGCGGGGGATGGGGGTGGGGGTTGATCTGTTGAGCATGAGCACGGATGGCACAGTACGTACCACCCCACCACCCTCACTCCTCCCACCACCAACCACACTCACCCCGCCCACCACCAACCACCCCCATGCACACCACCCCTACATTGCCCATCCCCCTGCGGCACAATGGGCAGGGCTCACACGCTCGCCAGTGGAAGCGGGTCTATAGCATGGCGTGGAGGGTGATGTCAGCCCGCTCTGTGATGAGCTCCGGGCTCTACATCGTTAGACAATGTCTGACTCATGGCCAAAGTAACACCCTCCACCTGGGTGGTCTCTGCGTGCAGCCTGGACACTGTGGCGCACGGACCCGTTGTCTGCCTGGGGCCGGGGTGGTGAGGACGACCTGAGGGGGTGGGGGGTGCATGCAACACTCACTTGAGCTCGATGTCTTATCACCCCTCACACACACTGGCGCTCACTCCCCCGCCCCCCCTGCTCGCATCGGTCAGAGCACAGAGGCAGTTTCCGTCGGTGTAAAAGTGAGTTTAATGACAAATTGTTCAGACACGTGCCCTAGCTCCTATAACTAGTCTGTGCCCTGCAAACGTGCCAACTTTCTCAGTGTCTAATTTTCTGGCCTAACGGGCTGTATGACTACGTCTACGTGGTTCCCCAGACCGTACAGCAGAACTGGAGGTGGACTCCTGTGATTCCTGCCCTGTGACTAGGGACCCCTTTGGCGGCCGTTTCATGGGTCGGCCCGAGCCTGGATGGGCCAGGCTGCGCCTCGGGTGAGCGGGATGGCATGCTGCCAGCCTGTTCTGCCCGTTGCCTAACAGAAGGGGGGGAGTCCGAGGTGGCGCGGTGTTCCAGGACCTGCCCTGCAGCGGGACCCGGAACGGGCCCAGCACCTCCTCCTCCCTCGGCGTGCCCCCCGGGCTCTCCATGGGATGGGGGTGCAAGCGGATCCAGCACCCGAGGCAACCCGGCACCTGGCGCTGCCAGTCCTGGAGGCCCGCCCTGGTATCGACAAGGATCTGCAAGTTTGCAGCCATGGAGCTCAGGGAATTGGCCATCCCTGCCTGTGTCTGAGCGACACAGATTTTAATTGTAAAAATTAATTCATGGGATATGGGCATCGTTGGCAAGACCAGCATTAGTTGCCCATCCCTAACTGCCATTAAGCTGAGTGGCTTGCTGGGCCATTTCAGAGGGAAATTAAGAGTCAACCACATTGCTGAGGATCTGGAATCACATGTAGGTCAAACCAGGTAAGGATGGTATGTTTCCTTCCCTGAAGAACGTTAGTGAACCAGATGGGTTTTTACACCAATCGATAATGGTTTCATGGTCATCGAAAACATTTAATTCCAGGTATTAATGTTATCAGTTTGAAATTGTTTTTATAGTATACTTATATAATTATATTGGTTATGTAAGGTAATTTGGACATTCTGAATTCTCACTCAGTGTACCGAACAGGCGCCGGACTGTGGCGACAAGGGGATTTTCACAGTAACTTTATTGCAGTGTTAATGTATGCCTACTTGTGACACTAATAACGATTATTATTATTATATTGGGGTCATTTGTATGTCATTTTTAAGTCTGTTGCAGTTTCATAATCAACACAGTTAGCATGCAGGCTTGATAAATGAAACCCTTTCTTAATTGAAATATTACTTGTATGTGCACACAAAATATTAGGACTAAATAATGGATGAAGGCTTTGAAAATTTATCAGCAGAAATGAAAATTTAAAACCACGATCGGAAGAAAATACCTGTTTGAACATACGTTCCCTACATTCACACTAGTTTGGTAAAGTTGATTATAAACTTCTCTTTGTAGTCGATGCTGAAAGCAAACAATTTATTGGAATTAATTGTTCCAGAGCGCTTCCATGTAACATTAAACTACAATGGAAGTACTGTATCTCATGCACATCTGTCACCCCCCCCCCCCAAAGTGGCACACTTGAAAGTATCACACGTGCACTGGATTGATTTACATTTATTCATCAAATGGCAAGAAATTGCAATTAAACAGGCCAGAATCTTACCAGTCAGCTAGCAGCAAACTGACTACTAAACAACAACTAAAAATAATTAGCTTGAAAAAGAACGGAACCAACAAAATCTCTTGACGTCCACGTATAATAAAATTAAAATCGAACAATAATGTAACTAACTTCATCAGACGTCAGTATTCTAACTTTTGATTCAGTCATACTTCAGGTTGACGCTGTTTGATTGACTCAATCTTTTTCATGACCTACAAACACAACAACTAAGATCTTCGGGAATAATACTCTTGCTCGCTGAACGAAAGATAGCCTCCATGAAAAGAGTTTCAAAGCATATTTTGAACAGTTTGACTGTTTTAACTTTTCTTTTTATTGGTAGATGGTGCTCAGTCTTACATTTATTGAATTCGGATTGCTTGTTTTGATACTGTCCGAAAATAAATCGAGTCATTTGATTGGTTCCGATTCTCGTTTTGTTTTGCTTTACTTATAAGGGCCGGGATTCTCCGTTCCGCACCGGGCTGGAGAATCGTCGGGGGCGCGAGAATCGCGCCACGCTGCTCCGACACCGGGCCGCCGATTCTCCGGCGAATGGAGAATCAGCGGCAATCGCGCCCGCGGGGTTGCCGCCGCGCCGATCGGGGGCTGGTTTAGCTCAGTGGGCTAGACAGCTGGTATGTGATGCAGAACAAGGCCAGCAGCGTGGGTTCAATTCCCATACCAGTTTGCCCGAACAGGCGCCGGAATGTGGCGACTCGGGGCTTTTCACAGTAACTTCATACTTGTGACAATCATTTGTTCGATTTTAATTTTATTATACGTGGACGTCAAGAGATTTTGTTGGTTCCGTTCTTTTCCAAGCTAATTATTATTTCCAAGCTTATTTTTTTTTTTTTAGTGCCTTTGCAGCATTACCCCTTGGCTGCAACATATCAAGGGGAATGCAATTCTAGTAATCTGTTGAAGGACAGATTGCAGATTGCTGCAAGAGTCAGAATACACCTTTGTGGACTGAGTTCTGGAGCCATGATGGAATTTCCGGTGTCTGAATGACAGCTAGCATGGATCTCATGACATTGAATAGTTTCTGTGGTGTTGGGTGCTCTGGTGCACAGATGAGCCAACACAGTTGTATGTGGTACAACTCTATTTTATTTTAACTCTTATAATACAGTTCGTTCTGGATACTCTGCACGTGCTGTCTCCCTGAGTGTGTCGTGTAGTAGATCTGTCCTGGTCCTCCTCTGCAGCTAATACTGACCACCGGGGGTCGTGTCTGTGCTTTTATATCTTTCTGTCATTGGTTGTGGTGTTGTGTGTTCTGATTTGTCTGTTGGTGTGTCTATCATGATGTGTGTGTTTGAATATCATGACATCCCCCCTTTTTACAAAGATATGTGCCTACGTGGTTATAAATATAATTGTGTCGTGAGTGCATCTAAGAGTGTGTGTGTGTGTGTTGTGTACAGCGTGTGTATATGACGTAACTATTTACATGGGGCGATGTCGGGTGCGTCACACTAACAAGGTTGTACCATAACAAAACATGGATGCGAGAGAAAAAAAACTTGAACAGTGGTCCGGTCAGACGATATCTGGAACAATAAACAACAACAGGTTATAATACAGAAGTGTTTGACTTTTTGAACGTATGAACAGCGTTATAAGTCCAGTCTAATGGGTGACCGCCTCAAGAATGGGCTGGTCCTCAAGCCGGTTCAGCTGTGGAGATTTGTGGTCACACTGGTTCACCTTGGACTGTTGGAGGTGATGCTGTTGCCGAAGTCTCTACTTTACCATTTGTTGTACTTCGTGCAGTGCTTGGTTTTTCATTCGTGCAAATATAACATTCAACATCTTTGTTATTGTTGCCTTGGCTGTGGTTTGGTTCTGGTGGCGATGGAAGGGGCATGATCTGTGGCATCTCCACGAAGTCATCCTTGGGAACCAGTGGAGGATCCGGCGTGTGCGTACGGTTCAGTTGCGAGCGTGGAAGGCGGCGCAAAGCTCGCTGATTGCGTCTACGCACCAATCCATCCGCCCTGCATGCCAGGAACAAGGTGGAGTCTGTTTTCTTTTTATGTTTGTGGTGGACGGCATCTTGTAGCCGATGGGTCGTTGCCATCGAAGTAGCACCATCACTAATATCATGCAAGGCGATGACGGTGCCAGATGTGGAAGTTGGCCGAGACCGTGCACGCTGGTTCCGGCCACCTGCTGTGCCGGAAGGGCGACTCCGCAGAGAAACGTCGAAGCATGTCGCCTTGGAGAGAGAATTGTTGCTCGCATCAATGTCTGGCGATGGCGCGAATTGGTGTGTCCATCTTGGACCGCCGGTGCTGGTTGCCACTGCCGACCCAGTGGGACTGCCACGCGATCCATTCCCTGTCGCCGTGGCATCCGCCGTCACCCTGAGCGTGCCATCACCGAGGCCGCGACACCGCCCGTCCGGAGCAAGGTCTGGCGTGCGCGAATCAGAGTCGGCGCTTGGCTGCTCCCCATCTGGAGTCCGGTCTGCCTTCCGTCGATGCCCCCCGTCCGGAGTCCCAACAGGTTCACTGGAGGCAGCCGAGATTCCCTGAAGCTGCACTTCTGGAGTCGGAACATGCAGGAATGCACCAACCAGTGGAGAGGCTCGAGCCATCGAGGGTGGAAGCGGTGCGCCGCCACTGCAGTCGTCAGTGGTCCCACCGTGATCGTCGAGTGCCTCGGTACGCCTAGGCGAGGTCTGTCACCTTGCACCTTTTGCATGGGAAGTGGGATGCTGTCGTCACTCGTCTCACATCCCGTGGATAGATCCTCATTAGCAGCTTGCTGTTCACTAGGGTTGGGTAAATTGTCAGAGTTTTCATCTGGTGGTGCACACCATGTCGGTGGACTGTCATTGTCTTGCCGTTGTCCTTCATTTGGGCTTTTCTTCTTTGGAATTTTAAATCTTCCCCCAGACATTGCAGAACCTTGTTTCTTACCCCCAAATTCTCCCATATGTATGGTCTCTAATATAGGATCCAATGTTTCTATCGACATTGTACTATTTTCCAAAGAACATTCCGTTTCACTTTTCTTCTCAGGTACCTCATATGTATCTTTGTCTAATGTACATGCCTTCATGGTCTCTGGGTCTGATTTTGCTGGGACTGGCATGGTCACAGTCTCTCTTTTACTGTTCTCAATTGCCCACATTATACTCCCCATACATAACTGCTTAATCACTGGGGTTAGTGTGGTACAATGGATAATCGGGTCGACCTTATCTGCATCTTCACCATTAGTGGAAAGCACACTTGGTTCACGTGAAACTGCTGTGGGTTTTAAATTCGTTATCTGGCTACTCGATGTCGGTGTCCTCAGGATTCTTGCTCCAATGTTCTGCTCATTTATCAGTGGAGTGTGTATAGGTTCAATGCAATTAATGTTCCCCTCAAGGTTTGAAGAGTCATTACTGACTAACTGCTGGTCTCCGAAGTCGGGAATATGCGGCGTTGTGTTGAAGGGAGACATTTGTCCCTGCTGTAGATATGATTCAGGTTGTGTTATTTCCATTACCTGAGGATCAATGTCTTGTCCATTTTCTCGATCCGTACTAAAACACTGGCAATTCTCAGTCTGCTCCTTGCAAGTTAAACATTCAATTAATTTCTTTAGCAAATCCTCAGCATCCTTCTGTGGCCGTGCAGCATTATTAATCTCTGTTCGGCTATAATGATCCTGAAGGTCAGCGCATAAACCTTTTTCCTTCGGGCTTGGACGAGGCGATTCCTTTGGCTTGTCTTCAGTTGGGCCTGAACAGTCTTCAGCGCTGTGCCCTTCATTGTAGCATGAGAGACCATCATGGTCATGCTGCTGTGTAGTGGAGCATGGTAGGCTGTTATAGCCTTCTTGCTGTTCACGTGAGCATGGTAGACTTGCATCATCTGCCGCTGGTTGGTCAGGAGAGGTTGCTAGACCCTCATGGTCTTGTTCCTGCAAGGACTGCACATTGGAGTCTTGCGTTGCTTCTATCGTGGAGGCTGTCCACGAGCTCCCTGTGGAGGCTTGTGACTCTGGAGTCACTTCTTGTTCATGCAAGGTCTGCGCTCTGGAGTCTTGTGTTGCTTCTATCGTGGAGGCTGTCCACGAGCTCTCTGTGGAGGCTTGTGACACTGGAGTCACTTCTTGTTCGTGCAAGGACTGCGCTCTGGAGTCTTGCGTTTCTGCAATTGTGGAGTCTGTCCACGAGCTTGCTGTGGAGGCTTGTGACACTGGAGTCACTTCTGGTTCATGCGAGGACTGCGCTCTGGAGTCTTGCATGTCTTCTTTCATAGAGTCGGGAACGTTGAGCGGGACGTGGACCACGCTCTGTGTGGCAGCAGGGCGCTCTCCGTGTGCTTGCAGCGCTCCCTGTCTGTTAATGTCAGGCTGCAGCATCATCCGGTACTGATAAGTTGGAACGTCATATCTGCTGGATTGAAGATCCTCAAATCCGAAAAATGAATCTGCATCTGCGTCGGATTCAATGTGGGGGCCGCCAATGTGCAACACAAAAGGTTCGTCCGAGTCATAGTCGTATAGGACCACGGAGCTATCATTGGGCTCGCGAGGTCCGGAAACACTGTAAAGATCATCATCGAAGTATTCGAGGTCGGAATCATCGGCTTGTGCGTAGGTAACTGCTTGTCGGAGGGTTCTTCGGAGGTCAAATTCATCTCCTGGGTCAATTTGCGGCAATGTGCTGTCATTCCAGGTGAGGGAAGGTTGTTTTACAGCTTTAACAGATTTTTGTTTTTTTGATTTGGGACGTTTCCCTTTTAAATTGGATTTGGGACGTTTCCCCTTTAAATTGGTGCAGTCTGGGGCCTCTGACATCCTGACGCTCGGTATGTAGCACGTAGGAAGCGACTGCGCATGCTCAGATCGCTGTTCTTTTACCGATGGCCGTTTTCTTGACTGCGCATGCGCAGCATCTCGCGCATGCGCAAACGAAACTTCCGGTTCTGCGCACTGCTCGGCAACTGTGCTAGCGTGATACCTTTAGCAAGATGGCCGCCGACCTCGACCCAGCCCTCTCTCAGGCCCGGGATTTCGGTCTCTGGGAATTCGGGCTCCGGGATCCCAGCCACGAGGTGAGTACTGCAGCTTTTCTTACCTTTACTTGCCGATTGGATTGCGTTTTCTTCACAGTACTTGGAGAATTTGTCCAGGACTGCCTGGTAATCGTACCTTTGCTGCCTCCTGAAGAACCTGAACCTTGTGAATATTTCTCTTGCCCTTGCACCGGCGATGGTGAGGAGAAATTCAATTTTTTCGCTATCATCCAGGTCTTGGAGTTCAGCTGCCACCAGGAACAATTCGAACACTTGTCGGAATCGCCGCCAGTTTTCGCGGAGGTCGCCGTGGCACTGGAGCGGCTGCGGAACCGGGAGCTCTATCATTTTGCCTGGGCACTGCTGGTTGTCTGTGCACACTGAGGTATGCCGGCAGGTATCGATCCACTCCTGTACCATGTGGTGTTGGGTGCTCTGGTGCACAGATGAGCCAACACAGTTATATGTGGTACAACTCTATTTTATTTTAACTCTTATAATACAGTTCATTCTGGATACTCTGCACGTGCTGTCTCCCTGAGTGTGTCGTGTAGTAGATCTGTCCTGGTCCTCCTCTGCAGCTAATACTGACCACCGGGGGTCGTGTCTGTGCTTTTATATCTTTCTGTCATTGGTTGTGGTGTTGTGTGTTCTGATTTGTCTGTTGGTGTGTCTATCATGATGTGTGTGTTTGAATATCATGACAGTTTCCAGTTTTGTTTCAGTGGACACTAACACAGCGGTCACCAAATGCTGCATCATGGCTGGGTCCACAAGTGATACCTTGGGGCTGGTCAATATTCCACACTAAGGATGGGCTCCAAGCTCTGTGCAAGGCCCCTGCTCTATTTTGAAGCAGGACGTCTCCATATGCTCTTGACAATGACGAATGACTACCTGACAGGCCTATCAAGCAACTTGCATTCTCTGGTAGGGGGTGCCATTGAATCCTCATCTGAGTCCCCTGCAGCAGAATCATCCTTGACCTCGCTGTCTGAGGAGTTGACATGTGCCAGATCCTTCCCTTTACCTTGTTGAAACCAGCTTGTGCCCCATGACTCACTATGTGCAGTTCCAAACACTATATAGTCGCTAAAAGTACATATAGTGCCCGTATCTAAGCTGGTCCCTGTATGTGTGTTAGTTCAAGTGATGGTGTTTCTTCATTGGTGGAGTGCTGCCATCTCTCCCTTCTCCTGAAACTGCTGTGGCTGGGCAGGTGGCAATTCTTGGGTACCTAAAAAAACAGAATATCTAAAGAGGAGGGTTGGGGTGAGGGAAGGGGTGAGGGAAGGGGAGTGAGATGGAAGGCAGGAGGGTCAAGGTCATGCCACTTGCTAACAGCTAGAAGGATGAGTGTGAGCTGAGAGTTGAGAAGAAGCTGAGGGCAGTAACATATTATCCTCAATGGCCTGGGTGATGCCAGATGAAAAGGGCTCTGTCACACCCAGTTGGACGATGTAGAAAACCATCTCCTCTGTAGGGTTCAGTTGATGCCAGTGTGCCTGTCCCCTGCCATTTCTGCTCTGCTTCCTTCCATTTCATGCCCTGCGTCCTTCAAGGCAGAGGGCAGAATGTGATTGCTTGTCTTCAGCTTTTTGGGGTGATTTGTCTGCCATGGCTGGAGGTATTTGGAGGCAGCAAGAGGTGGATGTGAAGTTGATATATATCTGATCACTCATTTAATGGCGGAGCAGACTTGATTGGCCAAATGGCTTCATACGATTTATGGTTTTATCATTGGAAGGGTAAACAAAGGAGAAAGAAAAGTACAGCACAGGAACAGGCCCTTCGGCTCTCCAAGTCTGTGCCGATCATGATGCCCGAGCTAAAAGAAACCTTCTACCCTAGCTAAAAGAAACTGTGAAAACCTGCCTACTTACCATTGGCTGGGGACTAATGACTATCCCACAATCCTGTGGGAGTATGAGCTTCCCCAATGAGGGGGTCGGAGAAACCACTAGTAAACTCCTAGTATAAATAAAGCTGGCCAGTTCAGGAACCAGCCGGAAGGAGTATGTAGCAAGGGAAGTAACTGCTACTGTTATGTATATATGTTATAGTAAATAAATGTTATTACTTTGTATCCTTAAAACTCTTGCTGGATTCTTCGTGGCCCTTACAAAAGAAACCTTCTGCCCTTACTCGGTCCTCATCCCTCTATTTCCTCTCTATTCATGTAACCATCCAGATGCCTCTTAAATGTTGCTAATGTGCCTGCTTCCACCACATTCTTTCGCAGCGCGTTCCAGGCACCCACCATTCTCTGCATGAAAAACCTACCCTGCACATCTCTCTTACCCTCTCACCTTCAACCTGTGCCCCCTTGTAATTGACACTTTCACCTTTGAAAAAGCCTCTGACGATTCATCATGTCTATGTCTTTCATAATTTTGTAGACCTCTATCAGGTCTCCCTTCAGCCTCCGTCTTTCCAGTGGAAACAATCCTAGTTTATTAAACATCTCCTCATAGTCAACACCCTCGAGACCAGACAACATCCTGATGAATCTTCTTTGCACTCTCTCCAAAGCTTCCACGTCCTTCTGATAATGTGGTGACCAGAACTGCACGCAATACTCCAAAGCAGCCTAACCAAGTAACCAAGGTTTTATATAGCTGCAACATGATTTCCCAACTCTTGTACTCAATGCCCCGGCTGATGACGACAAGCATTCCATATGCCTTCTTAATCGCCTTGGCCACCTGTGTTGCCACTTTTAGGGAACTGTGGACCTGAAGGTTCAGATTCCTCTGTATGTTAATGTTCCTAAGAGTTCTGCCATTTGCAGTTTAATTCACACCTCGATTTGATCCTCCAAAATGCAACACCTCGTATTTGTCCGGATTAAACTCCAAATGCCATTTCTGTGCCCAAGTCACCAATCTATTTACATCCTGTTCCATTCTCGGCACTATCAGAAACTCCACCAACCCTCATGACATCCGCAACCTTACTAATCAGACCACCCACATTTTCTCCTATAAACAACAGAGGTCTCAGCATCGATCCCTGTGGAACACCACGAACTACAGATCTCCATTCCGAAAAACACCCTTCCACCGCTACTCTCGGTCTTCTATAACCAAGCCAGTTCTGTATCCATCTCGCCAACCCACCCTGAATCCCACGTGATTTTAGTTTTTGTACCAGTCTGCCATGTGGGACCTTGTCAAGCGCCTTACTAAATTCCATATAAACTACACCCACAGCCCTTCCCTCATCAATTTTCTTTGTCACCTCTTCAAAAAACTCAATCAAATTGATGAGACATGACCTTCCCCGTACAAAACCATGCTGCCTGTCACTAACTAGTCCATTTTCCTCCAAATGTGCATATATCCTGTCCTTCAGCATCTGGGTACAGTATCAAGATGTAACGATTGAATGCTTAGCATCTGGGCTCCCTGATGAGTGACTGATGGGATGTGGTGGTTTGTAAGCATTTGAGATCAGAGATAGAACATAGAACATTACAGCGCAGTACAGGCCCTTCGGCCCTCGATGTTGCGCCGACCTGTGAAACCACTCTAAAGCCCATCTACACTATTCCCTTATCGTCCATATGTCTATCCAATGACCATTTGAATGCCCTTAGTATTGGTGAGTCCTACTGTTGCAGGCAGGGCATTCCATGCCCTTACTTCTCTCTGAGTAAAGAACCTACCTCTGACATCTGTCTTATATCTATCTCCCCTCAATTTAAAGCTATGTCCCCTCATGCTAGACATCACCATCCGAGGAAAAAGGGTCTCACTGTCCACCCTATCCAATCCTCTGGTCATCTTGTATGCCTCAATTAAGTCACCTCTTAACCTTCTTCTCTCTAACGAAAACAGCCTCAAGTCCCTCAGCCTTTCCTCATAAGATCTTCCCTCCATACCAGGCAACATTCTGGTAAATCTCCTCTGCACCCTTTCCAATGCTTCCACATCCTTCCTATAATGCGGCGACCAGAATTGCACGCAATACTCCAAATGCGGCCGCACCAGAGTTTTGTACAGCTGCAACATGACCTCATGGCTCCGAAACTCAATCCCTCTACCAATAAAAGCTAACACACCGTACGCCTCCTTAACAACCCTCTCAACCTGGGTGGCAACTTTCAGGGATCTATGTACATGGACTCCGAGATCTCTCTGCTCATCCACACTGTCAAGAATCTTACCATTAGCCCAGTACTCTGTCTTCCTGTTATTCCTTCCAAAATGAATCACCTCACACTTTTCTGCATTAAACTCCATTTGACACCTCTCAGCCCAGCGCTGCAGCTTATCTATGGCCCTCTGTAACTTGTAACATCCTTCCGCACTGTCCACAACTCCACCGACTTTAGTGTCATCTGCAAATTTATTCACCCATCCTTCTACGCCCTCCTCCAGGTCATTTATAAAAATGACAAACAGCAGTGGCCCCTGTGGCGCACAAAGACTCCGAGAGACGAATAGAGTGAAGTCGATGAGGCTTTATTAAGCGTGTCTGTTCCCCCGCAGCTCGATAGTAGACTGGCCTGCGGGGGAGGACTCCGGCTTCTTATACTCCGCCTTCAGGGCGGAGCTAGAAGTCAACGGCCAACCAGGACCCGGGATCTGTCAGCCAATGACATTAGGGCTTCCAGTCCCACATGACCCCTAATACATACTACCACATTCACCCCTTGTCAAAATTGAACCCGGCGGGGCGATGCTTCGCATTGTGGTAAGGGTTTACAGGGCTGGTCCTGGGAGGAAAAACTTTCATATGGTAATACAGTATGTACAATTTTGTCCTGTTTCAACTATTTACAGAAGGTATCGGGAGAAAAAGCAAAATGTTCTTGTGAAAAGTCCATATATTGATTTAGATCGACGCCACAAGTTGGTCGGGCGGTCTGGTTGTCCGTGTCGATCGCCTCGGCCCCGGTGGTGGTGGTGGTGCTTGTACCGGTGTTGTAGTCTCCGGGAGCCTTACGGTTTCAGCTTGGGCTTTATTCTTGGTCGGGCCTGAGGGGAGGGGAACCGATCCTCCTGGGAAGGGGGCGGTCGCGGCGTGCGGCGGTGGCAGGAAGGGGGGTGGTTGGGTGAATGGTGTCGGGGGTGTGTGTGTGTTGCCGGCGGGCGCCAGATCCCGCAGGGAGACCGTGTCCTGTCGGCCGTCGGGGTACTCCACGTAAGCGTACTGCGGGTTCGCGTGGAGGAGGTGAACCCTTTTGACCAACGGGTCCGCCTTGTGTGCCCGCACATGCTTTCGGAGCAAGATGGGTCCTGGGGCCGCCTGCCAGGTCGGCAGCGACGTTCCAGAGGAGGACTTCCTAGGGAAGACAAGGAGACGCTCATGAGGCGTTTGATTAGTGCTCGTACACAATAGCGACCGGATGGAGTGGAGAGCGTCCGGGAGGACCTCCTGCCACCGTGAAACTGGGAGGTCCCTGGACCGTAGGGCCAGTAGGACGGTCTTCCAGACCGTGCCGTTCTCCCTCTCTACTTGCCCGTTCCCCCGGGGGTTGTAGCTGGTCGTCCTGCTTGAGGCTATGCCCTTGCTGAGCAGGAACTGGCGCAGCTCGTCACTCATGAAAGAGGACCCCCTGTCGCTGTGGACGTATGTGGGGCAACCGAACAGTGTGAAGATGGTGTTCAGGGCTTTAATGACTGTGGCCGCGGTCATGTCAGAGCAGGGGATGGCGAATGGGAAGCGGGAGTACTCGTCCACCACATTAAGGAAGTATGTGTTGCGGTCGGTGGAGGGGAGGGGCCCTTTGAAACCCAGACTAAGGCGTTCAAAGGGGCGGGAAGCCCTAATCAGGTGCACACCATCCGGCCTGAAAAAATGCGGTTTGCATTCTGCGCAGATGTGGCAGTCCCTTGTGACTGTACGGACCTCCTCTAAAGAGTATGGGAGGTTGCGGGACTTGATAAAGTGGAAAAACCGAGTGACCCCCGGGTGGCAGAGGTCCTCGTGGAGGGTTTGGAGGCGGTTAATTTGTGCGTTGGCACATGTGCCGCGGGATAGGGCATCGGACGGCTCGTTCAGCTTTCCGGGACGATACAAGATCTCGTAGTTGAAGGTGGAGAGCTCGATCCTCCACCTTAAGATCTTGTCGTTTTTGATTTTGCCCCGCAGTGCATTATCGAACATGAAGGCTACCGACTGTTGGTCGGTGAGGAGAATGAATCTCCTGCCGGCCAGGTAATGCCTCCAATGTCGCACAGCTTCCACTATGGCTTGGGCTTCCTTTTCCACTGAGGAGTGGCGGATTTCTGAAGCGTGGAGGGTTCGGGAGAAAAAGGCCACGGGTCTGCCCGCTTGGTTAAGGGTGGCCGCTAGAGCTACGTCGGAGGCGTCGCTCTCGACCTGGAAGGGGAGGGACCCGTCGATGGCGCGCATCGTGGCCTTTGCGATATCCGCTTTGATGCGGCTGAAGGCCTGGCAAGCCTCTGTCGACAGAGGGAAGGTTGTGGTCTGTATTAGGGGGCGGGCCTTGTCTGAGTACTGGGGGACCCACTGGGCGTAGTATGAAAAAAACCCCAGGCAGCGTTTCAGGGCTTTTGAGCAGTGCGGGAGGGGAAATTCCATGAGGGCGCGCATACGTTCGGGGTCGGGGCCTATTATCCCATTGCGCACTACGTAGCCCAGAATGGCTAGCCGGTTGGTGCTAAAAACGCACTTGTCCTCGTTGTACGTGAGGTTCAAGGCTTTAGCGGTCTGGAGGAATTTTTGGAGGTTGGCGTCGTGGTCCTGCTGATCGTGGCCGCAGATGGTTACATTGTCGAGATACGGGAATGTGGCCCGCAACCCATGTTGATCAACCATTCGGTCCATCTCTCGTTGGAAGACCGAGACCCCGTTTGTGACGCCAAATGGGACCCTTAGGAAATGGTATAAGCGCCCGTCTGCCTCGAAGGCTGTGTACTTGCGGTCACTTGGGCGGATGGGGAGCTGATGGTAGGCGGACTTGAGGTCCACGGTGGAGAAGACTTTATATTGGGCAATCCGATTGACCATGTCGGATATGCGGGGGAGAGGGTACGCGTCTAGTTGTGTGTACCTGTTGATGGTCTGGCTATAGTCTATGACCATCCTTTGTTTCTCCCCTGTCTTCACTACTACCACCTGCACTCTCCAGGGACTATTGCTGGCCTGGATTATGCCTTCCTTTAGTAGCTGCTGGACTTCGGACCGAATGAAGGTCCGGTCCTGGGCGCTGTACCGTCTGCTCCTAGTGGTGACCGGTTTGCAATCCGGGGTGAGGTTCGCAAACAAGGACGGGGGTTGCACCTTGAGGGTTGCGAGGCCACAGATAGTGAGTGGGGGTATTGGGCCGCCGAATTTGAACGTAAGGCTCTGTAGATTGCACTGGAAATCTAATCCTAGTCATGTGGGGGCGCAGAGTTGGGGAAGGACGTGTAGTTTGTAGTTTTTGAACTCCCTCCCCTGCACCGTTAGGGTAACTATGCAGAAACCTTTGATCTGTACGGAGTGGGATCCTGCAGCTAGGGAAATCTTTTGTGCGCTGGGATAGGTGGTCAAGGAACAGCGTCTTACCGTGTCGGGGTGGATAAAGCTCTCCGTGCTCCCAGAGTCAACTAGGCATGGTGTCTCGTGCCCGTTTATTAGCACTGTTGTCGTCGTCGTCTGGGGCCGAGCTTGATCGAGCGTAATTGAAGCGAGACGTGGTTGTAGTAGTGGAGTGTCTTCCTCGAATCCCGTGGAGCCGTCGACACTGGGGTCAGTTGTTGCCGTCCAAGATGGCGTCGGGGATGAACAAAATGGCTGCCCCCATACATCGCACATGGCTGGGGGGTCACAAGGTGGCGGCGGGGGTGGACAAAATGGCCACCCCATGCGTTGTACAGGTCTGGGGTGGTCCAAGATGGCGGCACCCTTCCTCCCCTCGTGGTGGCCGGGACCCAAAATGGCGGCGTCTGCTGATCGCACATGAGGCGCTGGGGGGGTTTGGGGAGCGTTAGGACCGTGCGGGGCTCCCTCATCTCTGGGGACAGCGGTGGCCGGGACCCAAATTGGTAGCGTCGGCGGGTCATACGTGGGGACGGGGGGGGGGGGTGGGGAGCGTAAGCGGCGTGCAGGGCTCCCTGTTCTCCCGGGACCGCAGTGGTCGGGACCCAGAGTGGCTGCGCCTGCGGGTCGTACACGGGGCGCTGGGGGGGTTGGGGAGCGTACAGGGCTCCCTGTTCTCCCGGGACAGCGGCGACCTCGCGGGACCGGCACACAACCGCGAAATGGCCCTTTTTCCCGCAGCTCTTGCAGATTGCTGCACGGGCCGGGCAGCGCTGCCGGGGGTGTTTCACCTGGCCGCAGAAATAGCAGCGGGCGCCCCTGGTGCGACTTGGCGTTTGGACCGCGCAAGCCTGTGGGGTGTCCGGGGGGGGGGTGGGTTTGTCGCGACGGGTACGTACGGAGCCCAATGGGCTGCCGCGCGGTCGGGGCCGTAGGCGCGGGTATTCCGCGCGGCCACGTCTAGGGAGGCTGCTAGGGCCCGTGCCTCTGAGAGTCCTAGCGACTCTTTTTTTAGTAGTCTTTGGCGGATTTGGGAGGAGTTCATACCTGCCATAAAAGCATCGCGCATTAACATGTCCGTGTGTTCATTTGCGTTCACCGAAGGGCAGCTGCAGGCTCGTCCCAAAATCAGCAGCGCGGCGTAGAATTCGCCAATCGATTCTCCGGGACTTTGCCGTCTCGTCGCGAGCTGGTAGCGAGCGTAAATTTGGTTAACTGGGCGGACATAGAGACTTTTCAGTGTTGCGAACGCCGTCTGGAAATCCTCCGCGTCTTCGATGAGGGAGAAAATCTCCATGCTTAACCTCGAGTGCAGGACCTGTAGTTTTTGGTCTTCTGTGACCCGGCCGGTGGCCGTTCTGAGGTAGGACTCGAAACAAGTCTGCCAGTGCTTGAAGGCTGCTGCCGCGTTCACTGCGTGGGGGCTGATCCTCAGGCATTCCGGGATGATCCTGAGCTCCATAGTCCTTTTTAGGCACGCTTAATAAATTGTAGCGCACAAAGACTCCGAGAGGTGAATAGAGTGAAGTCGATGAGGCTTTATTAAGCATGTCTGTTCCCCCGCAGCTCGATAGTAGACTGGCCTGCGGGGAGGACTCTGGCTTATTATACTCCGCCTTCAGGGCGGAGCTAGAGGTCAACGGCCAACCAGGACCCGGGATCTGTCAGCCAATGACATTAGGGTTTCCAGTCCCACATGACCCCTAATACATACTACCACAGCCCCAAAACAGATCCTTGTGGTACACCACTAGTAACTGGACTCCAGTCTGAACATTTCCCATCACCCTTTGTCTTCTTCCAGCTTGCCAATTGTAGGAGATAGGAAATGTTATCCATGAGTCCATTACGCTTTTTTCTGGCTCTGCTGTCAGGTCCTCAGTGCCGGACTCCTCTCATAGACCACCCTGACCACCTTCTCCCATTTCCTTCAGAGGGCGTTCCTTGATGGCCCCTGGCTTTTTTCTCCCTTCCTGTTGACTTCCACCACTAAGGCCTCCAGTGCTGCATCCTTGAATCTAAGAGCCCGCCCTTTGCCCTGGTTTTCCTTTGCTTTGTTTTGAATTGAAGTACAATACTCGCACTCAGCAGCAGCTCCCAATCATTCAGTACAACTCCACTTTCAAAAGAATAGATTGCCTTTAATTGATACAGGATAGATGGAACATGTGCTCACTTCACAAGTTATTAGGCCCCCTATTGAGCTTGCAGCCAGCCAGTGGCATGGGTCGTGCACGGCTGCACACTACAATTAAACAGAATGTGAATCACATCCCCAAATCCAAAAAGGGATGCTGACTAATTTTTAGATGTGTATCTCGTCCTTCAACACATCACACATCTAATAAAAATGATATTACTGTGGTGACACTGCTTGAAGCCAGAATAAGAACAGGGCAGAAGCATAAGCAATGAAATAATATACTATTGCTAAAGTGATGATGATGAATTCTATCATCAAGGTGAGGTAGACAATGGTAACAAAATCTTCAACTTTCTCTCCAGCTTCTCTGTTCTCTCTAATGATCCATAATATTACCATAGGTTCATCCAACTTTTCACATTGGGGGGGTGGCACAATGTGGAGCTGGTGTTTAAGCTTAGGGAAGAAAAGGAAGCAGAATTAGATGAATGGAAATTTACTGCGCTCTGAATCCAAACAGGAAAACCTTGCATCTTTATGAACAAGCTTCAAATGAGAAGACTACTTTATTGCCTTACCTTCTCCACACCATGTTAATCTCTGGTGGTATCTGGCATTGTTTTTTGCTTACATAAGAAATCAATGCCTGCTTGGTCACTTGATGTGATGCTGGGAAGTATTCTGGACAGATGTCAGGAAGGATCTTGATTTTGTCCATCCGTTTTACGTTTAGGCTCTTAATTTTCCCCAGTTCATTGCAAAATCCATCTTTGTACTTCTTTATTAATTCTAGCAGGCCTCCTTCTTTTATTCAAAAAACTTCTGCCTATTTAATTTAATTTCTTTAAATTAAACCTGGTCCTCAGCCTGATGCAACTATTAGTGGGAGTTGGGCAGATTGCTGCTGATATTTCATTGGTATGCTGGTTGTACCCATGATCTTGATGGCCTCTCCTATGTAGGTCTCCAATTCTGCTGACATATTCCTTAAGCCCAAAGGCTGAACCCCTTCTCGCAAGTATCTGTACATGTGAGTTCCCCTATTACAGAAACGGAAGCTCTCCTGTGGCTCTCACTCTGGAATTCAACTTAAAATGCTGCAGGATGGCTGAGGACTTTGGATGAGAGTGTGCCTTCACTAAATCCGGTCTCCGACATCGAAACCGTGTTCGGCGATTGGCCGGAGAATCCACGTTGGTGCCGAAATCGGAGGTGGTGCAGCTTTTGCGATGCTCCGCACACTCCTAAACGGCGTACTCTGGTAGTACGCCCCATGCCATAGGTCCTTCCCCCACCCCGCCGATGCTCCGCCCCCGATGGGCCGAGTTCCCGACGGCATCGGTCGCGTGTGGTATTTTTTTTCGGAAACTCGGTGTGGCAGCTGTGGACTAAGTCCACCGCCGGCACCGTCAGGGGGCCGCCGATCAGCGGGCACGGGGATTTTGGCAGGGTTTGGGGGCACTGGTGGGGGGTGGTCCGGGGGTGGTGAGTTGGCCAAAATGGGTCACTATTTGGCAGGCCGCGTCCGCACACAGCCGGCGGCATGTTGCACGGCGTGGCCGCTGCAGGCCGCCGCCATGTGCATGCGCGACCACGGACCAGGCAATTCTCCGGCCATATCCGCAGCTAGAGCCAGGTGCTCTACGCTGCGTACCTGCTAGCCCCCCACCAGATGGGGGAATCGGTGGCCGTTTTGCGTTGTTTTTTCGGTCATAGAACGCCAGCATTCCCACGCCGGCAGCACTTAGTCTCAGAATCGGAAAATCCAGCCAACTACCTCCACAAATGAACTAGAATTAGGCAGGCTTGAGGTGTAAGGCTATGAATTAGACTAGGCCTGAGTCCCACACTCCTTAAAAGGATTGCCCACTTTATCCCCTATCTAATTAACCAAATAGAGGCATTTCTTCCTGCAGCTTACTCTGCTTTGCAATCGGAGTTCGACCTCAACGGGTTCTGGACTTACACGTCCTCTGTTTTATCCTTGTTGCCACTGTAATAATTGCTGAGAATGCAACAACTGACATTTATTTACAACACATTGGGGTGAATTCTCCATCCTGGGACACCCGAAGTGCGTTTCCCGACAGGACGGAGAATTGGAAAATCGGGATCGGCACTTGGCATCGGCAGACACTGATCCGAACATGGTGTTCTGACCCTCTGCTGGCGGTGGGATTGGGTTCATGCCCACGCGCCAGCGGGAGGATTTAAATGAATGCAAATGGGTCTTAATGACCCATTTACGTCCATTTGGTGGGCCGGGCACCATAATCTCCGGCCCTCTCTGATTCTCCAGTCCCCTGGGCCGGGTATCAGGTGGGCGCGGATTACAATCAAATGTGAGCCTGACGTGGTGGACCTCACGGTGGGCCAAGAGGGGAGTTACCCCCAAAGTCCATCTGAGGGCTACTCTCACTCCCCCACAATGCACTCTCTATCCACCACTCCTCCATCAGACCCTCCCCACCCAGAGACCCCCAAAATGGGAGAAGCCCCAAGAGACTCCCTTAATAGGGAGTCCCCCAGGGACCTCCTTAAATGAAAGGCCCCCATGGACCCCCCCTTACTAGGGTGATCCTCAGGGACCCCTTTAATAGGATGACCCCCCCCTCAGAGACCCCCTTAATAGGGTGACCCCCCGGGGACCCTTTAATAGGAAGACTCTCCAAGGAGCCCGTTAATAGGTCAGCATTTATTGCCCATCCCTAGTTGCCCTTCAGAAGGTGGTGGCGAGTTGCCTTCTTTAACCGCTGCAGTCCCTGAGGTATAGGTACATCCACTGTGCTGTTAGGGAGGGAGTTCCAGGATTTTGCCTCAGCAACAGTGAAGGAACGGTGATATATTTCCAAGTCAGGATGGTGAGTGACTTGGAGGAGAACCTCCAGGTGGTGGGGTTCCCAGGTATCTGCTGCTCTATTCCTTCTGGATGGGAGCGGTCGTGAGTTTGGATGGTGCAGTCTGAGAAACCTTGCGAGTTCCTGCAGTGCACCTTGTAGATGGTACACAAGCTGCCACCGTTCGCTGGTGGTGAAGGGTTTGAATGTTTGGGAAGGGGGAGCATTCAAGCGGGCTGATTTTTTCTGGACGTGTCAAGCTTCTTGAGTGTTGATGGAGTTGCACTCATCCAGGCAAGTGGAGAGTATTCCGTTACACTCCTGACTTGTGCCTTGTGGATGGTGGACAGGCTTTGGGGGGGTCAGGAGGTGAGTTACACGCCGTAAAATTCCTAGCCTTTGGCCTGCTCTGATAGCCACAGTATTAATGTAGCTAGTCCAGTTCAGTTTCTGATCAATGGTAACCCGCAGGATGTAGAATGCGGGGGATTCAGCAATGGTATTGCCATTGAATGTCAAGGGGCGATAGATAGATCCACTCTTGTAGGAGGTGGTCATTGCCTGGCACTTGTGTGGCACGAATATAACTTGCCACTTGTCAGCCCAATCCTGAATATTGTCCAGGTCTTGTTGCATTTGAACATGGAGCATTACAGTGACCAAATACCCTTGCAGGGGGTTTTAGAAGGCACCTCCCAGCTGCTCAGTCATTCACAGATACATAGAAGATAGGAGTAGGAGGAGGCCTTTTGGCCCTTCTAGCCTGCTCCGCCATTCATCACAATCATGGCTGATCATCCAACTCAATAGCCTAATCCTGCTTTCTCCCCATAGCCTTTGATCCCATTCTCCCCAAGTGCTTTATCCAGCCGCCTCTTGAATATATTGAAAGTTTTAACATCAACTGCTTCCTGCGGTAATGAATTCCACAGGCTCACCACTCTTTGTGTGAAGAAGTATCTCCTTATGTCTGTCCGAAATGGTTTACCCTGAATCCTCAGGCTGTGACCCCTGGTTCTGGGCACACCCATCATTGGTAACATCTTCCCTGCATCTACCCTGTCTAGTCCTCTTAGAATTTTATAAGTCTCTATTTGATCCCCCCTCATTCTTCTGAACTCCAGCGAGAACAATACCCAACTAGTCAATCTCTATCATATGACAGTCCCGCCATCCCTGGAATCAGTCTGGTAAACTTTCACTGCACTCACTCTAGAGCAAGAACATCCTTCCTCAGAGAAGGAGGCCAAAACTGCACACAATACTCCAGGTGCGGCCTCACCAAGGCACTGTACAATTGCAGCAACACATCCCTGCTTCTGTACTCAAAACCTCTTGCAATGAAGGCCAACATACCATTAGCCTTCTTTACTGCCAGCTGCACCTGCATGCTTACCTTCAGCGAATGGTGCACAAGGACATGTAGGTCCTGCAGCACACTCCCCTCTCCCAATTTACAACCATTCAGGTAGTAATCTGCCTTCCTGTTTTTGCTTCCAAAATGAATAACCTCACAATTATCCAAATTAAACTGCATCTGCCATTGGTTTGCCCACTCGCCCAACCTCTCCAGATGTTGCTGTAGGATCCCTGCATCCTTGGCACAATTCACTCTCCCACCTAATTTGGTATCATCTGCAAACTTTGATATGCTACATTTTGTTCCCTCATCCAAATCATTAATATATATTGTGAATAGCTGGGGTCCCAGCACCAATCCCTTTGGTACCCCACTGGTTACTGCCTGCCAATTTGAAAAGGACCCATTAATCCCTATTCTTTGTTTCCTCTCTGCCAACCAGTTTTCTATCCACCTCAATACATTTCCCCAATCCCATGCGCTTTAATTTTGCACAATCATCTCTTATGTGGGATTATGTCACACGCCTTCTGAAAGTCCAAATATACCACATCGACTGGCTCCCCCTTGTTTACTGTACTGGTTACCTCTTCAAAGAATTCCAACAGATTTGTCAAGCCTGATTTTCCCTTCATAAATCCATGCTGACTCTGACTGATCCTGCCACTGCTTTCTAAATGTTCCGCTCTAAAGTCCTTGATAATGGATTCAAGCATTTTCCCCACTACTGATGTTAGGCTTACTGGTCTATAATTCCCTGCTTTCTCTCTACCTCCCTTTTTGAATATCGGAGTGACATGAGCTAACCTCCAATCGACAGCGACAGTTCCAAAGTCTATAGAATCCCGGAAGATAACCACCAATGCATCCACTATTTCCAGAGCCACCTCCTTAAGCACTCTGGGATGCAGATTCTCAGGCCCTGGGGATTTATCTGCCTTCAATCCCATCAGTTTTCCCAGCACCATTTCTCTACTAATGTTGATCTCCCTCAGCTCTTCCCTCTCACTAAACCTTTCATTCTCCAACATTTCTGGGATCTGATTTGTGTCCTCATTTATGAAGACAGAACCAAAGTATGTTTAATTGCTGAGCCATTTCTTTGTCCCTTATTATGCATTCCCCTGTTTGTGTCTGCAATGGGCCTACATTTCTCTTTACCAATCTCTTTCTCTTCACATATCTGTAGAAACTCTTAGTGTCAGTCTTTATGTTCCCTGCAATCTTCCTTTTGTACTGTACTTTCCCCTTCTTAATCAATCCCTTCGTCCTTCTTTGCTGAATTCTAAACTGCTTCCAATCCTCAGTCCTATTATTTTTCTTGGCCAACCTGTATGCTTCTTCCTTGGATCGGATACTATTTCTAAATTCCTTTGTAAGCCAAGGATTGGCCCTCTTACCCCCTTTGCTTTTGTGCCAGACAGGAATGAACAGTTGCTGTCGTTCCTCCATGCGTTCCTTGAATGTTTGCCATTGTCTATCCACTGTCATCCCTTTCAGTAACTCTCCCCAATCTATCAAGGCCAACTCACACACCTCATATCTTCATAGTTCCCTTTATTAAGATTCAGCACCCTAGTCTCCGAATCAACTACTTCACTCTCCATCTTGACAAAAAATTCTACATGTTATGGTCGCTCATCCCCAAGGGGTCTCGTACAGCCAGATTGGCAATAATCCCCTTCTCATTACACAGTACCCAGTCTAAGATGGCCTGTTCTCTAGTTGGTTCCTCCACATATTGGTCAAGAAAACCAGCCCGTATACACTCCAGGAATTCCTCCTCTACGGCATTGTGGCTAATTTGATTTGCCCAATCTATGTGAAGATTAAAATCACCCATGATCACCGATATTCCCTTATTACATGCATCACTAATTTCTTGTTTAATGCCATTCCCAACCTCACCATTACAGTTTGGGGGTCTATATATGACACCCACTAATGTTTTTTGTCGCTTGGTATTTCTCAACTCTACCCATACAAATTCCACATTGGCAAAGCTAATATCCTTTCTCACTATTGTGTTAATTTCCTCTTCAGCCAGCAATGCCACGCCACCACCTTTTCTTTTATGCCTGTCCTTCCTAAATATTGAGAACCCTGGGACATTCAGTTCCCATCCCTGTTCACCCTGCAGCCATTTCTCCGTAATCCCAATTATATCATATCCATTTATATCTATCTGCGCGATTAATTCATCCACTTTATTGCAAATTCTCCGTGCATTAAGGCAAAGAGCCTTAAAGTTTGTCTTTTTCACAATGCTTGTCTTGCTCCCAATTTTTCTCTACTGCCCTGTTTGAATTTTGTCCTTGGTTTCTCCACCTATCACTTTTCTTGTTCACTTTTCTACATTTTCTTTTGTCCTTGCTCCCTCTTTCTCTGACTCCTTGCGTGGACTCCCACCCCCTGGCATATTAGTTTAAACCCTCTCCAACCGTTCTAGCAAATAGACATCAGTTCCAGTCCTGCCCAGGTGTAACCCATCCAGTTTGTACAGGTCCCACCTCCCCCAGAACTGGTCCCAATGCCCCAGGAATCTGAAACCCAATTCTGACACCATCCCTTCAGCCACGTATTCATCCTATATACCCTGTCATTTCTACTCTGACTAGCACGTGGCAACGGTAGTAATCCTGAGATCAGTACCTTTGAGGTCCGATTTCTTAACTTCCTTCCTAGCTCCCTGTATTCTGCCTTTAGGACCTCATCCCTTTTTTTACCTATGTCGTTTGTAACGATGTGTACCATGACCACTAGCTGTTCACCCTCCAGAATGTCCTGTACCCACTCCGAGACATCTTTGACCTAGCACCAGGGAGGCAACATACTATCCTGGAGTCTCGTTTGCGGCCACAGAAATGCCTGTCTATTCCCCTTACAATTGAATCCTCTATAACTATTGCACTGTCACACTTATTATTTCTTCCCTCTACAGCAGAACCAACCGTGGTCCCACGGGTTTGGCTGTTGCTGTTTTCCCCTGAGAGGCCATTCCCCTCAACAGTATCCAAAATGGTATATCTGTTCTGCAGGGGAATGGCCACAGGAGATTCCTGCACTACCTGCCTCACTCTCTTGCTCTGTCTGGTGGTCATCCATTCCCTTCCTGCCGGCGGAGTCTGAGTCTGAGGTGTGACCACCTCTCTATACATGCTATCCATGATGCTCTCCGACTCGCAGATGCTCCGCAGTGTCTCCAGCCGCCGCTCCAGCTCTGAAACTCGAGCTTCCAGGAGCTGTAACTGGAGACACTTCCTGCACACATGCTCACCCTGGGGACTGGAACTGTCCCCAGCCTGCCACATGGAGCAAAAGGAGCAGACCACTCCTTGGAGCTGTCCTGCCATGAATTATTCCTTTAAATTAAACCTTTGAAATTAAACTTTAGAAAGATGTTTTTGTGTCAGATTAAATCCAATCCTCGTCTCCTATTTGATTAGATTTTTTTTTAAACTGAGTATTTATCCCTCTTGATCTGACAACAAATTAAAAATAGTTATTTAATTGAAATTTAAAAAGTTATTTAAATCAACTTTAAAATATTAATTTAAATCAACCCAAAATAGTTATTTGAGTCAAATTTAAAAATAGTAATTCAAATCAACTTAAAAATAGTAATCTAAATCAAATCAAAACTAGTATTTAAATCAGTAACTCCAGATATTCAAATTTAGCCCAGTCTACCTTTCAGCCTATCAGGTCACAGTCTCGTGTGACGTCACTTTACCGGGTTTTTTTCAATTTTGAAACAGACAAACAGCTGTCTTACCCAACAGTGCTCTTTACTGAAGTCTCACCCTCTACTCTCTTCGAATCACATCCTCAGGATCTGGTGGTCTGCTCAATGGTTGGCCTGCTGAGCATGTTGCTTTGATTTTATCTCCTATGTGCCTCTGTCTGGAGCTCTCTGAGAAGGGTAAGTAGCCTTTATGTTGTGCAATCTGAGCGGACCTTCGCTGGGTGTCTTAATGGTTATATGGGTGTAATAGTTGATGCCAGTACCTGAGAGAATCCAGAAGTTGCAGTGAAAGCCAATGCCTACTGACTCTGCAAGGTTGCCCCTGTCTTGAAATGGCAAAGAGGACATCAGTAACCAGAAAAATGCAGTGGTGTGTAAGCACTTGCAAGGTGCCACCAAGGGTGGCACCCAGCTCGACCCTAGAAGGAACCAGAAGCAAAGAAGTTCAAGGTCACAGTGTCATTGATGACTGTTGGCAGGAATCGGCTGGCGAGGCGTTATGGCTCAAATGGGAGGAGAGTGGGGTGGTGAACATTGCCAGCACCTGGAACGTGACATCCTGTAAGTAACAGTTCAGCCACAGATTCGCCACTGCATCCATTCCTGACTGCATGAGAACACCTTTATGCTGATGTTGGATATAAGTAAATGGACAATTGTGAATTTCCCAGGTACCAAATCAATGACTAAAGAATGTAAAATGCCAGCAGACACGTGGCTTGACTTCTGTAACAAAAGAATATTCATGGAAGAGTATTTCTACAATTCAGAAGCCCAGTCAGCCACCATGGTTTTTAATCACACTTCCATCACAAGGTAGATCAGAAATGGGATTTAGGTTTGTCCTTTCAATCCTTCCCTACATCAAAGAAAATCCAAGTACAAGGAGATTTGATTCATCTTTTCAAAGCTGTGGACAAACTTGACATTTGAAAAGTTTTTAAAATGAAAGTTGTATTGGAGGATTCCTGGAGTTTAGTCCCGATTGTATAAATATGCTGAGGACTTGAATATTTTAGCAGAATACAGCTTCTGTGATGGGATATTATTTCTTTTAAAGAATGAGCAAAATAGATAAAATACAAGTTAGTAAATCTCTTGAACTATGTTAGGATTAGGTGATCAGAGCAGAGATTTTGAAACATTAAGAAGCTATATAAGATTTTGCAAGACACCTCTATTTATTTGTAAAACAAGCTGTCACCTATCAAGAGATTCGTTCACATAGAAACTGGACAGACTTTTGTTGCCTGATATCAGTTTAAATGATGGAATGATGCTAGTTTAAAGAATTATAATTGTATTTGTTAGATAACAGAATCAGATAAGGATTCATTGCAGCGCAAAATCCAGGTGCAATGACCTTTCCAATTTTCAGGATTTTCTTTTATGTATTTCAGAGTAGGGTGGCAGATAAGGTTGTGTGTAACTGCATCTTGATTTAAATCGGCACAAGACTTCACTTGTGACATTTAAACAAAAATCTGGGGGCAGAGAGGACAGAAAGCCTGTTTGCAATTCATGGAAAACCAAGCATTTAGTACTGAACCCAGCTACACTGAGATTTCACTCTGCTTCCTCTGACGCATTCATTTCTGATAAGGCAAAGTGGGATGTTCTCTCCAGCTGCATCAACACGCCGTCCCATCCACCCCTGCTGTGCCCAGATGGCGCCCGTGAGAGTTTATGGGCTACGTCAGGAATTTCACGCTTTGGCCCAGATTTGTTATCCTGGATCAGGAATACAGAGGCTGGAGATTTCCCAGCTCTGCGAACACAGCCTTTAAAAATAACTTCCCAGACGTCAGAGGCAGGATTCTTCGCTTCAGAGACTGACGTGTTGACGTCGGGACAGAATCAGCGACTTGCACAACAGCAAAATTGGCGGCAGTCCCGGAGCAATTCAAGATCCGTTAATGGGCTACCACCAGCGCCACATAGAACATGAGCGATTCCAATGAAAAACGGTGTCGGATTCACCAGGGTCAGGATTGGCACCCAAGAAGCTGACAAGCTGCAGCCGCATATTAGCACTCCACTCCCCACACACACTCATTCCAGCCAACGAGATGACACTGGTTGCACTGGAGAGCGCCCATCCCGTTGATTGGCTGACTGGGGTTAGAGGGTACCTGGGGGTGTGGCCTGAGGAAACACCCATACGACCCGTGGCACTCGGTTTACAGTGGGCATTCAGTGTCATGCGCAGCCACATTGCAGGCTCTGGAAATCAGGTTCGATTAGAACTCATGGCAGAGCTGAGGAGGCCCCTGAGTGCTGAAGTGGACTGGGCAGATGGTTGTGACCAAAAAATAATAAATCATGAAACATCCCATCAGCTAACATCCCACACATTACTATGCCACATCCATGCCACGATTATTACCTCATGCCCCCATCCCCTATGGCCTGGCGTACACCCCACTCCAAAGTATGCAACCCAAACAGCCTCCATGGTCCCTCATGTCTCCCTTGTAAAGGAAGCCTCCCACCCATCACCCTTTTCCCTTACACCTCCAATGTTAACTCACCTAGAATCCACCATGAGCAGGCCTAAAGAGGTGATAAAATAAAGTTCCACACAATAAAGTTCTAAGAGTCTATTGCAGACTCTTATTGAAAAAAATTGAAAAAAGTATTTTCATTCATAAAAACCCATTTATTACATTTGTATTCCTTCATCAAACTAAAGCCTTAAAGCAGACATTTCATTCAAGTTGCCAATCCTTTATAACAACAAGCATTTGAATTCATAATCCTACATGGAGCCTATAATCACTTGTAATTGTCAATACAACTATGAAATGGCAGCCAATTGATGGTGAAGAAATGAGTTAGAACATAGACAGTACACAGTACAGCACAGTATAGGCCCTTCAGCCCACGATGTTGTGCCAACCATTTATCCTAATCTAAGATTATCTACCTACACCCCTTCAATTTACTGCTGTCCATGTGCCTGTCGAAGAATCGCTTAAATATCCCGAATGACTCTAACTCCACCACCTCTGCTGGCAGTGCACTCCACACAGCCACCACTCTCTGTGTAAAGAACCTACCTCTGACATCTCCCCTATACCTTCCTCTAATCACCTTAAAATGATGTCTCCTCGTGACAGCCATTTCCACCCTGGGGAAAAGTCTCTGGCAATCCACTCTATCCATGCCTCTCATCACCTTGTACACCTCGATCAAGCCACCTCTCTGCCTTCTTCGTTCCAGTGAGAAAAGCCCTAGCTCCCTCATCCTTTCTTCATAAGGCATGCCCTCCAGTCCAGACAGCATCCTGTTAAATCTCCTCTGTACCCTCTCCAAAGCATCCACATCCTTCCTATAATGAGGCGACCAGAACTGGACACAATATTCCAAGTGTGGTCTAACCAGGGTTTTATAAAGCTGCAGCAAATCCTCGCAGCTCTTAAACTCAATCCCCCTGTAAATGAAAGCCAACATACCATACGCCTTCTTAACAACCCTATCAACCTGGGTGGCAACTTTGAGGGATCTATGTACGTGGACGCCAAGATCCCTCTGTTCCTCCACACTTCCAAGAAGCCTGACTTTAACCCTGTATTCAGCATTCAAATTCGACCTTCCAAAATTAATCACTCCACATTTTTCAAGATTGAACTCCATTTGCCACTTCTCAGACCAGCTCTGCATCCTGTCAATGTCCTGCTGTAACCTGCAACAACCCTCAACACTATCTACAACTCCCCCAACCATCGTGTCATCGGCAAACCTACTAACCCACCCTTCCACTTTCTCATCCAAGTTATTTATAAAATCCACAAAGAGCAGAGGTCCCAGAACAGATCTCTACGGGACACCACTGGTCACCGACCTCCAGGAGGAATACTTTCCATCCACTACCACTCACTGTCTTCTTTCGGCCAGCCAATTCTGTATCCAGACAGCCAAATTTCCCTGTATCCCCTGCCCCCTAACTTTCTGAATGAGCCTACCATGGGGAACCTTACCAAATGCCTTACTGAAATCCATATACACCACATCCACTGCCCGACCTTCATCAATGTGTCTCGTCACATCCTCAAAGAATTCAATGAGGCTTGTGAGGCATGACCTGCCCCTCACAAAGCCATGCTGACTATCTTTAATCAAACTATGTTTTTCTAAATATTCATAAGTCCTATCTCTCAGAATCCTTTCCAATATTTTGCTCACCACAGACGTAAGACTGATGGGTCTGTAATTCCCAGGGATTTCCCTATTCTCTTTCTTGAACAGGGGAACAACATTCGCCTCCCTCCAATCATCTGGTACTACTCCAGTAGAGAGTGAGGATGCAACAATCATCGCCAACGGCGCAGCAATCTCCTCCCTCGCTTCCCTTCTGGGAGGTGAGTAGTTACTTTAAAAACCCTTACCTTTGCAGGAGCAGCCCTTTGGATTTCGGCGGCAGCGGTGCGCAGGGGCCTTCTGGGAGGTGAGTAGTTACTTTAAAAAGTCTTACCTTTACAGGAGCAGCCCTTTGGATTTCGGCGGCAGCGGTGCGCAGGGGCCTTCTGGGAGGTGAGTAGTTACTTTAAAAACCCTTAGCTTTGCAGGAGCAGCCCTTTGGATTTCGGCGGCAGCGGTGCGCAGGGGCCTTCTGGGAGGTGAGCAGTTACTTTAAAAACCCTTACCTTTGCAGGAGCAGCCCTTTGGATTTCGGCGGCAGCGGTGCGCAGGGGCCTTCTGGGAGGTGAGTAGTTACTTTAAAAACCCTTACCTTTGCAGGAGCAGCCCTTTGGATTTCGGCGGCAGCGGTGCGCTGGGGCCTTCTGGGAGGTAAGTAGTTACTTTAAAAACCCTTACCTGGTCCCGTGTCTGTTCTTCTTTTCTGTTTTTTTTTATATAAGGCGGGAACCGGAAGTTCGTCCCGCGGACTTCTGGGAAGGCCCCCCCCCCGACAACCAATAAATTCCGGTGGGGAGGAAACCCGAGACACTACAAGTGTAGTGTCTCCCACCCGCCCTCCTCCTCTAACCTAATAATGAGACCCATTGGTGTGAGGTAAGTGCCATATTATATTATTATTATATTATTAGCATTGTGCAGGTCAAGGTTCGGAGGTGGAGGAGCAGTCTCTGTCAGCGAGAGAACCTGAGAACATCTAAGACACTCAGAAGGTAAGAAGGTAAGTAAGTGATTTTTACTCATTTTTACTTTTATACCTTTTTCAAATTGTGTGTCGGGGGGAAACTGAAGTGACATCACAGAAAAGCTGTGGCCTGAGTGGCTGGTTGGGATTCTACACTAAATTTTAAAAAAATTTGAGCATTGGTAACTAATTAAACATAATAACTTAATTATAATTTAGAGGGATATCTAAGCCAGAGATCGGAGAGTACTATATTTAGCTTTCGCATTTCTATTAGAAATCTAGTGCTAGGAAACAGATAGTTAACAGTAACTTTGAAATTTAAAAAAATATATTTTTTTTTAAATTTTTTAAAATTTTAATTTTAATTAATTGACGCAATGTCAGTTAGAGGGGTGCTGTGCTCTGACTGTGAGATGTGGCAGGTCCGGGAGGCTTCCAGCATCCCGGATGGCTTCATCTGCAGAAAGTGCACCCAACTGGAGCTTCTCATAGACCGCATGATTCGGTTGGAGCAGCAATTGGATGCACTTAGGGGCATGCAGGTGGCGGAAAGCGTCATAGATCGCAGTTATGTAAATGTGGTCACACCCAAGGTGCAGGCAGAGAAATGGGTGACCACCAGAAAGGGCAGGCAGTCAGTGCAGGAATCCCCTGTGGTTGTCCCCCTCTCGAACAGATATACCCCTTTGGATACTGTCGGGGGGGATAGCCTATCAGGGGAAATCAGCAGCAGCCAGAGCAGTGGCACCACGGCTGGCTCTGATGTTCAGAAGGGAGGGTCAAAGCGCAGAAGAGTAATAGTAATAGGGGACTCTATAGTCAGGGGCACAGATAGGCGCTTCTGTGGACGTGAAAGAGACTCCAGGATGGTATGTTGACTCCCTGGTGCCAGGGTCCAGGTTGTCTCCGAACGGGTAGAGGGCATCCTGAAGGGGGAGGGCAAACAGGCAGAGGTCGTTGTACATATTGGTACTAACGACATAGGCAGGAAGGGGCATGAGGTCCTGCAGCAGGAGTTCAGGGAGCTAGGCAGAAAGTTAAAAGACAGGACCTCGAGGGTTGTAATCTCGGAATTACTCCCTGTGCCACGTGCCAGTGAGGCTAGAAATAGGAAGATAGAGCAGCTAAACACGTGGCTAAACAGCTGGTGTAGGAGGGAGCGTTTCCATTATCTGGACCACTGGGAGCTCTTCCGGGGCAGGTGTAAACTGTATAAGAAGGACGGATTGCATCTAAACCGGAGAAGCATAAATATCCTGGCCGCGAGGTTTGCTAGTGTCACACGGGAGGGTTTAAACTTGTATGGCAGGGGGGTGGGCACGGGAGCAATAGGTCAGAAGGGGAGAGCATTGAGGGAGAACTAGGGAATAGGGACAGTGTGGCTCTGAGGCAGAGCAGACAGGGAGAAGTTGCTGAACACAGCGGGTCTGGTGGCCTGAAGTGCATATGTTTTAATGCAAGGAGTATTACGGGTAAGGCAGATGAACTTAGAGCTTGGATTAGTACTTGGAACTATGCTGTTGTTGCCATTACAGAGACCTGGTTGAGGGAAGGGCAGGATTGGCAACTAAACGTTCCAGGATTTAGATGTTTCAGGCGGGATAGAGGGGGATGTAAAAGGGGAGGCGGAGTTGCGCTACTTGTTCGGGAGAATATCACAGCTGTACTGCGAGAGGACACCTCAGAGGGCAGTGAGGCTATATGGGTAGAGATCAGGAATAAGAAGGGTGCAGTCACAATGTTGGGGGTATACTACAGGCCTCCCAACAGCCAGCGGGAGATAGAGGAGCAGATAGGTAGACAGATTTTGGAAAAGAGTAAAAACAACGGGGTTGTGGTGATGGGAGACTTCAACTTCCCCAATATTGACTGGGACTCACTTAGTGCCAGGGGCTTAGACGGGGCGGAGTTTGTAAGGAGCATCCAGGAGGGCTTCTTAAAACAATATGTAGACAGTCCAACTAGGGAAGGGGCGGTACTGGACCTGGTATTGGGGAATGAGCCTGGCCAGGTGGTAGATGTTTCAGTAGGGGAGCATTTCGGTAACAGTGACCACAATTCAGTAAGTTTTAAAGTACTGGTGGACAAGGATAAGAGTGGTCCGAGGATGAATGTGCTAAATTGGGGGAAGGCTAATTATAACAATATTAGGCGGGAACTGAAGAACATAGATTGGGGGCGGATGTTTGAGGGCAAATCAACATCTGACATGTGGGAGGCTTTCAAGTAGCAGTTGAAAGGAATACAGGACCGGCATGTTCCTGTGAGGAAGAAGGATAAATACGGCAATTTTCGGGAACCTTGGATGACGAGTGATATTGTAGGCCTCGTCAAAAAGAAAAACGAGGCATTTGTCAGGGCCAAAAGGCTGGGAACAGACGAAGCCCGCGTGGAATATAAGGAAAGTAGGAAGGAACTTAAGCAAGGAGTCAGGAGGGTTAGAAGGGGTCACGAAAAGTCATTGGCAAATAGGGTTAAGGAAAATCCCAAGGCTTTTTACACGTACATAAAAAGCAAGAGGGTAGCCAGGGAAAGGGTTGGCCCACTGAAGGATAGGCAAGGGAATCTATGTGTGGAGCCAGAGGAAATGGGCGAGGTACTAAATGAATACTTTGCATCAGTATTCACCAAAGAGAAGGAATTGGTAGATGTTGAGTCTGGAGAAGGGGGTGTCGATAGCCTGGGTCACATTGTGATCCAAAAAGACGAGGTGTTGGGTGTCTTAAAAAATATTAAGGTAGATAAGTCCCCAGGGCCTGATGGGATCTACCCCAGAATACTGAAGGAGGCTGGAGAGGCTGAGGCCTTGACAGAAATCTTTGGATCCTCGCTGTCTTCAGGGGATGTCCCGGAGGGCTGGAGAATAGCCAATGTTGTTCCTCTGTTTAAGAAGGGTAGCAAGGATAATCCCGGGAACTACAGGCCGGTGAGCCTTACTTCAGTGGTAGGGAAATTACTGGAGAGAATTCTTCGAGACAGGATCTACTCCCATTTGGAAGCAAATGGACGTATTAGTGAGAGGCAGCACGGTTTTGTGAAGGGGAGGTCGTGTCTCACTAACTTGATAGAGTTTTTCGAGGAGGTCACTAAGATGATTGATGCAGGTAGGGCAGTGGATGTTGTCTATATGGACTTCAGTAAGGCCTTTGACAAGGTCCCTCATGGTAGACTAGTACAAAAGGTGAAGTCACACGGGATCAGGGGTGAGCTGGCAAGGTGGATACAGAACTGGCTAGGCCATAGAAGGCAGAGAGTAGCAATGGAGGGATGCTTTTCTAATTGGAGGGCTGTGACCAGTGGTGTTCCACAGGGATCAGTGCTGGGACCTTTGCTCTTTGTAGTATATATAAATGATTTGGAGGAAAATGTAACTGGTCTGATTAGTAAGTTTGCAGACGACACAAAGGTTGGTGGAATTGCGGATAGCGATGAGGACTGTCGGAGGATACAGCAGGATTTAGATTGTCTGGAGACTTGGGCGGAGAGATGGCAGATGGAGTTTAATCTGGACAAATGTGAGGTAATGCATTTTGGAAGGTCTAATGCAGGTAGGGAATATACAGTGAATGGTAGAACCCTAAAGAGTATTGAAAGTCAAAGAGATCTAGGAGTACAGGTCCACAGGTCATTGAAAGGGGCAACACAGGTGGAGAAGGTAGTCAAGAAGGCATACGGCATGCTTGCCTTCATTGGCCGGGGCATTGAGTATAAGAATTGGCAAGTCATGTTGCAGCTGTATAGAACCTTAGTTAGGCCACACTTGGAGTATAGTGTTCAATTCTGGTCGCCACACTACCAGAAGGATGTGGAGGCTTCAGAGAGGGTGCAGAAGAGATTTACCAGAATGTTGCCTGGTATGGAGGGCATTAGTTATGAGGAGCGGTTGAATAAACTCGGTTTGTTCTCACTGGAACGAAGGAGGTTGAGAGGAGACCTGATAGAGGTATACAAAATTATGAGGGACATAGACAGAGTGGATAGTCAGAGGCTTTTCCCCAGGGTAGAGGGGTCAATTACTAGGGGGCATAGGTTTAAGGTGAGAGGGGCAAGGTTTAGAGTAGATGTACGAGGAAAGTTTTTTACGCAGAGGGTAGTGGGTGCCTGGAACTCGCTACCGGAGGAGGTGGTGGAAGCAGGGACGATAGGGACATTTAAGGGGCATCTTGACAAATACATGAATAGGATGGGAATAGAGGGATACGGACCCAGGAAGTGTAGAAGATTGTAGTTTAGTCGGGCAGCATGGTCGGCACGGGCTTGGAGGTCCGAAGGGCCTGTTCCTGTGCTGTACATTTCTTTGTTCTTAGTAACCTTGGGTATATCCCGTCAGGCCCAGGGGTCTTATCTATTCTGATGTTTTTCAAAATTTCCAGCACATCCTCCTTCTTAATATCAACCTGTTTGAGTCTATTAACCTGGTTCACACTGTTCTCATGAGCAACAAGGTCCTTCTCTTTTGTGAATACTGAAGCAAAATATTAATTTAGGGCCTCCCCCATCTCCTCAGACTCTAGGCACAAGTTCCCTCCACTATCCTTGATCGGCCCTACTCTCACTCTGATCATCCTCTTATTTCTCACATAAGTGTAGAACGCCTTGGGGTTTTCCCTAATCCTTCCCGCCAGGGCTTTTTCATGCCCCCTTCTAGCTCTCCTCAGTCCATTTTTGAGTTCCTTCCTGGCTATCTTGTAACCCTCTAGAGCCGAGTCAGATCCTTGCTTCCTCAACCTTACGTAAGCTTCCTTCTTCCTCTTGACTAGACGCTCCACTTCTTTTGTCATCCAAGGCTCCTTCACCTTACCATTCCTTCCTCGTCTCAGTGGGGCAACACTATCCAGCACTCGCAAGTGCTCCTTAAACACCCCCCACATTACTGTTGTGCATTTCCCCAAGAACAATTGTTCCCACTTTATACTCCTCAGCTCCTGTCTGATGGCAGTATAATTTCCCCTCCCCCAATTAAATACCTTCCCATACTGTCTGTTCCTATCCCTCTCCATGACTATGGTAAAGGTCATGGAGTTGTGGTCACTGTCGCGGAAATGCACTCCCACCGAGACATTTGACATCTGGCCTGGTTCATTGCCGAGCACCAAGTCCATTATGGCCTCCCCCCTAGTCGGCCTATCTACATATTGAGTCAGGAATCCTTCCTGTACACACCTGACAAAATCTCCATCCAAACCATTTGCACTCAGGAGGTTCCAGTCAATATTAGGGAAGTCACCCATGACAACAACTCTGTTACTTCTGCACTTTTCCAAGATCTGCTGCCCAATCTGTTCCTCTATCTCTCTGCTGCTATTCGGGGGACTATAGAAAACTCCCAATAAAGTGACTGCTCCTTCCTTGTTTCTGACATCCACCCATACTGACTCAGTAGACAAACTCTCCTCAACCACCTCCTTTTCTGCAGCTGTGGTGCACTCCCTAATTAACAGTGCCACTCCCCCTCCTTTTTTACCTCCCTGCCTATTCTTCTGAAAACATCTAAATCCCGGAACATCTAGCAACCATTCCTGCCCCTGTGAAACCCATGTCTCCGTAATGGCCACAACATCGTAGTTCCAAGTACTGATCCATGCTCTAAGTTCATCTCCCTTATTCCTGACACTCCTTGCATTGAAACAGACACACTTTACCCCATTCTACTGAGTGCAACTTTGCCCTATCAACTGTCTATCCTTCCTCACAGACTTGCTGCATACTATCTCTGCCTGTTCAACAGCTATCCTATCCTCTGATCCATAGCTCTGATTCCCACACCCCTGCCAAACTAGTTTAAACCCTCCCAAAGAGCTCTAGCAAACCTCCCACCCAGGATATTGGTGCCCCTCCAGTTTAGGTGCAATCCATCCTTCATGTACAGGTCCCACCTTCCCCAGAAAATGTCCCAATGATCCAATATCTGAAGCCTTCCCTGCTGCACCAGCCCTGTAGCCCTGTCTAGATGTATCTAGACAGATCCATGAATGGGCAGGGAGCAGAGGGATACAGATCTTTAGAAAATAGGCGACAGTTTTAGATAGAGGATCTGGATTGGCGCAGGCTTGGAGGGCCGAAGGGCCTGTTCCTGTGCTGTAATTTTTTCTTTGTTCTTTCTTTACATGTTCAGCTGCACTCGCTCTCTGCTCCTTGCCTCACTTGCACGTGGCACCGGTAGCAATCCTGAGATCACTACTCTGCTTGTCCTGCTCATTAGCTTCCAACCTAACTCCCTAAAATCACTTTTTAGATCCTCATCTCTTTACTTAGCTATGTCGTTGGTGCCTATGTGCACCATGACTTCTGGTTGCTCCCCCTCCCCCTTAAGAATCCTGTAGACTCGATCCGAGACATCCCTGGCCCTGGCACCCAGGAGGCAATATACCTTCCGGGATTTTCGTTCGCGACCACAGAATCTCCTATCCATTCCCCTAACCATTGAGTCTCCTATCACTATTGCTTTTTTATTCTCTCCCCTTCCCTTCTGAGCCACAGAGCCAGGCTCAGCGCCAGAGACCTGGCCGCTAGAGCCTTCCCCCGGTAGGTCATCTCCCTCAACAGCATCCAAAACGGTATACTTGTTTTGAAGGGGAACGAGGGATCCCTACACTCATGCCCCTTTGTTTGCCTTCCCCTGACTGTAACCCAGCTACTCCTGTCCTGTACCTTGGGTGTGTCTACCTCCCTGTAACTCTTCTCTCTATCACCCCCTCTGCCTCCCGGATGATCCGAAGTTCATCCAACTCCAGCTCCAGTTCCCTAATGCGGTCTCTGAGGAGCTGGAATTTGGTGCACTTCCTGCAGGTGTAGTCTGCGGGGACACCGGTGGTATCCCTCACCACCACCAATCTACAGGAGGAGCATGCAACTGCCCTAGGCTCCATCCCCTCTGATCTTACAGAATGTACCAGCCTGTGAACCAACTGGAACTCCGCCTTGCGACTCTGCTCCCAGTCAGCTGAACTCTCTGTAAACCCCCGGCTCCCTTCACGCTCTTTGAGGAAGTGTAGGAAATGAAATGAAAGGAGCACCTTGCTCTCTCCTCACCTAACTCCCTCAGTCACCAAACTCTCACTATAGCACTGAAATGCATCCAAATTCAGCACTCTCACAGTCACCAAACTCTCACTATAGCACTCAAGTGCACCCAAATTCAGCACTCCCTCAGTCACCAAACTCTCACTATAGCACTCAAATGCACCCAAATTCAGCACTCAGCGCAAATAAGGTCAGCACTGTAGCTGGCTCTAGCCTCTGAAAATTGGCCTAATCCAATTAACTAATTAAAAAGCTCTAGCTGCAAGTAGAACCTCTGTTTAAAGCTGATTGAAAACTCACCTTCTTCTAAACCCAAACAGCAACTTTTAAGTTAATTAACTGAATAAAAGAAAGACTAGACTTTAGATAAAAATGAACCCTTAATATCCCTCAGTCACCAAACTCTCACTGTAGCACTGAAATGCACCCAAATTCAGCATTCAGTGCAAACATTAGAGTTATGCTGCATGAGAAACCCTCAGGCTTAGTCAATGGAAAGAGTGAAACAGCAAACAATAGTTTTTTTAAATCGTCAGACATTTCTTTCAATGATCTGAAGGCAGGACTGTTAAATGCCTTGCACTTCTGACCGTTCCCTTTTAACAGCTCCCTTGGACAGTTTTGACAGCTCTCCATGACAGCTCCTTTTGACAGGTGCTTCTGACAGTTTTGACAATTGATTTTGACAGATCTGTTGACAGTTTGACAGTTTGAATGAGCCGACACACTTTTTATGTGAACTTTTGCCTACTTTTAACACTTCCAAAGGGCATTTGACCTCCACCAAAGGGCACATTACATCCACGAGAGATGTCCTGGGACCAGCTCCAAAGAGGTACCTTACCTCCCCAAAAGGGTGCACTGATTATCCAAATGAATGCACAAATTTCAGATCTGTTCTTACCTGGTCTAACCTGCAGATATCAGGTTTCACACTATTGGCCTACCAAAACTCCACTTCAGTGAAGGCTCCGGATGATTTAAATGGCCCACTTCCTCCGTAAACCACAAATGCACAAAATGTGCCCCACCCCTGAAAAACCAAAACTGCTGTTTTTGAGGACGGGATTTCTGGGGTGGGATTCTCCAATGGCTGACGGCGGAATCGTGAAACGCGATTGAGCAGAGAATAGGTCTGATGCTAAAATCGCGGCAGGCGCCAATTTGACGCCAAATCGCATCCTCCATCATCTCGATAGCGGCATCAATGTGGTCCGGAACACACATACATTAAACACCTTTTGCATGTAATTAGCGGGCCTGACCCTGTGTTCTCCGGTGCCTCCGAAATTCTCCGCCTCCGATGGCCGAATTCCTGACGGTGCAATTCACTTCTGCTTTTAAAAATTGTGAAACCGGCATTGTGGCTGCTGAGAGAGAGAGGGTACGGAAAGTATCCAACATCGCCATAGTTTGATGACAGTTGTGCCACTGGCTGGCGCCCTTCTGCCACGGCCGGGAGGAGTAGCGGGGGGTGGCCAGGAAGTGGGTTGTGGGGCCGGGATGGAGGGGGATGGAACACAATTGCTGCAGCCGGCAAGGCAGCCATGCAGCTGCGCACGCTGCTAATAGCCCACTGTGAACGTAGGGCCATGGGTGGTATAGGTCTCCCCCCAGGCCAGCCCCCAGGTGCCGTCTGGCCCCAGCCGACCCCCAGTGCCATCTTGTTGGCTGGGATGAGTATGTGTGGGATTGTAATGTGTATATGCGGCTGCAGCTTGTCAGCCTCCCGAGTGTCAATCATAGACCCGGCGAATCCCGCGCGTTTTTCATTGGAATCGATTATGTTCCACGTGGCGCCAGTGCTAGCCCTTCCACAGTCGCTGAATCGATCAGCGCCAGTTTTCTGTCGTGAAAGTCCACGAATTCTTCCCTGGCGTCAACACTTGGACAAGGTTCTCCATTCCCCGATGCCGATTTCTTAATCAGCGATCGGGTGGAGAATCAATTTTGACACCAAACTCGGGGGCGGCGCCTGTTTGAAGCAGGTTTCGTAGGGGCCGCCCCTTCCGAAGCGGTATCATCGCAGTGTGCCGCATGCTGTTGGGACAGCCTCAACGCGTCACCTGAAGGCTCTCCCCCGATGCTCCGCCCCAGATGGGCCGAGTTCCCGATGGTGCGGTTCACCTATGGTCTCAGCCGTGCGATAACCTGGAGTAGCGGCAACGGACTTTGACCAGTGCCACCACAGTCGGGCGGGAGCCGTGCTGCCGGCCGTGGGGGGTGTAGCGCACAAAGACTCCGAGAGACGAATAGAGTGAAGTCGATGAGGCTTTATTAAGCGTGACTGTTTCCCCCGCAGTTCGGTAGTAGACTGCCTGGTGGGGAGGACTCCAGGTACTTATACTCCACCTTCAGGGCGGAGCTAGAGGTCAACGTCCAACCAGGACCCGGGATCTGTCAGCCAATGACATCATGGCTTCACAGTCCCACATGACCCCTAATGCATACTACCACATTCACCCCTTGTTAAAAATGAACCCGGCGGGGTGATGCTTCGCATGTTGGTAAGGGTTTACAAGGCTGGTCCTGGGAGGAAAACTTTCACATGTTATAACAGTATGTACAAGGTTTTTTTTGTTTTTGTTTCAAACTATTTACAGTAATCGTCAGGAAAAGACAAAATGTTCTCGTTAAAAGTCCACAAAGTCCACATTGTACTGTTAGATCGACGCCACGAGTCGGTCGGGCGGTCTGGTCGTCCGTGTCGATCGCCTCGGCCCCGGTGGTGGTGCTTGTTTCGGTGTTGTCTTCTCCGGGAGCCTTACGGTTTCAGCTTGGGCTTCATTCCTGGTCGGGCCTGGGAGGAGGACTGATCCTCCTGGGAAGGGGGCGGTCGCGGGGTGCGGTGGTGGCAGGAAGGGGGGGGTTGGTGATTGGTGTCGGGGGGGTGTGTGTGTTGCCGGCGGACGCCAGATCTCGCAGAGAGACCGTGTCCTGTCGGCTGTCGGGGTACTCCACGTAAGCGTACTGCGGGTTCGCGTGAAGGAGGTGAACCCTTTCGACCAACGGGTCCGACTTGTGCGCCCGCATGTGCTTTCGGAGCAAGATGGGTCCTGGGGCCGCCAGCCAGGTCGGCAGCGACGTTCCAGAGGAGGCCTTCCTGGGGCAGACAAGGAGGCGCTCATGAGGCGTTTGGTTAGTGCTAGTACACAGTACTGACCGGATGGAGTGGAGGGCGTCCGGAAGGACCTCCTGCCACCGTGAAACTGGGAGGTCCCTGGACCGTAGGGCCAGTAGGACGGTCTTCCAGACCGTGCCGTTCTCCCTCTCTAGTTGCCCGTTCCCCCGGGGGTTGTAGCTGGTCATCCTGCTCAAGGCTATCCCGTTGCTGAGCAGGAACTGGCGCAGCTCGTCACTCATGAAAGAGGACCCCCTGTAATGGGAAGCGGGAGTACTCGTCCACCACATTAAGGAAGTATATGTTGCGGTCGGTGGAGGGGAGGGGTCCTTTGAAATCCAGACTAAGGAGTTCAAAGGGGCGGGAAGCCTTAATCAGGTGCGCACCATCCTGCCTGAAAAAATGCGGTTTGCACTCTGCGCAGATGTGGCAGTTCCTTGTGACTGTACGGACCTCCTCTAAGGAGTATGGGAGGTTGCGGGACTTGATAAAGTGGTAAAACCGAGTGACCCCCGAGTGGCAGAGGTCCTCGTGGAGGGTTTGGAGGCGGTTAATTTGTGCGTTGGCACATGTCCGCGGGATAGGGCATCGGACGGCTCGTTCAGCTTTCCGGGACGATACAAGATCTCGTAGTTGAAGGTGGAGAGCTCGATCCTCCACCTTAAGATCTTGTCGTTTTTGATTTTGCCCCTCTGTGCATTATCGAACATGAAGGCTACCGACCGTTGGTCAGTGAGGAGAGTGAATCTCCTGCCGGCCAGGTAATGCCTCCAATGTCGCACAGCTTCCACTATGGCTTGGGCTTCCTTTTCCACTGAGGAGTGGCGGATTTCTGAAGCGTGGAGGGTTCGGGAGAAAAAGGCCACGCGTCTGCCCGCTTGGTTAAGGGTGGCCGCTAGAGCTACGTCGTAGGCGTCGCTCTTGACCTGGAAGGGGAGGGACTCGTCGATGGCGCGCATCGTGGCCTTTGCGATATCCGCTTTGATGCGGCTGAAGGCCTGACAAGCCTCTGTCGACAGAGGGAAGGTCGTGGTCTGTATTAGGGGGGCGGGCCTTGTCTGCGTACTGGGGGACCCACTGGGCGTAGTATGAAAAAAACCCCAGGCAGCGTTTCAGGGCTTTTGAGCAGTGCGGGAGGGGAAATTCCATGAGGGCGCGCATACGTTCGGGGTCGGGGCCTATTATCCAATTGCGCACTACGTAGCCCAGGATGGCTAGCCGGTTGGTGCTAAAAACGCACTTGTCCTCGTTGTACGTGAGGTTCAAGGCTTTAGCGGTCTGGAGGAATGTTTGGAGGTTGGCGTCTTGGTCCTGCTGATCGTGGCCGCAGATGGTTACATTGTCGAGATACGGGAACGTGGCCCGCAACCCGTGTTGATCAACCATTCGGTCCATCTCTCGTTGGAAGACCGAGACCCCGTTTGTGACGCCAAATAGGACCCTTAGGAAATGGTATAATCGCCCGTCTGCCTCGAAGGCTGTGCACTTGCGGTCACTTGGGCGGATGGGGAGCTGATGGTAGGCGGACTTGAGGTCCACGGTGGAGAAGACTTCATATTGGGCAATCCGATTGACCATGTCGGATATGCGGGGGAGAGGGTACGCGTCTAGTTGTGTGTACCTGTTGATGGTCTGGCTATAGTCTATGACCATCCTTTGCTTCTCCCCTGTCTTTACTACTACCACCTGTGCTCTCCAGGGACTATTGCTGGCCTGGATTATGCCTTCCTTTAGTAGCCGCTGGACTTCGGACTGAATGAAGGTCCGGTCCTGGGCGCTGTACCGTCTGCTCCTAGTGGCAACGGGTTTGCAATCCGGGGTGAGGTTTGCTAACAAGGATGGGGGTTGCACCTTGAGGGTTGCGAGGCCGCAGATAGTGAGTGGGGGTATTGGGCCGCCGAATTTGAAGGTAAGGCTCTGCAGATTGCACTGGAAGTCTAATCCCAGTAATGTGAGGGCGCAGAGTTGGGGAAGGACGTAGAGCCTGTAGTTTTTGAACTCCCTCCCCTGCACCGTTAGGGTAACTATGCAGAAGCCTTTGATCTGTACGGAGTGGGATCCTGCAGCTAGGGAAATCTTTTGTGCGCTGGGATGGGTGGTCAAAGAACAGCGTCTTACCGTGTCGGGGTGGATAAAGCTCTCCGTGCTCCCGGAGTCGACTAGGCATGGTGTCTCGTGCCCGTTTATCAGCACCGTTGTCGTCGTCGTCTGGAGTGTCCGGGGCCGAGCTTGGTCCAGCGTTATTGAAGCGAGACGTGGTTGTAGTACTTGAGCGTCTTCTTCGAACCCCGTGGAGCCGTCGACACTGGGGTCCGTTGTTGCCGTCCAAGATGGCGTCGGGGTTGAACAAAATGGCTGCCCCCATGCATCGCACATGGCTGGGGGTCACAAGATGGCGGCGGGGGTGGACAAAATGGCCACCCCCATGCGTCGTACAGGTCTGGGGTGGTCCAAGATGGCGGCGCCCTTCGTCCCCTTGTGGTGGCCGGGACCCAAAATAGCTGCGCCTGCGGGTCGCACATGGGGCGCTGGGGGGGTTGGGGAGCGTTAGGAACGCGCGGGGCTCCCTCATCTCTGGGGACAGCGGTGGTCGAGACCCAAATTGGTAGCGCCGGCGGGTCATACGTGCGGCGCGGGGGGGGGGGGTTTGGGGGGCGTTAGAGCCGCGCAGAACTCCCTCTTCTCCGAGGAGAGCGGTGGTCGGGACCCAAAGTGGTAGCGCCGGCGGGTCATACATGGGGCGCGGGGGGGGGGGGTTGGGCAGCGTAAGCGGCGTGCAGGGCTCCTTGTTCTCCCGGGACCGCGGTGGTCGGGACCCAGAGTGGCTGCGCCTGTGGGTCGTACATGGGGCGCAGGGGGGGTTGGGGAGCGTAAGCGGCGTGCAGGGCTCCCTGTTCTCCCGGGACAGCGGCGACCTCGCGGGACCGGCACACAACCACGAAATGGCCCTTTTTCCCGCAGCTCTTGCAGATCGCTGCGCGGGCCGGGCAGCGCTGCCGGGGGTGTTTCGCCTGGCCGCAGAAATAGCAGCGGGCGCCCCCGGCGCGACTTGGTGTTTGGACCGCGCAAGCCTGTGGGGTGTCCGGGGGGGGTGGGTTTGTCGCGACGGGTACGTACGGAGCCCAATGGGCTGCCGCGCGGTCGGGGCCGTAGGCGTGGGTATTTCGCGCGGCCACGTCTAGGGAGGCTGCTAGGGCCCGTGCCTCTGAGAGTCCTCGCGACTCTTTTTCTAGAAGTCTTTGGCGGATTTGGGAGGAGTTCATACCTGCCACAAAAGCATCGCGCATTAACATGTCCGTGTGTTCATTTGCGTTCACCGACGGGCAGCTGCAGGCTCGTCCCAAAATTAGTAGCGCGGCGTAGAATTCATCTATCGATTCACCGGGACTTTGCCGTCTCGTTGCGAGTTGATAGCGAGCGTAGATCTGGTTTACTGGTCGGACATGGAGACTTTTTAGTACTGCGAACGCCGTCTGGAAATCCTCTGCGTCTTCGATGAAAGAGAAAATCTCCGTGCTTAACCTCGAGTGCAGGACCTGTAGTTTTTGGTCTTCTGTGACCCGGCCGGTGGCCGTTCTGAGGTAGGCCTCAAAACAAGTCTCCCAGTGCTTGAAAGCTGCTGCCGCGTTCACTGCGTGGGGGCTGATCCTCAGGCATTCCGGGATGATCCTGAGCTCCATAGTCCTTTTTAGTCACGCTTAATAAATTGTAGCGCACAAAGACTCCGAGAGACGAATAGAGTGAAGTCGATGAGGCTTTATTAAGCGTGACTGTTTCCCCCGCAGTTCGGTAGTAGACTGCCTGCGGGGGAGGACTCCAGCTTCTTATACTCCGCCTTCAGGGCGGAGCTAGAGGTCAACGTCCAACCAGGACCCGGGATCTGTCAGCCAATGACATCATGGCTTCACAGTCCCACATGACCCCTAATGCATACTACCACAGGGAGCTTCTGTGAGGACTGGTGGGACTGGTAATGGGTGGCCAGAGGGTGTCTGGGGGGGGGCACACTCTGGCAGTTCAGGTCCGCGCATGGCCGGCGCCGTGTTTTATGGTACGACTGCTGCAGATCATCGCCGTGCGCATGTGTGGCCACAGACCTGGCCATTCGCCGGCCGCTAATTTTGTGGAGGCCGGGAATTTGATCTGGCTGCTAGTCTCTCACCGGTCCGCCGATTTTTTCCATGTAAAACGCCACAGATCCTCCGCACTTAGCCTCAGAAACGGAGAATCCAGCTGCTGATTTTTAGGCATTTCCACTATTTTCACCATGATGTACAGTTTCTGTGCTGTGGCAAAAATCTGGGCCTTCATATCCAGGACAGGCCTCAGAAGAACAGGATGTGAACATGGGGGCACTCATTGGGCATAGTATCTGCTATGGAGGTGGCTTAACACCATTCTAACAAATAATTACGAACATGTGCAAGTGAAGCACTCTTGCAGTTTTGATACACTCTCCCCGTTTCTGCAATTTGGGATGATGTTTAGAGCTACTAACATGGTGGGTTGAAGGTCCTGCCCTCTGATACTTATGCTGGAAGAAGAGACTCAGAAATGTTGGTGTCAGCAGGTCTGGGGCTGGATTCTCCGGTGGCCGACGCCGAAATCGCGTTCGGCGAGCAGACAGAGAATCACATTTCCCGACCAAATCAGGGGCGGTTCCGCCCTCTCCAAAGTACGGCGTGCCACATACCGACAGCCTCAGGCCATTACCTGAGGCCTGCCCTCGAATGCTCCACCCCAGACTGGCCGAGTTCCCAATGGTGCGGGACACGTGTGGTCTCACGCGACAGGGAACTCGGCATGGCAGCTGCGGACTCAGTCGGGGGAGGATCGCTCCGCGGGCAGGGGGGACATTATTCGGGGATGGGGGCACTGTGGTGGGGCGGTCCAGGGCGCGTAAGCTGGCCGAAGGGGAGGGCGCTTTTGCGGGCCGTGTCCGTGGGCTGCATGCGACATGAAGCACGGCCACGGACCCAGTAATTCTCTGGGACACATCGGCAGCTAGTGCCGGGTGGCTCTACGCTGCCATTATTCGGGGCAGCACGGTAGCATTGTGGATAGCACAATTGCTTCACAGCTCCAGGGTCCCAGGTTCGATTCGAGCTTGGGTCACTGTCTGTGTGGAGTCTGCACATCCTCCCCGTGTGTGCGTGGGTTTCCTCTGGGTGCTCCGGTTTCCTCCCACAGTCCAAAGATGTGCAGGTTAGGTGGATTGGCCATGATAAATTGCCCTTAGTGTCCAAAATTGCCCTTAGTGTTGGGTGGGGTTACTGGGTTATGGGGATAGGGTGAAGGTGTTGACCTTGGGTAGGGTGCTCTTTCCAAGAGCCGGTGCAGACTCGATGGGCCGAATGGCCTCCTTCTGCACTGTAAATTCTATGATTAATCCTGCCAGCCCCCAGCAAAACGGGGAATCGGTGGCTGTTTTGCGCCAGTTTTCCACCGTTCCCATGCCAACGTGGGGACATAGTCTCCAAATCGGAGAATCCAGCCCCTGATTTTTGCTGAGTCCCACTGTTCACACACTAAAATGGTGGAATACAGTAGAAATCCAGTCTGCTGGTGAAAGATGTTGATCACTTGCTTTTCCTTTCAATTGTAATTAAATGCAAAGGGTATTGATTTTGGTGCCACTTTGGGGAAGTGATTGGTCACATTGTTTTTTCAAATAGGATGCTGATAGTTAAAAGACTTTGCTGTTAACATCCTTAGAATCAACACAGATCAATAAGGCTACATTTCAGTGCCAAACGTTTTAGCATCCATCAAGTCCCCTTACGCACCGAATAGTGAGATTCCTTACAATTCTGCAATTTTCAGAATCAGAGGGCTGAACTCTCCGTTAGCTGACGTTGATATCGTAATCGGTAGTCGGGCGGAGAACCCACTTCAATACCAAAATCAGTATGACGCCGGTCAGCCATGCTTCATCCCCTCTGAAATGGCGTCATCGCATCATGTGCCCCACGCCGTGACAGCGACGCTCCGCCTCCGATCGGCCAAGTTCCTGACCGCACGGGACACGTATGGTCTCAGTGGTCGGGAACCTGGCGTGGTGGCTGCGGACTGTCCAGCGCCGCCAGACTCGGCCATAATCCATGCCACTGGCGGGGGGGAGGGGGGCATCTGCGAGAGCTCAGGGGACTGATGGGGGTGGCCAGGGATAGACTGCGGGGTCAGGAATGGCGGGTCCGGTCCGCATATGGCCGATGCCATGTTGTATGGCTGACCGCTGCAGGTCGTCGCCGTGCGCATGTGCTGCCACGTATCCAGCCATTTCTAGCCATTTTCGGCGTGGTAGCCGGGAGTTTCACCCGGTCCCGGAATCAGTGAGGGGTCGGCGCCAATTATTCCATCGTAGGACTCCCGCAAATCCTCCGTTTCAGCCAGCACTTAGACGTTGAAACGGAGAATCCAGCGCAGAGTTTTTAGGGTGCAGAAGTAGGGCGTTCGGCCCATCATATCTGCACTGATTCTCCAAACGGGCATCATGACTTTGTACCCACATCAAACTCCTGCCACCATCTTCCACAATTATCAACTGAAAGATCCACCGCAGTTTTGAAAGGAAACTGTCATGATATCCACATTAACATATCGAGGTGCAATCACATACACACACTGATGGACAGGTAGATGGGCCAATCAACTTACACACAACATCACAGCCAATCACCAGTGAGAGCACACGCACTATAAAACAGGGAACAACACAGTTCCCGCTCATTCCAGCAGGAGATAGCTCAGAGCACAGAGCTCACAGCGTGCCACTCAGACATACACCATGTGCTGAGTGCCTCACTAAGATAGTGCTAGGGCTGCGTCCACAGGTTAGCTGGTGAAGTATGAACCACAGCCAGAAGTTAATAGTTATTATTGTACAGAATAATAAAACAGAGTTGTACCATCTACAACCGTGTTGGTTCGTTTGTGTGTCGGAACACCCAACACGACATAATACCAGAACTGGAAACTCGCCAGGAGTTTGAGACCTACCTGCACCTCTTCAGAGATCCGCCATCCTGCGCCATGGACACCATCAGCCCGCTGCAGCCGCTCCAAATCGCTGGAAATCTCGGCGTCAACTGGAAGCTGTTTAAACAGCGCTTCCAGCTCTTCCTAGAAGCCACAGACAGGGAGAATGCATCGGACACCAGGAAGATCGCCCTCCTCCTCTCCACGGCGGGGCAACACGCCATCCACATCTACAACTCCCTGGCATTCGCGGAAGGCGAGGACAAGACAAAATACAAGAAGGTCCTTCTAAAATTTGAGGAACACTTCAGCGTGGAAGTGAATGAGAGCTTCGAGAGGTACCTCTTCCAGCAGCGCCTGCAGGGTACGGATGAGCCTTTTCAATCTCATGTGACACACCTCCGTATCCTCGTGCAGTCCTGCGGCTATGAGGCCACCTCCGACTCCATGATTCGGGATCAGATAGTTTTTGGGGTCACCTCGGACACCCTACGCCAGCAGCTCCTCAAAATAAAGTGCCTCACCCTAGCCACCGCCATCGAAACCTGCATCCTTCACGAAAACGCGACCAGCCGGTACTCCCAATTCCAGGCAGCCGAATTGGCACGGCATGGGTCCTACGAGGCCGAGCGGGTCCAGTCGATCGAGTTCCTCCCGGACAAGGGCGGCCATTTTGCGCGCTTTCCAAGGCCTCCCACGCTTGTACGTGCCAAAAGAGGGGGCGTCGATGCAGAGGGACGCGATGCGCAGGTGTGCTCTACGCAGGACCGCACCGTGCCTGCGCGGTGGTGCAACGAATGCCATGACGTCACGACGTGGGGCAACTGTGGATCCGCACACTTAAAGCGGCAATGTCCAGCCAAAACACGACAATGCCTCCGCTGTGGCAGGATGGGCCACTACGCTGCCTGCTGTCGAGCAGCTCAACCTGCCAACGCTCCCCAATTCCGACAGCCTCGCAAGGACGTTCAGCCTCCATACACCAAGTCATACCCTGACGACGTAAAATCCGGTGATACCGATGACCGGGAACCCTTCCGCGATGCGGTAATAGACAGGAATCGGATGTCCCCAAGTAGGACCCACCAGCCGATGCCATTGCACAGCGTTAATCCGGGCGATGAATGGTGTGCCACCCTAACGGTCAACCGATCACCAATCACATTCCGCTTGTACACTGGTGCCTCCGCCAATCTCATTGCATGGTCAGCCTTCCACACCTTGAAGGTCAAACCACCGATTCGGCCATCCCACTGTCAGCTGGTCGATTACAACGGTAATGTTATCCCGGCCATGGGGTCCTGCCAGCTCGAGGTTGCACACAATTCATACACAGCCACACTGTCTTTTGAGATAGTTGATCCTCGAAGGACTCCCTGCTAGGCGCACAAGCGTGCAAGATCCTCCACCTCGTTCAGCGGGTACACACTTTGTCTCCAGAAGGCACGTCCGATTTCCCGGATGCAGACTTTAGGGCACAGCTCCAGTCGCTCCTCGCCCACAACCAGGAGGTTTCCGAGGGCATGGGCACACTGCACTACAGTTACAGAATACGGCTCAAACCGGACACCACCCCGGTCATTCACGCACCTCGTAGAGTCCCAGCACCACTCAAGGACCGCCTCAAGCAGCAGCTGCAGGACCTGCAGGACCAAGGAGTGCTTTCCCGGGTCACGGAGCCCATGCCATGGGTCAGCTCCATGGTGTGCGTAAAAAAGCCATCTGGCGAGTGTGGTGTTGGGTGCTCTGGTGCACAGATGAGCCAACACAGTTGTATGTGGTACAACTCTATTTTATTTTAACTCTTATAATACAGTTCGTTTTGGATACTCTGCACGTGCTGTCTCCCTGAGTGTGTTTGGTGGCAGATGTGTCCTGGTCCTCCTCTGCAGCTAATACTGACCACCGGGGGTCGTGTCTGTGCTTTTATATCTTTCTGTTATTGGTTGTGGTGTTGTGTGTTCTGATTTGTCTGTTGGTGTGTCTATCATGATGTGTGTGTTTGAATATCATGACATCCCCCCTTTTTACAAAGATATGTGCCTACGTGGTTATAAATATAATTGTGTCGTGAGTGCATCTAAGAGTGTGTGTGTGTGTTGTGTACAGCGTGTGTATATGACGTAACTATTTACATGGGGCGATGTCGGGTGCGTCACACTAACAAGGTTGTACCATAACAAAACTTGGATACGAGAGAAAAAAAAAAACTTGAACATTGGTCTGGTCAGACGATATCTGGAACAATAAACAACAACAGGTTATAATACAGAAGTGTTTGACTTTTTGAACGTATGAACAGCATTATAAGTCCAGTCTAATGGGTGACCGCCTCAAGAATGGGCTGGTCCTCAAGCCGGTTCAGCTGTGGAGATTTGGGGTCACACTGGTTCACCGTGGACTGTTGGAGGTGATGCTGTTGCCGAAGTCTCTACTTTACCATTTGTTGCACTTCGTGCAGTGCTTGGTTTTTTCATTCGTGCAAATATAACATTCAACATCTTTGTTAGTGGTGCCTTGGCTGTGGTTTGGTTCTGGTGGCGATGGAAGGGGCATGATCCGTGGCATCTCCACGAAGTCATCCTTGGGAACCAGTGGAGGATCCGGCGTGTGCGTACGGTTCAGTTGCGAGCGTGGAAGGCGGCGCAAAGCTCGCTGATTGCGCCTACGCACCAATCCATCCGCCCTGCATGCCAGGAACAAGGTGGAGTCTTTTTTCTTTTTATGTTTGTGGTGGACGGCATCTTGTAGCCGATGGGTCGTTGCCATCGAAGTAGCACCATCACTAATATCATGCAAGGCGATGACTGTGCCAGATGTGGAAGTTGGCCGAGACCGTGCACGCTGGTTCCGGCCACCTGCTGTGCCGGAAGGGCGACTCCGCAGAGAAACGTCGAAGCATGTCGCCTTGGAGAGAGAATTGTTGCTCGCATCAACGTCTGGCGATGGCGCGAATTGGTGTGTCCATCTTGGACCGCCGGTGCTGGTTGCCACTGCCGACCCAGTGGGACTGCCACGCGATCCATTCCCTGTCGCCGTGGCATCCGCCGTCACCCTGAGCGTGCCATCACCGAGGCCGCGACACCGCCCGTCCGGAGCAAGGTCTGGCGTGCGCAAATCAGAGTCGGCGCTTGGCTGCTCCCCATCTGGAGTCCGGTCTGCCTTCCGTCGATGCCCCCCGTCCGGAGTCCCAACAGGTTCACTGGAGGCAGCCGAGATTCCCTGAAGCTGCACTTCTGGAGTCGGAACATGCAGGAATGCACCAACCAGTGGAGAGGCTCGAGCCATCGAGGGTGGAAGCGGTGCGCCGCCACCGCAGTCGTCAGTGGTCCCACCGTGATCGTCGAGTGCCTCGGTACGCACTAGGCGAGGTCTGTCACCTTGCACCTTTTGCATGGGAAGTGGGATGCTGTCGTCACTCGTCTCACATCCCGTGGATAGATCCTCATTAGCAGCTCGCTGTTCACTAGGGTTGGATAAATTGTCAGAGTTTTCATCTGGTGGTGCACACCATGTCGGTGGACTGTCATTGTCTTGCCGTTGTCCTTCATTTGGGCTTTTCTTCTTTGGAATTTTAAATCTTCCCCCAGACATTGCAGAACCTTGTTTATTACCCCCAAATTCTCCCATATGTATGGTCTCGAATATAGGATCCAATGTTTCTATCGACATTGTACTATTTTCCAAAGAACATTCCGTTTCACTTTTCTTCTCAGGTACCTCATATGTATCTTTGTCTAATGTACATGCCTTCATGGTCTCTGGGTCTGATTTTGCTGGGACTGGCATGGTCACAGTCTCTCTTTTACTGTTCTCAATTGCCCACGTTATACTCCCCATACATAACTGCTTAATCACTGGGGTTAGTGTGGTACAATGGATAATCGGGTCGACCTTATCTGCATCTTCACCATTAGTGGAAAGCACACTTGGTTCACTTGAAACTGCTGTGGGTTTTAAATTCGTTATCTGGCTACTCGATGTCGGTGTCCTCAGGATTCTTGCTCCAATGTTCTGCTCATTTATCAGTGGAGTGTGTATAGGTTCAATGCAATTAATGTTCCCCTCAAGGTTTGAAGAGTCATTACTGACTAACTGCTGGTCTCCGAAGTTGGGATTTTGCGGCGTTGTGTTGAAGGGAGACATTTGTCCCTGCTGTAGATATGATTCAGGTTGTATTATTTCCATTACCTGAGGATCAATGTCTTGTCCATTTTTTCGATCCGTACTAAAACACTGGCAATTCTCAGTCTGCTCCTTGCAAGTTAAACATTCAATAAATTTCTTTAGCAAATCCTCAGCATCCTTCTGTGGCCGTGCAGCATTATTAATCTCTGTTCGGCTATAATGATCCTGAAGGTCAGCGCATAAACCTTTTTTCTTCGGGCTTGGACGAGGCGATTCCTTTGGCTTGTCTTCAGTTGGGCTTGAACAGTCATCAGCGCTGTGCCCTTCATTGTAGCATGAGAGACCTTCATGGTCATGCTGCTGTGTAGTGGAGCATGGTAGGCTGTTATAGCCTTCTTGCTGTTCACGTGAGCAAGGCAGACTTGCATCATCTACCGCTGGTTGGTCAGGAGAGGTTGCTAGACCCTCATGGTCTTGTTCCTGCAAGGACTGCACATTGGAGTCTTGCGTTGCTTCTATCGTGGAGGCTGTCCACGAGCTCTCTGTGGAGGCTTGTGACACTGGAGTCACTTCTTGTTTGTGCAAGGACTGCGCTCTGGAGTCTTGCGTTGCTTCTATCGTGGAGGCTGTCCACGAGCTCTCTGTGGAGGCTTGTGACACTGGAGTCACTTCTTGTTCGTGCAAGGACTGCGCTCTGGAGTCTTGCGTTGCTTCTATCGTGGAGGCTGTCCACGAGCTCTCTGTGGAGGCTTGTGACACTGGAGTCACTTCTTGTCCGTGCAAGGACTGCGCTCTGGAGTCTTGCATGTCTTCTTTCATAGAGTCGGGAACGTTGAGCGGGACGTGGACCACGCTCCGTGTGGCAGCAGGGCGCTCTCCGTGTGCTTGCACCGCTCCCTGTCTGTTAATGTCAGGCTGCAGCATCATCCGGTACTGGTAAGTTGGAACGTCACAAATCCGAAAAATGAATCCGCATCTGCGTCGGATTCAATGTGGGGGCCGCCAATGTGCAACACGAAAGGTTCGTCCGAGTCATAGTCGTATAGGACCACGGAGCTATCATTGGGCTCGCGAGGTCCGGAAACACTGTAAAGATCGTCATCGAAGTATTCGAGGTCGGAATCATCGGCTTGTGCGTAGGTAACTGCTTGTCGGAGGGTTCTTCGGAGGTCAAATTCATCTCCTGGGGCAATTTGCGGCACTGTGCTGTCATTCCAGGTGAGGGAAGGTTGTTTTACAGCTTTAACAGATTTTTGTTTTTTTGATTTGGGACGTTTCCCTTTTAAATTGGATTTGGGACGTTTCCCCTTTAAATTGGTGCAGTCTGGGGCCTCTGACATCCTGACGCTCGGTATGTAGCACGTAGGAAGCGACTGCGCATGCTCAAATCGCTGTTCCTTTACCGATGGCCGTTTTCTTGACTGCGCATGCGCAGCATCTCGCGCATGCGCAAACGATACTTCCGGTTCTGCGCACTGCTCGCGCAACTGTGCTAGCGTGATACCTTTAGCAAGATGGCCGCCGACCTCGACCCAGCCCTCTCTCAGGCCCGGGATTTCGGCCTCTGGGAATTCGGGCTCCGGGATCCCAGCCACGAGGTGAGTACTGCAGCTTTTCTTACCTTTATTTGCCGATTGGATTGCGTTTTCTTCACAGTACTTGGAGAATTTGTCCAGGACTGCCTGGTAATCGTATCTTTGCTGCCTCCTGAAGAACCTGAACCTTGTGAATATTTCTCTTGCCCTTGCACCGGCGATGGTGAGGAGAAATTCAATTTTTTCGCTATCATCCAGGTCTTGGAGTTCAGCTGCCACCAGGAACAATTCGAACCATTGCCGGAATCGCGCCAGTTTTCGCGGAGGTCGCCGTGGCACTGGAGCGGCTGCGGAACCGGGAGCTCTATCATTTTGCCTGGGCACTGCTGGTTGTCTGTGTACACTGAGGTATGCGGGCAGGTATAGATCCACTCCTGTACCATGTGGTGTTGGGTGCTCTGGTGCACAGATGAGCCAACACAGTTGTATGTGGTACAACTCTATTTTATTTTAACTCTTATAATACAGTTCGTTCTGGATACTCTGCACGTGCTGTCTCCCTGAGTGTGTTTGGTGGCAGATGTGTCCTGGTCCTCCTCTGCAGCTAATACTGACCACCGGGGGTCGTGTCTGTGCTTTTATATCTTTCTGTCATTGGTTGTGGTGTTGTGTGTTCTGATTTGTCTGTTGGTGTGTCTATCATGATGTGTGTGTTTGAATATCATGACAGCGAGCTCCGGATCTGCATCGACCCGAAAGACCTGAACAATAACATCATGAGGGAACACTACCCCATACCCAAATGGGAAGAAATCACGAGCTAAATGGCCCGGGCTAAAATTTTCACCAAGCTTGATGCCTCATAGGGTTTTTGGCAGATTCAGCTGGATCAGTCCAGCAGGAAGCTGTGTACTTTCAACACTCCCTTTGGCAGATACTGCTACAATAGGATGCCATTTGGCAACATCTCGGCATCCGTGGTGTTTCATTGAATCATGGAACAGATGATGGAGGGCATCGAAGGGGTGCGCGTCTATGTTGACGACGTCATCATCTGGTCCACCACACCACAGGAGCACATCAGTCGTCTCCAGCGTGTCTTTGCGCGGATACGAGATCACGGCCTGCGCCTCAACCGAGCCAAGTGTTCTTTTGGCCAAACTGAGCTAAAGTTTCTGGGGGACCACATATCCCGGTCAGGGGTGCATCCGGATGCCGACAAAGTGGCAGCTATTGCAGCCATGCCGCAGCTGGCAGACAAGAAGGCAGTGCTACGCTTTCTCGGGATGGTCAACTTCCTGGGGAAGTTTATTCCCAACCTTGCCTCGCACACAACGGCTCTTCGCCGCCTGGTCAAGAAGACTACTGAATTCCAGTGGCTGCCCGCACACCAGAAGGAATGGGAGGAGGTCAAGATCAAGCTCACCACCGCCCCGGCATTGGCGTTCTTCGACACTACTCGGGACACAAAGATCTCGACTGATGCCAGCCAGTCCTGCATTCGGGCGGTACTCCTGCAACGGGACGACACTACATAATGGGCCCCAGTCGCCTATGCCTCGTGGGCCATGACCCCCACAGAACAGCGCTACGCGCAGATCGAAAAGGAGTACCTGGGTTTGTTAACCGGCATCGATAGATTCCACGACTATGTGTATGGTCTTCCGCAGTTCACCGTGGAGACCGACCATCGCCCCCTGGTCGGCATCATTCAGAAGGACCTCAACGAGATGACCCCTCGCCTCCAGCGCATTCTGCTCAAGCTCCAGAGGTACGACTTCCAACTTGTCTACACCCCGGGAAAGGACCTCATCATCGCGGATGCTCTGTCCAGAGCAGTGAGCACACCGCCCGAATCGGGGGGGTTTCGTTTGTGTGGTCGACGCACAAGTAGCCTTCACATCGGCCAATCTGCTGGCTACTGATGCACGTCTGGCCCACATTCGCCGTGAGACTGCCGCTGACCCCCTTCTAAAACGTGTGATGCGCCACATAACGAAAGGGTGGCTCAAGGGGCAGTGCCCACAATTCTACAATGTCCAGGACGACTTGGCCGTCATTGATGGTGTCCTCCTAAAGTTGGACCGGATTGTTATCCCACACTGCTGTACCGGCTTGTCCTCGAACAATTGCATGAAGGCCATCTCGGGGTTGAAAAGTGCAGGCGGAGGGCCCGAGAAGCTGTGTATTTGCTAGGCATCAGCGACGACATCGCCAACATGGTGCTCAACTGCCCCACCTGGAAAAGGTTTCAGCCAGCTCAACCCCCTGAGACACTTCAGCCCCATGAGTTGGTAACGTCCCCCTGGGCAAAGGTGGGTGTGGACCTCTTTCATGCGCTCGGCAGGGACTATGTCATTATAATTGACTATTTTTCCAATTATCCGGAGGTCATACGCCTGCACGACTTGACATCATCAGCTGTAATCAGAGCATGTAAAGAAACCTTCGCCCGCCATGGCATTCCGCTTACCGTCATGTCGGACAATGGGCACTGTTTTGCAAGCCAAGAATGGTCTTCTTTTGCCGCTTCATATGGCTTCACACACGTGACGTCCAGCCCTCTGCATCCCCAGTCAAATGGCAAGGCGGAAAAGGGAGTCCATATCGTCAAGCGGCTCCTCTGCAAGGCTGCTGATGCCAGATCGTATTTCTGTTTAACCCTGCTGGCCTATCGCTCGGCCCCACTGTCCACAGGCCTCTCACCAGCCCAGCTGTTGATGGGTCGCACCCTCAGGACCACTGTGCCATCCAGTCATGTTCCTAAACCCGACCATGCTCCAGTACTGCGAAGGATGCGACAGCAACATGCTCAGCAGAAGGTGGCACATGACAATCGGGCAACTGATCTTCCTGCCCTGGCGCTTGGAGACAACGTCCGCATACACCTACCAGAGGGTGGCTGGTCGGCAACTGCCGAGGTTCTCCGCCGCATGGCGCCCCGCTCGTTCCTGGTTCGCATGCCTGATGGCTCCATTCGCCGCCGTAATCGGCGGGCCCTTCGGCTGCTTCCGTGCTCGCTATGTGATCATGCACCGGTGCCACGCCCTCCTGTTGTCCCTGATGTCGACTTCGTGGAGCTTCCCGTCACTCTGCCTATTCCTCTTTCGCCCGTGGCCAGGACCATTCCTCAGCCGGTGGATCCTGACCCAACCTGGAGGCGGTCAACCCGAATTCATCGTCCACCTAATAGACTGGACTTATGAGCCTGTTAGCACATTGGACTCACTGAATTGTTGTGCAATAATTTTAACGTGTTTCTTTTTTGTCGTTCCAGGAGTTCTCTTTCGATATTTGATGATTGACTTGTTTTGTTTGTGGTACAACCTCGTTGCTCTGTTGCACCTGAAACCTTCCTATGTATATAGTTTAGCCTCATGTACATGTTGTAAATATTGCACACAGACAAACTCAGCTGCACTCAGTACACACCAATATTTATTACCATTTAGGTACATATCCTTGTGAAAAGGGGGGATGTCACGATATCCATATTAACATATCATGGTGCAATCACACACACACACTGATGGACAGGTAGACGGACCAATCAACACACACACAACATCACAGCCAATCACCAGTGAGAGCACACGCAGTATAAAACAGGGAACACCACAGTTCCCGCTCATTCCAGCAGGAGATAGCTCAGAGCACAGAGCTCACAGCGTGCCACTCAGACATACACCATGTGCTGAGTGCCTCACTAAGATAGTGCTAGGGCTGGGTCCACAGGTTAGCTGGTGAAGCACGAACCATAGCCAGAAGTTAATAGTTATTATTGTACAGAATAATAAAACAGAGTTGTACCATCTACAACCATGTTGGTTCGTTTGTGTATCGGAACACCCAACACGACAGAAACTATTAGAAACTAATAGGGTATTTGTGGTACGTGGGCATTGACAATCAGTGACAGAAAACCAAAGTACTGCAGATGCTGGAAATCTGAAATAAAAACAGGAAATGTGGGAAATGCTCAGCAGCTTGAGCAATATTGTTTGGAAAGAAACAGAGTTACCATTATAGGCTGATGACCGTTCATCAGAACTGGGGAAATATGTAAACCTAACAGGTTTTGAGCAAGTGAAAGCGGAGAGGGGGAAGAAAGAAGAACAGAGGGGAAGGTCCCTGCTCTAAAATTGTTGAACTCACTGTTGAGTGCCAAAAACATGAGATGCTGTTCCTTGAGGTTGCATTGACCTTCATTGGAACACTATAACAGGCCAAGGACAGAAAGATCGGAGTAGGAGCAAGGTGGACAATTGAAATAACAAGCGACAGGAAGATCAGGGTCATTCTTGGGAACTGAACGGCACTGTTCTGCAAAAGGGTCGCCCAGTCAGTATTTGGTATACCTGAGTAGAGGAGACCACATCGTTAGCAGCGAATACAGTAAGCTAAATTGAAAGAATCACAGTTTCACTTGGAAGGAGTATTTGGGGATTAGGGTGGTGAGACAGGTGGAGGCAAAAGATTAGGTGATGTATTTCCTGCACTTTCATGAAGAAGTGTTGGGTTGAATAAGGAGTGCCCCAGCTGTCACGGTGGGAATGGTCACTTTGGAATGCTGAAAGGGAAGGGGGGGGGGGGGAGATGTGTTTGGTGTTGGTATCACCCTGGAGGATGCAGAAATGATGGAGGATGATCCATTGAATACAGAGGCTGGTGGAATGGGAGGAAAGAACAAGGGGGAACCCTATCATAGTTGTGGGAAGGAGGGGAAGGGTTGAGAGCAGAAGTGCGGAGAACAGATCAAACACAGTAGAAGGGTTTCAACCACTTTAGGGGAATCCTCGGATGAGGATAAAGAAAGAATAGCAGAAGTGCTAGGATGGAAGTTCGTGTGACATGATGGGAAATGTTCAGAATACAAAGGGTTAATGTCATATCATAATTAAGCACCAGATGGAGCTAGATGCAGAATTATATAAAGCACTGACTCACAGACTTCTGGGAAAAGGCTGGAGAGGAGAGCATAGGGAGCAATGAGAGAGATCAGAGTACAGTTATAGAGAGAGTGTAGAGAGTAGTGTTAGTAGAGTGTAGATTGTAGATTACTAGATTATTGGTTACTATAGGAGTAAGTGGCTGAGCTTTAATAAGTGGTGTAAATAAATGTTAGCTTTGTTAATGAACTTAGCTTCTGTGGTCTTTGTGAACACTACAACATCCACCCTGATAACAAGAATCACAAAGAACACCACAGGTTGCATTGTCTGAAATGGATGCAATGGAGACAGAGAAATTGGGAGAATGTAATAGATTCTTTACTGGAAGCAGGGTGTTGCCTTTTTTACCTACTGTAAATATGGCAGTCAGTGAGGTTGTTCGGATCTGTACCTATTGGGTCTGTAGGAGTAACTGCTGCTCAGCTAGGCTCATCCGCCTGGTAGCGGGCGTTGAACTTGAACTTGCTTCTGGTGGTGCTGCACTTGGAAGTAGACATTGCCGGAGCGCCAGGTCCAAGAGAGGCTGAACACATGGTGGACTCTCTCTCTTTATCCTTGGGAGTTTTCGTGCTCTTTTGGGCAGTCGTTCAGTTTGGACCCCACTAATTGCGTAATTCCTGATCACTGTGTTCGATTCGAACCAATAAAGGGGCGGGTGCCTTCATGGCTGGGCGTGTCCTAAGTGCTCATTGACCCTGTTGTTTACGCTTCCCGAGTACAGGGAGTGGCACCGAAATGTCTGGGGTTGTATCGGTCGCTCAAGTATCAGTCCTTTGTCTGGCGGAGATGGGCCATCAAAATGCTAATCGGTTGGGGGTTTCGATACCGTCTGGATTCCTCACTCGCAAATATACATTCAGGCTCTGAGCCTGCCTGAATCTCGCATTGTCCATTTCTCCCGCTTTGCTTTGCGACCTTGCCTGTTTCTGGTTGTAAATGGCCATCCCAGATGGCTACAAGGGTGTGAGGAACTGTAATTCAGGTAGATGTGGGAATCCGTGGAGTTGTAGTAAATATTAGTTGATCGTCTATCTCGAGCAATAGTGACTGGGAAATCCAGGAGGAAAAGGAAAGAGTCAGAGTTGGACCAAGTGAAGATAACAGGGTGGAAAGTGGAAACAAAGTCAAGGAAATGTTCCAGTTCTTGGCGAGTGCAGGAGGCAAGAGCTGATACAGTCATCCATGTTCTGGAAAGATAAATGAGGATGAGGGCCTGAACTGGACTGAAAAGGAGGAAACTTTGTTCATCAGGTAATTAATCAGTACCTGCCTCAGTTTCTCTGGAGATAACAACTCAGCAAAAGACAGAGTCATGTGGGCTTCACTGGCTAGGCTGGCATTGATTGCCCATCCCTAATTTCCCTTGAGAAGCTTGTGTAGAGCTGCCTACTTGAACTGCTGCAGTCCATGTGATGTAGGTGCATCCATAGTGCTGTTAGGAAGGGAGTTCCAGGATTTCTACCCAACGACAGTGAAGGAATGGCGATATTTTTCCAAGTCAGAATGGTGAGTGGTGGGGGCAGCATTGTGGCGCAGTGGTTAGCCCTGCTGCCTATGGCGCTGAGGACCTGTGTTCAATCCCGGCCCTGGGTCACTGTCCGTGCGGAGTTTGCACATTCTCCCTGTGTCTCCATGGGTCTTTTTTTTTTTAAACAGATGGCCCCAGTGGGTTGGAGGAACAACGGTAAGAGAAAAATAGATCAATGGAAGAAATGAAAATAAATTGATATAAATTAAAAATGGGGTGAAGGTGGAGGAGAGAGTTCACAGTCTGAAGTTGTTGAACTCAATATTAAGTCCGGAAGGCTGTCATGTGCCTAATCGGAAGATGAGGTGCTGTTCCTCCAGTTTGCGCTGGGTTACATTGGAACATTGCAGCAGGGCAATGACAGACATGTGGACATGAGAGCAGTACGGTGAGTTGAAATGGCAATGCACAGGAAGGCCTAGGTCCTGCTTGCAGACGTTTAGTCTCTCCAATGTAGAGGTTTCCACATTGGGAGCAGCAAATGCAATTGACCAGATTGAAGGAGGTGCACGTGAAGCGCTGCCTCATTTGAAAAGAGTTTTTAGGCTCTGGGAGGGTGAGCAGGGAGGAGGTAAAGGGGCAGGTGTTACACCTTCTCCGATTGCATGGGAAGGTGCCGTGGGAAAAGGGTGAGGTGTTGGGGGTGATGGAGGAGTGGAGGAGTGGAAAAGGGTCCCTGCAGAATGCTGACAGGGGGAGTGAGGAGAAGATTTGTTTGGTAGTGGCATCATGCTGGAGTTGGCGGAACTGGCAGAGGATGATGCTTTGGATGTGGTGGCTGGTGGGGTGAAACGTGAGGACAAGCGGGACCCTATCCTGGTTCTGGGATGGAGGGGAAGGGATGAGAGCCGAGGTGTGGGAGATGCGTTGAACATGTTTGGGAGCCCTGTCGAGGTAGAGATTGGACAAAACAAAACACTTCCATTTTCTCCATGTGACTGTGAAATGAATATTGCTGATGGACAAGAGCCAGGAAATTGGCCAATGTAATATGACCCAAAATGGTTTTGAATTGTTTGATCTTCCTTTGTTAAAAAGTTGTGCCATACTTCGTAACTGGGGACCATAGAATCCAAAGAATCCCTCCAATGCAGAAGGAGGCCAGTCAGCCCATTGAGTCTGCACCAACCCTCTGAAAGAGCACAATATCTCGACCCAATCCCCCACCCTATCCCTGTAACCCACGTCGTTGGATACTAAGCGGCAATTTCACATGGCGAATCCGAAGCAGGCACTCCCAATGCAGGCTTTGGAGATGTGTGGTTGTTGCTGTGGTGGAGAGTGGCTGCTGCTGTTGCTGCTCTCTCTCTGTTCCTGTTGCTGCTCATCAATTTGCTGCCTCTTCCCAGTGCTGGTTGCTGCTGAGCTGCCTGGAGGACAGAGAGGTGAAGGAAGGAAGGGGAGAGGAAGAAGGACAAGTAGAAGGTGACTTCAACACTGAGGTGGGAGCAGAGCCCTTTGAACTGCTTGTTCCCGCCACCGCAAGGAAACGGAAAATGGTCAACATATCTCAATCCCTGGGCTGTTGCAGCTTCTCGAGTAGACTTCCTTGGGGCCGGGTGCGAGTGGGACCCCCGAGGGCTCGTTCCACCTGGTGCTATTTTGCACCCCAGAGACGTTCGTTTTCACGACTCCAGAGGGCTGCGCTGCTCCCTGACCTCAGGGTCATTGGACGGTGTGGCATGGGGGGTTCCCCCCTCTCCGCCCCAGCCTCCGACTGGGTGCTTCCATTTCCATTCCAGAACTTTTCCCGGATTATTCCCGGATCTGTCCGGTGGCCTGGTGGCGTGAGAGGAGCGGGGGTTCTGAGTCACCCCCACTCTCTGGTCCCATTCCCCAAGTGGAGGCAACGAGGAACCCATCTCTTGATGGTCCAGGGGTTGGGATAGAGACAGACCCAGGGCTAGTTGGTGGGTCCATGCTGTCTGCCATCCGTAATGTGATGGGGGACTCGGTCCCAGAAGGCAACTGCCAGGGGGAGGGCAGCTGCTTGGTGAGAGGCATGGGGGATGATTTTGAGTCCATCTGTAGTGAGGCAGTGGCCTCTCTCGTGCCTGACACTGCCTCTCTTCAGATCATCCCCTGAGGGCCACTCTGAGATTTTCTGTACTCCAATCGTGGTCGTCGATACCGATGTGCAGATAGCCCTGAACCGGTTTTGGACATGGCGCGACTCATTAAGTCTTCCCGCCCCTTCGTTAAAGAGACGGGAGAAGTGGATGCGACTAAGCAGCGCTGGCTGAAATCTCTCCTCACCGGACGCCGGAGGGAGCGTAGGGGCACCCGCTCCTCTGCTCCCTCCGAACACTGAAAGGGTGATGGTGAAGGTAGCACTTTACTGTTGACATGGAGATGAGCATAGCCAGCCTCAACATCAACGGCAGCAGGGACGCGCTCCGCAGGTTCCAGAACTTCTCGGTCCTCCGGGATGGGAAGTATGCAATGTTCTTCCTGCAATAAACCCACACCACTCCGGGGGATGAAGTCACGAGACTCCTGGACTGCGAGAGGGTGGGGGGAGGGGGGGGGTTACACATGAGTCACCTGACCTCGCGTTTAAGCGGGTGGCTATCTTGTTGGCCCCACATTTTCAGCCAGTGAAGTTGGGGGTCAAGTTGGAGGGAGGGGGGGAATGTCTACACTCCCCAGGCTGGCCAACAGTAGACGACTTTCTTTGAGCAATTGTCCACTCATCTTGGAACCATTGGCATGGGTTAGTGCATCGTGCTGCGGGGGGATTTTAATTGCACCCTCGGAACAAAGGACCGTCTCGGTACCCAGTGAGCTCTCGTGCAGTGGTGAAGTTGCGGATAGTGATGAAGATTCTCAGGATATAGATAGGCTGCAAAATTGGGCAGAGAAATGGCAGATGGAATTTAACCTGGACAAATGCAAGGTGATGCATTTTGGTAGATCCAATTCAGATGGGAGCTAGAAAATAAATGTCAGAAACATACGGAGCATAGAGACACAGAGAGATCTGGGCGTGCAGATCCACAGATCCTTAAAAGTGGCAGCACAGGTGGAAATGGGGGTAAAGAAAGCAGATGACATGCTTGCCTTCATCGGAAGGGGCATCGAGTGTAAAAGTTCCCAAATTATGTTACAGTTGTATAGAATGTTAGTTAGGCCACATTTGGAATACTATATCGAATTCTGGTCACCACACTACCAGAAGGACAGAAGATCACAAGACATAGGAGCAGAATTAGGCCATTCGGCCCATCGAGTCTGCTCCGCCATTCAATCATGGCTGATATTTTTCTCATCCCCATTCTCCTGCCTTCTCCCCATAACCCCTGATCCCCTTATTGATCAAAAACCTGTCTATCTCTGTCTTAAATACACTCAGTGGTTTGGCCTCTACAGCCTTCTGCGGCAAAGAGTTCCACAGATTCACCACCCTCTGGCTGAAGAAAATTCTCCTCATCTCTGTTTTAAAGGATCGTCCCTTTCGCCTGAGATTGTGTCCTCTGCTTCTAGTCTTTCCTACAAGTGGAAATATCCTCTCCACGTCCACTCTATCCAGGCCTCGCAGTATCCTGTAAGTTTTAATAAGATCTCCCCTCATCCTTCTAAACTCCAACAAGTATAGACCCAGAGTCCTCAACCGTTCCTCATGCGACAAGCTCTTCATTCCAGGGATCATTCTTGTGAACCTCGTCTGGACGCTTTCCAAGGCCAGCACATCCTTCCTTAGATATGGGGCCTAAAACTGTTCACAATACTCCAAATGGGGTCTGACCAGACCTTTCAGTTTCCCCAGAACCTTCTCCTTAGTAATGCTCACTGCACTCAGCTCTGCCCCCTGATTCTCCTGGAGCTCTGGCATCCCACTGGTGTTTTCCACCATGAAGACTGATGCAAAGTAACTATTCTGTTCTTCTGCCATTTCTTTGTTTCCTATTATTCCTTCTCCAGCCACATTTTCCAGTGGTCCAATGTCTATTTTTGCCTCTCTCTTACCTTTTAAAAATTGAAAAAACTCTTCCTATCTTCCTTTATATTACTAGCTAGCTTGCACTCATACTTCATCTTCTCCCCTTATTGCTGTTTTAGTTGTCCTCTGCTCGCTTTTAAAGGCGTCCCAATCATTGAGGCTTTGGAGAGAGTACAGAAAAGGTTTAGCAGGATGTTGCCTGGTATGGAGGGATTTAGCTATGAGGAGAGATTGAATAAACTGGGATTGTTCTCCCTCGAGAGAGAGATGGATGCTGAGGGGCAACCTGTTAGCCGCTTATAAAATTATGAGGGGTACAGACAGCATGAACAGTTGGAGGCTTTTTCCCAGGGCAGAAATTACAATCACAAGGGGGCATAAGTTCAAGGTGGAGGGGGGGTAGTCTCAGTGGAGATGTGTGGGGGAAGTTTGTAACACAGAGAGTGGTGGTGGCTTGGAATGCACTGCCAAGTGAGGTGGTTGATGCAAATATGTTAACTATCTTTAAGACTTTTCTAGATAGACACATGAACAGACAGGGTACAGGAGGATACAGGCGGTTGGTCTAGATAGGACACATGTTTGGTGCAGACTTGGAGGGCCGGAGGGCCTGTTCCTGTGCTGTACTGTTCTTTATTCTTTGTTCAATCTTGGAGAGCTGGGGTGGAGGGTGTTGCATGCAGCACTGCCGTACAATCACCGATTTCACTGGTTCACGGACTCCCAAGAAGTCTGCCATATTTGTGGCCTTGTGGAGTCTGTAGATCGCGTGTATGTTGTCTGTTTTCGGCTGCACTCCCTTTATAGTTTTCTGACAAATCTTTTGCTGAAGTTTTGTTTGCGCTTCAGCCCCAGGCTCCTGGGACTGGATTCTCTGCTTTTTGGGACTATGTCCCCACACCGTCGTACAAACTGTGGGCTTACACGCCCTTCCGGGTCAGAGGTCGCGCCTTCAGCGGCCGCGCCGTGCTCCATGGCGGACTCAGACCGCGGAGCTGGACTTAAAGATAGTGCCCCTGATCGGCCGCACACCCAACTCGGACCGCCTGCCCCAAAATTGCCCGGCCGCATCTCAGGTACCCCCTGCCCTCTGATCGCCCCCCCCAACCCCCAATCAGGGCGGCCGCGGACTCAGTCCACAGTCGCCAGGCTAGTGTGCCGACTGACAGGACCATGTTGGATCCACGCCGTCGGGACATTGGCCGATCGGGGGCAGAGAATGGCGGGGCGGGCCTCCATCAATGCCGAAGTTTGTGATATGCAGCACGGCGGACTCTCTGAGTACATCGCTTTTCGGGGCCCGGATAATCGGGGAACCGGCAACGGTCCCAATTCCATGCGGGGAAATGGATTCTCCCCCCCTGGCGCCGGCCTCGATTTTCAGCTCCTGATCTATGAACACCCGGTGCAGAGAGGGCGGAGGAGCTCCTTGTGAACCTGCTCCTGGGCCTGGCGAAGAATGCCATTTATAAGTCTAGGCAGCAGGTGAGCCAGGGGGTCGTCTGACCAGACTGTCTGTTCCTCTTCCGCGACTACCTTCCCTGGAAAGGGAGCATGCAGTGTCCACGGGCACCATCGAGGCCTTCCATGCCCGGTAGGCAACTCAGGGGTTAGGGTGCTTTATTGACCTCTTTTATTGACTCTTATTTGATGTTTATTAAGTTTCTATTGATTTTTGTTTCAAATAAATTTAGAGTACCCAATTAATTTTTTCCAATTGAGGGGCAATTTAGCGTGCCCAATCCACCTAGCCTGCACATCTTTTGGGTTGTGGGGGCGAAGCCCACGCACACCCAGGGAGAATGTGCAAACTCCACACGGACAGTGACCCAGAGCCGGGATCGAACCTGGGACCTCGGCACCGTGAGACAGCAGTGCTAACCACTGTGCCACCGTGCTGCCCTCAGTTTCCATTGATCTTTGTTAGGTTAGGGCTGTGCCCCTAACAGGAGCAGCCCTTTTTGCTTTGTCCCTAAGTTTGTTACCTACCTTCTATTTTGTTGGTTGACCTCAAAAGAGTGGCTAAGCCACCCGAACCTGCATATCTTTGGACCAACTTGAAAATTCTGAGGCAAGTTGTGCGCAATTATCAAAATGATTAAACTTAGTGACATGTAATGCAAAATAAATAATTCATAATTAACATTTAACTCAGCCTTTTATTCTTGTCATAAAATGTCCACATGTGTAATTCCCTCCTACACAACAGCATCCAAGTTTAATTATATGTGGGGGGTAAGAGGGAGCCAACAGCTATAATAAGAACATATGGATGATGTAGTTACATGACTCACTGAATCCTGAGCATATTCATTAATCTTTGTTTTCTATTAACGGAAGTAAAGTTCCATCTCAGAACTTTCTGATACAACAGTGATATACTTCAATTTAATTTAATTTGAATGAGGTAAAGTTCACTTTATAGCTTGGAGTTGAAGTGTTTGAGATTTATAAGTAGTATGAAAGATTTAACACTCTTCAAAAGAAGACATATTTGGGGGAAATGAGAAAACAGAAGTGCAGGGAAATTTTGTGGCCCAATGGATTGTTCCCTTGCCTCAGAACCAGAAACTTAGGGTTCAAGTCCCATTTCTGGTAAGCATTTACCAAATGGGAAGAAGCATTTGTGATGGTTGAGAATCAATATACTAATCCTTCTAGTGCACATGACAAACAGGAGGAATTGGTTGCTGGTCAACAATTACATGCATCTTGCTAGGCCAGCAGCACAGGATGGCACGGTAGCACTCTGGTTAGCACTGCTGCTTCACAGCGCCAGGGTTCCAGGTTCAATTCCCGGTTTGAGTCTGCACGTTCTCCCGGTATTTGCATGAGTTTTTTCCAGGTGCTCCGGTTTCCTCCCACAAGTCCCGAAAGACGTGGTGAATTGGGTGAATTGGACATTCTGAATTCTCCCTCTGTGTATCCAAACAGGAGCTGTAGTGTGACGACTGGGGGATTTTCACAGTAACTTTATTGCAGTGTTAATGTAAGCCTACTTGTGACACTAATAAAGATTATTATTATTATGTTGGCAATCCCTCACGTGAAAGGCAGGGGCCAATTTTTACTGCATGCTTCAGAACCCTGACTCCAGGGCCAACTAGGGATCCTTAATGGCAGCAGGACCGTTTTATGGTCTAATTAGGGTTAGTGGGTATGATCCTGATGCTGCTGGCTCAATCAGAGGGCTAGCAGTTCTGAAGCCTCAGCAACTCCATCATAACAGGTGGGCATGGTTGAAGAGGAAGGCAGGTGACCTTGATATACCTCAAAATGTAGGTATCCTTGAACAGATAAATAGATCAGGATTGTTGAGTGCAAAAAGGCCTTGCTGATTGAAATGGAAACCTCTGTGGGGGAATCACTGGGATGAGGTAGGGGTTGCAATTCCTGGCCGTGGCCCCTCTCTTTGGGTCAAGGGGCCTCGATCTCCAATGGAGTTCCAAGCAACTGCAAGAAGGCCACGTCCATGAAGTTGGCAACCTCCCAACACACTGGGGGGTCTAACCCCGCCTTCAGCAAAATCCCTCGCTCTGTGGCGTGGGTGCTGCTCTGCACCCTGGCCAACTACTGGGAAATATCCCTGCTGATGGCAGCTGTGCTGAAGTGGCTTCCTGCAACTTTACCACAATCTCTCCCACCGCACTACCCTCCATTCATTCCACCCCCGGGAGCTGGTAAAATTCAGGCTCACGTTTACAAGTTAAGTGATCTCCTGATGAAAGATTTTTCAGGACAAAAGCAGTTTCCCTTTTGTATCCTCTTCAGCTGCTCTTACGTGAGCCTGTACACTACTGCCTGGAAATGTTTTTCTCCTCTGGGACTTAGCGATTTGTTTTCACATGTGTAAAATGCAGCAGACTGTCATGATTCTTGAAACTTTAAATTGGATCTATTTAGTCAACTGGAGCATTATTTCAACTTTACCAATTATTGTGCTCAATAACTACACTGGTGCATGCATTCACCTCATCATAACTGTGTTTCCATCGAGTGCTCAAATTCCGCTGAGGCGTTATGAGTCATGGCTGCACATGATAGCCTTGATTATATAAAAGGCATCCTGAGGCTACGAATTAAACATTAGTGGGAGAGCATACTGCGTTAAATTGAAAGCAGCAAACCGGGCAACTCGGAAGCAAGCATAACTTCTGTAATCCAAAACAATCTGAACAATGAGAGAGTGAATCATTTTCTATTCATGTAGATTGTGGCATTGTGCAAGAGAGTCATGTGGGTGACATAATCTCCTGGACATTTGGAAAACCTTTTGCAGTGGCCTTGTTCACTGCAGTTGGTCCTCCATGGAAAAATAGATAAAGCGACTTGCTAAAGCCATCAAGCCATTGGTCACTTAACATAAATATTTTGTAGATGTGCCTGTTGTTCCCAGCAGTAGAAGGCAGTGAGACAAGATGCATCATAAAAATTACCAGGACCGTTTTTAACCTTGAATGCTGCAGGACACCTACCGTTTTTATAATGAATGTGGCTGCAGAGTAACATAAATCATGTGACACAATTGATGAAAGCTCCTCAGGTGTTGGTTGTCTGACATAAGGCCATAAAATGTAGGGGCAGAAGTAGGCCATTCGGCCCATCAGGTCTGCTCCACCATTCAATGAGATGGTGGCTGATCTAATATAATCCTCACCTCCACTTTCCCGCCTTATCCCCATAACCCTTGATTCCCTTACTGATTACAAATCTGGCGATCTCAGCCTTGAACATACTTAGCAACCCAGCCTCTACAGCTCTCTACGGTAAAGAATTCTACAGATTCACAGCCCTTTGAGAGAAGGAATTGCTCCTCACCTCTGTCCTAAATGGGCAACCCCTTACTTTGAGATTATGCCCTCTGGTCCTAGACTCTCCCACAAGGGGCAACAATTTCTCAGCATCTATCCTGTCAAGCCCCCTGAGAATCCTATATCTTTCAATCAGGTCGCCTTTCATTCTTCTAAACTTCAATTAGTACAGGTCCAATCTACTTAAGCTCTCCTCATAGGACAATGCATCCGTACCTGGGATAAAACTAGTGAACTATCTCTGGACTGCCTCCAATGCCAGTCTCTCTTTCTTCAGCCAGAGAGTGGTGGGTCTGTGGAATTAATTGCCACAGAGGGCGGTGGAGGCCGGGACATTGAGTGTCTTTAAGACAGAAATTGATAAATTCTTGATTTCTCGAGGAATTAAGGGCTATGGAGAGAGAGCGGGTAAATGGAGTTGAAATCAGCCATGATTGAATGGTGGAGTGGACTCGATGGGCCGAATGGCCTTACTTCCGCTCCTATGTCTTATGGTCTTATGGGACCAAAACTGTTCACAATATTCCAGGTGTGGTCTAACACCTAGTGCCTTGCATTGTTATAGCAGCACTTCACTATTTTTATACTCTAATCCCTTTGAAATAAATGCCAACATTCCCTTTTCCTGAAACTGAAAACTGAAAATCGCTTATTGTCACAAGGCTTCAAATGAAGTTACTGTGAAAAGCCCCTAGTCGCCACATTCCGGCGCCTGTTCGGGTAGGCTGGTATGGGAATTAAACTCTCACCACCACCCCACTCCCATCCCCCCCCCTCCCCAGTTACCTGCTGAATGTGCATGCTAGCTTTGTGTGGTTTCTGTACGAGGACTCCAAATCCCTTTGTACTGCAATTTTCTGCAGTCTTTCTCCATTTAAATAATGCTGAGTTCCTTTATTCTTTCTATACGAGTTCATAATTTCACATTTTCCTACATTATATTCCATCTGCCAAGTTTTTGTCCATTCACCTAACTCTTTGTGACATCCTCACCACTTGCCTTCCCATTTATTTCTGTGGCATCTGCAAACTTGGCAATAGTGCATTCGCTTCCCTCATCCAAGTCATTGATATATTTTGTAATTAACTGTGACCTCAGCAAATATCCCTGTGGCACCCCACTAGTTACAGGTTGCCATCCTGAAAATACCCCTCTTACCCCAACTATTTTGTCAGTTAGTCAATTCTCGATGCATGCTAATACACTCGCCCAAAACCATGGGTTCTTATCTTACTAAATAGCCTTTTAGGTGGTACCTTAACAAGCATTATTTTTTTGAATTGCAAGCATATTACATCTACAGATTCCCTTTCATCCATCCTGCTCATTACCAACTCAAAGAATTCTAATAATTTTGTCAGGTATGATTTTCCTTTCATGAAGCCATGCTGTCTCTGATTGATTATATTCTGCATTTCTAAATGCCCTGGGCTGGATTCTCCGCACCCAGATACCGAAATCACGGCTGGCGCCAGGGCGGAGAATCCAGGCGGAAATTGTGACCGGCGGCAGTTTGCCGATTCTCCGGGCACCGAAAGGCGGCATCACCGGGGAGTACGCTGCGCCGCCTGGGGCCATTGCCAGAGGCCCGCTCCGACATCCTCTTCCCCCGATCGGCCGAAATCCTGACGGTGTGGAACTAACCTGGTCCAGCTGTTCGGGATACTCGCGTGGTGGCTGTGGACTCAGTCCATGGCCGCCCTGGTTGAGGGCGGGTGGATCGGAGGCCAGGGGCGGGCCTTATAGGCGACCGGGGAATGTTCGTGGGGGGTTGAGGGTCGGGCGAGCTTCCGATCGGGAGGTCTCCTTTGTGGGTCTACCTCCGCAGTCCGAGTCTGCCATGGAGTACAGCGCGGCCGCTGGAGGCCACCGCCATGCGCATGAGTGGCCTCTGGCCCCCAAGTGCGGGGGTCCGTATCTGCAACAAAAGCTGTGAGATTTACTCCAGGTCCCTGCTAGCCCCCTGCAGGGCTGGGAATCCGTGTCCCTTTAATCCAGGATTTTCAGGAGTAAAACTCCACCGTTTTGACGCCGGCGTGGGGGCATAGTCCCCAAAATGGAGAATCCAGCCCCTTGTTATTACCCCCTTTATAACTGACTCTAACATTTTCCCAAATGACAGAAATTAAGTTAACTGGCCTACAGTGACGTGTATTTTGTCTCCCTCCTTTTTTGAATAAAGGTGTTACATTGGCAGTTTTCTAATCCACTGGGACTTTCGAGAATTAAGGATTCTTTAACCCATTATGCCATAATAAATAGGAACAGGAGTAGGCCATTCGGCCCCTCAAACCTGCTCCACATTTCAATACGATCATGGCTGATCCAACATTTCTAACGTCCACTTTCCTGTCCTTTCCCCATAATCCTTGATTCCCTTATCTATCCATCTCACCCTTAATTAAAAACAAGGACTCTTCCCCCACAGCTCTCTAAGGAAAGGAGTTCCAAAGACTCACAAAATAAATTCCTCCTTATTTCAATCTTAATTTGGCACGACTTTATTCTGAGATTATGGCCTCTGGTCCTAAACTCTCCCATGAAGCGAAACATCCTCTCAGCATTTACCCTGTCAAGTCCCCTGAGAATCCTATTTGTTTCAATGTGATCACCTCTCATTCTTGTAAATTCCAAAGAGTAGAGCTCTAACCTGCTTAACCTTTGCTCATAAAACAAATCATTCAAACTGGTGATCATCCAAGTGAACCTTCTCTGAACCGCCTCCAATTAAATAACATTGGTTCTTAAGTGAGGGGACCAACGGGCAGCACAGTGGCACAGTGGGTTAGCCCTGCAGCCTCACGGTGCAGAGGTCCCAGGTTCGATCCTGGCTCTGGGTCACTGTCTGTGTGGAGTTTGCACATTCTCTCCATGTTTGCGTGGGTTTCGCCCCCACAACCCAAAGCTGTGCAGGGTAGGTGGATTGGCCACACTAAATTGCCCCTTAATTGGAAAAAATGAATTGGGCACTCTAAATTTATTTGAAAAAAAAAGTAAGGGGACCAAAATTGCTCACAGTACTCCAGATGTTACCGCACTAGTATCTTGAACATTTAGATGATTTGGACATCCTGAATTCTTCCTTAGCGTACCAGAACAGGCGCCGGAGTGTGGCGACTAGAGGCTTTTCACAGTAACTTCATTGCAGTGTTAATGTGAGCCTACTTGTGACAATAAAGATTATTATTATAATGTTAGTGCTGCATACAGTACCTGGAATAGACACAGGACTGGATTCTATGTACGTTGACACCCATATCGAGGTCTACGATGAAGTGGAGAATCGCGAAGATGGTATCGGCGCTGGGCTTTGGCGTGCACCGATCCAAATACGATGCTCCGACCCCCTGCTGGCCCCCAAATCGAGATCCACCACCACACACTGGCGGGAGAATGTAAATGAATGCAAATGGGTCTTAATGACCCATCTGCATCCATTTAGCGAGCCCGCCACCCTGTGCTACTGCCCTCCATGATTCTCCAGTTCCTGCAGCCGGAAATCACATGGGCATGGATTACTTGTGGTCTCTACCAGCATGGCCCTGGCATGCTTGACCTCATGGTGGGCCAAGAGATAACTCCACAGGGGAGTTGCCTCCAGAGCCCATGTGAGCACTGCACCCCACCCCACAATGCACTACCCCTGCAATAGGGAGACCACCCACAGGACTCCCTAACTAGAGGGATCCCCACAGAGACACCCTAACTAAAGGGACACCCCACATGGACCCCTGACGACAGGGACCCCTGACTAAAGGGACATCCCCCCCTGCAGAAATGGGTCCCCTATCTGGAAGCTAGAGAGCAGTCCGGCCAAGGACAGTGAAATAAACTACAGCTGTAGCACTTATCTGGAAGATCCACGTGTCCATTCCTCAAAGGAGAACAGATGTGCCCTGTGTTACAACCCATCCATTAGCTTCAAGCCATTCATAACTTTCTAGTAGTAGGCTGTGATTAACAGCATCCACAACCCAGCTGCAGATTTGATTCACTCATCTCCCTTCATGGATCAGTGACTCTAAGTGGTGAAATCCAATGTTTAATAACATTGATCACATCAAAGAGAGGTAAGTGCATTCCAAGCACAAAGTGTGTCCCTTGAGTTAAGGGGGCCAAGAGGCATCACCCTATTGCAGGTGTCCCTGGGGGAGGGGGGGGAGTCTCCCGATTGCAGGAGTCCCTGGGGGCCTCCCTATTACAGGGTGCCTGGGGGGGGGGGGTTCTCTCTATTCCACGGGACCCTGTGGGAGGTCTCTCTCTTACAAGGGTCCCTGCAGGGTGTCTCCCTATTACAGGGGCCCCACGAGGATCTCCCTTTAACGGGGATCCTTGGAGGGGTCTCCCTATTGCAGCAGTCCCTGGGGGGCTCTCCCTATTACTGGGGTCACTGGGGGAGTCTCCCTTCTTATGGGGTCCCAGAAAGGGGCAGTTCACCCTCTGTACCTGGGGCATGGGTGGACACCAGACGATTCAGGGCTGGGGGGCTGCTTTGCGGTGCGGAGTGGGGTGGGGGGGTCGGGGCTGATTTGCAGTGCGTGGAGGGTAGCCAGCTGCGGGACTTTACTAACGGGCTGCCCACTCAAACTGGCAGCTTGGGAATCCCGCGTATTCCTCACCATGCATAGATTTGCATGGCAAAGGATACGGAATTGCTTTCCAATTTGCGCTCCCAGGGGAATCATAAAATGGATGGAATTCTCCTTTGGCAGGAGAACATCGGGGTGGATTCTCCACCTTAGCAGCTAAGTGCCGGTTGGAATAGAGAATTCACGGGTGTTTTACGATGCCAAAATCGGCACTGAACCCTCACTGATTCCGTGGCCGGTGAGGGGCTAGCAAAGGCGCTGGGTGAAGCTCCCGGCTCCCGCGCCAAAAATGGCCGGAGAATGGCGAGGTCCGTGGCCGCGCCTGCGCACCGTGATGACCTGCAGCAGTCACGCTGTACAACATGGCGGTGGCCATGTGCAGACACGACCTGCCAAATACGGCCCCACAGGCCACCCCCACCAGTCCCCCCAGCCCTCGCGGAAGCCCCCCAGCCGGCGGCACAGCTCCCAGCCGAGTGTGGCGGCGCTGGACACAGTCCGCAGCTGCCATGCCGGGTTCCTAACTGCTCAGACCACACGTCAACCGCCCGGTTTCGGATACACAAGGGGTAATCTTCCAACTAGCAGAAAGCCTCACCCGTCATTCAAAATTTGTAGGTGATCCATACCCAAGTTGTCTATCCGTGTCCTCAACAAACTACAGTACGAAGTCTTACAACACCAGGTTAAAGTCCAACAGGTTTGTTTCGATGTCACTAGCTTTCGGAGCACTGCTCCTTCCTCAGGTGAGGAAGGGAGGAATTCACCTGAGGAAGGAGCAGCGCTCCGAAAGCTAGTGACATCGAAACAAGCCTGTTGGACTTTAACCTGGTGTTGTAAGACTTCGTACTGTGCTCACCCCAGTCCAACGCCGGCATCTCCACATCTCAACAAACTAGGCTGACTAATGGTAATATATTGAGTTAAATAACCTTTGCTACTGAGCTGGGAATTATGAAAGAGGAATTGGATGTAACTCTCTGGTCAGGTGAAGACACAGCATTGAAGCAATATGGATGTAAAGAGATTGATACTCCTGAGTGGAGGATCATCTTTTGGTTGATAGCTTCTGGTTTCAAGAAATGGATAATAAAAACAGAAAAAACTGGATAAACTCAGCAGATCTGGCAGCATCTGTGGAGAGAGAAACAGAGTTAACATTTCAAGTCCACATGACTCTTCGACAGAACAGAAGAGGGAGGGAAATATGATGAATTATATACTTGGAGAGGGGGGGTGGGGCAGAATGGGAAGTCAGTGATTGGTAAGATCTAAAGAGAGATTGACAAGGATGTCATGGACATGATGCAAAGCGGCTGTTGATGGTGCCATTAGAGACTGAAGAGTGTTAGCAGAACGTGTTAATAGGAGAACAAAGATCAGTGCTCAGTGAGAACAAAACTGAACAACAGGGTACAGTGGCCCTGTGGGAGAGGGGTGATTAGTGTTGGGGAACCGAATAACAGAAAACAAAACACGTGAGGTCAAGATTGTGGGAAAAGCTTACAGTCTAAAGTTGATGAACTCAATGTTGAGCCCAAAAAGTTGTGACGTGCCTTATTGGAAGATGAGGTTTGGTTCTATCAGTATGCCTTGGGAACGACTGGAATCTGACAGCAGGTCAAGGAAGGGCATGTGGGCATGAGAACAAGATGCCGAGTTAAAATAGTAAGCAATTGAAGGTTGGGGTCATGCTTGCGGATGAAGTGAAGGTATTTCAAAACGTGCTTACCCAGTCTGCGTTTAGTATCCCCAAAGGAGTCCACATTGGGAGCAGTGATTACAGCAGACTAAATTGGAGGAGATGCAAGTGAAATGCTGCTTCGCCTGAAAGGAGTGTTTAGGCCCTTGGACAGTGAGAAGGGAGTAGGTAAAAGAGGAGGTGTTGCACCTGAAATTGCACGGGAAAGTGCCGTAGGAAAAGGGTGAAAGGTTCGGATGAAGGAGGAGTGGACCAGGCTGGCACAATGATGGGGGTTGAGGGGAAGATGTGTTTAGTGATGGCATCATGCTGGAGTTAGTGGAAATGGCGGACGATGATCCTTTGAATGCAGAAGCTGCTGGGGTGCAAAGTGAGGACAAGAGGGACCCTGTCATAGTTTTGGGAGGGAGGGGATGGGGTGACGGGAGATGGGTCAGATACACCTTGTCAACTACAGTGGGAGGGGAAACCTTGGTTGATGAAAAAGGCAGACATGTGCGAAGCGCTGTTTTCAAAAGTGCATCATTGGAACAGATGTGGCAGAGACAGAGAAACTGGGAGAATGTGATGGAGTCCTTACAGGGAGCGGGGTGTAAGGAGGTATAGTCGCGGGTGTTGGTGGGTTTTTAATGAATATTGGTAGTCAATCTAGTGCCAGAAATGGAGACAGAGAGGTCAAGGAGGGGAAGAGAAGTGTCGGAGATAGACCTTGTGAAGGTGAGAGAAGGATGGAAATTGGAAGCAAAATCGATAAAGGTTTCCTGGTCTCGACGAGAGGCTGAAAGAGACCGCCATAATCATTGATATAATGAAAAAAGAGTTGCGAGAGAGGACCTGAGGAATACTGGAACAAGGAATGTTCCACATACCCCACAAAAACACAGGCGTAACTGGGACCCATGCAGGTACCCATAGCCACACCTTTTATTTGCAGTGAGTGAGACAAGTTAAAGAAGAAATTGTTCAGTGGGAGAACAAGTTCAAACAGGCGGAGGGCAGTGGTGGTGGACTTGGATTGTTCAGGCCTCTGCATGTGGAAGAAGCGGAGAGCTCTCAGACCCTCCTCGTGGGGGATGGAGAGGCAGAGAAATGGATATTGTGTTAACACATGTGTCTTCCAACTTTCCAATATTTTTAACGGTATTGGACCTCGACCCCAATTGGAACCATGATTCTGAACATCCTCTATACCATTTATCTGATGAAGAGATGTAGAAGTTGGACAATCAATGCAAAAACATAGACATGGCAGTAGAATTGCATTAAATTACTGTCAATGATATCTAACTGTAGATTAAAATATATTTACCATGTGGTATCAAAGTTAGGAATTACGAACCTTTAGTAGTGTCATGTGAGAGTACTTTTAAGACATGGATGTTTAAGCAATGTACCTTTAAGAAAACAGTGATGTCATAGAGTGGGTGGAGCTCAGCTCAGGTCAGCCATTTTGCAGGTTTTAGTTCAGTTTAAAAAGCAGTGGGTGTGTCTGTGTGTTTCCAGAGAGCTGCAAGTTTTGCAGTTTAGTTTTGCAGTTGGGGAAAGCAGGTTGTGTGTGTCTGTGTGTGTCTGTGTGTGTCCAGAGAGCTGCAGGAAAAAAGCATGGTGCTGGAGCTGAAATCAACCAAGATAATATATCTCTGCCATTCTACAGAAAATATATATATCCTTTAACCTGATTTTGTTTAAAGGTGTTAAGTCTCTTGGAAGTTTGAAGGAACAGTTTAAGGAGTTATTTACTGTTGCAATATTTTCTGACTTATCTTTGAAATAAGGGGTGTTAAGAGATCCAATGTTTATTTAAGATGTTCAGTTGAGTTCATGGAATAAAGTGTTTTAATGTTTAAAAACCTACGTGTCCATAATTGTAATTCCACACCTAGGGAAAAAGCCATGTGCTAGGAAAAGCAACAAATCCATTAAAGGGAGAGGTTGGTTGAACTCCATGATACATTTTGGGGTTCTGAAAACGCCTCGCCCATAACAGTAGCGTTGGTTCTTCTTCAATTGAGGTATTTCCCACATATCAGAGCAGTTTGCCTGATGGAATCAAGCAATTGATTTGGAGACCACATTGTCTAAGAGAGCTTTGTTGACACAATTTATTATTAGTGACAGTCAGTGTTTGACCTCTGCTTCGTTGCACCGTGGGCACAGAACACCAGATGCCAGGAGAGAGCGAATCTGGTGGGGAGTAGCTGATAGGAGTGGCGGGACACTTTAAAATAGTAGTGCAGTGAACTTTCACTGGATCCAGAGGCAGAGCTCCTGAGGTGATGCCAGGATGCAGGCAAGAGGAGCAGCTGATAGGGTCAGTGGGGGCAGGTGCAGGCCACGGCAGGAGAGCTGGGCATAAATTGCAGTCGCACTACAGTATAGAGTGACCACGTCTGTGTGATATCACAGCTAAGTGATTGGTAGGTGAGTCTTTCTCTCTTCTACCTTTCTGACTTTGGAAGTGAAGACTAGGTAGGGAAATAGAAATTGTAGGAAATGTAAAGATTAGTGTTTGCAGGTGTTTTGGCTGAGTTTGGTCGAGGGTGATCGCTCCCACTCGCGGGTAGTCGGAGTCCTCAGCCGAGTCGGACTCGTAAAATGGCCACCGCCGTTGGCTGCGCATGTCGGGTCGAGAAGATGGCCGCCGACAAGATGGCCACTCCCATGATTCACACAAGGCTTATGACGCGTCAGAAGGGGGGGTGTCGGGTCGGTGCGCAGCCGCATTGCGAGGCCTGTGGGCCTGATTTTCGGGCCGGCTGTTCTTTGTTCTTCTGGCTCCTGGGTCTGGCCAGGCAGACCCTCGCGAAATGCCCCATCTTCCCGCAGTCGCTGCAGATCGTGGAGCGGGCTGGGCAGCGTGAGCGTGGGTGCTGGCCCTGCCCGCAATTGTAAACAATTGTAGGCCCAACACTGATCCCTGAGGGACACCACTAGCCAACCAGATTGCCAACCAGAGAAACACACATTAATCCCCACTCTTTGCTTTCTATTAATTAACCAATCCTCTATCCATGCTAATACTTTACCCTTAATGCCATGCATCTTTATCTTATGCAGCAACCTTTTGTGTGGCACCTTGTCAAAAGCTTTCTGGAAATCCAGATATACCACATCTATTGGCTCCCCATTATCTACGGCACTGGTAATGCCCTCAAAAGATTCCACGAAATTAGTTAGGCACAACCTGCCCTTTATGAACCCATGCTGCGCCTGCCCAATGGGACAATTTCCATCCAGATGCCTCGCTATTTCTTCCTTGATGATAGATTCCAGCATCTTCCCTACTACCAAAGTTAAGCTAACTGGCCTATAATTACCCGCTTTCTGCCTACCTCCTTTTTTAAACAGTGGTGTCATGTTTGCTAATTTCCAATCCGCCGGCACCACCCCAGAGTCTAGTGAATTTTGGTAAATTATCCTCGTGCATTTGCAATTTCCCTAGCTATCTCTTTTCGCAGTCTTGGATGCATTCCATCAGGGCCAGGCGACTTGTCTACCTTTTGCCCCATTAGCTTGCCCGTCACAACCTCCTTAGTGATAACAAACATCTCCAGGTCCTCACCTGTCATAGCCTCATTTACTTTTATGTTATGTTCCTGTTCCTGTTCATTTCCCTCTCTTCTCTGTCAACAGGAGTAAAGGTGATGGACTCTTTGTCATAAACAAATAAGGATAGCAATATTAGATAGTAAAAGCAGCTTTTAGCAAGAGTAGAACCATTTATCGACAGTCCTCAGACTTACGACTATTGGTTCCTGAAAACTGCGTTGTAAGTCGAAACATCATGGGCGGGATTCTCTGGCCCACAGCATCCATCCCAGAAGCCGGCCAAGGGGGTTTCCCATTGTGGGTATCCCCACCCTGTTGGGAAATCCGCGAGCATGAGTGCGCTGCCGGCGAAACCGAGGATCCCGCCGAAGAGGTTGGTTGAACTCCATGATACATTTTGGGGTTCTGAAAACGCCTCACCCATAACAGTAGTGTTGGTTCTTCTACAAATGAGGTATTTCCCACATATCAGAGCAGTTTGTCTGATGGAATCAAGCAATTGATTTGGAGACCCACATTGTCTAAGAGAGCTTTGTTGACACAATTTATTATTAGTGACAGTCAGTGTTTGACCTCTGCTTCATTACACCGTGGGCACAGAACACCAGGTGCCAGGAGAGAGCGAATCTGGTGGGGAGTAGCTGATAGGAGTGGCGGGACACTTTAAAACAGCAGTGCTGCGAACTTTCACTGGATCCAGAGGCAGAGCTCCTGAGGTGATGTCAGGATGCAGGCAAGAGGAGCAGCTGATAGGGTCAGTGGGGGCAGGTGCAGGCCACGGCAGGAGAGCTGGGCATAAATTGCAGTCACACTACTATGTAGAGTAACCACGTCTGTGTGATATCACAGCTAAGTGATTGGTAGGTGAGTCTTTCTCTCTTCTACCTTTCTGACTTTGGAAGTGAAGACTAGGTAGGGAAACAGAAATTGTGGGAAATGTAAAGATTAGTGCTATGAGTAAAAATAAATTGAAATTCTACGTTAAATAAATTCAAATTAAATGAAATAGTGATGCAGGGCCAGGCGATGTGTTGGAGCTATAACATGTAGAAGCTGATGGACCCCATTGTGGGTCATAGCAATCACGCCTTCAGCAAATGTTGGTTGCTCGAGGAACTTTGGCTCAGAGTTAGTGAGTTGGATTCTGAGCTTCAAGCATTGCAACACATCAGGGAGGGGGAGAGTTATCTGGATGCAGTGTTTCAGGAGGCGGTCACACCCCTTAAAATTGCCTTAAAACTGTTGTTCCGTTGTGACGGCCTACATCTGAACTAGGCTGGGACCAGTGTCCTTGCACATCATATAACCAGGGAAGCAGAGAGGGTTTTAAACTAAAGAGTGGGGTTGAGGGTTTGGTTGCTTGGAAGATTAGGAAGTTAGAGATAAAGGTAGGAGTGCAGATTAGTGATCAGGCTGACTGTCAACGTAAAACAACAGGTAGTGACAGATCATATGAACATTATATTGTACCAAGGATCTTGTGGTTAAGGATTCCCTGGGTGGTAGTGACCACAATATGATAGAATTCCAGATACAGTTTGAGGGTGAATGCCATAGGTCCATAACCAGTGTCTTCAACTTAAATAAGGACAATTATAATGGTGTAAGGGAAGAGTTGTCTGAGGTGAACTGGGTAAATAAGCTAAGATACAGGACAGTAGATGAGCAGTGGTAGATATTCAAACAGCTGGTCCACAAAGATATAGTTCGAGTACAATAGATGGGTCGTTTTTTGTACAGTGTGTGCAGGAGGGTTTCCTGGAACAATATGTTGACAGGCCAACAAGAGGCGAGGCCACGTTGGATTTGGTTTTGGGTAATGAACCAGGCCAGGTGTTGGATTTGGAGGTAGGAAAGCACTTTGGGGACAGTGACCACAATTGGGTGACGTTTACGTTAATGATGGAAAGGGATAAGTACACACCGCAGGGCAAGAGTTATAGCTGGGGGAAGGGCAATTATGATGCCATTAGACGTGACTTGGGGGGGATAAGGTGGAGAAGTAGGCTGCAAGTGTTGGGCACACTGGATAAGTGGGGCTTGTTCAAGGATCAGCTACTGCGTGTTCTTGATAAGTATGTACCAGTCAGGCAGGGAGGAAGGCGTCGAGCGAGGGAACCGTGGTTTACCAAGGAAGTGGAATCTCTTGTTAAGAGGAAGAAGGAGGCCTATGTGAAGATGAGGTGTGAAGTTTCAGTTGGGGCGATGGATAGTTACAAGGTAGCGAGGAAGGATCTAAAGAGAGAGCTAAGACGAGCAAGGAGGGGACATGAGAAGTATTTGGCAGGAAGGATCAAGGAAAACCCAAAAGCTTTCTATAGGTATGTCAGGAATAAGCGAATGACTAAGGAAAGAGTAGGACCAGTCAAGGACAGGGATGGGAAATTGTGTGTGGAGTCTGAAGAGATAGGCGAGATACTAAATGAATATTTTTCGTCAGTATTCACTCAGGAAAAAGATAATGTTGTGGAGGAGAATGCTGAGCCCCAGGCTAATAGAATAGATGGCATTGAGGTACGTAGGGAAGAGGTGTTGGCAATTCTGGACAGGCTTAAAATAGATAAGTCCCCGGGACCTGATGGGATTTATCCTAGGATTCTCTGGGAGGCCAGGGAAGAGATTGCTGGACCTTTGGCTTTGATTTTTATGTCATCATTGGCTACAGGAATAGTGCCAGAGGACTGGAGGACAGCAAATGTGGTCCCTTTGTTCAAAAAGGGGAGCAGAGACAACCCCGGCAACTATAGACCGGTGAGCCTCACGTCTGTAGTGGGTAAAGTCTTGGAGGGGATTATAAGAGACAAGATTTATAATCATCTAGATAGGAATAATATGATCAGGGATAGTCAGCATGGCTTTGTGAAGGGTAGGTCATGCCTCACAAACCTTATTGAGTTCTTTGAGAAGGTGACTGAACAGGTAGATGAGGGTAGAGCAGTTGATGTGGTGTATATGGATTTCAGCAAAGCGTTTGATAAGGTTCCCCACGGTAGGCTATTGCAGAAAATACGGAGGCTGGGGATTGAGGGTGATTTAGAGATGTGGATCAGAAATTGGCTAGCTGAAAGAAGACAGAGGGTGGTGGTTGATGGGAAATGTTCAGAATGGAGTACAGTCACAAGTGGAGTACCACAAGGATCTGTTCTGGGGCCGTTGCTGTTTGTCATTTTTATCAATGACCTAGAGGAAGGCGCAGAAGGGTGGGTGAGTAAATTTGCAGACGATACTAAAGTCGGTGGTGTTGTCGATAGTGTGGAAGGATGTAGCAGGTTACAGAGGGATATAGATAAGCTGCAGAGCTGGGCTGAGAGGTGGCAAATGGAGTTTAATGTAGAGAAGTGTGAGGTGATTCACTTTGGAAGGAATAACAGGAATGCGGAATATTTGGCTAATGGTAAAGTTCTTCAAAGTGTGGATGAGCAGAGGGATCTAGGTGTCCATGTACCTAGATCCCTGAAAGTTGCCACCCAGGTTGATAGGGTTGTGAAGAAGGCCTATGGAGTGTTGGCCTTTATTGGTAGAGGGATTGAGTTCCGGAGTCGGGAGGTCACGTTGCAGCTGTACAGAACTCTGGTACGGCCGCATTTGGAGTATTGCATACAGTTCTGGTCACCGCATTATAGGAAGGACGTGGAGGCTTTGGAGCGGGTGCAGAGGAGATTTACCAGGATGTTGCCTGGTATGGAGGGAAAATCTTATGAGGAAAGGCTGATGGACTTGAGGTTGTTTTCGTTGGAGAGAAGAAGGTTAAGAGGAGACTTAATAGAGGCATACAAAATGATCAGGGGGTTGGATAGGGTGGACAGTGAGAGCCTTCTCCCGTGGATGGAAATGGCTGGCACGAGGGGACATAACTTTAAACTGAGGGGTAATAGATATAGGACAGAGGTCAGAGGTAGGTTCTTTACGCAAAGAGTAGTGAGGCCGTGGAATGCCCTACCTGCTACAGTAGTGAACTCGCCAACATTGAGGGCATTTAAAAGTTTATTGGATAAACATATGGATGATAATGGCATAGTGTAGGTTAGATGGCTTTTGTTTCGGTGCAACATCGTGGGCTGAAGGGCCTGTACTGCGCTGTATTGTTCTATGTTCTATGTTCTAATGCTCAGTGGGAGTTTGAGGGATTCCACGAGAAAGAGGAAAGATCCATGGTTAAAAAAGAAGGTCATGGATAATGTTAAATTGAAAAGCAGGATATACAAAGTGGCAAGTGTAGCCACCTGGGTTGGCCACTTCAAAACTTAAAATGGAGGTCCGCAAAGACTACAGGGAAATTCAGCTAACACAGGCAAAAACTAGCAAGTGCAAAAATCCTGTGTATTAAAACTTGCAAAAGCCCAGACAGCACTGAAACTCACAGCCATCTGCATACTAATGAGCGATCACCGGGTACAATGGAAACATTTAAGGTGAATAAGGCCAAGCCAGACTCCTGGGCGCCAGCAGGAGCCAAGACAAAGGAAGGCCAACGGACACTCAGGGACCGCCCAGCAATCAGGGAACAACTCCAGTATTGGAGAAATCGATCCAAGTGATCGGAACGTAGTCCAATCACTTCGAACCAGATACGGGGTCCGCCCCGAACGGCGCGAAGCCCCTGGGGACTATAAAGTAGAGCCCCCAAGTTCAAATCGGTCTGCTTGGCAGGGTCACTCAGCAACTCGAATCAACCCTTGAGAGTGAACTGTCTAAGCTGCTGCACCAACCAAGTAAGTCTCCAGTCAACGCACGCTACGAGATAGGCGCTCCTAGCTACCAGTCCATACCAGCTTTTGAATCCTGCAGACTCAGATCGAACGAAAGGCCATTTGTTCCCCTGGCCTGGTGGGCCAATTCCGAAGCTAAGTATAGGCCTTTTAGTGATAGAGAATAGTCTAGAAAGTAGAGTTTATGCATGAGTAGTGAGTTACTGTGTATAATAAATGTGTTTTGATTTGAATCTTACTAATTGATGTGTTGAGTTATTGATCAGTACTTGAACTTGAACCTCGTGGCGGTATCATAAAGATACCTGTCGACTCTAGAGCGAAGGTTACAGAAACAGAGCAAATTAAGTAAAGATACAACGGGCAACATTTAAGAGCCAACCAAAAGTTCCTTGTATTTCCTTTTCTTTTCATGTACTTAATGATCTGTTAAGCTGATCGCAGAAAAATACTTTTCACTGTACAAAGAACAAAAAACAAAGAAAAGTACAGCACAAGAACAGGCCCTTCGGCCCTCCAAGCCTGCGCCGACCATGCTGCCCATCTAAACTAAAATCTTCTGCACTTCCGGGATCCGTATCCCTCTATTCCCATCCTATTCATGCATTTGTCAAGATGCCCCTTAAACGTCACTATCGCCCCTGCTTCCACCACCTTGGTCCACGTGACAATAAACAAATCCATCCAACATGTTCTCCTTAGCTAGGTCAATCTGTCTTATTTCAGTACCCTTCTGTAGTTGCAATTCCTTTTCAAGCTTCTCCAGCTGGAAGGCTCACTCTCCTGGGATTCTCTCTCACGACTTCTATCGTGTCATTCTCATACCTCCTTTCTCGTGTGAAGCCCTCAATGCATCCTCCACTCTTCTAGCTGAATTTTGGCTAAAGGTAACCCTCGGTCTGATTCAGGTTCTATGGATGGAAATTTCTGACTTTCAAGCTATGTGTTGTGGCGGGTGGATTTAGTGGTGAGTAAAGCACTGCTTGGAATGTCAGGAAATCCTGCCCAATTCTGCGCCTGAACCCTCATTAATTATGCACAAGCGTGTATTTCTCCAAATCACGTTTTGGGTTACGGACTAATCCCTCCGCCCACCACTACCTTGTGGCTCGAAGATCCAGGCGCCACACTTAAATGGCAGCCGAACACATATCTTCCTCTCTCCAGTCCAGCTGTATCCAGGACATGTCCAGAGATGTCTGCAAGGTTCAAGAAGAAGCTGTTTCCCCATTTCAAACATGAGACCCTTTATGCTTTGATTAGAGGAGTGTGGGTGCATAGGAATATCTTCTTTCCCAGGGATGGTTCCAGAATGTATGTAAGCCTTACCTCTCCAGCCCGGAAGGTAATTGTAGGGGATGCCATGGCAACTGCACCCAAAACGCCACCCAGCACAGGAAGAAGATGAATGATCACTGTAGAAATATTACACTTTTGTAAATACATTAGATGTTTATGTGAATGGCTTAGTTGACTGAAGGTGTTGTGAGTACGTAGATATGAATCCTTTTATCTTGACGTTTAGCCTTCCTCGTACTCAGTCATAGTGTCCCTCTGTAAAATTCACATTCCTGTGATGTCAAACTCACTGAACATAATTTCCTCACCCTTGTGTGATGTCAGGGAGATATGTTAAAATCTTTATTGGAAGTGTGTGATGAAAGCAGTTGTAACCTTTCTTCCTCACAAGGAACAGTGGTAGACCAGAGAACTGGGAAGTGTTTCGGATCCAGCAACAAAAGACTAAAAAAGCTCATAAGAAGGGAGAAAATGAGTTTTGAGAAACAACTTGCATACAGCATAAAAACAAATGGTAAGAGTTTTTTACAGATGTATACACAGGAAGGGGTCCGCTAAGCTAAATTGCGACATCTATTGAATGAGGCTGGTGAATTAATAACAGCAAAAAAGAAATGCCGGCAAGGCTAAATAAATCCTTTGCAGAAAGTCTTCATCGTGGAAGACATTGCAAAAATCTCTAAGATATCAGATGGATTGATTTCAAATAACATGGTAGATCTTACAAAAGTGAAGTGAAGGCAAGGAGAGATGTCCACAGAACTCCTGGCCCACAATGTCACTCCATTTCATCTCATGGGATGTCCAACCAGTCACATCAAGAGCCAACCCAGTATTCACATTTGCATCTTCTCAGCTCATAATTCACAAAGCCATGATCTCTGAGAAGGTCAGTGGTGCCGTCAGTGCATGCTCACTCTGGAAACTGAGAGTCCACTCAATAACAAGAATTATGTGAAAACTTACTTGAAGCAGCAATCACCACAAAATGAGAAATTACATTGGGCAGTGGCTAGGGATCTCCTCCTCCCAACCATGTCTTATCTTTTAGCACTGCCACTGCGAATTCACAACCATCACTAATCCCTCAAGACTGCTGAGCTATCCTCACACAATAGTGTCTTGTGAGGAAGAAAGGTTACAATTGCTTTCATCACACACTTCCAATAAAGATTTTAACATATCTCCCTGACATCACACAAGGGTGAGGAAATTATGTTCAGTGAGTTTGACATCACAGGAATGTGAATTTTACAGAGGGACACTATGACTGAGTACGAGGAAGGCTAAACCTCAAGATAAAAGGATTCATATCGTCGTACTCACAACACCTTCAGTCAACTAAGCCATTCACATAAACATCTAATGTATTTACAAAAGTGTAATATTTCTACAGTGATCATTCATCTTCTTCCTGTGCTGGGTGGCGTTTTGGGTGCAGTTGCCATGGCATCCCCTACAATGACCTTCCGGGCTGGAGAGGTGAGGCTTGTATACATTCTGGAACCATCCCTGGGAAAGAAGATATTCCTATGCGCCCACACTCCTCTAATCAAAGCATAAAGGGTCTCATGTTTGAAATGGGGAAACAGCTTCTTCTTGAACCTTGCAGACATCTCTGGACATGTCCTGGATACAGCTGGACTGGAGAGAGGAAGATATGTGTTCGGCTGCCATTTAAGTGTGGCGCCTGGATCTTCGAGCCACAAGGTAGTGGTGGGCGGAGGGATTAGTCCGTAACCCAAAACGTGATTTGGAGAAATACACGCTTGTGCATAATTAATGAGGGTTCAGGCGCGGAATTGGGCAGGATTTCCTGACATTCCAAGCAGTGCTTTACTCACCACTAAATCCACCCACCACAACACATAGCTTGAAAGTCAGAAATTTCCATCCATAGAACCTGAATCAGACCGAGGGTTACCTTTAGCCAAAATTCAGCTAGAAGAGTGGAGGATGCATTGAGGGCTTCACACGAGAAAGGAGGTATGAGAATGACACGATAGAAGTCGTGAGAGAGAATCCCAGGAGAGTGAGCCTTCCAGCTGGAGAAGCTTGAAAGGGAATTGCAACTACAGAAGGGTACTGAAATAAGACAGATTGACCTAGCTAAGGAGAACATGTTGGATGGATTTGTTTATTGTCACGTGGACCAAGGTGATGGAAGCAGGGGCGATAGTGACGTTTAAGGGGCATCTTGACAAATGCATGAATAGGATGGGAATAGAGGGATACGGATCCCGGAAGTGTAGAAGATTTTAGTTTAGATGGGCAGCATGGTCGGCGCAGGCTTGGAGGGCCGAAGGGCCTGTTCCTGTGCTGTACTTTTCTTTGTTTTTTGTTCTTTGTACAGTGAAAAGTATTTTTCTGCGATCAGCTTAACAGATCATTAAGTACATGAAAAGAAAAGGAAATAAAAGAAAATACATAAAATGCAACACAACATATACAATGTAACTAGATAACACCAGCATCGGGTGGAGCATACAGGGGTGTAGTGTTAATTAGGTCAGTCCATAAGAGGGTCATTTAGGAGTCTGGTAACAGTGGGGAAGAAGCTGTTTTTGAGTCTGTTCGTGCGTGTTCTCAGACTTCTGTATCTCCTGCCTGATGGGAGAAGTTGGAAGAGTGAGTAGGCCGGGTGAGAGGAGTCTTTGATTATACTGCCCGCTTTCCCCAGGCAGTGGGATGTGTAGATGGAGTTACCTATTGGGGAAGCTACTGGTAATTCAAATAACCCTGGCTTGGGGACAAACTTTGATCTGTAAAATTATTTATGATTCATACTCAGATTGAAGAAAATGATGGTGAAACCTTCTTCACTGCCTTTGAGAAACTGGGTATATCAGTTCAAGTGGCCAGAAGGGATTTGGAACATTCTAATTCAAAGTCAATTAGCAGGGAACACCCATGAGGTTTATTTCATGCTGTCGGTAGAGGGATCTATAAGCTAGGAACAGGCAAAAGGTGTAACCCCAGTGCCAGAATATACCACCAGAAATTTAGGAGTTTCACAAATGGTCCACTCAAGCCTTCCTCAGATCTGAAAGAATTGAACAGTTTGCATGAATGGGTATGTGTGCTCAAAATTGAATGCACGTACAAATGATTGAGGGAATTAATCCTGCTTGAGAAGTTCAAAAGCTGCCTTTCGGGGCTGGTTTAGCACAGTGGGCTAAACAGTTGGCTTGTAATGCAGAACAATGCCAGCAGCGCGGGTTCAATTCCCGTACCAGCCTCCCTTAACAGGCGCCGGAAAGTGGCGACTAGGAGCTTTTCACATTAACTCTATTGCTCTATTGAAGCCGACTTGTGACAATAAGCGATTATTATTATTGTTTAGTGCAGCGATAAAAAACCCATGTGGAGGAACAAAGAGCAGCCACCATGGCAGACAACTATGAACTGACCCACAAACGTCCAACTCAAAATAAACCTGGGCTTAGTAACTCCTAGAAGCTAGGGAGAGAAGGGGTGGAGGTAGATAAAACAGAAACAAGTTCCAGGGAAAAGGCAAGTAGAGAAGGAAAACCAGACCGGTCCCCAACTTTTAAACAAATGTCCCTGGATAGTAAGCAAGCAAGGGACACTCTCTGTGCAGCTCCAGGCTGGGATTTCCTGGCTCCACCCATGGTGTATTTTCTGGCGGCATCGGCTGTTCACCACTGGCCACCAGTGGGATCTTCCAGTCCCAATTAGGTCCATGGTTGTTTCCCACTGTTGGGGAAGACGCCAGGGTGGAGTGGGGGGGGGGGGGGGGGGGCAGTCACCTTCAACAGGACTGGAAAATCCTGCCGTCAGGAAGTGTCGGAAAATCCTGCCCTCAGTGTGGAAAGCCTGGAGACAGGAAAGAAAATTGCTGGCATTACCAGGATCATCCAACTTAAATCGTAACTGTGGCCCTGAAAGCGGTCAGTTCATATTCCAATATTATGACTGCCAATCTAGACATCTGTCAGGATTTTCTATTTGAAGGGAAAATTACTCTTTTTGCGGCCCTGAGAAATGAGATAGTTATCTTCAGGGACACATGGCTGTCTTCAAACCATACTTGTAGCAAAAGTAGCATAAGTGCTGCCTGAAAACCAAAGAAATACCATACCATTAGTAAAAGGACTTATTGGCAAATGCATGATGATTCCCTCAGTTAAAATTTACCTGCATAGTAAGTTGGTCACTGCAGCAGTGATGGTCAGCAAAATACCAAGCTTACCGAATCAAGAAACAGAGGTAGTTTTATGTGATCACTATTTGTATTGTTAAATATTATAATAAAGGTATAAATTGAAGTGTGTTTCTTTTATAAATCGACAAAGACTCCACGCCACGTTTTGTAGAATCGAAAACTTATTTTATTTACAACTATTTTTATGTACCTCTCCAGTTGTTCCCGACTGGGCTTTCTTTCCTCGGTGCCTTACTGGCCAACTCTATTTATACACAGCCAGATATTGTTACAGGTCGCCTGCCCCCTTATCTGGTAGCTCGTATTCTGCAAGGTCCATGGGGTAGTTAATCATTCCCATCCTGTAAGACCCTTGGTTATCACAGTTTCATTTAGGGTTTGTGTAGGAGAGGGTACAACCCTAGTTAGATTCATATTAGACAAAGGTGCTTGAATCCCCAAATTATCTAATAGCACATCTTTTGGGACTTGTGGGAGGAAACCAGAGCAGCCGGAGGAAACCCACGCAGACACAGGGAGAATGTGCAGATTCTGCACAGACAATGATCCAAGCCAGGAATCGAACCTGGGATCCTAGCGTTGTGAAGCAACAGTGCTAGGTATTGCAGAAAAGAGTAACTCAATGTCCAATGAAGATTCCAACAGGTGGCTCTGTCTGGCAGAATTCCTGGTCTTGGCCCTTGGAACACGGTTGCAGGTTGAGACCGATGCAGCAAACATAAATTGCCCTTAGTGTCCAAAATTGCCCTTAGTGTTGGGTGGGGGTGCTGGGTTATGGGGATAGGGTGGAGGTGTTGACCTTGGGTAGGATGCTCTTTCCAAGAGCCGGTGCAGACTCGATGGGCCAAATGGTCTCCTGCACTGTAAATTCTATGAAATGAAATATTCTTGTATTCTGGGAATTAGCTCACTTAGCACACAAAATATGGGTTCTTTCTGGAGATCAGACTTTGAGGTAGATGGAGGTCGGGGACAGGCAACTTGGCTGGACTCTGGTTTTCGCTTCTGAGGTTAAACTGCAACATTTTTAGTGTATCACCATGTATCAAACTAAAGAATGAAGAGAAGTTTCCCAGACGTTTGAAGTTAAAGGAAGAAAGAGGAACTGGAATTGGAATAGGGTACTACTCACTGAAGTTAAAGGAAGACCTAGAAAGGGAAGACTGGGTGAAATTGGCTGGGAAAAGCCAGAGGTTGGAAGCAATCGTAAGGTTTGGTGTCTTTACTTATTTCTAGTCTTTGAAAACAATAATGTCCTGTGAAGGACTGACTACCTGAGGTTTGTGTTGAAGCTTGGGTGCATGTAATAATTCAAGGAATACTGAAAGGAGAGTTGTAAAACCTGGAAATGGATCCTTGTTAGACATGGCTGTGGGAAAGCATTGTTTGAAAGAAGATTCTAAGGCGTGTCTTTTTGAGAGTGGAATTTGGAATTACTCGTCTGGAAGCCGAAGTCCAGTGAGGTAAGTTGGCTCATGGTGTAAGAATTATCTATGGGGATTGAAGAGAAATTCACAGAAGTTCACTTGCATGGCATCTGCCACTTGGTTGGAGAGTGGAATGTGTTTGACCACAGTCAGCCTGTGAGTTTAAAGGGGCTATGTGTTTACCAAGAACATTATAGCATAACATATATTTTGTAACCTGCAGTATCCTTAAAATATGTGCACATTTGTGAATATAAGTGAGAATGAAGGAGTATTGTATTCTAGTTAAAATTTTCATGTTTAATAAATATATTTTTTTATTGTTGAAAGCTAATTCATACCCCTGTGACTCTATTCATCCATCTTTTCAGGGCAGGAGATCCTTCGGGGAGTGGAGTTATATAATGTAGTTTTTTTTTAAATTTAGAAATACCCAATTCATTTTTTCCAATTAAGGGGAAATTTAGCGTGGCCAATCCACCTACCCTGCACATCCTTGGGTTGTGGGGGTGAAACCCACGCAAACACAGGGATAATGTGCAAACTCCCCATGGACAGTGACCCAGAGCCGATATCGAACCTGGGACCTTGGCACCGTGAGGCAGCAGTGCTAACCACTATGCCACCATGCTGCCTCTTGCAATGTAGTTTATCATGTGATTAAAACTTTTGTTGCTTTCATCATTGTTTCCTTGTGGTCGCTTTGTCTGCATGTAACACCTTGGGCGCGATTCCCCACTCCCACGCAGGTTGGGAGAATCGCCTGGGGCGCCGAAATTTCCGGGGATGCCGGTCCGACGCCCTCCCGCGATTCTCCCAAGCGGCGGGAACGGCCCGGTCGAGTTTCGCGGGCCGCAGGCCGGAGAATCGCCGGAGACACTGAAAATGGCGATTCTCCGGTGCCCCCGTGATTTTGAGGCCCTGATGGCCAGGCCAGGCCAAAACGGCGGGTTCCCCCCAGCGCCGTCCACACCTGGTCGCTACAGTCGTGGGCGGTGTGTGAACGCTGGGGGGGCAGCCTGTGGGGGGGGCAAGGGGGGATCCTGCACCGGGGGGTACCTTAAATGTGGGGTGGCCCGCGATCGGTGCCCACCGATCGTCGGGCCGTCCTCTCTGAAGGAGGACCTCCTTCCTTCCGCCGCCCCGCAAGATCCGTCCCCATCTTCTTGCGGGGCGGATTTGGACAGGACGGCAACCATGCATGTGCGGATGACGTCCATTATGCGGCGCCGGCCGCATCATCTAATCAGCGCCGCTTTTACGCGGGCGACAAGGCCTCGCGCGGGAGGATGAAGCGGCCCCGATACTGGCCCATTGTCAGGGCCTGAATCGGTCGCGACCGGTGCCGTTCCGCGCCGTCATGAACCTCGACGGCGTTCACGACGGCGCGGCCACTTCGGCATGGGGGTGGAGAATCCCGCCCAGGATGTTTAAGAACAGTTCAAGCTCTCACTGTGACCTTAGAAATAAGAATTATCAATGGAGTGGAACCTATTAGGTGTTTGGGTTTTAGAAACACAGCACAGACTGCGCACTCACGCAGCACAGACTGCTGTGTGTGTGTGCAGTCTGTGCTGTGTGAGTACGCAGTCTGCGCTGTGTGAGTACGCAGCCTCTGCTGTGTGTGTATGCAGTCTGTGCTGTGTGTGTGTGTAGTCTGTGCTGTGTGAGTGTGCAGTCTGTGCTGTGTGAGTGTGCAGTCTGTGCTGTGTGAGTGTGCAGTCTGTGCTGTGTGTGTGTGCAGTCTGTGCTGTATGAGTGTGCAGTCTGTGCTGTGTGTGTGTGCAGTCTGTGCTGTATGAGTGTGCAGTCTGTGCTGTGTGTGTGTGCAGTCTGTGCTGTATGAGTGTGCAGTCTGTGCTGTGTGTGTGTGCAGTCTGTGCTGTATGAGTGTGCAGTCTGTGCTGTGTGTGTGTGCAGTCTGTGCTGTATGAGTGTGCAGTCTGTGCTGTATGAGTGTGCAGTCTGTGCTGTGTGAGTGTGCAGTCTGTGCTGTGTGAGTGTGCAGTCTGTGCTGTGTGTGTGTGCAGTCTGTGCTGTATGAGTGTGCAGTCTGTGCTGTGTGTGTGTGCAGTCTGTGCTGTATGAGTGTGCAGTCTGTGCTGCGTCAGTGTGCAGTCTGTGCTGTATGAGTGTGCAGTCTGTGCTGTGTGAGTGTGCAGTCTGTGCTGTATGAGTGTGCAGTCTGTGCTGTGTGTGTGTGCAGTCTGTGCTGTATGAGTGTGCAGTCAGTGCTGTGTGAGTGCGCAGTCTGTGCTGTGTGAGTGTGCAGTCTGTGCTGTGTGTGTGTGCAGTCTGTGCTGTGTGAGTGTGCAGTCTGTGCTGCGTGAGTGTGCAGTCTGTGCTGTATGAGTGTGCAGTCTGTGCTGCGTGAGTGCGCAGTCTGTGCTGCGTGAGTGTGCAGTCTGTGCTGTGTGAGTGCAGTCTGTGCTGTGTGAGTGTGCAGTCTGTGCTGTGTGAGTGTGCAGTCTGTGCTGTATGAGTGTGCAGTCAGTGCTGTGTGAGTGTGCAGTCTGTGCTGTGTGAGTGTGCAGTCTGTGCTGTGTGAGTGTGCAGTCTGTGCTGTGTGAGTGTGCAGTCTGTGCTGTGTGAGTGTGCAGTCTGTGCTGTGTGAGTGTGCAGTCTGTGCTGTGTGAGTGTGCAGTCTGTGCTGCGCGAGTGTGCAGTCTGTGCTGTGTGAGTGTGCAGTCTGTGCTGTGTGAGTGCGCAGTCTGTGCTGCGTGAGTGTGCAGTCTGTGCTGTGTGAGTGTGCAGTCTGTGCTGTGTGAGTGCGCAGTCTGTGCTGTGTGAGTGCGCAGTCTGTGCTGCATGAGTGTGCAGTCTGTGCTGTGTGAGTGTGCAGTCTGTGCTGCGAGAGTGTGCAGTCTGTGCTGTGTGAGTGTGCAGTCTGTGCTGCGTGAGTGTGCAGTCTGTGCTGTGTGAGTGTGCAGTCTGTGCTGTGTGAGTGCGCAGTCTGTGCTGTGTGAGTACGCAGTCTGTGCTGTGTGAGTGCGCAGTCTGTGCTGCGCGAGTGTGCAGTCTGTGCTGTGTGAGTGTGCCGTCTGTGCTGTGTGAGTGCGCAGTCTCTGCTGTGTGAGTGTGCAGTCTGTGCTGTGTGTGTGTGCAGTCTGTGCTGTGTGAGTGTGCAGTCTGTGCTGCGCTAGTGTGCAGTCTGTGCTGTGTGAGTGTGCAGTCTGTGCTATGTGAGTGTGCAGTCGGTGCTGTGTGAGTGTGCAGTCTGTGCTGTGTGAGTGTGCAGTCTGTGCTGTGTGAGTACGCAGTCTGTGCTGTGTGAGTGTGCAGTCTGTGCTGAGTGAGTGTGCAGTCTGTGCTGTGTGAGTGTGCAGTCTGTGCTGTGTGTGTGTGCAGTCTGTGCTGCGCGAGTGTGCAGTCTGTGCTGCGTGAGTGTGCAGTCTGCGCTGTGTGAGTGTGCAGTCTGTGCTGCGCGAGTGTGCAGTCTGTGCTGCGCGAGTGTGCAGTCTGTGCTGCGCGAGTGTGCAGTCTGTGCTGTGTGAGTGTGCAGTCTGTGCTGTGTGAGTGTGCAGTCTGTGCTGTGTGAGTGTGCAGTCTGTGCTGTGTGAGTGTGCAGTCTGTGCTGTGTGAGTGTGCAGTCTGTGCTGTGTGAGTGTGCAGTCTGTGCTGCGTGAGTGTGCAGTCTGTGCTGTGTGAGTGTGCAGTCTGTGCTGTGTGAGTGTGCAGTCTGTGCTGTGTGAGTGTGCAGTCTGTGCTGCGCGAGTGTGCAGTCTGTGCTGCGCGAGTGTGCAGTCTGTGCTGCGCGAGTGTGCAGTCTGTGCTGTGTGAGTGTGCAGTCTGTGCTGCGCGAGTGTGCAGTCTGTGCTGTGTGTGTGTGCAGTCTGTGCTGCGCGAGTGTGCAGTCTGTGCTGTGTGAGTGTGCAGTCTGTGCTGTGTGAGTGTGCAGTCTGTGCTGCGTGAGTGTGCAGTCTGTGCTGTGTGTGTGTGCAGTCTGTGCTGTGTGAGTGTGCAGTCTGTGCTGTGTGAGTGTGCAGTCTGTGCTGTGTGTGTGTGCAGTCTGTGCTGTGTGAGTGTGCAGTCTGTGCTGCGCGAGTGTGCAGTCTGTGCTGTGTGAGTGTGCAGTCTGTGCTGCGCGAGTGTGCAGTCTGTGCTGTGTGAGTGTGCAGTCTGTGCTGTGTGAGTGTGCAGTCTGTGCTGTGTGTGTGTGCAGTCTGTGCTGTGTGAGTGTGCAGTCTGTGCTGCGCGAGTGTGCAGTCTGTGCTGTGTACGTGTGCAGTCTGTGCTGTGTGAGTGTGCAGTCTGTGCTGCGCGAGTGTGCAGTCTGTGCTGTGTGAGTGTGCAGTCTGTGCTCTGTGAGTGTGCAGTCTGTCCTGTGTGAGAGTGCAGTCTGCGCTGTGTGAGTGTGCAGTCTGTGCTGTGTGAGAGTGCAGTCTGCGCTGTGTGAGTGTGCAGTCTGTGCTGTGTGAGTGTGCAGTCTGTGCTGTGTGAGTGTGCAGTCTGTCCTGTGTGAGAGTGCAGTCTGCGCTGTGTGAGTGTGCAGTCTGTGCTGTGTGAGTGTGCAGTCTGTGCTGTGTGAGTGCGCAGTCTGTGCTGTGTGAGTGTGCAGTCTGTGCTGTGTGAGTGTGCAGTCTGTGCTGTGTGAGTGTGCAGTCTGTGCTGTGTGAGTGTGCAGTCTGTGCTGTGTGAGTGTGCAGTCTGTGCTGTGTGAGTGCGCAGTCTGTGCTGTGTGAGTGCGCAGTCTGTGCTGGGTGAGTGTGCAGTCTGTGCTGTGTGAGTGTGCAGTCTGTGCTGTGTGAGTGTGCAGTCTGTGCTGTGTGAGTGTGCAGTCTGTGCTGTGTGAGTGTGCAGTCTGTGCTGCGTGAGTGTGCAGTCTGTGCTGTGTGAGTGTGCAGTCTGTGCTGTGTGAGTGTGCAGTCTGTGCTGTGTGAGTGTGCAGTCTGTGCTGTGTGAGTGCGCAGTCTGTGCTGTGTGAGTGCGCAGTCTGTGCTGTGTGAGTGTGCAGTCTGTGCTGTGTGAGTGTGCAGTCTGTGCTGCGTGAGTGTGCAGTCTGTGCTGTGTGAGTGTGCAGTCTGCGCTGTGTGAGTGTGCAGTCTGTGCTGTGTGAGTGTGCAGTCTGTGCTGTGTGAGTGTGCAGTCTGTGCTGTGTGAGTGCGCAGTCTGTGCTGTGTGAGTGCGCAGTCTGTGCTGTGTGAGTGTGCAGTCTGTGCTGTGTGTGTGTGCTGTCTGTGCTGTGTGAGTGTGCAGTCTGTGCTGTGTGAGTGTGCAGTCTGTGCTGTGTGAGTGTGCAGTCTGCGCTGTGTGAGTGCGCAGTCTGTGCTGCGCGAGTGTGCAGTCTGTGCTGTGTGAGTGTGCAGTCTGTGCTGTGTGAGTGTGCAGTCTGTGCTGCGTGAGTGTGCAGTCTGTGCTGTGTGAGTGTGCAGTCTGTGCTGTGTGAGTGTGCAGTCTGTGCTTTGTGAGTGTGCAGTCTGTGCTGTGTGCGTGTGCAGTCTGTGCTGTGTGAGTGTGCAGTCTGCGCTGTGTGAGTGCGCAGTCTGTGCTGTGTGAGTGTGCAGTCTGTGCTGTGTGAGTGTGCAGTCTGTGCTGTGTGAGTGTGCAGTCTGTGCTGTGTGAGTGTGCAGTCTGTGCTGTGTGAGTGCGCAGTCTGTGCTGTGTGAGTGTGCAGTCTGTGCTGTGTGAGTGTGCAGTCTGTGCTGCGTGTGTGTGCAGTCTGTGCTGTGTGAGTGTGCTGTCTGTGCTGTGTGAGTGTGCAGTCTGTGCTTTGTGAGTGTACAGTCTGTGCTTTGTGAGTGTGCAGTCTGTGCTGTGTGAGTGTGCAGTCTGCGCTGTGTGAGTACGCAGTCTCTGCTGTGTGAGTGTGCAGTCTGTGCTGTGTGAGTGTGCAGTCTGTGCTGTGTGAGTGTGCAGTCTGTGCTGTGTGTGTGTGCAGTCTGTGCTGTGTGAGTGTGCAGTCTGTGCTGTGTGAGTGTGCAGTCTGTGCTGTGTGAGTGTGCAGTCTGTGCTGTGTGAGTGTGCAGTCTGTGCTGCGCGAGTGTGCAGTCTGTGCTGTGTGAGTGTGCAGTCTGTGCTCTGTGAGTGTGCAGTCTGTGCTGTGTGAGTGTGCAGTCTGTGCTGTGTGAGTGTGCAGTCTGTGCTGTGTGAGTGGGCAGTCTGTGCTGTGTGAGTGGGCAGTCTGTGCTGTGTGAGTGTGCAGTCTGTGCTGTGTGTGTGTGCAGTCTGTGCTGTGTGAGTGTGCAGTCTGCGCTGTGTGAGTGTGCAGTCTGTGCTGTGTGAGTGTGCAGTCTGTGCTGCGCGAGTGTGCAGTCTGTGCTGCGCGAGTGTGCAGTCTGTGCTGTGTGAGTGTGCAGTCTGTGCTGTGTGAGTGTGCAGTCTGTGCTGCGCGAGTGTGCAGTCTGTGCTGTGTGAGTGTGCAGTCTGTGCTGTGTGAGTGTGCAGTCTGTGCTGCGTGAGTGTGCAGTCTGTGCTGTGTGAGTGTGCAGTCTGTGCTGTGTGAGTGTGCAGTCTGTGCTGTGTGAGTGTGCAGTCTGTGCTGTGTGAGTGTGCAGTCTGTGCTGTGTGAGTGTGCAGTCTGTGCTGTGTGAGTGTGCAGTCTGTGCTGTGTGAGTGTGCAGTCTGTGCTGTGTGAGTGTACAGTCTGTGCTGTGTGAGTGTGCAGTCTGTGCTGTGTGAGTGTGCAGTCTGTGCTGTGTGAGTGTGCAGTCTGTGATGTGTGAGTGTGCAGTCTGTGCTGCGCGAGTGTGCAGTCTGTGCTGTGTGAGTGTGCAGTCTGTGCTGCGCGAGTGTGCAGTCTGTGCTGTGTGAGTGTGCAGTCTGTGCTGTGTGAGTGTGCAGTCTGTGCTGTGTGAGTGTGCAGTCTGTGCTGTGTGAGTGTGCAGTCTGTGCTGCGCGAGTGTGCAGTCTGTGCTGTGTGAGTGTGCAGTCTGTGCTGCGTGAGTGTGCAGTCTGTGCTGTGTGTGTGTGCAGTCTGTGCTGTGTGAGTGTGCAGTCTGTGCTGTGTGAGTGTGCAGTCTGTGCTGTGTGAGTGTGCAGTCTGTGCTGTGTGAGTGTGCAGTCTGTGCTGCGCGAGTGTGCAGTCTGTGCTGTGTGAGTGTGCAGTCTGTGCTGCGTGAGTGCGGTCTGTGCTGTGTGAGTGTGCAGTCTGTGCTGTGTGAGTGCGCAGTCTGTGCTGTGTGAGTGTGCAGTCTGTGCTGTGTGAGTGTGCAGTCTGTGCTGTGTGAGTGTGCAGTCTGTGCTGTGTGAGTGTGCAGTCTGTGCTGCGTGAGTGTGAAGTCTGTGCTGTGTGAGTGCGCAGTCTGTGCTGTGTGAGTGTGGTCTGTGCTTTGTGAGTGCGGTCTGTGCTTTGTGAGTGTGTAGTCTGTGCTGCGTGAGTGCGGTCTGTGCTGCGTGAGTGCGGTCTGTGCTGCGCGAGTGTGCAATCTGTGCTGCGTGAGTGTGCAGTCTGTGCTGTGTGAGTGTGCAGTCTGTGCTGTGTGAGTGTGCAGTCTGTGCTGAGTGAGTGTGCAGTCTGTGCTGTGTGAGTGTGCAGTCTGTGCTGTGTGAGTGTGCAGTCTGTGCAGTGTGAGTGTGCAGTCTGTGCTGTGTGAGTGTGCAGTCTGTGCTGTGTGAGTGTGCAGTCTGTGCTGTGTGAGTGTGCAGTCTGTGCTGTGTGAGTGTGCAGTCTGTGCTGTGTGAGTACGCAGTCTCTGCTGTGTGTGTGTGCAGTCTGTGCTGTGTGAGAGCGCAGTCTGTGCTGTGTGAGTGTGCAGTCTGCGCTGTGTGAGTGTGCAGTCTGTGCTGTGTGAGTACGCAGTCTCTGCTGTGTGTGTGTGCAGTCTGTGCTGTGTGAGAGCGCAGTCTGTGCTGTGTGAGTGTGCAGTCTGTGCTGTGTGAGTGAGGTCTGTGCTGTGTGAGAGCGCAGTCTGTGCTGTGTGAATGTGCAGTCTGTGCTGTGTGAGTGTGCAGTCTGTGCTGTGTGAGTACGCAGTCTCTGCTGTGTGTGTGTGCAGTCTGTGCTGTGTGAGAGCGCAGTCTGTGCTGTGTGAGTGTGCAGTCTGTGCTGTGTGAGTGTGCAGTCTGTGCTGCGTGAGTGAGGTCTGTGCTGTGTGAGAGCGCAGTCTGTGCTGTGTGAGTGTGCAGTCTGTGCTTTGTGAGTGTGCAGTCTGTGCTGTGTGAGTGTGCAGTCTGTGCTGTGTGAGTACGCAGTCTCTGCTGTGTGTGTGAGCAGTCTGTGCTGTGTGAGAGCGCAGTCTGTGCTGTGTGAGTGTGCAGTCTGCGCTGTGTGAGTGTGCAGTCTGTGCTGTGTGAGTGTGCAGTCTGTGCTGTGTGAGTGTGCAGTCTGTGCTCTGTGAGTGCGCAGTCTGTGCTGTATGAGTGTGCAGTCTGTGCTGTGTGAGTATGCAGTCTGTGCTGTATGAGTGTGCAGTCTGTGCTGTGTGAGTGTGCAGTCTGTGCTGCGCGAGTGTGCAGTCTGTGCTGTGTGAGTGTGCAGTCTGTGCTGTGTGAGTGTGCAGTCTGTGCTGTGTGAGTGTGCAGTCTGTGCTGTGTGAGTGTGCAGTCTGTGCTGTGTGAGTACGCAGTCTCTGCTGTGTGTGTGTGCAGTCTGTGCTGTGTGAGAGCGCAGTCTGTGCTGTGTGAGTGTGCAGTCTGCGCTGTGTGAGTGTGCAGTCTGTGCTGTGTGAGTACGCAGTCTCTGCTGTGTGTGTGTGCAGTCTGTGCTGTGTGAGAGCGCAGTCTGTGCTGTGTGAGTGTGCAGTCTGTGCTGTGTGAGTGAGGTCTGTGCTGTGTGAGAGCGCAGTCTGTGCTGTGTGAATGTGCAGTCTGTGCTGTGTGAGTGTGCAGTCTGTGCTGTGTGAGTACGCAGTCTCTGCTGTGTGTGTGTGCAGTCTGTGCTGTGTGAGAGCGCCGTCTGTGCTGTGTGAGTGTGCAGTCTGTGCTGTGTGAGTGTGCAGTCTGTGCTGCGTGAGTGAGGTCTGTGCTGTGTGAGAGCGCAGTCTGTGCTGTGTGAGTGTGCAGTCTGTGCTTTGTGAGTGTGCAGTCTGTGCTGTGTGAGTGTGCAGTCTGTGCTGTGTGAGTACGCAGTGTCTGCTGTGTGTGTGAGCAGTCTGTGCTGTGTGAGAGCGCAGTCTGTGCTGTGTGAGTGTGCAGTCTGCGCTGTGTGAGTGTGCAGTCTGTGCTGTGTGAGTGTGCAGTCTGTGCTGTGTGAGTGTGCAGTCTGTGCTCTGTGAGTGCGCAGTCTGTGCTGTATGAGTGTGCAGTCTGTGCTGTGTGAGTATGCAGTCTGTGCTGTATGAGTGTGCAGTCTGTGCTGTGTGAGTGTGCAGTCTGTGCTGCGCGAGTGTGCAGTCTGTGCTGTGTGAGTGTGCAGTCTGTGCTGTGTGAGTGTGCAGTCTGTGCTGTGTGAGTGTGCAGTCTGTGCTGTATGAGTGTGCAGTCTGTGCTGTGTGTGTATGCAGTCTGTGCTGTGTGAGTGTGCAGTCTGTGCTGTGTGAGTGTGCAGTCGGTGCTGTGTGAGTGTGCAGTCTGCGCTGTGTGAGTGTACAGTCTCTGCTGTGTGAGTGTGCAGTCTGTGCTGTGTGAGTGTGCAGTCTGCGCTGTGTGAGTGCGTAGTCTGTGCTGCGCGAGTGTGCAGTCTGTGCTGTGTGAGTGTGCAGTCTGTGCTGTGTGAGTGTGCAGTCTGTGCTGTGTGAGTGTGCAGTCGGTGCTGTGTGAGTGTGCAGTCTGCGCTGTGTGAGTGTGCAGTCTGTGCTGTGTGAGTGTGCAGTCTGTGCTGTATGAGTGTGCAGTCTGTGCTGTGTGTGTATGCAGTCTGTGCTGTGTGAGTGTGCAGTCTGTGCTGTGTGAGTGTGCAATCTGCGCTGTGTGAGTGTGCAGTCTGTGCTTTGTGAGTGTGCAGTCTGTGCTGTGTGAGTACGCAGCAGTCTGTGCTGTGTGAGTGTGTAGTCTGTGCTGTGTGAGTGTGCAGTCTGTGCTGTGTGAGTGTGCAGTCTGCGCTGTGTGAGTGTGCAGTCTGTGCTGTGTGAGTGTGCAGTCTGTGCTTTGTGAGTGTGCAGTCTGTGCTTTGTGAGTGTGCAGTCTGTGCTGTGTGAGTGTGCAGTCTGCGCTGTGTGAGTACGCAGTCTCTGCTGTGTGAGTGTGCAGTCTGTGCTGTGTGTGTATGCAGTCTGTGCTGTGTGAGTGTGCAGTCTGTGCTGTGTGAGTGTGTAGTCTGCGCTGTGTGAGTGTGCAGTCTGTGCTTTGTGAGTGTGCAGTCTGCTGTGTGAGTACGCAGCAGTCTGTGCTGTGTGAGTGTGTAGTCTGTGCTGTGTGAGTGTGCAGTCTGTGCTGTGTGAGTGTGCAGTCTGCGCTGTGTGAGTGTGCAGTCTGTGCTGTGTGAGTGTGCAGTCTGTGCTTTGTGAGTGTGCAGTCTGTGCTTTGTGAGTGTGCAGTCTGTGCTGTGTGAGTGTGCAGTCTGCGCTGTGTGAGTACGCAGTCTCTGCTGTGTGAGTGTGCAGTCTGTGCTGTGTGAGTGTGCAGTCTGTGCTGTGTGAGTGTGCAGTCTGTGCTTTGTGAGTGTGCAGTCTGTGCTGTGTGAGTGTGCAGTCTGTGCTGTGTGAGTGTGCAGTCTGTGCTGCGCGAGTGTGCAGTCTGTGCTGTGTGAGTGTGCAGTCTGTGCTGTGTGAGTGTGCAGTCTGTGCTGTGTGAGTGTGCAGTCTGTGCTGCGTGAGTGCGCAGTCTGTGCTGTGTGAGTGTGCAGTCTGTGCTGCGCGAGTGTGCAGTCTGTGCTGTGTGAGTGTGCAGTCTGTGCTGTGTGAGTGTGCAGTCTGTGCTGTGTGAGTGTGCAGTCTGTGCTGTGTGAGTGTGCAGTCTGTGCTGTGTGAGTGTGCAGTCTGTGCTGTGTGAGTGTGCAGTCTGTGCTTTGTGAGTGTGCAGTCTCTGCTGTGTGAGTGTGCAGTCTGTGCTGCGCGAGTGTGCAGTCTGTGCTGTGTGAGTGTGCAGTCTGTGCTGCGCGAGTGTGCAGTCTGTGCTGTGTGAGTGTGCAGTCTGTGCTGCGTGAGTGCGGTCTGTGCTGCGCGAGTGTGCAGTCTGTGCTGTGTGAGTGTGCAGTCTGTGCTGTGTGAGTGTGCAGTCTGTGCTGTGTGAGTGTGCAGTCTGTGCTGCGTGAGTGCGGTCTGTGCTGCGCGAGTGTGCAGTCTGTGCTGTGTGAGTGTGCAGTCTGTGCTGTGTGAGTGCGCAGTCTGTGCTGTGTGAGTGTGCAGTCTGTGCTGCGTGAGTGCGGTCTGTGCGTTGTGAGTGTGCAGTCTGTGCTGTGTGAGTGTGCAGTCTGTGCTGTGTGAGTGTGCAGTCTGTGCTGTGTGAGTGTGCAGTCTGTGCTGCGTGAGTGCGGTCTGTGCTGCGCGAGTGTGCAGTCTGTGCAGTATGAGTGTGCAGTCTGTGCTGTGTGAGTGTGCAGTCTGTGCTGTGTGAGTGTGCAGTCTGTGCTGTGTGAGTGCGCAGTCTGTGCTGTCTGAGTGTGCAGTCTGTGCTGTGTGTGTGCGCAGTCTGTGCTGTGTGAGTGTGCAGTCTGTGCTGCGCGAGTGTGCAGTCTGTGCTGCGCGAGTGTGCAGTCTGTGCTGCGTGAGTGTGCAGTCTGTGCTGCGCGAGTGTGCAGTCTGTGCTGTGTGAGTGTGCAGTCTGTGCTGCGCGAGTGTGCAGTCTGTGCTGCGTGAGTGTGCAGTCTGTGCTGTGTGTGTGTGCAGTCTGTGCTGTATGAGTGTGCAGTCTGTGCTGTGTGAGTGTGCAGTCTGTGCTGTGTGAGTGTGCAGTCTGTGCTGCGCGAGTGTGCAGTCTGTGCTGTGTGAGTGTGCAGTCTGTGCTGCGCGAGTGTGCAGTCTGTGCTGCGCGAGTGTGCAGTCTGTGCTGTGTGAGTGTGCAGTCTGTGCTGTGTGAGTGTGCAGTCTGTGCTGTGTGAGTGTGCAGTCTGTGCTGCGTGAGTGCGCAGTCTGTGCTGTGTGAGTGTGCAGTCTGTGCTGCGCGAGTGTGCAGTCTGTGCTGTGTGAGTGTGCAGTCTGTGCTGTGTGAGTGTGCAGTCTGTGCTGTGTGAGTGTGCAGTCTGTGCTGTGTGAGTGTGCAGTCTGTGCTGTGTGAGTGTGCAGTCTGTGCTGTGTGAGTGTGCAGTCTGTGCTTTGTGAGTGTGCAGTCTCTGCTGTGTGAGTGTGCAGTCTGTGCTGCGCGAGTGTGCAGTCTGTGCTGTGTGAGTGTGCAGTCTGTGCTGCGCGAGTGTGCAGTCTGTGCTGTGTGAGTGTGCAGTCTGTGCTGCGTGAGTGCGGTCTGTGCTGCGCGAGTGTGCAGTCTGTGCTGTGTGAGTGTGCAGTCTGTGCTGTGTGAGTGTGCAGTCTGTGCTGTGTGAGTGTGCAGTCTGTGCTGCGTGAGTGCGGTCTGTGCTGCGCGAGTGTGCAGTCTGTGCTGTGTGAGTGTGCAGTCTGTGCTGTGTGAGTGCGCAGTCTGTGCTGTGTGAGTGTGCAGTCTGTGCTGCGTGAGTGCGGTCTGTGCGTTGTGAGTGTGCAGTCTGTGCTGTGTGAGTGTGCAGTCTGTGCTGTGTGAGTGTGCAGTCTGTGCTGTGTGAGTGTGCAGTCTGTGCTGCGTGAGTGCGGTCTGTGCTGCGCGAGTGTGCAGTCTGTGCAGTATGAGTGTGCAGTCTGTGCTGTGTGAGTGTGCAGTCTGTGCTGTGTGAGTGTGCAGTCTGTGCTGTGTGAGTGCGCAGTCTGTGCTGTCTGAGTGTGCAGTCTGTGCTGTGTGTGTGCGCAGTCTGTGCTGTGTGAGTGTGCAGTCTGTGCTGCGCGAGTGTGCAGTCTGTGCTGCGCGAGTGTGCAGTCTGTGCTGCGTGAGTGTGCAGTCTGTGCTGCGCGAGTGTGCAGTCTGTGCTGTGTGAGTGTGCAGTCTGTGCTGCGCGAGTGTGCAGTCTGTGCTGCGTGAGTGTGCAGTCTGTGCTGTGTGTGTGTGCAGTCTGTGCTGTATGAGTGTGCAGTCTGTGCTGTGTGAGTGTGCAGTCTGTGCTGTGTGAGTGTGCAGTCTGTGCTGCGCGAGTGTGCAGTCTGTGCTGTGTGAGTGTGCAGTCTGTGCTGCGCGAGTGTGCAGTCTGTGCTGCGTGAGTGTGCAGTCTGTGCTGTGTGAGTGTGCAGTCTGTGCTGTGTGAGTGCGCAGTCTGTGCTGTGTGAGTGTGCAGTCTGTGCTGTGTGAGTGTACAGTCTGTGCTTTGTGAGTGTGCAGTCTGTGCTGTGTGAGTGTGCAGTCTGCGCTGTGTGAGTGTGCAGTCTGTGCTGTATGAGTGTGCAGTCTGTGCTGTGTGTGTGTGCAGTCTGTGCTGTATGAGTGTGCAGTCAGTGCTGTGTGAGTGCGCAGTCTGTGCTGTGTGAGTGTGCAGTCTGTGCTGTGTGTGTGTGCAGTCTGTGCTGTGTGAGTGTGCAGTCTGTGCTGTGTGAGTGTGCAGTCTGTGCTGTGTGAGTGTGCAGTCTGTGCTGTGTGAGTGTGCAGTCTGTGCTGCGCGAGTGTGCAGTCTGTGCTGTGTGAGTGTGCACTCTGTGCTGTGTGAGTGCGCAGTCTGTGCTGCGTGAGTGTGCAGTCTGTGCTGTGTGAGTGTGCAGTCTGTGCTGTGTGAGTGCGCAGTCTGTGCTGTGTGAGTGCGCAGTCTGTGCTGCGTGAGTGTGCAGTCTGTGCTGTGTGAGTGTGCAGTCTGTGCTGCGTGAGTGTGCAGTCTGTGCTGTGTGAGTGTGCAGTCTGTGCTGCGTGAGTGTGCAGTCTGTGCTGTGTGAGTGTGCAGTCTGTGCTGTGTGAGTGCGCAGTCTGTGCTGTGTGAGTACGCAGTCTGTGCTGTGTGAGTGCGCAGTCTGTGCTGCGCGAGTGTGCGGTCTGTGCTGTGTGTGTGTGCAGTCTGTGCTGTGTGTGTGTGCAGTCTGTGCTGTGTGAGTGTGCCGTCTGTGCTGTGTGAGTGCGCAGTCTCTGCTGTGTGAGTGTGCAGTCTGTGCTGTGTGAGTGTGCAGTCTGTGCTGTGTGTGTGTGCAGTCTGTGCTGTGTGAGTGTGCAGTCTGTGCTGCGCTAGTGTGCAGTCTGTGCTGTGTGAGTGTGCAGTCTGTGCTATGTGAGTGTGCAGTCGGTGCTGTGTGAGTGTGCAGTCTGTGCTGCGTGAGTGTGCAGTCTGTGCTGTGTGAGTGTGCAGTCTGTGCTGTGTGAGTGCGCAGTCTGTGCTGTGTGAGTGCGCAGTCTGTGCTGTGTGAGTGTGCAGTCTGTGCTGTGTGAGTGTGCAGTCTGTGCTGTGTGAGTGTGCAGTCTGTGCTGTGTGAGTGTGCAGTCTGTGCTGTGTGAGTGTGCAGTCTGTGCTGTGTGAGTGTGCAGTCTGTGCTGCGTGAGTGTGCAGTCTGTGCTGTGTGAGTGTGCAGTCTGTGCTGTGTGAGTGTGCAGTCTGTGCTGTGTGAGTGTGCAGTCTGTGCTGCGTGAGTGTGCAGTCTGTGCTGTGTGAGTGTGCAATCTGTGCTGCGTGAGTGTGCAGTCTGTGCTGTGTGAGTGTGCAGTCTGTGCTATGTGAGTGTGCAGTCTGTGCTGTGTGAGTGTGCAGTCTGTGCTGTGTGAGTGTGCAGTCTGTGCTGCGCTAGTGTGCAGTCTGTGCTGTGTGAGTGTGCAGTCTGTGCTGTGTGAGTGTGCAGTCTGTGCTGTGTGAATGTGCAGTCTGTGCTGTGTGAGTGTGCAATCTGTGCTGCGTGAGTGTGCAGTCTGTGCTGCGTGAGTGTGCAGTCTGTGCTGTGTGTGTGTGCAGTCTGTGCTGTGTGAGTGTGCAGTCTGTGCTGTGAGAGTGTGCAGTCTGCGCTGTGTGAGTGTGCAGTCTGTGCTGTGTGTGTGTGCAGTCTGTGCTGTGTGTGTGTGCAGTCTGTGCTGTGTGAGTGTGCAGTCTGTGCTGTGTGAGTGTGCAGTCTGTGCTGTGTGAGTGTGCAGTCTGTGCTGTGTGAGTGTGCAATCTGTGCTGTGTGAGTGTGCAGTCTGTGCTGCGTGAGTGTGCAGTCTGTGCTGTGTGTGTGTGCAGTCTGTGCTGTGTGAGTGTGCAGTCTGTGCTGTGAGAGTGTGCAGTCTGCGCTGTGTGAGTGTGCAGTCTGTGCTGTGTGAGTGTGCAGTCTGTGCTGTGTGAGTGTGCAGTCTGTGCTGTGTGAGTGTGCAGTCTGTGCTGTGTGAGTGTGCAGTCTGTGCTGCGTGAGTGCGCAGTCTGTGCTGTGTGAGTGTGCAGTCTGTGCTGTGTGAGTGTGCAGTCTGTGCTGTGTGAGTGTGCAGTCTGTGCTGTGTGAGTGCGCAGTCTGTGCTGTGTGAGTGTGCAGTCTGTGCTGTGTGAGTGTGCAGTCTGTGCTGTGTGAGTGTGCAGTCTGTGCTGTGTGAGTGTGCAGTCTGTGCTGTGTGAGTGTGCAGTCTGTGCTGCGTGAGTGTGCAGTCTGTGCTGTGTGAGTGTGCAGTCTGTGCTGTGTGAGTGCGCAGTCTGTGCTGCGTGAGTGTGCAGTCTGTGCTGTGTGAGTGTGCAGTCTGTGCTGTGTGAGTGTGCAGTCTGTGCTCTGTGAGTGCGCAGTCTGTGCTGCGTGAGTGTGCAGTCTGTGCTGTGTGAGTGTGCAGTCTGTGCTGTGTGAGTGTGCAGTCTGTGCTGTGTGAGTGTGCAGTCTGTGCTGCGTGAGTGTGCAGTCTGTGCTGTGTGAGTGTGCAGTCTGTGCTGTGTGAGTGTGCAGTCTGTGCTGTGCGAGTGTGCAGTCTGTGCTGCGTGAGTGTGCAGTCTGTGCTGTGTGAGTGTGCAGTCTGTGCTGTGTGTGTGTGCAGTCTGTGCAGTGTGAGTGTGCAGTCTGTGCTGTGTGTGTGTGCAGTCTGTGCTGTGTGAGTGTGCAGTCTGTGCTGTGTGTGTGTGCAGTCTGTGCAGTGTGAGTGCGCAGTCTGTGCTGTGTGAGTGTGCAGTCTGTGCTGTGTGTGTGTGCAGTCTGCGCTGTGTGAGTGTGCAGTCTGTGCTGTGTGAGTGCAGTCTGTGCTGTGTGAGTGTGCAGTCTGTGCTGTGTGAGTGTGCAGTCTGTGCTGTGTGAGTGTGCAGTCTGTGCTGTGTGAGTGCGCAGTCTGTGCTGTGTGAGTGCGCAGTCTGTGCTGTGTGAGTGCGCAGTCTGTGCTGTGTGAGTGCGCAGTCTGTGCTGTGTGAGTGTGCAGTCTGTGCTGTGTGAGTGTGCAGTCTGTGCTGTGTGAGTGCGCAGTCTGTGCTGTGTGAGTGCGCAGTCTGTGCTGTGTGAGTGTGCAGTCTGTGCTGTGTGAGTGTGCAGTCTGTGCTGTGTGTGTGTGCAGTCTGTGCAGTGTGAGTGCGCAGTCTGTGCTGTGTGAGTGCGCAGTCTGTGCTGTGTGAGTGCGCAGTCTGTGCTGTGTGAGTGCGCAGTCTGTGCTGTGTGAGTGTGCAGTCTGTGCTGTGTGAGTGTGCAGTCTGTGCTGTGTGAGTGTGCAGTCTGTGCTGTGTGAGTGTGCAGTCTGTGCTGTGTGAGTGTGCAGTCTGTGCTGTGTGAGTGTGCAGTCGGTGCTGTGTGAGTGAGCAGCCTGTGCTGTGTGAGTGTGCAGTCTGTGCTGTGTGAGTGTGCAGTCTGTGCTGTGTGAGTGTGTAGTCTGTGCTGCGTGAGTGTGCAGTCTGTGCTGTGTGAGTGTGCAGTCTGTGCTGTGAGAGTGTGCAGTCTGTGCTGTGTGAGTGTGCAGTCTGTGCTGTGTGAGTGTGCAGTTTGTGCTGTGTGAGTGTGCAGTCTGTGCTGTGTGAGTGTGCAGTCTGTGCTGTGTGAGTGTGCAGTCTGTGCTGTGTGAGTGTGCAGTCTGTGCTGTGTGAGTGCAGTCTGTGCTGTGTGAGTGCGCAGTCTGTGCTGTGTGAGTGTGCAGTCTGTGCTGTGTGTGTGTGCAGTCTGTGCTGCGCGAGTGTGCAGTCTGTGCTGCGCGAGTGTGCAGTCTGTGCTGTGTGAGTGTGCAGTCTGTGCTGTGTGAGTGTGCAGTCTGTGCTGTGTGTGTGTGCAGTCTGTGCTGTGTGAGTGTGCAGTCTGTGCTGTGTGAGTGTGCAGTCTGTGCTGTGTGAGTGTGCAGTCTGTGCTGTGTGTGTGTGCAGTCTGTGCTGCGCGAGTGTGCAGTCTGTGCTGCGCGAGTGTGCAGTCTGTGCTGCGCGAGTGTGCAGTCTGTGCTGTGTGAGTGTGCAGTCTGTGCTGCGCGAGTGTGCAGTCTGTGCTGTGTGAGTGTGCAGTCTGTGCTGTGTGAGTGTGCAGTCTGTGCTGTGTGTGTGTGCAGTCTGTGCTGAGTGAGTGTGCAGTCTGTGCTGCGCGAGTGTGCAGTCTGTGCTGTGTGAGTGTGCAGTCTGTGCTGCGCGAGTGTGCAGTCTGTGCTGTGTGAGTGTGCAGTCTGTGCTGTGTGAGTGTGCAGTCTGTGCTGTGTGAGAGTGCAGTCTGCGCTGTGTGAGTGTGCAGTCTGTGCTGTGTGAGTGTGCAGTCTGTGCTGTGTGAGTGCGCAGTCTGTGCTGTGTGAGTGTGCAGTCTGTGCTGTGTGAGTGTGCAGTCTGTGCTGTGTGAGTGTGCAGTCTGTGCTGAGTGAGTGTGCAGTCTGTGCTGTGTGAGTGTGCAGTCTGTGCTGTGTGAGTGTGCAGTCTGTGCTCTGTGAGTGTGCAGTCTGTGCTGTGTGAGTGTGCAGTGTGTGCTGTGTGAGTGTGCAGTCTGTGCTGTGTGAGTGTGCAGTCTGTGCTGTGTGAGTGTGCAGTCTGTGCTGTGTGAGTGTGCAGTCTGTGCTGTGTGAGTGTGCAGTCTGTGCTGTGTGAGTGTGCAGTCTGTGCTGCGTGAGTGTGCAGTCTGTGCTGTGTGAGTGCGCAGTCTGTGCTGTGTGAGTGTGCAGTCTGTGCTCTGTGAGTGCGCAGTCTGTGCTGTGTGAGTGCGCAGTCTGTGCTGTGTGAGTGTGCAGTCTGTGCTGTGTGAGTGTGCAGTCTGTGCTGTGTGAGAGTGCAGTCTGCGCTGTGTGAGTGTGCAGTCTGTGCTGTGTGAGTGTGCAGTCTGTGCTGTGTGAGTGCGCAGTCTGTGCTGTGTGAGTGTGCAGTCTGTGCTGTGTGAGTGTGCAGTCTGCGCTGTGTGAGTGCGCAGTCTGGGCTGTGTGAGTGCGCAGTCTGTGCTGTGTGAGTGTGCAGTCTGTGCTCTGTGAGTGCGCAGTCTGTGCTGTGTGAGTGTGCAGTCTGTGCTGTGTGAGTGTGCAGTCTGTGCTGTGTGAGTGTGCAGTCTGTGCTGAGTGAGTGTGCAGTCTGTGCTGTGTGAGTGTGCAGTCTGTGCTGTGTGAGTGTGCAGTCTCTACTGTGTGAGTGTGCAGTCTGTGCTGTGTGAGTGTGCAGTCTGTGCTGTGTGAGTGTGCAGTCTGTGCTGAGTGAGTGTGCAGTCTGTGCTGTGTGAGTGTGCAGTCTGTGCTGTGTGAGTGTGCAGTCTGTGCTGTGTGAGTGCGCAGTCTGTGCTGTGTGAGTGCGCAGTCTGTGCTGGGTGAGTGTGCAGTCTGTGCTGTGTGAGTGTGCAGTCTGTGCTGTGTGAGTGTGCAGTCTGTGCTGTGTGAGTGTGCAGTCTGTGCTGTGTGAGTGTGCAGTCTGTGCTGTGTGAGTGCGCAGTCTGTGCTGTGTGAGTGCGCAGTCTGTGCTGCGTGAGTGTGCAGTCTGTGCTGCGTGAGTGTGCAGTCTGTGCTGTGTGAGTGTGCAGTCTGTGCTGTGTGAGTGTGCAGTCTGTGCTGTGTGAGTGTGCAGTCTGTGCTGTGTGAGTGTGCAGTCTGTGCTGTGTGAGTGCGCAGTCTGTGCTGTGTGAGTGCGCAGTCTGTGCTGTGTGAGTGTGCAGTCTGTGCTGTGTGAGTGTGCAGTCTGTGCTGCGTGAGTGTGCAGTCTGTGCTGTGTGAGTGTGCAGTCTGCGCTGTGTGAGTGTGCAGTCTGTGCTGTGTGAGTGTGCAGTCTGTGCTGTGTGAGTGTGCAGTCTGTGCTGTGTGAGTGCGCAGTCTGTGCTGTGTGAGTGCGCAGTCTGTGCTGTGTGAGTGTGCAGTCTGTGCTGTGTGTGTGTGCTGTCTGTGCTGTGTGAGTGTGCAGTCTGTGCTGTGTGAGTGTGCAGTCTGTGCTGTGTGAGTGTGCAGTCTGTGCTGTGTGTGTGTGCTGTCTGTGCTGTGTGAGTGTGCAGTCTGTGCTGTGTGAGTGTGCAGTCTGTGCTGTGTGAGTGTGCAGTCTGCGCTGTGTGAGTGCGCAGTCTGTGCTGCGCGAGTGTGCAGTCTGTGCTGTGTGAGTGTGCAGTCTGTGCTGTGTGAGTGTGCAGTCTGTGCTGTGTGAGTGTGCAGTCTGTGCTGTGTGAGTGTGCAGTCTGTGCTTTGTGAGTGTGCAGTCTGTGCTGTGTGAGTGTGCAGTCTGTGCTTTGTGAGTGTGCAGTCTGTGCTTTGTGAGTGCGCAGTCTGTGCTGTGTGAGTGTGCAGTCTGTGCTGTGTGTGTGTGCAGTCTGTGCTGTGTGAGTGTGCAGTCTGCGCTGTGTGAGTACGCAGTCTCTGCTGTGTGAGTGTGCAGTCTGTGCTGTGTGAGTGTGCAGTCTGTGCTGTGTGAGTGTGCAGTCTGTGCTTTGTGAGTGTGCAGTCTGTGCTGTGTGAGTGTGCAGTCTGTGCTGTGTGAGTGTGCAGTCTGTGCTGCGCGAGTGTGCAGTCTGTGCTGTGTGAGTGTGCAGTCTGTGCTGTGTGAGTGTGCAGTCTGTGCTGCGTGAGTGCGCAGTCTGTGCTGTGTGAGTGTGCAGTCTGTGCTGCGCGAGTGTGCAGTCTGTGCTGTGTGAGTGTGCAGTCTGTGCTGTGTGAGTGTGCAGTCTGTGCTGTGTGAGTGTGCAGTCTGTGCTGTGTGAGTGTGCAGTCTGTGCTGTGTGAGTGTGCAGTCTGTGCTGTGTGAGTGTGCAGTCTGTGCTTTGTGAGTGTGCAGTCTCTGCTGTGTGAGTGTGCAGTCTGTGCTGCGCGAGTGTGCAGTCTGTGCTGTGTGAGTGTGCAGTCTGTGCTGCGCGAGTGTGCAGTCTGTGCTGTGTGAGTGTGCAGTCTGTGCTGCGTGAGTGCGGTCTGTGCTGCGCGAGTGTGCAGTCTGTGCTGTGTGAGTGTGCAGTCTGTGCTGTGTGAGTGTGCAGTCTGTGCTGTGTGAGTGTGCAGTCTGTGCTGCGTGAGTGCGGTCTGTGCTGCGCGAGTGTGCAGTCTGTGCTGTGTGAGTGTGCAGTCTGTGCTGTGTGAGTGCGCAGTCTGTGCTGTGTGAGTGTGCAGTCTGTGCTGCGTGAGTGCGGTCTGTGCGTTGTGAGTGTGCAGTCTGTGCTGTGTGAGTGTGCAGTCTGTGCTGTGTGAGTGTGCAGTCTGTGCTGTGTGAGTGTGCAGTCTGTGCTGCGTGAGTGCGGTCTGTGCTGCGCGAGTGTGCAGTCTGTGCTGTGTGAGTGTGCAGTCTGTGCTGTGTAAGTGTGCAGTCTGTGCTGTGTGAGTGCGCAGTCTGTGCTGTCTGAGTGTGCAGTCTGTGCTGTGTGAGTGTGCAGTCTGTGCTGTGTGAGTGTGCAGTCTGTGCTGTGTGAGTGCGCAGTCTGTGCTGTCTGAGTGTGCAGTCTGTGCTGTGTGTGTGCGCAGTCTGTGCTGTGTGAGTGTGCAGTCTGTGCTGCGCGAGTGTGCAGTCTGTGCTGTGTGAGTGTGCAGTCTGTGCTGCGTGAGTGTGCAGTCTGTGCTGTGTGTGTGTGCAGTCTGTGCTGCGCGAGTGTGCAGTCTGTGCTGTGTGAGTGTGCAGTCTGTGCTGTGTGAGTGTGCAGTCTGTGCTGCGCGAGTGTGCAGTCTGTGCTGTGTGAGTGTGCAGTCTGTGCTGTGTGAGTGCGCAGTCTGTGCAGTGTGAGTGTGCAGTCTGTGCTGTGTGAGTGTGCAGTCTGTGCTGTGTGAGTGTGCAGTCTGTGCTGTGTGAGTGTGCAGTCTGTGCTGTGTGAGTGTCTAGTCTGTGCTGTGTGAGTGTGCAGTCTGTGCTGCGCGAGTGTGCAGTCTGTGCTGTGTGAGTGTGCAGTCTGTGCTGTGTGAGTGTGCAGTCTGTGCTGCGCGAGTGTGCAGTCTGTGCTGTGTGAGTGTGCAGTCTGTGCTGTGTGAGTGCGCAGTCTGTGCAGTGTGAGTGTGCAGTCTGTGCTGTGTGAGTGTGCAGTCTGTGCTGTGTGAGTGTGCAGTCTGTGCTGTGTGAGTGTGCAGTCTGTGCTGTGTGAGTGTCTAGTCTGTGCTGTGTGAGTGTGCAGTCTGTGCTGTGTGAGTGTGCAGTCTGTGCTGTGTGAGTGTGCAGTCTGTGCTGTGTGAGTGTGCAGTCTGTGCTGCGCGAGTGTGCAGTCTGTGCTGCGCGAGTGTGCAGTCTGTGCTGCGTGAGTGTGCAGTCTGTGCTGCGCGAGTGTGCAGTCTGTGCTGCGCGAGTGTGCAGTCTGTGCTGCGTGAGTGTGCAGTCTGTGCTGTGTGAGTGTGCAGTCTGTGCTGTGTGAGTGTGCAGTCTGTGCTGTGTGAGTGTGCAGTCTGTGCTGCGCGAGTGTGCAGTCTGTGCTGCGTGAGTGTGCAGTCTGTGCTGTGTGTGTGTGCAGTCTGTGCTGCGTGAGTGTGCAGTCTGTGCTGCGTGAGTGTGCAGTCTGTGCTGTGTGTGTGTGCAGTCTGTGCTGTATGAGTGTGCAGTCTGTGCTGTGTGAGTGTGCAGTCTGTGCTGTGTGAGTGTGCAGTCTGTGCTGCGCGAGTGTGCAGTCTGTGCTGTGTGAGTGTGCAGTCTGTGCTGTGTGAGTGTACAGTCTGTGCTTTGTGAGTGTGCAGTCTGTGCTGTGTGAGTGTGCAGTCTGCGCTGTGTGAGTGTGCAGTCTGTGCTGTATGAGTGTGCAGTCTGTGCTGTGTGTGTGTGCAGTCTGTGCTGTATGAGTGTGCAGTCAGTGCTGTGTGAGTGCGCAGTCTGTGCTGTGTGAGTGTGCAGTCTGTGCTGTGTGTGTGTGCAGTCTGTGCTGTGTGAGTGTGCAGTCTGTGCTGTGTGAGTGTGCAGTCTGTGCTGTGTGAGTGTGCAGTCTGTGCTGTGTGAGTGTGCAGTCTGTGCTGCGCGAGTGTGCAGTCTGTGCTGTGTGAGTGTGCACTCTGTGCTGTGTGAGTGCGCAGTCTGTGCTGCGTGAGTGTGCAGTCTGTGCTGTGTGAGTGTGCAGTCTGTGCTGTGTGAGTGCGCAGTCTGTGCTGTGTGAGTGTGCAGTCTGTGCTGCGTGAGTGTGCAGTCTGTGCTGTGTGAGTGTGCAGTCTGTGCTGTGTGAGTGTGCAGTCTGTGCTGTGTGAGTGTGCAGTCTGTGCTGTGTGAGTGTGCAGTCTGTGCTGCGTGAGTGTGCAGTCTGTGCTGTGTGAGTGTGCAGTCTGTGCTGCGTGAGTGTGCAGTCTGTGCTGCGTGAGTGTGCAGTCTGTGCTGCGTGAGTGTGCAGTCTGTGCTGTGTGAGTGTGCAGTCTGTGCTGCGTGAGTGTGCAGTCTGTGCTGCGTGAGTGTGCAGTCTGTGCTGTGTGAGTGTGCAGTCTGTGCTGTGTGAGTGCGCAGTCTGTGCTGTGTGAGTACGCAGTCTGTGCTGTGTGAGTGCGCAGTCTGTGCTGCGCGAGTGTGCAGTCTGTGCTGTGTGTGTGTGCAGTCTGTGCTGTGTGAGTGTGCAGTCTGTGCTGTGTGAGTGTGCAGTCTGTGCTGTGTGTGTGTGCAGTCTGTGCTGTGTGTGTGTGCAGTCTGTGCTGTGTGAGTGTGCAGTCTGTGCTGTGTGTGTGTGCAGTCTGTGCAGTGTGAGTGCGCAGTCTGTGCTGTGTGAGTGTGCAGTCTGTGCTGTGTGTGTGTGCAGTCTGCGCTGTGTGAGTGTGCAGTCTGTGCTGTGTGAGTGCAGTCTGTGCTGTGTGAGTGTGCAGTCTGTGCTGTGTGAGTGTGCAGTCTGTGCTGTGTGAGTGTGCAGTCTGTGCTGAGTGAGTGTGCAGTCTGTGCTGTGTGAGTGTGCAGTCTGTGCTGTGTGAGTGTGCAGTCTGTGCTGTGTGAGTGCGCAGTCTGTGCTGTGTGAGTGCGCAGTCTGTGCTGTGTGAGTGCGCAGTCTGTGCTGTGTGAGTGTGCAGTCTGTGCTGTGTGAGTGTGCAGTCTGTGCTGTGTGAGTGTGCAGTCTGTGCTGTGTGAGTGTGCAGTCTGTGCTGTGTGAGTGTGCAGTCTGTGCTGTGTGAGTGTGCAGTCGGTGCTGTGTGAGTGAGCAGCCTGTGCTGTGTGAGTGTGCAGTCTGTGCTGTGTGAGTGTGCAGTCTGTGCTGTGTGAGTGTGTAGTCTGTGCTGCGTGAGTGTGCAGTCTGTGCTGTGTGAGTGTGCAGTCTGTGCTGTGAGAGTGTGCAGTCTGTGCTGTGTGAGTGAGCAGTCTGTGCTGTGTGAGTGTGCAGTTTGTGCTGTGTGAGTGTGCAGTCTGTGCTGTGTGAGTGTGCAGTCTGTGCTGTGTGAGTGTGCAGTCTGTGCTGTGTGAGTGTGCAGTCTGTGCTGTGTGAGTGTGCAGTCTGTGCTGTGTGAGTGCAGTCTGTGCTGTGTGAGTGTGCAGTTTGTGCTGTGTGAGTGTGCAGTCTGTGCTGTGTGAGTGTGCAGTCTGTGCTGTGTGAGTGTGCAGTCTGTGCTGTGTGAGTGTGCAGTCTGTGCTGTGTGAGTGCAGTCTGTGCTGTGTGAGTGCGCAGTCTGTGCTGTGTGAGTGTGCAGTCTGTGCTGTGTGTGTGTGCAGTCTGTGCTGCGCGAGTGTGCAGTCTGTGCTGCGCGAGTGTGCAGTCTGTGCTGTGTGAGTGTGCAGTCTGTGCTGTGTGAGTGTGCAGTCTGTGCTGTGTGTGTGTGCAGTCTGTGCTGTGTGAGTGTGCAGTCTGTGCTGTGTGAGTGTGCAGTCTGTGCTGTGTGAGTGTGCAGTCTGTGCTGTGTGTGTGTGCAGTCTGTGCTGCGCGAGTGTGCAGTCTGTGCTGCGCGAGTGTGCAGTCTGTGCTGCGCGAGTGTGCAGTCTGTGCTGTGTGAGTGTGCAGTCTGTGCTGCGCGAGTGTGCAGTCTGTGCTGTGTGAGTGTGCAGTCTGTGCTGTGTGAGTGTGCAGTCTGTGCTGTGTGTGTGTGCAGTCTGTGCTGTGTGAGTGTGCAGTCTGTGCTGCGCGAGTGTGCAGTCTGTGCTGTGTGAGTGTGCAGTCTGTGCTGCGCGAGTGTGCAGTCTGTGCTGTGTGAGTGTGCAGTCTGTGCTGTGTGAGTGTGCAGTCTGTGCTGTGTGAGAGTGCAGTCTGCGCTGTGTGAGTGTGCAGTCTGTGCTGTGTGAGTGTGCAGTCTGTGCTGTGTGAGTGCGCAGTCTGTGCTGTGTGAGTGTGCAGTCTGTGCTGTGTGAGTGTGCAGTCTGTGCTGTGTGAGTGTGCAGTCTGTGCTGTGTGAGTGTGCAGTCTGTGCTGTGTGAGTGTGCAGTCTGTGCTGTGTGAGTGCGCAGTCTGTGCTGCGTGAGTGTGCAGTCTGTGCTGTGTGAGTGCGCAGTCTGTGCTGTGTGAGTGTGCAGTCTGTGCTCTGTGAGTGCGCAGTCTGTGCTGTGTGAGTGCGCAGTCTGTGCTGTGTGAGTGTGCAGTCTGTGCTGTGTGAGTGTGCAGTCTGTGCTGTGTGAGAGTGCAGTCTGCGCTGTGTGAGTGTGCAGTCTGTGCTGTGTGAGTGTGCAGTCTGTGCTGTGTGAGTGCGCAGTCTGTGCTGTGTGAGTGTGCAGTCTGTGCTGTGTGAGTGTGCAGTCTGCGCTGTGTGAGTGCGCAGTCTGGGCTGTGTGAGTGCGCAGTCTGTGCTGTGTGAGTGTGCAGTCTGTGCTCTGTGAGTGCGCAGTCTGTGCTGTGTGAGTGTGCAGTCTGTGCTGTGTGAGTGTGCAGTCTGTGCTGTGTGTGTGTGCAGTCTGTGCTGCGCGAGTGTGCAGTCTGTGCTGCGCGAGTGTGCAGTCTGTGCTGCGCGAGTGTGCAGTCTGTGCTGTGTGAGTGTGCAGTCTGTGCTGCGCGAGTGTGCAGTCTGTGCTGTGTGAGTGTGCAGTCTGTGCTGTGTGAGTGTGCAGTCTGTGCTGTGTGTGTGTGCAGTCTGTGCTGTGTGAGTGTGCAGTCTGTGCTGCGCGAGTGTGCAGTCTGTGCTGTGTGAGTGTGCAGTCTGTGCTGCGCGAGTGTGCAGTCTGTGCTGTGTGAGTGTGCAGTCTGTGCTGTGTGAGTGTGCAGTCTGTGCTGTGTGAGAGTGCAGTCTGCGCTGTGTGAGTGTGCAGTCTGTGCTGTGTGAGTGTGCAGTCTGTGCTGTGTGAGTGCGCAGTCTGTGCTGTGTGAGTGTGCAGTCTGTGCTGTGTGAGTGTGCAGTCTGTGCTGTGTGAGTGTGCAGTCTGTGCTGTGTGAGTGTGCAGTCTGTGCTGTGTGAGTGTGCAGTCTGTGCTGTGTGAGTGTGCAGTCTGTGCTGCGTGAGTGTGCAGTCTGTGCTGTGTGAGTGCGCAGTCTGTGCTGTGTGAGTGTGCAGTCTGTGCTCTGTGAGTGCGCAGTCTGTGCTGTGTGAGTGCGCAGTCTGTGCTGTGTGAGTGTGCAGTCTGTGCTGTGTGAGTGTGCAGTCTGTGCTGTGTGAGAGTGCAGTCTGCGCTGTGTGAGTGTGCAGTCTGTGCTGTGTGAGTGTGCAGTCTGTGCTGTGTGAGTGCGCAGTCTGTGCTGTGTGAGTGTGCAGTCTGTGCTGTGTGAGTGTGCAGTCTGCGCTGTGTGAGTGCGCAGTCTGGGCTGTGTGAGTGCGCAGTCTGTGCTGTGTGAGTGTGCAGTCTGTGCTCTGTGAGTGCGCAGTCTGTGCTGTGTGAGTGTGCAGTCTGTGCTGTGTGAGTGTGCAGTCTGTGCTGTGTGAGTGTGCAGTCTGTGCTGAGTGAGTGTGCAGTCTGTGCTGTGTGAGTGTGCAGTCTGTGCTGTGTGAGTGTGCAGTCTCTACTGTGAGTGTGCAGTCTGTGCTGTGTGAGTGTGCAGTCTGTGCTGTGTGAGTGTGCAGTCTGTGCTGAGTGAGTGTGCAGTCTGTGCTGTGTGAGTGTGCAGTCTGTGCTGTGTGAGTGTGCAGTCTGTGCTGTGTGAGTGCGCAGTCTGTGCTGTGTGAGTGCGCAGTCTGTGCTGGGTGAGTGTGCAGTCTGTGCTGTGTGAGTGTGCAGTCTGTGCTGTGTGAGTGTGCAGTCTGTGCTGTGTGAGTGTGCAGTCTGTGCTGTGTGAGTGTGCAGTCTGTGCTGTGTGAGTGCGCAGTCTGTGCTGTGTGAGTGCGCAGTCTGTGCTGTGTGAGTGTGCAGTCTGTGCTGCGTGAGTGTGCAGTCTGTGCTGTGTGAGTGTGCAGTCTGTGCTGTGTGAGTGTGCAGTCTGTGCTGCGTGAGTGTGCAGTCTGTGCTGCGTGAGTGTGCAGTCTGTGCTGTGTGAGTGTGCAGTCTGTGCTGTGTGAGTGTGCAGTCTGTGCTGTGTGAGTGCGCAGTCTGTGCTGTGTGAGTGCGCAGTCTGTGCTGTGTGAGTGTGCAGTCTGTGCTGTGTGAGTGTGCAGTCTGTGCTGCGTGAGTGTGCAGTCTGTGCTGTGTGAGTGTGCAGTCTGCGCTGTGTGAGTGTGCAGTCTGTGCTGTGTGAGTGTGCAGTCTGTGCTGTGTGAGTGTGCAGTCTGTGCTGTGTGAGTGCGCAGTCTGTGCTGTGTGAGTGCGCAGTCTGTGCTGTGTGAGTGTGCAGTCTGTGCTGTGTGTGTGTGCTGTCTGTGCTGTGTGAGTGTGCAGTCTGTGCTGTGTGAGTGTGCAGTCTGTGCTGTGTGAGTGTGCAGTCTGTGCTGTGTGTGTGTGCTGTCTGTGCTGTGTGAGTGTGCAGTCTGTGCTGTGTGAGTGTGCAGTCTGTGCTGTGTGAGTGTGCAGTCTGCGCTGTGTGAGTGCGCAGTCTGTGCTGCGCGAGTGTGCAGTCTGTGCTGTGTGAGTGTGCAGTCTGTGCTGTGTGAGTGTGCAGTCTGTGCTGTGTGAGTGTGCAGTCTGTGCTGTGTGAGTGTGCAGTCTGTGCTTTGTGAGTGTGCAGTCTGTGCTGTGTGCGTGTGCAGTCTGTGCTGTGTGAGTGTGCAGTCTGCGCTGTGTGAGTGCGCAGTCTGTGCTGTGTGAGTGTGCAGTCTGTGCTGTGTGAGTGTGCAGTCTGTGCTGTGTGAGTGTGCAGTCTGTGCTGTGTGAGTGCGCAGTCTGTGCTGTGTGAGTGTGCAGTCTGTGCTTTGTGAGTGTACAGTCTGTGCTTTGTGAGTGTGCAGTCTGTGCTGTGTGAGTGTGCAGTCTGCGCTGTGTGAGTACGCAGTCTCTGCTGTGTGAGTGTGCAGTCTGTGCTGTGTGAGTGTGCAGTCTGTGCTGTGTGAGTGTGCAGTCTGTGCTGTGTGTGTGTGCAGTCTGTGCTGTGTGAGTGTGCAGTCTGTGCTGTGTGAGTGTGCAGTCTGTGCTGTGTGAGTGTGCAGTCTGTGCTGTGTGAGTGTGCAGTCTGTGCTGCGCGAGTGTGCAGTCTGTGCTGTGTGAGTGTGCAGTCTGTGCTGTGTGAGTGTGCAGTCTGTGCTGTGTGTGTGTGCAGTCTGTGCTGTGTGAGTGTGCAGTCTGTGCTGTGTGAGTGTGCAGTCTGTGCTGTGTGAGTGTGCAGTCTGTGCTGTGTGAGTGTGCAGTCTGTGCTGTGTGTGTGTGCAGTCTGTGCTGTGTGAGTGTGCAGTCTGTGCTGTGTGTGTGTGCAGTCTGTGCTGTGTGAGTGTGCAGTCTGTGCTGCGCAAGTGTGCAGTCTGTGCTGTGTGAGTGTGCAGTCTGTGCTGCGCGAGTGTGCAGTCTGTGCTGTGTGAGTGTGCAGTCTGTGCTGTGTGAGTGTGCAGTCTGTGCTGTGTGAGTGTGCAGTCTGTGCTGTGTGAGTGTGCAGTCTGTGCTGTGTGAGTGTGCAGTCTGTGCTGCGCGAGTGTGCAGTCTGTGCTGTGTGAGTGTGCAGTCTGTGCTGTGTGAGTGTGCAGTCTGTGCTGTGTGAGTGTGCAGTCTGTGCTGTGTGTGTGTGCAGTCTGTGCTGTGTGAGTGTGCAGTCTGTGCTGTGTGAGTGTGCAGTCTGTGCTGTGTGAGTGTGCAGTCTGTGCTGTGTGTGTGTGCAGTCTGTGCTGCGCGAGTGTGCAGTCTGTGCTGCGCGAGTGTGCAGTCTGTGCTGCGCGAGTGTGCAGTCTGTGCTGTGTGAGTGTGCAGTCTGTGCTGCGCGAGTGTGCAGTCTGTGCTGTGTGAGTGTGCAGTCTGTGCTGTGTGAGTGTGCAGTCTGTGCTGTGTGTGTGTGCAGTCTGTGCTGTGTGAGTGTGCAGTCTGTGCTGCGCGAGTGTGCAGTCTGTGCTGTGTGAGTGTGCAGTCTGTGCTGCGCGAGTGTGCAGTCTGTGCTGTGTGAGTGTGCAGTCTGTGCTGCGCGAGTGTGCAGTCTGTGCTGTGTGAGTGTGCAGTCTGTGCTGTGTGAGTGTGCAGTCTGTGCTGTGTGAGAGTGCAGTCTGCGCTGTGTGAGTGTGCAGTCTGTGCTGTGTGAGTGTGCAGTCTGTGCTGTGTGAGTGCGCAGTCTGTGCTGTGTGAGTGTGCAGTCTGTGCTGTGTGAGTGTGCAGTCTGTGCTGTGTGAGTGTGCAGTCTGTGCTGTGTGAGTGTGCAGTCTGTGCTGTGTGAGTGTGCAGTCTGTGCTGTGTGAGTGTGCAGTCTGTGCTGCGTGAGTGTGCAGTCTGTGCTGTGTGAGTGCGCAGTCTGTGCTGTGTGAGTGTGCAGTCTGTGCTCTGTGAGTGCGCAGTCTGTGCTGTGTGAGTGCGCAGTCTGTGCTGTGTGAGTGTGCAGTCTGTGCTGTGTGAGTGTGCAGTCTGTGCTGTGTGAGAGTGCAGTCTGCGCTGTGTGAGTGTGCAGTCTGTGCTGTGTGAGTGTGCAGTCTGTGCTGTGTGAGTGCGCAGTCTGTGCTGTGTGAGTGTGCAGTCTGTGCTGTGTGAGTGTGCAGTCTGCGCTGTGTGAGTGCGCAGTCTGGGCTGTGTGAGTGCGCAGTCTGTGCTGTGTGAGTGTGCAGTCTGTGCTCTGTGAGTGCGCAGTCTGTGCTGTGTGAGTGTGCAGTCTGTGCTGTGTGAGTGTGCAGTCTGTGCTGTGTGAGTGTGCAGTCTGTGCTGAGTGAGTGTGCAGTCTGTGCTGTGTGAGTGTGCAGTCTGTGCTGTGTGAGTGTGCAGTCTCTACTGTGTGAGTGTGCAGTCTGTGCTGTGTGAGTGTGCAGTCTGTGCTGTGTGAGTGTGCAGTCTGTGCTGAGTGAGTGTGCAGTCTGTGCTGTGTGAGTGTGCAGTCTGTGCTGTGTGAGTGTGCAGTCTGTGCTGTGTGAGTGCGCAGTCTGTGCTGTGTGAGTGCGCAGTCTGTGCTGGGTGAGTGTGCAGTCTGTGCTGTGTGAGTGTGCAGTCTGTGCTGTGTGAGTGTGCAGTCTGTGCTGTGTGAGTGTGCAGTCTGTGCTGTGTGAGTGTGCAGTCTGTGCTGTGTGAGTGCGCAGTCTGTGCTGTGTGAGTGCGCAGTCTGTGCTGTGTGAGTGTGCAGTCTGTGCTGCGTGAGTGTGCAGTCTGTGCTGTGTGAGTGTGCAGTCTGTGCTGTGTGAGTGTGCAGTCTGTGCTGTGTGAGTGTGCAGTCTGTGCTGCGTGAGTGTGCAGTCTGTGCTGTGTGAGTGTGCAGTCTGTGCTGTGTGAGTGTGCAGTCTGTGCTGTGTGAGTGCGCAGTCTGTGCTGTGTGAGTGCGCAGTCTGTGCTGTGTGAGTGTGCAGTCTGTGCTGCGTGAGTGTGCAGTCTGTGCTGCGTGAGTGTGCAGTCTGTGCTGTGTGAGTGTGCAGTCTGCGCTGTGTGAGTGTGCAGTCTGTGCTGTGTGAGTGTGCAGTCTGTGCTGTGTGAGTGTGCAGTCTGTGCTGTGTGAGTGCGCAGTCTGTGCTGTGTGAGTGCGCAGTCTGTGCTGTGTGAGTGTGCAGTCTGTGCTGTGTGTGTGTGCTGTCTGTGCTGTGTGAGTGTGCAGTCTGTGCTGTGTGAGTGTGCAGTCTGTGCTGTGTGAGTGTGCAGTCTGTGCTGTGTGTGTGTGCTGTCTGTGCTGTGTGAGTGTGCAGTCTGTGCTGTGTGAGTGTGCAGTCTGTGCTGTGTGAGTGTGCAGTCTGCGCTGTGTGAGTGCGCAGTCTGTGCTGCGCGAGTGTGCAGTCTGTGCTGTGTGAGTGTGCAGTCTGTGCTGTGTGAGTGTGCAGTCTGTGCTGTGTGAGTGTGCAGTCTGTGCTGTGTGAGTGTGCAGTCTGTGCTTTGTGAGTGTGCAGTCTGTGCTGTGTGCGTGTGCAGTCTGTGCTGTGTGAGTGTGCAGTCTGCGCTGTGTGAGTGCGCAGTCTGTGCTGTGTGAGTGTGCAGTCTGTGCTGTGTGAGTGTGCAGTCTGTGCTGTGTGAGTGTGCAGTCTGTGCTGTGTGAGTGCGCAGTCTGTGCTGTGTGAGTGTGCAGTCTGTGCTTTGTGAGTGTACAGTCTGTGCTTTGTGAGTGTGCAGTCTGTGCTGTGTGAGTGTGCAGTCTGCGCTGTGTGAGTACGCAGTCTCTGCTGTGTGAGTGTGCAGTCTGTGCTGTGTGAGTGTGCAGTCTGTGCTGTGTGAGTGTGCAGTCTGTGCTGTGTGAGTGTGCAGTCTGTGCTGTGCGAGTGTGCAGTCTGTGCTGCGTGAGTGTGCAGTCTGTGCTGTGTGAGTGTGCAGTCTGTGCTGTGTGAGTGTGCAGTCTGTGCTGTGTGAGTGTGCAGTCTGTGCTGTGTGTGTGTGCAGTCTGTGCTGTGTGTGTGTGCAGTCTGTGCTGTGTGAGTGTGCAGTCTGTGCTGTGTGTGTGTGCAGTCTGTGCAGTGTGAGTGCGCAGTCTGTGCTGTGTGAGTGTGCAGTCTGTGCTGTGTGTGTGTGCAGTCTGCGCTGTGTGAGTGTGCAGTCTGTGCTGTGTGAGTGCAGTCTGTGCTGTGTGAGTGTGCAGTCTGTGCTGTGTGAGTGTGCAGTCTGTGCTGTGTGAGTGTGCAGTCTGTGCTGAGTGAGTGTGCAGTCTGTGCTGTGTGAGTGTGCAGTCTGTGCTGTGTGAGTGTGCAGTCTGTGCTGTGTGAGTGCGCAGTCTGTGCTGTGTGAGTGCGCAGTCTGTGCTGTGTGAGTGCGCAGTCTGTGCTGTGTGAGTGTGCAGTCTGTGCTGTGTGAGTGTGCAGTCTGTGCTGTGTGAGTGTGCAGTCTGTGCTGTGTGAGTGTGCAGTCTGTGCTGTGTGAGTGTGCAGTCTGTGCTGTGTGAGTGTGCAGTCGGTGCTGTGTGAGTGAGCAGCCTGTGCTGTGTGAGTGTGCAGTCTGTGCTGTGTGAGTGTGCAGTCTGTGCTGTGTGAGTGTGTAGTCTGTGCTGCGTGAGTGTGCAGTCTGTGCTGTGTGAGTGTGCAGTCTGTGCTGTGAGAGTGTGCAGTCTGTGCTGTGTGAGTGTGCAGTCTGTGCTGTGTGAGTGTGCAGTTTGTGCTGTGTGAGTGTGCAGTCTGTGCTGTGTGAGTGTGCAGTCTGTGCTGTGTGAGTGTGCAGTCTGTGCTGTGTGAGTGTGCAGTCTGTGCTGTGTGAGTGCAGTCTGTGCTGTGTGAGTGCGCAGTCTGTGCTGTGTGAGTGTGCAGTCTGTGCTGTGTGTGTGTGCAGTCTGTGCTGCGCGAGTGTGCAGTCTGTGCTGCGCGAGTGTGCAGTCTGTGCTGTGTGAGTGTGCAGTCTGTGCTGTGTGAGTGTGCAGTCTGTGCTGTGTGTGTGTGCAGTCTGTGCTGTGTGAGTGTGCAGTCTGTGCTGTGTGAGTGTGCAGTCTGTGCTGTGTGAGTGTGCAGTCTGTGCTGTGTGTGTGTGCAGTCTGTGCTGCGCGAGTGTGCAGTCTGTGCTGCGCGAGTGTGCAGTCTGTGCTGCGCGAGTGTGCAGTCTGTGCTGTGTGAGTGTGCAGTCTGTGCTGCGCGAGTGTGCAGTCTGTGCTGTGTGAGTGTGCAGTCTGTGCTGTGTGAGTGTGCAGTCTGTGCTGTGTGTGTGTGCAGTCTGTGCTGTGTGAGTGTGCAGTCTGTGCTGCGCGAGTGTGCAGTCTGTGCTGTGTGAGTGTGCAGTCTGTGCTGCGCGAGTGTGCAGTCTGTGCTGTGTGAGTGTGCAGTCTGTGCTGTGTGAGTGTGCAGTCTGTGCTGTGTGAGAGTGCAGTCTGCGCTGTGTGAGTGTGCAGTCTGTGCTGTGTGAGTGTGCAGTCTGTGCTGTGTGAGTGCGCAGTCTGTGCTGTGTGAGTGTGCAGTCTGTGCTGTGTGAGTGTGCAGTCTGTGCTGTGTGAGTGTGCAGTCTGTGCTGTGTGAGTGTGCAGTCTGTGCTGTGTGAGTGTGCAGTCTGTGCTGTGTGAGTGCGCAGTCTGTGCTGCGTGAGTGTGCAGTCTGTGCTGTGTGAGTGCGCAGTCTGTGCTGTGTGAGTGTGCAGTCTGTGCTCTGTGAGTGCGCAGTCTGTGCTGTGTGAGTGCGCAGTCTGTGCTGTGTGAGTGTGCAGTCTGTGCTGTGTGAGTGTGCAGTCTGTGCTGTGTGAGAGTGCAGTCTGCGCTGTGTGAGTGTGCAGTCTATGCTGTGTGAGTGTGCAGTCTGTGCTGTGTGAGTGCGCAGTCTGTGCTGTGTGAGTGTGCAGTCTGTGCTGTGTGAGTGTGCAGTCTGCGCTGTGTGAGTGCGCAGTCTGGGCTGTGTGAGTGCGCAGTCTGTGCTGTGTGAGTGTGCAGTCTGTGCTCTGTGAGTGCGCAGTCTGTGCTGTGTGAGTGTGCAGTCTGTGCTGTGTGAGTGTGCAGTCTGTGCTGTGTGTGTGTGCAGTCTGTGCTGCGCGAGTGTGCAGTCTGTGCTGCGCGAGTGTGCAGTCTGTGCTGCGCGAGTGTGCAGTCTGTGCTGTGTGAGTGTGCAGTCTGTGCTGCGCGAGTGTGCAGTCTGTGCTGTGTGAGTGTGCAGTCTGTGCTGTGTGAGTGTGCAGTCTGTGCTGTGTGTGTGTGCAGTCTGTGCTGTGTGAGTGTGCAGTCTGTGCTGCGCGAGTGTGCAGTCTGTGCTGTGTGAGTGTGCAGTCTGTGCTGCGCGAGTGTGCAGTCTGTGCTGTGTGAGTGTGCAGTCTGTGCTGTGTGAGTGTGCAGTCTGTGCTTTGTGAGAGTGCAGTCTGCGCTGTGTGAGTGTGCAGTCTGTGCTGTGTGAGTGTGCAGTCTGTGCTGTGTGAGTGCGCAGTCTGTGCTGTGTGAGTGTGCAGTCTGTGCTGTGTGAGTGTGCAGTCTGTGCTGTGTGAGTGTGCAGTCTGTGCTGTGTGAGTGTGCAGTCTGTGCTGTGTGAGTGTGCAGTCTGTGCTGTGTGAGTGTGCAGTCTGTGCTGCGTGAGTGTGCAGTCTGTGCTGTGTGAGTGCGCAGTCTGTGCTGTGTGAGTGTGCAGTCTGTGCTCTGTGAGTGCGCAGTCTGTGCTGTGTGAGTGCGCAGTCTGTGCTGTGTGAGTGTGCAGTCTGTGCTGTGTGAGTGTGCAGTCTGTGCTGTGTGAGAGTGCAGTCTGCGCTGTGTGAGTGTGCAGTCTGTGCTGTGTGAGTGTGCAGTCTGTGCTGTGTGAGTGCGCAGTCTGTGCTGTGTGAGTGTGCAGTCTGTGCTGTGTGAGTGTGCAGTCTGCGCTGTGTGAGTGCGCAGTCTGGGCTGTGTGAGTGCGCAGTCTGTGCTGTGTGAGTGTGCAGTCTGTGCTCTGTGAGTGCGCAGTCTGTGCTGTGTGAGTGTGCAGTCTGTGCTGTGTGAGTGTGCAGTCTGTGCTGTGTGAGTGTGCAGTCTGTGCTGAGTGAGTGTGCAGTCTGTGCTGTGTGAGTGTGCAGTCTGTGCTGTGTGAGTGTGCAGTCTCTACTGTGAGTGTGCAGTCTGTGCTGTGTGAGTGTGCAGTCTGTGCTGTGTGAGTGTGCAGTCTGTGCTGAGTGAGTGTGCAGTCTGTGCTGTGTGAGTGTGCAGTCTGTGCTGTGTGAGTGTGCAGTCTGTGCTGTGTGAGTGCGCAGTCTGTGCTGTGTGAGTGCGCAGTCTGTGCTGGGTGAGTGTGCAGTCTGTGCTGTGTGAGTGTGCAGTCTGTGCTGTGTGAGTGTGCAGTCTGTGCTGTGTGAGTGTGCAGTCTGTGCTGTGTGAGTGTGCAGTCTGTGCTGTGTGAGTGCGCAGTCTGTGCTGTGTGAGTGCGCAGTCTGTGCTGTGTGAGTGTGCAGTCTGTGCTGCGTGAGTGTGCAGTCTGTGCTGTGTGAGTGTGCAGTCTGTGCTGTGTGAGTGTGCAGTCTGTGCTGCGTGAGTGTGCAGTCTGTGCTGCGTGAGTGTGCAGTCTGTGCTGTGTGAGTGTGCAGTCTGTGCTGTGTGAGTGTGCAGTCTGTGCTGTGTGAGTGCGCAGTCTGTGCTGTGTGAGTGCGCAGTCTGTGCTGTGTGAGTGTGCAGTCTGTGCTGTGTGAGTGTGCAGTCTGTGCTGCGTGAGTGTGCAGTCTGTGCTGTGTGAGTGTGCAGTCTGCGCTGTGTGAGTGTGCAGTCTGTGCTGTGTGAGTGTGCAGTCTGTGCTGTGTGAGTGTGCAGTCTGTGCTGTGTGAGTGCGCAGTCTGTGCTGTGTGAGTGCGCAGTCTGTGCTGTGTGAGTGTGCAGTCTGTGCTGTGTGTGTGTGCTGTCTGTGCTGTGTGAGTGTGCAGTCTGTGCTGTGTGAGTGTGCAGTCTGTGCTGTGTGAGTGTGCAGTCTGTGCTGTGTGTGTGTGCTGTCTGTGCTGTGTGAGTGTGCAGTCTGTGCTGTGTGAGTGTGCAGTCTGTGCTGTGTGAGTGTGCAGTCTGCGCTGTGTGAGTGCGCAGTCTGTGCTGCGCGAGTGTGCAGTCTGTGCTGTGTGAGTGTGCAGTCTGTGCTGTGTGAGTGTGCAGTCTGTGCTGTGTGAGTGTGCAGTCTGTGCTGTGTGAGTGTGCAGTCTGTGCTTTGTGAGTGTGCAGTCTGTGCTGTGTGCGTGTGCAGTCTGTGCTGTGTGAGTGTGCAGTCTGCGCTGTGTGAGTGCGCAGTCTGTGCTGTGTGAGTGTGCAGTCTGTGCTGTGTGAGTGTGCAGTCTGTGCTGTGTGAGTGTGCAGTCTGTGCTGTGTGAGTGCGCAGTCTGTGCTGTGTGAGTGTGCAGTCTGTGCTTTGTGAGTGTACAGTCTGTGCTTTGTGAGTGTGCAGTCTGTGCTGTGTGAGTGTGCAGTCTGCGCTGTGTGAGTACGCAGTCTCTGCTGTGTGAGTGTGCAGTCTGTGCTGTGTGAGTGTGCAGTCTGTGCTGTGTGAGTGTGCAGTCTGTGCTGTGTGTGTGTGCAGTCTGTGCTGTGTGAGTGTGCAGTCTGTGCTGTGTGAGTGTGCAGTCTGTGCTGTGTGAGTGTGCAGTCTGTGCTGTGTGAGTGTGCAGTCTGTGCTGCGCGAGTGTGCAGTCTGTGCTGTGTGAGTGTGCAGTCTGTGCTGTGTGAGTGTGCAGTCTGTGCTGTGTGTGTGTGCAGTCTGTGCTGTGTGAGTGTGCAGTCTGTGCTGTGTGAGTGTGCAGTCTGTGCTGTGTGAGTGTGCAGTCTGTGCTGTGTGAGTGTGCAGTCTGTGCTGTGTGTGTGTGCAGTCTGTGCTGTGTGAGTGTGCAGTCTGTGCTGTGTGAGTGTGCAGTCTGTGCTGTGTGAGTGTGCAGTCTGTGCTGTGTGAGTGTGCAGTCTGTGCTGTGTGTGTGTGCAGTCTGTGCTGTGTGAGTGTGCAGTCTGTGCTGTGTGAGTGTGCAGTCTGTGCTGCGCAAGTGTGCAGTCTGTGCTGTGTGAGTGTGCAGTCTGTGCTGCGCGAGTGTGCAGTCTGTGCTGTGTGAGTGTGCAGTCTGTGCTGTGTGAGTGTGCAGTCTGTGCTGTGTGAGTGTGCAGTCTGTGCTGTGTGAGTGTGCAGTCTGTGCTGTGTGAGTGTGCAGTCTGTGCTGCGCGAGTGTGCAGTCTGTGCTGTGTGAGTGTGCAGTCTGTCCTGCGTGAGTGTGCAGTCTGTGCTGTGTGAGTGTGCAGTCTGTGCTGTGTGAGTGTGCAGTCTGTGCTGTGTGTGTGTGCAGTCTGTGCTGTGTGAGTGTGCAGTCTGTGCTGTGTGAGTGTGCAGTCTGTGCTGTGTGAGTGTGCAGTCTGTGCTGAGTGTGTGTGCAGTCTGTGCTGCGCGAGTGTGCAGTCTGTGCTGCGCGAGTGTGCAGTCTGTGCTGCGCGAGTGTGCAGTCTGTGCTGTGTGAGTGTGCAGTCTGTGCTGCGCGAGTGTGCAGTCTGTGCTGTGTGAGTGTGCAGTCTGTGCTGTGTGAGTGTGCAGTCTGTGCTGTGTGTGTGTGCAGTCTGTGCTGTGTGAGTGTGCAGTCTGTGCTGCGCGAGTGTGCAGTCTGTGCTGTGTGAGTGTGCAGTCTGTGCTGCGCGAGTGTGCAGTCTGTGCTGTGTGAGTGTGCAGTCTGTGCTGCGCGAGTGTGCAGTCTGTGCTGTGTGAGTGTGCAGTCTGTGCTGTGTGAGTGTGCAGTCTGTGCTGTGTGAGAGTGCAGTCTGCGCTGTGTGAGTGTGCAGTCTGTGCTGTGTGAGTGTGCAGTCTGTGCTGTGTGAGTGCGCAGTCTGTGCTGTGTGAGTGTGCAGTCTGTGCTGTGTGAGTGTGCAGTCTGTGCTGTGTGAGTGTGCAGTCTGTGCTGTGTGAGTGTGCAGTCTGTGCTGTGTGAGTGTGCAGTCTGTGCTGTGTGAGTGTGCAGTCTGTGCTGCGTGAGTGTGCAGTCTGTGCTGTGTGAGTGCGCAGTCTGTGCTGTGTGAGTGTGCAGTCTGTGCTCTGTGAGTGCGCAGTCTGTGCTGTGTGAGTGCGCAGTCTGTGCTGTGTGAGTGTGCAGTCTGTGCTGTGTGAGTGTGCAGTCTGTGCTGTGTGAGAGTGCAGTCTGCGCTGTGTGAGTGTGCAGTCTGTGCTGTGTGAGTGTGCAGTCTGTGCTGTGTGAGTGCGCAGTCTGTGCTGTGTGAGTGTGCAGTCTGTGCTGTGTGAGTGTGCAGTCTGCGCTGTGTGAGTGCGCAGTCTGGGCTGTGTGAGTGCGCAGTCTGTGCTGTGTGAGTGTGCAGTCTGTGCTCTGTGAGTGCGCAGTCTGTGCTGTGTGAGTGTGCAGTCTGTGCTGTGTGAGTGTGCAGTCTGTGCTGTGTGAGTGTGCAGTCTGTGCTGAGTGAGTGTGCAGTCTGTGCTGTGTGAGTGTGCAGTCTGTGCTGTGTGAGTGTGCAGTCTCTACTGTGTGAGTGTGCAGTCTGTGCTGTGTGAGTGTGCAGTCTGTGCTGTGTGAGTGTGCAGTCTGTGCTGAGTGAGTGTGCAGTCTGTGCTGTGTGAGTGTGCAGTCTGTGCTGTGTGAGTGTGCAGTCTGTGCTGTGTGAGTGCGCAGTCTGTGCTGTGTGAGTGCGCAGTCTGTGCTGGGTGAGTGTGCAGTCTGTGCTGTGTGAGTGTGCAGTCTGTGCTGTGTGAGTGTGCAGTCTGTGCTGCGTGAGTGTGCAGTCTGTGCTGTGTGAGTGTGCAGTCTGTGCTGTGTGAGTGTGCAGTCTGTGCTGTGTGAGTGCGCAGTCTGTGCTGTGTGAGTGCGCAGTCTGTGCTGTGTGAGTGTGCAGTCTGTGCTGCGTGAGTGTGCAGTCTGTGCTGCGTGAGTGTGCAGTCTGTGCTGTGTGAGTGTGCAGTCTGCGCTGTGTGAGTGTGCAGTCTGTGCTGTGTGAGTGTGCAGTCTGTGCTGTGTGAGTGTGCAGTCTGTGCTGTGTGAGTGCGCAGTCTGTGCTGTGTGAGTGCGCAGTCTGTGCTGTGTGAGTGTGCAGTCTGTGCTGTGTGTGTGTGCTGTCTGTGCTGTGTGAGTGTGCAGTCTGTGCTGTGTGAGTGTGCAGTCTGTGCTGTGTGAGTGTGCAGTCTGTGCTGTGTGTGTGTGCTGTCTGTGCTGTGTGAGTGTGCAGTCTGTGCTGTGTGAGTGTGCAGTCTGTGCTGTGTGAGTGTGCAGTCTGCGCTGTGTGAGTGCGCAGTCTGTGCTGCGCGAGTGTGCAGTCTGTGCTGTGTGAGTGTGCAGTCTGTGCTGTGTGAGTGTGCAGTCTGTGCTGTGTGAGTGTGCAGTCTGTGCTGTGTGAGTGTGCAGTCTGTGCTGTGTGAGTGTGCAGTCTGTGCTTTGTGAGTGTGCAGTCTGTGCTGTGTGCGTGTGCAGTCTGTGCTGTGTGAGTGTGCAGTCTGCGCTGTGTGAGTGCGCAGTCTGTGCTGTGTGAGTGTGCAGTCTGTGCTGTGTGAGTGTGCAGTCTGTGCTGTGTGAGTGTGCAGTCTGTGCTGTGTGAGTGCGCAGTCTGTGCTGTGTGAGTGTGCAGTCTGTGCTTTGTGAGTGTACAGTCTGTGCTTTGTGAGTGTGCAGTCTGTGCTGTGTGAGTGTGCAGTCTGCGCTGTGTGAGTACGCAGTCTCTGCTGTGTGAGTGTGCAGTCTGTGCTGTGTGAGTGTGCAGTCTGTGCTGTGTGAGTGTGCAGTCTGTGCTGTGTGTGTGTGCAGTCTGTGCTGTGTGAGTGTGCAGTCTGTGCTGTGTGAGTGTGCAGTCTGTGCTGTGTGAGTGTGCAGTCTGTGCTGTGTGAGTGTGCAGTCTGTGCTGTGTGAGTGTGCAGTCTGTGCTGTGTGAGTGTGCAGTCTGTGCTGTGTGAGTGTGCAGTCTGTGCTGTGTGAGTGTGCAGTCTGTGCTGTGTGTGTGTGCAGTCTGTGCTGTGTGAGTGTGCAGTCTGTGCTGTGTGAGTGTGCAGTCTGTGCTGTGTGAGTGTGCAGTCTGTGCTGTGTGAGTGTGCAGTCTGTGCTGTGTGTGTGTGCAGTCTGTGCTGTGTGAGTGTGCAGTCTGTGCTGTGTGAGTGTGCAGTCTGTGCTGTGTGAGTGTGCAGTCTGTGCTGTGTGAGTGTGCAGTCTGTGCTGTGTGTGTGTGCAGTCTGTGCTGTGTGAGTGTGCAGTCTGTGCTGTGTGAGTGTGCAGTCTGTGCTGCGCAAGTGTGCAGTCTGTGCTGTGTGAGTGTGCAGTCTGTGCTGCGCGAGTGTGCAGTCTGTGCTGTGTGAGTGTGCAGTCTGTGCTGTGTGAGTGTGCAGTCTGTGCTGTGTGAGTGTGCAGTCTGTGCTGTGTGAGTGTGCAGTCTGTGCTGTGTGAGTGTGCAGTCTGTGCTGCGCGAGTGTGCAGTCTGTGCTGTGTGAGTGTGCAGTCTGTCCTGCGTGAGTGTGCAGTCTGTGCTGTGTGAGTGTGCAGTCTGTGCTGTGTGAGTGTGCAGTCTGTGCTGTGTGTGTGTGCAGTCTGTGCTGTGTGAGTGTGCAGTCTGTGCTGTGTGAGTGTGCAGTCTGTGCTGTGTGAGTGTGCAGTCTGTGCTGTGTGTGTGTGCAGTCTGTGCTGCGCGAGTGTGCAGTCTGTGCTGCGCGAGTGTGCAGTCTGTGCTGTGTGAGTGTGCAGTCTGTGCTGTGTGTGTGTGCTGTCTGTGCTGTGTGAGTGTGCAGTCTGTGCTGTGTGAGTGTGCAGTCTGTGCTGTGTGAGTGTGCAGTCTGCGCTGTGTGAGTGCGCAGTCTGTGCTGCGCGAGTGTGCAGTCTGTGCTGTGTGAGTGTGCAGTCTGTGCTGTGTGAGTGTGCAGTCTGTGCTGTGTGAGTGTGCAGTCTGTGCTGTGTGAGTGTGCAGTCTGTGCTGTGTGAGTGTGCAGTCTGTGCTTTGTGAGTGTGCAGTCTGTGCTGTGTGCGTGTGCAGTCTGTGCTGTGTGAGTGTGCAGTCTGCGCTGTGTGAGTGCGCAGTCTGTGCTGTGTGAGTGTGCAGTCTGTGCTGTGTGAGTGTGCAGTCTGTGCTGTGTGAGTGTGCAGTCTGTGCTGTGTGAGTGCGCAGTCTGTGCTGTGTGAGTGTGCAGTCTGTGCTTTGTGAGTGTACAGTCTGTGCTTTGTGAGTGTGCAGTCTGTGCTGTGTGAGTGTGCAGTCTGCGCTGTGTGAGTACGCAGTCTCTGCTGTGTGAGTGTGCAGTCTGTGCTGTGTGAGTGTGCAGTCTGTGCTGTGTGAGTGTGCAGTCTGTGCTGTGTGTGTGTGCAGTCTGTGCTGTGTGAGTGTGCAGTCTGTGCTGTGTGTGTGTGCTGTCTGTGCTGTGTGAGTGTGCAGTCTGTGCTGTGTGAGTGTGCAGTCTGTGCTGTGTGAGTGTGCAGTCTGCGCTGTGTGAGTGCGCAGTCTGTGCTGCGCGAGTGTGCAGTCTGTGCTGTGTGAGTGTGCAGTCTGTGCTGTGTGAGTGTGCAGTCTGTGCTGTGTGAGTGTGCAGTCTGTGCTGTGTGAGTGTGCAGTCTGTGCTGTGTGAGTGTGCAGTCTGTGCTTTGTGAGTGTGCAGTCTGTGCTGTGTGCGTGTGCAGTCTGTGCTGTGTGAGTGTGCAGTCTGCGCTGTGTGAGTGCGCAGTCTGTGCTGTGTGAGTGTGCAGTCTGTGCTGTGTGAGTGTGCAGTCTGTGCTGTGTGAGTGTGCAGTCTGTGCTGTGTGAGTGCGCAGTCTGTGCTGTGTGAGTGTGCAGTCTGTGCTTTGTGAGTGTACAGTCTGTGCTTTGTGAGTGTGCAGTCTGTGCTGTGTGAGTGTGCAGTCTGCGCTGTGTGAGTACGCAGTCTCTGCTGTGTGAGTGTGCAGTCTGTGCTGTGTGAGTGTGCAGTCTGTGCTGTGTGAGTGTGCAGTCTGTGCTGTGTGTGTGTGCAGTCTGTGCTGTGTGAGTGTGCAGTCTGTGCTGTGTGAGTGTGCAGTCTGTGCTGTGTGAGTGTGCAGTCTGTGCTGTGTGAGTGTGCAGTCTGTGCTGTGTGAGTGTGCAGTCTGTGCTGTGTGAGTGTGCAGTCTGTGCTGTGTGAGTGCGCAGTCTGTGCTGTGTGAGTGTGCAGTCTGTGCTGTGTGAGTGTGCAGTCTGTGCTGTGTGAGTGTGCAGTCTGTGCTGTGTGAGTGCGCAGTCTGTGCTGTGTGAGTGTGCAGTCTGTGCTTTGTGAGTGTACAGTCTGTGCTTTGTGAGTGTGCAGTCTGTGCTGTGTGAGTGTGCAGTCTGCGCTGTGTGAGTACGCAGTCTCTGCTGTGTGAGTGTGCAGTCTGTGCTGTGTGAGTGTGCAGTCTGTGCTGTGTGAGTGTGCAGTCTGTGCTGTGTGTGTGTGCAGTCTGTGCTGTGTGAGTGTGCAGTCTGTGCTGTGTGAGTGTGCAGTCTGTGCTGTGTGAGTGTGCAGTCTGTGCTGTGTGAGTGTGCAGTCTGTGCTGTGTGAGTGTGCAGTCTGTGCTGTGTGAGTGTGCAGTCTGTGCTGTGTGAGTGTGCAGTCTGTGCTGTGTGAGTGTGCAGTCTGTGCTGTGTGTGTGTGCAGTCTGTGCTGTGTGAGTGTGCAGTCTGTGCTGTGTGAGTGTGCAGTCTGTGCTGTGTGAGTGTGCAGTCTGTGCTGTGTGAGTGTGCAGTCTGTGCTGTGTGTGTGTGCAGTCTGTGCTGTGTGAGTGTGCAGTCTGTGCTGTGTGAGTGTGCAGTCTGTGCTGTGTGAGTGTGCAGTCTGTGCTGTGTGAGTGTGCAGTCTGTGCTGTGTGTGTGTGCAGTCTGTGCTGTGTGAGTGTGCAGTCTGTGCTGTGTGAGTGTGCAGTCTGTGCTGCGCAAGTGTGCAGTCTGTGCTGTGTGAGTGTGCAGTCTGTGCTGCGCGAGTGTGCAGTCTGTGCTGTGTGAGTGTGCAGTCTGTGCTGTGTGAGTGTGCAGTCTGTGCTGTGTGAGTGTGCAGTCTGTGCTGTGTGAGTGTGCAGTCTGTGCTGTGTGAGTGTGCAGTCTGTGCTGCGCGAGTGTGCAGTCTGTGCTGTGTGAGTGTGCAGTCTGTCCTGCGTGAGTGTGCAGTCTGTGCTGTGTGAGTGTGCAGTCTGTGCTGTGTGAGTGTGCAGTCTGTGCTGTGTGTGTGTGCAGTCTGTGCTGTGTGAGTGTGCAGTCTGTGCTGTGTGAGTGTGCAGTCTGTGCTGTGTGAGTGTGCAGTCTGTGCTGTGTGTGTGTGCAGTCTGTGCTGCGCGAGTGTGCAGTCTGTGCTGCGCGAGTGTGCAGTCTGTGCTGCGCGAGTGTGCAGTCTGTGCTGTGTGAGTGTGCAGTCTGTGCTGCGCGAGTGTGCAGTCTGTGCTGTGTGAGTGTGCAGTCTGTGCTGTGTGAGTGTGCAGTCTGTGCTGTGTGAGTGTGCAGTCTGTGCTGTGTGAGTGTGCAGTCTGTGCTGTGTGAGTGTGCAGTCTGTGCTGTGTGAGTGTGCAGTCTGTGCTGTGTGAGTGTGCAGTCTGTGCTGTGTGTGTGTGCAGTCTGTGCTGTGTGAGTGTGCAGTCTGTGCTGCGCGAGTGTGCAGTCTGTGCTGTGTGAGTGTGCAGTCTGTGCTGCGCGAGTGTGCAGTCTGTGCTGTGTGAGTGTGCAGTCTGTGCTGTGTGAGTGTGCAGTCTGTGCTGTGTGAGAGTGCAGTCTGCGCTGTGTGAGTGTGCAGTCTGTGCTGTGTGAGTGTGCAGTCTGTGCTGTGTGAGTGTGCAGTCTGTGCTGTGTGAGTGTGCAGTCTGTGCTGTGTGAGTGTGCAGTCTGTGCTGTGTGAGTGTGCAGTCTGTGCTGCGTGAGTGTGCAGTCTGTGCTGTGTGAGTGCGCAGTCTGTGCTGTGTGAGTGTGCAGTCTGTGCTCTGTGAGTGCGCAGTCTGTGCTGTGTGAGTGCGCAGTCTGTGCTGTGTGAGTGTGCAGTCTGTGCTGTGTGAGTGTGCAGTCTGTGCTGTGTGAGAGTGCAGTCTGCGCTGTGTGAGTGTGCAGTCTGTGCTGTGTGAGTGTGCAGTCTGTGCTGTGTGAGTGCGCAGTCTGTGCTGTGTGAGTGTGCAGTCTGTGCTGTGTGAGTGAGCAGTCTGCGCTGTGTGAGTGCGCAGTCTGGGCTGTGTGAGTGCGCAGTCTGTGCTGTGTGAGTGTGCAGTCTGTGCTCTGTGAGTGCGCAGTCTGTGCTGTGTGAGTGTGCAGTCTGTGCTGTGTGAGTGTGCAGTCTGTGCTGTGTGAGTGTGCAGTCTGTGCTGAGTGAGTGTGCAGTCTGTGCTGTGTGAGTGTGCAGTCTGTGCTGTGTGAGTGTGCAGTCTCTACTGTGTGAGTGTGCAGTCTGTGCTGTGTGAGTGTGCAGTCTGTGCTGTGTGAGTGTGCAGTCTGTGCTGAGTGAGTGTGCAGTCTGTGCTGTGTGAGTGTGCAGTCTGTGCTGTGTGAGTGCGCAGTCTGTGCTGGGTGAGTGTGCAGTCTGTGCTGTGTGAGTGTGCAGTCTGTGCTGTGTGAGTGTGCAGTCTGTGCTGTGTGAGTGTGCAGTCTGTGCTGTGTGAGTGTGCAGTCTGTGCTGTGTGAGTGCGCAGTCTGTGCTGTGTGAGTGCGCAGTCTGTGCTGTGTGAGTGTGCAGTCTGTGCTGTGTGAGTGTGCAGTCTGTGCTGTGTGAGTGTGCAGTCTGTGCTGTGTGAGTGTGCAGTCTGTGCTGCGTGAGTGTGCAGTCTGTGCTGTGTGAGTGTGCAGTCTGTGCTGTGTGAGTGTGCAGTCTGTGCTGTGTGAGTGCGCAGTCTGTGCTGTGTGAGTGCGCAGTCTGTGCTGTGTGAGTGTGCAGTCTGTGCTGTGTGAGTGTGCAGTCTGTGCTGCGTGAGTGTGCAGTCTGTGCTGTGTGAGTGTGCAGTCTGCGCTGTGTGAGTGTGCAGTCTGTGCTGTGTGAGTGTGCAGTCTGTGCTGTGTGAGTGTGCAGTCTGTGCTGTGTGAGTGCGCAGTCTGTGCTGTGTGAGTGCGCAGTCTGTGCTGTGTGAGTGTGCAGTCTGTGCTGTGTGTGTGTGCTGTCTGTGCTGTGTGAGTGTGCAGTCTGTGCTGTGTGAGTGTGCAGTCTGTGCTGTGTGAGTGTGCAGTCTGTGCTGTGTGTGTGTGCTGTCTGTGCTGTGTGAGTGTGCAGTCTGTGCTGTGTGAGTGTGCAGTCTGTGCTGTGTGAGTGTGCAGTCTGCGCTGTGTGAGTGCGCAGTCTGTGCTGCGCGAGTGTGCAGTCTGTGCTGTGTGAGTGTGCAGTCTGTGCTGTGTGAGTGTGCAGTCTGTGCTGTGTGAGTGTGCAGTCTGTGCTGTGTGAGTGTGCAGTCTGTGCTTTGTGAGTGTGCAGTCTGTGCTGTGTGCGTGTGCAGTCTGTGCTGTGTGAGTGTGCAGTCTGCGCTGTGTGAGTGCGCAGTCTGTGCTGTGTGAGTGTGCAGTCTGTGCTGTGTGAGTGTGCAGTCTGTGCTGTGTGAGTGTGCAGTCTGTGCTGTGTGAGTGCGCAGTCTGTGCTGTGTGAGTGTGCAGTCTGTGCTTTGTGAGTGTACAGTCTGTGCTTTGTGAGTGTGCAGTCTGTGCTGTGTGAGTGTGCAGTCTGCGCTGTGTGAGTACGCAGTCTCTGCTGTGTGAGTGTGCAGTCTGTGCTGTGTGAGTGTGCAGTCTGTGCTGTGTGAGTGTGCAGTCTGTGCTGTGTGTGTGTGCAGTCTGTGCTGTGTGAGTGTGCAGTCTGTGCTGTGTGAGTGTGCAGTCTGTGCTGTGTGAGTGTGCAGTCTGTGCTGTGTGAGTGTGCAGTCTGTGCTGTGTGAGTGTGCAGTCTGTGCTGCGCGAGTGTGCAGTCTGTGCTGTGTGAGTGTGCAGTCTGTGCTGTGTGAGTGTGCAGTCTGTGCTGTGTGTGTGTGCAGTCTGTGCTGTGTGAGTGTGCAGTCTGTGCTGTGTGTGTGTGCAGTCTGTGATGTGTGAGTGTGCAGTCTGTGCTGTGTGAGTGTGCAGTCTGTGCTGTGTGAGTGTGCAGTCTGTGCTGTGTGTGTGTGCAGTCTGTGCTGTGTGAGTGGGCAGTCTGTGCTGTGTGAGTGTGCAGTCTGTGCTGTGTGTGTGTGCAGTCTGTGCTGCGTGAGTGTGCAGTCTGTGCTGTGTGAGTGGGCAGTCTGTGCTGTGTGAGTGTGCAGTCTGTGCTGTGTGAGTGTGCAGTCTGTGCTGTGTGAGTGTGCAGTCTGTGCTGTGTGTGTGTGCAGTCTGTGCTGTGTGAGTGTGCAGTCTGTGCTGTGTGAGTGTGCAGTCTGTGCTGTGTGAGTGTGCAGTCTGTGCTGTGTGTGTGTGCAGTCTGTGCTGTGTGAGTGTGCAGTCTGTGCTGTGTGAGTGTGCAGTCTGTGCTGCGCAAGTGTGCAGTCTGTGCTGTGTGAGTGTGCAGTCTGTGCTGCGCGAGTGTGCAGTCTGTGCTGTGTGAGTGTGCAGTCTGTGCTGTGTGAGTGTGCAGTCTGTGCTGTGTGAGTGTGCAGTCTGTGCTGTGTGAGTGTGCAGTCTGTGCTGTGTGAGTGTGCAGTCTGTGCTGCGCGAGTGTGCAGTCTGTGCTGTGTGAGTGTGCAGTCTGTCCTGCGTGAGTGTGCAGTCTGTGCTGTGTGAGTGTGCAGTCTGTGCTGTGTGAGTGTGCAGTCTGTGCTGTGTGAGTGTGCAGTCTGTGCTGCGCGAGTGTGCAGTCTGTGCTGTGTGAGTGTGCAGTCTGTGCTGCGTGAGTGTGCAGTCTGTGCTGTGTGAGTGTGCAGTCTGTGCTGTGTGAGTGTGCAGTCTGTGCTGTGTGAGTGTGCAGTCTGTGCTGTGTGAGTGTGCAGTCTGTGCTGTGTGAGTGTGCAGTCTGTGCTGCGCGAGTGTGCAGTCTGTGCTGTGTGAGTGTGCAGTCTGTGCTGTGTGAGTGTGCAGTCTGTGCTGTGTGAGTGCGCAGTCTGTGCTGTGTGAGTGTGCAGTCTGTGCTGTGTGAGTGCGCAGTCTGTGCTGTGTGAGTGTGCAGTCTGTGCTGTGTGAGTGTGCAGTCTGTGCGGTGTGAGTGTGCAGTCTGTGCTGTGTGAGTGTGCAGTCTGTGCTGCGTGAGTGCGGTCTGTGCTGTGTGAGTGTGCAGTCTGTGCTGTGTGAGTGTGCAGTCTGTGCTGTGTGAGTGCGCAGTCTGTGCTGTGTGAGTGTGCAGTCTGTGCTGTGTGAGTGTGCAGTCTGTGCTGTGTGAGTGTGCAGTCTGTGCTGTGTGAGTGTGCAGTCTGTGCTGTGTGAGTGTGCAGTCTGTGCTGTGTGAGTGTGCAGTCTGTGCTGCGTGAGTGTGAAGTCTGTGCTGTGTGAGTGCGCAGTCTGTGCTGTGTGAGTGTGGTCTGTGCTTTGTGAGTGCGGTCTGTGCTTTGTGAGTGTGTAGTCTGTGCTGCGTGAGTGCGGTCTGTGCTGCGTGAGTGCGGTCTGTGCTGCGCGAGTGTGCAATCTTTGCTGCGTGAGTGTGCAGTCTGTGCTGTGTGAGTGTGCAGTCTGTGCTGTGTGAGTGTGCAGTCTGTGCTGAGTGAGTGTGCAGTCTGTGCTGTGTGAGTGTGCAGTCTGTGCTGTGTGAGTGTGCAGTCTGTGCAGTGTGAGTGTGCAGTCTGTGCTGTGTGAGTGTGCAGTCTGTGCTGTGTGAGTGTGCAGTCTGTGCTGTGTGAGTGTGCAGTCTGTGCTGTGTGAGTGTGCAGTCTGTGCTGTGTGAGTACGCAGTCTCTGCTGTGTGTGTGTGCAGTCTGAGCTGTGTGAGAGCGCAGTCTGTGCTGTGTGAGTGTGCAGTCTGCGCTGTGTGAGTGTGCAGTCTGTGCTGTGTGAGTACGCAGTCTCTGCTGTGTGTGTGTGCAGTCTGTGCTGTGTGAGAGCGCAGTCTGTGCTGTGTGAGTGTGCAGTCTGTGCTGTGTGAGTGAGGTCTGTGCTGTGTGAGAGCGCAGTCTGTGCTGTGTGAATGTGCAGTCTGTGCTGTGTGAGTGTGCAGTCTGTGCTGTGTGAGTACGCAGTCTCTGCTGTGTGTGTGTGCAGTCTGTGCTGTGTGAGAGCGCAGTCTGTGCTGTGTGAGTGTGCAGTCTGTGCTGTGTGAGTGTGCAGTCTGTGCTGCGTGAGTGAGGTCTGTGCTGTGTGAGAGCGCAGTCTGTGCTGTGTGAGTGTGCAGTCTGTGCTTTGTGAGTGTGCAGTCTGTGCTGTGTGAGTGTGCAGTCTGTGCTGTGTGAGTACGCAGTCTCTGCTGTGTGTGTGTGCAGTCTGTGCTGTGTGAGAGCGCAGTCTGTGCTGTGTGAGTGTGCAGTCTGCGCTGTGTGAGTGTGCAGTCTGTGCTGTGTGAGTGTGCAGTCTGTGCTGTGTGAGTGTGCAGTCTGTGCTGTGTGAGTGCGCAGTCTGTGCTGTATGAGTGTGCAGTCTGTGCTGTGTGAGTATGCAGTCTGTGCTGTATGAGTGTGCAGTCTGTGCTGTGTGAGTGTGCAGTCTGTGCTGCGCGGGTGTGCAGTCTGTGCTGTGTGAGTGTGCAGTCTGTGCTGTGTGAGTGTGCAGTCTGTGCTGTGTGAGTGTGCAGTCTGTGCTGTATGAGTGTGCAGTCTGTGCTGTGTGTGTATGCAGTCTGTGCTGTGTGAGTGTGCAGTCTGTGCTGTGTGAGTGTGCAGTCGGTGCTGTGTGAGTGTGCAGTCTGCGCTGTGTGAGTGTACAGTCTCTGCTGTGTGAGTGTGCAGTCTGTGCTGTGTGAGTGTGCAGTCTGCGCTGTGTGAGTGCGTAGTCTGTGCTGCGCGAGTGTGCAGTCTGTGCTGTGTGAGTGTGCAGTCTGTGCTGTGTGAGTGTGCAGTCTGTGCTGTGTGAGTGTGCAGTCGGTGCTGTGTGAGTGTGCAGTCTGCGCTGTGTGAGTGTGCAGTCTGTGCTGTGTGAGTGTGCAGTCTGTGCTGTATGAGTGTGCAGTCTGTGCTGTGTGTGTATGCAGTCTGTGCTGTGTGAGTGTGCAGTCTGTGCTGTGTGAGTGTGCAATCTGCGCTGTGTGAGTGTGCAGTCTGTGCTTTGTGAGTGTGCAGTCTGTGCTGTGTGAGTACGCAGCAGTCTGTGCTGTGTGAGTGTGTAGTCTGTGCTGTGTGAGTGTGCAGTCTGTGCTGTGTGAGTGTGCAGTCTGCGCTGTGTGAGTGTGCAGTCTGTGCTGTGTGAGTGTGCAGTCTGTGCTTTGTGAGTGTGCAGTCTGTGCTTTGTGAGTGTGCAGTCTGTGCTGTGTGAGTGTGCAGTCTGCGCTGTGTGAGTACGCAGTCTCTGCTGTGTGAGTGTGCAGTCTGTGCTGTGTGTGTATGCAGTCTGTGCTGTGTGAGTGTGCAGTCTGTGCTGTGTGAGTGTGTAGTCTGCGCTGTGTGAGTGTGCAGTCTGTGCTTTGTGAGTGTGCAGTCTGCTGTGTGAGTACGCAGCAGTCTGTGCTGTGTGAGTGTGTAGTCTGTGCAGTGTGAGTGTGCAGTCTGTGCTGTGTGAGTGTGCAGTCTGCGCTGTGTGAGTGTGCAGTCTGTGCTGTGTGAGTGTGCAGTCTGTGCTTTGTGAGTGTGCAGTCTGTGCTTTGTGAGTGTGCAGTCTGTGCTGTGTGAGTGTGCAGTCTGCGCTGTGTGAGTACGCAGTCTCTGCTGTGTGAGTGTGCAGTCTGTGCTGTGTGAGTGTGCAGTCTGTGCTGTGTGAGTGTGCAGTCTGTGCTTTGTGAGTGTGCAGTCTGTGCTCTGTGAGTGTGCAGTCTGTGCTGTGTGAGTGTGCACACTGTGCTGCGCGAGTGTGCAGTCTGTGCTGTGTGAGTGTGCAGTCTGTGCTGTGTGAGTGTGCAGTCTGTGCTGTGTGAGTGTGCAGTCTGTGCTGCGTGAGTGCGCAGTCTGTGCTGTGTGAGTGTGCAGTCTGTGCTGCGCGAGTGTGCAGTCTGTGCTGTGTGAGTGTGCAGTCTGTGCTGTGTGAGTGTGCAGTCTGTGCTGTGTGAGTGTGCAGTCTGTGCTGTGTGAGTGTGCAGTCTGTGCTGTGTGAGTGTGCAGTCTGTGCTTTGTGAGTGTGCAGTCTCTGCTGTGTGAGTGTGCAGTCTGTGCTGCGCGAGTGTGCAGTCTGTGCTGTGTGAGTGTGCAGTCTGTGCTGCGCGAGTGTGCAGTCTGTGCTGTGTGAGTGTGCAGTCTGTGCTGCGTGAGTGCGGTCTGTGCTGCGCGAGTGTGCAGTCTGTGCTGTGTGAGTGTGCAGTCTGTGCTGTGTGAGTGTGCAGTCTGTGCTGTGTGAGTGTGCAGTCTGTGCTGCGTGAGTGCGGTCTGTGCTGCGCGAGTGTGCAGTCTGTGCTGTGTGAGTGTGCAGTCTGTGCTGTGTGAGTGCGCAGTCTGTGCTGTGTGAGTGTGCAGTCTGTGCTGCGTGAGTGCGGTCTGTGCGTTGTGAGTGTGCAGTCTGTGCTGTGTGAGTGTGCAGTCTGTGCTGTGTGAGTGTGCAGTCTGTGCTGTGTGAGTGTGCATTCTGTGCTGCGTGAGTGCGGTCTGTGCTGCGCGAGTGTGCAGTCTGTGCAGTATGAGTGTGCAGTCTGTGCTGTGTGAGTGTGCAGTCTGTGCTGTGTGAGTGTGCAGTCTGTGCTGTGTGAGTGCGCAGTCTATGCTGTCTGAGTGTGCAGTCTGTGCTGTGTGTGTGCGCAGTCTGTGCTGTGTGAGTGTGCAGTCTGTGCTGCGCGAGTGTGCAGTCAGTGCTGTGTGAGTGCAGTCTTTGCTGTGTGAGTGTGCAGTCTGTGCTGTGTGAGTGTGCAGTCTGTGCTGTGTGAGTGTCTAGTCTGTGCTGTGTGAGTGTGCAGTCTGTGTTGTGTGAGTGTGCAGTCTGTGCTGTGTGAGTGTGCAGTCTGTGCTGTGTGAGTGTGCAGTCTGTGCTGTGTGAGTGTGCAGTCTGTGCTGCGCGAGTGTGCAGTCTGTGCTGTGTGAGTGTGCAGTCTGTGCTGCGCGAGTGTGCAGTCTGTGCTGTGTGAGTGTGCACTCTGTGCTGCGCGAGTGTGCAGTCTGTGCTGTGTGAGTGTGCAGTCTGTGCTGCGTGAGTGCGGTCTGTGCGTTGTGAGTGTGCAGTCTGTGCTGTGTGTGTGTGCAGTCTGTGCTGTGTGAGTGCGCAGTCAGTGCTGTGTGAGTATGCAGTCTGCGCTGCGTGAGTGCGCAGTCTGTGCTGTGTGAGTGTGCAGTCTGCGCTGGGTGTGTGTGCAGTCTGTGCTGCGTGAGTGCGGTCTGTGCTGCACGAGTGTGCAGTCAGTGCTGTGTGAGGGTGGATCTGTGCTGTGTGAGTGTGCAGTCTGTGCTGTGTGAGTGTGCAGTCTGTGCTGTGTGAGTGTGCAGTCTGTGCTTTGTGAGTGTGCAGTCTGTGCTGTGTGAGTGTGCAGTCTGCGCTGTGTGAGTACGCAGTCTCTGCTGTGTGTGTGTGCAGTCTGTGCTGTGTGAGTGTGCAGTCTGTGCTGTGTGAGTGTGCAGTCTGTGCTGTGTGAGTGTGCAGTCTGTGCTGTATGAGTGTGCAGTCTGTGCTGTGTGAGTGTGCAGTCTGTGCTGTGTGAGTGTGCAGTCTGTGCTGTGTGAGTGTGCAGTCTGTGCTGTATGAGTGTGCAGTCTGTGCTGTGTGAGTGTGCAGTCTGTGCTGCGCTAGTGTGCAGTCTGTGCTGTGTGAGTGTGCAGTCTGTGCTGTGTGAGTGTGCAGTCTGTGCTGTGTGAGTGCGCAGTCTGTGCTGTGTGAGTGCGCAGTCTGTGCTGTGTGAGTGTGCAGTCTGTGCTGTGTGAGTGTGCAGTCTGTGCTGTGTGAGTACGCAGTCTGTGCTGTGTGAGTGTGCAGTCTGTGCTGTGTGAGTGTGCAGTCTGTGCTGTGTGTGTGTAGTCTGTGCTGTGTGAGTGTGCAGTCTGTGCTGTGTGAGTGTGCAGTCTGTGCTGTGTGAGTTTGCAGTCTGTGCTGCGCGAGTGTGCAGTCTGTGCTGTGTGGGTGTGCAGTCTGTGCTGCGTGAGTGCGGTCTGTGCGTTGTGAGTGTGCAGTCTGTGCTGCGTGAGTGCGGTCTGTGCTGTGTGAGTGTGCAGTCTGTGCTGTGTGAGTGTGCAGTCTGTGCTTTGTGAGTGTGCAGTCTGTGCTGCGCGAGTGTGCAGTCTGTGCTGCGTGAGTGTGCAGTCTGTGCTGTGTAAGTGTGCAGTCTGTGCTGTGTGTGTGTGCAGTCTGTGCTGTGTGAGTACGCAGTCTGTGCTGCGCGAGTGTGCAGTCTGTGCTGTGTGATGACGCAGTCTGTGCTGTGTGAGTGTGCAGTCTGTGCTGCGTGAGTGTGTAGTCTGTGCTGCGCGGGTGTGCAGTCTGTGCTGTGTGAGTGTGTAGTCTGTGCTGCGCGGGTGTGCAGTCTGTGCTGTGTGAGTACGCAGTCTGTGCTGGGAGAGTGTGCAGTCTGTGCTGCGTGAGTGTGCAGTCTGTGCTGTGTGAGTGTGCAGTCTGTGCTGCGTGAGTGCGGTCTGTGCTTTGTGAGTGTGCAGTCTGTGCTGTGTGAGTGTGCAGTCTGTGCTGCGTGAGTGCGGTCTGTGCTTTCTGAGTGTGCAGTCTGTGCTGTGTGAGTGCGCAGTCTGTGCTGTGTGAGTGTGCAGTCTGTGCTTTGTGAGTGTGCAGTCTGTGCTGCGCGAGTGTGCAGTCTGTGCTGCATGAGTGTGCAGTCTGTGCTATGTGAGTGTGCAGTCTGTGCTGCGTGAGTGCGGTTTGTGCTTTCTGAGTGTGCAGTCTGTGCTGTGTGAGTGCGCAGTCTGTGCTGCGTGAGTGTGTAGTCTGTGCTGCGCGGGTGTGCAGTCTGTGCTGTGTGAGTGTGTAGTCTGTGCTGCGCGGGTGTGCAGTCTGTGCTGTGTGAGTACGCAGTCTGTGCTGCGTATGTGTGCAGTCTGTGCTGTGTGAGAGCGCAGTCTGTGCTGTGTGAGTGTGCAGTCTGTGCTGTGTGAGTGTGCAGTCTGTGCTGCGTGAGTGAGGTCTGTGCTGTGTGAGAGCGCAGTCTGTGCTGTGTGAGTGTGCAGTCTGTGCTTTGTGAGTGTGCAGTCTGTGCTGTGTGAGTGTGCAGTCTGTGCTGTGTGAGTACGCAGTCTCTGCTGTGTGTGTGTGCAGTCTGTGCTGTGTGAGAGCGCAGTCTGTGCTGTGTGAGTGTGCAGTCTGCGCTGTGTGAGTGTGCAGTCTGTGCTGTGTGAGTGTGCAGTCTGTGCTGTGTGAGTGTGCAGTCTGTGCTGTGTGAGTGCGCAGTCTGTGCTGTATGAGTGTGCAGTCTGTGCTGTGTGAGTATGCAGTCTGTGCTGTATGAGTGTGCAGTCTGTGCTGTGTGAGTGTGCAGTCTGTGCTGCGCGAGTGTGCAGTCTGTGCTGTGTGAGTGTGCAGTCTGTGTTGTGTGAGTGTGCAGTCTGTGCTGTGTGAGTGTGCAGTCTGTGCTGTATGAGTGTGCAGTCTGTGCTGTGTGTGTATGCAGTCTGTGCTGTGTGAGTGTGCAGTCTGTGCTGCGTGAGTGTGCAGTCGGTGCTGTGTGAGTGTGCAGTCTGCGCTGTGTGAGTGTACAGTCTCTGCTGTGTGAGTGTGCAGTCTGTGCTGTGTGAGTGTGCAGTCTGCGCTGTGTGAGTGCGTAGTCTGTGCTGCGCGAGTGTGCAGTCTGTGCTGTGTGAGTGTGCAGTCTGTGCTGTGTGAGTGTGCAGTCTGTGCTGTGTGAGTGTGCAGTCGGTGCTGTGTGAGTGTGCAGTCTGCGCTGTGTGAGTGTGCAGTCTGTGCTGTGTGAGTGTGCAGTCTGTGCTGTATGAGTGTGCAGTCTGTGCTGTGTGTGTATGCAGTCTGTGCTGTGTGAGTGTGCAGTCTGTGCTGTGTGAGTGTGCAATCTGCGCTGTGTGAGTGTGCAGTCTGTGCTTTGTGAGTGTGCAGTCTGTGCTGTGTGAGTACGCAGCAGTCTGTGCTGTGTGAGTGTGTAGTCTGTGCTGTGTGAGTGTGCAGTCTGTGCTGTGTGAGTGTGCAGTCTGCGCTGTGTGAGTGTGCAGTCTGTGCTGTGTGAGTGTGCAGTCTGTGCTTTGTGAGTGTGCAGTCTGTGCTTTGTGAGTGTGCAGTCTGTGCTGTGTGAGTGTGCAGTCTGCGCTGTGTGAGTACGCAGTCTCTGCTGTGTGAGTGTGCAGTCTGTGCTGTATGTGTATGCAGTCTGTGCTGTGTGAGTGTGCAGTCTGTGCTGTGTGAGTGTGTAGTCTGCGCTGTGTGAGTGTGCAGTCTGTGCTTTGTGAGTGTGCAGTCTGCTGTGTGAGTACGCAGCAGTCTGTGCTGTGTGAGTGTGTAGTCTGTGCTGTGTGAGTGTGCAGTCTGTGCTGTGTGAGTGTGCAGTCTGCGCTGTGTGAGTGTGCAGTCTGTGCTGTGTGAGTGTGCAGTCTGTGCTTTGTGAGTGTGCAGTCTGTGCTTTGTGAGTGTGCAGTCTGTGCTGTGTGAGTGTGCAGTCTGCGCTGTGTGAGTACGCAGTCTCTGCTGTGTGAGTGTGCAGTCTGTGCTGTGTGAGTGTGCAGTCTGTGCTGTGTGAGTGTGCAGTCTGTGCTTTGTGAGTGTGCAGTCTGTGCTGTGTGAGTGTGCAGTCTGTGCTGTGTGAATGTGCAGACTGTGCTGCGCGAGTGTGCAGTCTGTGCTGTGTGAGTGTGCAGTCTGTGCTGTGTGAGTGTGCAGTCTGTGCTGTGTGAGTGTGCAGTCTGTGCTGCGTGAGTGCGCAGTCTGTGCTGTGTGAGTGTGCAGTCTGTGCTGCGCGAGTGTGCAGTCTGTGCTGTGTGAGTGTGCAGTCTGTGCTGTGTGAGTGTGCAGTCTGTGCTGTGTGAGTGTGCAGTCTGTGCTGTGTGAGTGTGCAGTCTGTGCTGTGTGAGTGTGCAGTCTGTGCTTTGTGAGTGTGCAGTCTCTGCTGTGTGAGTGTGCAGTCTGTGCTGCGCGAGTGTGCAGTCTGTGCTGTGTGAGTGTGCAGTCTGTGCTGCGCGAGTGTGCAGTCTGTGCTGTGTGAGTGTGCAGTCTGTGCTGCGTGAGTGCGGTCTGTGCTGCGCGAGTGTGCAGTCTGTGCTGTGTGAGTGTGCAGTCTGTGCTGTGTGAGTGTGCAGTCTGTGCTGTGTGAGTGTGCAGTCTGTGCTGCGTGAGTGCGGTCTGTGCTGCGCGAGTGTGCAGTCTGTGCTGTGTGAGTGTGCAGTCTGTGCTGTGTGAGTGCGCAGTCTGTGCTGTGTGAGTGTGCAGTCTGTGCTGCGTGAGTGCGGTCTGTGCGTTGTGAGTGTGCAGTCTGTGCTGTGTGAGTGTGCAGTCTGTGCTGTGTGAGTGTGCAGTCTGTGCTGTGTGAGTGTGCAGTCTGTGCTGCGTGAGTGCGGTCTGTGCTGCGCGAGTGTGCAGTCTGTGCAGTATGAGTGTGCAGTCTGTGCTGTGTGAGTGTGCAGTCTGTGCTGTGTGAGTGTGCAGTCTGTGCTGTGTGAGTGCGCAGTCTGTGCTGTCTGAGTGTGCAGTCTGTGCTGTGTGTGTGCGCAGTCTGTGCTGTGTGAGTGTGCAGTCTGTGCTGCGCGAGTGTGCAGTCAGTGCTGTGTGAGTGCAGTCTTTGCTGTGTGAGTGTGCAGTCTGTGCTGTGTGAGTGTGCAGTCTGTGCTGTGTGAGTGTCTAGTCTGTGCTGTGTGAGTGTGCAGTCTGTGTTGTGTGAGTGTGCAGTCTGTGCTGTGTGAGTGTGCAGTCTGTGCTGTGTGAGTGTGCAGTCTGTGCTGTGTGAGTGTGCAGTCTGTGCTGCGCGAGTGTGCAGTCTGTGCTGTGTGAGTGTGCAGTCTGTGCTGCGCGAGTGTGCAGTCTGTGCTGTGTGAGTGCGCAGTCAGTGCTGTGTGAGTATGCAGTCTGCGCTGCGTGAGTGCGCAGTCTGTGCTGTGTGAGTGTGCAGTCTGCGCTGGGTGTGTGTGCAGTCTGTGCTGCGTGAGTGCGGTCTGTGCTGCACGAGTGTGCAGTCAGTGCTGTGTGAGGGTGGATCTGTGCTGTGTGAGTGTGCAGTCTGTGCTGTGTGAGTGTGCAGTCTGTGCTTTGTGAGTGTGCAGTCTGTGCTGTGTGAGTGTGCAGTCTGCGCTGTGTGAGTACGCAGTCTCTGCTGTGTGTGTGTGCAGTCTGTGCTGTGTGAGTGTGCAGTCTGTGCTGTGTGAGTGTGCAGTCTGTGCTGTGTGAGTGTGCAGTCTGTGCTGTATGAGTGTGCAGTCTGTGCTGTGTGAGTGTGCAGTCTGTGCTGTGTGAGTGTGCAGTCTGTGCTGTGTGAGTGTGCAGTCTGTGCTGTATGAGTGTGCAGTCTGTGCTGTGTGAGTGTGCAGTCTGTGCTGCGCTAGTGTGCAGTCTGTGCTGTGTGAGTGTGCAGTCTGTGCTGTGTGAGTACGCAGTCTGTGCTGTGTGAGTGTGCAGTCTGTGCTGTGTGAGTGTGCAGTCTGTGCTGTGTGTGTGTAGTCTGTGCTGTGTGAGTGTGCAGTCTGTGCTGTGTGAGTGTGCAGTCTGTGCTGTGTGAGTTTGCAGTCTGTGCTGCGCGAGTGTGCAGTCTGTGCTGTGTGGGTGTGCAGTCTGTGCTGCGTGAGTGCGGTCTGTGCGTTGTGAGTGTGCAGTCTGTGCTGCGTGAGTGCGGTCTGTGCTGTGTGAGTGTGCAGTCTGTGCTGTGTGAGTGTGCAGTCTGTGCTTTGTGAGTGTGCTGTCTGTGCTGCGCGAGTGTGCAGTCTGTGCTGCGTGAGTGTGCAGTCTGTGCTGTGTAAGTGTGCAGTCTGTGCTGTGTGTGTGTGCAGTCTGTGCTGTGTGAGTACGCAGTCTGTGCTGCGCGAGTGTGCAGTCTGTGCTGTGTGATGACGCAGTCTGTGCTGTGTGAGTGTGCAGTCTGTGCTGCGTGAGTGTGTAGTCTGTGCTGCTCGGGTGTGCAGTCTGTGCTGTGTGAGTGTGTAGTCTGTGCTGCGCGGGTGTGCAGTCTGTGCTGTGTGAGTACGCAGTCTGTGCTGGGAGAGTGTGCAGTCTGTGCTGCGTGAGTGTGCAGTCTGTGCTGTGTGAGTGTGCAGTCTGTGCTGCGTGAGTGCGGTCTGTGCTTTGTGAGTGTGCAGTCTGTGCTGTGTGAGTGTGCAGTCTGTGCTGCGTGAGTGCGGTCTGTGCTTTCTGAGTGTGCAGTCTGTGCTGTGTGAGTGCGCAGTCTGTGCTGTGTGAGTGTGCAGTCTGTGCTTTGTGAGTGTGCAGTCTGTGCTGCGCGAGTGTGCAGTCTGTGCTGCATGAGTGTGCAGTCTGTGCTATGTGAGTGTGCAGTCTGTGCTGCGTGAGTGCGGTTTGTGCTTTCTGAGTGTGCAGTCTGTGCTGTGTGAGTGCGCAGTCTGTGCTGCGTGAGTGTGTAGTCTGTGCTGCGCGGGTGTGCAGTCTGTGCTGTGTGAGTGTGTAGTCTGTGCTGCGCGGGTGTGCAGTCTGTGCTGTGTGAGTACGCAGTCTGTGCTGCGTGTGTGTGTAGTCTGTGCTGCGCGGGTGTGCAGTCTGTGCTGTGTGAGTGTGTAGTCTGTGCTGCGCGGGTGTGCAGTCTGTGCTGTGTGAGTACGCAGTCTGTGCTGCGCGAGTGTGCAGTCTGTGCTGCGTGAGTGTGCAGTCTGTGCTGTGTGAGTGTGCAGTCTGTGCTGCGTGAGTGCGGTCTGTGCTTTGTGAGTGTGCAGTCTGTGCTGTGTGAGTGTGCAATCTGTGCTGCGTGAGTGTGCAGTCTGTGCTGTGTGAGTCTGCAGTCTGTGAAGCGTGAGTGTGGTCTGTTCTTTCTGAGTGTGCAGTCTGTGCTGTGTGAGTGCGCAGTCTGTGCTGTGTGAGTGTGCAGCCTGTGCTTTGTGAGTGTGCAGTCTGTGCTGCGCGAGTGTGCAGTCTGTGCTGTGTGAGTGTGCAGTCTGTGCTGTGTGAGTGTGCAGTCTGTGCTGTGTGAGTGTGCAGTCTGTGCTGTGTGAGTGTGCAGTCTGTGCTTTGTGAGTGTGCAGTCTGTGCTGCGCGAGTGTGCAGTCTGTGCTGCGTGAGTGTGCAGTCTGTGCTGTGTGAGTGTGCAGTCTGTGCTGCGTGAGTGTGCAGTCTGTGCTGTGTGAGTGTGCAGTCTGTGCTGTGTGAGTGTGCAGTCTGTGCTGTGTGAGTGTGCAGTCTGTGCTGTGTGAGTCTGCAGTCTGTGCTGCGTGAGTGTACAGTCTGTGCTATGTGAGTGTGCAGTCTGTGCTGCGTGAGTGCGGTCTGTGCTGTCTGAGTGTGCAGTATGTGCTGTGTGAGTGCGCAGTCTGTGCTGTGTGATTGTGCAGTCTGTGCTTTGTGAGTGTGCAGTCTGTGCTGCGCGAGTGTGCAGTCTGTGCTGTGTGAGTGTGCAGTCTGTGCTGTGTGAGTGTGCAGTCTGTGCTGCGCGAGTGTGCAGTCTGTGCTGTGTGAGTGTGCAGTCTGTGCTGCGCGAGTGTGCAGTCTGTGCTGTGTGAGTGTGCAGTATGTGCTGTGTGAGTGTGCAGTCTGTGCTGCGCGAGTGTGCAATCTGTGCTGCGTGAGTGTGCAGTCTGTACTGTGTGAGTGTGCAGTCTGTGCTGCGTGAGTGCGCAGTCTGTGCTGTGTGAGTGCGCAGTCTGTGCTGTGTGAGTGTGCAGTCTGTGCTGCGCGAGTGTGCAGTCTGTGCTGTGTGAGTGTGCAGTCTGTGCTGTGTGAGTGTGCAGTCTGTACTGTGTGAGTGTGCAGTCTGTGCTGCGTGAGTGCGCAGCCTGTGCTGTGTGAGTGTGCAGTCTGTGCTGTGTGAGTGTGCAGTCTGTGCTGTGTGAGTGTGCAGTCTGTGCTGCGCGAGTGTGCAGTCTGTGCTGCGCAAGTGTGCAGTCTGTGCTGCGTGAGTGCGGTCTGTGCTATGTGAGTGTGCCGTCTGTGCTGTGTGAGTGTGCAGTCTGTGCTGTGTGAGAGTGCAGTCTGTGCTGTGTGAGTGCGCAGTCTGTGCTGTGTGAGTGTGCAGTCTGTGCTGTGTGTGTGTGCAGTCTGTGCTGTGTGAGTGCGCAGTCTGTGCTGTGTGAGTGCGTAGTCTGTGCTATGTGAGTGTGCAGTCTGTGCTGTGTGAGTGTGCAGTCTGTTCTGTGTGAGTGTGCAGTCTGCGCTGTGTGAGTGCGTAGTCTGTGCTGCGCGAGTGTGCAGTCTGTGCTGTGTGAGTGTGCAGTCTGTGCTGTGTGAGTGTGCGGTCTGTGCTGTGTGAGTGTGCAGTCTGTGCTGTGTGAGTGTGCAGTCTGTGCTTTGTGAGTGCGCAGTCTGTGCTGTGTGAGTGCGCATTCTGTGCTGTGTGAGTGCGCAGTCTGTGCTGTGTGAGTGCGCAGTCTGTGCTGTGTGAGTGCGCAGTCTGTGCTTTGTGAGTGTGCAGTCTGTGCTGTGTTAGTGTGCAGTCTGTGCTGCGCGAGTGTGCAGTCTGTGCTGTGTGAGTGTGCAGTCTGTGCTGTGTGAGTGTGCAGTCTGTGCTGCGCGAGTGTGCAGTCTGTGCTGTGTGAGTGTTCAGTATGTGCTGTGTGAGTGTGCAGTCTGTGCTGCGCGAGTGTGCAGTCTGTGCTGTGTGAGTGTGCAGTCTGTGCTGTGTGAGTGTGCAGTCTGTGCTGTGTGAGTCTGCCGTCTGTGCTGTGTGTGTGTGCAGTCTGTGCTGTGTGAGTGTGCAGTCTGTGCTGTGTGAGTCTGCCGTCTGTGCTGTGTGTGTGTGCAGTCTGTGCTGTGTGAGTGTGCAGTCTGTGCTGTGTGTGTGTGCAGTCTGTTCTATGTGAGTGTGCCGTCTGTGCTGTGTGAGTGTGCAGTCTGTGCTGTGTGAGAGTGCAGTCTGTGCTGTGTGAGTGTGCAGTCTGTGCTGTGTGAGTGTGCAGTCTGTGCTGTGTGTGTGCAGTCTGTGCTGTGTGAGTGTGCAGTCTGTGCTGTGTGAGAGTGCAGTCTGTGCTGTGTGAGTGTGCAGTCTGTGCTGTGTGAGTGTGCAGTCTGTGCTGTGTGAGTGCGCAGTCTGTGCTGTGTGAGTGCGTAGTCTGTGCTATGTGAGTGTGCAGTCTGTGCTGTGTGAGTGTGCAGTCTGAGCTGTGTGAGTGCGCAGTCTGCGCTGTGTGAGTGCGTAGTCTGTGCTGCGCGAGTGTGCAGTCTGCACTGTGTGAGTGCACAGTCTGTGCTGTGTGAGTGTGCAGTCTGTGCTGCGCGAGTGTGCAGTCTGTGCTGTGTGAGTGTGCAGTCTGCACTGTGTGAGTGCACAGTCTGTGCTGTGTGAGTGTGCAGTCTGTGCTGCGCGAGTGTGCAGTCTGTGCTGTGTGAGTGTGCAGTCTGTGCTGTGTGAGTGTGCAGTCTGTGCTGTGTGAGTGTGCAGTCTGTGCTGTGTGAGTGTGCAGACTGAGCTGCGCGAGTGTGCAGTCTGTGCTGCGCGAGTGTGCAGTCTGTGCTGCGTGAGTGCGGTCTGTTGTTTGTGAGTGTGCAGTCTGTGCTATGTGAGTGCGCAGTCTGTGCTGTGTGAGTGTGCAGTCTGTGCTGCAGAGGCTGCGTACTCACACAGCGCACGCTGCGTACTCACACAGCACAGACTGCACACACACACAGCAGAGGCTGCCTACTCACACAGCGCAGAATGCACACTCACACAGCACAGACTGCACACTCACAGAGCACAGACTGCCCACTCACACAGCACAGACTACGCACTCACACAGCACAGACTGCACACTCACAGAGCACAGTCTGCACACTCACCCAGCACAGACTGCACACTCGCGCATCACAGACTGCACACTCACACAGCACAGACTGCACATTCACACAGCGCAGACTGCGCACTTACACAGCACAGACTGCCCACTCACACAGCACAGACTGCGCACTCACGCAGCACAGACTGCGTACTCACACAGCGCAGACTGCCCACTCACACAGCACAGACTGCACTCACACACAGCACAGACTGCACACTCGCGCAGCACAGACTACGCATTCACACAGCACAGACTGCACACTCACACAGCACAGACTGCACACTCACAGAGCACAGACGGCACACTCACACAGCGCAGACTGCACACTCACACAGCACAGACTGCGCACTCACACAGCACAGACTGCACACTCACACAGCACAGACTGCACACTCACAAAGCACAGACTGCACACTCACACAGCACAGACTGCACACTCACACAGCACAGACTGCACACTCACACAGCACAGACTGCACACTCACGCAGCACAGACTGCACACTCACGCAGCACAGACTGCACACTCACACAGCACAGACTGCACACTCACACAGCACAGACTGCGCACTCACACAGCACAGACTGCGCACTCACACAGCACAGACTGCGCACTCACACAGCACAGACTGCACACTCACACAGCACAGACTGCACACTCACAAAGCACAGACTGCGCACTCACACAGCACAGACTGCACACTCACAAAGCACAGACCGCACTCACACAGCACAGACTGCACACTCACACAGCACAGACTGCGCACTCACACAGCACAGACTGCCCGCTCACACAGCACAGACTGCACACTCACACAGCACAGACTGCGCACTCACACAGCACAGACTGAACACTCACACAGCACAGACTGCACACTCACAAAGCACAGACCGCACTCACACAGCACAGACTGCACACTCACACAGCACAGACTGCGCACTCACACAGCACAGACTGCCCGCTCACACAGCACAGACTGCACACTCACACAGCACAGACTGCGCACTCACACAGCACAGACTGAACACTCACACAGCACAGACTGCACACTCACAAAGCACAGACCGCACTCACACAGCACAGACTGCGCACACACACAGCACAGACTGCACACTCAGACAGCACAGACTGCACACTCACACAGTAGAGACTGCACACTCACAGAGCACAGGCTGCACACTCACACAGCACAGACTGCACACTCACACAGCGCAGACTGCGCAATAACACCGCACAGACTGCGTACTCACACAGCACAGACTGCGTACTCACACAGCACAGACTGCGCACTCACGCAGCACAGACTGCGTACTCACACAGCGCAGACTGCGTACTCACACAGCACAGACTGCGTACTCACACAGCGCAGACTGCGTACTCACACAGCGCAGACTGCGCACTTACGCAGCACAGACTGCGTACTCACACAGCACAGACTGCGCACTCACACAGCACAGACTTCACACACACCCAGCGCAGACTGCACACTCACACAGCACAGACTGCACACTCACACAGCACTGACTGCACACTCACACAGCACAGACTGCACACTCGCGCAGCACAGACTGCACACTCACACAGCACAGACTGCGCTCACACAGCACAGACTGCACACTCACACAGCACAGACTGCACTCACACAGCACAGACTGCACACACACCCAGCGCAGACTGCACACTCGCGCAGCACAGACTGCACACTGACACTGCACAGACTGCACACTCACACAGCACAGATTGCACACTCACACAGCACAGACTGCACACTCGCGCAGCACAGACTGCACTCACACAGCACAGACTGCACACACACACAGCACAGACTGCACACTCACACAGCACAGACTGCACACTCACAAAGCACAGACCGCACTCACACAGCACAGACTGCGCACACACACAGCACAGACTGCACACTCAGACAGCACAGACTGCACACTCACACAGTAGAGACTGCACACTCACAGAGCACAGGCTGCACACTCACACAGCACAGACTGCACACTCACACAGCGCAGACTGCGCAATAACACCGCACAGACTGCGTACTCACACAGCACAGACTGCGTACTCACACAGCACAGACTGCGCACTCACGCAGCACAGACTGCGTACTCACACAGCGCAGACTGCGTACTCACACAGCACAGACTGCGTACTCACACAGCGCAGACTGCGTACTCACACAGCGCAGACTGCGCACTTACGCAGCACAGACTGCGTACTCACACAGCACAGACTGCGCACTCACACAGCACAGACTTCACACACACCCAGCGCAGACTGCACACTCACACAGCACAGACTGCACACTCACACAGCACTGACTGCACACTCACACAGCACAGACTGCACACTCGCGCAGCACAGACTGCACACTCACACAGCACAGACTGCGCTCACACAGCACAGACTGCACACTCACACAGCACAGACTGCACTCACACAGCACAGACTGCACACACACCCAGCGCAGACTGCACACTCGCGCAGCACAGACTGCACACTCACACTGCACAGACTGCACACTCACACAGCACAGATTGCACACTCACACAGCACAGACTGCACACTCGCGCAGCACAGACTGCACTCACACAGCACAGACTGCACACACACACAGCACAGACTGCACACTCACACAGCACTGACTGCACACTCGCGCAGCACAGACTGCGCACTCACACAGCACAGACTGCACACACACCCAGCGCAGACTGCACACTCGCGCAGCACAGACTGCACACTCACACTGCACAGACTGCACACTCACACAGCACTGACTGCACACTCGCGCAGCACAGACTGCGCACTCACACAGCACAGACTGCGCACTCACAAAGCACAGACTGCACACTCACACAGCACAGACTGCACACTCACACAGCACAGACTGCACACTCACACAGCACAGACTGCACACTCACACAGCGCAGACTGCGCAATAACACAGCACAGACTGCGCACTCACACAGCACAGACTGCTTACTCACACAGCACAGACTGCGGACTCACACAGCACAGACTGCACACTCACGCAGCACAGACTGCGCACTCACGCAGCACAGACTGCGCACTCACGCAGCACAGACTGCGCACTCACGCAGCACAGACTGCGCATTCACGCAGCACAGACTGCGCACTCACGCAGCACAGACTGCGCACTCACGCAGCACAGACTGCGCACTCACGCAGCACAGACTGCGCACTCACGCAGCACAGACTGCACACTCACACAGCACAGACTGCACACTCGCGCAGCACAGACTGCACACTCACACAGCACAGACTGCACACTCACACAGCACAGACTGCACACTCACGCAGCACAGACTGCGCACTCACGCAGCACAGACTGCACACTCACACAGCACAGACTGCACACACACCCAGCGCAGACTGCACACTCCCGCAGCGCAGACTGCACACTCACACTGCACAGACTGCACACTCACACAGCACAGACTGCACACTCGCGCAGCACAGACTGCACTCACACAGCACAGACTGCGTACTCACACAGCACAGACTGCACACTCGCGCAGCACAGACTGCACACTCACACAGCACAGACTGCACACTCACACAGCACAGACTGCACACTCGCGCAGCACAGACTGCACACTCGTGCAGCACAGACTGCACACTCACACTGCACAGACTGCACACTCACACAGCACAGACTGCACACTCACACAGCACAGACTGCACACTCGCGCAGCACAGACTGCACTCACACAGCACAGACTGCGTACTCACACAGCACAGACTGCACACTCGCGCAGCACAGACTGCACACTCACACAGCACAGACTGCACACACACCCAGCGCAGACTGCACACTCGCGCAGCACAGACTGCACACTCACACTGCACAGACTGCACACTCACACAGCACAGACTGCACACTCACACTGCACAGACTGCACACTCACACAGCACAGACTGCACACTCACACAGCACAGACTGCACACTCACACAGCACAGACTGCACACTCACACAGCACAGACTGCACACGCACACAGCACAGACTGCACACTCACACTGCACAGACTGCACACTCACACAGCACAGACTGCACACTCACACAGCACAGACTGCACACTCATACAGCACAGACTACACTCACACAGCACTGACTGCACACTCACGCAGCACAGACTGCGCACTCACACAGCACAGACTGACACTCACACAGCACAGACTGCGTACTCACACAGCACAGACTGCGTACTCACACAGCACAGACTGCACACTCACACAGCACAGACTGCGTACTCACACAGCACAGACTGCACACTCACACAGCACAGACTGCACACTCACACAGCGCAGACTGCGCAATAACACAGCACAGACTGCGCACTCACACAGCACAGACTGCGCACTCACGCAGCACAGACTGCGCACTCACGCAGCACAGACTGCGCATTCACGCAGCACAGACTGCGCACTCACGCAGCACAGACTGCGGACTCACGCAGCACAGACTGCACACTCACACAGCACAGACTGCACACTCACACAGCACAGACTGCACACTCACGCAGCACAGACTGCGCACTCACGCAGCACAGACTGCACACTCACACAGCACAGACTGCACACTCGCGCAGCACAGACTGCACACTCACACAGCACAGACTGCACACTCACACAGCACAGACTGCACACTCACGCAGCACAGACTGCGCACTCACGCAGCACAGACTGCACACTCACACAGCACAGACTGCACACACACCCAGCGCAGACTGCACACTCGCGCAGCACAGACTGCACACTCACACTGCACAGACTGCACACTCACACAGCACAGACTGCACACTCACACAGCACAGACTGCACACTCGCGCAGCACAGACTGCACTCACACAGCACAGACTGCGTACTCACACAGCACAGACTGCACACTCGCGCAGCACAGACTGCACACTCACACAGCACAGACTGCACACTCACACAGCACAGACTGCACACTCGCGCAGCACAGACTGCACACTCGTGCAGCACAGACTGCACACTCACACTGCACAGACTGCACACTCACACAGCACAGACTGCACACTCACACAGCACAGACTGCACACTCGCGCAGCACAGACTGCACTCACACAGCACAGACTGCGTACTCACACAGCACAGACTGCACACTCGCGCAGCACAGACTGCACACTCACACAGCACAGACTGCACACACACCCAGCGCAGACTGCACACTCGCGCAGCACAGACTGCACACTCACACTGCACAGACTGCACACTCACACAGCACAGACTGCACACTCACACTGCACAGACTGCACACTCACACAGCACAGACTGCACACTCACACAGCACAGACTGCACACTCACACAGCACAGACTGCACACTCACACAGCACAGACTGCACACGCACACAGCACAGACTGCACACTCACACTGCACAGACTGCACACTCACATAGCACAGACTGCACACTCACACAGCACAGACTGCACACTCATACAGCACAGACTACACTCACACAGCACTGACTGCACACTCACACAGCACAGACTGCACACTCGCACAGCACAGACTGACACTCACACAGCACAGACTGCGTACTCACACAGCACAGACTGCGTACTCACACAGCACAGACTGCACACTCACACAGCACAGACTGCGTACTCACACAGCACAGACTGCGTACTCACAAAGCACAGACTGCACACTCACGCAGCACAGACTGCGCACTCACACAGCACAGACTGACACTCACACAGCACAGACTGCGTACTCACACAGCACAGACTGCGTACTCACACAGCACAGACTGCACACTCACACAGCACAGACTGCGTACTCACACAGCACAGACTGCACACTCACACAGCACAGACTGCACACTCACACAGCACAGACTGCACACACACACAGCACAGACTGCACACTCACATAGCACAGACTGCACACTCACACAGCACAGACTGCACACTCACACAGCACAGACTGCACACTCACACAGCACAGACTGCACACTCACACAGCACAGACTGCACACTCACACAGCACAGACAGCACACTCACACAGCACAGACTGCACACTCGCGCAGCACAGACTGCGCACTCGCGCAGCACAGACTGCACACTCACACAGCACAGACTGCACACTCACACAGCACAGACTGCACACTCACACAGCACAGACTGCGCACTCACACAGCACAGACTGCGCACTCACGCATCATAGACTGCGCACTCGCGCAGCACAGACTGCGCACTCACACAGCTCAGACTGCACACTCACGCAGCACAGACTGCCCACTCACACAGCACAGACTGCACACTCACACAGCACAGACTGCACACTCGCACAGCACAGACTGCACACTCACACAGCACAGACTGCACACTCACGCAGCACAGACTGCACACTCACACAGCACAGACTGCGCACTCGCGCAGCACAGACTGCACATTCACACAGCACAGACTGCACACTCACACAGCACAGACTGCACACTCACACAGCACAGACTGCACACTCGCGCAGCACAGACTGCACACTCACACAGCACAGACTGCACACACACACAGCACAGACTGCACTCACACAGCACAGACTGCACACTCACACAGCACAGACTGCACACTCACACAGCACAGACTGCACACTCACACAGCACAGACTGCACTCTCACACAGCACAGACTGCACACTCACACAGCACAGACTGCACACTCACACAGCACAGACTGCACACTCACACAGCACAGACTGCACACTCACGCAGCACAGACTGCACACTCACACAGCACAGACTGCGCACTCGCGCAGCACAGACTGCACACTCACACAGCACAGACTGCACACTCACACAGCACAGACTGCACACTCACACAGCACCGACTGCACACTCACACAGCACAGAATGAACACTCACACAGCACAGACTGCACACTCACACAGCACAGACTGCACACTCGCGCAGCACAGACTGCACACTCACACAGCACAGACTGCACACTCACACAGCACATACTGCACACTCACACAGCACAGACTGCACACTCACACCGCACAGACTGCACACTCACACAGCACAGACTGCACACTCACACAGCACAGACTGCACTCTCACACAGCACAGACTGCACACTCACACAGCACAGACTGCACACTCACACAGCACAGACTGCACACTCGCGCAGCACAGACTGCACACTCACACAGCACAGACTGTGCACTCACACAGCACAGACTGCACACACACACAGCACAGACTGCACACTCACACAGCACAGACTGCGCACTCACACAGCGCAGACTGCACACTCGCGCAGCACAGACTGCACACTCACACAGCACAGACTGCACACACACACAGCACAGACTGCACACTCACACAGCACAGACTGCACACACACACAGCACAGACTGCACACTCGCGCAGCACAGACTGCACACTCGCGCAGCACAGACTGCACACTCACGCAGCACAGACTGCACACACACACAGGACAGACTGCACACACACACAGGACAGACTGCACACTCACAGAGCACAGACTGCACTCTCACACAGCACAGACTGCACACACACACAGCACAGACTGCACTCTCACACAGCACAGACTGCACACTCGCGCAGCACAGACTGCACACACACACAGCACAGACTGCACTCTCACACAGCACAGACTGCACACTCGCGCAGCACAGACTGCACACACACACAGGACAGACTGCACACTCACACAGCACAGACTGCACACTCACACAGCACAGACTGCACACTCGCGCAGCACAGACTGCACACTCACGCAGCAAAGACTGCACACACACACAGCACAGACTGCGCACTCACGCAGCACAGACTGTGCACTCACGCAGCACAGACTGCGCACTCACGCAGCACAGACTGCGCACTCACGCAGCACAGACTGCGCACTCACGCAGCACAGACTGCACACTCACACAGCACAGGCTGCGCACTCACACAGCACAGACTGCGCACTCACACAGCACAGACTGCACACTCACACAGCACAGACTGCACACTCACACAGCACAGACTGCACACTCACACAGCACAGACTGCACACTCGCGCAGCACAGACTGCACTCACACAGCACAGACTGCGTACTCACACAGCACAGACTGCACACTCGCGCAGCACAGACTGCACACTCACACAGCACAGACTGCACACTCACACAGCACAGACTGCACACTCGCGCAGCACAGACTGCACACTCGTGCAGCACAGACTGCACACTCACACTGCACAGACTGCACACTCACACAGCACAGACTGCACACTCACACAGCACAGACTGCACACTCGCGCAGCACAGACTGCACTCACACAGCACAGACTGCGTACTCACACAGCACAGACTGCACACTCGCGCAGCACAGACTGCACACTCACACAGCACAGACTGCACACACACCCAGCGCAGACTGCACACTCGCGCAGCACAGACTGCACACTCACACTGCACAGACTGCACACTCACACAGCACAGACTGCACACTCACACTGCACAGACTGCACACTCACACAGCACAGACTGCACACTCACACAGCACAGACTGCACACTCACACAGCACAGACTGCACACTCACACAGCACAGACTGCACACGCACACAGCACAGACTGCACACTCACACTGCACAGACTGCACACTCACACAGCACAGACTGCACACTCACACAGCACAGACTGCACACTCATACAGCACAGACTACACTCACACAGCACTGACTGCACACTCACGCAGCACAGACTGCGCACTCACACAGCACAGACTGACACTCACACAGCACAGACTGCGTACTCACACAGCACAGACTGCGTACTCACACAGCACAGACTGCACACTCACACAGCACAGACTGCGTACTCACACAGCACAGACTGCACACTCACACAGCACAGACTGCACACTCACACAGCGCAGACTGCGCAATAACACAGCACAGACTGCGCACTCACACAGCACAGACTGCGCACTCACGCAGCACAGACTGCGCACTCACGCAGCACAGACTGCGCATTCACGCAGCACAGACTGCGCACTCACGCAGCACAGACTGCGGACTCACGCAGCACAGACTGCACACTCACACAGCACAGACTGCACACTCACACAGCACAGACTGCACACTCACGCAGCACAGACTGCGCACTCACGCAGCACAGACTGCACACTCACACAGCACAGACTGCACACTCGCGCAGCACAGACTGCACACTCACACAGCACAGACTGCACACTCACACAGCACAGACTGCACACTCACGCAGCACAGACTGCGCACTCACGCAGCACAGACTGCACACTCACACAGCACAGACTGCACACACACCCAGCGCAGACTGCACACTCGCGCAGCACAGACTGCACACTCACACTGCACAGACTGCACACTCACACAGCACAGACTGCACACTCACACAGCACAGACTGCACACTCGCGCAGCACAGACTGCACTCACACAGCACAGACTGCGTACTCACACAGCACAGACTGCACACTCGCGCAGCACAGACTGCACACTCACACAGCACAGACTGCACACTCACACAGCACAGACTGCACACTCGCGCAGCACAGACTGCACACTCGTGCAGCACAGACTGCACACTCACACTGCACAGACTGCACACTCACACAGCACAGACTGCACACTCACACAGCACAGACTGCACACTCGCGCAGCACAGACTGCACTCACACAGCACAGACTGCGTACTCACACAGCACAGACTGCACACTCGCGCAGCACAGACTGCACACTCACACAGCACAGACTGCACACACACCCAGCGCAGACTGCACACTCGCGCAGCACAGACTGCACACTCACACTGCACAGACTGCACACTCACACAGCACAGACTGCACACTCACACTGCACAGACTGCACACTCACACAGCACAGACTGCACACTCACACAGCACAGACTGCACACTCACACAGCACAGACTGCACACTCACACAGCACAGACTGCACACGCACACAGCACAGACTGCACACTCACACTGCACAGACTGCACACTCACATAGCACAGACTGCACACTCACACAGCACAGACTGCACACTCATACAGCACAGACTACACTCACACAGCACTGACTGCACACTCACACAGCACAGACTGCACACTCGCACAGCACAGACTGACACTCACACAGCACAGACTGCGTACTCACACAGCACAGACTGCGTACTCACACAGCACAGACTGCACACTCACACAGCACAGACTGCGTACTCACACAGCACAGACTGCGTACTCACAAAGCACAGACTGCACACTCACGCAGCACAGACTGCGCACTCACACAGCACAGACTGACACTCACACAGCACAGACTGCGTACTCACACAGCACAGACTGCGTACTCACACAGCACAGACTGCACACTCACACAGCACAGACTGCGTACTCACACAGCACAGACTGCACACTCACACAGCACAGACTGCACACTCACACAGCACAGACTGCACACACACACAGCACAGACTGCACACTCACATAGCACAGACTGCACACTCACACAGCACAGACTGCACACTCACACAGCACAGACTGCACACTCACACAGCACAGACTGCACACTCACACAGCACAGACTGCACACTCACACAGCACAGACAGCACACTCACACAGCACAGACTGCACACTCGCGCAGCACAGACTGCGCACTCGCGCAGCACAGACTGCACACTCACACAGCACAGACTGCACACTCACACAGCACAGACTGCACACTCACACAGCACAGACTGCGCACTCACACAGCACAGACTGCGCACTCACGCATCATAGACTGCGCACTCGCGCAGCACAGACTGCGCACTCACACAGCTCAGACTGCACACTCACGCAGCACAGACTGCCCACTCACACAGCACAGACTGCACACTCACACAGCACAGACTGCACACTCGCACAGCACAGACTGCACACTCACACAGCACAGACTGCACACTCACGCAGCACAGACTGCACACTCACACAGCACAGACTGCGCACTCGCGCAGCACAGACTGCACATTCACACAGCACAGACTGCACACTCACACAGCACAGACTGCACACTCACACAGCACAGACTGCACACTCGCGCAGCACAGACTGCACACTCACACAGCACAGACTGCACACACACACAGCACAGACTGCACTCACACAGCACAGACTGCACACTCACACAGCACAGACTGCACACTCACACAGCACAGACTGCACACTCACACAGCACAGACTGCACTCTCACACAGCACAGACTGCACACTCACACAGCACAGACTGCACACTCACACAGCACAGACTGCACACTCACACAGCACAGACTGCACACTCACGCAGCACAGACTGCACACTCACACAGCACAGACTGCACACTCACACAGCACAGACTGCACACTCACACAGCACAGACTGCACTCTCACACAGCACAGACTGCACACTCACACAGCACAGACTGCACTCACACAGCACAGACTGCAGACTCACACAGCACAGACTGCACACTCACACAGCACAGACTGCACACTCACACAGCACAGACTGCACACTCACACAGCACAGACTGCGCACTCGCGCAGCACAGACTGCACATTCACACAGCACAGAATGCACACTCACACAGCACAGACTGCACACTCACACAGCACAGACTGCACACTCGCGCAGCACAGACTGCACACTCACACAGCACAGACTGCACACTCACACAGCACATACTGCACACTCACACAGCACAGACTGCACACTCACACCGCACAGACTGCACACTCACACAGCACAGACTGCACACTCACACAGCAAAGACTGCACTCTCACACAGCACAGACTGCACACTCACACAGCACAGACTGCACACTCACACAGCACAGACTGCACACTCGCGCAGCACAGACTGCACACTCACACAGCACAGACTGTGCACTCACACAGCACAGACTGCACACACACACAGCACAGACTGCACACTCACACAGCACAGACTGCGCACTCACACAGCGCAGACTGCACACTCGCGCAGCACAGACTGCACACTCACACAGCACAGACTGCACACACACACAGCACAGACTGCACACTCACACAGCACAGACTGCACACACACACAGCACAGACTGCACACTCGCGCAGCACAGACTGCACACTCGCGCAGCACAGACTGCACACTCACGCAGCACAGACTGCACACACACACAGGACAGACTGCACACACACACAGGACAGACTGCACACTCACAGAGCACAGACTGCACTCTCACACAGCACAGACTGCACACACACACAGCACAGACTGCACTCTCACACAGCACAGACTGCACACTCGCGCAGCACAGACTGCACACACACACAGCACAGACTGCACTCTCACACAGCACAGACTGCACACTCGCGCAGCACAGACTGCACACACACACAGGACAGACTGCACACTCACACAGCACAGACTGCACACTCACACAGCACAGACTGCACACTCGCGCAGCACAGACTGCACACTCACGCAGCAAAGACTGCACACACACACAGCACAGACTGCGCACTCACGCAGCACAGACTGTGCACTCACGCAGCACAGACTGCGCACTCACGCAGCACAGACTGCGCACTCACGCAGCACAGACTGCGCACTCACGCAGCACAGACTGCACACTCACACAGCACAGGCTGCGCACTCACACAGCACAGACTGCGCACTCACACAGCACAGACTGCACACTCACACAGCACAGACTGCACACTCACACAGCACAGACTGCACACTCACACAGCACAGACTGCACACTCGCGCAGCACAGACTGCACTCACACAGCACTGACTGCACACTCGCGCAGCACAGACTGCACACTCACACAGCACAGACTGCACTCACACAGCACTGACTGCACACTCGCGCAGCACAGACTGCACACTCACACAGCACAGACTGCACACTCGCGCAGCACAGACTGCACACTCACACAGCACAGACTGCACTCACACAGCACTGACTGCACACTCGCGCAGCACAGACTGCACACTCACACAGCACAGACTGCACACTCGCGCAGCACAGACTGCACACTCACACAGCACAGACTGCACACTCGCGCAGCACAGACTACACTCACACAGCACAGACTGCACACTCACACAGCACAGACTGCACACTCACACAGCACAGACTGCACACTCGCGCAGCACAGACTACACTCACACAGCACTGACTGCACACTCACACAGCACAGACTGCACTCACACAGCACTGACTGCACACTCGCGCAGCACAGACTGCACACTCACACAGCACAGACTGCACACTCGCGCAGCACAGACTGCACACTCACACAGCACAGACTGCACACTCGCGCAGCACAGACTACACTCACACAGCACTGACTGCACACTCACACAGCACAGACTGCACACACACAGCACAGACTGCACACTCACACAGCACAGACTGCAAACTCACAAAGCACAGACTGCACACTCGCGCAGCACAGACTGCACACACACACAGCACAGACTGCACACTCACACAGCACAGACTGCACACTCACAAAGCACAGACTGCACACTCGCGCAGCACAGACTGCACACACACACAGCACAGACTGCACACTCACGCAGCACAGACTGCACACTCGCGCAGCACAGACTGCACACTCGCGCAGCACAGACTGCACACTCGCGCAGCACAGACTGCACACACACACAGCACAGACTGCACACTCGCAAAGCACAGACTGCACACTCGCGCAGCACAGATTGCACACACACACAGCACAGACTGCACACACACACAGCACAGACTGCACACTCACACAGCACAGACTGCACACTCACAAAGCACAGACTGCACACTCGCGCAGCACAGACTGCACACACACACAGCACAGACTGCACACTCACACAGCACAGACTGCACACTCACAAAGCACAGACTGCACACTCGCGCAGCACAGACTGCACACACACACAGCACAGACTGCACACTCACGCAGCACAGACTGCACACTCACACTGCACAGACTGCACACTCACACAGCACAGACTGCACACACACACAGCACAGACTGCACACTCACACAGCACAGACTACACTCACACAGCACAGACTGCACACTCACACAGCACAGACTGCACACACACACAGCACAGACTGCACTCACACAGCACAGACTGCACACTCAGACAGCACAGACTGCACACTCGCGCAGCACAGACTGCACACTCAGACAGCACAGACTGCACACTCGCGCAGCACAGACTGCACACTCACACAGCACAGACTGCACACTTACACAGCACAGACTGCACACTCACACAGCACAGACTGCACACTCACACAGCACAGACTGCACACTCACACAGCACAGACTGCACACTCGCGCAGCACAGACTGCACTCACGCAGCACAGACTGCACACTCACACAGCACAGACTGCACACTCACACAGCACAGACTGCACACTCACGCAGCACAGACTGCACACTCACACAGCACAGACTGCACACTCGCGCAGCACAGACTGCACACTCACACAGCACAGACTGCACACTCACACAGCACAGACTGCACACTCGCGCAGCACAGACTGCACTCACGCAGCACAGACTGCACACTCACACAGCACAGACTGCACACTCACACAGCACAGACTGCACACTCACACAGCACAGACTGCACACTCACACAGCACAGACTGCACACTCACACAGCACAGACTGCTCACTCACACAGCACAGACTGCACACTCACACAGCACAGACTGCACACTCACACAGCACAGACTGCACACTCACACAGCACAGACTGCTCACTCACACAGCACAGACTGCACACTCACACAGCACAGACTGCGCACTCACACAGCACAGACTGCACACTCACACAGCACAGACTGCTCACTCACACAGCACAGACTGCACACTCACACAGCACAGGCTGCACACTCACACAGCACAGACTGCACACTCATACAGCACAGACTGCACTCACACAGCACTGACTGCGCACTCACACAGCACAGACTGCACACTCACACAGCACAGACTGCACACTCACACAGCACAGACTGCACACTCAGACAGCACAGACTGCACACTCGCGCAGCACAGACTGCACACTCAGACAGCACAGACTGCACACTCGCGCAGCACAGACTGCACACTCACACAGCACAGACTGCACACTTACACAGCACAGACTGCACACTCACACAGCACAGACTGCACACTCACACAGCACAGACTGCACACTCACACAGCACAGACTGCACACTCGCGCAGCACAGACTGCACACACACACAGCACAGACTGCACTCACGCAGCACAGACTGCACACTCACTCAGCACAGACTGCACACTCACAGAGCACAGACTGCACACTCACGCAGCACAGACTGCACACTCACACAGCACAGACTGCGCACTCACGCAGCACAGACTGCACACTCACACAGCACAGGCTGCGCACTCACACAGCACAGACTGCGCACTCACACAGCACAGACTGCACACTCACACAGCACAGACTGCACACTCACACAGCACAGACTGCACACTCACACAGCACAGACTGCACACTCGCGCAGCACAGACTGCACTCACACAGCACTGACTGCACACTCACACAGCACAGACTGCACACTCGCGCAGCACAGACTGCACACTCACACAGCACAGACTGCACTCACACAGCACTGACTGCACACTCACACAGCACAGACTGCACACTCACACAGCACAGACTGCACACTCGCGCAGCACAGACTGCACACTCACACAGCACAGACTGCACACTCACACAGCACAGACTGCACACACACACAGCACAGACTGCACACTCACACAGCACAGACTGCACACTCACACAACACAGACTGCACTCACACAGCACTGACTGCACACTCACACAGCACAGACTGCACACTCGCGCAGCACAGACTGCACACTCACACAGCACAGACTGCACTCACACAGCACAGACTGCACTCACACAGCACTGACTGCACACTCACACAGCACAGACTGCACTCACACAGCACTGACTGCACACTCACACAGCACAGACTGCACACTCACACAGCACAGACTGCACACTCGCGCAGCACAGACTGCACACTCACACAGCACAGACTGCACACTCGCGCAGCACAGACTACACTCACACAGCACTGACTGCACACTCACACAGCACAGACTGCACACACACAGCACAGACTGCACACTCACACAGCACAGACTGCACACTCACAAAGCACAGACTGCACACTCGCGCAGCACAGACTGCACACACACACAGCACAGACTGCACACTCACACAGCACAGACTGCACACTCACAAAGCACAGACTGCACACTCGCGCAGCACAGACTGCACACACACACAGCACAGACTGCACACTCACGCAGCACAGACTGCACACTCGCGCAGCACAGACTGCACACTCGCGCAGCACAGACTGCACACTCGCGCAGCACAGACTGCACACACACACAGCACAGACTGCACACTCACAAAGCACAGACTGCACACTCGCGCAGCACAGACTGCACACACACACAGCACAGACTGCACACACACACAGCACAGACTGCACACTCACACAGCACAGACTGCACACTCACAAAGCACAGACTGCACACTCGCGCAGCACAGACTGCACACACACACAGCACAGACTGCACACTCACACAGCACAGACTGCACACTCACAAAGCACAGACTGCACACTCGCGCAGCACAGACTGCACACACACACAGCACAGACTGCACACTCACGCAGCACAGACTGCACACTCACACTGCACAGACTGCACACTCACACAGCACAGACTGCACACACACACAGCACAGACTGCACACTCACACAGCACAGACTACACTCACACAGCACAGACTGCACACTCACACAGCACAGACTGCAGACTCACACAGCACAGACTGCACACTCAGACAGCACAGACTGCACACTCGCGCAGCACAGACTGCACACTCAGACAGCACAGACTGCACACTCGCGCAGCACAGACTGCACACTCACACAGCACAGACTGCACACTTACACAGCACAGACTGCACACTCACACAGCACAGACTGCACACTCACACAGCACAGACTGCACACTCACACAGCACAGACTGCACACTCACACAGCACAGACTGCACACTCACACAGCACAGACCGCACTCACGCAGCACAGACTGCACACTCGCGCAGCACAGACTGCACTCACGCAGCACAGACTGCACACTCACACAGCACAGACTGCACACTCACACAGCACAGACTGCACACTCACGCAGCACAGACTGCACACTCACACAGCACAGACTGCACACTCGCGCAGCACAGACTGCACACTCACACAGCACAGACTGCACACTCACACAGCACAGACTGCACACTCGCGCAGCACAGACTGCACTCACGCAGCACAGACTGCACACTCACACAGCACAGACTGCACACTCACACAGCACAGACTGCACACTCACACAGCACAGACTGCACACACACACAGCACAGACTGCGCACTCACACAGCACAGACTGCACACTAACACAGCACAGACTGCACACTCACACAGCACAGACTGCACACTCAGACAGCACAGACTGCACACTCGCGCAGCACAGACTGCACACTCAGACAGCACAGACTGCACACTCGCGCAGCACAGACTGCACACTCACACAGCACAGACTGCACACTTACACAGCACAGACTGCACACTCACACAGCACAGACTGCACACTCACACAGCACAGACTGCACACTCACACAGCACAGACTGCACACTCGCGCAGCACAGACTGCACACACACACAGCACAGACTGCACTCACGCAGCACAGACTGCACACTCACTCAGCACAGACTGCACACTCACAGAGCACAGACTGCACACTCACGCAACACAGACTGCACACTCACACAGCACAGACTGCACACTCACACAGCACAGACTGCACACTCACGCAGCACAGACTGCACACTCACACAGCACAGACTGCACACTCGCGCAGCACAGACTGCACACTCACACAGCACAGACTGCACACTCACACAGCACAGACTGCACACTCACACAGCACAGACTGCACACTCACACAGCACAGACTGCACACTCGCGCAGCAGAGACTGCACTCACGCAGCACAGACTGCACACTCACACAGCACAGACTGCACACTCACACAGCACAGACTGCACACTCACACAGCACAGACTGCACACTCACACAGCACAGACTGCACACACACACAGCACAGACTGCACACTCACACAGCACAGACTGCACACTCACACTGCACAGACTGCACACTCACACAGCACAGACTGCACACTCACACAGCACAGACTGCACACACACACAGCACAGACTGCACTCACACAGCACAGACTGCACACACACACAGCACAGACTGCACACTCACACAGCACAGACTGCACACTCACGCAGCACAGACTGCACACTCACACAGCACAGACTGCACACTCACACAGCACAGACTGCACACTCACACAGCACAGACTGCACACTCACACAGCACTGACCGCACACTCACACAGCACAGACTGCACACTCACACAGCACAGACTGCACACACACACAGCACAGACTGCACACTCACACAGCACAGACTGCACACTCACACAGCACAGACTGCACACTCACACAGCACAGACTGCACACTCACACAGCACAGACTGCACACTCACACAGCACAGACTGCACACTCACACTGCACAGACTGCACACTCACACAGCACAGACTGCACACTCACACAGCACAGACTGCACACACACACAGCACCGACTGCACACTCACACAGCACAGACTGCACACTCACACAGCACAGACTGCACACTCACACAGCACAGACTGCACACTCACACTGCACAGACTGCACACTCACACAGCACAGACTGCACACTCACACTGCACAGACTGCACACTCACACAGCACAGACTGCACACTCACACAGCACAGACTGCACACTCACACAGCACAGACTGCACACTCACACTGCACAGACTGCACACTCACACTGCACAGACTGCACACTCACACAGCACAGACTGCACACTCACGCAGCACAGACTGCACACTCACACAGCACAGACTGCACACTCACACAGCACAGACTGCACACACACACAGCACAGACTGCACACTCACGCAGCACAGACTGCACACTCACACAGCACAGACTGCACACTCACACAGCACAGACTGCACACTCACACAGCACAGACTGCACACTCACACAGCACAGACTGCACACTCACGCAGCACAGACTGCACACTCGCGCAGCACAGACTGCACTCACGCAGCACAGACTGCACACTCACACTGCACAGACTGCACACTCACACAGCACAGACTGCGCACTCACACAGCACAGACTGCGCACTCACACAGCACAGACTGCACACTCACACAGCACAGACTGCGCACTCACACAGCACAGACTGCACACTCACACAGCACAGACTGCACTCACACAGCACAGACTGCACACTCACACAGCACAGACTGCACTCACACAGCACAGACTGCACACTCACACAGCACAGACTGCACTCACACAGCACAGACCGCACTCACACAGCACAGACTGCACTCTCGCGCAGCACAGACTGCACACTCACACAGCACAGACTGCACACTCACACAGCACAGACTGCACACTCACACAGCACAGACTGCACTCACGCAGCACAGACTGCACACTCACACAGCACAGACTGCACACTCACACAGCACAGACCGCACTCACGCAGCACAGACTGCACACTCACACAGCACAGACTGCACTCACACAGCACAGACTGCACACTCACACAGCACAGACTGCACACTCACACAGCACAGACTGCACTCACACAGCACAGACCGCACTCACACAGCACAGACTGCACACTCACACAGCACAGACTGCACACTCGCACAGCACAGACTGCACACTCACACAGCACAGACTGCACACTCACACTGCACAGACTGCACACTCACACAGCACAGACTGCACACTCACACAGCACAGACTGCACACTCACACAGCACAGACCGCACTCACACAGCACAGACTGCACACTCACACAGCACAGACCGCACTCACGCAGCACAGACTGCACACTCACACAGCACAGACTGCACACTCGCGCAGCACAGACTGCACACTCACACAGCACAGACTGCACACTCACACAGCACAGACTGCACACTCACACAGCACAGACTGCACACTCACACAGCACAGACTGCACACTCACACAGCACAGACTGCACACTCACACAGCACAGACTGCTCACTCACACAGCACAGACTGCACACTCACAGCACAGACTGCAGACTCACACAGCACAGACTGCACACTCGCACAGCACAGACTGCACACTCACACAGCACAGACTGCAGACTCACACAGCACAGACTGCACACTCGCACAGCACAGACTGCACACTCACACAGCACAGACTGCACACTCACACAGCACACACTGCAGACTCACACAGCACAGACTGCACACTCACACAGCACAGACTGCACACTCACACAGCACAGACTGCACACTCACACAGCACACACTGCACACTCACACAGCACAGACTGCACACTCACGCAGCACAGACTGCACACTCATACAGCACAGACTGCACACTCACACAGCACAGACTGCACACTCACGCAGCACAGACTGCACTCACACAGCACAGGCTGCTCACTCACACAGCACAGACTGCACATTCACACAGCACAGACTGCACACTCACACAGCACAGACTGCACACACACACAGCACAGACTGCACTCACGCAGCACAGACTGCACACTCACACAGCACAGACTGCACACTTACACAGCACAGACTGCACACTCACACAGCACAGACTGCACACACACACAGCACAGACTGCACACTCACACAGCACAGACTGCACACTCACGCAGCACAGACTGCACACTCACGCAGCACAGACTGCACACTCACACAGCACAGACTGCACACTCACGCAGCACAGACTGCACACTCACACAGCACAGACTGCACACTCACACAGCACAGACTGCACACTTACACAGCACAGACTGCACACTCACACAGCACAGACTGCACACTCACACAGCACAGACTGCACACTCACACAGCACAGACTGCACACTCACACAGCACAGACTGCACATTCACACAGCACAGACTGCACACTCACACAGCACAGACTGCACACACACACAGCACAGACTGCACTCACGCAGCACAGACTGCACACTCACACAGCACAGACTGCACACTTACACAGCACAGACTGCACACTCACACAGCACAGACTGCACACACACACAGCACAGACTGCACACTCACACAGCACAGACTGCACACTCACACAGCACAGACTGCACACTCACACAGCACAGACTGCACACACACACAGCACAGACTGCACTCACGCAGCACAGACTGCACACTCACACAGCACAGACTGCACACACACACAGCACAGACTGCACACTCACACAGCACAGACTGCACACTCACACTGCACAGACTGCACACTCACACAGCACAGACTGCACACTCACACAGCACAGACTGCACACACACACAGCACAGACTGCACTCACACAGCACAGACTGCACACACACACAGCACAGACTGCACACTCACACAGCACAGACTGCACACTCACGCAGCACAGACTGCACACTCACACAGCACAGACTGCACACTCACACAGCACAGACTGCACACTCACACAGCACAGACTGCACACTCACACAGCACTGACCGCACACTCACACAGCACAGACTGCACACTCACACAGCACAGACTGCACACACACACAGCACAGACTGCACACTCACACAGCACAGACTGCACACTCACACAGCACAGACTGCACACTCACACAGCACAGACTGCACACTCACACTGCACAGACTGCACACTCACACAGCACAGACTGCACACTCACACTGCACAGACTGCACACTCACACAGCACAGACTGCACACTCACACAGCACAGACTGCACACACACACAGCACCGACTGCACACTCACACAGCACAGACTGCACACTCACACAGCACAGACTGCACACTCACACAGCACAGACTGCACACTCACACTGCACAGACTGCACACTCACACAGCACAGACTGCACACTCACACTGCACAGACTGCACACTCACACAGCACAGACTGCACACTCACACAGCACAGACTGCACACTCACACAGCACAGACTGCACACTCACACTGCACAGACTGCACACTCACACTGCACAGACTGCACACTCACACAGCACAGACTGCACACTCACGCAGCACAGACTGCACACTCACACAGCACAGACTGCACACACACACAGCACAGACTGCACACTCACACAGCACAGACTGCACACTCACACAGCACAGACTGCACACTCACGCAGCACAGACTGCACACTCACACAGCACAGACTGCACACTCACACAGCACAGACTGCACACTCACACAGCACAGACTGCACACTCACGCAGCACAGACTGCACACTCGCGCAGCACAGACTGCACTCACGCAGCACAGACTGCACACTCACACTGCACAGACTGCACACTCACACAGCACAGACTGCACTCACACAGCACAGACCGCACTCACACAGCACAGACTGCACACTCACACAGCACAGACTGCACTCACACAGCACAGACCGCACTCACACAGCACAGACTGCACACTCACACAGCACAGACTGCACACTCACACAGCACAGACTGCACACTCACACAGCACAGACTGCACACTCACACAGCACAGACTGCACACTCACACAGCACAGACTGCACACTCACACAGCACAGACTGCACACTCACACAGCACAGACTGCACACTCACACAGCACAGACTGCACACTCACACAGCACAGACTGCACACTCACACTGCACAGACTGCACACTCACACTGCACAGACTGCACACTCACACAGCACAGACTGCACACTCACGCAGCACAGACTGCACACTCACACAGCACAGACTGCACACACACACAGCACAGACTGCACACTCACGCAGCACAGACTGCACACTCACACAGCACAGACTGCACACTCACACAGCACAGACTGCACACTCACACAGCACAGACTGCACACTCACGCAGCACAGACTGCACACTCGCGCAGCACAGACTGCACTCACGCAGCACAGACTGCACACTCACACTGCACAGACTGCACACTCACACAGCACAGACTGCACTCACACAGCACAGACCGCACTCACACAGCACAGACTGCACACTCACACAGCACAGACTGCACTCACACAGCACAGACTGCACACTCACACAGCACAGACTGCACACTCACACAGCACAGACTGCGCACTCACACAGCACAGACCGCACTCACACAGCACAGACTGCACACTCACACAGCACAGACTGCACACTCACACAGCACAGACCGCACTCACACAGCACAGACTGCACACTCGCACAGCACAGACTGCACACTCACACAGCACAGACTGCACACTCACACTGCACAGACTGCACACTCACACAGCACAGACTGCACACTCACACAGCACAGACCGCACTCACACAGCACAGACTGCACACTCACACAGCACAGACCGCACTCACGCAGCACAGACTGCACACTCACACAGCACAGACTGCACTCACACAGCACAGACCGCACTCACACAGCACAGACTGCACACTCACACAGCACAGACTGCACACTCGCGCAGCACAGACTGCACACTCACACAGCACAGACTGCACACTCACACAGCACAGACTGCACACTCACACAGCACAGACTGCACACTCACACAGCACAGACTGCTCACTCACACAGCACAGACTGCACACTCACAGCACAGACTGCAGACTCACACAGCACAGACTGCACACTCGCACAGCACAGACTGCACACTCACACAGCACAGACTGCACACTCACACAGCACAGACTGCACACTCACACAGCACAGACTGCACACTCACACAGCACAGACTGCACACTCACACAGCACAGACTGCACACTCACACAGCACAGACTGCAGACTCACACAGCACAGACTGCACACTCGCACAGCACAGACTGCACACTCACACAGCACAGACTGCAGACTCACACAGCACAGACTGCACACTCGCACAGCACAGACTGCACACTCACACAGCACAGACTGCAGACTCCCACAGCACAGACTGCACACTCGCACAGCACAGACTGCACACTCACACAGCACAGACTGCACACTCACACAGCACAGACTGCACACACACACAGCACAGACTGCACTCACACAGCACAGACTGCACACTCACACAGCACAGACTGCACACTCACACAGCACAGACTGCACACTCACACAGCACAGGCTGCACACTCACACAGCACAGACTGCACACTCACGCAGCACAGACTGCACACTCATACAGCACAGACTGCACACTCACACAGCACAGACTGCACACTCACGCAGCACAGACTGCACTCACACAGCACAGGCTGCTCACTCACACAGCACAGACTGCACACTCACACTGCACAGACTGCACACTCACACAGCACAGGCTGCACACTCACACAGCACAGACTGCTCACTCACACAGCACAGACGGCACACTCACGCAGCACAGGCTGCACACTCACACAGCACAGACTGCCCACTCACACAGCACAGACGGCACACTCACACAGCACAGACTGCTCACTCACACAGCACAGACGGCACACTCACACAGCACAGGCTGCACACTCACACAGCACAGACTGCTCACTCACACAGCACAGACGGCACACTCACGCAGCACAGACTGCACACTCACGCAGCACAGACGGCACACTCACGCAGCACAGGCTGCACACTCACACAGCACAGACTGCTCACTCACACAGCACAGACGGCACACTCACACAGCACAGACTGCACACTCACACAGCACAGACTGCACACTCACACAGCACAGACTGCACACTCACACAGCACAGACTGCACACTCACACAGCACAGACTGCACACTCACACAGCACAGACGGCACACTCACACAGCACAGACTGCACACTCACACAGCACAGACTGCACACTCACGCAGCACAGGCTGCACACTCACACAGCACAGACTGCCCACTCACACAGCACAGGCTGCACACTCACACAGCACAGACTGCACACTCACACAGCACAGACTGCACACTCACACAGCACAGACTGCACATTCACACAGCACAGACTGCACACTCACACAGCACAGACTGCCCACTCACACAGCACAGGCTGCACACTCACACAGCACAGACTGCACACTCACACAGCACAGACTGCACACTCACACAGCACAGACTGCACATTCACACAGCACAGACTGCACACTCACACGGCACAGACTGCACACTCACACAGCACAGACTGCACACTCACGCAGCACAGACTGCACTCACGCAGCACAGACTGCGCACTCACACAGCACAGACTGCACACTCACACAGCACAGACTGCACACTCACACAGCACAGACTGCACACTCACACAGCACAGACTGCACACTCACACAGCACAGACTGCACATTCACACAGCACAGACTGCACACTCACACGGCACAGACTGCACACTCACACAGCACAGACTGCACACTCACGCAGCACAGACTGCACTCACGCAGCACAGACTGCGCACTCACACAGCACAGACTGCACACTCACACAGCACAGACTGCACACTCACGCAGCACAGACTGCACTCACGCAGCACAGACTGCGCACTCACACAGCACAGACTGCACACTCACACAGCACAGACTGCGCACTCACACAGCACAGACTGCACACTCACACAGCACAGACTGCACACTCACACAGCACAGACTGCGCACTCACAGAGCACAGACTGCACACTCACAAAGCACTGACCGCACACTCACACAGCACAGACTGCACACTCACACAGCACAGACTGCACACTCACACAGCACAGACTGCACACTCACACAGCACAGACTGCACACTCACACTGCACAGACTGCACACTCACACAGCACAGACTGCACACTCGCGCAGCACAGACTGCACACTCACACAGCACAGACTGCACACTCACACTGCACAGACTGCACACTCACACAGCACAGACTGCACACTCGCGCAGCACAGACTGCACACTCACACAGCACAGACTGCACACTCACACAGCACAGACTGCACACTCACACAGCACAGACTGCACACTCACACAGCACAGACTGCACACTCACACAGCACAGACTGCACACTCACACAGCACCGACTGCACACTCACACAGCACAGACTGCACACGCACACAGCACAGACTGCACACTCACACAGCACAGACTGCACACTCACACAGCACAGACTGCACACACACACAGCACAGACTGCACACTCACACAGCACAGACTGCACACTCACACAGCACAGACTGCACACTCACACAGCACAGACTGCACACTCACACAGCACAGACTGCACACACACACAGCACAGACTGCACACTCACACAGCACAGACTGCACACTCACACAGCACAGACTGCGCACTCACACGGCACTGACTGATCACTCACGCAGCACAGACTGCACACTCACACAGCACAGACTGCACACTCACACAGCACAGACTGCGCACTCACACAGCACAGACTGCACACTCACACAGCACAGACTGCGCTCTCACACAGCACAGACTGCACACTCACACAGCACATACTGCACACTCACACAGCACAGACTGCACACTCACACAGCACAGACTGCACACTCGCGCAGCACAGACTGCACACTCACACTGCACAGACTGCACACTCGCGCAGCACAGACTGCACACTCACGCAGCACAGACTGCGCACTCACACAGCACAGACTGCACTCACACAGCACTGACTGCACACTCACACAGCACAGACTGCACACTCACACAGCACAGACTGCACACTCGCGCAGCACAGACTGCACACTCACACTGCACAGACTGCACACTCGCGCAGCACAGACTGCACACTCACGCAGCACAGACTGCGCACTCACACAGCACAGACTGCGCACTCACACAGCACAGACTGCGTACTCACACAGCACAGACTGCACACTCACACAGCACAGACTGCACACTCACACAGCACAGACTGCGCACTCACGCAGCACAGACTGCACACTCACACAGCACAGACTGCACACTCACACAGCACAGACTGCGTACTCACACAGCACAGACTGCACACTCACACAGCACAGACTGCACACTCACACGGCACAGACTGCGCACTCACACAGCACAGACTGCGCACTCACACAGCACAGACTGCGTACTCACACAGCACAGACTGCACACTCACACAGCACAGACTGCGCACTCACGCAGCACAGACTGCACACTCACACAGCACTGACTGCACACTCACACAGCACAGACTGCGTACTCACACAGCACAGACTGCACACTCACACAGCACAGACTGCGTACTCACACAGCACAGACTGCACACTCACACAGCACAGACTGCAAACTCACACAGCACAGACTGCACACTCACACAGCACAGACTGCACACTCACATAGCACAGACTGCACACTCACACAGCACAGACTGCACACTCACACAGCACAGACTGCACACTCGCGCAGCACAGACTGCACACTCACACAGCACAGACTGCACACTCACACAGCACAGACTGCACACTCACACAGCACAGACTGCACACTCACACAGCACAGACTGCACACTCGCGCAGCACAGACTGCACACTCACACAGCACAGACTGCACACTCACACAGCACAGACTGCACACACACACAGCACAGACTGCACACTCGCGCAGCACAGACTACACTCACACAGCACTGACTGCACACTCATACAGCACAGACTGCACACACACACAGCACAGACTGCACACTCACACAGCACAGACTGCACACTCACACAGCACAGACTGCACACTCACACAGCACAGACTGCACACTCACACAGCACAGACTGCACACTCACACAGCACAGACTGCACTCACACAGCACAGACTGCACACTCACACAGCACAGACTGCACACTCACAAAGCACAGACTGCACACTCGCGCAGCACAGACTGCACACTCACACAGCACAGACTGCACACTCGCGCAGCACAGACTGCGCACTCACACAGCACAGACTGCACACTCACACAGCACAGACTGCTCACTCACACAGCACAGACTGCACACTCACACAGCACAGACTGCACACACACACAGCACAGACTGCACACACACACAGCACAGACTGCACACTCGCGCAGCACAGACTACACTCACACAGCACAGACTGCTCACTCACACAGCACAGACTGCACACTCACACAGCACAGACTGCACACACACACAGCACAGACTGCACACACACACAGCACAGACTGCACACTCGCGCAGCACAGACTACACTCACACAGCAAAGACTGCACACTCACACAGCACAGACTGCACACACACACAGCACAGACTGCACACTCGCGCAGCACAGACTACACTCACACAGCACTGACTGCACACTCACACAGCACAGACTGCACACTCACACAGCACAGACTGCACACTCACACAGCACAGACTGCACACTCACACAGCACAGACTGCACACTCACACAGCACAGACTGCACACTCACCCAGCACAGACTGCACACTCACACAGCACAGACTGCACACACACAGCACAGACTGCACACACACACAGCACAGACTGCACACACACACAGCACAGACTGCACACTCACACAGCACAGACTGCACACTCACACAGCACAGACTGCACACTCACACAGCACAGACTGCACACTCACCCAGCACAGACTGCACACTCACACAGCACAGACTGCACACACACAGCACAGACTGCACACACACACAGCACAGACTGCACACACACACAGCACAGACTGCACACTCACACAGCACAGACTGCACACTCACACAGCACAGACTGCACACTCACACAGCACAGACTGCACACTCACCCAGCACAGACTGCACACTCACACAGCACAGACTGCACACACACAGCACAGACTGCACACACACACAGCACAGACTGCACACTCACACAGCACAGACTGCGCACTCACACAGCACAGACTGCACACTCACACAGCACAGACTGCACACTCACACAGCACAGACTGCACACTCACCCAGCACAGACTGCACACTCACACAGCACAGACTGCACACTCACACAGCACAGACTGCACACACACAGCACAGACTGCACACACACACAGCACAGACTGCGCACTCACACAGCACAGACTGCACTCACGCAGCACAGACTGCCCACTCACACAGCACAGACTGCACACTCACACAGCACAGACTGCACACTCGCGCAGCACAGACTGCACACTCACACTGCACAGACTGCACACTCGCGCAGCACAGACTGCACACACTCAGCACAGACTGCACACACACACAGCACAGACTGCACACTCACACAGCACAGACTGCACTCACGCAGCACAGACTGCACACTCGCGCAGCACAGACTGCACACTCACACTGCACAGACTGCACACTCACACAGCACAGACTGCACACTCACACAGCACAGACTGCACACTCACACAGCACAGACTGCACACTCACACAGCACAGACTGCACACTCACACAGCACAGACTGCACACACACACAGCACAGACTGCGCACTCACACAGCACAGACTGCACACTCACACAGCACAGACTGCACACTCACGCAGCACAGACTGCGCACTCACACAGCACAGACTGCACACACACACAGCACAGACTGCACACTCACACAGCACAGACTGCACACACACACAGCACAGACTGCGCACTCACACAGCACAGACTGCACACTCACACAGCACAGACTGCACACTCGCGCAGCACAGACTGCACACTCACACAGCACAGACTGCACACTCACAGCACAGACTGCACACTCACACAGCACAGACTGCACACTCACAGAGCACAGACTGCACACTCACACAGCACAGACTGCACACTCACACTGCACAGACTGCACACTCGCGCAGCACAGACTGCACACTCACACAGCACAGACTGCACACTCACACAGCACAGACTGCACACTCACAGAGCACAGACTGCACACTCACACAGCACAGACTGCACACTCACAGAGCACAGACTGCACACTCACACAGCACAGACTGCACACTCACACAGCACAGACTGCACATTCACACAGCACAGACTGCACACTCACACAGCACAGACTGCACACTCACACAGCACATACTGCACACTCACACAGCACAGACTGCACACTCACACAGCACATACTGCACACTCACACAGCACAGACTGCACACTCACACAGCACAGACTGCACGCTCGCACTGCACAGACTGCACACTCACACAGCACAGACTGCACACTCACAGAGCACAGACTGCACACTCACAGCACAGACTGCACACTCACACAGCACAGACTGCACACTCACAGAGCACAGACTGCACACTCACACAGCACAGACTGCACACTCACACTGCACAGACTGCACACTCGCGCAGCACAGACTGCACACTCACACAGCACAGACTGCACACTCACGCAGCACAGACTGCACACTCGCGCAGCACAGACTGCACACTCACACAGCACAGACTGCACACTCACAGAGCACAGACTGCACACTCACACAGCACAGACTGCACACTCACACAGCACAGACTGCACACTCACACAGCACAGACTGCACACTCGCGCAGCACAGACTGCACACTCACACAGCACAGACTGCACACTCACGCAGCACAGACTGCACACTCACACAGCACAGACTGCACACTCACACAGCACAGACTGCACACTCACACAGCACAGACTGCACACACACACAGCACAGACTGCGCACTCACACAGCACAGACTGCACACTCACACAGCACAGACTGCACACTCACACAGCACAGACTGCACACTCGCGCAGCACAGACTGCACACTCGCGCAGCACAGACTGCACACTCACACTGCACAGACTGCACACTCGCGCAGCACAGACTGCACACTCACGCAGCACAGACTGCACACTCACACGGCACTGACTGATCACTCACGCAGCACAGACTGCACACTCACACAGCACAGACTGCACACTCACACAGCACAGACTGACACTCACACAGCACAGACTGCGTACTCACACAGCACAGACTGCACACTCACACAGCACAGACTGCGTACTCACACAGCACAGACTGCACACTCACACAGCACAGACTGCACACTCACGCAGCACAGACTGCGCACTCACACAGCACAGACTGACACTCACACTGCACAGACTGCACACTCACACAGCACAGACTGCACACTCACACAGCACAGACTGACACTCACACAGCACAGACTGCGTACTCACACAGCACAGACTGCACACTCACACAGCACAGACTGCGTACTCACACAGCACAGACTGCACACACACACAACACAGACTGCACACTCACGCAGCACAGACTGCGCACTCACACAGCACAGACTGACACTCACACAGCACAGACTGACACTCACACAGCACAGACTGCGCACTCACACAGCACAGACTGACACTCACACAGCACAGACTGACACTCACACAGCACAGACTGCGTACTCACACAGCACAGACTGCACACTCACACAGCACAGACTGCGTACTCACACAGCACAGACTGCACACTCGCGCAGCACAGACTGCACACTCACACAGCACAGACTGCACACTCACACAGCACAGACTGCACACACACACAGCACAGACTGCACACTCACACAGCACAGACTGCACACACACACAGCACAGACTGCACACTCACACAGCACAGACTGCACACTCACGCAGCACAGACTGCACACACACACAGCACAGACTGCACACTCACACAGCACAGACTGCACACACACACAGCACAGACTGCACACTCACACAGCACAGACTGCACACTCACACAGCACAGACTGCACACACACACAGCACAGACTGCACACTCACACAGCACAGACTGCACACTCACACAGCACAGACTGCACACTCACACAGCACAGACTGCGCACTCACACAGCACAGACTGCACACTCACGCAGCACAGACTGCACACTCGCGCAGCACAGACTGCGCACTCACACAGCACAGACTGCACACTCACACAGCACAGACTGCACACTCGCGCAGCACAGACTGCACACTCACACAGCACAGACTGCACACTCACACAGCACAGACTGCACACTCACACAGCACAGACTGCACACTCACACAGCACAGACTGCACACTCACACAGCACAGACTGCACACTCGCGCAGCACAGACTGCACACTCACACAGCGCAGACTGCACACTCACACAGCACAGACTGCACACTCGCGCAGCACAGACTGCACACTCACACAGCACAGACTGCACACTCGCCCAGCACAGACTGCACACTCACACAGCGCAGACTGCACACTCACACAGCACAGACTGCACACTCACACAGCACAGACTGCACACTCACACAGCACAGACTGCACACTCGCGCAGCACAGACTGCACACTCACACAGCACAGACTGCACACTCGCCCAGCACAGACTGCACACTCACACAGCACAGACTGCACACTCACACAGCACAGACTGCACACTCACGCAGCACAGACTGCACACTCGCGCAGCACAGACTGCACACTCACACTGCACAGACTGCACACTCGCGCAGCACAGACTGCACACTCACACAGCACAGACTGCGCACTCACACAGCACAGACTGCACACTCACACAGCACAGACTGCACACTCACACAGCACAGGCTGCACACTCACACAGCACAGACTGCACACACACACAGCACAGACTGCGCACTCACACAGCACAGACTGCACACTCACACAGCACAGACTGCACACTCACACAGCACAGACTGCACACTCACACAGCACAGACTGCACACTCACACAGCACAGACTGCACACTCACACAGCACAGGCTGCACACTCACACAGCACAGACTGCACACACACACAGCACAGACTGCACACACACACAGCACAGACTGCGCACTCACGCAGCACAGACTGCACACTCACACAGCACAGACTGCGCACTCACACAGCACAGACTGCACACTCACACAGCACAGACTGCACACTCACACAGCACAGACTGCACCCTCACACAGCACAGACTGCACACTCACACAGCACAGACTGCACACTCACACAGCACAGGCTGCACACTCACACAGCACAGACTGCACACTCACACAGCACAGACTGCACACTCACACAGCACAGGCTGCACACTCACACAGCGCAGACTGCACACTCACACAGCACAGACTGCACACTCACACAGCACAGGCTGCACACTCACACAGCACAGACTGCACACTCGCGCAGCACAGACTGCACACTCACACAGCACAGACTGCACACTCACACAGCACAGACTGCACACTCACACGGCACTGACTGCACACTCACACAGCACAGACTGCACACTCACACAGCACAGACTGCACACTCGCGCAGCACAGACTGCACACTCACACTGCACAGACTGCACACTCACACAGCACAGACTGCACACTCGCGCAGCACAGACTGCACACTCGCGCAGCACAGACTGCACACTCACACAGCACAGACTGCACACTCACACTGCACAGACTGCACACTCACACTGCACAGACTGCACACTCGCGCAGCACAGACTGCACACTCGCGCAGCACAGACTGCACACTCACACAGCACAGACTGCACACTCACACTGCACAGACTGCACACTCACACTGCACAGACTGCACACTCACACAGCACAGACTGCACACTCGCGCAGCACAGACTGCGCACTCACACAGCACAGACTGCGCACTCACACAGCACAGACTGCGCACTCACACAGCACAGACTGCACACTCACACAGCACAGACTGCACACTCACACAGCACAGACTGCGCACTCACACAGCACAGACTGCACACTCACACAGCACAGACTGCACTCACACAGCACAGACTGCACACTCACACAGCACAGACTGCACACTCACACAGCACAGACTGCACACTCGCGCAGCACAGACTGCACACTCACACAGCACAGACTGCACACTCACACAGCACAGACTGCACACTCACACAGCACAGACTGCACACTCACACAGCACAGACTGCACACTCACACAGCGCAGACTGCACACTCACACAGCACAGACTGCACACTCACACAGCACAGACTGCACACTCACACAGCACAGACTGCACACTCACACAGCACAGACTGCACACTCACACAGCACAGACTGCACACTCACACAGCGCAGACTGCACACTCACACAGCACAGACTGCACACTCACACAGCACAGACTGCACACTCGCGCAGCACAGACTGCACTCACACGGCACTGACTGCACACTCACACAGCACAGACTGCGCACTCACACAGCACAGACTGCACACTCACACAGCACAGACTGCACACTCACACAGCACAGACTGCACACTCGCGCAGCACAGACTGCACACTCGCGCAGCACAGACTGCACACTCGCGCAGCACAGACTGCACACTCACACAGCGCAGACTGCACACTCACACAGCACAGACTGCACACTCACACAGCACAGACTGCACACTCACACAGCACAGACTGCACACTCACACAGCGCAGACTGCACACTCACACAGCACAGACTGCACACTCGCGCAGCACAGACTGCACTCACACGGCACTGACTGCACACTCACACAGCACAGACTGCGCACTCACACAGCACAGACTGCACACTCACACAGCACAGACTGCACACACACACAGCACAGACTGCACACTCACACAGCACAGACTGCACACTCACACAGCACAGACTGCACACTCACACAGCACAGACTGCACACTCACACAGCACAGACTGCGCACTCACACAGCACAGACTGCACACTCGCGCAGCACAGACTGCACTCACACGGCACTGACTGCACTCACACAGCACTGACTGCACACTCACACAGCACAGACTGCGCACTCACACAGCACAGACTGCACACTCACACAGCACAGACTGCACACTCACACAGCACAGACTGCACACTCACACAGCACAGACTGCACACTCACACAGCACAGACTGCACACTCACACAGCACAGACTGCACACTCACACAGCACAGACTGCACACTCACACAGCACAGACTGCACACTCACACAGCACAGACTGCACACTCACACAGCACAGACTGCACACTCACACAGCACAGACTGCACACTCACAAAGCACAGACTGCACACTCACACAGCACAGACTGCGCACTCACACAGCACAGACTGCACACTCACACAGCACAGACTGCACACTCGCGCAGCACAGACTGCACTCACACGGCACTGACTGCACACTCACACAGCACAGACTGCACACTCACACAGCAGAGACTGCGTACTCACACAGCACAGACTGCACACTCACACAGCACAGACTGCACACTCACACAGCACAGACTGCACACTCACACTGCACAGACTGCACACTCACACAGCACAGACTGCACACTCACACTGCACAGACTGCACACTCACACAGCACAGACTGCACACTCACACAGCACAGACTGCACACTCACACAGCGCAGACTGCACACTCACGCAGCACAGACTGCGCAATAACACAGCACAGACTGCACACTCACACAGCACAGACTGCACACTCACGCAGCACAGACTGCACTCACACGGCACTGACTGCACACTCACACAGCACAGACTGCACACTCGCGCAGCACAGACTGCACACTCACACAGCAGAGACTGCGTACTCACACAGCACAGACTGCACACTCACACAGCACAGACAGCACACACACACAGCAGAGACTGCGTACTCACACAGCACAGACTGCACACTCACACAGCACAGACTGCACACTCACACAGCACAGACTGCACACTCACACAGCACAGACTGCACACTCACACAGCACAGACTGCACACTCGCGCAGCACAGACTGCACACACACACAGCAGAGACTGCACACTCACACAGCACAGACTGCACACTCACACTGCACAGACTGCACACTCACACAGCACAGACTGCACACTCACACAGCACAGACTGCACACTCGCGCAGCACAGACTGCACACTCACACAGCAGAGACTGCGTACTCACACAGCACAGACTGCACACTCACACAGCACAGACTGCACACTCACACAGCAGAGACTGCGTACTCACACAGCACAGACTGCACACTCACACTGCACAGACTGCACACTCGCGCAGCACAGACTGCACTCACACGGCACTGACTGCACACTCACACAGCACAGACTGCACACTCGCGCAGCACAGACTGCACACTCACACAGCAGAGACTGCGTACTCACACAGCACAGACTGCACACTCACACTGCACAGACTGCACACTCACACAGCACAGACTGCGCACTCACACAGCACAGACTGCACTCACACGGCACTGACTGCACACTCACACAGCACAGACTGCACACTCGCGCAGCACAGACTGCACACTCACACAGCACAGACTGCACACTCACACAGCAGAGACTGCGTACTCACACAGCACAGACTGCACACTCACACAGCACAGACTGCACACTCACACGGCACTGACTGCACACTCACACAGCACAGACTGCACACTCGCGCAGCACAGACTGCACACTCACACAGCACAGACTGCACACTCACGCAGCACAGACTGCACACTCACACAGCAGAGACTGCGTACTCACACAGCACAGACTGCACACTCACACAGCACAGACTGCACACTCACACGGCACTGACTGCACACTCACACAGCAGAGACTGCGTACTCACACAGCACAGACTGCACACTCACACGGCACTGACTGCACACTCACACAGCACAGACTGCACACTCACACAGCACAGACTGCACACTCACACGGCACTGACTGCACACTCACACAGCACAGACTGCACACTCACACAGCACAGACTGCACACTCACACGGCACTGACTGCACACTCACACAGCACAGACTGCACACACACACAGCAGAGACTGCGTACTCACACAGCACAGACTGCACACTCACACAGCAGAGACTGCGTACTCACACGGCACTGACTGCACACTCACACAGCACAGACTGCACACTCGCGCAGCACAGACTGCACACTCACACAGCACAGACTGCACACTCACGCAGCACAGACTGCACACTCACACAGCACAGACTGCACACTCACACAGCACAGACTGCACACTCGCGCAGCACAGACTGCACACTCACACAGCACAGACTGCACACTCACACAGCACAGACTGCACACTCACACAGCACAGACTGCACACTCACACGGCACTGACTGCACACTCACACAGCACAGACTGCACACTCACACAGCACAGACTGCACACTCGCGCAGCACAGACTGCACACTCACACTGCACAGACTGCACACTCACACAGCACAGACTGCACACTCGCGCAGCACAGACTGCACACACACACAGCACAGACTGCACACTCACACAGCACAGACTGCACACTCACACTGCACAGACTGCACACTCACACAGCACAGACTGCACACTCGCGCAGCACAGACTGCACACTCACACAGCACAGACTGCACACTCACACAGCACAGACTGCACACTCACACTGCACAGACTGCACACTCACACAGCACAGACTGCACACTCGCGCAGCACAGACTGCACACTCACACAGCACAGACTGCGCACTCACACAGCACAGACTGCACACTCACACAGCACAGACTGCACACTCACACAGCACAGACTGCACACTCACACAGCACAGACTGCGCACTCACACAGCACAGACTGCACACTCACACAGCACAGACTGCACACTCACACAGCACAGACTGCACTCACACGGCACTGACTGCACACTCACACAGCACAGACTGCACACTCGCGCAGCACAGACTGCACACTCACACAGCACAGACTGCACACTCACACAGCACAGACTGCACACTCACACAGCACAGACTGCACACTCACACAGCACAGACTGCACACTCACACAGCACAGACTGCACACTCACACAGCGCAGACTGCACACTCACACAGCACAGACTGCACACTCACACAGCACAGACTGCACACTCACACAGCACAGACTGCACACTCACACAGCGCAGACTGCACACTCACACAGCACAGACTGCACACTCACACAGCACAGACTGCACACTCGCGCAGCACAGACTGCACTCACACGGCACTGACTGCACACTCACACAGCACAGACTGCGCACTCACACAGCACAGACTGCACACTCACACAGCACAGACTGCACACTCACACAGCACAGACTGCACACTCGCGCAGCACAGACTGCACACTCGCGCAGCACAGACTGCACACTCACACAGCACAGACTGCACACTCACACAGCGCAGACTGCACACTCACACAGCACAGACTGCACACTCACACAGCACAGACTGCACACTCACACAGCACAGACTGCACACTCACACAGCGCAGACTGCACACTCACACAGCACAGACTGCACACTCACACAGCACAGACTGCACACTCGCGCAGCACAGACTGCACTCACACGGCACTGACTGCACACTCACACAGCACAGACTGCGCACTCACACAGCACAGACTGCACACTCACACAGCACAGACTGCGCACTCACACAGCACAGACTGCACACTCGCGCAGCACAGACTGCACTCACACGGCACTGACTGCACTCACACAGCACTGACTGCACACTCACACAGCACAGACTGCGCACTCACACAGCACAGACTGCACACTCACACAGCACAGACTGCACACTCACACAGCACAGACTGCACACTCACACAGCACAGACTGCACACTCACACAGCACAGACTGCACACTCACACAGCACAGACTGCACACTCACACAGCACAGACTGCACACTCACACAGCACAGACTGCACACTCACACAGCACAGACTGCGCACTCACACAGCACAGACTGCACACTCACACAGCACAGACTGCACACTCGCGCAGCACAGACTGCACTCACACGGCACTGACTGCACACTCACACAGCACAGACTGCGCACTCACACAGCAGAGACTGCGTACTCACACAGCACAGACTGCACACTCACACAGCACAGACTGCACACTCACACAGCACAGACTGCACACTCACACTGCACAGACTGCACACTCACACAGCACAGACTGCACACTCACACTGCACAGACTGCACACTCACACAGCACAGACTGCACACTCACACAGCACAGACTGCACACTCACACAGCGCAGACTGCACACTCGCGCAGCACAGACTGCGCACTCACACAGCACAGACTGCACACTCGCGCAGCACAGACTGCACACTCACACAGCAGAGACTGCGTACTCACACAGCACAGACTGCACACTCACACAGCACAGACAGCACACACACACAGCAGAGACTGCGTACTCACACAGCACAGACTGCACACTCACACAGCACAGACTGCACACTCACACAGCACAGACTGCACACTCACACTGCACAGACTGCACACTCACACAGCACAGACTGCACACTCACAGAGCACAGACTGCACACTCGCGCAGCACAGACTGCACACTCACACAGCAGAGACTGCGTACTCACACAGCACAGACTGCACACTCACACAGCACAGACTGCACACTCACACAGCAGAGACTGCGTACTCACACAGCACAGACTGCACACTCACACTGCACAGACTGCACACTCGCGCAGCACAGACTGCACTCACACGGCACTGACTGCACACTCACACAGCACAGACTGCACACTCGCGCAGCACAGACTGCACACTCACACAGCAGAGACTGCGTACTCACACAGCACAGACTGCACACTCACACTGCACAGACTGCACACTCACACAGCACAGACTGCGCACTCACACAGCACAGACTGCACTCACACGGCACTGACTGCACACTCACACAGCACAGACTGCACACTCGCGCAGCACAGACTGCACACTCACACAGCACAGACTGCACACTCACACAGCAGAGACTGCGTACTCACACAGCACAGACTGCACACTCACACAGCACAGACTGCACACTCACACGGCACTGACTGCACACTCACACAGCACAGACTGCACACTCGCGCAGCACAGACTGCACACTCACACAGCACAGACTGCACACTCACGCAGCACAGACTGCACACTCACACAGCAGAGACTGCGTACTCACACAGCACAGACTGCACACTCACACAGCACAGACTGCACACTCACACGGCACTGACTGCACACTCACACAGCAGAGACTGCGTACTCACACAGCACAGACTGCACACTCACACAGCACAGACTGCACACTCACACGGCACTGACTGCACACTCACACAGCACAGACTGCACACTCACACAGCACAGACTGCACACTCACACGGCACTGACTGCACACTCACACAGCACAGACTGCACACTCACACAGCACAGACTGCACACTCACACGGCACTGACTGCACACTCACACAGCACAGACTGCACACACACACAGCAGAGACTGCGTACTCACACAGCACAGACTGCACACTCACACAGCAGAGACTGCGTACTCACACGGCACTGACTGCACACTCACACAGCACAGACTGCACACTCGCGCAGCACAGACTGCACACTCACACAGCACAGACTGCACACTCGCGCAGCACAGACTGCACACTCACACAGCACAGACTGCACACTCACACAGCACAGACTGCACACTCGCGCAGCACAGACTGCACACTCACACAGCACAGACTGCACACTCACACAGCACAGACTGCACACTCACACAGCACAGACTGCACACTCACACGGCACTGACTGCACACTCACACAGCAGAGACTGCGTACTCACACGGCACTGACTGCACACTCACACAGCACAGACTGCACACTCGCGCAGCACAGACTGCACACTCACACAGCACAGACTGCACACTCGCGCAGCACAGACTGCACACTCACACAGCACAGACTGCACACTCACACAGCACAGACTGCACACTCACACAGCACAGACTGCACACTCACACAGCACAGACTGCACACTCACGCAGCACAGACTGCACACTCACACAGCAGAGACTGCGTACTCACACAGCACAGACTGCACACTCACACAGCACAGACTGCACACTCACACGGCACTGACTGCACACTCACACAGCACAGACTGCACACTCGCGCAGCACAGACTGCACACTCACACAGCACAGACTGCACACTCGCGCAGCACAGACTGCACACTCACACAGCACAGACTGCACACTCACACAGCACAGACTGCACAATCGCGCAGCACAGACTGCACACTCACACAGCACAGACTGCACTCACACAGCACAGACAGCACACTCACACAGCACAGACTGCACACTCACACAGCACAGACTGCACACTCGCGCAGCACAGACTGCCCACTCACACAGCACAGACTGCACACTCACGCAGCACAGACTGCACACTCACACAGCACAGACTGCACACTCACGCAGCACAGACTGCCCACTCACACAGCACAGACTGCCCACTCACACAGCACAGACTGCACACTCACACAGCACAGACTGCACACTCGCGCAGCACAGACTGCCCACTCACACAGCACAGACTGCACACTCACGCAGCACAGACTGCACACTCACACAGCACAGACTGCACACTCGCGCAGCACAGACTGCAGACTCACACAGCACAGACTGCACACTCACACAGCACAGACTGCACACTCACACAGCACAGACTGCACTCACACAGCACAGACAGCACACTCACACAGCACAGACTACACACTCACGCAGCACAGACTGCACACTCACGCAGCACAGACTGCACACTCACACAGCACAGACTGCACACTCACGCAGCACAGACTGCGCACTCACGCAGCACAGACTGCACACTCACACAGCACAGACTGCACACTCACACAGCACAGACTGCACACACACACAGCACAGACTGCACACTCACACAGCACAGACTGCACACTCACACAGCACAGACTGCACACTCACACAGCACAGACTGCACACTCGCGCAGCACAGACTGCACACTCACACTGCACAGACTGCACACTCACACAGCACAGACTGCACACTCACACTGCACAGACTGCACTCACACAGCACAGACAGCACACTCACACAGCACAGACTGCACACTCACACAGCACAGACAGCACACTCACACAGCACAGACTGCACACTCACGCAGCACAGACTGCACACTCACACAGCACAGACTGCACACTCACACAGCACAGACAGCACACTCACACAGCACAGACTGCACACTCACGCAGCACAGACTGCACACTCACACAGCACAGACTGCACACTCACACAGCACAGACTGCACACTCACACAGCACAGACTGCACACTCACGCAGCACAGACTGCACACTCACACAGCACAGACTGCACACTCACGCAGCACAGACTGCACACTCACACAGCACAGACTGCACACTCACGCAGCACAGACTGCACTCACACAGCACAGACAGCACACTCACACAGCACAGACTGCACACTCACACAGCACAGACTGCACACTCACACAGCACAGACTGCACACTCGCGCAGCACAGACTGCACTCACACAGCACAGACTGCACTCACACAGCACAGACTGCACACACACACAGCACAGACTGCACTCACACAGCACAGACTGCACACTCACACAGCACAGACTGCACTCACACAGCACAGACTGCACACTCGCGCAGCACAGACTGCACTCACACGGCACTGACTGCACACTCACACTGCACAGACAGCACACTCACACAGCACAGACTGCACACTCACGCAGCACAGACTGCACACTCACACAGCACAGACTGCACACTCACACAGCACAGACTGCACACTCACGCAGCACAGACTGCACACTCACACAGCACAGACTGCACACTCTCACAGCACAGACTGCACACTCACACAGCACAGACTGCACACACACACAGCACAGACTGCACACTCACACTGCACAGACAGCACACTCACACAGCACAGACTGCACACTCACGCAGCACAGACAGCACACTCACACAGCACAGACTGCACACTCACACAGCACAGACTGCACACTCACACAGCACAGACTGCACACTCGCGCAGCACAGACTGCACACTCGCGCAGCACAGACAGCACACACACACAGCACAGACTGCACACTCACACAGCACAGACTGCACACTCACACAGCACAGACTGCACACTCACACAGCACAGACTGCACACACACACAGCACAGACTGCACACACACACAGCACAGACTGCACACTCACGCAGCACAGACTGCACACACACACAGCACAGACTGCACACTCACACTGCACAGACAGCACACTCACACAGCACAGACTGCACACTCACGCAGCACAGACTGCACACTCACACAGCACAGACAGCACACTCACACAGCACAGACTGCACACTCACACAGCGCAGACTGCACACTCACACAGCACAGACTGCACACTCACACAGCACAGACTGCGCACTCACACAGCACAGACTGCACACACACACAGCACAGACTGCACACTCACACTGCACAGACAGCACACTCACACAGCACAGACTGCACACTCACGCAGCACAGACTGCACACTCACACAGCACAGACAGCACACTCACACAGCACAGACTGCACACTCACACAGCGCAGACTGCACTCACACAGCACAGACAGCACACTCACACAGCACAGACTGCACTCACACAGCACAGACAGCACACTCACACAGCACAGACTGCACACTCACACTGCACAGACTGCACACACACACAGCACAGACTGCGCACTCACGCAGCACAGACTGCACACTCACGCAGCACAGACTGCACACTCACACTGCACAGACTGCACACTCGCGCAGCACAGACTGCACACTCACACAGCACAGACTGCACACACACACAGCACAGACTGCGCACTCACACGGCACTGACTGCACACTCACGCAGCACAGACTGCACACACACAGCACAGACTGCACACGCGCGCAGCACAGACTGCACACTCACGCAGCACAGACTGCACACTCACGCAGCACAGACTGCACACTCACACAGCACAGACTGCACACTCACAGCACAGACTGCACACTCACACAGCACAGACTGCACACTCACACAGCACAGACTGCACACACACACAGCACAGACTGCACACTCACGCAGCACAGACTGCACACTCACACAGCACAGACTGCACACTCACACAGCACAGACTGCACACTCACAGAGCACAGACTGCACACTCACACAGCACAGACTGCACACTCACAGAGCACAGACTGCACACTCACACAGCACAGACTGCACACTCACACTGCACAGACTGCACACTCACACAGCACAGACTGCACACTCACGCAGCACAGACTGCACACACATACAGCACAGACTGCGCACTCACACAGCACAGACTGCGCACTCACACAGCACAGACTGCGCACTCACACAGCACAGACTGCACACTCACGCAGCACAGACTGCACACACATACAGCACAGACTGCGCACTCACACAGCACAGACTGCACACTCACGCAGCACAGACTGCACACACATACAGCACAGACTGCGCACTCACACAGCACAGACTGCGCACTCACACAGCACAGACTGCACACTCACACAGAACAGACTGCACACTCACGCAGCACAGACTGCGCACTCACACAGCACAGACTGCACACTCACACAGCACAGACTGCACACTCACACAGCACAGACTGCACACTCACACAGCACAGACTGCACACTCACACAGCACAGACTGCACACTCACACAGCACAGACTGCACACTCACGCAGCACAGACTGCACGCACATACAGCACAGACTGCGCACTCACACAGCACAGACTGCGCACTCACACAGCACAGACTGCACACTCACACTGCACAGACTGCACACTCACACAGCACAGACTGCACACTCACGCAGCACAGACTGCACACACATACAGCACAGACTGCGCACTCACACAGCACAGACTGCGCACTCACACAGCACAGACTGCACACTCACACAGCACAGACTGCACACTCACACAGCACAGACTGCACACTCACACAGCACAGACTGCACACTCACAGAGCACAGACTGCACACTCACACAGCACAGACTGCACACTCACACAGCACAGACTGCACACTCACACAGCACAGACTGCACACTCACACAGCACAGACTGCACACTCACACAGCACTGACTGCACACTCACACAGCACAGACTGCACACTCACACAGCACTGACTGCACACTCACACAGCACAGACTGCACACTCGCGCAGCACAGACTGCACTCACGCACAGCACAGACTGCACACTCACAGCACAGACTGCACACTCGCGCAGCACAGACTGCACACTCACAGCACAGACTGCACACTCACACAGCACAGACTGCACACTCACACAGCACAGACTGCACACTCACACAGCACAGACTGCACACACACACACAGCACAGACTGCACACTCGCGCAGCACAGACTGCACACTCACACAGCACAGACTGCACACTCACACAGCACAGACTGCACACTCACACAGCACAGACTGCACACTCACGCACAGCACAGACTGCACACTCACAGCACAGACTGCACACTCACACAGCACAGACTGCACACTCACACAGCACAGACTGCACACTCACACAGCACAGACTGCACACTCACAGAGCACAGACTGCACACTCACACAGCACAGACTGCACACTCACACTGCACAGACTGCACACTCACACAGCACAGACTGCACACTCACACAGCACAGACTGCACACTCACACAGCACAGACTGCACACTCACACAGCACAGACTGCACACTCACACAGCACAGACTGCACACTCGCGCAGCACAGACTGCACACTCACACAGCACAGACTGCACACTCACACAGCACAGACTGCGCACTCACACGGCACAGACTGCACACTCACACAGCACAGACTGATCACTCACGCAGCACAGACTGCGCACTCACACAGCACAGACTGCACACTCACACAGCACAGACTGCGTACTCACACAGCACAGACTGCGTACTCACACAGCACAGACTGCACACTCACACAGCACAGACTGCACACTCACACAGCACAGACTGCACACTCACACAGCACAGACTGCGTACTCACACAGCACAGACTGCACACTCACACGGCACTGACTGATCACTCACGCAGCACAGACTGCGCACTCACACAGCACAGACTGCACACTCACACAGCACAGACTGCGTACTCACACAGCACAGACTGCGTACTCACACAGCACAGACTGCACACTCACACAGCACAGACTACACACTCACACAGCACAGACTGCACACTCACACAGCACAGACTGCACACTCACGCAGCACAGACTGCACACTCACACAGCACAGACTGCGTACTCACACAGCACAGACTGCACACTCACACAGCACAGACTGCACACTCACACAGCACAGACTGCACACACGCGCAGCACAGACTGCACACTCGCGCAGCACAGACTGCACACTCACACTGCACAGACTGCACACTCGTGCAGCACAGACTGCGCACTCACACAGCAGAGACTGCACACTCACGCAGCACAGACTGCACACTCACACAGCACAGACTGCACACTCACACAGCACAGACTGCACACTCACGCAGCACAGACTGCACACTCGCGCAGCACAGACTGCACACTCACACTGCACAGACTGCACACTCGCGCAGCACAGACTGCACACTCGCGCAGCACAGACTGCACACTCACACAGCACAGGCTGCCCACTCACACAGCACAGACTGCGCACTCACACAGCACAGACTGCGCACTCACACAGCACAGACTGCACACTCACACAGCACTGACTGCACACACACACAGCACAGACTGCACACTCACACAGCACAGACTGCACACTCACACAGCACTGACTGCACACACACACAGCACAGACTGCAAACTCATGCAGCACAGACTGCACACTCACACAGCACAGACTGCACACTCACACAGCACAGACTGCACACACACACAGGACAGACTGCACACACACAGCACAGACTGCACACTCACACAGCACATACTGCAGACACACACAGCACAGACTGCACACACACACAGGACAGACTGCACACACACAGCACAGACTGCACACTCACACAGCACAGACTGCACACTCACACAGCACAGACTGCACACACACACAGGACAGACTGCACACACACAGCACAGACTGCACACTCACACAGCACATACTGCAGACACACACAGCACAGACTGCGCACTCACACAGCACAGGCTGCACACTCACACAGCACAGACTGCGCACTCACACAGCACAGACTGCGCACTCACACAGCACAGACTGCACACTCACACAGCACTGACTGCACACACACACAGCACAGACTGCACACTCACACAGCACAGACTGCACACTCACACAGCACTGACTGCACACACACACAGCACAGACTGCACACTCACGCAGCACAGACTGCACACTCACACAGCACAGACTGCACACTCACACAGCACAGACTGCACACACACACAGGACAGACTGCACACTCACAGAGCACAGACTGCACACTCACACAGCACAGACTGCAGACACACACAGCACAGACTGCACACTCACACAGCACAGACTGCACACTCACACAGCACAGGCTGCACACTCACACAGCACAGACTGCACACTCACGCAGCACAGACTGCACTCACACGACAGTGACTGCACACTCACACAGCACAGACTGCACACTCGCGCAGCACAGACTGCACACTCACACAGCAGAGACTGCGTACTCACACAGCACAGACTGCACACTCACACAGCACAGACAGCACACACACACAGCAGAGACTGCGTACTCACACAGCACAGACTGCACACTCACACAGCACAGACTGCACACTCACACAGCACAGACTGCACACTCACACAGCACAGACTGCACACTCACACAGCACAGACTGCACACTCACACAGCACAGACTGCACACTCGCGCAGCACAGACTGCACACACACACAGCAGAGACTGCACACTCACACAGCACAGACTGCACACTCACACTGCACAGACTGCACACTCACACAGCACAGACTGCACACTCACACAGCACAGACTGCACACTCGCGCAGCACAGACTGCACACTCACACAGCAGAGACTGCGTACTCACACAGCACAGACTGCACACTCACACAGCACAGACTGCACACTCACACAGCAGAGACTGCGTACTCACACAGCACAGACTGCACACTCACACTGCACAGACTGCACACTCGCGCAGCACAGACTGCACTCACACGGCACTGACTGCACACTCACACAGCACAGACTGCACACTCGCGCAGCACAGACTGCACACTCACACAGCAGAGACTGCGTACTCACACAGCACAGACTGCACACTCACACTGCACAGACTGCACACTCACACAGCACAGACTGCGCACTCACACAGCACAGACTGCACTCACACGGCACTGACTGCACACTCACACTGCACAGACTGCACACTCGCGCAGCACAGACTGCACACTCACACAGCACAGACTGCACACTCACACAGCAGAGACTGCGTACTCACACAGCACAGACTGCACACTCACACAGCACAGACTGCACACTCACACGGCACTGACTGCACACTCACACAGCACAGACTGCACACTCGCGCAGCACAGACTGCACATTCACACAGCACAGACTGCACACTCACGCAGCACAGACTGCACACTCACACAGCAGAGACTGCACACTCACACAGCACAGACTGCGCACTCACACAGCACAGACTGCACACTCACACAGCACAGACTGCACACTCACACGGCACTGACTGCACACTCACACAGCAGAGACTGCGTACTCACACAGCACAGACTGCACACTCACACAGCACAGACTGCACACTCACACGGCACTGACTGCACACTCACACAGCACAGACTGCACACTCGCGCAGCACAGACTGCACACTCACACAGCACAGACTGCACACTCGCGCAGCACAGACTGCACACTCACACAGCACAGACTGCACACTCACACAGCACAGACTGCACACTCACACAGCACAGACTGCACACTCACGCAGCACAGACTGCACACTCACACAGCAGAGACTGCGTACTCACACAGCACAGACTGCACACTCACACAGCACAGACTGCACACTCACACAGCACAGACTGCACACTCACACAGCACAGACTGCACACTCACACAGCACAGACTGCACACTCACACGGCACTGACTGCACACTCACACAGCACAGACTGCACACTCGCGCAGCACAGACTGCACACTCACACAGCACAGACTGCACACTCGCGCAGCACAGACTGCACACTCACACAGCACAGACTGCACACTCACACAGCACAGACTGCACACTCACACAGCACAGACTGCACACTCACACAGCACAGACTGCACACTCACGCAGCACAGACTGCACACTCACACAGCACAGACTGCACACTCACACAGCACAGACTGCACACTCGCGCAGCACAGACTGCACACTCACACAGCACAGACTGCACACTCACACAGCACAGACTGCACACTCACACTGCACAGACTGCACACTCACACAGCACAGACTGCGCACTCACACAGCACAGACTGCACACTCACACAGCACAGACTGCACACTCACAGAGCACAGACTGCACACTCACACAGCACAGACTGCACACTCACACTGCACAGACTGCACACTCACACAGCACAGACTGCACACTCGCGCAGCACAGACTGCACTCACGCACAGCACAGACTGCACACTCACAGCACAGACTGCACACTCGCGCAGCACAGACTGCACACTCACAGCACAGACTGCACACTCACACAGCACAGACTGCACACTCACACAGCACAGACTGCACACTCACACAGCACAGACTGCACACACACACAGCACAGACTGCACACTCGCGCAGCACAGACTGCACACTCACACAGCACAGACTGCACACTCACACAGCACAGACTGCACACTCACACAGCACAGACTGCACACTCACGCACAGCACAGACTGCACACTCACAGCACAGACTGCACACTCACACAGCACAGACTGCACACTCACACAGCACAGACTGCACACTCACACAGCACAGACTGCACACTCACAGAGCACAGACTGCACACTCACACAGCACAGACTGCACACTCACACTGCACAGACTGCACACTCACACAGCACAGACTGCACACTCACACAGCACAGACTGCACACTCACACAGCACAGACTGCACACTCACACAGCACAGACTGCACACTCACACAGCACAGACTGCACACTCGCGCAGCACAGACTGCACACTCACACAGCACAGACTGCACACTCACACAGCACAGACTGCGCACTCACACGGCACAGACTGCACACTCACACAGCACAGACTGATCACTCACGCAGCACAGACTGCGCACTCACACAGCACAGACTGCACACTCACACAGCACAGACTGCGTACTCACACAGCACAGACTGCGTACTCACACAGCACAGACTGCACACTCACACAGCACAGACTGCACACTCACACAGCACAGACTGCACACTCACACAGCACAGACTGCGTACTCACACAGCACAGACTGCACACTCACACGGCACTGACTGATCACTCACGCAGCACAGACTGCGCACTCACACAGCACAGACTGCACACTCACACAGCACAGACTGCGTACTCACACAGCACAGACTGCGTACTCACACAGCACAGACTGCACACTCACACAGCACAGACTACACACTCACACAGCACAGACTGCACACTCACACAGCACAGACTGCACACTCACGCAGCACAGACTGCACACTCACACAGCACAGACTGCGTACTCACACAGCACAGACTGCACACTCACACAGCACAGACTGCACACTCACACAGCACAGACTGCACACTCGCGCAGCACAGACTGCACACTCGCGCAGCACAGACTGCACACTCACACTGCACAGACTGCACACTCGCGCAGCACAGACTGCGCACTCACACAGCAGAGACTGCACACTCACGCAGCACAGACTGCACACTCACACAGCACAGACTGCACACTCACACAGCACAGACTGCACACTCACGCAGCACAGACTGCACACTCGCGCAGCACAGACTGCACACTCACACTGCACAGACTGCACACTCGCGCAGCACAGACTGCGCACTCACACAGCACAGGCTGCCCACTCACACAGCACAGACTGCGCACTCACACAGCACAGACTGCGCACTCACACAGCACAGACTGCACACTCACACAGCACTGACTGCACACACACACAGCACAGACTGCACACTCACACAGCACAGACTGCACACTCACACAGCACTGACTGCACACACACACAGCACAGACTGCACACTCATGCAGCACAGACTGCACACTCACACAGCACAGACTGCACACTCACACAGCACAGACAGCACACACACACAGGACAGACTGCACACACACAGCACAGACTGCACACTCACACAGCACATACTGCAGACACACACAGCACAGACTGCACACACACACAGGACAGACTGCACACACACAGCACAGACTGCACACTCACACAGCACAGACTGCACACTCACACAGCACAGACTGCACACACACACAGGACAGACTGCACACACACAGCACAGACTGCACACTCACACAGCACATACTGCAGACACACACAGCACAGACTGCGCACTCACACAGCACAGGCTGCACACTCACACAGCACAGACTGCGCACTCACACAGCACAGACTGCGCACTCACACAGCACAGACTGCACACTCACACAGCACTGACTGCACACACACACAGCACAGACTGCACACTCACACAGCACAGACTGCACACTCACACAGCACTGACTGCACACACACACAGCACAGACTGCACACTCACGCAGCACAGACTGCACACTCACACAGCACAGACTGCACACTCACACAGCACAGACTGCACACACACACAGGACAGACTGCACACTCACAGAGCACAGACTGCACACTCACACAGCACAGACTGCAGACACACACAGCACAGACTGCACACTCACACAGCACAGACTGCACACTCACACAGCACAGGCTGCACACTCACACAGCACAGACTGCGCACTCACGCAGCACAGACTGCACACTCACGCAGCACAGGCTGCACACTCACACAGCACAGACTGCGCACTCACGCAGCACAGACTGCACACTCACGCAGCACAGACTGCACACTCACACAGCACAGACTGCACTCACGCACAGCACAGACTGTGCACTCACACAGCACAGACTGCACACTCACACAGCACAGACTGCACACTCGCGCAGCACAGACTGCACACTCACACAGCACAGACTGCGCACTCACACAGCACAGACTGCACACTCACACAGCACAGGCTGCACACTCACACAGCACAGACTGCACACTCACGCAGCACAGACTGCACACTCACACAGCACAGACTGCGCACTCACACAGCACAGACTGCACACTCACGCAGCACAGACTGCACACTCACGCAGCACAGACTGCACACTCACAGAGCACAGACTGCACACTCACACAGCACAGACTGCACTCTCACACAGCACAGACTGCACACTCACACAGCACAGACTGCACACTCACACAGCACAGACTGCACACTCACAGAGCACAGACTGCACACTCACACAGCACAGACTGCACTCTCACACAGCACAGACTGCACACTCACGCAGCACAGACTGCACACTCACACAGCACAGACTGCACACTCACACAGCACAGACTGCACACTCACACAGCACAGACTGCACACTCACACAGCACAGACTGCGCACTCACACAGCACAGACTGCACACTCACGCAGCACAGACTGCACACTCACGCAGCACAGACTGCGCACTCACGCAGCACAGACTGCGCACTCACACAGCACAGACTGCACACACACGCAGCACAGACTGCACACTCACACAGCACAGACTGCGCACTCACGCAGCACAGACTGCGCACTCACACAGCACAGACTGCACACTCACTCAGCACAGACTGCACTCTCACACAGCACAGACTGCACACTCACACAGCACAGACTGCACACTCACACAGCACAGACTGCACACTCACACAGCACTGACTACACACTCGCGCAGCACAGACTGCACACTCACGCAGCACAGACTGCACACTCACACAGCACAGACTGCGCACTCACACAGCACAGACTGCACAGTCACACAGCACAGACTGCACACTCACACAGCACAGACTGCACACTCACGCAGCACAGACTGCACTCACACAGCACAGGCTGCACACTCACACAGCACAGACTGCACACTCACACAGCGCAGACTGCACACTCACACAGCGCAGACTGCACACTCACACAGCACAGACTGCACACTCACACAGCACAGACTGCACACTCACGCAGCACAGACTGCACACTCGCGCAGCACAGACTGCACACTCACACTGCACAGACTGCACACTCGCGCAGCACAGACTGCGCACTCACACAGCACAGGCTGCACACTCACACAGCACAGACTGCGCACTCACACAGCACAGACTGCGCACTCACACAGCACAGACTGCACACTCACACAGCACTGACTGCACACACACACAGCACAGACTGCACACTCACACAGCACAGACTGCACACTCACACAGCACTGACTGCACACACACACAGCACAGACTGCACACTCACACAGCACAGACTGCACACTCACGCAGCACAGATTGCACACTCACACAGCAGAGACTGCGTACTCACACAGCACAGACTGCACACTCACACAGCACAGACTGCACACTCACACGGCACTGACTGCACACTCACACAGCACAGACTGCACACTCGCGCAGCACAGACTGCACACTCACACAGCACAGACTGCACACTCGCGCAGCACAGACTGCACACTCACACAGCACAGACTGCACACTCACACAGCACAGACTGCACACTCACACAGCACAGACTGCACACTCACACAGCACAGACTGCACACTCACACAGCACAGACTGCACACTCGCGCAGCACAGACTGCACACTCACACAGCACAGACTGCACACTCACACAGCACAGACTGCACACTCACACTGCACAGACTGCACACTCACACAGCACAGACTGCGCACTCACACAGCACAGACTGCACACTCACACAGCACAGACTGCACACTCACAGAGCACAGACTGCACACTCACACAGCACAGACTGCACACTCACACTGCACAGACTGCACACTCACACAGCACAGACTGCACACTCGCGCAGCACAGACTGCACTCACGCACAGCACAGACTGCACACTCACAGCACAGACTGCACACTCGCGCAGCACAGACTGCACACTCACAGCACAGACTGCACACTCACACAGCACAGACTGCACACTCACACAGCACAGACTGCACACTCACACAGCACAGACTGCACACACACACAGCACAGACTGCACACTCGCGCAGCACAGACTGCGCACTCACACAGCACAGACTGCACACTCACACAGCACAGACTGCACACTCACGCACAGCACAGACTGCACACTCACAGCACAGACTGCACACTCACACAGCACAGACTGCACACTCACACAGCACAGACTGCACACTCACACAGCACAGACTGCACACTCACAGAGCACAGACTGCACACTCACACAGCACAGACTGCACACTCACACTGCACAGACTGCACACTCACACAGCACAGACTGCACACTCACACAGCACAGACTGCACACTCACACAGCACAGACTGCACACTCACACAGCACAGACTGCACACTCACACAGCACAGACTGCACACTCGCGCAGCACAGACTGCACACTCACACAGCACAGACTGCACACTCACACAGCACAGACTGCGCACTCACACGGCACAGACTGCACACTCACACAGCACAGACTGATCACTCACGCAGCACAGACTGCGCACTCACACAGCACAGACTGCACACTCACACAGCACAGACTGCGTACTCACACAGCACAGACTGCGTACTCACACAGCACAGACTGCACACTCACACAGCACAGACTGCACACTCACACAGCACAGACTGCACACTCACACAGCACAGACTGCGTACTCACACAGCACAGACTGCACACTCACACGGCACTGACTGATCACTCACGCAGCACAGACTGCGCACTCACACAGCACAGACTGCACACTCACACAGCACAGACTGCGTACTCACACAGCACAGACTGCGTACTCACACAGCACAGACTGCACACTCACACAGCACAGACTACACACTCACACAGCACAGACTGCACACTCACACAGCACAGACTGCACACTCACGCAGCACAGACTGCACACTCACACAGCACAGACTGCGTACTCACACAGCACAGACTGCACACTCACACAGCACAGACTGCACACTCACACAGCACAGACTGCACACTCGCGCAGCACAGACTGCACACTCGCGCAGCACAGACTGCACACTCACACTGCACAGACTGCACACTCGCGCAGCACAGACTGCGCACTCACACAGCAGAGACTGCACACTCACGCAGCACAGACTGCACACTCACACAGCACAGACTGCACACTCACACAGCACAGACTGCACACTCACGCAGCACAGACTGCACACTCGCGCAGCACAGACTGCACACTCACACTGCACAGACTGCACACTCGCGCAGCACAGACTGCGCACTCACACAGCACAGGCTGCCCACTCACACAGCACAGACTGCGCACTCACACAGCACAGACTGCGCACTCACACAGCACAGACTGCACACTCACACAGCACTGACTGCACACACACACAGCACAGACTGCACACTCACACAGCACAGACTGCACACTCACACAGCACTGACTGCACACACACACAGCACAGACTGCACACTCATGCAGCACAGACTGCACACTCACACAGCACAGACTGCACACTCACACAGCACAGACAGCACACACACACAGGACAGACTGCACACACACAGCACAGACTGCACACTCACACAGCACATACTGCAGACACACACAGCACAGACTGCACACACACACAGGACAGACTGCACACACACAGCACAGACTGCACACTCACACAGCACAGACTGCACACTCACACAGCACAGACTGCACACACACACAGGACAGACTGCACACACACAGCACAGACTGCACACTCACACAGCACATACTGCAGACACACACAGCACAGACTGCGCACTCACACAGCACAGGCTGCACACTCACACAGCACAGACTGCGCACTCACACAGCACAGACTGCGCACTCACACAGCACAGACTGCACACTCACACAGCACTGACTGCACACACACACAGCACAGACTGCACACTCACACAGCACAGACTGCACACTCACACAGCACTGACTGCACACACACACAGCACAGACTGCACACTGACGCAGCACAGACTGCACACTCACACAGCACAGACTGCACACTCACACAGCACAGACTGCACACACACACAGGACAGACTGCACACTCACAGAGCACAGACTGCACACTCACACAGCACAGACTGCAGACACACACAGCACAGACTGCACACTCACACAGCACAGACTGCACACTCACACAGCACAGGCTGCACACTCACACAGCACAGACTGCGCACTCACGCAGCACAGACTGCACACTCACGCAGCACAGGCTGCACACTCACACAGCACAGACTGCGCACTCACGCAGCACAGACTGCACACTCACGCAGCACAGACTGCACACTCACACAGCACAGACTGCACTCACGCACAGCACAGACTGTGCACTCACACAGCACAGACTGCACACTCACACAGCACAGACTGCACACTCGCGCAGCACAGACTGCACACTCACACAGCACAGACTGCGCACTCACACAGCACAGACTGCACACTCACACAGCACAGGCTGCACACTCACACAGCACAGACTGCACACTCACGCAGCACAGACTGCACACTCACACAGCACAGACTGCGCACTCACACAGCACAGACTGCACACTCACGCAGCACAGACTGCACACTCACGCAGCACAGACTGCACACTCACGCAGCACAGACTGCACACTCACGCAGCACAGACTGCACACTCACGCAGCACAGACTGCACACTCACGCAGCACAGACTGCACACTCACGCAGCACAGACTGCACACTCACGCAGCACAGACTGCACACTCGCGCAGCACAGACTACACACTCACACAGCACAGACTGCGCACTCACACAGCACAGACTGCACACTCACACAGCACAGGCTGCACACTCACGCAGCACAGACTGCACACTCACACAGCACAGACTGCGCACTCACACAGCACAGACTGCACACTCACACAGCACTGACTGCACACTCACAGCACAGGCTGCGCACTCACACAGCACAGACTGCACACTCACACAGCACAGACTGCACACTCACACAGCACAGACTGCACACTCACACAGCACAGACTGCGCACTCACACAGCACAGACTGCACACTCACACAGCACAGACTGCACACTCACGCAGCACAGACTGCACACTCACGCAGCACAGACTGCGCACTCACGCAGCACAGACTGCACTCTCACACAGCACAGACTGCACACTCACTCAGCACAGACTGCACTCTCACACAGCACAGACTGCACACTCACACAGCACAGGCTGCACACTCGCGCAGCACAGACTGCACACTCACACAGCACAGGCTGCACACTCGCGCAGCACAGACTGCACACTCACGCAGCACAGACTGCACACTCACGCAGCACAGACTGCGCACTCACGCAGCACAGACTGCACTCTCACACAGCACAGACTGCACACTCACACAGCACAGGCTGCACACTCGCGCAGCACAGACTGCACACTCACGCAGCACAGACTGCACACTCACACAGCACAGACTGCGCACTCACACAGCACAGACTGCACACTCACGCAGCACAGACTGCACAGTCACACAGCACAGACTGCACACTCACGCAGCACAGACTGCACACTCACGCAGCACAGACTGCACAGTCACACAGCACAGACTGCACACTCACACAGCACAGACTGCACACTCACACAGCACAGACTGCACACTCACGCAGCACAGACCGCACTCACGCAGCACAGACTGCACTCACGCAGCACAGACTGCACACTCACACAGCACAGACTGCGCACTCACACAGCACAGACTGCACACTCACACAGCACAGACTGCACACTCACGCAGCACAGACCGCACTCACACAGCACAGACTGCACAGTCACACAGCACAGACTGCACACTCACACAGCACAGACTGCACACTCACGCAGCACAGACTGCGCACTCACACAGCACAGGCTGCACACTCACACAGCACAGACTGCACACTCACACAGCGCAGACTGCACACTCACACAGCGCAGACTGCACACTCACACAGCTCAGACTGCACACTCACACAGCACAGACTGCACACTCACGCAGCACAGACTGCACACTCGCGCAGCACAGACTGCACACTCACGCTGCACAGACTGCACACTCGCGCAGCACAGACTGCGCACTCACACAGCACAGGCTGCACACTCACACAGCACAGACTGCGCACTCACACAGCACAGACTGCGCACTCACACAGCACAGACTGCACACTCACACAGCACTGACTGCACACACACACAGCACAGACTGCACACTCACACAGCACAGACTGCACACTCACACAGCACTGACTGCACACACACACAGCACAGACTGCACACTCATGCAGCACAGACTGCACACTCACGCAGCACAGACTGCACACTCACACAGCACAGACTGCACACACACACAGGACAGACTGCACACACACAGCACAGACTGCACACTCACACAGCACATACTGCAGACACACACAGCACAGACTGCACACACACACAGGACAGACTGCACACACACAGCACAGACTGCACACTCACACAGCACAGACTGCACACTCACACAGCACAGACTGCACACACACACAGGACAGACTGCACACACACAGCACAGACTGCACACTCACACAGCACATACTGCAGACACACACAGCACAGACTGCGCACTCACACAGCACAGGCTGCACACTCACACAGCACAGACTGCACACTCACACAGCACAGACTGCGCACTCACACAGTACAGACTGCACACACACACAGCACAGACTGCACACTCACACAGCACAGACTGCACACTCACACAGCACTGACTGCACACACACACAGCACAGACTGCACACTCACGCAGCACAGACTGCACACTCACACAGCACAGACTGCACACTCACACAGCACAGACTGCACACTCACACAGCACAGACTGCACACTCACACAGCACAGACTGCACACTCACACAGCACTGACTGCACACACACACAGCACAGACTGCACACTCACACAGCACTGACTGCACACACACACAGCACAGACTGCACACTCACACAGCACAGACTGCACACTCACACAGCACAGACTGCACACTCACACAGCACAGACTGCACACTCACACAGCACAGACTGCACACTCACACAGCACAGACTGCACACTCACACAGCACTGACTGCACACACACACAGCACAGACTGCACACTCACACAGCACTGACTGCACACACACACAGCACAGACTGCACACTCACACAGCACAGACTGCACACTCACACAGCACAGACTGCACACTCACACAGCACAGACTGCACACACACACAGCACAGACTGCACACTCACGCAGCACAGACTGCACACTCACACAGCACAGACTGCACACTCACACAGCACAGACTGCACACACACACAGGACAGACTGCACACTCACAGAGCACAGACTGCACACTCACACAGCACAGACTGCAGACACACACAGCACAGACTGCACACTCACACAGCACAGGCTGCACACTCACACAGCACAGACTGCACACTCACACAGCACAGACTGCACACTCACACAGCACAGACTGCGCACTCACACAGCACAGACTGCACACTCACACAGCACAGACTGCACACTCCCACAGCACAGACTGCGCACTCACACAGCACAGACTGCACACTCACACAGCACAGGCTGCGCACTCACACAGCACAGACTGCACACTCACACAGCACAGACTGCACACTCACACAGCACAGACTGCACACTCACACAGCACAGACTGCACACTCACACAGCACAGACTGCACACTCGCGCAGCACAGACTGCACACTCACACAGCACAGACTGCACCCTCGCGCAGCACAGACTGCACACTCACACAGCACAGACTGCACACTCACACAGCACAGGCTGCACACTCACACAGCACAGACTGCACACTCACGCAGCACAGACTGCACACTCACGCAGCACAGACTGCGCACTCACACAGCACAGACTGCACACTCACGCAGCACAGACTGCACACTCACGCAGCACAGACTGCACACTCACGCAGCACAGACTGCACACTCACGCAGCACAGACTGCACACTCACGCAGCACAGACTGCGCACTCACACAGCACAGACTGCACACTCACGCAGCACAGACTGCACACTCACGCAGCACAGACTGCGCACTCACACAGCACAGACTGCGCACTCACGCAGCACAGACTGCACACACACACAGCACAGACTGCACACTCACACAGCACAGACTGCACACTCACACAGCACAGACTGCACACTCACACAGCACAGACTGCACACTCACACAGCACAGACTGCACACTCACACAGCACAGACTGCACACTCACACAGCACAGACTGCACACACACACAGCACAGACTGCACACTCACACAGCACAGACTGCACACTCACACAGCACAGGCTGCACACTCACGCAGCACAGACTGCGCACTCACACAGCACAGACTGCACACTCACGCAGCACAGACTGCACACTCACACAGCACAGACTGCACACTCACACAGCACAGACTGCACACTCACTCAGCACAGACTGCACTCTCACACAGCACAGACTGCACACTCACACAGCACAGACTGCACACTCACACAGCACAGACTGCACACTCACACAGCACAGACTGCACACTCACACAGCACAGACTGCACACTCACACAGCACAGACTGCACACTCACACAGCACAGACTGCACACTCACACAGCACAGACTGCACACTCACTCAGCACAGACTGCACTCTCACACAGCACAGACTGCACACTCACACAGCACAGACTGCACACTCACACAGCACAGACTGCACACTCACACAGCACAGACTGCACACTCACACAGCACAGACTGCACACTCACACAGCACAGACTGCACACTCACACAGCACAGACTGCACACTCACACAGCACAGACTGCACACTCACGCAGCACAGACTGCACTCACACAGCACAGACTGCACACTCACACAGCACAGACTGCACACTCACACAGCACAGACTGCACACTCACGCAGCACAGACTGCACTCACACAGCACAGACTGCGCACTCACACAGCACTGACTGCACACTCACACAGCACAGACTGCACACTCACACAGCACAGACTGCACACTCACACAGCACAGACTGCACACTCACACAGCACAGACTGCACACTCACACAGCACAGACTGCACACTCACACAGCACAGACTGCACACTCACACAGCACAGACTGCACACTCACACAGCACAGACTGCACACTCACACAGCACAGACTGCACACTCACACAGCACAGACTGCACACTCACACAGCACAGACTGCACACACACACAGGACAGACTGCACACACACAGCACAGACTGCACACTCACACAGCACATACTGCAGACACACACAGCACAGACTGCGCACTCACACAGCACAGGCTGCACACTCACACAGCACAGACTGCGCACTCACACAGCACAGACTGCGCACTCACACAGCACAGACTGCACACACACACAGCACAGACTGCACACTCACACAGCACAGACTGCACACTCACACAGCACTGACTGCACACACACACAGCACAGACTGCACACTCACACAGCACAGACTGCACACTCACGCAGCACAGACTGCACACTCACACAGCACAGACTGCACACTCACACAGCACAGACTGCACACTCACACAGCACAGACTGCACACTCACACAGCACTGACTGCACACACACACAGCACAGACTGCACACTCACACAGCACTGACTGCACACACACACAGCACAGACTGCACACTCACACAGCACAGACTGCACACTCACACAGCACAGACTGCACACTCACACAGCACAGACTGCACACTCACACAGCACAGACTGCACACTCACACAGCACAGACTGCACACTCACACAGCACTGACTGCACACACACACAGCACAGACTGCACACTCACACAGCACTGACTGCACACACACACAGCACAGACTGCACACTCACACAGCACAGACTGCACACTCACACAGCACAGACTGCACACTCACACAGCACAGACTGCACACACACACAGCACAGACTGCACACTCACGCAGCACAGACTGCACACTCACGCAGCACAGACTGCACACTCACACAGCACAGACTGCACACACACACAGGACAGACTGCACACTCACAGAGCACAGACTGCACACTCACACAGCACAGACTGCAGACACACACAGCACAGACTGCACACTCACACAGCACAGGCTGCACACTCACACAGCACAGACTGCACACTCACACAGCACAGACTGCACACTCACACTGCACAGACTGCGCACTCACACTGCACAGACTGCGCACTCACACAGCACAGACTGCACACTCACACAGCACAGACTGCACACTCACACAGCACAGACTGCACACTCACACAGCACAGACTGCGCACTCGCGCAGCACAGACTGCACACTCACACAGCACAGACTGCGCACTCACACAGCACAGACTGCACACTCACACAGCACAGACTGCACACTCACACAGCACCGACTGCACACTCACACAGCACAGACTGCACACTCGCGCAGCACAGACTGCACACTCACACAGCACAGACTGCACACTCGCGCAGCACAGACTGCACACTCACACAGCACAGACTGCGCACTCACACAGCACAGACTGCACACTCACACAGCACAGGCTGCACACTCACACAGCACAGACTGCGCACTCACGCAGCACAGACTGCACACTCACGCAGCACAGACTGCACACTCACACAGCACAGACTGCACACTCACACAGCACAGACTGCACACTCACACAGCACAGACTGCACACTCACACAGCACAGACTGCACACTCGCGCAGCACAGACTGCACACTCACACAGCACAGACTGCGCACTCACACAGCACAGACTGCACACTCACACAGCACAGACTGCACACTCACACAGCACAGACTGCACACTCACACAGCACAGACTGCACACTCGCGCAGCACAGACTGCACACTCACACAGCACAGACTGCACCCTCGCGCAGCACAGACTGCACACTCACACAGCACAGACTGCGCACTCACACAGCACAGACTGCACACTCACACAGCACAGGCTGCACACTCACACAGCACAGACTGCATACTCACGCAGCACAGACTGCACACTCACGCAGCACAGACTGCGCACTCACACAGCACAGACTGCACACTCACGCAGCACAGACTGCACACTCACGCAGCACAGACTGCACACTCACGCAGCACAGACTGCACACTGACGCAGCACAGACTGCACACTCACGCAGCACAGACTGCGCACTCACACAGCACAGACTGCACACTCACGCAGCACAGACTGCACACTCACGCAGCACAGACTGCGCACTCACACAGCACAGACTGCGCACTCACGCAGCACAGACTGCACACACACACAGCACAGACTGCACACTCACACAGCACAGACTGCACACTCACACAGCACAGACTGCACACTCACACAGCACAGACTGCACACTCACACAGCACAGACTGCACACTCACACAGCACAGACTGCACACTCACACAGCACAGACTGCACACACACACAGCACAGACTGCACACTCACACAGCACAGACTGCACACTCACACAGCACAGGCTGCACACTCACGCAGCACAGACTGCGCACTCACACAGCACAGACTGCACACTCACTCAGCACAGACTGCACTCTCACACAGCACAGACTGCACACTCACACAGCACAGACTGCACACTCACACAGCACAGACTGCACACTCACACAGCACAGACTGCACACTCACACAGCACAGACTGCACACTCACACAGCACAGACTGCACACTCACACAGCACAGACTGCACACTCACACAGCACAGACTGCACACTCACGCAGCACAGACTGCACTCACACAGCACAGGCTGCACACTCACACAGCACTGACTGCACACTCACACAGCACAGACTGCACACTCACACAGCACAGACTGCACACTCACACAGCACAGACTGCACACTCACACAGCACAGACTGCACACTCACACAGCACAGACTGCACACACACACAGGACAGACTGCACACACACAGCACAGACTGCACACTCACACAGCACATACTGCAGACACACACAGCACAGACTGCGCACTCACACAGCACAGGCTGCACACTCACACAGCACAGACTGCGCACTCACACAGCACAGACTGCGCACTCACACAGCACAGACTGCACACACACACAGCACAGACTGCACACTCACACAGCACAGACTGCACACTCACACAGCACAGACTGCACACTCGCGCAGCACAGACTGCACACTCACACAGCACAGACTGCACACTCACACAGCACTGACTGCACACACACACAGCACAGACTGCACACTCACACAGCACAGACTGCACACTCACACAGCACAGACTGCACACTCACACAGCACAGACTGCACACTCGCGCAGCACAGACTGCACACTCACACAGCACAGACTGCACACTCACACAGCACAGACTGCACACTCGCGCAGCACAGACTGCACACTCACACAGCACAGACTGCACACTCACACAGCACTGACTGCACACACACACAGCACAGACTGCACACTCACACAGCACAGACTGCACACTCACGCAGCACAGACTGCACACTCACACAGCACAGACTGCACACTCACACAGCACAGACTGCACACTCACACAGCACAGACTGCACACTCACACAGCACTGACTGCACACACACACAGCACAGACTGCACACTCACACAGCACTGACTGCACACACACACAGCACAGACTGCACACTCACACAGCACAGACTGCACACTCACACAGCACAGACTGCACACTCACACAGCACTGACTGCACACTCACACAGCACTGACTGCACACACACACAGCACAGACTGCACACTCACACAGCACAGACTGCACACTCACACAGCACTGACTGCACACACACACAGCACAGACTGCACACTCACACAGCACTGACTGCACACACACACAGCACAGACTGCACACTCACACAGCACAGACTGCACACTCACACAGCACTGACTGCACACACACACAGCACAGACTGCACACTCACACAGCACTGACTGCACACACACACAGCACAGACTGCACACTCACACAGCACAGACTGCACACTCACACAGCACAGACTGCACACTCACACAGCACAGACTGCACACACACACAGCACAGACTGCACACTCACGCAGCACAGACTGCACACTCACGCAGCACAGACTGCACACTCACACAGCACAGACTGCACACACACACAGGACAGACTGCACACTCACAGAGCACAGACTGCACACTCACACAGCACAGACTGCAGACACACACAGCACAGACTGCACACTCACACAGCACAGGCTGCACACTCACACAGCACAGACTGCACACTCACACAGCACAGACTGCACACTCACACTGCACAGACTGCGCACTCACACTGCACAGACTGCGCACTCACACAGCACAGACTGCACACTCACACAGCACAGACTGCACACTCACACAGCACAGACTGCACACTCACACAGCACAGACTGCGCACTCGCGCAGCACAGACTGCACACTCACACAGCACAGACTGCGCACTCACACAGCACAGACTGCACACTCACACAGCACAGACTGCACACTCACACAGCACCGACTGCACACTCACACAGCACAGACTGCACACTCGCGCAGCACAGACTGCACACTCACACAGCACAGACTGCACACTCGCGCAGCACAGACTGCACACTCACACAGCACAGACTGCGCACTCACACAGCACAGACTGCACACTCACACAGCACAGGCTGCACACTCACACAGCACAGACTGCACACTCACGCAGCACAGACTGCACACTCACACAGCACAGACTGCGCACTCACACAGCACAGACTGCGCACTCACGCAGCACAGACTGCACACTCACGCAGCACAGACTGCACACTCACGCAGCACAGACTGCACACTCACGCAGCACAGACTGCACACTCACACAGCACAGACTGCGCACTCACACAGCACAGACTGCACACTCACGCAGCACAGACTGCGCACTCACACAGCACAGACTGCACACTCACGCAGCACAGACTGCACACACACACAGCACAGACTGCACACTCACACAGCACAGACTGCACACTCACACAGCACAGACTGCGCACTCACGCAGCACAGACTGCGCACTCACACAGCACAGACTGCACACTCACGCAGCACAGACTGCACACTCACACAGCACAGACTGCACACTCACACAGCACAGACTGCACACTCACTCAGCACAGACTGCACTCTCACACAGCACAGACTGCACACTCACTCAGCACAGACTGCACTCTCACACAGCACAGACTGCACACTCACACAGCACAGACTGCACACTCACACAGCACAGACTGCACACTCACACAGCACAGACTGCACACTCGCGCAGCACAGACTGCACACTCACACAGCACAGACTGCACACTCACACAGCACAGACTGCACACTCACACAGCACAGACTGCACACTCACACAGCACAGACTGCACACTCGCGCAGCACAGACTGCACACTCACACAGCACAGACTGCACACTCACACAGCACAGACTGCGCACTCACACAGCACAGACTGCACACTCACACAGCACAGACTGCACACTCGCGCAGCACAGACTGCACACTCACACAGCACAGACTGCACACTCACACAGCACAGACTGCACACTCACACAGCACAGACTGCACACTCACACAGCACAGACTGCACACTCACACAGCACAGACTGCACACTCACGCAGCACAGACTGCACACTCACACAGCACAGACTGCACACTCACACAGCACAGACTGCACACTCACTCAGCACAGACTGCACTCTCACACAGCACAGACTGCACACTCACTCAGCACAGACTGCACTCTCACACAGCACAGACTGCACACTCACACAGCACAGACTGCACACTCACACAGCACAGACTGCACACTCACACAGCACAGACTGCACACTCGCGCAGCACAGACTGCACACTCACTCAGCACAGACTGCACTCTCACACAGCACAGACTGCACACTCACACAGCACAGACTGCACACTCACACAGCACAGACTGCACACTCACACAGCACTGACTGCACACTCGCGCAGCACAGACTGCACACTCACACAGCACAGACTGCACACTCACACAGCACAGACTGCACACTCACACAGCACAGACTGCACACTCACGCAGCACAGACTGCACTCACACAGCACAGGCTGCACACTCACACAGCACTGACTGCACACTCACACAGCACAGACTGCACACTCACACAGCACAGACTGCACACTCACACAGCACAGACTGCACACTCACACAGCACAGACTGCACACTCACACAGCACAGACTGCACACACACACAGGACAGACTGCACACACACAGCACAGACTGCACACTCACACAGCACATACTGCAGACACACACAGCACAGACTGCGCACTCACACAGCACAGGCTGCACACTCACACAGCACAGACTGCACACTCACACAGCACTGACTGCACACACACACAGCACAGACTGCACACTCACACAGCACTGACTGCACACACACACAGCACAGACTGCACACTCACACAGCACAGACTGCACACTCACACAGCACTGACTGCACACACACACAGCACAGACTGCACACTCACACAGCACTGACTGCACACACACACAGCACAGACTGCACACTCACACAGCACAGACTGCACACTCACACAGCACAGACTGCACACTCACACAGCACAGACTGCACACTCACACAGCACAGACTGCACACTCACACAGCACAGACTGCACACTCACACAGCACTGACTGCACACACACACAGCACAGACTGCACACTCACACAGCACAGACTGCACACTCACGCAGCACAGACTGCACACTCACACAGCACAGACTGCACACTCACACAGCACAGACTGCGCACTCACACAGCACAGACTGCACACTCACACAGCACAGACTGCACACTCACACAGCACTGACTGCACACACACACAGCACAGACTGCACACTCACACAGCACAGACTGCACACTCACACAGCACAGACTGCACACTCACACAGCACAGACTGCACACTCACACAGCACAGACTGCACACTCACACAGCACAGACTGCATACTCACACAGCACAGACTGCACACTCACACAGCACAGACCGCACTCACACAGCACAGACTGCACACTCACACAGCACAGACTGCATACTCACACAGCACAGACTGCACACTCACACAGCACAGACTGCACACTCACACAGCACTGACTGCACACACACACAGCACAGACTGCACACTCACACAGCACAGACTGCACACTCACACAGCACTGACTGCACACACACACAGCACAGACTGCACACTCACACAGCACTGACTGCACACACACACAGCACAGACTGCACACTCACACAGCACAGACTGCACACTCACACAGCACAGACTGCACACTCACACAGCACAGACTGCACACTCACACAGCACAGACTGCACACTCACACAGCACAGACTGCACACTCACACAGCACTGACTGCACACACACACAGCACAGACTGCACACTCACACAGCACAGACTGCACACTCACGCAGCACAGACTGCACACTCACACAGCACAGACTGCACACTCACACAGCACAGACTGCGCACTCACACAGCACAGACTGCACACTCACACAGCACAGACTGCACACTCACACAGCACTGACTGCACACACACACAGCACAGACTGCACACTCACACAGCACAGACTGCACACTCACACAGCACAGACTGCACACTCACACAGCACAGACTGCACACTCACACAGCACAGACTGCACACTCACACAGCACAGACTGCACACTCACACAGCACAGACTGCACACACACACAGCACAGACTGCACACTCACGCAGCACAGACTGCACACTCACGCAGCACAGACTGCACACTCACACAGCACAGACTGCACACACACACAGGACAGACTGCACACTCACAGAGCACAGACTGCACACTCACACAGCACAGACTGCAGACACACACAGCACAGACTGCACACTCACACAGCACAGGCTGCACACTCACACAGCACAGACTGCACACTCACACAGCACAGACTGCACACTCACACAGCACAGACTGCACACTCACACTGCACAGACTGCGCACTCACACTGCACAGACTGCGCACTCACACAGCACAGACTGCACACTCACACAGCACAGACTGCGCACTCACGCAGCACAGACTGCACACTCACACAGCACAGGCTGGACACTCACGCAGCACAGACTGCACACTCACACAGCACAGACTGCACACTCACACAGCACAGGCTGGACACTCACGCAGCACAGACTGCACACTCACACAGCACAGACTGCGCACTCACACTGCACAGACTGCGCACTCACACAGCACAGACTGCACACTCACACAGCACAGACTGCGCACTCACGCAGCACAGACTGCACACTCACACAGCACAGACTGCACACTCACGCAGCACAGACTGCACACTCACGCAGCACAGACTGCACACTCACACAGCACAGACTGCGCACTCACGCAGCACAGACTGCACACTCACGCAGCACAGACTGCGCACTCACGCAGCACAGACTGCACACTCGCACAGCACAGACTGCACACTCACACAGCACAGACTGCACACTCACACAGCACAGACTGCACACTCACACAGCACAGACTGCACACTCGCGCAGCACAGACTGCACACTCACACAGCACAGGCTGCACACTTACACAGCACAGACTGCACACTCGCGCAGCACAGACTGCACACTCACACAGCACAGACTGCGCACTCACACAGCACAGGCTGCACACTCACGCAGCACAGACTGCACACTCACACAGCACAGACTGCGCACTCACACAGCACAGACTGCACACTCACGCAGCACAGACTGCACACTCACGCAGCACAGACTGCACACTCACGCAGCACAGACTGCACACTCACGCAGCACAGACTGCACACTCACACAGCACAGACTGCACACTCACACAGCACAGACTGCACACTCACACAGCACAGACTACACACTCACACAGCACAGACTGCACACTCACACAGCACACACTGCACACTCACGCAGCACAGACTGCACACTCACACAGCACAGACTGCACACACACACAGGACAGACTGCACACTTACACAGCACAGACTGCACACTCACACAGCACAGACTGCGCACTCACACAGCACAGGCTGCACACTCACGCAGCACAGACTGCACACTCACACAGCACAGACTGCGCACTCACACAGCACAGACTGCACACTCACGCAGCACAGACTGCACACTCACGCAGCACAGACTGCACACTCACGCAGCACAGACTGCACACTCACGCAGCACAGACTGCACACTCACACAGCACAGACTGCACACTCACACAGCACAGACTGCACACTCACACAGCACAGACTACACACTCACACAGCACAGACTGCACACTCACACAGCACAGACTGCACACTCACGCAGCACAGACTGCACACTCACACAGCACAGACTGCACACTCACACAGCACAGACTGCACTCTCACACAGCACAGACTGCACACTCACACAGCACAGACTGCGCACTCACGCAGCACAGACTGCGCACTCACACAGCACAGACTGCACACTCACGCAGCACAGACTGCACACTCACACAGCACAGACTGCACACTCACACAGCACAGACTGCACACTCACTCAGCACAGACTGCACTCTCACACAGCACAGACTGCACACTTACACAGCACAGACTGCACACTCACTCAGCAAAGACTGCACTCTCACACAGCACAGACTGCACACTCACACAGCACAGACTGCACACTCACACAGCACAGACTGCACACTCACGCAGCACAGACTGCGCACTCACACAGCACAGACTGCACACTCACACAGCACAGACTGCACACTCACACAGCACAGACTGCACACTCACGCAGCACAGACTGCACACTCACACAGCACAGACTGCACACTCACACAGCACAGACTGCACACTCGCGCAGCACAGACTGCACACTCACGCAGCACAGACTGCACACTCACACAGCACAGACTGCACACTCACACAGCACAGACTGCACACTCACAAAGCACAGACTGCACACTCACACAGCACAGACTGCACACTCACACAGCACAGACTGCACACTCACACAGCACAGACTGCACACTCACGCAGCACAGACTGCACTCACACAGCACAGGCTGCACACTCACACAGCACTGACTGCACACTCACACAGCACAGACTGCACACTCACACAGCACAGACTGCACACTCACACAGCACAGACTGCACACTCACACAGCGCAGACTGCACACTCACACAGCACAGACTGCACACTCATGCAGCACAGACTGCACACTCACACAGCACAGACTGCACACTCACACAGCACAGACTGCACACACACACAGGACAGACTGCACACACACAGCACAGACTGCACACTCACACAGCACATACTGCAGACACACACAGCACAGACTGCACACACACACAGGACAGACTGCACACACACAGCACAGACTGCACACTCACACAGCACAGACTGCACACTCACACAGCACAGACTGCACACACACACAGGACAGACTGCACACACACAGCACAGACTGCACACTCACACAGCACATACTGCAGACACACACAGCACAGGCTGCGCACTCACACAGCACAGGCTGCACACTCACACAGCACAGACTGCGCACTCACACAGCACAGACTGCGCACTCACACAGCACAGACTGCACACACACACAGCACAGACTGCACACTCACACAGCACAGACTGCACACTCACACAGCACTGACTGCACACACACACAGCACAGACTGCACACTCACGCAGCACAGACTGCACACTCACACAGCACAGACTGCACACTCACACAGCACAGACTGCACACTCACACAGCACAGACTGCACACTCACACAGCACAGACTGCACACTCACACAGCACTGACTGCACACACACACAGCACAGACTGCACACTCACACAGCACTGACTGCACACACACACAGCACAGACTGCACACTCACACAGCACTGACTGCACACACACACAGCACAGACTGCACACTCACACAGCACAGACTGCACACTCACACAGCACAGACTGCACACTCACACAGCACAGACTGCACACTCACACAGCACAGACTGCACACTCACACAGCACAGACTGCACACTCACACAGCACTGACTGCACACACACACAGCACAGACTGCACACTCACACAGCACTGACTGCACACACACACAGCACAGACTGCACACTCACACAGCACAGACTGCACACTCACACAGCACAGACTGCACACTCACACAGCACAGACTGCACACACACACAGCACAGACTGCACACTCACGCAGCACAGACTGCACACTCACACAGCACAGACTGCACACTCACACAGCACAGACTGCACACACACACAGGACAGACTGCACACTCACAGAGCACAGACTGCACACTCACACAGCACAGACTGCAGACACACACAGCACAGACTGCACACTCACACAGCACAGGCTGCACACTCACACAGCACAGACTGCACACTCACACAGCACAGACTGCACACTCACACTGCACAGACTGCGCACTCACACTGCACAGACTGCGCACTCACACAGCACAGGCTGCACACTCACACAGCACAGACTGCACACTCACACAGCACAGACTGCACACTCACACAGCACAGACTGCACACACACACAGCACAGACTGCACACTCACGCAGCACAGACTGCACACTCACACAGCACAGACTGCACACTCACACAGCACAGGCTGCACACTCACACAGCACAGACTGCGCACTCACACAGCACAGACTGCACACTCACACAGCACAGACTGCACACTCACACAGCACAGACTGCACACTCACACAGCACAGGCTGCACACTCACGCAGCACAGACTGCACACTCACACAGCACAGGCTGCACACTCACACAGCACAGACTGCACACTCACACAGCACAGACTGCACACTCACACAGCACAGGCTGCACACTCACACAGCACAGACTGCACACTCACACAGCACAGACTGCGCACTCACACAGCACAGACTGCACACTCACAGAGCACAGACTGCACACTCACACAGCACAGACTACACTCACACAGCACAGGCTGCACACTCACACAGCACAGACTGCGCACTCACGCAGCACAGACTGCACACACACACAGCACAGACTGCACACTCACACAGCACAGACTGCGCACTCACACAGCACAGACTGCACACTCACAGAGCACAGACTGCACACTCACACAGCACAGACTACACTCACACAGCACAGGCTGCACACTCACACAGCACAGACTGCGCACTCACGCAGCACAGACTGCGCACTCACACAGCACAGACTGCACACTCACACAGCACAGACTGCACACTCACGCAGCACAGACTGCACACTCACACAGCACAGACTGCACACACACACAGCACAGACTGCACACTCACACAGCACAGACTGCACACTCACGCAGCACAGACTGCACACACACACAGCACAGACTGCGCACTCACGCAGCACAGACTGCACACTCACGCAGCACAGACTGCACACTCACACAGCACAGACTGCACACTCACACAGCACAGACTGCACACTCACACAGCACAGACTGCACACTCACACAGCACAGACTGCACACTCACGCAGCACAGACTGCACACTCACACAGCACAGGCTGCACACTCACACAGCACAGACTGCACACTCACACAGCACAGACTGCACACACACACAGCACAGACTGCACACTCACACAGCACAGACTGCACACTCACACAGCACAGACTGCACACTCACACAGCACAGACTGCACACTCACACAGCACAGACTGCACACACACACAGCACAGACTGCACACTCACACAGCACAGACTGCACACTCACACAGCACAGACTGCACACTCACACAGCACAGACTGCACACTCACACAGCACAGACTGCACACTCACACAGCACAGACTGCACACTCACACAGCACAGACTGCACACTCACACAGCACAGGCTGCACACTCACACAGCACAGACTGCACACTCACACAGCACAGACTGCACACTCACACAGCACAGACTGCACACTCACACAGCACAGACTGCGCACTCACACTGCACAGACTGCGCACTCACACAGCACAGACTGCACACTCACACAGCACAGGCTGCACACTCACACAGCACAGACTGCGCACTCACGCAGCACAGACTGCACATTCACACAGCACAGACTGCACACTCACACAGCACAGACTGCACTCACACAGCACAGACTGCACACTCACACAGCACAGACTGCACACTCACACAGCACAGACTGCACACTCACACAGCACAGACTGCACACTCACACAGCACAGACTGCACACTCACACAGCACAGACTGCACACTCACACAGCACTGACTGCGCACTCACACAGCACAGACTGCACACTCACACAGCACAGACTGCACACTCACACAGCACAGGCTGCACACTCACACAGCACAGACTGCGCACTCACGCAGCACAGACTGCACACTCACACAGCACAGACTGCGCACTCACGCAGCACAGACTGCACACTCACACAGCACAGGCTGCACACTCACACAGCACAGACTGCGCACTCACGCAGCACAGACTGCACACTCACGCAGCACAGACTGCACACTCACACAGCACAGACTGCGCACTCACGCAGCACAGGCTGCACACTCGCGCAGCACAGACTGCTCACTCACACAGCACAGACTGCACACTCACACAGCACAGACTGCACACTCACACAGCACAGACTGCACACTCACACAGCACAGACTGCACACTCACACAGCACAGACTGCACACTCACACAGCACTGACTGCACACACACACAGCACAGGCTGCACACTCGCGCAGCACAGACTGCTCACTCACACAGCACAGACTGCACACTCACACAGCTCAGACTGCACACTCACACAGCACAGACTGCACACACACACAGCACAGACTGCACACTCACACAGCACAGACTGCACACTCACGCAGCACAGGCTGCACACTCACACAGCTCAGACTGCACACTCACACAGCACAGACTGCACACTCGCGCAGCACAGACTGCACACTCACACAGCACAGACTGCACACTCACACAGCTCAGACTGCACACTCACACAGCTCAGACTGCACACTCACGCAGCACAGGCTGCACACTCACACAGCTCAGACTGCACACTCACACAGCACAGACTGCACACTCACACAGCACAGACTGCACACACACAGCACAGACTGCACACTCACGCAGCACAGACTGCACACTCACACAGCTCAGACTGCACACTCACACAGCACAGGCTGCACACTCACACAGCTCAGACTGCACACTCACGCAGCACAGACTGCACACTCACACAGCACAGACTGCACACACACACAGCACAGACTGCACACTCACACAGCACAGACTGCACACTCACACAGCACAGACTGCACACTCACGCAGCACAGACTGCACACTCACACAGCACAGACTGCACACACACACAGCACAGACTGCACACTCACGCAGCACAGACTGCACACTCACGCAGCACAGGCTGCGCACTCACACAGCACAGACTGCACTCACACGGCACTGACTGCACACTCACACAGCACAGACTGCACACTCACACAGCACAGACTGCACACTCACACAGCACAGACTGCACACTCACACAGCACAGACTGCACACTAGCGCAGCACAGACTGCACACACACACAGCACAGACTGCACACTCACACAGCACAGACTGCACACTCACGCAGCACAGACTGCACACTCACACAGCACAGACTGCACACTCACGCAGCACAGACTGCACACTCACACAGCACAGACTGCACACTCACACAGCACAGACTGCACACTCACACAGCACAGACTGCACACTCACGCAGCACAGACTGCACACTCACACAGCACAGACTGCACACTCACACAGCACAGACTGCACACTCACACAGCACAGACTGCACACTCACACAGCACAGACTGCACACTCACACAGCACAGACTGCACACTCACGCAGCACAGACTGCACTCACACAGCACAGACTGCACACACACACAGCACAGACTGCACACTCACGCAGCACAGACTGCGCACTCACGCAGCACAGACTGCACACTCACACAGCACAGGCTGTACACTCACACAGCACAGACTGCACTCACACAGCACAGACTGCACACTCACACAGCACAGACTGCACACTCACACAGCACAGACTGCACACTCACACAGCACAGACTGCACACTCACACAGCACAGACTGCACACACACCCAGCGCAGACTGCACACTCACACAGCACAGACTGCACACTCACACAGCACAGACTGCACACTCGCGCAGCACAGACTGCGCACTCACAGAGCACAGACTGCACACTCACACAGCACAGACTGCACACTCACACAGCACAGACTGCACACTCACACAGCACAGACTGCACACTCACACAGCACAGACTGCACACTCACACAGCACAGACTGCACACTCACACAGCACAGACTGCACACTCACACAGCACAGACTGCGCACTCACGCAGCACAGGCTGCGCACTCACACAGCACAGACTGCACACTCACACAGCACAGACTGCACACTCACGCAGCACAGACTGCACTCTCACACAGCACAGACTGAACACTCGCGCAGCACAGACTGCACACTCACACAGCACAGACTGCACACTCACACAGCACAGACTGCACACTCACACAGCACAGACTGCACACTCACGCAGCACAGACTGCACACTCACACAGCACAGACTGCACACTCACACAGCACAGACTGCACACTCACACAGCACAGACTGCACACTCACACAGCACAGACTGCACACTCACACAGCACAGACTGCACACTCACGCAGCACAGACTGCACACTCACACAGCACAGACTGCACACTCACACAGCACAGACTGCACACTCACACAGCACAGGCTGCACACTCACACAGCACAGACTGCACACTCACACAGCACAGACTGCGCACTCACGCAGCACAGGCTGCACACTCACACAGCACCGACTGCACACTCACACAGCACAGACTGCACACTCACACAGCACAGACTGCGCACTCACGCAGCACAGACTGCACACTCACACAGCACAGACTGCACACTCACACAGCACAGACTGCACACTCACACAGCACAGACTGCACACACACACAGCACAGACTGCACACTCACACAGCACAGACTGCACACTCACACAGCACAGACTGCACACTCACGCAGCACAGACTGCACTCACACAGCACAGGCTGCACACACACACAGCACAGACTGCACACTCACGCAGCACAGACTGCACACTCACACAGCACAGACTGCACACTCACGCAGCACAGGCTGCACACTCACACAGCACAGACTGCGCACTCACACAGCACAGACTGCACACTCACACAGCACATACTGCACACTCACACAGCACAGACTGCACACTCACACAGCACATACTGCACACTCACACAGCACAGACTGCACACTCACGCAGCACAGACTGCACACTCACACAGCACAGACTGCACACTCACACAGCACAGACTGCACACTCACACAGCACAGACTGCACACTCACACAGCACAGACTGCACACTTACACAGCACAGACTGCACACTCACACAGCACAGACTGCACACTCACGCAGCACAGACTGCACACTTACACAGCACAGACTGCACACTCACAGAGCACAGACTGCACACTCACACAGCACAGACTGCACACTCACGCAGCACAGGCTGCACACACACACAGCACAGACTGCACACTCACGCAGCACATACTGCACACACACACAGCACATACTGCACACACACACAGCACAGACTGCACACTCACGCAGCACATACTGCACACACACACAGCACATACTGCACACACACACAGCACAGACTGCACACTCACGCAGCACAGGCTGCACACACACACAGCACAGACTGCACACTCACACAGCACATACTGCACACACACACAGCACAGACTGCACACTCACGCAGCACAGACTGCACACTCACAGCACAGACTGCACACTCACACAGCACAGACTGCACACTCACACAGCACAGACTGCACACTCACACAGCACAGACTGCACACTCACACAGCACAGACTGCACACTCACACAGCACAGACTGCACACTCACACAGCACAGGCTGCACACTCACACAGCACAGACTGCACACTCACGCAGCACAGGCTGCACACTCACACAGCACAGACTGCACACTCACACAGCACAGACTGCACTCACACAGCACAGACTACACACTCACACAGCACAGACTGCACTCACACAGCACAGACTACACACACACACAGCACAGACTGCACACTCACACAGCACAGACTGCGCACTCACACAGCACAGACTGCACACTCACACAGCACAGACTGCACACTCACACAGCACAGACTGCACACTCACACAGCACAGACTGCACACTCACACAGCACAGACTGCGCACTCACGCAGCACAGACTGCACACACACACAGCACAGACTGCACACTCACACAGCACAGACTGCACACTCACACAGCACAGACTGCGCACTCACGCAGCACAGACTGCACACACACACAGCACAGACTGCACACTCACACAGCACAGACTGCACACACACGCAGCACAGACTGCACACTCACACAGCACATACTGCACACACACACAGCACAGACTGCACACTCACACAGCACAGACTGCACACTCACACAGCACAGACTGCACACTCGCGCAGCACAGACTGCACACTCACAGCACAGACTGCACACTCACACAGCACAGACTGCACACTCACACAGCACAGACTGCACACTCACACAGCACAGACTGCACACTCACACAGCACAGACTGCACACTCACACAGCACAGACTGCACACTCACGCAGCACAGGCTGCACACTCACACAGCACAGACTGCACACTCACACAGCACAGACTGCACACTCGCGCAGCACAGACTGCACACTCACACAGCACAGACTGCACACTCACACAGCACAGACTGCACACTCACACAGCACAGACTGCACACTCACGCAGCACAGACTGCGCACTCACACAGCACAGACTGCACACTCACGCAGCACAGACTGCACACTCACACAGCACAGACTGCACACTCACACAGCACAGACTGCACACTCACACAGCACAGGCTGCACACACACACAGCACAGACTGCACACTCACACAGCACAGACTGCACACTCACGCAGCACAGGCTGCACACTCACACAGCACAGACTGCACACTCACACAGCACAGACTGCACACTCACACAGCACAGGCTGCACACTCACGCAGCACAGGCTGCACACTCACGCAGCACAGGCTGCACACTCACACAGCACAGACTGCACACTCACACAGCACAGACTGCACACTCACGCAGCACAGGCTGCACACTCACACAGCACAGACTGCACACTCACACAGCACAGACTGCACACTCACACAGCACAGGCTGCACACTCACACAGCACAGACTGCGCACTCACAGAGCACAGACTGCACTCACACAGCACAGACTGCACACACACACAGCACAGACTGCACACACACACAGCTCAGACTGCACACACACACAGCACAGTCTGCACACACACACAGCACAGACTGCACACACACACAGCACAGACTGCACACTCACACAGCACAGACTGCACACACACACTGCACAGACTGCACACACACACAGCACAGACTGCACACACACACAGCACAGACTGCACACACACACAGCACAGACTGCACACACACACTGCACAGACTGCACACACACACAGCACAGACTGCACACACACACAGCACAGACTGCACACTCACACAGCACAGACTGCACACGCGCACAGCACAGACTGCACACTCACACAGCACAGACTGCACACTCACACAGCACAGGCTGCACACTCACGCAGCACAGGCTGCACACTCACGCAGCACAGGCTGCACACTCGCGCAGCACAGACTGCACACTCACACTGCACAGACTGCTCACTCACACAGCACAGACTGCACACTCACACAGCACAGACTGCACTCACGCAGCACAGACTGCACACTCGCGCAGCACAGGCTGCGCACTCACGCAGCACAGGCTGCACACTCGCGCAGCACAGACTGCACACTCACACAGCACAGACTGCTCACTCACACAGCACAGACTGCACACTCACACAGCACAGACTGCTCACTCACACAGCACAGACTGCACACTCACACAGCACAGACTGCTCACTCACACAGCACAGACTGCACACTCACACAGCACAGACTGCACACTCACACAGCACAGACTGCACTCTCACACAGCACAGACTGCGCACTCACACAGCACAGACTGCGCACTCACACAGCACAGACTGCGCACTCACACAGCACAGACTGCACACTCACACAGCACAGACTGCACACTCACACAGCACAGGCTGCGCACTCACACAGCACAGACTGCGCACTCACACAGCACAGACTGCACACTCACACAGCACAGACTGCACTCTCACACAGCACAGACTGCGCACTCACACAGCACAGACTGCGCACTCACACAGCACAGACTGCGCACTCACACAGCACAGACTGCACACTCACACAGCACAGACTGCACACTCACACAGCACAGGCTGCACACTCACACAGCACAGACTGCACACTCGCGCAGCACAGACTGCACACTCACACAGCACAGACTGCACACTCACACAGCACAGACTGCACACACACAGCACAGACTGCACACTCACACAGCACAGACTGCACACACACAGCACAGACTGCACACTCACACAGCACAGACTGCACACTCGCGCAGCACAGACTGCACACTCACACAGCACAGACTGCACACTCACACAGCACAGACTGCACACTCACACAGCACAGACTGCACACACACAGCACAGACTGCACACTCACACAGCACAGACTGCACACTCACACAGCACAGACTGCACACTCACACAGCACAGGCTGCACACTCACACAGCACAGACTGCACACTCACACAGCACAGACTGCACACTCACACAGCACAGACTGCACACTCACGCAGCACAGGCTGCACACTCACACAGCACAGACTGCACACTCACACAGCACAGACTGCACACTCACACAGCACAGACTGCACACTCACACAGCACAGACTGCACACTCACACAGCACAGGCTGCACACTCACACAGCACAGACTGCACACTCACACAGCACAGACTGCACACTCACACAGCACAGACTGCACACTCACACAGCACAGACTGCTCACTCACACAGCACAGACTGCACACTCACACAGCACAGGCTGCACACTCACACAGCACAGACTGCACACTCACACAGCACAGACTGCACACTCACGCAGCACAGGCTGCACACTCACGCAGCACAGGCTGCACACACACACAGCACAGACTGCACACTCACACAGCACAGACTGCACACTCACACAGCACAGACTGCACACTCACACAGCACAGACTGCACACTCACACAGCACAGACTGCACACTCACACAGCACAGACTGCACACTCACACAGCACAGACTGCACACACACACAGCACAGACTGCACACACACACAGCACAGACTGCACACTCACGCAGCACAGGCTGCACACTCACGCAGCACAGGCTGCACACTCACGCAGCACAGACTGCACACTCACACAGCACAGACTGCACACTCACACAGCACACACTGCACACTCACGCAGCACAGGCTGCACACTCACGCAGCACAGGCTGCACACTCACACAGCACAGACTGCACACTCACGCAGCACAGGCTGCACACACACACAGCACAGACTGCACACTCACACAGCACAGACTGCACACTCACACAGCACAGACTGCACACTCACACAGCACAGACTGCACACTCACACAGCACAGACTGCACTCACACAGCACAGACTGCACACTCACACAGCACAGACTGCACACTCACACAGCACAGACTGCACACTCACGCAGCACAGGCTGCACACACACACAGCACAGACTGCACACACACACAGCACAGACTGCACACACACACAGCACAGACTGCACACTCACACAGCACAGACTGCACACTCACACAGCACAGGCTGCACACACACACAGCACAGACTGCACACACACACAGCACAGACTGCACACTCACACAGCACAGACTGCACACTCACACAGCACAGACTGCACACTCACGCAGCACAGACTGCACACACACACAGCACAGACTGCACACACACACAGCACAGACTGCACACTCACACAGCACAGACTGCACACTTACACAGCACAGACTGCACACTCACACAGCACAGACTGCGCACTCACACAGCACAGACTGCACACTCACACAGCACAGACTGCACACTCACACAGCACAGACTGCACTCACACAGCACAGACTGCACTCACACAGCACAGACTGCACACTCACACAGCACTGACTGCACACTCACACAGCACAGACTGCACACTCACGCAGCACAGGCTGCACACTCGCGCAGCACTGACTGCACACACACACAGCACAGACTGCACACACACACAGCTCAGACTGCACACTCACACAGCACAGACTGCACACTCACACAGCACAGACTGCACACTCACGCAGCACAGGCTGCACACACACACAGCACAGACTGCACACTCACGCAGCACAGACTGCACACTCACACAGCACAGACTGCACACTCACACAGCACAGACTGCACTCACACAGCACAGACTGCACACTCACACAGCACAGACTGCACACTCACACAGCACAGACTGCACTCACACAGCACAGACTGCACTCACACACAGCACAGACTGCACACTCACACTGCACAGACTGCACACTCACACAGCACTGACTGCACACTCACACAGCACAGACTGCACACTCACACAGCACAGACTGCACACTCACGCAGCACAGGCTGCACACTCGCGCAGCACTGACTGCACACACACACAGCACAGACTGCACACACACACAGCTCAGACTGCACACTCACACAGCACAGACTGCACACTCACACAGCACAGACTGCACACTCACACAGCACAGACTGCACTCACACAGCACAGACTGCACACTCACACAGCACAGACTGCACACTCACACAGCACAGACTGCACTCACACAGCACAGACTGCACACTCACACAGCACAGACTGCACACTCACGCAGCACAGGCTGCACACACACACAGCACAGACTGCACACTCACGCAGCACAGACTGCACACTCACACAGCACAGACTGCACACTCACACAGCACAGACTGCACACTCACACAGCACAGACTGCACACTCACACAGCACAGACTGCACACTCACACAGCACAGACTGCACTCACACAGCACAGGCTGCACACTCACACAGCACAGACTGCACACTCACACAGCACAGACTGCACTCACACAGCACAGGCTGCACACTCACACAGCACAGACTGCACACTCACACAGCACAGACTGCACTCACACAGCACAGGCTGCACACTCACACAGCACAGACTGCACACACACACAGCACAGACTGCACACTCACACAGCACAGACTGCACACTCACACAGCACAGACTGCACACTCACACAGCACAGACTGCACACTCACACAGCACAGACTGCACACTCACACAGCACAGGCTGCACACTCACACAGCACAGACTGCACACTCACACAGCACAGACTGCACACTCACACAGCACAGACTGCACACTCACACAGCACAGACTGCACACTCACACTGCACAGACTGCACACTCACACAGCACAGACTGCACACTCACACAGCACAGACTGCACACTCACACAGCACAGACTGCACACTCACACAGCACAGACTGCACACTCACACAGCACAGGCTGCACACTCACACAGCACAGACTGCACACTCACACAGCACAGACTGCACACTCACACAGCACAGACTGCACACTCACACAGCACAGACTGCACACTCACACTGCACAGACTGCACACTCACACAGCACAGACTGCACACTCACACAGCACAGACTGCACACTCGCGCAGCACAGACTGCACACTCACACAGCACAGGCTGCGCACTCACACAGCACAGACTGCACACTCACACAGCACAGACTGCACTCACACAGCACAGGCTGCACACACACACAGCACAGACTGCACACTCACACAGCACAGACTGCACACTCACACAGCACAGACTGCACTCACACAGCACAGGCTGCACACTCACACAGCACAGACTGCACACTCACACTGCACAGACTGCACACTCACACAGCACAGACTGCACACTCACACTGCACAGACTGCGCACTCACACAGCACAGACTGCACTCACACAGCACAGGCTGCACACACACACAGCACAGACTGCACACTCACACAGCACAGACTGCACACTCACGCAGCACAGGCTGCACACTCACACAGCACAGACTGCACACTCGCGCAGCACAGACTGCACACTCATACAGCACAGACTGCACACTCACACAGCACAGACTGCACACTCACACAGCACAGACTGCACACTCACACAGCACAGACTGCACACTCACACAGCACAGACTGCACACTCACACTGCACAGACTGCACACACACACAGCACAGACTGCACACTCACACAGCACAGACTGCACACTCACACTGCACAGACTGCACACTCACACTGCACAGACTGCACACTCACACAGCACAGACTGCACACTCACACAGCACAGACTGCACACTCACACAGCACAGACTGCACACTCACACTGCACAGACTGCACACACACACAGCACAGACTGCACACTCACACAGCACAGACTGCACACTCACACTGCACAGACTGCACACTCACACAGCACAGACTGCACACTCACACTGCACAGACTGCACACACACACAGCACAGACTGCACACTCACACAGCACAGACTGCACACTCACACTGCACAGACTGCACACTCACGCAGCACAGACTGCACACTCACGCAGCACAGGCTGCACACTCACACTGCACAGACTGCACACTCACACTGCACAGACTGCACACTCACACAGCACAGACTGCACACTCACACTGCACAGACTGCACACACACACAGCACAGACTGCACACTCACACAGCACAGACTGCACACTCACACAGCACAGACTGCACACTCACACAGCACAGACTGCACACACACACAGCACAGACTGCACACTCACACTGCACAGACTGCACACACACACAGCACAGACTGCACACTCACACAGCACAGACTGCACACTCACACAGCACAGACTGCACACTCACACTGCACAGACTGCACACTCACGCAGCACAGACTGCACACTCACGCAGCACAGGCTGCACACTCACACTGCACAGACTGCACACTCACACTGCACAGACTGCACACTCACACAGCACAGACTGCACACTCACACTGCACAGACTGCACACACACACAGCACAGACTGCACACTCACACAGCACAGACTGCACACTCACACAGCACAGACTGCACACTCACACAGCACAGACTGCACACTCACACAGCACAGGCTGCACACTCACACAGCACAGGCTGCACACTCACACAGCACAGGCTGCACACTCACACAGCACAGACTGCACACTCACACAGCACAGACTGCACTCACACAGCACAGGCTGCACACACACACAGCACAGACTGCACACTCACACAGCACAGACTGCACACTCACACAGCACAGACTGCACACTCACACAGCACAGACTGCACACTCACACAGCACAGACTGCACACTCACGCAGCACAGACTGCACTCACACAGCACAGACTGCACACTCACACAGCACAGACTGCACACTCACACAGCACAGACTGCACACTCACACAGCACAGACTGCGCACTCACACAGCACAGACTGCACACTCACACAGCACTGACTGCACACTCACACAGCACTGACTGCACACTCACACAGCACAGACTGCGCACTCACACTGCACAGACTGCACACTCACACAGCACACACTGCACACTTACACAGCACAGACTGCGCACTCACACAGCACAGACTGCACACTCACGCAGCACAGGCTGCACACTCACACAGCACAGACTGCACACTCACACAGCACAGACTGCACACTCACACAGCACACACTGCACACTTACACAGCACAGACTGCGCACTCACACAGCACACACTGCACACTTACACAGCACAGACTGCGCACTCACACAGCACAGACTGCACACTCACACAGCACAGACTGCACACTCACACTGCACAGACTGCACACTCACACAGCACAGACTGCACACTCACACAGCACAGGCTGCACACTCACACAGCACAGACTGCACACTCACACAGCACAGACTGCACACTCACACAGCACAGACTGCACACTCGCGCAGCACAGACTGCACACTCACACAGCACAGACTGCACACTCACACAGCACAGACTGCACACTCACGCAGCACAGACTGCACTCACACAGCACAGACTGCACACTCGCGCAGCACAGACTGCACACTCACACAGCACAGACTGCACACTCACACAGCACAGACTGCACACTCACACAGCACAGACTGCACACTCACACAGCACAGACTGCACACTCACACAGCACAGACTGCACACTCACGCAGCACAGACTGCACACACACACAGCACAGACTGCACACTCACGCAGCACAGACTGCACACTCACACAGCACAGACTGCACACTCACACAGCACAGACTGCACACTCACGCAGCACAGACTGCACACTCACACAGCACAGACTGCACACTCACACAGCACAGACTGCACACTCACACAGCACAGACTGCACACTCACACAGCACAGACTGCACACTCACACAGCACAGACTGCACACTCACACAGCACAGACTGCACACTCACACAGCACAGACTGCACACTCACGCAGCACAGGCTGCACACTCACACAGCTCAGACTGCACACTCACACAGCACAGACTGCACACTCGCGCAGCACAGACTGCACACACACACAGCACAGACTGCACACTCACGCAGCACAGGCTGCACACACACACAGCACAGACTGCACACTCACACAGCACAGACTGCACACTCGCGCAGCACAGACTGCACACTCACACAGCACAGACTGCACACTCACACAGCACAGGCTGCACACTCACGCAGCACAGACTGCACACTCACGCAGCACAGGCTGCACACTCACACAGCACAGACTGCACACTCACACAGCACAGACTGCACACTCACACAGCACAGGCTGCACACTCACGCAGCACAGACTGCACACTCACACAGCACAGACTGCACACTCGCGCAGCACAGACTGCACACACACACAGCACAGACTGCACACTCACGCAGCACAGGCTGCACACACACACAGCACAGACTGCACACTCACACAGCACAGACTGCACACTCACGCAGCACAGGCTGCACACTCACACAGCACAGACTGCACACTCACACAGCACAGACTGCACACTCACACAGCACAGACTGCACACTCGCGCAGCACAGACTGCACACTCACACAGCACAGACTGCACACTCACACAGCACAGACTGCACACTCACACAGCACAGGCTGCACACTCACACAGCACAGACTGCACACTCACACAGCACAGACTGCACACTCACACAGCACAGACTGCACACTCGCGCAGCACAGACTGCACACTCACACAGCACAGACTGCACACTCACACAGCACAGACTGCACACTCACACAGCACAGACTGCACACTCACACAGCACAGACTGCACACTCACACAGCACAGACTGCACACTCACACAGCACAGACTGCACACTCACACAGCACAGACTGCACACACACACAGCACAGACTGCACACTCACACAGCACAGACTGCACACTCACGCAGCACAGGCTGCACACTCACACAGCACAGACTGCACACTCACACAGCACAGACTGCACTCACACAGCACAGACTGCACACTCACACAGCACAGGCTGCACACTCACACAGCACAGACTGCACACTCACACAGCACAGACTGCACTCACACAGCACAGACTGCACACTCACACAGCACAGACTGCGCACTCACACAGCACAGACTGCACACACACACAGCACAGACTGCACACTCACACAGCACAGACTGCACACTCACACAGCACAGACTGCACACTCACACAGCACAGACTGCACACTCACACAGCACAGACTGCACACTCACACAGCACAGACTGCACACTCACACAGCACAGACTGCACACTCACACAGCACAGACTGCACACTCACACAGCACAGACTGCACACTCACACAGCACAGACTGCACACTCACACAGCACAGACTGCACACTCACGCAGCACAGACTGCACTCACACAGCACAGACTGCACACTCACACAGCTCAGACTGCACACTCACGCAGCACAGACTGCACACTCACGCAGCACAGACTGCACACTCACACAGCACAGACTGCAGACTCACACAGCTCAGACTGCACACTCACACAGCTCAGACTGCACACTCACGCAGCACAGACTGCACACTCACACAGCACAGACTGCACACTCACACAGCACAGACTGCACACTCACACAGCACAGACTGCACACTCACACAGCACAGACTGCACACTCACACAGCACAGACTGCACACTCACACAGCACAGACTGCACACTCACACAGCACAGACTGCACACTCACACAGCACAGACTGCACACTCACACAGCACAGACTGCACACTCACACAGCACAGACTGCACACTCACACAGCACAGACTGCACACTCACACAGCACAGACTGCACACTCACACAGCACAGACTGCACACTCACACAGCACAGACTGCACACTCACACAGCACAGACTGCACACTCACACAGCACAGACTGCACACTCACACAGCACAGACTGCACACTCACGCAGCACAGACTGCACACTCACACAGCACAGACTGCACACTCACGCAGCACAGACTGCACTCACACAGCACAGACTGCACACTCATGCAGCACAGACTGCACACTCACACAGCTCAGACTGCACACTCACGCAGCACAGACTGCACACTCACGCAGCACAGACTGCACTCACACAGCACAGACTGCACACACACACAGCACAGACTGCACACTCACGCAGCACAGACTGCACACTCACGCAGCACAGACTGCACACACACACAGCACAGACTGCACACTCACGCAGCACAGACTGCACACTCACACAGCACAGACTGCACACTCACACAGCACAGACTGCACACACACAGCACAGACTGCACACTCACACAGCACAGACTGCACTCACACAGCACAGACTGCACACACACACAGCACAGACTGCACACTCACGCAGCACAGACTGCACACACACACAGCACAGACTGCACACTCACGCAGCACAGACTGCACACTCACGCAGCACAGACTGCACTCACACAGCACAGACTGCACACTCACGCAGCACAGACTGCACACTCACACAGCACAGACTGCACACTCACACAGCTCAGACTGCACACTCACGCAGCACAGACTGCACACTCACGCAGCACAGACTGCACTCACACAGCACAGACTGCACACACACACAGCACAGACTGCACACTCACGCAGCACAGACTGCACACTCACACAGTACAGACTGCACACTCACACAGCTCAGACTGCACACTCACGCAGCACAGACTGCACACTCACACAGCACAGACCGCACTCACACAGCACAGACTGCACTCACACAGCACAGACTGCACACTCACACAGCACAGACTGCACACTCACACAGCACAGACTGCACACTCACACAGCACAGACTGCTCACTCACACAGCACAGACTGCACACTCACACAGCACAGACTGCACACTCACGCAGCACAGACTGCACACTCACACAGCACAGACTGCGCACTCGCGCAGCACAGACTGCGCACTCACACAGCACAGACTGCGCACTCACGCATCACCGACTGCGCACTCGCGCAGCACAGACTGCGCACTCACACAGCACAGACTGCACACTCACACAGCACAGACTGCACACTCACACAGCACAGACTGCACACTCACACAGCACAGACTGCACACTCACACAGCACAGACTGCGCACTCACACAGCACAGACTGCACACTCACGCAGCACAGACTGCACACTCACACAGCACAGACTGCACACTCACACAGCACAGACTGCACACTCACGCAGCACAGACTGCACACTCACACAGCACAGACTGCACACTCACACAGCACAGACTGCACACTCACGCAGCACAGACTGCACACTCACACAGCACAGACTGCACACTCACACAGCACAGACTGCACACTCACGCAGCACAGACTGCACACTCACGCAGCACAGACTGCACACTCACACAGCACAGACTGCACACTCACACAGCACAGACTGCACACTCACACAGCACAGGCTGCACACTCACACAGCACAGACTGCGCACTCACGCAGCACAGACTGCACATTCACACAGCACAGACTGCACACTCGCGCAGCACAGACTGCACACTCACACAGCACAGACTGCACACTCACACAGCACAGACTGCACACTCACACAGCACAGACTGCACACTCACACAGCACAGACTGCACACTCACACAGCACAGACTGCACACTCACACAGCACAGACTGCACACTCACACAGCACAGACTGCACACTCACACAGCACAGGCTGCACACTCACACAGCACAGACTGCACACTCACACAGCACAGACTGCACACTCACACAGCACAGACTGCACACTCACACAGCACAGACTGCACACTCACACAGCACAGACTGCACACTCACACAGCACAGACTGCACACTCACACAGCACAGACTGCACACTCACACAGCACAGACTGCACACTCACACAGCACAGACTGCACACTCACACTGCACAGACTGCGCACTCACACAGCACAGGCTGCACACTCACACAGCACAGGCTGCGCACTCACGCAGCACAGACTGCACACACACACAGCACAGACTGCACACTCACACAGCACAGACTGCACACTCACACAGCACAGACTGCACACTCACACAGCACAGACTGCACACTCACGCAGCACAGACTGCACACTCACGCAGCACAGACTGCACACTCACACAGCACAGACTGCGCACTCACGCAGCACAGACTGCACATTCACACAGCACAGACTGCACACTCACACAGCACAGACTGCACACTCACACAGCACAGACTGCACACTCACACAGCACCGACTGCACACTCACACAGCACAGACTGCACACTCACACAGCACAGACTGCACACTCACACAGCACAGACTGCACACTCACACAGCACAGACTGCACACACACACAGCACAGACTGCACACTCACACAGCACAGACTGCACACTCACACAGCACAGACTGCACTCACACAGCACAGACTGCACACTCACACAGCACAGACTGCACACTCGCGCAGCACAGACTGCACACTCACACAGCACAGACTGCGCACTCACACAGCACAGACTGCACACTCACACAGCACAGACTGCGCACTCACACAGCACAGACTGCACACTCACACAGCACAGACTGCACACTCACACAGCACAGACTGCACACTCACACAGCACAGGCTGCACACTCACACAGCACAGACTGCACACTCACACAGCACAGACTGCACTCACACAGCACAGACTGCACACTCACACAGCACAGACTGCACACTCACACAGCACAGACTGCACACTCACACAGCACAGACTGCACACTCACACAGCACAGACTGCGCACTCACACAGCACAGACTGCACACTCACACAGCACAGACTGCACACTCACACAGCACAGACTGCACACTCACACAGCACAGACTGCACACTCACACAGCACAGACTGCGCACTCACACAGCACAGACTGCACACTCACACAGCACAGACTGCACACTCACACAGCACAGACTGCACACTCACGCAGCACAGACTGCACACTCACACAGCACAGACTGCACACTCACACAGCACAGACTGCACACTCACACAGCACAGACTGCACACTCACACAGCACAGACTGCGCACTCACACAGCACAGACTGCACACTCACACAGCACAGACTGCACACTCACACAGCACAGACTGCACACTCACACAGCACAGACTGCACACTCACACAGCACAGACTGCACACTCACACAGCACAGACTGCACACTCACACAGCACAGACTGCACACTCACGCAGCACAGACTGCACACTCACACAGCACAGACTGCACTCACGCAGCACAGACTGCACACTCACACAGCACAGACTGCACACTCACACAGCACAGACTGCACACTCACACAGCGCAGACTGCGCACTCACACAGCACAGACTGCACACTCACACAGCACAGACTGCACACTCACACAGCACAGACTGCACTCACGCAGCACAGACTGCACAATCACACAGCACAGACTGCACACTCACACAGCACAGACTGCACACTCACGCAGCACAGACTGCACACTCACACAGCACAGACTGCACACTCACACAGCACAGACTGCACACACGCAGCACAGACTGCACACTCACACAGCACAGGCTGCACACTCACACAGCACAGACTGCACACTCACACAGCACAGACTGCACACTCACACAGCACAGACTGCACACTCACGCAGCACAGACTGCACACTCACGCAGCACAGACTGCACACTCACGCAGCACAGACTGCACACTCACACAGCACAGACTGCACACTCACGCAGCACAGACTGCACACTCACACAGCACAGACTGTGCACTCACACAGCACAGACTGCACACTCACAAAGCACAGACTGCACACTCACACAGTACAGACTGCACACTCACACAGCACAGACTGCACACTCACGCAGCACAGACTGCACACTCACACAGCACAGACTGTGCACTCACACAGCACAGACTGCACACTCACACAGCACAGACTGCACACTCACGCAGCACAGACTGCACACTCACACAGCACTGACTGCACTCTCGCGCAGCACAGACTGCACACTCACACAGCACAGACTGCACACTCACACAGCACTGACTGCACACTCGCGCAGCACAGACTGCACACTCACGCAGCACAGACTGCACACTCACACAGCACAGACTGCACACTCACACAGCACAGACTGCACACTCGCGCAGCACAGACTGCGCACTCACACAGCACAGACTGCACACTCACACAGCACAGGCTGCACACTCACACAGCACAGACTGCACACTCACACAGCACAGACTGCACACTCACGCAGCACAGACTGCACACTCACACAGCACAGACTGCGCACTCACACAGCACAGACTGCACACTCGCGCAGCACAGACTGCGCACTCACACAGCACAGACTGCACACACACACAGCACAGACTGCACACTCACACAGCACAGACTGCACACTCACACAGCACAGACTGCACACACACACAGCACAGACTGCGCACTCACACAGCACAGACTGCACACTCACGCAGCACAGACTGCACACTCACACAGCACAGACTGCACACTCGCGCAGCACAGACTGCGCACTCACACAGCACAGACTGCACACTCACACAGCACAGACTGCACACTCACACAGCACAGGCTGCACACTCACACAGCACAGACTGCACACTCACGCAGCACAGACTGCACACTCACACAGCACAGACTGCACACTCACACAGCACAGACTGCACACTCACACAGCACAGACTGCACACTCGCGCAGCACAGACTGCGCACTCACACAGCACAGACTGCACACTCGCGCAGCACAGACTGCACACTCACACAGCACAGACTGCACACTCACACAGCACAGGCTGCACACTCACACAGCACAGACTGCACACTCACACAGCACAGACTGCACACTCACACAGCACAGGCTGCACACTCACACAGCACAGGCTGCAGACTCACACAGCACAGACTGCACACTCACACAGCACAGGCTGCACACTCACACAGCACAGACTGCACACTCACACAGCACAGACTGCACACTCACACAGCACAGACTGCGCACTCACACAGCACAGACTGCACACTCACACAGCACAGACTGCACACTCACACAGCACAGACTGCACACTCACGCAGCACAGACTGCACACTCACACAGCACAGACTGCACACTCGCGCAGCACAGACTGCGCACTCACACAGCACAGACTGCACACTCGCGCAGCACAGACTGCACACTCACACAGCACAGACTGCACACTCACGCAGCACAGACTGCACACTCACACAGCACAGACTGCACTCACACAGCACAGGCTGCACACTCACACAGCACAGACTGCACACTCACACAGCACAGACTGCACACTCACACAGCACAGACTGCACACTCACACAGCACAGACTGCGCACTCACACAGCACAGACTGCACACTCACACAGCACAGACTGCACACTCACACAGCACAGACTGCGCACTCACACAGCACAGACTGCACACTCACACAGCACAGACTGCACACTCACACAGCACAGACTGCACACTCACGCAGCACAGACTGCACACTCACACAGCACAGACTGCACACTCACACAGCACAGACTGCACACTCACACAGCACAGACTGCACACTCACACAGCACAGACTGCACACTCACACAGCACAGACTGCACACTCACACAGCACAGACTGCACACACACACAGCACAGACTGCACACTCACACAGCACAGACTGCACACTCACACAGCACAGACTGCACACTCACACAGCACAGACTGCACACTCACACAGCACAGACTGCACACTCACACAGCACAGACTGCACACTCACGCAGCACAGACTGCACACTCACACAGCACAGACTGCACACTCACACAGCACAGACTGCACACTCACACAGCACAGACTGCACACTCACACAGCACAGACTGCACACTCACACAGCACAGACTGCACACTCACACAGCACAGACTGCACACTCACAGAGCACAGACTGCACACTCACACAGCACAGACTGCACTCACACAGCACAGACTGCGCACTCACACAGCACAGACTGCACACTCACGCAGCACAGACTGCACACTCACGCAGCACAGACTGCACACTCACACAGCACAGACTGCACACTCACGCAGCACAGACTGCACACTCACGCAGCACAGACTGCACACTCACGCAGCACAGACTGCGCACTCACACAGCACAGACTGCACACTCACACTGCACAGACTGCACACTCACGCAGCACAGACTGCACACACACACAGCACAGACTGCACACTCACACAGCACAGACTGCACACGCACGCAGCACAGACTGCACACTCACGCAGCACAGACTGCACACTCACACAGCACAGACTGCACTCACACAGCACAGACTGCGCACTCACACAGCACAGACTGCACACTCACACAGCACAGACTGCGCACTCACGCAGCACAGACTGCACACTCACGCAGCACAGACTGCACACTCACACAGCACAGGCTGCACACTCACACAGCACAGACTGCGCACTCACGCAGCACAGACTGCACACTCACGCAGCACAGACTGCACACTCACACAGCACAGACTGCACACTCACACAGCACAGACTGCACACACACGCAGCACAGACTGCACACTCACACAGCACAGACTGCACACTCACACAGCACAGACTGCGCACTCACACAGCACAGACTGCACACTCACACAGCACAGACTGCACACACACACAGCACAGACTGCGCACTCACACAGCACAGACTGCACTCTCACACGGCACAGACTGCACACTCACACAGCACACACTGCACACTCACACAGCACAGACTGCACACTCGCGCAGCACAGACTGCACACTCACACAGCACAGACTGCACACTCACACAGCACAGACTGCACACTCACACAGCACAGACTGCGCACTCACACAGCACAGACTGCACACTCACACAGCACAGACTGCACACACACACAGCACAGACTGCACACTCACACAGCACAGACTGCACTCTCACACGGCACAGACTGCACACTCACACAGCACACACTGCACACTCACACAGCACAGACTGCACTCTCACACGGCACAGACTGCACACTCACAGCACAGACTGCACACTCACACAGCACAGGCTGCACACACACACAGCACAGACTGCACACTGACGCAGCACAGACTGCACACTCACACAGCACAGACTGCACACTCACACAGCACAGACTGCACACTCACACAGCACAGACTGCACACTCACACAGCACAGACTGCACACACACACAGCACAGACTGCACTCACACAGCACAGACTGCACTCACACAGCACATACTGTACACTCACAAAGCACAGACTGCACACTCACTCAGCACAGACTGCACACACACACAGCACAGACTGCACTCACACAGCACAGACTGCACACTCACACAGCACAGACTGCACACTCACACAGCACAGACTGCACACTCACACAGCACAGACTGCACACACACACAGCACAGACTGCACTCACACAGCACAGACTGCACTCACACAGCACATACTGTACACTCACAAAGCACAGACTGCACACTCACTCAGCACAGACTGCACACTCACACAGCACAGACTGCACACTCACACAGCACAGACTGCACACTCACACAGCACAGACTGCACACTCACACAGCACAGACTGCACACTCACACAGCACAGACTGCACACTCACACAGCACAGACTGCACACACACACAGCACAGACTGCACTCACACAGCACAGACTGCACTCACACAGCACATACTGTACACTCACAAAGCACAGACTGCACACTCACTCAGCACAGACTGCACACACACACAGCACAGACTGCACTCACACAGCACAGACTGCACACTCACACAGCACAGACTGCACACTCACACAGCACAGACTGCACACTCACACAGCACAGACTGCACACTCACACAGCACAGACTGCACACACACACAGCACAGACTGCACTCACACAGCACAGACTGCACTCACACAGCACATACTGTACACTCACAAAGCACAGACTGCACACTCACTCAGCACAGACTGCACACACACACAGCACAGACTGCACTCACACAGCACAGACTGCACACTCACACAGCACATACTGTACACTCACAAAGCACAGACTGCACACTCACTCAGCACAGACTGCACACTCACACAGCACAGACTGCACACTCACACAGCACAGACTGCACACTCACACAGCACAGACTGCACACTCACACAGCACAGACTGCACACTCACTCAGCACAGACTGCACACTCACTCAGCACAGACTGCACTCACACAGCACAGACTGCACACTCACTCAGCACAGACTGCACACTCACACAGCACAGACTGCACACTCACACAGCACAGACTGCACACTCACACAGCACAGACTGCACACACACACAGCACAGACTGCACTCACACAGCACAGACTGCACACTCACACAGCACATACTGTACACTCACAAAGCACAGACTGCACACTCACTCAGCACAGACTGCACTCTCACACAGCACAGACTGCACACTCACACAGCACAGACTGCACACTCGCGCAGCACAGACTGCACACTCACACTGCACAGACTGCACACTCGCGCAGCACAGACTGCACTCACACAGCACAGACTGCACACTCGCGCAGCACAGACTGCACACACACAGCACAGACTGCACACTCACACTGCACAGACTGCACACTCACAGCACAGACTGCACACTCGCGCAGCACAGACTGCACACTCACACAGCACAGACTGCACACTCACACAGCACAGACTGCACACTCACACAGCACAGACTGCACACTCACAGCACAGACTGCACACTCGCGCAGCACAGACTGCACACTCACAGCACAGACTGCACACTCGCGCAGCACAGACTGCACACTCACAGCACAGACTGCACACTCACACAGCACAGACTGCACACTCACACTGCACAGACTGCGCACTCACACAGCACAGACTGCACACTCACACAGCACAGACTGCGCACTCACACAGCACAGACTGCACACTCACAGCACAGACTGCACACTCACACAGCACAGACTGCGCACTCACACAGCACAGACTGCACACTCACAGCACAGACTGCACACTCGCGCAGCACAGACTGCACACTCACAGCACAGACTGCACACTCACACAGCACAGACTGCACACTCACACTGCACAGACTGCGCACTCACACAGCACAGACTGCACACTCACACAGCACAGACTGCGCACTCACACAGCACAGACTGCACACTCACACAGCACAGACTGCACACTCACACTGCACAGACTGCGCACTCACACAGCACAGACTGCACACTCACACAGCACAGACTGCACACTCACACAGCACAGACTGCACACTCACGCAGCACAGACTGCACACTCGCGCAGCACAGACTGCACATTCACACTGCACAGACTGCACACTCGCGCAGCACAGACTGCACTCACACGGCACTGACTGATCACTCACGCAGCACAGACTGCGCACTCACACAGCACAGACTGCACACTCACACAGCACAGACTGCACACTCACACAGCACAGACTGCGTACTCACACAGCACAGACTGCGTACTCACACAGCACAGACTGCACACTCACACAGCACAGACTGCACACTCACACAGCACAGACTGCACACTCACACAGCACAGACTGCACACTCACGCAGCACAGACTGCACACTCACACAGCACAGACTGCGTACTCACACAGCACAGACTGCGTACTCACACAGCACAGACTGCACACTCACACAGCACAGACTGCGTACTCACACAGCACAGACTGCACACTCACACAGCACAGACTGCACACTCACACAGCACAGACTGCACACTCACACAGCACAGACTGCGTACTCACACAGCACAGACTGCGTACTCACACAGCACAGACTGCACACTCACACAGCACAGACTGCGTACTCACACAGCACAGACTGCACACTCACACAGCACAGACTGCACACTCACACAGCACAGACTGCACACTCACACAGCACAGACTGCACACTCACATAGCACAGACTGCACACTCACACAGCACAGACTGCACACTCACACAGCACAGACTGCACACTCACACAGCACAGACTGCACACTCACACAGCACAGACTGCACACTCACACAGCACAGACAGCACACTCACACAGCACAGACTGCACACTCGCGCAGCACAGACTGCGCACTCGCGCAGCACAGACTGCACACTCACACAGCACAGACTGCACACTCACACAGCACAGACTGCACACTCGCGCAGCACAGACTGCGCACTCGCGCAGCACAGACTGCACACTCACACAGCACAGACTGCACACTCACACAGCACAGACTGCGCACTCACACAGCACAGACTGCGCACTCACGCATCACAGACTGCGCACTCGCGCAGCACAGACTGCGCACTCACACAGCACAGACTGCACACTCACGAAGCACAGACTGCACACTCACGCAGCACAGACTGCACACTCACACAGCACAGACTGCACACTCACGCAGCACAGACTGCACACTCACACTGCACAGACTGCACACTCGCGCAGCACAGACTGAACACTCACACAGCACAGACTGCACACTCACGCAGCACAGACTGCACACTCACACTGCACAGACTGCACACTCGCGCAGCACAGACTGCACACTCACACAGCACAGACTGCACACTCACGCAGCACAGACTTCGAACTCACACAGCACAGACTGCACACTCACACAGCACAGACTGCACACTCACACAGCACAGACTGCACACTCGCGCAGCACAGACTTCGAACCCTCACAGCACAGACTGCACACTCGCGCAGCACAGACTGCACACTCACGCAGCACAGACTGCGCACTCACACAGCACAGACTGCACACTCACAAAGCACAGACTGCGCACTCACACAGCACAGACTGCGCACTCACACAGCACAGACTGCACACTCACACAGCACAGACTGCACACACACTCAGCACAGACTGCACTCTCACACAGCACAGACTGCACACTCGCGCAGCACAGACTGCGCTCACACAGCACAGACTGCACACTCACACAGCACAGACTGCACACTCACACAGCACAGACTGCACACTCACACAGCACAGACTGCACACACACTCAGCACAGACTGCACACTCACACAGCACAGACTGCACACTCACGCAGCACAGACTGCACACTCACACAGCACAGACTGCACACTCACGCAGCACAGACTGCACACTCACGCAGCACAGACTGCGCACTCACACAGCACAGACTGCACACTCACACAGCACAGACTGCACACTCACGCAGCACAGACTGCACACTCACACAGCACAGACTGCACACTCACGCAGCACAGACTGCGCACTCACACAGCACAGACTGCACACTCACACAGCACAGACTGCACACTCACACAGCACAGACTGCGCACTCACACAGCACAGACTGCACACTCACACAGCACAGACTGCACACACACACAGCACAGACTGCACTCTCACACAGCACAGACTGCACACTCGCGCAGCACAGACTGCGCTCACACAGCACAGACTGCACACTCACACAGCACAGACTGCACACTCACACAGCACAGACTGCACACTCACGCAGCACAGACTGCACACTCACACAGCACAGACTGCACACTCACACAGCACAGACTGCACACTCACACAGCACAGACTGCACACTCACACAGCACAGACTGCACACTCACGCAGCACAGACTGCACACTCACACAGCACAGACTGCACACTCACACAGCACAGACTGCACACTCACACAGCACAGACTGCACACTCACACAGCACAGACTGCACACTCACACAGCACAGACTGCACACTCACACAGCACAGACTGCACACTCACACTGCACAGACTGCACACTCACACAGCACAGACTGCACACTCACGCAGCACAGACTGCACACTCACACAGCACAGACTGCACACTCACACAGCACAGACTGCACACTCACGCAGCACAGACTGCACACTCACACAGCACAGACTGCACACTCACGCAGCACAGACTGCACACTCACACAGCACAGACTGCACACTCACACTGCACAGACTGCACACTCACACAGCACAGACTGCACACTCACACAGCACAGACTGCACACTCACACAGCACAGACTGCACACTCGCGCAGCACAGACTGCGCTCACACAGCACAGACTGCACACACACCCAGCGCAGACTGCACACTCGCGCAGCACAGACTGCACACTCACACTGCACAGACTGCACACTCACACAGCACAGACTGCACACTCGCGCAGCACAGACTGCACAGTCACACAGCACAGACTGCACACTCACACAGCACAGACTGCACACTCGCGCAGCACAGACTGCACTCACACAGCACAGACTGCACACTCACACAGCACAGACTGCACACTCACGCAGCACAGACTGCACACTAGCGCAGCACAGACTTCGAACTCACACAGCACAGACTGCGCACTCGCGCAGCACAGACTGCACACACACACAGCACAGACTGCACACACACAGCACAGACTGCACACTCACACAGCACAGACTGCACACTCACGCAGCACAGACTGCACACTAGCGCAGCACAGACTTCGAACTCACACAGCACAGACTGCACACTCACGCAGCACAGACTGCACACTCACACAGCACAGACTGCACACACACAGCACAGACTGCACACTCACACAGCACAGACTGCACACTCACACAGCACAGACTGCACACACACAGCACAGACTGCACACTCACACAGCACAGACTGCACACACACACAGCACAGACTGCACACTCACACAGCACAGATTGCACACTCACACAGCACAGACTGCACACTCACACAGCACAGACTGCACTCTCACACAGCACAGACTGCACACTCACACAGCACAGACTGCACACTCACACAGCACAGACTGCGCACTCACACAGCACAGACGGCGCACTCACACAGCACAGACTGCGTACTCACACAGCACAGACTGCACACTCACACAGCACAGACTGCACTCTCACACAGCACAGACTGCACACTCACACAGCACAGACTGCACACTCACACAGCACAGACTGCGCACTCACACAGCACAGACTGCGCACTCACACAGCACAGACTGCGTACTCACAAAGCACAGACTGCACACTCACACAGCACAGACTGCGCACTCACACAGCACAGACTGCGTACTCACAAAGCACAGACTGCACACTCACACAGCACAGACTGCGCACTCACACAGCACAGACTGCGCACTCACACAGCACAGACTGCGCACTCACACAGCACAGACTGCGTACTCACACAGCACAGACTGCACTCTCACACAACACAGACTGCACACTCACACAGCACAGACTGCACACTCACACAGCACAGACTGCACACACACACAGCACAGACTGCACTCTCACACAGCACAGACTGCACACTCGCGCAGCACAGACTGCACACTCACACAGCACAGACTGCGCACTCACACAGCACAGACTGCACACTCACACAGCACAGACTGCACACTCACACAGCACAGACTGCACACACACACAGCACAGACTGCGCAAAAACCACAGCACAGACTGCGTACTCACACAGCACAGACTGCACACTCACACAGCACAGACTGCACACACACACAGCACAGACTGCGCAAAAACCACAGCACAGACTGCGTACTCACACAGCACAGACTGCACACTCACACAGCACAGACTGCACACTCACACAGCACAGACTGCGCAAAAACCACAGCACAGACTGCGTACTCACACAGCACAGACTGCACACTCACACAGCACAGACTGCACACTCACACAGCACAGACTGCACAGTCACACAGCACAGACTACACACACACACAGCACAGACTGCGCAAAAACCACAGCACAGACTGCGTACTCACACAGCACAGACTGCACACTCATACAGCACAGACTGCACACTCACACAGCACAGACTGCACACTCACACAGCACAGACTGCACACTCACACAGCACAGACTGCACACTCACACAGCACAGACTGCACACTCACACAGCACAGACTGCGCACTCACGCAGCACAGACTGCACACTCACACAGCACAGACTGCGCACACACACAGCACAGACTGCACACTCACACAGCACAGACTGCACACTCACACAGCACAGACTGCACACTCACACAGCACAGACTGCACACTCACACAGCACAGACTGCACACTCACACAGCACAGACTGCGCACACACACAGCACAGACTGCACACTCACACAGCACAGACTGCACACTCACACAGTAGAGACTGCACACTCACCCAGCACAGACTGCACACTCGCGCAGCACAGACTGAACACTCACACAGCACAGACTGCACACTCACACAGCGCAGACTGCGCAATAACACAGCACAGACTGCGCAATAACACAGCACAGACTGCGTACTCACACAGCACAGACTGCACACTCACACAGCACAGACTGCACACTCACACAGCACAGACTGCGCACTCACGCAGCACAGACTGCGTACTCACACAGCACAGACTGCACACTCACACAGCACAGACTGCACACTCACACAGCACAGACTGCACACTCACACAGCACAGACTGCGCACACACACAGCACAGCCTGCACACTCACACAGCACAGACTGCACACTCACACAGTAGAGACTGCACACTCACACAGCACAGGCTGCACACTCACACAGCACAGACTGCACACTCACACAGCGCAGACTGCGCAATAACACAGCACAGACTGCGTACTCACACAGCACAGACTGCGTACTCACACAGCACAGACTGCGCACTCACGCAGCATAGACTGCGTACTCACACAGCGCAGACTGCGTACTCACACAGCACAGACTGCGTACTCACACAGCGCAGACTGCGTACTCACACAGCGCAGACTGCGCACTCACGCAGCACAGACTACGTACTCACACAGCACAGACTGCGCACTCACGCAGCACAGACTGCGTACTCACACAGCGCAGACTGCGTACTCACACAGCACAGACTGCACACACACCCAGCGCAGACTGCACACTCACACAGCTCAGACTGCACACTCACACAGCACTGACTGCACACTCACACAGCACAGACTGCACACTCGCGCAGCACAGACTGCACTCACACAGCACTGACTGCACACTCGCGCAGCACAGACTGCGCTCACACAGCACAGACTGCACACTCACACAGCACAGACTGCACACACACCCAGCGCAGACTGCACACTCACACAGCACAGACTGCACACTCACACAGCACAGACTGCACACTCACACAGCACAGACTGCACACTCACACAGCACAGACTGCACACTCACACAGCACAGACAGCACACTCACACAGCACAGACTGCACACTCGCGCAGCACAGACTGCGCACTCGCGCAGCACAGACTGCACACTCACACAGCACAGACTGCACACTCACACAGCACAGACTGCACACTCACACAGCACAGACTGCGCACTCACACAGCACAGACTGCGCACTCACGCATCACAGACTGCGCACTCGCGCAGCACAGACTGCGCACTCACACAGCACAGACTGCACACTCACGCAGCATAGACTGCACACTCGCACAGCACAGACTGCACACTCACACAGCACAGACTGCACACTCACACAGCACAGACTGCACACTCACACAGCACAGACTGCACACTCACACAGCACAGACTGCACACTCACACAGCACAGACTGCGCACTCACACAGCACAGACTGCACACTCACACAGCACAGACTGCACACTCACGCAGCACAGACTGCACACTAGCGCAGCACAGACTTCGAACTCACACAGCACAGACTGCGCACTCGCGCAGCACAGACTGCACACTCACACAGCACAGACTGCACACTCACGCAGCACAGACTGCACACTAGCGCAGCACAGACTTCGAACTCACACAGCACAGACTGCGCACTCGCGCAGCACAGACTGCACATTCACACAGCACAGACTGCACACTCACGCAGCACAGACTGCACACTAGCGCAGCACAGACTTCGAACTCACACAGCACAGACTGCGCACTCGCGCAGCACAGACTGCACACTCACACAGCACAGACTGCACACTCACACAGCACAGTCTGCACATTCACACAGCACAGACTGCACACTCACACAGCACAGACTGCACATTCACACAGCACAGACTGCACACTCACACAGCACAGACTGCACTCTCACACAGCACAGACTGCACACTCACACAGCACAGACTGCACACTCACACAGCACAGACTGCACACTCACACAGCACAGACTGCACACTCACACAGCACAGACTGCACACTCATACAGCACAGACTGCACACTCACACAGCACAGACTGTGCACTCACACAGCACAGACTGCACACTCACACAGCACAGACTGCACACTGACACTGCACAGACTGCACACTCACACAGCACAGACTGCACACTCACACAGCACAGACTGCACACTGACACTGCACAGACTGCACACTCACACAGCACAGACTGCACACACACACAGCACAGACTGCACACTCACACAGCACAGACTGCACACTCACACAGCACAGACTGCACACTGACACTGCACAGACTGCACACTCACACAGCACAGACTGCACACTCACACAGCACAGACTGCACACTGACACTGCACAGACTGCACACTCACACAGCACAGACTGCACACACACACAGCACAGACTGCACACTCACACAGCACAGACTGCACACTCACACAGCACAGACTGCACACTCACACAGCACAGACTGCACACTCACACAGCACAGACTGCACACTCACACAGCACAGACTGCACACTCATACAGCACAGACTGCACACTCACACAGCACAGACTGTGCACTCACACAGCACAGACTGCACACTCACACAGCACAGACTGCACACTGACACTGCACAGACTGCACACTCACACAGCACAGACTGCACTCACACAGCACAGACTGCACTCACACAGCACAGACTGCACACTCACACAGCACAGACTGCACACTCACACTGCACAGACTGCGCACTCACACAGCACAGACTGCACACTCACACAGCACAGACTGCACACTCACACAGCACAGACTGCACACTCACGCAGCACAGACTGCACACTCACACAGCACAGACTGCACACTCACACAGCACAGACTGCACACTCACGCAGCACAGACTGCACACTCACGCAGCACAGACTGCACACTCACACAGCACAGACTGCGCACTCACGCAGCACAGACTGCACACTCACGCAGCACAGACTGCACACTCACACAGCACAGGCTGCACACTCACACAGCACAGACTGCGCACTCACGCAGCACAGACTGCACACTCACACAGCACAGACTGCACTCGCGCAGCACAGACTGCACACTCACACAGCACAGACTGCACACTCACACGGCACAGACTGCACACTCACACAGCACACACTGCACACTCACACAGCACAGACTGCACACTCACGCAGCACAGACTGCACACTCACACAGCACAGACTGCACACTCACAGCACAGACTGCACACTCACACAGCACAGACTGCACACTCACACAGCGCAGACTGCACACTCACACAGCGCAGACTGCACTCTCACACGGCACAGACTGCACACTCACACGGCACAGACTGCACACTCACAGCACAGACTGCACACTCACAGCACAGACTGCACACTCACACAGCACAGACTGCACACTCTCACAGCACACACTGCACACTCACACAGCACAGACTGCACACTCACGCAGCACAGACTGCACACTCACACAGCACAGACTGCACACTCACACAGCACAGACTGCGCACTCACACAGCACAGACTGCACACTCACACAGCACAGACTGCACACTCACACAGCACAGACTGCACACTCACAGCACAGACTGCACTCTCACACAGCACAGACTGCACACTCACAGCACAGGCTGCACACTCACGCAGCACAGGCTGCTCACTCACACAGCACAGACTGCACACTCACAGCACAGACTGCACACTCACACAGCACAGGCTGCACACACACACAGCACAGACTGCACACTCACACAGCACAGACTGCGCACTCACACAGCACAGACTGCACTCTCACACGGCACAGACTGCACACTCACACAGCGCAGACTGCACTCTCACACGGCACAGACTGCACACTCACACAGCGCAGACTGCACACTCACACAGCACAGACTGCACACTCACACAGCACAGACTGCACTCACACAGCACAGACTGCACACTCACACAGCGCAGACTGCACACTCACACAGCACAGGCTGCGCACTCACACAGCACAGACTGCACACTCACACAGCACAGACTGCACACTCACACAGCACAGACTGCACTCTCACACAGCACAGACTGCACACTCACACAGCGCAGACTGCACACTCACACAGCACAGACTGCACACTCACACAGCGCAGACTGCACACTCACACAGCACAGACTGCACACTCACAGCACAGACTGCACACTCACACAGCACAGACTGCACACTCACACAGCACAGACTGCACACTCACACAGCACAGACTGCACACTCACAGCACAGACTGCACACTCACACAGCACAGACTGCACACTCACACAGCACAGACTGCGCACTCACACAGCACAGACTGCACACTCACACAGCGCAGACTGCACACTCTCACAGCACAGACTGCGCACTCACTCAGCACAGACTGCACACTCACACAGCGCAGACTGCACACTCACACAGCGCAGACTGCGCACTCACTCAGCACAGACTGCACACTCACACAGCACAGACTGCACACTCACACAGCACAGACTGCACACTCACACAGCACAGACTGCACACTCACACAGCACAGACTGCACACTCACACAGCACAGACTGCGCACTCACACAGCACAGACTGCACACTCACACAGCACAGGCTGCACACTCACACAGCACAGACTGCACACTCACACAGCACAGACTGCACACTCACACAGCACAGGCTGCACACTCACACAGCACAGACTGCACACTCACACAGCACAGACTGCACACTCACACAGCACAGGCTGCACACTCACACAGCACAGACTGCACACTCACACAGCACAGACTGCACACTCACACAGCACAGACTGCGCACTCACACAGCACAGACTGCACACTCACACAGCACAGGCTGCACACTCACACAGCACAGACTGCACACTCACACAGCACAGACTGCACACTCACACAGCACAGACTGCACACTCACGCAGCACAGACTGCACACTCACGCAGCACAGACTGCACACTCACCCTGCACAGACTGCACACTCACACAGCACAGACGGCACACTCACACAGCACAGACTGCACACTCACACAGCACAGACTGCACACTCACACAGCACAGACTGCACACTCACACAGCACAGACTGCACACTCACCCTGCACAGACTGCACACTCACACAGCACAGACGGCACACTCACACAGCACAGACTGCACACTCACACAGCACAGATTGCACACTCGCGCAGCACAGACTGCACACTCACACAGCACAGACTGCACACTCGCGCAGCACAGACTGCACACTCACACAGCACAGACTGCGCACTCACGCAGCACAGACTGCACACTCGCGCAGCACAGACTGCGCACTCACACAGCACAGACTGCGCACTCACACAGCACAGACTGCGCACTCACACAGCGCAGACTGCACTCTCACACAGCACAGACTGCGCACTCACACAGCACAGACTGCACACTCACACAGCACAGGCTGCACACTCACACAGCACAGACTGCACACTCACACAGCACAGACTGCACACTCACACAGCACAGACTGCACACTCGCGCAGCACAGACTGCGCACTCACACAGCACAGACTGCGCACTCACGCAGCACAGACTGCACACTCGCGCAGCACAGACTGCACACTCACGCAGCACAGACTGCACACTCACACAGCACAGACTGCACACTCACACTGCACAGACTGCACACTCACACAGCACAGACTGCACACTCACACAGCACAGACTGCACACTCACACTGCACAGACTGCACACTCACACAGCACAGACTGCACACTCACACAGCACAGACTGCACACTCACACAGCACAGACTGCACACACACACAGCACAGGCTGCACACTCACACAGCACAGACTACGCACTCACACAGCACAGACTGCACACTCACACAGCACAGACTGCACACTCGCGCAGCACAGACTGCACACTCACACAGCACAGACTGCACACTCGCGCAGCACAGACTGCACACACACAGCACAGACTGCACACTCACACTGCACAGACTGCACACTCACACAGCACAGACTGCACACTCACGCAGCACAGACTGCACACTCACACAGCACAGACTGCACACACACACAGCACAGACTGCACACTCACACAGCACAGACTGCACACTCACACTGCACAGACTGCACACTCACACAGCACAGACTGCACACACACACAGCACAGGCTGCACACTCACACAGCACAGACTGCGCACTCACACAGCACAGACTGCACACTCGCGCAGCACAGACTGCACACTCACACAGCACAGACTGCACACTCACACAGCACAGACTGCACACTCGCGCAGCACAGACTGCACACTCACACAGCACAGACTGCACACTCGCGCAGCACAGACTGCACACACACAGCACAGACTGCACACTCACACTGCACAGACTGCACACTCACACAGCACAGACTGCACACTCACAGCACAGACTGCACACTCGCGCAGCACAGACTGCACACTCACAGCACAGACTGCACACTCACACAGCACAGACTGCACACTCACACTGCACAGACTGCACACTCACGCAGCACAGACTGCACACTCGCGCAGCACAGACTGCACACTCACACTGCACAGACTGCACACTCGCGCAGCACAGACTGCACTCACACGGCACAGACTGCACACTCACACAGCACAGACTGCACACTCACGCAGCACAGACTGCACACTCACACAGCACAGACTGCACACTCACACAGCACAGACTGCGCACTCACACAGCACAGACTGCACACTCACACAGCACAGACTGCACACTCACACAGCACAGACTGCGTACTCACACAGCACAGACTGCGTACTCACACAGCACAGACTGCACACTCACACAGCACAGACTGCACACTCACACAGCACAGACTGCACACTCACACAGCACAGACTGCACACTCACGCAGCACAGACTGCACACTCACACAGCACAGACTGCGTACTCACACAGCACAGACTGCGTACTCACACAGCACAGACTGCACACTCACACAGCACAGACTGCGTACTCACACAGCACAGACTGCACACTCACACAGCACAGACTGCACACTCACACAGCACAGACTGCACACTCACACAGCACAGACTGCGTACTCACACAGCACAGACTGCGTACTCACACAGCACAGACTGCACACTCACACAGCACAGACTGCGTACTCACACAGCACAGACTGCACACTCACAAAGCACAGACTGCACACTCACACAGCACAGACTGCACACTCACACAGCACAGACTGCACACTCACATAGCACAGACTGCACACTCACACAGCACAGACTGCACACTCACACAGCACAGACTGCACACTCACACAGCACAGACTGCACACTCACACAGCACAGACTGCACACTCACACAGCACAGACAGCACACTCACACAGCACAGACTGCACACTCGCGCAGCACAGACTGCGCACTCGCGCAGCACAGACTGCACACTCACACAGCACAGACTGCACACTCACACAGCACAGACTGCACACTCGCGCAGCACAGACTGCGCACTCGCGCAGCACAGACTGCACACTCACACAGCACAGACTGCACACTCACACAGCACAGACTGCGCACTCACACAGCACAGACTGCGCACTCACGCATCACAGACTGCGCACTCGCGCAGCACAGACTGCGCACTCACACAGCACAGACTGCACACTCACGAAGCACAGACTGCACACTCACGCAGCACAGACTGCACACTCACACAGCACAGACTGCACACTCACGCAGCACAGACTGCACACTCACACTGCACAGACTGCACACTCGCGCAGCACAGACTGAACACTCACACAGCACAGACTGCACACTCACGCAGCACAGACTGCACACTCACACTGCACAGACTGCACACTCGCGCAGCACAGACTGCACACTCACACAGCACAGACTGCACACTCACGCAGCACAGACTTCGAACTCACACAGCACAGACTGCACACTCACACAGCACAGACTGCACACTCACACAGCACAGACTGCACACTCGCGCAGCACAGACTTCGAACTCACACAGCACAGACTGCACACTCGCGCAGCACAGACTGCACACTCACGCAGCACAGACTGCGCACTCACACAGCACAGACTGCACACTCACACAGCACAGACTGCGCACTCACACAGCACAGATTGCACACTCACACAGCACAGACTGCACACACACACAGCACAGACTGCACTCTCACACAGCACAGACTGCACACTCGCGCAGCACAGACTGCGCTCACACAGCACAGACTGCACACACACCCAGCGCAGACTGCACACTCGCGCAGCACAGACTGCACACTCACACTGCACAGACTGCACACTCACACAGCACAGACTGCACACTCACGCAGCACAGACTGCACACTCACACAGCACAGACTGCACACTCACGCAGCACAGACTGCACACTCACACAGCACAGACTGCACACTCACGCAGCACAGACTGCACACTCACACAGCACAGACTGCACACTCACACTGCACAGACTGCACACTCACACAGCACAGACTGCACACTCACACAGCACAGACTGCACACTCACACAGCACAGACTGCACACTCGCGCAGCACAGACTGCGCTCACACAGCACAGACTGCACACACACCCAGCGCAGACTGCACACTCGCGCAGCACAGACTGCACACTCACACTGCACAGACTGCACACTCACACAGCACAGACTACACACTCGCGCAGCACAGACTGCACAGTCACACAGCACAGACTGCACACTCACACAGCACAGACTGCACACTCGCGCAGCACAGACTGCACTCACACAGCACAGACTGCACCCTCACACAGCACAGACTGCACACTCACGCAGCACAGACTGCACACTAGCGCAGCACAGACTTCGAACTCACACAGCACAGACTGCGCACTCGCGCAGCACAGACTGCACACACACACAGCACAGACTGCACACACACAGCACAGACTGCACACTCACACAGCACAGACTGCACACTCACGCAGCACAGACTGCACACTAGCGCAGCACAGACTTCGAACTCACACAGCACAGACTGCGCACTCGCGCAGCACAGACTGCACACACACACAGCACAGACTGCACACACACAGCACAGACTGCACACTCACACAGCACAGACTGCACACTCACGCAGCACAGACTGCACACTAGCGCAGCACAGACTTCGAACTCACACAGCACAGACTGCACACACACAGCACAGACTGCACACTCACACAGCACAGACTGCACACTCACACAGCACAGACTGCACACACACAGCACAGACTGCACACTCACACAGCACAGACTGCACACACACACAGCACAGACTGCACACTCACACAGCACAGATTGCACACTCACACAGCACAGACTGCACACTCACACAGCACAGACTGCACTCTCACACAGCACAGACTGCACACTCACACAGCACAGACTGCACACTCACACAGCACAGACTGCGCACTCACACAGCACAGACTGCGCACTCACACAGCACAGACTGCGTACTCACACAGCACAGACTGCACACTCACACAGCACAGACTGCACTCTCACACAGCACAGACTGCACACTCACACAGCACAGACTGCACACTCACACAGCACAGACTGCGCACTCACACAGCACAGACTGCGCACTCACACAGCACAGACTGCGTACTCACAAAGCACAGACTGCACACTCACACAGCACAGACTGCGCACTCACACAGCACAGACTGCGTACTCACAAAGCACCGACTGCACACTCACACAGCACAGACTGCGCACTCACACAGCACAGACTGCGCACTCACACAGCACAGACTGCGCACTCACACAGCACAGACTGCGTACTCACACAGCACAGACTGCACTCTCACACAACACAGACTGCACACTCACACAGCACAGACTGCACACTCACACAGCACAGACTGCACACACACACAGCAGAGACTGCACACTCACACAGCACAGACTGCACACTCGCGCAGCACAGACTGCACACTCACACAGCACAGACTGCGCACTCACACAGCACAGACTGCACACTCACACAGCACAGACTGCACACTCACACAGCACAGACTGCACACTCACACAGCACAGACTGCACACTCACACAGCACAGACTGCACACACACACAGCACAGACTGCGCAAAAACCACAGCACAGACTGCGTACTCACACAGCACAGACTGCACACTCACACAGCACAGACTGCACACACACACAGCACAGACTGCGCAAAAACCACAGCACAGACTGCGTACTCACACAGCACAGACTGCACACTCACACAGCACAGACTGCACACTCACACAGCACAGACTGCGCAAAAACCACAGCACAGACTGCGTACTCACACAGCACAGACTGCACACTCACACAGCACAGACTGCACACTCACACAGCACAGACTACACACACACACAGCACAGACTGCGCAAAAACCACAGCACAGACTGCGTACTCACACAGCACAGACTGCACACTCACACAGCACAGACTGCACACTCACACAGCACAGACTGCACACTCACACAGCACAGACTGCGCACTCACACAGCAGAGACTGCACACTCACACAGCACAGACTGCACACACACACAGCACAGACTGCACTCTCACACAGCACAGACTGCACACTCGCGCAGCACAGACTGCGCTCACACAGCACAGACTGCACACACACCCAGCGCAGACTGCACACTCGCGCAGCACAGACTGCACACTCACACTGCACAGACTGCACACTCACACAGCACAGACTGCACACTCACGCAGCACAGACTGCACACTCACACAGCACAGACTGCACACTCACGCAGCACAGACTGCACACTCACACAGCACAGACTGCACACTCACGCAGCACAGACTGCACACTCACACAGCACAGACTGCACACTCACACTGCACAGACTGCACACTCACACAGCACAGACTGCACACTCACACAGCACAGACTGCACACTCACACAGCACAGACTGCACACTCGCGCAGCACAGACTGCGCTCACACAGCACAGACTGCACACACACCCAGCGCAGACTGCACACTCGCGCAGCACAGACTGCACACTCACACTGCACAGACTGCACACTCACACAGCACAGACTGCACACTCGCGCAGCACAGACTGCACAGTCACACAGCACAGACTGCACACTCACACAGCACAGACTGCACACTCGCGCAGCACAGACTGCACTCACACAGCACAGACTGCACACTCACACAGCACAGACTGCACACTCACGCAGCACAGACTGCACACTAGCGCAGCACAGACTTCGAACTCACACAGCACAGACTGCGCACTCGCGCAGCACAGACTGCACACACACACAGCACAGACTGCACACACACAGCACAGACTGCACACTCACACAGCACAGTCTGCACACTCACGCAGCACAGACTGCACACTAGCGCAGCACAGACTTCGAACTCACACAGCACAGACTGCGCACTCGCGCAGCACAGACTGCACACACACACAGCACAGACTGCACACACACAGCACAGACTGCACACTCACACAGCACAGACTGCACACTCACGCAGCACAGACTGCACACTAGCGCAGCACAGACTTCGAACTCACACAGCACAGACTGCACACACACAGCACAGACTGCACACTCACACAGCACAGACTGCACACTCACACAGCACAGACTGCACACACACAGCACAGACTGCACACTCACACAGCACAGACTGCACACACACACAGCACAGACTGCACACTCACACAGCACAGATTGCACACTCACACAGCACAGACTGCACACTCACACAGCACAGACTGCACTCTCACACAGCACAGACTGCACACTCACACAGCACAGACTGCACACTCACACAGCACAGACTGCGCACTCACACAGCACAGACTGCGCACTCACACAGCACAGACTGCGTACTCACACAGCACAGACTGCACACTCACACAGCACAGACTGCACTCTCACACAGCACAGACTGCACACTCACACAGCACAGACTGCACACTCACACAGCACAGACTGCGCACTCACACAGCACAGACTGCGCACTCACACAGCACAGACTGCGTACTCACAAAGCACAGACTGCACACTCACACAGCACAGACTGCGCACTCACACAGCACAGACTGCGTACTCACAAAGCACAGACTGCACACTCACACAGCACAGACTGCGCACTCACACAGCACAGACTGCGCACTCACACAGCACAGACTGCGCACTCACACAGCACAGACTGCGTACTCACACAGCACAGAATGCACTCTCACACAACACAGACTGCACACTCACACAGCACAGACTGCACACTCACACAGCACAGACTGCACACACACACAGCACAGACTGCACTCTCACACAGCACAGACTGCACACTCGCGCAGCACAGACTGCACACTCACACAGCACAGACTGCGCACTCACACAGCACAGACTGCACACTCACACAGCACAGACTGCACACTCACACAGCACAGACTGCACACTCACACAGCACAGACTGCACACTCACACAGCACAGACTGCACACACACACAGCACAGACTGCGCAAAAACCACAGCACAGACTGCGTACTCACACAGCACAGACTGCACACTCACACAGCACAGACTGCACACACACACAGCACAGACTGCGCAAAAACCACAGCACAGACTGCGTACTCACACAGCACAGACTGCACACTCACACAGCACAGACTGCACACTCACACAGCACAGACTGCGCAAAAACCACAGCACAGACTGCGTACTCACACAGCACAGACTGCACACTCACACAGCACAGACTGCACACTCACACAGCACAGACTGCACACTCACACAGCACAGACTACACACACACACAGCACAGACTGCGCAAAAACCACAGCACAGACTGCGTACTCACACAGCACAGACTGCACACTCACACAGCACAGACTGCACACTCACACAGCACAGACTGCACACTCACACAGCACAGACTGCACACTCACACAGCACAGACTGCACACTCACACAGCACAGACTGCACACTCACACAGCACAGACTGCGCACTCACGCAGCACAGACTGCACACTCACACAGCACAGACTGCGCACACACACAGCACAGACTGCACACTCACACAGCACAGACTGCACACGCACACAGCACAGACTGCACACTCACACAGCACAGACTGCACACTCACACAGCACAGACTGCACACTCACACAGCACAGACTGCGCACACACACAGCACAGACTGCACACTCACACAGCACAGACTGCACACTCACACAGTAGAGACTGCACACTCACCCAGCACAGACTGCACACTCGCGCAGCACAGACTGAACACTCACACAGCACAGACTGCACACTCACACAGCGCAGACTGCGCAATAACACAGCACAGACTGCGCAATAACACAGCACAGACTGCGTACTCACACAGCACAGACTGCACACTCACACAGCACAGACTGCACACTCACACAGCACAGACTGCGCACTCACGCAGCACAGACTGCGTACTCACACAGCACAGACTGCACACTCACACAGCACAGACTGCACACTCACACAGCACAGACTGCACACTCACACAGCACAGACTGCGCACACACACAGCACAGCCTGCACACTCACACAGCACAGACTGCACACTCACACAGTAGAGACTGCACACTCACACAGCACAGGCTGCACACTCACACAGCACAGACTGCACACTCACACAGCGCAGACTGCGCAATAACACAGCACAGACTGCGTACTCACACAGCACAGACTGCGTACTCACACAGCACAGACTGCGCACTCACGCAGCATAGACTGCGTACTCACACAGCGCAGACTGCGTACTCACACAGCACAGACTGCGTACTCACACAGCGCAGACTGCGTACTCACACAGCGCAGACTGCGCACTCACGCAGCACAGACTGCGTACTCACACAGCACAGACTGCGCACTCACGCAGCACAGACTGCGTACTCACACAGCGCAGACTGCGTACTCACACAGCACAGACTGCACACACACCCAGCGCAGACTGCACACTCACACAGCTCAGACTGCACACTCACACAGCACTGACTGCACACTCACACAGCACAGACTGCACACTCGCGCAGCACAGACTGCACTCACACAGCACTGACTGCACACTCGCGCAGCACAGACTGCGCTCACACAGCACAGACTGCACACTCACACAGCACAGACTGCACACACACCCAGCGCAGACTGCACACTCACACAGCACAGACTGCACACTCACACAGCACAGACTGCACACTCACACAGCACAGACTGCACACTCACACAGCACAGACTGCACACTCACACAGCACAGACAGCACACTCACACAGCACAGACTGCACACTCGCGCAGCACAGACTGCGCACTCGCGCAGCACAGACTGCACACTCACACAGCACAGACTGCACACTCACACAGCACAGACTGCACACTCACACAGCACAGACTGCGCACTCACACAGCACAGACTGCGCACTCACGCATCACCGACTGCGCACTCGCGCAGCACAGACTGCGCACTCACACAGCACAGACTGCACACTCACGCAGCATAGACTGCACACTCGCACAGCACAGACTGCACACTCACACAGCACAGACTGCACACTCACACAGCACAGACTGCACACTCACACAGCACAGACTGCACACTCACACAGCACAGACTGCACACTAGCGCAGCACAGACTTCGAACTCACACAGCACAGACTGCGCACTCGCGCAGCACAGACTGCACACTCACACAGCACAGACTGCACACTCACGCAGCACAGACTGCACACTAGCGCAGCACAGACTTCGAACTCACACAGCACAGACTGCGCACTCGCGCAGCACAGACTGCACATTCACACAGCACAGACTGCACACTCACGCAGCACAGACTGCACACTAGCGCAGCACAGACTTCGAACTCACACAGCACAGACTGCGCACTCGCGCAGCACAGACTGCACATTCACACAGCACAGACTGCACACTCACACAGCACAGACTGCACATTCACACAGCACAGACTGCACAATCACACAGCACAGACTGCACTCTCACACAGCACAGACTGCACACTCACACAGCACAGACTGCACACTCACACAGCACAGACTGCACACTCACACAGCACAGACTGCACACTCGCGCAGCACAGACTGCACACTCACACAGCACAGACTGCACACACACACAGCACAGACTGCACTCTCACACAGCACAGACTGCACACTCACACAGCACAGACTGCACACTCACGCAGCACAGACTGCACTCTCACACAGCACAGACTGCACACTCGCGCAGCACAGACTGCAAACTCACACAGCACAGACTGCACACTCACACAGCACAGACTGCACACTCACACAGCACAGACTGCACACTCACACCGTCCAGACTGCACACTCACGCAGCACAGACTGCACTCTCACACAGCACAGACTGCACACTCACACAGCACAGACTGCACACTCACACAGCACAGACTGCACACTCACACAGCACAGACTGCACACACACACAGCACAGACTGCGAAAAACCACAGCACAGACTGCGTACTCACACAGCACAGACTGCACACTCACACAGCACAGACTGCACACTCACACAGCACAGACTGCACACTCACACAGCACAGACTGCACACTCACACAGCACAGACTGCACACTCACACAGCACAGACTGCACACTCACATAGCACAGACTGCGCACTCACGCAGCACAGACTGCACACTCACACAGCACAGACTGCGCACACACACAGCACAGACTGCACACTCACACAGCACAGACTGCACACTCACACAGCACAGACTGCACACTCACACAGCACAGACTGCACACTCACACAGCACAGACTGCACACTCACACAGCACATACTGCGCACACACACAGCACAGACTGCACACTCACACAACACAGACTGCACACTCACACAGTAGAGACTGCACACTCACCCAGCACAGACTGCACACTCGCGCAGCACAGACTGCACACTCACACAGCACAGACTGCACACTCACACAGCGCAGACTGCGCAATAACACAGCACAGACTGCGCAATAACACAGCACAGACTGCGTACTCACACAGCACAGACTGCACACTCACACAGCACAGACTGCACACTCACACAGCACAGACTGCGCACTCACGCAGCACAGACTGCGTACTCACACAGCACTGACTGCACACTCACACAGCACAGATTGCACACTCACACAGCACAGACTGCACACTCACACAGCACAGACTGCGCACACACACAGCACAGCCTGCACACTCACACAGCACAGACTGCACACTCACACAGTAGAGACTGCACACTCACACAGCACAGGCTGCACACTCACACAGCACAGACTGCACACTCACACAGCGCAGACTGCGCAATAACACAGCACAGACTGCGTACTCACACAGCACAGACTGCGTACTCACACAGCACAGACTGCGCACTCACGCAGCATAGACTGCGTACTCACACAGCGCAGACTGCGTACTCACACAGCACAGACTGCGTACTCACACAGCGCAGACTGCGTACTCACACAGCGCAGACTGCGCACTCACGCAGCACTGACTGCGTACTCACACAGCACAGACTGCGCACTCACGCAGCACAGACTGCGTACTCACACAGCGCAGACTGCACACTCACACAGCACAGACTGCACACACACCCAGCGCAGACTGCACACTCACACAGCACAGACTGCACACTCACACAGCACAGACTGCACACTCACACAGCACTGACTGCACACTCACACAGCACTGACTGCACACTCACACAGCACAGACTGCACACTCACACAGCACAGACTGCACACTCACACAGCACAGACTGCACACCCACACAGCAGAGGCTGCGTACTCACACAGCACAGACTGCACACTCACACAGCACTGACTGCACACTCACACAGCACAGACTGCACACTCACACAGCACAGACTGCACACTCACACAGCACAGACTGCACACACACACAGCACAGACTGCACACTCACACAGCACAGACTGCACACTCACACAGCACAGACTGCGCACTCACACAGCACAGACTGCACACTCACACAGCACAGACTGCACTCACACAGCACAGACTGCACACTCACACAGCACAGACTGCACACTCACACTGCACAGACTGCACACTCACACAGCACAGACTGCACACACACACAGCACAGACTGCACACTCACACAGCACAGACTGCACACTCACACAGCACAGACTGCACACACACACAGCACAGACTGCACACTCGCGCAGCACAGACTGCACACTCACGCAGCACAGACTGCGCACTCACACAGCGCAGACTGCACACTCACACAGCACAGACTGCACACTCACACAGCACAGACTGCACACTCACACAGCACAGACTGCACACTCACACAGCACAGACTGCACACTCGCGCAGCACAGACTGCACACTCACACAGCACAGACTGCACACTCACACAGCACAGACTGCACACTCACACAGCACAGACTGCACACTCACACAGCACAGACTGCACACTCACACAGCACAGACTGCACACTCGCGCAGCACAGACTGCACTCACACAGCACAGACTGCACACTCACACAGCACAGACTGCACACTCACACAGCACAGACTGCGCACTCACACAGCACAGACTGCACACTCACACAGCACAGACTGCACACTCACACAGCACAGACTGCACACTCACACAGCACAGACTGCGCACTCACACAGCACAGACTGCACACTCACACAGCACAGACTGCGCACTCACACAGCACAGACTGCACACTCACACAGCACAGACTGCACACTCACACAGCACAGACTGCACACTCACACAGCACAGACTGCACACTCACACAGCACAGACTGCACACTCACACAGCACAGACTGCACACTCGCGCAGCACAGACTGCACTCACACAGCACAGACTGCACACTCACACAGCACAGACTGCACACTCACACAGCACAGACTGCACTCACACAGCACAGACTGCACACTCACACAGCACAGACTGCACACTCACACAGCACAGACTGCACACTCACACAGCACAGACTGCACACTCACGCAGCACAGACTGCACACTCACACAGCACAGACTGCACACTCACACAGCACAGACTGCACACTCACACAGCACAGACTGCACACTCACACAGCACAGACTGCGTACTCACACAGCACAGACTGCGTACTCACACAGCACAGACTGCACACTCACACAGCACAGACTGCACACTCACACAGCACAGACTGCACACTCACACAGCACAGACTGCACACACACACAGCACAGACTGCACACTCACACAGCACAGACTGCACACTCACACAGCACAGACTGCACACTCACACAGCACAGACTGCACACTCACACAGCACAGACTGCGTACTCACACAGCACAGACTGCGTACTCACACAGCACAGACTGCACACTCACACAGCACAGACTGCACACTCACACAGCACAGACTGCACACTCACACAGCACAGACTGCACACTCACGCAGCACAGACTGCACACTCACACAGCACAGACTGCGTACTCACACAGCACAGACTGCGTACTCACACAGCACAGACTGCACACTCACACAGCACAGACTGCACACTCACGCAGCACAGACTGCACACTCACAGCACAGGCTGCGCACTCACACAGCACAGACTGCACAGTCACACAGCACAGACTGCACACACACACAGCACAGACTGCACACTCACGCAGCACAGACTGCACACTCACACAGCACAGACTGCACAGTCACACAGCACAGACTGCACACACACACAGCACAGACTGCACACTCACACAGCACAGACTGCACACTCACACAGCACAGACTGCACACTCACGCAGCACAGACTGCACACTCACACAGCACAGACTGCACACACACACAGCACAGACTGCACACTCACACAGCACAGACTGCACACTCACGCAGCACAGACTGCACACTCACAGCACAGGCTGCGCACTCACACAGCACAGACTGCACACTCACACAGCACAGACTGCACACTCACACAGCACAGACTGCACACTCACACAGCACAGACTGCACACTCACACAGCACAGACTGCACACACACACAGCACAGACTGCACACTCACACAGCACAGACTGCACACTCACGCAGCACAGACTGCACACTCACACAGCACAGACTGCACACTCACACAGCACAGACTGCACACTCACGCAGCACAGACTGCACACTCACAGCACAGACTGCACACTTACACAGCACAGACTGCACACTCACACAGCACAGACTGCACACTCACACAGCACAGACTGCACACACACACAGCACAGGCTGCACACTCACACAGCACAGACTGCACACTCACGCAGCACAGACTGCACACTCACAGCACAGGCTGCGCACTCACACAGCACAGACTGCACACTCACACAGCACAGACTGCACACTCACGCAGCACAGACTGCACACTCACAGCACAGGCTGCGCACTCACACAGCACAGACTGCACACTCACGCAGCACAGACTGCACACTCACAGCACAGGCTGCGCACTCACACAGCACAGACTGCACACTCACACAGCACAGACTGCCCACTCACACAGCACAGACTGCACACTCACGCAGCACAGACTGCACACTCACACAGCACAGACTGCACACTCACAGCACAGGCTGCACACTCACACAGCACAGACTGCACACTCACACAGCACAGACTGCACACTCACACAGCACAGACTGCGCACTCACACAGCACAGACTGCACACTCACAGCACAGGCTGCGCACTCACACAGCACAGACTGCACACTCACACAGCACAGACTGCCCACTCACACAGCACAGACTGCACACACACACAGCACAGGCTGCACACTCACGCAGCACAGACTGCGCACTCACACAGCACAGACTGCACACTCACACAGCACAGACTGCACACTCACACAGCACAGACTGCACACACACACAGCACAGGCTGCACACTCACGCAGCACAGACTGCGCACTCACACAGCACAGACTGCACACTCACGCAGCACAGACTGCGCACTCACACAGCACAGACTGCACATTCACACAGCACAGACTGCACACTCACACAGCACAGACTGCACACTCACAGCACAGACTGCACACTTACACAGCACAGACTGCACACTCACACAGCACAGACTGCGCACTCACACAGCACAGACTGCACACACACACAGCACAGGCTGCACACTCACGCAGCACAGATTGCGCACTCACACAGCACAGACTGCACACACACACAGCACAGACTGCACACTCACACAGCACAGACTGCACACTCACACAGCACAGACTGCAGACTCACACAGCACAGACTGCAGACTCACACAGCACAGACTGCACACTCACACAGCACAGACTGCACACACACACAGCACAGACTGCACACTCACACAGCACAGACTGCACACACACACAGCACAGACTGCAGACTCACACAGCACAGACTGCAGACTCACACAGCACAGACTGCAGACTCACACAGCACAGACTGCACACTCACACAGCACAGACTGCACACTCACACAGCACAGACTGCACACACACAGCACAGACTGCACACTCACACAGCACAGACTGCACACTCACACAGCACAGACTGCACACTCACACAGCACAGACTGCACACACACACAGCACAGACTGCACACTCACACAGCACAGACTGCACACTCACACAGCACAGACCGCACACTCACACAGCACAGACTGCACACTCACGCAGCACAGACTGCACACTCACACAGCACAGACTGCACACTTACACAGCACAGACTGCACACTCACACAGCACAGACTGCACACTCACAGCACAGGCTGCGCACTCACACAGCACAGACTGCACACTCACACAGCACAGACTGCACACTCACACAGCACAGACTGCACACTCACACAGCACAGACTGCACACTCACACAGCACAGACTGCACACTCACACAGCACAGACTGCGCACTCACGCAGCATAGACTGCGTACTCACACAGCGCAGACTGCGTACTCACACAGCACAGACTGCGTACTCACACAGCGCAGACTGCGTACTCACACAGCGCAGACTGCGCACTCACGCAGCACAGACTGCGTACTCACACAGCACAGACTGCGCACTCACGCAGCACAGACTGCGTACTCACACAGCGCAGACTGCACACTCACACAGCACAGACTGCACACACACCCAGCGCAGACTGCACACTCACACAGCACAGACTGCACACTCACACAGCACAGACTGCACACTCACACAGCACTGACTGCACACTCACACAGCACTGACTGCACACTCACACAGCACAGACTGCACACTCACACAGCACAGACTGCACACTCACACAGCACAGACTGCACACCCACACAGCAGAGGCTGCGTACTCACACAGCACAGACTGCACACTCACACAGCACTGACTGCACACTCACACAGCACAGACTGCACACTCACACAGCACAGACTGCACACTCACACAGCACAGACTGCACACACACACAGCACAGACTGCACACTCACACAGCACAGACTGCACACTCACACAGCACAGACTGCGCACTCACACAGCACAGACTGCACACTCACACAGCACAGACTGCACTCACACAGCACAGACTGCACACTCACACAGCACAGACTGCACACTCACACTGCACAGACTGCACACTCACACAGCACAGACTGCACACACACACAGCACAGACTGCACACTCACACAGCACAGACTGCACACTCACACAGCACAGACTGCACACACACACAGCACAGACTGCACACTCGCGCAGCACAGACTGCACACTCACGCAGCACAGACTGCGCACTCACACAGCGCAGACTGCACACTCACACAGCACAGACTGCACACTCACACAGCACAGACTGCACACTCACACAGCACAGACTGCACACTCGCGCAGCACAGACTGCACACTCACACAGCACAGACTGCACACTCACACAGCACAGACTGCACACTCACACAGCACAGACTGCACACTCACACAGCACAGACTGCACACTCACACAGCACAGACTGCACACTCGCGCAGCACAGACTGCACTCACACAGCACAGACTGCACACTCACACAGCACAGACTGCACACTCACACAGCACAGACTGCGCACTCACACAGCACAGACTGCACACTCACACAGCACAGACTGCACACTCACACAGCACAGACTGCACACTCACACAGCACAGACTGCGCACTCACACAGCACAGACTGCACACTCACACAGCACAGACTGCGCACTCACACAGCACAGACTGCACACTCACACAGCACAGACTGCACACTCACACAGCACAGACTGCACACTCACACAGCACAGACTGCACACTCACACAGCACAGACTGCACACTCACACAGCACAGACTGCACACTCACACAGCACAGACTGCACACTCACACAGCACAGACTGCACACTCACACAGCACAGACTGCGTACTCACACAGCACAGACTGCGTACTCACACAGCACAGACTGCACACTCACACAGCACAGACTGCACACTCACACAGCACAGACTGCACACTCACACAGCACAGACTGCACACACACACAGCACAGACTGCACACTCACACAGCACAGACTGCACACTCACACAGCACAGACTGCACACTCACACAGCACAGACTGCACACTCACACAGCACAGACTGCGTACTCACACAGCACAGACTGCGTACTCACACAGCACAGACTGCACACTCACACAGCACAGACTGCGCACTCACACAGCACAGACTGCACACTCACACAGCACAGACTGCACACACACACAGCACAGACTGCACACTCACACAGCACAGACTGCACACTCACGCAGCACAGACTGCACACTCACAGCACAGGCTGCGCACTCACACAGCACAGACTGCACAGTCACACAGCACAGACTGCACACACACGCAGCACAGACTGCGCACTCACACAGCACAGACTGCACACACACACAGCACAGACTGCACACTCACACAGCACAGACTGCACACTCACACAGCACAGACTGCAGACTCACACAGCACAGACTGCAGACTCACACAGCACAGACTGCACACTCACACAGCACAGACTGCACACACACACAGCACAGACTGCACACTCACACAGCACAGACTGCACACACACACAGCACAGACTGCAGACTCACACAGCACAGACTGCAGACTCACACAGCACAGACTGCAGACTCACACAGCACAGACTGCACACTCACACAGCACAGACTGCACACTCACACAGCACAGACTGCACACACACAGCACAGACTGCACACTCACACAGCACAGACTGCACACTCACACAGCACAGACTGCACACTCACACAGCACAGACTGCACACACACACAGCACAGACTGCACACTCACACAGCACAGACTGCACACTCACACAGCACAGACTGCACACTCACACAGCACAGACTGCACACTCACGCAGCACAGACTGCACACTCACACAGCACAGACTGCACACTTACACAGCACAGACTGCACACTCACACAGCACAGACTGCACACTCACAGCACAGGCTGCGCACTCACACAGCACAGACTGCACACTCACACAGCACAGACTGCACACTCACACAGCACAGACTGCACACTCACACAGCACAGACTGCACACTCACACAGCACAGACTGCACACTCACACAGCACAGACTGCGCACTCACGCAGCATAGACTGCGTACTCACACAGCGCAGACTGCGTACTCACACAGCACAGACTGCGTACTCACACAGCGCAGACTGCGTACTCACACAGCGCAGACTGCGCACTCACGCAGCACAGACTGCGTACTCACACAGCACAGACTGCGCACTCACGCAGCACAGACTGCGTACTCACACAGCGCAGACTGCACACTCACACAGCACAGACTGCACACACACCCAGCGCAGACTGCACACTCACACAGCACAGACTGCACACTCACACAGCACAGACTGCACACTCACACAGCACTGACTGCACACTCACACAGCACTGACTGCACACTCACACAGCACAGACTGCACACTCACACAGCACAGACTGCACACTCACACAGCACAGACTGCACACCCACACAGCAGAGGCTGCGTACTCACACAGCACAGACTGCACACTCACACAGCACTGACTGCACACTCACACAGCACAGACTGCACACTCACACAGCACAGACTGCACACTCACACAGCACAGACTGCACACACACACAGCACAGACTGCACACTCACACAGCACAGACTGCACACTCACACAGCACAGACTGCGCACTCACACAGCACAGACTGCACACTCACACAGCACAGACTGCACTCACACAGCACAGACTGCACACTCACACAGCACAGACTGCACACTCACACTGCACAGACTGCACACTCACACAGCACAGACTGCACACACACACAACACAGACTGCACACTCACACAGCACAGACTGCACACTCACACAGCACAGACTGCACACTCACACAGCACAGACTGCACACACACACAGCACAGACTGCACACTCGCGCAGCACAGACTGCACACTCACGCAGCACAGACTGCGCACTCACACAGCGCAGACTGCACACTCACACAGCACAGACTGCACACTCACACAGCACAGACTGCACACTCACACAGCACAGACTGCACACTCGCGCAGCACAGACTGCACACTCACACAGCACAGACTGCACACTCACACAGCACAGACTGCACACTCACACAGCACAGACTGCACACTCACACAGCACAGACTGCACACTCACACAGCACAGACTGCACACTCGCGCAGCACAGACTGCACTCACACAGCACAGACTGCACACTCACACAGCACAGACTGCACACTCACACAGCACAGACTGCGCACTCACACAGCACAGACTGCACACTCACACAGCACAGACTGCACACTCACACAGCACAGACTGCACACTCACACAGCACAGACTGCGCACTCACACAGCACAGACTGCACACTCACACAGCACAGACTGCGCACTCACACAGCACAGACTGCACACTCACACAGCACAGACTGCACACTCACACAGCACAGACTGCACACTCACACAGCACAGACTGCACACTCACACAGCACAGACTGCACACTCACACAGCACAGACTGCACACTCACACAGCACAGACTGCACTCACACAGCACAGACTGCACACTCACACAGCACAGACTGCACACTCACACAGCACAGACTGCACACTCACACAGCACAGACTGCACACTCACACAGCACAGACTGCACACTCACACAGCACAGACTGCACACTCACACAGCACAGACTGCACACTCACACAGCACAGACTGCACACTCACACAGCACAGACTGCGTACTCACACAGCACAGACTGCGTACTCACACAGCACAGACTGCACACTCACACAGCACAGACTGCACACTCACACAGCACAGACTGCACACTCACACAGCACAGACTGCACACACACACAGCACAGACTGCACACTCACACAGCACAGACTGCACACTCACACAGCACAGACTGCACACTCACACAGCACAGACTGCACACTCACACAGCACAGACTGCGTACTCACACAGCACAGACTGCGCACTCACACAGCACAGACTGCACACTCACACAGCACAGACTGCACACACACACAGCACAGACTGCACACTCACACAGCACAGACTGCACACTCACGCAGCACAGACTGCACACTCACAGCACAGGCTGCGCACTCACACAGCACAGACTGCACAGTCACACAGCACAGACTGCACACACACACAGCACAGACTGCACACTCACGCAGCACAGACTGCACACTCACACAGCACAGACTGCACACTCACACAGCACAGACTGCACACTCACACAGCACAGACTGCACACACACACAGCACAGACTGCACACTCACACAGCACAGACTGCACACTCACGCAGCACAGACTGCACACTCACAGCACAGGCTGCGCACTCACACAGCACAGACTGCACACTCACGCAGCACAGACTGCACACTCACACAGCACAGACTGCACACTCACACAGCACAGACTGCACACTCACGCAGCACAGACTGCACACTCACACAGCACAGACTGCACACACACACAGCACAGGCTGCACACTCACACAGCACAGACTGCACACTCACACAGCACAGACTGCACACTCACGCAGCACAGACTGCACACTCACAGCACAGGCTGCGCACTCACACAGCACAGACTGCACACTCACGCAGCACAGACTGCACACTCACAGCACAGGCTGCGCACTCACACAGCACAGACTGCACACTCACGCAGCACAGAATGCACACTCACAGCACAGGCTGCGCACTCACACAGCACAGACTGCACACTCACACAGCACAGACTGCCCACTCACACAGCACAGACTGCACTCACACAGCACAGACTGCCCACTCACACAGCACAGACTGCACACACACACAGCACAGGCTGCACACTCACGCAGCACAGACTGCGCACTCACACAGCACAGACTGCACACTCACACAGCACAGACTGCACACTCACACAGCACAGACTGCACACTCACGCAGCACAGACTGCGCACTCACACAGCACAGACTGCACATTCACACAGCACAGACTGCACACTCACACAGCACAGACTGCACACTCACAGCACAGACTGCACACTTACACAGCACAGACTGCACACTCACACAGCACAGACTGCGCACTCACACAGCACAGACTGCACACACACACAGCACAGGCTGCACACTCACGCAGCACAGACTGCGCACTCACACAGCACAGACTGCACACACAAACAGCACAGACTGCACACTCACACAGCACAGACTGCACACTCACACAGCACAGACTGCAGACTCACACAGCACAGACTGCAGACTCACACAGCACAGACTGCACACTCACACAGCACAGACTGCACACACACACAGCACAGACTGCACACTCACACAGCACAGACTGCACACACACACAGCACAGACTGCAGACTCACACAGCACAGACTGCAGACTCACACAGCACAGACTGCACACTCACACAGCACAGACTGCACACTCACACAGCACAGACTGCACACACACAGCACAGACTGCACACTCACACAGCACAGACTGCACACTCACACAGCACAGACTGCACACACACACAGCACAGACTGCACACTCACACAGCACAGACTGCACACTCACACAGCACAGACTGCACACTCACACAGCACAGACTGCACACTCACGCAGCACAGACTGCACACTCACACAGCACAGACTGCACACTTACACAGCACAGACTGCACACTCACACAGCACAGACTGCACACTCACAGCACAGGCTGCGCACTCACACAGCACAGACTGCACACTCACACAGCACAGACTGCACACTCACACAGCACAGACTGCACACTCACACAGCACAGACTGCACACTCGCGCAGCACAGACTACACACTCACACAGCACAGACTGCACACTCACACAGCACAGACTGCACACTCACACAGCACACACTGCACACTCACACAGCACACACTGCACACTCACACAGCACAGACTGCTCACTCACACAGCACAGGCTGCGCACTCACACAGCACAGACTGCACACTCACACAGCACAGACTGCACACTCACACAGCACAGACTGCGCACTCACGCAGCACAGACTGCACACTCACACAGCACAGACTGCACACTCACACAGCACAGACTGCACACTCACACAGCACACACTGCACACTCACACAGCACAGACTGCTCACTCACACAGCACAGGCTGCGCACTCACACAGCACAGACTGCACACTCACACAGCACAGACTGCACACTCACACAGCACAGACTGCACACACACACAGCACAGACTGCACACTCACACAGCACAGACTGCGCACTCACGCAGCACAGACTTCACACTCACGCAGCACAGACTGCACACTCACACAGCACAGACTGCGCACTCACACAGCACAGGCTGCGCACTCACACAGCACAGACTGCACACTCACACAGCACAGACTGCACACTCACACAGCACAGACTGCACACTCACACAGCACACACTGCACACTCACACAGCACAGACTGCTCACTCACACAGCACAGGCTGCGCACTCACACAGCACAGACTGCACACTCACACAGCACAGACAGGACACTCACACAGCACAGACTGCACACTCACACAGCACAGACTGGACACTCACGCAGCACAGACTGCACACTCACACAGCACAGACTGCACACTCACACAGCACAGACTGCAGACTCACACAGCACAGACTGCACACTCACACAGCACAGACTGCACACTCACACAGCACACACTGCACACTCACACAGCACAGACTGCTCACTCACACAGCACAGGCTGCGCACTCACACAGCACAGACTGCACACTCACACAGCACAGACTACACACTCACACAGCACAGACTGCACACTCACACAGCACAGACTGCACACTCACACAGCACAGACTGCACACTCACACAGCACAGACTGCAGACTCACACAGCACAGACTGCACACTCACACAGCACAGACTGCACACTCACACAGCACAGACTGCACACTCACACAGCACAGACTGCAGACTCACACAGCACAGACTGCACACTCACACAGCACAGACTGCAGACTCACACAGCACAGACTGCACACTCACACAGCACAGACTGCACACTCACACAGCACAGACTGCACACTCACACAGCACAGACTGCAGACTCACACAGCACAGACTGCACACTCACGCAGCACAGACTGCACACTCACACAGCACAGACTGCACACTCACACAGCACAGACTGCAGACTCACACAGCACAGACTGCACACTCACACAGCACAGACTGCACACTCACACAGCACACACTGCACACTCACACAGCACAGACTGCTCACTCACACAGCACAGGCTGCGCACTCACACAGCACAGACTGCACACTCACACAGCACAGACTACACACTCACACAGCACAGACTGCACACTCACACAGCACAGACTGCACACTCACACAGCACAGACTGCACACTCACGCAGCACAGACTGCACACTCACACAGCACAGACTGCACACTCACACAGCACAGACTGCACACTCACGCAGCACAGACTGCAGACTCACACAGCACAGACTGCACACTCACACAGCACACACTGCACACTCACACAGCACAGACTGCTCACTCACACAGCACAGACTGCACACTCACACAGCACACACTGCACACTCACACAGCACAGACTGCACACTCACACAGCACAGACTGCACACTCACGCAGCACAGACTGCAGACTCACACAGCACAGACTGCACACTCACACAGCACAGGCTGCGCACTCACACAGCACAGACTACACACTCACACAGCACAGACTGCACACTCACACAGCACAGACTGCACTCACACAGCACAGACTGCACACTCACACAGCACAGACTGCACACTCGCGCAGCACAGACTGCACACACACACAGCACAGACTGCACACTCACACAGCACAGACTGCACACTCACACAGCACAGACTGCACACTCACACAGCACAGACTGCACTCACACAGCACAGACTGCAGACTCACACAGCACAGACTGCACACTCACGCAGCACAGACTGCACACTCACACTGCACAGACTGCACACTCACACAGCACAGACTGCACACTCACACAGCACAGACTGCACACTCACACAGCACAGACTGCACACTCACACAGCACAGACTGCACACTCACGCAGCACAGACTGCAGACTCACACAGCACAGACTGCACACTCACACAGCACAGGCTGCGCACTCACACAGCACAGACTACACACTCACACAGCACAGACTGCACACTCACACAGCACAGACTGCACACTCACACAGCACAGACTGCACACTCACACAGCACAGACTGCACACTCGCGCAGCACAGACTGCACACTCACACAGCACAGACTACACACTCACACAGCACAGACTGCACACTCACACAGCACAGACTGCACACTCACACAGCACAGACTGCACACTCGCGCAGCACAGACTGCACACTCACACAGCACAGACTGCACACTCACACAGCACAGACTGCACACTCACACAGCACAGACTGCACACTCACACAGCACAGACTACACACTCACACAGCACAGACTGCACACTCACACAGCACAGACTGCACACTCACACAGCACAGACTGCACACTCACACAGCACAGACTGCACACTCGCGCAGCACAGACTGCACACTCACACAGCACAGACTACACACTCACACAGCACAGACTGCACACTCACACAGCACAGACTGCACACTCACACAGCACAGACTGCACACTCGCGCAGCACAGACTGCACACTCACACAGCACAGACTGCACACTCACACAGCACAGACTGCACACTCACACAGCACAGACTGCACACTCACACAGCACAGACTGCACACTCACACAGCACAGACTGCACACTCACACAGCACAGACTGCACACTCACACAGCACAGACTGCACACTCACACAGCACAGACTGCACACTCACACAGCACAGACTGCACACTCACGCAGCACAGACTGCACACTCGCGCAGCACAGGCTGCGCACTCACACAGCACAGACTGCACACTCACACAGCACAGACTGCACACTCACACAGCACAGACTGCACACTCACACAGCACAGACTGCACACTCACACAGCACAGACTGCACACTCACACAGCACACACTGCACACTCACACAGCACAGACTGCTCACTCACACAGCACAGACCGCACTCACGCAGCACAGACTGCACACTCACACAGCACAGACTGCCCACTCACGCAGCACAGACTGCACACTCACACAGCACAGACTGCACACTCACACAGCACAGACTGCGCACTCACACAGCACAGACTGCACACTCACACAGCACAGACTGCACACTCACACAGCACAGACTGCACACTCACACAGCACCGACTGCACACTCACACAGCACAGACTGCACACACACACAGCACAGACTGCACACTCACACAGCACAGACTGCACACTCACACAGCACAGACTGCTCACTCACACAGCACAGACCGCACTCACGCAGCACAGACTGCACACTCACACAGCGCAGACTGCACACTCACACAGCACAGACTGCACTCACTCAGCACAGACTGCACACTCACACAGCACAGACTGCACTCACACAGCACAGACTGCACACTCACACAGCACAGACTGCACACTCACACAGCACAGACTGCACACTCACACAGCACAGACTGCACACTCACACAGCACAGACTGCACACTCACACAGCACAGACTGCACACACACACAGCACAGACTGCGCACTCACAGAGCACAGACTGCACACTCACACAGCACAGACTGCACACTCACACAGCACAGACTGCACACTCACACAGCACAGACTGCACACTCACACAGCACAGACTGCACACTCACACAGCACAGACTGCACACTCACACAGCACAGACTGCACACTCACACAGCACAGACTGCACACTCGCGCAGCACAGACTGCACTCACACAGCACAGACTGCACACACACACAGCACAGACTGCACACTCACACAGCACAGACTGCACACTCACACAGCACAGACTGCACACTCACACAGCACAGACTGCACACTCACACAGCACAGACTGCACACTCACACAGCACAGACTGCACACTCACACAGCACAGACTGCACACTCACACAGCACAGACTGCACACTCACACAGCACAGACTGCACACTCACACAGCACAGACTGCACACACACACAGCACAGACTGCGCACTCACAGAGCACAGACTGCACTCACACAGCACAGACTGCACACTCACACAGCACAGACTGCGCACTCACACAGCACAGACTGCACACTCACACAGCACAGGGAGCACACTCACACAGCACAGACTGCACACTCACACAGCACAGACTGCGCACTCACACAGCACAGACTGCACACTCACACAGCACAGACTGCACACTCACACAGCACAGACTGCACACTCACACAGCACAGACTGCACACTCACACAGCACAGACTGCACACTCACACAGCACAGACTGCACACTCACACAGCACAGACTGCACACTCACACAGCACAGACTGCACACTCACACAGCACAGACTGCACACTCACACAGCACAGACTGCACACTCACACAGCACACACTGCACACTCACACAGCACAGACTGCACACTCACACAGCACAGACTGCACACTCACACAGCACAGACTGCACACTCACACAGCACAGACTGCACACTCACACTGCACAGACTGCGCACTCACACAGCACAGACTGCACACTCACACAGCACAGACTGCACACTCACACTGCACAGACTGCACACTCACACAGCACAGACTGCACACTCACACAGCACAGACTGCACACTCACACAGCACACACTGCACACTCACACAGCACAGACTGCACACTCACACAGCACAGACTGCACACTCACACAGCACAGACTGCACACTCACACAGCACAGACTGCACACTCACACTGCACAGACTGCGCACTCACACAGCACAGACTGCACACTCACACAGCACAGACTGCACACTCACACAGCACAGACTGCACACTCACACAGCACAGACTGCACACTCACACAGCACAGACTGCACACTCACACAGCACAGACTGCACACTCACACAGCACAGACTGCACACTCACACAGCACAGACTGCACACTCACACAGCACAGACTGCACACTCACACAGCACACACTGCACACTCACGCAGCACAGACTGCACACTCACACAGCACAGACTGCACACTCACACAGCACAGACTGCGCACTCACACAGCACAGACTGCACACTCACACAGCACAGACTGCACACACACACAGCACAGACTGCACACTCACACAGCACAGACTGCACACTCACGCAGCACAGACTGCACACTCACAGCACAGGCTGCGCACTCACACAGCACAGACTGCACAGTCACACAGCACAGACTGCACACACACGCAGCACAGACTGCGCACTCACACAGCACAGACTGCACACACACACAGCACAGACTGCACACTCACACAGCACAGACTGCACACTCACACAGCACAGACTGCAGACTCACACAGCACAGACTGCAGACTCACACAGCACAGACTGCACACTCACACAGCACAGACTGCACACACACACAGCACAGACTGCACACTCACACAGCACAGACTGCACACACACACAGCACAGACTGCAGACTCACACAGCACAGACTGCAGACTCACACAGCACAGACTGCAGACTCACACAGCACAGACTGCACACTCACACAGCACAGACTGCACACTCACACAGCACAGACTGCACACACACAGCACAGACTGCACACTCACACAGCACAGACTGCACACTCACACAGCACAGACTGCACACTCACACAGCACAGACTGCACACACACACAGCACAGACTGCACACTCACACAGCACAGACTGCACACTCACACAGCACAGACTGCACACTCACACAGCACAGACTGCACACTCACGCAGCACAGACTGCACACTCACACAGCACAGACTGCACACTTACACAGCACAGACTGCACACTCACACAGCACAGACTGCACACTCACAGCACAGGCTGCGCACTCACACAGCACAGACTGCACACTCACACAGCACAGACTGCACACTCACACAGCACAGACTGCACACTCACACAGCACAGACTGCACACTCACACAGCACAGACTGCACACTCACACAGCACAGACTGCGCACTCACGCAGCATAGACTGCGTACTCACACAGCGCAGACTGCGTACTCACACAGCATAGACTGCGTACTCACACAGCGCAGACTGCGTACTCACACAGCGCAGACTGCGCACTCACGCAGCACAGACTGCGTACTCACACAGCACAGACTGCGCACTCACGCAGCACAGACTGCGTACTCACACAGCGCAGACTGCACACTCACACAGCACAGACTGCACACACACCCAGCGCAGACTGCACACTCACACAGCACAGACTGCACACTCACACAGCACAGACTGCACACTCACACAGCACTGACTGCACACTCACACAGCACTGACTGCACACTCACACAGCACAGACTGCACACTCACACAGCACAGACTGCACACTCACACAGCACAGACTGCACACCCACACAGCAGAGGCTGCGTACTCACACAGCACAGACTGCACACTCACACAGCACTGACTGCACACTCACACAGCACAGACTGCACACTCACACAGCACAGACTGCACACTCACACAGCACAGACTGCACACACACACAGCACAGACTGCACACTCACACAGCACAGACTGCACACTCACACAGCACAGACTGCGCACTCACACAGCACAGACTGCACACTCACACAGCACAGACTGCACTCACACAGCACAGACTGCACACTCACACAGCACAGACTGCACACTCACACTGCACAGACTGCACACTCACACAGCACAGACTGCACACACACACAGCACAGACTGCACATTCACACAGCACAGACTGCACACTCACACAGCACAGACTGCACACACACACAGCACAGACTGCACACTCGCGCAGCACAGACTGCACACTCACGCAGCACAGACTGCGCACTCACACAGCGCAGACTGCACACTCACACAGCACAGACTGCACACTCACACAGCACAGACTGCACACTCACACAGCACAGACTGCACACTCGCGCAGCACAGACTGCACACTCACACAGCACAGACTGCACACTCACACAGCACAGACTGCACACTCACACAGCACAGACTGCACACTCACACAGCACAGACTGCACACTCACACAGCACAGACTGCACACTCGCGCAGCACAGACTGCACTCACACAGCACAGACTGCACACTCACACAGCACAGACTGCACACTCACACAGCACAGACTGCGCACTCACACAGCACAGACTGCACACTCACACAGCACAGACTGCACACTCACACAGCACAGACTGCACACTCACACAGCACAGACTGCGCACTCACACAGCACAGACTGCACACTCACACAGCACAGACTGCGCACTCACACAGCACAGACTGCACACTCACACAGCACAGACTGCACACTCACACAGCACAGACTGCACACTCACACAGCACAGACTGCACACTCACACAGCACAGACTGCACACTCACACAGCACAGACTGCACACTCACACAGCACAGACTGCACTCACACAGCACAGACTGCACACTCACACAGCACAGACTGCACACTCACACAGCACAGACTGCACACTCACACAGCACAGACTGCACACTCACACAGCACAGACTGCACACTCACACAGCACAGACTGCACACTCACACAGCACAGACTGCACACTCACACAGCACAGACTGCACACTCACACAGCACAGACTGCGTACTCACACAGCACAGACTGCGTACTCACACAGCACAGACTGCACACTCACACAGCACAGACTGCACACTCACACAGCACAGACTGCACACTCACACAGCACAGACTGCACACACACACAGCACAGACTGCACACTCACACAGCACAGACTGCACACTCACACAGCACAGACTGCACACTCACACAGCACAGACTGCACACTCACACAGCACAGACTGCGTACTCACACAGCACAGACTGCGCACTCACACAGCACAGACTGCACACTCACACAGCACAGACTGCACACACACACAGCACAGACTGCACACTCACACAGCACAGACTGCACACTCACGCAGCACAGACTGCACACTCACAGCACAGGCTGCGCACTCACACAGCACAGACTGCACAGTCACACAGCACAGACTGCACACACACACAGCACAGACTGCACACTCACGCAGCACAGACTGCACACTCACACAGCACAGACTGCACACTCACACAGCACAGACTGCACACTCACACAGCACAGACTGCACACTCACACAGCACAGACTGCACACTCACGCAGCACAGACTGCACACTCACAGCACAGGCTGCGCACTCACACAGCACAGACTGCACACTCACACAGCACAGACTGCACACTCACGCAGCACAGACTGCACACTCACACAGCACAGACTGCACACTCACACAGCACAGACTGCACACTCACGCAGCACAGACTGCACACACACACAGCACAGACTGCACACTCACACAGCACAGACTGCACACTTACACAGCACAGACTGCACACTCACACAGCACAGACTGCACACTCACACAGCACAGACTGCACACACACACAGCACAGGCTGCACACTCACACAGCACAGACTGCACACTCACACAGCACAGACTGCACACTCACGCAGCACAGACTGCACACTCACAGCACAGGCTGCGCACTCACACAGCACAGACTGCACACTCACGCAGCACAGACTGCACACTCACAGCACAGGCTGCGCACTCACACAGCACAGACTGCACACTCACGCAGCACAGAATGCACACTCACAGCACAGGCTGCGCACTCACACAGCACAGACTGCACACTCACACAGCACAGACTGCCCACTCACACAGCACAGACTGCACACACACACAGCACAGGCTGCACACTCACGCAGCACAGACTGCGCACTCACACAGCACAGACTGCACACTCACACAGCACAGACTGCACACTCACACAGCACAGACTGCACACTCACGCAGCACAGACTGCGCACTCACACAGCACAGACTGCACATTCACACAGCACAGACTGCACACTCACACAGCACAGACTGCACACTCACAGCACAGACTGCACACTTACACAGCACAGACTGCACACTCACACAGCACAGACTGCACATTCACACAGCACAGACTGCACACTCACACAGCACAGACTGCACACTCACAGCACAGACTGCACACTTACACAGCACAGACTGCACACTTACACAGCACAGACTGCACACTCACACAGCACAGACTGCGCACTCACACAGCACAGACTGCACACACACACAGCACAGGCTGCACACTCACGCAGCACAGACTGCGCACTCACACAGCACAGACTGCACACACACACAGCACAGACTGCACACTCACACAGCACAGACTGCACACTCACACAGCACAGACTGCAGACTCACACAGCACAGACTGCAGACTCACACAGCACAGACTGCACACTCACACAGCACAGACTGCACACACACACAGCACAGACTGCACACTCACACAGCACAGACTGCACACACACACAGCACAGACTGCAGACTCACACAGCACAGACTGCAGACTCACACAGCACAGACTGCAGACTCACACAGCACAGACTGCACACTCACACAGCACAGACTGCACACTCACACAGCACAGACTGCACACACACAGCACAGACTGCACACTCACACAGCACAGACTGCACACTCACACAGCACAGACTGCACACACACACAGCACAGACTGCACTCACACAGCACAGACTGCACACTCACACAGCACAGACTGCACACTCACACAGCACAGACTGCACACTCACACAGCACAGACTGCACACTCACGCAGCACAGACTGCACACTCACACAGCACAGACTGCACACTTACACAGCACAGACTGCACACTCACACAGCACAGACTGCACACTCACAGCACAGGCTGCGCACTCACACAGCACAGACTGCACACTCACACAGCACAGACTGCACACTCACACAGCACAGACTGCACACTCACACAGCACAGACTGCACACTCACACAGCACAGACTGCACACTCACAGCACAGGCTGCTCACTCACACAGCACAGACTGCACACTCACACAGCACAGACTGCACACTCACACAGCACAGACTGCACACTCACACAGCACAGACTGCACACTCACACTGCACAGACTGCGCACTCACACAGCACAGACTGCACACTCACACAGCACAGACTGCACACTCACACAGCACAGACTGCACACTCACACAGCACAGACTGCACACTCACACAGCACAGACTGCACACTCACACAGCACAGACTGCACACTCACACAGCACAGACTGCACACTCACACAGCACAGACTGCACACTCACACAGCACAGACTGCACACTCGCGCAGCACAGACTGCACACTCACACAGCACAGACTGCACACTCACACAGCACAGACTGCACACTCACACAGCACAGACTGCACACTCACACAGCACAGACTGCACACTCGCGCAGCACAGACTACACACTCACACAGCACAGACTGCACACTCACACAGCACAGACTGCACACTCACACAGCACACACTGCACACTCACACAGCACACACTGCACACTCACACAGCACAGACTGCTCACTCACACAGCACAGGCTGCGCACTCACACAGCACAGACTGCACACTCACACAGCACAGACTGCACACTCACACAGCACAGACTGCGCACTCACGCAGCACAGACTGCACACTCACACAGCACAGACTGCACACTCACACAGCACAGACTGCACACTCACACAGCACACACTGCACACTCACACAGCACAGACTGCTCACTCACACAGCACAGGCTGCGCACTCACACAGCACAGACTGCACACTCACACAGCACAGACTGCACACTCACACAGCACAGACTGCACACACACACAGCACAGACTGCACACTCACACAGCACAGACTGCGCACTCACGCAGCACAGACTTCACACTCACGCAGCACAGACTGCACACTCACACAGCACAGACTGCGCACTCACACAGCACAGGCTGCGCACTCACACAGCACAGACTGCACACTCACACAGCACAGACTGCACACTCACACAGCACAGACTGCACACTCACACAGCACACACTGCACACTCACACAGCACAGACTGCTCACTCACAAAGCACAGGCTGCGCACTCACACAGCACAGACTGCACACTCACACAGCACAGACTGCACACTCACACAGCACAGACTGCACACTCACGCAGCACAGACTGCACTCTCACACAGCACAGACTGCCCACTCACACAGCACAGACTGCACACTCACACAGCACAGACTGCACACTCACACAGCACAGACTGCAGACTCACACAGCACAGACTGCAGACTCACACAGCACACACTGCACACTCACACAGCACAGACTGCTCACTCACACAGCACAGGCTGCGCACTCACACAGCACAGACTACACACTCACACAGCACAGACTGCACACTCACACAGCACAGACTGCACACTCACACAGCACAGACTGCACACTCGCGCAGCACAGACTGCACACTCACACAGCACAGACTGCTCACTCACACAGCACAGGCTGCGCACTCACACAGCACAGACTACACACTCACACAGCACAGACTGCACACTCACACAGCACAGACTGCACACTCACACAGCACAGACTGCACACTCACACAGCACAGACTGCACACTCGCGCAGCACAGACTGCACACACACACAGCACAGACTGCACACTCACACAGCACAGACTGCACACTCACACAGCACAGACTGCACACTCACACAGCACAGACTGCACACTCGCGCAGCACAGACTGCACACTCACACAGCACAGACTGCACACTCACACAGCACAGACTGCACACTCACACAGCACAGACTGCACACTCGCGCAGCACAGACTGCACACTCACACAGCACAGACTGCACACTCACGCAGCACAGACTGCACACTCGCGCAGCACAGGCTGCGCACTCACACAGCACAGACTGCACACTCACACAGCACAGACTGCACACTCACACAGCACAGACTGCACACTCACACAGCACAGACTGCACACTCACACAGCACAGACTGCACACTCACACAGCACACACTGCACACTCACACAGCACAGACTGCTCACTCACACAGCACAGACCGCACTCACGCAGCACAGACTGCACACTCACACAGCACAGACTGCACACTCACACAGCACAGACTGCACACACACACAGCACAGACCGCACTCACGCAGCACAGACTGCACACTCACACAGCACAGACCGCACTCACGCAGCACAGACTGCACACTCACACAGCACAGACTGCACACTCACACAGCACAGACTGCACACTCACACAGCACAGACTGCCCACTCACGCAGCACAGACTGCACACTCACACAGCACAGACTGCACACTCACACAGCACAGACTGCACACTCACACAGCACAGACTGCACACTCACACAGCACCGACTGCACACTCACACAGCACAGACTGCACACACACACAGCACAGACTGCACACTCACACAGCACAGACTGCACACTCACACAGCACAGACTGCTCACTCACACAGCACAGACTGCACACTCACACAGCACAGACTGCACACTCACACAGCACAGACTGCACACTCACACAGCACAGACTGCACACACACACAGCACAGACTGCACACACACACAGCACAGACTGCACACTCACACAGCACAGACTGCACACTCACACAGCGCAGACTGCACACTCACACAGCACAGACTGCACTCACTCAGCACAGACTGCATACTCACACAGCACAGACTGCACTCACACAGCACAGACTGCACACTCACACAGCACAGACTGCACACTCACACAGCACAGACTGCACACTCACACAGCACAGACTGCACACTCACACAGCACAGACTGCACACTCACACAGCACAGACTGCACACTCACACAGCACAGACTGCACACTCACACAGCACAGACTGCATACTCACACAGCACAGACTGCACACTCACACAGCACAGACTGCACACTCACACAGCACAGACTGCACACTCACACAGCACAGACTGCATACTCACACAGCACAGACTGCACACTCACACAGCACAGACTGCACACTCACACAGCACAGACTGCACACTCACACAGCACAGACTGCACACTCACACAGCACAGACTGCACACTCACACAGCACAGACTGCACACTCGCGCAGCACAGACTGCACTCACACAGCACAGACTGCACACACACACAGCACAGACTGCACACTCACACAGCACAGACTGCACACTCACACAGCACAGACTGCACACTCACACAGCACAGACTGCACACTCACACAGCACAGACTGCACACTCACACAGCACAGACTGCACACTCACACAGCACAGACTGCACACTCACACAGCACAGACTGCACACTCACACAGCACAGACTGCACACACACACAGCACAGACTGCGCACTCACAGAGCACAGACTGCACTCACACAGCACAGACTGCACACTCACACAGCACAGACTGCGCACTCACACAGCACAGACGGCACACTCACACAGCACAGGGAGCACACTCACACAGCACAGACTGCACACTCACACAGCACAGACTGCGCACTCACACAGCACAGACTGCACACTCACACAGCACAGACTGCACACTCACACAGCACAGACTGCACACTCACACAGCACAGACTGCACACTCACACAGCACAGACTGCACACTCACACAGCACAGACTGCACACTCACACAGCACAGACTGCACACTCACACAGCACAGACTGCACACTCACACAGCACAGACTGCACACTCACACAGCACAGACTGCACACTCACACAGCACAGACTGCGCACTCACACAGCACAGACTGCACACTCACACAGCACAGACTGCACACTCACACAGCACAGACTGCACACTCACACAGCACAGACTGCACACTCACACAGCACAGACTGCACACTCACACAGCACAGACTGCACACTCACACAGCACAGACTGCACACTCACACAGCACAGACTGCACACTCACACAGCACACACTGCACACTCACACAGCACAGACTGCACACTCACACAGCACAGACTGCACACTCACACAGCACAGACTGCACACTCACACAGCACAGACTGCACACTCACACTGCACACACTGCGCACTCACACAGCACAGACTGCACACTCACACAGCACAGACTGCACACTCACACTGCACAGACTGCACACTCACACAGCACAGACTGCACACTCACACAGCACAGACTGCACACTCACACAGCACACACTGCACACTCACACAGCACAGACTGCACACTCACACAGCACAGACTGCACACTCACACAGCACAGACTGCACACTCACACAGCACAGACTGCACACTCACACTGCACAGACTGCGCACTCACACAGCACAGACTGCACACTCACACAGCACAGACTGCACACTCACACAGCACAGACTGCACACTCACACAGCACAGACTGCACACTCACACAGCACAGACTGCACACTCACACAGCACAGACTGCACACTCACACAGCACAGACTGCACACTCACACAGCACAGACTGCACACTCACACAGCACAGACTGCACACTCGCGCAGCACAGACTGCACACTCACACAGCACAGACTGCACACTCACACAGCACAGACTGCACACTCACACAGCACAGACTGCACACTCACACAGCACACACTGCACACTCACACAGCACAGACTGCACACTCGCGCAGCACAGACTACACACTCACACAGCACAGACTGCACACTCACACAGCACAGACTGCACACTCACACAGCACACACTGCACACTCACACAGCACACACTGCACACTCACACAGCACAGACTGCTCACTCACACAGCACAGGCTGCGCACTCACACAGCACAGACTGCACACTCACACAGCACAGACTGCACACTCACACAGCACAGACTGCGCACTCACGCAGCACAGACTGCACACTCACACAGCACAGACTGCACACTCACACAGCACAGACTGCACACTCACACAGCACACACTGCACACTCACACAGCACAGACTGCTCACTCACACAGCACAGGCTGCGCACTCACACAGCACAGACTGCACACTCACACAGCACAGACTGCACACTCACACAGCACAGACTGCACACACACACAGCACAGACTGCACACTCACACAGCACAGACTGCGCACTCACGCAGCACAGACTTCACACTCACGCAGCACAGACTGCACACTCACACAGCACAGACTGCGCACTCACACAGCACAGGCTGCGCACTCACACAGCACAGACTGCACACTCACACAGCACAGACTGCACACTCACACAGCACACACTGCACACTCACACAGCACAGACTGCTCACTCACACAGCACAGGCTGCGCACTCACACAGCACAGACTGCACACTCACACAGCACAGACTACACACTCACACAGCACAGACTGCACACTCACACAGCACACACTGCACACTCACACAGCACAGACTGCTCACTCACACAGCACAGGCTGCGCACTCACACAGCACAGACTGCACACTCACACAGCACAGACTACACACTCACACAGCACAGACTGCTCACTCACACAGCACAGGCTGCGCACTCACACAGCACAGACTGCACACTCACACAGCACAGACTGCACACTCACACAGCACAGACTGCACACTCACACAGCACAGACTGCACACTCACACAGCACAGACTGCACACTCGCGCAGCACAGACTGCACACTCACACAGCACAGACTGCACACTCACACAGCACAGACTGCACACTCACACAGCACAGACTGCACACTCGCGCAGCACAGACTGCACACTCACACAGCACAGACTGCACACTCACGCAGCACAGACTGCACACTCGCGCAGCACAGGCTGCGCACTCACACAGCACAGACTGCACACTCACACAGCACAGACTGCACACTCACACAGCACAGACTGCACACTCACACAGCACAGACTGCACACTCACACAGCACAGACTGCACACTCACACAGCACACACTGCACACTCACACAGCACAGACCGCACTCACGCAGCACAGACTGCACACTCACACAGCACAGACTGCCCACTCACGCAGCACAGACTGCACACTCACACAGCACAGACTGCACACTCACACAGCACAGACTGCACACTCACACAGCACAGACTGCGCACTCACACAGCACAGACTGCACACTCACACAGCACAGACTGCACACTCACACAGCACAGACTGCACACTCACACAGCACCGACTGCACACTCACACAGCACAGACTGCACACACACACAGCACAGACTGCACACTCACACAGCACAGACTGCACACTCACACAGCACAGACTGCTCACTCACACAGCACAGACCGCACTCACGCAGCACAGACTGCACACTCACACAGCGCAGACTGCACACTCACACAGCACAGACTGCACTCACTCAGCACAGACTGCACACTCACACAGCACAGACTGCACTCACACAGCACAGACTGCACACTCACACAGCACAGACTGCACACTCACACAGCACAGACTGCACACTCACACAGCACAGACTGCACACTCACACAGCACAGACTGCACACTCACACAGCACAGACTGCACACACACACAGCACAGACTGCGCACTCACAGAGCACAGACTGCACACTCACACAGCACAGACTGCACACTCACACAGCACAGACTGCACACTCACACAGCACAGACTGCACACTCACACAGCACAGACTGCACACTCACACAGCACAGACTGCACACTCACACAGCACAGACTGCACACTCGCGCAGCACAGACTGCACTCACACAGCACAGACTGCACACACACACAGCACAGACTGCACACTCACACAGCACAGACTGCACACTCACACAGCACAGACTGCACACTCACACAGCACAGACTGCACACTCACACAGCACAGACTGCACACTCACACAGCACAGACTGCACACTCACACAGCACAGACTGCACACTCACACAGCACAGACTGCACACTCACACAGCACAGACTGCACACTCACACAGCACAGACTGCACACACACACAGCACAGACTGCGCACTCACAGAGCACAGACTGCACTCACACAGCACAGACTGCACACTCACACAGCACAGACTGCGCACTCACACAGCACAGACTGCACACTCACACAGCACAGGGAGCACACTCACACAGCACAGACTGCACACTCACACAGCACAGACTGCGCACTCACACAGCACAGACTGCACACTCACACAGCACAGACTGCACACTCACACAGCACAGACTGCACACTCACACAGCACAGACTGCACACTCACACAGCACAGACTGCACACTCACACAGCACAGACTGCACACTCACACAGCACAGACTGCACACTCACACAGCACAGACTGCACACTCACACAGCACAGACTGCACACTCACACAGCACAGACTGCACACTCACACAGCACAGACTGCACACTCACACAGCACAGACTGCACACTCACACAGCACAGACTGCACACTCACACAGCACAGACTGCACACTCACACAGCACAGACTGCACACTCACACAGCACAGACTGCACACTCACACAGCACAGACTGCACACACACACAGCACAGACTGCACTCACACAGCACAGACTGCACACTCACACAGCACAGACTGCACACTCACTCAGCACAGACTGCACACTCGCGCAGCACAGACTGCACACTCACACAGCACAGACTGCACACTCACATAGCACAGACTGCACACTCACACAGCACAGACTGCACACTCACACAGCAGAGACTGCGCACTCACACAGCACAGACTGCACACTCACACAGCACAGACTGCGTACTCACACAGCACAGACTGCACACTCACACAGCACAGACTGCGTACTCACAGAGCACAGACTGCACACACACACAGCACAGACTGCACACTCACACAGCACAGACTGCACACTCGCGCAGCACAGACTGCACACTCACACAGCACAGACTGCACACTCGCGCAGCACAGACTGCGCACTCACACAGCACAGACTGCACACTCACACAGCACAGACTGCACACTCGCGCAGCACAGACTGCGCACTCACACAGCACAGACTGCACACTCGCGCAGCACAGACTGCGCACTCACACAGCACAGACTGCACACTCGCGCAGCACAGACTGCGCACTCACACAGCACAGACTGCACACTCGCGCAACACAGACTGCACACTCACACAGCACAGACTGCACACTCGCGCAGCACAGACTGCGCACTCACACAGCACAGACTGCACACTCGCGCAGCACAGCCTGCACACTCACACAGCACAGACTGCACTCACACAGCACAGACTGCACACTCACAGCACAGACTGCACACTCACACAGCACAGACTGCACACACACACAGCACAGACTGCACACTCGCGCAGCACAGATTGCACTCACACAGCACTGACTGCACACTCACACAGCACAGACTGCACACTCACACAGCACAGGCTGCGCTCACACAGCACAGACTGCACTCACACACAGCACAGACTGCACACTCACACAGCACAGACTGCACACTCACACAGCACAGACTGCGCACTCACACAGCACAGACTGCACACTCACGCAGCACAGAATGCACACTCACACAGCACAGACTGCGCTCACACAGCACAGACTGCACTCACACACAGCACAGACTGCACACTCACACAGCACAGACTGCGCAATCACACAGCACAGACTGCACACTCACTCAGCACAGACTGCACACTCGCGCAGCACAGACTGCACACTCACACAGCACAGACTGCGCTCACACAGCACAGACTGCACTCACACACAGCACAGACTGCACACTCACACAGCACAGACTGCACACTCACACAGCACAGACTGCGCACTCACACAGCACAGACTGCACACTCACGCAGCACAGACTGCACACTCACACAGCACAGACTGCACACTCACGCAGCACAGACTGCACACTCACACAGCACAGACTGCACACTCACACAGCACAGACTGCACACTCACACAGCACAGACTGCACACTCACACAGCACAGACTGCACACTCACACAGCACAGACTGCACACTCACACAGCACAGACTGCACACTCGCGCAGCACAGACTGCACACTCACACAGCACAGACTGCACACTCACACAGCACAGACTGCACACTCGCGCAGCACAGACTGCACTCACACAGCACAGACTGCACACTCACACAGCACAGACTGCACACTCGCGCAGCACAGACTGCACACTCACACAGCACAGACTGCACATTCGCGCAGCACAGACTGCACTCACACAGCACAGACTGCACACTCACACAGCACAGACTGCACACTCGCGCAGCACAGACTGCACACTCACAGAGCACAGACTGCACACTCACACAGCACAGACTGCACACTCACACAGCACAGACTGCACACTCGCGCAGCACAGACTGCACTCACACAGCACAGACTGCACACACACACAGCACAGACTGCACACTCACACAGCACAGACTGCACACTCGCGCAGCACAGACTGCACACTCACAGAGCACAGACTGCACACTCACACAGCACAGACTGCGCACTCACACAGCACAGACTGCACACTCACACAGCACAGACTGCACACTCACACAGCACAGACTGCGCACTCACACAGCACAGACTGCACACTCGCGCAGCACAGACTGCACACTCGCGCAGCACAGACTGCACACTCACACAGCACAGACTGCACACTCACACAGCACAGACTGCGCACTCACACAGCACAGACTGCGCACTCACACAGCACAGACTGCACACTCACACAGCACAGACTGCGCACTCACACAGCACAGACTGCACACTCGCGCAGCACAGACTGCACACTCACACAGCACAGACTGCGCACTCACACAGCACAGACTGCACACTCACACAGCACAGACTGCACACTCACACAGCACAGACTGCGCACTCACACAGCACAGACTGCACACTCGCGCAGCACAGACTGCACACTCGCGCAGCACAGACTGCACACTCACACAGCACAGACTGCACACTCACACAGCACAGACTGCGCACTCACACAGCACAGACTGCACACTCACACAGCACAGACTGCACACTCACACAGCACAGACTGCGCACTCACACAGCACAGACTGCACACTCGCGCAGCACAGACTGCACACTCACACAGCACAGACTGCGCACTCACACAGCACAGACTGCACACTCACACAGCACAGACTGCACACTCACACTGCACAGACTGCACACTCACACAGCACAGACTGCACACTCACACAGCACAGACTGCACACTCGCGCAGCACAGACTGCACTCACGCAGCACAGACTGCACACTCACACAGCACAGACTGCACACTCACACAGCACAGACTGCACACTCACACAGCACAGACTGCACACTCACACAGCACAGACTGCACACTCGCGCAGCACAGACTGCACTCACGCAGCACAGACTGCACACTCGCGCAGCACAGACTGCACACTCACACAGCACAGACTGCACACTCGCGCAGCACAGACTGCACACTCACACAGCACAGACTGCACACTCGCGCAGCACAGACTGCACACTCGCGCAGCACAGACTGCACACTCACACAGCACAGACTGCACACTCACACAGCACAGACTGCACACTCACACAGCACAGACTGCACACTCGCGCAGCACAGACTGCACACTCACACAGCACAGACTGCACACTCACACAGCACAGACTGCACTCACACAGCACAGACTGCACACTCACACAGCACAGACTGCACACTCACACAGCACAGACTGCACACTCACACAGCACAGACTGCACACTCACACAGCACAGACTGCACTCACACAGCACAGACTGCACTCACACAGCACAGACTGCACACTCACACAGCACAGACTGTGCACTCACACAGCACAGACTGCACACTCACACAGCACAGACTGTGCACTCACACAGCACAGACTGCACACTCACACAGCACAGACTGCACACTCACACAGCACAGACTGTGCACTCACACAGCACAGACTGCACACTCACACAGCACAGACTGCACACTCACACAGCACAGACTGCGCACTCACGCAGCACAGACTGCACACACACACAGCACAGACTGCACACTCACACAGCACAGACTGCACACTCACACAGCGCAGACTGCACACTCACACAGCACAGACTGCACACTTACACAGCACAGACTGCACACTCACACAGCACAGACTGCACACTCACACAGCACAGACTGCACACTCACACAGCACAGTCTGCACACTCACACAGCACAGACTGCACTCACACAGCACAGACTGCACACTCACACAGCACAGACTGCGCACTCACACAGCACAGACTGCACACACACACAGCACAGACTGCACACTCACACAGCACAGACTGCACACTCACACAGCACAGACTGCACACTCACGCAGCACAGACTGCACACTCACACAGCACAGACTGCGCACTCACGCAGCACAGACTGCACACTCACACAGCACAGACTGCACTCACACAGCACAGACTGCACACTCACACAGCACAGACTGCGCACTCACGCAGCACAGACTGCACACTCACACAGCACAGACTGCACTCACACAGCACAGACTGCACACTCACGCAGCACAGACTGCACACTCACACAGCACAGACTGCGCACTCACGCAGCACAGACTGCACACTCACGCAGCACAGACTGCACACTCACGCAGCACAGACTGCACACTCACACAGCACAGACTGCACACTCACGCAGCACAGACTGCACACTCACACAGCACAGACTGCGCACTCACGCAGCACAGACTGCACACTCACACAGCACAGACTGCGCACTCACGCAGCACAGACTGCACACTCACACAGCACAGACTGCACTCACACAGCACAGACTGCACACTCGCGCAGCACAGACTGCACACTCACACAGCACAGACTGCACACTCGCGCAGCACAGACTGCACACTCACGCAGCACAGACTACACACTCACACAGCACAGACTGCACACTCACACAGCACAGACTGCATACTCACACAGCACAGACTGCACACTCACACAGCACAGACTGCACACTCACACAGCACAGACTGCACACTCACACAGCACAGACTGCATACTCACACAGCACAGACTGCACACTCACTCAGCACAGACTGCACACTCACACAGCACAGACTGCACACTCACTCAGCACAGACTACACACTCACACAGCACAGACTGCACACACACACAGCACAGACTGCACACTCACACAGCACAGACTGCACACTCACACAGCACAGACTGCACACTCACACAGCACAGACTGCACACTCACACAGCACAGACTTCACACTCACACAGCACAGACTGCACACTCACACAGCACAGACTGCACACTCACACAGCACAGACTGCACTCTCACACAGCACAGACTGCACACTCACACAGCACAGACTGTGTCATGATATTCAAACACACACATCATGATGGACACACTAACAGGCAAATCAGAGTACACAACACCACAACCAATCACAGACAAGAACACCAACCACATAAAAAGCACGAGCACGACACCTGGAGGTCAGTAGGTCTGGGGAGAAGGAAGCATGAAAGAGCTGTTGAAACACCACAAGCAGGGAGCCCCCCACGTGCAGAGTGCAAAGACCAAGTTGTAAATAGTGAGTTTAAATAAACAAGTGTTGTACCATATGCAACTGTGTTGGCTCTTCTGTGTGTTAGAACACCCAACACCACATGGTACCGGAAACTTTCGAAAGATACATCTTTCAGCAACGCCTGCAAGGTAAGGAGGAGCTTTTTCAACCCTTTTTGACGCACCTCCGGATTCTGGCGCAGTCCTGCGGTTACGGCACCACCACAGAGTCCATGATCAGGGACCAGATTGTTTTTGGCGTTGCCTCCAGTGGCCTACGCCAGCAGCTTCTTAAAATAAAGAGCCTCACCTTAGCGTCTGCTGTGGAAGCCTTTGACCTATTTCACGCGCTCGGCAGAGATTACATTGTTATTATAGACTACTTCTCAAACTACCCGGAAGTCATGCCTCTCCATGATCTGACGTCGTCCGCAGTCATTGGGGCCTGCAAGGAAACGTTTGCTCGCCATGGCATTCCAAGGACTGTCATGTCAGACAATGGACCTTGTTTTGCCAGCCGTGAATGGTCGTCCTTTGCCGCAGCATATGGTTTCACTCATGTGACATCCAGCCCTCTGCATCCACAATCGAACGGGAAGGCTGAAAAGGGTGTCCACATCGCAAAGCGGCTCCTGTGCAAGGCGGCTGATGCCGGATCGGACTTTAACCTTGCCTTGCTGGCCTATCGATCGCCCCCGTTATCCACGGGCCTCTCGCCAGCGCAGCTACTAATGGGTCGCTCCCTCAGGACGACGGTACCTTCCGTCCTGGCACCGACAACAGACCATGAGGCGGTTCTTCGGGACATGCAACTGCAGCGTGATCGCCAGAAAGGTCGGTACGACACACGAGCGACGGACCTGCCCCCCCTGTCCTCCGGAGACAAAGTACGCGTCCATCAACCGTATGGTGGCTGGTCAGCACCGGCCGAAGTCCTCCGACAAGTGGCTCCCCGCTCGTTCCTGGTTCGCATGCCGGATGGTTCCGTGCGTCGCCGCAATCGGCGCGCCCTTCGCCGACTTCCACGTTCACAGCCACACAACACGCCAGATCCTCAACAGGCTTCCGAGGATGACTTTGTGGAGCTGCCGCACATCACGCCCTTTCCATCGCCACCCATGGCCATGCCTGCACAGCAGCCGGTGGTTCTTGATCCACCCTTAAGGCGGTCAACCCGAATTCGTCGCAAACCCATTAGAATGGACTTATAATACAGTTCATATGTTTAATAAGTTGGACAATTTTACATGATAACCTGTTGTTGTTTATCGTTCCAGATGTCGTCTGACTGGACAACTGTTCAAAATTTTTTTTCTTCTTCTCTCGTTCGCATTTCTGTTATGTTATGGTACAACTGGATTCATGTGACGCACTCGACATCGCCCCATGTACATAGTTCCGTCATAGACACATGCTGCACACGACACACACACACTCTTAGATGCACTCACGTCACGATCATATTTATTACCACGTAGGCACATATCTTTGTAAAAAGGGGGGATGTCATGATATTCAAACACACACATCATGATGGACACACTAACAGGCAAATCAGAGTACACAACACCACAACCAATCACAGACAAGAACACCAACCACATAAAAAGCACGAGCACGACACCTGGAGGTCAGTAGGTCTGGGGAGAAGGAAGCATGAAAGAGCTGTTGAAACACCACAAGCAGGGAGCCCCCCACGTGCAGAGTGCAAAGACCAAGTTGTAAATAGTGAGTTTAAATAAACAAGTGTTGTACCATATGCAACTGTGTTGGCTCTTCTGTGTGTTAGAACACCCAACACCACAGACTGCACACTCTCACAGCACAGACTTCACACTCACACAGCACAGACTGCACACTCACACAGCACAGACTGCACTCTCACACAGCACAGACTGCACACTCACACAGCACAGACTGCACACTCACACAGCACAGACTGCACACTCACGCAGCACAGGCTGCACACTCACACAGCACAGACTTCACACTCACACAGCACAGACTGCACACTCGCGCAGCACAGACTGCACACTCACACAGCACAGACTGCACACTCACACAGCACAGACTGCACACTCACACAGCACAGACTGCACACTCACACAGCACAGACTTCACACTCACACAGCACAGACTGCACACTCACACAGCACAGACTGCACACTCACACAGCACAGACTGCACACTCACACAGCACAGACTGCACACTCACACAGCACAGACTGCACACTCACACAGCACAGACTGCACACTCACACAGCACAGACTGCACACTCACACAGCACAGACTGCACACTCGCGCAGCACAGACTGCACTCACACAGCACAGCCTGCACACTCACACAGCACAGACTGCACACTCACACAGCACAGACTGCACACTCACACAGCACAGACTGCGTACTCACACAGCACAGACTGCGTACTCACACAGCACAGACTGCACACTCACACAGCACAGACTGCACACTCACACAGCACAGACTGCACACTCACACAGCACAGACTGCGTACTCACACAGCACAGACTGCACACTCACACAGCACAGACTGCGCACTCACACAGCACAGACTGCACACTCACACAGCACAGACTGCACACACACACAGCACAGACTGCACACTCACACAGCACAGACTGCACACTCACGCAGCACAGACTGCACACTCACAGCACAGGCTGCGCACTCACACAGCACAGACTGCACACTCACACAGCACAGACTGCACACACACACAGCACAGACTGCACACTCACGCAGCACAGACTGCACACTCACACAGCACAGACTGCACACTCACACAGCACAGACTGCACACTCACACAGCACAGACTGCACACACACACAGCACAGACTGCACACTCACACAGCACAGACTGCACACTCACGCAGCACAGACTGCACACTCACAGCACAGGCTGCGCACTCACACAGCACAGACTGCACACTCACACAGCACAGACTGCACACTCACGCAGCACAGACTGCACACTCACACAGCACAGACTGCACACTCACACAGCACAGACTGCACACTCACAGCACAGGCTGCGCACTCACACAGCACAGACTGCACACTCACGCAGCACAGACTGCACACTCACAGCACAGGCTGCGCACTCACACAGCACAGACTGCACACTCACACAGCACAGACTGCCCACTCACACAGCACAGACTGCACACACACACAGCACAGGCTGCGCACTCACGCAGCACAGACTGCACACTCACACAGCACAGACTGCACACTCACACAGCACAGACTGCACACTCACACAGCACAGACTACCCACTCACACAGCACAGACTGCACACACACACAGCACAGACTGCACACTCACACAGCACAGACTGCACACACACACAGCACAGACTGCACACTCACACAGCACAGACTGCACACTCACACAGCACAGACTGCACACTCACACAGCACAGACTGCACACTCACACAGCACAGACTGCACACTCACACAGCACAGACTGCACACTCACACAGCACAGACTGCACACTCACACAGCACAGACTGCACACTCACACAGCACAGACTGCACACACACACAGCACAGACTGCACACTCACACAGCACAGACTGCGCACTCACACAGCACAGACTGCACACACACACAGCACAGGCTGCACACTCACACAGCACAGACTGCACACTCACACAGCACAGACTGCGCACTCACACAGCACAGACTGCACACACACACAGCACAGGCTGCACACTCACACAGCACAGACTGCGCACTCACACAGCACAGACTGCACACTCACACAGCACAGACTGCACACTCACACAGCACAGACTGCACACACACACAGCACAGGCTGCACACTCACACAGCACAGACTGCACACTCACACAGCACAGACTGCACACTCACACAGCACAGACTGCACACTCGCGCAGCACAGACTGCACACTCACAGCACAGACTGCACACTTACACAGCACAGACTGCACACTCACACAGCACAGACTGCACACTCACACAGCACAGACTGCACACTCACACAGCACAGGCTGCACACTCACACAGCACAGACTGCACACTCACGCAGCACAGACTGCACACTCACAGCACAGGCTGCGCACTCACACAGCACAGACTGCACACTCACGCAGCACAGACTGCACACTCACAGCACAGGCTGCGCACTCACACAGCACAGACTGCACACTCACGCAGCACAGACTGCACACTCACAGCACAGGCTGCGCACTCACACAGCACAGACTGCACACTCACACAGCACAGACTGCCCACTCACACAGCACAGTCTGCACACTCGCGCAGCACTGACTGCACACTCACACAGCACAGACTGCACACTCGCGCAGCACAGGCTGCACACTCACACAGCACAGACTGCACACTCACAGCACAGGCTGCGCACTCACACAGCACAGACTGCACACTCACGCAGCACAGACTGCACACTCACAGCACAGGCTGCGCACTCACACAGCACAGTCTGCACACTCGCGCAGCACTGACTGCACACTCACACAGCACAGACTGCACACTCGCGCAGCACAGGCTGCACACTCACACAGCACAGACTGCACACTCACAGCACAGGCTGCGCACTCACACAGCACAGACTGCACACTCACGCAGCACAGACTGCACACTCACAGCACAGGCTGCGCACTCACACAGCACAGACTGCACACTCGCGCAGCACAGACTGCGCACTCACACAGCACAGACTGCACACTCACACAGCACAGACTGCCCACTCACACAGCACAGACTGCACACACACACAGCACAGGCTGCACACTCACGCAGCACAGACTGCGCACTCACACAGCACAGTCTGCCCACTCACGCAGCACAGTCTGCACACTCGCGCAGCACTGACTGCACACTCACACAGCACAGACTGCACACTCACACAGCACAGACTGCACACTCACACAGCACAGACTGCACACTCACACAGCACAGACTGCACACTCACACAGCACAGACTGCACACTCACGCAGCACAGACTGCACACTCACACAGCACAGACTGCACACTCACACAGCACAGACTGCACACTCACACAGCACAGACTGCACACTCACACAGCACAGACTGCACACTCACGCAGCACAGTCTGCACACTCGCGCAGCACAGACTGCACACTCACGCAGCACAGTCTGCACACTCGCGCAGCACTGACTGCACACTCACACAGCACAGACTGCACACTCACACAGCACAGACTGCACACTCACACAGCACAGACTGCACACTCACACAGCACAGACTGCACACTCACACAGCACAGACTGCACACTCACGCAGCACAGACTGCACACTCACACAGCACAGACTGCACACTCACACAGCACAGACTGCACACTCACACAGCACAGACTGCACACTCACACAGCACAGACTGCACACTCACGCAGCACAGACTGCACACTCACGCAGCACAGACTGCACACTCACGCAGCACAGTCTGCACACTCGCGCAGCACTGACTGCACACTCACACAGCACAGACTGCACACTCACGCAGCACAGACTGCACACTCACACAGCACAGTCTGCACACTCACACAGCACAGACTGCACACTCACACAGCACAGACTGCACACTCACACAGCACAGACTGCACACTCACGCAGCACAGACTGCACACTCACAGCACAGACTGCACACTTACACAGCACAGACTGCACACTCACACAGCACAGACTGCGCACTCACACAGCACAGACTGCACACTCACACAGCACAGACTGCCCACTCACACAGCACAGACTGCACACACACACAGCACAGGCTGCACACTCACGCAGCACAGACTACGCACTCACACAGCACAGACTGCACACTCACACAGCACAGTCTGCACACTCACACAGCACAGACTGCACACTCACGCAGCACAGACTACGCACTCACACAGCACAGACTGCACACTCACACAGCACAGACTGCACACTCACACAGCACAGACTGCACACTCGCGCAGCACAGACTGCACACTCACACAGCACAGACTGCACACTCACACAGCACAGACTGCACACTCACACAGCACAGACTGCACACTCACACAGCACAGACTGCACACTCACACAGCACAGACTGCACACTCACACAGCACAGACTGCACACTCGCGCAGCACAGACTGCACACTCACACAGCACAGACTGCACACTCACACAGCACAGACTGCACACTCACACAGCACAGACTGCACACTCACACAGCACAGGCTGCACACTCACACAGCACAGACTGCACACTCACGCAGCACAGACTGCACACTCACACAGCACAGACTGCACACTCACACAGCACAGACTGCACACTCGCGCAGCACAGACTGCACACTCACACAGCACAGACTGCACACTCACACAGCACAGACTGCACACTCACGCAGCACAGACTGCACACTCACGCAGCACAGACTGCACACTCACACAGCACAGACTGCACACTCACACAGCACAGACTGCACACTCACACAGCACAGACTGCACACTCACACAGCACAGACTGCACACTCACACAGCACAGACTGCACACTCACGCAGCACAGACTGCACACTCACGCAGCACAGACTGCACACTCACACAGCACAGACTGCACACTCACACAGCACAGACTGCACACTCACACAGCACAGACTGCACACTCACACAGCACAGACTGCACACTCACACAGCACAGACTGCACACTCACACAGCACAGACTGCACACACACACAGCACAGACTGCAGACTCACACAGCACAGACTGCACACTCACACAGCACAGACTGCACACTCACACAGCACAGACTGCACACACACAGCACAGACTGCACACTCACACAGCACAGACTGCACACTCACACAGCACAGACTGCACACACACACAGCACAGACTGCACACTCACACAGCACAGACTGCACACTCACACAGCACAGACTGCACACTCACAGCACAGGCTGCGCACTCACACAGCACAGACTGCACACTCACACAGCACAGACTGCACACTCACACAGCACAGACTGCACACTCACACAGCACAGACTGCACACTCACACAGCACAGACTGCACACTCGCGCAGCACAGACTGCGCACTCACACAGCACAGACTGCTCACTCACACAGCACAGACTGCACACTCACACAGCACAGACTGCACACTCACACAGCACAGACTGCACACTCACACAGCACAGACTGCACACTCACACTGCACAGACTGCGCACTCACACTGCACAGACTGCACACTCACACAGCACAGACTGCACACTCACACAGCACAGACTGCACACTCACACAGCACAGACTGCACACTCACACAGCACAGACTGCACACTCACACAGCACAGACTGCACACTCACACAGCACAGACTGCACACTCACACAGCACAGACTGCACACTCACACAGCACAGACTGCACACTCACGCAGCACAGACTGCACACTCACAGCACAGACTGCACACTTACACAGCACAGACTGCACACTCACACAGCACAGACTGCACACTCACACAGCACAGACTGCCCACTCACACAGCACAGACTGCACACACACACAGCACAGGCTGCACACTCACGCAGCACAGACTGCGCACTCACACAGCACAGACTGCACACTCACACAGCACAGACTGCACACTCGCGCAGCACTGACTGCACACTCACGCAGCACAGACTGCACACTCACACAGCACAGACTGCACACTCACACAGCACAGACTGCACACTCACACAGCACAGACTGCACACACACACAGCACAGGCTGCACACACACACAGCACAGACTGCACACTCACACAGCACAGACTGCACACTCACACAGCACAGACTGCACACTCATACAGCACAGACTGCACACTCACACAGCACAGACTGCACACTCACACAGCACAGACTGCACACTCACACAGCACAGACTGCACACTCGCGCAGCACTGACTGCACACTCACGCAGCACAGACTGCACACTCACACAGCACAGACTGCACACTCACACAGCACAGACTGCACACTCACACAGCACAGTCTGCACACTCACACAGCACAGACTGCGCACTCACACAGCACAGACTGCACACTCACACAGCACAGACTGCACACTCGCGCAGCACTGACTGCACACTCACGCAGCACAGACTGCACACTCACACAGCACAGACTGCACACTCACACAGCACAGACTGCACACTCACACAGCACAGTCTGCACACTCACACAGCACAGACTGCACACACACACAGCACAGACTGCACACTCACACAGCACAGACTGCACACTCACACAGCACAGTCTGCACACTCACACAGCACAGACTGCACACTCACGCAGCACAGACTGCACACTCACACAGCACAGACTGCACACTCACACAGCACAGACTGCACACTCACACAGCACAGACTGCACACTCACACAGCACAGACTGCACACTCGCGCAGCACAGACTGCACACTCACACAGCACAGACTGCACACTCACACAGCACAGACTGCACACTCACGCAGCACAGACTGCACACTCACGCAGCACAGACTGCACACTCACACAGCACAGACTGCACACTCACACAGCACAGACTGCACACTCACACAGCACAGACTGCACACTCACACAGCACAGACTGCACACTCACACAGCACAGACTGCACACTCACACAGCACAGACTGCACACTCACACAGCACAGACTGCACACACACACAGCACAGACTGCAGACTCACACAGCACAGACTGCACACTCACACAGCACAGACTGCACACTCACACAGCACAGACTGCACACACACAGCACAGACTGCACACTCACACAGCACAGACTGCACACTCACACAGCACAGACTGCACACACACACAGCACAGACTGCACACTCACACAGCACAGACTGCACACTCACACAGCACAGACTGCACACTCACAGCACAGGCTGCGCACTCACACAGCACAGACTGCACACTCACACAGCACAGACTGCACACTCACACAGCACAGACTGCACACTCACACAGCACAGACTGCACACTCACACAGCACAGACTGCACACTCGCGCAGCACAGACTGCGCACTCACACAGCACAGACTGCTCACTCACACAGCACAGACTGCACACTCACACAGCACAGACTGCACACTCACACAGCACAGACTGCACACTCACACAGCACAGACTGCACACTCACACTGCACAGACTGCGCACTCACACAGCACAGACTGCACACTCACACAGCACAGACTGCACACTCACACAGCACAGACTGCACACTCACACAGCACAGACTGCACACTCACACAGCACAGACTGCACACTCACACAGCACAGACTGCACACTCACACAGCACAGACTGCACACTCACACAGCACAGACTGCACACTCACACAGCACAGACTGCACACTCACACAGCACAGACTGCACACTCGCGCAGCACAGACTGCACACTCACACAGCACAGACTGCACACTCACACAGCACAGACTGCACACTCACACAGCACAGACTGCACACTCACACAGCACACACTGCACACTCACACAGCACAGACTGCACACTCGCGCAGCACAGACTACACACTCACACAGCACAGACTGCACACTCACACAGCACAGACTGCACACTCACACAGCACAGACTGCACACTCACACAGCACAGACTGCACACTCACACAGCACAGACTGCACACTCACACAGCACAGACTGCTCACTCACACAGCACAGGCTGCGCACTCACACAGCACAGACTGCACACTCACACAGCACAGACTGCACACTCACACAGCACAGACTGCACACTCACACAGCACAGGCTGCGCACTCACACAGCACAGACTACACACTCACACAGCACAGACTGCACACTCACACAGCACAGACTGCACACTCACACAGCACACACTGCACACTCACACAGCACAGACTGGACACACTCACACAGCACAGACTGCACACTCACACAGCACAGACTGCACACTCACACAGCACAGACTGCACACTCACACAGCACAGACTGCACTCACACAGCACAGACTGCACACTTACACAGCACAGACTGCACACTCACACAGCACAGACTGCACACTCACGCAGCACAGACTGCACACTCACACAGCACAGACTGCACACTCACACAGCACAGACTGCACACTCACACAGCACAGACTGCACACTCATACAGCACAGACTGCACACTCACACAGCACAGACTGCTCACTCACACAGCACAGACCGCACTCACGCAGCACAGACTGCACACTCACACAGCGCAGACTGCACACTCACACAGCACAGACTGCACTCACACAGCACAGACTGCACACTCACACAGCACAGACTGCACACTCACACAGCACAGACTGCACACTCACACAGCACAGACTGCACACACACACAGCACAGACTGCGCACTCACAGAGCACAGACTGCACACTCACACAGCACAGACTGCACACTCACACAGCACAGACTGCACACTCACACAGCACAGACTGCACACTCACACAGCACAGACTGCACACTCACACAGCACAGACTGCACACTCACACAGCACAGACTGCACACTCACACAGCACAGACTGCACACTCGCGCAGCACAGACTGCACTCACACAGCACAGACTGCACACACACACAGCACAGACTGCACACTCACACAGCACAGACTGCACACTCACACAGCACAGACTGCACACTCACACAGCACAGACTGCACACTCACACAGCACAGACTGCACACTCACACAGCACAGACTGCACACTCACACAGCACAGACTGCACACACACACAGCACAGACTGCGCACTCACAGAGCACAGACTGCACACTCGCGCAGCACTGACTGCACACTCACGCAGCACAGACTGCACACTCACACAGCACAGACTGCACACTCACACAGCACAGACTGCACACTCACACAGCACAGACTGCACACACACACAGCACAGGCTGCACACACACACAGCACAGACTGCACACTGACACAGCACAGACTGCACACTCACACAGCACAGACTGCACACTCGCGCAGCACTGACTGCACACTCACGCAGCACAGACTGCACACTCACACAGCACAGACTGCACACTCACACAGCACAGACTGCACACTCACACAGCACAGTCTGCACACTCACACAGCACAGACTGCGCACTCACACAGCACAGACTGCACACTCACACAGCACAGACTGCACACTCGCGCAGCACTGACTGCACACTCACGCAGCACAGACTGCACACTCACACAGCACAGACTGCACACTCACACAGCACAGACTGCACACTCACACAGCACAGTCTGCACACTCACACAGCACAGACTGCACACACACAGCACAGACTGCCCACTCACACAGCACAGACTGCACACTCACGCAGCACAGACTGCACACTCACACAGCACAGACTGCACACTCACACAGCACAGACTGCACACTCACACAGCACAGACTGCACACTCACACAGCACAGACTGCACACTCGCGCAGCACAGACTGCACACTCACACAGCACAGACTGCACACTCACACAGCACAGACTGCACACTCACGCAGCACAGACTGCACACTCACGCAGCACAGACTGCACACTCACACAGCACAGACTGCACACTCACACAGCACAGACTGCACACTCACACAGCACAGACTGCACACTCACACAGCACAGACTGCACACTCACACAGCACAGACTGCACACTCACACAGCACAGACTGCACACTCACACAGCACAGACTGCACACACACACAGCACAGACTGCAGACTCACACAGCACAGACTGCACACTCACACAGCACAGACTGCACACTCACACAGCACAGACTGCACACACACAGCACAGACTGCACACTCACACAGCACAGACTGCACACTCACACAGCACAGACTGCACACACACACAGCACAGACTGCACACTCACACAGCACAGACTGCACACTCACACAGCACAGACTGCACACTCACAGCACAGGCTGCGCACTCACACAGCACAGACTGCACACTCACACAGCACAGACTGCACACTCACACAGCACAGACTGCACACTCACACAGCACAGACTGCACACTCACACAGCACAGACTGCACACTCGCGCAGCACAGACTGCGCACTCACACAGCACAGACTGCTCACTCACACAGCACAGACTGCACACTCACACAGCACAGACTGCACACTCACACAGCACAGACTGCACACTCACACAGCACAGACTGCACACTCACACTGCACAGACTGCGCACTCACACAGCACAGACTGCACACTCACACAGCACAGACTGCACACTCACACAGCACAGACTGCACACTCACACAGCACAGACTGCACACTCACACAGCACAGACTGCACACTCACACAGCACAGACTGCACACTCACACAGCACAGACTGCACACTCACACAGCACAGACTGCACACTCACACAGCACAGACTGCACACTCACACAGCACAGACTGCACACTCGCGCAGCACAGACTGCACACTCACACAGCACAGACTGCACACTCACACAGCACAGACTGCACACTCACACAGCACAGACTGCACACTCACACAGCACACACTGCACACTCACACAGCACAGACTGCACACTCGCGCAGCACAGACTACACACTCACACAGCACAGACTGCACACTCACACAGCACAGACTGCACACTCACACAGCACAGACTGCACACTCACACAGCACAGACTGCACACTCACACAGCACAGACTGCACACTCACACAGCACAGACTGCTCACTCACACAGCACAGGCTGCGCACTCACACAGCACAGACTGCACACTCACACAGCACAGACTGCACACTCACACAGCACAGACTGCACACTCACACAGCACAGGCTGCGCACTCACACAGCACAGACTACACACTCACACAGCACAGACTGCACACTCACACAGCACAGACTGCACACTCACACAGCACACACTGCACACTCACACAGCACAGACTGGACACACTCACACAGCACAGACTGCACACTCACACAGCACAGACTGCACACTCACACAGCACAGACTGCACACTCACACAGCACAGACTGCACTCACACAGCACAGACTGCACACTTACACAGCACAGACTGCACACTCACACAGCACAGACTGCACACTCACGCAGCACAGACTGCACACTCACACAGCACAGACTGCACTCACACAGCACAGACTGCACACTCACACAGCACAGACTGCACACTCACACAGCACAGACTGCACACTCATACAGCACAGACTGCACACTCACACAGCACAGACTGCACACACACACAGCACAGACTGCACACTCACACAGCACAGACTGCACACTCACACAGCACAGACTGCACACTCACACAGCACAGACTGCACACTCACACAGCACAGACTGCACACTCACACAGCACAGACTGCACACTCACACAGCACAGACTGCACACTCACACAGCACAGACTGCACACTCACAGCACAGGCTGCGCACTCACACAGCACAGACTGCACACTCACACAGCACAGACTGCACACTCACACAGCACAGACTGCACACTCACACAGCACAGACTGCACACTCACACAGCACAGACTGCACACTCGCGCAGCACAGACTGCGCACTCACACAGCACAGACTGCTCACTCACACAGCACAGACTGCACACTCACACAGCACAGACTGCACACTCACACAGCACAGACTGCACACTCACACAGCACAGACTGCACACTCACACTGCACAGACTGCGCACTCACACAGCACAGACTGCACACTCACACAGCACAGACTGCACACTCACACAGCACAGACTGCACACTCACACAGCACAGACTGCACACTCACACAGCACAGACTGCACACTCACACAGCACAGACTGCACACTCACACAGCACAGACTGCACACTCACACAGCACAGACTGCACACTCACACAGCACAGACTGCACACTCGCGCAGCACAGACTGCACACTCACACAGCACAGACTGCACACTCACACAGCACAGACTGCACACTCACACAGCACAGACTGCACACTCACACAGCACACACTGCACACTCACACAGCACAGACTGCACACTCGCGCAGCACAGACTACACACTCACACAGCACAGACTGCACACTCACACAGCACAGACTGCACACTCACACAGCACAGACTGCACACTCACACAGCACAGACTGCACACTCACACAGCACAGACTGCACACTCACACAGCACAGACTGCTCACTCACACAGCACAGGCTGCGCACTCACACAGCACAGACTGCACACTCACACAGCACAGACTGCACACTCACACAGCACAGACTGCACACTCACACAGCACAGGCTGCGCACTCACACAGCACAGACTACACACTCACACAGCACAGACTGCACACTCACACAGCACAGACTGCACACTCACACAGCACACACTGCACACTCACACAGCACAGACTGGACACACTCACACAGCACAGACTGCACACTCACACAGCACAGACTGCACACTCACACAGCACAGACTGCACACTCACACAGCACAGACTGCACTCACACAGCACAGACTGCACACTTACACAGCACAGACTGCACACTCACACAGCACAGACTGCACACTCACGCAGCACAGACTGCACACTCACACAGCACAGACTGCACACTCACACAGCACAGACTGCACACTCACACAGCACAGACTGCACACTCATACAGCACAGACTGCACACTCACACAGCACAGACTGCTCACTCACACAGCACAGACCGCACTCACGCAGCTCAGACTGCACACTCACACAGCGCAGACTGCACACTCACACAGCACAGACTGCACTCACACAGCACAGACTGCACACTCACACAGCACAGACTGCACACTCACACAGCACAGACTGCACACTCACACAGCACAGACTGCACACACACACAGCACAGACTGCGCACTCACAGAGCACAGACTGCACACTCACACAGCACAGACTGCACACTCACACAGCACAGACTGCACACTCACACAGCACAGACTGCACACTCACACAGCACAGACTGCACACTCACACAGCACAGACTGCACACTCACACAGCACAGACTGCACACTCACACAGCACAGACTGCACACTCGCGCAGCACAGACTGCACTCACACAGCACAGACTGCACACACACACAGCACAGACTGCACACTCACACAGCACAGACTGCACACTCACACAGCACAGACTGCACACTCACACAGCACAGACTGCACACTCACACAGCACAGACTGCACACTCACACAGCACAGACTGCACACTCACACAGCACAGACTGCACACACACACAGCACAGACTGCGCACTCACAGAGCACAGACTGCACTCACACAGCACAGACTGCACACTCACACAGCACAGACTGCGCACTCACACAGCACAGACTGCACACTCACACAGCACAGGGAGCACACTCACACAGCACAGACTGCACACTCACACAGCACAGACTGCGCACTCACACAGCACAGACTGCACACTCACACAGCACAGACTGCACACTCACACAGCACAGACTGCACACTCACACAGCACAGACTGCACACTCACACAGCACAGACTGCACACTCACACAGCACAGACTGCACACTCACACAGCACAGACTGCACACTCACACAGCACACACTGCACACTCACACAGCACAGACTGCTCACTCACACAGCACAGGCTGCGCACTCACACAGCACAGACTGCACACTCACACAGCACAGACTGCACACTCACACAGCACAGACTGCACACTCACACAGCACAGACTGCACACTCGCGCAGCACAGACTGCACACTCACACAGCACAGACTGCACACTCACACAGCACAGACTGCACACTCACACAGCACAGACTGCACACTCACACAGCACAGACTGCACACTCGCGCAGCACAGACTGCACACTCACACAGCACAGACTGCACACTCACGCAGCACAGACTGCACACTCGCGCAGCACAGGCTGCGCACTCACACAGCACAGACTGCACACTCACACAGCACAGACTGCACACTCACACAGCACAGACTGCACACTCACACAGCACAGACTGCACACTCACACAGCACAGACTGCACACTCACACAGCACAGACTGCACACTCACACAGCACAGACTGCACACTCACACAGCACAGACTGCACACTCGCGCAGCACAGACTGCGCACTCACACAGCACAGACTGCACACTCACACAGCACAGACTGCACACTCACACAGCACAGACTGCACACTCACGCAGCACAGACTGCACACTCGCGCAGCACAGGCTGCGCACTCACACAGCACAGACTGCACACTCACACAGCACAGACTGCACACTCACACAGCACAGACTGCACACTCACACTGCACAGACTGCACACTCACACAGCACAGACTGCACACACACACAGCACAGACTGCACTCACACAGCACAGACTGCACACTCACACAGCACAGACTGCACACTCACACAGCACAGACTGCACACTCACACTGCACAGACTGCACACTCACACAGCACAGACTGCACACACACACAGCACAGACTGCACTCACACAGCACAGACTGCACTCACACAGCACAGACTGCACACTCGCGCAGCACAGACTGCACACTCACACAGCACAGACTGCTCACTCACACAGCACAGACTGCACACTCACACAGCACAGACTGCACACTCACACAGCACAGACTGCACACTCACACAGCACAGACTGCACACTCACACAGCACAGACTGCACTCACACAGCACAGACTGCACTCTTACACAGCACAGACTGCACACTCACACAGCACAGACTGCACACTCACACAGCACAGACTGCACACTCACGCAGCACAGACTGCACACTCACACAGCACAGACTGCACACTCACACAGCACAGACTGCACACTCATACAGCACAGACTGCACACTCACACAGCACAGACTGCTCACTCACACAGCACAGACCGCACTCACGCAGCACAGACTGCACACTCACACAGCGCAGACTGCACACTCACACAGCACAGACTGCACACTCACACAGCACAGACTGCACACACACACAGCACAGACTGCACACTCGCGCAGCACAGACTGCACTCACACAGCACAGACCGCACTCACGCAGCACAGACTGCGCACTCACACAGCACAGACTGCGCACTCACACAGCACAGACTGCACACTCACACAGCACAGACTGCACACTCGCGCAGCACAGACTGCACTCACACAGCACAGACTGCACACACACACAGCACAGACTGCACACTCACACAGCACAGACTGCACACTCACACAGCACAGACTGCACACTCACACAGCACAGACTGCACACTCACACAGCACAGACTGCACACTCACACAGCACACACTGCACACTCACACAGCACAGACTGCACACTCACACAGCACAGACTGCACACTCACACAGCACAGACTGCGCACTCACACAGCACAGACTGCACACTCACACAGCACAGGGAGCACACTCACACAGCACAGACTGCACACTCACACAGCACAGACTGCGCACTCACACAGCACAGACTGCACACTCACACAGCACAGACTGCACACTCACACAGCACAGACTGCACACTCACACAGCACAGACTGCACACTCACACAGCACAGACTGCACACTCACACAGCACAGACTGCACACTCACACAGCACAGACTGCACACTCACACAGCACAGACTGCACACTCACACAGCACAGACTGCACACTCACACAGCACACACTGCACACTCACACAGCACAGACTGCACACTCACACAGCACAGACTGCACACTCACACAGCACAGACTGCACACACACACAGCACAGACTGCACACTCACACAGCACAGACTGCACACTCACGCAGCACAGACTGCACACTCACACAGCACAGACTGCGCACTCACACAGCACAGACTGCACACACACACAGCACAGACTGCACTCACACAGCACAGACTGCACACTCACACAGCACAGACTGCACACTCACACAGCACAGACTGCACACTCACACAGCACAGACTGCACACTCACACAGCACAGACTGCACACTCGCGCAGCACAGACTGCACACTCACACAGCACAGACTGCACACTCACACAGCACAGACTGCACACTCACACAGCACAGACTGCACACTCACACAGCAGAGACTGCGCTCTCACACAGCACAGACTGCACACTCACACAGCACAGACTGCGTACTCACACAGCACAGACTGCACACTCATACAGCACAGACTGCGTACTCACAGAGCACAGACTGCACACACACACAGCACAGACTGCACACTCACACAGCACAGACTGCACACTCGCGCAGCACAGACTGCACACTCACACAGCACAGACTGCACACTCGCGCAGCACAGACTGCGCACTCACACAGCACAGACTGCACACTCGCGCAGCACAGACTGCACACTCACACAGCACAGACTGCACACTCGCGCAGCACAGACTGCGCACTCACACAGCACAGACTGCACACTCGCGCAGCACAGACTGCGCACTCACACAGCACAGACTGCACACTCGCGCAGCACAGACTGCGCACTCACACAGCACAGACTGCACACTCGCGCAGCACAGACTGCACACTCACACAGCACAGACTGCACACTCGCGCAGCACAGACTGCGCGCTCACACAGCACAGACTGCACACTCGCGCAGCACAGCCTGCACACTCACACAGCACAGACTGCACTCACACAGCACAGACTGCACACTCACAGCACAGACTGCACACTCACACAGCACAGACTGCACACACACACAGCACAGACTGCACACTCGCGCAGCACAGACTGCACTCACACAGCACTGACTGCACACTCACACAGCACAGACTGCACACTCACACAGCACAGACTGCGCTCACACAGCACAGACTGCACTCACACACAGCACAGACTGCACACTCACACAGCACAGACTGCACACTCACACAGCACAGACTGCGCACTCACACAGCACAGACTGCACACTCACGCAGCACAGACTGCACACTCACACAGCACAGACTGCGCTCACACAGCACAGACTGCACTCACACACAGCACAGACTGCACACTCACACAGCACAGACTGCGCACTCACACAGCACAGACTGCACACTCACTCAGCACAGACTGCACACTCGCGCAGCACAGACTGCACACTCACACAGCACAGACTGCGCTCACACAGCACAGACTGCACTCACACACAGCACAGACTGCACACTCACACAGCACAGACTGCACACTCACACAGCACAGACTGCGCACTCACACAGCACAGACTGCACACTCACGCAGCACAGACTGCACACTCACACAGCACAGACTGCACACTCACGCAGCACAGACTGCACACTCACACAGCACAGACTGCACACTCACACAGCACAGACTGCACACTCACACAGCACAGACTGCACACTCACACAGCACAGACTGCACACTCACACAGCACAGACTGCACACTCACGCAGCACAGACTGCACACACACCCAGCGCAGACTGCACACTCGCGCAGCACAGACTGCACACTCACACAGCACAGACTGCACACTCACACAGCACAGACTGCACACTCGCGCAGCACAGACTGCACTCACACAGCACAGACTGCACACTCACACAGCACAGACTGCACACTCGCGCAGCACAGACTGCACACTCACACAGCACAGACTGCACACTCGCGCAGCACAGACTGCACTCACACAGCACAGACTGCACACACACACAGCACAGACTGCACACTCACACAGCACAGACTGCACACTCGCGCAGCACAGACTGCACACTCACAGAGCACAGACTGCACACTCACACAGCACAGACTGCACACTCACACAGCACAGACTGCACACTCGCGCAGCACAGACTGCACTCACACAGCACAGACTGCACACACACACAGCACAGACTGCACACTCACACAGCACAGACTGCACACTCGCGCAGCACAGACTGCACACTCACAGAGCACAGACTGCACACTCACACAGCACAGACTGCACACTCACACAGCACAGACTGCACACTCACACAGCACAGACTGCACACTCACACAGCACAGACTGCGCACTCACACAGCACAGACTGCACACTCGCGCAGCACAGACTGCACACTCGCGCAGCACAGACTGCACACTCACACAGCACAGACTGCACACTCACACAGCACAGACTGCACACTCACACAGCACAGACTGCACACTCACGCAGCACAGACTGCACACACACCCAGCGCAGACTGCACACTCGCGCAGCACAGACTGCACACTCACACAGCACAGACTGCACACTCACACAGCACAGACTGCACACTCGCGCAGCACAGACTGCACTCACACAGCACAGACTGCACACTCACACAGCACAGACTGCACACTCGCGCAGCACAGACTGCACACTCACACAGCACAGACTGCACACTCGCGCAGCACAGACTGCACTCACACAGCACAGACTGCACACACACACAGCACAGACTGCACACTCACACAGCACAGACTGCACACTCGCGCAGCACAGACTGCACACTCACAGAGCACAGACTGCACACTCACACAGCACAGACTGCACACTCACACAGCACAGACTGCACACTCGCGCAGCACAGACTGCACTCACACAGCACAGACTGCACACACACAGCACAGACTGCACACTCACACAGCACAGACTGCACACTCGCGCAGCACAGACTGCACACTCACAGAGCACAGACTGCACACTCACACAGCACAGACTGCACACTCACACAGCACAGACTGCACACTCACACAGCACAGACTGCACACTCACACAGCACAGACTGCGCACTCACACAGCACAGACTGCACACTCGCGCAGCACAGACTGCACACTCGCGCAGCACAGACTGCACACTCACACAGCACAGACTGCACACTCACACAGCACAGACTGCACACTCGCGCAGCACAGACTGCACACTCACACAGCACAGACTGCACACTCACACAGCACAGACTGCACACTCACACAGCACAGACTGCACACTCACACAGCACAGACTGCACACTCACACAGCACAGACTGCGCACTCACACAGCACAGACTGCACACTCGCGCAGCACAGACTGCACACTCACACAGCACAGACTGCGCACTCACACAGCACAGACTGCACACTCACACAGCACAGACTGCACACTCACACAGCACAGACTGCGCACTCACACAGCACAGACTGCACACTCACACAGCACAGACTGCACACTCACACAGCACAGACTGCACACTCACACAGCACAGACTGCACACTCGCGCAGCACAGACTGCACACTCGCGCAGCACAGACTGCACACTCACACAGCACAGACTGCACACTCACACAGCACAGACTGCGCACTCACACAGCACAGTCTGCACACTCACACAGCACAGACTGCACACTCACACAGCACAGACTGCGCACTCACACAGCACAGACTGCACACTCGCGCAGCACAGACTGCACACTCACTCAGCACAGACTGCGCACTCACACAGCACAGACTGCACACTCACACAGCACAGACTGCACACTCACACTGCACAGACTGCACACTCACACAGCACAGACTGCACACTCACACAGCACAGACTGCACACTCGCGCAGCACAGACTGCACTCACGCAGCACAGACTGCACACTCACGCAGCACAGACTGCACACTCACACAGCACAGACTGCACACTCACACAGCACAGACTGCACACTCACACAGCACAGACTGCACACTCACACTGCACAGACTGCACACTCGCGCAGCACAGACTGCACACTCGCGCAGCACAGACTGCACACTCACACAGCACAGACTGCACACTCACACAGCACAGACTGCACACTCACACAGCACAGACTGCACACTCGCGCAGCACAGACTGCACACTCACACAGCACAGACTGCACACTCACACAGCACAGACTGCACACTCACACAGCACAGACTGCACACTCGCGCAGCACAGACTGCACACTCGCGCAGCACAGACTGCACACTCACACAGCACAGACTGCACACTCACACAGCACAGACTGCACACTCACACAGCACAGACTGCACACTCGCGCAGCACAGACTGCACACTCACACAGCACAGACTGCACACTCACACAGCACAGACTGCACTCACACAGCACAGACTGCACACTCACACAGCACAGACTGCACTCTCACACAGCACAGACTGTGCACTCACACAGCACAGACTGCACACTCACACAGCACAGACTGTGCACTCACACAGCACAGACTGCACACTCACACAGCACAGACTGCACACTCACACAGCACAGACTGTGCACTCACACAGCACAGACTGCACACTCACACAGCACAGACTGCACACTCACACAGCACAGACTGCGCACTCACGCAGCACAGACTGCACACTCACACAGCACAGACTGCACACTCACACAGCACAGACTGCACAGTCACACAGCACAGACTGCACACTCACACAGCGCAGACTGCACACTCACACAGCACAGACTGCACACTCACACAGCACAGACTGCACACTCACACAGCACAGACTGCACACTCACACAGCGCAGACTGCACACTCACACAGCACAGACTGCGCACTCACACAGCACAGACTGCACACTCACACAGCACAGACTGCACACTCACACAGCACAGACTGCGCACTCACTGTAAGGTTTTCGGGCAATTCGGCCCTTTTGGAGAAACTCAGAGACTGTAAACTGACTTTCCAGCCAAGGGAACAGAACCAGTTTTCCCAGCAGGCTTGGCCCGCTGAGCTGAGTGGGGACATAAGCACATAAATATTTACAAACACCCCCCTAGGAGCTACAAGGAAGAAGGAGCCAGACAACAAGATAACATCAAGACACAGACAAAGGGGCACGGGAATACACAGGAGGCTTGCATGCAAGCAGGACAATGGGATGGTCATAGCCCCATGCAAATGTAAATGACCTGGCCTCCACCAGAGCAGAATCCAATCAACACCCCATCAACATAGCAGCATCTCCGGAGCAGATGGAAGTCTTTGAAAATCTTCAAGGGAGCTCAACCTCGTTATCTCAAAAAACAGACTGGAGGCGGACCTAGGGGAGGTACTCCCATCTCGACAGCTCTGACCGGCTCAAAGGGGGCGGGACCAGCGGGAACTTTAAAACTTACCTTTTCAATGCAAAAGGGGCTGGCCGATCACAGAACAAAGCCAGGTAAAGCAATATAAAAGGGGCTGTGTTTTCAATTGGGGGTCTCTTCGTTCCTGGCTCGACCTCTGCACCCCTGACTTGACCTCTGCAGCCTGTGACCGTAAGTAACCCGCAGCAGCTTGCGAAGCTCCCTTGATTTTAATAGTGGTTGAGGCTTTGGGGAAGGGAACTTGTTTTGTGCCTTGTGTTTTTGCTAAAACCTGTGTAACCGTAAGAATTTTCGTTGTGTCCGCTATATTACCTTTTGAATAGACTTAGTTGTATTAGAGCATAAGATTTTATTGTGTTTCTTCTGTTGATGATTTTGACCTGGGTTTTACAATAAACCTTGATTTGATGCTAATTGGAGTCGTTTAAATTCTTCAATCCTTCACCAGCGATCTCTGACCAAGTCATTGTTAAAAATACTCCTCACCTTAATTCCGGGTTCAAGAATCGAGGGTCATCTTGAGCGATTCACTCAGGACAGACTGCTGGTTAGGAAATAAACAGCAGTGTCCTATTCTCTCTCTTGGGAAAGCTACTCTAGTGGAGTAGGAACCGGGTGGGGGTTGTACCACCGGCAAGAGAGAGAATCACCTGGGTATTGGTAGGGGTCTGGAGATCTGTGTGATATAAGTCTCAGGCTGTCGGTTAGGAATAAACGGCAGGCTTGAATCAGTGCTCTCTTCAGTGGAAGTGTCCCAGTGCGACATCCCCTGGCCTCTGAAGTTTCAGTGCCAGCTGGAGAGAGACACACACAGACATCCAAACCCCAGATATCGGCCCAGTAGTGGAGTAGCGGAGATGGCACCCTCTACAATGGCGACCACGAAGGGACCCCGGTGGTTTGGAGTATGTGACTTGGCAGAGGGGGTGAGGGAACGAAGCAAAATGGAGGAGAGAATATCCTCGTATTTGTGGCAAAAGGTCAACCTCACCAAACCTTGGGTTTCAGAATTGATCAATGCGGAGCAACCGGTAATGGCAGCGGCTGCATGGACAGAAAGCAAGGCGCACAAAAGGCACTTGGAGAAGGCAGTTTGGCTGGTTTGCCTGTCCGAGCAGGTAGTCAAGACAGAGGATAGGGTCGAAGAGTTAGAGCAGGAGTTGAGAGAAGTGAGGGCCAGCGCAGGGGACAGCGCTAGCGCAGCGGAACGACTGCGGGAAGAAATGACAGAAATGAAACAGGAAAGCGAGTCTGACCGGTGTGAGAAGGACTATCTCCACTGCCAGATAGTGGAGGGTAAAGAAAAGGAACGGAGGCTCCAGGAACTATATGCTCGGAGTACAGAGCAGTGTAGGAAGCTGGAGGGGAAGTTCCGGGACATCCAGGCAGCGTACCGGGTGGCTCGCGAGGAAGTAGGGGACTGTGCCCATGGGCCGTGCCAGGCACGAATAACGGAGTTGGAGGAGACCTTGTCCAAGTTCAGGGGACAGATACACCTGGTAGGTCCAGGGGGGGTCCCAAGGGGCAAGGTGCTCCTCGCAGCGGATGATTCCCCAAAGGCCAAGGGGAATAGACCGCCTCCTGAGGCACCGGGATCGTGTCCGGGTCGGCAGGGGGGGATCGGGCTGCACGTTCAGGGGCAAGTCCAAGGGGGGTCAGTGGTGTATCCCCAGATAGCGGCGTCTCCTATATGGGTAGCTAGCCCGGGGACAGGGGGGCTACCCAACGAGGCAGGAGAGCTGGACAGTGGGGAGGAGGAGCAGGAACCCCAGGTAGGGCAGATGTGCCCTGTCAGGCAAAGGAGGTATGGTCCCCCGGCGGGGATGGCAAATAGGGGACCGGTTGAGGGCGACATTATCGTTCCTCATGGGGCATCCGCGCTCAGGGGGATGGTGGCCCACGTTCCCAGACTAACTCCAAAGGGGGATCCGTCGCTGCATTTTATGGAGGTGGAACAGGCTGCCAACATCAATGACTGCGACGAAGGGGAGCAAATAAAGATGCTCCTGATAACCCTAGATGCCCAGCTATGCAGGACAGTGACCTCTGGGAATGGGGGAAGACCTGACACCTGGGCGGCAGCACAGACTGCTGTTCTGGAGGCAATGGGCTTGAATCTGGGGAGCCCTTTCATGAGGGTGGGGGAAACCAAGCAGCAACCAGGGGAATCTCCCACCATGTTCGCAGACAGACTGTGGACTGTCTATATGGAGGCATGCGGGATTCAAGCGGATAGACGGAATTTAGGGGAAAGAACCGCCCACTGGCTGAAGACCCTAGTTGCCAATTGTCTCCCTAACGTTAGGGCAAAAGCCGAACACTGGTTCGACCCGCAGACCCCGGCCCTTAACGAGGAAGAGGTCCTCAGGAAACTTACCCTCGCATATCGTAATGGGGAGAGGGGTGAGGACAAGCCCCTTAAGGGTAGGGTGCATGAAATCGCGCCAGCAGCCCCTAAGAGAGAGTGGAAGCATGAGGGCACCCGGACCTCCGACGAGAAACCGGTATGCTACGGGTGTGGGAAGGCCGGGCATTTCAAGAGGGAATGTAAAAACCCTAGCAAGCAGGAGAGGGCTCCCGCAGTAGAGAGTCAGACCCCGGCGGCAGGAGCAGCTGCCCCGGAAACCTTCGAGGTAAAGAAACTTTTAGCCTTTTTGCAGAGCCTAGCAGCTGGGTCGGGACAGGTGGCAATGGCAACGGGCCAGGGCCCGCCCGCACCCACACCACAAGAACCCGTATGACTACCCAGGGAGCAGCCTCAGGAAAAAGGGAGCGCAGGGGTAGTTCTAGCCCCAGACCCTGGTCCGGTCCAGGTGCAGGGTCCCATTCTGGAGGCTGCCTCAGCGGCTATTTGCAGTTTAAATCCCTTAAGGTGGGACCCATGCGAACGCCACATCAGTCAATTTAAATTGTTCCACCCCATAAGGGCAAGAAAGAGCAAGGTGGGGGGAAGACTGGGGGTGGTAGTGGAGAAACCCCCCGTAGAATTAACGACGGTGGGGGAGGTCCCTGACTCCACGGTCACACAACCGGTGACAAGGTGCTGTCCCGAAGGGGCAGTCCCAAAGATACCGACAGTGCTGCAAGCACCCAGCCCAGGGACAGTGATGATTCCCAAGCCCTTACCTGTGGGTCAGGTAGCCTGCCTTAGTATAGAGGCTAAGGAGGCGGAGGAAGTGGAGGTATCACCTTGGGCTTGGGAACCAGTCGGGGGACGAGGGAGCAATCGGGTCTCCAAGCCCCCGGTAAGATGGTCCCCATCACACCTCCCTGTCACCCGGTCCCGCAGTAAGGGGGCCCGAGTAGAAGGGAGCGATGAGGGATCACCGAACCCTGTTGGGAAAGGAGAGGCAAGGGGCAGCCCGAACCCCCGGGAGGGGACGGTCTGGCCCGAGCCGTTGGACCAAACAGGTGAACTGCCCCAGTTTAGCGGGGCACAGTTTTAATTTGGCCACCCGGAGACGGGTGGCATTGTATATAGCATTCCCCCCCTGTTAGTTCTAATTAGTGTGTAGTTGTGTGTGAAGTATTTAGGATCGTGGGAACACAGAAGCGCCTGGTGCAAGGGTAAAATGATGAAGCACCAGGCACTAGGACCCTGGTGCAGCCGGGCTGTAAAACACAGAACCCCAGACAGGCTGCGGCAACTTCAAAGCAGGAGCTGCTGCTGCCACCGGATACGGCAGGCACTAGGACCCTGGGGAGCCGGGCTGTAAACACAGAACCCCAGACAGGCTGCGGCAACTTCAAAGCAGGAGCTGCGGCCGCCACCGGATAGCACCCATGCACTTCAAGGTAGGTAGGGCTGTAGAGGCAAGAATGTGTTTTGGTTTTACAGATGGGGCACCCGACGATGTGGAGTTTGCTGATCTTGGCGATGGTGGGACCGGGAGAACTCCGCAGAGGCGAGACAGAAGAGTCCTTCGACTGACCGGGTTAGGGTGACTGAGGGCAGGCGGGTGTGTTCAACCTGTGAGGGGGACGTTCCTTTGGGGAGACGGTGGTGGCCCAGGAAGCTGAGGCTGGACATGAGGGATCGGTCCTCGGACTGGGAACGGACTGGACAACACCTAACGGACCATCACGGGGTCACCGGGTAGGATCACCGTTTGCGGGGATAAGGGGTGGGCTTCTGACCAGGGCATTTATTTGTGTTCATGGGGATCTACCAAGGCATGTCCACAAGGGGCATTAATCACTTTTGTAAGGTGGTGGCAGAACCCAGGGAACGGGATAAATTGACCGCAGTGGGGAGGGATGTGTAACGCCCAGGGAAGGGATGACTGTAGAAGCTACCGAACTGCTGGTTCAGGTAAAGCGACCCCTGCCCACAGCCCAACCGATCGACCCTCACAACTGTCCGATCACCACCAGGGGGGAGCCTGAGAATGGTTTAGTGTTTGCCCCCACAAAGGAAATGTTGTACAGGGGGTACATTATGCTGCCGCCTCAGTTGGACTAAACCTTTCAGCTGCAGGTATCGACGATGGAGGATAAATGAAGAGCCCTCAACGGGAAGAAGCGAAGTGCAGCCAAGAAAGGAGGATCCTTGATGAAATAAACAGATGCAATTGTAAATAGTTGTATGGATTCGCGGGTCCCAGTTACTTGACTGGGATATATGTACAGGGACCCTTACGTTTGGGGTTCCGGTGAAATGTGTACTTGAGTGTGATATATGTACAGGGACCCTTACGTTTGGGGTTCCGGTGCAATGTGTATATGTTACTGTCTGCTTGAATTAAGTATGGTCTTGTCTTTCCCTTTCATTGAAATCAGGGGTAGCCTAGATTAAGGGAACTGTCTTGGGACTTGTAGTTTCGCATGTTGTTGGGGGGGGGACCTACGGTCCACACAAAAGGAAATAATTGCCCTTCACCTGTGTCGATACGGTCCAAGCAGGTAGGGACGTATCGAAGGGGCATCTGTAAGGTTTTCGGGCAATTCGGCCCTTTTGGAGAAACTCAGAGACTGTAAACTGACTTTCCAGCCAAGGGAACAGAACCAGTTTTCCCAGCAGGCTTGGCCCGCTGAGCTGAGTGGGGACATAAGCACATAAATATTTACAAACACCCCCCTAGGAGCTACAAGGAAGAAGGAGCCAGACAACAAGATAACATCAAGACACAGACAAAGGGGCACGGGAATACACAGGAGGCTTGCATGCAAGCAGGACAATGGGATGGTCATAGCCCCATGCAAATGTAAATGACCTGGCCTCCACCAGAGCAGAATCCAATCAACACCCCATCAACATAGCAGCATCTCCGGAGCAGATGGAAGTCTTTGAAAATCTTCAAGGGAGCTCAACCTCGTTATCTCAAAAAACAGACTGGAGGCGGACCTAGGGGAGGTACTCCCATCTCGACAGCTCTGACCGGCTCAAAGGGGGCGGGACCAGCGGGAACTTTAAAACTTACCTTTTCAATGCAAAAGGGGCTGGCCGATCACAGAACAAAGCCAGGTAAAGCAATATAAAAGGGGCTGTGTTTTCAATTGGGGGTCTCTTCGTTCCTGGCTCGACCTCTGCACCCCTGACTTGACCTCTGCAGCCTGTGACCGTAAGTAACCCGCAGCAGCTTGCGAAGCTCCCTTGATTTTAATAGTGGTTGAGGCTTTGGGGAAGGGAACTTGTTTTGTGCCTTGTGTTTTTGCTAAAACCTGTGTAACCGTAAGAATTTTCGTTGTGTCCGCTATATTACCTTTTGAATAGACTTAGTTGTATTAGAGCATAAGATTTTATTGTGTTTCTTCTGTTGATGATTTTGACCTGGGTTTTACAATAAACCTTGATTTGATGCTAATTGGAGTCGTTTAAATTCTTCAATCCTTCACCAGCGATCTCTGACCAAGTCATTGTTAAAAATACTCCTCACCTTAATTCCGGGTTCAAGAATCGAGGGTCATCTTGAGCGATTCACTCAGGACAGACTGCTGGTTAGGAAATAAACAGCAGTGTCCTATTCTCTCTCTTGGGAAAGCTACTCTAGTGGAGTAGGAACCGGGTGGGGGTTGTACCACCGGCAAGAGAGAGAATCACCTGGGTATTGGTAGGGGTCTGGAGATCTGTGTGATATAAGTCTCAGGCTGTCGGTTAGGAATAAACGGCAGGCTTGAATCAGTGCTCTCTTCAGTGGAAGTGTCCCAGTGCGACATCCCCTGGCCTCTGAAGTTTCAGTGCCAGCTGGAGAGAGACACACACAGACATCCAAACCCCAGATATCGGCCCAGTAGTGGAGTAGCGGAGATGGCACCCTCTACATCACGCAGCACAGACTGCACACTCACACAGCACAGACTGCACACTCACACAGCACAGACTGCACACTCACGCAGCACAGACTGCACACTCACACAGCACAGACTGCACACTTACACAGCACAGACTGCACACTCACGCAGCACAGACTGCACACTTACACAGCACAGACTGCACACTCACACAGCACTGACTGCACACTCACACAGCACAGACTGCACACTCACACAGCACAGACTGCACACTCACACAGCACAGACTGCACTCACACAGCACAGACTGCACTCACACAGCACAGACTGCACACTCACACAGCACAGACTGCACACTCACACAGCACAGACTGCACACTCACACAGCACAGACTGCACACTCACACAGCACAGACTGCACACTCACACAGCACAGACTGCACTCACACAGCACAGACTGCACACTCACACAGCACAGACTGCACACTCACACAGCACAGACTGCACACTCACGCAGCACAGACTGCACACTTACACAGCACAGACTGCACACTCACACAGCACTGACTGCACACTCACACAGCACAGACTGCACACTCACACTGCACAGACTGCACACTCACACTGCACAGACTGCACACTCACGCAGCACAGACTGCGCACTCACACAGCACAGACTGCACACTCACAGAGCACAGACTGCACACTCACACAGCACTGACTGCACACTCACACAGCACAGACTGCGTACTCACACAGCACAGACTGCACACTCACACAGCACAGACTGCACACTCACACAGCACAGACTGCACACTCACACAGCACAGACTGCACACTCACACAGCACAGACTGCACACTCACACAGCACAGACTGCACACTCACACAGCACAGACTGCACACTCACACAGCACAGACTGCACACTCACACAGCACAGACTGCACACTCACACAGCACAGACTGCACACTCACACAGCACAGACTGCACACTCACGCAGCACAGACTGCACACTTACACAGCACAGACTGCACACTCACACAGCACTGACTGCACACTCACACAGCACAGACTGCACACTCACAGAGCACAGACTGCACACTCACACAGCACTGACTGCACACTCACACAGCACAGACTGCGTACTCACACAGCACAGACTGCACACTCACACAGCACAGACTGCACACTCACACAGCACAGACTGCACACTCACGCAGCACAGACTGCACACTCACAGAGCACAGACTGCACTCTCACACAGCACAGACTGCTGCACTCTCACACAGCACAGACTGCACACTTACACAGCACAGACTGCACACTCACACAGCACTGACTGCGCACTCACACAGCACAGACTGCACACTCACACAGCACAGACTGCACACTCACACAGCACAGGCTGCACACTCACACAGCACAGACTGCACACTCATACAGCACAGACTGCACACTCACACAGCACAGACTGCACACTCACACAGCACAGACTGCACACTCATACAGCACAGACTGCACACTCACGCAGCACAGACTGCTCACTCACACAGCACAGACTGCACTCTCACACAGCACAGACTGCACACTCACACAGCACAGACTGCACACACACACAGCACAGACTGCACACTCGCGCAGCACAGACTGCACTCTCACACAGCACAGACTGCACACTCACACAGCACAGACTGCACACTCACACAGCACAGACTACACACTCACACAGCACAGACTGCACACTCACACAGCACAGACTGCACTCTCGCGCAGCACAGACTGCACACTCTCACACAGCACAGACTGCACACTCACACAGCACAGACTGCACACTCACACAGCACAGACTGCACACTCACACAGCACCGACTGCACACTCACACAGCACCGACTGCACACTCACACAGCACAGACTGCACACTCACACAGCACACACTGCACACTCACACAGCACAGACTGCACACTCACACAGCACAGACTACACACTCGCGCAGCACAGACTGCGCACTCACGCAGCACAGACTGCACACTCACACAGCACAGACTGCACACTCACGCAGCACAGACTGCACACTCACACAGCACAGACTGCACACTCACACAGCACAGACTGCACACTCACACAGCACAGACTGCGCACTCACACAGCACAGACTGCACTCTCACACAGCACAGACTGCGCACTCACACAGCACAGACTTCACACTCACACAGCACAGACTGCACACTCACACAGCACAGACTGCACACTCACACAGCACAGACTGCACACTCACACAGCACAGACTGCGCACTCACACAGCACAGACTGCACACTCACACAGCACAGACTGCACACTCACACAGCACAGACTGCACACTCACACAGCACAGACTGCGCACTCACGCAGCACAGACTGCACACTCACACAGCACAGACTGCACACTCACACTGCACAGACTGCACACTCACACAGCGCAGACTGCACACTCACACAGCACAGACTGCACACTCACACAGCACAGACTGCACACTCACACAGCACAGACTGCGCACTCACGCAGCACAGACTGCACACTCACACAGCACAGACTGCACACTCACACTGCACAGACTGCACACTCACACAGCACAGACTGCACACTCACACAGCACAGACTGCACACTCACACAGCACAGACTGCACACTCACACAGCACAGACTGCACACTCACGCAGCACAGACTGCACACTCACACAGCACAGACTGCACACTCACACAGCACAGACTGCACACTCGCGCAGCACAGGCTGCACACTCGCGCAGCACAGACTGCACACTCACACAGCACAGACTGCACACTCGCGCAGCACAGACTGCACACTCGCGCAGCACAGACTGCACACTCGCGCAGCACAGACTGCACACTCACACAGCACAGACTGCACACTCACACAGCACAGACTGCACACTCACACAGCACAGACTGCACACTCACACAGCACAGACTGCACACTCACACAGCACAGACTGCACACTCGCGCAGCACAGACTGCACACTCACACAGCACAGACTGCGTACTCACACAGCACAGACTGCACTCACACAGCACAGACTGCACACACACAGCACAGACTGCACACTCACACAGCACAGACTGCGTACTCACACAGCACAGACTGCACTCACACAGCACAGACTGCACACACACACAGCACAGACTGCACACTCACACAGCACAGACTGCACACTCACACAGCACAGACTGCACACTCACGCAGCACAGACTGCACACTCACACAGCACAGACTGCACTCACACAGCACAGACTGCACACACACACAGCACAGACTGCACACTCACACAGCACAGACTGCACACTTACACAGCACTGACTGCACACTCACACAGCACAGACTGCACACTCACACAGCACAGACTGCACACTCCCACAGCACAGACTGCGCACTCACACAGCACAGACTGCACACTCACACAGCACAGACTGCACACTCACACAGCACAGACTGCACACTCACACAGCACAGACTGCACACTCACACAGCACAGACTGCACACTCACACAGCACAGACTGCACACTCACGCAGCACAGACTGCACACTCACACAGCACAGACTGCACTCACACAGCACAGACTGCACACACACACAGCACAGACTGCACACTCACACAGCACAGACTGCACACTCACACAGCACAGACTGCACACTCACACAGCACAGACTGCACACTTACACAGCACAGACTGCACACTCACGCAGCACAGACTGCACACTTACACAGCACAGACTGCACACTCACACAGCACTGACTGCACACTCACACAGCACAGACTGCACACTCACACAGCACAGACTGCACACTCACACAGCACAGACTGCACACTCACACAGCACAGACTGCACTCACACAGCACAGACTGCACTCACACAGCACAGACTGCACACTCACACAGCACAGACTGCACACTTACACAGCACTGACTGCACACTCACACAGCACAGACTGCACACTCACACAGCACAGACTGCACACTCACACAGCACAGACTGCACACTCACACAGCACAGACTGCACACTCACACAGCACAGACTGCACACTCACACAGCACAGACTGCACTCTCACACAGCACAGACTGCACACTCACACAGCACAGACTGCACACACACACAGCACAGACTGCACACTCACACAGCACAGACTGCACACTCACACAGCACAGACTGCACACTCACACAGCACAGACTGCACACTCACACAGCACAGACTGCACTCTCACACAGCACAGACTGCACACTCACACAGCACAGACTGCACACACACACAGCACAGACTGCACACTCACACAGCACAGACTGCACACTCACACAGCACTGACTGCACACTCACACAGCACAGACTGCACACTCACACAGCACAGACTGCACTCACACAGCACAGACTGCACACTCACACAGCACAGACTGCACACTCACACAGCACAGACTGCGCACTCACACAGCACAGACTGCACACACACACAGCACAGACTGCACACTCACACAGCACAGACTGCACACTTACACAGCACAGACTGCACACTCACGCAGCACAGTCTGCACACTCACACAGCACAGACTGCACACTCACACAGCACAGACTGCACTCACACAGCACAGACTGCACTCACACAGCACAGACTGCACACTCACACAGCACAGACTGCACACTCACACAGCACAGACTGCGCACTCACACAGCACAGACTGCACACACACACAGCACAGACTGCACACTCACACAGCACAGACTGCACACTTACACAGCACAGACTGCACACTCACGCAGCACAGTCTGCACACTCACACAGCACAGACTGCACACTCACACAGCACAGACTGCACACTCACACAGCACAGACTGCACTCACACAGCACAGACTGCACACTCACACAGCACAGACTGCACACTTACACAGCACAGACTGCACACTCACGCAGCACAGACTGCACACTTACACAGCACAGACTGCACACTCACACAGCACTGACTGCACACTCACACAGCACAGACTGCACACTCACAGAGCACAGACTGCACACTCACACAGCACTGACTGCACACTCACACAGCACAGACTGCACACTCACAGAGCACAGACTGCACTCTCACACAGCACAGACTGCACACTCACACAGCACAGACTGCACACTCGCGCAGCACAGACTGCACACTCACACAGCACAGACTGCACACTCACACAGCACAGACTGCTGCACTCTCACACAGCACAGACTGCACACTTACACAGCACAGACTGCACACTCACACAGCACTGACTGCGCACTCACACAGCACAGACTGCACACTCATACAGCACAGACTGCACACTCACACAGCACAGACTGCACTCACACACAGCACAGACTGCACACTCACACAGCACCGACTGCACACTCACACAGCACAGGCTGCACACTCACACAGCACAGACTGCACACTCATACAGCACAGACTGCACACTCACACAGCACAGACTGCACACTCACACAGCACTGACTGCACACTCACACAGCACAGACTGCACACTCATACAGCACAGACTGCACACTCACACAGCACAGACTGCACACTCGCGCAGCACAGACTGCACACTCACACAGCACCGACTACACACTCACACAGCACAGACTGCACACTCACACAGCACAGACTGCACACTCACACAGCACAGACTGCACACTCACACAGCACAGACTGCACACTCACACAGCACAGACTGCACACTCACACGGCACTGACTGCACTCTCACACAGCACAGACTGCACACTCACACAGCACAGACTGCACACTCACACGGCACTGACTGCACACTCACACAGCACAGACTGCACACTCATACAGCACAGACTGCACACTCACACAGCACAGACTGCACACTCACACAGCACAGACTGCACACTCACACGGCACTGACTGCACTCTCACACAGCACAGACTGCACACTCACACAGCACAGACTGCACACTCACACAGCACAGACTACACACTCACACAGCACAGACTGCACTCTCACACAGCACAGACTGCACACTCACACAGCACAGACTGCACTCTCGCGCAGCACAGACTGCACACTCTCACACAGCACAGACTGCACTCTCACACAGCACAGACTGCACACTCGCGCAGCACAGACTGCACACTCACACAGCACAGACTACACACTCACACAGCACCGACTGCACACTCACACAGCACAGACTGCACACTCACACAGCACAGACTGCACACTCACACAGCACAGACTGCACACTCACACAGCACAGACTACACACTCGCGCAGCACAGACTGCGCACTCACGCAGCACAGACTGCACACTCACACAGCACAGACTGCACACTCACGCAGCACAGACTGCACACTCACACAGCACAGACTGCACACTCACACAGCACAGACTGCACACTCACACAGCACAGACTGCGCACTCACACAGCACAGACTGCACTCTCACACAGCACAGACTGCGCACTCACACAGCACAGACTTCACACTCACACAGCACAGACTGCACACTCACACAGCACAGACTGCACACTCACACAGCACAGACTGCACACTCACACAGCACAGACTGCACACTCACACAGCACAGACTGCACACTCACACAGCACAGACTGCACACTCACACAGCACAGACTGCACACTCACACAGCACAGACTGCACACTCACACAGCACAGACTGCGCACTCACGCAGCACAGACTGCACACTCACACAGCACAGACTGCGCACTCACACAGCACAGACTGCACTCTCACACAGCACAGACTGCGCACTCACACAGCACAGACTTCACACTCACACAGCACAGACTGCACACTCACACAGCACAGACTGCACACTCACACAGCACAGACTGCACACTCACACAGCACAGACTGCGCACTCGCGCAGCACAGACTGCACACTCGCGCAGCACAGACTGCACACTCACACAGCACAGACTGCACACTCACACAGCACAGACTGCACACTCACACAGCACAGACTGCACACTCACACAGCACAGACTGCACACTCACACAGCACAGACTGCACACTCACACAGCACAGACTGCACACTCGCGCAGCACAGACTGCACACTCACACAGCACAGACTGCGTACTCACACAGCACAGACTGCACTCACACAGCACAGACTGCACACACACAGCACAGACTGCACACTCACACAGCACAGACTGCGGACTCACACAGCACAGACTGCACACACACAGCACAGACTGCACTCTCACACAGCACAGACTGCACACACACACAGCACAGACTGCACACTCACACAGCACAGACTGCACACTCACACAGCACAGACTGCACACTCACGCAGCACAGACTGCACACTCACGCAGCACAGACTGCACACTCACACAGCACAGACTGCACACACACACAGCACAGACTGCGCACTCACACTGCACAGACTGCACACTCACACAGCACAGACTGCACACTCACACAGCACAGACTGCACACTCACACAGCACAGACTGCACACTCACACAGCACAGACTGCACTCACGCAGCACAGACTGCACACTCACACAGCACAGACTGCACACTCACACAGCACAGATTGCACACTCGCGCAGCACAGACTGCACTCACACAGCACAGACTGCACACTCACACAGCACAGACTGCACACTCACACAGCGCAGACTGCACACTCACACAGCGCAGACTGCACACTCACACAGCACAGACTGCACACTCACACAGCACAGACTGCACACTCACACAGCACAGACAGCGCACTCACACAGCACAGACTGCACACTCGCGCAGCACAGACTGCACACTCACACAGCACAGACTGCACACTCACACAGCACAGACTGCGCACTCACACAGCACAGACTGCACACTCACACAGCACAGACTGCACACTCACACAGCAGAGACTGCACACTCACACAGCACAGACTGCACACTCACGCAGCACAGACTGCGCACTCACACAGCACATACTGCACACTCACACAGCACAGACTGCACACTCACACAGCACAGACTGCACACTCACACAGCACAGACTGCACACTCACACAGCACAGACTGCACACTCACACAGCACAGACTGTGCACTCACACAGCACAGACTGCACACTCACACAGCACAGACTGCACACTCACACAGCACAGACTGCACACTCACACAGCACAGACTGCACACTCAAACAGCACAGACTGCACACTCACACAGCACAGACTGCACACTCACACAGCACAGACTGCACACTCACACAGCACAGACTGCACACTCACACAGCACAGACTGCACACTCACACAGCACAGACTGCGCACTCACACAGCACAGACTGCACTCTCACACAGCACAGACTGCGCACTCACACAGCACAGACTTCACACTCACACAGCACAGACTGCACACTCACACAGCACAGACTGCACACTCACACAGCACAGACTGCACACTCACACAGCACAGACTGCGCACTCACACAGCACAGACTGCACACTCACACAGCACAGACTGCACACTCACACAGCACAGACTGCACACTCACACAGCACAGACTGCGCACTCACGCAGCACAGACTGCACACTCACACAGCACAGACTGCACACTCACACTGCACAGACTGCACACTCACACAGCGCAGACTGCACACTCACACAGCACAGACTGCACACTCACACAGCACAGACTGCACACTCACACAGCACAGACTGCGCACTCACGCAGCACAGACTGCACACTCACACAGCACAGACTGCACACTCACACTGCACAGACTGCACACTCACACAGCACAGACTGCACACTCACACAGCACAGACTGCACACTCACACAGCACAGACTGCACACTCACACAGCACAGACTGCACACTCACGCAGCACAGACTGCACACTCACACAGCACAGACTGCACACTCACACAGAACAGACTGCACACTCGCGCAGCACAGGCTGCACACTCGCGCAGCACAGACTGCACACTCACACAGCACAGACTGCACACTCGCGCAGCACAGACTGCACACTCGCGCAGCACAGACTGCACACTCGCGCAGCACAGACTGCACACTCACACAGCACAGACTGCACACTCACACAGCACAGACTGCACACTCACACAGCACAGACTGCACACTCACACAGCACAGACTGCACACTCGCGCAGCACAGACTGCACACTCACACAGCACAGACTGCGTACTCACACAGCACAGACTGCACTCACACAGCACAGACTGCACACACACAGCACAGACTGCACACTCACACAGCACAGACTGCGTACTCACACAGCACAGACAGCACTCACACAGCACAGACTGCACACACACACAGCACAGACTGCACACTCACACAGCACAGACTGCACACTCACACAGCACAGACTGCACACTCACGCAGCACAGACTGCACACTCACACAGCACAGACTGCACTCACACAGCACAGACTGCACACACACACAGCACAGACTGCACACTCACACAGCACAGACTGCACACTTACACAGCACTGACTGCACACTCACACAGCACAGACTGCACACTCACACAGCACAGACTGCACACTCCCACAGCACAGACTGCGCACTCACACAGCACAGACTGCACACTCACACAGCACAGACTGCACACTCACACAGCACAGACTGCACACTCACACAGCACAGACTGCACACTCACACAGCACAGACTGCACACTCACACAGCACAGACTGCACACTCACGCAGCACAGACTGCACACTCACACAGCACAGACTGCACTCACACAGCACAGACTGCACACACACACAGCACAGACTGCACACTCACACAGCACAGACTGCACACTCACACAGCACAGACTGCACACTCACACAGCACAGACTGCACACTTACACAGCACAGACTGCACACTCACGCAGCACAGACTGCACACTTACACAGCACAGACTGCACACTCACACAGCACTGACTGCACACTCACACAGCACAGACTGCACACTCACACAGCACAGACTGCACACTCACACAGCACAGACTGCACACTCACACAGCACAGACTGCACTCACACAGCACAGACTGCACACTCACACAGCACAGACTGCACACTCACACAGCACAGACTGCACACTCACACAGCACAGACTGCACACTCACACAGCACAGACTGCACACTCACACAGCACAGACTGCACACTCACACAGCACAGACTGCACACTCACACAGCACAGACTGCACTCACACAGCACAGACTGCACTCACACAGCACAGACTGCACACTCACACAGCACAGACTGCACACTCACACAGCACTGACTGCACACTCACACAGCACAGACTGCACACTCACACAGCACAGACTGCACTCACACAGCACAGACTGCACTCACACAGCACAGACTGCACACTCACACAGCACAGACTGCACACTCACACAGCACAGACTGCGCACTCACACAGCACAGACTGCACACACACACAGCACAGACTGCACACTCACACAGCACAGACTGCACACTTACACAGCACAGACTGCACACTCACGCAGCACAGTCTGCACACTCACACAGCACAGACTGCACACTCACACAGCACAGACTGCACTCACACAGCACAGACTGCACTCACACAGCACAGACTGCACACTCACACAGCACAGACTGCACACTCACACAGCACAGACTGCGCACTCACACAGCACAGACTGCACACACACACAGCACAGACTGCACACTCACACAGCACAGACTGCACACTTACACAGCACAGACTGCACACTCACGCAGCACAGTCTGCACACTCACACAGCACAGACTGCACACTCACACAGCACAGACTGCACACTCACACAGCACAGACTGCACTCACACAGCACAGACTGCACACTCACACAGCACAGACTGCACACTTACACAGCACAGACTGCACACTCACGCAGCACAGACTGCACACTTACACAGCACAGACTGCACACTCACACAGCACTGACTGCACACTCACACAGCACAGACTGCACACTCACAGAGCACAGACTGCACACTCACACAGCACTGACTGCACACTCACACAGCACAGACTGCACACTCACGCAGCACAGACTGCACACTCACACAGCACAGACTGCACACTCACAGAGCACAGACTGCACACTCACAGAGCACAGACTGCACTCTCACACAGCACAGACTGCACACTCACACAGCACAGACTGCACACTCGCGCAGCACAGACTGCACACTCACACAGCACAGACTGCACACTCACACAGCACAGACTGCTGCACTCTCACACAGCACAGACTGCACACTTACACAGCACAGACTGCACACTCACACAGCACTGACTGCGCACTCACACAGCACAGACTGCACACTCATACAGCACAGACTGCACACTCACACAGCACAGACTGCTCACTCACACAGCACAGACTGCACTCACACACAGCACAGACTGCACACTCACACAGCACCGACTGCACACTCACACAGCACAGGCTGCACACTCACACAGCACAGACTGCACACTCATACAGCACAGACTGCACACTCACACAGCACAGACTGCACACTCACACAGCACTGACTGCACACTCACACAGCACAGACTGCACACTCACACAGCACAGACTGCACACTCGCGCAGCACAGACTGCACTCTCACACAGCACAGACTGCACACTCACACAGCACAGACTGCACACTCACACAGCACAGACTACACACTCACACAGCACAGACTGCACTCTCACACAGCACAGACTGCACACTCACACAGCACAGACTGCACTCTCGCGCAGCACAGACTGCACACTCTCACACAGCACAGACTGCACTCTCACACAGCACAGACTGCACACTCGCGCAGCACAGACTGCACACTCACACAGCACAGACTACACACTCACACAGCACCGACTGCACACTCACACAGCACAGACTGCACACTCACACAGCACAGACTGCACACTCACACAGCACAGACTGCACACTCACACAGCACAGACTACACACTCGCGCAGCACAGACTGCGCACTCACGCAGCACAGACTGCACACTCACACAGCACAGACTGCACACTCACGCAGCACAGACTGCACACTCACACAGCACAGACTGCACACTCACACAGCACAGACTGCACACTCACACAGCACAGACTGCGCACTCACACAGCACAGACTGCACTCTCACACAGCACAGACTGCGCACTCACACAGCACAGACTTCACACTCACACAGCACAGACTGCACACTCACACAGCACAGACTGCACACTCACACAGCACAGACTGCACACTCACACAGCACAGACTGCACACTCACACAGCACAGACTGCACACTCACACAGCACAGACTGCACACTCACACAGCACAGACTGCACACTCACACAGCACAGACTGCACACTCACACAGCACAGACTGCGCACTCACGCAGCACAGACTGCACACTCACACAGCACAGACTGCGCACTCACACAGCACAGACTGCACTCTCACACAGCACAGACTGCGCACTCACACAGCACAGACTTCACACTCACACAGCACAGACTGCACACTCACACAGCACAGACTGCACACTCGCGCAGCACAGACTGCACACTCACACAGCACAGACTACACACTCACACAGCACCGACTGCACACTCACACAGCACAGACTGCACACTCACACAGCACAGACTGCACACTCACACAGCACAGACTACACACTCACACAGCACCGACTGCACACTCACACAGCACAGACTGCACACTCACACAGCACAGACTGCACACTCACACAGCACTGACTGCACACTCACACAGCACAGACTGCACACTCACACAGCACAGACTGCACTCACACAGCACAGACTGCACTCACACAGCACAGACTGCACACTCACACAGCACAGACTGCACACTCACACAGCACAGACTGCGCACTCACACAGCACAGACTGCACACACACACAGCACAGACTGCACACTCACACAGCACAGACTGCACACTTACACAGCACAGACTGCACACTCACGCAGCACAGTCTGCACACTCACACAGCACAGACTGCACTCACACAGCACAGACTGCACTCACACAGCACAGACTGCACACTCACACAGCACAGACTGCACACTCACACAGCACAGACTGCACTCACACAGCACAGACTGCACACTCACACAGCACAGACTGCACACTCACACAGCACAGACTGTGCACTCACACAGCACAGACTGCACACTCACACAGCACAGACTGCACACTCACGCAGCACAGACTGCACACTTACACAGCACAGTCTGCACACTCACACAGCACAGACTGCACTCACACAGCACAGACTGCACTCACACAGCACAGACTGCACACTCACACAGCACAGACTGCACACTCACACAGCACAGACTGCGCACTCACACAGCACAGACTGCACACACACACAGCACAGACTGCACACTCACACAGCACAGACTGCACACTTACACAGCACAGACTGCACACTCACGCAGCACAGTCTGCACACTCACACAGCACAGACTGCACACTCACACAGCACAGGCTGCACACTCACACAGCACAGACTGCACACTCACACAGCACAGACTGCACACTCACACAGCACAGACTGCACACTCACACAGCACAGACTGCACACTCACACAGCACAGGCTGCACACTCACACAGCACAGACTGCACACTCACACAGCACAGACTGCGCACTCACGCAGCACAGACTGCACACTCACGCAGCACAGTCTGCACACTCACACAGCACAGACTGCACACTCACACAGCACAGGCTGCACACTCACACAGCACAGACTGCACACTCACGCAGCACAGTCTGCACACTCACACAGCACAGACTGCACACTCACACAGCACAGGCTGCACACTCACACAGCACAGACTGCACACTCACACAGCACAGACTGCACACTCACACAGCACAGACTGCACTCACACAGCACAGACTGCACTCACACAGCACAGACTGCACACTCACACAGCACAGACTGTGCACTCACACAGCACAGACTGCACACTCACACAGCACAGACTGCACACTCACGCAGCACAGACTGCACACTTACACAGCACAGTCTGCACACTCACACAGCACAGACTGCACTCACACAGCACAGACTGCGCACTCACACAGCACAGACTGCACACACACACAGCACAGACTGCACACTCACACAGCACAGACTGCACACTCACACAGCACAGACTGCACACTCACGCAGCACAGACTGCACACTTACACAGCACAGTCTGCACACTCACACAGCACAGACTGCACTCACACAGCACAGACTGCACTCACACAGCACAGACTGCACACTCACACAGCACAGACTGCACACTCACACAGCACAGACTGCGCACTCACACAGCACAGACTGCACACACACACAGCACAGACTGCACACTCACACAGCGCAGACTGCACACTCACACAGCACAGACTGCACACTTACACAGCACAGACTGCACACTCACGCAGCACAGTCTGCACACTCACACAGCACAGACTGCACACTCACACAGCACAGACTGCACACTCACACAGCACAGACTGCACTCACACAGCACAGACTGCACACTCACACAGCACAGACTGCACACTTACACAGCACAGACTGCACACTCACGCAGCACAGACTGCACACTTACACAGCACAGACTGCACACTCACACAGCACTGACTGCACACTCACACAGCACAGACTGCACACTCACAGAGCACAGACTGCACACTCACACAGCACTGACTGCACACTCACACAGCACAGACTGCACACTCACAGAGCACAGACTGCACTCTCACACAGCACAGACTGCACACTCACACAGCACAGACTGCACACTCACACAGCACAGACTGCGTACTCACACAGCACAGACTGCACACTCACACAGCACAGACTGCACACTCACACAGCACAGACTGCACACTCACGCAGCACAGACTGCACACTCACAGAGCACAGACTGCACTCTCACACAGCACAGACTGCTGCACTCTCACACAGCACAGACTGCACACTTACACAGCACAGACTGCACACTCACACAGCACTGACTGCGCACTCACACAGCACAGACTGCACACTCACACAGCACAGACTGCACACTCACACAGCACAGGCTGCACACTCACACAGCACAGACTGCACACTCATACAGCACAGACTGCACACTCACACAGCACAGACTGCACACTCACACAGCACAGACTGCACACTCATACAGCACAGACTGCACACTCACGCAGCACAGACTGCTCACTCACACAGCACAGACTGCACTCTCACACAGCACAGACTGCACACTCACACAGCACAGACTGCACACACACACAGCACAGACTGCACACTCGCGCAGCACAGACTGCACTCTCACACAGCACAGACTGCACACTCACACAGCACAGACTGCACACTCACACAGCACAGACTACACACTCACACAGCACAGACTGCACACTCACACAGCACAGACTGCACTCTCGCGCAGCACAGACTGCACACTCTCACACAGCACAGACTGCACACTCACACAGCACAGACTGCACACTCACACAGCACAGACTGCACACTCACACAGCACCGACTGCACACTCACACAGCACCGACTGCACACTCACACAGCACAGACTGCACACTCACACAGCACACACTGCACACTCACACAGCACAGACTGCACACTCACACAGCACAGACTACACACTCGCGCAGCACAGACTGCGCACTCACGCAGCACAGACTGCACACTCACACAGCACAGACTGCACACTCACGCAGCACAGACTGCACACTCACACAGCACAGACTGCACACTCACACAGCACAGACTGCACACTCACACAGCACAGACTGCGCACTCACACAGCACAGACTGCACTCTCACACAGCACAGACTGCGCACTCACACAGCACAGACTTCACACTCACACAGCACAGACTGCACACTCACACAGCACAGACTGCACACTCACACAGCACAGACTGCACACTCACACAGCACAGACTGCGCACTCACACAGCACAGACTGCACACTCACACAGCACAGACTGCACACTCACACAGCACAGACTGCACACTCACACAGCACAGACTGCGCACTCACGCAGCACAGACTGCACACTCACACAGCACAGACTGCACACTCACACTGCACAGACTGCACACTCACACAGCGCAGACTGCACACTCACACAGCACAGACTGCACACTCACACAGCACAGACTGCACACTCACACAGCACAGACTGCGCACTCACGCAGCACAGACTGCACACTCACACAGCACAGACTGCACACTCACACTGCACAGACTGCACACTCACACAGCACAGACTGCACACTCACACAGCACAGACTGCACACTCACACAGCACAGACTGCACACTCACACAGCACAGACTGCACACTCACGCAGCACAGACTGCACACTCACACAGCACAGACTGCACACTCACACAGCACAGACTGCACACTCGCGCAGCACAGGCTGCACACTCGCGCAGCACAGACTGCACACTCACACAGCACAGACTGCACACTCGCGCAGCACAGACTGCACACTCGCGCAGCACAGACTGCACACTCGCGCAGCACAGACTGCACACTCACACAGCACAGACTGCACACTCACACAGCACAGACTGCACACTCACACAGCACAGACTGCACACTCACACAGCACAGACTGCACACTCACACAGCACAGACTGCACACTCGCGCAGCACAGACTGCACACTCACACAGCACAGACTGCGTACTCACACAGCACAGACTGCACTCACACAGCACAGACTGCACACACACAGCACAGACTGCACACTCACACAGCACAGACTGCGTACTCACACAGCACAGACTGCACTCACACAGCACAGACTGCACACACACACAGCACAGACTGCACACTCACACAGCACAGACTGCACACTCACACAGCACAGACTGCACACTCACGCAGCACAGACTGCACACTCACACAGCACAGACTGCACTCACACAGCACAGACTGCACACACACACAGCACAGACTGCACACTCACACAGCACAGACTGCACACTTACACAGCACTGACTGCACACTCACACAGCACAGACTGCACACTCACACAGCACAGACTGCACACTCCCACAGCACAGACTGCGCACTCACACAGCACAGACTGCACACTCACACAGCACAGACTGCACACTCACACAGCACAGACTGCACACTCACACAGCACAGACTGCACACTCACACAGCACAGACTGCACACTCACACAGCACAGACTGCACACTCACGCAGCACAGACTGCACACTCACACAGCACAGACTGCACTCACACAGCACAGACTGCACACACACACAGCACAGACTGCACACTCACACAGCACAGACTGCACACTCACACAGCACAGACTGCACACTCACACAGCACAGACTGCACACTTACACAGCACAGACTGCACACTCACGCAGCACAGACTGCACACTTACACAGCACAGACTGCACACTCACACAGCACTGACTGCACACTCACACAGCACAGACTGCACACTCACACAGCACAGACTGCACACTCACACAGCACAGACTGCACACTCACACAGCACAGACTGCACTCACACAGCACAGACTGCACTCACACAGCACAGACTGCACACTCACACAGCACAGACTGCACACTTACACAGCACTGACTGCACACTCACACAGCACAGACTGCACACTCACACAGCACAGACTGCACACTCACACAGCACAGACTGCACACTCACACAGCACAGACTGCACACTCACACAGCACAGACTGCACACTCACACAGCACAGACTGCACTCTCACACAGCACAGACTGCACACTCACACAGCACAGACTGCACACACACACAGCACAGACTGCACACTCACACAGCACAGACTGCACACTCACACAGCACAGACTGCACACTCACACAGCACAGACTGCACACTCACACAGCACAGACTGCACTCTCACACAGCACAGACTGCACACTCACACAGCACAGACTGCACACACACACAGCACAGACTGCACACTCACACAGCACAGACTGCACACTCACACAGCACTGACTGCACACTCACACAGCACAGACTGCACACTCACACAGCACAGACTGCACTCACACAGCACAGACTGCACACTCACACAGCACAGACTGCACACTCACACAGCACAGACTGCGCACTCACACAGCACAGACTGCACACACACACAGCACAGACTGCACACTCACACAGCACAGACTGCACACTTACACAGCACAGACTGCACACTCACGCAGCACAGTCTGCACACTCACACAGCACAGACTGCACACTCACACAGCACAGACTGCACTCACACAGCACAGACTGCACTCACACAGCACAGACTGCACACTCACACAGCACAGACTGCACACTCACACAGCACAGACTGCGCACTCACACAGCACAGACTGCACACACACACAGCACAGACTGCACACTCACACAGCACAGACTGCACACTTACACAGCACAGACTGCACACTCACGCAGCACAGTCTGCACACTCACACAGCACAGACTGCACACTCACACAGCACAGACTGCACACTCACACAGCACAGACTGCACTCACACAGCACAGACTGCACACTCACACAGCACAGACTGCACACTTACACAGCACAGACTGCACACTCACGCAGCACAGACTGCACACTTACACAGCACAGACTGCACACTCACACAGCACTGACTGCACACTCACACAGCACAGACTGCACACTCACAGAGCACAGACTGCACACTCACACAGCACTGACTGCACACTCACACAGCACAGACTGCACACTCACAGAGCACAGACTGCACTCTCACACAGCACAGACTGCACACTCACACAGCACAGACTGCACACTCGCGCAGCACAGACTGCACACTCACACAGCACAGACTGCACACTCACACAGCACAGACTGCTGCACTCTCACACAGCACAGACTGCACACTTACACAGCACAGACTGCACACTCACACAGCACTGACTGCGCACTCACACAGCACAGACTGCACACTCATACAGCACAGACTGCACACTCACACAGCACAGACTGCACTCACACACAGCACAGACTGCACACTCACACAGCACCGACTGCACACTCACACAGCACAGGCTGCACACTCACACAGCACAGACTGCACACTCATACAGCACAGACTGCACACTCACACAGCACAGACTGCACACTCACACAGCACTGACTGCACACTCACACAGCACAGACTGCACACTCATACAGCACAGACTGCACACTCACACAGCACAGACTGCACACTCGCGCAGCACAGACTGCACACTCACACAGCACCGACTACACACTCACACAGCACAGACTGCACACTCACACAGCACAGACTGCACACTCACACAGCACAGACTGCACACTCACACAGCACAGACTGCACACTCACACAGCACAGACTGCACACTCACACGGCACTGACTGCACTCTCACACAGCACAGACTGCACACTCACACAGCACAGACTGCACACTCACACGGCACTGACTGCACACTCACACAGCACAGACTGCACACTCATACAGCACAGACTGCACACTCACACAGCACAGACTGCACACTCACACAGCACAGACTGCACACTCACACGGCACTGACTGCACTCTCACACAGCACAGACTGCACACTCACACAGCACAGACTGCACACTCACACAGCACAGACTACACACTCACACAGCACAGACTGCACTCTCACACAGCACAGACTGCACACTCACACAGCACAGACTGCACTCTCGCGCAGCACAGACTGCACACTCTCACACAGCACAGACTGCACTCTCACACAGCACAGACTGCACACTCGCGCAGCACAGACTGCACACTCACACAGCACAGACTACACACTCACACAGCACCGACTGCACACTCACACAGCACAGACTGCACACTCACACAGCACAGACTGCACACTCACACAGCACAGACTGCACACTCACACAGCACAGACTACACACTCGCGCAGCACAGACTGCGCACTCACGCAGCACAGACTGCACACTCACACAGCACAGACTGCACACTCACGCAGCACAGACTGCACACTCACACAGCACAGACTGCACACTCACACAGCACAGACTGCACACTCACACAGCACAGACTGCGCACTCACACAGCACAGACTGCACTCTCACACAGCACAGACTGCGCACTCACACAGCACAGACTTCACACTCACACAGCACAGACTGCACACTCACACAGCACAGACTGCACACTCACACAGCACAGACTGCACACTCACACAGCACAGACTGCACACTCACACAGCACAGACTGCACACTCACACAGCACAGACTGCACACTCACACAGCACAGACTGCACACTCACACAGCACAGACTGCACACTCACACAGCACAGACTGCGCACTCACGCAGCACAGACTGCACACTCACACAGCACAGACTGCGCACTCACACAGCACAGACTGCACTCTCACACAGCACAGACTGCGCACTCACACAGCACAGACTTCACACTCACACAGCACAGACTGCACACTCACACAGCACAGACTGCACACTCACACAGCACAGACTGCACACTCACACAGCACAGACTGCGCACTCGCGCAGCACAGACTGCACACTCGCGCAGCACAGACTGCACACTCACACAGCACAGACTGCACACTCACACAGCACAGACTGCACACTCACACAGCACAGACTGCACACTCACACAGCACAGACTGCACACTCACACAGCACAGACTGCACACTCACACAGCACAGACTGCACACTCGCGCAGCACAGACTGCACACTCACACAGCACAGACTGCGTACTCACACAGCACAGACTGCACTCACACAGCACAGACTGCACACACACAGCACAGACTGCACACTCACACAGCACAGACTGCGGACTCACACAGCACAGACTGCACACACACAGCACAGACTGCACTCTCACACAGCACAGACTGCACACACACACAGCACAGACTGCACACTCACACAGCACAGACTGCACACTCACACAGCACAGACTGCACACTCACGCAGCACAGACTGCACACTCACGCAGCACAGACTGCACACTCACACAGCACAGACTGCACACACACACAGCACAGACTGCGCACTCACACTGCACAGACTGCACACTCACACAGCACAGACTGCACACTCACACAGCACAGACTGCACACTCACACAGCACAGACTGCACACTCACACAGCACAGACTGCACTCACGCAGCACAGACTGCACACTCACACAGCACAGACTGCACACTCACACAGCACAGATTGCACACTCGCGCAGCACAGACTGCACTCACACAGCACAGACTGCACACTCACACAGCACAGACTGCACACTCACACAGCGCAGACTGCACACTCACACAGCGCAGACTGCACACTCACACAGCACAGACTGCACACTCACACAGCACAGACTGCACACTCACACAGCACAGACAGCGCACTCACACAGCACAGACTGCACACTCGCGCAGCACAGACTGCACACTCACACAGCACAGACTGCACACTCACACAGCACAGACTGCGCACTCACACAGCACAGACTGCACACTCACACAGCACAGACTGCACACTCACACAGCAGAGACTGCACACTCACACAGCACAGACTGCACACTCACGCAGCACAGACTGCGCACTCACACAGCACATACTGCACACTCACACAGCACAGACTGCACACTCACACAGCACAGACTGCACACTCACACAGCACAGACTGCACACTCACACAGCACAGACTGCACACTCACACAGCACAGACTGTGCACTCACACAGCACAGACTGCACACTCACACAGCACAGACTGCACACTCACACAGCACAGACTGCACACTCACACAGCACAGACTGCACACTCAAACAGCACAGACTGCACACTCACACAGCACAGACTGCACACTCACACAGCACAGACTGCACACTCACACAGCACAGACTGCACTCACACAGCACAGACTGCACACTCACACAGCACAGACTGCACACTCACACAGCACAGACTGCACACTCACACAGCACAGACTGCGCACTCACACAGCACAGACTGCACTCTCACACAGCACAGACTGCGCACTCACACAGCACAGACTTCACACTCACACAGCACAGACTGCACACTCACACAGCACAGACTGCACACTCACACAGCACAGACTGCACACTCACACAGCACAGACTGCGCACTCACACAGCACAGACTGCACACTCACACAGCACAGACTGCACACTCACACAGCACAGACTGCACACTCACACAGCACAGACTGCGCACTCACGCAGCACAGACTGCACACTCACACAGCACAGACTGCACACTCACACTGCACAGACTGCACACTCACACAGCGCAGACTGCACACTCACACAGCACAGACTGCACACTCACACAGCACAGACTGCACACTCACACAGCACAGACTGCGCACTCACGCAGCACAGACTGCACACTCACACAGCACAGACTGCACACTCACACTGCACAGACTGCACACTCACACAGCACAGACTGCACACTCACACAGCACAGACTGCACACTCACACAGCACAGACTGCACACTCACACAGCACAGACTGCACACTCACGCAGCACAGACTGCACACTCACACAGCACAGACTGCACACTCACACAGAACAGACTGCACACTCGCGCAGCACAGGCTGCACACTCGCGCAGCACAGACTGCACACTCACACAGCACAGACTGCACACTCGCGCAGCACAGACTGCACACTCGCGCAGCACAGACTGCACACTCGCGCAGCACAGACTGCACACTCACACAGCACAGACTGCACACTCACACAGCACAGACTGCACACTCACACAGCACAGACTGCACACTCACACAGCACAGACTGCACACTCACACAGCACAGACTGCACACTCGCGCAGCACAGACTGCACACTCACACAGCACAGACTGCGTACTCACACAGCACAGACTGCACTCACACAGCACAGACTGCACACACACAGCACAGACTGCACACTCACACAGCACAGACTGCGTACTCACACAGCACAGACAGCACTCACACAGCACAGACTGCACACACACACAGCACAGACTGCACACTCACACAGCACAGACTGCACACTCACACAGCACAGACTGCACACTCACGCAGCACAGACTGCACACTCACACAGCACAGACTGCACTCACACAGCACAGACTGCACACACACACAGCACAGACTGCACACTCACACAGCACAGACTGCACACTTACACAGCACTGACTGCACACTCACACAGCACAGACTGCACACTCACACAGCACAGACTGCACACTCCCACAGCACAGACTGCGCACTCACACAGCACAGACTGCACACTCACACAGCACAGACTGCACACTCACACAGCACAGACTGCACACTCACACAGCACAGACTGCACACTCACACAGCACAGACTGCACACTCACACAGCACAGACTGCACACTCACGCAGCACAGACTGCACACTCACACAGCACAGACTGCACTCACACAGCACAGACTGCACACACACACAGCACAGACTGCACACTCACACAGCACAGACTGCACACTCACACAGCACAGACTGCACACTCACACAGCACAGACTGCACACTTACACAGCACAGACTGCACACTCACGCAGCACAGACTGCACACTTACACAGCACAGACTGCACACTCACACAGCACTGACTGCACACTCACACAGCACAGACTGCACACTCACACAGCACAGACTGCACACTCACACAGCACAGACTGCACACTCACACAGCACAGACTGCACTCACACAGCACAGACTGCACACTCACACAGCACAGACTGCACACTCACACAGCACAGACTGCACACTCACACAGCACAGACTGCACACTCACACAGCACAGACTGCACACTCACACAGCACAGACTGCACACTCACACAGCACAGACTGCACACTCACACAGCACAGACTGCACTCACACAGCACAGACTGCACTCACACAGCACAGACTGCACACTCACACAGCACAGACTGCACACTCACACAGCACTGACTGCACACTCACACAGCACAGACTGCACACTCACACAGCACAGACTGCACTCACACAGCACAGACTGCACTCACACAGCACAGACTGCACACTCACACAGCACAGACTGCACACTCACACAGCACAGACTGCGCACTCACACAGCACAGACTGCACACACACACAGCACAGACTGCACACTCACACAGCACAGACTGCACACTTACACAGCACAGACTGCACACTCACGCAGCACAGTCTGCACACTCACACAGCACAGACTGCACACTCACACAGCACAGACTGCACTCACACAGCACAGACTGCACTCACACAGCACAGACTGCACACTCACACAGCACAGACTGCACACTCACACAGCACAGACTGCGCACTCACACAGCACAGACTGCACACACACACAGCACAGACTGCACACTCACACAGCACAGACTGCACACTTACACAGCACAGACTGCACACTCACGCAGCACAGTCTGCACACTCACACAGCACAGACTGCACACTCACACAGCACAGACTGCACACTCACACAGCACAGACTGCACTCACACAGCACAGACTGCACACTCACACAGCACAGACTGCACACTTACACAGCACAGACTGCACACTCACGCAGCACAGACTGCACACTTACACAGCACAGACTGCACACTCACACAGCACTGACTGCACACTCACACAGCACAGACTGCACACTCACAGAGCACAGACTGCACACTCACACAGCACTGACTGCACACTCACACAGCACAGACTGCACACTCACGCAGCACAGACTGCACACTCACACAGCACAGACTGCACACTCACAGAGCACAGACTGCACACTCACAGAGCACAGACTGCACTCTCACACAGCACAGACTGCACACTCACACAGCACAGACTGCACACTCGCGCAGCACAGACTGCACACTCACACAGCACAGACTGCACACTCACACAGCACAGACTGCGCACTCACACAGCACAGACTGCACACTCATACAGCACAGACTGCACACTCACACAGCACAGACTGCTCACTCACACAGCACAGACTGCACTCACACACAGCACAGACTGCACACTCACACAGCACCGACTGCACACTCACACAGCACAGGCTGCACACTCACACAGCACAGACTGCACACTCATACAGCACAGACTGCACACTCACACAGCACAGACTGCACACTCACACAGCACTGACTGCACACTCACACAGCACAGACTGCACACTCACACAGCACAGACTGCACACTCGCGCAGCACAGACTGCACTCTCACACAGCACAGACTGCACACTCACACAGCACAGACTGCACACTCACACAGCACAGACTACACACTCACACAGCACAGACTGCACTCTCACACAGCACAGACTGCACACTCACACAGCACAGACTGCACTCTCGCGCAGCACAGACTGCACACTCTCACACAGCACAGACTGCACTCTCACACAGCACAGACTGCACACTCGCGCAGCACAGACTGCACACTCACACAGCACAGACTACACACTCACACAGCACCGACTGCACACTCACACAGCACAGACTGCACACTCACACAGCACAGACTGCACACTCACACAGCACAGACTGCACACTCACACAGCACAGACTACACACTCGCGCAGCACAGACTGCGCACTCACGCAGCACAGACTGCACACTCACACAGCACAGACTGCACACTCACGCAGCACAGACTGCACACTCACACAGCACAGACTGCACACTCACACAGCACAGACTGCACACTCACACAGCACAGACTGCGCACTCACACAGCACAGACTGCACTCTCACACAGCACAGACTGCGCACTCACACAGCACAGACTTCACACTCACACAGCACAGACTGCACACTCACACAGCACAGACTGCACACTCACACAGCACAGACTGCACACTCACACAGCACAGACTGCACACTCACACAGCACAGACTGCACACTCACACAGCACAGACTGCACACTCACACAGCACAGACTGCACACTCACACAGCACAGACTGCACACTCACACAGCACAGACTGCGCACTCACGCAGCACAGACTGCACACTCACACAGCACAGACTGCGCACTCACACAGCACAGACTGCACTCTCACACAGCACAGACTGCGCACTCACACAGCACAGACTTCACACTCACACAGCACAGACTGCACACTCACACAGCACAGACTGCACACTCGCGCAGCACAGACTGCACACTCACACAGCACAGACTACACACTCACACAGCACCGACTGCACACTCACACAGCACAGACTGCACACTCACACAGCACAGACTGCACACTCACACAGCACAGACTACACACTCACACAGCACCGACTGCACACTCACACAGCACAGACTGCACACTCACACAGCACAGACTGCACACTCACACAGCACTGACTGCACACTCACACAGCACAGACTGCACACTCACACAGCACAGACTGCACTCACACAGCACAGACTGCACTCACACAGCACAGACTGCACACTCACACAGCACAGACTGCACACTCACACAGCACAGACTGCGCACTCACACAGCACAGACTGCACACACACACAGCACAGACTGCACACTCACACAGCACAGACTGCACACTTACACAGCACAGACTGCACACTCACGCAGCACAGTCTGCACACTCACACAGCACAGACTGCACACTCACACAGCACAGACTGCACACTCACACAGCACAGACTGCACACTCACACAGCACAGACTGCACACTCACACAGCACAGACTGTGCACTCACACAGCACAGACTGCACACTCACACAGCACAGACTGCACACTCACGCAGCACAGACTGCACACTCACACAGCACAGACTGCACACTCACACAGCACAGACTGCACACTCACACAGCACAGACTGTGCACTCACACAGCACAGACTGCACACTCACACAGCACAGACTGCGCACTCACACAGCACAGACTGCACACACACACAGCACAGACTGCACACTCACACAGCACAGACTGCACACTCACACAGCACAGACTGCACACTCACACAGCACAGACTGCACACTCACACAGCACAGACTGCACACTCACGCAGCACAGACTGCACACTTACACAGCACAGTCTGCACACTCACACAGCACAGACTGCACTCACACAGCACAGACTGCACTCACACAGCACAGACTGCACACTCACACAGCACAGACTGCACACTCACACAGCACAGACTGCACACTTACACAGCACAGACTGCACACTCACACAGCACAGACTGCACACTTACACAGCACAGACTGCACACTCACGCAGCACAGTCTGCACACTCACACAGCACAGACTGCACACTCACACAGCACAGGCTGCACACTCACACAGCACAGACTGCACACTCACACAGCACAGACTGCACACTCACACAGCACAGACTGCACACTCACACAGCACAGACTGCACACTCACACAGCACAGGCTGCACACTCACACAGCACAGACTGCACACTCACACAGCACAGACTGCGCACTCACGCAGCACAGACTGCACACTCACGCAGCACAGTCTGCACACTCACACAGCACAGACTGCACACTCACACAGCACAGGCTGCACACTCACACAGCACAGACTGCACACTCACGCAGCACAGTCTGCACACTCACACAGCACAGACTGCACACTCACACAGCACAGGCTGCACACTCACACAGCACAGACTGCACACTCACACAGCACAGACTGCACACTCACACAGCACAGACTGCACTCACACAGCACAGACTGCACTCACACAGCACAGACTGCACACTCACACAGCACAGACTGTGCACTCACACAGCACAGACTGCACACTCACACAGCACAGACTGCACACTCACGCAGCACAGACTGCACACTTACACAGCACAGTCTGCACACTCACACAGCACAGACTGCACTCACACAGCACAGACTGCGCACTCACACAGCACAGACTGCACACACACACAGCACAGACTGCACACTCACACAGCACAGACTGCACACTCACACAGCACAGACTGCACACTCACGCAGCACAGACTGCACACTTACACAGCACAGTCTGCACACTCACACAGCACAGACTGCACTCACACAGCACAGACTGCACTCACACAGCACAGACTGCACACTCACACAGCACAGACTGCACACTCACACAGCACAGACTGCGCACTCACACAGCACAGACTGCACACACACACAGCACAGACTGCACACTCACACAGCGCAGACTGCACACTCACACAGCACAGACTGCACACTTACACAGCACAGACTGCACACTCACGCAGCACAGTCTGCACACTCACACAGCACAGACTGCACACTCACACAGCACAGACTGCACACTCACACAGCACAGACTGCACTCACACAGCACAGACTGCACACTCACACAGCACAGACTGCACACTTACACAGCACAGACTGCACACTCACGCAGCACAGACTGCACACTTACACAGCACAGACTGCACACTCACACAGCACTGACTGCACACTCACACAGCACAGACTGCACACTCACAGAGCACAGACTGCACACTCACACAGCACTGACTGCACACTCACACAGCACAGACTGCACACTCACAGAGCACAGACTGCACTCTCACACAGCACAGACTGCACACTCACACAGCACAGACTGCACACTCGCGCAGCACAGACTGCACACTCACACAGCACAGACTGCACACTCACACAGCACAGACTGCTGCACTCTCACACAGCACAGACTGCACACTTACACAGCACAGACTGCACACTCACACAGCACTGACTGCGCACTCACACAGCACAGACTGCACACTCATACAGCACAGACTGCACACTCACACAGCACAGACTGCTCACTCACACAGCACAGACTGCACTCACACACAGCACAGACTGCACACTCACACAGCACCGACTGCACACTCACACAGCACAGGCTGCACACTCACACAGCACAGACTGCACACTCATACAGCACAGACTGCACACTCACACAGCACAGACTGCACACTCACACAGCACTGACTGCACACTCACACAGCACAGACTGCACACTCATACAGCACAGACTGCACACTCACACAGCACAGACTGCACACTCGCGCAGCACAGACTGCACTCTCACACAGCACAGACTGCACACTCACACAGCACAGACTGCACACTCACACAGCACAGACTGCACACTCACACAGCACAGACTGCACACTCATACAGCACAGACTGCACACTCACACAGCACAGACTGCACACTCGCGCAGCACAGACTGCACTCTCACACAGCACAGACTGCACACTCACACAGCACAGACTGCACACTCACACAGCACAGACTGCACACTCACACAGCACAGACTACACACTCACACAGCACAGACTGCACTCTCACACAGCACAGACTGCACACTCACACAGCACAGACTGCACTCTCGCGCAGCACAGACTGCACACTCTCACACAGCACAGACTGCACTCTCACACAGCACAGACTGCACACTCGCGCAGCACAGACTGCACACTCACACAGCACAGACTACACACTCACACAGCACCGACTGCACACTCACACAGCACAGACTGCACACTCACACAGCACAGACTGCACACTCACACAGCACAGACTGCACACTCACACAGCACAGACTACACACTCGCGCAGCACAGACTGCGCACTCACGCAGCACAGACTGCACACTCACACAGCACAGACTGCACACTCACGCAGCACAGACTGCACACTCACACAGCACAGACTGCACACTCACACAGCACAGACTGCACACTCACACAGCACAGACTGCGCACTCACACAGCACAGACTGCACTCTCACACAGCACAGACTGCACACTCACACAGCACAGACTGCAGACTCACACAGCACAGACTTCACACTCACACAGCACAGACTGCACACTCACACAGCACAGACTGCACACTCACACAGCACAGACTGCACACTCACACAGCACAGACTGCACACTCACACAGCACAGACTGCACACTCACACAGCACAGACTGCACACTCACACAGCACAGACTGCACACTCACACAGCACAGACTGCACACTCACACAGCACAGACTGCACACTCACACAGCACAGACTGCGCACTCACGCAGCACAGACTGCACACTCACACAGCACAGACTGCGCACTCACACAGCACAGACTGCACTCTCACACAGCACAGACTGCGCACTCACACAGCACAGACTTCACACTCACACAGCACAGACTGCACACTCACACAGCACAGACTGCACACTCACACAGCACAGACTGCACACTCACACAGCACAGACTGCGCACTCGCGCAGCACAGACTGCACACTCGCGCAGCACAGACTGCACACTCACACAGCACAGACTGCACACTCACACAGCACAGACTGCACACTCACACAGCACAGACTGCACACTCACACAGCACAGACTGCACACTCACGCAGCACAGACTGCACACTTACACAGCACAGACTGCACACTCACACAGCACTGACTGCACACTCACACAGCACAGACTGCACACTCACACAGCACAGACTGCACACTCACACAGCACAGACTGCACACTCACACAGCACAGACTGCACTCACACAGCACAGACTGCACTCACACAGCACAGACTGCACACTCACACAGCACAGACTGCACACTTACACAGCACTGACTGCACACTCACACAGCACAGACTGCACACTCACACAGCACAGACTGCACACTCACACAGCACAGACTGCACACTCACACAGCACAGACTGCACACTCACACAGCACAGACTGCACACTCACACAGCACAGACTGCACACTCACACAGCACAGACTGCACACTCACACAGCACAGACTGCACTCACACAGCACAGACTGCACTCACACAGCACAGACTGCACACTCACACAGCACAGACTGCACACTCGCGCAGCACTGACTGCACACTCACACAGCACAGACTGCACACTCACACAGCACAGACTGCACACTCACACAGCACAGACTGCACTCACACAGCACAGACTGCACTCACACAGCACAGACTGCACACTCACACAGCACAGACTGCACACTCACACAGCACAGACTGCGCACTCACACAGCACAGACTGCACACACACACAGCACAGACTGCACACTCACACAGCACAGACTGCACACTTACACAGCACAGACTGCACACTCACGCAGCACAGTCTGCACACTCACACAGCACAGACTGCACACTCACACAGCACAGACTGCACACTCACACAGCACAGACTGCACACTCACACAGCACAGACTGCAGACTCACGCAGCACAGACCGCACTCACACAGCACAGACTGCACTCACACAGCACAGACTGCACACTCACACAGCACAGACTGCACACTCACACAGCACAGACTGCACACTCACACAGCACAGACTGCACACACACACAGCACAGACTGCACACACACACAGCACAGACTGCACACACACACAGCACAGACTGCACACTCACAGAGCACAGACTGCGTACTCACACAGCACAGACTGCACACTCACACAGCACAGACTGCACACACACACAGCACAGACTGCACACTCACACAGCACAGACTGCACACTCACACAGCACAGACTGCGCACTCACACAGCACAGACTGCACACACACACAGCACAGACTGCACACTCACACAGCACAGACTGCACACTTACACAGCACAGACTGCACACTCACGCAGCACAGTCTGCACACTCACACAGCACAGACTGCACACTCACACAGCACAGACTGCACACTCACACAGCACAGACTGCACTCACACAGCACAGACTGCACACTCACACAGCACAGACTGCACACTTACACAGCACAGACTGCACACTCACGCAGCACAGACTGCACACTTACACAGCACAGACTGCACACTCACACAGCACTGACTGCACACTCACACAGCACAGACTGCACACTCACAGAGCACAGACTGCACACTCACACAGCACTGACTGCACACTCACACAGCACAGACTGCACACTCACAGAGCACAGACTGCACTCTCACACAGCACAGACTGCACACTCACACAGCACAGACTGCACACTCGCGCAGCACAGACTGCACACTCACACAGCACAGACTGCACACTCACACAGCACAGACTGCTGCACTCTCACACAGCACAGACTGCACACTTACACAGCACAGACTGCACACTCACACAGCACTGACTGCGCACTCACACAGCACAGACTGCACACTCATACAGCACAGACTGCACACTCACACAGCACAGACTGCTCACTCACACAGCACAGACTGCACTCACACACAGCACAGACTGCACACTCACACAGCACCGACTGCACACTCACACAGCACAGGCTGCACACTCACACAGCACCGACTGCACACTCATACAGCACAGGCTGCACACTCACACAGCACAGACTGCACACTCATACAGCACAGACTGCACACTCACACAGCACAGACTGCACACTCACACAGCACAGACTGCACACTCACACAGCACAGACTGCACACTCACACAGCACAGACTGCACACTCACACAGCACAGACTGCACACTCACACAGCACAGACTGCACACTCACACTGCACAGACTGCACACTCACACAGCACCGACTGCACACTCATACAGCACAGGCTGCACACTCACACAGCACAGACTGCACACTCATACAGCACAGACTGCACACTCACACAGCACAGACTGCACACTCACACAGCACAGACTGCACACTCACACAGCACAGACTGCACACTCGCGCAGCACAGACTGCACACTCACACAGCACTGACTGCACACTCACACAGCACAGACTGCACACTCATACAGCACAGACTGCACACTCACACAGCACAGACTGCACACTCGCGCAGCACAGACTGCACTCTCACACAGCACAGACTGCACACTCACACAGCACAGACTGCACACTCACACAGCACAGACTGCACACTCACACAGCACAGACTGCACACTCACACAGCACAGACTGCACACTCACACAGCACAGACTGCACACTCACACAGCACAGACTGCACACTCACACAGCACAGACTACACACTCACACAGCACAGACTGCACTCTCACACAGCACAGACTGCACACTCACACAGCACAGACTGCACTCTCGCGCAGCACAGACTGCACACTCTCACACAGCACAGACTGCACTCTCACACAGCACAGACTGCACACTCGCGCAGCACAGACTGCACACTCACACAGCACAGACTACACACTCACACAGCACCGACTGCACACTCACACAGCACAGACTGCACACTCACACAGCACAGACTGCACACTCACACAGCACAGACTGCACACTCACACAGCACAGACTACACACTCGCGCAGCACAGACTGCGCACTCACGCAGCACAGACTGCACACTCACACAGCACAGACTGCACACTCACGCAGCACAGACTGCACACTCACACAGCACAGACTGCACACTCACACAGCACAGACTGCACACTCACACAGCACAGACTGCGCACTCACACAGCACAGACTGCACTCTCACACAGCACAGACTGCGCACTCACACAGCACAGACTTCACACTCACACAGCACAGACTGCACACTCACACAGCACAGACTGCACACTCACACAGCACAGACTGCACACTCACACAGCACAGACTGCACACTCACACAGCACAGACTGCACACTCACACAGCACAGACTGCACACTCACACAGCACAGACTGCACACTCACACAGCACAGACTGCACACTCACACAGCACAGACTGCGCACTCACGCAGCACAGACTGCACACTCACACAGCACAGACTGCGCACTCACACAGCACAGACTGCACTCTCACACAGCACAGACTGCGCACTCACACAGCACAGACTTCACACTCACACAGCACAGACTGCACACTCACACAGCACAGACTGCACACTCACACAGCACAGACTGCACACTCACACAGCACAGACTGCGCACTCGCGCAGCACAGACTGCACACTCACACAGCACAGACTGCACACTCACACAGCACAGACTGCACACTCACGCAGCACAGACTGCACACTCACACAGCACAGACTGCACACTCACACAGCACAGACTGCACACTCACACAGCACAGACTGCACACTCACACAGCACAGACTGCACACTCACACAGCACAGACTGCACACTCACACAGCACAGACTGCACACTCGCGCAGCACAGACTGCACACTCACACAGCACAGACTGCACACTCACACAGCACAGACTGCACACTCACACAGCACAGACTGCACACTCACACAGCACAGACTGCACACTCACACAGCACAGACTGCACACTCACACAGCACAGACTGCACACTCGCGCAGCACAGACTGCACACTCACACAGCACAGACTGCGTACTCACACAGCACAGACTGCACTCACACAGCACAGACTGCACACACACAGCACAGGCTGCACACTCACACAGCACAGACTGCGGACTCACACAGCACAGACTGCACTCACACAGCACAGACTGCACACACACACAGCACAGACTGCACACTCACACAGCACAGACTGCACACTCACACAGCACAGACTGCACACTCACGCAGCACAGACTGCACACTCACGCAGCACAGACTGCACACTCACACAGCACAGACTGCACACACACACAGCACAGACTGCGCACTCACACTGCACAGACTGCACACTCACACAGCACAGACTGCACACTCACACAGCACAGACTGCACACTCACACAGCACAGACTGCACACTCACACAGCACAGACTGCACTCACGCAGCACAGACTGCACACTCACACAGCACAGACTGCACACTCACACAGCACAGATTGCACACTCGCGCAGCACAGACTGCACTCCCACAGCACAGACTGCACACTCACACAGCACAGACTGCACACTCACACAGCGCAGACTGCACACTCACACAGCGCAGACTGCACACTCACACAGCACAGACTGCACACTCACACAGCACAGACTGCACACTCACACAGCACAGACAGCGCACTCACACAGCACAGACTGCACACTCGCGCAGCACAGACTGCACACTCACACAGCACAGACTGCACACTCACACAGCACAGACTGCGCACTCACACAGCACAGACTGCACACTCACACAGCACAGACTGCACACTCACACAGCAGAGACTGCACACTCACACAGCACAGACTGCACACTCACGCAGCACAGACTGCGCACTCACACAGCACATACTGCACACTCACACAGCACAGACTGCACACTCACACAGCACAGACTGCACACTCACACAGCACAGACTGCACACTCACACAGCACAGACTGCACACTCACACAGCACAGACTGCACACTCACACAGCACAGACTGTGCACTCACACAGCACAGACTGCACACTCACACAGCACAGACTGCACACTCACACAGCACAGACTGCACACTCACACAGCACAGACTGCACACTCAAACAGCACAGACTGCACACTCACACAGCACAGACTGCACACTCACACAGCACAGACTGCACACTCACACAGCACAGACTGCACTCACACAGCACAGACTGCACACTCACACAGCACAGACTGCACACTCACACAGCACAGACTGCACACTCATACTGCACAGACTGCACACTCGCGCAGCACAGACTGCACACTCACTCAGCACAGACTGCACACTCACACAGCACAGACTGCACACTCACACAGCACAGACTGCACACTCACACAGCACAGACTGCACACTCACTCAGCACAGACTGCACACTCACACAGCACAGACTGCACACTCACACAGCACAGTCTGCGCACTCACACAGCACAGACTGCACACTCACACAGCACAGACTGCACACTCGCGCAGCACAGACTGCACACTCACACAGCACAGACTGCACACTCACACAGCACAGACTGCACACTCGCGCAGCACAGACTGCGCACTCACACAGCACAGACCGCACACACACCCAGCGCAGACTGCACACTCGCGCAGCACAGACTGCACACTCACACAGCACAGACTGCACACTCACACAGTACAGACTGCACACTCACACAGCACAGACTGCACACTCACACAGCACAGACTGCACACTCACACAGCACAGACTGCACACTCACACTGCACAGACTGCACACTCACACAGCACTGACTGCACACTCGCGCAGCACAGACTGCGCACTCACACAGCACAGACTGCGCACTCACAAAGCACAGACTGCACACTCACACAGCACAGACTGCACACTCACACAGCACAGACTGCACACTCACACAGCGCAGACTGCGCAATAACACAGCTCAGACTGCGCACTCACACAGCACAGACTGCGTACTCACACAGCACAGACTGCGTACTTACACAGCACAGACTGCGCACTCACGCAGCACAGACTGCGTACTCACACAGCGCAGACTGCGTACTCACCCAGCACAGACTGCGTACTCACACAGCGCAGACTGCGTACTCACACAGCGCAGGCTGCGCACTCACGCAGCACAGACTGCGTACTCACACAGCACATACTGCGCACTCACGCAGCACAGACTGCGTACTCACACAGCGCAGACTGCGTACTCACACAGCACAGACTGCACACACACCCAGCGCAGACTGCACACTCACACAGCACAGACTGCACACTCACACAGCACTGACTGCACACTCACACAGCGCAGACTGCGCAATAACACAGCACAGACTGCGCAATAACACAGCACAGACTGCGTACTCACACAGCACAGACTGCACACTCACACAGCACAGACTGCACACTCACACAGCACAGACTGCGCACTCACGCAGCACAGACTGCGTACTCACACAGCACAGACTGCACACTCACACAGCACAGACTGCACACTCACACAGCACAGACTGCACACTCACACAGCACAGACTGCGCACACACACAGCACAGACTGCACACTCACACAGCACAGACTGCACACTCACACAGTAGAGACTGCACACTCACACAGCACAGGCTGCACACTCACACAGCACAGACTGCACACTCACACAGCGCAGACTGCGCAATAACACCGCACAGACTGCGTACTCACACAGCAGAGGCTGCGTACTCACACAGCACAGACTGCGCACTCACACAGCACAGACTGCGCACTCACGTAGCACAGACTGCGTACTCACACAGCGCAGACTGCGTACTCACACAGCACAGACTGCGTACTCACACAGCGCAGACTGCGTACTCACACAGCGCAGACTGCGCACTTACGCAGCACAGACTGCGTACTCACACAGCACAGACTGCGCACTCACACAGCACAGACTGCACACACACCCAGCGCAGACTGCACACTCACACAGCACAGACTGCACACTCACACAGCACTGACTGCACACTCACACAGCACAGACTGCACACTCGCGCAGCACAGACTGCACACTCACACAGAACTGACTGGACACTCGCGCAGCACAGACTGCACACTCACACAGCACAGACTGCACACTCACACAGCACAGACTGCACACTCACACAGAACTGACTGCACACTCGCGCAGCACAGACTGCGCTCACACACAGCACAGACTGCACACTCACACAGCACAGACTGCGCTCATACACAGCACAGACTGCACACTCACACAGCACAGACTGCACACTCACACAGCACAGACTGCACACTCACACAGAACTGACTGCACACTCGCGCAGCACAGACTGCGCTCACACAGCACAGACTGCACACTCACACAGCACAGACTGCACTAACACAGCACAGACTGCACACACACACAGCACAGACTGCACACTCACACAGCACAGACTGCACACTCACACAGAACTGACTGCACACTCGCGCAGCACAGACTGCGCTCACACACAGCACAGACTGCACACTCACACATCACAGACTGCACACTCACACAGCACAGACTGCTCACTCACACAGAACTGACTGCACACTCGCGCAGCACAGACTGCGCTCACACAGCACAGACTGCACACTCACACAGCACAGACTGCACTAACACAGCACTGACTGCACACACACCCAGCGCAGACTGCACACTCGCGCAGCACAGACTGCACACTCACACTGCACAGACTGCACACTCACACAGCACAGACTGCACTCACACAGCACTGACTGCACACTCGTGCAGCACAGACTGCGCACTCACACAGCACAGACTGCACACACACACAGCACTGACTGCACACTCACACAGCGCAGACTGCGCAATAACACAGCACAGACTGCGCAATAACACAGCACAGACTGCGTACTCACACAGCACAGACTGCACACTCACACAGCACAGTCTGCGCACTCACGCAGCACAGACTGCGTACTCACACAGCGCAGAATTCGTACTCACCCAGCACAGACTGCGTACTCACACAGCGCAGACTGCGTACTCACACAGCACAGACTGCGCACTCACGCAGCACAGACTGCGTACTCACACAGCGCAGACTGCGTACTCACACAGCACAGACTGCACACACACCCAGCGCAGACTGCACACTCACACAGCACAGACTGCACACTCACACAGCACTGACTGCACACTCACACAGCGCAGACTGCGCAATAACACAGCACAGACTGCGCAATAACACAGCACAGACTGCGTACTCACACAGCACAGACTGCACACTCACACAGCACAGACTGCACACTCACACAGCACAGACTGCGCACTCACGCAGCACAGACTGCGTACTCACACAGCACAGACTGCACACTCACACAGCACAGACTGCACACTCACACAGCACAGACTGCACACTCACACAGCACAGACTGCGCACACACACAGCACAGACTGCACACTCACACAGCACAGACTGCACACTCACACAGTAGAGACTGCACACTCACACAGCACAGGCTGCACACTCACACAGCACAGACTGCACACTCACACAGTGCAGACTGCGCAATAACACCGCACAGACTGCGTACTCACACAGCACAGGCTGCGTACTCACACAGCACAGACTGCGCACTCACGCAGCACAGACTGCGTACTCACACAGCGCAGACTGCGTACTCACACAGCACAGACTGCGTACTCACACAGCGCAGACTGCGTACTCACACAGCGCAGACTGCGCACTTACGCAGCACAGACTGCGTACTCACACAGCACAGACTGCGCACTCACACAGCACAGACTGCACACACACCCAGCGCAGACTGCACACTCACACAGCACAGACTGCACACTCACACAGCACTGACTGCACACTCACACAGCACAGACTGCACACTCGCGCAGCACAGACTGCACACTCACACAGCACAGACTGCACACTCGCGCAGCACAGACTGCGCTCACACAGCACAGACTGCACACTCACACAGCACAGACTGCACTCACACAGCACAGACTGCACACACACCCAGCGCAGACTGCACACTCGCGCAGCACAGACTGCACACTCGCGCAGCACAGACTGCACACTCACACAGCACAGACTGCACACTCACACAGCACAGACTGCACACTCACACAGCACAGACTGCACACTCGCGCAGCACAGACTGCACTCACACAGCACAGACTGCACACTCACACAGCACAGACTGCACACTCACACAGCACAGACTGCACTCACACAGCACTGACTGCACACTCACACAGCACAGACTGCACACTCACACAGCGCAGACTGCACACTCACACAGCACAGACTGCGTACTCACACAGCGCAGACTGCGCACTCACACAGCACAGACTGCACACTCACACAGCACAGACTGCACACACACACAGCACAGACTGCGCACTCACACAGCACAGACTGCGCACTCACGCAGCACAGACTGCGCACTCACACAGCAGAGACTGCACACACACACAGCACAGACTGCACACTCACACAGCACAGACTGCGTACTCACACAGCGCAGACTGCGCACTCACACAGCACAGACTGCACACACACACAGCACAGACGGCGCACTCACACAGCACAGACTGCACACACACACAGCGCAGACTGCACACTCACACAGCACAGACTGCGTACTCACACAGCGCAGACTGCGCACTCACACAGCACAGACTGCGCACTCACGCAGCACAGACTGCACACACACACAGCGCAGACTGTGTACTCACACAGCACAGACTGCACACACACACAGCACAGACGGCGCACTCACACAGCACAGACTGCACACACACACAGCGCAGACTGCACACTCACACAACACAGACTGCGTACTCACACAGCGCAGACTGCGCACTCACACAGCACAGACTGCTGCGTACTAACACAGCACAGACTGCACACACACACAGCACAGACTGCACACACACACGGCACAGACAGCACACTCACACAGCACAGACTGCACACTCACACAGCACAGACTGCACACTCACACAGCACAGACTGCACACACACACAGCACAGACTGCACACTCACACAGCACAGACTGCGCACTCACACAGCACAGACTGCACACACACACAGCACAGACGGCGCACTCACACAGCACAGACTGCGTACTAACACAGCGCAGACTGCGCACTCACACAGCACAGACTGCGCACACACACAGCGCAGACTGCACACTCACGCAGCACAGACTGCACACACACACAGCACAGACTGCACACACACACAGCACAGACTGCACACTCACACAGCGCAGACTGCACACTCACACAGCACAGACTGCGTACTAACACAGCGCAGACTGCGCACTCACACAGCACAGACTGCGCACTCACGCAGCACAGACTGCACACACACACAGCGCAGACTGTGTACTCACACAGCACAGACTGCACACTCACACAGCACAGACTGCACACTCACACAGCGCAGACTGCACACTCACACAGCGCAGACTGAACACTCGCGCAGCACAGACTGCGTACCCACACAGCACAGACTGCGTACCCACACAGCACAGACTGCACACTCACAGAGCACAGACTGCGCACTCACGCAGCACAGACTGCACACACACACAGCGCAGACTGTGTACTCACACAGCACAGACTGCACACTCACACAGCACAGACTGCACACTCACATAGCACAGACTGCACACTCACCCAGCACAGACTGCGCACTCACACAGCACAGACTGCGCACTCACACAGCACAGACTGCACAGTCACACAGCACAGACTGCGCACTCACACAGCACAGACTGCACACTCACACAGCACAGACTGCACACACACAGCACAGACTGCACACTCACACAGCACAGACTGCGTACTCACACAGCACAGACTGCACACTCACACAGCGCAGACTGCACACTCACACAGCACAGACTGCATACTCACACAGCACTGACTGCACACTCACACAGCACCGACTGCACACTCACACAGCACAGACTGCACACTCACATAGCACAGACTGCACACTCACACAGCACAGACTGCACACTCACACAGCACAGACTGCACACTCACACAGCACAGACTGCTGCGTACTCACACAGCACAGACTGCACACTCACACAGCACAGACTACGCACTCACACAGCACAGACTGCACACTCACACAGCACAGACTGCACACTCACACAGCACAGACTGCACACTCACACAGCAGAGACTGCGCACTCACACAGCACAGACTGCACACTCACACAGCACAGACTGCGCACTCACACAGCACAGACTGCACACACACACAGCACAGACTGCACACACACACAGCACAGACTGCGCACTCACGCAGCGCAGACTGCATACTCACACAGCACTGACTGCACACACACACAGCACAGACTGCACACTCACACAGCACAGACTGCGCACTCACACAGCACAGACTGCACACTCACGCAGCACAGACTGCACACTCACACAGCACAGACTGCACACTCACACAGCACAGACTGCGCACTCACACAGCACAGACTGCACACTCACACAGCACAGACTGCACACTCACACAGCAGAGACTGCACACTCACACAGCACAGACTGCGCACTCATACAGCACAGACTGCACTCACACAGCACAGACTGCACACTCACACAGCACAGACTGCACACTCACACAGCACAGACTGCACACTCACACAGCACAGACTGCGCACTCACACAGCACAGACTGCACACTCGCGCAGCACAGACTGCGCACTCACACAGCACAGACTGCACACTCACACAGCACAGACTGCACACTCGCGCAGCACAGACTGCGCACTCACACAGCACAGACTACACACTCACAGCACAGACTGCACACACACACAGCACAGACTGCGCACTCACGCAGCGCAGACTGCATACTCACACAGCACTGACTGCACACTCACACAGCACAGACTGCACACTCACACAGCACAGACTGCACACTCACACAGCACAGACTGCACACTCGCGCAGCACAGACTACACACTCACACAGCACAGACTGCACACTCACACAGCACAGACTGCACACTCACACAGCACTGACTGCACACTCACACAGCACAGACTGCACACTCACACAGCACAGACTGCACACTCTCACAGCACAGACTACACACTTACACAGCACAGACTGCGCTCTCACACAGCACAGACTGCACACTCACACAGCACAGACTGCACACTCACACAGCACAGACAGCACACACACACAGCACAGTCTGCACACTCTCACAGCACAGACTACACACTCACACAGCACAGACTGCACACTCACACAGCACAGACAGCACACACACACAGCACAGACTGCACACTCTCACAGCACAGACTACACACTCACACAGCACAGACTGCGCTCTCACACAGCACAGACTGCACACTCACACAGCACAGACTGCACACTCACACAGCACAGACTGCACACTCACACAGCACAGACTGCACACTCACACAGCACAGACTGCACACTCGCGCAGCACAGACTTCACACACACACAGCACAGACTGCACACTCACAAAGCACAGACTGCACACTCACATAGCACAGACTGCACACTCACGCAGCACAGACTGCACACACACACAGCACAGACTGCACACTCACACAGCACAGACTGCACACTCACACAGCACAGACTGCACACTCACACAGCACAGACTGCACACTCACACAGCACAGACTGCACACACACACAGCACAGACTGCACACTCACACAGCACAGACTGCACACTCACACAGCACAGACTGCACACTCGCGCAGCACAGACTGCACACTCACACAGCACAGACTGCACACACATACAGCACAGACTGCACACTCACACAGCACAGACTGCACACTCACACAGCACAGACTGCACACACACACAGCACAGACTGCACACTCACACAGCACAGACTGCACACTCACACAGCACAGACTGCACACTCACACAGCACAGACTGCACACTCACACAGCACAGACTGCACACACACACAGCACAGACTGCACACTCACACAGCACAGACTGCACACTCACACAGCACAGACTGCACACTCACACAGCACAGACTGCACACACACACAGCACAGACTGCACACTCACACAGCACAGACTGCACACACACACAGCACAGACTGCACACTCACACAGCACAGACTGCACACTCACACAGCACAGACTGCACACTCACACAGCACAGACTGCACACTCACACAGCACAGACTGCGCACTCACACAGCACAGACTGCGCAATCACGCAGCACAGACTGCACACTCACACAGCACAGACTGCACACTCACACAGCACAGACTGCACACACACACAGCACAGACTGCGCACTCACACAGCACAGACTGCGCACTCACGCAGCACAGACTGCACACTCACACAGCACAGACTGCACACTCACACAGCACAGACTGCACACTCACACAGCACAGACTGCGCACTCACACAGCACAGACTGCACACTCACACAGCACAGACTGCACACTCACACAGCACAGACTGCACACTCACACAGCACAGACTGCGTACTCACAAAGCACAGACTGCACACTCACACAGCACAGACTGCGCACTCACACAGCACAGACTGCACACTCACACAGCACAGACTGCACACTCACACAGCACAGACTGCGTACTCACAAAGCACAGACTGCACACTCACGCAGCACAGACTGCGCACTCACACAGCACATACTGCACACTCACACAGCACAGACTGCGTACTCACACAGCACAGACTGCACACTCACACAGCACAGACTGCGTACTCACAAAGCACAGACTGCACACTCACGCAGCACAGACTGCGCACTCACACAGCACAGACTGCACACTCACACAGCACAGACTGCACACTCACACAGCACAGACTGCACACTCACACAGCACAGACTGCACACTCACGCAGCACAGACTGCACACTCACGCAGCACAGACTGCTGCGTACTCACACAGCGCAGAATTATCCCATGAGGCCCACTTCCCTTCTCATTCCCCATACCTCTGCATTTTGTCCACCTTCAAGTATTTATTAGTTCCGGTTTGAAAGGTAATATTGAATCTGCCCTGACATTTGTTCAGGAAGTTTATTCCAGATACAAAGAACAAAGAACAAAGAAATGTACAGCACAGGAACATGCCCTTCGGCCCTCCATGCCCGTGCCGACCATGCTGCCCGACTAAACTACAATCTTCTACACTTCCTGGGTGCGTATTCCTCTATTCCCATCCTATTCATGTATTTGTCAAGATGCCCCTTAAATGTCACTATCGTCCCTGCTTCCACCACCTCCTCCGGTAGCGGGTTCCAGGCACCCACTACCCTCTGCGTAAAAAACTTGCCTCGTACATCTACTCTAAACCTTGCCCCTCTCACCTTAAACCTATGCCCCCTAGTAATTGACCCCTCTACCCTGGGGAAAAGCCTCTGACTATCCACTCTGTCTATGCCCCTCATAATTTTGTAGACCTCTATCAGGTCGCCCCTCAACCTCCTTCGTTCCAGTGAGAACAAACCGAGTTTATTCAACCGCTCCTCATAGCTAATGCTCTCCATGCCAGGCAACATTCTGGTAAATCTCTTCTGCACCCTCTCTAAAGCCTCCACATCCTTCTGGTAGTGTGGCGACCAGAATTGAACACTATAACTCCAAGTGTGGCCTAACTAAGGTTCTATACAGCTGCAACATGACTTGCCAATTCTTATACTCAATGCCCCGGCCAATGAAGGCAAGCATGCCGTATGCCTTCTTGACCACCTTCTCCACCTGTGTTGCCCCTTTCAGTGACCTGTGGACCTGTACTCCTAGATCTCTTTGACTTTCAATACTCTTGAGGGTTCTACCATTCACTGTATATTCCCTACCTGCATTAGACCTTCCAAAATGCATTACCTCACATTTGTCCTGATTAAACTCCATCTGCCATCTCTCCGCCCAAGTCTCCAAACAATCTAAATCCTGCTGTATCCACCGACAGTCCTCATCGCTATCCGCAACTCCACCAACCTTTGTGTCGTCTGCAAACTTACTAATCAGACCAGTTACATTTTCCCCCAAATCATTTATATATACTACAAACAGCAAAGGTCCCAGCACTGATCCCTGTGGAACACCACTGGTCACAGCACTCCAATTAGAAAAGCATCCTTCCATTGCTACTCTCTGCCTTCTATGACCTAGCCAGTTCTGTATCTACCTTGCCAGCTCACCCCTGATCCCGTGTGACTTCACCTTTTGTACTAGTCTACCATGAGGGACCTTGTCAAAGGCCTTACTGAAGTCCATATAGACAACATCCACTGCCCTACCTGCATCGATCATCTTAGTGACCTCCTCGAAAAACTCTATCAAGTTAGTGAGACACGACCTCCCCTTCACAAAACCATGCTGCCTCTCACTAATACATCCATATGCTTCCAAACGGGAGTAGATCCTGTCTCGAAGAATTCTCTCCAGTAATTTCCCGACCACTGAAGTAAGGCTCACCGGCCTGTAGTTCCCTGGATTATCCTTGCTACCCTTCTTAAACAGAGGAACAACATTGGCTATTCTCCAGTCCTCCGGGATATCCCCTGAAGACAGTGAGGATCCAAAGATTTCTGTTAAGGCCTCAGCAATTTCCTCTCCAGCCTCCTTCAGTATTCTGGGGTTGATCCCATCAGGCCCTGGTGACTTATCTACCTTAATATTTTTTAAGACAACCAACACCTCATCTTTTTGGATCTCAGTGTGACCCAGGCTATCTACACACCCTTCTCCAGACTCAACATCTACCAATTTCTTCTCTTTGGTGAATACTGATGCAAAGTATTCATTTAGTACCTCACCCATTTCCTCTGGCTCCACACATAGATTCCCTTGCCTATCCTTCAGTGGGCCAACCCTTTCCCTGGCTACCCTCTTGCTTTTTATGTACGTGTAAAAAGCCTTGGGATTTTCCTTAACCTTATTTGCCAATGACTTTTTGTGACCCCTTCTAGCCCTCCTGACTCCTTGCTTAAGTTCCTTCCTACTTTCCTTATATTCCACGCAGGCTTCGTCCGTTCCCAGCCTTTTAGCCCTGACAAATGCCTCCTCTTTCTTTTTGACGAGGCCTACAATATCTCTTGTTATCCAAGGTTCCCGAAAATTGCCGTATTTATCCTTCTTCCTCACAGGAACATGCCGGTCCTGAATTCCTTTCAACTGACACTTGAAAGCCTCCCACATGTCAGATGTTGATTTGCCCTCAAACATCCGCCCCCAATCTATGTTCTTCAGTTCCCGCCTAATATTGTTATAATTAGCCTTCCCCCAATTTAGCACATTCATCCTAGGACCACTCGTATCCTTGTCCACCAGTACTTTAAAACTTACTGAATTGTGGTCACTGTTACCGAAATGCTCCCCTACTGAAACATCTACCACCTGGCCGGGCTCATTCCCCAATACCCCAGGTCCAGTACCGCCCCTTCCCTAGTTGGACTGTCCACATGTTGTTTTAAGAAGCCCTCCTGGATGCTCCTTACAATCTTCGCCCCGTCTAAGCCCCTGGCACTAAGTGAGTCCCAGTCAATATTGGGGAAGTTGAAGTCTCCCATCACCACAACCCTGTTGTTTTTACTCTTTTCCAAAATCTGTCTACCTATCTGCTCCTCTATCTCCCGCTGGCTGTTGGGAGACCTGTAGTAAACCCCCAACATTGTGACTGCACCCTTCTTATTCCTGATCTCTACCCATATAGCCTCACTGCCCTCTGAGGTGTCCTCCCGCAGTACAGCTGTGATATTCTTCCTAATCAGTAGCACAACTCCGCCTCCCCTTTTACATCCCCCTCTATCCCGCCTGAAACATCTAAATCCTGGAACATTTAACTGCCAATCCTGCCCTTCCCTCAACCAGGTCTCTGTAATGGCAACAACTTCCCTTTTAGTACTAATTTAGTTCCAAGTACTAATCCAAGCTCTAAGTTCATCTGCCTTACCCGTAATACTTCTTGCATTAAAACATATGCACTTCAGGCCACCAGACCCGCTGTGTTCAGCAACTTCTCCCTGTCTGCTCTGCCTCAGAGCCACACTGTCCCTATTCCCTAGTTCTCCCTCAATGCTCTCACCTTCTGACCTATTGCTCCCATGTCCACCCCCCTGCCATACTAGTTTAAACCCTCCCGTGTGACACTAGCAAACCTTGCGGCCAGGATATTTATGCCTCTCCGGTTTAGATGCAACCCGTCCTTCTTATATAGGTCACACCTGCCCCGGAAGAGCTCCCAGTGGTCCAGATAACAGAAACCCTCCCTCCTACACCAGCTGTTTAGCCATGTGTTTAGCTGCCCTATCTTCCTATTTCTAGCCTCACTGGCACGTGGCACAGGGAGTAATCCCGAGATTACAACCCTAGAGGTCCTGTCTTTTAACTTTCTGCCTAGCTCCCTGAACTCCTGCTGCAGGACCTCATGCCCCTTCCTGCCTATGTCGTTCGTACCAAAATGTACAACGACCTCTGCCTGTTTGCCCTCCCCCTTCAGGATGCCCTCTACCCGTTCGGAGACATCCTGGACCCTGGCACCAGGGAGACAACATACCATCCTGGAGTCTCTTTCACGTCCACAGAAGCGCCTATCTGTGCCCCTGACTATAGAGTCCCCTATTACTATTGCTCTTCTGCGCTTTGACCCTCCCTTCTGAACATGAGAGCCAGCCATGGTGCCACTGCTCTGGCTGCTGCTGTTTTACCCTGATAGGCTATCCCCCCCGACAGTATCCAAAGGGGTATACCTGTTCGAGAGGGGGCCAACCACAGGGGATTCCTGCGCTGACTGCCTGCCCTTTCTGGTGGTCACCCATTTCTCTGCCTGCACCTTGGTGTGACCACATTTATATAACTGCGATCTATGACGCTTTCCACCACCTGCATGCTCCTAAGTGCATCCAATTGCTGCTCCAACCGAACCATGTGGTCTGTGAGGAGCTCCAGTTGGGTGCACTTTCTGCAGATGAAGCCATCCGGGACTCTGAAAACCTCCCGGACCTGCCACATCTCACAGTCAGAGCACTGCACCCCTATAACTGACATTGCATCAAATAATTAAAATTAAATGTTTAAAAACATTTTAAAAAATATTTTAAATTTTTTTTTTTAAGTTACTGTTAACTATCTGTTTCCTAGCACTCGATTTCTAATATAAATGCGAAAGCTAAATATAGTACTCTCCGATCTCTGGCTTAGATACCCTTCTGAATTATAATTAAGTAATTATGTTTAATTAGTTACCAATGCTTAATTTTTTAATTTAGTGTAGATTCCCAACCAGCCACTCAGGTCACAACTTTTCTGTGATGTCACTTCAGTTTCCCCCCCGACACACACAATTTGATAAAGGTATAAAAGTAAAAATGAGTAAAAATGACTTACTTACCTTCTTACCTTCTGAGGGTCTTAAATGTTCTCAGGTTCTCTCCCTGACAGAGACTGCTCCTCCTCCTCCGAACGGCTCCCGAAACTAGGCCGCGATCTTTTAAAATCTCCGCTCTGACTCGCAGCTCCCGCGCTTTTTCAATCTCCAGCGCTGTTTTCAATGTCCCGGCTCACTCACCTCTCGCGCTGTTTTCAATGTCCCGGCTCACTCAGCTCCCGCGCTTTTTAAATCTCCCGCGCTGTTTTCAATTTCCCGGCTCACTCAGCTCCCGCACTGTTTTCACTGTCCTGGCTCACTCAGCTCCCGTGCTGTTTTCAATGATCCGGCTCACTCAGCTCCCGCGCTGTTTTCAATTTCCCGGCTCACTCACCTCCCGCGCTGTTTTCACTGTCCCGGCTCACTCAGCTCCCGTGCTGTTTTCAATGTCCCGGCTCACTCAGCTCCCCGCGCTGTTTTCAATGTCCCGGCTCACTCAGCTCCCACGCTGTTTTCAATGATCATAACAAAATTCTCATCTTTCTTTGACCAATTCAATGTATTCAAAGTGTTAAATTATTTCAATAATGTATCAAATTTAACCTAAGTGTACATATTTATAGTACCTTCAAACATCATTAGATAAATGCCTGCAAAATCATAACAATTTTGAAATATTAGCTTGGATAATAGTGTCTAACAGCTGCACAGAAACTCAAATGGATCCCTGCAGCAAAACTGGAATGATTCACATGGTGGTTTATTGCTCTGACTGAAATATAAGTGAATGTAAATCATTGTGACAATGAAGAAAATTAAAAGGATATAATTGAGAAATCAGCACATGAAACCTGACAAACAACAGCTGTGACCTAATTTATGTAGCAATTCAATGCGGCACAGCTAAATATATAAAAAAATAAAAGAATACATTTCTGAGCTGGCAATGCCAGGAGACTTTCAGAATCAACTTCCACTGCCAAGAGCTCACAGTAATAAGGCCAACTCATTTTGCAGTTGCTTTTTTCGTATACTTTCACGTTCTCTATCACTCAGTTGTGTCACTCGGAACAGTGTGCATTTAAAGCATTTAAGGAATCAATGACTGAGTTTAAAGACTGTTTTGCATAGGCACTTTATTCATTTGTACGTTACTCTGTAAAGTGTACATTTTTTTAAAAAGAAAACCTTTGTGCAATTCGGGAAAAAGATGCAACATTACAAAATGAATAGCCTGCCTTTTTGGGAGGTGGGGCGTCACAATTGGCAACCTGCCCACATTTATATGAAACAAGGCGACAAGCGAGTAAAATTATTGTAACCACCTCAACCCTGATGACTGTAGGATGGTCCTGAGCATGTCCCACACCAACCTGGTCACTTGTGTTCTTAGCGACCTCTATATGCACACAGGAGGCCGAATAGTGTACTGAACAATTTGCATTCTCCAGGCAGCTTTCCCTTTTTAAAGGTGCAGTCGCTCTAAAAGGGCCGTTGGAGCAACACAGTAGTGGCTTCTGGATAATCACTTTGGAACACTGATGGAGAGGTTGGGTATCTAGCCATGCCAGTAAAAAAGAATCCTACTCCAGTGTCTCGACCCTGGAGGCAGTAGTCAGAGGGGAAGGATGGAGAGACAGCATATTTCTGTCATGGAGCGGCAGGAAGCCATCAAGGATGAGCCTCCATTTGATATGGGAGAACGTGTCAGGTGTGATTAATGACCAGAGTGTCGCCCCCAGGATATGCCAGCAATGTGTTATGGGCGAGGAGTTTTCAGAACCCCAAAATGTATCATGGAGTTCAACCGACCTCACCCTTTAATGTATTTGTTGCTTTTCCTAGCACATGGCTTTTCCCTAGGTGTGGGATTACAATTATGGACATGTAGGTTTTTAAACACAAAACACTGTTAATTTCATGAAATCAATTTAACATCTTAAATAAACATTGGCTCTCTTAACAATCTTACTTCAAAGATAACTCAGAAAATATTGCAACAGTAAATAACTCCTTAAAATGGTCCTTCAAACTTCCAAGAGACTTAACACCTTTAAACAGTATCACATCAGGTTAAAGGATATATATATTTTCTGTAGAATGGCAGAGACATATTAGCTTGGTTGACTTCAGCACCTTGCTTTCTTCCAGCAAACTGCAAAACTAAACTGCAAAATGGCTGACCTGAACTCAGCCCCACCCACTCTCTGACATCACTGTTTTCTTAACGGTACATTGCTTAAACATCCATGTCTTAAAGGTCCCCTCACATGACAAGTGTCAAAAGAATTTTAGTGAAGGAACTTGGGTGGTGATGATGAGTGAATGCATCAGAACATCTGAACTCCCCTATTCATGAAGGCCTGCCTTCTCAACCCTGCCCCTTGCCTGAGGTGTGGTGATCCTCAGGTTAAATCCACCTCTAAGGGGAAAGCAGCCTCTGGTCATCTGGGACTATGGCAACTGTCCAGCTATGATGTTAAAGATATTTTATACTGTGTTAGTAATAAAGGTGGTTTTAATATATCATATTCCTTTTATTTGTGAATCACTCCTGGAGCGAGGTACCCTTTCCTCACAGTCTTACGAAATTAAAATATAATATTATAGTTTCCGTCCAGAATCCGAGCCACTGTTGTGGTCTGGTCCAGGATCGTAATAAAATCGGGGGCTCATCCAGAAGTGTAATAAAATTTGGAGGCTCTTTAATGGGATCTTAATTTATAATTCCTTATTTGGCTTGGGATTATTGAATTTAAAGGCAGTGAGTGTGTGTGGAATGGTTTCTTTCATTCAGGGTTTTAAGTTTAAATAGGAATGACTGGAGGTGGCTCTTTCAGTTGCAAAATCTTTCCTGTGTGTGAAAGAGGTCACTCGGACTGGTTTACAAAGGGTAACTAAAACAAAACTTTTGGGTTTGGCAGAAAAGCTGCAGTTAAATTTGTCTGAAGTGGTAAGGAAAGTAGAGATAATACAAGCAATAGCCCAACATTTAAATTTGCCAGAGACGCAGCCTGAATCATTAGAATTAGCTAGAATTCAATTACAACTGAAACAATTAGAAATGCAGGAAAAAATAAACAGAGAGAAATAGAACTGAAGTAATTGGAAATGAAAGAAAAGCAGAGCGTGGCAATAGCAGAAGTAAAGAAAAGATAGAGGGCACAATAGGAAAGAGAGAGGGCAGAAAAGGAACAAGAGATGGCTTTTCAAATGGAAAAGAGGAAACTTGAGGTAAAAATAGAAAGATTAGTAAAGGAACAAAGGGATAAGGAAAAAGAGAGAGAATGTTTTTCATAGAATTTACAGTGCAGAAGGAAGCCATTCAGCCCAACGGGTCTGCATCGGCTCTTGGAAAGAGCACCCCGCCCAAGCCCACACCTCCAACCTATCCCCATAACCCAGTAACCCCACCCAACACTAAGGGCAATTTTGGACACTAAGGACAATTTATCACAGCTAATCCACCTAACCTGCACATCTTTGGACTGTGGGAGGAAACCGGAGGAAACCCACGCACACACGGGGAGAACGTGCAGACTCTGCACAGACAGTGACCCAAGCCGGGAATCGAACCTGGGACCCTGGAGCTGTGAAGCAATTGTGCTAACCACTATGTCACCGTGCTGCTTATTTGTGAGTTGAACTTCGGAAACTAGAAGCTGATGAAAGTCTAGAGAAAGGAGAAACACTTCCGAGTCAAATGCCTAGTAGGATCTGTTTAAATATATTCAAGCACTGCCAAGGATTGATGAGAAAGATGTGGAAGCCTTTTTATCTCATTTGAGGAAGTGGCTAAACAATTGAATTGGCCAAAGACCATGTGGGTAATGTTGGTTCAAACAAAGATTGGTAGGTAGAGCTAGTGAAGTTTGCATCATTATCAGAGGATGTATCTAGGGATTATGAGGAGGTTTGAAAAAACATAAGTGCATATGAACTAGTGCCAGATGTCTACAAACAGAAGTTTGGAAACCTAAGGAAAGAACCAGGTCAGACATGTATAAAATTTGAAATAATTGAACAATATAATTTTGATAGGTGGACAAGAGCATTAAAAATAGACCAAACATATGACGCTCTTAGGGAATCAATTATTTTGGAGAATTTTAAAGAATCACTTCCCGCACGGGAGAACTCGTGGAAGATCAAAGGGTTAAAACTGCAAGGCAGGCAGCAGAAATCACAGATGATTTTGAATTGGTTCACAAAGCAAAGTATGGTTTTCAACATCAATTTCAATCTGTGAAGGATAGAAACTGGGAAATGAGAAATTCAGTTAGTCAAGACAAAGGAGGTGTAGTTGGAGATATTGAGGAGAGTTTGCCTCACATTAAAAAGGAAACTTTTGATAGTGGAGGAGAGGTGCCAGGACTTTTTAAAGATTTTATTTGTGAGTGTAAGGTTGACTTGTGTGTACAAGGTGAAGTAGGTAAGCAGATTAATATCTTAAGGGATATAGGAGCAAGTCAGTCTTTAATGGTGAAAGATAAGGAAATATGTAGTTTGGAAGGAATATTGCCAGGAAAGTTGGTAATATGTGGAATTAATGGTGAGAGGAGTAGTGTGCCACAATACAAGGTAAAGTTAGAGAGTCAGGTGAAGAGTGATGAAGTGGTGGTAGGGGTAATAGAAAAAATACCTTTTCCGGCATACAATTTATCCTGGGTAATGATATAGCTGGATAACAGATGGGAGGATGTTTCCTGTGGTTGAAGAGCCAGTGTAAAGTCAAACAACTGAGGTGTTGCAAGAAGCATTTCCTGGGGTGCTTCCTGATTGTGTGGTGACAAAATCGCCACAGGTTGAGACAGGAGGAAGAGAACTCAAGGAGTACTGATAAGGAGGCTTAAGTTCGGTCATCAGAAACCATTTTTGATCAGATGGTTGCTAAGGAACACAAGTAGGTGCTGGATTAAGTGAATATCCTAGGGGCTGGTTTAGCACAATGGGCTAAATAGCTGGCTTGTAAAGCAGACCAAGGCCAGCAGTGCGGATTCAATTCCCATGCCAGCCTCCCCGAACAGGCGCCGGAAATGGCGACTAGGGGCTTTTCACAGTAACTTCATTTGACGCCTATTTGTGACAATAAGCGATTTTCATTTTTTCATATCTTTAGTTCAAGAAAATTGGTAGAAAAATACCGCAGAAAGATTCAGCGATTAAGCAGTTGTATCCGAAAGCCTATACAGAAATAGAATCTGTATACCAGAGTGTTATTAAATTAGAAATAATGTATTAAGAGGAAAATGGAGACCTTTATATATTCGGACAGATGAGAAATGGGCAGAAGTTCACCAATGGTATTTTTACGGGTAGTGCATAAGGTTCCAGTAGGGAATCATCTAGGAGTAAGGAAAACTCAAGTAAAAATACAAAAATATTTTTATTGGCCTGGACTGCATAAGGATGGAATGGGATTTTGCTGGACATGTCACAAATGTCAGGTAATGGGGAAACCTCAAGCGGTAATCAAACCAGCATCTTTAGTACCAATTCCATAATTTGAGGAGCCTTTTACTAGAGTCCTAACTGATTGTGTGGGATTCCTACCTAAAACAAAAAGTGGGAATCAGTATTTGTTGACCATAATGGGCGTCATTCTCCGAACCCCCAGTGGGTCGGAGAATGGCCATTGGCCGCCGTGAATCCCGCCCCCGCCGGTTGCCGAAGTCGCCGGTTCCGGATATTCGGCGGGGGCGGGAATTGGGCCGCGCTGGTTGGCGGGCCCCCCCGCTCGATTCTCCGGCCCGGATGGGCCGAAGCCCCGCCGAGAAATTGCCTGTCCCACCGGCGTAAATTAAAGTAGGTATTTACCGGCGGCGTGGGCGGGCTCCGGGGTCCTGGGGGGGGCGCGGGGCAATCTGACCCCGGGGGGTACCCCCACGGTGGCCTGGCCCGCGATCGGGGCCCACCGATCCACGGGCGGGCCTGTGCCGTGGGGGCACTCTTTCCCTTCCGCCTCTGCAACGGTCTCCACCATGGCGGAGGCGGAAGAGACTCTCCCCACTGCGCATGCGTGGGAAACTGTCAGCGGCCGCTGACGTTCCCGCGCTTGCGCCGCCCTGAATGTCATTTCCGCGCCAGCTGGCGGGGCAACAAACGCCGTTTCCGCCAGCTGGCGGGGCGGAAATCCCTCCGGCGTCGGTCTAGCCCCTCAATGTTGGGGCTCGGCCCCCAACGATGCGGAGCATTCCGCACCTTTGGGGCGACGCGATGCCCGTCTGATTGGCGCCGTTTTAGGCGCCAGTCGGCGGACATCTTGCCGTTTGGGGAGAATTTCGCCCAATGAATGTGTCTACTAGATTTCCGGAGGCCAATCCATTCAGAAACATCACAGCTACGAGGGTTGTAGAGTAGTTAACCAAATTATTTACCAAATATGGACTACCAAAAGGAATTCCGTCAGATCAGTGATCCAATTTTATGTCAAAGTTATTCAAGGAAGTAATGGATATCTTAGGAAAAAAGCAATTTAACTCAACTGTGTATCATCCAGAATCACAAGGAGTGTTAGAAAGGTGGCATTAAACTTTAAAGACCATGTTGAGGCCCTATAGTCAGGATTATCCAGAGGATTGGGGTAAAAGAATTCCAATTGCACTATTTGCAATTAGGGATGCACCTAATGAATCAACTGAATTCAGTCCATTCAAATTGTTTTTTTGTCAGGAGATAGGAGGACCACTTAAGTTGATCAAGGAGAAGTTGGTAAGTCAGCGTTCAGAGACTACGTTGTTGGACTATGTGTCAAATTATATGGAGAGATTAACTAAGGCCGGTGAGTTGGCTAGAAGGTATTTCAAATTGTCACAATGTTTGATGAAAAAAGAGGCGGTAAGAATTCAAAAATTTGTAGTTTCTTAATGGGAGAAAGTATTGGTATTGTTACCAATGGTAGGTGAACCATTTAAAATAAGATTTAGTGATTAAACCTGGGGCTGTTTAGCACAGGGCTAAATCCCTGGCTTTGAAAGCAGACCAAGGCAGGCCAACAGCACAGTTCAATTCCCATAACAGCCTCCCTGAACAGGCGCCAGAATGTGGCGACCAGTGGCTTTTCACAGTAACTTCATTTGAAGCCTACTTGTGATAATAAGCGATTTTTATTCATTCATTCAAGAGCACAAGATAGAAGGAAAATTCACAGAATGTCTGTGTCATGTTAATATGCTCAAAAGGTACTTTGATAGAGAAAGAAAGAAAGAGAAAGTGTTAGTCATTGTAACTCAGGGAGAAGAGATAAATCCAGATGGTCCTGAATTTGAAATTCCTCAAATTAGATTGGACAATGAAGAAGTAATAAGAAATTTGGATAAATAATGGAGTTACCTTCTGGAGGAAAATCAAAATGACCTTTAATAATAATCTTTATTATTGTCACAAATGGCTTACATTAACACTGCAATGAAATTACTGTGAAAATCCCCTAATCACCACACTCCAGCATCTGTTCAGGTACACTGAGGGAGAATTCAGAAAGCCCAATTCATCTAACAGTCTTTTGGGACTTGTAGGAGGAAACCGGAGCACCCGGAGGAAACCCACGCAGACACGGGGAGCATATGCAGACTCCGCTCAGACAGTGACCCAAGCCAGGAATCGAACCTGGGATCTTGGTGCTGTGAAATAACAGTGCTAACCACCGTGTTACTGTGCTGCCCAAAAAGAGATATTAAAGTCCCATAGAGCTGTATGTGGAAATAAATTGGGAAGCCCAAAAGTAATTATACATGACATAGATATCGGAAATGTTTTGCCAATTAAAGAACATCCACTCAATCCACTAATATTAGCACAGGTACAAAAGGAGATTGACAGCATGCTCAAGAATGATATCATTGAAGTGAGTTGCAGCGATTGGAATTTGCCTGATGTGATGGCACCAAAACTGGATGGAACACAACGATTGTGTGTGGACTATAGAAAAGTCAACGCAGTTACAAAATCAGATTTGGTTCCTATTCCTCATTTGGAAGACTGTGTTGAAAAGGTACGACAAGTGAATTTTATTACCAAAATTGACTTACTTAAAGGATATTGGCAAATACCTTTATCAGACAGGGAGAAGGATGTTTTGGCTTGTGTGATACCAAATGGTCAAAGTTATGCCATTTGGAATGACGAATGTGCCAGCAACATTTCAAAGATTAACCAACAAGGCCATTTCTGGACTCAGCAATTGTGCAGTGTATAGCGACGATTTGGTGGTGTTCAGTCAAACATGGAAGGAGCATTTGGGACATTTAAAGGAACTATTCGATCGACTATGAGAGGCTTGATTGGTGGTAAACTTGGCTCAAAGTGAATTTGCGAAAGCTCAAATCACATTCTTAGGCCATTCAATTGGACATGTTCAGGTGGCCCCACTTAATGTGAAAAGGAAAGCTATTGGGGAGTTTCCAATACCATCAACGAGGAGAGGGGTTCTGAGATTTCTGGGCATGAGTGGTTTCTATCGGAAATTCGTGTCAAATTTTAGCAGTGTGGTTACTCCATTGACTGAGCTTCTGAAAAGGCACAGGAAATTTCTGTGGACGTCAGAACGTGAGGACACATTCGATAATCTGAAAACTAGGTTAGCCACCACACCAGCGTTGCCGACACCTAATTCCACCAAGCAATTTAAGGTGGCAATTGTGTGGTACTGTTGGTGCTGTACTGTTGCAGGAAGATGGCAAAATAATCGAAGGCCTGTTGGCTATTTTTCTCAGAAACTAAATGATCATCAAAATAAATATTTGACTGTCGAGAACGAGACATAAGGGGCGGGATTCTCCGCAATCGGCGCGATGTCCGCCGACCGGCGCCAAAAACGGCGCGAATCAGTCCGCCATCGCGCCGCCCCAAAGGTGCACAATTCTCCGCATCTTGAGGGGCTGAGCCCTCACCTTGAGGGGCTAGGCCCGTGCCGGACTGATTTCCGCCCCGCCGGCTGGCGGGAAAGGCCTTTGGCGCCCCGCCAGCTGGCGCGGAAATGACTTTGCCTTGCGATGCATGCACGGGAGCGTCAAGTGACGACCATGGCGAAGGCGGAAGGAAAAGAGTGCCCCCACGGCACAGGCCTGCCCGCGGATAGCTGGGCCCCGATCGCGGGCCAGGCCACCGTGGGGGCCCCCTTGGGGCCAGATCGCCCCGCGCCCCCCCCCCCCCCCCAGGACCCCGGAGCCCACCTGCGCCGCCTTGTCCCGCAGTTCGAAAGGTGGTTCAATTCACGCCAGCTGGCGTGGGTTGACAGCGACGGGACTTCGGCCCATTGCGGACCGGAGAATCGCCGGGGATGGGCCCGCCGACCGGCGCGATTTCCGCCGACCCGCGCGAATCCCGCCCCTGCCGAATCTCCGGTGGCGGAGAATTCGGGACACGGCGGGGGCGGAATTCACGCCAGCTCCCTGCGATTCTCCGACCCGGTGGGGGGTCGGAGAATCACGCCCGAGGTTTTTTATTGACAATGCAACATTTTGACATTTATGTTGCTAACGTGTCATTGGAGACAATTGTAAATACAGACCATAATCCATTAAAGCTTTTGGAAAAATTTAAGGATTTAAGTGTAAGACTGTTTAGATGGAGTTTATTGTTACAACCATTTAACTTAAAAATTATACATAGAGCAGGATGAGAAAACGTGATTGCCGATGCTTTATCACAACTTTGAAATGTGATGACTGGAACGTTTGAAGGTGGAAAAGACAGACTGAAATGGACTAAATTCATGTTTAAGTTTGCTTGTTTAAATGTAATATGATGTGTATCTTATAGAGCTTTAGTTGTGTTTGGTAATGAGAAATGTTTAGAGTGTATCAATGCAGACAATACGAGGTAGTCAGTGATTTTCGTGCAGTGGAAGAAATTGAGGATGATCGACTAGTCTATGAATGTGGAGACACAATGGACAAAACCATAGCTGACCATGATCAGCATTTAATATGACTGCTGGAGCGAGCTTGCCAGATGAACCTGAAGCTGGACAAGAAAATACTGCAGTTGAAGGTGCCTGAAGTCAAGTACATATGTCATGTGCTGACAGAAAAGATTCTTCACCCAGGTCCTGAAAATTTGAGAGCTGAACCAGCGACCAGCAGATATGAAAGCAGTGCAACAATTTGTTGGATTTTTGACCTATTTCACAACAGGTTAGCCTAATTTGTCTTGGAGTGTGAACTATTATGTAAACTCACTGCCAAGGATGTGCAATGGTATTGGAGCACACAGCAAGAAACAGCATTCTCTAAAATTAAATGACTTGGGATGACAACACCAGTGCTGCTGTACAATGATGTCAATGATGAAGTCACTGTGTAGTGTGAGGCCAGTGAAAGAGGTCTTGGAGCAACTCATGGACAAACAGTCACATTTCCATCCACGGCATTAATGCAAACTGAACGATGCTATGCTCAGATTGAGAAAGAATGCCTGGCTATTGTTTTTGTTTGTGAACATTTTCATCGATACCTTCTTGGGAGAAACAAAGTAACAGTGGAGTCTGACCATGAGACACTTCAAAGCATTTTTCGCAAACTGCAACTCTGCTACAAAGCGCCTGCAAAGAATGTTCCTTTGTTTACAGAGACATTATTCGGACATGGCATACAAGCAAGGAAAGGAAAACAGATGTACATCGTAGGCATGCTGTTGAGAGCGGCGCTCCCCATGAAGAGAGTTGAGGATGCTGCAACATAATGTAAATTCTTCCAGATTCAATGTGAAACAGCAGCTAGACATGGGCCAGGACTCTCCGACCCCGCGGCGGGTTGGAGAATCCCCGGGGGAGCGCGAGAATCGTGCCACGCCACCGGCTCACCGGCGCCGATTCTCGGGCGCCCGCTGGATCGTCACCGCGCCGGTGGCCCCCCGGCGATTCTCCGGGTCTCGATGGGCCGGGTCCCGCCGCCGTGGGTCACGTATGGCCCCACACAACAGGACCTGGCAGTTCTGTGTGCGGGGGCCGTCCTGGTGAGGGGGCGGGGGGGGATCCGACCCCTGGGGGGAAGCCTCCACGGTTGCCTGGCCCACGATCGGGGCCTACCGATCGGCGGTCGGGCTGGTTCTGTGGGGATCTATGTTCCTCCGTGCCAGGCCACTGTAGGGCTCCGCCATATTGCTCGGGGGCCGGCACGGAGACGAGAACCCATGCGCATGCGCAAACTCGCGCCGGCCGTAGCGCGCGTGCGCGAACTCGCACCGGCCGTAGCGCGCGTGCGCGAACTCGCGCCGGCCGTAGCGCGCATGGGCGAATTTGTGCCTGCCGTAGTGTGCATGTGCGGACTCACACCAGCCATGCCCCGCCGCCTGGAGCAGCGGAGACCACTCCAGCGCCGACCTAGACTCCTGGGAAGGGGTGAATACCTGATAATCGAGGACCGTTGACGCCGGAGTGGTTCACGCCGCTTTTCATGCCGACGTCAGAACTTGGCCGCAGGAATGGAGAATCCAGGCCAAGGTCTGGAAGTCATCAACCAGCAGAGACAATGGCCAGAATTCTCTGCCTGTTCATGCTGGCGGATTCTCCAGTTACGCTGCAGCGAATCGGATTTTGGCTCAATGTCAAACTTTCCATTGTCACTGGCAGTGGCGGCAGGCGATTCGGATCGGAGAATTCCAGCCATTGAACCTTGCTCAAATCAACTGAATAACCCAACAACATGCAACTTTCCAAATGCTGCAAAATTAGTGATGAAAGGATGGCCTGAGTGCATCAGGGACACACCTGTGGTCACAAGAGCATGTGGAGCATAATGAGATCAATTGACAGCCCAAGATGGCAGCTTGTACGAAGGAAATAGATGCATAAGGAGATGAAAGGAGAGATGCTGAAGTGGATTCATTCATGCCATAAAGAAATTGAATTGACCCTGAGAGCGGCAAGAGATGTTCTCTTCTGGCCAAACGCTAACAATGAAATTAAAGGCTACATTGGCCAGTGCAGTGTTTGCATCCAGTACCAAGCTAAACAAACTGGAGAGCTGTTCAGTACATATGACATCCCAGACAGACCATAGAAAAAGCTGGGAGTAGACCACTTGCCAAAACAGGATTTGATTATCTTGCCACTGTAGACTACTATTGTGACTACTAGGCCTGAGACCAGCTGACTTCAATGACAACAAGAGAAATAGTAGACTGCCTGAAAATACACTTCAGTCGATGTGGCATACCAGACATTGTGATGAATGACATTCAGCCCTCTGTTCACAAGTGAAAAACATAGCTGATTCGCAAAGGATTGGGAAATTCACGAAACACATCAATATACACCGTCCCCGGTCAAATTGAAAGGCTGAGGTGGCAGTGAAATTCGCCAAAGGAATAGTCAAGAAATCGAGCAAATCTAACACAGATGTATATAAGTGGAGAAACACACCAATTGAAGACATGGAAAGTAGTCCAGTCCAATGAGTAATGTCACACTGCACCCAAACTACTCTTCCAATAGCAAAAAAGCTTCTGAAACCAGACGACGTAACATTTGTGCCACACAAGTTCCAGGCAATGACAATCTCCAACAATGGAGAATCTAACCATTGCCACTTGACATTCAACGGCATTACCATTGCTCAACCTCCACTATCAACATCATGGAAGTTACCATTGACCAGAAACTGGACTAGCCAAATAAAGGAGAGGCAGTGGCATACTGGTATTGTCACTGGACTAGTAACCCAGAAAGGCAGAGTACTCTGTGGTCCCAGGTTTAAATCCTGCCAGTTGGTGAAATTTGAATTCAATAAAAAATATTCTTGACTTAAAAGTCTCATGTGGTGATGGCCATGAAACCATTGCCGATTGTTGTAAAACCCATCTGGTTCACTAATGTCCTTTAGCGAATTAAATCTGCCGTCCTTATCAGGTCTGGCCTACATATAACTCCAGATCCATAGCAATGTGGTTGACTCTAAATGACCCCTCAAGGGCAATTAAGGATGGGCAATAAATGCTGACACAGCCTGCGTTGCCCATATCTCATGAACAAATATATACTGTGGCTACAAGAGCCAGTCAGAGGCTAGGAATCGTGCAATGAGTAACTTATTTCCTGACCCCTCAAAGCCTGTACACCATCTACAATCCAGGGGCGGGATTCTCCACTCCCGCGCCGAAGTGCCCACGCCGTCGTGAACGCTGTCGAGGTTCACAACGGCGCTAAACGGCCCCTATCTCGGCCGATTCAGGCCCCGACAATGGGCTAGGATCGGGGCCGCGTCATCTACATGCGGCAGGCCTTGTCGGCGCATAAAGGCGGCGCGGCATAGATGACGTGGCCGGCACCGCATAACTGGCATCACCCACGCATGCGTGATTGCCGTCCTCTCTGAGTCCACCCTGCAAGAAGATGGCGGACGCAGCTTGCGGGGCCACGGAAGGAAGGAGGTCCTCCTTCAGAGAGGACGGCCCGATGATCGGTGGGCACCAATCGCAGGCCATGCTACATTTGAGGTACCCCCCGGTGCAGGATCCCCCCTCCCCCCCCCCACCCCCCGCAGGCCCCCCCCCCCCCAGCGTTCCCGCGCTGTTCACGACGGCAGCGACCAAGTGTGGACGGCGCCGGGTGGTACCCGCCGTTTTGGCCTGGCCGTTCGGCCCATCCGGGCCTGAGAATCGCGGGGGTGCCGGAGAATCGCCATTTTGGGTGTCTCCGGCGATTCTCCAGCCTGCGGCCTGCGGAGCTCGACGGGGCCGTTCCCGCCGCTTGGGAGAATCGCGGGAGGGCGTCGGACCGGTGTCCCAGGAAATTTTGCCGGCCCAGGCGATTCTCCCAACCGGCGCGGGAGTGGAGAATCTCGCCCCGCAAGTCCAGACTGTGATGCAATACTCTCCACTTGCCTGGATGAGTGCAGCTCCAACAATACTCAATAAGCTCGACACAATCCAGGACAAAGCAGCCCGCTTGATTGGCACCACTTCCACAAACATTCACTCCCTCCATTACCAACACAATAGCACCAGTGTGTACCATTGACAAGGAGCACTGAAGGAACTCACCAAAGTTAATTGGACAGCATCTTCCAAACCCATGTCTGCTACCATCTAGAAGGACAAAGGCAGCAGAAACATGGGGACCCCACCACCTGGAACTCCCCTCTAAGCCAATCACCATCCTGCCTGTCACTAGGTAAAAACCCTGGCGCTCTATCCCTAACAGCACTGCGGGGTGTACCTACACCACATGGACTGCAGTGTTTCCAGAAGGCAATTCACCACCACCTTCTCAAGGGCCATTATGGATGGGCAATAAATATTGGCCTAGCCGGCAAAGCTCATCGTATGAATGAATAAAAAAAAGTAACAGGCATGGGTGAAAAAATCAACATGAAATGACAGAAAGCCAAATTTCAGTTTGACAAGACTTCCAAACTATTGTCAGAGCTGAGCACTGGAGAGCCAGTCAGGGTTCAGACCTTCGACAATCTCAGCAGGAGTCAGCCATGTGGAAATATGTGACATGCATAGCAAACGTGTCCATGGTCGAAGTGAACAGCTAAATATACCGTCGCAATCACAGGCATATACATACAACTAGTGAAGCTGTTACTTTACAGAAATTGGCTGGTCAGGTATAAGGGACCTCACCAACTGTACTGAATGCAGGATTACCATCAATCCCAGAGAGTGGCTTGGTGATACAACAATTAGCACGGCTGCCTCGTAGCACCAGGGACCGAAATCTAACTTGTAGATCCCTAGACACTAAGGGGCAGTTTAGCTTGGCCAATCCACCTAACCTCCACATCTGTGGGAGGAAACTGGAGCATCCGAAAGAAACCCATGCAGGCACAGGGAGAACGTACAAACTTCACACAGACAATTACCCAAGGTCGGAATTGAACCCGGGGTCCTGATGCTGTGTGGCAACCAACAGTACTAACCATTGTGCCACCGTGCTGCCCTAAGTAGACGAGGCAAGTAGACCAACTAAGATGCTGCACTGAGGGATTAGATCTATCCTTTACTTGTATCATTGACGTTGTTGCTGGATAAAGTTGTTGAGTGAATAATTTTGCTGAAGGCCTTTGTTGAATGATGAAAGGCCAAGGGGACTTTGTGATGTGGAGTCTGATATGTGATGCACAATCAATTACGACGAGACGAGAGTAGAGAGTAATCAAGGCTTTATTAAGCAGAGATGTGTTGCCTCTTACAGCTGCTGCTGAAATGGCTGCAGCTCGGTGAGCACACACATTTGTACTCCGCCTACTGGGCGGAGTTAGCAGGCAGGGATCTACCCCCGTACCTGTAGTACAGGAGCCTTACCGTATTACTTCTCCTATACGTCATATATACAAACAGTGGTGACTACCACAATATGGCTGTGCTGTTAGGAAATGGTTGGTTTGTGCTGGGCTGGAGAAACTCATGTTAAATAAAATAAAGTTTCACAATACAATTCCCCTAACTCTGTCCATCATATATACAAACAGTGGTGACTACCACATTCACCCCCTGTTAAAAAATAGTCCAGCGGGGTGGTGGAAAAACTATTTACATGTATGTGAGCATTTTTAAAGTGTACAGTTTGAGGAAAAGTTCACATATTTAGCCGGTCAGGTGCCTTGATCCTCCGTTGTGAGCGCCGCTGTCCCGGTGGCGATGCAGGCCGTGACTCCAGGAGCGTGTAGTCCTCATCTTCATTCCCGAGTGGAACCAATGGGAGGACGGACGTCCTGGAGCAGGGGCTGTGGTGAGGTGTGCTGGGGGGAGGATGGGTGGCACCGGGGCAGTTGGGGGGGGGGGGGGACCCAGTGGTGCCAGATCCTTGATGGAGACCGTGCCTTGGCGGCTGTCGGGATACGCCACGTAGGCGTACTGCGGGTTCGCATGTAGCAGCTGTACCCTCTCGACCAACGGGTCCGCCTTGTGGAGCCGCACATGCTTGCGGAGGAGAAAGGGTCCTGGAGTTGCCATCCACGTTGGGAGAAAAACCCCAGAGATGGACTTCCTAGGGAAGGCAAGGAGGCTTTCATGGGGGGTTGCATTAGTCGCAGTGCAAAGTAGCGATCGGATGGAGTGGAGGGCGTCAGGGAGGACCTCCTGCCAGCGAGAGACCGGGAGCTTTTTAGACCGTAGGGCCAGCAGGACAACCTTCCAGACTGTCCCGTACTCCCTCTCCACCTGCCCATTTCCCCGGGGGTTATAGCTGGTCATCCTGCTCGAGGCAATGCCCTTGCTGAGCAGGAATTGACGCAGCTCATCATTCATAAAGGAGGATCCCCGGTCACTGTGGACGTAAGCGGGTAAACTGAACAGAGTGAAGATGCTATTGAGGGCTTTGATGACTGCGGCAGATGTCATATCGGGGCATGGAATGGTGAAGGGGAATCTGGAGTATTCGTCGACCACGTTAAGGAAGTACGTGTTTCAGTCGGAGGGGGGGGAGGGGTCCTTTGAAATCCATGCTGAGGCGTTCAATGGGACGGGAGGCCTTCACCAGGTGCGCTTGGTCTGGCCGGTAGAAGTGTGGTTTGCATTCCGCGCAGACCTGGCAGTCTTTGGCGACCACCCTGACATCCGCAATGGAGTAGGGTAGGTTGTGGGTCTTTATGAAGTGGAAGAACCGGGTGACCCCTGGGTGACAGAGACCGTCGTGTAGGGCCCGGAGTCGGTCCACTTGTGCGCTGGCACATGTACCTCGGGATAGGGCATCGGGGGGCTCGTTCGGGATAGGGCATCGGGGGGCTCGTTGAGCTTACCGGGGCGATACAAAATCTCGTAATTGTAGGTGGAGAGCACGATCCTCCACCTCAAGATTTTATCATTTTTGATCTTGCTCCGCCGTGTGTTTTTGAACCGTTGGTCAGTGAGGAGAGTGAATCTCTGCCGGCCAGGTAATGCCTCAAATGCCGCACAGCTTCAACGATGGCTTGGGCCTCCTTTTCGATGGAGGAGTGCCGCATTTCGGAGGCATGGAAGGTGCGGGAAAAGAATGCCACGGGTCTGCCTGCCTGGTTGAGGGTGGCGGCCAAAGCGACGTCTCATGCATCGCTCTCCACCTGAAAGGGGAGGGACTCGTCGACCGTGTGCATCACGACCTTGGCCATGTCGGCCTTGATATGGTTGAAGTTCTGGTGAGCCTCGGCCGTCAGGGGGAAAAATGTGGAGTGAATGAGTGGGTGGGCCTTGTCCCCATAGTTAGGGGCCCACTGGGCATACTTTGAGAAGAACCCCAGGCATCGTTTGAGGGCCTTGGGGCAGTGGGGGAGGGGGAGTTCCATGAGGGGGCGCATGCGGTCGGGATCGGGCCCTAGAACTCCATTTTGCATCACATAGCCAAGGATGGCTAAGCGGTTGGTGCTGAACACGCACTTCTCTGTGTTATACGTTAGGTTCAGGAGTTTGGCGGTGTGGAGAAATTTGAAAAGGTTAGCGTCGTGGTCCTGCTGGTCGTGACCGCAGATGGTGACTTATCGAGGTATGGGAAGGTGGCCCACAGTCCGTACCAGTCAACCATTCGGTCCATCTCCCGTTGAAAGACCGAGACCGCATTAGTGACACCGAAGGGAACCCTAAGGAAGTGGTGAAGGCGGCCGTCTGCTTCGAACGCAGTGTATGGGCGGTCCGCCTTGCAGATGGGGAGCTGGTGGTAGGCAGATTTCAGGTCCACTGTAGAGAAGACCCGGTACTGTGCAATCTGATTGACCATATCAGATATGCGTGGGAGGGGGCACGCGTCGAGCTGCGTGTACCGATTGATGGTCTGACTGTAGTCAATGACCATCCTGTGTTTATCCCAGTCTTTACAACTACCACTTGGGCTCTCCAGGTTCTGTTGCTGGCCTCAATGATGCCTTCCCGCAGTAGCCGCTGGCCTCCGACCTGATGAAGGTTCTGTCCTGGGCACTGTCCCATCTGCTCCTGGTGGCGACGAGTTTGCAATCTGGGGTGAGGTTTGCAAACAGGGAAGGTGTGTCGACCTTAAGGGTCGTGAGGCTGCATACAGTAAGGGCTGGTAGGGGCCCGCCAAATTTCAGAGTTAAGCTTTGGAGGTTGCACTGGAAGTCCAGGCTGAGTAGCAAGGCAGCACAGAGGTTGGGGAGGACGTAGAGCCGGAAGTTGCTGAACTCTATGCCCTGGACGGTGAGGGTGGTGGTGCAGTATCCCCGGATCTCCACGGAGTGGGATCCGGAGGCCAGGGAGATTTGTTGGGTAATGGGGTGTACCGCGAGGGAGCAGCGCCTTACCGTATCAGGGTGGCTGAAGCTCTTGGTGCTCCCCGAGTCGAGAAGGCAAGGTGTCTTGCGGCCATCGACCTTCACCGTCGTTGTCGCGGTTGCGAGGTTGTGTGGCCGGGACTGGTCGAGCGTGATGGAGGCGAGCTGCGGCTGGTGTTGGTGGGCCCCGAGCTGGTCAGCGGAGGTTGCGGGCGATGAGTGGCCCGATGAGGTGCCTGACGAGCAGGGGTCCTGAGGCGCCGTCCAAAATGGTGCCGAAGATGGCGGCGCCCACGGGGCGCACATAGCGGGCGCTGTTAAAGATGGTGTCGCCCAGGGGCCGCACGAGGTCTGATGGGGAGAAGATGGCGGTGCCCACGGGCCGCACGTGTTCTGATGCGAGGAAGATGGCGGTGCCCACGGGCCGCACGTGTTCTGATGCGAGGAAAATGGCGGCGCCCACGCGCCACTTGTGGGTTGTGGGGACAAAAATGGCAGCGCCCACGGGCCGCACGTGGGGGGTGCAGGAACAATGGAGCTGGTTACAGCGGTGATCGACCAGGCCTGGCACACCGCAGCGAAATGTCCTTTCTTCCCGCTGGCCTTGCATATTGCGCTCTACGCCGGGCAGCGCTGCCGGGGGTGCTTTGTCTGCCCACGGAAATAGCACTTGGGCCCCCCCGGGGTTGGTTGACTGCCGCGCGGCGCAGGCTTGGGGTTGGCTGGGGGCGGTCACTGGTGGGGTCCACGATGTCCAGGAGGGGGGGCGCCGTGCAGTCGGGGGCATATGCTTGCACATTACGGGAGGCTACCGTTAGTGAGGTCGCAAGTTTCTTGATCGCCGCGAGGTCGAGCGTACCCCCTTCTAAGAGGCGCTGGCGGATGTACGCTGACCCTCTGCCCGTAACGAAAGCGTCCCTGATTAGGAGTTCGGAATGTTCAATGGCCGAGACTGCCTGGCAATCGCAGTTCCTCGCCAGGGCGTGCAGGGCACGCCAGAAATCTTCCAAAGACTCACCGGGGAGTTGTTGCCGCATGGTCAGGAGGTGCCTGGCATAGAGTTTGTCGATCGGCCGGGTGTCGTTCTCTTTCAGAAACGCCATGGCCTCAGTGTAGTTGGGCGCGTCCCAGATAAGTGGAAAAATATCGGAGCTCCACCGTGTGTACAGGATCTGGAGTTTCTGTGCTTCTGAGGGTTGTTCTGGCGCTGATCCGACAATACAATTCCCCGAACTCTGTCCAACTGCCAATGGTGAATGCTTTGTTCCTCCCTTCCCCCTCATTCTCTTTCTCCTCGCCTTCTTCTTTGACCTCTACTTTCTCTTTCCGTTCCTCTCCTGAGGTGGCCTTTAAGATCCCAGGAGAAAGTATCTGGGTTCTCAGGTTGAGGAGGACTTAGTACACAAACACAAACATGAACACTCTCTTCTATATGTTGCAGAGATCCACCAAGCAATTAAAGCATTTAAACCTTTGCTTCAGGAGCCTGTTACATTGTTATATTGTCGTTCCTTAACTTTACTTCAGGCCCTCCAGCCTTCAATTATGGAATATAAGGAGGTTGTTTGCCATGTGCTTGTTGACAAGCATTTATCTTGCATTATACCTTGGAGGCCCGAAAACAGTTTGTATTGTGTGTGGATTGCCACAGGATAAAGCATCATGGCCACTGTCAGGATAGCAAACTTTCAGCAAAATTACCTTCTTGATGTGGTTGCATACTAACTCCATGTTCAGAGGTGGCTGCAAGTGTGGTATCACTCACCGTTGACATGACAGGTCTGCAGAGCCATGTGCAACACAATGCTGGATACTGCTTTTTTCTCCAGCTTGTAAAAATCACCAAGCTGATCCAGCAACTCACTGCACTGCCTCTAAAGATTCTACATCAGCTACAATTTTGAGTGATCCTTTAGACAGCCCCAGAAAAGAGCGTATATCATTTCATAACATGTGTAATTGGTGGACAAGTTTGTCCCATTTGAGAGCCTTTTGGGTGAGGATGTCAAAAGATGAAAAAAGAATAATGGAAAGAAAGGTGTGAGTATTGACCCTTCTGAGGAATTGAACAAGGTGAGGAGTCCTGCTAGATTGAAGGTGGCGGAGGAAGCTCGCTGGGTGAGGCCATACCTATTACAGTGGACAAGCTGATGGAGGTAATGGTTGTCAATTTTGAAAGATAATTCGGGAAACATTTCGAGAGGCAAGGGAGAGAAATGATGGAGACGCCCCCAAAAATCGGTAGATGATGCATTGATCCCGATAAACAAGGCTTTGGGGAGGACGTTGGAGACAATGCAGGAGCATGGTGAGGTGTGGAAGGGGGAGAAGGAGACACTGTGGCGACATTGCAATGAGCTGGCCTCACTGGATGCTAAGGTGCTGAAGGTGGAGGACAGGAATAAGGGCCTGAGAGGTAAGGTCGAGGACCTGGGGATTAGGCCGAGGCGCAGAACTTCAGGACCATGGGGTTGCCTGAGTGGGTCAAAGGGCCCGAGGCAGGCTGAATATTTTGAGGCGATGTTTATGAAGTTGATGAGGGAGCAGGATCAGGACATCCCATTGAGCTTGATCAGGCCCATCGGTCACTCCGGGCAAATGAACGACCACGAGTGGTGATGGCATGCTTTCACAGCTATCGGACAAAGGAGAGGGTCTTGAAGTGGGCCAAGGAAAATCAGGAGGTTCGGTAGGAATGCAGCAGTATTCAGATATGCCACGACGTTGCGACAGAGTTGGCAAGGAGACAGGTGACCTTTAATAAGGCAAAATCAGTGCTTTTTAAGAGTGGTGTGCAGTTTGATGTGGTGTAGCAGGTGAGGCTGAGGGTTACACATAATGCCAAGGACCATTTCTTCGAGATGGCAGAAGATGGCTTACATTAAAGCTCAAGGGGTTGGACTGAACTGAGTGGGTTTGCAAGAGACTTTGCTGGTGGTTGGGACAGGTTTGTATGGGGCTGTTTGTTGTAATGATGTGTGATTTGTTCCTTTTTTCTCCCTGTTCCCCTTTTTTCTTTTATGGACAGAGTTGTGATAATTGAAATTGATGGGATTGCTTGGGCCTTTTTCTTTTTGGTGCAGTGTTTTCTTTTTTTGGTTGGCAATGTGGATTAGAGGGAATTTTGATTGGGGGGGGGGGGGAAGGGGAGAGATGTGGGCTAGATTCAGAGTTGAGGGGGGGTGGGGAGGTCCGACTCTTGAGCATGGTGGTATGGTTGTTTTTTTTTCGTTTTCCTTTCCTTTCTTGTGTTGACTATTTGTGTGAGATGGGCTCTAGCGGGAATGAGGCGTGGGTGAACTACCTCGCTAGCAGGTTGAGGTTCACTAGTGAATGGGAGCAAGGCGGGGTGGGGGGTGGCTGCGGCTTGCTGGACCTGTTTAGGCAGGTTTCGATGATTGGATTGGATTGGATTTGTTTATTGTCACGTATACCGAGGTACAGTGAAAAGTATTTTTCTGCGAGCAGCTCAACAGATCATTAAGTACATACGGGTGAGGGCCAGTGTACAAAGCTGTGTAAATATATCATTTTGCCATGTATATATCTTGCTCTGCGCGATTTCTCGGTTTTTTTGTTACGAGGGGGGGGGGGGTTATTGTTTGTAAGGGAGAAAATTTGTGTTAAAAAACTTTAATAAATATATATTTTTTTAAAGTACATGGGAAGAAAAGGGAAGAAAAGAAAATACATAATAGGGCAACACAAGGTACACAATGTAACTACATCAGCACCGGCATCGGATGAAACATACAGGGGTGTAGTGTTAATGATGTCAGTCCAAAAGAGGGTGATTTAGGAGTCTGGTACCAGCGGAGAAGAAGCTGTTTTTGCGTCTGTTCGTGCGTGTTCTCAGACTTCAATAGAGGGGGGATGGGGATGGAGAACAGAAGTGTTGGTTTGAGAGGAAGTAGCTGGGGAATTTCTGGGAAAGCAGAGGTGGGGGGTAAAGGGTGGGGAGCAGAGTGCTGACGATGGGGAATTTCTGGGTTAGTGGGGGTGCGGAGTTTGGGGTGGGAGCAGAGTGCTGACGATGGGGAATTTCTGGGACAGCAGGGGTGCGGAGTAGGGGGTGGGGAGCAGAGTGCTGACGATGGGGAATTTCTGGGACAGCAGGGGTGCGGAGTAGGGGGTGGGGAGCAGAGTGCTGATGATGTGGAATTTCTGGGTTAGTGGGGGGTGCGGAGTTTGGGGTGGGAGCAGAGTGCTGACGATGGGGAATTTCTGGGACAGCAGGGGTGCGGAGTAGTGGGTGGGGAGCAGAGTGCTGACGATGGGGAATTTCTGGGACAGCAGGGGTGCGGAGTAGGGGGTGGGGAGCAGAGTGCTGACGATGGGGAATTTCTGGGACAGCAGGGGTGCGGAGTAGGGGGTGGGGAGCAGAGTGCTGACGATGGGGAATTTCTGGGTTAGTGGGGGGTGCGGAGTTTGGGGTGGGAGCAGAGTGCTGACGATGGGGAATTTCTGGGACAGCAGGGGTGCGGAGTAGGGGGTGGGGAGCAGAGTGCTGACGATGGGGAATTTCTGGGTTAGTGGGGGTGCGGAGTAGGGGGTGGGGAGCAGAGTGCTGACGATGGGGAATTTCTGGGTTAGTGGGGGGGGGGTAGACAGTGGGGAGCAGAGTGCTGACGATGGGGAATTTATGGGACAGCAGGGGTGCGGAGTAGGGGGTGGGGAGCAGAGTGCTGATGATGGGAATTTCTGGGACAGCAGGGGTGCGGAGTAGGGGGTGGGGAGCAGAGTGCTGACGATGGGGAATTTCTGGGACAGCAGGGGTGCGGAGTAGGGAGTGGGGATCAGAGTGCTGACGATGGGGAATTTCTGGGTTAATGGGGAGGAGTAGACAGTGTGGAGCAGAGTGCTGACGATGGGGAATTTCTGGGACAGCAGGGGTGCGGAGTAGGGGGTGGGGAGCAGAGTGCTGATGATGGGGAATTTCTGGGACAGCAGGGGTGCAGAGTAGGGGGTGGGGAGCAGAGTGCTGACGATGGGGAATTTCTGGGACAGCAGGGGTGCGGAGTAGGGGGTGGGGAGCAGAGTGCTGACGATGGGGAATTTCTGGGACAGCAGGGGTGCGGAGTAGGGGGTGGGGAGCAGAGTGCTGACGATGGGGAATTTCTGGGTTAGTCGGGGGGAGTAGACAGTGGGGAGCAGAGTGCTGACGATGGGGAATTTCTGGGACAGCAGGGGTGCGGAGTAGGGGGTGGGGACCAGAGTGATGATGATGGGGGAATTTCTGGGACAGCAGGGGTGCGGAGTAGGGGGTGGGGAGCAGAGTGCTGACGATGGGGAATTTCTGGGACAGCAGGGGTGAGGAGTAGGGGGTGGGGAGCAGAGTGCTGACGATGGGGAATTTCTGGATTAGTGGGGGGGAGTAGACAGTGGGGAGCAGAGTGCTGACGATGGGGAATTTCTGGGACAGCAGGGGTGCGGAGTAGGGGGTGGGGAGCAGAGTGTGACGATGGGGAATTTCTGGGACAGCAGGGGTGCGGAGTAGGGGGTGGGGAGCAGAGTGCTGACGATGGGGAATTTCTGGGTTAGTGGGGGGGAGTAGACAGTGGGGAGCAGAGTGCTGACGATGGGGAATTTCTGGGACAGCAGGGGTGCGGAGTAGGGGGTGGGGAGCAGAGTGCTGACGATGGGGAATTTCTGGGACAGCAGGGGTGCGGAGTAGGGGGTGGGGAGCAGAGTGCTGACGATGGGGAATTTCTGGGTTGGGGGGGGAGTAGACAGTGGGGAGCAGAGTGCTGACGATGGGGAATTTCTGGGACAGCAGGGGTGCGGAGTAGGGGGTGGGGAGCAGAGTGCTGACGATGGGGAATTTCTGGGACAGCAGGGGTGCGGAGTAGGGGGTGGGGAGCAGAGTGCTGACGATGGGGAATTTCTGTGACAGCAGGGGTGCGGAGTGGGGGTGGGGAGCAAAGTGCTGACGATGGGGAATTTCTGGGTTAGTGGGGGTGCGGAGTAGGGGGTGGGGAGCAGAGTGCTGACGATGGGGAATTTCTGGGACAGCAGGGGTGTGGAGTAGGGGGTGGGGAGCAGAGTGCTGACGATGGGGAATTTCTGGGTTAGTGGGGGGGAGTAGACAGTGGGGAGCAGAGTGCTGACGATGGGGAATTTCTGGGACAGCAGGGGTGCGGAGTAGGGGGTGGGGAGCAGAGTGCTGATGATGGGGAATTTCTGGGTTAGTGGGGGGGAGTAGACAGTGGGGAGCAGAGTGCTGACGATGGGGAATTTCTGGGACAGCAGGGGTGCGGAGTAGGGGGTGGGGAGCAGAGTGCTGATGATGGGGGAATTTCTGGGACAGCAGGGGTGCGGAGTAGGGGGTGGGGAGCAGAGTGCTGACGATGGGGAATTTCTGGGTTAGTGGGGGGGAGTAGACTGTGGGGAGCAGAGTGCTGACGATGGGGAATTTCTGGGACAGCAGGGGTGCGGAGTAGGGGGTGGGGAGCAGAGTGCTGACGATGGGGAATTTCTGGGACAGCAGGGGTGCGGAGTAGGGGGTGGGGAGCAGAGTGCTGACGATGGGGAATTTCTGGGTTGGGGGGGGAGTAGACAGTGGGGAGCAGAGTGCTGACGTTGGGGAATTTCTGGGACAGCAGGGGTGCGGAGTAGGGGGTGGGGAGCAGAGTGCTGACGATGGGGAATTTCTGGGACAGCAGGGGTGCGGAGTAGGGGGTGGGGAGCAGAGTGCTGACGATGGGGAATTTCTGTGACAGCAGGGGTGCGGAGTGGGGGTGGGGAGCAAAGTGCTGACGATGGGGAATTTCTGGGTTAGTGGGGGTGCGGAGTAGGGGGTGGGGAGCAGAGTGCTGACGATGGGGAATTTCTGGGACAGCAGGGGTGTGGAGTAGGGGGTGGGGAGCAGAGTGCTGACGATGGGGAATTTCTGGGTTAGTGGGGGGGAGTAGACAGTGGGGAGCAGAGTGCTGACGATGGGGAATTTCTGGGACAGCAGGGGTGCGGAGTAGGGGATGGGGAGCAGAGTGCTGATGATGGGGAATTTCTGTGTTAGTGGGGGGGAGTAGACAGTGGGGAGCAGAGTGCTGACGATGGGGAATTTCTGGGACAGCAGGGGTGCGGAGTAGGGGGTGGGGAGCAGAGTGCTGATGATGGGGGAATTTCTGGGACAGCAGGGGTGCGGAGTAGGGGGTGGGGAGCAGAGTGCTGACGATGGGGAATTTCTGGGTTAGTGGGGGGGAGTAGACAGTGGGGAGCAGAGTGCTGACGATGGGGAATTTCTGGGACAGCAGGGGTGCGGAGTAGGGGGTGGGGAGCAGAGTGCTGATGATGGGGAATTTCTGGGTTAGTGGGGGGGAGTAGACAGTGGGGAGCAGAGTGCTGACGATGGGGAATTTCTGGGACAGCAGGGGTGCGGAGTAGGGGGTGGGGAGTAGAGTGCTGATGATGGGGGAATTTCTGGGACAGCAGGGGTGCGGAGTAGGGGGTGGGGAGCAGAGTGCTGACGATGGGGAATTTCTGGGTTAGTGGGGGGGAGTAGACTGTGGGGAGCAGAGTGCTGACGATGGGGAATTTCTGGGACAGCAGGGGTGCGGAGTAGGGGGTGGGGGGTAAAGTGCTGACGGTGACTGGGGGTCGGTCTTTGTCCCATCAGCAGGACGGGGCTGGCTGCCATATGGGGTGGGCTCAGGTATTAGAATTATGGGGAATGGAGGGAAAATTCCCTCACAGTGGAAATGGCTGACTTGAAAGGTCGGCGGGGAGGAAGCTGAGAGACCCCCAGTTCGATTGGTTATGTGGAATGTGTGAAGGTTGGGAGCCCAGTGAAGCCAGCGTGAGTTTTCTCTCATTTGACGAGTTTGTGGGCCGATAGTGCTTTTGCAGGAGACGCACCTGCGGTGAAGGATCAGATTAGGCTCTGTAAGAGTTGGGTGTGCGAGGTGTTTGATAGCAGAGCCCAAGGGCTGCCGATACTAATTAACAAAAGAGTTCAGTTCCAGATGGGGAAGCTGGTAGCGGACCAGAGTGGCAAGAGTGTATGGCGCAGTGGTTAGCACTTCGATCGCAGCCCCGGGTCACTGTCCGTGTGGAGTTTGCACATTCTCCCCATGTCTGCATGGGTCTCACCCCCCACAACCCAAAGATGTGCAGGTTAGGTGGATTGGCCACGCTAAATTGCCCCTTAATAAGAAAAATGTTTAAAAAGGAATGTCATAGTTACGGGGACATTGGAGGGTAGGCTGGTGCTTTTAGTAAGTGTGTACCCTCAATACTGGGACGATGTAGAGTTCATGAAGGGGATGCTGGCAGCCATTTCAGACATGGGCATGCACAAGCTGATTTGGGGGGGGGATTTGAATTGCGTCCAACCCCAAGTTGGATTGGCCCACCGCCCGGGGTCAGATCCCACCCCCGCCCCCCCCTCCAGGATATCCCCCGCACACTCACCTTCCAGGTCCCGCCGTATGGGAGGTGAGTAATCCACGCCGGCGGGACTTGGCCAAACCTCTCGGCCACTCGGCCCATCGGGGCCCGGAGAATCGCCGGGGGGTGGGGGGTGGGGGGGGGGCGCTGTCAACGATCCCCAACTGGCAGGGCGGCGATACCGCCAGTGCCCGAAAAACGGCGCCGGAGAATGGGGAAGCCAGCTTCGGGCAGCGTGGCGCTATTCTCGCGCCCACCCGGAATGGAGAATTCCAGCCCCGCTTGTTAGGTGAATTGAGCATTCTGAATTCTCCCTCAGTGTACCCAAACAGGCACCGGAATGTGGCGACTAGGGGATTTTCACAGTAACTTCTCTGGGTCACTGTCCGTGTGGAGTTTGCACATACTCTCCGTGTTTGCGTGGGTTTTGGCCCCACAATCCAAAGATGTGCAGGGTAGGTGGATTGGCCATGCTAAACTGCCCTTCAATTGGAAAAAATGAATTGGGCACTCTAAATTTATGAAAAAATAAAAAAAACAACACAAATAAAGATGTATATTATAAGTAGTGAAGGCACTGACGGCGTTCATGAAGGAGATGGCGACGTCTGCACCCTGGAGGCAGGGAATTCTCTTTTTTCTCTCTGGTGCCCAGTATGTATTGAATTTTTTCTGATGGGGTGGTCTTTGTTGCCAGGGGTGAAGAAAGTGGAATATTCCGCGATGGTGATTTCAGATCACGTACCGCATCTGGTGGATGTGATCTTGGAGGTGGGACAGGTCCAGCATCCAGCTTGGAATTTGATTGTGGGGCTGTTAGCAGATTTGGGATTTTGTGTGAAGATGGCCAGGGTGATTGATGAATGTGTGGAGGTTAATTAAAATGGGGAGGAGTCGCCCTCGGTGCTGTGGAAGGCCCAGAAGGCAGTGGTGAGAGGGGAGATAATTTCACACAAGGCACAGGTGGATACGGAAGCAAGGGAAGAGCAGCTACGGTTGTTGGACTAGATCCTAAGGTTGGATGGAGTGCCCTCACTCCAGAGCTTTTGGCTGGTAGAAGGAAGTTGCAAATGCAAGTTAATCTATTATCCACTGATAAGGCAGCGTACCTGTTGCGCCGCTCGAGGGGGTATAACTACGAATGTGGGGAGAAGGCCAGTTGGCTCCTGGCTAGTCAGTTGAGGCGGCAGGCAGCCTCCCATGCGATTGTCCAGATTTGGGTGCAGGTGGGGGACTTGTGTCAGCACTGGATAAAGTCAAGGGGGTTTTTAAGGTATTTTACAAGAACCCTACAGGTCGGAGCTGCCGGGGGAGGAGTCGGGTATGCGAGAATTTCTGGAGGGGTCGGAGTTTCCTAAGGTAGAGGAAGAGGACCAGGAAAGGCAGGGGGAGCCTCTGGGTGTGTGGGCGTACCGGACAGCAATTGGGTGCATGCAGACGGGTAAGACACTATTGGATGGATTCCCGATGGAATTTTATAAATAGTTTGCCGATTGACGGGTGCCATTATTGATGTTTGAAGATATGGTAGCGCGGGGATCTCTTTCAGAGGCAATGATGCAAACGGCCATTCCCCCCTGTTAAAGAAGGATGAGGACTCAGTGGAGTTGGGTCGTATGCCTGATTTCTTTACTAAATGTGGATGCCAAGATTTTGGCCAAGGTTTTAGCACTGAGGCTGGAGCAGTGTCTCCACTAGGTTATTGGGGAAAATCAGTTGGTTTATGAAGGGGTGGCCATTGTCGTCGCTTGTGAGGCGGCATTTAAACATAGTTTTGTCCCGGCAGAAGGTAGAGAGCAGGAGGTTATTGTGGCATTCGATGTCGAGAAGGCTTTTGACAGAGTAGAATGGGAGTGTTTGTTTGCGAGGTTGGAATGGTTTGGGATAGGGCTTAAATTCGTAGCATGTGTCCAGTTGCTATACAAGGCACCTAAGGCCAGCATCTGCACAAATAATGTTAGTTTGGGATATTTTCAGTTCCACAAGGGAGTGAGACAGGGGTGCCCAATGTCCCCCTTCCTGTTTGCATTGGCATACGAGCCTTTGGCCACTGCTGTGAGGGCCTCGGATAAATGGAAAGGGATAGTGAAGGGTTTTGTTTGTGATGGATCCGAATCACACAGTGGGTGTTATCATGGCACTGCTGAAGTGTTTTGGGGCTTTTTCAGGGTATAAATTGAATTGGGAGAAAAGTGAGTGTTTTCTGGTCACTCCACCGGGAGGGGAGCCAATCTGGGGGTGTTAACGTTCCGTTTAACCAGGTCTCATTTCAGGTATCTGGGGTGCAGGTAGCTCAGGATTGGGCCCGGCTTCAGAAGTTGAACTTCACAAGTTTGGTGAGCAGGCTTAAGGTGGACGTACAGAGGTGGGATAGCCTCCCTCTGTCCTTGGAGGGTAGAATACAGTTGGTGAATGTTTTGCTGCAATTCCTTTCTCTGTTCCAGTGCGTGCCAGTTTTCCTGCTGAAATCCTTTTTGGGGGGGGGTGGAGAAATTTATTTAATCTTTTATTTGTGTACGTAAAGTGGCTAGCATTTGGAAGTCAGTACTCCAGAAGGCCCGGAAGTCAGGATGCTTGGCATTGCTGAGCCTGATATATTATTATTGGGCGGTGAATGTGGCGAAGGTGCTGGGGTTGTGTGGGGATCCTGAGGCTGTATGGGCGTGGATGAAGTCGGGGTTGTGCAGAGCGTTGAGTTAAGGGCGTTAGTGATGGCCTCACTGCCGCTTTCTCCGGGGAACTATTCTGCGAACTTGGTGGTGGTCTCCATATTGAAGATATGGAGACAGTTTCAGCAACACTTTAAATTGGGGCAGCATCGAAGTTGGCGCGAAATGTGCAAACCAATTGTTTTAGCCGGTGAGGTTGGATGCCAGGTTAGGGGGTGGGAGGAGAAAGTGGTGGAAAGAATGAGGGACCTGTTTTTGAGGGGCGATTTGCGCGCACGGAGGAGGTGTCGGAGAAATTTGGGCTTTCACGGGCGGATGGTTTTATGTACCTACAGGTCCGCAACTTCGCAAAAAAGCTCTCCCCGACATTCCTTTTGGTGCCTCCTTTCTCTGAGTTGGAGAGGGCTTTGTTGCTGGCAGGAAGGGAGGATGGGAGCAAATCGTGGATTTCTGGCAGGATTATAGTGGAAGAGGCAGTGTCTGTGGAGGGGGGTGAAGGCTAAGTGGGAGGAGTAGGGGTCGGGGATGAAGGATGGGATGTGGTGCAAGGCTCTGTGTAGGGTGAATGCAACATCATCATGTACGGATAATCAGATTATTTGCTGATGTGGAGGATGAGTGTGAGCGATGTGGGAGGGGCTCGGTTAATCATGTACACATATTCTGGTTGTGTTCTAAGCTCGTGGGGTTCTGGGTCTCCTTCTTTGGCACCACACAGGCGATTCTACAAATGGATTGAAGCTCCGTCCCTTAGGGGCCATATTTGAGGTGTGGGACCTGCCGGAGCTACAGCCAGGGGCGGGGGCAGATGTCCTGGCCTTCGCCTCACTGATCACTCAAAGTGGGGTGCTGCTGGAGTGGAGGTCATCTTCTCCATCTAGTGCCTTAGTATGGCTGGGGGAGCTTATGGAATTTTTATATTTTGAGAAAATTAAGCACACTGTAAGGGGAGCAATTGAGGGTTTTGACCGGAGATGGCAGCCCTGTTTGGAGTAGTGCCACACATGGGGGGGGGCTTTGTTTATTGTTTTATTATGTTATTGCTTATGCATAACATTTGAAAAATGTGTGAATATATTAAAATATATTTTTAACAAGTGCAATTCAGGTCGGGGCGGCACAGTGGCGCAGTGGTTAGTGCTGATGTCTCACAGCACTGAGGACCCGGGTTTGATCCCGGCTCGATCACTGTACATGTGGAGTTTGCACATTTTCACATGTCTGCATGGGTCTCACCTGCACAACCCAAAGGTGTGCCGAGCAGGTGGAGTTGCCTCCCTTAATTGGAGAAAAAAAAGAATTGCGTACTCTAAATTTCGGTGGGGGGCCAGCAGCAGGGCCACGTAAACCCCCGACATTCCCAGAGAGAAACGGCCGGAGAATTGCTGGATCTGTGGCTGCGCATGCACACCGCGACGACCTGTAGCGGTCGTGCCGTACAGCAAGGCGCTGGCCGAGCACGGACCTGGCCTGCCAGATAGTGCCCCCCTGTAACCCCCCTCGCCACCCCGGACCACCCCCCACCATTTCCCCCGGCCCCCGCCGAAGCCCCTCCGGCCAGCGGAATGGCTCTCCCCCTGCCTGCAGCTGCCACGCGAGGTTGACGAAAACTCAGAACATACGTGTCACATGCCATCGGGAAGTCGGCCCATCGGGAGCAGAGCATCGGGGGAGGGCCATCAGGTGACATCCTGAGGCTGTCCCAATGGCGTGCGGTGTACTCACCGATGATGCTGTTTTTGAGGAAGCGGTGCATCCAAAAACAGGCGCCACCCTCGATTTTGGAGTCAATAGGGAATCTCCGCATGATCGGCAAATACAAATTTGCCGTCGGCAAGGGAGAATCCCACCCAAGGTATTTATGCTATGAGTTGTAAAGTAATTGTAGTTGCTCTCGAGGTGGTAATAATGGTGATGATAGCTATCAGTGCCATTTTGGTACATCAATTATTTAGAAGATTATGACACATTATTACTGTAGATATTATTTATATTAATGAAATGGTTAATATTTTAAATTATTCAAACTATTTCTGTTCAGTAATGTCCTTGAAATCCAAAATAGAATATAGGGAAACCAGATGGTCAGTTAATGAATCATTCTAATTAACTTGTTTCTATACGAAGCATGTTTAATTCATATCAAAAGTAAATGAGGGCGGCACGGTGGCCCAGTGGTTAGCACTACTGCCTATGGCGCTGAGGATCTTGGTTCGATCCTGGCCCTGGGTCACTTTGGTGTGGAGTTTGCACATTCTCCCCGTGTCTGCGTGGGTTTCACCCCCACAACCCAAAGTTGTGCAGGGTAGGTGGATTGGCCACACTAAATTGCCCCTTAATTAGAAAAAAAGAATTGGATACTCTAAATTTTTTTTTAAAGTAAATATGGAATAAACATCATATCACATCCATGATGCTATTCATTCCTCACTCATGTCTTTGCTTCATCTGATGATAATGTAGTTATCATCTTTCATTTGTGTTTCACATTAATCTAATTCTGGGATACGAGATTTAGCCTCTCCAATGGGGCTGGCAGACCGAAGCTACTTTTGATTTGTGACTCAGTGCTGAAATAGCACTGCCGCATTTACACCACATTGAGTGTAAATGCAGTGCCAAAGGGCAAAACGGCCACGGGCACGATCGATTCAGGCCCCGAAAAGGGGCCAGCAGCGGGCTGTGAAAAATTCGGTGGACATGGCGCCAGAGCTGATGCCGTGCAGCATCATTTAAAGGGCGCGATCCGCGCAAAGGACAGGAACGATCGAGATGGCTGAGCCCCGCCGTGCTGCTCTCAGGTACCGGGACAGTGATCTGGAGATGCTGCTGGATGCCGTAGAAGAGCGCAGGGCCATCCTGTGCCCAAAACGTGGGCACCGGCAACCAGCCAGCCCTGTGAGGTGCGGCTGGCGTGAGGTGGGCACTGCAGTTAGTGCTGTGGGGCACACACCCCGGTCTGGAGACCAGTGGCGCAAGAAGCTCCACGACCTCACGAGGGCTGCCAGGGTAAGTACCCCGAGGGTTCCCCCGGGCCACATCCCACCCCTCCCTCCCCACCACGTCTCGCGGCCCCCCCCCCCCCTGCCCATGCAGGGGGTGGTGGGGGGGTTGGGGACACCACTTTGTACCCGACCCACATGGGCAACACACCCCCTTGAGAGCTGCTATGGAGTGGTGCCCAGGATCCCCCACCCAGTCATAATGTTGACAACATCTGTGCGTCATGATGCTGTCCGCCTAACTCTGATGCTTTCCCCCCCCACCCCCCGCAGGACAAGACTGCTCACAATCTTCGTGAGCATTCAAGAACCGGAGGGGGATCACCTGTGCTGCACCCCCTCACCGTCCATGAGCAGAGGGCTCTGGATCTCGCTGGGGGAGCCGCCACCCGGGAGGTAGCGCCATGCCAGGTCGGAGGCGCAGGACCAAGTGAGACTACCGTGCCTGGCTACACCTCCTCAGCCCGTCCCCCCTCCCACACTGCACCCCATATCACTGCCCCCAAGCCCCCCCACTTTCAACCCACCCGGTGACACATACCCCCTAACCCCCCTGACACTCCACCCCCTCACAGTGCCCCCTCCACCCCCTCACCCCCCCGACACTCCACCCCCTCACAATGCCCCCTCCCCCCCAACACTCCACCCCCTCACAATGCTCCCTCCAACCCCTCACACCCGGCTCCGAGTGTCTAACGATACATGCCTCATTGTCCTCACCAGGACCAGGAGCCGATCGTCCACGGACGTCGCGGAGAAGCCCCCGCCATCCAGCTGCAAGCACATCCGCCCCCACGGACGCATGGCAGAGGGGGGGAAGGAAGACTGACAGGAGGGCCCTCCTCTGAGGCCGTGGCACTGGAGGGGGACGCACAGAGGATGGACAGACACGACACGGACGAATACAGGATGGACAGTGAGGACACTGATGGCCGTGAGTCGGATGAGAGGGCTGCGAGCCAGGACAGTGATGGAGAGAGGATGGGGACTCTGAACAGTGACGCACAGAGGACAGCCAGATAGTCGACGAACACACCGGACACGGCCCCTAACGTGGGCCGCGGACTAGTTGCGTCGGTCCAAGGATCGACCCAGGAGACCCCAGACCTGGGGACAGATGAGGACCTCGAGTTTGCGGCACTGCTGTCACCCACAACACCCACCATCCCAGATACACTCACCTCGGTTGGGCACATAAATGATGAGGCTTCTGGGACACTGACTGGTGCGAACCACACAGCCGAACTGGCACAGCAGGTGGAGGTAGGAGCAGCCGAGGGGCTGGACGGTCAGAGGGCAGCCCAGCCCCAGCACCCAGCTGCCGCCCAGACAGTTCCCTGTGTTCCTGGACTTATTAGACCCACAGACCCGACGCATTTGGAAATCCAGGGAGTGGACAACGGGATGACGGCCGCCTTCCAGCATCTGCAGACGCAGTTGGAGGAGTCCACCGCATCCAGGAGCAGGGAGTGGTGCCGGTCATGGCTTCCACCCAGGCCGACGCCACACGGGTGGCGTCCGCGGTGGAGGCAATGGGGGCAACGGTTTTGGCCAAGGGCCAGGTTCTGTAAGGCGTGGGGCTTCATGTGCACGCGTCATCCGTGGCCCAGGACAGGGCTGCCCTCTCACAGGCAGCCATGTGCCAGAGCCAGCTGGACATTGCCGCCGCGCTCCAGGGTCTGGCCCAGTCTCAGCAGGCCATGGCCCTGTCCCAGCAGGCCATCGCTGAGAGCCGGCGGCCATGCCCACTTGCTGGATGGCGTCGCGGAATCCCAGCGGGAGGTTGCACAGCCCGTGACGGGGATGGCGCACTCGCTGAGCTCCATCGCTGGGAACGTTCAGACCCTGGTCGATTCCACAGCGGGCCTCCAGGACTGGCAGCGCCAGGTGACGGTGATGCCACGGTGTGGTCGTATGCATTAGGGGTCATGTGGGACTGTGAAGCCGTGATGTCATTGGCTGACAGATCCCGGGTCCTGGTTGGCTGTTGACCTCTAGCTCCGCCCTGAAGGCGGAGTATAAGAACCAGGAGTTCTCCCCCGCAGGCCAGTCTGTTACTGAACTGCGGGGAACAAGTCACGCTTAATAAAGCCTCATCAACTTCATCTCTATTCGTCTCTCGTGAGTCTTTGTGCGCTACAATTTATAAGCCTGCTTAAAGGACTGTGGAGCTCAGGATTATCCCGGAATGCCTGAGGATCAGCCCCCACGCAGTGAACTCAGCAGCAGTTTTCAAACACTGGCAGACTTGTTTCGAGGCCTACCTCAGAACGGCCCCCGGCTGGGTCACAGAAGACCAGAAACTACAGGTCCTGCAATCGAGAGTAAGCCCGGAAATTTTCCCTCTCATCGAAGACGCAGAGGATTTCCAGACGGCGTTCGCAGCACTAAAGAGCATCTATGTTCGCCCAGTGAACCAGATCTACGCACGCTACCAACTCGCAATGAGACGGCAAAGTCCCGGAGAATCGCTGGACGAATTCTACGCCGCGCTGCTAACTTTGGGACGGGCCTGCAGCTGCCCGCCGGTAAACGCGATTGAACACATGGACATGTTGATGCGCGATGCTTTTGTCGCAGGTATGAAGTCTCCCCAAATCCGCCAAAGACTTTTGGAAAACGAATCGCTGGGACTCGCAGAGGCACGGGCCCTTGCAGCCTCCCTGGATGTAGCCGCGCGAAACGCCCGCGCGTACAGCCCCGACCGCGCGGCAGCCCCTTGGGCTCCGTGGACCCCCGTCGCGACAAACCCCCCCCCCCCCCACCCCACAGGCTTGCGCGGTTCAGACTCCAAGTCGTCCCGGGGGAGCCCGCTGCTATTTCTGCGGCCAGGCGAAACACCCCCGGCAGCGCTGCCCGGCCCGCGCAGCGATTTGCAAGAGCTGCGGGAAAAAGGGCCATTTCGCGGCTGTGTGCCGGTCCCGGGAGGTCGCCGCTGTCCCCGGAGAACAAGGAGTCCTGCGCGTTTCAAACGCTCCCCAACCCCCCCAGCGCCCCATGTGCGACGAGCAGGCACCGCCATTTTGGGTCCCGGCCACCACGAGGAGAGGAGGGGCGCCGCCATCTTGGGACCCCCCAGCCCTGTGCGACGCATGGGGGCGGCCATTTTGTCCACCCCCGCCGCCATCTTGTGACCCCCCAGCCATGTGCGATGCATGGGGGCGGCCATTTTGTTCACCCCCGCCGCCATCTTGGATGGCAACAACGGACCCCAGTGTCGACGGCTCCACGGGGTTCGAGGAAGACGCTCAAGCACTACGATCACGTCTGGCCTCAATGACGCTGGACCAAGCACGGCCCCGGACGCTCCAGACGACGACAACAACGGTGCTGATAAACGGGCACGAGACACCATGCCTGCTCGACTCCGGGAGCACAGAAAGCTTCATCCACCCCGACACGGTAAGACGCTGTTTTTTGACCATCCGTCCCAGTGCGCAAAAGATTTCCCTAGCCGCAGGATCCCACTCCGTACAGATTAAAGGCTTCTGCATAGTAACCCTAACGGTGCAAGGGAGGGAGTTTAAAAACTACAGGCTCTACGTCCTTCCCCAACTCTGCGCGCCCACATTACTGGGCTTAGACTTCCAGTGCAATCTGCAGAGCCTAACCTTCCAATTCGGCGGCCCAATACCCCCACTCACTATCTGCGGCCTCGCAACCCTCAAGGTTGAGCCCCCATCCTTGTTTGCAAACCTCACCCCGGATTGCAAACCCGTCGCCACTAGGAGCAGACGGTACAGCGCCCAGGACCGGACATTCATTCGGTCCGAAGTCCAGCGGCTACTGAAGGAAGGCATAATCCAGGCCAGCAATAGTCCCTAGAGAGCACAGGTGGTAGTAGTAAAGACAGGGGAGAAGCAAAGGATGGTCATAGACTATAGCCAGACCATCAACAGGTACACACAACTAGATGCGTACCCTCTCCCCCGCATATCCGACATGGTCAATCGGATTGCCAATATAAGGTCTTCTCCACCGTGGACCTCAAGTCCGCCTACCATCAGCTCCCCATCCGCCCAAGTGACCGCAAGTACACAGCCTTCGAGGCAGACGGGCGATTATACCACTTCCAAAGGGTCCCATTTGGCGTCACAAACGGGGTCTCGGTCTTCCAACGAGAGATGGACCGAATGGTTGATCAACACGAGTTGCAGGCCACGTTCCCGTATCTCGACAATGTAACCATCTGCGGCCACAATCAGCAGGACCACGACGCCAACCTCCAAAAATTCCTCCAGACCGCGAAAGCCTTGAACCTCACATACAACGAGGACAAGTGCGTTTTTAGCACAAACCGGCTAGCCATTTTGGGATATGTAGTGCGCAATGGGATAATAGGCCCCGACCCCGAACGCATGCGCCCCCTCATGGAATTTCCCCACCCTCACTGCTCAAAAGCCCTAAAACGCTGCCTGGGGTTCTTTTCATATTATGCCCAGTGGGTCCCCCAGTACGCAGACAAGGCCCGCCCCCTAATACAGACCACGACCTTCCCTCTGTCGACAGAGGCTTGCCAGACCTTCAGCCGCATCAAAGCGGATATCGCAAAGGCCACGATGCACGCCATCGACGAGTCCCTCCCTTCCAGGTCGAGAGCGACGCCTCCGATGTAGCTCTAGCGGCCACCCTTAACCAAGCGGGCAGACCCATAGTGGAAGCTGTGCGACATTGGAGGCATTACCTGGCCGGCAGGAGATTCACTCTCCTCACGGACCAACGGTCGGTAGCCTTCATGTTCGATAATGCACAGCGGGGCAAAATTAAAAACGACAAGATCTTAAGGTGGAGGATCGAGCTCTCCACCTTCAACTATGAGATCCTGTACCGTCCCGGAAAGCTGAACGAGCCGTCCGATGCCCTATCCCGCGGCACATGTGCCAACGCACAAATTAACCGCCTCCAAACCCTCCACGAGGACCTCTGCCACCCCGGGGGTCACTCGGTTCTACCATTTTATAAAGTCCCGCAACCTCCCCTACTCTGTGGAGGAGGTCCGTACAGTCACAAGGAACTGCCACATCTGCGCAGAGTGCAAACCGCGGGGGGTCGGAGAATCTCGCCCCTGATACTAGCCTAACAAGACTTACTAGCTACCACATCCGCTAGCCTAACAAGACTTACTAGCTACCACATCCGCTAGCCTAACAAGACTTACTAGCTGCCACATGGTGTTTGCACTGGCCAACTCACTAACTCTGCGTGTCTCAGAGGCTGGGTCCCGAGAGAGTGGGAAAACTGGTGCCCTCTGGCTTTATAGTGGTCGTGTCCTGTCTGGTGATTGGCTGCTCTGTTCTGTGTGATTACTGGTCATCCTGTGTGTCAATCACTGCCTGTCTGCGCTCCATTGTATACATAGATTTATAGTATGACACCTTCCTGTTCAGGAAAATGTCCCTGTTATCCGAGGGTGAACGCATGTCGACGTGCACCCCATCAAACACCCCCTGGACCATCGGCATCCTGGCCATGGAGGCGAATCCCACTACTCGGTCAGCCTGGTGTGCGGGGTCCTCCGGAAAATTGATGTATCTGTCGGCGATGTCATACAGGGCGTCGGTGACGGCCCGGGTGCACCGGTGCACTCGGCGCCTGGAAGAACCCCGTGGCGAAGAAATGGAGGGCAACCGTGAACTTTACGGTCACCAGGACAGCATGTCCTACCCCCGTTCCATGTGGTGCCAGGTGCGCCATGAGGTGGCATTTCTGTGCCTCGGTCTCCCGACTCAATCGGAGTCTCCTCCTGCATGCCGTATCCGGAAGGTCCTGGAAAGACATGCGGTCCCGGTACACTCGAGGCTGCATGGGGCGCCTCCGGCGCCTTGGCACCACCACCTGACTGTCCCGGCTGCCTTGTTCCGCTGCAGACACATATGCAACCTTCGGTCTGCCCACAGTATCCGTCCACCGCCCACTTAACCCTGTCCCTCCTCATTGCGGCGCCACTTGCCTCGGCCCATCAGTGTGACCTGCACTTGGAAGCGTGTCTTTGCCACCGTGCTGCCACGGCAGGCCGGCTGGCATGTCCCTCCCGCAGGTAACCTTGCCCGCCCTCCCCCACCCCCTCCTCATTCCTCCACCCCCCTCCTCCTTTCCCCATCCCCTCCTCCTTTCCCACCACCCTCCTCCTTTCCCCACCCTCTCCTCCTTTCCCCACCCCTCCTCATTCCTCCACCCCTCCTCCTTCCTCCACCCCCTCCTCCTTTCCCCACCGCTGCTCCATTCCCCCCTCCTTCCTCCACCCTCTCCTCCACCCCCTCCTCCTTCCTCCAGCCCCTGCTCCTTTCCAGCATAGCGGCATCCTTCTCCTACCCCCCCCCCCCCCCCACCCTGGCCATTGTGGCATCCTTCTCCGAGAACCCTTCCACCGCCCCCCAGCACCGGCCGTGGACGCCACCTCCTGCTGCCTATGTGAGGCCGGCCACTTACCTCCTTCCTCCACATCGTGCTGGCTGACAAATTTATTTACCAGGGGTGAACGGCGACGGTGTGACCTGGGTTCACGCCGTCGGGGCTTTGGCCCATCCGGGCCGCTGAATAGCGGGAGGCCCGGAGAATCGCCGTACTTAGTACCTCGGGCGATTCTCCGGCAGGCGTGGTGCCGATATCGATGAAGCCGCTCTCGCCGTTTGGGAGAATGGCGGAGCAGCGTTGGACCGGCGCCACGGGAAAAAATGACGGGAACATCGATTCTCCCATACGGTGCAGCATGGGAGAATCCCGCCCAAAATCTCTGCAAACAAAGGTGCATTGATACATCTCTCCCTTTACGTTTTGTCCTGTTTCCCTTTAAGCTGATGATTAGCTCTGTGTCTTTCTTTGTTTACAAATATCGTTCATTATTGTAATCCTCGTAACACTGAAACATTACTGGCTTTTTGACCATAATAATGCAAAATACATGTCTGTACCATAAAAGCCATTGAAGCTACAGGCAGTCCTTGACTTTACAACATTTGAGTTACGATAAATGGCACTTACAACATTTATAAATTGGCATGCCATTTTGGCCTTACAATGTCTGTTTCGACTTTACGATGCCATGCCAGAACATTCATACATATGCACCGACACCCACCTGAAGACTGGACAGGTCCAACTGCTGATATTAGGTTGGAAACAAGTGTTTTATTCTGCTAATTATTTCTGGCACAACCATTTCCTTGTGTTCTTGCTGTTCTTTGTGTTGCTTATTTTGGATGGATTGCATAGTGTTCCACAAGGACCACAGTATAGCTTTTACTTGAACAAAGCTATGATTTTATTTACACTACCAAACTGGGTTTCAACACTTAGCCCTTATTAGAATACAGAATTGATCAATAACATTTAACTACACTCACCTACTACTAATCTCACTCACTGGTATAACTTTAATCTAACCTTCTCACACTAACTGCTCTGATGACCTCACTCTAGCTGTCTTCTGCTTACTCCTCCCCGATAGTCTAGCATCACTGCTTTGTATAGTACTATCTGCAGCTCCCCTCTAGTGGCTATTCGTGGTACTACATTAACCCTTGTAATGCTGATAGTTATGATAATATCACACCATAGAGATTTTAATGTAATTAAAAGATTACATTGTATTTAATATGCATTTAGACTGAGAAGTTTAACATTAAATAGGTAACTGACAGTGATTGATGGCTTCATTATATGTCGACAGCGTGGAAGGATGTAGCAGGTAGCAGGGAACAGAGGGACATAGATAAGCTGCAGAGCTGGGCTGAGAGGTGGCAAATGGAGTTTAATGTAGAGAAGTGTGAGGTGATTCACTTTGGAAGGAATAACAGGAATGCGGAATACTTGGCTAATGGTAAAGTTCTTGGAAGTGTGGATGAGCAGAGGGATCTAGGCGTCCATGTACATAGATCCCTGAAAGTTGCCACCCAGGTTGATAGGGTTGTGAAGAAGGCCTATGGAGTGTTGGCCTTTATTGGTAGAGGGATTGAGTTCCGGAGTCAGGAGGTCATGTTGCAGCTGTACAAAAGTCTGGTACGGCCGCATTTGGAGTATTGCGTACAGTTCTGGTCACCGCATTATAGGAAGGACGTGGAGGCTTTGGAGCGGGTGCAGAGGAGATTTACCAGGATGTTGGCTGGTATGGAGGGAAATTCTTATGAGGAAAGGCTGATGGACTTTAGGTTGTTTTCGTTGGAGAGAAGAAGGTTAAGAGGAGACTTAATAGAGGCATACAAAATGATCAGCGGGTTAGATAGGGTGGACAGTGAGAGCCTTCTCCCGCGGATGGAAATGGCTGGCACGAGGGGACATAGCTTTAAACTGAGGGGTAATAGATATAGGACAGAGGTCAGAGGTAGGTTCTTTACGCAAAGAGTGGTGAGGCCGTGGAATGCCCTACCTGCAACAGTAGTGAACTCGCCAACATTGAGGGCATTTAAAAGTTTATTGGATAAGCATATGGATGATAATGGCATAGTGTAGGTTAGATGGCTTTTGTTTCGGTGCAACATCGTGGGCCGAAGGGCCTGTACTGCGCTGTATCGTTCTATGTTCTATGTTCTATCCCCCACACGATCCGAGAACTTGCGCTGAGCCATGCAGGCATCAACAGTCGTCCTAGAGACATTGATTTCTGGCCTTGGTTCAGGATCCAATCCCCAATTTATACTATTGTTCCTATGTTCTGAGTTATAGGGCTGGATTCTCCATCGGCGGGATCCTCGGTTTCGCGGGCAGCGCACTCATGCTCGCGGATTTCCCAACAGGGTGGGGATACCCACAATGGGAAACCCCCTTGGCCGGCTTCTGGGATGGATGCTGCGGGCCAGAGAATCCCGCCCATGATGTTTCGACTTACAACGCAGTTTTCAGGAACCAATAGTCGTAAGTCTGAGGACTGTCGATAAATGGTTCTACTCTTGCTAAAAGCTGCTTTTACTATCTAATATTGCTATCCTTATTTGTTTATGACAAAGAGTCCATCACCTTTACTCCTGTTGACAGAGAAGAGAGGGAAATGAACAGGAACAGGAACATAACATAAATGTAAATGAGGCTATGACAGGTGAGGACCTGGAGATGTTTGTTATCACTAAGGAGGTCGTGACGGGCAAGCTAATGGGGCAAAAGGTAGACAAGTCGCCTGGCCCTGACGGAATGCATCCCAGACTGCGAAAAGAGATAGCTAGGGAAATTGCAAATGCACGAGGATAATTTACCAAAATTCACTAGACTCTGGGGTGGTGCCGGCGGATTGGAAATTAGCAAACATGACACCACTGTTTAAAAAAGGAGGTAGGCAGAAAGCGGGTAATTATAGGCCAGTTAGCTTAATTTTGGTAGTAGGGAAGATGCTGGAATCTATAATCAAGGAAGGAATAGCGAGGCATCTGGATGGAAATTGTCCCATTGGGCAGACGCAGCATGGGTTCATAAAGGGCAGGTTGTGCCTAACTAATTTCGTGGAATCTTTTGAGGGCATTACCAGTGCCGTAGATAATGGGGAGCCAATAGATGTGGTATATCTGGATTTCCAGAAAGCTTTTGACAAGGTGCCACACAAAAGGTTGCTGCATAAGATAAAGATGCATGGCATTAAGGGTAAAGTATTAGCATGGATAGAGGATTGGTTAATTAATAGAAAGCAAAGAGTGGGGATTAATGGGTGTTTCTCTGGTTGGCAATCTGGTTGGCTAGTGGTGTCCCTCAGGGATCAGTGTTGGGCCTACAATTGTTTACAATTGCGGGCAGGGCCAGCACCCACGCCCACGCTGCCCAGCCCGCTCCACGATCTGCAGCGACTGCGGGAAGATGGGGCATTTCGCGAGGGTCTGCCTGGCCAGACCCAGGAGCCAGAAGAACAAAGAACAGCCGGCCCGAAAATCAGGCCCACAGGCCTCGCAATGTGGCTGCGCACCGACCCGACACCCCCCCTTCTGACGCGTCATAAGCCTTGTGTGAATCATGGGAGTGGCCATCTTGTCGGCGGCCATCTTCTCGACCCGACATGCGCAGCCAACGGCGGTGGCCATTTTACGAGTCCGACTCGGCTGAGGACTCCGACTACCCGCGAGTGGGAGCGATCACCCTCGACCAAACTCAGCCAAAACACCTGCAAACACTAATCTTTACATTTCCCACAATTTCTATTTCCCTACCTAGTCTTCACTTCCAAAGTCAGAAAGGTAGAAGAGAGAAAGACTCACCTACCAATCACTTAGCTGTGATATCACACAGACGTGGTCACTCTATACTGTAGTGCGACTGCAATTTATGCCCAGCTCTCCTGCCGTGGCCTGCACCTGCCCCCACTGACCCTATCAGCTGCTCCTCTTGCCTGCATCCTGGCATCACCTCAGGAGCTCTGCCTCTGGATCCAGTGAAAGTTCACTGCACTACTATTTTAAAGTGTCCCGCCACTCCTATCAGCTACTCCCCACCAGATTCGCTCTCTCCTGGCACCTGGTGTTCTGTGCCCACGGTGCAACGAAGCAGAGGTCAAACACTGACTGTCACTAATAATAAATTGTGTCAACAAAGCTCTCTTAGACAATGTGGTCTCCAAATCAATTGCTTGATTCCATCAGGCAAACTGCTCTGATATGTGGGAAATACCTCATTTGAAGAAGAACCAACGCTACTGTTATGGGCGAGGCGTTTTCAGAACCCCAAAATGTATCATGGAGTTCAACCAACCTCTCCCTTTAATGGATTTGTTGCTTTTCCTAGCACACGGCTTTTTCCCTAGGTGTGGAATTACAATTATGGACACGTAGGTTTTTAAACATTAAAACACTTTATTCCATGAACTCAACTGAACATCTTAAATAAACATTGGATCTCTTAACACCCCTTACTTCAAAGATAAGTCAGAAAATATTGCAACAGTAAATAACTCCTTAAACTGTTCCTTCAAACTTCCAAGAGACTTAACACCTTTAAACAAAATCAGGTTAAAGGATATATATATTTTCTGTAGAATGGCAGAGATATATTATCTTGGTTGATTTCAGCTCCAGCACCATGCTTTTTTCCTGCAGCTCTCTGGACACACACAGACACACACAACCTGCTTTCCCCAACTGCAAAACTAAACTGCAAAACTTGCAGCTCTCTGGAAACACACAGACACACCCACTGCTTTTTAAACTGAACTAAAACCTGCAAAATGGCTGACCTGAGCTGAGCTCCACCCACTCTATGACATCACTGTTTTCTTAAAGGTACATTGCTTAAACATCCATGTCTTAAACGTACTCTCACATGACAGCTCCCCCCAAGAAAAAAAAAACTCATCAACTTGAAGACGGTTTCATTTTTCACTTTTGCACCATCCACTAAGAAATGTACACAGTAAATATATATACATTTACGTTTTTTTTTAAAAACAACACATGCAAACAGGTATAATAATATAGTCTATTTTTCTTTGTTCTTCTTCCTCAAACCGAAATCCTTCTCGATTGACAGTCTCTTTGAACAAAGTCTCTGCACGATCCATCCATTCCTCTACTCCTCGGCATTTCTCTTTAGAATCAGATATTTTTGTTCAATCTTACCATAGAGTCCCTTGCAATTCTCCAATACAGGAGCATTGGTGATCACAGCTTTCAGGCAGTAAAATGCCTGTTGAAAGTCCACTGTCCATTAAAATTTTTTACTTTTTTTCAGCAATTCCATCAGTGGAGTAATCACGCCACAAATATTTTGCACAGCTGTTCGATCAAATTCATTCATGTTAAGAGATCGCATTGCATCCCTGCGTCTTGAGGGTATTGGAAACTCCGCAAGGAAAGTGATTTGGGCTTCTCCAAATTCACTTTCGGCTAGGTTCATCACCAAACCCACCTCCTGAAGTCGATCGAAGAACTTCATACGATGGTTTAAATGTTCTTTCCATGTCTGGAAGTTGGAAATAAAAGCAGATTGTCCCACTTTCTCCATGCAATCCTTCAATGGTGGGATAGGATAAGAGTCCGTTCTTGTAACTGCATTCACCTTTCTGTAGTCCACACACAACCATTGGGTACCATCTGGTTTAGGTACCATCACTATGGGTGAGCTCCATTGGCTGCAACCCACTTCAATTATGCCATTCTTCAGCACACTGTCAATCTCTCTGTTAACCTGTGCCAATTTTAAAGGATTAAGTCTATATGGATGTTGTTTGATAGGAACAGCATTTCCCACATCTACATCATGTATAGCCATTTTAGTACTTCCCAATTTATCTCTACAAACTTGCCCATGTGATATCAATAACTCTTTCAGGTCAGTTTGTTTTTCCTCTAGAAGGTAACTTAACAATTCATCCCAAGTTTTAAGAACATCCTCATTTTCCAATTTAATTTGAGGTATGTCAAATTCACAGTCATCTGGATTTGGTTTGTCACTTTGAGTTAGAATCATTAAAAGCTCCTTTTTCTCTCCTTCCCTTTCAAAGTACCTTTTAAGCATATTCACATGACACACTCGGTGAGTCTTCCTTCTATCTGGTGTTTTTACCACATAATTCACCTCACTTCATTTCCTTTCAATCTGATTTGGTCCACAAAACCTAGCTTTTAGAGGCTCCCCTACCACTGGTAACAACACTAAAACTTTATCCCCACTGGCAAAACTACGAACTTTGGATTTCTTGTCCGCTACACCTTTCATCACATTTTGTGCAACTTTCAAATGTTGTCTAACCAATTCACCTGCTCTATTTAATCGTTCCCTAAAATTTGACACGTAATCCAATAGTGTAATTTCCGATTTCTCACCCACCAATTTTTCCTTAATCAATTTAAGTGGTCCTCTTACCTCATGACCAAAAATTAGTTCAAAAGGACTAAATTTGGTAGACTCATTAGGTGCATCCCTAATTGCAAACAATACGAATGGGATTCCTTTATTCCAAACCTCTGGATAATCTTGACAATATGCCCTCAACATTGTCTTTAATGTCTGATGCCACCTTTCTACAAATATATAAAACAGAAAAGGGTGGCTAAGGTAAATATTGGTCCTTTAGAGAATGAGAAGGGAGATTTAATAATGGGAGATGAGGAAATGGCTGAGGAACTGAACAGGTTTTTTGGGTCGGTCGTCACAGTGGAAGACACAAATAACATGCCAGTGACTGATGGAAATTAGGCTATGACAGGTGAGGACCTTGAGAGGATTGTTATCACTAAGGAGGTAGTGACGGGCAAGCAAATGGGGCTAAAGGTAGACAAGTCTCCTGGACCTGATGGAATGCATCCCAAGGTGCTAAAAGGGATGGCTAGGGAAATTGCAAATGCACGAGTGATAATTTACCAAAATTCACTAGACTCTGGGGTGGTCCTGGTGGATTGGAAATTAGCAAACGTGACACCACTTTAAAAAAGGAGGTAGGCAGTAAGCGGGTAATTATAGGCCAGTGAGCTTAACTTTGGTAGTAGGGAAGATGCTGGAATCTATCATCAAGGAAGAAATAGCGAGGCATCTGGATGGAAATTGTCCCATTGGGCAGACGCAGCATGGGTTCATAAAGGGCAGGTCGTGCCTAACTAATTTAGTGGAATTTTTGAGGACATTACCAGTGCCGTAGATAACAGGGAGCTAATGGGATGTGGTATATCTGGATTTCCAGAAAGCCTTTGACAAGGTGCCACACAAAAGGTTGCTGCATAAGATAAAGATGCATGGGATTAAGGAGAAAGCAGTAGCATGGATAAAGGATTGGTTAATTAATAGAAAGCAAAGAGTGGGGATTAATGGGTGTTTCTCTGGTTGGCAATCAGTAGCTAGTAGTGTCCTTCAGGGATCAGTGTTGGGCCCACAATTGTTCACAGTTTACATAGATTATTTGGAGTTGGGGACCAAGGGCAATGTGTCTAAGTTTGCAGACGACACTAAGATAAGTGGTAAAGCAAAAAGTGCAGAGGATACTGGAAGTCTGCAGAGGGATTTGGATAGGCTAAGTGAATGGGCTAGGGTCTGGCAGATGGAATACAATGTTGACAAATGTGAGGTTATCCATTTTGGTAGGAATAACAGCAAAAGGGATTATTAGTTAAACGATAAAATTTTAAAACATGCTGCTGTGCAGAGAGACCTGGGTGTGCTAGTGCATGAGTCGCAAAACGTTGGTTTACAGGTGCAACAGGTGATTCAGAAGGCAAATGGAATGTTGTCCTTCATTGCTAGAGGGATTGAGTTTGAGACTAGGGAGGTTATGCTGCAACTGTAGAAGGTGTTAGTGAGGCCCCACCTGGAGTATTGTGTTCAGTTTTGGTCTCCTTACTTGAGAAAGAATGTACTGGCACTGGAGGGTGTGCAGAGGAGAGTCACTAGGTTAACCCCAGAGCTGAAGGGGTTGGGTTACGAGGAGAGGTTGAGTAGACTGGGACTGTACTCATTGGAATTTAGAAGGATGAGGGGGGATCTTATAGAAACATATAAAATTATGAAGGGAATAGATAGGATAGATGCGGGCAGGTTGTTTCCACTCGCGGGTGAAAGTAGAACTAGGGGGCATAGCCTCAAAATAAGGGAAGTAGATTTAGGACTGAGTTTAGGAGGAACATCTTCACCCAAAGGGTTGTGAATCTATGGAATTCCTTGCCCAGTGAAGCAGTAGAGGCTCCTTCATTAAATGTTTTTAAGATAAAGATAGATAGTTTTTTGATGAATAAAGGCATTAAGGGTTATGGTGTTCGGGCCGGAAAGTGGAGCCGAGTCCAAAAAAGATCAGCCATGATCTCATTGAATGGCAGAGCAGGCTCGAGGGGCTAGGTGGCCTACTCCTGTTCCTAGTTCTTATGTTCTTATGTTTGTGGTAGTCACCACTGTTGTATTGTATATACCACATACGATGGGTATTACGGTAAGGCCCCGGAACTACAGGTGTGGGGGTAGATCCCCTGCCTGCTGGCTCCGCCCAGTAGGCGGAGTATAAATGTGTGGGCTCTCCGAGCTGCAGCCATTTCGGCAGCAGCTGCAGGAGGCTCCACATCTCTGCGTAATAAAGCCTCGATTACTCTCGACTCTCGTCTCGTCGTAATTGATAGTGAATCAATTTATTATGCAGAGATTTTACAACGATGGATCTCCGCATCAAGCCGGATCGCCTGCAACTGCACCCTCAAGCAGACAACGCCAAGTCGGCCTTCGCACATTGGCTAGCTTGCTTTGAAGCATACATCGGATCTGCGACAGAACTACCCTCAGAGGCACAGAAGATCCAGATCCTTTACACGTGGCTGAGCTCCGATATCTTTCCCCTCATCCGGGACGCGTCGATCTACGCTGAGGCCATGGCGCTACTGAAGGAGAACTACACTCAGCAGACCAACAAAATCTACACCAGGCACCTCCTGTCCACGTGGCATCAACTCCCCGGTGAGTCTGTGGAAGATTTCTGGCGTTCCCTGCACGCCCTTGTGAGAGACTGTGATTGCCAGGCCGTTTGGCCGTTGAACATTCTGACCTGCTAGTTAGAGATGCATTCGTTACGGGCATAGCGTCGGCCTACAACAGCCAGCGCCTCTTATAAGGGGCTACCCTCGATCTCGTGGCGACCAAGAAACTAGCAATCTCGCTCACAGTCGCCTCACGCAATGTACAGGCGTATGCCCCCGACCGCACGGCCCACCCCTCCTGGGCAGCGAACACCCCATCGTGGACCCCATCAGCGACCGCGCGGCAGCCAACCAACCCCGTGGGACCCAAGTGCTACTTCTGCGGACAGACAAAACACCCCCGGTAGCGCTACCCAGCGCGGAGCGTGCTCTGCAAGGCCTGCGGGAAGAAAGGACATTTTGTTGCTGTGTGCCAGGCCCGCTCGATCGCCGCTATTGTCCCTGCACCGCCCACGTGCTGCCATATTCCTCGCCTCAGACCACGTGCGTCCCTTGGACGCCGCCATCTTGCTCGCCTCACAACACATGCGGCCCGTGGGCGCCGGCATATTGCTCGCCATCTTGCTCGCCCCACAACACGTGCGGCCAGTGGGCGCCGCCATCTTCCCCTCCTCAGGACCCCTGCTCATCGGCCACCCCATCGGGCCGCTCATTGCCTGCAACCGCCGCCCACCATCATGATTGACCAGTCCCGACTGCACAACCTCGCGACCGAGTCGATGACAGTGAAGGTCGACGGGCACAAGATATCCTGCCATCTGGACTCCGGGAGCACTGAGAGCTTCATCCACCCCGGTACGGTAAGGCGCTGCTCCCTCACGGTACACCCCATTAACCAGAAAATCTCCCTGGCCTCTGGATCCCACTCCGTGGTGATCCGGGGGTGCTACACCGCCGCCCTCATCAAGCAGGGGGGGCTTCAGGCTCTACGTCCTCCCCAACCTCTGCGCTGCCTTGCTACTCGGCCTGGACTTCCAATGCAACCTCCAGAGCCTAACCCTGAAATTTAGCAGGCCCCTACAACCCCTTACTGTCTGCGGTCTCACGAACCTTTAAAGTCGACCCGCCTTCTCTGTTTGCAAACCTCACCCCGGATTGCAAACCCGTCGCCACCAGGAGCAGACGGTACAGCACCCAGGACAGGACCTTCATCAGGTCTGAGGTCCAGTGGCTGCTACGAGAAGGTATTATCAAGGCCAACAACAGCCCCTGGAGAGCCCAAGTGGTAGTTGTGAAAACTGGGGAGAAAAGCAGGATGGTGGTTGACTACAGTCAGACCATCAATCGGTACATGCAGCTCGACGCGTACCCCCGCCCACGCATATGTGATATGGTCAATCAGATTGCACAGTACCGGGTCTTCTCGACAGTGGACTTGAAATCTGCCTACCACACGCTCCCCATCCTCAAGGCAGTCTGCCCATACACCGCGTTTGAAGCGGACGGCCGCCTTTACCACTTCCTTAGCGTTCACTTTGCTGTCACTAACGGGGTCTCGGTCTTCCAACAGGAGATGGACCGAATGGTTGACCAGTAGGGACTGCGGGCCACCTTCCCAAAGCTGGATAGCGTCACCCTCTGCGGCCACGACCAGCAGGACCACGACGCTAACCTTTCCAAATTCCTCCACACCTCTAAACTCCTCAACCTAACCTACAACAAGATTAGCCATCCTCGGCTATGTGGTCCAGAACGGAGTGCTAGGGCCCGACCCCGATCGCCCCCTTATGGATCTCCCCCTTCCCCACTGCCCCAAGGCCCTCAAACGATGCCTGGGCCTCTTCTCCTGCTACGCCCAGTGGGTCCCTAACTATGCGGACAAGGCCTGCCCACTCATCCACTCCACCGTTTTCCCACTAACGGCCGAGGCTCACCAGGCCTTCAACCATATCAAGGCCGACATCGCCAAGGCCGCGATGCACGCGGTCGACGAGACGCTGCCCTTCCAAGTCGTGAGCGATGCATCAGACGTCGCTCTAGCCGCCACCCTCAACCAGGCAGGCAGGCCCGTGGCATTCTTTTCCCGCACCCTCCATGCTTCCAGAAATTCGCCACTCCTCCATCGAAAAGGAGGCCCAAGCTATCGTTGAAGCTGTGCGGCATTGGAGGCATTACCAGGCTGGCAGGAGATTCACTCTCTTCACTGACCAATGGTCGGTTGCCTTCATGTTCAACAACACACAGCGGGGTAAGATCAAAAATGCTAATATCTTGAGATGGAGGATCGAGCTCTCCACCTACAATTACGAGATTTTGTATCGCCCCAGTAAGCTCAAGGAGCCCCCTGATGCCCTATCCCGAGGTACTTGTGCCAGCGCACAAGTGGACCGGCTCTGGACCCTGCACGACGATCTCTGTCACCCGGGGGTCACCCGCTTTTAGCACTACATAAAGGCCCGCAATCTGCCCTACTCCATCGAGGATGTCAGGGCTATCACCAGAGACTGCCAGGTCTGCGCGGAGTGTAAACCGCACTTCTACCGGCCAGACCGAGCGCACCTGGTGAAGGCCTCCCGCCCCTTTGAACGCCTCAGCGTGGACTTCAAAGGGACCCTCCCCTCCACCGACCGTAACGCGTACTTCCTCAGTGTGGTCGATGAATATTCCCCTTCGCCGTCCCATGTCCCAATATGACGACTGTCACCGTCATCAAAGCCCTCAACACCACCTTTGCTCTGTTCAGTTTCTCCGCTTTCGTCCACAGTCACCGGGGATCCTCATTTATGAGCGATGAGCTGCGCCAGTACCTGCTCAACAGGGGCATTGCCTCGAGCAGGACGACCAGCTACAACCCCCGGGGAAATTGTCAGGTGGAGTGGGAGAATGGGACGTTCTGGAAGGCCATCCAGCTGGCCCTACGGTCCAGAAATCTCACGGCCTCCCGCTGGCAGGAGGTCCTCCCCGGCGCCCTTCATTCCATTCGATTGCTCCTTTGCACTGCGACTAACGAAACTCCCCATGAACGTCTCCTTGCCTTTCCCAGGAAGTCCACCTCCAGGGTTTCGCTCCCAACGTGGCTGGCAGCTCCAGGACCTGTTCTCCTCCGCAAGCACGTGCGACTTCACAAGGTGGACCCGTTGGTTGAGAGGGTACAGCTACTTCACGCGAACCCGCAGTACGCCTACGTAGTGTACTCCGACGGCCGCCAAGACACAGTCTCCCTCAGGGACCTGGCACCAGCCCCCCACCCCCCCCTCTGCCCCGGCGGCACCCTCCCTCCCCCCAGCGCACCCCACCACAACCTTCCGCTCCAGGACGATCCGTCCTCCCCTTGGTCCCACCCGGAAATGAAGATGAGGTCAACACGCTCCTAGAGTCACCGACGACTGAACCGACGCCGAAATCACCACCAGAACTGCGGCGCTCGCAAGGACGGATCAAGGCGCCTGATCATCTGAATTTATAACCTTTTCCTTAAAATGTTAAACACCAGGGGCGTCATTCTCCGACCCCCCGCCGGGTCGGAGAATCGCCGGGGGCTGCCGTGAATCCCGCCCCCGCTGGTTGCCGAAGTCTCCAGCACCGGAGATTCAGCGGGGGCGGGAATCGGGCCGTGCCGGTTGGCGGGCCCCCCCGCTCGATTCTCCGGCCCGGATGGGCCGAAGTCCCGCCAATAAATTGCCTGTCCCGCCGGCATAAATTAAAGCACCTATTTACCGGCGGGACAAGGCGGCGTGGGCGGGCTCCGGGGTCCTGGGGGGGGCGCGGGGCGATCTGACCCCGGGGGGTGCCCCCACGGCGGCCTGGCCTGCGATCGGGGCCCACCGATCCGCGGGCGGGCCTGTGCCGTGGGGGCACTCTTTCCCTTCCGCCTTCACCACGGTCTCCACCATGGCGGAGGCGGAAGAGACTCCCTCCCTCCACTGCGCATGCGCGGGAAACTTTCAGCGGCCGCTGACGCTCCCGCGCATGCGCCGCCCCGACATGTCATTTCCGTGCCAGCTGGCGGGGCAACAAAAGCCGTTTCCGCCAGCTGGCGGGGCAGAAATTCCTCCGGCGTCGGCCTAGCCCCTCAATGTTGGGGCTCGGCCCCCAAAGATGCGGAGCATTCCGCACCTTTGGGACGGCGCGATGCCCGTCTGATTGGCGCTGTTTTGGGCGCCAGTCGGCGGACATCGCGCCGTTTCGGGAGAATTCCGCCCCTGAATGTAAATAGTTTTCCACCACTCCCGCTGGACTCTTTTTTAACAGGGGATGAATGTGGTAGTCACTACTGTTGTATTGTATATACTGCATACGAGGGGTATTACGGTAAGGCCGCTGTACTCCAGGTACGGGTGTAGATCCCTGCCTGCTGGCTCCGCCCAGTAGGCGGAGTATAAATGTGTGGGCTCTCAGAGCTGCAGCCATTTCAGCAGCAGCTGCGGGGGGCTACACATCTCTGCGTAATAAAGCCTCGATTACACTCTACTCTCGTCTCATTGTAATTGATAGTGCATCAATGTTCTAAAGGAAAAGTGTGCTGGCTCAATCCTTTGATTTTACTCTCCAGTTTTTAATTACACAATGGATCTTTTTATATGGCAACATGAGGAAATGACTTATTTGCATAACTTCAGCTGTAACATTTAAAAACGAAATACTGTCAATGCAATCATTTTTCAACTTTGTGTGGTCTGAAAAATTGGCTTTCGCGAATTGTATACTCATTATATACCTGACCAATTTTATTTTCAATGGGAGCAATTGAGAAGAAAAGTCAGGTGAGTTGGGTAAAATGTGAATAATAGCTTAGTTTTCTACCCCCACTAAAGATAAAAATTACAACGTGTCTCTTGATTTATATACATTTCCAAAACAAAGTCAATAATTTCCTAGAATTAGGGATGTAAAAGATTTTCGCTGGCAACATTGGATGGAAACAGGGAAGTGGTTCCTCTAAAATGGTGGGGGAAGCTTAATCCACTGTTCCCATTCCCAATCCAAATAGCAACATCTAATTTTGGATGGCTGGAGTGTCCACCTGATTCAGCCAGTAGTCAGTATTCAACCTGGCCGTCATTTTGAGATCCGGTACGCCATCCCATAGTAGCAGGGAAGTCAAAACTGTAAGCTTGTAACTATTTCTAAAGGATTGGAAGGAGCAGAAATGCAGAAACAGAATGTGGATCAGAAACATACTTGGTTCCCGTCTCGCTGGCTAGTTCACTATTGCCTCCTCAGTTCATTTGATGAAGTGCAATTGGTTGGCCACAGCCTAGCAAGTTAGTCATGCTTGCAAAACTGAGTTCAACGATAGAGGGTGAATCTTTGCTCACTCACTTCCCCTTGTCCTAGAAATTCTACTACAAAATTAAATTGCTTTCTCTAAACATGACTTACTCCTCTGCTCAAGCCCATAAAGAAATCTGTGGCTCTTGTGCTACCCAGTGTCCCATATTGCTTGGCCCAGTGTTACCTCATGAGTATTCACTGCAAAATAATATACTGAAAGTTTGTTTTTTATAGCAGGTGTTTGGGACAATGAGATAATGATGACATTTCCAGTATGCTCCAGATTGCCTCCTGTCCTCAGCATGTATGCCCCAACACTGAAAGCTACAGACGAGTCCAAAGAGAAACTTCACTCCAACCTTGAACAATCCATGGCCCATGTCCCAATGGGCGACAAGCTGACCACCCTTGACCACTTTAGCGCCAGAATTGGAAATGACACAGACCTCGGGGGAGGTGTAATCGGCAAAAAAGAGATTGACAAATCCAACACGAATGTTACCTTGCACCTGACAAATGCCGAGAACACAGCCTTCTCATTACTAACACCTTGTTCAGTCAGAGAGATAAAATAAAACTTCTTTTCCTTAGATAGTCCGTCAGAGACGAGGATGGCTTGCTTCCACATTAAAAATGAGTTCTCATGTGTCCAATGTGCAACCGACGGTCTCTGTCACAGGTAGGACAGTTGGTGGTTGGAGGAACGAGTGGGTGGGGTGGCCGGGATGCCATGCGTTCCTTTTGCTGTCAACGCTTGGCTTCAGCTTGCACTCAGTGATGAAACTCAAGTGTTCAGCTCCACTTTGGACAGTTTTGGGTCAGGAATTCCCAGGTGCAGGGCAGCATGGTGGTGCAGTGGTTAGCACTGCAGCCTCACAGCGCCGAGGTCCCAGGTTTGATCCCAGCTCTGGATCAGAGTCCGTGTGTAGTTTGCACATTCTCCCCGTGTTTGCGTGGGTTTCCCCTCCACAACCCAACGATGTGCAGGGTAGGTGGATTCGCCATGCTAAATTGACCCTTAATTGGAAAAGAAATTGGGTACTCTAAATTTTAAAAAAAAGAAATTCCCAGGTGTTGATGAGCATGTTGCAATTTTCCAAGGCGGCATCGAGGGGTGTCCTTGAAGTGTTTCCTCTGCCCTTCTTGGGCTCGCTTGCTGTGTCGAAGCTCCGAATAGAGCGCTTGTTTCAAAAGTTTTGTGTCAGGCAGGCGGACGATGTGGCCTTCCCAGCACAGCTGATTCGTCAATGCTTCAATGCTGGGGATGTTGGTCTGAGCAAGAACACTGATGTTGCTGCACCTATTCAGCCAATGGATTTGCCAGATCATGTGGAGGCAGCACTGGTGGTATTTCTCCAAGGTTTTGAGGTGCCTGCTGTACATAGCAGCACGGGCAGCACGGTAGCATTGTGGATAGCACAATTGCTTCAGAGCTCCAGGGTCCCAGATTCGATTCCGGCTTGATTCACTGTCTGTGCGGAGTCTGCACATCCTCCCCGTGTGTGCGTGGGTTTCCTCCGGGTGCTCCGGTTTCCTCCCACAGTCCAAAGATGTGCAGGTTAGGTGGATTGGCCATGATAAATTGCCCTTAGTGTCCAAAATTGCCCTTACTGTTGGGTGGGGTTACTGGATTATGGGGATAGGGTGGAGGTGTTGACCTTGGGTAGGGTGCTCTTTCCAAGAGCCAGTGCAGACTCGATGGGCCGAATGGCCTCCTTCTGCATTGTAAATTCTATGATAGTCCAGAACTCTGAGCTATATAGGAAGGTGGGTATCACTACTGTTCTGTAGACCATGAGCTTGGTACCAGGGCTGAGGTCCTGGTCTTCAAACATTCTCTTCCTCAGGTACCTGAAGGCTGCACTGGCACAGTGAAGGTGGTTTTGAACCTCTTCATCAATTTCTGCCCTTGATAGCAGTAAGCTGCCAATGTGTGAAAAATGGTCCATGTTGCCCAAGGCCTCGCTGTGGATTTTGACAGCTGGGGGTCAGTTCTGTGTGGTGGGGGTAGGTTGGTAGAGAACCTTTGTCCTTCAGATGTTTAGTGTAAGGCCCATGCTCCCGTAAACATTAGTGAAGATGTTGGCGACGGCTTGGAGCTGGGTCTCCAAGTGTGAGCACATGCAAGAATCATCTGCATACTGTCGTTCAATGACAGAGGATGGGACAACCTTGGACCTGTCCTGCAGGTTTCAGAGGTTGAACAGATTTCCATTTGTTATGTAGTTTAGATCCTCTCTGGTGGGGAGCTTGCTGAGCGTGACATGGAGCATTGCAACAAGGAAGATCAAGAAGTGCATCGCTGCGATGACACAGCCTTGCTTGATTCCAGTCCGAACGTGAATTGGGTTTGCGGTGGATCCATTGGTCAGGATAACGGCTTGCATGTCATCGTGGAGCAGGTGGAGAATGGTGACAAATGTCTGGGAGCAGCCGAAATGAAGGGGGACGCTCCATAATCCCTCACGGTTTACAGTGTTCAAGGCCTTTGTGAGGTCAAGGAAGGCCAAATACACGAGGTCATGCTGTTCCTTGCATTTCCTTTAGTTACTACATGCTGAAGATCATGTCCATTGTGCCTCTTATGGGCAGAATTCGCATTGCGATTCTGGGAGGAGCTCTTAAGCCACAGGGAGAAGGCGATGAGAAGGACTCTTGAAATGACTTTCCCTGTGGCTGACAGCAAAATGTTCCTCTGTAGTTATCATCTTTCTTGAAGATTGTCACGATTTTGGCATCTCTGAGTTCTGAAAATTTGTCCTTCTTCCAGATAAGGGAAATGAGGTAATGTCTTCTCTGCCATGTTTTAGTGGAGCAGGGATTGGAGCAGGGATTCTATCTGCTCCTGATACCTTGTTCTTTAGCTGCCCAATGGCCTTTTCTACCTCATGCTGGGTTGGGTCTGTGCCAAAATGGTGGCGGGATGAAGTTGAGGACATTCACACTGAAGCCAGAGTCTCTGGTAAAGAGGTCTTAAAAGTGTTCCTTCCAGCAGGCACTGATTGCCTCTCTGTTCTTAATGAATTCCTCTCCATTTTTGGTCAGCAGTTGTGCTTGTGCCATAGGTGACCTTGTCTGCCCTAAAGGACATATCATGGTTGTCAGCTAACTACTGGATCTCCTGAGCTTTCTCCACCCGCCTTCTGTTCTTTAGCTTGTGGGTTTTCTTCTGGACCTCAGCCTTCCACCCCTGCAGAGCTACTTTCTTGCTCTCGAGTTGGGTTTCTGCTTCAGGTTCAGAAACTCTTGCACTTGTGGCTTATCAGTTTCTGGATCTCCTAATCATTCTCTTTGAACCAGTCTTAGTGTTTCCTGGTCGAGTGACCAAACACCTTTTCGCAGGTGCTGATTATGCAGACCTTACAGGCAGACCAGGCACTGTGGACACTCTGTGTCTCCAGGTCACTGGGAGTCATCAGGTTGGCAGTGAGGCATTGGCTAGATAGGGCATTCTTATGAGGTTCTTTGAGTGCCCCAGCATTGATTTTCCTGCAGCATTAGTTCTGTTGCCGTCGCTGCTTTGGGGCTACATTCTGAAAGCTGATCGCGGACGGCATTTTTAAAAAACTTTACGCCGTTGGGCACTTCGCCCCGTGATCGGAAATGCTGCAGCACTTTGCCCACGATTGGGAATGCTGTGATGCATGGCCCCGCCACCCACCTGTGGGTCATGACTCTGGGTTTGGCTCTATGGGAGGAAACCAGAGCACTTACACTCATTGCATACCGGAGATGCGCCACGTGCAATATTGGTAAAGACAGGAAATGCAGCATTCATGACCCACAGTAGAAACAGGCATTCTGCAGCTTACATGTCACTGGGTGGGGGTGGGAGGGTCGAACATTTGACCAAGACGCCCCCACTTGCAAAATCGTGTTGGGCTGTGCTGAAAAAATACAGTCAGCATAGAATAAAGTGCAAAAGGAGCCAATTCAGCCCAATGGGTCTGCACCGACCCTCCTAAAGAGCACCTTACCTGCTCAAAGATGTGCAAGTTAGGTGAGGTTATAGGGATAGGGTGGGAGAGTGGATCTAGGTAGGGTGCTCTTTCAGAGGGTCGGTACAGACGCGATGGACTGAATGGCCTCCTTCCGCACACTAGCGATTCTACCAAGGCCCAGCCCCCACCCTATCCCCGTAACCCCACCTAACCTGTACATCTTGCGAAAGTAAGGGGCAATTTAGCGCGGCCAATCCACCTAACCTGCACATCTTTGGACTGTGGGAGGAAACCGGAGCAGCCGGAGGAAACCCACTGAGACACAAGAGAACGTGCAAACTCCACACATAAGTCACCCGAGGCCAGAATTAAACCTGGGACCCTGGCGCTGTGAGGCAGCAGTGATAACCACTGTGCCATCGTGCTGTGTCTACTTGCACTCTAGTCAGGAGCTGCTTGAAGATATTGGACAAATATTCACCAGAAGCTGGATGTCTGGAGCGCTGTATTATGTACTCTGGGATAACACTGGCTGCAAATGGATGTAGCTTTAACCAAAAGATACTCCAGACCTTGAAGTTAGTTCAATCTGATTTATTGAATCAGTAGCACAGTTAGCACAATTCTCCATGAGTTCGACTCTCTGCTAACCTAAGTGTGGTTACTCACGTGCTGGAGGTGTGATACTGTAAATACATCCTGACTCACTCTGTAGATGTTCATCACTGGAAAGAGGCGGAGTGTGAGTGCCTCGTGCCTTTTATAGTGAAGTACCACCCCTGGGTGTCCTGCCTGCTCATTGGTCATGTCCTGTTCTCTGTGTTCATTAGCTGCCTGTCTGCGCCTGTCTGTATATCATTATCTGCATGTCTGCATATCATGACATCTCCCCCTTTTTAAAAATGTTTTGTTGGCATATGGGAACGTACTTATATGTGGTGGCATATATTAACATATTTACAAGCTGTGGCATATGTGAACGTATTTACATGTGAAGACATCTGTCTAATGTGAGAAAACAGAACATAGTAAACAAAACAGATGTTCATAAGTCCAGTCTCTGGGGCTTGCGTCTGATCCTTGTTGACCGCCGGAGAGGTGGTGGTGGGAACGACGGCGCCTAGACAGGCAGGATGGAAGCCTGACTGGTGGCCTCGTAGTTTGAGGTATCAGGAGGTGGCAAAGCAACGGACGGAAATGGAGAAGAAAGCGGTTGCGGGCAGGCAACATTGCGCAGTGCCCATCTGTTTCGTCGCACAACAGAACCATTAGCCATACGTACAACATACGAGTGGGGCGCAGCCTGTCGAACAACGACAGCTGGAGCAGACCAGCCACCATCCGGTATCTTGATCCTGACAGTGTCTGCCGGGGATAACACGGGCAAGTCAGTGGCATGAGCATCATAGCCCTGCTTTTTCTGGTTTCGGAGCTGCTGCATCTTCTGCAGCATTGGGAGGTGATCCAGGCTGGGTAAGTGTATGGCTGGAAGTATCATCCGCAGTTCCCTGTTTGTCAGGAGTTGAGCGACATGCCAGTGGACAGTGGGGTCGCCCTGTACGCAAGCAGCGTGAGGTAGATATCAGAAGCAGAATCCGCGGCCTTGCAGATGAGCTGTTTCACAATGTGCACCCCTTTTTCAACCTTCCCATTGGACTGCGGATAGTGTGGGCTGGAAGTGACATGTTTGAAATGGTATGACTTGGCAAACATCGACCACTTGTGGCTGTTGAAGCACGGGCCATTGTCACTCATGACAGTGAGTGGGATACCATGCCTGGAGAACATCTCCTTACAGGCCTTGATGACGGTCCGAGATGTGAGGTCTGAGAGCTTCACGACTTCAGGGTAACTGGAGAAATAGTCAATAATCAACACGTAGTCACGACCATTCGCACAAAAGAGGTCGATGCCAACCTTGGACCACGGGGAGGTCTCGATTTCATGCTGCTGGAGCGTCTCCCTGCTCTGCGCTGGCTGGAAGCGTTGACAGGTCGCACAGTTGAGGACCATATTCGAGATGTCCTGGCTAATATCGGGCCAGTAGACAGCCTGCCTGGCTCTGCGTCTGCACGTCTCGACACCTCGGTGTCCCTCATGGGTTTGGCGGAGCACCAAGCTCTGGCGACTGAGTGGAATGACAATCCGGTCCAGCTTGAGGAGGATACCATCAATCACTGTCAGGTCGTCCTTTACACTGTAAAATTGAGAGTACTGCCCTTTCTGCCAGCCATTGGCGAGGTGGTGCATGACACGCTGCAAGAGGGGGTCTTTGGCTGTCTCCTCGCGGATATGAACCACCGTCTCATCAGACGCCGGGAGGGTGCTAGCACACAGCTGCACCTGTGATTCAATCTGCTGGATGATTTCCAGCAGTTCACTAGGCAATGTGATGGAATGGGACAATGCATCAGCGATGATGAGCTCCTTGCCAGGCGTGTACACTAAGTCAAAGTCGTACCTTCTGAGTTTGAGGAGGATGCGCTGCAGCCGAGGCGTCATGTCGTTCAGGTCTTTGTGGATAATGTTTCGCCAGAGGCCTATGATCCATCTCAACAGTGAATGTCGGCAGGCTGTAGACATAGTCGTGAAACTTGAGAATGCCAGTGAGAAGACTCAGGCATTCCTTCTCTATTTGCGCATACCTTGTTTCAGTGGGTGTCATGGCCCTCGATGCGTAGGCTACCGGTGCCCAGGATGAAGTGTCATCGCGTTGAAGCAGCACCGCACCGATGCCATCCTGGCTCGCATCTGTCGTGATCTTCGTCTCCCTGTCTGGGTAGGAAAATGCCAAGACGGGTGCGGTGGTGAGCTTGGCTTTCCGCTCCAACCACTCTGCCTGATGTGCTGCCTTCCACTCAAAGGCAGTGGACTTTTTCACCAGGTTTCGTAGGGCCATGGTGTGTGAGGCCAGGTTTGGGATGAACGTGCCAAGAATATTGACCATGCCCAGGAAACGCAACACCACCTTCTTGTCTTCAGGGACATTCATGGATTTAATGGCCTTGACCTTGTCTGTGTCCGGGCGCACGCCCTGCTGAGAGATCTGGTCACCTAGGAACTTGAGCGCGACAAGCCAAAGCAACATTTGGACCTGTTCAGCTTCAGGGCATTGGCATGGACACGGCGGAATACCTGCTGCAGACAGGAAACATGCTCTTCAGGGGTCGTGGACCATATGATGATGTCGTCCACGTACACGCGAACCCCTTCAATGCCCTCCATCATCAGCTCCATGATGCGATGGAAGATCTCCGATGCCGAGACAATGCCAAACGGCATGCGATTATAGCGGTATCTGCCAAACGGTGTGTTGAAGGTGCAGAGCCTTCTGCTGGATTCATCCAGCTGGATTTGCCAAAATCCATGTGACGCATCTAACTTGGTGAAAAAACATGCGTGTGCCATCTCTCTGGTGAGTTCTTCCCGCTTCGGGATGGGGTAGCGTTCATGCATTATATTCTTATTGAGATCCTTGGGATCAATGCAGATGCGCAGGTCTCCCGAAGACTTTCTAACACATACCATCGAGCTGACCCAGTCAGTCGGCTCGGTTACCTTGGAAATGATGTCCTGTTGCTGAAGATCCTTGAGCTGTGCCTTCAGGCAGAGGCGGGACCCGGCGTGGTGCGTGGACCACTGGCTTGGCATCAGGTCATAGCAGAATCTTGTATCGCTATGGCAGCGTGCCCATTCCGTCGAACACATACGGATACTGAGCGAGGATATTGTCAATGCCGGCCCTGAAGATCCATATTGGAGGATGTTGTTGTGTAAATCCGCTGCATGAGGTTCAGCTGCCTGCAGGCATGCGCGCCAAGTAGGGATGCCCTGTCTGGCTTGACCATTTCAAAATGTAACCGTGCATGGGTGCTCCGGTTGGAGCCGAGTAGATGGCAGGATCCCAGTGCCGTGATGGCATTTCCGTTGTAGTCCAGGAGCCTGCAGGCTGCTGGAAGGACCTTGGGGGGCTTCTTGATGCGTTTGGAATCTGCCTGTGAGAGGAGGTTGGCAGAAGCACCTGTGTCCAGCTTAAACTGGATGGCGCAGTGGTTGACCTGCATCACTGCACGCCATTCGTCTGCAGAATCCACAGCGAGGATGGATTGAATTTGTGATGAGTTGGATGTGGCATATTCACATTTGGTGATGATGCCCACACAGTCGGCGGAGTCCAGGCATTCTTCCTCTGGATCTGTTGTGCTGCCAGGATCAGAATCCTGTAATCGTTGTTGCACACTCTGAACGCGCCGTCGTCAGAATTGAGAGCGCTGGCCCCTGACTGGTGGTGCAGACCTGCACAAGGCTGCATAGTGTCCAGGCTTCCCGCAGTTTAAACATCGCCTGCCTCTTGCAGGGCAGTGTTTCTTTAAGTGGGCGTTGCCGCAGTTCGAGCACGTCATGACGTCAGCGTCCTGACGCTCCGCGCGTCGTCGCACATGCACAGTGCGGGTGTTGGCCGCTCCATTATCCCGTTCGCATCGCGCATGCGTGGGGCGCCGGGAAAAGCGTGCGAAATGGCCGCTTTCATCAATGCTGAGGCGCTGCATCCGGGAGATGGCCTGCACACTCTCTGCCTCTTGGGAGGCAAGTTTCTCATTTTCAGCCGATTTGTACTGAGCACAGCGATTTTTGGCGTGCTCATGCACTGTGCATGTTTCAATCACTGGCAGGGTCGTATGCTTGATTTTCAGTAGCTGCTCTCTCAGAGGATCAGAGTGAACTCCAAAAACGATTTGTTCTCTGATCATGGAGTCAGCAATATCACCAAAACTGCAGGACAGCACTAGAAGGCGGAGGTTAGTTAAGAAGGAGTTGAAAGATTCATCTTTACCTTGTAGACGCTGTTTGAATATGTAGCACTTGAAGATTTCATTGGTGTCCACTTCACAGTGACTGTCAAACTTGTCCAGGATGGTCTGAAACTTTGTCTTGTCCTGGCCTTCGGTGAAGTGAAAAGAGTTGAAGAGTTCGATGGCTTGATCATCCGCTGTTGAGAGAAGCGCGATCTTCATTGCATCAGACGCACCCACGAGGTCTGAAGCTTCGATGTACAGCAGAAACCTTTGCTTGAATGTCTGCCAGTTGGCACTGAGATTGCCGGAGGTCCTGAGCTGGTGAGGAGCCTGAATCTTCTCCATGCTGCCGGGATACATTTGCTGGTCGTCACGGAACGTACTGAGGTAATCCACCTAGATTAAGCAGTCTCCTGGTAGCACGTCGTGTTATGTACTCTGGGATAACACAGGCTGCAACAGGATGCAGCTTTAACCAAAAGATACTCCAGACCTTGAAGTTAGTTCAATCTGATTTATTGAACCAGTAGCACAGTTAGCACAGTTCTCTATGAGTTCGACTCTGTGCTAACCTAAGTTTGGTTACTCTGTCTGACTGAACCAGACTTGCTCTTCGCCACGTGCTGGAGGTATGATACTGTACATACACCCTGACTCAGTCTGTAGATCTTCATCAGTGGAAAGAGGCGGAGTGTGAGTGCCTCGTGCCCTTCAAAGTGAGATACCACCTCCGAGTGTCCTGCCTGTTCATTGGTCATGACCTATTCTCTGTGTTCATTAGCTGCCTGTCTGGACCTATCTGTATATCATTATCTGCATGTCTGCATATCATGACATGGAGCTGCAAGAATGCTCCTTCCAGCTGCAGAAAGACCGTTACTGGCCTCTGCCTCATGCTCAAACGCTTCCTGCAATCCCTGGCTTACTTGAAGTCTGTTAAAAAAGATGCAGTGTCCGAAATATGAAATCTTATTTGCCATTGGGCTGCCTGCGGATGTCTGGCAGGTGCCTGCAGCTTGTCAGTGCCCTGTAGATAAGGTCTGAGGGCCAATATCTGTGCTTTGGGCCTCCCTGTTCCGGCAAAGGGGTCAATTCTGGCAGGGCAGCAGGAACCAGTTTCTCAGTCACCATCACTCAAAATAAAAATCATCCACCTTCAATTTTATTGCTAAGTGCCAAGGCAAACAAATAAATGGAAGGATGTACATGACATCATACGGGAAATGTTGACTGGCCTCGGTAGTTCACTCGTGAAAAAATTAATTTTGTTTTCAAGGTGAAATCCTAAAATCTTCCATAATTACCCTATCGATTAAAAGGTGGAATCATTAATTGATTTTTAGGTCTCACTGAAGTCTGCAAAACACTAGATTAATATTAAAATGAATACTGCTGAATAACTAGATTTAGTTATGCCTGACTTGTGCACCTTTCCTCATACTGAACATCATAAGGTGCATTGAATAAAGCCATTTTTCAGTCATTTCAATAGTACATTATTCATTAACGCCAGATAAATATGAATGTTACCACAGATTAGATACATGCAATTCCTTTTCCGATAGGTTTTATTCTTCTATTGTGAGAAGTCCTAATTGGGTAATTATCTCGATAAGTTGTTCAACCTATGCCCAGAAGACATACTTGAAATCCTTGTTATTGACCTCTGAAACATTTATGGTCTTAAGAGAATATTAAAAGAATGTTGCATTGTCAAAATGTTTTCAGGAGATTCTAGCTGAGGAGTATCTTGGCCCCAGCTGTGCTACCATAAGTGTGGCAAAGTGTGACGTCAACGCATAAATGGAGGAAATTAATGTTATGAGAAACAAATGTCACTACTGCTCTCAGGATTTGGCAAAGTGAAAGAAAAGGCAAACACCAAACCTCTCTCAAGCTGGTGTTCAAGTGCTGCTGGCATGATTTCGAGAATGGAGTGCTGTCCCTGGTACAGCACCAGGAAAGAAGCCATCACACAAACAATGGCACAGAACTATGGAAAGATATGCGCCTATCGACAGGACCTCGATGCTACGAGAAACAATGTTGCAGTTTAATGACTTGATTAGATTAGCAAAAGAAAAATTGTTTTCAAATAAATAACGGGGCACCTAAGTGAAGCACAGGGTATTCACTAATGACTGGATCACTAATCCCACCCTCAATCAGTGCAGTCTCTCCTTCCTTCCCTATGTACGGTATGCATTGTTTGTACAGCATGCAAGAAACAATACTTTTCACTGTTACTAATACATGTGACAATAATAAATCAAATCAAATTCATTCCAAAAAGGATCAGTAATTGAAACATTGTAAAACTGCAAAGGTCTGTGCCATATGGTAAACATTAAAAGTAGTTTGTGTGCAAGCAAAGAAATGTTGATAAATCTCCTGATTACAAATAGGAATAAGGGGCGGGATTCTCCATTTCAGCGACTAAGGGCTCGTTCCTGAGACAAAGGACTGGATTCTCCGTTAGCGTGTTGCTAACTTTCCGGTTGGTTCAATTGCTCTGTTTTATTACCTTTGCTCTCGAGTCACCAGGTATCTTTATGATACCGCCACGAGGTTCAAGTCCAAGTAATGATCAATAACTCAATACACCGATTAGTAAGATTCAAATCAAAGCACATTAATTATACACAGTAATCGCTACTCATGCACAAATTCTACGTCTAAGCTACTTCTACAACTAACAGGCCTATACTTAACTTCGGACTGGCCCACCAGGTCAGGGGAACAAATGGCCTTTCGTTCGGGTTCTGAGTCTGCGGGATTCGAAGTTGGTACGGATTGGTAGCTAGGAGCGCCTATCTCATAGCGAGCGTTGAATCAAGACTTACTTCTTTCGGTGGTCACTGCACCGGTCACGGTCAAGGTTGGTTCGCGTTGCTGGGTGACCCGGGCAGGACGAAGAGAGCGATTTAAACTTGGGGCTTAACTCTTATAGTCCCCAGGGGCTTCCCGCCTTTCGGGGTGGACCCTGTACCTGGTTCTAGGTGATTGGACTTTGTTCCAATCGCTTGGTTCGATTTCTCCAATACTGGAGCGGTTCCCTGATCGATGGGCGGTCTTGAGATGTTCGTTAACCTCTTTTGTGTTGGCTCCTGCTGGCGCCAGGGAGTCTGGCTTAGTTTTGAGTGTCCCAAATGTTGCCATTGTCCCCGGGAATTGCTCATCAGTATGTAGATGGCTGCTACATTGTTATGCTGATGGTCGCTGGTATCGATGCTGTCTGGGCTTTCGCAGAGTTAAATACACAGCAAACCTGCACCTGCTGGTTTCTGCCTGTGTTGGCTGACTTTCCCATCAGCCTTTGCCGTTCGCCATTTTAAATCGGGAGTTGGCCAATTTAGGTGGCTACAGCGGGATCCTTCGTTTCGCCAGCAGCGCAATCACGCTCACGAATTTCCCGGAGAGATGCCCACAATGGGAAAGCCCATTGACCGGCTGCAGGACGGAGGATCCTGCTGCTGGTGGGGGCGCGCCGCACCAGAAAACGGAGAATCCCACCCCAAGTGTTGACATCGGCGCAGGTTTTGTGGAGTTCCACGATAACAGAACTGCTGCCGCACCTGGACCAATTCAGCGACTGTTACGAGGCTAGCACCAGCGCCACGTGGAACACAATCGATTCCAATGAGAAACTGTGCGGGTTTCGCCAGATTCACTATTGACACTCAGGAGGCTGACAAGCTGCAGCCGCATATACACACTTCACTCCCTACACACACCATCCCAGCCAAAAAGATGGAAGTGAGGAGAGCAGCTCCACGATCTCTGGATGCCGAGCTGGAGACCCTCCTGGACGCCGTTGAGGAGAGGCAGGTGACCCTGTACCCTGGCCCGGGAAGGTGGCTGCCACCTACCGCCATTCACCGTGCCTCGGCGCAGGTGGCAGAGGCGGTGAGCTCCACCACTAACATCGTCCGGATTGCCAGCAGTACAGGGTGAAACTGCACTACCTCTTCAGAGCGGCCAGGGTGAGTAGGCAGCACTGTGCCACTTGCACTAATCCCCATTCCACACATCCACAACCACCCCCCACCTGGAGGGTTGCAGAACCCCCATACTGCAGCACATGTCAGTACCCATACCGGCCACCATGGCCGGGTGCCCTGGCCACTAAAGCCATTAGCTATCCACCCCCTGGGCTGCATGTGTCGGACTGTCTATCGCTGTCGTTTTCTGTTCTGCTCCCCCCAGGAGAAGGCCGCGCACAGCCGCCAGGAGCGTGAGAAAACTGGAAGGGGACCGCCGGACTATTTTTTAAAATTAATTTCCGGGATGTGGGCATCGCTGGTTAGGCCAGCATTTATTGCCCATCCCTAGTTGCCCGTCAGAAGGTGGTGGTGAGTTGCCTTCTTGAACCGCTGCACTCCTTCAGGTGTAGGTACACCCACAGTGCTCTTAGGGAGGGAGTTCCAGGATTTTGTTCCAGCGACAGTGAAGGAACGGTGATATATTTCCAAGTCAGGGTGGTCAGTGTTAGTGGAACTTCCAGGTGGTGGGGTTCCCAGGTATCTGCTGCTCTTGTCCTTCCAGATGGCAGTGGTCGTGGATTTGGAAGGTGCTGTTGAATGAATCCTTGGTGAGTTACTGCAGTGCATCTTGTAGATGGTACACACGGCTGCCACTGTTCGATGGTGGTGGAGGGTTTGAACGTTTGTGGAAGGAGGAGCAATCAAGCGGGCTGCTTTGTACTGGATGGTGTCGAGCTTCTTGGGTGCTGTTGGACCTGCACACATCCAGGCAAATGGAGAGTTTCCATTATACTCCTGACTTGTGCCTTGTAGATGGTTGACAAGTTTTGGGGGGTCAGGAGGTGAGTTATCTGTGTAGGATTCCTAGCCTTTGACATGCCCTAGTAGCCATAGTATTAATGCAGCTAGTCAAGTTCAGTTTCTGATCAATGGTAACCCCCAGGATGTTGATTGTGGGGGATTCAGCAATGGTAATGCTATTGAATGTCAAGGGGCGATGGTTGGATCCTCTCTTGTAGGAGATGATCATTGCCAGATGCTTGTGTGGCGCGAATGTAACATGCCACTTGTCAGCTCAAACCTGGATATTGTACAGGTCTCGTTGTATTTGGACATGGATTGCTTCATTATTGAGGAGTCGCGAATGGTGATGAACATTGTGCAGTCATCTGCAAACATCCCCACTTTTGACCTTATGATGGAAGGCAGGTCATTGATGAAGCAGCTGAAGATGGTTGGGCTGAGGACACTACCCTGAGGAACTCCTGCAATGATGTCCTGGAGCTGAGATGATTGACCTCCAACCACTATAACCATCTTCCTTTGTGCCAGGTATTACTCCAACCAGCGGAGAGTTCCTGCCTGATTCCCATTGACTCCAGTTTAGCTCGGGCCTCTTGATGCCATACTCGGTCAAATGCTGCCTTGAGTCAAGTGCAGCCACCTCACCTCACCTCTGGCATTCAGCACTTTTGCCCATGTTTGAACCAAGGCTGTAATGAGTTCAGGAGCTGAGTGACTGGCGGAACCCAAACTGAGCGTCCGTGAGCAGGTTATTGTTGAGTAAGTGTCACTTGATAGCACTGTTGATGACTCCTTCCATCACTTTGTTGATGAAGGAGAGTAGACTGTTAGGGCGGTATTTGGCTGGGTTGCATTTGTCCTGTTTCTTGTGTACAGGACACACCTGGGCAATTTTCCACATTGCTGGGTAAATGCCAATGTTGTAGCTGTACTGGAATAGCTTGGCTAGGGGTGCAGCAAGTTCTGGAGCACAAGTCTTCAGTACTATTGCCGGGATATTGTCAGTGCTTATGGCCTTTGCAGTATCCAGTGCCCTCAGCCATTTCTCGATATCACGTAGAGTGAATCGTATTGACTGAAGACTAACATCTGTGATGCTGGAGACCTCCGGAGGAGACTGAGATGGATCATCCACTCGGCACTTCTGGCTGAAGATTGTTGCGAATGCCTCAGCCTTGTCTTTTGCACATATGTGCTGGACTCCTCCATCATGGAGGATGGGAATATTTGTGGAGCCTCCTCCTCCTGTGAGTTGTTTAATAGTCCACCACCATTCAAGGCTGGATGTGACAGGACTGGAGAGCTTAGATTTGATGCATTGGTTGTGGAATTGCTTAGCTCTGTCTATTACTTCCTGCTTATGCTGTTTGGCACACAAGTTGTCCTGTCTTGTAGCTTCACCAGGTTGATATCTAATTTTTTGGTACCGACCAGGGCCTGTGTTGCTGAGCAGAGGACCCTGGATGTGGTCGGCGGCTCAGAGGAACGGGAGGTCGCCGGGCTGGAGATCGGTCGCGTGTGAGGAAATGAGACCCCGCTGAGTAGCAGTTCCCCGTGACATGGGTGTCAATCCCCCCCCCCTCCAATACATCCCCCACACCACACGCACTCCCACCCCAACCCTCACCCCCATTTCACCCCCATCCTCACCCCCCCCCGGTCCAAGGTCTAATCATGCGTCTTGTCTTGTGTCTTGCAGGTCCATCTGGTGTCCCCCACCCCCAGCCAGTGCCACAGACGGAGCCCCAAGTGCCGAGCATGAGGAGAGCAGCACAGATGCAAGCCATGGACCTGTGACCCAAGACACCCCAGAGCTCCAGTCCGGGTATGGTACACATTTCCCGTCACAGCTGTCTCCAGCACCCTCCAACATCCCTGAGACACTCACCTCAGTTGGGCACTTTAGTGAAGAGGCTCCTGGGACACTAGCTGGTGCGCACCACACAGCTGATCCGATACAGCAGGTGGAGGTAGGAACACACGAGGGGGGGCGGACGGTCGGACGGCGGGCCAACCTGAGGAACTAGCTGCCATCCAGACGGGTTTCGGGCTTCTGGAAAGGACAGTCCCATCGACTGTGGAGATGCCGTCGCAGAGCCAGGATCTACAAAGGGGTGGCCGGCAAGCCAGCACTTGCAGGCGCAGGTGGAGGAGTCCAACCGCGTGCAGGAGCAGCTGAGCATGCGTGCCACCCAGGTCCAACATGCACGAGTGGCATTCGCGGTAGAGGCCTAGGGGGGCGAGAGTTGAGGCTATGGATCAGCGTGTCCGAGGCCTGGGGCATTTTGTGTTCGCCGAGGCCCAGGACAGGGTTGCCGCCTCACAGGTAACCATGTGCGAGAGCCACCTGGATATTGCAGCGGCGCTTCGGACTGTGGCCCCAATCACGGCGGGCCATGACTGAAAACGTTGGCGGCATTTCCCAGGCGCTGGCAGACACTGAAGGAGGTGATCAAGTCCCAGAGAGAGATGGAGCAATCACTGGCTGTTGTGGCACAGTCAATGGGTGATATGGCACAGTACCAGACAGCAATTGTTTACTCCCTGTGCTCCATGGGCGTGAGCATGCAGACCCTGGTCGGTGTACTAGAGCGGGCCTCCAGGACTGGCAGTGCCAGATGGCAGGGGAGCCTCAAGGAGTAGCTCTGCTAGCACCCCGTCCCATGGAGGACCCCAGGGGCCATCAGGCACTCTGAGGGAAGAGAAGATGATGGGGGCTCTGCCGCAGCACCTCGGACTTTCCCCCCTTTCCCACCTGACCCTGGCGCATCTGATGGGCAGCGGACGGAGCAGGACAGCACCATGCCACCTGGACACCTGAGCAGCAGCCGGGCCCATCCAGGCATGGCCGCCCCAGAAGACACACGCCAACTAGAACCAAGTCGCAGGTTCAGAATCGCAGCAGGCCGCCTTCACTCCTGATGTACCGTCTGGGGATCCACCTCGACAAAGTGTTAGGGCCCGTAAGGCCAGAAAGTTAGACACCGGTTACACTGCCACGGGTGCAGGGCACAGTTTAGTTATAGGGACTAGGGCACGTATCTATTAATAGTTGTGCACATTAAACACCTGTTACCACTCTTACAACCTGCCTCGGTGCTCTGTCAGATGCATGTGAAGGGTGGGCTGGCCAGTGAATGGCGGGGGGGGGGGGGGGGGGGTGCAATGAGCAAACGTTGTGGGTGGGCCGGGCTCACCAACCTCCCCCCGACTATCCCCACCTCCCAATTGTCCAATGGGACCGTGTGATAGAATGACCAGCTCGCATGCAGGGATTAACCTGGTGGACCGTAGAAAGTGCTACCGTGTGCAGGAGTCGCACGTTGTCAAATGATGCGGAGTGCCAGAGCTCATCGCAGAGCGGGTTGCCACCATCTTCCATCCCAAGGACCAGACCCAGTGTTACTACTAACCCAGGGCATGTCATGCTGCCGTTATGTATCGCGGAGGGGGTTGCAGGAGGGGGTGGCCTTGGGTGGGGGTGGCGGCATGCAGAGGTGGGATGAGGTATACCTGGCCAAGTTGATCAGAGTGTCCCGTGCACGTTGGCCCTGACCCACTGTTGCACCTGTATTAGGTGATATAAAGTAGGACTTGTACTGCAGGTTCGCCGGTAGACCCTGCCTGCTGGCTCCGCCCAGTAGGCGGAGTATAAATATGCATGTCCTCCATTCAGCAGCCATTTCGCCAGCTGCTGTGGGAGGCCACACATCCTAGAGCAATAAAGCCTCAGTTGTATCCAACTCTAGACTTTGTTCAATTGATCGTGCCTCAATTTATTGCTCTAAGATTTTCTAAAAGATGGACCTCCGAATCAAACCAGATCGCCTGCAGCTGGATCCGCAATCAAGCGACGCCAAAAAGGACTTTAATCACTGGCTAGCTTGCTTCGAGGCGTACATCAACTCAGTGACCACCCCTGTTCCGGAGGCTCAGAAGATACAGATCCTGTACTCAAGGTTGAGCTCCAGCATGTTTCCGCTGATCCAGGACACCCCGAACTACGCCGACGCCATGGCGCTTCTCAAAGAAAACAACGCACAGGAAATGAACAGTACGCCAGGCATGTACTCGCCACTCGCTCTCAACTCCCTGGTGAGTCCATAGAAGACTTCTGGCAGTCCCTAATCTCACTCGTCCGGGACTGTGACTGTCAGGCCATTACGGCCACCGAACATTCCAACGTTCTTATGCGGGACGCGTTCCTAACGGGGATTGGGTCGGACCTCATACGTCAAAGACTGTTAGAAGGGGCAACGCGCGACCTAGCTTAAACAAAGAAGCTAGCGCTTGTCATAATATCCATTCATGTATATAATGAGATGCAAACAGGCAGTGATTGACACATAGGATGATCAGTAAGCATACAACACAGCACAGCCAATCACCAGACAGGACACTACCACTGTAAAGCCAGAGGGCACTAGGTTTCCCGCTCTCTTGGGACCCAGCCACTGAGACAGTCAGAGTCCACGAGCTAGCAAGCACAAACACCATGCATCTAGTTGAATCAAACAGTGTTGGATCTTCTCCTGTGTTAGACGTCTGTTTCTAACTTCCCTGCATCGAGTGCAGTCCACATCGAACCAACCTGCCTAACACATCATGGTACCAGGATAATATTGATCTTCACGGACCTACCTCGAGTGAATCAGCATCGACCAGCAAGCAGTCATCCAGCGAAATGGAAAACATCCAGCCTCCTCCGCAATTCTGCATCTCCGGCAACCTCGGCGCCAACTGGAAAATCTTCAAGCTAAAGTTTCTCTTGTACACAAGGCCTCTGACCTCGAGGCAGCATCGGATGCCAGGAAGATCGTGCTATTTCTCTCCACTGCGGGGGACCACGCCATCCATATCTACAATTCGCTTATGTTCGTCGACGGCGAAGACAAAACGAAATTCAAAACAGTCCTGCTGAAGTTCGACAGCCACTGCGACATTGAGGTGAATGAGAGCTTTGAACGGTACTTCTTCCAGCTGTGGCTTCAGGGTAAGGATGAGCTTTTTCAGTCCTTCTTGACCCATCTCCGCATCCTAGCGCAGTCATGTAACTATGACTCTATGGCTGATTCCATGATCCGGGATCAGATCATTTTCGGGGTCCACTCCGACTCCATGTGACAGCAGCTCCTTAAAATCAAACAGTTGACCCTCTCTGTCGCTATCGAGACGTGCGTTGTCCATGAGCATGCCAAGAATCATTACTCCCACATCAGGGCGGCAGAAACTGCAAAGCTGGCCTCCCACGAGGCGGAGCAGGTGCAGGCCATTGCACAGATGCAGGGCCTGAGCATCGAGGAGAGTGGCTGTTTCGCGCGCTTTTCTCGGATCCCTGCGCATGCGCGCCACAACCGAGTGGACGACGAGACTGAAAACCCGACTGCGCAGGTGCGTACGTCGGCCGACCGCACTGCGCATGCGCGATGGCGCACGGATCGCGCTGACGTCAGCATCATGACATGTCCGAATTGTGGCGCCAATTTCCAGAAAAAGGATGCCGATGTCTCCAGTGTAGCAAGCTTGGCCACTACGCAGCCCTCTGCAGGTCCGCTCCACCGCTCAGCAGCCAGCGATCCCAGCTGCGGCGCAGAAGTATCCGCTCAATACAACAAGGCATGCTAGATTCTGATCCCGACAGCCCAACGGACCCGGATGCTGACTGCCTCAAGTCTCCATATCGGGTGGGCATCATAACCACACAGAGCTGGCCTCCACCACACCTGCGCAATGCCTCTCAATCCTCAGTGTGGATCCCGACGACGAGTGGTGTGCTGTCCTCACAGTTAACAAGGCTCGCATCCGATTTAAACTGGACACCGGCGCGTCTGCGAACCTCATCTCACAATCCGACCTCGACACCATCCGGGCCCGACCAAACATTCTTCCACCAGGCTGCCAACTCCTTGACTCCAATGGCAATGCCAAAGCTGCCAGTGGCTCATGTCAACTAGGGGTATCCAACAAGGTGATCAAGGCAATGTTACATTTGAAATCGTCAGGCCTGACAGGGCGTCCCTGCTCGGTGCTTGCGCCTGCAAGCTCCTGAACCTGGTTCAGCGAGTCCACACCATGTCATCGTCACCGGCGACGGCCTCGCCCATGGAAATTTGCTAGCCGACATAGACGACATTATCACGCAGTACCACAGTGTATTCGATGGAATGGGCACGCTCCCGTACCGATACAAAATACTGCTCAAGCCGAACGCCACCCCTGAAATCCATGCACCGCGCCGGGTGCCAGCGTCCCTCAAGGATCGTCTAAAAAAGCAATTACAGGACCTCCAAGACCAGGGCATCATCTCGAAGGTCACAGAGCCAACAGACTGGGTCAGCTCCATGGTCTGCGTAAAGAAGCCATGAGGGGAGCTCCGCATTTGCATTGATCCCAAGAGTCTAAACCGCCATATCATGCGGGAGCACTACCCGATCCTGAAGCGTGAAGAGTTAACCAGTGAGATGGCTCATGCCAAATTCTTCACTAAGCTGGACGCCTCCTGGGGTTTTTGGCAAATACAGCTGGACGCGTCCAGTCGCAAGCTGTGCACGTTCAACACCCCATTCGGCCGCGACTGTTACAACCGCATGCCTTTCGGTATCATATCTGCCTCCGAAGTGTTTCTTCGAATCATGGAGCAGATGATGGAGAGCATCGAGGGGATACGAGCATACGTGGACGACGTGATCATCTGGTCCACAACGCCTCAGGAACACATCGCTCGCCTCAAGCAGGTCTTCCAGCGAATTCATGAACATGGTCTCCAGCTCAACAGGGCCAAGTGCTCATTTGGTCAATCTGGTATAAAGTTTCTAGGCGACCGCATCTCGCGGCAGGGTGTGCGGCCAGACGCCGACAAGGTCTTAGCGATCAACGCCATGAAGACCCCGGAGGACAAGAAGGAGGTCCTCCGCTTCCTCGGGATGGTCAACGTTCTCGGGAAATTCATTCCCAATATGGCATCCGACACCACAGCCCTCCGCCATCTCATCAAGAAGTCAACGGAATTCCAGTGGCTGCCCACACATGAAGCGGAATGGCTTGAGCTGAAGGCAAAGCTCACCACAGCCCCAGTTCGAGCTTCCTTCAACCCAACCAAGGAAACCAAGATATCAACTGATGCAAGCCAGGACGGCATTGGGGCGGTGCTCTTCCAGCGAGATGACTCCTCGTCCTGGGCTCCAGTGGCATATGCCTCCAGGGCCATGACACCCACTGAGCAATGGTATGCCCAGATAGAAAAGGAGTGTCTGGGTCTCCTGACAGGAATAGTCAAGTTTCATGACAACGTTTACGGCCTGCCGAAATTCACGGTGGAAACGGACCACAGGCCTCTAGTCCACATAATCCAGAAGGAGTTAATTGACATGACACCTCGGTTACAGCAAATTCTTCTTCGACTCCGCCGCTATGACTTCGAACTTGTCTACACGCCAGGTAAAGAGCTGACCATTGCAGATGCCCTATCCCGGTCCATCACCACACCGTGTGAACGATGTGACTTCATCTGCCACATAGAAGCGCAAGTGCAATTGTGTGCCACCAACCTCCCAGCCTCTGACGAACGGGTGGTCCAAATTCGTGAGGAAACGGCCAAGGATCCTTTACTGCAGCGTGTGATGCAGCACCTTACCCATGGCTGGCAGAAGGGACAATGTCCCCAATTCTTTAATGTTAAAGACGAGCTGACGGTTGTGGAGGGAATCCTTCTGAAACTCGACAGGATCGTTATTCCTCAAAGCATGCAGGCTATGGTGCTGGGTCAACTCCATGAGGGTCACCTTGGAGTCGAGAAATGCTGACGCAGAGCTCAGGAGGTGGTTTACTGGCCGAGCATTAACCAGGATATTTCCAACACGGTCCTCAGCTGCCTCACCTGTCAGAAGTTTCAACCGGCTCAACCCAAGGAAACACTGCAACAGCACGAGATCGTGACCTCTCCGTGGTCCAAAGTAGGTGTAGACCTTTTTCACGCCAAGGGGCGTGACTACGTACTCCTGGTCAACTACTTCTCCAGTTACCCAGAAGTGGTGAAACTGTCCAACCTCATGTCGAAGGCGGCCATCAAAGCCTGCAAAGAAACGTTCGCCAGGCACGGGATACCGCTCACGGTAATGAGCGACAACGGTCCATGCTTTTACAGCCAAGAATGGTCTGATATTGCACAGTCCTACAACTTACGTCACGTTACCTCCAGTCCCCACTACCCGCAATCAAACAGGAAGGCCAAGAAAGAGGTCCATATTGTCAAGCGGTTGCTGTGCAAAGCTGCAGATTCAGGCTCCGACTTCAACCTGGCGATGCTGGCCTACAGGGCAACCCCACTGTCCACTGGGTTGTCCCCAGCGCAGATGTTCATGAATTGCACTCTGAGGACCACAGTTCCAGCCATCCATGTTCCAGACCTTGACTACCTCACGGTACTTACTACAAAACGTGCAGCAGTCCCGGGCCCAACAGAAGGCCACATATGATGCTCATGCCACGGATTTACCTGAGCTGGCTCCAGCTGATCATGTTCGCGACCAATTGCCTGAGGGGGGTTGGTCAGCCACAGCTGCTGTTGCCAAACAAGTTGACCCGAGGTCTTTCGTTGTTCGCATGGCTAATGGCTCCCTGATACGGCGCAGCAGACGGGCATTGTGAAGAGTTCCACACCTACCACCTGAGCGCAGTGCTCCGCCAGCTATCATGCTTCCTCCGGACGTACCCTGCCACGAGGCCACCGATCTGCCAGCGATCCTGCCGGCCCATGCGACCACTGCAATGGCAGCGATCCCACCTCTCCATGTGCAGGCGGCTCCTGATCCACCTCTGCTGCGATCGACAAGAATTCGTCGTCCGCCACAAAGACTGAATCTGTAGTCTTAACTTTTGTAACTTTTTGTGATTGATTCCATCGACTTAACCCATAAGAACATAAGAACTAGGAACAGGAGTAGGCCATCTGACCCCTCGAGCCTGCTCTGCCATTTAATGAGATCATGGCTGATCTTTATGGACTCAGCTCCACTCTCCGGCCCGTATACCATATCCCCGAATCCCTTTATTCTTTAGAAAGGTATCTATCTTTTACTTAAAAACTTTTAAAGAAGGAGCCTCAACTGCTTCACTGGGCAAGGAATTCCAGAGATTCACAACCCTTTGGGTGAAGAAGTTCCTCCTCCTTCTGCATTGTATATTCAATGATAATCTATGATTAATCTAGGACAAAGGTTCGGCACAACATCGTGGGCCAAAGGGCCTGTTCTGTGCTGTATTTTCTATGTTCTATGTTCTATGTACACTCCATCCTAAATCTACTTCCCCTTATTTTGAGGCTATGCCCCCTAGTTCTGCTTTCCCCGACCAGTGGAAACAACCTGCCCGCATCTATCCTATCTATTCCCTTCATAATTTTATATGTTTCAATAAGATCCCCCCGCATCCTTCGAAACTCCAATGAGTACAGTCCCAGTCTACTCAACCTCTCGTCATAATCTAATCCCCTCAACTCTGGGATCAACCTAGTGAATCTCCTCTGCACTCCCTCCAGTGCCAATATGTCCTTTCTCAGGTAAGGAGACCAAAACTGAACACAATACTCCAGATGCGGCCTCACCAACACCCTATACAATTGCAGCATAACCTCCCTAGTCTTGAACTCCATCCCTCTAGCAACAAAAGACAAAACTCGATTAGCCTTCTTAATCACCTGTTCCACCTGCACACCAACTTTTTGTGGCTCGTGCACCAGCACACCCAGGTCCCTCTGCACAGCAGCATGTTTTAACATCTTACCGTTTAAATAATAATCCATTCTGCTGTTATTCCTCCCAAAATGGATAGCCTCACACTTGGCAACATTGAATTCCATCTGCCAGACCCTAGCCCATTCACCTAATCTATCCAAATCCTTCTGTAGACTTCTGGTATCCTCTGCACTTTTTGCTTTACCACTCATCTTAGTGTCGTCTGCAAACTTTGACACTTGCACTTGGTCCCCAACTCCAAATCGTCTATGTAAATTGTGAACAACTGCGGGCCCAACATTGATCCTTGAGGGACCCCACTAGTTACAGGTTGCCAACCAGAGAAACACCCATTTATCCCCACTCTCTGCTTTCTGTTAGTTAACCAATCCTCTATCCATGCTACCACTGTACCCTCAATGCCATGCATCTTTAGTTTATGCAGCAACCTTTTGTGTGGCACCTTGTCAAAAGCTTTCTGGAAATCCAGATATACCACATCCATTGGCTCCCCGTTATCTACTGCACTGGTAACGTCCTCAAAAAATTCTACCAAATTAGTCAGACACGACCTACCCTTTGTGAACCCATGCTGCGTCTGCCCAATGGGACAATTTCCCTCCAGGTGCCCCGCTATTTCCTCCTTAATGATAGATTCCAGCATTTTCCCTACAACTGAAGTTAAGCTTACCGGCCTATAATTACCCGCTTTCTGCCGACCTCCTTTTTTAAACAGTGGTGTCACGTTTGCTACTTTCCAATCCTCTGGGACCACCCCAGAGTCTAGTGAATTTTGATAAATTATCACTAGTGCGTTTACAATTTCACTAGCCATCTCTTTTAACACTCTGGGATGCATCCCACCAGGGCCAGGAGACTTGTCTACCTTTAGCCCCATTAGCTTGCCCAATACTGCCTCCTTGGTGATTACAATCATCTCAAGGTCCTCACCTATCATATCTTTATTTCCATCAGTCACTGGCATGTTATTTGTGTCCTCCACTGTGAAGACTGACCCAAAAAACCTGTTCAGCTCCTCAGCCATTTCCCCGTCTCCTATTATTAAATCTCCCTTCTCATCTTCCAAAGGACCAATATTTACCTTAGCCACTCTTTTTTGTCTTATATATTTGTAGAAGCTTTGACTATCTGCTTTTATGTTCTGAGCCAGTTTACTTTCATAGTCTACCTTACTCTTCTTTATGTTTTTTTTTAGTAGCTTTCTGTTGACCCCTAAAGACTTCCCAGTCCTCTAGTCTCCCACTAATTTTTGCCGCTTTGTATGTTTTTTCCTTCAATTTGATACTCTCCCTCACCTCCTTAGATATCCACGGTCGATTTTTCCCCTTTCTACCGTCTTTCTTTTTTGTCGGTATGAACCTTTTCTGAACACTGTGAAAGATTGTTCGGAAGGTTCTCCACTGTTCCTCAACTGCTTCACCATGAAGTCTTTGCTCCCAGTCTACCTTAGCTAGTTCTTCTCTCAACCCATTGTAATCGCCTTTGTTTAAGCACAGAACACTAGTGTTTGATTTTACCTTGTCATCCTCCAACTGTATTTTAAATTCCACCATATTGTGGTCGCTCCTTCCAAGAGGATCCCGAACTATGAGATCATTGATCAATCCTGCCTCATTACACAGGACCAGATCTCGGACCGCTTGTTCCCTTGTAGGTTCCATTGCATACTGTTCCAGGAAATTATCCCAGGCACATTCTATAAACTCCTCCTCAAGGCTGCCTTTACCAACCTGGTTAAACCAATCGATATGCAGATTAAAATCTCCCATGATAACTGCTGTACCATTTCTACATGCATCCGTTATTTCTTTGCTTATTGCCTGCCCTACCATCCTGTTACTATTTGGTGGCCTATAGACTACTCCTATCAGTGACCTTTTCGCCTTACTATTCCTGATTTCCACCCAAATTGATTCAACCTTGTCCTCCATAGCACCAATATCATCCCTTTCTATTGCCCGGATGCCATCCTTAAACAACAAAGCTACACCACCGCCCTTACCATCCATTCTATCCTTTCGTATAGTCTAATACCCTTGGATATTTAACTCCCAGTCATGACCATCTTTTAACCATGTTTCAGTAATGGCCACTAAATCATAGTCATTCACGATGATTTGCGCCATCAACTCATTTACCTTATTTCGTATACTACAAGCATTCAGGTAAAGTACACTTATGCTGTTCTTTATGTCTTTGTTATGAATCCTAACACCTTGATCAGTAACTTTTCGCAAATTATTTTTCCTCTTACCCTTTCTCCTAATTTTACTTGTCTTTGAACCCATATCTCTACATAATAACCTGTCACGTAACCTGCTGCCTTGATCTCCATTAACGATTACACTGTCCATAGCTTTACACTTCCCTTCCCCCCAACTTGCTAGTTTAAAGTCCTTGTGACCAACCTATTTATCCTATTCGCTAGACTGGTCCCAGAATGGTTCAGGTGAAGACCGTCCCAACGGTACAAATCCCTCCTGCCCCAGTACTGATGCCAATGCCCCATGAAATGGAATCCCTCTTTCCCGCACCACTCCTTTAGCCACGTGTTAACTTCCCTAATTTTCTCAACCTTATGCCAATTGGCACGTGGCTCGGGTAATAATCCAGAGATTATAACCCTGGAGGACCTGTTCTTTAATTTAGTCCCTAGTGTTTGATAATCCCCAAACAGGTCCTCTTTCCTAGTCTTACCTATGTTGTTAGTCCCAAGGTGGACCACAACAACTGGATCCTCCCCCTCCCTCTCCAAAATCCTTTCAAGCCGATCAGAGATGTCCCTCACCCTGGCATCGGGCAGGCAACATACCATGCGGGACTCTCGATCTGGCTTACAAAGGATGCCATCAATCCCCCTAATTATAGAATCCCCTACAACTACCACTTGTCTTTTTGCTCCCCCCTCTTGAATGGCTTCCTGTACCACGGTGCAGTGGTCAGTCAACGCATCCTCCCTACAGCCCTCTTCCTCATCCACACAGGGAGCAAGTACCTCATACCTGTTGGACAAGGTCAAGGGCTGAGGCTCCTCAACTCCTAAACTCAGGATCCCCCTACCTGCCTCCCTTGCAGTCACACCACTCTGTCCCTGACCACTGTCCGAATTAACAGTACTTATTCTACCGGGTGTGACTGCCTCCTGAAACAAAGCGTCCAGGTAATTTTCCCCCTCCCTGATGTGCCGCAGTGTGTGCAGCTCGGTCTCCAGTTCATCAATTCTGAGCCGAAGTTCTTCGAGCAGCCAACACTTGCTGCAGATGTGGTCACTGACGGTCTCAATGGGATCCACCCTTGTAAATATTGCTTAGTTTGCCATATATCTGCACTATCGACACTTTCCCATGTATATACATTTGTTTAATCACCGTTTATAGGCAGGCATATATAATATATAAATATATATACACACACCTCAGTATCTATTTAACTCAAAAAAAAGGGGGGAGATGTCAAAATTTCCACTCATGTATATAATGAGATGCAGACAGGCAGTGATTGGCACATAGGATGACCAATAAGCATACAACACAGCACAGCCAATCACCAGGCAGGACACTACCACTATAAAGCCAGGGGGCACTAGGTTTCCCGCTCTCTCGGGACCCAGCTACTGAGACAGTCAGAGTCCACGAGCTAGCAAGCACAAACACCATGCGGTAGCTAGTAAGTCTGGTCAGGCTACTACAAGGTCACTATAGGAGATCAGTATATTGTCGACCCACAGCTGAATATGTACAGCAGTTCATCTAGTTGAATAAAACAGTGTTGGATCTTCTCCTGTGTTGAAACTTCTCCTGTGTTTCTCACTTCCCTGCATCGAGTGCGGTCCACATCGAACTAACCTGCCTAACACATCAGCGCTCTCCATGATGGTTGCCTCACGTAACATTCAGGCCTACCCCACCAGCCGTGTGGCCCACCCCTCCTACCTCTCGTGGACCCCACAGACGGCCGCCCCAGCGGGGGCCTTACCCAGCCAGTACGCCTGCACCACACGCCAGCCCGCACACCCCAGGGGTCCCTGAAGTTACTTCTGCGGCCAGCAGTAGCACCCTCGCCAACGCTGCCCAGCCCGCGCTGCCCTTTGCAAGGCTTGCGGCAGAAAGGGGCACTTCGCCGCGGTGCGCCAGGCCCGCGCAGTCGCCGCTATCGCCGCCACCCCCCTAGCCTACACACAATGGGCGCTGCCATCTTCGTCTCCCCGGACCACGCGCGCCAGTGGGCGCCGCCATCTTCACCTCCCCGGACCACGCGCGGCCAGTGGGCTCCGCCATCTTCACCTCCCGAGGCCACACGTGGGCAGTGGGCGCCGCCATCTTCTCCCCCTCAGTCCACTTACAGCCCATGGGCGCCGCCATCTTGTCCCCCGCAGGAGCTTCAGGCGCCACCATTTTGTCTCCCCCACGGGACATGGACACCGACAGCATTCCAGGACCTGGGCCCCCCAGGCTCCCCATCATCCGACGTCAGCGACGACCGACCATGACTCGCCTGAGTGACGATCGACCAGTCTCGTCCGCACAACCTGGCCACATCTCGACCAGTGTGAAAATCAACGGTCACGTGACCTCTTGCCTGCTAGATTCGGGGAGCACCAAAAGCTTCATACACCCGGATACGGTAAAGCGCTGCTCCCTCGTGGTACAGCCCGCCAACCAAAGAATTTCCCTGGCCACCGGATCCCATTCCGTCTTGACCCGGGATTTCTGCACGGTCATCTTCACGGTCCAGGGTGTAGAATTCAGCGGCTTCCGCCTCTACGTACTCCCTAACCTCTGCGCTGCCCTACTATTCGGCCTGGACTTCCAGTGTAACCTCCAGAGCCTAACCCTCAAATTTGACAGGCCCCTACCATCCCTCAACTGTGTGCGGCCTCGCGACCCTAAAGGTTGATCCGTCTTCCCTCTTCGCCAATCTAACCCCAGATTGCAAACCCCTCGCCACCAGGAGCAGACGGTACAGCACCCAGGACAGGACCTTCGTCAGGTCCGAAGTCCATCGGCTGCTTCGGGAGGGCATTATCGAGGCCAGCAACAGCCCCTGGAGAGCCCAAGTGGTAGTCGTTAAAACTGGGGAGAAACAGAATGGTCGTGGACTACAGCCAGACCATCAATCGGTACACGCAGATCGACGCGTACCCCCTCCCACGCATATCTGATATGGTCAATCAGATTGCACAGTACCGGGTCTTCTCAATGGTAGATCTCAAATCCGCCTACCACCAGCTCCCCATTCGTAAATCAGACTGTCCATACACTGCTTTCGAGGCGAACGGTGGTCTCTATCACTTCCTCAGAGTTCCCTTCGGCGTCACTAAGTTTTGTGACGCCGTCTCGGCCTTCCAAAGGGAGATGGACGAATGGTCGACCGATACGGTTTGCGGGCCACCTTCCCGTACCTAGACAACGTCACCACCTTCAGCCATGACCAGCAGGACCACGATGCCAACCTTGCCAAATTTCTCCACACCGCCACTCTCCTCAACCTCACCTACAACAAGGAGAAGAGCATGTTTAGCACAACCCGCTTAGCCATACTCGGCTATGTGGTCCAGAACGGAGTTCTGGGGCCCGATCCCGACTGCAAGCCCCCTCATGGAGCTTCCCCTGCCCTACTGCCCCAAGACCCTCAAACGCTGCCTGGGGTCCTTCTCGTACTACGCCCAGTGGGTCCCAAACTACGCGGACAAGACCCGCCCATTCATTCAATCCACCCATTTTCCCTTGACGGCCGAGGCACAGCAGGCCTTCGCCCATATCAGAGCCGATATCACCAAGGCCGGGATGCACACAGTGGACGAGACACTGCCCTTTCAAGTAGAGAGCGACGCATCGGACGTCCATAAGACCATAAGACCATAAGACAGAGGAGCGGAAGTAAGGCCATTCGGCCCATCGAGTCCACTCCACCATTCAATCATGGCTGATTTCAACTCCATTTACCCGCTTTCTCTCCATAGCCCTTAATTCCTCGAGCCCTAGCTGCCACCCTCAATCAGGCAGGTAGACCCTTGGCATTCTTTTCCCGCACCCTTCATGCCTCAGAAATTCAGCACTCATCTGTCGAAAAAGAGGCCCAAGCTATCGTTGAAGCTGTGCGGCATTCGAGGCATTACCTGGCTGGCAGGAGATTCGCTCTCCTCACTGATACCCTTCATGTTCATTAACACACAGTGGGGCAAGATCAAAAATGATAAAATCTTGCAGTGGAGGATCGAGCTCTCCGCCTATAATTACGAGATTTTGTATCGCCCCGGCAAACTCAATGAGCCCCCAGATGCCCTATCCCGAGATACATGTGCCAGCACACAAGTAGACCGGCTCCGGACCCTGCACGACAGCCTTTGTCACCCGGGAGTCACACGGTTGTACCATTTCATAAAGGCCCGCAACCTGCCCTACTCCGTCGAGGAAGTACGGACAATCACCAGGGACTGCCAGGTCTGTGCGGAGTGCAAGCCGCACTTCTACCAGCTGGACCGCGCGCGCCTGGTTTAGGCCTCCCACCCCTTTGAACGCCTCAGCGTGGATTTCAAAGGGCCACTCCCCTCCACCGACCGAAACACGTATATTCTCAGTGTGGTCGATGAGTACTCCAGATTCCCCATCGCCATCCCATGCCCCGACATGATGTCTGCCACCGTCGTCAAAGCCCTAAACACTGTCTGCGCTCTATTCGGTTTTCGCCTATATCCACAGTGACAGGGGATCCTCATTCATGAGTGATGAGCTGCGTCATTTCCTCCAGCAGGACGACCAGCTATAACCCCCGGGGAAATGGGCAGATGGAGAGGGAGAACGGGACGGTATGGAGGGCCGTCCAACTGGCCCTACGGTCCAGGAAGCTCCCAGCCTCTTGCTGGCAGGATGTCCTCCCTGATGCACTCCACTCCATTCGGTCAGTGCTGTGCACCACTACCAACAACACACCCCATAAACGTCTTTTTGCCTTCCCCAGGAAGTCCACATCCGGGGTGTCGCTCCCGACTTGGCTCGCAGCACCAGGACCAGTCCTGCTCCGTAGGCACATCCGCCGCCACAAGGCGGACCCGTTGGTGGAAAGGGTGCAATTGCTCCATGCCAACCCCCAGTATGCCTATGTGGCATACCCCGACAGCCGCCAAGATACTGTCTCCCTCAGGGACCTGGCACCAGCAGGTTCCACACACACACTCCTCTCCGCTCCAGCGCCACCCTCCCCTGCCCCGGCGCTCCCAGCATTTACCCCACCAGGACCATCCGTCCTTCCCCTGCCCACGCCCAAGGATGAAGAGGATTTTGGCACGCTCCCGGAGTCACCGAACATCAGGCCCGCATCAGCATTGCCGCCACCGCTACGTCGCTCCCAGCAGAACATCAAGGCACCAGACCGGTTAAATCTCTAACTGGCACCGGACTTCAAAAGACATTTTTTCTGATCAAATAGGTAAATATAAATTCATTGCTGTATACAGTTCTCCACCACCTCGGCCGGACTCAATTTCAACAGCGAGTGAATGTGGTAAACCACTGTTGCACCTTTATTAGGTGATGTAAGGTAGGACCTGTACTACAGGTTCGCCGGTAGTCCCTGCCTGCTGGCTCCGCCCAGTAGGCGGAGTATAAATATGTGTGTCCTCCATTCAGCAGCCATTTCGCCAGCTGCTGTGGGAGGCCACACATCTTAGAGCAATAAAGCCTCAGTTGTATCCAACTCTAGTCTTTGTTCAATTGATCGTGCCTCACCGTGCCCATCTCTGCCCATTCTCGCCCTCTCCCACAACTTCCTCATCAGATGAAGATTGGCGATTCATCCTCCTCCAGCATGTGACCCCTCTGCTGCACGATGTTGTGGAGGATGCAGCAGGCTGCCACGATGCAGGTGACCCTCTCAGCATCATACCGGACGGCCCATCCAGAGTGGTCCAGGCACCTGAGCCGCATCTTCAGCAGGCCAAAGCACTACTCGATCACGCTCCTGGTCGCTGCATGGACATCGTTGTACTGGGTCTCGGCTTCAGTCTGTGGCCTACGGATAGGGGTCATCAGCCACGACCACAGTGGTAATCCCTGTCGCCTAGGAGCCAACCACCCAGCCAGGGGGACATCTCGAACATGTCAGGAATGGTGAAGTGTGCCAAGATGAAGGCGTCATGCAAGCTGCCTGGGTATTGGGCGCAGACGTGTATGATGCGCACCTGATGGTCACATGTCAGCTGCATGTTTATCGAGTTTAACCCCTTTCAGTTTGTGTAAAGTTGTCTGTCATCTGCAGGTGCTCATAGGGAGACATGCATCTCGTCGATGACCTCATGGACCTGAGGAATCCCAACGATGGCGGCAAACTCCACTGCCCAGGCATGCTGGCGTGCTCGATCCACATTGTGGTGGATGTACTGTGCCAATTGGGCATATAGACCCTCTGTGATGGCGCAGATGCACTAGTGCATCTAAATCTGTGAGATCCCGGACAGGTCCCCACTCGGCGCCTGGAAGGACCCCGTGGTGTAAATGTTCAGGGCGAAGGCCACTGGCAGTGGGTGCCCTCCACCATTCCCCCACAGTGCCAGGTGCGCCATGATCTGGCAGATATGTCACACTGTCTCCCTGCTCAGCCAGAGTCTTTGACAGCATGCCCGGTCCTCGAATGACAATGCGGTACACACAAGGCCTCATGAGACACCTCCTTTGCAGCTCCTCCTCCTCGGCCTTTTGGAACTCCAGCTCTCCATCCTGGGCGGCTGTTCCTGTGGGACATACTCTGCTGCTGCACACTCCGCTGCTGCAGCTTCCGCCTCCTCGAGCAGCGCCAGCTCGTATAGCCGCAGGACATCCCCCAGAGCTGCGGGACTAGCAGGAAGGCCACCATTGCTGGTTGAATTCCTATATACATTGTCTGCAGGGAGTGAAAGGCCGGCATTTTAGCATGGTGCGTACCCCTGTGCCCAACCAGGTCCACTTGGCTACATGGTGGCCCCGGTTGGCCCTGCGGGCTCTGCCCCCACATGTCCCCCCCCATACCTGCACCCTTGGCCCCATCGGTCTGGCACTGTGGGGGCCTCTGGCCCTGGCGCCCATCCCTGATGCCAGGATTACCGTCAACTGGCACTGCCCTTGCCAGTGGCATGCTCCGCAGCGCCCGCCTGGTGGCAGCTGGCTGGGTCGTAGGGGGCGTGATGGAGAGTGAGGTGCAGGGGTGGGAGCTGGGATGGGGGCCGGGCAGATGGGGGCACCCATATGGCCGTTGTCCCTCTGCAGAACCAGGGGCTAGAGGAGATGGTCAGTGGATTGCGCAGCACGATAGCTGCTTTGCAGGCTGTGACAATAGTGGTTCGTGCCTGGACATCGTCCCCACCCTTGGAGGTTACCCCAGCCACTCGGCCCATTCCCCATCACCCCCCGCACCGGTCCTGGCAGGGCCTCCCCACCCCAGCCAGTGTCCGGTCCAGCAGCCCACAGTCGCACCTCTCTGTGTCCTACTTCCTCTCTCTCCCTCATTTGCCACAGCGCCAGTTTCACGATTTTTAAAAGCATAAATGAACTGCGGCATCAGGAATCCGGCCCATCGGAGGCAGAGAGTTGCAAACGCCCCTGAGAATACTCGGTTACATAAAAACATAAGAACATAAGAACATAAGAACTAGGACCAGGAGTAGGCCATCTGGCCCCTCGAGCCTGCTCCACCATTCAATGAGATCATGGCTGATCTTTTGTGGACTCAGCTCCACTTTCTGGCCCGAACGCCATAACCCTTAATCCCTTTATTCTTCAAAAAACTATCTATCTTTATCTTAAAAACATTTAATGAAGGAGCCTCTACTGCTTCACTGGGCAAGGAATTCCATAGATTCACAACCCTTTGGGTGAAGAAGTTCCTCCTAAACTCAGTCCTGTGAGATCCTGTTAACGATATGCAAACAGTGATTAGCATACCTGCGTTCCGGAATGCATTGACCCCATTGTCGAGGCGACAGAAAATTAGGATTTGCTGACAAATCGGCACCCACCACAATTTCGGTGTCAGACCTGATTCTCCGCCCAATCGCATTTCCCGATTTCAGCATCGGCCGACAGAGAATCCTGCCGTAAGTGTTGACGCTGGGGCATAATCGGCAGAATTCTATGACAGCAGAATTGGTGGCAGTACCAGAGCAATTCCAGAATCGTTAATGGTCTAGCACCGGCGCCACTTGGAACATGAGCGATTCCAATAAAAAGCGTTCTCTGATTCGCCGGCGTCAGGATTGTCACTCGAGAGGCTGACAAATGGCAGCTGCATATTAGCACTCCACTCCCCACACACACTCATTGCAGCCAACAAGATAGCACTGGTTGCGCTGGAGCACGCCCATCCCATTGATGGGTTGGCCAAAGCCAGAGGTTATCTGGGCGTTGGCCTGGAGGGGGACACATACGACCCATGGTACAAAGGTCACAGTGGGCAGTCAGCGGCGTATGCAGCCGCATGGCTGCCTTGCAGGGTACGGTAATGGTGGTCCGTGGCTGTCCACTCTGACCCCAAGGCCCACCTTCTGGCCACCCCTGACTCCTCCCCCAGGCCCTGGCAGAAGCCCCCTGGCCAGCATCACAACTGTCAGCACACTATAAGGATGTTGGACACTCATACCCCTTCACTCTCCTGCAGAAACCATGGTGTCGTTAATCCTCCTGGCGGAGGTGGAGCATTGCAAGAGCCCGAAGAATACGAGGTCAGGCCCACTCATGATATGCCAACAGCATTTACTGCACGTGCAGAGTAGAACGCATTGACACCGCTATCAAGGCACCGAGCATGGCATTCGTTCCGGCTCCCGATGCTGGCCACGTTTTCCCCTCACGCGCAATTCCCCGCCCAATTGCGTTTCACAATTCCGCCGTCGGCCGATGGAGACCCTCGCCGAAGGTATTTACCCAAATTTGACCATTTCAAGAACATAAAACATAGGTCGTCATTAAGTACAGCGCTGTCCCCCAAATGTTTAAATGGGATTACTTCATCAAACGTATGGGGATTACAGAGTGGACGTGCGTTTTGGGAACAAGATTTCTTTATGACACCAGTTGGGATTCCTGAGAAAATGAAGCTCCAACATGACATTTTATTATTTTAGGCATCGATAATTTAAGTCCTAGGGCTCTGTCACTCAATTGGATTCGAACTGTGCAAATCAAGTTGTTGGAAGAACACCAAGAGATTCTACCATCCAGCAGAAATATTTCAAAACTCATAAAGATAGTCCCGAGACTGTTCTGATTGTAATGAAACACATGGGTGGGATTTAGCGTGCACTCCGCCGCGGGTTTTGGGCGGAGGAGATGGTCCGCCAGTGGGATTCCCTGGTTCCGCCGTTGTCAACGGGATTTCCCATTGAATTCACCCCTCGTCATTGGGAAACCCGTGCGTCATCAGTGGGACTGGAGTGAACAGCTGGTAAATCCTGCCCACAATTTCTGAAGTTTGTGAACTGTTAGGAAAGGTGCCGTCAGTCTGTTCAATCCCGTTGGCTTTCATTCAGTTTGGTCATTCTATCTGCTGCAGTACTAATTTCAATTTTGTGTACAATAACAGCCACAAGCACAACAAGAGAATCAGCTAACTCAACTTTTCAATCAAATTGATCTGAACTTAATGAAAGATTTATTTTTAACTGATACAAAACCAAGCAATGTTTTTTCAAAAACTTGTAAATTGACCAATTTCACTTGCAATGAAACTGTCCAACTCATGCTCTCCTCAAGCAGCAGGGAGCATGGAATCAGTGAATAGCTTAGAGTCTACTGATAAAAGCAACAAAAGGGTGAATTTTCCACTCTGTTGCCCTTCCGACAAAAATACAACTGGGGAGAAATGGAGCAGAAATATTGGCAGAGATCACCGGCACTTTCTGCTCTGATAGGGCAGTATTACAGAGTCAGAAACCTGGTGGGTTGAGGGACTTCATTAGGTAGGAGTGAAAATCTTGGTTTCTTAATATCAGGTTGAGGCTGTGAGATAAAGTGGAGCAGCCAGAATGCCATCAGGCGGCACGATCCTATTAACCATTTATTTGCACCAGATTAAATCCTACCTTCAAGGTTAAGTCAGTGGCACATGGGAAGCCCATGCCTCCTGTTACTCCTTTGAAGAAAAATACAATGAATAGAATTGAGAAGATAACGTAGAGGGGATGGTGAAAGCTGAGCTTCACCTTCCAGAGTATTTCTGCCAGTCGCCGGAGTCATAGTCCAGGCTTATTCTGACAAGCAACCTTGTGCCCAGATATTCTATCCACACACTGCAGAAACTATTTATCTTTACCTTTTTCTTTATCTGATTTATCTGCCAATTCCTTATTCTTGTCACCTACATTACCAAGGAATTTGGTGGTAATCTGTGCCAGCCTGTGGGCTTAATTCTCTGTTTCTGAGGCGAAGTGGGAGCGTAAACAGAGAATCCGTGGGAGGTTCACATCAGGAAAGTTGGCGTGAACCCTTCACCGATTCTAATATCTGTGAGGGGCTAGCACAGGCTCTTCATGAAACCCCCGCGGATCGCGCCAAAAACGGCCGGAGAATGGCTGGGTCCCGGGCCGCGCATGTTCAGGGTTGACAACCTGCACCGGTCGTGCCGTAAACGGCACCGGCCATGCTCGAACCCGAACCTGCCAACCGCGACCCCACAGCCTACCCCCTGTCCACTTCTCAGCAGAAGCCCCCAGCCAGCGGCACGTATCCCGGACGAGTGCGGCGGCACTGGACATGTGGCTCGCGTGTCGGGAACTCGGCCCATCGCGGGTGGAGCATCGCGGATGAGCCGGCAGATGACACACCAACGACAATGAAATGGCGCACGGCGTATGCCACGATGATGCCGGTTTGGAGGGGATGGAGCATGATGGACCGGCGTCAAACCGGCACCGGCCTCGATTCCGGCATCGGAATCCATTTTCCGCCCGCTCACTGATCACGATTGTGGCGTCGGGGTACGGAGATTCCAGCCCTATATCTCTGGCACAGATTTTCCAAGAAATTATGGCATGAGTTAAATTTCTTAGTGCCCTTGGCATTGCTCCACAATGAACCTCATCGAAATAGTAAGAATCGCTTTTCACAGCTTCACTACACTTAGCCCCATCACACCATGTTCACCGTCAGTACCCCATTGAAACTGTGAACAGCTTCAATTCAGCCATATGCAGAATAAAGTGGAAATCCAGAAGTTGCTGTCAGAGTGTACATGATCCACATAGAGCACTGTAAATGTTCCCACACAATGGAATCCCTCTTGAAATCTAAAACTGGTGAAAACTCCCACTTGTACACATCAAGTCTTGAAGTAAAAAATCTTGAACAAAGCTACACTTTGTTGAATGAGGTGTAACTGGGCTTTTATTGGCACACTGACTTCATAATTACTTAACTACACCATCTCTGGCCCTGAAAAGCTAATTTTATATTTGTGAAATGTCAACTTTCTCCAACAATGACAAAAAAAATCTACATATTTTTTCAACAACGGTGTGTTTTCTCTTCTGAAAAGTGTTTTAAAAAAAAAATTTTGGCTTCTGTCTTAACACAGTCAAGCATTTATTTTGCTATCTCAAAATGTAAACTAAAAGTGAAGGATTTTAACCAAAGCTTCTGGTATGCTGTGTGAGTACTTTAATTTCATTGGTTGCCTGCCTACTGCTGACAGCACTGCATGCTAAATATCCCCTTGACTTGGTGCCAGATTCAAAATCGCATCAGGAAAGGGGATATTCCCACCACAGGGATCGCTTGACCTTTTGAGGGCAGCTTTCTTTGAGGTCAGCAGCAAGTGCCCTTGCTTCACCACTGATCATAGCGGCATGAATTATTGCTCTGAAAATGCTTTCCCTTAAATCTTGATGTCTTTGAACTGAGCTTGGCTGCTTCATTTATCTATCGAAAAAATAATTGGCTTTTTGGCATGTTGGCTGAAATGTTTCCTATTACATGGAATTGATTTTCTGAAAGCCATTTAATGCTTTTAATCATTCACAGATCTTTGGTTCCTTAGCAGTGTCAATTGCTGACTTACAATATTGATTTATTCAGATATGGGAAAGGAATTAGATGACCAGTGGCTGCTCCAAATCTAATGACAGTGATATCTAAGAAAGTAATTATTAATTGTTTCCAATAGATGTTGCAATGATTTTTTTTTAGTATACCCCCCTTGCAAAATACAAGATGCACATTTCGAAATTAATTTCCCGACCGACATCTGACGGTTACAATTTTCATAGATTATCATAGAATTTACAGAGCAGAAGGAGGCCATTCGGCCCATCGAGTCTGCACTGGCTCTTGGTAAGAGCACCCTACCCAAGGTCAACACCTCCATTCTATCCACATAACCCAGTAACCCCACCCAACACTAAGGGCAATTTTGGACACTAAGGGCAATTTATCATGGCCAATCCACCTAACCTGCACATCTTTGGACTGTGGGAGGAAACCGGAGCACCCGGAGGAAACCCACGCACACACGGGGAGGATGTGCAGACTCCGCACAGACAGTGACCCAAGCCGGGAATCGAACCTGGGACCCTGGAGCTGTGAAGCAATTGTGCTATCCACAATGCTACCGTGCTGCCCAATTTAGAAGCTTCACTTAGCTCAGGCACCTGTAGCCACATGTTACACCCAGGAATTACACTTTGACAGCTTTTGGAAAGACAAAGCCTGACTAACAGATTAGTGCTCAATTCATGGAATAGGGCTTCCAGTTATTATGAAACAGGACAACTTGAGTGAAAGCAAATGTAATTCCCTTAAATGTTATCTATTTATATTACCAGTATTAACCATCCCTGTGCTTCCTCTTGGTAGATTATGTTTTGCAGACTAATTCAGTGCATTTTCAACATGCTGTTTCAGTGACTTACTTTTGCAAGATGGTTAGCTGTTGTTTTCTGTGAGAAACCCATGGGATTGAAGTGGCCTTCAGCCTTGTGAGCAGAGCTACAAAGTATCCCAAATACAGGCTCCCACCAACTCAGCAGCTGAGGAATTTTCTGATCCAGCCTACTCTATAACACATATTGACTCATTGGAAGGGAATGATGGGAGGGTTCAAATACACTGTAATCCTGAGAAAAAACGCCATCGACCATGTTCATTCCAGACAAAACCCCTGCTGTCAAGCACCATCTCATGATATCCGAGGATTTGTATGATCTGGTGACAACAATGATATTTTTAAAGTCTAACCAACAGTTTCTTTCCCCCATTCAGTCCTCAAATAATTCCAAATGCTCAGTCAAGTGCTGCCTTGATGTTGAGGTTAGTTACTGGTTATGAATTGCCAAAACTCCCTAAGTCCTAGCTGTTATATTACCTTACGTAATACACATAGATTACTCTTTTGAACCAGCTGCGTTGTTGAAATGAGCAGTAGTCTTCTTGTAAAGATAGACTAATTTATTGAGTAATATAAATAAATAATGTGAGCTCTTTTACTTAATACTCAACTAGCAAAATAATGAAACAATTGTAGAGATAACTAATTAAATTATACAATACGATGCTTTGATAACAAAAAACTTCTCCCTCTAGCTTTACTAGAGCGAGAAAACTATTAATATAGGTCCTGATAGTGAGACCTCTAGTGTTCAATTGCCTGTACTAGCATTATATATATTGATCATGTATATTGATATACAGAGATCACTACACTAGCATTTTAGAAACTAGCAATTCTGGCACTGCTATTCAAGAAAGGAGGCAGAGAGAACACAGCAAACTATAGGCTAGTTAACCTGACATCAGTTGTCAGGAAAATGCTGGAATCTATTATTAAGGAAGTTGTAACAGTGCAAATATTAAATCATAATATCACAGAATCACATAAAATACAGTGCAGAAGAGACCCTTCAGCTCATCGCGTCTGCACCAACACATGAATCCCACCTAATCCCACTAGCAGCACTTGGCCCATAGCCTTGAATGTTAAGACATGCCAAGTACTCATCCAGATAATTATTAAAGGATGTGAGGCATCCCGCCTCCACTGCCCTCCCAGATAGTGCATTCCAGACCATTACCACTCCTTGGGCAAAGTTTTTCCTCATATCCCCCCTAAACCTCCCACCCCTCAATTTGAACTTGTGTCCCCTCATAACTGACCCTTTAACTAAGGGAAATAGCTGCTCCCTATCCACCCTGTCCGTGTCCCTCAATTAGGTCTCCCTTCAGTCTTCTCTGCTCCAGAGAAAACAGCCCAAGCCTGTCCAACCTCTCTTTATAACTTAAATGTTCCATCCCAGGCACCATTCTGGTGAATCTTCTCTGCACCCCCTCCAGGTGCAATTACATCCTTCCTATAATGTGGCAATCAAAATTACACACAGTACTCCAGCTGTGGTCTCATCAAAGTTGTATACAGCTCCATCGCAACCCTCGTGCTTTTGTAATCTTTGCCCCGGTTTATAAAAGCGAGTGCCCCATATGCCTTTTTCGCCACCCTATTAACCTGTTCTTATATCTTCAGAGGTCTTTGGACAAACACCCTTTGTTCTTCGGAACTTCCCAGTGATAGACATTTCATAGTATACTTCCTTGCTAAATTACTCCTTACAAAGTGTATCACCTCACACTTTTCAGGGTTGAATTCTATCTGCCACTTATCCGCCCATTTGACCATCCTGTCTATATCTTCCTGTAACCCAAGACACTCAACCTCACTGTTAACCATCCGGCCAATCTTTGTGTTATCCGCAAACTTACTGATCCTACCCCCCACATAGACATCTCTATTTTTTTTTCACATAGTCATCTATGTCATTTATATAAATGACAAACAGTAGGGGGCCCTGCACGGATCCCTGTGGTACACCCACAGGTCACTGGCTTCCAGGCAGCCGTCTATTATCACTCTCAGTCTCCTACTGCTTTGCCAACTACAAATCCACCTTATCAAACCACCCTGTATCCCGTATGCATTTGCCTTCTTAATAAATCTCCGACATGGGACCTTGTCAAACGCTTTGCTGAAATCCATGTAAACTACACTACCCTCATCTATACATTTGGTTACATGCTCAAAAATTCAATCAGGTTTGTTAGGTATGACTTTGCACTGACAAAGCCATGCTGACTATCCCAGATCAAACCTTACCTCTCCAAGTGGAGATAGATTCTCTCCTTCAGAATCTTCTCCAGCAGTCTCCCAGTAGTTTCCCAACCACTGATGTGTGACTCACTGGTCTGTAGTTCCCTGGCTTGTATTTACCAACTTTCTGAAATTATCGACCACATTAGCTGTTCTCCTGTCCACTGGCTCCTCCCCTGTGGCCAAAGAGGAATTAAAAACTTGTGTCAGAGCCCTGGCAATCTCCTCCCTAGCCTCGCACAGCAGCCTGGGACCCAATTCATCCGGACCTGGAGATGTGTCCACTTTTAAAGAACAAAGAACAAAAAACAAAGAAAAGTACAGCACAGGAACAGGCCCTTCAGCCCTCCAAGCCCACCAATACCTCCAATACATTGCCTTTTCATTAATATAAATTTAGAGTACCCAATTAATTTTTTCCAATTAAGGATCAATTTAGCATGGCCAATCCACCTACCCTGCACATCTTTGGGTTGTGGAGGCGAAACCTACGCAAACATGGGGAGAATGTGCAAACTCCACATGGACAGTGACCCAGAGCCGGGATCGAACCTGGGACCTCGGCGCCGTGAGGCAGCAGTGCTAACCACTGTGCCACCGTACTGCCCACTCCGATGCATTGTTACTCCCGATGACAATTTGCTCAAGAACCTCACAATTTCTCTCCCCAAGTTCCATAACTACCTCTTCATTCTCTTAAGTGAAGACAGATATGAAATATTCGTTCAACACCCTACCAATGTCCTCTGGCTCCACCTACACATTTCTCCCTTGGTCCTTAATGGGCCCTACTCCTTCCCTAGTTATCCTCTTCCCATTGATCTGCTTATAAAATATTGTGGTTTTCCCTACTTTTACCAGCCAGAGTTTTCTCATATCCCTCTTTGCTCTCCTAATTGCTTTCTTAAGCTCCATCTTGCACTTTCTGGAGTCTACTAATGCCTTTGCAGACTTGCTCCCCTTATACTTGTTAAAAGTTTCTCTTTTTCTTCTCATCGTATCCTGAATGTCTCTGGTAATCCATATAATCAGACAAATTCAACATTGTTTTACAAATAGGAAATTGTGCTTGACAAATCTATTTGGATATTTTGAGAAAATAACTCGAGGATAGATGAAGGGAAGCAGTGGATGTAGTATAGTTAGATTTCCAAAAAGTATTCAATAAAGTACCATTCAAAAAGTTAATACACAAGGTAAGGACAAAATGTTTTGATATTTATTCCAAGTTCTCACTCTGGCGAGAAAACTGTCTGACAGCTCCCCAGTTGCACAGCTGACTTTACTCAGCAGATAATGCAGCATTTAGAGTAAAATAAAATGCTGCAGGCATCTCTAATGCCATCACGCTGGCAGGGCGAAGCCTGATAGTGCCGGCAACGCTGGTTGTCTAGAGATTGCGGTGCCATTGAAGCATCTGCTCAGTTATGGAAATGAGGTTCCTAATATTTCGAGGCGGGAACCTCATTAGGTCACCAACAAGGGGCAGGGAAAGTCAGAAAATGAGATCCTACCGCCGAGATTCTCATTTCAGCGGTCTCGTGAGAGTTTCTGTCTGTGTCAACATTTTCAGCAGGCAGAAAATCTTGGCCAAAACTCATGAAGGATAGAGAATTGGTTAACGGACAGGAAGCAAAGACTCAAGATAAACATGGCCTTTTCAAATTGTCAGGCTGTGACAATTGGTGGAGTTCTGCAAGGATCAGAACTGGGGCATCAGCTATTCACATTTTAGATTATTTAATGAGATGAAAAGACAGAAACTGATGCATCTAAGACGATAGAAAGCTAGGTGGGGATGTCCGTTGCAAGAAAGACACAAAAAGGCTCCAAAGAGAGATAGACAGGTGAAGTGAGTCGACAACAATGTGGCAAATGGAGCATAATGTGGGCAAGTGTGAAGTTATTCACTTTGGTTGTGAGAGTAGAAAGCAGAATATATAAAAATTTGTGAAGCTTACTGTGATGAATGATATCTGTACACATATGTACCTTTAATGGGTAGGCCCCTTTAAGACCGGGTTTGGAACGCTAGGGGCTCCGCCTCCGGCTCCGCCCGCAGGAAGCTGTATATAAGGTTACGTTCAGTAGGCAGCGTGCAGTGAGCACACTTCTCGGCTGTCTGGTTTTCTGGTTATTAAAGCATTTGTATTAAAAAAACTCCTCTCCTGAGTCGTAATTGAGGGTATCTCAATTTAATAACCAGACTACATCAAGATGGACAGCGGTCTAAAGCCGTAGAAGCTCAATTTGGCCGCTAGGTCGCCGGAACCCACTGAAATTTTTAAATACTGGCTCCAGTGCTTTGAGGCCTATCTGAATTCCTTAGAGACTGAAGTTGACGGACCCCGCAAGCTGAGCTTACTACCTGCCCGGGTGGGCCACCGACTATCCTCCGTGATCGAGAAAACTACGACATACGAAACGGCGGTCGAAATCCTACAGAAGCGCTTCGTAAAGCCGATAAACGAGGTACACGCCAGACATTTGCTCTCGACCTGCCGCCAGCGCTCCAGGGAAACGCTAGATGAATACTTGGAGAGACTCACCGTGCTCGCCAGGAACTGCGATCATAAAGAGGTGACGGCAGAAGTCCACATGAACTTACATATTCGTGATGCTTTCGTGTCCGGTATCCGATCCACATACATCCGTCAGCGGCTCCTAGAAGACGGAGCGAAGGACCTCCAAGGCACGGTAACGCTCGCCTCTTCCCTGGAAGCGGCCCACCATAATCTCCGCACGTACTCCGCGGACCTTGCGAACCCCTCTCGATCACCTCCAGACTTGGCCACGCTTCAGGCCTGCGCCGCGCGGCGACCCGCTCACACCGGGGGCCCCCAATGCTATTTCTGTGGGCAAGGCCAGCACTCACGCCAGCGTTGCCCGGCCCGCTCTGCTATCTGCGGCGAATACGGAAAGAAGGGGCACTTCGTGAAGGTCTGCTTGGCTGGGCCCAAAGGCCAGAAACAAAAGTCTCATCGGGCACAGAAATCGAACTCCCGGGACCACAGGCCCCGCAACGCGGCCACGCAGCGGCCAGACACACCTACTTCCGACGCGTCATCGGCCTCGTGCGAGACATGGGGGTGGCCACCTTGGTGGCGCCCATCTTCAAAACCCAAAACATGCAACCGACGACGGCGGCCATTTTGCGAGTCCGATTCAACCGAGGACTCTGACTACCCGCAACTAGGAGCGATCACGCTTGATCAATCTTGGCCGAAGCACCTGCGAAACTCAATGATGCAGGTTCAAATCAACGGCCGTGACACCCCCTGCCAATTTGACTCCGGGAGCACGGAGAGTTTTATCCATCCAGACACGGTAAGATGCTGCTTCCTACGCACCTATCCCGCCTCCCAAACTATCTCCTTCGCATCTGGGTCTCATTCGGTCAAATTCACAGGGTATTGTGTCGTGAACCTCGCTATCCAAGGCGCCAAATACGCCCGTTTTAAACTTTTGTCCTCCCTCACCTCTGCGCCCCCCTGCTGCTCGGTCTGGACTTTCAGTGCAGCCACCGAAGCCTGACCCTGATGTTCGGGGGACCCCTGCCCCCACTCATGGTATGTAGCCTGGCGACACTCAAAGTTGCACCAACCCCTCTTTTCGCGAACCTCACCCCCGACTGTAAGCCTGTCACCACCAGGAGTCGGCGGTACAGTGCCCAAAACATGACTTTCATCAAGTCAGAGGTTCGGCTACTAAAAGAAGGGGTCATAGAGACTAGCAACAGCCCTTGGAGGGCACAAGTACTGGTAGTCCGCTCCGGGGAAAAACAAAGTATGATGGTGGCCTATAGCCAGACCATAAGCCGCTTTACGCAACTCAATGCGTACCCACTTCCCCGCATAGCAGAAATGGTGAACCAAATTACCCAGTATCGAGTATTCTCCACGGTCGACCTAAAATCGGCCTATCATCAACTCCCTATCCGCCCAGAGGACCGCCCCTATACAGCCTTCGAAGCAGCCGGTCGGCTCTTCCACTCCCTCAGGGTCCCTTTCGGGGGTCACAAACGGAGTCTCAGTTTTCCAAAAGGCAATGGATCAAATGGTGGACCAGTACGGCTTACGGGCTACATACCCGTACTTGGACAACGTCACCATCTGCGGACATGACCAGCAGGACCATGATGAAAACCTGAGGAAGTTCCTCCAGACCGCCCGGGCCCTCAATCTGACATACAACAAAGAGAAATGCGTGTGCCACACAACCCGACTAGCCATCCTCGGCTACGTCGTGGAAAACGGGGTCCGAGGGCCAGACCCCGACCGCATGCGCCCCCTTAAAGAACTTCCCCTCCCCCATAGCCTCAAGGCACTCAAACGGTGCCTGTGGCTCTTTTCCTATTATGCCCAGTGGGTCCCCAGATATGCGGACAAAGCCCGTCCACTCATTAAGACCACAGTTTTTCCCCTGACAGCTGAGGCTCAGTCGGCCTTCAGTCGTATCAAGGCCAATATCATCAAGGTCGCCATGCACGCGGTGGACAAAACCATTCCCTTCCAGGTAGAAAGCGACGCATCAGACGTCACCCTGGCTGCTACCCTCAACCAGGCGGGCAGACTGGTAGCATTCTTCTCCCGAACCCTCACCGCCTCAGAAATTCGACCCTCTGCAGTCGAGAAGGAGGCATAAGCCATTGTGGAGGCCATGCGGCACTGGAGGCACTACCTAGCCGGTAGGAGGTTCGCCCTCGTCACCGACCAACGGTCGGTCGCCTTTATGTTCGATAACGCACAACGGGGCAAAATAAAGAATGATAAATTTCTGAGGTGGAGGATCAAATTCTCCACCTACACGTACGATATTATGTGTCCCCAGATGCCCTGCCCCGCGCAGAAAGACCGTCTGCGGGCCATCCACGACAGCCTCTGCCACCCGGGGGTCACCCGGCTTGCCCATTTCATCAAGTCCCGCAACCTACCTTACTCCACCGAGGACGTCAAGGCCATGACCAAGGCTTGCCAGATCTGTGCAGAGTGCAAACCGCACTTCTATCGACCAGACAAGGCTCGCCTGGTAAAGGCCTCTGGGCCCTTTGAGCGACTAAGCGTGGACTTCAAAGGGCCCCTCTCGTCCACCAACCGCAACACCTACTTCCTCACTGTCATCAACAAATTCTCCCGCTTCCCATACGCTGTCCCTTGCCCCAATATGACCTCGGCCTCCGTAATCAAGGCACTGCACAGCATCTTCACCCTGTTTGGTTTCCCCGCTTATATCCACAGCGACCGGGGTACATCGTTCATGAGCGATGAGCTGCGTCAGTATCTGCTCAACAAGGGCATCGCCTCGAGCAGAACGACCAGCTATAACCCGCGGGGAAATGGGCAGGTGGAGAGGAAGAACGCAACAGTTTGGAAGGCTGTTCTTCTAGCCCTACGGTCACGATGTCTCCAAATCGCCCGCTGGCAGGAGGTCCTACCCGATGCCCTACACTCCATTAGGTCGCTCCTCTGTACGGCCACGAACGAGACCCATCACAACCGTTTGTTTGTCTTCCCCAGGAAGTCCACTTCTGGGGTCTCGCTTCCACGTTGGCTGACGACTCCGGGACCAGTTCTACTCCGGAGGCACATGAGGAGCCATAAGACAGATCCACTGGTCGAGAGGGTCCAACTATTACACGCAAACCCTCAATACGCCTACGTCGAGCACCCCGATGGCAGGCAGGACACCGTTTCCCTGCAAGACCTGGCATCCGCTGGCTCGCCCACCGACGCCCCCCTTCCACCGACGCTCCCCTCCCCACACCGGTGGTAGACTCCGACAGCGCCCCCCCCCCCCCCCTAGCGGCCCCCTCCCCCAGGCCGGCACCGGCACCAATCACCCTAGTCACCCCGGATACCCCCCCCCCCTGCTCCAACGCGGGCAAAGGCTCAGACAACCGTGCTCCTAGATATACCACCACCGAGGACGACCGTATCTGCCGAACCACTGCCGGAGCTGAGAAGGTCGACACGGGCAATCAGACCACCCAAAAGACTGAACTTGTAATTCCACTTCACCCCCGACGGACTATGCGTTTTTATTTTTAAACAGGGGGTGAATGTGATGAATGATATCTGTATACATATGTACCTTTAATGCGTAGGCCCCTTTAAGAGCAGGTTTGGAACCCTGGGGGACTCCGCCTCCAGCTCCGCCCCCAGGAAGCTGTATATAAGGTTACGTTCAGTAAGCAGCGTGCAGTGAGAACACTACTTGGCAGCTGTCTGGTTTTCTGGTTATTAAAGCCTTTGTATTATCAAACTCCTCTCCTGAGTTGTAATTGAGGGTATCTCACTTACAAATGTTAATGTTCAGAGGGACTTGGACATAGTCAAAGGTTTGTGAACCTTTAGAATTCTCTACCCCAGAGGGCTTTGGATGCTCTATTGTTGAATAACTATAAGGCTGAGGTAGACAGATTTTTGATCTCTCGGGAAATCCGGGAACTGGGAAAATCAAATTCAGGCAGAAAATCAGTTGTGATCACATTGAATGGTGGAGTAGGCTTGAGAGGCCATATGGTCTGCTCCAGCTCCTATCCTATGTTCTTATATTCTAAGAGGAGCGAGGAAGTTGCACACTGGAAGCTCAGCTTTCCAGTCAGCTGTTTAGCATTCATGAGGGATAACAATAATAATAATATTAACCTTTTATTGTCACAAGTTTGAAGTTACTGTGAAAAGCCCCGAATCACCACATTTTGCGCCTGTTCAGGTAAGCTGGTACGGGAATTGAACCCCCACTGCTGGCCTTGTTCTGCATCACAAACCAGCTGTCTAGCCCACTGAGCTAAACCAACCCTAAACCAAGCAGCTAAACCAACGAGGATATTGCACCTGATCTTAGAACCTCCATGATAGGTATGGCTAGGAAACAACTCCACTGGCCATGTCACTGGAGTGACCATAGACTTTGTGATAGACAGACTTACTTTAAACCCGTGCACTGATACAACAAATATATAATAGTGGACTTTTCATTTGTTGAAGGTTCCTTGGAATAGTCTCGCCTGACTTCAACAACTTTGGATATTCAGAAGTGATGGGATGCAAATCCATGAGGTACTGGATATAAATTGGCCTTCCAGAAAACACTTCCATGCTCTTCTTTACGTTATCAACTGTCCCTGCACACTCATTCATTGAATATCAATCAGTGCACTTATTCTCCTAGTTTCCCAAGGCGGCATGGTGATGCAGTGGTTAGCACTGCTGTCTTACCCGGATTCGATTGTGGCCCGAGGTCACTGTCGGTCTGGAGTTTGCACATTCTCTCTAGGTCTGTGTGGGTCTCAACCCCAAAAACCCAAAAGATGTGTAGGGTGGGTGAATTGGCCACGCTAAATTGCCCCTTAATTGGAAAAAATAATAATTGGGTGCTCTAAATTTATTTATTTTTTAATTCTCATGATTTCCCAGGGTGGATGGACTGGAATTGCTGTTATGTAGCTTAAAATGAAGAACAATGCATGCCTTCAAATGAAGGCAACTTCCAAATGCCTCAAACTCACCTTTGTATTGGACACAAAGGTATATTAAAGAGGTTCTAAGAACATAAGAAGAAGACTGAGTTCACTCAACATGATATCACAAAATGACTGAAGGCACTGGGCACTGCAAAAGCTGTGACTCCTGACATTTTTCCAGCAGTGGTTCCGAAGACTTGTGCTCCAGAACTATGTGCACTTCTAGCCAACTGTTTCACTAGAGCTGCAACACTGGCATCTACCTGGCAATGTGGAAAATTGCCGAGGAGTGTCCCGTCTGATGTGTTAGGCAGGTTGGTTCGATGCGGACTGCACTCTGCTGCCGCAGGGAGTCGGAGTGGACCCCGAAAACGATCTGATCCCGGATCATGGAATCAGCCGTCGAGTCCTAGTTACATGACTGCGCTAGGATGTGGAGATGGGTCACGAAGGACTGAAAAGGTTCATCCTTACCCTGAAGTCTCTGCTGGAAGTTGTACCTGTGGTGTTGGGTGCTCTGAGGTACAGATGAACCAACACGGTTGCGATTGGTACAATGCAATTTTATTCCAACTTGTTATTTACAGATCTGCCTTGGTACTCAGCACGTGGTGACTGTGTGAGTGTCTTGTTAATCAGGTCCTGTCCTTGTCCTTGTCTCCAGACGGACTGGCCACCAGGTGTCGTGTTTCTTGTCTTATACTGTGTCTGCTGTTGTCTGTGATTGGCTGTCGTGTTATGTGTGCTAATTGGTCTGTTGGTCTATCCATCATGATGTGTGTGTTTGAATATCATGACAGTACCGTTCAAAGCTCTCATTCACCTCAATGTCGCAGTGGCTGTCGAACGTCAGCAGGACTGTTTTGAATTTCGTTTTGTCTTCGCCATCGGCGAACGTAAGAGAATTGTAGATATGGATGGCGTGGTCCCCCGCAGTGGAGAGAAATAGCGCGATGTGTTTGAATATCATGACATCCCCCCTTTTTTACAAGATTATGTGCCTACGTGGTTATAAATATGAATGTGCCCTGAGTGCAGCTAAAGGTGTGTGTGCGTGATATTTACAGCATGTACATGTGGCGTAACTATATACAAGGGGCGATGTCAGGTGTGGCATGCTAACGAGGTTGTACCATAACAAAAGAAGAAAAACTTTGAAGTGTGGTCCGGCCAAACAATATCTGGAACGATAAAACAGTAACATGTTACAATATAATACTTGCTAAACTTTGACGTGTGAACAGTCTCATAAGTCCAGTCTAGTAGGTGGGCGACAAATTTGGGTTGACCGCCTCAAGGGTGGGTCGAGAACCACCGGCTGAGGTGCAAGCCTGGCCACGGGTGGCGACAGAGGGGCATGGTATATGGCAGCTCCACGAAGTCACTATCAGGAACCAGTGGAGGACACGGCGTCTGTGTGTGGTTCCGTTGCGAGCGTGGAAGTAGGCAAAGGGATCGCCGATTGCGCCTACGCACGGATCCATCCGGCATGTGTACCAGGAACGAGCGGGGAGCCACGCGTCGGAGAACTTCAGCAGGTGCTGACCAGCCACCGTCTGGTAGATGAATGCGGACGTTGTCTCCAGGGGCCAAGGGGGGAAGATCAGTTGCCCTTGTGTCGTACGATCTCTTCTGGCGATCACGCTGCAGTTGCATCCTATGCAGTACCGGAGCATGGTCTGTTGTTGGTGCCAGGATGGAAGGGACAGTGGTTCTGAGGGTGCGACCCATCAGCAGCTGTGCTGGCGAGAGACCCGTGGCTAGCGGGGCCGAGCGATAGGCCAGCAGGGCGAGGTAGAAGTCCGATCCGGCAGCAGCAGCCTTGCAGAGGAGCCGCTTGGCAATGTGAACGCCCTTCTCCGCCTTTCCATTGGACTGGGGATGCAGAGGGCTGGCTGTCACGTGTGTGAAGCCATACGAGGCGGCAAAGGCGACCATTCATGGCTGGCAAAACAAGACCCATTGTCCGACATGACAGTCATCGGAATGCCGTGGTGAGCAAAGGTGTCTTTGCAGGCCCTGATGACAGCAGACAACGTCAGATCGTGTAGGCGTATGACTTCTGGGTAATTGGAGAAGTAGTCCATGATGATAACATAGTCCATGCCAAGCGCGTGAAATAGGTCGACACCCACCTTCGCCCAGGGGGACGTCACCAGCTCATGGGGCAGAAGCGTCTCAGGAGGTTGTGCCGGCTGAAACCTTTGTCAGGTTGTGCAGTTGATCACCATGTTGGCAATTTCGTCACTGATGCCCGGCCACTATACTGCCTCTCGGGCCCTCCATCTGCACTTCTCGACCCCCAAGTGGCCTTTGTGTATTTGATCGAGAACTAGCTGGCGCATACTGTGCGGAATCACAATCCTGTCCAGCTTCAGAAGGATCCCATCAATGATGGCTAGGTCGTCCCGTACATTATAGAACTGCGGGCACTGCCCTTTAAGCCATCCTCCCGTCATGTGGCGCATCACTCGCTGTAAAAGGGGGTCGGCCGCTGTCTCTCGGCGTATGCGGGCCAGACTGGAGTCGTCAGCCGGCAGATTTGCCGCTGTCGAGGCCACCTGTGCCTCGACCTGACATACGAACCCCTCCGCATCTGGTGGCGTACTCACAGCTCGGGATAGGGCATCCGCCACGATGAGGTCCTTCCCTGGAGTGTAGACCAGTTGGAAGTCGTACCTCCTGAGTTTAAGTAGGATGCGCTGGAGGCGAGGGGTCATGTCGTTCAGGTCCTTGTTTATTATGCTGACCAGGGGGCGGTGGTCAGTTTCGACTGTGAACCGTGGAAGACCATAGACATAATCGTGGAACTTGTCCAAACCAGTTAGCAAGCCCAGGCATTCTTTTTCGATTTGTGCGTAGCGCTGCTCTGTGGGGGTCATAGCCCGTGATGCATAGGCAACCGGGGCCCATGACGACGTGTCATCCCTCTGCAGGAGCACTGCTCCAATGCCGGATTGGCTGGCATCAGTTGAGATTTTGGTGGGACGAGACGTGTCGAAGAACGCCAACACTGGTGCCGTGGTGAGTTTGTGTTTGAGCTCCTCCCATTCCAGCTGGTGTGTATGTTGCCACTGGAACTCTGTAGATTTTTTTACGAGATGGCGCAGAGTCGTTATGTGGGAGGCAAGGTTGGGAATGAATTTCCCTAGGAAGTTGACCATGTCAAGGAATCGTAGGACAGCCTTCTTGTCGGCCGGCCGCGGCATGGCTGTGATGGCGCTCACCTTGTCTGTATCCGGACGGACCCCTGACCGGGAGATGTGGTCCCCCAGGAACTTCAATTCGGTCTGGCCAAAGGCGCACTTGGCTCGGTTGAGGCGCAGGGCGTTTTCCCGTATGCGGGCAAAAACGCGTTGGAGACAATGTATGTGCTCCTGCGGTGTGGTGGACCAGATGATGACATCGTCCACATATACACGCACCCCTTCGATGCCTTCCATCATCTGCTCCATGATTCTGTGGAAGACCTCGGATGCCGAGATGATGCCAAATGGCATCCGGTTGTAGCAGAATCTGCCGAAAGGGGTGTTGAAGGTGCATAGCTTTCGGCTGAACGGGTCCAGTTGGATCTGCCAAAACCCTTTAGAAGCATCCAGTTTCGTGAATATCTTCGCTTGGGCCATTTCACTGGTGATCTCCTCCCGTTTAGGTATGGGATAATGTTCCCGCATAATGTTATTATTGAGGTCTTTGAAGTCTATACAGATGCAGAGCTCGCCAGAGGGCTTCTTGACACACACCATGGAGCTGACCCATGGCGTGGGCTCCGTGACCCTGGATAGGACCCCTTGGTCCTGGAGATCCTGCAGCTGCAGCTTGAGGCGGTCTTTAAGTGGCGCAGGAACCCTGCGAGGTGCGTGAACGACCGGGATGGCGTCCCGTTTGAGGCGAATTCGGTATGTGTATGGCAGTGTTCCCATGCCTTCGAATGCCTCCTGGTTGTGGGCGAGGAGCGATTGGAGCTGTGTGTTGAACTCAGCAACCGGGAAGTCAGATGTGTCGTCTGGAGAGAGAGACAGAATTCGTTGCACAAGGTGGAGAGCCTTCCATGCCTGTGCGCCCAGCAAGGAGTCCTTCGATGAAACAACTATTTAGAACAAGAGTGTGGCCGTGTGTGTTCTGTGTGTCACCTGGAGCTGGCAGGATCCCATGGCCGGGCTAACGTTCCCGTTGTAGTCGACCATCTTGCACCAGGATGGCTGGATTGGTGGTCTGACCTTCATGGCATAGAATGCTGACCATGATATGAGGTTGGCGGATGCGCCAGTGTCCAGGGGGAAAGTGATCGGCGATCGGTTGACCGTCAGGGTGGCACTCCATTCATCGGCCGGATTGATGGTGTTGACCCGGTTCACATCAATGACCGCAACCCGGAAGGCGTCTTGGTCATCTGTGTCGTTGGGTTGGATGTCCTGATGTGGAGGCTGGATGGTTCGCACGTGTCTGCGAGGTTGTCAGAGATGTGGAGGATCCATCGGTTGAACCGCTCGACAGTAGGCAGCGTAGTGGCCCATCCTGCCACAGCGTAGGCATTGTCGGGTTTTTGCAGGACATTGCCCTTTTAAATGTGCAGCTCCACAGTTGCCGCACGTCATGACATCATGGCGTTCGTTACGCCACTGCGCATGCGCAGTTCGGTCTTGCGTCGGGCACGCCTGCGCAGTGTGTCCCTCGATGTTGCCGTTGGTTTTGGCGCGCACAAACGCGGGAGACCTCAAAAAGCGTGCGAAACGGCCGCCCTCGTCCAGGCCGCGGGCCGGGAGAAACTCGATTGCCTGGATGCGTTCGTCCTCGTGGGCGACCTGGCTTGCCGATTCGATCGCTTGAGACCCCCTCGGTGCCAATTTGGTCGCCTGAAATTGGGCAAAGCGGCTGGTCGCATTCTCATGCAGGACACAGGCTTCAACTGCAGATGCTAAGGTCAGGCCTTTAATTTTAAGAAGCTGCTGGCTTAGGCCACTGGAGGCAACGCCAAAAACAATCTGGTCCCGGATCATGGACTCTGAGGTGGTGCCGTAACCGGAGGACTGCGCGAGTATACGGAGGTGCGTCAGAAAGGGTTGAAAGAGCTCATCCTTATCTTGCAGGCGCTGCTGAAAGATATACCTCTCAAAGCTTTCATTGATCTCAACGTTGAAGTGCTGGTCGAGCTTGAGGAGGACCGTGTCATATTTAGATTTGTTCTCGTCTTCCGCGAACACCAAGGAGTTGTATACATCGATGGCGTGCTGACCTGCGGTAGTGAGGAGCATGGCAATCTTTGTTTCGTCCGAGGAACCCTGTTTTTCGTTGGCTCGCATGAACAGTTCAAATTGCTGCTTGAAGAGCTTCCAATTGGTGCCCAGGTTCCCAGCGACTTGCAACGGCTGCGGTTTGTTGTGGGTGTCCATGGCTCAGGATGGCAGATTTGCCGGCAGGTATCGATCCACTCACTGGTATCATGTGGTGTTGTGTGCTCTGAGGTACAGATGAACCAACACTGTTGCGATTGGTACAACGCAGTTTTATTCCAACTTGTTATTTACAGATCTGTCTTGGTACTCAGCACGTGGTGATTGTGTGAGTGTCTTGTTAATCAGGTCCTGTCCTTGTCCTTGTCTCCAGATGGACTGGCCACCAGGTGTCGTGTTTCTTGTCTTATACTGTGTCTGCTCTTGTCTGTGATTGGCTGTCGTGTTATGTGTGCTAATTGGTCTGTTGGTCTATCATGATGTGTGTGTTTGAATATCATGACAGTACCGTTCAAAGCTCTCATTCACCTCAATGTCGCAGTGGCTGTCGAACGTCAGCAGGACTGTTTTGAATTTCGTTTTGTCTTCGCCATCGGCGAACGTAAGAGAATTGTAGATATGGATGGCGTGGTCCCCCGCAGTGGAGAGAAATAGCGCGATCTTCCTGGCATCCGATGCTGCCTCGAGGTCGGAGGCCTCGAGGTACAAGAGGAACTTTTACTTGAAGATTTTCCAGTTGGCGCCGAGGTTGCAGGAGATGCAGAGTTGCGGAGGAGACTGGATGTTTTCCATTTCGCTGGATGGCTGCTTGCTGGTCGATGCTGATTCACTCGAGGTAGGTCCGCGAAGATCAATATTACCCTGGTACCATGATGTGTTAGGCAGGTTGGTTCGATGTGGACTGCACTCGATGCAGGGAAATTAGAAACAGATGTATAACACAGGAGAAGATCCAACACTGTTTTATTCAACTAGATGATCTGCTGTACATATTCAGCTGTGGGTCGACACTCTACTGATCTCTGACTAGTGACCTTGTAGTAGCCTGACCAGACTTACTAGCTACCGCATGGTGTTTGTGCTTGCTAGCTCGTGGACTCTGACTGTCTCAGTAGCTGGGTCCCGAGAGAGCGGGAAACCTAGTGTCCTCTGGCTTTATAGTGGTAGTGTCCTGTCTGGTGATTGGCTGTGCTGTGTTGTATGCTTACTGGTCATCCTATGTGTTAATCACTGCCTGTCTGCATCTCATTATTTCCATGAGTGGATATTATGACACCGTCCACAAAAAGAAGGATAAAAGCAACTCAGCCATTCACCACCCCATCAGTCTACTCTCAAACATCAGCAAAGTATTGGAGGATGTTGTTGACAATGCTATCAAGTGGCACCCAAAAAGAAGCTCACCGTGGCGCAGTGTTGTCGATCGAAGCCCGGAGACCCTGCTCCCGGGATCTACCCACCTCACAACGCTTTGCGAGATCTAACGTGATCTCGCGATGTAAATCCTGCCCATTGTTGGCGGGTGACGTTTTAGAAAATTTGCTTATTAAAGCGGGACAGCTAGTCTCACTTTAATGTGCAGATTCCGATGAATCCGGGTGTGGTTTCTATCTCCTTCACCTCGGAAACCTGGGGCGAGTGCTGTTCAGTACTGGTCTCCACAGACGGGGAGCAGTCGGAACAGCACTTGTGTGGGTGTCCCAGGGGATCGGAGGCCCCATGTACATGCCCTTCGTGACAGGTGGAAAACAGGTGGCCTTAGATACAATAGGAATGTATCTAACTTCCGGTCAATTGCAACAGAACTAGCAAAGGAACAGAGCAGCAATACCAAAATAAGGATACGAGGGGTGGAATTCTCCATTGCCCGACGCCAATATCATAATCTGCGGTCAGGCGGAGAATCGACTCCGCCGCCCAAATTGGGGTTGGCACCGGTTTGACGCCAGCCAGGCATGCTCCTCCCCATCAGAAATTGCATAATCATGTCACATGCCGTTGCAACGGCATTGGCACGTCATCAACCCCCGATGGGCCGAGCTTCCAACCGAGCTGGACACATGTGGTCTCAGCGGTCAGGAACCCACGGTAGTGGCTGTGGACTGTGTCCAGCGGCGCCACACTCCGCCGGGTTCCGTGCCGCTGGCCGGTGGGACTTCCACGAGCACTGCGGGGACTGGTGGGGGTGGCCAGGGGGTGGCCTGTGGGGTCACGGATGGCGGGTCGTGTCAGCGCTCGGCCGGTGCCATGTTGTACGGCATGACCACTGGGACCTGGCCATTCTCCGGCCGTTTTCGGCGCGGGAGCAGGGAGTTACCCCCGGCGCCGCTGCTTGTCCCTCACCGGTCCCGGAATCGGTGAGGAGTCGGTCCTAAATTTTTTCATTACAAATTTCCCGCGAGTTCTCCATTCGAGATGGCATTTAGCCACTGAAATGGCGAATCCAGCCCAATATTTCCTTCAAATAAATACTCTAAAATAAAAATTAATGTGTATGATATATCCTAAAGCAGGAAACAACCTGCATTAATTTGAACCTTTTAAATTCTCAACACATTCCAAGGTGCTTTTGGCGATGAATTACTGCTGAAATATATGGCTGAATTGTTGCAGCTCATCACTGAGAGGCCAAGTGGTATGGCAAGAGAAGCTCAGCTTCTTCTCGCTATCATGCTATATTGCCAGTAGCAGCACATTGAGCCACTTAAGTGACCACTTGAGGACCTCGTCGCTCTCCAATGAGCATTTTCCCTGCATTGGGAAGGCTGATAAACTCTGGAGTTCTTCTGACAGATACCTCGGAAGCCCTCCTTCTGGCCCACCGAGGGACCAGCAAGCAGCAACAGTTGTCCATGCCTACCTTGCCACTGGATGCACCATGGTCCTGATCACCCACAATTTTGGGGGTTGCCTGATTGGCTGCGGCTTTTCCAAACACACTTAACAGTTTTTGAAGGCACCTCAACAGAGATGTGCCCTTACCCTCAAGCTGCAGCCTCAGCACAGTTGCTGAGCCGCCAACCTTTGACAGTGCCAGCAGCTCATGTCAGAGCCGTTTGGTAAAATACCACTCCAGGGTCCTGCTGCCTACATGTGCGGGTTAGCTCCTGCTTTCTGTCTTGGTTTGGGACTTCAGCCTCCACTGAAAAATGCAGCTCATAGCAACAGTTGTTTTTTAGGCCGATACGCCAGTTGGTTAAAATGAGAAAATGACTCGGCAATTTACTATAATCATGGGGGCGGAGAGATTGATGTTGGCCAAGATATTTCTCTGTTCTCCTTTGAAAAGTAAGAAGTCTTACAACACCAGGTTAAAGTTCAACATATTTGTTTTGAATCAGTAGCTTTCGGAGCGCAGCTCCTTCATCAGGTAAATGAAAAGTGTAATGGAACATATTTTCACGAACAGGCATTTAGAATCTCAGTTCAATGCTTCATCAGGGGCTGTTTAGCTCAGGGCTCAATCGCTGGCTTTGAATGCAGACCAAGGCAGGCCAGCAGCACGGTTCAATTCCTGTAACAGCCTCCCCGAACAGGTGCCAGAATATGGCGACTAGGGGCTTTTCACAGTAACTTCATTGAAGCCTAATTGTGACAATAAGTGATTTTCATTTCATTTGAAAGTTCACACCTTCAATAATGCAGCACCACACAGAGATGTCAGCCTAGATTATAGGCTCACTTCTACAGTGTTCCAATAAAGTTCAGTGTAAACTCAAGGAACAGTGTCTCATCTTTCAATTTGGCATTTTACAGACTTCCGGGTTCAACATTGAGTTCAACAACTTTAGGCTGCCCCAATTTTCTTTTGTTCTCTTTGCAAATTGTGACCTTATTCTCAATTTCCTCTTTTTGTTTTCAAACTGTTTATTGATGTTCATCATGATGTCATTCATGCCTCCTACAGAGGCATGTTCACTTTCTTTCTTTGTCCCATTAACACTCCATTTGGCCCTGCATCACCAATCCTTTTGTCATTGGCTGCGCTTGCTGCCATAGCAACACATGCAGTCACAGTACCTGTGATGACACAGCCAGCGATGCCACATATTGCTGCTTGCATCAAAGAACATCATTTTAGATGCCTGCTGCTCACTGCCCCACTCACAGCCCCTTACCACCTCATTCACCGCCCTTCCCGATGTCTCACTTGGCACCTCACACTCTGGCCCGCTCACCTCCCACTTGTCCCATTTGCTTCTCATCTTGTCGACCCTCTAGCTGCCCCCCCCCCCCACCCCCCCCCCAACCTTTGAGCCATTGAAGACCAAACAAAGTGGCAGAAAGGGACCAAGCAAATTGGCAAGTGAGGCAGCGAGTGAGGCAGTGAGCGGGGTAGCATGAGGGTGACAAGAGGGGCAGTGACTGGGTGGTGAGTAGGGAGGTGAGGGAGCTGTGGGCAAACAGGGCAAAAAGTGAAGCAGTCAACAGGGCAGCAAGCAAAATGGCAAACTGGGCAGTGAGGGGGTGGCAAGCAAAGCAGCAAGGGGTGCGGCGGGCAGCAGAGCGGTGGTGGGAGGCAGTAACAACAGGAGCACAACAATGGTGTCAGTGTCACTGACCTTCTGTTCAATTGAGATGCCTGGGGACACAGTGTTTGCCATTTAATCATTCCTTTCTTCCAGACTATCACAGAGCTTCCCTTTTGTTCTTTTTCCACCCTCCCCCTTTCAATTACTTAAAGTCCATCACACATTTTTCCAGTTCTGATGAGAGGTCATTGATGTAGCGTGGCCACATTGTGGTAGTCGCCACTAGTGGCATATTATATGTATTACGGCACTGCCCGTATATTTAGGGTACCACGGTAAATCCTTGCCTGCTGGCGACAGGAGGCACAGCATCTTTCTCAATAAAGCCTCGATTGTTCCACTATTCTCGTCTTTGTGGTAATTGATAGTACATCACACATTAAGGGGGCTGGCTCATCAGACCACGTGACCGGCTCAGGGCCAATCGCGCAAGAGCACGTGAACCTCAGCTAATAACCATTGACTTTTACCATAAACTCCTTTGTCAACTACTGGAAGCCCTCCAGTGCATTTCTCAAGCTACCACATTGGCGACAAGGTAAAACATTCGATCGGAGCCGACAGACATTGGTGAATTGAGGGTGGAAGGAAGGAGCATTTAAAAAAGGAAAGAAGCACAACAAGAGTCGGGAACTATTAAACCATGAGTGAAAATGCCCATCATTGGTAAACTGGACCCATTTATAATCTTTATAATCTTTATTAGTGTCACAAGTAGGCTTACATTAACACTGCAATTTCATAGAATTATGCAGGAGTGCAGGAATAACTGCAATGAAGTTACATGCAAAAATCCCCAATCGCCACACTCTGGCGCCTGTTCAGCTATACTGAGGGAGAATTTAGAATGTCCAATTCATCTAACAGCACGTCTTTCGGGACTTGTGGGAGGAAACCCACGCAGACACAAGGAGAACGTGCAGACGCCGCACAGACAGTGACCCAATCCGGGAATCGAACCTGGGACCCTGGCGCAGTGAAGCAACGGTGCTAACCACTATGCTACCGTGCCGCCATTTGACACAACTGGCTGAAGATTGGAATCAGTACATTGAACGGTTTCATTATTTTTTACCACAGATGTGATATCAGGGAAGGACTAGCAGAAGGTGATACTTCTGAGGGTTTGTGGGCCCCAAATATATAATTTAATTCGGAACCTCATGTCCTCGGAGGCACCTAACTCGAAGATCTTTGATCAGATGGTTAAATTGGTCAAATATCACTTCAACGCAAGGCCCTCGATTATCCTACAATATTATAAATCTACTTTTGCAGTGAGGGACCATTAAGAGTCTATGTCAGCCTTCATAGCCGGGCTTCATCAACTTGCTGAGCACTGCGGGTTCAGGATCGTCATTAGTGACGGAGAATCATCGAATTTACAGTGCAGAAGGAGGCCATTCGGCCCATCGGGTCTGCACCAGCCCTTGGAAAGAGCACTCCACTTAAGCCCACACCTCCACCTGATCCCCGTAACCCCACCTAACCTTTTTGGACACTAAGGGCAATTTATCATGCCAATCCACCTAACCTGCACATCTTTGGACTGTGGGAGGAAACCGGAGCACCCGGAGGAAACCCACGCGAACACGGGGAGAACGTGCAGACTCCACACAGACAGCCACCCAATGCTGGAATTGAGCCTGGGTTGCTGGAGATGCGAGGCAGCAGTGCTAACCACTGTGCCACAATGTTGCCCCAGTGAAAGTAACGGGGAAAAAATGGGACATCAAATCAAGTCAGAGGAGGACTGCTATTATCCCAAGAGACCTGCCATGTTTGGGAGTTTGTGTGTTTATGATGCAATGACAGGGGTCACATTCAAGCATGTTGCCACGTTAGGCAAAATGTGCCAATGTAAAACAAAACAACAGCAACAGCAGTCCACAACACCACTGAACATAGTGGAGAAGAGCTCTAAAGAGGAGCATGCAATGCATTGGTTGAATGCTGTCCAGTTGAATGAGATGGCCTCAATTGAAATTGTCTTAGTGGTAAATGGCAAACACCTCCAAAAGGAAGTCGACACTGAGGCTTTGGTGACGGTTGTGGGACAGTAGATTTTAAATATATCCATAATGGAACTCAACCATTAAGTTTGGCACCCAAAATGGATAGACAAGATTCTGCATTGTTAGTTGCATGGTCGGCGTTACTTAATATATGAAATAACAGGAAAGTGTAGATCTTACAATTTGGCGTAGTCGGCAGAGGGGAGAGGAGGCGATTGCCAAGCCAGCCAAGAGGGGAGGAGAGGCAGAGTCGGAGACGATCGGAGACGAACGGAGGAAGAAATCGGAAGACCGAACATCGGCTAGACTGGGGTAAGAAACCACCTTTTTACCTCATTAAAAGTCTTAAAGCTATCTTCTGTCTAATATCAAGCAGTCTATATTCTATGATCTGTTTTAACCCAAGCAGCTGTTTTGCCTCATGCAAAGAAACCGTCACTGCTATTGTATTTTGAATTCAAGTTGTCTGTAAGTTACTAAGGATAATCTGATTCTCAAAACAGTCTTTTGCAGGCAAGGGCTGAACTGAGAACCCTGTAAATTCTGTAACAAGAATTTCTGATACAATCGATCAATAGATGCAAAATAAAATTACTTGACACCCGAAACGGATAGACAAGATTCTGCATTGTTAGTCGGCGTTACTTAATATATGAAATAACAGGAAAGTGTAGATCTTACAATACCATAGCCAAGCTTTCCACTTACATTGGGGAAACCGTGGAAATCCTTGGAATCACTAGCACACCAGTGACATACAAAGAGTAAGAGGTCAATTTGCCCTTGTTGTTATGGAAGGGCACAGACCCATCCTAATGGGAAGGGACTGGCTGCAGACGATTAGGCTCAATTAGCTGGAAGTATTTTACATTTCCAACGGCATTCTCCAAAATGTCTCGAGGAGGTATGAAGACATTTTTCACAAGGAAATTTGTCAGATGAAAGGCGTCAAAGTCAAAATCTATGTCAATCTGGATTCAACACCCAAGCCCTTCAAAGCCAGACCAGTGCCCTATGCCCTGTATCAGAAGTTTGAAGCTGAATTTAAGAGATTAGAAGTGCTGGGCATAATCAGACCGGTACAGTTCTCCGAGTAGGCAGCATCCATAGTCCCCAAGTTGGCAGAGGGCATCACTGACTCTAAACTGGATCTTAGTCATCCAAACCTGCAATTAGAATTGGACGAAGAATCCCAGAGGTTTGCCACAATAAACACCCTCTAGGGCCTCTTTCAGTACACAAAACTACCATTCAACATTGCTTAACCTGTGCTATTTTCCAGCATGTGATGGAAAATCTCATTTCAGGAATTCCCAAGGTGATCGTCTACCTCGTGACATTTGGTCAGGGCATGGGGCCCGAAGAGGCAAAGGAGGTTGCACAACTTGTGCACCAGGGCTGCCGCACACTAGACGCTCAAATTGCCTCCAGGTTCACCAACTAGGGGCACTGGCCAACGGCACAGTCATCCCATCCCCCCCCCCCTCCCCCCCAGCTAGCCGATCTTTCAGAGGAGAAAGATGTCACATGGAGTGGCACTGTGGCACAATGGTTAGCACTGCTGGCTCACAGCACGAGGGATCCTTGGTTGACTGTCGGTGTGGCGTTTACATGTTCTCCTCTGTTTCCTCCGGGTACTCGGGTTTCCTCGCACAGTCCAAAGATGTGAAATGAAATGAAAATGAAAAAATGAAAATCGCTTATTGTCACAAGTAGGCTTCAAATGAAATGACTATGAAAGCCCCTAGTCGCCACATTCCAGCGCCTGTTCAGGGAGGCTGGTACGGGGATTGAACTGTGCTGCTGGCCTGCCTTGGTCTGCTTTCAAAGCCAGCGATTTAGCCCTGTGCTAAACCAGCCCCTGTGCTGGTTAGGTTGATTGGCCATGATATAATTGCACTCATCCAGGTAAGTGGAGAGTATTCCATCACACTCTTGACTTGTGCCTTGTAAACATTGTGGACATGTTTTGGGAAGTCAGGCGATGAGTTTCTCACTGCAGGATTCCCAGCTTCTGACCTGCTATCATAGTCACAGTATTCATATGAGGGTCAATTTAGCTCAGTTGACTGGACAGCTGGTTTGTGATTCAGTGAGGCCATCAGTGCAGGTTCAATTCCCATATCGGCTGACGTTATTCAAAAAGGCCCCGCCTTCTCAACCTTGTCCCTTGCCTGAGGTGGGGTGATCCTCAGGTTAAATCACCAGCAGTCAGCTGTCCCTGTCAAAGGGGAAAGCAGCCCATGGTCATCAGGAACTATGGAGACTTTACTTACTATTCATATGACTAATCAAGTTCAGTTTCTAGTCCTCCAGGATGGTGATAGTGGGAGATTCAGTGATGGAAATGCTATTGAATGTCAAAGGATGAGGGTTAGATTCCCTCTTGTTGGAGATTGCCATTATCTGGCACTTGCATGTGACACAAATATTACTTTCCACTTGAAAACCCATGGCTGGATATTGTGCAGGTCTTTGGACATGAACTGTTTCAGTATCGAGGAATCGCAAATGGTGCTGAACATCGTGCAATCATCAGCGAACATCCCCATTTCTGCCCTTATGATGGAAGGAAGGTCATTGACGAAACAGCTGATGATAGTTGGGCCTAGGACACAACCCTGAGGAATCCTGCAGTAATGTCCTGGAGCTGAGGCGACTTATCTCTAGTTCCCAAAGCAACGTTATCATTGATGGCTACCATACAGCCCAAACCAAACAGGTCGGTCCCTGCTCCTCTCACTGTGGCTTGCTATTTCTTACCCATACATAATTATTCACTTGTGTTGCCCTTTTAACATCACAAATTATATCCCTCTGGATTTGTCTAGCAGTGCTGGGGTACACATGAAATGAGAACACAGTGCTGGGACATGCCACATTGCTGGTAAGTTGATCTTCTATACCTTTAATGACAAAGAAGGGAAGGAATGTTATACGGTTAATAGCCAGGCACTGCCTCAAATGGATCGCTCATTGCAATAAGCTGAATGTTCATATTACTTGTGAGTCTCATTCAACAAGAGAAGCATTTAGTAAAGCTGGATACTGCTCGTGTTGAGCATTGTAGAGATTTAAAATTTCCTCTCCCCGATCTCTTCAAGCTTTTATATGCAAGGTGGATACCTCCATGGAAATTACAGGCTTAAGTTTTGTCTTGTTTTAAATTTAGAGTACCCAATTATTTTTTTTCCAATTAAGGGGAAATTTAGCATGGCCAATCCACCTAATCTGCACATCTGTGGGTTGTGGGGGTGAAACCCATGCAGACACAGGGAGAATGTGCAAGCTCCACACGGACAGTGACCCAGGGCCGGGATTTGAACCCGGGTCCTCAGTGCCGTAAGCAGCAGTGCGAACCACTGTGCCATGTGCCGCCCAGGTTTTCTTACTGTGTTCCAGATCGTTTGTTTTTTCTGTTCTTGAGAATAAGATTGCTACATTTTGAGCATGATGCTAAGCTGATACTCTTTTCTCAGTGTATGCTGCTGTAAAATCGTACTTTGTAACTCATTTATTTTTATGTTAATACAAAACAGACCTTCCTGCAGTTATGTGACAGGTAAAATTGCATTTTTGGATTGATTTTTTTTTAACTACAGCAAAAATAAGCAACTGTTATATGATGGTTTTCAAACAAGGCAAAGTAGCCTCCAGATCAAATAACAAAAGAATGAAAAATTAGAATAGAACTATCAGCTTTGGAAGAAATAAAATTATTGTTTCTGAGAAAACACAGAGCCTTGTTGTTTCTGAGTGTCCTAGTTATATTTGGCGGGATTTTTCGACCCTGAGATTAAGTGTTGACGCCGGTGCAGGATTCGTTGACTTTCATGACAGCAAAGCTGATGCCGCACCTGGACTGATTCAGCGGCTGTTGAGGGGCTAGCACTGACGCCACGTAGAACACTATGGATACTGTCATGTGAGGGTACCTTTAAGACATGGATGTTTAAGCAATGTCTCTTTAGGAATACAGCGATGCCGTAGAGTGGGTGGAGCTCAGCTCAGTTCAGCCATTTTGCAGTTCCAGTTTTAAAAAGTGCCTGGCTGTTTTGCTGTGAGCTGATTAAAAGGAGAAAGCCAGTTTGAGACAGCAGCTTGAGAAGTTCTGGTTTGCTGTGAGTTGCTTGAAGGGTGAAAGCCAGTTTGAAAAAGCAGCTTGGGTGTGTCTGTGGGTTTCCAGAGAGTTGAAGGAAGAAAGCAAGGTGCTGGAGCTAAAGTCAACCAAGCTAATATATCTCTGCCATTCTACAGAAAATATATATATCCTTTAACCTGATGTGATACTGTTTAAAGGTGTTAAGTCTCTTGGAAGTTTGAAGCAACATTTTAAGGAGTTATTTACTGTTGCAATATTTTCTGAGTTATCTTTGAAGTAAGGGGTCTTAAGAGATCCAAAGTTTATTTAAGATGTTAAGTTGAGTTCATGGAATGAACAGTGTTTAAAAACCCACGTGTCCATAATTGTAATCCCACATCTAGGGAAAAAGCCGTGTGCTAGGAAAAGCAACAAATACATTAAAGGGAGAGGTTGGTTGAACTCCATGATACATTTTGGGGTTCTGAAAACGACTCGCCCACAACAATTGAGGGCTCGAGGGGGATAAAAGTCTATCTATTGGATGGGCTTTTGTGAACTTAAAGGCAGTGAAAGATTGTTGCTTTTCCGGTGTGGTATTTTAGTTTAAGTGGGGAGAGTGTTGTGAACAATGGCTCTTTCAGCGGCTCAGAAGTTTTTGGGGGTGGAGAATGTCACACGTAGTACTTTACAGACAGAAACGAAAAGCAGACTGTTAGATTTGGCAAGAACATTGCAGTTAACATTACCTGACAAAATACGAAAAGATGAGGTAATTATGGCGGTGGATAAGCATTTAAAGTTGCCTGAGATAGAGTTTGATTCATTGGAAATGGCAAAAATTCAGTTGCAAATTAAACAAATGGAACATGAGAAAGAATTAAAGCGGCTGGCATACGAGAGTGAGAGAGAGGAAAAAGAAAGAGAGAGAGACAGAGAGCAAAAAGAAAGAGAAAGAGAGAGAGAGGAAAAAGAAAGAGAAAGAGAGAGAGAGGAAAAAGAAAAGGAGAGAGAAGGAAGGAGAAAAGAAAGAATAGCCCTAGCAGAACAAAAAGAAAAGGAAAGGGAGATACAGATCAGAGAAAAAGACAAAGAAAGGGAGTTTGAACTTCAGAAAATGGCCATGAAACATGACAATCAGTTAAAATTAGCAGACGTAAAGGGAAACATACAGTTGGATGATAGTGATGAGGATAGTGGGAAAGTCCGGGAACCAAGAGGTGAAGTAATCAATGGAAAGCGTAGCTGCTTAGGAATACAAAAAAGCACAAAAAGACAGAACTCAGGAGAGGTTACGATAGTCCCCATCCCACAAAATATGACACAGTGTATGGAAAGGCTCAGTAAACCAAGGTCTACCACACTGAGAAAACAAAAAGGGACGGTCAATAGAGAATTAAAGGTGCTATATTTAAATGCACGCAGTATACGGAACAAGGTAGATGAGCTTGTGGCCCAGATTGTGACTGGCAGGTATGATGTGGTAGGCATCACAGAGACGTGGTTGCAGGGGGTTCAGGACTGGCATTTAAACATCCAGGGATTTACAACCTATCGAAAAGACAGAGAGGTGGGCAGAGGGGGCGGGGTTGCCTTGTTAATTAGGAATGAAATTAAATCAATAGCACTAAACGACATAGGGTCAGATGATGTGGAGTCTGTGTGGGTAGAGTTGAGGAACCACAAAGGCAAAAAAACCATAATGGGAGTTATGTACAGGCCTCCTAACAGTGGTCAGGACCAGGGGCACAAAATGCACCACGAAATAGAAAGTGCATGCCAGAAAGGCAAGGTCACAGTGATCATGGGGGACTTCAATATGCAGGTGGACTGGGTAAATAATGCTGTCAGTGGACCCAAGGAAAGGGAATTCATTGAATGTTTACAGGAGGGCTTTTTGGAACAGCTTGTGATGGAGCCCACGAGGGAACAGGCCATTCTGGACTTAGTGTTATGTAATGAGCCAGACTTGATTAAAGATCTTAAAGTAAAGGAACACTTCGGAGGCAGTGATCATAATATGGTAGAACTCAATCTCCAATTTGAAAGAAAGAAGATAGAATCAGATGTAAAGGTGTTACAGTTAAATAAAGGTAACTACAGGGGCATGAGGGAGGAACTGATGAAAATCGACTGGGAGCAGAGCCTAGTGGGAAAGGCAGCAATGGCACGAGTTTCTGGGAGTAATTGAGGACACAGTACAGAGGTTCATCCTAAAGAAAATAAAGGTTATCAGAGGGGGGATTAGGCAGCCATGGCTGACAAAGGAAGTTAGGGAATGCATCAAAGCAAAAGAGAAAGCCTATAATGCGGCAACGAGTAGTGGGAAGTCAGAAGATTGGGAAGGCTACAAAACCAAACCGAGGATAACAAAGAGAGAAATAAGGAAGGAGAGGATCAAATATGAAGGTAGGCTAGCCAGTAACATTAGGAATGATAGTAAAAGTTTCTTTAAATACATTAAAAACAAATGGGAGGCAAAAGTGGACATTGGGCAGCTCCAAAATGACGCTGGTAATCTAGTGATGGGAGACAAGGAAATAGCTGAGGAACTAAATAAGTACTTTGTGTCAGTCTTCACAGTAGAAGACATGAGTAATATCCCAACAATTCAGGAGAGTCAGGGGGCAGAGTTGAATATGGTAGCCATCACAATGGAGAAAGTGCTAGAGAAACTAAGAGGTCTAGAAATTGATAAATCTCCGGGCCCAGATGGGCTACATCCTAGAGTTCTAAAGGAGATAGCTGAAGAAATAGTGGAGGCGTTAGTTATGATCTTTCAAAAGTCACTGGAGTTAGGGAAAGTCCCAGAGGATTGGAAAATCGCTGTTGTAACCCCCCTGTTCAAGAAGGGAACAAGGAAAAAGATGGAAAATTATAGGCCAATTAGCCTAACCTCGGTTGCTGGCAAGATTCTAGAATCCATTGTTAAGGATGAAATTTCTAAATTCTTGGAAGTGCAGGGTCGGATTAGGACAAGTCAGCATGGATTTAGTAAGGGGAGGTCGTGCCTGACAAACCTGTTAGAGTTCTTTGAAGAGATAACAAATAGGTTAGACCAAGGAGAGCCAATGGATGTTATCTATCTTGACTTCCAAAAGGCCTTTGATAAGGTGCCTCACGGGAGACTGCTGAGTAAAATAAGGGCCCATGGTATTCGAGGCAAGGTACTAACATGGATTGACGATTGGCTGTCAGGCAGAAGGCAGAGAGTTGGGATAAAAGGTTCTTTTTTGGAATGGCAACCGGTGACGCGTGATGTCCCGCAGGGTTCAGTGTTGGGGCTGTTCTCTTTATATATTAACGATCTAGATGACGGGACTGGGGGCATTCTGGCTAAGTTTGCCGATGATACAAAGATAGGTGGAGGGGCAGGTAGTATGGAGGAGGTGGGGAGGCTTCAGAAAGATTTAGACAGTTTAGGAGAGTGGTCCAAGAAATGGCTGATGAAATTCAACGTGGGCAAGTACGAGGTCTTGCACTTTGGAAAAAAGAATAGAGGCATGGACTATTTTTTAAACGGTGATAAAATTCATAATGCTGAAGTGCAAAGGGACTTGGGAGTCCTAGTCCAGGATTCTCAAAAGGTAAACTTGCAGGTTGAGTCCGTAATTAAGAAAGCAAATGCAACGTTGTCATTTATCTCAAGAGGCTTGGAATATAAAAGCAGGGATGTACATCTGAAGCTTTATAAAGCATTAGTTAGGCCCCGTTTAGAATACTGTGAGCAATTTTGGGCCCCACACCTCAGGAAGGACATATTGGCACTGGAGCGGGTCCAGCGGAGATTCACACGGATGATCCCAGGAATGGTAGGCCTAACATACGATGAACGTCTGAGGATCCTATGTCTTATGGTCTTAAAGAACGTCATTGTCGAAGGCTTGGTGGGAATCTATTTAAATATGTCCAAGCATTGCCAAGGTTTGACGAGAAGGAAGTGGAAGCCTTTTTCATTTCATTTGAGAAGGTATCTAAACAAATGAAATGGCCACAGGACATGTGGGTGTTACTGATTCAAACAAAGCTGGTAGGTAGAGCTAGTGAAGTGTTTGCATCACTACCGGAGGAGGTATCTGGAACGTATGAGGAGGTGAAGAAATCCATCTTAAGTGCATTTAAGCTAGTGCCTGAAGCTTATAGACAAAGGTTTAGAAATTTAAGGAAAGAATTTGGTCAAACATACATGGAGTTTGAAAGTCTCAAACAGAGTCATTTTGATAGGTGGATAAGGGCTTTGAAAATAGACCAAACGTATGAAGCTCTCAGAGAAATTATACTTTTGGAGGAGTTTAAAAATTCAATTCCCGATGTAGTGAGAACTCATGTGGACGAACAGAGGGTCAAAACTGCGAGATTAGCAGCGGAAGTGGCAGATAATTATGAATTAGTTCATAAATCAAAGATTGGTTTCCGACATCAGTTTCAGCCGGTGAGGGATAGAAACTGGGGACATGAGAAATACTCAAGTGGTAAAGGTAAAGGTGATCTGATGGGAGACAATAAAGAGAGTGTACCTCAGATTAAAAAAGAAATCCAGGAGGGTGGAAAAGAAATGAAAAGTTTCCGATGTCTTCACTGTAATAAACTAGGCCATATAAAGTCACAGTGTTGGTGGTTGAAGAAAAGCACTGGGAAGGCTGAAGTGGTAAAACAGGATAAGACAGTGGGGTTTGTTAGAGTGGTAAAGGAAAGCCCAAGGGAAGCGAAGGAGGTGCAAATGATTGTACAGCCTGTTCAAGAAGTAATTGTTAAGAAGGTGCCAGATGTCTTTAAAGAATTTACTTGTGTGGGTAAAGTTTACTCATGTGTATCAGGAGGAGCAGGTAAAGAAGTCACAATTTTAAGAGATACAGGGGCTAGTCAATCTTTAATGGTAAGAGATGAGGAATTATGTAGTTTGGGAAGAATGTTGCCAGAAAAGGTGGTGATATGTGGAATTCAGGGTGAGAGGAGTAGCGTTCCATTATATAAGGTAAGATTGGAAAGTCCAGTGAAGAGTGGTAAAGTCGTAGTAGGAGTAATAGATAAACTAGCTTGTCCAGGAATACAGTTTATCTTGGGTAATGATATAGCTGGATCGCACGTGGGAGTGATGCCTACTGTGGTTGATAAGCCATTGAAAATCAGTCAACTGAAGTGTTGAAGGATGAATATCCTGGGATTTTTCCGGATTGTGTAGTAACAAGGTCGCAAAGGCACAGGTTAAGACAAGAGGAGAAATCAAAGACTGAAGATGACGTTGAAGTGCAATTATCAGAAACGATTTTTGATCAGATGGTTGAAAAAGAACAAGAACAGGTGGAGGATGAGGCGGATATTTTTAGCTCAGGAAAATTGGTGGAGTTACAACAGAAAGATGTGGAAATAAAACGGATATATCAGAAAGCATATAGTGAAGAGGAATCTGAGTATACCAGAGTGTTATTACCGTAAAAATGATGTTTTGATGAGAAAATGTAGACCTGTACATATGCAGGCGGATGAAAAGTGGGCAGAAGTTCATCAAGTAGTATTGCCGGTAGGGTATAGAAAGGAGGTGTTGCGAGTTGCACATGAGATACCAGTGGGAGGTCATTTGGGAATAAGGAAAACTCAAGCTAAAATCCAGAAACATTTTTATTGGGCTGGACTACATAAAGATGTAGTTACATTTTGTCAATCATGTCACACATGTCAAGTGATAGGGGAACCTCAAGCAGTGATAAAACCAGCGCCCTTAATACCCATTCCAGCATTTGAGGAACCTTTTACCAGGGTCATAATTGATTCTGTAGGACCGTTTCCTAAAACAAAAAGTGGGAATCAATATCTTTTGACTGTAATGGATGTGTCTACGAGGTTTCTAGAGGCCATTCCAGTACGTAATATTACAGCTAAAAGGATTGTAGTGGAGTTACTTAAATTCTTTACTAGATATGGACTACCCACAGAAATTCAATCGGATCAAGGAACAAATTTTACTTCAAAGTTATTCAAAGAAGTTATGGATAGCTTAGGAATAAAACAATTTAAATCAATTGTGTACCATCCAGAATCGCAGGGAGCGTTAGAAAGGTGGCATCAGACATTAAAGACAATGTTGAGGGCGTATTGTCAAGATTATCCAGAGGATTGGGATAAAGGAATCCCATTCGTATTGTTTCAAATTAGGGATGTACCTAATGAGTCCACCAAATTTAGTCCTTTTGAACTAATTTTTGGTCATGAGTTAAGAGGACCACTTAAATTGATTAAGGAAAAATTGGTGGGTGAGAAATCAGAAATTACACTATTAGATTACGTGGCAAATTTTAGGGAACAATTAGATAGAGCAGGTGAATTGGCGAGACAACATTTGAAAGTTGCACAATATGTGATGAAACCGGTAGCGGACAAGAAATTCAAAGTTCGTAGTTTTGCCAATGGGGATAAAGTTTTAGTGTTGTTACCAGTGGTAGGGGAGCCTTTAAAAGCTAGGTTTTGTGGACCGTATTAGATTGAAAGAAAATTAAGTGAGGTGAATTGTGTGGTAAAAACACCAGATAGAAGGAAGACTCACCGAATGTGTCATGTGAATATGCTTAAAAGGTACTTTGAAAGGGAAGGAGACAAAAAGGAGGTTTTAATGATTCTAACTCAAAGTGACGAACCAAATTCAAATGACTGTGAATTTGACATACCTCAAATTAAATTGCAAAATGAGGATGTTCTTAAAAATTGGGATGAATTATTAAGTTACCTTCCAGAGGAAAAACGAACTGACCTGAAAGAGTTATTGATATCACATGGGCAAGTTTGTAGACATAAATTGGGAAGTACTAAAATGGCTGTTCATGATGTAGATGTGGGAAATGCTGTTGCTATCAAACAGCATCCATATAGATTTAATCCTTTAAAATTGGCACAGGTTAACAGAGAGATTGAGAGTATGCTTAAAAATGGCATAATTGAAGTGGGTTGCAGCCAGTGGAGCTCACCCATAGTGATGGTACCTAAACCAAACGGCACCCAATGGTTGTGTGTGGACTATAGAAAGGTGAATGCAGTTACAAGAACAGACTCTTATCCTGTCCCACCATTGAAGGATTGCATGGAGAAAGTGGGACAATCTGCTTTTATTTCCAACTTCCGGACATGGAAAGAACATTTAAACCTTTAAGAAAACAGTGATGTTATAGAGTGGGTGGAGCTCAGCTAAGTTCAGCCATTTTGAAGTTTCAGTTTTAAAAAGTGCCTGGCTGGTTTTACTGAGAGCAGTTTAAAAGTGCCTGGCTGTTTTGCTGTGAGCTGATTAAAAGGAGAAAGCCAGTTTGAGACAGCAGCTTGAGAAGTTCTGGTTTGCTGTGAGTTGCTTGAAGGGAGAAAGCCAGTTTAAAAAAGTTAAGTTGAGTTCATGGAATGAACAGTGTTTTGTGTTTAAAAACCCACGTGTCCATAATTGTAATCCCACATCTAGGGAAAAAGCCGTGTGCTCGGAAAAGCAACAAATCCATTAAAGGGAGAGGTTGGTTGAACTCCATGATACATTTTGGGGTTCTGAAAACGCCTCGCCTATAACAATACCAATGAGAAAATGGTGCCGTATTTGCCAGATTCGCGATTGACACTCAGGTGGCTGACAAGCTAGAGCCGCAAATACACACTTCATTCCCCACATACACCATCCAGCCAACAAAATGATAGCAAGAAGAGGGGCACCCCATTTCACGGACGCTGAGTTGGAGACCCTGCTGGTCATGATGGAGGAGAGGCAGACTATCCTGTACCCTGGCCCAGAAAGGAAGCTGCCAGCCGCAACCATTCACCGTGCCTGGGTGCAGGTGGCAGAGGCGGTGAGCGCTAGAAGCAACACAATCCATACTGGCCAGCAGTGCCCTGGACACAGAGGCAACCACCTATCCACCCCCTGGGCTGCATGCATCAGAGTACCTAACACTGTTGCTTTCTCCTAACCCCACCAGGAGAAGGCCGCCCATAACTGTCGGGAGTGGAAGAAAACTGGGGGAGGATGGCCGGACCTGCAGCCCCTCACTGTGGCTGAGCTGAAGGCCGTGGACGAGGTCGGCAGCTCAGAGAAAAGGGAAGTCACCGGAGTGGAGATCGGCCGCGGACAAGGAAGTGAGACCCCGCTTAGCTGCAGTTCCCATGCCACTTGTGTCAACCACCCCCCCAAAACCACCCTCACCCCCACACCGGCCTCACCCCGACCCCCACACTGCCCTCACCCCACCATCCCCACTCACCCCTGCCCTGGCCTGCGTTTTGTCTTGTGTCTTGCAGGACCAACTGGTGATGGGGCGGGCCTATCTGGTGTGCCACACCCCCAGCAAGTGCCACAGGCGGAACCGCCTTGTGCTGACCAGCGCTGAGGAGAGCAGCACTGATGGCAACCCTCGACCGACAAGAGACCCAAAACACCCATATGTTTTGGGGCCCCAGATGGTACATCAGGAGTGGAAGCGGCCAGCTGTGATTCCTGCCCTGCAACCTGGATCCCCGTTGACGGTCGTCTTCTGGGTCGACCGGACTGCTGCTCAGGTATCCCAGGTGGTGTGGTGTCATGAGAATGTCGCTTTAAGAAATGTTTGGCTGCTCATATTACTGCAATGATGTCAGAGTGTGGGTGGAGCTGGGCTGTCTGTCAACTTTTTACCTGCGTTTTAGGCTGTTTGCTGCAGGCTGTGTTTTAGTTTTGTCTTCAGTGTTGGAGCTGAAGCCAGACAGAGCAGGGCTACTGTTGATCTCTCTGCCATGAAAAGACTATCTCTTGATCATTTGGTGAATTCAGAATTATAAATGTTTTCAGTCGTGAATGTAAACCTGATGTGCTTCTGTTAAAAGGTGTTTCTTCTGTCTTCTGGATGTTGTTTGGGAAGTTATTAAGCATTACTTAGTGTTGTACTCTTTGGGGGTTGTATTTGAATTAATGGTTGCTAAGATGTTCACTGTATGTTTTAGAAAGGTTAACTTGAATTCATAGAATAAACATTGTTTTGCTTTAAAAAATTATTTTCCATTTCTGTTGTACCACACCTGTAGAGTGGGCCGTGTGCTCCCCATGCCACAATCTATTAAAAGTCGTGGGTCAGGTGAACTCCATGCTACACTTTGGGGTTCTCTAAACCCTGGCCCATAACAGTGGTGCCACCCTGTTCTGCCCGCTTCCCACCAGATACGCAGGGACACGAGAGAGGTGGGGGAGGGAAGTCCTGAAGTGTTCAGACACCTGCCCTGCGGGAGTCACCAGATTGGGCCCCATCACTTCTTCTTCCCTTGTCATGCCCAATGGCCCCTGGGCTATTCCACGGGACGGGACTGTGAGAGGAGTATTCCCCTGAGGTTGCCCCGCCACCTGCCGCTGCCAGTCCTGGAGGCCTGCTCTGGTCTCCGCTAGGGTCTGCATGCTCGTGGCCATGGAGCATAGCGAGTGGACCATTGCCTTCTGGGACTGCGCCACATCACCCATTGACTGTGCCACCACCTTCTGGGCTTGTGTCACATGGGCCAGTGACTACGTCATCTCCCTCTGGTCACCTCTCATTGTGTCTGCACCACGCCAGCCAGCGGCTGGGTAATGCTGCCAACATTCCCAGCCATGGCCTGCTGTGGCTGGGTCGCACTCAGGAGTGCCGCTGCAATTTCCAGGTGGGCTCTGGCACATGGCTGCCTGTGAAGGAGCAACCCTGTCCGGGGTCTCAGCCAGCACCTGCACAGAATGCTCCAGGCCTTGGACATGCTGATCCATAGCCAAAACCCAACCAAGGTGATGCCTCTGGGACTGTGGAGGGTGTTGGAGACAGCTGTGACAGGAAATCTGTGTCACCCCGGACTCGAGCTCCCTTAAGCCAGAAAGCTGGACACCAGCTAAGTCAGCACGGCTGCAGGGCACAGTTTAGTTATAGATTTCTACTTCAGTTGACGGAAAACCCCGCCCATTATATTCTAAATTGTACCAGATATTTCTGGAAAAGTGCAAGATAAATTAAAGAGACTCAGTCAAAGCAGATGAAATATGCTTGTCAAATATTCAATCTATAATGTGTGCATTGTCAGAAAAGGTAACACTAATCAAAGATATGGGGCGTCATTCTCCGACCCCCCGCCGGGTCGGAGAATGGCCGTTGGCCGCCGTGAATCCCGCCCCCGCCCCCGCCGAAGTCTCCGCTCCCGGAGATTGGGCGGGGGCGGGAATCCGGCCGCGCCGGTTGGCGGGACCCCCCGCTGGATTCTCCGGCCCGGATGGGCCGAAGTCCCGCCCAGGAATTGCCTGTCCCGCCGACGTAAATCAAACCTGGTATTTACCGGCGGGACCAGGCGGCGTGGGAGGGCTCCGGGGTCCTGGGGGGGGCGCGGGGCGATCTGACCCCGGGGGGTGCCCCCACGGTGGCCTGGCCCGCGATCGGGGCCCACCGATCCGCGGGCGGGCCTGTGCCGTGGGGGCACTCTTTCCCTTCCGCCTCCGCTACGGCCTCCACCATGGAGGAGGCGGAAGAGACTCTCCCCACTGCGCATGCGCGGGAAACTGACAGCGGCCGCTGACGCTCCCGCGCATGCGCCGGGAAACTGACAGCGGCCGCTGACGCTCCCGCGCATGCGCCGCATTTCCGCGCCAGCTGGCGGGGCAACAAACGCCTTTTCCGCCAGCTGGCGGGGCGGAAATCCCTCCGGCGTCCGCCTAGCCCCTCAATGTTGGGGCTAGGCCGCCAAAGATGCGGAGACTTCCGCACCTTTGGGCCGGCGCGATGCCCGTCTGATTGGCGCCGGCTTTGGCGCCAGTCGGCGGGCATCCCGCCGTTGGGGGAGAATTTCGCCCATGATTTGAAAATAAGAAAAATGCTATAATGACACTCAATTATTTCAGCACAAATGCAACAGCAACTTGAGGAACAGGCAATTGTATAATTTAACATGGAAATAAATCCACAGGTTGCTGTTCATTCCACCATTAGCTTCTGGAAAACAAGGAGCCAAATCTTCCAGTCTCAAGATCACTAATAAGTGCCAAGTAACATGCGTGCCATACTCATGCCAGGCAATGAGTCTTCCAACAACAGAGCATCGAATCACTTCTTCCTGATGTTCTATACTCATCATTAATTTCCCATCAACAAACTCCGGAGAGTTGCCGTTGACCAGAAAATGAACCAGCCACATAAATACAAGAGCAGATCAAAGGCTGGATAGTCTCTGGTGACTGAAGTACTTTCTGACTCTCACAAGCTTTTTCTCCATCTACAATGTACAAGACAGACAAGTGATGGAATGCACTTCCTTTCATGAGTGTAATTCCAATAATTCTCAAGAAGAGCAATACTATCTGGAACAAATCAACCCATTTAATATTACCCTGTCCACCACTTCAAACATTTACTCCTGTATCAAGCGACACATTGTGACTACAGTGTGTACCATCTAGAAGATGCTGAGTGGCAGCTTGGCAAGGTTCCTTCAACTAAACGTTCCAAATCCACAACCTCTACCAACTAGACAATAACAAGAGCAGCAAGACACATGTGGACACCATTGCCTGCAGGTTCTATAGGTCGAACAGTTCGGATGGGGCAATTTCTGTACAGTGTGTGCAGGAGGGTTTCCTGACACAATATGTGGATAGGCCGACAAGAGGGGGGGCCACATTGGGTTTGGTACTGGTAATGAACCGGGCCAAGTGTTAGCTTTGTTTGTGGGAGAGCACTTTGGAGATAGTGACCACAATTCGGTGTCTTTCACTATTGCAATGGAGAGGGATAGGGCCATACGGCAGGGCAAGGTTTATAATTGGGGGAGGGGTAATTATGATTAGGCAAGAAATAGGGAGCATAAGATGGGAACAGAAACTGTCAGGGAAAGGCACAAATGAAAAGTGGAGCTTGTTAAAGGAACAAATACTGCGTATCCTTGATAGACATGTCCCTGTCAGGCAGGAAAATGGCCGTGTGAGGGAACCATGGTTCACAAAAGAGATTGAATGTCTTGTCAAGAGGAAAAAGGATGCGTATGTAAGGATGAGAAAACAAGGTTCAGTTGGGTCGCTTGAGGGTTACAAGATAGCAAGGAATGAGCTAAAAAAAAGGGCTTAGAAGAGCAAGGAGGGGGCATGAGAAGTCCTTGGCAGGTCAGATCAAGGAAAACCCCAAGGCCTTTTACTCTTATGTGAGAAATAAAAGAATGACCAGGGTGAGGTTCGGGCCGGTCAAGGACAGTAGTGGGAACTTGTGCATGGAGTCAGAAGAAATAGGAGAGGCGTTGAATGAATACTTTTCTTCAGTGTTCACCAAGGAGAGGGGCCATGTTTTTGAAGATGAGACTGTGATACAGGTGGGTAGGCTGGAGGAGGTAGATGTTCTGAGGAAGGATGTATTAGCAATTTTGAAAAACCTTAGGGTCGACAAGTCCCCTGGGCCAGATGGGATATATCCAAGGATTCTTTGGGAGGCAAGGGATGAGAGTGCAGAGCCTTTGGCTTTGATCTTTGGGTCCTCACTGTCCATGGGGACTGGAGAGTGGCGAATGTTGTCCCTCTGTTCAAGAAAGGGAATAGAAATTACCCTGGTAATTATAGGCCGGTTAGTCTTACTTCGGTGGTCGGTAATTTAATGGAAAATGTCCTGAAGGATAGGATGTATGACCATTTGGAAAGATGCAGCTTAATCCGGGATAGTCAACATGGATTTGTGAAGGGTAAGTCTTGCCTCACAAATTTGATTGAATTCTTTGAGGAGGTAACTAAGTGTGTAGATGAAGGTAGAGCAGTTGATGTCATATACATGGATTTTAGTCAGGCGTTTGATAAGGTTCCCCATGGTCGGCTTATGAAGAAAGTAAGGAAGTGTGGGATAGAGGGAAATTTGGCCAATTGGATAAGTAACTGGCTATCACATAGAAGACATAGAAGGGGTGGTGGTGGATGGAAAATGTTCAGACTGGAGACCAGTTACCAGCGGTGTACCACAGGGATCAGTGCTGGGTCCTCTGCTATTTGTGATTTTTATCAATTACTTGGAGGAGGTGGCTGAAGGGTGGGTCAGTAAATTTGCTGATGACACCAAGATTGGTGGAGTAGTGGATGAGGTGGAGGGCTGTTGTAGGCTGCAAAGAGACATTGATAGGACGCAGAGCTGGGCCAAAAAATGGCAGATGGAGTATAACCCTGATAAGTGCGAGGAGATTCATTTTGGTAGAAAAAGTTTGAATGCGGATTACAGGGTCAACGGCAGGGTTCTGAGGAATGTGGAGGACCAGAGAGATCTTGGGGTTCATGTCCACAGATCTTTAAGGTTGCCACTCAAGTGGATAGAGCTGTGAAGAAGCCTATAGTGTGTTAGCGTTTATTAACAGGGGGCTTGAGATTAAGAGCCGCGGGGTTATGCTGCAACTGTACATGACCCTGGTGAGACCATATTTGGAGTATTGTGTGCAGTTCTGGTCGCCTCACTATAGGAGGGATGTGGAAGCATTGGAGGGGGTGCAGAGGAGAATTAGCAGGATGCTGCCTGGTTTGCAGGATAGGTCTTATGAGGAAAGGTTCAGAGAGCTAGGGTTTTTCTCTTTGGAGAGGAGGAGAATGAGAGGCGACTTAATAGAGGTTTATAAGATGATGAGGGGGATAGATAAAGTGGACATTCAGAGGCTATTTCCTCGGGTGGATGTAGCTGTTACAAAAAGGTTCAGGGTAGGAGATATAGGAGGGATGTCCGAGGTAGGTTCTTTACTCAGAGAGTGGTTAGGGTGCGGAATGGACTGTCTGCTGTGATAGTGGAGTCGGACACTTTAGGAACTTTCAAGCGGTTATTGGATAGGCACATGGAGCACACCAGAATGACAGGGAGTGGGATAGCTTGATCTTGGTTTCGGACAATGCTCGGCACAACATCGAGGGACGAAGGGCCTGTTCTGTGCTGTACCGTTCTATGTTCTATGTTCCCTCTATGCCGCACACCATCCCGACTTGGAAATATATTACCATTCCTTCATTGCGGCTGGGTCAAAATCCTGGAAATTCCTCCCTAACAGTACCAATGGCATAATGATATTGTCACTGGATTAGTAATCCAGAGACCCAAGATAATGCTTCAGGTGTGAATCCCACCATGGCAGATGTTAAAATTTGAATTAAATAAAAATATGGGATTAAATGTCAATGTTCATTGTCATAAAAATCCATCTGGTCCACTAATGTCCATTAGGGGAGAAGCTCTGTCTCTCTCACCTGATCTGGCCTACATGTGACTCCAGACCCACAGTAATGTGGTTAACCCTTTAATGCTCTCTCAAATGGCTGAGTAAGTCATTCAGTTCAAGGGTAATTAGGGGTGGGCAATAAATGTTGGTCCAGCCAGTGACGACCACATCCCAGGAAATAATTTTTTAAAATGGACTGCAGAAGTTCAAAAGGTGGCTGACTCAAGGACAAGTAGGAATGAGAAATAAATTCTGGTCTTTCCAGGGATGCCCACACCTGTGAATGAATGCAGAACTTCCACACCCTGGTTAATTATTTTAATGACTAATGGTATTAATAACAGACGAGAAGAAGCCCCCACAATGATACAAAATTATCCATGGAACGCCTGAGGTAGAAAAATCATGAATGTTCCAGTTTACTCCTACTTGAGGCCTGAGAGTTTTGCTTCCTGTCTCCTGTAGTCTTCTATTTACTGAGCAAACAAAATATCCTCAGCGGAATTCTCCAATAACTGCCTCACACTGACCAGTTGCTTTCATAGAACATAGAACATACAGTGCAGAAGGACGCCATTCGGCCCATCAAGTCTGCACCGACCCACTTAAGCCCTCACTTCCACCCTATCCCCGTAACCCAATAACCCCTCCTAACCTTTTTGGACATTAAGGGTAATTTAGCATGGCCAATCCACCTAACCTGCACGTCTTTGGACTGTGGGAGGAAACTGGAGCACCCGGAGGAAACCCACGCAGACATGGGGAGAACGTGCAGACTCCGCACAGACCTAGTGGGGAATCGAACCTGGGACCCTGGCGCTGTGAAGCCACAGTGCTATCCACTTGTGCTACCATGCTGCCCCTGCTGATTTAGCAGACTCAATTCAGACAATGAGGGTAATTTGCCAAGAAGGTATTAGAGAACCTTACTCAATTTGCTTGGTTACATTTATGATGACTGGAACTTGCCTTCTTTCATGAAAATGACAAAGGACCCATTCAATAGATCAGCTGTAATCTGATAATCTGTAAAAGTATTACTCAGTTTATTCCCTTTAATCTATCCAGTCCTTAAAAGACCAACCTTCCTCTTACTGTTTCCATCATTACAAAACATTTTAGGCCTGTCTTGCTTCCATCTGCAATTTGTCTCCTTTGCCTTAGCCAATTCATTTTTAATACTTCAATTGAATTTTGTAGGAATGTCAAGAATCCTTTTTGTTTTCTTGTAAATTTTTAAACGTTGCACACTTTTTATGTTCTTTTAAAGTTAATTCTTGCACCATTGTGAACTGGGATCTTGCTCTGCATTTTAATGTATGTGCTTTTGTTGTGACACCTTGGGCAAGTGTGCGATCAATTCCAGCCCCATAGATCCGGGAGTCCCAACATATTGAATCAACCAATAATTTGTGTATTTCCCTGAGATCTTAATAATAATCTAATAATAATATTAATTAGTGTCACAAGTAGGATAACACTGCAATGAAGTTACTGTGAAAATGCCCTAGCTGCCACACTCTGGCACCTGTTCGGGTACACTGAGGGAGAATTCAGAATGTCCTATTCACCTAACAAGCACGTCTTTCGGGACTTGTGGGAGGAAACCGGAGCACCCGGAGGAAACCCACGCAGACATGGGGAGAACGTGTAGACTCCGCACAGACAATGACCCAAGCCGGGAATCGAACCCGGGTCCCTGGCTGTTGTGAAGCAATAATGTTACCCACTGTGCTATCATAAGCCATGACTGCTCCAATGAGTTACAGGTACAAGATTTATAAGTAAAACATTTCGAAAAACTGTTTATTTATAACAAGAGTAAAAGATGACCATATAATGGAAATACTGGAACAATGGTCCACTAGTCTACCTATTCCAAAAACCCTGCCCCACCCTCCACCCAGACACATATAAGAGAAATATAAATATACAATAGGGTAGGGAAAAGATTATAAATAACAGGGATTAACAAGTATGAGGGATTTGAGGATCTTCGCTGCTGAGGTTGAGGTCTTTGTAGGTATTGATCTACTCAGCATGGGAGGTGTTGCAACCCATCGGATCTTTTAAGGACTATCATTCATTAGAACTCTCAGACTACGGGCAGGATTCTGTGATCCTGAGGCTAAGTGTTGACGCCGTCGGAAACAACGTCGCGTTTCTCGACGTCGTCAACATGGCCTCAGGAGCAGCAATTGTGGCCCCTACAGGAGCGGTTCATGCCACTCCAGCTGCTGATCCTGGCGTAAACTGAGCACCGCGGGGGTCCGTGCAGTGGCACTGGCGACAATGAGCGCATGCGCAGTGGCTCAATTCTCCGCGCTGGCCCCGACACAACATGGCGTAGGGCTGCAGGGGCCGGCGCGAGGAAAGGAGGCCCCCAGCCAGAGAGGCTGGCCCGCCGATAGGTGGGCCCCGATCGTGGGCCAGGCCACACCGGAGGCCCCCCCCCGGCGTCAGACCCCCCCTCCCCCCCCCCCCACAGGCCACTCCCCCACCCTTGGCGGGAACGCCTAGTTCTCGCCGGCTGAGAGCAGGTGTGGACGGCGCCGGCAGGACTCAGGCTTTTTATGTCGGCCGCTCGGCCCACCCCGGACCGAGAATCGGCGGGGGAACCGCGTAGAGCAGCCCCCGATCGGTACCTCACTGACCACGCCAGCGCCAATGGCGCAGATTCTCCACTCTGCGGAGAATCACGTGCTGGCATCGGGGCGACATGTCGCGATTCGCACCGGTCACGGGGATTCTCCGGCTCGGCCCCGGCCTGAGAGAATCTCACCCTAGGTGTTCCTCTGGGGAATCGCATTCACACAGGGGATTCAGGTCTGTCCAATTCTATCATGCAACACCAGATGGACTCTCAATCTCCCTTAAATATTACTGGAGTTCTCTACCTGAAAGTGTACACACATTCTACATCCACTATGCCTTTCAACTGCTTGCCTGGTCTCTGTGCCGAGATTCTGGCTACATCGTAAAGAGAGTTCTCAGACTGGGCTTTTGCCAGCCATTCAGACAGAGGATTAAACTGTTACAGACCTGGTGGGAGAACCTGTTTGCAGCCTTTCAAACCAGTAGTTCCCTTCACAGGTCTGGCTAGAGTCTGCAGTCTTTTAAATAGGAGTGCCTTCCACAGGTCTGGCTGGGAGCCTCTTAAATCACCTGGCAGAATCTGGGGTGGCACAATAGGGTGGAGGTGTGGACTTAGGTAGGAAGCTCTTCCAGGGGCCCTTGTAGACTCAATGGGCCAAATGGCCTCCTTCTGCACTCTCAATTCTATGATTATGACTATGAGCTGAAAGAGAATGCCTTAAAGCTGCTTCATGCCTGGATCTTTCACAAAACTGACAAAATAGGACTTGCTTCTCCTGTCCCAGAAGTTTCTGAGAAACTCCACCAATCCTAAACGAGAATCTGTCCAAGGCCCAGATTTCAAGCAAGTTGATTGGCTGCTTGCCAAGTCCATCAAAATGACATCGCGGGCTATGCCACAGAGCATACTGCATATGAGGGGATCTTCCAGATCAGTCTGCATAGCAGTTTATAGTGGAGGGAGGGTGTGTTTCAGTTCAAAACCAAAAGACTGTGATTTTAAAACCAGTCAGCAGGACAGGCATTCAACTAGAAACACAAAACAAACCAGGAGTTAGCAAGTTCTTTACACTTTCATCAATTATATATTTTTTGAACTGTTCTATTTTTTGGTATGATTTACTAACTTACATTGTCTCAGACTCTTCTCACAGATCCGCAATTTTCTTTTCCAGAGTGCCATCACATTGTTGCTTTTGACCTGAACTTTGACAACAATATCAAATTTGACCATCCACAGATCACTTGATTCCAGTTCCTTCATAATTGGAGCAATGAATGCTGTTAGTTGTCAAAGAATTCTGGGAGATATAGGCAGAGATCGTGAGCAAAGAGTGTCACAAGTGCATTTTAGGATTTGCTACATTATCCAGCTTTTTCATTCATCAGACAAAGTGATGGCATGCATTGACTCCACTCAGGTTCTTCCGGATTTTCCATCAAAGTTGCTTTGGGAGAATTATGTGGAAATTTAGGGTTAATGTCCAGACTGTTTCTAAAGTCCTTATCATAAGATTAAACTGTTGATGACATATAAATGAATAATTCATCAGGTTTTTACATTAATGCTGTTTCAAGCTCAATATTGATAATACTAGAACGATAGAAAGTGCCAACAGTACAAGAAAAAGTGAGTTGCTGGACATGCAGGTTGAACAATATATCACAAAATATGATGGTTAGATTGAAGCCTAGAACATTTCCCTGTTGTATGTTATGCCTGAATTACGTTTTCATTCCCTGTTTATAGTTTGCTTCTCTCATGTGTACATTCAAAGTTATTAAACTTTAAAGTTGCAGAAGGACTTGATAAACACTCTGTATTATTCTATTGCTGAAATATAAATCTATGTCCCTCTTAAGATGACAAAATCGAATTAATAACTTAAAACAGGGTGAGTTTGGGCATAAGTCAATTGTGGCCCCACAGATTTTGCAGCTCTGACATTTTGTGTTGCTGAACAGTATGTCTGCCCTTCACAAAGAACTGCGTTTGTTCCCTTACACCAATTTGCAAGTGTGGCACATTGCATTAAACAGCCTAAGTATGCAAAGAATAAGTGTACATATATATATATGGATATTTATATTGGTAAGAGAGGCATTTGCATTAAGGTGAAATGTGACAGTGTGAGAAAATTCTTTCTTTTCCCTTTCTACTGTTGGAGGGCATTTTGTGATACTGGACTATGATATAAATTATAAGTGGCCCTGTAACTACATTTGTGCTCCTATATTACTTTTTAACAGTTCTGATGAGACAAACGTTACTCATTGGCTTAGAAGAGGACTTTAAACTAGCAAGTTGGGGGGGAGGGAAGTGAAAAGCTATGGACAGTATAATGGTTAATGCAGATCAAGGCAGCAGGTTACGTGACAGGTTATTATGTAAAGATATGGGTTCAAAGACAAGGAAAATTAGGAGAAAGGGTAAGAGGAAAAATAAATTGCGAAAAGTTACTGATCAAGGTGTTAGGATTCATAACAAAGACATAAAAAACAGCATAAGTGTACTTTACCTGAATGCTCATAGTATACGAAATAAGGTAAATGAGTTGATGGCGCAAATCATCGTGAATGACTATGATTTAGTGGCCATTACTGAAACATGGTTAAAAGATGGTCACGACTGGGAGTTAAATATCCAAGGGTATCAGACTATACAAAAGGATAGAATGGACAGTAAGGGCGGTGGTGTAGCTTTGTTGTTTAAGGATGGCATCCGGGCAATAGTAAGGGATGATATTGGTGCTCTGGAGGACAAGGTTGAATCAATTTGGGTGGAAATCAGGAATAGTAAGGCGAAAAGGTCACTGATAGGAGTAGTCTATAGGCCACCAAATAGTAACAGGATGGTAGGGCAGGCAATAAGCAAAGAAATAACGGATGCATGTAGAAATGGTACAGCGGTTATCATGGGAGATTTTAATCTGCATATCGATTGGTTTAACCAGGTTGGTAAAGGCAGCCTTGAGGAGGAGTTTATAGAATGTGCCCGGGATAATTTCCTGGAACTGTATGCAATGGAACCTACAAGGGAACAAGCGGTCCTAGATCTGGTCCTGTGTAATGAGGCAGGATTGATTAATGATCTCATAGTTTGGGATCCTCTTGGAAGGAGCGACAACAATATGGTGGAATTTAAAATACAGTTGGAGGATGACAAGGTAAAATTAAACACTCGTGTTTTGTGCTTAAACAAAGGTGATTACAATGGGATGAGAGAAGTACTAGCTAAGGTAGACTGGGAGCAAAGACTTCATGGTGAAGCAGTTGAGGAACAGTGGAGAACCTTCCGAGCGATCTTTCACAGTGTTCAGAAAAGGTTCATACCGACAAAAAAGAAAGACGGTAGAAAGGGGAAAAATCGACCGTGGATATCTAAGGAGGTGAGGGAGAGTATCAAATTGAAGGAAAAAACATACAAAGCGGCAAAAATTAGTGGGAGACTAGAGGGCTGGGAAGTCTTTTGGGGACAACAGAAAGCTACTAAAAAAGCCATAAAGAAGAGTAAGGTAGACTATGAAAGTAAACTGGCTCAGAGCATAAAAGCAGATAGTAAAAGCTTCTACAAATATATAAGACAAAAAAGAGTGGCTAAGGTAAATATTGGTCCTTTGGAAGATGAGAAGGGAGATTTAATAATAGGAGACGGGGAAATGGCTGAGGAGCTGAACAGGTCTTTTGGGTCAGTCTTCACAGTGGAGGATACAAATAACATGCCAGTGACTGATGGAAATGAGGATATGATAGATGAGGACCTTGAGATGATTGTAATCACCAAGGAGACAGTATTGGGCAAGCTAATGGGGCTAAAGGTAGACAAGTCTCCTGGCCCTGATGGGATGCATCCCAGAGTGTTAAAAGAGATGGCTAGGGAAATTGTAAACACACTAATGATAATTTATCAAAATTCACTAGACTCTGGGGTGGTCCCAGAGGATTGGAAAGTAGCAAACGTGACACCACTGTTTAAAAAAAGAGGTCGGCAGAAAGCGGGTAATTATAGGCCGGTAAGCTTAACTTCGGTTGTAGGGAAAGTATTGGAATCTATCATTAAGGAGGAAATAGCGGGGCACCTGGAGGGAAATTGCCCCATTGGACAGACGCAGCATGGGTTCACAAAGGGTAGGTCGTGTCTGACTAATTTGGTAGAATTTTTTGAGGACATTACCAGTGCAGTAGATAACGGGGAGCCAATGGATGTGGTATAGCTGGATTTCCAGAAAGCTTTTGACAAGGTGCCACACAAAAGGTTGCTGCATAAACTAAAGATGCATGGCATTGAGGGTAAAGTGGTAGCATGGGTAGAGGATTGGTTAACTAACAGAAAGCAGAGAGTGGGGATAAATGGGTGTTTCTCTGGTTGGCAACCTGTAACTGGTAGCGTCCCTCAAGGGTCAGTGTTGGGCCCGCAGTTGTTCACAATTTACATAGACGATTTGGAGTTGGGGACCAAGTGCAATGTGTCAAAGTTTGCAGACGACACTAAGATGAGTGATAAAGCAAAAAGTGCAGAGGGTACCGGAAGTCTGCAGAAGGATTTGGATAGGTTAGGTGAATGGGCTAGGGTCTGGCAGATGGAATTCAATGTTGCCAAGTGTGAGGCTATCCATTTTGGGAGGAATAACAGCAGAATGGATTATTATTTAAACGGTAAGATGTTAAAACATGCTGCTGCGCAGAGGGATCTGGGTGTGCTGGTGCACGAGTCGCAAAAAGTTGGTGTGCAGGTGCAACAGGTGATTAAGAAGGCTAATCGAGTTTTGTCTTTCATTGCTAGAGGGATGGAGTTCAAGACTAGTGAGGTTATGCTGCAATTGTATAGGGTGTTGGTGAGGCCGCATCTGGAGTATTGTATTCAGTTTTGGTCGCCTTTCCTGAGAAAGGACATATTGGCACTGGAGGGAGTGCAGAGGAGATTCACTAGATTGATCCCAGAGTTGAGGGGATTAGATTATGATGAGAGGTTGAGTAGACTGGGACTGTACTCATTGGAGTTTAGAAGGATGCGGGGGGATCTTATTGAGACATATAAAATTATGAAGGGAAAAGATAGGATAGATGCGGGCAGGTTGTTTCCACTGGTCGGGGAAAGCAGAACTAGGGGGCATAGCCTCAAAATAAGTGGAGGCAGATTTAGGACAGAGTGTAGGAGGAACATTTTCACCCAAAGGGTTGTTAATCTCTGGAATTCCTTGCCCAGTGAAGCAGTTGAGGCTCCTTCTTTAAACATTTTTAAGATAAAGTTAGATGCCTTTCTAAAGAATAAAGGGATTCGGGGATATAGTGTACGGGCCGGAGAGTGGAGCTGAGTCCACAAAGATCAGCCATGATCTCATTAAATGGCGGAGCAGGCTCGAGGGGCCAGGTGGCCTACTCCTGTTCCTAGTTCTTATGTTCTTATGTTCTTAGTTGTAGAAATAGATAGTGTATACACAATGCTTGTTAATATCAGAAAGGACACAAAATGGCTGTTAACTATTTTAGCAACACTAAAGATACAAAATGTCTGAACAAGCCACTTTCCTTTAAAAATAAATTACAAACTGTGTAAACTACCTCATGAGAACCTCGGGAGTATTTCAATAGACACTGGTAACAGCTTCCTAGAACAAGAAATGCAATGTGTCCTTGATGAGATCAAGGACCGCAGTTGCAGACAGGACATCATTATGTTAGTTTTGAAAGACGTCTGTATGAAGTTAGAGACGGGTAAGACAACACCCACTTGCACCATATATGTGATAACTGGGATGTTAGGAAAATTGATTGACAGCATGTAATGAAGTGTGAAGCGAATATAGTTGATTGATTGTCTGTAAATGAGAATACAACTAAGTCCGCCCCTTGAATCGGTATATTAACCCGTGTGAGCCTTAGCTCAAGTGAAAAAAGGTGCTGTCAATAGGCTGCAGAGTCTGAGGCCTTTCCTCCCAGAATTCTGATATAATAAACTGCTTTTTTACTTATACTCAGGCCTTCGTCTGAATATTTTCACCTCTAACATTACTAAGTGACAGTATGAAACACTCTTTTGTCATATTTAGCAGGGCTAATCAGAAATTCCCATTTGTTATCCCGAGTGCAGCTGAATCCGAATCTCATAATAAGAAATCAACTGTACAAGCATGACTTTTCCCATTTTTCACACGAGTCATATTTTTTGTGAATTTTAAGAATTGTGTGCTTAGGGTGAGAATATGGTGAACAAAATTAATTTAATTTCAGATGAAAGATCAGGAGAGAAAGAACATTTTAATTCCTTCTGCCTGGTCACATACCAAAGCCAGTCCCAGTGGAGAACAAAGGAAAGCAGTTTTCTTGTACACCATCCAGTTCTTTAAGAATATAATTACAGCAATGAATGATTGTTATTCCTGCTTAATCTGTCGCTAAACGTTTGAATTGGTCTGTTCTATCTAACTGCCTGTAATAGGTTTATAGCAAACACTGATGAGTTATTTTTTAAAGATTAAAGAGTTGAAACACAGTTTATAAGCTATCTCATAAAAAGGATGATACATAAAGATGGTTATCATAATGTTTAAAACAAGTTTGAACTTAAATGCGTTTTTAATTATATTTATTTATAGTATTGAAGAGCGGACCCTGCTACTCCAGTGTTTGTTTATTTTATTGCTTTGTCTTCTGGGTTAGAATTTCTGAAAAATACTTAAGACATCAAAGAACATCATGGAGTCGTACCATTTTTAAAATATTTTACTTGTGTCCGATATCAATTATATTGCCACCATCAATCACATTTCTTGCTGCTATTTGGGTAGCCAAATAAGATGATAGTCGCTCCTGCCAACATGTCTGCAGATCAAGAGAAAGTCACACTTTACTGTAATTAGGGCGGGTAATGGACGTCTTTAAACATGAAATTAATTATCTACAGGAAAACTGTTGTTTCTCTTGGCAAATATGAATAAGAATGAAAGCTAACCTGGGGAATTAAAGAAGTGTTTGACGGGACCTCACCCCAGAAATGATGACATAGATTTGTTCACTGGGCAGAACCTCCTAAATGTACAATTTGTCCTTCAAGTTTCCGTGAAGATTGAGATAGTGCAAGCAGGGTCACTGGGACAGTGATTACAACTTGTTTGGTGAGTATGTCGCATGCATCCAAGAGGAAAACAAAAATTTGCATTGGTTAACCTTCTGTTGTTTCTCTTGCTACAATATTCCTGCTACAGAAACTGTATTTGTTGGTGAATGTAGTCAAGGAGAGATACATATAAAACAACCCACTCCTGATCAAATAAAAATGAGGTGAAGGGAATAGAGGAGGGGAAAAGGTAATCGGAGTACGAGATTGTTTCAATGGAGTGTGAACACCAGCATTGACTCAACTGATCCTGTTCCTCATTTCTGTTCTGTAGATACTAGGAAATTAGACAAGCTATGTGAGGTATCAAAGGAAGGGGCAGTGTTAAAAGGAAGCACCTGTTGTAAATGCATGTACGGGCATTAAAAAAACATTAATATGAAATCCATTGTTCAATCTTTGTTTGGTTTTATGATTGAGAGAATATTTTTAGGCCACTTTGAATTGATTCCTTTCATATGTCCTGAACATGCCATTGCCCCTTTAAACAGGCATCTTCTGAGCATCAAGGGAGCAGTGTGGTCTGTAGGTTCTGGTTAAAGGGTGCCTCTTGGTTGACCTCCACCTTCAGTGCCTTATCCTCATATTCCTGCTCCTATGGTGCCAAAATTATAAAGAACATAGTGGAAAATGACCATGGTGTATTCAATGCTAAAATATGGGGGGGGGAAGGATAGTTATGACTGAAACTATGGAAAGAGAGCTTGCATAATCCTTCCTCAATAGCACAGCTGAGAAATCATTTTACAAATTGTTTCAGTCAAAGTTGACATTCAGACAATTTCTGCAGACACCTAAAACCTGGGGACTCAAGCATCACCTTGTTTGACAAGAAATGCAGGTAATTTGTTCCTCAACAAACATTTACTGGAAGCCAGCATGCATTGGAGACAATGGACGTGATTCAGTGTGTCTTGTTGTGCTCTAGGCGTAGCATAAGTGGTTTCCTTGTAGTGCACTTGACAAAGGAAGGTTCAGACGTGGAGACAACTTCAACACGTTTATTAATCTATTTACACTTCTATTGCTCGGGTTCGCCACTACTGTTAATCCTTCTATAGCTACTCAGACTCACTAACCAGTCCGCTGCACGGCACGTTTAGCGGGATGTTTCTCGCTGGTTGCAGTGGCGAGAAACATCCCGCTTTGCAATGGCACTTTGCCATTTTTGTTTGGCCTTGGAGAGTTTCTCTCTGCCACACTTAGAGGGATTTCCTACTGGCAGGTTTCAGCTCACCAGCAGGAAAATCTCCTCACAGATCAGGGTGCCATTTTGTCTCGCAGCCCTGATCTTTCCCGACCCTACTTTCAACCCCCTCATTTTTTACCCTCCCCAACCCATGTGGGGCATTGGGCACAACCCATCTGCAACCTCACATCCATGTAATGTGGAGCATGGTTGGAGGTTACAATCGTGGAGTATTCCATTCTTACTATTTATAGAAGCACCAATTTCTCCACTACACAGATGTCGATGCAGGTGTAGACTGTAGTGATATCATGGTTGTGTTGTAATTCACCGACTGACCACTAGATGTCTTATTAGCATATAAGTGAATGTTAGAGTCAGGTGACCTCAGACTGACCAGGGAGCTGGGAAAGAGATAATGGTTTGTGCATGTTCATACTGTTATTCATCTGCTGCTTTGTATATATTTAACCCACAGTTAATGTTAATAAATTGTTTATAGCTTTAACTACAAGTATTCTTGTAATATTAATCAGGCCATCTGACACAAAAAGTACATGGTACAAGGGCTGGATGGTATTAAACACTGAGAAAAACAAGCCTGCCATGAGATCCATAGAGATTTGAAAATTTTGCAGACTCCCGAATGGAGTCGTTGAAGCCATCAATGAGTCTCAGATTTCATGGTAATGTGGGCAGCAACTGGCGTGTGTTTAAACAACATTTTAATCTGTTTCTTACTGGAGTAAATTTAGGAGATCAATCAGATTTGTGTAAGGTAGCGATGCTGAAGGGCCTGAGGGCCTGAAGCAATTGCTGTGTTGAATACGTTTACATTTCCAAATGATGAAAATAGTACAAATTTTAAGTAATTTGAAGATTTGATGAACATTGCACCCCCAGAAAGAATTACATTTTTGAATGCTATGTGTTTAGATCACATTTACAGAAGAGTCCATAGATCATTTGATCACTGATTTAAAGTTAAAAGCAGAAACTTGTAATTTTACTGCGGTGGAATCTTTTATGATTCGGGACCAAATTGTGTTTGTTGTGAATGAAAATAAGATGAGGGAACGGTTGCTGAGGGAATCGGAGCTGACGTTGGAACAAGCAGTTAAGATTTGTCAGGCTTACGAACTAGCAACACAGTATTCTAAAATGTTTCTCAGTAATGGGGGCATCTCCTTGGAGGAAGGCACTCCGGTTACCGCCCTGTTTCCGAAAAGGTGGGAAACGTCTGAAAAAAGGTGGGAAAGTTCCTGCAGCTCCTCGCACACCAACAAATAGGTTAAAGATCAGATATTTATGTGTAAAAGATGCGGTCAAAGGCACAAATTAAGGCAGTGTATAGCGCTTGGCAAGTTTTGTTCCAGATGCAAAGGAAAAAAAATCACTTTGCTCAGAATTGTTACCCTAAACTCAACCCCAGATCAGTCAGCACAGTGGAAGACAAAGTCTCCAGTGATGAAACATCATTGGTTGTTAGGGGTAATAATAGAGAAGAAGAATTTTTTGGAGACATCAAAAAATTCTCCAGCATGTAAAAATTGCAAACTGAAGCTCCATTTAAAATAAAGGCGATTGATGAGGACAACGAGCTGCTACCACCTGAAGTGAATGGTACAGTGGTCCAATTGAATTTAGATACTGATGCTAAAGCCAATTTAATCAGCATGACTGATTTTTAAAATCTTAAAATTCCGCCAATTCGATGAAATCACAAAATGTCTCTGATAGATTATAATGGTTCAAGCATTAAATATTATGGTGCTTGTGACTTGAGTTTGGTGGTGAAGAACACAGTTTATTCCGTCCCATTCTGTATTGTATCCGAGGGCTTGGATTGATTATTAGGTGATCAGTCCTGTGAAGAATTGGGTCTAGTGCAATTGGTATATAGGATCCATAAAGGATTGGATCAACACTCCAACGATTCTGAGAACATTCAGTGATGTGTTCATTGATTTTAGTGCACTACCATTTGTCAACAAGATACAATTTAAAGAAGATGCATTATCTAAAGCACTGATACAAACTATTAGTAGTGAAATTGCTGAAGATGTAGACCTGCATATCAATCTGATTTCTACCCTACCACCCATATCAGATACAAAACCACAAGTTATCAAGAACCTACCAATGGGGTAAATTCCATGGTATGTGTTAAAGAAAAAACATGATGATGCTCATGTAGGCAAGGCTCTCAAAAAGCTTAACGAAAAATGTGTACATGTTGTAAAACACTCATTACAGAGAGCAATGGACAGCTAATCTGTTCCATATCTCGCAAAATCACATTACAACATGTTACACTTGTCACATGGTAGATCGCCAGCAGAGTTACCCATGAATAGAAGGTTGCATACCACACTTCCATACTTGGAAAAGAAGGAGGAGAATGCAGTGGTACTGCAGGAAATGCAAAACATTAAAGCATAACAAAAGCAGTTATATGATAGACTGTCTTGAACATTACCACCTCTGAGTAGTGATGACATTGTGAGAATAGGAGATTCATGCAATTAGTCGAGAAAAGCTATTGCACTTGAAGAAGTAGCACCCCGTTCATTCAATGTACAGACAGAAGAAGGATTGGTTTTAAGAAGAAATTGTCGCACGCTCTTGAAAAACAGAAGACTTTCACAACAACGTGATGGATGACAAATCTACGTCTGAATCAACGTCAGCTGCAGTGTAAGATAGTTCAGTTCCTGAACATGAGAATGTCATGGAGAACATTGAATCTACAAGTTCTGAGCAGCAAGGTCAAACTTTGAGAAGATCAACCAGGGTCAGAAGAAAACCTGATTGACCCAATTTGTAGTCATAACCGGCCCCTACAAAGAGCATCCTACTCAAGCCCACGTGTCCACCCTATCCCCGTAACCCAGTAACCCCCACTTAACCTTTTTAGACATGAAGGGCAATTGAGCATGGCCAATCCACCTAACCTGCACATCTTTGGACTGTGGGAGGAAACCGGAGCACCCGGAGGAAACCCACGCAGACACGGAGAAAACGTGCAGACTCCGCACAGACAGTGACCCAGCTGGGAATCGAACCTGGGACCCTGGAGCTGTGAAGCAACTGTGCTAATGACCATGCTACCGTGATGCCAAGCTTCTTGGGAATTGTTGTTTCCACTCATCCAAGCAAGTGGAGAGTATTTCATCACATTCCTGACTTGTGCCTTGTAGATGATGGATAGGCTTTGGGGAGTCAGGTGGTAAGTTACACGCCACAAGATTCCTAGCATCTGACCTGCTCTTGTATCCACAGTACTTATATGTTAGTCCAGTTCAGTTTCTGGTCAATGGTAACACTCAAGATGTTGAGAGAGGATGATTCAGCTGTGGTAATGCCAAGGTGTCAAGGGGTGATGGTTAGATTCTCTCTTTTTGGAGATGGTCCTGGTCATTATATGGCTCAAATGTTATTTACCACTTGTCAGCCCAAGCCTATATATTGTCCAGGCCTTGTTGCATTTGGACATGGAATACTGCACAGCTAACCATGTTAAAGGCTTACAGACAGGTTGAGAAAGACCAGGAGGGAAAGATTATCTTTGTTACAGCCACATAGAATGTTATTTGTGACTTTGAAATGAAAATCGTTTATTGTCACAAGTAGGCTTCAAATTAAGTTACTGTGAAAAGCCCCTAGTCACCACATTCCGGCGCCTGTTCGGGGAGGCTGTTACGGGAATTGAACTGTGCTGCTGGCCTGCCTTGGTCTGCATTCAAAGCCAGCGATTTAGCCCTGTGCTAAACAGCCTCTGATTAGGCAAAACCCTGATTGGAGGGAATCAATCATGAAGTTTCCGGAAAGATGGAAGCACATTTGTTGCGGGGCAGGGGGCAACAGCACTTGGAGAGGAACGCAAAGTTGTATAATCCCTAACTGCCCACCTCAACCACACCCCATGAATGAATTTTTTTTTAAATGTATAAAAGTAAGGGACAGAAGTTTGCAACGTCAGTTGGGCCAAGGGTTTTTTTTTGAAGAGAGAGATGATCACAGCAGATCATGTGGATCAAAGCTCAGTAGCCTGGCAGCAGTCATGGAGCTTTCATTCTGCAGCAGTATGCGGTATTTTTCCAATTAAGGGGCAATTTAGCGTGGCCAATCCGCCTAACCTGCACATCTTTTGGGTTGTGGGGGCGAAACCCACGCAAACACGGGGAGAACGTGCAAACTCCACACGGACAGTGACCCAGAGCCGGGATCGAACAATAAGACCATAAGACCATAAGACATAGGAGCGGAAGTAAGGTCATTCGGCCCATCGAGTCCACTCCACCATTCGATCATGGCTGATTTCAACTCCATTTACCCGCTCTCTCTCCATAGCCCTTAATTCCTCGAGAAATCAAGAATTTATCAACTTCTGTCTTAAAGACACTCAACGTCCCGGCCTCCACCGCCCTCTGTGGCAATGAATTCCACAGACCCACCACTCTCTGGCTGAAGAAAGTTCTCCTCATCTCTGTTCTAAAGTGACTCCCTTTTATTCTAAAGCTGTGCCCCCGGGTCCTAGTCTCCCCTGCTAATGGAAACAACTTCCCTGCGTCCACCCTATCTAAGCCATTTATTATCTTATAAGTTTCTACTAGATCTCCCCTCAACCTCCTAAACTCCAATGAATATAATCCCAGGATCCTCAGACGTTCATCGTATGTTAGGCCTACCATTCCTTGGATCATCCGTGTGAATCTCCGCTGGACCCGCTCCAGTGCCAGTATGTCCTTCCTGAGGTGTGGGACCCAAAATTACTCACAGTATTCTAAATGAGGCCTAACTAATGCTTTATAAAGCTTCAGAAGTACATCCCTGCTTTTATATTCCAAGCCTCTTGAGATAAATGACAACATTGCATTTGCTTTCTTAATTACGGACTCAACCTGCAAGTTTACCTTTAGAGAATCCTGGACTAGGACTCCCAAGTCCCTTTGCACTTCAGCATTATGAATTTTGTCACCGTTTAGAAAATAGTCCATGCCTCTATTCTTTTTTCCAAAGTGCAAGACCTCGCACTTGCCCACGTTGAATTTCATCAGCCATTTCTTGGACTACTCTCCTAAACTGTCTAAATCTTTCTGCAGCCTCCCCACCTCCTCCATACTACCTGCCCCTCCACCTATCTTTGTATCATCGGCAAACTTAGCCAGAATGTCCCCAGTCCCGTCATCTAGATCGTTAATATATAAAGAGAACAGCTGTCGCCCCAACACTGAACCCTGCGGGACACCACTCGTCACCGGTAGCCATTCCAAAAAATATTCTTTTATCCCAACTCTCTGCCTTCTGCCTGACAGCCAATCGTCAATCCATGTTAGTACCTTGCCTCGAATACCATGGGCCCTTATTTTACTCAGCAGTCTCCCATGAGGCACCTTATCAAAGGCCTTTTGGAAGTCAAGATAGATAACATCCATTGGCTTTCCTTGGTCTAACCTATTTGTTATCTCTTCAAAGAACTCTAACAGGTTTGTCAGGCACGACCTCCCCTTACTAAATCCATGCTGACTTGTCCTAATCCAACCCTGCACTTCCAAGAATTTAGAAATCTCATCCTTAACGATGGATTCTAGAATCTTGCCAACAACCGAGGTTAGGCTAATTGGCCTATAATTTTCCATCTTTTTTCTTGGTCCCTTCTTGTACAGGGAGGTTACAACAGCGATTTTCCAATCCTCTGGGACTTTCCCTGACTCCAGTGACTTTTGAAACATCATCACCAATGCCTCCACTATTTCTTCAGCTATCTCCTTTAGAACTCTAGGATGTAGCCCATCTGGGCCCGGAGATTTATCAATTTTTAGACCTCTTAGTTTCTCTAGCACTTTCTCCTTTGTGATGGCTACCATATTCAACTCTGCCCCCTGACTCTCCTGAATTGTTGGGATATTACTCATGTCTTCTACTGTGAAGACTGACGCAAAGTACTTATTTAGTTGCTCAGCTATTTCCTTGTCTCCCATCTCTAGATTACCAGCATCATTTTGGAGCGGCCCAATGTCTACTTTTGCCTCCCGTTTGTTTTTAATGTATTTAAAGAAACTTTTACTCTCATTCCTAATGTCACTGGCTAGCCTACCTTGATATTTGATCCTCTCCTTCCTTATTTCTCTCTTTGTTATCCTCTGTTTGTTTTTGTAGCCTTCCTAATCTTCTGACTTCCCACTACTCTTTGCCACATTATAGGCTTTCTCTTTTGTTTTGATGCATTCCCTGACTTCCTTTGTCAGCCATGGCTGCCTAATCCCCCCTCTGATAACCTGGGAAATGGCCTGTTCCCTCGTGGGCTCCATCACAAGCTGTTCCAAAAAGCCCTCCTGTAAACATTCAATGAATTCCCTTTCTTTGGGTCCACAGGCAACATTATTTACCCAGTCCACCTGCATATTGAAGTCCCCCATGATCACTGTGACCTTGCCTTTCTGACATGCCCTTTCTATTTCGTGGTGCATTTTGTGCCCCTGGTCCTGACCACTGTTACGAGGCCTGTACATAACTCCCATTAGGTTTTTTTTGCCTTTGTGGTTCCTCAACTCTACCCACACAGACTCCACATCATCTGACCCTATGTCGTTGAGTACTATTGATTTAATTTCATTCCTAATTAACAAGGCAACCCCACCACCTCTGCCCACCTCTCTGTCTTTTCGATAGGTTGTGACTTCCTGGATATTTAAATGCCAGTCCTGAACCCCCTGCAACCACATCTCTGTGATGCCTACCACATCGTACCTGCCAGTCACAATCTGGGCCACAAGCTCATCTACCTTGCTCCGTATACTGCGTGCATTTAAATATAGCACCTTTAATTCTCTATTGACCGTCCCTTTTTGTTTTCTTCGTGTGGTGGACCTTGGTTTACTGATCCTTTCCATACACTGTGTCCTATTTTGTGAGATGGGGACTATCGTAACCTCTCCTGAGTTCTGTCTTTTCATGCTTTTTTGTATTCCTAAGCAGCTACACTTCCCACTGATTACTTCACCTCTTGGTTCCCTGACTTTCCCTTCCCCCCCAATCTCTAGTTTAAAGTCCTGGGACCACGGCGCCGTGAGGCAGCAGGGCTAACCCACTGCGCCACTGTGCTGCCCCTTTGGGATTTTTAAACAATGCCACAACAGCGATCTGGAAGAGCTTTGCCATACTCTACACAGTACATGTTAAAACCTGTGATGATCTGCTGTATATTTCACAATCTTCCCATCATGAGGACACAGCCCTGACCACCAGATACAAGTGAAGCAGTTGTAGCCATTTGGGATGGCCTCTTACAGAGGGAAATATGGCCACTTGCAAAGAATCATGGGAAATTTGGCCAATGCAGGATCCAGAAGAACGCAGAGCTTAAGTATATATTTGCCACTAGATAACCAGACATGATCGAAACCCACAGCCAATTTGCATTCTAATGGCCCATTTCCCCAGAACAAAAGACTTATACTCAGGTATCAGATACAGATACAGACTCATCTGCGCCACTCCCTTCACCCAGGAAGCCGAAACAGCCAACGTCAATGACCGCTCAGGACACGCCCAGCCATCAAGGCACCCGCCCCTTTATTGGCTAAAATCGAAGGCAGTAATCGAAGCCTGCCGAATTATTGGGTCCAAAGCTAAGGACCGCCCAAAAGAGCGCGAAACCTCCGAAAGGTAAAAAGAGACACTGCTATGTGTTCAGTCTCTCTTGGCCCTGGCTTACGCCTAAAACCAATTGCAGCATCATGACCAGAAGCAAGTTCAAGACCAACGATCGCTACCAGACGGATGAGCCCAGCAGAAACGAAGTCACTTCTCCAGACCCAGCCACGCAAGATCCAAACAAAGGCCTTGTTCCTCTGTAGAAAGCCGGGTGCCTGAAGTTAAGTACAGGTTGTTGTAGTGTTAGGTGTAATTTAGCTTGTAGTGTTTTATGTTGCATGTCAAAGTAATTCTTGAGTGTAAATAAACTATCATTGAACTTGAACTAACTAACTGGTTGTTTGGTCTTTGATCGATATCCGGTAAAACCTTGTGGTGGTATCATTTGATACCTGGCGACTCTGAAAAGCAATATTATCATTAATAACTGCCATAGCTTGTTAATTTGGCAACATTATTGGTGACACTGGTGGGCTAGTATTCCACTCATTAAAAAGAGCAAGATTATTGGTGACTCCATGCCGATTGGCAACATTATTGGCGACTCCGCCGGGACTTGACCTACAAGTGATTTTGGCACTCCAAGAGAACCGACAAAACTTTGCATTAGAAATCCAATTGAGGAAAAGTGAAAGAAACCACAAGTGTAAAACCCGTATCGATCAAATCTCCAACATTCGGAAGTGTGTATTAACTTGCATGCGTACTAACAAGGATATAAGGTAAACTCGTTAGATTTTGTTGCGTAAAACTATTGGGAGTATTGTGAACCGGAAAATAGCCTAGGTCATACCCGCTGTTCGAATCGCAGCCTTATTCCCGCTGTCCCAAATTTACGGCAGAGAAACAGAGATTACGGTAGGAAAAGAGATACTAGTAGCAATGGCAGCAAAGGCAATGGAAGGCCTAATGAACCCGCAGGAACCCGAGGTCGCAGCGACCAGTAGAGCAGATCAATGCCCCATATGGGAAGAGGAATTATGGAACTATTTGTAGGGGAAAGGATGGGCCCTTTGGCCCGAGTTTTGTTCAAATGAAGAGCCAGGTCCAGGAAGCATAGGACAAACCTGGTGGACAACCTAACCAAGGTACATAAAAAGAACGCAGGGAAAGTTCATAAGCCGATGGCAATCGTGTCCTGTCTGGCACAATTGCGAGGCACAGAGTAGGTCGTGAGGACGCTTCGCAGACAGCTAGTTGAGAAAGAGGAGAAGAATGAGGAAAACTTTAGTGAATGTGAGAAAATTAATGAGCAACTCCAGGAACAGTTGGCAGCTAAAGATAAACACACTAATCTTGTTTAGTTCACCTTAGCAGCTTTCAGACCCAGTACGATAAGGCCTACCAAGATACACAGCGCGCAATTTTGGTACGAGAAGAGACAGAACAGCAGGCAGAACAGCTAAAGAAACGATGCACAGATTTGAAGACAGCTTTACGAGCACTCCATATTTCCACAACGGAGTGAAGACAGAGTTCAGTAGACCACGGCAAATGTCGGCAACAAATATCAAGGTTACAGTCACTGCTTTCAGCGCAAAACAGATTCAGAGACACCTTTGGACCGAATTTAGATAAGGAGAATGGCCCCAATTGGCAAGAACTAAATGAATATCGCCCATAGATATGTGAACGATACAGAAAATCAGAATAGAGCCCCCCAGGCCCTGAAAGGGAAAGCACCCGCACGACTGACTGCACAGGCAGCACACAGCCCCATGAATCCAGTCACCACAGAGCTCAGATCGCGAGGAGCACGATTTTGTTTACACCACCCCACTAACCATCACCCAATTGAGAGATGCCTGCGCAAAATTGAATAATTTGAACCCACAGTAGACCCGTATAATTTCTTTGAGAGAGTACGACAGCAAACAGTTATGTACGGTCTGGATGAACCGGAGGAAGTTAAGCTTATAGTCATGAGCCTTACCCGTCCGTTAGCTCAGCATTACCAGATCCACAGAATGTAGGCAGGAGATCCAGGAGATGAAGGCAGCTGTTTTAGACGCGATTGGTTACAACAGAGGAGACCCCGTAGAAGGTCTAAACCGATGTAGACAAAATAAGGAAGAGCGTCCGACTGCATACACAGGATGCCTTTGGATACACTTTAAAGCGGTCTTTGGGGATTTAGTCCGTGCACACTTAGATAACGACAACACAACAAAATGGGCCCACGCTTCCTGTACCAGTCTCCCCGAACAGGCGCCGGAATGTGGCGACTAGGGGCATTTCACAGTAACTTCATTTGAAGCCTACTTGTGACAATAAGCAATTTTCATTTCATTTCATTCATTTTCTTTAGTCTCCCACGCCACAGAAGCAGGTCAAAAAGCCTGTGTGAATTATGACCCCGCAGACGCCTCTCATAATGAAGTGTGGGTTTTAAAGAGACTCTCCAGAGCTTGGGAACAATCCCTACATAGAAAGGCAGATCAGGAGAAGGCAGAGGCGAATATGAACCCAGTCAGGACACATCAGGACCCCGCATGGGTAAATGAGGGTAGAAATGAAGGACAGCACTCCAGAGCACAGGCACCACGAGGTTGCTATAATTGTGGACAAAAGGGACATTACGCCAGTGAATGCAATGCCCCCCCGAATCAGCAACGGAACCAGCAATCGAACACCCCACTTAGGAACAATGTTAGGCCCATACATAGCATTAGCGCCCAATCAGATAATGCAGCGACCAATAGCACAGATTGACGGTGTTCGGACTCCCCAACTTGAGTCTGCGACACACTCTGGGACAAATCAGGCAGAGCAGTAGTCACAGGCACAGTCCGGGGACATCCAGTAGAGTTTCTTTGGGACACAGGATGGTCCCGCACTATTTTAAACTTCTCCACAATGTTTCAGCGCGACAAATGGCCCACCACAGACACCATCACTCTTAGTGGATTTACAGGACATGTACAGCAGGGATACATTACGGCCCCCGTAGATATTCAAATTGGAAACATTAATACCAAGCACCCCGTTGTTTTAGTCAACTTGCCCCAAACAGCCGAACACATTTTAGGAATCGAATTTATGAGCTCACACAACCTTTCCTTTGACCCCATAAGTAAGTGTGTTTGGAAAATGACCAGAAAAGCAAGAGCCCCCGCCACGCTCACAGTAGGAGCCTACGAACACAGAATATGCTCAGTGGGAGATTATTGGTTTGACCCACAAGCGATTAACACAGATAAGACGATTAGAGATGTCCTAAGGAATCATAAAACATCCTTCGCCGAGCACGAGCACAACTATGGAAAAATTCCGGGAACAGTCACAATTACAGGTCCCGATCCCAAGCCTCAGAAGCAATACGGTTTCCTACAGCCAGCCGAGGGCGAGATTGCAAAAGTAATACAAAGCTTGCTAGATCAAGGCATAATTCATCCCGTAGCCTCAACAAACAATGCCCCAATTTGTCCCGTATAGAAACCAGGCGGTTCATGGAGATTAACCATTGATTACCGATAACTCAATAAAGTAACCCCATTAGCAGTCCCCACCGTTGCCTCGAGTCCCGAAACAATGCTTAAGCAGGGAGTACATGCTAAGTACTTTACTGTGCTGGACATTAGCAATGGTTTTTGGTCCATTCCTTTAGATAAGGCTTGCCAATACAAGTTTGCGTTCATGTTTCAAGGACAGCAGTATACATGGTGTTGCTCTCTTTTGGTGGCTATAAATATGGCAATTAATAAGGTCACCTTTCTTAATCTTAATTATGAATATGCTTTCAGAGTCACCAGGTACTCTTGATACCGCCACAAGTTTCAACCGAATACCGATCAAAGAGCCAATACACCAGTTAGTTAGTTCAAAGTCAATGATACTTTATTTACACACAGTATGATTTACTCATGCACAATAACACTACAGGCTAAACTATGTCTATCACTAACACCTATACTTAACTTTGGGTGCCCAGTTAGGTCAGAGGAAAAATGGCTGTTGTTCGGATCTGAGGCTGTTGGGTTCGAAGAGGTAACAGGAGTACAGCTAAGGTCGTCCATCTGGTAGCGAGCGTTGAACTTGAACTTACATGCTTCTGGTGGTGCAGGTAGTAGGGTCTCTCCAGTTGAGAGCCAATACCAAGAGGCTGAACATATGGTGGGGGTTTCTTCTTATACTCGGGGGGCTTTGCGTGCTTTTAGGTGGGCCTTAACCTTGGTCCCAATTAATTGGGCAGTTTCTCGATCACTGCCATCGATCTGAGCCAATAAAGAGGCGGGTGCCTTGATGGCTGTGCGTGTCCTAAGTGGCCATTGGCCTTGCTTTGTTTGTGTCTTCTTGCTGGGGTAGTAGCGCCGGTATGTCTGGGACGGTATGGGCTACCTGAGCCGATCTTTGTTCATCGGAGATGGGCCATCAATGCGTAAATAGGCCAAGAATTTTGTTTCTGTCTGCAGTCTGTCTTTTAAATACACATTCAGGCTCTGTGCCTGCTTGTTTATTCTGCATTGTCCATTTTCCCCTGTATGCTCTGCGAGTGTCCATTTTATATGCTGAAAGTGGCCATCCCAGATGGCTACAATGGACATTCCTCCCGCAAGGTTTCCACAACTCCCCCTCCATTTGTCACCGACAATTGGCCATCGGACTATCCAAATTCTCCCGACCCGAATGCCTCATTCAGTACGTGGACGACTTACTCCTACAAACTGCAAGCCCTTTCACGCACTAGTATCCAAAATCTTATGGCAGCAGTGTGTGGCAGCAAGTTTAGCCAGCATGAGAGCAGTCTGAGCTTTCATAAATAGCATACTGACATTGCATGATTTCAGTCCGATATTGGGTGGTCGCGTCTGCAATACAAACTGAGACGTTAACCATCAGACCTGATTGATAAAAATATTGGGACATGAATAATGTGGTTGTGGTGTATTGAGCAATGTTTGAGGCTCGTTGTGTAGTTAGTGGGATATGATAATAAAGATACAGTCACTGACCTTGACCACTTGTGTTTTATCATTGAACTTTTTGAGGCACTGCATTCACCTTCTCAGGTTAAACTTTTGGCATGTCTCCCACAGTTATTTTGTCTCACTATTATCACAACATTTGCCTGGAGGCCTCTTGCTTTTGGATCTTTCCTCTTCTCCACCTCTTGAATCAGGACCTTTAGGGTTGGGTCAGAAAACCTTGGAGCCTGCTCTCAACCATGTTACACTATTCTTCTGTCCTTCCCAGGCCTGCACCTGTTCTAGCTGTACCTCCCCTTTAAGGGTTGCACGTTGGTTTTAACTACTTCAGACTCACTTTAATTCATGCTAGCCTCTCACAATTTTGCAGGCCCCCTGCTCAGGTTTGCAGCCAATCAATTGCACCCTTAGCGCTGGCTTCACACCATAATCATTTAAATTGGCAGGCAGCATAAAGTTTGCACGCTGCCTGCACTGGAAAGAATGGTGCCGGGAAATCTCTCATCATGATTCCCTTTTGGTTCCCTCTAATTTCGCAGCCAATAATTTTATCAATTGCCAGATTATGGGCAAGACACACCCTCACATAGCTGGGCTAATCGTGTGGCGACACATTACTCTGTTGTCACAATGGCTCTCATTGTTGCTCCTTGTCTCCCGGACATATACTGCTTACATAAAACCTTCTTCGATTTGAATTGCTTCTCTTTATACTTGTGCTGCTCCGACAGCCTCCGATAATATTCCTTGGGCGGGATTCTCCGATATCGGCGCGATGTCCGCCGACCGGCGCCAAAAAACGGCGTGAATCAGTCCGGCATTACGCCGACCCAAAGGTGCGGAAGTCTCCACATCTTGGCCGGGATGCTCCACTCCCGCGCCGAAGTGCCCACGCCGTCGTGAACGCCGTCGAGGTTCACGACAGGGCGAAACGGCCTCTATCCCGACCGATTCAGGGCCCGATAATGGGCGAGGAGCGGGGCCGCGTCATCTACACGCGCCAGGCATTGTCGCCGCGTTAAGGCGGCACCGCATACATAACGCGGCTGGCGCCGCCTAACTGGCGTCACCCGCGCATGCGTGGTTGCCGTCCTCTCCGAGACCGCCCCGCAAGAAGGTGGCGGACGGATCTTGCAGGGCCACGAAAGGAAGGAGGTCCTCCTTCAGAGAGGACGGCCCGACGATCGGTGGGCACCACATTTGAGGTACACCCCGGTGCAGGATCCCCCCCCCCCCAAGCAGGCTGCCCCCAGAGTTCCCGCGCTGTTCCCGACGGCAGCGACCAGGTGTGGACGGCGCCGGGGAGAACCCGCCGTTTTGGGCTGGCCGCTCAGCCCATCCAGGCCTGAGAATAGCAGGGGTGTCGGAGAATCGCCATTTTGGGGTTCACGGGCAATTCTCCGGCCTGCGGAACTCGACGGGGCCGTTCCCGCCACTTGGGAGAATCGTGGGAGGGCGTCGGACTGGCGTCGCGGGAAATTTTGGTGGCCCAGGCGATTCTCCCAACCGGTGTGGGAGTGGAGAATCTCACCCCTTGAGCGGCTGAGCCCTCACCTTGAGGGGCTAGGCCCGAGCTGGACTGATTTCCGCCCCGCCGGCTGGCAGGGAAAAGCCTTTGGTGCCCCGCAGCTGGCGCAAAACTGACTTTGCCGGGCGGCGCATGCACGGGAGCATCAGCGGCCGCTCACGGCATCCACGCGCATGCGCAGTGGAGGGGGTCTCTTCCGCCTCCGCCATGGTGGAGACCATGGCGAAGGCGGAAGGAAAAGAGTGCCCCCACGGCACAGGCCTGCCCGCGGATCGGTGGGCCCCGATCGCAGGCCAGGCCACCGTGGGGGCACCCCCCGGGGCCAGATCGCCCCCCAGGACCCCGGAGTCCGCACGCGAGACCGTGCCCCGCCGTCCCAAAGGTGGTTCAATCCACGCCGGCTGGCGTGGGTTGACAGCGGCGGGACTTCGGCCCATCGCGGGCCGGAGAATCGCCGGGGGGGGGCCCGCCAACCGGCGCAGCGCGATTCCCGCCCCCGCTGAATATCCGGTGCCGGAGAATTCGGCAACCGGCGGGGGCGGGATTCATGCCAGCCCCCGGCGATTCTCCGACCCGGCGGGTGGTCGGAGAATCCCGCCCAGGAATAGTGCACATTTTCCATGCCCTTCCTTTTCTGTTCCTTGTCAACCCACTCTTTCTTCCCTTTGCTACTTGTCACTTCTAGCTCTTTTTCAGGCTCCACTCATGCCACTGTGGTATCAATGTCTGAATGTTTCTGTGACAAGTGACCTCCTCTTTTTCAGAGACTCCAGAATAAGAAGAATTGTCTCATCATGGACCCTTTGGAATGGCTTGCTGTTGAGTTTAATTCATCTCCAGGTTGTTTGTCATCAATTTATCTCCACTTGTGCTTAATTCTGGTTCTTTCTCTTCCAGCTGAATGCAAAGATCTGCCTTATTGGCAAGGCCTCATTCCCTAGCAACCAAAATGTTACATATGTAAAATAATTTGTGACAGCATGCCTCTCATGTAAAGTGATCACAAATTGAAATTACCCAGAACTCATATTAGAAGGTTAATGATATCAGGCAAGTCAAATGTTTATAATAACAGATTAAGTGATCAAACTGGTTTCCCGCAGATACGATTATTTACTGAAACTACTGTATAAGCAAGATCTTCAATCAATCCAAATCTGGAGTCAGCACATTCAGGATGAAACTGATTAACTTAGGATTCCCTGAGAACTTGGGCCTCGTAATCTTATTTCATAGCAAAAAGTATTTTTTCAAGAACTAAATGAGTGTGAGGTCATGGAATATAATTTTCACCATATACCTCATATCAACACCTAAAGGAAACAGAATTATAATTGGCAGTTCTGTAATATGCATCTCCAATATTTCTCTTTGATCTTTAGTATGTTCTCAATAACCTTGGAAATGTTCTGAAGATTACACTTCAATGAAACAGTCAAGCAAAATGAATTAATAATCCAGTGGATAACAAATAAGTCATCTATGTATTGGGTGGAATTGAACGCGCCTCCCCCACAACAGATTCAGAGGCAGGAGGTCGGTGTGATAAAGTGGGAGAGTGCAGGGTGGAAATCCTGCCACGATGGAAAGGCTTGAAGACAGCCTTCCTACCTGGAGGCAACTGAAAATGTCCCAATTGAGGGACCTGGCATCGGCTCTGCAGGAAGCCACACTCCTGTCCTTGCTTTCGGCAAGCCTCTCCCCTCCATCCCACCCACAATCACCTGCATCTAGGATCTTTTCTGCTGTCCCCAGTGTAGTACCAGTAATGGCCAGCACTCCCAGTGGCAATGCTGGTACTGCAAAGCTGCAGGCCTCTGATTTGCCGGCTGCTCTCGGAGGTGGAATTTCCACCTTACTGGAAGTTTAATTGAACAAGGTAAGTGCCTGTTTGGAATTTAATAATATAAAACTTCCTGGGGACAAGAAACACGGGGTGAGGATGGTAGATTTCCTTCTCTAAAGGACATTAGTGAACTACATGTCATTTTACGACAATCACTTCATGGTCATTGTTAGATATTAATAACAAACAGTTCATACACGTGTCCTAGCCCCAGAACTAATCTGTGCCCTGCACCCGTGCCAACTTACTCAGTGTCTAATTTTTTGGCCTTACAAGCCCTATGAGTACGTCTAGGTGGTTCCCCAGACGGTATAGCAGAACTGGAGGTAGACTCCTGTGATTCCTGCTCTGTGACTGTGGACCCCTTTAGCGTCCGTTTCCTGGGCCAGGCTGCGGCTCGGGCGACTGGAATGGCGAGCTGCCAGCCTGTCCTGCCCGTTGCCCACCAGATGCACCTGGGACAGAAGGGTGGAAGTCCGAGGTGTCGCGGTGTTTCCGGGACCTCCCCTACAGGAGGATCCGGAAAGGGCCCCAGCACCTCCTCCTCCCTCGGGGTGCCCAATGGCCCCCGAGCCTCTACATGGGTCGGGGATGCGAACGGGCCAGTACCTGACACCCCCCCTCCCCACCGACACCTGGCGCTGCCAGTCCTGGAGGCCCGCCCTGGTATCAACAAGGGTCTGCAAGTTTGCAGCCATGGAGCTCAGGGAATTGGCTATCCCTGTCTGTGTCTGGACGAAGCCGGCCAGCACCTGGGCAATGGCGCCGATGCCCTCAGCAATGGCCTACAGAGACAGGGCCATTGCCTGCTGACACTGGGCCATGGCATTGAGCGCCTCTGCAATCTGCTGCTGGCTCTGGCTTATGGCTGCCTGTGAGAGGGCAGCCATTCCTGGGTGACAAAAACTCCACACATTGCATACTGCGAGCCATGTCTGACACTGTCGGACCCATTGCCTCCACCGCGGACGCCACCCGTGCGGTGTCAGCCTGGGTGGCACGCATGACTGGTACCACTCCCAGCTCCTGCAAGCGGGTAGACTCCTCCACCTTAGTCTGCAGCTGCCGCAAGCCGGCTGTCACCCCTTCGGTCGTCCCATGGTCCGTGACTGCATCGGGTCTATGGGTGGGTGTGGCAACTCCAGGAACCCATGACCCGTAATGGCGGCAGATGGTTGCCTGTGCCGCCCTCCGACTGCCAGGCCCCTTGGGTGCTCCTGCCTCCACCTGCTGTACCGGGACGGCTGTGTTGTGAGAACCAGTTAGTGTCCCAGATGCCTCATCGCTAAAGTGACCAACCGTGGTGAGTGCCTCTACGATGGTGGAGGGTGTGGGAGATAGCAGTGGCGTAATGTCGTGCTCCTCATCCGACCTGAAGTCTGGGGTCCCCTGGAGTGGTGTTTCCTGTCCAGCCGTCCCTGTGTGTGGGTGTCGTCTGCGTCAGTGTCCTGGGCATCAGTGTTCTGGGCGTCAGTGTCCTGGGAGTCGCTGTCCTGTGCGTCAGTGTCCTGGGCATCAGTTTCCAGGGTGTCAGTGTCCTGGGCGTCAATGTCCTGGGCGTCAGTGTCCTGGGCGTCGGTGTCCTAGGCGTCAGTGTCCTGGGCGTCAGCGTCCTGGGCGTCAGTGTCCTGGGCGTCAGTGTCCTGGGCGTCGGTGTCCTGAGCGTCAGTGTACTGGGTGTCGGTGTCCTGGGCGTCGGTGTTCTGGGCGTCAGTGTCCTGGGAGTCGCAGTCCTGTGCGTCAGTGTCCTGGGCATCAGTGTCCTGGGCGTCAGTGTCTTGGGCGTCAATATCCTGGGCGTCAGTGTCCTGGGCGTCGGTGTCCTGGGCGTCAGTGGCTTGGGCGTCAATGTCCTGGGCGTCAATGTCCTGGGCGTCAGTGTCCTGGGCGTCAGTGTCCTGGGCGTCAATGTCCTGGGCGTCAATTTCTGGGCGTCAGTGTCCTGGGCGTCAGTGTCCTGAGCGTCAGTGTCCTGGGCGTCAGTGTACTGGGCGTCGGTGTCCTGGGCGTCAGTGTACTGGGCGTCGGTGTACTGGGCGTCGGTGTCCTGGGCGTCGGTGTTCTGGGCGTCGGTGTCCTGGGCGTCGGTGTCCTGGGCGTCAGTGTCCTGGGCGTCAGTGTCCTGGGCGTCAGTGTCCTGGGCGTCGGTGTACTGGGCGTCGGTGTCCTGGGCGTCGGTGTTCTGGGCTTCGGTGTCCTGGGCGTCAGTGTCCTGGGCGTCAGTGTCCTGGGCGTCAGTGTCCTGGGCGTCAGTGTCCTGGGCGTCGGTGTACTGGGCGTCGGTGTCCTGGGCGTCGGTGTACTGGGAGTCGCTGTCCTGTGCGTCAGTGTCCTGGGCATCAGTTTCCAGGGTGTCAGTGTCCTGGGCGTCAATGTCCTGGGCGTCAGTGTCCTGGGTGTCGGTGTCCTAGGCGTCAGTGTCCTGGGCGTCAGTGTCCTGGGCGTCAGTGGCTTGGGCGTCAATGTCCTGGGCGTCGGTGTCCTGGGCGTCGGTGTACTGGGTGTCGGTGTCCTGGGCGTCGGTGTCCTGAGCGTCGGTGTACTGGGTGTCGGTGTCCTGGGCGTCGGTGTTCTGGGCGTCAGTGTCCTGGGAGTCGCTGTCCTGTGCGTCGGTGTCCTGGGCATCAGTGTCCTGGGCGTCAGTGTCTTGGGCGTCAATGTCCTGGGCGTCAGTGTCCTGGGCGTCGGTGTCCTGGGCGTCAGTGGCTTGGGCGTCAATGTCCTGGGCGTCAATGTCCTGGGCGTCAGTGTCCTGGGCGTCAGTGTCCTGGGCGTCAATGTCCTGGGCGTCAATGTCCTGGGCGTCAGTGTCCTGGGCGTCAGTGTCCTGGGCGTCAGTGTCCTGGGCGTCAGTGTACTGGGCGTCGGTGTCCTGGGCGTCAGTGTACTGGGCGTCGGTGTACTGGGCGTCGGTGTCCTGGGCGTCGGTGTTCTGGGCGTCGGTGTCCTGGGCGTCGGTGTCCTGGGCGTCAGTGTCCTGGGCGTCAGTGTCCTGGGCGTCAGTGTCCTGGGCGTCGGTGTACTGGGCGTCGGTGTCCTGGGCGTCGGTGTTCTGGGCTTCGGTGTCCTGGGCGTCAGTGTCCTGGGCATCAGTGTCCTGGGCGTCAGTGTCCTGGGCGTCAGTGTCCTGGGCGTCAGTGTACTGGGCGTCGGTGTCCTGGGCGTCGGTGTACTGGGCGTCCGTGTCCTGGGCGTCAGTGTCCTGGGCGTCAGTGTCCTGGGCGTCAGTGTCCTGGGCGTCAGTGTCCTGGGCGTCAGTGTCCTGGGCGTCAGTGTCCTGAGCGTCAGTGTCCTGGGCGTCGGTGTCCTGGGCGTCGGTGTCCTGGGCGTCAGTGTCCTGGGCGTCAGTGTCCTGGGCGTCAGTGTCCTGGGCATCGGTGTCCTGGGCATCGGTGTCCTGGGCATCGGTGTCCTGAGCGTCAGTGTCCTGGGCGTCAGTGTCCTGGGCGTCGGTGTACTGGGCATCGGTGTCCTGGGCATCGGTGGCCTGGGCGTCGGTGTCCTGAGCGTCAGTGTCCTGGGCGTCGGTGTCCTGGGTTGTCGGTATCCTGGGCGTCAGTGTCCTGGGCATCAGTGTCCTGGGCATCGGTGTCCTGGGCATCGGTGTCCTGGGCGTCTGTGTCCTGAGCGTCAGTGTCCTGGGCGTCAGTGTCCTGGGCGTCAGTGTCCTGGGCGTCAGTGTCCTGGGCGTCAGTGTCCTGGGCGTCGGTGTCCTGGGCGTTGGTGTCCTGGGCATCGGTGTCCTGGGCCTAAGTGTCCTGGGCGGCAGTGTGCTGAGCGTCAGTGTCCTGGGCGTTGGTGTCCTGGGCTTAAGTGTCCTGGGCGTTGGTGTCCTGGGCATCAGTGTCCTGGGCATCAGTGTCCTGGGCATCAGTGTCCTGGGCGTCAGTGTCCTGGGCATCGGTGTCCTGGGCATCAGTGTCCTGGGCGTCAGTGTCCTGGGCGTCAGTGTCCTGGGCGTCAGTGTCCTGGGCATCGGTGTCCTGGGCGTCTGTGTCCTGGGCGTCAGTGTCCTGGGCGTCGGTGTCCTGTGTGTTCGGGTCCTGTGTGTTTGTGTCCTGTGTGTCAGTGTCCTGTGCATCAGTGTCCTGTGCATCAGTGTCCCGTGCGTCAGTGTCCTGGGTCGACTGCGACGGGGGCCTGTTGCTGTGGCTGCCCTCCTCGTCGCTGGGTCTGGCCCGCCGGCGTCGCCGCACTCGCACTGGATGTGGGCAGCGTCCGCCACATGCTCTGGGTCTGTCCCTGGCTCGTGGCCACCCTGGAACATCCTGGGGGTGGCGGTCGCCTGATGGGCCGGGTCTGTTCCCTCTTCCCCCATATCCCCCTTTCCCTATATCCCCCCTTCCCCCATATCTCCCCATATCCCCCCTTCCCCTATATCTCCCCCATATCCCCCTTCCCCCATATGCCCCCTTCCTCCATATCCCCCTTCCCCATATCCCCCTTCTCCCATATCCCCCTTCCCCATATACCCCTTTCCTCCATATCCCCTTCCCCCATATCCCCCTTCTCCCATATCCCCCTTCCCCATGTACCCCCATATCCCCTCTTCCCCCATATCCCCCCTGCCCCATATCCCCCTTCCCCATATCCCCCATATCCCCCCTTCCCGATATCCCTGCTTCCCCATATCCCCTCATAAACCCATGCCCCCTTATCCCCCTTACCCCATATACCCCCTTCCCCCATATCGCCCCATGTCTTCCCTTCCCCCATATCCCCCCTTTCCCCATATCCCGCCGTTCCCCATATCCCCATTCCCCCAAATACCCCCTTCCCCATATCCACCTTCCCCCATATTCCCCCTTCCCCCTATGCGGGGATATGGGGGAAGGGGGGATATGGGGGTATAGAGAAGGGGGATATGGGGGAAGGAGGGATATGGGGGAAGGGAGGTATGGGGGAAGGGGGATATGGGGAAGGGGGATAGGGGGGATATGGGGAAAGGGGGGCTATGGGAGATCAGAGGATATGGGGGAAGGGGAATATGGGGGAACGGGGATATGGGGGAAGGGTGGATATGGGGAAAGGTGATATGGGAGAAGGGGGATAAGGGAAAAGGGGGGGTATGGGGAAGGGTGTTATGGGGAGGGAGGATATGAGGGAAGGGGGATATGGGGATATGGGAGAAGGGGGCATATGGGGAGGGGGGGATGGGGATATAGGGAAGTAGGGATATGGGGTAGGGGATATGGGTGAAGGGGGATATGGGGGAAGGGGGGATATGGGGAAGAGGGATATGGGGAAGAGGAAATATAGGGGAAGAGGGGTTATGGGGGATGGGGGCTTATGGGGGAAGGGAAATGGGGGAAGGGGGGATATGGTGGAAGGGGGGATATGGGGAAGGGGATATGGGGGAAGGGGGGAAATAGGGGAAGGGGGACATGGGGGAAGGGGGATATGGGGGAAAGGGGGATATGGGAGAAGGGGGGATATGGGGAAGGGGGATATGGGGAAGAGTAAATATAGGGGAAGAGTGGATATGGGGGATGGGGGCTTATGGGGAAGGGAAATGGGGGAAGGGGGGATATGGTGGAAGGGGAATATGGGGGAAGGGGGATATGGGGGAAGGGGAATATGGGGGAAGGGGGATATGGGAGAAGGGGGGATATGGGGGAAGGGGATATGGGGGAAGGGGGGATGTGGGGGAAGAGAGGATATGGGGAAAGGGGGATATGTACAGCCTCCCCGAACAGGCGCCGTAATGTGGCGACTAGGGGATTTTCACAGTAACTTAATTGAATCCCACTTGTGACAATAAACGATTTTTATTCATTTCATTTTCATGTGGGGAAGGGGGGATATGGGGGAAGGGGGAAATGGGGGAAGGGGGATTTGGGGGAAGGGGAGGATATGGGGAAGGGGATCTGGGGGAAGGGGGATATGGGGGAAGGGGGATATGGGGAAGGGGGAAAGGGGGCAGGCAGTGGAGGGTCTCACTTGACGGCCATTTTGCCAGGTCTCCGGGGTGCGGGGAGGTGACGTCTTTTGTGCAGTGACGCCATGCGGCGTCACTGATGGCGCGCGTGTCCGTGATGGGTGACGCCATCGCGAACGGCATCACGCCGTTACTAGCCCATTCGGGGCGTAGAATTCGCGATGTTTCGGGGGGCACGACGCCAGAGTGTTTTGCGCTGTTTTTGGCGCCGGGTTTGGGCCATTGCGCCGATTCACGGAGAATCACGCTCTATATCTCATTGAAGAGGGTTTTCAGGTCCATGTTGTTGAAGTTGTGTATGCTCTCCTGTGCCTCTTTACTGCACTCATCCAGTCTCTGCCTGTCTTTGCCAGATCCCTCAGTGAAAGAAATTTTTGAAAATTGCAGGTGACAAAATCAATCATCCAGAGCAGCTTTCTGACACTCAACTGAGTGAGCCAGGAAAGATTCCAACCTGCCTTCCTGCTCTCGCAGTCGCTTGCTGCAATTACCACCCACTCATGTCTAGAGGCCGCACTTCAACATAACGAAGATTGGGGTAGATTTACCGGTCCCGTGCCCCGCAGGAATCACTGTAGACTGAATGGAAAATTTATTGGGCCATTTTAAGGTTTGTTGATCTGATGTTGGAAGTCCCAGTCTCAGGATCAAGACTAGAAATCCCATTGATTGTTTCCATTTTACATGGGATTTGCATACAAGATTGAATAATAGATTTTTACAATGAACTGATACAGCAAACAACGAGAGTTTCAGCTCTGTAGAGTTGGTGGTCGCAAGTCATTGGTTCCACTACATCATCATCCACAGAGTGGGATTTTGAACCAAGTACATATAATTGAATTGATTCATGTTACCAATACCTTGGGCTGGATTTTCCATTCCTGAGGCTAAGTGCCGATGCCAACTGAGTTTTTTTGCGGTGAGAAAATCAGGTGAAACCCTCACCGATTCCGGTACCGGTGACGGGCCAGCACCAGCGCTGCATGAAACACTGGCGGAACGCATGAATAACGGTTGGAGAATCGGCGGGTCCATGCTGCACATGCACAGGGCTGACAGGCTGCAGCCATGCGTACACCTACAACCCCCACACATGCACCGCTCATGCCGAAAAGATGGCACCGGCTGTGCAGGATCAGGTCCCCGCCCGCCCCGACCCCATAGCCCACCTCCTAGCTACTCCCCACCACTCCCCCCAGCCCTGGCAGTAGCCGCCCCCCCCCTCCCCCCCCCGGCCAGCGGCATGGATCTCGGCCAAGTGTGGTGGTGCTGGATACTGTGCACAGCCCACTCTCTCCCTCCGCAGGCGCCACGCCAGGCTCACGACCGCTGAGACCACACGGTGCCCGCGCCGTCGGAAACCCGGCCAATCGGAGGCGGAGCATCGCGGGGGTCCCGATAATGACATTCCAACGGGGTTGAGACTGCACACGGTGCACATCTTGATGATGCCAATTTGGAGGGGGCGGAGCATCGCTACCTGGCATCAAATCATTCTCCGCTCGATCGCCGTATCCGGTTTTGGCGTCGGGCTACAGAGAATTCTGCCCTAATCGTCAGAGGTGACCTGGCATTCCTTCTCCTCCTCCAGCATGTCCCCTCTGCTGCATGGTGTTGTGGGGGATGCAGCAGGCCGCAATGTGGGCAACCCTTTCAGCATCACACTGGAGGGCCACTTCAGAATCGTCCAGGCACCTGAACCGCATCTTCAGGAGCTCAAAGCACCTGGTTGCTGTATGGTGTCGTTGTAGCCGAGGTCCGCGTGGTCTGTGGCCTCTGGATAGGTATCATCAGCTACGACTGCAGTGGATAACCCATGTCACCCAGGAGCCAATCCCTCAGCTGGGAGTGGGGGGGCTCCCGAACTTGTCAGGAATCGTTGCGTGTGCCAGGATGAAGATGTTGTGCACACTGCCCAGGTACTGGGCACAGATGTGTAAGATGTGCAGACGATGGTCAGATATCAGCTCCACGTTCATCGAGTGGTACCCCTTTCGGTTTGTGTATAGTGGCCTGTCATATGCAGGTGCTAATAGGGGGACCTGCATCCCATCATTCAACCTCTGGACCCAGTCATCCTGGTGGGCTCGATCCACATTGAAGTGGGTGTATTGATCCGCCTGGGCATTTGGGTCTCCGTGACAGTGAGGAAGTATCTGTGCACCGAGGTCTGTGAGATCCCAGACAGGTCTCCACTCGGCACCTGGAAGGACCCCGTCGCATAAATGTTCAAGGCGGTCATCACCTTGACGGCCATTGGGAGTGGGTGTCCTCCCCCATACCTCGTTGTGCCAGATGTGCCATCATCTGATAGATATGATACACTGTTTCTCTGCTCAGCCGGTCCCACAGTTCTCATTTGACAGGCGTTGCCGGTGCACACCATACGACACCTCCGAGGCAACTGTCCTCCTATTCGTGCTGGGCATACGGCTCTCCAACCTGGGTGGCTGCCACCTGCCCTCTGCTTCACACACCACTGCTGCCCACTCCACTGCTGCACGCTCCACGGCTGCCCACTCCACTGCTGCACGCTCCGCTGCTGCAGTTTCCTCCTTCTCCTTGAGCAGCTCCATCTCGTACAGCCGCAGGTCATCCCTCAGGGCTGCAGCGACTAGCTGGAAGGCCATCATTGCTGGTTATATTCCAATATTCATTGTCTGCAGGGGTAAAAGGTTATCATGTTAGCATGGTGTGCACCCCCATGCCCAAACAGGTCCAACGGGCTACATGGTGGCTCCGGTTCACACTGTGGGTTCTGCTCCGCACATCCCTTCTCCCCTCCCCCATCCCTGCACCCTTGGCCCCGTTGGTGCCCGGCACCATGGGTGCCTCTGGCCCTTGCGCCCATCCCTGATGCCAGGGGTACCATTGTCTGCCACTGCTCTCGCCAAGGGCTACTGTGGGTCTTGCCCTGGGTGGGCCGCCGGTGGGTGGAGGCCGGGTGGGGGTGGTTGGGTCGGGGGCAATGTGGCAGGGGTGTGGGGTGCGTGGATTGGTGGGTGGGGGCACCCATACGGCCGGTCTCACTCTGCAGAACCAGGGGCCAAGGTGGGTGGTCAGTGGGTGCGCAGCATGAAGGCCGCCATAATGGCGGTCCATGCCTGGGCACCACCCCAGTCCAGGGCGGGGTCATCCCGGCCAATCAGCATGTTCCCCCATGCCACACCCCCTCCCCACCCGGGTCTGGCAGGGCTACCCTCACCCCAGCCAGCACGGCCAGTGTCCAGGCCGACAGCCCGCAGTCGCTCATCTCCGCGGAGGTCCTACCTCCTCTCTCTTTCCTTCATCAGCCACGACGCTGGTTTGACCAATTTTAAAAGCACAAGTGAAGTGCACCGTCACCGTCGGAAACCAGGCCAATCGGAGGTGGAGAATCATGGAGGCTCCAGAGAATACTGGATCGGACGCGCTAATAATATGCAAACGGTGTTTACTGTATGTGGGTTCCAAAACGCAATGGCACCGCTGCCGAGGTGACGGAGAATCACAATTTGGCGTCAAATTGGCACCAGCCGCGATTTTGGCATTGGAAAACGGTGAATACCGCCCATATGGTGTCACCGATTTCGACTAATGATTGATAAGTGAGTTGTAGTTTCAAGTCCCCAGGCTCCAGAAGTATACTGGAGTGATCTTTACTTCCAGCCTGCAGGTTATTCTTTTTCAGATGAGATTTTTCCAATCATTCTTTTTTTTCCACGTCTGTTGAAACTGGTGAATGTACATGAGGCTAACCAGTTGGAATGGTTAAAAAAAACAAGTAATAAATTGATGTTGGTCTGCCTATTAGTGGCCTTTGCTATTTGTATGCTCCAGTCAATCTAACTGTACTGAAAGCAACTGAAAGAATTGGACTAAAGCCCAGGGCTGATAGAAGGCTCTTTGAGTTCCTTATTAAAACGTCACTATTGATTAATCAGTTTCTTTTACAACATGCACCCTTGTAAGATTTGCGCAAAATTGCATTAATCATAGTGACTACTGGAATTGTTTCCCAGTAGGGTGTATATGTTTTGCCAAGGAAGCATCCTTTCCACTATAACAATAAAGCTAATAAATTACAAGTTATCTTGGTTAATTCTTAACTTCTCATTAGGCTATCTTAAGCAAACATAATTTATCCGACCCACTTTCCTTCTTTTTGTGAGCAGCTTCTTTTTCTGAGTCTCTGGCTTCCTTGGAAGAATTTAAGTATTCACCAACGTTCCACGAGCCTGACAGTTTTCGTGGCTACAGACTGTTGATTGTCTGTTCTTTCATCAAACACTATCAATTCTTCCCAAGTTTGAAAGTAACTTAGCATAAAATATCATAAATGTGACAGGAATGTATCTTGAAACGTGGCTTGCAAACCATCAAAAAGCATTCAGCGACATAGTCTGTTATTTAAGATGCTGTCAAATAATAGTGCCCAGGCCTCCTGCTGTATGCAGAGCTCACTGGTAGCTTTATAGAACACCACGAGTACCACAGTCATTCTGATGAGGTTGGGGACACAAATTCTTCACCTTATCCATCTTCCCTTGAATGGGTGCCCAAGAACCAGGGAAGGAGAATTTCTAGTCCTGAACATTTTCGCACAACCCAAAGAAAGTTCTCAGTGGCCATTGATTCTGTTTACATCCACATTTTTGGAGGAAACAAAACTCTACTTCAGAAAGGGAATCACTTGCTTTTTCTTTGTGTATCAATTGTCAGAAAGTGCTGAGAAATGAGAAACTCAGTGATAAGATCAATCAACCGCAATTCTGAGTTCAAAATCAATCTCTCTGCTGAGACTTCACAATCTGCATGACTTCAAAAGAGCATCTTCTGAAGCATTGTTTCAGCAGCATTCCCACAATGTGAGCACCAGGCACAGTGCCAACCTAATGTTGGATTCAAGGGATCTGTTGCCTCATACCCTTCTCTTCTGGGCATTTTGCTAAGGCTGGCTGAACTTGTTTTACCCTAGATGCTGAAGGATTAATGGGTGATATGAGACCATTGTCCTCTTTTTCTGAGTGATGGAGTGAAATGGGTGGCTTTCACCTCACTCAATGGAATTCTTATCCAAAGAGATGCTTGGAATGGACTACAAACCATGATTAGTCAGTAGTTTAATAACATCTGTACCACATTAACAAACAATTACAACTTGCAGGGTAATTAATGCTGGAACTTTCTATATGTATTGTATTATGTGTCTGTTCCAGTAATACTTTGAAATAATTTAGGTTAAGGTATCCAGATTTATGTCCACTAAAACTGTGATTAAGGGGTTAACAGCAAGGCAGGCTGTGATGTCATTCATGAGCGGGATTGGGTCTAGAGGCCTGTTTTAGTTTTCTTTTCAATCCTGACCTGTGTCTGGTGTTTTTATTTCCATTTTGAGAGCTCTGCTCTGGTTTCTGAGAAAAGGAGATGTGTTTCCCAGACTGACATCTGAAAGCTTCTCACCAAAGAACTTTGTGCATAAATCTGTAAGCCACTGAATGTTAACTGTATTCATAAGTGGCATTAAATCTGGGTGTAAATTTTGCTTAATTGAAAGTTGTGAAGTCGAGGGGAAAGTTAGATCAAAGACATAGAACATAGAACATTACAGCGCAGTACAGGCCCTTCGGGCCTCTGACATCTGTCCTATATCTATCTCCCCTCAATTTAAAGCTATGTCCCCTCGTGCTAGCCATCACCATCCGAGGAAAAAGGCTCTCACTATCCACCCTATCCAATCCTCTGATCATTTTGTATGCCTCAATTAAGTCACCTCTTAACCTTCTTCTCTCTAACGAAAACAGCCTCAAGGCCCTCAGCCTTTCCTCATAAGATCTTCCCGCCATACCAGGCAACATTCTGGTAAATCTCCTCTGCACCCTTTCCAATGCTTCCACATCCTTCCTATAATGCGGCGACCAGAATTGCACGCAATACTCCAAATGCGGCCGTACAGCTGCAACATGACCTCATGGCTCCGAAACTCAATCCCTCTACCAATAAAAGCTAACACACCGTACGCCTTCTTAACAACCCTCTCAACCTGGGTGGCAACTTTCAGGGATCTATGTACATGGACACCGAGATCTCTCTGCTCATCCACACTGCCAAGAATCTTACCATTAGCCCAGTACTCTGTCTTCCTGTTATACCTTCCAAAATGAATCACCTCACACTTTTCTGCATTAAACTGCATTTGCCACCTCTCAGCCCAGCACTTCAGCTTATCTATGTCCCTCTGTAACTTGTAACATCCTTCCGCACTGTCCACAACTCCACCGACTTTAGTGTCATCTGCAAATTTACTCACCCATCCTTCTACGCCCTCCTCCAGGTCATTTATAAAAATGACAAACAGCAGTGGCCCCAAAACAGATCCTTGTGGTACACCACTAGTAACTGGACTCCAGTCTGAACATTTCCCATCAACCACCACCCTTTGTCTTCTTCCAGCGAGACATTTCTGATCCAAACTGCTAAATCACCCTGAATCCCATGCCTCCATATTTTCTGCAGTAGCCTACCGTGGGGAACCTTATGAAATGCTTTACTGATATCCATATACACCACATCAACTGCTTTTCCCTCATCCACCTGTTTGGTCACCTTCTCAAAGAACTCAATAAGGTTTGTGAGGCACGACCTACCCTTCACAAAACATTGTTGACTATCTCTAAGCAAATTATTACTTTCCAGATGATTATACATCCTACCTCTTATAAACGTTTCCAAGATTTTGCCCACAACAGAAGTAAGGCTCATTGGTCTATCGTTACTGGGGTTGTCTCTACTCCCCTTCTTGAATAAGGGGACAACATTTGCTATCCTCCAGTCTTCTGGCGCTATTCCTGTAGACAAAGATGACTTAAAGATCAAAGCCAAAGAACATAAGAACATAAGAACTAGGAGCAAGAGTAGGCCATCTGGCCCCTCGAGCCTGCTCCACCATTCAATGAGATCATGGCTGATCTTTTGTGGACTCAGCTCCACTTTCCGGCCCTTACTCCCTTTATTCTTCAAAAAACTATCTATCTTTATCTTAAAAACATTTAAGCCTCTACTGCTTCACTGGGCAAGGAATTCCATAGATTCACAACCCTTTGGGTGAAAAAGTTCCTCCCAAACTCAGTCCTAAATCTACTTCCCCTTATTTTGAGGCTATGCCCCCTAGTTCTGCTTTCACCCGCCAGTGGAAACAACTTGCCCGCATCTATCCTATCTATCCCCTTCATAATCTTATATGTTTCTATAAGATCCCCCCTCATCCTTCTAAATTCCAACGAGTACAGTCCCAGTCTACTCAGCCTCTCCTCGTAATCCAACCCCTTCAGCTCTGGGATTAACCTAGTGAATCTCCTCTGCACACCCTCCAGTGCCAGTACGTCCTTTCTCAAGTAAGGAGACCAAAACTGAACACAATACTCCAGGTGGGGCCTCACTAACACCTTATACAATTGCAGCAGAACCTCCCTCGTCTTAAACTCCATCCCTCTAGCAATGAAGGACAAAATTCCATTTGCCTTCTTAATCACCTGTTGCACCTGTAAACCAACTTTTTGTGACTCATGCACTAGCACAACCAGGTCTCTCTGCACAGCAGCATGTTTTAATATTTTAACATTTAAATAATAATCCCTTTTGCTGTTATTCCTACCAAAATGGATAACCTCACATTTGTCAACATTGTATTCCATCTGCCAGACCCTAGCCCATTCACTTAGCCTATCCAAATCCCTCTGCAGACTTCCAGTATCCACTACACTTTTTGCTTTCCCACTTATCTTAGTGTCGTCTGCAAACTTGGACACATTGCCCTTGGTCCCCAACTCCAAATCATCTATGTAAATTGTGAACAGTTATGGGCCCAAAACTGATCCCTGAGGGACACCACTAGCTACTGATTACCAACCAGAGAAACACCCATTAATCCCCACTCTTTGCTTTCTATTAATTAACCAATCCTCTATCCATGCTACTACTTTCCCCTTAATGCCATGCATTTTTATCTTATGCAACAACCTTTTGTGTGGCACCTTGTCAAAGGCTTTCTGGAAATCCAGATATACCACATCCATTGGCTCCCCGTTATCTACCGCACTGTTAATGTCCTCAAAAAATTCCACTAAATTAGTTAGGCACGATCGGCCCTTTATGAACCCATGCTGCGTCTGCCCAATGGGACAATTTCCATCCAGATGCCTCGCTATTTCTTCCTTGATGATAGATTCCAGCGTCTTCCCTACTACCAAAATTAAGCTCACTGGCCTATAATTACCCACTTTCTGCCTACCTCCTTTTTTAAACAGTGGTGTCACGTTTGCTAATTTCCAATCCGCCGGGACCACCCCAGAGTCTAGTGAATTTTGGTCAATTATCACGAGTGCATTTGCAATTTCCCTAGCCATCTCTTTTAGCACTCTGGGATGCATTCCATCAGGTCCAGGAGACTTGTCTACCTTTATCCCCATTAGCTTGCCCATCACTACCTCCTTGGTGATAATAATCCTCTCAAGGTCCTCACCTGTCATAGCCTCATTTCCATCAGTCACTGGCATGTTATTTGTGTCTTCCACTGTGAAGACCGACCCAAAAAACCTGTTCAGTTCCTCAGCCATTTCCTCATCTCCCATTATTAAATCTCCCTTCTCATCCTCTAAAGGACCAATATTTACCTGAGCCACTCTTTTTTGTTTTATGTATTTGTAGAAACCTTTACTATCTGTTTTTATATTCTGAGCAGGTTTACTCTCATAATCTTTACTTTTAGTAGCTTACTCTTCTTTATAGCTTTTTTAGTAGCTTTCTGTTGCCCCCTAAAGATTTCCCAGTCCTCTAGTCTCCCACTGATCTTTGGTACTTTGTATGTTTTTTCCTTCAATTTGATACTCTCCCTTTTTTCCTTAGATATCCACGGTCGATTTTCCCTCGTTTTACCGTCCTTCCTTTTTGTTGGTATAAACCTTTGCTGAGCACTGTGAAAAATCACTTGGAAGGTTCTCCACTGTTCCTCAACTGTTTCACTATAAAGTCTTTGCTCCCAGTCTACCTTAGCTAGTTCTTCTCTCATCCCATTGTAATCTCCTTTGTTTAAGCACATAACACTAGTGCTTGATTTTACCTTCTCACCCTCCATCTGTATGTTAAATCCCACCATATTGTGATCGCTCCTTACGAGAGGATCCCTAACTATGAGATCCTGAATCAATCCTGTCTCATTACACAGAACCAGATCTAGGACCACTTGTTCCCTTGTAGGTTCCATTACATACTGTTCTAGGAAGCTATGGCAGATACATTCTATAAACTCCTCCTCAAGGCTGCCTTGACCGACCTGGTTAAACCAATCAACATGTAGATTAAAATCCCCCATGATAACTGCTGGACCATTTCTACATGCATCTGTTATTTCTTTGTTTATTGCCTGCCCCACCATAATGTTACTATTTGGTGGCCTATAGATTACTCCTATCAGTGACTTTTTCGCCTTACTATTCCTGATTTCCACCCAAATGGATTCAACCTTATCCTCCATAGCACCGATGTCATCCCTTACTGTTGCCCGGATGTCATCCTTAAATAACAGAGCTACACCACCTCCCTTACCATCCACTCTGTTCTTCCAAAAAGTTTGATACCCTCGGATATTTAACTCCCAGTTGTGACCATCCTTTAACCATGTTTCAGTAATGGCCACTAAATCGTAGTCATTCACGATGATTTGCGCCATCAACTCATTTACCTTATTCCGAATACTACGAGCATTCAGGTAAAGTACACTTATGTTGGCTTTTTTACCTCTGTTCTGAATCTTAACACCTTGATCAGTAACCTCTCCTAAGTTATATTTCCTCTTAACCTTTCTCCTAATTTTCCTTGTCATTGAACCCATATCTTCATGTAACAACCTGCCGCGTCGCTTACCACTAATGTTTTCACTTCCCGTTTTATTTATTTTAGTATTCCTGGTCCTATTCACTGAGCTCCCCTCAGTCACTGTACCTTGTACTGTCACCCTTTTTGATTTTTGACTATGGCTTCTCTGCCTTACACTTTCCCCCTTACTGCCTTTTATTTCTGTCCCTGTTTTACTACCTTCCAACTTCCTGCATCGGTTCCCATCCCCCTGCCACATTAGTTTAAACACTCCCCAACAGCTCTAGCAAACACCCCTAGGAAATCGGTTCCAGTCCTGCCCAGGTGCAGACCGTCCGGTTTGTACTGGTCCCACCTCCCCCAGAAACGGTTCCAATGTCCCAGGAATTTGAATCCCTCCCTCTTGCACCATCTCTCGAGCCACGCATTCATCCTATCTATCCTGACATTCCTACTCTGACTAGCTCGTGGCACTGGTAGCAATCCTGAGATTACTACCTTTGAGGCCCTACTTTTAGTTTAACTCCTAGCTCCCTAAATTCAGCTTGTAGGACCTCGTCCCGTTTTTTACCTATATCATTGGTGCCTATGTGCACCACGACAGCTGACCACCACAAAGGCTCAGCAATATCCTCCATGGCTTCCCAGAGGATCCTAGGGTAAATCCCATCCGGCCCAAGGGACTTATCTATTTTCACACTTTCCAGAATTGCTAACACCCCCTTATGAACCTCAAGCCCTTCTAGTCTAGTAGCCTGAATCTCAGTATTCTCCTCAACAACATTGTCTTTTCCCTGTGTGAATACTGACGAAAAATATTCATTTAGCACCTCTCTTATCTCCTCGGACGCCAAGAACAGCTTCCCACTACTGTCCTTGACTGGCCCTACTCTTACCCTAGTCATTCTTTTATTCCTGGCATATCTATAGAACGCTTTAGGGTTATCCTTGATCCTACCTGCCAAAGACTTCTCATGTCCCCTCCTGGCTCTTCTGAGCTCTCTCTTTATGTCCTTCCTAGCTAACTTGTAACTCTCGAGCGCCCTAACTGAACCTTCATGCCCTCATCTTTACATAAGCCTCCTTCTTCCTCTTGACAAGTGTTTCGACTGCTTTAGTAAACCATGGTTCCCTTGCTCGACCACTTCCTCCCTGCCTGACAGGTACATACTTATCAAGGACACGCAGTAGCTGTTCCTTGAACAAGCTCCACATTTCCTTTTTTTTAAAAAAATATTTTATTGAAAATTTTTGGTCAACCATCACAGTACATTGTGTATCCTTTACACAATAATATAACAGTATAAATAACAATGACCTGTTTTATAAACAAAGAATAAATAATATATAACAAAAACAAAAACTAAAAGGCAACTGCCTTGTCTCAGATAAACACTCTCCAAAAATATGATTTAACAGTCCAATATACAATTATACAACGACCTATACATATTATACATATATATTAACAACCCTGAGAGTCCTTCTGGTTCCACCCCTCCCCCCCCCCCACCTTCCGGGCTGCTGCTGCTGCCTTCTTCTTTTCCATTCCCTCTATCTTTCTGTGAGGTATTCGACGAACGGTTGCCACCGCCTGGTGAACCCTTGAGCCGATCCCCTTAGGACGAACTTAATCCGTTCCAGCTTTATAAACCCTGCCATGTCATTTATCCAGGTCTCCACCCCCGGGGGCTTGGCTTCCTTCCACATCAACAGTATCCTGCGCCGGACTACTAGGGATGCAAAGGCCAAAACATCGGCCTCTCTTGCCTCCTGCACTCCCGGCTCTTGTGCAACCCCAAATATAGCCAACCCCCAGCTTGGTTCGACCTGGACCCCCACTACTTTCGAAAGCACCTTTGTCACCCCCACCCAGAACCCCTGTAGTGCCGGACATGACCAAAACATGTGGGTGTGATTCGCTGGGCTTCTCAAGCATCTCGCACACCTACCCTCTACCTCAAAAAATTTACTGAGCCGTTCTCCAGTCATATGCGCCCTGTGTCACACCTTAAATTGAATCAGGCTTAGCCTGGCACACGAGGACGATGAGTTTACCCTACTCAGGGCATCCGCCCACAGCCCCTCCTCAATCTCCTCCCCCAGCTCTTCTTCCCATTTCCCTTTCAGCTCATCTACCATAATCTCCCCCTCGTCCCTCATTTCCCTATATATTTCTGACACCTTACTGTCCCCCACCCATGTCTTTGAGATCACTCTGTCCTGCACCTCATGCGTCCGGAGCTGCGGGAATTCCCTCACCTGTTGGCTCGCAAAAGCCCTCAGTTGCATATACCGGAATGCATTCCCTTGGGGCAACCCATATTTCTCGGTCAGCGCTCCCAGACTTGCGAACTTCCCATCCACAAACAGATCTTTCAGTTGCGTTACTCCTGCTCTTTGCCATATTCCAAATCCCCCATCCATTCTCCCCGGGGCAAACCTATGGTTATTTCTTATCGGGGACCCCACCAAGGCTCCCGTCTTTCCCCTATGCCGTCTCCACTGTCCCCAAATTTTCAAAGTCGCCACCACCACCGGGCTTGTGGTGCATTTCTTCGGTGAGAACGGCAATGGGGCCGTCACCATCGCTTGTAGGCTAGTCCCCCTACAGGACGCCCTCTCCAATCTCTTCCACGCCGCTCCCTCCTCTTCTCCCATCCACTTACTCACCATTGAGATATTGGCGGCCCAGTAGTACTCACTTAGGCTCGGTAGTGCCAGCCCCCCCCTATCCCTACTACGCTGTAAGAATCCCTTCCTCACTCTCGGGGTCTTCCCGGCCCACACAAAACTCATGATACTCTTTTCGATCCTTTTGAAAAAAGCCTTCGTGATCACCACTGGGAGGCACTGAAACACAAAGAGGAATCTCGGGAGGACTACCATTTTAACCGCCTGCACCCTCCCTGCCAGTGACAGGGATACCATGTCCCATCTCTTGAAGTCCTCCTCCATTTGTTCCACCAATCGCGTTAAATTTAACCTATGCAATGTACCCCAATTCTTGGCTATCTGGATCCCCAAGTAACGAAAGTCAGTTATTACCTTCCTCAGCGGAAAGTCCTCTATTTCTCTGCTCAGCTCCCCTGGATGCACCACAAACAACTCACTTTTCCCCATGTTCAGTTTATATCCTGAGAATTCTCCAAACTCCCGAAGTGTCCGCATTATCTCTGGCATCCCCTCCGCCGGGTCCGCCACATATAACAACAAATCATCCGCATACAGAGATACCCGGTGTTCTTCTCCTCCTCTAAGTACTCCCCTCCACTTCTTGGAACCCCTCAATGCTATTGCCAGGGTCTCAATCGTCAGTGCAAACAATAATGGGGACAGAGGGCATCCCTGCCTTGTCCCTCTATGGAGCCGAAAGTATGCAGATCCCCGTCCATTCGTGACCACACTCGCCACTGGGGCCCTATACAACAGCTGCACCCATCCAACATACTCATCTCCAAAACCAAATCTCCTCAGCACCTCCCACAGATAATCCCACTCCACTCTATCAAATGCTTTCTCGGCATCCATCGCCACCACTATCTCCGATTCCCCCTCTGGTGGGGGCATCATCATTACCCCTAGCAGCCTCCGTATATTCGTATTCAGCTGTCTCCCCTTCACAAACCCAGTTTGGTCCTCATGGACCACCCTCGGGACACAATCCTCTATCCTCATTGCCATTACCTTGGCCAGAATGCTCCACATTTCCATTGTGCCCATCCCCTGCAGTTTTCCTCTCCAACCGATGCATCCTGAGTCTTGCCTCATCGCATCATAATTGCCTTTCCCCCAGATAGAACTCTTGCCCTGCGGTATATACCTATCCCTTTCCATCACTAAAGTAAACATAATCGAATTGTGGTCACTATCACCAAAGTGCTCACCTACCTCCAAATCTAACACCTGTCCTGGTTCATTACCCAGTACCAAATCCAATATGGCCTTGCCGCTCGTTGTCCTATCTACATACTGTTTCAGGAAACCCTCCTGTACACATTGGACAAAAACGAACCCATCTAAAGTACTCGAAGTATAGCGCTTCCAGTCAATATTTGGGAAGTTAAAGTCCCCCATAACAACTACTCTGTTGCTTTCGCTCCTATCCAGAATCATCTTTGTAATCCTTTCCTCTACATCTCTGGAACTTTTCGGAGGCCTATAGAAAACCCCTAACAGGGTGACCTCTCCTTTCCTGTTTCCAACCTCAGCCTATACTACCTCAGTAGACGAGCCCTCATCAAAAGTCCTTTCTGCCACCGTAATACTGTCCTTGACTAACAATGCCTCCACTCCCCCTCTTTTACCACCTTCCCTGAGCTTACTGAAATATCTAAACCCCGGCACCTGCAACAACCATTCCTGTCCCTGCTCTATCCATGTCTCCGAAATGGACACAACATCAAAGTCCCAGGTACCAACCCATGCCGCAAGTTCACCCACCTTATTCTGGATGCTCCTGGCATTGAAGAAGACACACTTTAAACCACCTTCCAGCCTGCCGGTACACTCCTGCAACTTTGAAACCTTACTCATGACCTCCCTACTCTCAACCTCCTGTATACTGGAGCTAAAATTCAGGTTCCTAGCCCCTGCTGAACTCGTTTAAACCCTCCCGAAGAGCATTAGCAAATTGCCCCCCCAGGATATTGGAACCCCTCTGGTCCAAGTGTAGACCATCCCGTTTGTAGAGGTCCCACCGACCCCAGAATGAGCCGCAATTATCCAGAAATCTGAAACCCTCCCTCCTGCACCATCCCTGTAGCCATGTGTTCAACTCCTCTCTCTCCCTATTCCTCGTCTCGCTATCACGTGGCACGGGTAACAACCCAGAGATAATAACTCTGTTTGTCCTAGATCTAAGTTTCCACCCTAACTCACTGAACTCCTGCCTTACATCCCTATCCCTTTTCCTACCTACGTCGTTGGTACCTATGTGGGCCATGACTTGGGGCTGCTCTCCCTCCTCCTTAAGGATCCCGAATACACGATCCGACACATCACGCACCCTGGCACCTGGGAGGCAACACACCAACCGCGAGTCTCTCTCATTCCCACAGACTCTCCTATCTATCCCCCTATCCTCCAATGACTAATGCTCTACTCCTCTCCCCCCTTCCCTTCTGAGCAACAGGAACAGACTCTGCCAGAGACCTGTACCGCATGGCTTACCCCTGTAAGTCCCCCCCCAACAGTATCCAAAGCGGTATACTTGTTACTAAGGGGGTGACCACAGTGGATCCCTGTACTGACTGCTTCCTCCCAGCCCCTCTCACCATCACCCATCTATCTTTATTCTTCGGAGTAATTACATCCCTAGTCACTTAACAACAGCTCCTCCACAAACCACCTTCAAGTGGTTAGCAAGTTAGGGTGAGCACAATGGACATATGCAAATTTCCCCCGCTACAGCTAATCAGCAGCTCCGCTCTACTGCCCTCTGCTGGATGCTTGGCTTCACTTGAACAGCTAGGGTCTCTTGCCCAGGTACACCTTCAGGTTAGGGTGAGCATAACGGACGTATGCAAATTTCCCCCACAACAGCCAATCAGCAGCTCCGCTCTACTGCCCTTTGAAAGAAAGCCCTTTCTTTATTTTTTTTAGAACTGTTTAACTGTTAATTGAAAAGCTGTTTTTTTCCCCTTGGATGTTAATAGGGTAAATTCTGTGTTCATAATAATGTTTGTTTCAATATAAAAGATCCCTCGTTGTCAGTGAGATCATTCCTGGAGCGATGTATCCTTTCCTCAGTTTACAAAATGAAAACTTGTCCGAATATAAATTGGGGTCTGGTCTGGGTACCGTAACAGCAGAGTCCTCTTTTTTTTCTATGTTTAATACCTTGGCCTTGTAGCCACCTAAAATGGCTGATTCCCGATTAGAATGGTCAAACCCCGATCTAAAATAGCGAACGAAAGAGGCTGATGGGAAAATCAGCCAACAGGACTCAAACGGACAGCTGCAGGTAAAACAGTGTATTCGCCTCTGGGGAAGTCGGCCCAGACCGATACCTACAGCCATTAACATCACAACAACCCAGCCATCTGCATATTAAGCAGCCATCCCCGGGAACAATTGCTACACATTAGCAACATAAAGCCTATCCAGACCTTTCGGCGCCAGCAGGGGCTGACACAAAGGAAGGTAGACGACCACCCTCCCGATCAAGGAATCGGCCCATTATTGGAGCATATCGAACTAAGTGATTGGGACCAAGTCCAATCACTTGGAACCAGGTACGAGGCCCGCCCCGAGAGGCGGGAAGCCCCTGGGGACTATAAGAATAGGGGCCAAGTTCAGATCGACCCTTCTCTTCCTGCTCGCAACCTTCGAGACCCTTCGACAAAGAAAACAAGTAAGTCTTCCTCCAGCGATCGCTACCAGATAGGTGCTCCTGACTATCGACTTGTACCAGCCTTTGAATCCCGCAGGCTCAGACCCAATTCGAAAGACCATTCGTTTCCCTGACCTGGTGGGCCATTTCCAAAGTTAAGTATTGGCCTTTAGTGGTAGGTAGTAGTCTAGAAGTGGGATTATTGTATAAGTATTTATTGCTGTATATAAAAAATGATCGTTGATTTAACTTTTACTAAGTGGTGTGCTGCATTGTTAATCATTACTTGAGCTTGAACCACGTGGCGGTATCAGAAAGATACCTGGCGACTCGTGAGCAAAGGTGACAGAATTAGAGCTAATAAAACTAAGGCTAATAAGAGCAACATTTTGGCGACATCCTGACGGGACCCGATCTAGAAGTGGAAAACCACTCCGGGAGAACCCAAGAAATTTTGAATTACAATCCAATTGGAAATAAAAAACCACAAGTGTTCAAGCAGTTCTGATTAATAAGTCATAATTCGGAAGTGTGTGTATGCATGCGTAACTAACAGGGCTATAAGGTAAAACTGATAGATTTTGTTGCGTCAAAACTGTCGGAAGTCTGTATCTTCGGAAATTAGCGAAAGCCGTACCCGCGTCTACGACACCACCTTAGCCCCCTGTTCCAAATTTAAACGAAGCAAGCGGATAGGAAAGATGGCCATGCAGGCAATGCAACGCCTCATGAACCCCGAGGAATTTGTGGTCGCAGCGACCAGCAGCAGTAGAGTGGGAAAGTTTCCCATTTGGGAAGAGGAAATCCGGAAATATCTCAAGGGCAAAGGATGGCCCATGTGGAATGATTTCTGCGATAATGAAGACTCAGGTCCCGGAGGTATAGGGCATACTTGGTGGGAGAACATGAGTGAGATCCATAAAAAGAACTTAGTAAAAGCTCGCAAGCCGATGGCAATTGTGTCCTGTCTGGCACAATTGCGAGGCACAGAGGAGGTCGTCAAGACACTCCGCAAAGAAGTAGAGGGCATACATCGTATGAGTAAAGTCGATGTATGCGAGGTTGAGAAAGAGAATCCGGAATTAAGGAGGAAATTAGCAGCAAAGGACGAAGAGGTGGCTGACGCCAAACGGGGTCACCAGTCTTGTCTGGCGCATTGGAGTAGTTTCCAGTCCCAGTATGAAAAGGCTTATCAGGACACGCAGCGTGCAGTCCTGGTAAAGAAAGAGACAGAGAAGCAGGTGGAGATGCTACAGAAACAATGTAGTGATCTCAAGGCAGCCTTGAGAGCGCTCCACGCTGCAACCACAGAACAAAGACAGAGCACCATAGACCATGCAAAGTGCCGGAAGCAAATTGCAGACCTGCAATCACTACTTTCTGTCCAGAAAGGATTTCAGGAAACCTTTGGGGAAAAGTTAGACCAGGAAGACGGCCCTGATTGGGAAGAATTACAGGAAACAGCGCAGAGATATGTTCAGGGAACAAGTGCGCAGGGAAAGCCCCAAAGGAGAAAAGCACCCCCACCCCCCACACAGCAGGTAGTTCAGGCTCCCATGAACCCTGTAACAACTCACCGCACAGCCACATCAGACGAGGCGGAATTCCTATATTCCACCCCCCTCACAGTGACCCAATTACGGGACGCTTGTGCAAACATCACACCGTTCCTCCCCGCTTCAGACCCACACCATTTCTTTGCCACCGTCAAACATCAGGCGACCATGTACGGCTGGATGAGAGAGAGCATGTAAAGCTCATGGTTCTAAGTTTGGATCCATCGGTAGCAGCAGCCCTTCCCAACCCACAGAACGTAGGAGGAGGCACCCTTGCAGAAATGCATACCGCGATCCTGGATGCGATCGGGTATAACCGGGGTGACCCCATAGATGGCCTAAATAAGTGTAGGCAGAAGAAGTCTGAGCACCCCACAGCGTTTGCAGGACGCCTGTGGATTCCCTTTGAAGCCGTTTTTGGAGACATAGACCATTTGTCCCCAGACAATATGGCCAAATGGACCCGCACCCTTATCTCCCATGCCACAGAGGCAGGACAGAATGCCTGCAATAGTTATGATCCCTCGGACGAGGCTCATAACGAGAAGTGGGTGGTTAAAAGATTGTCCCGCGTTTGGGAGCAGTCTGTTCACAATAGACCCGCTGCTAAAACCACCGAGGAAAAGCAAGCCGCCGCAGACATGCAGGCAGTAAAAGCCACACCTCACAACCCCGTCTGGGTAAATGAGGGAAAGAACAGCCCCCCACCCAAATCACAAGAATGTTACAACTGCGGACAGTTGGTACATTTTGCAAAAGTGTGCAATGTCCCCAAAAAGCCACAGAGAGCCCAACAGACAGGCACTCTGATTAAGAAAAAGGCAGAGCCCATCCATAGCGTTAGCGCCCATTCGGATCAGACGGACTTGACTGAAACAGACTGACGGTGTACAGGCTCCCCCAGTTGGGTCTGCGATACCCTTTGGGATAGGTCAGGACAACCCGTAGTCGCAGCGAAGATTCGGGGACAGCCTATCGAGTTTCTTTGGGACACAGGAGGGTCCCGCACCACCATAAATTCCTCCACCCTTTTTCAAAAGGACACGTGGCCCACTACAGCCACTATCACCCTCAGCGGCTTTACAGGCCACTCGCAGCAGGGACACATCACAGCCCCTGTATCCATTCAAATCGGAACCATAACCACAAAACACCCCGTAGTTTTAGTAGACCTGCCCCACACAGCAGAACACATTCTGGGAATCGACTTTATGAATTCCCATCACCTATCCTTCGATCCAGTCAACCAGTGTGTCTGGAAGATGGCGAAATCTGCTAGAGCCCCCGCAACGCTCAACACAGGAGACTATTTGAACAAAATTAGCGCAGTAGGCGAGTTTTGGTTCAACCCCACCACACTCAGCACGGACAGGCAGGTTAGGGCAGTCCTGCAAAAGAACCGGGCAGCATTCGCGACCCACAAGCACGACTGTGGATGGATGACTGGCTCCGTACAAGTAACAGGACCGGACCCTAGACCTCAAAAACTGTACGGATTCCCCCTAGAAGCAGAGGGAGAAATCCTAAAAGTTATAGAGAGCTTATTAGAGCAGGGCGTACTAAGATCGGTAGCCTCTACTAATAATGCCCCGATTTGGCCAGTAAGAAAGCCCGACGGATCATGGCGCCTGACCATTGATTATCGGGAACTCAATAAAGTCACCCCCGCAGCAGCCCCCACCGTAGCAACAAGTCCCGAGACCATGCTCAAGCAGGGACTCAGTTCCCGCTATTTCATGGTTTTGGACATCAGTAATGGATTCTGGTCCATTCCATTGGCAAAGGCGTACCAGTATAAATTTGCCTTCACTTTAGAGCGCAGCAGTACACGTGGACATGCCTGCCACAAGGCTTCCACAACTCCCCCTCCATTTTCCACCGACAGCTGGCAAATGGACGAGCAAAATTTTCTCGCCCCGAATGTCTGGTACAGTATGTAGATGATCTACTACTGCAGACAGACACTAAGGAAGAGCATATTGAGCTTCTGTCCAAACTCCTGGAATTGTTACATTCCATTGGCTGTAAAGTCAACCCCAAAAAGGCCCAGATATTGGAAGAAAATGTGGTATATTTGGGTACAATTATCACACACAGCAAACACGAGATCGAGCATAAAAGAATTGACTCGATCGCTAAATTGCCCCTTCCCCAGAACTTGTCAGCCCTCCGGTCGTTTTTAGGACTGGTTGGCTACTGCCGAAACCACATTGACGGTTTCGTCAGCAAGGCAGCACCCCTCTCAGACCTCCTAAAGAAAGGAGCCCCCTGGGAGTGGCAAAACAGGCGCTCATAGCCGCCCCCGCACTACAAGTTCCAGACCCACTTTCCCCTTACGCAATAGAGGTAGCAACCACAGACCGCACCCTTTCAGCCGGGCTCCTGCAAGAACGGCACGACCAGTTAAGACCCGTATCTTATGCTTCCCGACTTTTAGATGCTGTGGAGCAGGGATTTTCAGCCTGTGAGAGGCACCTGCTCGCAGTTTTCTGGGCAGTCCACTACTTTTCCTACATTACCGGACTGAACCCCATCACCATTTTGACCAAACACACCCCCACCCAACTTTTATTGGACGGATGACTCAAGGACAGTACCGTCAGCCAAATACGCGCAGCTAGGTGGACCCTTCTCTTGCAAGGACGGGACATCACAGTAAAACGGACAAAGACTCACACATACTTAGCGGACAATTTGCAGTACCCCGGAACCCCCCATGAGTGTGAAATCATCTCTCCACACCACAACACAGGCCCCTTTATAGCAAACCCACCCCCCAGAAAAATAGGTAATCCATCTCAGAGCCCCCCTCACCCGGACACGTGTGAACCCATTTCAGCGCGCAGGCAGCAGAGCTTGCGGCCATCGCGTACATAGTAGACCACCCAGATTCCTTCCCCAGCCCAGCAGACATATACTCAGACAGCCTCTATGTCTGTAACAGCCTTACAGAATTTCTACCCCTGTGGGAAACAAGAGGATTTGTTTCCGCGGATGGGAAACCCCTCCTCTCAGCCCCATTACTCCGCCATACTTTACAAAAAGCTCAGAACAGGACTTTTGGCGTCATAAAAGTCCGCAGCCACCATCGTTCCTCCCCCCCTGGAAATGTAAAAGCCGACGCACTGGCTAAGGCAGGATCCAGGCATGGGTACTTTTGGAACCCCCCCGAAAGCGCGCCAGTGAGTGCAGTTCAGGTCACGCAGACTAGGATCGAGGATCTAGTAGAGGCCCAGAAGCAGGATAGCGCTCTCACTGAGATTGTGAAAGGGAAGTTTCCAGCCTCCTACGAGAGGTTCAGAACTACACTAACCACACATGACGGTGTGGTGTTAAAGGACACCCTTTATGTAATGCCTGAGCAGGATAGGAACCAATTAATTTTTTTAATCCATGATGGTCATGGACACCAGGGAATGATCCCACTACAGCCCACCTCAAACAGCTTTGTTGGTGGCCAAATCTCAAGGAAAATGTAAGCCATTACATTGAGAATTGCCTTATCTGTGCGCAGAACAACCCCGATAGATATGCCAAAAAGGCCCAACTCAGCCACACCCGACCCGTTAACGGCCCCTGGACTAACCTCCAGATTGATTTTATAGGTCCATTGCCCCCTTGCAGGAATGGCTATAAATATGTTCTGGTGGTCATAGACACTTTTACCAAGTGGGTGGAAGCATTTCCAGCCCGCACCAACACCGCGAAAACCACAGCCAAGATCCTAACCCACCACACCTTTACAAGATGGGGACTCCCCCGCAGTATTGAATCGGACCAAGGTTCTCACTTTACGGGACGGGTCATGCAGAACGTCCTCACGATATTTGGCATCACCCAAAAATTCCACATTGCGTACCACCCATAGTCGAGTGGTATCATGGAGCGCATTAATCGGACCCTAAAAACCACCCTCCGAAAAATGGTCCAGCAGAACAACATTACTTGGGACTCAGTCCTCCCCTTTGCGCTGCTGTTTTTGCGTAACACTGTTTCCACCTCCACAGGTTACACCCCACACACTCTCATGACCGGACGCCCCATGAAAGGGACAGAATACTTGTTAGGTTTAGACCTGACCAGCCCTGAAGTTACGGCCCTCACCCACGAGAAAGCCGTGGAGCAATTAGTTGCTAATGTAAAAACGGCTCAGTTAGCAGCCGCAGTTAAATTGGGCACCAAAAAGAAACAGAGCAAGGCCTGTTTCGATAAGTCAGTGCATGCAACGGAGTATGATATAGGACAGCAAGTGATGTTGTCTGTATATAACCCCAGCACATACCTGTCTCCAAAATACTCGGGTCTGTACTCCATTACGGATAAAGTAAGCCTATCAGTATACAAAATAAAATACCCAAATGTTAAGACTGCGTGGTTTCATATAAACCAGTCAAAGGCTTATGGAACACAGTCAAACCACGCCCACCACGTCATGCTTGGCGCAGCAGACCACACCCCGCCCACAGCGAACGTAACCAGACCAACCCCCACCACGTCCAGCCCAGCCACGGAATCGACCTCGACTCCACCCCCAAAATATACACTCCGTCCCCGGAACGCGCACAGACTGCAGCAGCAGAGACAGCGACTGTGACTCAGACGATGGCCACAGCACGCCTCCCTACTATCCCCATACAACCGGACCCACACCCAGCAACTCCGACTACGATCCCAGTGATCCCCTCCTGATCACTTTGCTAAAGAAATCCCACCACCGACCACCAAACCACACGGACGATCCCGACTTTGTCCCCACACAACTCGACACAACTCATTGGCACCGCGACAACGCCTACAGACTCGTCCGCAACGACAAGAGCAACCCCAACTCACACCAAGCAGCCCTTTCAGCCCTAATCAACTCCAGAGTTTGGCACCCGGGAGAAGGGGACGACCTCGAGTCTGACTCCCAAGCCGCCAACCCCTTTGCGACCCTGTTCGCAACAGAGAACTGAGGTATCCACATGATGTTTCAAGGAAACGCTTGGGAGAAGTGTTGTCCTTCCTGAAGGAACCTGCAGGATGTTTTATGTTGTTCGTACGTTTGTTTTGTGTTGTTCGTCCGACAGGAGAATTTTTTTCCAGCCGCTTGTTCAGCGGTACCAACTTATCTACAGACACTGGTCAAGAGACCACACGCTTGTTCAGTGGAACTAGCTTTTCAGCTGATATTGGTTCAGGTATCAGACGCCCGATCGTAACAGCTCTTCTGATTCAGGGATAGAACCACTACAGCAGCCCCACCACAATGACTACATTTTTGCCCGTTCTTGTCGATTGCTCAGGCAGTGGAGAAACGGCGTGAGACCCGCCCTGCCTGGGGACCCCCCGTTGGTCAAACACGCTTGGGTAGGGGAGATACGGCATTGGTAGCCGTCCTACTCGGGGACTCCATCCACCTCTTACCCGTCGCGGCCCATACGCACCTCATTTGACATTCTTTCATTTCAAAAAGTTTTTATTTGTTTAGGCGACCTTTAGGTTGCTGCCATCTGCTATTTACATCCTGGAACATTTGGATGGTAAATAAGCACTGGTCCGTCATTGGGAAGTGTGCCGGGTCCTAACATTTGTTTTGGAAAAAAAAAATGAGGGAGTCACACATAGTGACCAATCATAAGGGAATAATTGGCCCCAAAGGACAGACACACTAACACACTGGATATTAAACCAAGGTAGTTACAGATACTATGCTTGTTTTTACAGAACTCCAGAGGCTCCAGGACCAGAGAAAACAAAGAACACACAGAAAGAAAAGGAAAGAGGACAGCCATGAGGACTCCCTTCATCGTGCTCAACATGCTTTTTGTGGACATTTGGTTGCGCGGGAACGCGGACCCCATTACTTCAAACCTCCCTGCCGTTAATGTTTCACTGCCCCGCAGTACCCAGAGCCCTGTTACCAGCGACACTGCATCTTCCTGGTGTGCCAGGTTCATAACCTGGTACTCCCTGTCCTACGTGATCGAAGCACTGTTAGCGTTGGCGATACTCTGCTGTGTAGTGCAGACTATGCGCCTACGTAAATGGAGAAGGAGAGCGTACCACCCTCAAACCCCGGTATATCGGATCAGATCCCCTATATTCGGTTACGACCAGACCCCCAACCCCCACGATCTATAACAAAATAATAAAGAGCATTCACTTGCGTTATTACTGTGAATAAAGAAATGTACAAATTTTTCATGAAAAACACTGTATGATCCTGAGCTTGACTGCCAAGCCAGGAAAGATTATGGAATAATGTGATTTTTGTTGTATGTTTTAGGAAGATAGGATAATGCAATGTTTAGTGAGTATAGTGTAATAAGGTTAAATTAGAGGTTCCAAGATTGTTATTTTGTAAATGCATGTCCCTGTCTGACGTAGCGCCCTTAGAATTGTTAGGTAAAGATTTTTGTGCATAGCTAGGGTCAGAGCAGAGGCCATGTAGGAGGTGCCCCCCCTCCCCCGGTCAGGGAATGGAAATAACAAAATTTATGTGATCCTTCACGCTTCGTGTTAGGATCACAAGGAGGGATTGTAGCCACGTAAACTGGCTGATTCCCGATTGGAATGGTCAAACCCCGATCTAAAATGGCGAACGAAAGAGGCTGATGGGAAAATCAGCCAACAGGACTCAAACGGACAGCTGCAGGTAAAACAGTGTATTCGCCTCTGGGGATGTCGGCCCAGACCGATACCTACAGCCATTAACATCACAACAACCTAGCCATCTGCATATTAAGCAGCCGGGAACAATTGCTACCCATTAGCAACATAAAGCCGATCCAGACCTTTCGGCACCAGCAGGGGCTGACACAAAGGAAGGTAGACGACCACTCCCCCGATCAAGGAATCGCCCCATTATTGGAGCATATCGAACCAAGTGATTGGGACCAAGTCCAATCACTTGGAACCAGGTACGAGGCCCGCCCCGAGAGGCGGGAAGCCCCTGGGGACTATAAGAATAGGGGCCAAGTTCAGATCGACCCTTCTCTTCCTGCTCGCAACCTTCGAGACCCTTCGACAAAGAAAACAAGTAAGTCTCCCTCCAACGATCGCTACCAGATAGGTGCTCCTGACTATCGACTTGTACCAGCCTTTGAATCCCGCAGGCTCAGACCCAATTCGAAAGACCATTCGTTTCCCTGACCTGGTGGGCCATTTCCAAAGTTAAGTATTGGCCTTTAGTGGTAGGTAGTAGTCTAGAAGTAGGATTATTGTATACGTATTTATTGCTGTATATAATAAATGATCGTTGATTTAACTTTTACTAAGCGGTGTGCTGCATTATTAATCATTACTTGAGCTTGAACCACGTGGCGGTATCAGAAAGATACCTGGCAACTCGTGAGCAAAGGTGACAGAATTAGAGCTAATAAAACTAAGGCTAATAAGAGCAACAGCCTTGATTTTAACTTCCCTGCCACGTGGAATCCAGGCTGTGGGAGAGGCAGTCACATAAGAGCCATTTCCTTCCCACTCCGATCTGACTGTGAGCACTTTTAAAGCTTTAGGAGCAAGGGCACCAATCTGACTCCTCCTCCATTTCTTACCTTTCATGGAATCCTTTCCATCGGTGACTGACAGCAGCCTGACTCCCCACCAATTCTATCTCCCACATATCAGTGTTGATGTCGTTGCTAACGATGGTAAAAGCCGGTTTCGGGCTGTGCGCTCCAGCATGAGAGACAGGAGAGTGTGAGGTGGGTGCACACACATTACCACCCAATTTGGCCCCTGCCTCCTCGCCAATTAAAATTTGGACTTCAGTTTATTCTCTAATGCGTCCTCTTGGGACCCAAATAAGGAACTGTTTTCATCACCCGCCGATGATTCAGCTAAATCTGACAAAATAAAATAAAACAACAAGATGTAAAAACCCATCAGACTCCAAAACTCTTTTTCTGATATTCATTTTACACCCTGTCGTGGTCAATTCAGTCTCCACAGGGCCTCATTGATTCGCAACACACAGAAAACATGCCTCCTAACTGATGTGGATTGAGCAGGAAATGTTCTTCATTAGAGGCTGATGTTGCTGTGAGCATCAGTGTAACAGCAGAGATATTTTGCTCTGAATGAGGAAACGAGTGCCCACTGACAGGCGGATCTCCTCTCAGGATTAGCATTCTACACCTGAAATCAATGATTAATGGCTATTTTACGCCCTTTCACAGCAAATTTAGGAGTCCAATTTTCCATAATTGTCAATTTTAGCAGAAAAGATACCAATTGATTCTGTCACATTTGCTAAAATTGACCAGCTTGGTGAAAGGTTAGATCAATAAACAGCTTTAGTCACAAACATCCGGGGCGGGATTCTCAGACCCCCCGCCGGGTCGGAGAATTGCCAGGGGGGGGGCGTGAATCCCGCCCCCGCCGGCTGCCGAATTCTCCGGGGCCGGGGATTTGACGGGGGTGGGAATCGTGCCGGTCGCCGGCTGCTGGCAGAGGCCATCCCGGCAATTCTCCGGCCCGCTATGGGCCGAGTGGCCGTCCGTTTTCGGCCGGTCCCGCCGGCGTAAATTACACCAGGTATTTGCCGGCGGGACCTGGCTGCGTGGGCGGCCTCCGCAGTCCTCGGGAGGGCGCGGTCGGGATTTGGCCCTGGGAGGTGCCCCCACGGTGGCCTGGCCCGCGATCTGGGCCCACCGATCCGCGGGCAGGCCTGTGCCGTGGGGGCAATCTATTCTTCCGCGTCGGCTGATGTGGTCCTCCACGATGGCCGACGCGGAGATGAACCCCCCTGCGCTTCGCTGGGATGATGCCAGCACACTCTGGCGCTCCCGAGCATGCGCCAACTCGCGCTGGCCGGGGGAGGCCCTTCGGCGGCGGTTGGCGTGGCGCCAAGCCCCTTCCCCGCCGGCCAGCGCGGCGCAAACCACTCCGGCACCGGTCTAGCCACTGAAGGTGCGGAGGATTCCACACCTTTGGGGCGGCCCGACGCCGGAGTGGGTCACGCCACTCCTTCCCGCCGGAGTTGCCCGTCCCGCCGGTACCCGCAGAATCCCAACCATATTCTTTTAGTTTCTATACCTCAGGCAGAAAACGCAATTACACAAGAAATAATTAAATAACCCATTTCATCTGTGAATTTTTATCAGGCAGTAGCATATAATATTTCCTCATTAAGCTCCTTGGAACTGAATTAATTCTGTCACAGCAGAATTATGCTCAGATCTGCTAACCTACTTGAGTTATTGAGAATGCAATAATCCCAGTTTAAACAGTTTTGATAACGAACCGTTTTCTAATAGAAATGTTATATTGTACATGTTCCATTGAATATTCCTGTTAATTGGCATAGCGCACTTATTTACAAGGCAAACTTGTAAGGTTGCTGCAGATAAGGGATCCATTGTGGTAAAATATGTCAGTTTGGGTAACCAGCTCTGAAAATATAAATTTGTCTACTTAGAAAGTGGCACCTTAGGCGTCCAGACATTATAAAGTGAAATGCTGTACCAAAACACATTTGCTGCAAGTGACACAATTGTTCAACCTCCTGTGATTATAATTGTAAAATAGCCATTATTTTTCATGAATAGTTTGAAGATAATGAATGGATTTTGATAATTCTTTGGTGAAACAAACAGTACACATCAATATGCATATTGTTCTTAATACTGCCTGTGTTGTTTGTGTCTGTAACATCAGTGTCATGATATGCAGACATAAGAACATAAGAACTAGGAGCAGGAGTAGGCCATCTGGCCCCTCGAGCCTGCTCCACCATTCAATGAGATCATGGCTGATCTTTTGTGGACTCAGCTCCACGTTCCGGCCCGAACACCATAACCCTTAATCCCTTTAGTCTTCAAAAAACTATCTATCTTTATTTTAAAAACATTTAATGAAGGAGCCTCTACTGCTTCACTGGGCAAGGAATTCCATAGATTCACAACCCTTTGGGTGAAGAAGTTCCTCCTAAACTCAGTCCTAAATCTACTTCCCCTTATTTTGAGACTATGCCCCCTAGTTCTCCTTTCACCCGCCAGTGGAAACAATTTGCCCGCATCTATCCTATCTATTCCCTTTATAATCTTATATGTTTCTATAAGATCCCCCTCATCCTTCTAAATTCCAACGAGTACAGTCCCAGTCTACTCAACCTCTTCTCGTAATCCAACCCCTTCAGCTCTGGGATTAACCTAGTGAATCTCCTCTGCACACCATCCAGTGCCAGTACGTCCTTTCTCAAGTAAGGAGACCAAAACTGAACACAATACTCCAGGTGTGGCCTCACTAACACCTTATACAATTGCAACATAACCTCCCTAGTCTTAAACTCCATCCCTCTAGCAATAAAGGACAAAATTCCATTTGCCTTCTTAATCACCTGTTGCACCTGTAAATCAACTTTTTGCGACTCATGCACTAGCACATCCAGGTCTCTCTGCACAGCAGCATGTTTTAATACTTTATCATTTAAATACTAATCCCTTTTGCTGTTATTCCTACCAAAATGGATAATCTCACATTTGTCAACATTGTATTCCATTTGCCAGACCCTAGCCCATTCACTTAGCCTATCCAAATCCCTCTGCAGACTTCCAGTATCCTCTGCACTGTTTGCTTTACCACTTATCTTAGTGTCGTCTGCAAACTTGGACACATTGCCCTTGGTCCCTAACTCCAAATCATCTATTTAAATTGTGAACAGTTGTGGGCCCAACACTGATCCCTGAGAGCCAACCAGAGAAACACCCATTAATCCCCACTCTTTGCTTTCTATTAATTAACCAATCCTCTATCCATGCTACTACTTTCCCCTTAATGCCATGCATCTTTATCTTATGCAGTAACCTTTTGTGTGGCACCTTGTCAAAGGCTTTCTGGAAATCCAGATATACCAGATCCATTGGCTCCCCGTTATCTACCGCACTGTTAATGTCCTCAAAAAATTCCACTAAATTAGTTAGGCACGAACTGCCCTTATGAACCCATGCTGCGTCTGCCCAATGGGACAATTTCCATCCAGATGCCTCGCTATTTCTTCCTTGATGATAGATTCCAGCATCTTCCCCACTACCGAAGTTAAGCTCACTGGCCTATAATTACCCGCAGACATGCAGATAATGATACACTGACAGGCAGCTAATTAACACAGAGAACAGGACATGACCAATGAGCAGGCAGCACACTCAGGGGTGGTATCTCACGATAAAAGCACGAGGTACTCACACTCCACCTCTTTCCACTGATGAACATCTACAGAGTGAGTCAGGGTGTATTTACAGTATCACACCTCCAGCACGTGGCTAAAAGCTAGTCTGGTTCAGTCAGACAGAGTAACCACACTTAGGTTAGCAGAGAGTCGAACTCATCGAGAACTGTGCTAACTGTGCTACTGGTTCAATAAATCAGATTGAACTAACTTCAAAGTCTGGAGTATCTTCTGGTTAAAGCTGCATTCAGTTGCAGCATGTGTTATCCCAGAATACATAACACATCATGCTACCAGGCGACTGCTTAATCTAGGTGGTTTACCTCAGTCCGTTCCGTGACGACCAGCGAATGTATCCTGGCAGCATGGAGAAGATTCAGGCTCCTCGCCAGCTCAGGACCTCCGGCAATCTCAGTGCCAACTGGCGGACATTCAAGCAAAAGTTTCTGCTGTACATCGAAGCTTCAGACCTCGTGGGTGCATCTGATGCAAGGAAGATCACGCTTCTCCTTTCAACAGCGGGTGATCAAGCCATCGAACTCTTCAACTCTTTTCACTTCACCAGGACAAGACAAAGTTTCAGATCATCCTGGACAAGTTTGACAGTCACTGTGAAGTGGACACCAATTAAATCTTCGAGCGCTACATATTCAAACAGCGTCTACAAGGTAAAGATGAATCTTTCAACTCCTTCTTAACTAACTTCCGTCTGCTAGCGCTGTCCTGCAATTTTGGTGATATTTGGTGATCAGAGACCAAATCATTTTTGGAGTTCACTCTGATCCTCTGAGAGAGCAGCTACTGAAAAGTGAGCATATGACCCTGCCAGTGATTGAAACATGCACAGTGCATGAGCACGGCTAAAATTGCCATACCCAGTACAAATCGGCTGAAAATGAGAAACTTGCCTCCCACGAGGCAGAGAGGGTGAAGGCCATCGCCCGGATGCAGCGCCTCAGCATTGATGAAAATGGCTATTTTGCGCGCTTTTCCCGGGGCCCCACGCAGGCGCGATGCGAACGGGATAACGAAGCGGCCGACACCCGCACTGCGCATGTGCGACGACGCGCGGAACATCAGGACGCCAACGTCATGACGTGCTCGAACTGCGGCAACGCCCACTTAAAGAAACACTGCCCTGCAAGAGGCAGGTGATGTTTAAACTGCGGGAAGCCTGGACACTACGCAGCCTTGTGCAGGTCTGCACCACCAGTCAGGCTTCCATCCTGCCTGTCAAGGCGCTGTCGTCCCCACCACCACCTCTCCGGTGGTCGACAATGATCAGACACAAGCCCCAGAGCCTGGACGGATGAACATTTGTTTTGTTTGCTATGTTCTGTTTTCTTACATTTGACAGCTGTCTTCACATGTAAATACGTTCACATATGCCACCGCTTGTAAATATGTTAATATATGCCACCACATGTAAGTACGTTCCATTGTGTCAACAAAACATTTTTTAAAATGTCATGATATGCAGACATGCAGATAATGATGCACAGACAGGCAGCTAATGAACACAGAGAACAGGACATGACCAATGAGTAGGCAGCACACTCAGGGGTGGTATCTCACTATAAAAGTCACGAGACACTCACTCTCCGCCTCTTTCCACTGATGAACATCTACAGAGTATGTAGACATGCAGATAATGATACACAGACAGGCAGCTAATGAACACAGAGAACAGAACATGACCAATGAGCAGGCAGGACACTCAGGGGTGGTATCTCACTATAAAAGGGATGATATACCCACACTCGCCTCTTTCCACTGATGAACATCTACAGAGTATGTAGACATGCAGATAATGATACACAGACAGGCAGCTAATGAACACAGAGAACAGAACATGACCAATGAGCAGGCAGGACACTCAGGGGTGGTATCTCACTATAAAAGGGACGATATACTCACACTCCGCCTCTTTCCACTGATGAACATCTACAGAGTGAGTCAGGGTGTATTTACAGTATCACACCTCCAGCACGGGGCTCAGAGCTAGTCTGGTTCAGCCAGACAGAGTAACCACACTTAGGTGAGCAGAGAGTCAAACTCATCGAGAACTGTGCTAACTGTGCTACTGGTTCAATAAATCAGATTGAACTAACTTCAAGGTCTGGAGTATCTTTTGGTTAAAGCTGCATCCAGTTACAGCCTGTGTTATCCCAGAGTACATAACACATCACTCAGTGCAAACTGTTTGAAAGGATGCAGTCTGCAGGATTGTGTGTGGAGCTGTCGGATGACCATCTGATGGTTAACCTCAGCAAAGTGTGTCCCTACCATGTAGAACAACAATAACTGGTCCTCCCATTGCCCCTTCACTTTCACCACCCTTTGATTAAGTAGCTAAACTGTTTTTTCACCAGCCGTCTTCTCAGTTCAACGTTTCTTGTTGTAGAAGTTGTGACTGTGTTGAATATGTTAAGGACAAGATTCAGTGGAGCATCTGCTGTCCTCCAATAACTCTCTGTCTATGCAGGAGAACAACATGGCCCATAAGAGTGTTGTCGGCCTGGTTAAATCAGCTATCTGCCATCTCTGGGAATCTCATCAGCACATAACGTCCATCCACTGCTTACAAGATAAGTGTTAGCCAAGATGTAAAGTGCGATGTGAAAGGAGTCAGAAATTTCCAAAGGTAGGCCATCCCATCATCGCTCAGGTGTAGTGGGGCCAACCAGTATGCTGTGTGAGTGCATAATAGCCTCATGAAAAATATTGATTTTTTTTTTTGATTTTCCAAGATTGGTCCTTTTTAATGCCGTGCCATTGGTGATGAAGCAAAGGAAGATATTTCTGACCAGAATTATGCACAGTAAATGAGGGCTCGGACCATGCAGCCCTCTGTACAAATTCATAGGAGGAAAGATTGAGATTTTGTACACATTTCCCACATGGAGAATGGGCACAAAAGTTTAATTTCAGGGGCTGATGTCCTATAAATGTGATGCCTTGCCGGTTCAGATACCCTCAAAACGTCCCCAGTCAATAATTGATTAAGCTAAAAGGGGCCTCATGCTTGCTTTTGGTCAGCTTTCCCAAATTAATATAAAACTAGTTAAAGCTGGCAGGGGCTAAGTGGGAGATTGGAGAAGATCTGAGCCTTGACACCTTATGGCATGGTAGCACAGTGGTTAGCACTGCTGTCCCACAGCTCCAGGGACCTGGGTTCAATTCCGGCCTTGGGTGACTGTGTGGAGTTTGCACTTTCTCCGTGTCTGCGTGGGTTTCCTCCGGGTGTTCAGGTTTCCTCCCACCTTCCAAAGATCTGCAGGTTAGATGGATTGTCCATGCTAAATCGCCCCCTAGTGTCCAAAGGGTTAGGTAGAGTTATGGGATAGGGTGCAGGCGTGGGCTTAAATAGGGCGCTCTTTCCAAGGGCCGGTGCAGACCCGATGGGTTGAATGGCCTCCTCTGCACTGTAAGGTTTCTATGATTAAGATGAAACCAGGAGGAGCAGGAGACACTGCCAGCCCATCCAATTTCTATCAAATCCCAATTGTCTCCCATCCGTTCCTGGACCTACCATCGGATCTCTACGAATGAAATAACATTCAAAAATTCATCCCCATTTGCTTAGTTGCCTGGGGAAACATGGTAGGTACCTGCAGCGATCCAAGATTATTAAAATGGGGAGTGAGGCCTATTCTCAATTAACCCTCAGGCCTATTGCAGGGACATTCCCTGCACCATGTTCACACAAGCCTAGCAACGCAAATAAAATTTTACACCAGAATTTCTGCCTGATATCTGTGCTCTATTTATTTGTCTTTAAAATCCAAGGTCATAGTTTCTGATTGGTGATGGCTCAGGAAATCTAACCAGTGTTATCCTAAATCTCTCTCTTGTTGCACAGAATGATATAATTTACGTAGTGTTACCATTGCTTGTTATCCTTTCCCAAACTCATCAGTTTACACATACCCGCATTAGCTGGCACACCACAGTCATGAGTTCAGATCCTCAAACCCTTCAGGTCCTTATGTAATCCATCATTTCCAGCTTATTTTGCTTCATTATTTGCAAATTTAGAGATGTTAATTTTTGCCTCTGCTTCGAAGTCATTAATATAAATTGTAGGTAGCCAAGGTCCCAACGCAGAAATAGAATATTCCTTTGCTTGTTATTCATGAAATAGCCAATCTCCAAATATGATATACAATAAGGGATTCAGATGATTGTTTGCACTATGAGAACTCACAATTTGTTTACAGATATCCTACTGATTCCTCCAGCACAAACTAATGCACAACAGTGAATAAATATTCTTTTTATCACACATCATTTCACGTAATGATCAAGTGAAAGATGATCCAAGTATATATATATATATATCCGATTTGCAAGTTTGTAATACATTATTGGATTACACATATAACAACATGATATTGGTAGTTCCCATAGCAATAAGGCTTGATAATGTGTCATTACTTTGCACTTGTAATCTTGATACATGGAGGCTATTAGCTTTGCAAGATGTCAGCAGTGTCTCTTAATGGCTATAAAGCAGTGTGTAAAGGCAGACCAAATAGACAACAAAGAATACAACTGTTATTATTACAGATAGTTATTTTATTTGCATGGGTGTGAAGTTGAACTGACAACATTGTAAATGCAACCCTCACAGATGTATAATAAATTCTATTATGCTATTTGTTTTGCTGTGTGAGGTATTTGGGGACACACAATTTAGCACATTCTCAGGAACAATCAGTTAGCTATATAGACCTCATGATTAATTTGATTGTAGATGTACAACAAATTGCTAATCAATACCCACATGCAACAAAATTGATTTTGGCACAAAAGATATATCTTATTACAACAAATTATTAAAGCGATTGATTTTGAACACTTCAATTAATTAATCTGTTTAAAGACTTTTTAAATGTACATTTTGTTTAATTGTGAATGCCACACTTTTTTGCTGAAGCATTCTTCAGGAAATGTCTGCCACCAGAGCAGGCAGGTCTATTAATCTGTGAGTCCCATGTTATTTTCAGTTAACATCTGCAAAACTGACCTTCTGTCAGCTTGTAAAGATGGCTCCAAAGTTCCTTGGGGGCTATGCCATGCTCTTGTGGTTCCAGTGGGAGAATAGCAGAAATAACGAGGAAGCACCAGAACTGCATGCCTTTAGCAGAAGTGAAACTTCAGCCCATCTCTTGCAACCCATACCCCTGTTTCCCTGACTCACTCAGGGCCTACTATAGGAGTGGAGACCTCAGTGAGATGAGATGCTACTGGGTAGAAAGGGGTGGGAGTTCACGTTTTTTTCAAAACAGTACCAATAACAATTTTAATATTTTGAGTTTTAAAACCCTCATGATTAAAATGTTCTAAGGTCCGAATTCTTAATTTCTAACATAGGGTCCTCAGTTGTGCTTGACCTGCAAGGTATGACTAACTAGTATTTATGAATCAAATGGAATTTATTAAGTAAGATTTTACATATACTTAACACAAGCAATGAAGACAACATAAACATTTCTCATCTCTCGGGATGTTATGAGTTCTTAATGTTGCCAGCACAGGTGGTGTCCATCTCTTCTTTGTTTTTGAAGTGCTTTTGAACTGTGGTCAGAAGTGCCATACCTCAGAATCCATTGTATTACTATGCCAACATAGATTAGATTTCTCAACTTTCTTCCCTCCGTCTCTCATTATTTTGGGTTTCCCTTATTTGGAAATAGCCCAAATTTACCTATCCCATTAACTGAGGCTGCAAATCATTTGGGTCACCCCACCTCTGCAACTTACTTCATGGGTTATAAACTGAGACACAGCTCCATATCTAACTTCATTGGCCCGAGAAGTTTACATTCTATTGCAAACAAATAAAACATTTCTTTTAGCTACAGAGCAGCGAAAAATAAAGACTCTCTAATACAGATATCCTGACCAACAAATCGAGTCAATCAATTAAATCAACACATGGATTTCTTTAAAGATGAAGTGACATCCTAGTTCAGATTGCTTTTAGCCATTGCTAAAAGCAGATTTTTAAAAACACCTGAAGGTATTGTGGGCAATTAAGGTAGAATACAAATGTTCCAAATCAAGACTCAAAGGAACTTAGTTGTCAAACAACAAAACAATTCTGTTTCTCACAAACAACAGCCTTCCTGCTCCCCAATTACCTTGAATGGTAATTGCCTAACAGAAATTCGAACTAACCTATTTTAAAAGTGGCTAACTTAAAACTTTATAAACATTATTCCCCCCAGAAACTCTGAGGAATATGATACTATTACCCCAATGACACCCCAAATCCCTCACCCTCACCCGCAGTCCAATATGCATCATGTCTTGTGTCTTGCAGAATCTCCTGGCGATGAGGCTGGCCCATCTGGTGCCCCCGCCCCACCCCACCCCAACCACAACAACAGGAAGAGAGCAGCGAGGAAGAGGACATAGAAACGCCAGGAGCCCTCGACTCACAGCCTGAGACATCCCAGAACAACAGTCTGCAACGACACTGACTACCCATCACAGCTTTCTGAGACACACTCCACCCTCCCAGAGGCACTCATCTTTGTTGAGCATGTTAGCGAAGAGGCTCTCGGGGCACTATCTGGTACGCACCACACATCTGCAGCAGTGCAGAAGGTGTAGGTAGGAACCCCCGAAGGGGCAGACGGTGGGAGGACAGCCCAACCCCAGGCATTAGTTGCCATCCAGTTGGGTTTCAGGCTTCTGGAAGGGGAGGTCCCATTGATAGTGGAGATGCAGGCCCGAAGTTCACAGTGGGCAGTCAGTGGCATGCACAGCTGCACGGCTGCCTTTCCGGCTGCGGCAATGGTGTTCCATGTATGTCCACCCCGACCCCACAGCCCACTTCCTGGCCACTCCACGCCTCTCCCTCCAGCCCTGGCAGAAGCCTCCCAGCCAGCAGCACAACTGTCAACAAACTAAAGCGATGTTGGACACTTTTTGTACCCCCTCTCTCCCCCTCAGCAGCCCCGCCACCGGTTTCATGATTTTTAAAAGCACAAGTGAACTGCACCGTCGGGAACTCAGCCCATCGGAGGCGGAGTATCACAAAGGCCCCGGAGAATACCGCTAATAATATGCAAATGGTGTCTACTGTATGTGGGTTCCGGACCGCATTGACGCTGTTGTCGAGGCGACGGAGAATAGCGATTCGCCGCCCAATTTCGGCTTCAGCAATGGAGAGTCCCACCCCATATTTTTTGCCATTTAATGTCTCCTTCCTTCCACCTTAACACAGATTGTTACTTTTGTCCATCCCCTTTGCCAACCTTTGCAGAAACTTCTTAAAATCTGTCACCTTTCCCAGTTATGATGAAAGGTCAGAAAACATTGGGCGGAATTCTCTGACAATGGGGCTATGTCCCCACGCCCATGAGAAAACAGGCATGAGTCACTCTCGACTTTCCTGGAAAAAGTCCAAAGTGATTCTCCATTTTGAAGGGGGCTTGCAGGGCTCCAGAGTGCTCCATGCAGCTCCGGCTGCCGATACAGGGCCCTGCACTTCCTGCCGGGGCTCCACGCATGCACGCAGCGGCCGCCTGTGGTGGCAGTTCCGCGCAACATGGCGGACCCACACAGCAAGCCGGCCCCAACAATATAGGCCACCCCTAGATCGTGCACACCCGCCGACCAGTGGTCCCCGATGATGAGCCTGGCCGTCCTGGAGGCCCCCACCAGTGACGGATTCCCCCATCCCCCAGCAGGGCGACCGCGGACTGGGTCCACAGAAAACCACTCCGAGCTCCCGCCAGGTGGAACCATGGGTGAACCACGCTGACGGGAACTCGGCCAGCTGCCAGCTGAGAACGGCCGCAGGGGCCTCTTTCAATGGCCCCTGACCGGCAACGCGTCGACAGCGCGCACGCGACTGGCGGTGATTCTCTGGTCCGTGGAGAATCGTGGGAAGGCAGCGGACCCAATCGCGGGTCTGATGCCCCATTCTCCGCCCCCGCGCCGAGCGTGGTTCCAGTGTGGAGGCTCAGAGAATCCCACCCACTATTTCTGTTTCACTCATCTCCACAAATGCTCCTAGACTCTGCTGCATTACCTGAGCACATTTTGCTTTTTTATTTCAGATTTCCGGTATCCACAGAATTTTGCTTTTGAATTAGAAACAAGTCTTCTTTATAATTGCTTTGAAATATTATTTTACTCATCCTTCCAAAATGGGACAAAAGTCTATAGATTTTTGGGCTCATGTGTTTAGCACTGTTACAAATGAAAACTGCTATGTACCACCACTAACTTTGCGGTGTGAAGGCACCATGATTTGTATGCTGGACAGATATGGTGGGCGCGATTCTCCCATGCCTCGCCGTATGGGAGAATCGGCGTTCGCGCCATTGTTTCCCACGGCGTTGGTCCGACGCCGGCAGGCGATTCTCCGAGGAGCAGAGAGTCAGAGCCATTTGCGCCAGGGCGTTTGGCGTGGCGCAGTCGCGGGCCGCTGTCCGTGGCCGGGCCGTCGATTCTCCGGCCTTGATGGGCCAAGCAGCCGCGCAGAAATTGCAGAGTCCCGCCGGCGCCATCCACACCTGGTCGCTGCCAGCGGGAACTCAGCGTGAAGGGTCAGGGGGCAGCCTGTGGGGCAGGGAAAAGTGCTCCTTCACCGGGGGGGGGGGGGGGGGCCTCCGATGGGGCCTGGCCTGCATTCGGAACCCACCGATCGGCGGGCCGGCCTCTCCAGCCCCGGCCCTATTTTATTACGCGGCCGGCCCCTGAACCCCCACGCCATGTTGCGTCGGGGCCGGCGCGCTGTGGAAGTCCCCGCGCATGCGCGGGTTGGCGCGGCACCACTGCGCATGTGCGTGTTGGCGCGGTGCCCATTTGGCGCTGGGAGGGGAGGCTGGAGCGGCGTGAACCGCTCCAGTGCCGTGCTGGCCCCCTGTGGGGGCCAGAATCGGTAGTCCCCGCACCAGTTTCGCGTCCTCGTGAAACGCGACGGCGTTCACGACGGCACGAACACTCTATCTCCATTTCGGAGAATCGCGCCTGTGATGTTTGTACCACTGAGGGCAAAAGCCTGGACAGTGAGCCTCAAAGAGAAGTGATCGCAGCAGCAGAAAGAAGAATGAGCAACGTCAGAATGTATATCAGGCAATGAGAAATCTGTAGGTGAAGGGCAAAGGGCCTGTGTGGAATATATCATCAGTACTGAAAAGAACGGAAGAAAAGGCAATGTCAATCAAGAAGCAGGAATGTGGTGATGCCATACTTGATTGCAAGAATAAGGAACGCTGATAGAGGTAAGAAATTCCACTGTTTTTAGGCAGAGTTAAGAAAGTTTCATTTAAGTAACATTTTTCAGCAACAGCACTTGGGAAATGGAGCTGGAGAAGTTGACGGTGGGAGTGAGCACGGCAGTACTGTCTTGATGCATGATTTAGAATTCTGCCTGCAGGCAGGGACAGGTTTGCATTATTCAACCATAGTACACATCAATCCTCTAAAGTTTCAAAATTATTCTTAAGGGGAAAGGGCAGGACAGGAGGAAGGGATCAGACAGTCTCAAAACATGACTGTCTGCTCATCAAAGCGTTCTACCTACTTTTTTTTTTCACTCTGTGTAGTTAATTGAACTTTATCATTAAAATTATTGATGACACAGTATAGGTCCTTTCATTGAACAGTGTGTCCTATTCAAAATGACCCTGGAGTCAGAATTGATTGATTGATTGATTGATATTTATTGTCACATGTACCGAAGTACAGTGAAAAGTATTTTTCTGCGGCCAAGGGTATGTACACAGTACGTACATAGTAGACAAAAGAATAATCGACAGAGGACATTGACAAATGGTACATCGACAAACAATGATTGGTTACAGTGCGGAACAAGGACTAAACAAAGCAAATACATGAGCAAGAGCAGCATAGGACGTTGTGAATAGTGTTCTTCCAGGGAACAGAAGGAGAGTCGTTGAGGAGTCCAGTAGCTCTGGGGAAGAATGAGGTAGGAAGTCAACCACCTCAATCTAAACTCCAATATTGTCCTGTTTACATAACACAGGTGCAATTAAAAGAGAAAAAAACTTTAGTAGGCAGCACTCAAACGTTGCACTGCCTGAATCATCAATATGATTGTACCATGCAGCCCAGTGTGAAATACGCTGTCAACTGGCTGCCCATGCAGCAGGAGGATCCAGGAGCTTTTTTGGACAGCATGCCATATATCTAACCAGCAATTTTTTAAGCACCAATGCTCTTCTCCATCTTCCTTGCAGCAACATTCAACCCCGCTACTCTAACGTTCCGCGCTGGAGTGGAGCTAACCTATTGGACAAGCGGGAAACTGTTTAACCTCTGACGCTTCCAGGCCAGAACCAAGACCACCCCAATCTCTGTCATCGAACTGCAGTACCAAGATGACACCTGTGTGTGCGCACATTCAGATGCCAAGGTTCAAACTATCGTTGATGCATTCACCGAGGCATATGAGAGAATCAGCCTCAGACTAAACATACGGAAAACAAAGGTTCTCTACCAACCCACTCCTGCCACACAAAACTGTCCCCCGACCATCAAAATCCACAGTGAGCCTTTGGACAATGCAAATCGTCTCCCATACCTCGAGAGCCTCCTCTTGGTGTGAGAAGATATTGATGACCCAATGCGCCAGTGCAATCTTCGGACACCTGAGAACCAGTGTTCATAGACCGGGACCTCAAACCCAGCACCAAGCTCATGGTCTACAGAGCAGCTGTCGTCCCACCTTCCTGTATGCATCAGAAACATGGGAAATGTACAGCAGGCACCTCAAATCCCTGGAGAAATATCACCAACACTGCCTCTGCAAAATCCTGCAAATCCATAAGACCATAAGACATAGGAGCAGAATTAGGCCACTCGGCCCATCGAGTCTGCTCCGCCATTCACTCATGACTGATACTTTTCTCATCCCCATTCTCCTACCTTCTCCCCATAACCCCTGATCCCCTTATTAATCAAGAACCTATCTATCTCTGTCTTAAAGACACTCAGTGATTTGGCCTCGACAGCCTTCTGCGGCAAAGTGTTCCACAGATTCACCACCCTCTGGCTGAAGAAATTAGTCCTCATCTCTGTTTTAAAGGATTGTCCCTGAGATGGTATCCTCTGGTTCTATTTTTTCCTACAAGTGGAAACATCCTCTCCACGTCCACTCTATCCAGGCCTCACCGTATCCTGTAAGTTTCAATATGATCCCCCTTCATCCTTCTAAACTCCGAGTACAGACCCAGAGTCCTTAACCGTTCCTCATAAGACAAGTTGTTCATTCCAGGGATCATTCTTGTGAAACCTGCATGAAGCATGAAATCAAAATCATTAATAATCTATTCTATCAGAAAGCCACTTTGCAACATCCATACCCAAATCAGTGGCCCCTTTTGGATTATGCCCTGTGGGCCAAAGTGCATAGTACACATGTACTACTCATTAGAGTTCTGTCCCTTGTGACTGTTACACTGAGCACAGGCTGGTTCAAGTTGATGTGGCGTTCAGAATCAAACTATCACCAAAAGTAAAGGCCCATAAGTGAAGAAACTATAAATCCCCCACTCCTATCTAGAAGCATCTAAAGAAGTTTCCCAGAGCAAGCTTGAAGACAGACTCCACAATGACCCTACTGCAGACAGTGATATTAACCCAGCGAAGCAGGGGGAACAGTTGAAATCCAATGTGCAAGAAGCAAAAGTGGTTGACTTCTCAATGAGAAGACACAAAGATTAGTTTGATGAAAATGACGTGGAAATGCAAGAGTTTCTTCAGAGGCAACATTTCTGCCGCAGTAAATTACTTGCAGGACTTGGTGACCCAGCTGCAATGGCTGTGTGTAAAGAAGCCTGCAGCACTCTGCAAACCAAGATTCCAGTCATTCAAAACAACTGGTACTCATTGTTTGCTGAGAGGATACAAATGTGTGCAGATATGGAAGGCGTTAGCACAACTGGGATAAATAGCTGGCTTGTAATGCAGAACAAGGCAGCAGCACGGGTCCCGTACCGGCCTCCCCGAACAGGCACCAGAATGTGACGACTAGGGGCTTTTCATAGTAACTTCATTGAAGCCTACTTGTGACAGTAAGTGATTATTATTATTATTATTAAATCTTTCTCTGAAACCTTGAGATCTGATATATGGATCTTCCTGCCAGGTAGAAGCACCACTAAAATTTTCGGATCAGGGATAGAGAATAGAGCTGAATGAACCATCAACCCACAAAAGGATCAAGATCATACAGAATCTTGTGCCCTCCCCCATGCTGAGTGAGGTGGTGTGAGGAATTTAATTGCATGGGGACCCTGACACCTTCCTGTCTCCACTCCAATTAGGTATGTGGTGGGAAGGCCCATGGACAGTTGTAAAGAGCAAACAATGGAGGGCATCTGTTGGATTGGATTGGATTGGATTGGATTTGTTTATTGTCACGTGTACCGAGGTACAGTGAAAAGTATTTTTCTGCGAGCAGCTCAACAGATCATTAAGTACATGAGAAGAAAAGGGAATAAAAGAAAATACATAATAGGGCAACACAACATATACAATGTAACTACAAAAGCACTGGCATCGGATGAAGCATACAGGGTGTAGTGTTAATGAAATCAGTCCATAAGAGGGTCATTTAGGAGTCTGGTGACAGTGGGGAAGAAGCTGTTTTTGAGTCTGTTCGTGCGTGTTCTCAGACTTCTGTATCTCCTGCCCGATGGAAGAAGTTGGAAGAGTGAGTAAGCCGGGTGGGAGGGATCTACTGCCCGCTTTCCCCAGGCAGCGGGAGATGTAGATGGAGTCAATGGATGGGAGGCAGGTTCGTGTGATGTTTAAAGCAGAGCCTCTCCAAATAGGCGTTCTTGTGCCCCAACTACTCAAGAACCTTCAGATCAAGAATTGATCTCTTTAGTCGCCGAGAATCATGCCAATTACCACAGAGACCAGCCATCCCATAACCTCTGCCTGTGAAGAATCTGCGGCCATCAGCACTCAGGCAATGGCTAGGGAAGAGAGTGAGCCTCAAAGAGAAGACGTTGCAGTAGCAGAGAGAAGAATAAGTTGCATCAGAGTGAAAAGCAGGCAATGAGAAATCTATAGGTGAAGGGCTAAGGGGCAGGTATGAAAGTTAGCATCATGCTGAAAAGAATAGCTGAAAAGATAATGTCAATCAAGAAGCAGGAATGAGATGATGCAAGCTTTGATTCTGGGAGGAAGGGAACGTCGACTGAGGTAATAAATTCAAGCAGACTTAAATTTGAAAGCTTTCTTTAAAAGCTTTCTTTAAGTAACATTTTTCAGGAACTGGCCAGAGAATGCGATGGTGGGAGTGAACACGGCAGGACAGATTGATGTATGATTTTAGAACTTTAGGGACAAGTTTGCATTATTCAATCATCGTACACATCAATCCTCCAAAGGATCAAAACAAACGTTGAGGGGAAAGAGCAGGTTAAGGGGAAGGGATCAGACAGTCTCAAAACATAACTGTCTGGTTGTTAAAAGTTTGGGATAATACCTTTTTCGAATGTTGACTTTGTGTAATTAACCATACCGATCATTAAAGTTATTGCTTGCATACTAGGTGGTCTGATTGAACTGATCCAGTTCTATGAAAAATGATAATGGAGTTGCAATTGGATATTACGTTAACCACCTCAATTTGAACTCCACATTGGTTTTGACAGTGTTACACACAATGCAGCTTCAGTCTGACTTTGGCAGCCTGGACCCGACAATCAGTTGCACGTTTAAGCAGTTGTCCTACAGTGGAATCAAAATTGTCAACAAGTTCAACTTTCTTGGAGACAGTGCTTCCAGAGGTAATTACCAAGCTCTTCATAAATATCATGTATTCAGCAAGAGCCACAGGCCTAGAAATGATTCTGCTTTGTTGTTTTAGTCAGGTTTGACCAAAAAAGCAACAGCATTCGGAATTAATTGTAATTTCTGATGTGAAGAGCAGAAAGCATTAGATAAATTGAGCCTCACGGGAATGCAGGCATACAGCAGGCTTTCAAGGTAGAGGTGGGCAGTTTTATGACGATGAAAGATGATAGGTGGAGAAACCGTCATTATCATTGGGTCAAGTATAAATGGAATCAGAAGAGACCAATGGACTAACAAGGAGATTGGTTGAAGGACAATAAAAATATGAACAACTTCAACCAGTGCTTATTATGGTAAAAAGTATCAGCTCGAAATGGAAGACTTTCCCATTTCAGTGTTAGTGCCAAATATTTATTACTTTAATTCATTCTGGAGATGCCAGCATTTATTGCCCAGCCTTAATTGCCTCTTGAGAATGTGGTCCTGAGCCAACATCATGAATTGTTGCAGTGTGTATGATGTAGGTGTGCCCAGAGTGCTGGCATTCCATTTCTGCAGTGGTTTTGATACAACCAGGCACCTATTCAGCCATTCCAGGGGACTGTTAAGAATGAACCACATTGCTCTGGATCTGCAGTCAGATGTAGGAAAGTCACAGATATCTGGACAACAGATTTCATGGTTTGAAATAAAAACAAACTTGGATGTATAAAAGGCTTAAATAAAGCTAGCACTATTAACTGAACAATATGGGCTGGAATTAACCATATGGGCCGCTATGATTCCTTTCCCACTGGCATTGCACCCCGGCCCATGGGTTTCCCGGCGGCGTGGGGCCGGCTTCAAAGGGAAATTCCATTGACAAGCGGTAGGAAGAGAGAATCCAGGGGCAAAATTCTCCTACCCACCCCGCCACATTTCTGACCCGAGATTGGCGGGAGTCTCCGTAACACCGGCCGGTCAATGGGGTTTCCCATTGTGGGGCAGCCCCACGCCGTCGGGAAACCCCCGGGCGCCAGCAAAACGGAGACTCCCGCCGGCGGAGAATGACGCCCCTGCTGTCAGTGAACAGTGTGCAACAGAGCCACACACAGCTGGGGGACCAGAGAATCTCAACCATGGTTTATAATGATGTAGGTATACATTTTATTTTATATCTTACTTTCCCAAGAATTCTCTTACACTTTATGATATCTTCTATTTACTTCTGTTGGGACCATTCCCAAAGGTATGCTATGGTCATCTGGAAACCAATTCTCCTCAGTTCCAGCTCGTCTCAGAAGCACGACTTTTATCTTCAGCTGTGAGGGCTGCCCCTGCACTTTCTCAGAAGCACCTGAGGACAAAAAGACAGAGTCACAAAAAAAAACTGTGCTGGGGAAATACCTGCTATCCTGAGTTAATGGATCCCTGCAGAGCTGTATAAATAAACAATCTGAATCACCCCCTTTGATACTGTGGCACGGTGGCACAGTGGTTAGCACTGCTGCCTCTCAGCGCCTGGGACCTGGGTTTAATTCCGGCCTTGGGTCACTGTCTGTGCAGAGTCTGCATGTTCTCCCTGTGTCTGTGTGGGTATCCTCCGGGTACTCCGGTTTCCTCCCACAGTCCAAAGATGTTAGGTTAGGTGGATTAGCCACGCTAAATTGTCGCTTAATGTCCAAAGGTTAGGTGGGATTATGGGCCTAGGTAAGGTACTCTTTCAGAGGGTCGGTGCAGATGCGATTGGCCAAATGGCCCCCTTCTGTACTGTAGGGATTCTTTGATACTGCCTCGACCTATCAATCAGAAAGTTTGTAGCAGACAATGGGGCATGAAACTGGATGTAAACAATACAGTTCAAAGCTTTCAGCCTTCTCGGCATACACACAGACTTCTATACTTTAAAGAGCAATTAAATTAAATGTGTGAAAACCACATCAATGGTTTCCATCACTTTAAAGGGAATACTTTTACCTTCATCTCACCGACCTTGAAACTTAGCATACTGACAGACATTTTAAAGGGTTTAGGGGTACAGATGAGAACATTTTAACATTATTTTGAGGGATGCATATTTCTGAGATGCAGAGTGACTGTTTAAATGGTATAGGGGTGCAGATGGGATCACTTTCATTTTATTATGAGAACATCTTAATTTTTACATACCGACTGACTGTTTAAAAGGTTAAAAGGCTGCAGTCGGAGAGGGCAGCCATATGAGTCCCATACCAGGATAGACCCCTGGTGAGCCCCTCCAACCCAACATAAGTTCCTCTGACCCTCAACTCCCTTGAAGGACCCTCCTCGACACCCTGGTGGCAATTGTTGGGAGAGTACTTACCACCTTGCCACCTCTCGGACTGCAAGGAGACAAGTTGGCACTTCCAAGGGGTAAGACCTGGGGAGGGGGAGGGGGGGGGGGTGGTTGCTAAGGATTAGAGATGAAGGGGGTTTAATGAGGGGGCTGCTGAGGGGGTGGCTCTGATGAAGCAGAAGAGGAGGTCTAAGAAGGCAGAGGCCCTTGCCAGCGATTGGGGTGAGGGAGGGGTGCCATTCCAGTGATCTGCGAGGCGGTCTGCAGCAGCTTTTTGAGATTAGAGTGCCCTTTACAAATAGTGCTCCAATCTCAGAGCTGCGGGACTGGTCAGAGAGATTAAGTCCCACCCCTCTCAGTTGCAGTGGGGTCCCCGATGTGCCACGGAATGGCATGGAAAAGCTGATCCAGGTAAAACAAAATTCCAAGTGCCATTTAAGGGCATGTTGGAGTCACTCCTAATGCGAGCAGGAATTACTCTGGTTTTCCCCGCTGACAGAAGCACTTGGTCACGGTTCAGGAGAAGTGTGCCGGAAGTATCATTCCGGCAAATCTGCATTGCATTCTCTCCAAGGCTAATGTAATATCCCTGTGCTGCCCAGAACCTCTCACGGTACTTCAGGTGTGTGTTCCAGTTGTGTGATGTGATTGTTATTTTTCACATATCAGGCTATGCAGTATGTTATCCAAGTCTTTTTGCGTGTGAACATAGATTGCTCTATTATCTGAGAAACAGCAAATGGAGCTGAACACTACACCATCAAAATTCCTTCCTTTAATCTTATGAGAGATGAAGGTGATTGGGGATCAGATGATTGTTCTCCAGCAACCATAACCATCTTTCTTTCTACAAGATGTTATTCCAGCCACTTGAAAATTTTGCTCACTTGAAACATTGACTTTAGTTTCATGAAAGGTCCTTGGTGCCGCACTCTGGAATGATATCAAAGGCACTCACTTTCACCTCACCGCCCTAGGGTGGTATCTCATTTGGGACTGTCTTGTCCAGCTGGAGAGCTGGCAAGAGACCCTCTCTGTTTCTTTTTGGGAAGGCCTACCAAGCTACAAGCCAATCATACAGACAAGGCCAATGACAGGCCTTGCCCTGGAAAAAAGACCCCGAGGTTGGAAGTCTCACTCACCGAGAGCTGCTGGCCAATCAGAAGCTGACAGCACTTGTGCGAAGCAGGGCCACTGGGGAGGCCATGGCTGCTGCTGGAAGGACAGGCACCGGAATGCTGCCATCATGGCTGTGGAAATCAGTTTTCAAAGGGGCTCAATGAAGTCTATTAATCAGCTCTGAAATGGAACAGTATTTCTGTGGCAGTTGCAGGAGCTCCATGTTAGCTGCCATCTCCCACGCTGACAGCAATCATGTTTCCACCACTACCATTATGCCAGTTCCCTTTCTGCTGCCTCTAAACCAGCCAACCCAGACTGCAGCTGCCCAAGCTGAGGTAAAATGCTCTCAAGGGCCAGAGCAGCTCGGGGAGTTCCGTGGGTCCCCACCAGCCATCCTGCAGTCACTGGGGTGGCCTGTGTCAGAGGACTTGAACAGACAAGTTACTCCAACCGTAAAACAAGCACAAGGATGAGCAGTTTATTTCTGTTTGTACAATTGGACTAAAGAGACGTGTTTCAAATGGATGTGATGGTCAGAATGGTGGGTCCAGAGTGGGCAAGGGAAGTCACTTTATTGAATGTCATCTGAGATTGATCAGCATTGGCGTCCATTGGACATACACAGGGAAAATTCAGGAAACTAATGTCAAATCTGCCAGACCCGCCTTAAGGATAATTAGTCTGCCAATTATTTTTATTCCAGTGTGTTTTGCAAATCTTTGACCTTTGTTGCTTTCTTAACTGCAAACTGAAGCAAACAGTTTTAATAAATATTACCACAAAGGTCAGTTTAAGAGTTTGTGCACTTGGAACAAAGAATTAATAAGAATTGAAGTTGGATTCCTTCAACATTTCTATCATGAGACAATACTGTGTGATTCATTCACTATTGTATATAGATAAAGAAATATTAAGGATTGTGTACAAATGATGATGGATGTACTCTATCTGCTTCTTTCAGAAATAGAAATTGGAGCTTGACAAACAATCTCGGCCAAAATCCTAATTTATGACCGAGAGATATAGAACATAGAACATTACAGTGCAGTACAGGCCCTTCGGCCCTCGATGTTGCGCCGACCTGTGAAACCACTCTAAAGCCCATCTATACTATTCCCTTATCGTCCATATGTCTATCCAATGACCATTTGAATGCCCTTAGTGTTGATGAGTCCACTACTGTTGCAGGCAGGGCATTCCACGCCCTTACTACTCTCTGAGTAAAGAACCTACCTCTGACATCTGTCCTATATCTATCTCCCCTCAATTTAAAGCTATGTCCCCTCGCGCTAGATATCACCATCCGAGGAAAAAGACTCTCACTGTCTACCCTATCCAATCCTCTGATCATCTTGTATGCCTCAATTAAGTCACCTCTTAACCTTCTTCTCTCTAACAAAAACAGCCTCAAGTCCCTCAGCCTTTCCTCATAAGATCTTCCCTCCATACCAGGCAACATTCTGGTAAATCTCCTCTGCACCCTTTCCAATGCTTCCATATCCTTCCTATAATGCGGCGACCAGAATTGCACACAATACTCCAAATGCGGCCACACCAGAGTTCTGTACAACTGCAACATGACCTCCTTGCTCCAAAACTCAATCCCTCTACCAATAAAAGCTAACACACCGTACACCTTCTTAACAACCCTCTCAACCTGGGTGGCAACTTTCAGGGATCTATGTACATGGACACCGAGATCTCTCTGCTCATCCACACTGCCAAGAATCTTACCATTAGCCCAGTACTCTGTCTTCCTGTTCTTCCTTCCAAAGTGAATCATCTCACACTTTTCTGCATTAAACTCCATTTGCCACCTCTCAGCCCAGCGCTGCAGCTTATCTATGTCCCTCTGTAACTTGTAACATCCTTCCGCAGTGTCCACAACTCCACCAACTTTAGTGTCATCTGCAAATTTACACACCCATCCTTCTACGCCCTCCTCCAGGTCATTTATAAAAATGACGAACAGCAGTGGCCCCAAAACAGATCCTTGTGGTACACCACTAGTAACTGGACTCCAGTCTGAACATTTCCCATCAACCACCACCCTTTGTCTTCTTCCAGCTAGCCAATTTCTGATCCAAACTGCTAAATCACCCTGAATCCCATGCCTCCGTATTTTCTGCAGTAGCCTACCATGGGGAACCTTATCAAACGCTTTACTGAAATCGATATACACCACATCAACTGCTTTACCCTCGTCCACCTGTTTGGTCACCTTCTCAAAGAACTCAATAAGGTTTGTGAGGCACGACCTACCCTTCACAAAACCGTGTTGACTATCTCTAATCAAATTATTCCTTTCCAGATGATTATACATCCTACCTCTTATAAACCTTTCCAAGATTTTGCCCACAACAGAAGTAAGGCTCACTGGTCTATAGTTACCGGGGTTGGCTCTACTCCCCTTCTTGAAGAAGGGGACAACATTTGCTATCCTCCAGTCTTCTGGCACTATTCCTGTAGACAAGGATGACTTAAAGATCAAAGCCAACGGCTCAGCAATCTTCTCCCTAGCTTCCCATCTAAGAATAATCTACAAGGTGTGTATAGGTTGACATGCCTTCCCACATGCCTTTCCTCGATGCCAAAATAATCACTTATACAGTAATAACATCATTTAACCAAAGAGAAAATGCTGGAAAATCTCAGCAGATCTGGCAGCATCTGTAGGGAGAGAAACAAAGTTAATGTTTTGAGTCCAGGTGACCCTTTGTCAAAGGCGTTTTGTTTGTTTTAGCACAATTAGATTATTCATGTACTTTAATAAAAACATCTGTCAAAAACAGCTCCCAATAACAGCAACAGTCATCTAAATAGAATGCAATATTTCAGCATTTGGGTTACGTGAGAAAAGACAAGTGGAATATTGAAATCAAAAATTCTGTTGAATGTGCTGTAGTTGTTACATTCTTTTGACATTTTATGTTGTTGGCACTGGTTTAATTTTAGTTCCTCAGCAAAGCTGGGGCTGGAGTCCTATGTTACTCTGGAAGTCAGCAAAATGGCATTGTTTTTAATAGAAATTAATACCATGCTAACAAAATCACCCATTTTAAAACAATGTGCAGAGCAAATGCACCGTTACTTAGTATTAATGGATGAAAGTAGCTGGTCGCCATACATATTCAACAGCAAACCTCTGGCATTCTCAAGCGGCTGAGGAGACACTTGGTGAGTGTAAATGTCAAAGAGATCATTAATCCATTTATAGAGTGCAAAGTAGCAAAATTAGTCGTAAAATTATCCCCCAGCGCCAGGTTATGTTCCAGCCAGCTCTCCCAAATTCCAATGAGACCTGTGAAGGAGCATTTTGAGGATGCTCTTCACAAGTATGAAGCGGGGAAGAAATGCATAAGAACCAAACAGAGAAAATCTATCAACAGGAGGGGTTGAATATTGTTGAAAAAAAACACATGTTGCTAAAGCTTTTCATCATGCACTATTCTGGACAAATGCGGAAATACCAAAGTTTGGGTGGCATGTGGCGCAGTGGTTAGCACTGGGACTGCGGCGCTGAGGACCTGTGTTCGAATCCCAGCCCTGGGTTACTGTCCGTGTGGAGTTTTCACATTCTCCACTTGTCTGTGTGGGTTTCACCCCACAACCCAAAGATGTGCAGGTTAGGTGGGTTGGCCACACTAAATTGCCCCTTAATTGGAGAAAAAATAATTGGGTACTCTAAATTTATTTTTTTAAATGCCAAAGTTCAACCAGTCATCAGCGAATCAAAGAAACCCTACAGTGCAAATGGAGCCCATTCGGCCTATTGGGTCTGCACCGACCTTTCGAATGAGCACCCTACCTAGGTCCACAGCCTCACCCTACCCTATAACCCTGTAATCCACCTAACCTTTGGATATTAAGGGGTAATTTAACATGTCCAATCCACCTAATCTGCACATTTTTGGACATTAAGTGGCAATTTTAGCATGGTCAATCCACCTAACCTGCGCATCTGGACTGTGGGAAGAAACCCACAGGATTTGAAACGTGCAAATTCCGCACAGTCCCCCAAGGCCGGAATTGAACCTGAGTCCCCGGCCCTCTGAGGGTGCAAACCACTGTGCAATTTATACTACAGGCGAATAGCAAAAGGCTGCAACAACATGGCCCTCTATTCAACAATATCTGGAGAATCTTAAGATAAATGGGAATGAAATGACCCAATTTGACGACACATGAGCGAACAGATAGCTGGCACCAATGGAACTATACCATTGCAAAAGTCAATGGGGTGAAGTTAAATTAGTGTGGTGGAGCCAAAGTGGCAATAAAGAATCTGTTCATTTTACACATTGCCAATTGAAACAATGTCATATGAGGCATAAAGCAGACTGCCAATTCATTATTGCCCATTTCTCACAACCGTTCATGACCAATTTCACCCCCGTACCTTCACGACAGGCAGCGAGAAAAATTAAAGTAACACAGTCACCCATCATGTGACTGCCTCAATCAGAAAATCTTCCTGATGAGCAAAGAAACTGACCTTTGTGAAAAATCTTAAATCCATCCTCTTGCGATGTCAGTGAGCTTTTTCTCCCATTGTTTAACAGGGGCACAAGTATTGAGATAAAACAAAGAATGTAATTAATTTTGAAGTCTCTTTTAAAGCAATCAAAAAGCATGGCAAGTATGAAGATGTTGCTGTTTTTAATTCATCAATGTGACAAGACATGTCTGGGCTATTTCTATTCAAATTAATTCATATCCTATAGCATGTTATGACAGGTACAATACTGATTTGCATCATTCCAATCTAATTCATGGTTGACCTTTTTATTGAATAAGGTATATCTTAGCACTGAAAATTCAAGCACCGCGCTATAAAAGGTTTCTTGCTCTGTTGAACCCTTAACAAAGGAACTGTTTAAGAAAATGTGCTTCTTCTTTTCATAAACAGCATCTGCATTAGGTGCTTAATGCAAGATTCCCATGATGCAGGCAAATAAAGGAATGACAAGAACATTAAAGTAAACATCTCATACACCTATTGTTGCGACCAGGTGAGCAGAGGTCAGATGGCACCCCTATTCCGCATCTCCTTATTTGACTGCAGTACGTCTTTCATTTGAGAAGGAAATACTTATTAATTCAATGAGCACTTAACTACTTATGCACTGTGATCATAATAACCAATAGGACAGATATTATTGAGATACACAAAGAAGGGAATTAGCTTTATTATACTTAAAATAATAGAATACATCCCAATGTTCACACATACACACACTTATAATTGATGCACACGTATGCAGATACAGATTGCAGAGTGGGAAGGGTTGGGTTGGCCACATTAGAATCCATCGAATAAAACAAAAGAGTGTCTTGCCTCGAGTCTGATGACTCGGCTGGCCACAAGTTGAATTTGATGGCCTTGATCCACTTTATTTCTGATGTAGATGATTGAGTTGGTTGTTTCTCAGGAGATGGTCATGCTGGTTTGGATTCTTTCAGGAAATCTCTGTCTGCAGCAAAGTGTCTATGGAGAACCACAGTTGGCAAACAGGACTTGAAGCTTAGCAGTTCGGCTGGATAAAAGGTAGGGCAGGAGGGACCCCACTTAGATCTCTAACAAAGCTTCTTGTCCTCATGTATGCTGAGAAGACGTGTGTCCAAAACAGACAAAGGGTTGGCTTGTCATATGACCATCCTTCTCCAACTGCCAGGTGATTTTTTTAAAGGATTTGTCCACGTATTCTAAAGGTGACAGAATTAACTCATGTCTGGAGCTAAAATAGCCAAGCTCCCATTAACCAAGTGATTAGCCTTAATGGACCATTTCCAACAGTGGAATATCTCAGCTGATTGCCATAGATGCCCGGCTAATGAGACAGGAATGCGAATCTTCAGGGTGGCACAGTGGTTAGTGTTTTGTTCTGCTCTTGACGTAGCATAAGCTGCTTCCTTGATGTGCACTCTGACAAAGGAAGGTTCAGACTTGGAGATAGCTTTAACACATTTATTAAACTGTTAACGATTCTCCTACTTGGATTCAACTCTCCTGTTAATCCTGCTACAGCTATTTAACTAACTAACCAGTCTGCTACAATCCACATGGTGGGTGTGATGTGTTTCAATCAACCCTGCCTGTACTCATAAACGTCTCCACTGGAAAGAGACTGAGCATGTGTGCTGTGTCCTTTTATATGGGTTGGTGTAATGCCCCCCTGTGGTGGTGTCACGTCTGGATGTGTCTTGAATGCCCATTGGTCGTGTCCTATCTTACTGACCTATTGGTTAAATGTCTGTGTGTCATGATGTCTCTGGTGCTCCCTCTAGTGTCTATCTAGTCTAAGTGTATTTACTTTAATCACTTGTGCATTTACAGTGATGCATATCACCACATCCCCCTTTTCTCGTGTTACATATTTTCTGTACAGTGTTAAAAAAAATTGAACAAAATAGGTAGATAAGTGATGACATGTACAAATCATGATGACTGTGATGACTATACAATAGTATACAAGACCAAATAATAGTTGCGATGACTTTGAGGATAAGACAATACCAAATAAAAGTTATGAGTCCAATAGTTCATGAATTTATATGGTCTGGTATAGAAGTGGTGATGTTGTCATTCCCTTGTGAACGCCGTCAGTGTCCTGGTGTTTGGTCATCAGGAGGTGTTCAAGTGTTCAAATCACTTCATTGACTGATTTGGACTCTTTCTTTCGATGCTTATGGTAGCAATTCTTGATGGCATTTGTCCTGAAAGCCGGGTTGCCTGTTGGTAGTGTAGCAAATATGAATTGGTAAGATGCATCGTCCTGCCATGGTATGTCATTGTACTGAGCTGAGCAGTAACAGTGTCCCTCATTTGCAGAGTTGTACCATGTCGTACCAGTCGTTGTTCCATTGTTGTTTTTGTCGTGGTTGTTGTTGACGTTGTTGCCGCTGGTATGCTTCTTGTTATTGTCTTTGATGTTGTTGTTGTGTTGGTTGGTTTTGTTGCCGTGTTTGCTGCGCTCAAGGACCACACTCTGTGTATAATCCGAGTCCTTCACACAGTTACTTGTGTCAGCGTGCTTTGTGGCACCTGCTGTTTCCTTGAGCGTGCCGTCACTGAGTTCGCGGCGCTCCCCGTCTGGAGTCCTGTCCGGCTTACTTTATTCAGCTTTGGCTTGTCGATGCTCGCCGTCTGGAGCCCTTTCTGGTTCACCTGAATCAGCTTTGGTTTCTTGACGCACCCCATCCGGAGTCATTGCAGGTTCACTTGAGTCAGCTGAGGTTTCTTGATGCTCCCCGTCCGGAGTCAAAACGTTCAGGAACGCATTTTCTTGTTGAGAGGGTCGAGCGGATGAGGTTTGAATTAACGTGGTGTCACTGGAGTCACCAGTAGTCTCACTGTGATTGTCAAGTGCCTCTGTACACACCAGCTGAGGTCTGTCACATTGCACATCTGGTATGGAAAGTAGGATGCTGTCGTCACTTGTCGCACATACAGTGGGTAGAGCCTCAGTGCCTTCTTGCTTTGCACTTGAGCGTGGTGGACTGTCATAGTCTGCTTGCTGTTCACTTGAGCGTGGTAGACTGTCATAGTCAGCTTGCTGTACACTTGAGCGTGGCAGACTTGCATCGTCTGTTGCTGGTTGCTCAGAGGAGGTTGCTAGACCCTCATGGTCTTGTTCATGCTAGGACTGCCCTCTGGAGTCTTGCGTTCCTTCCATCGTGGAGTCCGTCCATGAGCTCGCTATGGAGGCTTGTGTCACTCCCTCTGTGGAGTCTTGCAGCGTTCCTTGTGTGGAATCGTGCATTAGTCTCGCTGTGGAGACTGTCATCACTTCTTGTTCATGCAAGGACTGCGCTCAGGAGTCTTGCGTTGTTTCTATCGTGGAGGCTGTCCACGAGCTCGCTGTGGAGGCTTGTGTCACTCGAGTCACTTCTTGTTCATGCAAGGACTGCGCTCTGGAGTCTTGCATTGCTTCTATTGTGGAGTCTGTCCATGAGCTCGCTGTGGAGGCTTGTGTCACTGGAGTCACTTCCGGTTTATGCAAGTTCTGCGCTAAGTGGAGTTTGCACATTCTCTCCGTGTCTGCGTGGGTTTCACCCCGCAACCCAAAGATGTGCAGGTTAGGTGGATTGGCCACACTAAATTGCTCTTTAATTGGAAAAAAATAATTAGGTACTCTAAATTTATTTTAAAATAATTTTAAAAAAAGAATGTGAATCTTCACACTCCACAAAGGTCATTGGACATGAATTAACCACCGCGTTGAACCTGGCACGGATCCCGGCGTGCCGGTTAAATAGTAGGAAAAACCAAAATCGAGGTCCGCGCCGGACACAAATCAGTTTAACATAGAACAATACAGCGCAGTACAGGCCCTTCGGCCCACAATGTTGCACCGACATGGGAAGTCAAAAAACAAAAGCCATCTAACCTACACTATGCCATTATCATCCATATGCTTATCCAATAAACTTTTAAATGCCCTCAATGTTGGTGAGTTGACTACTGTTGCCGGTAGGACATTCCACGGCCTCACCATTCTTTGCATAAAGAACCTACCTTTGACCTCTGTCCTATATCTATTACCCCTCGTAAAGGGGAGACCATTAAATGTCAACGTGCGACGGCTATTGGGGGTGATAATGATGCCCCCAGCACAGGGGGAGGCAGAGATAGTGGCGGCAATGGATGCAGAGAAGGCATTTGATCGGGTAGAGTGGGAGTATTTATGGGAGGTGCTGAGGAGGTTTGGGTTCGGGGAGGGGTTTGTCAGCTGCGTTAAACTCCCCTATGGGGCCCCAATGGCAAATGTCGTCACAAATCGGCAAAGGTCGGAGTATTTTCGACTACACAGGGGAACAAGACAGGGATGCCCGCTGTCCCCATTACTGTTCATGCTGGCAATTGAGCCACTGGCCATAGCGCTGAGAGACTCCAGGAAATGGAGAGGGGTGGTTCGAGGGGGAGAGGAATACCGAGTGTCACTCTACGCAGATGACCTACTGCTGTATGTGGCGGATCCAGTGGGGGGCATGATAGAGGTTATGCAGATATTGAGGGAGTTTGGAGATTTCTCGGGATATAGGCTTAACATGGGAAAGAGTGAGTTTTTTGTGATACACCCTGGGGACCAAAGTAGAGGGATAGATGGCCTGCCGCTAAGGAGAGTGGAAAGAAACTTCCGATATCTGGGGATTCAGATAGCCAGGAGCTGGGGAACCTTACACAAACTCAATCTGACTCGGCTGGTGGAGCAAATGGAAGAGGATTTCAAAAGGTGGGATATGCTGCCGCTGTCACTGGCGGGCAGAGTGCAGGCGATTAAGATGATGGTCCTCCCGAGGTTCCTATTTGTGTTTCAATGTCTCCCCATATTGATCACTAAGGCCTTTTTCAAGAAAATAGATGGGAGCATCATGAGCTTCGTGTGGGCAGGGAAGGCCCCGAGGGTAAGGAGGGGGTTCCTGCAACGTAGCAGCGACAGAGGGGGACTGGCGTTGCCGAACTTGGGCGACTATTACTGGGCCGCCAATGTGGCGATGATCCGCAAGTGGATGATAGAGGGAGAGAGGGCGGCGTGGAAAAGGCTGGAGATGGCGTCCTGTAAAGGAACAAGCTTAAAAGCGCTGGTGGCGGCGCCACTACCGCTCGCACCGAAAAGGTTTACCACGAACCCAGTGGTGGCGGCAACATTAAGTATCTGGGGGCAATGGAGGCGACAGAGGGGTGTGTTGGAAGCCTCGGTGTGGTCCCCAATCAGGAACAACCATAGGTTTGCCCCAGGGAGGTTGGACGGAGGGTTCCAGAGCCGGCACCGGGCAGGTATTAGGAGAGTGGGGGACTTATTTATAGATGGGACGTTTGCGAGCTTGGGAGCACTAAAGGAAAAGTATGAGCTGCCTCCGGGGAATATCTTTAGGTATATGCAGGTGAGGGCGTTCACGAGACAACAGGTGAGGGAATTTCTGCTGCTCCCGACACAGGGGATCCAGGATAGAGTGCTTTCGGGGGGGTGGGTCGGGGAGGGCAAAGTGTCCGAAATATACCGGGAGATGTGAGAAGAGGGGGAGGAGCTGGTAGAAGAGCTGAAAGGAAAATGGGAAGAAGAGCTCGGGGAGGAGATTGAGGAGGGTTTGTGGGCTGATGCCCTAAGTAGGGTAAATCCCTCTTCCTCGTGTGCCAGGCTTAGCCTGATCCAATTTAAGGTGCTACATAGAGCACATATAACGGGAGCGAGGTTGAGCAGGTTCTTCGGAGTGGAGGACAGGTGCGGGAGGTGCGGGGAAAGCCCAGCGAACCACACACATATGTTTTGGTCGTGTCCAGCACTGGAGGAGTATTGGAGGGGAGTGGCAAGAGTGATCTCGAAGGTGGTGAAGGTCCGGGTCAAGCCAGGCTGGGGGTTAGCTATATTTGGGGTAGCGGATGAGCCGGGAGTGCAAGAGGCGAAAGAGGCCGATATTGTGGCCTTTGCGTCCCTGGTAGCCCGGTGAAGGATTTTACTCATGTGGAAGGAAGCAAAACCCCCCGGACTGGAGGCCTGGATAAACGATGCGGCAGGGTTCATAAAACTGGAACGGATGAAGTTTGCGCTGAGAGGATCGCCTCAGGGGGTTCTCCAGGCGGTGGCAACCGTTCCTCGACTATCTAGCGGAACGTTAGGGGGAAGATAGATAGCCAGCAGCAGCAGTCCAGAAAGAGAGGGGAGGTGGGGGGTGGGGGGCGTGGGGGGGGGGGGGGGGGGGGGGTGGGGGGGGGGGGAGGAGGGGGGGGGGGTAAATTGTTTTTGTTCTAGATGGGGTGAAGGGGCGGGGGGAGCACTATTTTGTGTTATTTTGTTAGTTCACTACTTTATTTAAACAATGTTATCTATTAGTTATCATGTTACCGTTTTTGTTGATTTGTAAGGAGGAAAAATTGTGTTTGAAAACTTTAATAAAATATATATTTTTTTTAAAAGTAAAAGAGGCACAAGCCATAGTAGAAGCTGTGCGACATTGGAGGCATTACCTGGCCATAGATTCACTCTCCTCACTGACCAACGGTCGGTGGCGTTCATGTTCGATAATGCACAGCGGGGCAAGATAAAAACGACAAGATCGTGCGGTGGAGGATAGAACTCTCCACCTACAACTACGAGATCTTGTATTGTACGGGAAGCTAAACGAGCCTCCTGATGCCCTGTCCTGCGGCACATGTGCCATCACACAAGTGGACCACCTCCGTGCCCTCCACGAGGACCTCTGCCACCCGGGGGTCACTCGTTTTTTCCGCTTCATTAAGACCCGCAACCTGCCCTACTCCATCGAAGAGGTCAGGACAGCCAGCAGGGACTGCCAAACTCCCGGTTCCCATTCGCCATCCCCTGCCCAGACATGACCGCAACCACCGTCATCAAGGCCCTCCTGGGTATCTTTACACTGTTCCACAGTGACAGGGGGTCCTCCTTTATGAGCGACAAACTGTGTCAATTCCTGCTCAACAGGGGCATTGCCTCAAGCAGGACGACTAGTTACAACCCCCGGGGAAATGGGCAGGGAGAGAGGGAGAACGGAACGGTCTGGAAGACCGTCCTACTGGCCTTACCATCCAGGAATCTCCCAGTCTCGCGTTGGCAAGAAGTCCTCCCGGAGGCCCTCCATGCCATCCGGTCACTGCTCTGTACAACTACCAACCAGACATCTCATGAACGTCTCCCTGTCTTCCCCAGGAAGTCCTCCTCTGGGACATCGCTCCCAACCTGGCTAGCAACACCTGGACCCATCCTGCTCCGGAAGCACGCGCGGGTGCACAAGTCGGACCCGTTGGTCGAGAGGGTCCACCTGCTGCACGCTAACCCCCAGTACACCTACGTGGCGTTCCCCGCCGGCCGGCTAGATACAGTCTCCCTTCGGGACCTGCCGCCCGCCGGAACCCCACGCGCACTCGAACCATAACCACCCCCCCCCCCCCACCCCCCTCCACAGCACCTCACAGGAGGGTCAGTCCTCCCGCCGCTCCTGCCTAGGCCCTCCCACCCACCGACGCCTCCTACAGGCGCCCCCCTCTTGTGTCAACCGTTTGCCCCACCAGCGCCGTCTAGGGGTGACGAAGCTGCCATGGAGGCCGAAGCCACGCTCCCGGAGTCGCAGACGCCCGGAACCCCACCAGAATCGCCACGAAGCTCAGACGATCCAGGAGGACGACCAGGCCACCCGACTGACTGATTGCTTCAATGTAACTAACTGTTACTGTAAATGAACACTGAATGTATATATCTTCCACGCTTGTAAATATTCTCGACAACTCTGTAAGGAGGTATCACGGTACCTCCATATCTGATCATACCATGTTAGATGCAATTGTAAACACTAGCCACCACTCCCGTCGGACTCTTTTTTAACAGGGGTGAATGTGGTATTATCAGGTATTGCAGTGCCCGAGAGGCTGAAGGCCATTGGTTAAACATAGGAGTTTACCATTGGCTGTTTGGTATGTAGCTCCGCCCTGACAGGCGGGGTATAAGAGCCCGTGCCGTCCCAGCAGCCCTCACTCTGTACCGAAGCTGCTGGGGAACAGTTCTAGTCTATTAAGTTATTCAGTTATGTTACTACCTCGTCTTTAATCATAATTGATCGTGCATCAGAAACCTGACACTGTCTCCCTAATGTTCCCGTCTGGGGTCTCGGCTTTATCTGTCAGCTCACTCGCTCACCACCCCCATTCTCCTACTTCTCCCCCATTCCCCTCCCTTCCCCTCCTATTCCCCTCCTTTCCCTCCGTTCCCATCTTTCAGATTTCCAGACTGTCGATTAAAGCACATCTTCAAGACAATGTTAATCTACACTTTGCTCTTCGACTTTTGTTTCGCAGCTGTTCAGACTGTTGTTTATGGTTGCTTCAGGATTTTGATCTGTGACATTGTTTTGAAGGACTTTACGAGAAAGGTTCTCTAATGCAGAACTTTATTGATTTTTTTTATTTTGTGAAAACGATCAGCCTTTTTACTTTTGCCAAAACAGGCCCAATGACGTGAAAGTGTTTAGAATGTTCTCAGCAGAATGATTGTGCATAAGTTTGTGGACAAAATACTTGAGTTTTCTTCTGACGTTGATGACTGATTTTATCATTATTGTCACAATGCTGTCACAAATTAGGTAGACTGGCTCCAGCATCATCAGAAAAATAGCCGGGATATTTTAAAGGATGCATTTCAGGATTTAACACTGCCAATGCACATCTTTTAAAGTGCTGATCAAGAATTCAGCCGTAGAGATCAATATGCTCCCTTTGTGCAAATGACATTTTTGATATATTAATTGTAAGGATGTGTTACACAACAAAATGACTAAATGTTTTCAATCAGCTAAGCCTAAAATATCCTGTGGTGACAATGTGTTTGATCCAGGGCCCCAATTATTCAAAAAACAGTGGATAGAAATTTAACAATGTCATTTAGGCAGACTTCAGCTCACAAACGGTGGCGGGTGGCAGGGGTGTAGCTTTATAATTGAGTGCCCAGGTGCGAATATTATGGATTGGTTGTCCGATGTAGAAACAATCCCAATTTTCATTTCTATTGATTTCAACGTCTGCTTACACAAATTATCACCAAGCCAAGTCACCCAAAAAGAGGATGTTGGAGGAAGCCTAAATCATGACGCTTTTTCTGGGATAATACTCCAGTCGGGTACATGGTCATACAGTTGAATCTACTGGGAAAGCACGGTAGCATTGTGGATTGCACAATTGCTTCACAGCTCCAGGGTCCCAGGTTCGATTCCCCGCTGGGTCACTGTCTGTGCGGAGTCTGCACATCCTCCCCGTGTGTGCGTGGGTTTCCTCCGGGTGCTCCGGTTTCCTCCCACAGTCCAAAGATGTGCAGGTTAGGTGATTGGCCATGCTAAATTGCCCTTAGTGTCCAAAATTGCCCTTAGTGTTGGGTGGGGTTACTGGGTTATGGGGATAGGGTGGAGGTGTTGACCTTGGGTAGGGTGCTCTTTCCAAGAGCCGGTGCAGACTCGATGGGCCGAATGGCCTCCTTCTGCACTGTAAATTCTATGAAACTCTATGAAATGGTTTGTTTTGGTTGCAGGTGTCAGTATCAATCCCATAGTGGCCTAATTCAGTATCTGCAGAACGTGCAAACTGTTTCCTCAGGTACAGGTGCAATGACATTAAACCCGTATTTGGTGCTGGATTCTCCCGTTGAACAGCCCTGTATTTCCCAGCGTTCCCTAACAAGGGATTCACTACTCTTGTTGCCTGTCAATGGGATTTCCCGTTGAAGCCATCCCATGCCGTTGGGAAAACCGCGGGCAGGGGTGCGCTGCCGGCGGGAAAAGTGAATCCCAACGGCCGGAGAATTCCGGCCCTGTTGTCATTCAGCATTTTGTTGCGGGAGCAATTCAAAAAGATTCCATTGTGTAACTCTGGGGAAACAGAAGAATGACCAGAAAAATCAATGACCGAAAATAGTGTGACTCAAGCACCAGTTGAAGGTGTTGATGCAATTTCCCATTCCAAGGTCAGCTGACACTAGCAATCATCAGACAGCAATGAAGTGAGAAACAGCTTTTCCTCCAGCAGCCAAGCAGGGTATTCCTTTCCACCGAGATGATGCAATTGCCTCCTTTCTACTTCTGAAAAGGGTGACTACGCATTTCAACAGCTCGATTCATCTCTACAAATCAGCACTTTCACCTTGGCAATGACACTCTCTGTTTTCTGAAAATATTTCAGAAACTTTTCAAAATGAACACCTAGAAAGCATTAGAGAATGCAGTTTCAGCAATGCTGGGCAGGGCTTCAAATTGTAGGCAGGAGGTGGGTGGCGTGGGGGGGGGGGAGGGGGGGTTGGTCTCTGATATTTTCGTGGCCATGCCTCATTTACTTGAGTCATGTGAGCTGCCAACATGCAATAAAACTCCAATTGATAGGCAGGAAATCCAGAAAGGCAACAACTTAAAGAGTGGTGGCCATTTCAGGAAGTAACCATTTTAGGCAGAGGCAATTTTTTTGCATCAATCAACGCCTTCATTGTGGTAGCCTTAATAGCCACATGTGATTGGCATAAAGAAAGTATGCCACTCTGCATCCAATTTTCTCTGCTGTTAAGAATCTTATGAACAGACACTCATGGGCCCTCTTGTATCATTTTTCCAAGGCAGCAGCAGGAGATTGCAATATTTCAGTAAGCAGAAATCATCTGAGTGTGATTAACCCATGGAGCGTTTTAGCTGTCTCGACGAAAAGTGGCAACTGTTGGAATCCATCTACAAGATACACTGCAGTAACTCACCAAGATTCCTTCGGCAGCACCTTCCAAACCATTCTTTCCAAATCTACCCGTCTAATCTTGTTAGAATTTTGTAAGTTTCTATGAGATCCCCCTCACTCTTTTAAACTTCAATTAATATTATCATAACCAATTTAATCGCTCCTCATATGACAGTCCCACCATCCCAGGAACCAACCTAGTAAATCATTGCTGTATTCTCTCCATAGCAAGAACATCCTTCCTCACATAAGGACACCAAAACTGCACACACTACTCAAGGTGTGGCCTCACCACTGCCTTATACAATTGCATAAAACATACGTATTCCTCTACTGAAATCCTCTCGCTATGAAAGCCAACATACCATTTGCCTTCTTTAATGTCTGCTGGACCTGTGTGCTTACTTTCAGCAACTGGTGCATGAGGACATCAAGGTCTCGCTGAGTATCCACCTCTCTCAATTTACATCCATTGAAATAATAATCTGGCTTCCTATTTTTACTACCGAAGCAGTTAATCTCACATTTATCCACGTTATACTGCATCTGCCATGCATGCGCCCACTCTCTCAGCATGTCCAAATCCCTCTGAAGCATCTCACAGCTCACCCTCCCACCCAACTTTATATCATCTGCAAATTTGGAGATACTACATTTAGTTCCCTCGTCCAAATGATTAATATATAATGTGAACATTTGGGGTCCTAACACAGACCCCTGTGATACCCCACTAGTCACTGCCTGAATTTCAGAAAAAGGCCCATTTATTCAAAATGTTGCTTCCTGTTTGCTAACTAGCTTTCCATTCATCTCAAGACAGTACCTGCAATCACATGTGCTAACCACTGTACCACTGAAAGCACACTTTCATTTACAATAAAATCAGATATTCAGTACAGCATTAAGCTTATTTTTGACTGTCATTTCACACTTTATATTGCCATGGATTGGCTATCATTTATTTACTTTCATGAAGGAAATGAATAATTTTATTCAAAGTTCTCAGTCCCCCTAGGCAATCAGACAAATATATCAGGACATTGATTTGACAATATTTATGCATTATTCAATCCTACTTGTCTGTAATATGTGCAAGATCTAACTGCAGTGTGCTACAAAGTATTTCATCATCTCTTTTCATTCGGGCAGCAAGGTGGCTCAATGGTTAGCACTGCTGCCTCGGTCCCAGATTCTTTCCCGGCCCTGGGTCACTGTCCGTGTGGAGTTTGCAAATTCTCCCCGTGTCTGCGTGGGCTTTGCCCCCACAACCAAAAATGATGTGCAGGGTGGGTGGTTTGGCCATGTTAAATTGCTCCTTAATTGGAAAAAAATAATTTGATACTCCCAATATTTTTTAAAAATCATCTCTTTTCATTCACATACCTACAGCTTTCATTCACTTCCATAGTCATCTTCACTTTCAAAATTATGCTTATTAAAGAAATTAATTGGAATGGAATTAACCATTTTTAATGGGGTGTGTTACACTTAAGAGATCTATTATTTTGTGGGGGGAAATAATTTTTTTTATTAGAGTTTCTTGATAACTGCTAATTTAACATTCATATCCACTTTTATGATATGGCAATGTACGTTGTCAATTGTGTGTTACATGATTGACAATGATGAATCCCAACTCTAAATTTCTATTCTTTAGAAAGGTAAGAGTTGTGAAGACAGAGCTACTTGAGCTGCCGTATTATACTCTGAATGTTGCTTCGACTTTTTTATGGATATTGAGTACAAATATTCCCATATAACAAAGGCAGTACTCTACAGCCATCTGAGTACAGGAACCCGCACAACAAAGTGTCTCAAACTTAGATATAAAGACAATCTGAAAGCCAACTTCAGAGTTTGTAAGCTGCATCCCAATACATGGCAAAAAAAAAAGCAACCTTGGACAGACCCAAGTGATTTTGACATTTGAGGAATTGCCTTCAGGCCCAATGATCCTGGCAAGTTATCCTGTGCCGGTGCAGCGAGCCATTGACCGTAGGTGGGCTCTCCCCCTTCCGCCAAAGTCTATGAGCTTTTATGTGGCTTGCTTGCACCACCATGGGGGATCCTGCTTGAGGGGACGACTTCAACAGGAATGGAAGATCCTGCCAGCTGGAGAGGCTGGAAAATCCAGCCTAATGTTTCTCCCCATCCCTCCAACACTGACTTCAAACGCAGTATTTGCTATCAGTTTTGCGAATCGAGATTTGGTCAAATGTCTCACATGAGACAACTTGCTCAAAAGGTTGTCGGTCTATATATCCTGATGTATAGGTACATCACAGTGACGACTGTGTATTTGGTTAAGGAAGCTTTCCCCTTTGCAGAAATGCAACCCTGCTTTTAGAGGACATCATCCATTTCATTCTGTTCAACAGAGTTCTATCCAAATTCTCCTTATTCTGATTTAAAATCTCCCATGAGAATGATTTCTTGTCATTTGACATTAAACTAAAGGCACTCTTTCTAGGTGGGGCATAGTTACATTTGTCACTCGCTGTTAGGATATTTCCCGATATTCAGTGGTGCGTTGACAGATCTCTTAGTTTGCTGTGTGAAATCCTGGCCATTCCAGCACATTGGTTTTAATTGCAGTCACATCCAGTAATGTTGATACATTTTAGCTGTTCACTTGCTTTCTTTGTCTCAGATAATGAGGTTCATGGTGCTGGCAGAGTGTTTATAGAACTTAGAGTTCAGGATAGTTGTATGGAAGCCAATATTCTGTAGTGCCAAGAGGCACGGGCATCATTCAACAAGTAGCTCAGTTGTTTTTTTCAAATGTAGGAATTTTTAAGTAGTCATCATCCTTAAAAAATTAAGGAAACACGAATGCTAAAACCCACTCAATTTAAACCCAATTCAATGTCAGCAAATTTAGGTCTCGAAAGATTCAATGATGTAATCATAGTGATTGAAATCCTCAACAAGCAGTTAGGTTACGCTGTTATGTAATTCTTGAGATTTATTGCTAGTTTTATTGTGACTGTGAAGTGAAAATTGCTTTGCAACAAAATACCTGCTGAGTAAATGTATCCTTAATCTATGACAGGCTGTCTCAGCACAATTTCAAAAGCAAAATACTACGGATGCTGAAGTTTGAACTAAAAATGGAAAATGCTGGAAATACGCTGAGGGCAGGCTGCAGAAGTAGGAATTGTCTCTGTTCTGAAATGTGTCTCTTGTTCCTCAGAATATCATACTCCTCCGTTCTGGTTGACAAGCACTGAACGATGACTGGACTTCCACTGTCACCCGTTCTCCACCATTCCTGAAACATTTGAGGGCTTCACTTGCACTCACCTTCCGGCCCACCATTCTCCAAATTCAATTGCTCATCAACTGACATTTTTCCACCTCAAATGTGATGCCATTAAACACCCCCTCCGTCCCCCCCCCCCCCAGGCCCCATTCTCAAATTTTAGCAAACCGAAGAGAATATTGTCCCTGGGACAACCTCATCCAATCTACAATCCCCCCAAACACCCACTCATCTACCCACAGCACCGGAGATGTAACACCTACCATCCAGCTGAAACAGTGATATACTTACACTAATTTCAATTTAGTACTCCGTATGCACTGCTCATGATGCTTTCTCCTCTACATTGGCGAGACCAAAAACGCAGACAGGGTGAATGTTTTATGGAGCACTTCCATTTCGACCTGAACTTCGAGGGCGGGTTGCTCCGATATCCCGCCGGGTCGGGGAATCGCCAGGGGGCGGCGTGAATCACGCCCCACCGCCCCGGCGCCGGGGTTTTGGCGGGGGCAGGAATCGCGCTGCACCGGTTGGCGGCCGCTGGTAGCGCCCCCCCCCGGCCATTCTCCGACCTGCGATGGGCCGAGTGGCCGCCTGCTTTTGGCCGGTCCTGCCAGCGTAAATCAAACTAGCTTCCTACCGGCGGGACCTGGCTCTATGGGCGGCCTGCGGAGTCCTCGGGGAGGTGGGTGGGGGGATCTGGCCCCAGGGGGTGCCCCACGGTGGCCTGGCCCGCGATCGGGGCCCACTGATCCGCGGGCGGGCCTGTGCCGTGGGGGCACTCTTTCCCTCCGCATCGCTTGCTGTCAACCTCCACCATGGCTGGCGTAGAGAAGAATCCCCCTGCACATGCACTGAGATGACGCCAGCACACGGTGGTGCTCCCGCGCACGTGCCAACTCGCGCCGGCCGGCGGAGGCCCTCCGGCAGCGGCTGGCGCGGCGCCAACCCCACCGGCGTCAGACTAGCCCCTGAGGGGGCGGAGGTTTCCGCAACTTCCGGGCGGCCCAACGCCGGAGTGGTTCACGCCACTTCTCGGCGCCAGTACGGCCCGCCCTGCTGGGTAGGGGAGAATCCCGCCCCAGGTCTCATGTCATTTCAATTCTCCACTCCACTCCCACTCAGTCATTGGCCACCTGCACTGTTTCAATGGAGCTTAATGGAAGCTTAAGAAACAGTACCTGATCTTTCTATGGGACACTTGGAGCTTTAGCTTTCTGTATATGGTCCAGAGCCACCTGGAAATCACAGCGGTGCTCCTGAGCGTGACCCAGTCACAGTAGGTCATGGCTGGGCGTTATTGCCCAGACACTGGCCGCCATGGTGCAGACACTGGGCAAGGTGGCCCAGTCCCAGAGGGAGATGGCGCAGTTAATGGCTGATGTGACACAAATCCAGAAGGTTGTGGCACAGTCAATGGGCGATGTGGCACAGTCCTAGACGGAGCTGGCCCATTTCCTGTTCTCCATGGCCACAAGCATGTGGATCCTAGTCGAGACCAGAGCGGGCCTCAGGGACTGGCAGCGTTAGGTGGCGGGGGAGTCTCAGGGGATAGCTCTGCTTGCATCCCTGTTCCATGGAGTAGCCCGGGGGCCATTGGACACCCAAGAAAGGAAGAGGAGATAGGGCCCATGCCTCCCGCAGGTCAGCACCTCTGACCCCCCCCCCCTTCCTGTCCCTGCATCTGTTGGGCAGCGGGCAGAACAGGGCGACACCATGCCACTCGGGACACCCGAGCAGCAGCTGGGCCCATCCAGGCCCGGTCGCTGCAGAAGATGCCCGCCAATGGGGACCCAGGTCGCAGGGCAGGAATCACAGCAGGCCGCCTCCACTCCTGCTGTCGCATTTGGGGATCCAACTGGACATAGCATTAGAGTCTATAAGTCCAGGAAGTTAGACACCAGTTAAGTTGGCATGGGTGCAGGGCACAGTTTAGTTATAGGGGCTAGGGCACAAATCTGTAAATATTTGTTCATATTAAACACCTGTTACCATTGTTACAATTTGCCTCGGTGTTCTATCCGATGGGTGTGACGGGTGTGCTAGCTGGGGAGGGGGGATGGAATGGGCGGATGTTGAGGGAGGAATGGGCCCACTCTGTGGGTGGCCTGCGCTCCACACCGCTCCCCCAACCATCCCCACCAGCACTATCCCAGGGGATTCGATGGGGCCATGTGATGGAATGGCCAGCTCGGATTCAGGAATCACCCAGGTGGACAGTGGAAAGTGCTACCGTGGGCAGGAGTCAGACATTGCACAAATGATGTGAAGCACCAGAGCTCATCGCAGAGGAGATTGTCATCATCCTCCATCCCATGCACCAGACCCGGTATCACTGCCAGCTCAGGGCACCCAGCTCGTAATGCGGCAGGTATGTATCACAGAGGGAGTTGCAGGAGGGGTGGCTGGGGAGGGGGAGGGGGAGTGAGGGGTGTGGGGGTGGGATGCCTCTGGCCAGTCCTCCCCCCTCAACACCCACCCACCCCCCAGTCGGTGAACATAGAGGCGATCGGAGCGTCCTGTGCACGTTGGCCCTGGCACACATATTGTGCGCCCTCCCATGCCTGCCTGTGCCCCATGTCCTGCCCATTCTCGCCCTCCCCGCATCCTTCCCGTCGGACGAGGCCTTGTGTTCCACCTCCTCCTCCAGCACAGCAACCCCCCTGCTGCAAGATGCGGCAACCCTCTCAGAATCATACAAGGGGTCCCGTCCAGAACAGTCCATGTACCTGAACCACATCTTCACATCTTCAGGAGGCCAATGCACCACTCGATCATGGACCTGGTCGCTGTGTGGGCTTTGTTGTAGAGGGTCTCCGTGTCAGTCTGTGGCCTCTGGATAGGTGTCGTCAGCCACGACCGCAGTGGATAACCCCCGTTGCCCAGGAGCAAAACCCCCAGCGGGGGGGGAGGGTTCCCTACAGTGCAGAAGGAGGCTATTCGTCCCATCGGGTCTGTGCCGACCCTCTGAAAGAGCACCCTAACCAGAATCCCACCCTATTTCTGCATCCCAGTGAACCCACTTAACCCGCCGCTAAGGCCTGGACACTAAGGAGCAATTTGGTATGGCCAATCCCTCTAACCTGCACATCTTCGGACTGTGGGAGGAAAACGGAGCACCCGAAGGAAACCCACACAAATTAGGGAGAATACAAACTCTACTCAGTCACCCAAGGCTGGAATTGAACCCAGGTCCCTGACGTTGTTAGGCAGCAGTGCTAATCACTGTGCCACCGTGACTCCCATGAGTTCTGACATGAGAATGTCTGAAGACCATGGGCTGCTGGGACGTTGGGGGGTGTGGGAGGTTGAGCAGTGCCAGTGCTGTACTAGTCAACCCTAGATACCAAAGGCCCCATGTTGCTGGTGGGGCGTAGGCTCCACTGGAGCTGCTTTTGATGAATTGTACGTTCTGGGTTCCAGCTGAAATAGGTTCCCCTGAACCTGCACTGCCCTTGTGGCTCTCAATAGTGGCAAATGCCTCAATGTTCACTACCTCTATTAGAACCGGAAGCTCTGGGTCAGCGTCGAACTTGGCTAGACTGATTTAGTTCTTAATTCTGAAGTACCTGCAGTAAATGTTGTTTTATGGACTATGATAAAGATTCTGCTTTCAGCCTGTTAAAGCTACATTCAAAAATGACAAAACAAAAACCTGTGGGCCTTCGTGGCTTTTTACAAATGTTAAATTAATTCCACCTACACCAATCCTTTAGCTTAATGTTGCTCAGTAAGAAGCTTTAATGAACAATAATGTGAAAGAGGCAAAAGAAGGAAAGGCACTTAGATGACACAAGACATTGAAGATGTGGCTGTGAAGCACTGTCAAGTACTGAGCATAGTGTTCCACTTGAATGCATAGGTTTTATACACGAAGCAATAAAGTGCAGCATGCCATCAGCACCATCAGTAATTACGTACTGTTACAGATGAAACATCTTGGGCATCCAACAGTGAACTTCACTGCCCCCAGGATGTGACCTAGAGGTTACTTTAAATGAGCCTGTTTGCTATTTCCCGTACTTGAACAAATTCCATCATCATTTCCATTGCTTTGTAGCAGCTGTACAAGATGCTCCAGTGTTGTTATTTAGGTTAGAAATAAAGTTTGAGATTAATGCAATCTTTTAAGTTTGATATGCAATCCTGCATTATTGTTGTCCAGTCTATGAGACTGTAAAGCTTTTGTATTAAGGTGTACTGCACATTAGAAAAAATTCTATTTGCATTAAACATTTATAATTCGGATCAAGAGTGCCACTAGAACCGGCCTACAAAGACTTGACGCCCTCCAAGACAGGCACATATCACTTCTGTTCACTCAGAAACTGCTCCTGGGACGGACACTCCAGCAAGTGGGACATGCATCCTCCAGAAACTTCTAAACTGGCCAGATCGAGACATGAAATAGCCTTACAAATGATTTACAAACTTAGACTGTTTGACTTTGAAATGCAACATTACTACCTGTCCTATCTGGCTTACTGTCGTTATCATAATATACACACAGGTAAATGATGGTGCACAGACAGGCAGTGATTGACACACAGGATGACCAGTGAACACACAGAACACAGCAGCCAATCACCAGACAGGACACGACTACTATAAAGCCTGAGGGCACTAGTTTTCCCGCTCCCTTGGGATCCAGCCTCTGAGACAGTCAGAGCCCATGGGCAGCAACTAGAACATACACCATGTGGTAGTAAGATAGTCTGGTCATGTTAGCCTCAGGTCTCCAGTCAAGTCTGCATAGTGTCAACCCACAGCTAAAGTACGTATGATAGTTAAGAGTTCAATAAAATCGAGTTGCATTTCTTCAAGTGTTGAAAGCCTGTCTCTCTCACTACTGCAATAAAAGCAGTGCTCGCAGACCTGGCATACCCAACACATCAGTCGTTATTTGACCTCTGCTAGGAGGGAGCTCTCTGCAAGAAACATGTTAAATTCAGTTTGATAAATACATTCCTCTAAGAGGTCTGTGGGCTCAAAACATGGACCAACTTGTCAATCACCAAAGGACACATAAACTGCTGCAAAAAGAACCCACCAAAATAAATAAACTGGGGCCATTAATTCGCTGTTCCCTGTTTTGCTTTCTGCTCAAGACAATTTTCTGGGGAATGCAAATTTGCTTTTACTGTTAAACAGTGATGACAAAACTGGAGTTCAATCCAGTTCACAGCCAATGTGAGTGCACGGCACAGTCACAATCTGAACAAAATCATGAAAGGGCCTAAGTTGCATTCTCAGGTCAACATGATGGGATCACAGCACTTGCAGCTATCCATGGGCTGCATGGAAGGTGTTAAAACATTAACAAAGTAGAAAGTATTCCACTTTTCTGTTCAAGACTCAACACAGTAGGAAATAACATTTTCTTAAATTCAAGATGGCCTGTTGATTGGTGTGCACGATGAAAAATAATACATAATTGATGTAGGCCTGATGGCCGCAATTACTAAAATGAGCAGATAAGAATTGTCAGTTTCCATTACCACCATGAGGTCACTGGGTACCAGATATTTTCATTGGAATGCAGCTCATCTGTGTAACTTCTCATAGTCATTCACAGCCGCGAGCCAGCTCAGCCCCTCCAGTCGCATGGATTACCATCAGAAGTTGTAAAGCTCCAGGGTTCGGTTCTAATGCTCCCTGCTTTTCTTTGGGGAAGCGATGTAACTTCCTACTCTGACAGATAATGCCCCAGTTACTCGATGCAGTGAAGTAGTGCTGACTAACTAATGTTACTGATTTCAAATTGGCTTCCTGGTAAGAGCCTGAGGCAAAAATAGAAATAACGGTGGCTGTCATCTTCACTGCTATTGTACCTGTCATTGAGCTTGAATTCTCCTGCAACAAATATCAGAATTTGGTTAATTCCTCCCGAGTGATTTGGAACATCCAAGGGCATTAATCATTCATCAGGTTTGGATAATTGCAGTTGCGGTTGATAGATTTAGTTTGCATAGTAACAAAAGCCCTACAATGATGCTGCACTTCAGTGGCTTCCAAATGTTCTTCCTGTTCCTGTTCCACCACCTCCTTGTCCAAATAACATATGTGCAATGATATTCCAGTTGCCAATTTAAGGTGATACTATCCTACGAGCGCCACCAATAATGTTGCTCTTTAGAGTCGCCAAAAGGATACTGAGGCTCTTTTTATGATATGATGTTATGTCCCAACAGCGTCGCTAATACTGTGGGTGTTTCTGTTTCTCTTATTGAACCAGTAGGGGCTGCTTAGCACAGGGCTAAATCGCTGGCTTTGAAAGCAGACCAAGGCAGGCCAGCAGCACGGTTCAATTCCTGTAACAGCCTCCCCGAACAGGTGCCGGAATGTGGCGACTAGGGGCTTTTCACAGTAACTTCATTTGAAGCCTACTTGTGACAATAAGCGATTTTCATTTCATTTCATTTTCATTTCAGAAGGCTTTCCCGTATATCGGTCAAATGATCACACAACCAGTTAGTCAGTTCAAGTTCAAAGATGGTTTATTTACGCACAAGGGTTACTTTGATATGCAGGCACAAGATATTACAAGTTAAACTACACCTATCAGCTACAATAACCTATACTTAACTTCAGGTAACCGGCACTGTGCAAGTGGATAAGGCTTTTATCTTGATCACGTGGCTGGTTTGAAGAAGTGGCTCTGTCTCTGCTGGGCTCATCCGTCAGGTAGCGATCGTTGGTCTTGAACTTGGCTGTCTGGTCGTTATGCTACAGTTGGGCTGGCACAGGCCGGATTCACAGGAGGCTGGCACAGGCCGGGTCCAAAAGAGACTGAATACATGGCTGTGTCCCCTTTTATCCCTCTGAGTTTCGCACTCTTTGGGACGGTCCTTAATCTTGGACCCAATAGTTCAACAGGGCTTCGATCACTGCCTTCGATTCCGGCCAATAAAGGGGCGGGTGCCTTGGTGGCTGGGTGGGTCCTTAGCGGTCACTGACCTTGGCAGTTGGGCTCTCTGAGTAAAGGGAGTGGCGCCGATCAGTCTGTGGCTGTACCGGTTTCTTGACTGGAGTCCTATTGTTCTGGGGAAATGGGCCATTAGAATGCAAACGAGCGGGGGTTTCAATCAGGTCTAGCTATCTGGGTTGCAAATACACAGAAGCTCTGTATCTGTCTGACTCCTGGGTTGGCTACATTTCCCATGGTCCTTTGCAGGTGGCCATCTCAGATGGCAATATTCCAAATGGGACATCCACTTGCAGTAGGGATCAGAAACCATCTGCCCAGGTTTTCTTAAAAGTTCCAGGCATAAGGCAATCAAATCACAGTGACTAACTTATAAACTGTAATTTGCTAATCCCCAAAAATGATTTATGAACAGCAGTCCAATGTGATATGTATCCCTTTAAGGATCAGTGAATTTCAAAAGCAGCCTGGCAGTTAAGAATATCCAGTCTACATGGACTGTCCTGACATGACATATTACTCAGGTGAAGGAATTCAGTACTTCACCCAGCAGAGGGCAGCAGAGCGGAGCCGCTGATTGGCTGTTGCGGGGAAAATTTGCATCAGTGCATTGCAGCCACTGTATCCAGAAGGTGTACCTGAGCAAGGCACCCTTCGCGTTCAAGTGAAGGCAAGCATCCAGCAGAGGGCAGCAGAGTGAAGCCGCTGATTGGCTGTTGCGGGGAAAATTTGCATCAGTGCATTGCAGTCACTGTATCCAGACGGTGTACCTGAGCAAGACACCCTCTGTGTTCAAGGAAAGGCAAGCATCCAGCAGAGGGCAGCAGAGTGGAGCCGCTGATTGGCTGTTGCGGGGAAAATTTTCATAAGTGCATTGTGGTCACTGTATCCAGAAGGTGGTTTGTGGAGGAGCTGTTGTCAAGTGACAGTTCAACCACAAACACTTCTTCAGTGTTTCCCACCCTACCTCCTCCTCTAACCTCTAAAAAACCAATCACTGTAAGGATCACAGCCGAGTAAAGATCAAGAGGGAGAATCAAGGGCAGGTAGAAGTAGGAAGAAGTTGAACCGTGACGTCACAGCCAGCAGGTAAGTGATTGGCTGGTGACTGGTAAGTAGTTTTTCTTTTCCCTGAGGTGTGTTGATAAGGTAAGGTTTTTCTATTTCTTTTTTTTTATTGTGCGATTGGTAACAATTTTTCTTTTTTTTTCCTTTTTCATTTATCTATTATTTGATATTATAGTTAGACTAAGTTAAGCTTAAGATTAAAAATGGCAGGAGATCTCAGACCCGTGTTATGCTCCTCTTGCTCAATGTGGGAGCTCAGGGACATGGCTGATGTCATGGCTCCTTCACGTGCAGGAAGTGTGTCCAGTTGCAGCTCCTGTTAGACGGCATGATGGCTCTGGAGCTGCGGATGGACTCACTTTGGAGCATCCGCGATGCTGAGGAGGTCGTGGATAGCACGTTTAGCGAATTGGTCACACCATAGATTAGGATTGCTGAGGGAAAAAGGGAATGGGTGACCAAAAGGCAGAGAAAAAGCAGGAAGGCAGTGCAGGTGTCCCCTGCGGTCATCTCCCTCTAAAACAGATATACCGTTTTGGATTCTGTTGGGGGAGATGGCTCACCAGGGGAAGGCAGCAGTAGCCAGGTCCATGGCACCGTGGCTGGCTCTGCTGTACAGAAGGGCGGGAAAAAGAATGGAAGGGCTATAGTCATAGGGGATTCAATTGTAAGGGGAGTAGATAGGCGTTTCTGTGGTCGAAAACGAGACTACGGAATGGTATGTTGCCTCCCAGGTGCACGGGTCAGGGATGTCTCAGATCGGCGGCAGAACATTCTGAAGGGGGAGGGTGAACAGCCAGTTGTCGTGGTACATACAGGCTCCAATGATAGAGGTAAAAAACGGGATGAGGTCCTACAAGCAGAATTTGAGGAGTTAGGAGCCAAGTTACAAGTCGGACCTCAGAGGTAGTAATCTAGGATGGCTACCAGTGCCACGTGGTAGTCAGAGTAGAAATGAAAGAATAGGCGGGATGAATGTGTGGCTTGAGAGATGGTGCAGGAGGGAGGGGTTCAGATTTTTGGGACATTGGGACAGGTTCTGGGGGAGGTGGGACTACTACACCTGGGCCTGACTGGAACCAATGTCCTTGGGGTGCTTTTGCTAACGCTGTTGGGGAGGGTTGAAACTAATGTGGCAGGGGGAACCAAATAAGGAGGTTAGTGGGCAGTAAGGAGGTACTAACCTTAGCCTGTAAGGAACTAGATCATGAAGTCAGCGTGACTAAAGGGAAGAGTAGGCAGGGAGCAGATGATGAACGCAAAGGGACTGGTGGTCTGAGGTGCATTTGTTTTAATGCAAGAAGTGTAGTAGGTAAGGCAGATGAACTTAGGGCTTGGATTAGTACCTGGGAGTATGATGCTATTGCTATTACTGAGACTTGGTTGAGGGAAGGGCATGATTGGCAACTAAATATCCCAGGATATTAATGCTTCAGGCAGGATAGAGAGGGAGATAAAAGGGGTGGAGGAGTTGCATTACTGTCAGAGAGGATATCACAGCTGTGCTGAAGGAGGGCACTATGGAGGACTCGAGCAGTGAGGCGATATGGGCAGAGCTCAGAAATAGGAAGGGTGCGGTAACAATGTTAGAGCTGTACTACAGACCTCCCAACAGCGAGCGTGAGACAGAGGTACAAATATGTAAACAGATTATGGAAAGATGCAGGAGCAACAGGGTGGTGGTGATAGGAGATTTTAATTTTCCCAACATTGACTGGGATACACAGTGTCAGAGGTCTAGATGGGGCAGAATTTGTAAGGAGCATCCAGAGGGTTTTCTCGAGCAGTATGTAAATAGTCCAACTCGTGAAAGGAGCCATACTGGACCTGGCGTTGGGGAATGAGCCCGGTCAGATGGTTGAAGTTTCAGTCGGCGATGACTTTGGGAATAGTGATCACAATTCCGTAAGTTTTAGAATACTCATGGACAAAGACGAGAGTGGTCCTAAAGGAATAGTGCTAAATTGGGGGAAGGCCAACTATACCAAAATTCGGCAGGAGCTGGGGAATGTGGATTGGGAGAAGCTGTTTGAAGGTAAATCCACATTTGATACGTGGGATGCTTTTAAAGAGAGGTTGATTAGAGTGCAGGACAGACATGTCCCTGTGAAATGAGGGATAGAAATGGCAAGATTAGGGAACTATGAATGACAGGTGAAATTGTGAGACTAGCTAATAGGAAAAAAGAAGCATACATTAGGTCGAGGCGACTGAAGACAGACGAAGCTTCAGAAGAATATCGGGAATGTAGGACCAATCTGAAATGAGGAATCAATAGGGCTAAAAGGGGTCATGGAATATCTTTAGCAAACAGGGTTAAGGAAAATCCCAAAGCCTTTTATTAATATATAAAGAGCAAGAAGGTAACTAGAGAAAGGGTTGGCCCACTCAAGAACAAGGGAGGAAAGTTATGCGTGGAGTCAGAGAAAATGGGTGAGATTCTTAACAAGTACTTTGCATCGGTATTCACCGAGGAGAGGGACATGACGGATGTTGAGGTTAGGGATAGATGTTTGATTACTCTCGGTCAAGTCGGCAGAAGGAGGGAGGATGTGTTGGGTATTCTAAAAGGCATTAAGGTGGACAAGTCCCCAGGTCCGGATGGGATCTATCCCATGTTACTGAGGGAAGTGAGAGAGGAACTAGCTGGGGCCTTAACAGATATCTTTACAGCATCCTTGAACACGGGGGTGAGGTACCAGAGGACTGGAGAATTGCTAATGTTGTCCCCTTGTTTAATAAGGGTAGCAGGGATAATTCAGATAATTATAGACCGGTGAGCCTGACATCAGTGGTAGGGAAGCTGCTGGAGAAGATACTGAGGGATAGGATCTATTCCCATTTGGAAGAAAATGGGCTTATCAGTGCTAGGCAACATGGTTTTGTGCAGGGAAGGTCATGTCTTGCCAACTTATTGGAATTCTTTGAGGAAGTGACAAAGTTGATGGATGAGGGAAGGGCTGTAGATGTCATATACATGGACTTCAGTAAGGCATTTAATAAGGTTCTCCATGGTAGGCTGATGGAGAAAGTGAAGTCTCATGGGGTCCAGGATGTACTAGCTAGATGGATAAAGAACTGGCTGGGCAACAGGAGACAGAGAGTAGTAGTGGAAGGGAGTTTCTCAAAATGGAGAACTGTGACCAGTGGTGTTCCACAGGGATCCGTGCTGGGACCACTGTTGTTTGTGATATATATAAATTATCTGGAGGAAGGTATAGGTGGTCTGATTAGCAAGTTTGCAGATGACACTAAGATTGGTGGAGTAGCAGATAGTGAAGGGGACTGTCAGAGAATACAGCAGAATATAGATAGATTGGAGAGTTGGGTGGAGAAATGGCAGATGGAGTTCAATCCGGGCAAATGCGAGGTGATGCATTTTGGAAGATCTAATTCAAGAGCGAACTATACGGTAAATGAAAAAGCCCTGGGGAAAATTGATGTACAGAGGGATCTGGTTGTTCATGTCCATTGTACCCTGAACGTGGCTATGCAGGTCGATAGAGTGGTCAAGAAGGCATACGACATGCTTTCCTTCATCGGAAGGGGTATTGAGTACAAGAGTTGGCAGGTCATGTTACAGTTGTAGAAGACTTTGATACAGCCACATTTGGAATACTGCGTACAGTTCTGGTCGCCACATTACCAAAAGGATGTGGATGCTTTGGAGAAGGTGCAGAGGAGGTTCACCAGGATGTTGCCTGGTATGGAGGGCACTAGCTATGAAGAGAGGTTGAGTAGATTAGGATTATTTTCATTAGAAAGACAGAGGTTGAGGGGGGACCTCATTGAGGTCTACAAAATCATGAGAGGTATAGACAGGGTGGATAGCAAGAAGCTTTTTCCCAGAGTGGGGGACTCAATTACTAGGGGTCACGAGTTCAAGGTGAGAGGGGAAAAGTTTAAGGGAGATATCCGTGGAAAGTTCTTTACGCAGAGGGTGGTGGGTGGCTGGAACGCATTGCCGGCGGAGGTGGTAGAGACGGGCATGATAGCGTCATTTAAGATGTATCTAGACAGATACATGAATGGGCAGGGAGCAGAGGGATACAGATCCTTAGAAAATAAGTGATAGTTTTAGATAGAGGATCTGGAACGGCGCAGGCTTGGAGGGCCGAAGGGCCTGTTCCTATGCTGTAATTTGTCTTTGTTCTTGTTCGTGTGTGGAGATTATAGACCCACACATGGGTGCTGAAAAGGGAATATTACACTCCACATTTTGAGCTGGCAACCTTTGTGACAATTATTTCAGCAATGAAAAAGGCGATTTGACAGTATGCCAGTTCCTTTGCATTGCAAATAACATAATATTATTTCCACTGCTTTTTGACAAGGATTTCTAATATCATCACAAATGGAAGCGCAGATCCAGATGGAAAGGCAGTTGTCAAAGACTCAATGCTGATCCAACATGAACTCAAAGAGAAAGGCATTTTCATCAACAAAATGGTAATAACAGAAAACACCACTTCCTTCAGTGAAGGATATGCGATAAATACCCACTTCCTTGAACGTTTTCGCACATGAAGTGGGAGACAATTAAATTCATCAAAACTAGTCTTTATAACATTTATATGTATAGGTAAAATAAATATATAATATTTAAATATTGTACTATACAAGAGATATTAAAATGATGGGTAGTGAAGAAATCTGAGGGATCAGGCAATAGGGAATTTCATGGAGTTCATGCGCATTGCTTCATGAAATATGGTAAACAAGGTCTAAGCAATTATGGAGAACTGGCTCAAACAGGGCAGACTTAACCTGAGATTTTCCAACAACACCCACCCCCGCCAGGTGCCAGGCTTTCTTGTGGCAGATGCAGCAAACCATTGGTCACTGGCGGGATCTTTTGGTCCCGCCAAAGTGTCATGTGAGAGTACCTTTAAGAAATTGGTGTTTATAAATGGGTGTGTATCTAAATATCTGTAGTGAGAGTACCTTTAAGAAATGGGTGTTTATTACTGCAGTGATGTCAGAGAGTGGGTGGAGCTGGGCTGTCTGTCGGCTTTTTACTTTTGTTTTAGGCTGTTTGCTGCAGGGTGTGTTTTAGTTTCGTTTTCAGAGCTGGATAGCTGCAGTCACAGCCAAAAGTGTATGAATCTCTCTCTGTAATCTAAAGACTGTAAATCGATCCTGGTGATTTAAAACTAATAACAGTAGTGACTTTAACCTTCTGATAAAGGTTTTGTTTTTAAGTCATATGGATGTTGAAAAGGAACGCTTAAAGGTTTACTTAGTGTTGTACTCTTTGAGGGTTGTATTTGAATTAATGGTTGCTAAGATGTTCACTGTATGTTTTAAAAAGGTTAACTTGAGTTCATAGAATAAACATTGTTTTGCTTTAAAAAACTACTTTTCCATTTCTGCTGTACCACAGCTGTAGAGTGGGCCGTGAAAGTTGTGGGTCAGGTGAACTCCATGGTACACTTTGGGGTTCTCTAAACCCTGGCCCATAACAAAAGTCTAAAGTCTTTTACATGGCTCACTCACCTTGCCGCTGGGGAACCCACTGCAGGGCATCAACATCGGCAAGACCAGAAGATCCCGTCAAAAAATCCTGCTCTTAATATTTGTAGCTACAATATTCAGGTAAGATAGTGAAGAAAAAAATAAAGGACTAAGGGTGACCCAAGTCGTTTGGTAGATTCCTTGCTAGACATCGAACACCGAACACAACAAACATGGATTTTCAAAAAGGCAAATAATAATTAACTAACTTGACTGACTGCATTAATGAAATAATGAACAGGGTTGATCAAGGTAGTGAGGTACCCTCAATAACGAAGCTTAGAGATTAAACTGTAAAGAAGGCTTTATTAGACTAAGAACTATGTTAGAGCTGAGACAAGTGCTGACTGCTACACAGCCCATGAGGCAGCCCTTTATATATGGCTCACAGATGGGCGGAGCCAGAGGCAGAGTCCCCAGGGTTCCAAGCCCGGTCTTAAAGGGGACATCACCTTACATGATGATAAGGCAGTAACCGTTCATCACATTCACCCCCTGTTTAAAAACAGTCCGGCGGGGGTGAAGTGCCATCATAAGTCCATCCATCTCGGTGGCCGGATCGTCCTCAGCGACCTCGTCAATTTGGGCGGTGGTGCGGCGGGCACGGACGTCCTGGTTGAGGGCACATCCGGGAGCACAGAGGTCGGAGCTTCGGTCCGGATAGGGGCAGAGGGACAAGGCAGGGCCGGGGGTAGCGGTGCCGGCGCTGGCGGGGTGTGTAAAGGGGGGGTGCAAGGTGGGGGTGTGCGGTAGGTGCTCACCAATGGAGGGTAGGGCTGGAAGGGGGTGTGTTGTAGGGGGCGCCGTGTCTTGCAGGGGAGCGGCGCGGGAATGGGCGTCTGTGGTGGGGAATCCAGCGGGTGCCAGATCCCGGAGGGAAACCGTATCTTGCCTGCCATCGGGGTACTCAACGTAGGCGTAACTGGTGTTGGCATGGAGCAGCCGGACCCTTTCGACCAGGGTGTCCGTTTTATGGCTCCTCGCGTGCCTCCGGAGAAGAACAGGTCCCGGAGCCATCAGCCAAGGTGGAAGCGAGACCCCGGAGGTAGACTTCCTGGGGAAGAGAAACAATCGGTCGTGAGGGGTCCCATTCGTGGCCGTGCAGAGGAGTGACCTAATGGAGTGTAGGGCATCGGGTAGGACCTCCTGCCAGCGGGTGGTTGGGAGACTTCTCGACCGCAGGGCCAGAAGGACAGGCTTCCACACGGTCGCGTTCTCCCTCTCCACCTGCCCGTTTCCCCGCGGGTTGTAACTGGTCGTTCTGCTTGAGGCGATGCCTTTGCTGAGCAGATACTGACGCAGTTCATCGCTCATGAACGATGTACCCTGGTCGCTGTGGATATAAGTGGGGAAACCGAACAGGGTGAAGATGCTGTGCAGTGCCTTAATCACAGTGGCTGAGGTCATGTCGGGGCAGGGAATGGCGAATGGGAAACGGGAGAACTCATCGATCATGGTGAGGAAATAGGCATAACGATTGGTGGACGGGAGGGGCCCCTTGAAGTCCACGCTCAGTCGCTCAAAGGGACACGAGGCCTTCACGAGTCGAACCTTGTCTGGCCGATAGAAGTGCGGTTGCACTCCGCACAGACTTGGCAGGCCCTGACCATGGCCTTGACCTCCTTGGTTGAGTAAGGTAGGTTGCGGGACTTGATAAAATGGACGAGCCGGGTAACCCCCGGGTGGCAGAGGTCGTTGAGCTCCCCTGGACGATACTTGATATCGTACGAGTAGGTGGAGAGTTCGATCCTCCACCTCAAAATGTTATCGTTTTTTATTTTGCCCCGTTGCGTGTTATCGAACATATAGGTGACTGACCATTGGTCTGTGACGAGGGTAAACCTCCTACCGGCGAGGTAGTGTCTCCAGCGCCGTACAGCCTCCAGAATGGCTTGTGCCTCCTTTTTGACTGCAGAGTATCGAACCTCGGAGGTGGTGAGGGTTCGGGAGAAGAACGCTACTGGTCTGCCTTCCTGATTGAGGGTAGCAGCCAGGGCGATGTCTGATGCATCGCTCTCTACCTGGAAAGGGATGGTTTCGTCCACCGCGTGCATGGCGGCCTTGATGACGTCGGCCTTGATGCGGTTGAAGGCCAATTGAGCCTCAGTCAAGAGGGGAAAAATGGTGGTCTTTAGGAGTGGGCGGGCTTTGTCTGCATACTTGGGGACCCACTGGGCGTAATAGGAGAAAAGCCCCAAGCACCGTTTGAGGGCCTTGAGGCTGCGGGGGAGAGGGAGTTCCTTAAGGGGGCGCATGCGGTCGGGGTCGGGACCTAGGACCCCGTCTTCCACGACATAGCCGAGGATGGCCAGCCGGGTGGTGTGGAAAATGCATTTGCCCTCGTTATAGGTCAGGTTAAGGGCTCGGGCGGTCTGGAGGAACTTTTTGAGGTTAGCGTCATGGTCCTGCTGGTCATGGCTGCAGATGGTGACATTGTCCAAGTACGGGTATGTAGCCCGCAAACCGTACTGGTCCAGCATTTGGTCCATCACCCTTTGAAAGACGGAGACCCCATTTGTGACACTGAAGGGGACCCTGAGGAAGTGGAAGAGCCGGCCGGCTGCTTCGAAGGCAGTATAGGGGCGGTCTTTTGGTCGGATGGGGAGCTGGTGATAGGTGGATTTGAGGCCGACCGTGGAAAAGACTCGGTATTGGGCGATCCGATTTACCATTTCCGCGATGCGAGGAAGGGGGTACGCATCAAGCTGCGTGAATCGGTTTATGGTCTGGCTATAATCCACGACCATCCGTTTCTTCTCCCCAGACCGGACTACCACCACTTGCGCTCTCCAAGGGCTGTTGCTAGCCTCGATGACCCCCTCTCCCAGTAAACGCTGGACCTCTGACTTGATAAAAGCCATATCTTGGACACTGTAGCGCCAGCTCCTGGTGGCGACGGGCTTACAGTCGGGAGTGAGGTTCGCAAATAGCGAGGGGGGGTGACTTTCAGTGTCGCAAGGCAGCATACCATGAGAGGGGCAAGGGTCCGCCGAACTTCAGTGTCAGGCTTCGGTGGCTGCACTGGAAATCCAGTCTGAGCAGCAGGGGGGCACAGATGTGAGGGAGGATATAAAATTTGAAACGGGTGTATTTCGCGCCCTGGATCGAGAGATCCGCAATACAGTACCCCTTGATTTGCACCGAGTGGGACCCAGATGCGAGGGCTATAGTTTGGGATGTGGGATGGGTGCGTAGGGAGCAGCGCCTTACCGTTTCAGGGTGGATAAAGCTCTCCGTGCTCCCGGTGTCGAAGAGGCATGCAGTGTCGCGCCCGTTGACCTGGACCTGCATCATGGAGTTCGGCAGGTGTTTTGGCCGAGTTTGGTCGAGGGTGATCACACCCACTCGCGGGTAGTCGGAGTCCTCAGCCGAGTCGGACTCGTAAAATGGCCTCCGCCGTCGGTCGCACGTGTCGGGTCGAGAAGATGGCTGCCGCCAAGATGGCCGCTCCCATGATTCGCACGAGGCTGATGACACATCAGAAGGGGGCATGTCGGGTAGGTGGGCAGCAGCATTGCGAGGCCTGCGGGCCTGAGAGCCTGATTTTCGGGCCGGCTGTTCTTTGTTTTTCTGGCCCCTGGGTCTGGTCAGGCAGACCCTCGCAAAATGCCCTTTCTTCCCACAGTCGCTGCAGATCACGGAGCGGGCTGGGCAGCATGGGCGTGGGTGCTGGCCTTTTCCACAGAGGTAGCACGGTGTGCCCCCATGGTGAGCGGGTCACCGAGTGGCGCAGGCCTGTAATACGGCTGAGTCGGAGGAAGTCCGGGGGGGGCTCGCAGAGTCCGCGGGGTACGTACCCAAGTTATGTCGGGCCACCTCCAGCGAGGAGGTGAGCGTTAGCGTGTCCTGGAGGTCATTTGCCCCGTTTCCGAGCAGCCGCTGCCGGATGTAGGTCGAGCGGATGCCGGACACGAAAGCATCTCTGATATGCAGGTTCATATGGACTTCCCCTGTCACATCCTGATGGTCACAGTCCCTGGCAAACGCGGTGAGTTTCTCGACAAATTCGTCTAGCGATTGACCCGAGTGCTGCCGGCAGGTAGAGAGCAGATGCCTGGCGTGTACCTCGTTGATGGGTTTGACAAACCGCTTGCGGAGTAACTCGACCGCCTCTTCATAAGTCGTCGCCTTTTCGAGCGTGGCGGAGATTCTGTGACTCACCCGGGCGTGGAGTAGACGCAGCTTGCGTGGCCCCAGGATGGAAGTCTCTGCGGAGTCCAGGTAGGCCTCGAAGCACCGCAGCCAGTATTAAAAAATTTCCTTCGCCTCCGGTGTTCGTGCTTCCAGATTGAGCTTCTCTGGTTTTAGGCCTGCCTCCATCCTGAATCTAGTTTAGTCTAATAAATTGAGGTACCCTCAATAACGAAGCTTAGAGATTAAACTGTAAAGAAGGCTTTATTAGACTAATAACTATGTTAGAGCTGAGAAAAGTGCTGACTGCTACACAGCCCATGAGGCAGCCCTTTATATATGGCTCACAGATGGGCGGAGCCAGAGGCGGAGTACCCAGGGTTCCAAGCCCAGTCTTAAAGGGGACATCACCTGACATGATGATAAGGCAGTAAGCGTTCTGTTTGATTTTGTGTATGGGGACTTTCAAAAGAGATCCGATAGAGTGTGAAATAATTGTTGCCAAATTAGGAGACAATGGGGTTGAAGGGGCAGGGGATGTGTGGATACAAAATTACCTAAGGGATAAAAGAAATCTCAGAGTAGTGGTGAACTTGTTTTTTCAGATTGGAGTGAAGTATGCAGTCACGTCCCTCAGGGGCTTGCATTGAGATCACTCAACTTTTTTGTTATATATTAACGAACCCAGGCTTTGGTACACAGGGCATAATTCATAATTTACAGATGACACGATATTCTGAAATGTAGTAAACAGTGAGAATAGTAACCAACTTCAGATGACAGGAATAGTAACCAACTTGTCAGATGAAGTTTATCGCAGAGAAGTTTGAAGTGATCAATTTTGGAACGATGACAGAGGACAGGCAATTTCAAAGGTGACTCAGAGAGGCCTAGGTATGTGTGTACACATGTCTTTGAAGGTGACAGGACAAGTTGAGAAGGCTGTTAAAAAAGCAAACCTTTATAAAACACCAGTTGCACCGCAGCTGGAATATAGAACGGAATTTTAATGCGGTGTCGTGGTGAGGGAGGGGCCAGAAAGTGCCGCGAGCCATTAAAAACTCCATTGACCTCGGCAGGACTGGAAGATCCCATAAAACTCCGCCTACAGCTTCCAATTCTGGGCAGCACACTGGAAGGAGATCCTAGAGAGGATGCAGAGATTTGCGAGATTTGCACCAAGGATAAAAGACTCCAGTTACCTGACAGACTTGAGAAAATAGGGTTGCTTCCAGGGAAGGTTAAAAAGATAAATGACTGAGTGTTCGAAATCAGCAAGGGAAACAATTTCCACTGGCAGGAGGGGTAATAACAAGAGAACAGAAATGATAGATGATGGGTAAAAAATCGAGGGGCATCAAGAGGAAGCATTCTTTGCATAGTGAGCTGTAGAGATCTGGAATTCACTGCCTGAAAGAGTGGTAGAAGCAGTTTCAATAATTAACTTCAAAACAGGCTTGGATATGGGCAGCGCGGTAGCACAGTGTTTAGCACTGTTACTTCACAACGCCAGGGACCCACCCGGGTTCGATTCCCCGCTTGGGTCACTGTCTGTGTGGAGTCTGCACGTTCTCCCCATGTTCTGCGTGGGTTTCTTCCAGGTGCTCCAGTTTTCTCCCACAAGTCCCGAAGGACGTGCTTGTTAGATGAATTGAACATTCTGAATTCTCCCTCTGTACACCCGAACAGGTGCCGGAGTATGGCGGATAGGGGATTTTCACAGTAACTTCATTGCAGTGTTAATGTAAGCCTACTTGTGACACTAATAAAGATTATTTTGGGCAGCACGGTAGCGCAAGTGGCTAGCACTGTGGCTTCACAGCGCCAGGGTCCCAGGTTCGATTCCCCGCTGGGTCACTTTTTGTGCGGAGTCTGCACATTCTCCCCGTGTCTGCGTGGGTTTCCTCCGGGTGCTCCGGTTTCCTCCCACAGTCCAAAGACGTGCAGGTTAGGTGGATTGGGCATGCTAAATTGCCCTTAGTTTCCAAAAAAGGTTCGGACGGGTTATTGGGTTAGGGGGATAGGATGGAAGTGAGGGCTTAAGTGGGTCGGTGCAGACTCGATGGGCCGAATGGCCTCCTTCTGCACTGTATGTTCTATGTTCTATTATTATAAATACTTGGGGATAATTTTGCAGCACTATGAAAAGAGCGGGTAAGTGAATCTAATTGGTTGGCTACTTCAAAGAACCAACAGAGGCAAGATGAGCTGAATGGCCTCTTTCTGTGTTGTATTTTTGTATGATTCTGCACAGAGGTGCAAGACAATATACAGCATCAGGTCACAAACGATATTTGCACATACCTGTGTACGATTCTGCCCATTATTCCAAAGTGCACACAAATGCTTCAGTCATGGGGGACTTCCGGTGCGATGTAGGAGTGAGATTGCATAAAAGATAGCTCCCGTTAAGGTCCCGATATTTTGGTCCACTTCGCTCGTTTTTACTCTGAATTTTGGGGGGGTTTAACTCAGAAGCTTCCCAGGGGGAAAGTTTGATCACTGAGAGAATGGTGAAAACGACATTAAAGAAGGCTGCGGGGAATAAATTTCAAGAGGGCAGCCCGGTAAAAGACCACGAGGGAGTCAAGATAGCGTACGAATCGGCCGCACCCGTCACATTAGAAACCCTGACAAAGGCACAGGAGCTCAGAAAACTTGGAAGACAAATGGATGGCAGGTTGAGAGGCAAGGCATGGAGCTTAAGGATTTATTTAAAGCCTCCATCTAGGAGGTGTTGGGCCCACTGCCAAGGCTGTGAAGGAACAGGGTGAGACACTAAAGTGTGTTGAAGAGGCCCTGTCTAGCAACGAGGACCGACTGGTTTCGTTTGAAGCCGAGGTGCAGATTCTGACGGAGAAGAGAAAGGCTTGAAAACCCAGGTTAGATGATTTAGAAAACAGATTGAGGCACTTAGAATCTTAGAATCGTGGGCCTGCCGGAAGGATTGGAGGGCGCGAAGTGGGCAGAGATTGGGGCTGAATTTTCCGTTTCGGAGAATAAGAATTGACACCAGGGCAGGATTCGTGGATTTCCACGACAGCAAAATTGGCGCCCCACCTGGATTGATTCGGCACTGTTAAGGGGTTAGCACCGGCGCCATGTGGAACACAATCAATTCCAATAAGAAACGGTGCCGGATTTGCAATTGACACTTAGGAGGCTAACAAGCTGCAGCCGCATATACACACTGCACTCCCCACACACACCATCCCAGCCAACAAGATGGCAGCAAGGAGAGCGGTACTGAGATTCCTGGATACCATGTTTGAGACCCTCCTAGATGCTGTGGAGGAGAGGCAGGCTACCCTGTACCCCGGCCTGGGAAGGAAACTGCCAGCCACCGCTGTTCACCTGGGTGCAGGTGGTAGAGGCAGGAGGTGCCACCAGCAACACCATCCGGACCGGCCTGCAGTGCCGTAAAAAACTGCACAACCTCCTCAGGGTGATCAGGGTGAGTAGGCAGCACTGTGCCCCGGCACTAATCCCCGTCCCCAAACACCCATCACCCACCACCACCCCTCTCCACATGCCGGACGACCTCCGAACCCCCAGACTGCACCACATGCCAGTGCCCATACCGGCCGCCATGGCCGAGTACCCTGACCATTGAAGATACCAGCTACCCACTCCCTGGGCTGCATGCGTCGGACTGTCTAACACTGTGCATTTACTATTTTCCCCCTTCCAGGAGAAGGCCGCCCATAACAGCAGGGAATGGGAGAAGACTGGATGAGGACTGCCACACATGCGGTCCCTCACCGCGGCAGAGCACGGGCCCTGGACGTGGTCAGCGGGTGGAGATCGCCCGGGTGGAGATTGGCCTTGGGAGATGAAGTCAGACAATGCTGAGTTGCGGTTCCCCAATACCACCCAATACCACCCTCACCCTCTCACCACCTTCACACCACCCCCACACCACCATCACATTCATCACACCCCACACCATCCTCATATCACACCCACACCACACCAACTACTCTCCGGCCCCGCAGTATAATCATGCATCTTGTCTAGTGACTTGCAGGATCTGCTGGTGTCCCCCGCCCCCAGCCATAACCACAGCCAGAACCCCCCTCTATGTGCCGAACAGCGTCAATGACATCGACATAGAGGGGACCCAAATGCCCGAAACCCAGGATACCCTGGAGCTCGAGTCCGATATCTCCAACACTCTCCACCACCCCAGAGGCACTCACCTCGGTCGGACACTTTAGTTAAGAGGCTCCTGGGACGCTCTCTGGTGCACACCACCCAGCTGATCCAGTACAGCAGGTGGAGATACGATATCCTGAGGGGACGGACGGTCGGAGGACAGGTCGTCCCCAGGAACTAGTTGCTGTTCAGATGGGTTTGAGGCTTCTGGAATGGATGGTCCCATCTATCGCGGAAATACAGTCGCAGAGCCAGGAGCTACATGAGGGATTGTCGGTGAGAATCCAGCAGCTGCAGGTGCAGTTGGAGGAGTCCAACTGTATGTAGGAGCAGGCGGTAGTGCCGACCATGCATATGACCCTGGTCAACACCGCATGGGTAGCACCTGCGGTGGAGACCGTGGAAACGAGGGTTTTGGCTATGGCATGTCCAAGACCTGGGGCATTCTGTGCAGGCGGTGGCTGAGGCCCAGGACAGGGTTACCCTTTCACAGGGAGCCATGTTCAGCGAGTGGAACCCCTTTTAGTTCATGTCGAGCGGCCTGTCATCTGCACATGCTCATAGGGCTACATGCATCCGATCGATCACTCCCCGGGCCCGGGCCATTTCGACGATGACGGTGAACCCCGCTGCCCGGGCATCCTGGTTGGCTTGGTCCACACTAAAATGGGTTATTCTGCTGACTGTGCATTAAGGATTAAAGGCCCCTGTGACGGCACGGATGCACCTGTGCACCGGACTTCGTGCGATCCATCGGCACCTGGAAGAACCCTATGGTGTAAAAGTTCAGGGCGACCGCCACCTTGGCAGATATGTTGCACTTTCCCTCTGCTCAGCCGGAGTCATCGACGGCATGCCCAGTCCGGCAGGTCCTCAAATGATATGTGTTGCCGACAAATGAGGCCTCATGCGGCGCCTCCTTTGCAACTCCTCCTCCTCCTCAGCCTGTTTTGCGGCTGGCTCTCCATCGTCACCAGTTGCCTGCTGTTTCACTGCGGCATGATCCGCTGCTGCAGCTTCCTCCTCCTCAAACAGCGCCAGCACGTACAGCTGCAGTGCATCCCCCAGAGCTGCGATGACGAAGAGGAAGGCCACTATTGCTGGTTGTATTCCAATATCCATTGTCTGCAAGGGGTGAAAGGTCGACATGATAGCATGGTGCATATCCCATGCCCAACCAGGCCCTGGTTGGTACTGCGGACCCTTCCCCCGCATGTCCCCCTCCCCCATTCTCTCCGGACCGCTGGCCCTGTCAGTGCCCAGAACCTTGGGGGCCTCTGGCCTTGGTGCCTGTCCCTATTGCCAGGGGTACCGTCAGCTGATGCTGTCCTTGCCAGCAGCACGCTCCGTGGCCCCCATCTGGTGCCCCCCCATGCAGGGGCTAGTAAGGCTGTTGCCCAGGGTGGACCGCATGATGCCCCGCCGGCAGGTGGCGGCCAGTTGGGGGGATGGTATGTCAGAGGGTGGAGTGCGGGGGTGGTGGGTTGAGGGCACCGATATGGCCGGTGTCACTCTACAGAACCAGGGGCTAGGGTGGGTGGTCAGTGGGGTGCACATCAAGTTGGCTGCTTGCAGGCCACAACAATGGCAGTCTGTGACTGGGCACCGCCCTCGTCCCGTGGGTGGTGACCGCGGCCCCCAAGGCTCGTTCCCCCATCACCACCACTCCCACCGGCCCTAGCAGGGCCCCCACCCCAGCCAGCCCAGCCAGCCCAGCCAGCGTCCGGCCCGGCAGCCCGCAGACGCTCCTCTCTGTATCCTACTTCCTTATCAGCCATGCCGGCAGTTTTACGATTTTTAAAAGCACAAGTGAACCTCGCTATTGGGAATTCTCCCAGTGGAGGCGGAGACATGCGGAGGCCCGGGAGTAAACTGGGTCAGGCCGCTACTGATATACCAAGGGTGTTTACTGTACGTGAGATGCGTTGCTGCATCTGTCAAGGCACCGGAGAATTGTGATTTGGCATCAAAACCGATTCTCCGCCCAATTATGCTTTCCCAATCCGGCATCAGCCGACAGAGAATCCCGCCCGAGGTGTTTGCTCCGCCAGAATTAGACAGAGTGCACCGGGCCTTGTGACAGAAGCCAAAGTCGAACGGGCCACCACGTGCAGTAATCATTCGATTCCACTTATCAGAGGAAGGACCGTGTCCCAGAGTGGGCCAAACAGTGACGGAATGTCGACGGGGATGGTAACATGGTTCACATTTACCAGGACATTGACTCCGAACTGGTGAGAAGAAGGTCAGTTTTAACAGGGTGAATGTGGTGCTGTGCAAAAAAGATGTGCAGTTCAGAGTAATGTATAAAGCGAGGCTGAGGCCAAGTTGGGCTCGAGGGTTCTCCATTTTGATTCCTGGAAAAGGTCGAGGCCATCGTTGAGGAACGAGGACTGGGAGTGATTTGAGGAGGGTTGGGCTATTTGGCTGTTTTTTGCTCTATTTTTCTTGTTTGTACAAGTGGGCTGGGGAAACTGTAAATGTTATTACATTTGGGGTTCTGTTTGTCATGTTGTTTGCAGCCACATCGTTTGCTTGTTGATGATGGGAGGAATTCTCTGTTTAGTCTTCTCTTTTTGCTTCAGTGTGGTAAACCACTGTATTGTATTGTACTGTTACATGCCTGTGCTTGTCCCTGCTGGGTCCGAACCACTGTAGTAGATAATCTGTGTATTGTGGTAAACTGCCACTGTATTATATGTAATGTGGTAAACTATTGCCTGCTGGCTCCGCCTCCCCCGGGCTCGGTATAAAGGTGGCTAGTCTCCACCGCTGCCTCAGTTCGGGATCCGAGGCCAGGAGGCTTTCTGTTTAGTTTATTAAAGCCTCAGTTACGTTCACCACTCGTCGTGTGTTCATTGATGGCACATCAATTTAATAAACTAAACATCTAAGATGAATTCATCACTCAAGCCTGATCGCCTGGAGCTGGACCCACAGGCAGCCGATGCCCCTGCAACATTCGAGCACTGGCTAAGCTTCTTCGAAGCATACCTCGGATCCTCCACCGAAGACTTCAATGACCTCCAAAAGAAGCAGATCCTCCACGCACGGGGGAGCCCGCAAGTCTTTCTTCTCATCAGGGACGCCCCTTCATATACGGTGGCGATAATGATGCTGAAGGGACACTTTGTAAAGTCTGTAAAAGAAGTGTATGCTAGGCACCTTCTTGCCACGAGATAACAATGCCCTGGAGAATCACTAGCAAAATTCCTGCGTGCCTTGCGGGTGCTCTGCCGGAACTGTGACTGCCAGGCGGTATCGGCTACCCAACACACGGAGCTGTTGGTCAGGGACACTTCTGTCGCAGGCATGAAATCAAACTACATCTGCCAGCAATTGCTAGAAGGGGGTACACTCGGCCTCCCAGAGACAGTGCAGCTCTCAATCTCGCTGGAGGTGGCCTTCCAGGACATGGAGGCTACACCTCCAACTGCGCGGCACCCTCGTGGGCCTCGTGGATGCCGCCATCACCCGACTCGATTGCAGCGCAAGCCTGTGCCGCGCAGCAGCCCGCCAACGCCGGAAGCCCGAAGTGCTACTTTTGCGGCCAGGGTAAGCATCCCATACAATGCTGCCCTGCACGGAACGCGACTTGCAACGGGTGTGGGAGGAAGGGCCACTTTGCGAAAGACTGCCAGGCCCGATCGGTCCCGAAAACTCCTAGGCTCAGTAGCGCTGCCTGCTTGTCGGGGCCGCCCCCAGCTGCTGCACCACCCGCCATGTGCGACCCGTGGGTGCCACCATCTTCACCGCCATCTTCGATTTCGCCCGCCACGTGCGACCTATGGGGGCCGCCATCTTTGACGCCATCTTACACTCCATCTGCTGCGCGTGACCCATGGGAGCCGCCATCTTTGACGCCATCCCCGATGCCACCCGCCACGCGCGACCCATGGGGGCCGCCAGCTTGGGACCACTTCGCAGCCTCCCGGGAGTCCTGTTCACCCGGTCGTATGCTGGCCGTCGCTACCTCTGACCGGCCCACCCATCACCTTCTGCAGTTCGCCTCCATCACACTTGACCAGTCTCGGCCTCATCACCTCACAAAATCTACGATGACCGTCCGGATCAACGGGCACGAGACGGCCTGCCTTTTCGACTCCGGGAGCACAGACAGCTTCATACACCCAGATACGGTAAGGCACTGCTCCCTCCCAATTTGACCTGCGACTCAGAAAATCTCCCTGGATCACATTCAGTAGCAATCCGGGGGTACTGTGTCGCGACCCTTACTGTACAAGGTGTAGAGTACACAAACTTTAAACTCTACGTCCTTCCCCATCTCTGCGCTGCCCTATTACTGGGGCTCGACTTTCAGCGCCACCTCCAATGCCTTACTTTAAAGTTCGGTGGACCCCTGTCCCCCCTCACCATCTGTAGCCTGGCGACCCTTAACGTCACCCCACCCTCGCTCTTTGCTAACCTCACCCCGGACTGTGAGCCCGTCGCTACTAGGAGCAGGCGATACAGTGCCCAAGACAGGGCCTTTATCAGGTCGGAGGTCCAGCGACTCCTACGACAGGGGATCATTGAGGCTAGTACCAGCCCTGGAGAGCTGAAGTGGTGGTCGTCAAGACTGGGGAGAAGCACCGGATGGTCATCAGACCATCAACCGGTACATGCAGCTCGATGCGTACCACCTCCCCCGCATATCTGACATGGTCAATCAGATTGCGCAGTGTTGAGTCTTCTCCACAGTTGACTTGAAGTCCGCGTACCACAAGCTCCCTATCCGCCCTGAGCACCGCTAATACACTGCCTTCGAGGCAGATGGCCGCCTCTACCACTTCCTCAGGGTTCCCTTCGGCGTCACCAATGGGGTCTTGGTCTTCCAACGGGAAATGGACTGAATGGTTGACCAGTACGGGCTGCGGGCCACATTCCCGTACTTAGATAATGTCACCATCTGCAGCCATGACTAACAGGACCATGACAAAAACCTCTGGCACTTCCTCCACGCCACTAGATTGGTCGGAACCACCAAAAGATGGTCGTGCGATGGCAGAGTTTTTGGAGAGTCTGGAGTTTCCCAAAGTGGGGGAGGAGCTGCGGGAGGAGTTGGAGGTCCCGCTTTGTTTGGAGGTGATCCAGGGAGAGTTGAAGCAGATGCAATCAGGGAAGACACTGGGACCAGATGGGTTCCCGGTGGAGTTTTGTAAAAGTTCATGGATCAGTTGAGTCCATTGTTGCTGGGCATGTTGAGAGACTCCTTGGAGCAGAGTGCTCTCCCAGAGAGATTGGAATCGGCAGCCATCTCGCTGCTTTTGAAATAGACAATGACCCCAAGGAATGTGGGCCATACCATCCGGTCCCCCTGTTGAATGTGGAAGCTAAGTTGCTGGCCAAGGTGTTGGCTTTAAGACTAGAGTCGGTCCTCATAGAGTTGATAGGGGAAGGTCAAACGGGGTTCGTGAAAAGGCGGAGGTTATTGACGAATGTGCGCCGGTTGCTTAATGTGGTGCTTACTTCTGCGTCCAGTCCGGTATCGGAGCTTATTGAATCTCTGGACGCAGAGAAGGCATTTGACTGGGTGGAGTGGAGATATGTCTTTACAATATTGGAGAAATTTGGCCTGGGTCCTGGATTTGTGTCCTGGGTGTGGCTGCTGGATGCAGCAACATTTGCAAGCGTTTGTACCAATAATATGACCTCTGAGACCTTTCGTTTATATCGTGCAATGAGGCAAGGATGCCCGCTGTCTCCTTTGTTGTTTGTAATGACAATTGAGCTGTTGGCTATGGCATTGAAGGCCTCAAAGGAATGGAAGGGATAGTTGGGGGTGGGGGGGGGGGACACAGGGTATTGTTATATGCTGATGATTTGCTGTTATATGTAAGGGATCTGGGGACATCTATTGAAAACATCATGGAGATTCTGCTGTGATTTGGACTTTCTCTGTCTATAAACAGAATATAGTGAAAAGCGAATATTTTGTGTTAGGGGCAGTGGGAGGGGGCACTAAACTGAGGGAGTTGCTATTTTGATTGGCAGGGACGTGGAGAAGGTGCTGGGGTGGTGCGAGTACCTGAGGGCCCTTTGGGTACAGATGGAATTAGAGCCAGCTATGGAGACAAGCTTGGGAGCGTTTGTCATGGCGCCGCTTCCACTTCTGCCAGTGAAATATTTTACAAACCTAGTGGTAGTGGCCATGCTATAAATATGGTGGCAACTCCGCCAACGTTTCGAATTGGGGCAGCCTCACAGCTGGCATCCAACTGTGCCAATCACCTATTCAAGCTGGCAAGGCTAGATACCACATTTAGTGCTTGGAAGGAGAGAGGTTTAGAGAAGGTGGGGGATCTATTTTTGTAAGGGCGGTTCATTAGCTTCGAGGAGTTAAAGGAGAAATATGGGCTTTCAGATGTGGGCCAATTTAGGTACCTTCAGGTGCGGAGCTGGGTTAAGCAGTTTTTTTCCGGCCTTTCTGGTGGTTCAGCTGCCCACCTTGTTGGAGCGTATTTTATCCTGTGCAGGATAGGTGGAGGGTAGTACATCCGGGATGTACCAATGTATAGCAGGCGAGGAGCTGGGATCGGTTGAGGGGGTGAAGGCAAAATGAATGGAGGAGTTGGGGCCGATACCGAAGGAAGGGATGTGTTGTGAGGCATTGAGGAGGGTAAATGCAACAACACCTTGTGCGAGGTTAAGACTCATTCAATTAAATGTAATTTTCCGAGAGCGCCTCACTAGAGCGAGGATGAGATGCTTTTTTGAAGGGTCAGAAGATAGGTGCGAGCATTGTTCAAGGGGGCTCATCACATGTGCTTTGTAATAAGTGTTTGTTCATGGAAATTTGTTTAGAAATGTTTGTTATGGTTAATGTCTTTTATATTCTTTTTGTATGAAATGTTAAAAAATTCATAAAAATCATTTCAACAAATACTTCAGTCATCATCATTGTCCTGACTCCCAAACAAGAAATTACCGTTCAAACAACATGAATGCACTAGCCAAGTACAGAACAATAGTGAAGCATTAAATAGGATTTTATTACATCCCAGAGGAATTAGAAAAAACATTAATTCTAAGGAATGAGTCAGACATAAAAGCAACTTTGGTCTTTCTTGACCTGATAGAATAGTCAATCAGATGGCAGTGAAATTAGAGGATTAAAAAGGTCAATAAAACTCCCAAGAAAGACCAAAATTCGACTACATTATAATGAAGACAGCAAATCAAAACCTATTGTGACCCATGGCTGAAGCTTCTGCCACCCATTACAATCAATGAACATGTAAGGCAAAAATTGTCTAGTCCTCAACACTTTCCTAAATTTTGAATAAAAGTTTGTTCTGAGCATTCCATGCTGAGAGCTCACTATGGATGTGTACATAGGGTCAACCCTGAAAGATTCACTCGGGTTGCTCAATAGCATAACATGTGCAAAGCCCAATGCACAGAATTGGCTATTAAGAAGCCATCAGCCTTCGAAATCGATTAGCCCAACATTAAACACTGAATTACGGGAATAATGGGCCGAATCTTCCTAGTCCCATGACTTGACTATGTGGAATTCAACAGGAGTGGGCATCAGGTAGACAGGCCATGTGTTCCCATCTCTGAGTTATTTTTACCAAGATTGGCCAGAATCAGCAGAGGCTACCCACCTGGCATGATGGGCAGCCAATCTGCATAATTAAGTGCTCATTTGTCAGCTAATTGGGGCCACCACGAGAATCTTCCCTGTGGCAGTTTAAACCCTCTTCCCCACGCTCCCCCCACCCGCCTCTAAGCCAGTAGGGGCCTGGAGTTCGTTTGCCAGAAACATGTTGGGGTCCTGCAATGCCTCCTCAGGCTTTACCCTCCACAGGGGTGACCACTGTTGATAGTATTGAATTTATTATCCCTTCAAAGGATGCCTCAGGATAGGGATTTGAGGGGTAATTCTATTACCCAGAGGGTTGTGGGGAATGGCGGTGCTCCTTCCAATGTGGCAAGATTAATTGTGCAGCTTCAGGGACCTGTTTGCCATCCTTAATTAGATGAAATGAAATGAAATGAAAATCACTTATTGTCACAAGTAGGCTTCAAATGAAGTTACTGTGAAAAGCCCCTAGTCGCCACATTCCGGCGCCTGTTCGGGGAGGCTGTTACGGGAATTGAACCGTGCTGCTGGCCTGCCTTGGGCTGCTTTCAAAGCCAGCGATTTAGCCCTGTGCTAAACAGCCCCTGCTGGTGGACCCAGAGGACACCTCATAATTGACAGCCTCAGGGAAGATACCCAATGCAGGCATCATGACAGTGAGGGTACGCTCCATGGGGTCAGGACAGAGCAAAGGTCCAAACTCATAGTCATAACCTAAGGATTGGAGATTCTGTCCAAATCATCCATAAGTTTGTCTCACTGTATTTCTAAACAGCTTTCTATGTTGATGATTCAAAGATGTTCTGATTAAAATTACATTTTGTTTTAAATTATAGCACCATGCAATCAGCAAGTCTCCACTCTATTTGAGTTTTCTCTTGATGTGGGGCTGGAACATTGTAACTTTTTTGGGTCCTCTCGCTCTGTCCATGAGAAACTTCGCACAGGCTCAAAATCCGCGCAGAATTGAAAAAAGTGATTTTCTCCAGCATGATTGGTTTTTGGAATCTTCACACCCCACCCCCCCTCCCCCACACACTTGTGGAGTAATGCAAATTGTGCCGCGGGAACACGGAAACCTCCTATGAATACATTAGCGTGTCATTAGCGAGCACTCTCTCCAGACCATCCCCCCTCACTGAATATTCACCAGGCACCAATGTGGCGGCACGCTGGCATCATTTACAACAGGCCTACAGAAGCAGGAACCTGGCCGCCTCAACTCCGAAGGAGATACCAGAGGTGAGTGCAAAAGCCATCATACCCAGGCTCTTCCCTGCTCAGGATGCACTGGAGAAGACGTGAGGGTAGACAGATAAGTTGAACTTGGGGACAGGTCTGGGGGTCAATCAATCATTCTTGGGGGGAGGGGTCGCTAGCAGGTTTTACCTTCCATTCACTTCAGGCTGGCCCTTGCTTTAAGGGGTCCTGAAGGCTGACATGCAGCCATGGCTTCCTGTGTCCTCCTTGCTGGGCTTATGGCCAAATCACTGCTGAGGGAATGTCCGTCCTTAATGGGAGCTGGAAAGTACTGATAGGAGGTGAATACTGAAGATCAGAGCTGAAAACGACTCTGAGGTAACTGGGTGGGGTCTCATCAGAAGCCAAGCTGCAAGGACAGAGTGGGCATCTCAGGAATGTTCTATCCCTGTGTGATGAATATAGAAATTGTTATATGTCATATTTCATATTTGTGGCAGTAATGTTATTAAAATCCCTGGTTTAAAATACATACAGGCAGTGTGTCAATAAAGCTGAAATGAAAGAGTAGTAAGGCAGCACGGTGGCGCAGTGGTTAGCACTGTTGCCTCAAGGCGCTGAGGACCTAGGTTTGATCCCGGTCCAGGGTCACTGTCCGTGTGGAGTTTGCACATTCTCCTCGTGTTTGTGGGGCTCACCTCCACAACCGAAAGATGTGTACGCTAGGTGGATTGGCCATGCTAAACAGCCACTTAATTGGAAAAAAAAGAATTGGGTACTCTAAATTCATAAAACAAAATGAAAGCGTAGTAAAAGGTGAGGTAATGATAGATTCCAACCACTTACTTGTTTACAAATAAAGGGCTAATGGAATTGTGTAATGATTGCTGGAGATTCCTTGTAGTGTAGATAATTTATGAGGGAGTTGTGTTTAGTCCTAGCTAAGCAGGTCATGGAACTTTGTGGGATACAGATGATGTAATTAACGGGAGAAGCCAGATCTGTCTGTAATTTTGCAGTCTGCTAGAATATTTTAAGTTGAATACCAGTTTGCCATAGGATTTGAGTCTGACAAGGCAGTAGGGTACTGGATCTGCTCTTGAACGTATCTCTTTCTAAACATATCTACGCAGCTAAGCAAGTAACCTGTTTTGTTAACTTTCTTTATAAGTGCCATTGAACTGTATTGGGTTGCTTAATTGGAATTAGGAGCAGGGTAGATAATAAGTTCAAGCTTCTCCTTTTGTTTAATAACTGATTGATTAATGGATAATGGTAAAGCTATTTCTTTTAAATTATTATGGTTAATTCTGTGTTTAAATTAAAGTTTGTTTAAGGATGGCACAGTGGCAGAGTGGTTAGCACTGCTGCATCACAGCACCAGGGAGCTAGGTTCAATTCCGGCCTTGGGTCACTGTCTGTGTGGAGTTTGTACATTCTCGCCGTGTCTGCGTGGGTTTCCTCCGGGCACAAAGATGTGCTGGTTAGGTGGATTGGCCATGTTAATTTTGCCCTTGGTGTCCAGGGATGTGCAGGTTAGATTACAGGGTTATGGGGACAGGGCGGGGTGGACATTGGTAGAGTGCTAATTTAAAGGGCCGGTGCAGAATCGATGGGCTGAATGGCCTCCATCTGCACTGTAGAGATTCCATGATTCTATGAACATATTGGTCAGAGTCATCACTCCTCGGGTGAAGTATGCTTTCCTCACAGTGTTACAAAATAAAAAAATTGTTTGGGGCTTTTGTCCAGTATGCAAACAAATGTTGGAGTCTGGTCCAGTACACCTGTCTCATGAGTAATGAAGACCCTCTCACTGGGGGAAATACAACTGAACTGGATGTGGAATCCCATACTCAGGCACAAATCTGAATACCATGGGGTAGAGCTCTATTAAATATCAATTACACTTGTTTAGGAAGTTTGTCTCTCAGGAATAGGTGTGTAGGGCTGCAAAATGGGAGAATGAGTGTGTGTGCTCCTAGATGTGTGCTTGTCAAGCTCATTGCAGGCTTTACTCTAAACAGCTGTGAGGTGTTAAGTAAGTTGGTTCAACGTTGACTGCAACTGGATGCAGTGAAACGAGAAACAGGCTTCTGACACAGGAGATGGTCCAACACTGTTTTATTGAACTTCCTGATTGCTGTCCATAGTTTGCTGTGAGTTGACACTCTATCACTCTAACTGATAACCTCCTACTGGCTTGACCAGATTAACTCTCTACCTCACGGTGATAGTGCTCACTGGCTAGCGCACTCTAACTATCTCAGTAGCTGTGTCCTGTGAGAGAGGGAGAGTCTTAATGCCCTGTGTGCTTTATGGTGGTGGTGTCCTGTCTGGTGATTGGTTGTTATGTGTCGTGTGTGTTTATTGGTTATCCTGTGTGTCAATCACTGCCTGTCTGCATCTCATTATATACATGAGTGGATATTATGACATCTCCCCTTTTTGAAGTAAATTTTGGAACGTGGCGATATACATACATGCATGATTCTATACAAGTGGTGAGTGAATGAACATATGTACATGGGAAGGTGTCTATCGTGCAGATACAGAGCAAACTGAACAAAATTTACAAGATTTAAGTCTATAGATTCAGTCTTTGTGGCGGGTGACAAATTCTTGTCGATCGCCTCAGAGGTGGAGGGGGGGGAAGCCGGCACTTGGACAGGCGAGATTGCTGCCATGTTGGTGGCCTCATGGAGAGGCGGAATCGCTGCCAGATCGGTGGCCTCGTGGTGCGAGATGTCCGGAGGAGGCATGATGACATGCGGAGAAGTGCGGCCAGGCGGTGGGCAGGGAACTTTTCGTAGCGCCCTCCTGTTGCGCCGTAGAATGGACCCATCAGCCATTTGGACAACAAAGGACCTGGGGGCAGCCTGCCTGATGACAATAGCTGGGGCTGACCAACCTCCCTCAGGCAATTGGACGCAAACAACATCGTCTGGAGCCAGCGCAGGTAGATCCTTGGCATGAGCATCATACGTGATCTTCTGCTAGTCCCTGGATCGCTGCACTTTCTGCAGCAGCGTGAGGCGGTCAAGATCTTGAACATGGATGGCTGGAACAGTCGTCTTCAGGTTGTGGTTCATGAGCAGCTGCGCCGGAGACAAACCAGTTGACAGAGGGGTTGCCCTGTATGCCAACAGTGCCAGGTTGAAGTCCGAGGCTGAGTCTGCAGCCTTTCACAGCAACTACTGGACAATATGGACCCCTGTTTCGGCCTTCCCGTTTGATTGCGGGTAATGGGGACTGGATGTGATGTGACTGAAGTGGTAGGATCGTGCAAAGTCGGACCACTCTTGGCTGTAGAAACATGGGCCATTGTCACTCATTACTGTGAGTGGTATGCCGTGCCTGGCAAATGTCTCTTTGCAGGCTTTAATCACTGACTTGGACATGAGGTCCGACAGTTTCACCACTTCCGGGTAGCTGGAGAAGTCGACCAAGAGCACGTAATCACGCCCATTTGCGTGAAAGAGGTCTATCCCCACCTTGGACCACGGAGAAGTCACAATCTCGTGCTGTTGCAGTGTTTCCTTGGGCTGAGCTGGTTGAAACTTCTGGCATGTTGTGCAATTGAGGACCGTGTTGGCAATGTCCTGGCTGATGCCAGGCCAGTAGACTGCCTGTCGAGCTCTGCGTCGACATTTTTCGACCCCAAGGTGACCCTCATGGATCTGTCTGAGCACCATGGCTTGCATGCCTTGGGGAATGACCATTCTATCTAGTTTAAGAAGGATCGCCTCGACAACCGTTAACTTGTCCTTAACGTTGAAGAACTGGGGGCACTGCCCCTTTTTCAAGCCATGGGCGAGGTATTGCATCACGCACTGCAGTAGAGGATCTGTGGAATTTTCTTCGTGTATCTGGACAACTCGTTCATCAATGGCTGGGAGGTTGCTGGCACGCAACTACACCTGTGCCTCGATGTGGCGAATGAAGTCGCCCGGTTCACACGGCATGGTGATGGATCGAGATAGGGCATCCGCGACGATCAGCTCCTTGCCCGGTGTGGAGACGAGTTCGAAGTCATATTGGCGGAGACGAAGAAGAATTCGCTGCAGCTGAGGTGTCATGTCATTTAAATCCTTCTGGATTATGTGGACTAAAGGCCTGTTGTCTGTGTCCACCGTGAACTTCGGCCGACCGTATACGTAGTCATGAAACTTGACTATTCCTGTCAGGAGACCCAGACACTCCTTTTCGATCTGGGCATACCGTTGTTCCGTTGGAGTCATGGCCCTGGAGGCATATGCCACTGGAGCCCAGGACGAGGAATCGTCTTGCTGGAGGAGCACCGCCCCAATGCCGTCCTGGCGTGCGTCTGTGGATATCTTGGTATCCTTGGTTGGGTCAAAGAACGCCAATGCTGGGGCTGTGGTGAGCTTCGCTTTCAGCTCAAGCCATTCCGCTTGATGTGCGGGAAGCCACTGGAACACTGTCGACTTTTTAATGAGATGCCGGAGGGCCGTGGTGTGGGATACCATGTTGGAAATTAATTTTCCGAGAATATTTATCATCCCGAGAAGCGGAGGACTGCCTTTTTGTCCTCTGGTGTCTTCATGGCATTGATTGCCAGCACCTTGTCAGCGTCAGGTTGCACACCTTGCTGTGAAATGTGGTCACCCAGAAACTTGATAGCGGACCGCCCAAACGAGCATTTGGCCCTGTTGAGCTGGAGGCCATTTTCATGAATCCTCTGGAAAACCTGTTTGAGGCGAGCGATGTGACCCTCGGGCGTCATGGACCAGATGATCACGTCATCCACATAGACTCGCACCCCCTCGATGCCCTCCATCATTTGCTCCATTATGCGATGAAATACTTCGGAAGCTGATATGATACCAAAAGGCATGTGGTTGTAGCAATACCTGCCGAACGGAGTGTTAAAAGTGCACAGCTTCCGACTGGGCTCGTCCAACTGAATTTGCCAGAAGCCACGGGAGGCGTCCAGCTTGGTAAAGAATTTGGCGTGAGCCATCTCACAGGTCAATTCTTCACGCTTCGGGATCAGGTAATGCTCTCGCATGATGTTGCGTTTCAGGTCTTTGGGATCAATGCAAATGCAGAGTTCGTCAGAGGGTTTCTTGACGCAGACCATGGAGCTGACCCAGTCTGTAGGTTCCGTGACCTTTGAGATGACGCCTTGGTCTTGGAGCTCTTGTAGCTGCTTTTTCAGACGATCCTTGAGAGGAGCCGGCACCCGGCGTGGTGCATGGATGACTGGGGTAGCATTTGGCTTGAGCAATACCTTGTAGCAATGTGGGAGCGTGCTCATCTCATCAAACACACTGTGGTATTGTGTGAGAATGTCGTCTATCTCAGCCTGGAGATTCACATTGGGCGAGGCCGTCGCCGGTGTCGAGGACTTGGCATGGACTCGCTGGACCAGATTTAGGAGTTTGCATGCACGAGCACCGAGCAGAGATGCCTTGTCAGGCCGGACGAACTTGAATCTCAACGTCGCCTTGATTGCCTTGTGAGAGACACCGAGCTGACACGATCCATTGGCAGCTATGGTATTACCATTGCAGTCAAGGAGCTGGCAGGCTGGTGGAAGAATGCTAGGTCGGTGTCGGATGCTGTCGCGGTCTGACTGTGATATGAGGTTTGCAGACGCGCTAGTGTCCAATTTAAATCGGATGCGAGACTGGTTGACCGTGATGACGGCACACCACTCGTCGTCAGGATCCACACTGAGGATCGAAAGGCGGTTGGCAGGCGCGGTAGAGACCAACTCGCGTGTGGTGATGATGCCCACCCGATATGGAGATTCGAGGCAGTCAGCATCGGGGTCCGTTGGGCTATCTGGATCAGAATCCTGCATGCCTTGTTGTACGCAGCGGACACATCTGTGCTGCAGCTGGGATCGCTGGCTGTTGTTCAGTGGAGCGGACCTGCAGAAAGCCGTGTAGTGGCCAGGCTTTCCACACTGTAGACATCGCCTGCTTGAAAATGAAATGAAATGAATGAAAATCGCTTATTGTCACAAGTAGGCTTCAAATGAAGTTACTGTGAAAAGCCCCTTGTCGCCACATTCCGGCGCCTGTTCGGGGAGGCTGTAACGGGAATTGAACCGTGCTGCTGGCCTGCCTTGCTCTGCTTTCAAAGCCAGCGATTAAGCCCTGTGCTAAACAGCCCCTTTGGCTGGACATTGTCGCTTTAAATGGGTGGAGCCACAATTCGGACACGTCATGATGCTGACGTCAGCACGTTCTGTGCGCCATCGCGCATGCGCAGTGCGGTCGGCTGACGTTCGCGCATGCGCCTCAGGGTCTTCGGCCTCATCGTCCACCCGGTCGTGGCGTGCATGCGAGGGACCCGAGAAAAGGTCCCATTGCATTTTCGCTATGGCCTGCACCCTTTCTGCCTCGTGGGAGGCCAGTTTTGCAATTTCTGCCACCCTGATGCGGGAGTAGTGATTTCTGACATGCTCATGGACAACGCACGTTTCGATGGTGACGGAGAGGGTCAACTATTTGATTTTGAGGAGCTGCTCCCACAGGGAGTCGGACTGGACCCCGAAAACGATCTGATCCCGGATCATGGAATCAGTCGTCGAGTCATAATTACATGACTGCGTTAGGATGCGGAGATGGGTCAAAAAGGACTGAAAAGGTTCATCCTTACCCTGAAGCCTCTGTTGGAAGATGTACCGTTCAAAGCTCTCATTCACCTCAATGTCGCAGTGGCTGTCGAATTTCAGCAGAACTGTATTGAACTTTGTCTTGTCTTCGCCATCGGCAAACATAAGCGAGTTATAGATGTGGATGGCGTGATCCCCTGCAGTCATCAGGAACAGCGCGATCTTTCTGGCATCCGATGCTGCCTCGAGCTCGGAGGCCTCGATGTACAGGAGGACCTTTTGTTTGAAGACTTTCCAGTTGGCGCCGAGGTTGCCGGAGATCCGGAGTTGCGAAGGAGGCTGGATGTTTTCCATGCCGCCGGATGGCTGCTTGCTGGTCGTTGCAGATGCACTCGAACATAAGAACTAGGAGCAGGAGTAGGCCATCTGGCCCCTCGAGCCTGCTCCACCATTCAATGAGATCATGGCTGATCTTTTGTGGACTCAGCTCCACTTTCCGGCCCGAACACCATAACCCTTAATCCCTTTATTCTTCAAAAAACTATCTATCTGTATCTTAAAAACATTTAATGAAGGAGCCTCTACTGCTTCACTGGGCAAGGAATTCCATAGATTCACAACCCTTTGGGTGAAGAAGTTCCTCCTAAACTCAGTCCTAAATCTACTTCCCCTTATTTTGAGGCTATGCCCCCTAGTTCTGCTTTCACCCGCCAGTGGAAACAACCTGCCCGCATCTATCCTATCTATTCCCTTCATAATCTTATATGTTTCTATAAGATCCCCCCTCATCCTTCTAAATTCCAACAAGTACAGGCCCAGTCTACTCAACCTCTCCTCGTAATCCAACCCCTTCAGGTCTGGGATTAACCTAGTGAATCTCCTCTGCACCCCCCCCCCCCCCCCCCAGTGCCAGTACGTCCTTTCTCAAGTAAGGAGACCAAAACTGAACACAATACTCCAGGTGTGGCCTCACTAACACCTTATACAATTGCAGCAGAACCTCCCTAGTCTTAAACTCCATCCCTCTAGCAATGAAGGACAAAATTCCATTTGCCTTCTTAATCACCTGTTGCAGCTGAAAACCAACTTTTTGCGACTCATGCACTAGCACACCCAGGTCTCTCTGCACAGCAGCATGTTTTAATATTTTATCATTTAAATAATAATCCCTTTTGCTGTTATTCCTACCAAAATGGATAACCTCACATTTGTCAACATTGTATCCCATCTGCCAGACCCTCGCCCATTCACTTAGCCTATCCTAATCCCTCTGCAGACTTCCAGTATCCTCTACACTTTTTGCTTTACCACTTATCTTAGTGTCGTCTGCAAACTTGGACACATTGCCCTTGGTAGGTTCGTTAGGATTAATAGCACTCTGGCACCATGATGTGTGAAGTAAGTTGGTTCAACGTTGACTGCAACTGGATGCAGTGAAACTAGAAACAGGCTTCTGACACAGGAGATGGTCCAACACTGTTTTATTGAACTTCCTGATTGCTGTACATAGTCTGCTGTGAGTTGACACTCTATTAATCTAACTGATCCCTACTAGCTTGACCAGACTAGCTCTCTACCTCATGGTGATAGTGCTCACTGACTTGTGCACTCTCACTGTCTCAGTAGCTGTGTCCTGTAGAGAGAGGGAGAGTCTTAATGCCCTGTGTGCTTTATAGTAGTGGTATCCTGCCTGATGATTGGTTGTTATGTGTCGTGTGTGTTCATTGGTTATCCTGTGTGTCAATCACTGCCTGTCTGCATCTCATTATATACATGAGTGGATATTATGACAAGCTGTGTCTCAGCTGTCACAACAAGTATCCAATTGATTGGAATGCAATTTCACCCTTCATTGGCAACTCAACAATGCCAATGATATAGTCAAATCAAAAGAGAACTATCATTGAGTAGAGGCTACAACTGGAAATGGAGGTGCTGCTAAACAACCTTTCCCTGAGGAACAGGACTTGCGTGAAGGCAATGGCCGGGTCGTCGGCTCCTTAGCTATTGTCGCGGCCTATATAGCATATGGCTGGTGGCCGAGTAGGCGGTCCGCCTCTCTCTGGAAAAGTGACTCATGGTAGGTGGGACTTTCCCGAGAGTGAGCCCTCTTGAGGCCACTGTGGTGATATGCATCACTGTATATACACAAGGGGTTAATGTAAATACACTACAACTAAGTAACCATTAGAGGGAGCACCAGAGATGCCATGACATGCAGACATACAGCCAATGGGTCATTACAACAGGACACACCCAATGGGTAATCAGGACACCCAGAGGTGGCATTACCACAAGGGGGCACTTCACAACCCATATAAAAGGGCAGGGCACACATGCTCTGCCTTTTTCCACAGACAGACCTCTAGAGAGTACATCAGGGTTAATCAACAGCATCACACCCAGCACGTGGCTTAGAGCAGGCTGGTAAAGATAGACTGAGTTACGACAGTTCGATTAGCAGTGAGTCGAACTCATTTAAGAACTGTGTTAATAGTTCAATAAACACATTGAACTCATTTCATAATCTGGACCTTCCTTTGTCAAAGCATACATCAAGGAAGCAGCTTATGCTACACGAAGCAGCATAACACAACATGATACCAGGAGTGCCTGTTCAATCTATTTAGTTCAACTCAGCAAGATCCGTGATAACCAGCAACCGAACCCAGGCACGACGATCGAGATTCCGGTTCCTAATCCACTCAGGTACCACGGCAATCTCAGTGCCCACTGACGTGCATTCAAGCAACAATTTCAACTTTACATGGAAGCATCCGACCTAACTGGCGTGGCCGATGCTGAGAAGATTGCTCTTCTACTCACTATTGTGGGTGAACATGCAACAGAGATCTTCCAGAGATACTCCAAACAGGCAGGACAGATTGCGATTCCAGACAGTCCTGGACAAATTTGAAAGCTACTGCGAGGTAAACACAAATGAAATCGGTAAAACTGGCGGCAATACTCACCACGAGGCAGAGGTAGGTTTGCAACAGAAGCAAACAGCAATTTTGATTGACAGCCATCTTGTGCGTATCCAGTCAGCCCAGTCCACACATGCGCAGTTCCCAAGAAGACGCGAATCGGCAAAACTGTGTTTTGCGCATGCGTGAGAAGCCGCGCATGCACAGTTCCGAAAAGAGCGCACAGTAAAGGAACCTCGGCATGCGTATGCGCAATTGAGTCCTACGCATGACGTCACGGGCGTCATGATGTCAGAGGCCCCGGACCACGCCCACTTAAAGGGGAAATGTCTGAAAATTAAAAAGAAGAGTTTTAAAGCCACAAAACACCATTCTTTCACGTAGAAAGACAGCACAATGCCTGAACTTTGACCAGTAGATGAAAATTAGCTCCGCAGGACCCTGCAAAAAGCAGTTAGCACCACCCATAGAGATGATTTGGTCCTTGAAGACTACTACTCAGACGATGATTTCTTCCTTGGACACAGAGAGCACAATGACAATACCGAAATAAAAGAAGGTAATTGGTTTATCGAAGAATACTACTCAGACATGGCTGAGTTATTCGGATACGCTGATCACAGCATCAGAAACACGGTTGCAAATCTCAACATGACTCTACTCATGGTCGATGAATCCAATAACATGATGCCATGGCAGATCGTCATTGGATGACAGCAACCTGTCAAATACCCACGAAGAAGACAAAGCCCACAGAGATTGGCCTGATGCCACACGAAAAGTCATCCACGCACCACGAAGAGTCCCCGACTCCACACAGAGGGTGGTCCACGCACCATGAAGAGTCCCTGATTCCACACAGAGGGTGGTCCACGCACCACGAAGAGGCCCCAACTCCACACGAGAGCGATGAAAGACTCCACAGCAAGACCACTGCATGACTCCACACAGAAAGCGATGAATTACTCCACAGCGAGACCACTGCACAATGTTGTTGAGAGAGCACAGATCAACTCCACAGCGAGATCACTGCACGACTCCACACAGGGAATGATGCCAGACTCCATAGAGAGAGCGATACAAGCCTCCACAGCGAGCTCGTTGACAGACTCCACAATGGGAGCAACTCAAGTCTCCAAAGCGCAGTCCACGCATGAACAAGACCATGAAGGTCTAGCAACCTTATCTGAGCAACCAGTAGCAGACGATGCAAGTCTTCCACGCTCACGAGAACAAGAGAAAGACTATGACAATCTACCCAGATTACTTGAGCCACCAGAAGAAGACTGTGACAGTCTACCCAACTCATCTAACCAACAAGAAGACACTGCAGGTCTACCCACTGTATGTGAGACAAGTGACGAAGGCATCACAATTCCCATACAAGATTTGCAACATCACAGCGAGCCTGACAAATCTCAGCTCATATGGACAGAGGCACTCGACAATCCAAGTGAACCTGAAATGACTCCGACAGAGGACCATCAAGAAACCAAAGATGATTCAGGTGAACCAGAACGGACTCCAGACGGGGAGTATCAACAAGCCAAAGATGATTCAAGTGAACCGGACATGACGCCAGACGGGGAGCACCGAGGAATCAAAGACGAAACGCTCAATGAAACAGCAGATGCCACAAAGGACACTGACAAAGTAACTTTGTGAAGGACTCGAATTCTCCACTCGGTATGGGCATTGAGCTCAACAAGTACAACAACAAAACCTACAAAAACAACAACACAGACAACAACAAGACGCGTACCAAAGGCACCAACGTCAACGACAAGACTGCCAGCGAGGTGGGAGAGGAACGTCCATGCGGAAAGATGGCACGGAAGAAGACAAAGAACACGAAGGCGGCCAATAATTCTCAACCCTCAACCGATACCCAGACACCAGAACAAGCAGGCTCGGGGAGGGAGGAACTGAGAACTTCAGACCCAGCGTCTTCTTCATGTATGATCCCGGTGCAAATGGCGCCTCAGTTCCTGACCCTGCATCTGGCGTTGTTTTGATGCTGGTCCGACAGCAATGGAGATCATGACACTGGGCCAAGGAATACCACTAAGCTAAGGCCTGTACCCTAGCAGGCTGAATATCTGGGTGAGGAGAGCGACGGAGTGCCTTGAAGAGGCGGCACTCCCTGGAGGGAGGAAATCACCAGCAAGGACATTCAAGCATGCCACTCATCCCGATGAGAGGGACGTGCCGACCCCTTCCAGTGGGTCATCATTCCACCTCGCCAGAGGGAGGGAGCAACTCAAATAAACTGCCTCAGCACCCTGAGCGGGACCCCTCAGTGGTAACAGAGGGTACTGGCAGAGAGGCCATGTCCCTCTAAAACTCCATTTCATGACCTGAGGAGCCCATTTATTCGACTGTGGCAGCATCTCAAATACTTGAGTGGTGGTGATGAAGGTGCCCCCCCCCACCCACCCCGCTCTCCGTCCCAACCTTAAGCGTGGGCATCTCAGTTTTGCGTCTGGAGCTTTTCCCGGACTCTCCAGGTGACTCGGCATCCAGGGCAAAGCAGAGTTGTGAGCCGCCATTGCTCTCTGGCCCAAAGACCCAAGAGGAGCACAAGGAGGACCCCTTTGTCGTCGATCTTGTGGTGGCATCGGGACGGAGTTAGAGCTGGTATGCAGGTTGACGCCAGCCGCCGCACTCATTGTGGTGGAGGACTCAAAACTAGACGGCAACTGCCTGGAGGAGGAAAGCTGCTCGGTGGTGGGCACTGCAGATGAATTAGGAGTCCATCTGTAGCTACGCAGTGGACTCCCTAGTGGTCCCCCACTGTGTCAACCCTTATCCCTGGGGAACTCCGGGACTTTCTTTTTGTAAATGGCAGTCGCTGGAATAGAATCCAGCTAGCACACTGCTGCTGGCCAGATTGGCACTGCTGGCCCAGTCTGTGCCCGATGGAAAAATGGTGGTGGACATGGGCACAAATCAGTGATGCCGGCTGAATGGTTTCCTCGCTGGGCTCCTGAGGGCTGGAAAGGCACATGTGCCTCCTCTAAGTGGTGATGGTAGCACTTTATTTCTGACATAAAGATGACCATAGCCAGCCTCAACATCAACAGCACAAGAGAGGCACTCTGTACGTTCCAGATCTTCTCAGTCCCCTGGATGCGGTGTGCTTCCAGCAGGAAACCCAGACTATTCCTGGTGAGGGCGTCTCTACGTGAGTCACATGGTCTCCCTTTCTGGTGGGATGGTTCTCTTGTTGGCCCCACAAATTGGGCACGACCAATGGGCAGTCAAGACACCCAGAGGTGACACTATCACAAGGGGGCAACCCATATAAAAGGACAGGGCACACATGCTCTCTCTCTTTCCACAGGCGACACTCAGAGAGAAGGACAGGGGCAGATTGGAAGCATCACACCCACCACATGGCATAGAGCAGACTGGTTAGTTAGACTGAGTTACTATAGCAAGATTAGCAGGAGAGTCGAACTCAAGTAGGAGAATTGTTAACTGTTCAATAAATGTGTTAAATCTATCTCCAAGTCTGAACCTTACTTTGTCAGAGCATACATAGAGGAAGCAGCTTATGCTACATGAAGAAGCATAACACAACATGGTACCAGGAGTGTCTGTTGAATCTATATAGTTAAACTCAACATATCCATGACAACCAGCAACAACACCCAGGTAAGATGGTCGAGATTCCGGTTCCACAGCAGCTCAGGTACCACGGCAATCTCAGTGCAAACTGGCGTGCATTCAGGCAGAGATTTGAGATTTACCTGGTAGCGTCCGACCTAGATGGCGTGGCAGATGCAGAGAACATCTTCTGATCACCATTGCGGGTGAATGTGCAGCAGAAATCTTCAAGACCTTCAAGTACTCCAAAGGGCAGGACAAGAGAGACTTCCAGACAGACCTGGACAAGTTTGAAAAATAATGCGGGGAAAACACAAAAGAGATCAGTAAAAGAGGCACCAATACTCACCATGAGGCGAAGGTAGGCCTAGAACAGCAGCAAACGGCGATTTTGATTGGTGGCCATCTTGTGAAAGAGCCGCACATGCGCAGTTCCCCAGAAGACGCGAATCGACAGGACGGTGTTCTGCGCATGCGCAAGAAGCCACGCATACGCAGTTGCGGAAAAGGCGCAAAGTAAATGAAAAGCGATCTGCGCATGAACAATCCGTTCCTATGCTCTACGTCACGAGTGTCATGAGTCAGAGGCCCCGGACCACGGCCACTTAAAGGGGAAATGCCCGAAAATAAGGAAAAAATAATTTACAGCCATAAAAGACAATTCTTTCAGCTGGAACGACGGCACAACGCCTGAACTTCGACCAGTAGCTGAACGTAACCTCTGCAGAGCCCTGCAACAAGCAGTTAGCACCGCCTGAAGAAATGTTTTGGTCCTTGAAGACTATGACTCAGACGTTGATTTCTTCTTTGGACATCGCGAGCACAATGACGGCTCCGACACAGAAAGTGATGATATGGTCCTTGAAGACTACTACTCAGACGATGATTTCATCATTGGACGTGGCGACCTCAGTACCAAATCCGAACCGCAACGAGATGCGTTGTACAGTGAAGAATCCGACACAGACATGGACGAGTTCTTTGGATTTGAGGATCCTCAGCCCAGCAGAGACAACATCCTAATCCAGAAGTACAGGATTCTGCTGTGGCCTGGTGCCAAGAGACAGAGAACTGTACAAGCCCGCAGAGAACGGCCTGACGCCAAGAGACAGAGAGAGGTACAAACCCACAGAGAGTGGCCTGACGCCAAGGGACAGAGAGAGGTCCAAGCCCACTGAAAGCGGCCTGACGCCAAACCAGTGGTCCACGCACCACGAACAGTGCGCCACGCATCACAAAGAGTCCCCGACTCCACACAGAGAGTGGTCCACGCACCACGAGGCGTCCCCAACTCCACACAGAGAATGGTCCACGCACCACGAAGACTCCGCACAGAAAGCGATGACAGACTCCACAGCGAGACCACTGCATGACTCCACACAGAGAACACAGAAAGACTCCACAGCGAGACCGCTGCACGACCCCGTTGAGAGTGCACAGATTGACTCCACAGCGAGACCACTGCATGACTCCACACAGGGAACGATGTCAGACTCCACAGAGAGAATGATACAAGCCTCCACAGCGAGCTCATTGACAGACTCCACCATGGAAACAACGCAAGACTCCAGAGTGCAGTCCTTGCATGAGCAAGACCATGAAGGTCTAGCAACCTTATCTGAGCAACCAGCAGCAGATGATGCAAGTCTGCCACGCTCATTTGCACAGCAAGACGACTATGACAGTCTACCACGCTCACGTGAACAACAAAAATACTATGACAGTCTACCCAGATTATTTGAGCCACCAGAAGAAGACTCTGTCAGTCTACCCAGCTCATCTAACCGACAAGAAGACACTGAAGGTCTACCCACTGTATGTGCGACAAGTGACATAGGCTTCATAATTCCCACACAAGATGTGCGACATCTCAGTGCTCAGTGAGACTGACAGATCTCAGCTCGTATGTACAGAGGCACTCGACAAACAAAGTGAGGTTTCTAGTGACTCCAGTGACACCACATTAATTCAAACCTCATCCACTCGAGTCTCTCCACAAGAAAATGCATTCCTGAATGTTTTGACTCCGGACGGGGAGCATCAAGACACCTCAGATGATTCAAGTGAACCTGAAATGACTCCGGACGGGGAGTGTCAAGAAACCAAAGCTGATTCAGGTGAACCAGAAAGGACTCCCGACGGGGAGCATCGACATGCCGAAGATGATTCCAGTGATCCGGTCATGACTCCAGATGGGAAGCGCCGAGGACTCACAGATGGCGCGCTCAATGAAACAGCAGATGCCACAAAGGACACTGACACAAGTAACTTTGTGAAGGACTCGAATTCTCCACTCGGTGTGGTCATTGAACTCAACGAACATAACAACAAAACCTACGAAAAAAAACAACAAAAAGTGTACCAAAGGCATCAACGTCAACAACAAGCATGACAAAAACAACAACACTGGAACAACGACTGGTACAACATGGTACAACTCTGCAAATGCAGGACAATATAACAGCACAGCTCCTAACACTGGCACGAGTACAGACATACCATGGCAGGACAGCAAATATCACCGATTCAAGTTTGCTGCACTACAAACAAGCAAACCGGCTTTCAAGGCAGATGACATACAGCATCAATATCACAATCACAAGAAACAGTCCAGATCGGACAACACAGGTGACATACTGCATCGCTACCACAAGCATCGAAAAAAAGAGTCCAAATCAGACAACGAAGTGATTTGACCATTTGCACACCTCCTGATGACTTCTTGGTTCCTTAAGCACAGGGACACTGACGGCGTTTACATGGAAATGACAACATCAACATCGACACTTCAATAACAAAACAAGAAAGCCACTCGACCATATTAATTCATGAACTTTGGACTCATACATATTATTTGGTATTGTATAATCATCACTGTCATCATGATTTGTATATGTCATCACTTATCTACCTATTTTGTTCAATTTTCTTTCACATTGTACAGAAAATGTGTAACACGAAAAAAGGGGGGATGTGGTGATATGCATCACTGTAAATACACAAGGGGTTAATGTAAATACACTAAGACTAAGTAAACACTAGCGGGAGCACCAGAGACATCATGACATGCAGCCATACAGCTAATGAACACATAGAATAGGACACGACCAATGGGCAGTCAAGGCACTCAGAGGTGACACTACCACAAGGGGGCAACGCATATAAAAGGACAGGGCACACATGCTCTCTCTCTTTCCACAGGCAACACTCAGAGAGAAGGACAGGGGCAGATCGGAAGCATCACACCCACCGCATGGCATAGAGCTGACTGGTTAGTTAGGCTGAGTTACTATAGCAAGATTAGCAGGAGAGTCGAACTCAAGTAGGAGAATTGTTAACTGTTCAATAAATATGTTAAACCTATCTCCAAGTCTGAACCTTCCTTTGTCAGAGCATACATCAAGGAAGCAGCTTATGCTACATGAAGAAGCATAACACAACAGATGCTTACAGAGTTTTGTGGAAGGGCCTGCCACAGATCGGCCCAGAGGCCACCAGAAATCCTTAATGCCCCTATCAGCTGACCTTCACCCTCAACAGCCTGTCCAGGAGCAAAACCCCATGGCTGGACTGGCTGACCGTAGAGTTCTTCAGGGCATTTTGGACCTCCTGGGGTCCGTGGAGATCCTGGGGGAGGGCATTGCGACCGGGAAGATTCCCTTTCATGGCATAGGGCCATTATCGCCCTACTACCCAAAAAGGGGGATGGCCGCCTGCTGAAAATTTGACGCCTGGACACCCTCAGCACAAACTACAAAATTTTCACCAAGGCAACGTCTTCCGGCCTTGGCAGCATGTTGGACAACATAATCCACCCTGACCATTCCTACACAGTCCCAGGCTGAACCATTTATTATCCATCCAGCTGTTTGACTACTTGACGTAGACTAATTGGACTTGAGCAAGGCGTTTGGTAAGGTCCCACATAGGAGACTGATAGCAAAGGTAAGAGCCCATGGGATCCAAGGAAATTTTGCAAATTGTTTCTTGAATAACTGAGTGGCAGGAGGCAGAGAGTGATGGTTGAGGGGTGTTTTTCTGACTGGAAGCCTGTGCCTAGCGGGGTCCCACAGTTGGGACCCTTGCTATTTGTGATTCATATTAATTATTTAGACTTGAATGTACAAGGGTTGATCAGTAGGTTCACGGATGATACAAAAATTGGTGGGGTGGTGAATAGTGAGGAGGATAATCTTCAATTTACAGGAGGAAAGAAATGGGCTGGTCAGATGGGTTAATCAGTGGTAAATGGAATTCAACCTGGATAAGTGAATGAAGACCTCTTCATTCACCTGAGGAAGGAGCAGCGCTCCGAAAGCTAGTGTTTGAAACAAACCTGTTGGACTTTAACCTGGTGTTGTAAGACTTCTTACTGTGCTCACCCCAGTCCAACGCCGGCATCTGCACATCATTATTAGCCATGGCATAGAGTTTAAGAGCAAGGAGGTTCTTCTGGAACTGTATAAATTGTTGGTTAGAATACTGTGTGCAGTTCTGGAATCCACATTATGGGAAGTATGTGGTCACACTGGAACGGGTGGCAAGGAGATTTGCCAGGATGTTGTCTGGGCTGGAGTGTTTTAGTAATGGAGAGATTGGATAGACTGAGTTAGTTTTCCTAGGATCAGAGGAGATTGGGAGGGGGGGACATGATTGCGATGTATAAAATAATGAGGGGCTCAGATAGAGCAGGCAGGAAGATACATTTCCTCTTGGTGGAGGGATCAATGACCAAGTAGAATTGATTTAAGGTAAGGGGCAGGAGATTTACAGGAAATGTGAGGAAAACACTTTTCACCCAGCGGGTGTAGGGCGTCTGGAACTCACTGCCTGAAGGTGTGTTGGAGTCAGAGACCCTCCTGACCTGCAGATGGGCAAATGTCAGGCTGTGCACTCTGCCGTGTCCTCTGCCCGGAACAACTGGGCCAAGTATTACGGACCCCTGGTCAGTCTTTGACAGTTGGAACCCCTCCCAGAGGAACTCAAGCCTTTCCCATGGAGCAGAACTAGACCCCTCCACTTGGGAGCCAATCTTTGCCCAGCTGAGGAATCCTGCCGGGTGAATTGACAGGAGCTCGAGGCCAAAGTCATTGTTTGCTGGAGACGCTGAACAGGAGTTCTGGTTATATATCAGCTGATTGCCTTCATGTTCTGGTACCAGCTGGTCACTTTGACTCTTGCCCCTGAGTTTGTCACAAAAATCCAGAGAATGCTCATACAGTTCTGCTGGGACAAAAGACTGCATTGGATTGCTGCTGAGATTTGGAATCTCCCACTTAGGGAGGGCAGTCAGGAGCTGGTGTGTCTCCACACACAGGTGGTGACTTTCTGGCTTCAGACCCTGCAGTGATACCATTACGTCAAGCCCTCTCCTAGATTATGTGCCCCGGTGATGTATTTTGTACGCCAGATGCGTGGCCTGAAATATGACATGCAGCTCCTATTAATAGACCTGATGGGCCTTTGTAACTTTGTGCAGGCGGCCTGTCCTTTTCCTATTCAAAATCTAAAACATTGTTGCCTCGCGCTGCAGCTTTCGCCCGTTTGGAGGTGTGGCTGCCGTCAGGGATTCACTGCACAGGAATCCGCACCTCCACCTCAGGCAATTGACAAGGGGATGGGCTATGGCAGATGGGATGACCAGGATCGGGACATGCTAAGTGGCTGAGGAGTTGGCTGGATGACACCCCACCTCTATGGCCACCGCGCGGTGGTCAATGTTTAGCACAGGGGGCTGTTTAGCACAGGGCTAAATCGTTGGCTTTGAAAGCAGACCAAGGCAGGCCAGCAGCACGGTTCGATTCCCGTAACAGCCTCCCCGAACAGGCACCGGAATGTGGCGACTAGGGGCTTTTCACAGTAACTTCATTTGAAGCCTACTTGTGACAATAAGTGATTTTCATTTTCATTTCATTTCAATGCCAGCCATGACTTCAAAACGGTTGTGCTCGGACCCAATAGCAATCGTATTCTAGATGCGGTGCAGGTGGGTAGTGAAGTCCCCTCTGAAAGCAACCTGTACGGACAAAGTTTCACATTGACCCCAAACCCCCTCAGGAGCCCCACAGCCCGAGCCACCTCACAGAAATGCTCTCCTTGCATTTTCATACTGCATGGATGGTCTTCCTGTTTGGACTGCTGCTGCACACCCTTCAATTCCTTTCCGTTGCCCGGGCACGCCATGGCGTGTCTTGTGGCCGTCCAGCAATGGAGGTCCCCTCCGGAGGTCCCTCTACAGAAGAGTCCTCCCTCTTAACATCGGCGGCCTGGGGTGGAGGGTGTTGCATGCAGCAGTCCCACACAATCATAGACTGCAGCGGTTCACGGATTCCTAAGATGCCTGCCCTTTTTGCAACCTCGTGGAGACGATGGACCATGCAGAGATAGATTGCTTTAGACTCAACCCACTCTTTAGCTATTTAAAAAAACTTTTTTTACAGTTTTGTTTGCACTTCAGCCCCATGTTCCTGATCTATATGGGCACCCAGTGTGAAGAGGGGCATGGAACGAGGAGGACCCAATCATGAACTTTCTCCTGAGCCATTAATAGAACCAGGCAGCAGGTGATCGACAGCGTTGTCTGACCCAGCTGTCTTCCCCTCTACCCCAGCTACATTCACAGCCGGGTGTCCCTGGAGAGGGAGATTGTGGTGCCCATGGGCACCATCGAGGCCTTCCGTGCTCATTGAGCACCGCAGGGACTGGGTGCTTTATCGACCCCTTTAATCACATTTTAGTTTCATGTTTTCAGTTTCAGTTGTGATTTGTTTTTGTTTAAGGCAGTGTCCCTTTCAGGCTTTTACTTTGTTCCTCAGTTCATTTGATTTAGTTGAATTGCTTCACACAAAATAGTTGAACCCCAATGCTCAATCTGGAGTTGTTTTTTTATAAATGTTTTTATTGGGTTTTTGAACAAAGTATATTTAACGTTATGTACACAGAATCAGAAATATATATACATATATAGAAGAGAAGGGCATTCCCAAACATACCAAAAAATAAAGTAATAATACAAAATAAAATAAAAAATAAAATAGAATAACTGGTCAGGCATTGTGCACCAGCTCAACAGCAGCAACTCTGCACAACTGGCAAAATTATTTACAACACATAAGTAGGCGACTGTTTGTGGGGTGGAGAGGGGGGGGGGGGGTGGAGGTGGAGACTGGGGAGGTAAATATACATTTGGGTGCCGGAGAAATAATTACAGTGGGCAATACTCGAATGGGTTTGGTGTTGGTGTTGTCACTTGCTTTTCCCGGACGGATCTCGCTGCTGTTGTCCTAGCTCAATCCAGAGTTAACATCACACATGCTGATGTGACCTTGCAGAGCAAGGCTTCATGGTGAAGTCTATCATTACTTACCCCGTTTCATGTCATGAAGGGGAGGCCTCTTTAAGGTTCCCCGTGAGGGTGCAAGTGCGAGTCCCATGCATCCACTCAACAGGAGGGTGGGGTTGAGAAATGTGCCACTGAAACTCTCGAGTGTCCAGGCATGTAATTCTTTGGGGGCTTCAGAAGGACAGAAGTGCGGATATGCCAGTGTGGGATGGGAGGCTGTGAGGCTTAGTGAAGAGGCACTCACTAAGGGGAAGTGCATGGTGGAGGTCCCAGAGGTGTAGAGGGCTGAAGGGCAGGCACTTCTCAGGAATCCTCCTTTGGCTTCCTTCTCTTTTCAGTGCATGATTCTGGAGAATCATGGAGCCTGTCATTTCTACTCCGAGCAATCCAGCAGCAACAGAGACAGAGACACATGGCCAGGAGCAGAACCCTGCTGAGGAGGGGTACCTGGGCCTTTAGCTGTACAGGGAGCAGCACCACAGAGGGAACAATTCCATTTGAAACTGTACTGGCCAAGGGTCCAACATCATTTTCCTATCTGCAGATGTCAGAGCCACAGTGCCGGAGGTGTGGCGCCTGTCTCGAGGGACAGGCGACCACCTTTGCCAGGTCTTGCAAGAGCTGGCTCCACATGGGGTGGGAGGACACCCACTGCCCATGGCCTTTTTAGTAGCACTGGTGATTTGTGTGGCATTTCCCAGTCAGCCACACACAAATACAACAGGGAGGTGACAGATGCCCTTTCCCGAGGGTCCACATGTACATTAACTTGAACCAGGAGAGCTAAGGCGCCAGTGCCATGGTCTTCCCCTGTTTAGCAGGTATGCCCCTAGTGCAAGGTTTGATAGATTACACCCACATGGTCCTATGGTCTCCATGGCGTCATACGGTGCCATTTATGAAGCACAAGGGATTACATTCCATCAATGTGCAGACTGTCTGTGACCACACAATGAGAATCATGCTGGTTGTGCCAGTTTCCCGGGGAGCGTCCATGAAAGTTACATCTTGAAGTGTTCGCAGATCCCAGGAGTCTTTGAGGGAGAACAGCATCTAGAGGGATACCCCTCTGGGACAAGGGGCCCAATAGAGCTGGCTTAGCTCAGTGAGCTAGACAGTTGGTTTGTGATGCAGAAGAAGGCCAGCAGCGCGGGTTCAATTCTCGTACCAGCTGAGAATTCTGAATTCTCCCTCTGTATACCCAAACAGGCGCCAGACTAGGGGCTTTTCACAGTAACTTCATACTTGTGACAATAAGAGGTTATTATTATATGTAGGTGGCTGATGAGGCCAATGTGGAGACTACAAGCTGAGGCGGAGACTCACTACAATGAGGTTCATGCTGTAATACGCGTGCTGATTGGGGAGACAATCAGAGAGTTAAAGATGCAGTTCCAACCATCTGGTTGGAGGGTATCCTCCAGTACAGCCCCGAGAGGTTGTCCTGGATTATTGTGGTCTGCTGTGCTCTCAACAACTTGGCGCTACAGAGGGGAGACCACCTGGACCCAGAGGAGATGTAGAAGTGCCACATATCCTCAGATGAGGAGGCAAGGGCAAACCATGGAGGAGGAGGAATGACCTCAGGCTATGGCTTGCTTGGGCCATTGAGCTATGGGCGCCCTCATAGCCTCTAGATTTAGGGATGGGCAGGACTAGGGGTGAGGAGCTTTCCAAACGTGGAGACTGCTACCTCAGCATTATTGTGGTGCCAGCAGTAGGTTTCCGAAATCGATCCCGCTACTGTGGGCAGGGCGCTAAAGCCATTGGTCAGATTCTGCAGGAGAATGATGTTGATTTGCATTAATCATGCTCCCCTATTCCTCAGCGATACGTCTCACTCCTGCCTGACGAGAGCTGAACACGTCCTGTCAAGGAAAGGGTTTAGAGACATGGGATTAGCTCACAAATGCTAAAGCCTCCTTCGAGGTCAGGGGTCCTGGTGTGTTCCTTCAACTAACATCCAGGATGCATCAGCATCTCAATAATTTTGTCAGCCCAAGGCATCCTCAGCATTGGAGGGGCATCAATGAGAGGCCTGAGCGTTGATGCTGGGGTGAGGGGGTTGCCTTCAGTAATTCATCAGTGTGGGAGGTGCAAGAGACATAATATTCCTATTCTCACACTGCACTGGGATGAGGCGCTCAGTGTGCGTAGGGGTTCACAGAGCATGGCACCATGACATGACACAGGGGAGGATATGCTGGCGAACAAAGTGATGTTTATTTAAAAATGCTATATTACATCGGTGAGCTATCTTAACTCGTGCCCATGTTCACTCATCCCCAGTGGGTGCCTAAAGTTCTGACTCCTCCTCACCCTTCCACTATGTCTAGGTGTCTGCCCAGGATCCACAGCTGAGGTTGAGGTGGTCTGCTGCCTTCTACACCTGGTTTCCTGACATGATTTCTGGCGGGTTTGCCCTGGGGGGTCTGGACCTTCAAGTTCTGGGTGTACACTCGAGCAGCACAGGTGTTGTCGTGCTGCCCTCCTTGGTGTGCGGGGCTGGAGGTATGTCACTCACAGGGAGGGTGGGTGTCAGATTGGCTGGACAACCCCGGGATCCCCAGGGTGGAGGGCCCCGGGCTGCACTCCTGCCGATCCTCTTCCCTTCAGGTGCCCGGGGGCCCCTGTACTCCTCCAGAAGATAGAGGGAAAGCTGGAGTGTGATCCAGAAGCCCCACCTTCCTCTAGCGCTGACACTCATGGATTTCCATCAGGGCCTGCGCCATGCAGGTCAAGCTCTGCACCATGGAGCTCATGAGTTAAACCAATGAGCAGACATCCCCCACCATAGATTGCATGACCTGCACCAATATCTCCACTGCGGATGCCACCCTTACAGTGTTGGCCTCATTGTGTTGGATGACGACACCATCTCCTCGGTCAGAAGGCGATGGGACTCCTCCGGTCAGTCTCGCAGTCCGAGGAGGGATGCTGTCATCCCTTCCCGATTCTCGCAACCCTGCCTTTTCAGTTCCATTAGCTTCGAGACAACTGGACCCTGGGGCACATCATCAGCCAGGGGTTCAACAGTGTCCAGGGCCCCAGTACTCCTCCTCTGAGTGCAGATCCCTGGGACAGCCTTGTGTCCACTTGCTGTGGATCATCAACTGGGAGGAACTGGAGGTGGCAGACTTATCCTGGCAATGCGAAGAAGGTAATTCATCTTCTTCCTGCACTGTTTGCCCGTCTTCTTCTGGAGATTGCTGGCACTCGCAAAGGCAGCTATTGCCTCCCAGGTTGATGGGTCGCCTCCCAGATTGCGGACCCATGACTTCCCGCCTCTGCTGCACATCATCCAGCAGTCTGGTCAGGGTTCACTCCATGAAACCCGCTGCTGCCATCCCCTCTCATGGATCTGGAACCACTGCTGGGGAAGCGTTTAAATGGAGCTCCCCAGTGATTGCAGTGATTAAGTATCCCCGGGGCGAGTGAATCAGCGGGAGGGTGCCAAGAGTGCGGCGTGATTCTTGCAGGGAGAAAATTGTTTCTTTGAGAAGATTTCTGGTGTGGAATGCCCCTGGAATTCTCTGTCTCGCCAGCCGGTCAACGGGGCTTCCTGTTGTGGTCAGCCCCACACCATCAGGAAACCCCTGGGCGGCCGGCGGACCAAAGAATCCCGACAGCGGAGAATCCAGCCCCCTGTCAACCCTGTCAGTGGGATTAACTCTGTTTTTCTCGCCGGGATTGACACTTTGTCATGTTTTGGTAAGATTCCACCCAGAGACTCAATTCCTAAGATCCCCAACATCACTAACACATTTTGCTAAATGCTATAAATTTAAAATATATATATATTTTTTTAAAATTTGCAGTACCCAATTCATTTTTCCAATTAAGGGGCAATTTAGTGTGGCCAGTCCACCAGCCCTGCACATCTTTGGGTTGTGGGGACGAAACCCAAGCAAACACGGGGAGAATGTGCAAACTCCACACGGACAGTGACCCAGAGCCGGGATCGAACCTTGGACTTTGGCGCCGTGAGGCAGCAGTGCTAACCACTGCACCACCGTGCTGCACTAAATTTAAAATATATTTTGCTGCTAATTTTCAAATTTGGCCTTTGAAAATGGCTGGAGTAGGCTAATGAATTGCCAAGAGTTCAGAAATTTCAGTATTCCTTTGTTTTTCTTCAAAAACCAGTGTGGAACATTTTAGCCTTACGTTTCATAAGAATCTGTTATTCGGTTCTCGATCCTTGCTTTTGCATGATTTTCAAATGTACTGGGCCAATGTCATGGAAGATTAGATGACAGGTTGCACAAACTATTGGACATTTGGCATTAATTAGTACTGACCACTTTGCAAAGCTATAGTAGTAACTTCCTCCCATTATTGTTAAAAAGATATGGCATTGTTAATGCAAGTCAAAATTGAAACCTCCCTTGTACATTATTTATATCAGAGGAGAAGGGTACTCAACACATTTATTTATTAATTCTAAGAACTTCCTATTCCTTGGCAAGCAGCAAAATAAATGTTCGTCTTGTGCCATAAACATGATTAATTTTAAATGCAAGATATAATGAATAAGTTATAAATCATTCCAAAAGCTTGCTTCTCAATTTATTTACTCTTTAAAAAAATCTAGTCTGTTATTATAGATTATTATTCCTGGCTGAATAACACAATATATCAGCTGATTTAACAGATGGGATCGGGTGAGGACTGCGATTTTGAAATTACACCACACCAGGTTCTGACTACATGGGATTTGAAAATCTGGGCCAAGATTTCTCAACCCATGAGGTAATGTAGAGGTCTTGCCCTCATCTAAAACTATTCCATCACTCACATCCTTACTCCTCTAAAAGTCTTACATATATCTAACTTGCTAGGTCCATGCACCGATCAAACCCAATGGGCTGAACATAATGCAGGGGGCAGCCAAGGTCCCCGTCCCAGTGTAAAAGTTAGGCCTAAGCTCACCTACACTTGGTTGTTGGACCATTAATTGGCTTGAGATAGAACTTCCACCTCTACCTGTGAGGAGGTTCTGCCACAGAGAGCTGCTGTCCAATTAGCAGTGGCCACTGCTGGGACTGCATATAATTCCAAAGAGAATGATGGGGACTGGACTTTAGGTAAGTCCGGGGCTGGCGAGGGCCAGGCTGGCAGGCCCCTGAGATTTGACAGGGTGTTCCCATAAAGGAGATCCCCACTCCCCACCTAGGCACAGTCACAGTACTGCCTAGTTTTACTTGATGGCCTGGACACTTGGCGTTGGCCTTCCCCACCATAGTAAAATTCCAATGGCAGTGGGATTTTCAAGTGACCATTTAAGTGGCCATTAATTGACCACTTAAGGGCCTCAAATGGCCCATGCATGAGTGGGCCACCTGATGTCTCCTCCACCGTGGTAAATAACTGTGTGGCTGACGAGAATGGGAAGGTGACAAGCATGGCAGTGCCATCATGGTGCTCCTGCTTGCCTACCCCCCGCCTGGGGGGGAGCATAAATTTCAGTCCCATGCTAATGCCTGGATTTGACCACATTGCAAAGGCAATCAAAGATAATTTTCGCTTAATGCAAATGAAGAGAGGGAAGGATTGGAGAGTGGTGATCGTCATCCCAAGCTCTGCAATCGCACCCCCTTCCTGGTAGAAGTATTGGAGCTTCCAGCTGGGGAGGCTATAGAGTCCACCAGAGATGGAGGAGTAAGAGGGCATTTGGCAGCGTAAGTTTGTCATGAAAATTGCTTGAATACCACTTGTTTGGATATGTAATAAATCCAGACTTGTGACCCATTCTAAATGAACTTAAGGTCCTCAAGAAGTTGGTTCCCAAAATGTGTTAGTAACATCCTGAAAGAAAAAGCAAATTGAATGCAGAAATAGTATGGAATTTATTTCCTTGCCTTTTTGGAATCCTTTCTATTTAGACCACATATTCATTTTATATATGTCAATAATATGAGCTATCTCTGTATAAATCTTGCAAATGCATCTTATTTCTGATTTCTCTTTGGCACATATTCCAATGAATATTAATTTCCAATGAGAGACTCTTGTTTTATATCCTTCGCCGTTTAATGATTTGAATCTGTGAGCCGAGAGGCATGAGCAGTACTTATCACCCGTTACTTGGTGCAAAAAGTGACATGCATTTCTATCAACTGTAATGTTATCCAGGATGGTGACCAAAGCATTTTGTCCCCATATAAGGTTTATAAACAAATTGTTAGATTTGTGTCTATTATTGTTTTGCACACACACCTCGTTAATTAATCCTCAAAGTAAATCACCCTCTAAAACTCAGACCCCACTCATTTATTTGCTTTATCATTCTGAGATTGACTGTAATTCTGACAGAAAGTATGGATCAGTCAATTCATTGTAGATGGAGAAGTCCCACCAGGTAACATTAACCTCAATTAAGTCAAAACAGGGATGATGAACTGTGGAATCTGTGCCATATCTTCAAAGAATGGTTTGAAAATTTTAATAACCGAAAATGAATATCCTAGAAGTGTTCTACGCCCTCCAGTCGAGCCACAAAGTATCAACTCTAACTTCAACTATGTTATAACCTGCCTGCTTACCATTGGCTGGGGACTAATGACAATCCCACAATCCTGTGGGAGTAGGAGCTTCCCCAATGAGAGGGGCGGAGAAATCATTAGCAGACTCCCTGTATAATTAAAGCTGGCCAGTTTGGAACCAGCAGGAAGAAATAAGCAGCAAGCGAGGTTGCTGCTGTTGTGTGTATATATGTTATTGTAAATAAGTGTTATTTCTTTGTATCCTTGAAACCCGTGCTGGATTCTTCGTGGCCCTCACAAAACTGGCGACGAGGGTTAAAGTGAATAGCTGTCTACACTGCTGAAGCCACCTCCCTGGATTTTTGTTGGATACAGGTTGGAAGTTGTTTTCTATTACACCATGCCTCTGTACGGATGTTTGGATTTTTTTGATGCTGCGCTGGAAAGCTGGAACCAGTATGCACAGCGGATACATTACTATTTCCGGGCAAACAATATCACCGAAAACTAGTGCCATGTGGTTATATTGCTCACTGCCTGCGGCCCGCATACGTTTGGGGTGATTAGGAGCCTTACGTACCCAGCTGTGCCGGACACCAAAACGTTTGATGAACTTGTGAATTTAGTGGGGCAGCATTTTAACCCAACCCCGTCCACGATAGTCCAGCGTTACCAGTTTAATACCGCTGAGAGGACCCCTGGAGAATCCCTTGCCGACTTTCTATCCAGGCTACGCAGGATTGCAGAGTACTGTGACTATGGTGAGACCTTGTCAGAAATGTTACGCGACCGTTTGGTTTGCGGTATTAACAATGCGACCACCCAGAGAAAGTTGTTAGCTCAGCCAACATTGACATTTCAACAGGCCATTCAAATAGTATTGTCCCGAGAGAGCGCAGAACGAGGAGTGCAGGAGATACAGGGAATGGAAATGCATGCCTTGGGGCGCAACCCCATTCGTCCGAAAACGTCCCCCCGCACTCCTGCGGTACCTTGGGCGAGACGGCGTCCGGATTGACGCCAGTGGCCGTCGAACATTCCTCCCCAAAGGGAGCCTTCTCCAGAGCCAATGGATGAGGAGTCATGTCTGTGTCAGACTTGTCGGCGCCGACCCCGTTGCGGACGGTGGTCCTGGGGGCGCCAGAGGCGCCGTCGTTCCGACTGACACTGGGACCAGCCCAGGCGCCGTACCTTCCATGTGGATGAACCTGCGGCAACTACTCCTGAGGATGTGGAGACGGAGGACGACTGCCTGCAGCTGCATTGTGTGGCAGCTCCCTGTGTGGCCCCCATTAAGGTGACAGTACGGGTCAATGAGATGGAGTTGGACACTGGCGCAGCGGTCTCCGTGACCACCCAGAGGACATTCGACCGCATCAAGCAGGGTATACAGACCCTTACATTAACCGACACACAGGCCAGGTTGGCCACCTACACGGGGAAACCATTGGACATTGCAGGAACTACGATGACCCCTGTTGTTTATGGACGCCAGGAGGGGTGTTTCCCACTTATCGTGGTGGGCGGCCATGGGCCCAGCCTGTTGGGTCGGGACTGGTTGCGCCATTTGCGGTTGCAGTGGCAGCACATCCTCCAAACAGTTTCTGGAGGGTTGACTGAGGTGCTAGGACGTTACCCAGATGTATTCCAGCCCGGTTTGGGGAAAATAAAAGGGGCCATAGCCCGTATCCAAGTCGAACCAGGAGCCACGCCATGCTATTTCCGGGCGCTCCCGTTGCCTTACACCTTGCTTGATAAGGTAGAAGGGGAGCTCACTCGTTTGGAAACTTTGGGTATTATCAGGCCCGTCCGTTTCGCTGACAAGGCAGCACCAATTGTACCTGTAATGAAGCCAGATGCCACAGTTCGCTTGTGCGGCGACTATAAACTTACAGTGAATACGGCTTCCCGACTCGACCGATATCCAATGCCTCGCATAGAGGATCTCTACCCAAAGCTTGCAGGTGGACTCTAGTTCACAAAATTAGATATGAGTCACGCCTACCTGCAGTTGGAGCTGGACCCTGCCTCCCGACCATATGTAACGATTAATACACACCGGGGCCTGTATGAATGTACAGGTTTGCCCTTTGGAGTATCCTCTGCCTGCGCTATTTTTCAACGCGGTATGGAGGGCATTTTGAGAGGTTTACCGCGTGTCACTGTCTACTTAGCTGACGTTTTGATCACAGGGACGTCGGAGCAGGAATATTTGGAAAATCTGGAGGCTGTCCTTAGACGCTTTTCAGAGGCTGGAGTCCGTTTACGTTGCACAAAGTGCGTATTTCAGGTGAAGGAAGTAGTCTACCTGGGTTATCGGATGGACCGCGAAGGTTTGCACCCCGTCGCAGAGATGGTGCGCGCGATTCAACAGGCCACCGCCCCGACTGACACTTTGCATCTTCGTTCTTTTCTCGGCCTCGTAAACTATTAGGGGAAGTTCCTCCCCAATCTGGCAACTATGCTGGCCCCGTTCTGCTAAAGAAAAATCACACCTGGGTGTGGGGTGAGCCGCAAGAAACCGCTTTCCGGCGGGTAAAACAACAATTGTCGTCGTCTGGGTTACTAACCCACTATGATCCTGGAAAGCCTTTGCTCGTCACATGTGATACATCCCTGTATGGTATTGGGGCCATCCTGTCCCACAAGATGGAGAACGGGGCCGAGCAGCCGATAGCTTTCGCCTCCCGCACATTGACTGCAGCGGAAAAAAAGTACACGCAGATCAAGAAGGAGGGCCTGCCAGTGGTCTTTGCGGTGAAACGTTTCCACCAGTACGTGTATGGCCGCCACTTCACGAACGTGACCGATCATAAGCCTCTGCTGGGACTTTTTAGAGAGGATAAGCCAATACCGCCTATTGCTTCTGCACGGATCCAGCGCTGGGCTTTGTTGCTTGCTGCATACGAGTATTCTCTGGAGCACAAACCAGGAACACAGATAACGAATGCCGACGCACTGAGCCGATTGCCTTTATCAACCGGCCCATGTCGACCCCCACGACCGGTGAGGTGGTTGCAACCCTAAATTTCATGGACATCTTGCCTGTCATGGCATCACAGATCCGTGAGTGGACACAGGCACAGCCAGTCCTGTCAAAGGTTCGACACATAGTCCTGTATGGTGGGCAGCATAGACAGCTCCCTGGCGAGTTGCAGGCATTTTCCTCCAAGCTGTCAGATTTCAGCGTGGAAGACGGCATCCTCTTGTGGGGGACGCGTGTGATTGTCCCGGAAAAAGGACAGGAGCTGATACTAAGAGACTTACACAATGGGCATCCAGGTGTGACCAAAATGAAAATGTTTGCCCGGAGTTATGTTTGGTGGCCAGGCCTCGATGCCGACATTGAGAAGGTGGCCCAAAACTGCTCCATTTGTCAGGAGCGTCAGAAGCTTCCACCGGCCACGCCCCTCCATCACTGGGAATGGCCAGGGCGGCCTTGGACGCGCTTGCATGCGGGTTTCGCCGGCCCTTTTCAAGGATCCATGTTCCTTTTATTAATCGACGCCCAGTCTAAATGGCTAGAGGTGCATAAGATGCTAGGCACAACGTCCTACGCAACAATTGAGAAGATGCGTTTGTCTTTTAGTACGCATGGCCTCCCCGAGGTGCTGGTCACGGATAACGGCACTCCATTCACCAGTGAGGAGTTTGCGAGGTTCATGAAGATGAACGGCATACGCCATATCCGCACTGCCCCTTACCACCCGGCTTCAAATGGGTTGGCGGAGCGCGCAGTGCAGACATTCAATAGAGGCCTAAAGGAGCAGTCTTCCGGGTCAATGGAAATGAGTCTGGCTCGCTTTTTGTTTTCGTATAGGACCACCCCCCATGCGGTGACTGGGGTAGCTCCCGCAGAACTCCTAATGGGCTGGAGACTTCACACCCGCCTTTGTATGGTTTTCCCAGACATTGGCGCAAAAGTACGCCACACACAAGAACGGCAGGGACAGGGTTTTTCTCGGCATCGGCCGATTCGGCAGTTTGTGCCCGGTGACCCAGTGCTCTTTCGCAATTTTGCTGGTGGTGCCCAGTGGGTCACTGGCGTAATCTTTCGCTAAACGGGCCCTATATCTTACCAGGTGCAAGCCCAGGGTCGTCTCCTGCACAAACATGTAGACCACGTTCGGTCCAGAAGACTATCCCTTCCAAAGATTCCCCACCCCCGGAGCTCATTTCTACAACCGCAGAGACCAGAGACAATGGAAAGTATCCTCACAATCTTCCTCTGGTGCCTCACTCAAAGCCTGCGCAGGTCGTTACAGAACCGCGCGGAGATAGAGACGCCGAGATGAAAGAGGCAGCAGACTCTGACTCCGAGATGGAGACACAGGACGCAGAGAGGGGGAATCCTCGGGCCCACGGCCGTGGATGTACAACCGTTACGCTGTTCATCACGGAAGCGCCGGTCTCCGTCTCGTTACACGCCGCCCGATCCAGCGCGTCGTACAAATGGTGTCTGGCCTGCGGCAAAACAAGTCCGACGCCCTCCTTTGCCAGGGTCTTCGGTGGATCCTTGGACTTTGCGGGGGGAGGGATGTTATAACCTGCCTGCTTACCATTGGCTGGGGACTAATTACAATCCCACAATCCTGTGGGAGTATGAGCTTCCCCAATGAGTGGGCGGAGAAATCATTAGCAGACTCCCTGTATAAATAAAGCTGGCCAGTTTGGAACCAGCAGGAAGGAGTAAGCAGCAAGCGAGGTTGCTGCTGTTGTGTGTATATATGTTATTGTAAATAAATGTTATTTCTTTGTATCCTTGAAACTCGTGCTGGATTCTTTGTGGCCCTCCCAAAAAACTACCAATGTTTCATCTCACAATTATGATGGCATACCTACCAGTCACAGTGAAAGACTAGGAGGCCAATGTTACTATAAAATGCATAGGGGGTTGTTGGGCAAGGGCAAAACCCAGACGATGGCACTATTGAAAGGCCTGAATCCACATCACAATATACCTTCGTTTAAATTTGATTAGTAAGCTTCCTCCACTCAACAGACACTACAGGTCTTTACTCAGGCAACAGGAAATTCTGCTGTTTCTCCAAGGGACTGAGTTGGAAGTCAACATTTCACCTTCCTCTTGGGCCCACAGAAGTCACTGCCACAAGTTTTGTGTGGGGCACATTTGGGGCCAGCATTTATTGCCCATCCCTATTTGCCCTTCAGAAGGTGATACTAAGCTGCCTTCTTCAACCACTCCAATCCATGTGGTGTTGGTATGACAGTGTGCTGTACTTTTTCTTAGACTTTGTAGTGGTTTGATACAACTGAGTGGTTTGCTATGCTATTTCTGAAGGTATTTAAAAGTCAACCACTTTGCTGTGGGTCTGGAATCACATATAGGCCAGACCACACCCTAAATGGCCACAGCATTTTTACGAAAATTGACAATAGTTTCATGGTCACCAATACCGAGACTAGCGATATAATTTCAGATAAAAGCAAATTACTGTAGATGCTGGAATCTGACACAAAAACAGAAAATACTGAGCAATCTCAGCAGGTCTGACAGCATCTGTGGAGAGAGAAGGGAGCTAACGTTTCGAGTCTGGATGACAAAAGCGTCAACCAGACTCGAAACATTAGCTCCCTTTTCTCTCCACAGATGCTGTCAGACCTGCTGAGATTGTCCAGTATTTTCTGTTTTTGTTGTATATAATTCCAAATTTAATTATTAAAATTTAACTCCACCGATGTCATGGATTTGAACCTGTGCTCCCAGACCATTAGTTTTAGCTTTTTGATAACTAATAAATGACATTACCACGAATGACACCGCCTCCTCAAAAGGCCATTGCAGTTCAGAGGCAATCAGCAAAGCATCGACACCTAAAATTGGTACCTAAAGTTGCATCAGGATTTTATAGACCACAGTCAGTATAGGTGAGGAGCAGTGTTATTTAATGGTTTATTCACTTGCTCTCAGTTAAAATGCTGCAAATGTTGCTGGTGGTTTGCCTAAATTGGCAGGCAACTGACTAGGAGTGTACTGATGAATCCTATGAAGTAACATCACATTGGTCTCTTTTATGATCCCAGTTGATGTGACCCCTGGACGGGAAGGTCCCAGAATGGAACCCTGGCTTTTACTTTTTTTAGAAAATGTGCAGGAGCAGAGTCACAAGACTGATTTTAATACAAGAAAAAAAACATCAAGGATACATGAAAAGTTTGACTATAATACAGTACTCCTTCGCTCCCCCTTATCTTCTCAAATGTACACAGATTTCAAGGATAACACAGATTACACAATGTATGTTATGCTATAATGTTCTCGGTAAATACACAGTCCCTGTAACCCAGCAGGTTAACTGCGGTCAGGCAACACTCCATTCAAACCCAGTGGCAGATGCCACTCAATCAATCTTCTGTGGGTTTCGATTCAAATTCCTCCCAAATGATTGTCACATGAGTGTTTCCAAACTTCACGCTTAGAAAGACACACTTTAAAATCTTCTTTCAAACAATAATTTCCCTCAGCTGTTTTCATCAAGGAGCCACCTCTCGGGCTTCCAACTCTCCTTTCAAACAGGACTTCTTCTCAGCTGTTTTAGCCTTCCAATTTTCTAACTCTCCTTTCAATATTCCTTTTTCTTGAGTTGCCAGAGACATTCAAACTTCCACACAAACTCTCAGGTACCCAGTCTCCAACAAAATACTATTGTTTCAAAGACTGGAAATAAGGACACATACCTTCAAATATGGAGCTTTTCTTTAACCATCTTCATCAGCTCTGCTCCTCACAGGTCTGACTTTAACTTCAACAAAGAATACCCTGTCCCAATTACAGTTCCTCTTTATTCCTTTTTTACTTCAATCTTCCTAGAAATCTCTCTTCATTCCATAATTTCTACAACTAACTAACCTTTAGCTTCTCTGGATTTGCTTTCTTGCTCATTACTCCATGGTATAGCTTCCCTGCTTGTAGCAGAGCTAAGAGCTGTTCACTCTCTAGCTTCCGAGTGCCAACTACCTTTTCAATTCAGTTAAACATACTCAAAAAGTTTTTTTTCTTAAACGTGGCACCTGGCTGCTATGCAACTGCCATTTCTTTCTCCAAGCTCGTGTTTACTTTTCCTGCTATAAACTCTCTCTCAGCACAATACAAACACAGTTTGAACTAAAACCAAGAGCCTTCATATATACAAACATCTTTGTCGAACATGAAACTCACTAGAGTTTTGCCCTCTCCTACACAGAATAATTAAATTAAACCCACTTAAATTTATAACTTATTTCTAACATCCAACAATACAAATATTGATCATTTAAAACTACCTCTGCTTCCTACATTTCACATACATTAGCTCTGGGGAGGCGGTTTGACACCCGCCTCACACCCTCTCAGCCACCCAATTCCGATTCCAGTTTATTAAATATCTTCTTGCATGGCACAGTGGTTAGCACTGCTGCCTCACACCACTGAGGACCCGGGTTCGATCCCGGCTCTGGGTCACTGCCCATGCGGAGTTTGCTCATTCTCCCCGTGTTTGTGTGGGTCACATCCCCACAACCCAAAGATGTGCAAGCTAGGTGGATTGGCCGTGCTAAATTGCCCCTTAACTGGGGAAAAAAATAATTGGGTACCCTAAGTTTATTTTATAAATGAAGCATCTTCTTGCACTGAGGCATAGTCACAAGAACTATGCTGTTGACTTGCTCAGCTATCTCTTTCCACTCTACTCTCGGTAATTGTCCAGAACACCCATTATACATCTGAGGGAAGGAGGACATCTTCCCTTAGCTTAATCTTTGTAAACACATGGTCAGACTGAACATTGAGAGAAAGCTCAGTGCAAAGTCACACTGCATCAAGATTACCAGTTCACAAATACCACGTTTGACATATTTGTGGACTGCAGACTGACTTTAAGTGACAGAAGACTTACTTTATTCTAAGCTTATTTCCTGGAAAGCACCTTGTTTTAGTGTTGCAACTGTACATCATGCTTCTCCAAGAGGCCTATACAAAAGATACATTTTGCATTTCGGCGACACAGTGGTTAGCACTGCTGCATCACAGCGCCAGGGACCCGGCTTCAATTCCAGCCTTGGATGGCTGTCTGTGTGGAGTTTGCACGTTCTCCCCAGGTCTGCATGGGTTTCCTCTGGGTACTCCGGTTTGCTCCCACAGTCCAAAGCTGCGCAAGTTAGGTGGATTGGCCATGTAAAACTTGCCACTTAGTGTCCAAAGCTGTGCAGGTTAGGTGAGGGTATGGGAATATGGAAGGGGAGTGAGCCTGGGGTGCTCTTACAGAGGTTCGGTGCAGATTCAATGGACCGAATTACCTCCTTCTGCACTGTCGGGATCCTATGTCTTTCTATGTATTTCTGGAGATTTTATAATCAACTGGGTTGAAACAAGAGATTTTCACAATATAACATCCATATCATATTGTCTTCCCTTGTTTACCAGATAGCCATAATTCTGGAAATCTAGATTGTCCCAGATCTTCCATACCTTGGAGGTACTCTGAAAGATGCATTAGGGCAGTGTTTTTCAAACTTTTTTTCCGGGGACCCATTTTTACCAACCAGCTAACCTTCGTGACCCATGCCGGCCGACTTTCGGGCCCTATGCCGGCCGACCTTTGGGCCCTATGCCTGCCGACCTTTGGGCCCTATGCCTGCCGACCTTCGTGACCCACACAGGCCGACCTTCACGACCCATGCCAGCCGACCTTCGTGACCCACGCCGGCCGACATTCTGGCCCTATGCCGGTCGACCTTCATGATCCACGCCAGCCGACCTTCGGGCCCTATGCCGGCCAGCCGACCTTCGCGCCCCACGATGGCCGACTTTCGGGACCCATGCCGGCCGACATTCTGGCCCTATGCCGGCCGACCTTCATGATCCACGCCAGCCGACCTTCGGGCCCTATGCCGGCCAGCCGACCTTCGCGCCCCACGATGGCCGACTTTCGGGACCCATGCCGGCCGACATTCGTGACCCACCATTTTCTCTTACCTTTAATGCGAGAGGTAAGCCTGCTTAGTCCTCACGATCTCACTCCAATCAGATTCACAGGAGGAGAGGGCAATGCAGAGACTTCAGAGACTTCCCCCAGTGACCTCTCCAGGGATCGGATCTTCATCCAGAGATTTCTCCCAGGGATCGGATCTTCATACAGAGATTTCTCCCAGGGATCAGATCTTCATCCAGAGACTTTTCCCAGGGCTCGGATCTTCATCCAGAGACTTCTTCCAGGGATCGGACCTTCATCCAGAGACTTCTCCCAAGGATTGGACCTTCATCCAGAGAATTTACCCAGTTCTTGGATTTCCCAGCTGCAGCAGTTACTGTAGGACATTGCGAGCCTCTGCTGTGTCTCCGGGTTGAGGACAGGGAATGCTGAATGAAGAGGTGGGGTGGGAGTACAGGCATGGGGGCCGCTGTGGGAATAAAGAATCCGGAGAAGTATTTCAGTTGGTCAGTTAGAATAGATGGGATGGCCCGTGTTCGGTTGCAGGCGGTTGGGTGCCTGTGCAGGTGTGAAGGGGCACGGGGGGAGTTTAGGGACTGAAGGGGCACATGGGTTTGTTTAAAGAACTGATGGGGAATGAGGGGGTGGTGTGTAAAGGACTGAAGTGGCATGGGGGAGTGTAGTGTAGAGGCGTGAAGGCATGGGGGATGCAAAGGTGTGAAGGGGCACAGGGGAATGTAGAGAACTGAAGTGGCATGGGGGAGTGTGGTGTAGAGGAGTGAAGGCATGGGGGATGCAAAGGTGTGAAGGGACACAGGGGAATGTAGAGAACTGAAGGGGCATGGGGGAGTGTAGTGTAGAGGTGTGAAGGGGCATGGGGGAGTGTAGTGTAGAGGTGTGAAGGGGCATGGGGAGTGTAGAGGCATGAAGGGGCATGGGGGATGCAGAGGTGTGAAGGGGTATGGGTGGCTATAGAGATGTGAAGGGGCACGTTGAGGGTGTCGAGGGGTGAAGGGGGATGGGGGTGTGTGGAGGTGTCAAGAGGTATGGAGTGGTGAAGACTTGTGAAGAGCCATGGGTAGTGTGCAAAGGTGTGAAGGGGTTCACAGGAAAGGTCAGTCGGGTCCATGGTGGATCCTTGGCGTGCAAACCGAGGTTTACTGTGTTTGGTGGGAACGGTGAGGGTTAAGGAGACGATTGGGAGACAGTAGGGTGGAAGAGCAATGATGTCGCTTGAAGGGCCACCAGGAGTTTTTGGTGAGGATGTGAAGATGGACACAGATCTTTGAGGGTCGGCGGGTGTGGGCGGACAAGTCAATGGTAATGGGTTGGCATTCTTGGGAGGAAAGGGTCCTCTAAACTGAAAATTAACGAAGGTCATGGGGAGGTTAAATGTGATACTGGGGGCGGGGCGGATTGGGGAATATAAATGGTTACGGGGGAGACGGTGTGGGTGACTGGGAGAGGCAAAAAGGTGGGCGAGCACAGATAGAAGGTCACTACCGCCACGGCTGGGCTTGTCACAACTATGCAACCTGGCAGAGATCTCAAGATGCTGCATGGGAGTTGGGTATCTGGGGGTTAGGGAAATGCAGGTCAGCTCAACTGGATAACTAAAGGGGAACTCCACACACTGTATCGATAATGCTTGGGACATGGGACAGATGAGAGTTTGAAGGGCAAAATCTCAGTGTGCAAGGGAGAGTTCTTGCACATGGCTCCCAAGGCACTGGCAAATCCCTCATTCCAAGGGGTGGCGTAAACCCAGGAAGATGAAGAGAGTGGAGGAGAGTTCTAAGGCTTAAGGACTACAGCTAAAACCACACATTAGACATGATTAGAGGACTGAAGGGACACAGGAGGAGTGTAGAGGACTGAAGGGGCACAGGGGGAGTGTAAAGGACTGAAGGGGCACGGGGGGAATGTAGAGGACTGAAGGGGCACAGGGGGAGTGTAAAGGACTGAAGGGGCACGGGGGGAATGTAAAGGACTGAAGGGGCACAGGGGGAGTGTAGAGGACTGAAGGGGCACAGGGGGAGTGTAGAGGACTGAAGGGGCACTGGGGGAGTGTAGAGGACTGAAGGGGCACGGGGGGAATGTAAAGGACTGAAGGGGCACAGGGGGAGTGTAGAGGACTGAAGGGGCACAGGGGGAGTGTAGAGGACTGAAGGGGCACGGGGGGGAGTGTAGAGGACTGAAGGGGCACAGGGGGAGTGTAGAGGACTGAAGGGGCACAGGGGGAGTGTAGAGGACTGAAGGGGCATGGGGGGAGAGTAGAGGACTGAAGGGGCACGGGGGGAATGTAGGGGACTGAAGTGGCACAGGGGGAGTGTAAAGGACTGAAGGGGCACATGGGGAGTGTAGAGGACTGAAGGGGCATGGGGGGAGAGTAGGGGACTGAAGGGGCACAGGGGGAGTGTAAAGGACTGAAGGGGCACATGGGGAGTGTAAAGGACTGAAGGGGCACAGGGGGAGTGTCGAGGACTGAAGGGGCACAGGGGGAGTGTAGAGGACTGAAGGGGCACAGGGGGAGTGTCGAGGACTGAAGGGGCACAGGGGGAGTGTCGAGGACTGAAGGGGCACAGGGGGAGTGTAGAGGACTGAAGGGGCACAGGGGGAGTGTAAAGGACTGAAGGGCCACGGGGGGAATGTAGGGGACTGAAGCGGCACAGGGGGAGTGTAGAGAACTGAAGGGGCACAGGGGGAGTGTAGAGGACTGAAGGGGCACAGGGGGAGTGTAGAGGACTGAAGGGGCACAGGGGGAGAGTAGAGGACTGAAGGGGCACAGGGGGAGAGTAGAGGACTGAAGGGGCACAGGGGGAGTGTAGAGGACTGAAGGGGCACAGGGGGAGTGTAGAGGACTGAAGGGACACGGGGGAATGTCAAGGACTGAACGGGCATGGGGGGAGTGTAAAGCACTGAAGGGGCACAGGGGGAGTGCAGAGAACTGAAGGGGCACAGGGGGAGTGTAGGGGACTGAAGGGGCACAGGGGAGTGTAAAGGACTGAAGGGGCACGGGGGGAGTGTAAAGGACTGAAGGGGCACAGGGGGAGTGTAGAGGACTGAAGGGGCACGGGGGGAGTGTAGGGGACTGAAGGGGCACAGGGGGAGTGTAAAGGACTGAAGGGGCACGGGGGGAGTGTAGAGGACTGAAGGGGCACGGGGGGAGTGTAGAGAGCTGAAGGGGCACAGGGGGAGTGCAGAGAACTGAAGGGGCACAGGGGGAGTGTAGAGGACTGAAGGGGCACAGGGGGGAGAGTAGGGGACTGAAGGGGCACGGGGGGAGTGTAGGGGACTGAAGGGGCACGGGGGGAGTGTAAAGGACTGAAGGGGCACGGGGGGAGTGTAGGGGACTGAAGGGGCACAGGGGGAGTGTAAAGGACTGAAGGGGCCTGGGGGAGTGTAGAGGACTGAAGGGGCCTGGGGGAGTGTAGAGAACTGAAGGGGCACAGGGGGAGTGTAGAGGACTGAAGTGGCACAGGGGGAGTGTAAAGGACTGAAGGGGCACAGGGGGAGTGTAGAGAGCTGAAGGGGCACAGGGGGAGTGTAGAGGACTGAAGGGGCACGGGGGGGAGTGTAGAGGACTGAAGGGGCCTGGGGGAGTGTAGAGGACTGAAGGGGCACAGGGGGAGTGTAGAGGACTGAAGGGGCCTGGGGGAGTGTAGAGAACTGAAGGGGCACAGGGGGAGTGCAGAGGACTGAAGGGGCACGGGGGGAGTGTAGAGGACTGAAGGGGCACAGGGGGAGTGCAGAGGACTGAAGGGCCACGGGGGGAGAGTAGAGGACTGAAGGGGCACAGGGGGAGTGCAGAGGACTGAAGGGGCACAGGGGGAGTGTAAAGGACTGAAGGGGCACAGGGGGAGTGTAAAGGACTGAAGGGCCACGGGGGGAGAGTAGAGGACTGAAGGGGCACGGGGGGAGTGTAGAGGACTGAAGGGGCACAGGGGGAGTGCAGAGGACTGAAGGGCCACGGGGGGAGAGTAGAGGACTGAAGGGGCACAGGGGGAGTGCAGAGGACTGAAGGGGCACTGGGGGAGTGTAGAGGACTGAAGGGGCACAGGGGGAATGTAGAGGACTGAATGGGCACAGGGGGAGTGCAGAGGACTGAAGGGGCACGGGGGGAGTGTAGAGGACTGAAGGGGCACAGGGGGAGTGTAGAGGACTGAAGGGCCACGGGGGGAGAGTAGAGGACTGAAGGGGCACAGGGGGAGTGCAGAGGACTGAAGGGGCACGGGGGGAGTGTAGAGGACTGAAGGGGCCTGGGGGAGTGTAGGGGACTGAAGGGGCACAGGGGGAGTGTAGAGGACTGAAGGGGCACAGGGGGAGTGCAGAGGACTGAATGGCAACACAGGGGGAGTGCAGAGGACTGAAGGGGCACAGGGGGAGTGTAGAGGACTGAAGGGGCACAGGGGGAGTGTAGAGTACTGAAGGGGCACGGGGGGAGTGTAAAGGACTGAAGGGGCACAGGGGGAGTATAGAGAACTGAAGGGGCACAGGGGGAGTGTAGGGGACTGAAGGGGCACAGGGGGAGTGTAGAGAACTGAAGGGGCACAGGGGGAGTGTAGGGGACTGAAGGGGCACAGGGGGAGTGTAGAGAACTGAAGGGGCACTGGGGGAGTGTAAAGGACTGAAGGGGCACAGGGGGAGTGTAGAGAACTGAAGGGGCACTGGGGGAGTGTAAAGGACTGAAGGGGCACTGGGGGAGTGTAGAGTACTGAAGGGGCACAGGGGGAGTGTAGAGGACTGAAGGGGCACGGGGGGAGTGTAAAGGACTGAAGGGGCACAGGGGGAGTGTAGAGGACTGAAGGGGCACGGGGGGAGTGTAAAGGACTGAAGGGGCACGGGGGGAGTGTAAAGGACTGAAGGGGCACAGGGGGAGTGTAAAGGACTGAAGGGGCACGGGGGGAGTGTAAAGGACTGAAGGGGCACAGGGGGAGTGTAGAGGACTGAAGGGGCACAGGGGGAGTGTAAAGGACTGAAGGGGCACAGGGGGAGTGTCGAGGACTGAAGGGGCACAGGGGGAGTGTAAAGGACTGAAGGGGCACAGGGGGAGTGTAGAGGACTGAAGGGGCACTGGGGGAGTGTAGAGGACTGAAGGGGCACAGGGGGAGTGTAGAGGACTGAAGGGGCACTGGGGGAGTGTAGAGGACTGAAGGGACACAGGGGGAGTGTAAAGGACTGAAGGGGCACAGGGGGAGTGTAGAGGACTGAAGGGGCACAGGGGGAGTGTAGAGGACTGAAGGGGCACAGGGGGAGTGTCGAGGACTGAAGGGACACAGGGGGAGTGTAAAGGACTGAAGGGGCACAGGGGGAGTGTAGAGGACTGAAGGGGCACTGGGGGAGTGTAGAGGACTGAAGGGGCACAGGGGGAGTGTAGAGGACTGAAGGGGCACAGGGGGAGTGTAGGGGACTGAAGGGGCACAGGGGGAGTGTAGGGGACTGAAGGGGCACAGGAGGAGTGTAAAGGACTGAAGGGGCACAGGGGTAGAGCAGAGGACTGAAGGGGCACAGGGGGAGTGTAAAGGACTGAAGGGGCACAGGGGGAGTGTAGAGGACTGAAGGGGCACAGGGGGAGTGTAGAGGACTGAAGGGACACAGGGGGAGTGTAAAGGACTGAAGGGGCACAGGGGGAGTGTAGGGGACTGAAGGGGCACAGGGGGAGTGTAAAGGACTGAAGGGGCACTGGGGGAGTGTAGAGGACTGAAGGGCCACGGGGGAGTGTAGGGGACTGAAGGGGCACAGGGGGAGTGTCGAGGACTGAAGGGGCACAGGGGGTGTGTAGAGGACTGAAGGGGCACGGGGGGAGTGTAAAGGACTGAAGGGGCACAGGGGGAGTGTAGAGAACTGAAGGGGCACAGGGGGAGTGTAGAGGACTGAAGGGGCACAGGGGGAGTGTAGAGGACTGAAGGGGCACAGGGGGAGTGTAGAGAGCTGAAGGGGCACAGGGGGAGTGTAAAGGACTGAAGGGGCACAGGGGGAGTGTAGACGACTGAAGGGGCACAGGGGGAGTGTAGAGGACTGAAGGGGCACAGGGGGAGTGTAGAGGACTGAAGGGGCACAGGGGGAGTGTAGAGGACTGAAGGGGCACAGGGGGAGTGTAGAGGACTGAAGGGGCACAGGGGGAGTGTAGAGGACTGAAGGGGCACAGGGGGAGTGTAGAGGACTGAAGGGGCACGGGGGGAGTGTAGAGGACTGAAGGGGCACAGGGGGAGTGTAGAGGACTGAAGGGGCACAGGGGGAGTGTAAAGGACTGAAGGGGCACGGGGGGAGTGTAGAGTACTGAAGGGGCACAGGGGGAGTGTCGAGGACTGAAGGGGCACAGGGGGAGTGTAGAGGACTGAAGGGGCACGGGGGGAGTGTAGAGGAATGAAGTGGCACGGGGGGAATGTAAAGGACTGAAGGGGCACAGGGGGAGTGTAAAGGACTGAAGGGGCACAGGGGGAGTGTAGGGGACTGAAGGGGCACAGGGGGAGTGCAGAGGACTGAAGGGGCACAGGGGGAGTGTAGAGGACTGAAGGGGCACAGGGGGAGTGTAGAGGACTGAAGGGGCATGGGGGGAGAGTAGAGGACTGAAGGGGCACAAGGGGAGTGTAGAGGACTGAAGGGGCACAGGGGGAGTGAAGAGGACTGAAGGGGCACAGGGGGAGTGCAGAGGACTGAAGGGGCATGGGGGGAGAGTAGAGGACTGAAGGGGCACGGGGGGAATGTAGGGGACTGAAGTGGCACAGGGGGAGTGTAAAGGACTGAAGGGGCACATGGGGAGTGTAGAGGACTGAAGGGGCAAGGGGGAGTGTAAAGGACTGAAGGGACACGGGGGAATGTCAAGGACTGAACGGGCATGGGGGAGTGCAGAGAACTGAAGGGGCCTGAGGGAGTGCAGAGAGCTGAAGGGGCACAGGGGGAGTGTAGAGGACTGAAGGGGCACGGGGGGAGAGTAGAGGACTGAAGGGGCACAGGGGGAGTGTAGGGGACTGAAGGGGCACAGGGGGAGTGCAGAGAACTGAAGGGGCACAGGGGGAGTGTAGAGGACTGAAGGGGCACAGGGGGGTGTGTGGGGAATGAAGGGGCACAGGGGGAGTGTAGAGGACTGAAGGGGCACAGGGGGAGTGTAGAGGACTGAAGGGGCACGGGGGGAGTGTAAAGGACTGAAGGGGCACAGGGGGAGTGTAGAGGACTGAAGGGGCACAGGGGGAGTGTAGGGGACTGAAGGGGCACAGGGGGAGTGTAAAGGACTGAAGGGGCACAGGGGGAGTGTAGAGGACTGAAGGGGCACAGGGGGAGTGTAAAGGACTGAAGGGGCACGGGGGGAGTGTAGGGGACTGAAGGGGCACGGGGGGAGTGTAAAGGACTGAAGGGGCACAGGGGGAGTGTAGAGGACTGAAGGGGCACAGGGGGAGTGTAGAGGACTGAAGGGGCACGGGGGGATGTAAAGGACTGAAGGGGCCTGGGGGAGTGTAGAGAACTGAAGGGGCACAGGGGGAGTGTAAAGGACTGAAGGGGCCTGGGGGAGTGTAGAGGACTGAAGGGGCCTGGGGGAGTGTAGAGGACTGAAGGGGCCTGGGGGAGTGTAGAGAACTGAAGGGGCACAGGGGGGAGTGTAGAGGACTGAAGGGGCCTGGGGGAGTGTAGAGGACTGAAGGGGCACAGGGGGAGTGTAGAGAACTGAAGGGGCACAGGGGGGAGTGTAGAGGACTGAAGGGGCCTGGGGGAGTGTAGAGAACTGAAGGGGCACAGGGGGAGTGTAGAGGACTGAAGGGGCCTGGGGGAGTGTAGAGAACTGAAGGGGCACAGGGGGGAGTGTAGAGGACTGAAGGGGCACAGGGGGAGTGTAGAGGACTGAAGGGGCACAGGGGGAGTGTAGAGGACTGAAGGGGCACAGGGGGAGTGTAGAGGACTGAAGGGGCCTGGGGGAGTGTAGAGAGCTGAAGGGGCACAGGGGGAGTGTAGAGGACTGAAGGGGCCTGGGGGAGTGTAGAGGACTGAAGGGGCCTGGGGGAGTGTAGAGAACTGAAGGGGCACAGGGGGAGAGTAGAGGACTGAAGGGGCACAGGGGGAGTGTAGAGGACTGAAGGGGCCTGGGGGAGTGTAGAGAGCTGAAGGGGCACAGGGGGAGTGTAGAGGACTGAAGGGGCCTGGGGGAGTGTAGAGGACTGAAGGGGCCTGGGGGAGTGTAGAGAACTGAAGGGGCACAGGGGGAGAGTAGAGGACTGAAGGGGCACGGGGGGAGTGCAGAGGACTGAAGGGCCACGGGGGGAGAGTAGAGGACTGAAGGGGCACAGGGGGAGTGCAGAGGACTGAAGGGCCACGGGGGGAGAGTAGAGGACTGAAGGGGCACAGGGGGAGTGCAGAGGACTGAAGGGCCACGGGGGGAGAGTAGAGGACTGAAGGGGCACAGGGGGAGTGCAGAGGACTGAAGGGGCACAGGGGGAGTGTAGAGGATTGAAGGGGCACAGGGGGTGTGTAAAGGACTGAAGGGCCACGGGGGGAGAGTAGAGGACTGAAGGGCCACGGGGGGAGAGTAGAGGACTGAAGGGGCACGGGGGGAGTGTAGAGGACTGAAGGGACACAGGGGGAGTGCAGAGGACTGAAGGGCCACGGGGGGAGAGTAGAGGACTGAAGGGGCACAGGGGGAGTGCAGAGGACTGAAGGGGCACAGGGGGAGTGTAGAGGAATGAAGGGGCACAGGGGGGAGTGTAAAGGACTGAAGGGGCACAGGGGGAGTGTAAAGGACTGAAGGGCCACGGGGGGAGAGTAGAGGACTGAAGGGGCACGGGGGGAGTGTAGAGGACTGAAGGGACACAGGGGGAGTGTAGAGGACTGAAGGGGCACGGGGGGAGTGTAGAGGACTGAAGGGGCACAGGGGGAGTGTAAAGGACTGAAGGGGCACAGGGGGTGTGTAAAGGACTGAAGGGCCACGGGGGGAGTGCAGAGGACTGAAGGGCCACGGGGGGAGAGTAGAGGACTGAAGGGGCACAGGGGGAGTGTAGGGGACTGAAGGGGCACAGGGGGAGTGTCGAGGACTGAAGGGGCACAGGGGGAATGTAGAGGACTGAAGGGGCACAGGGGAGTGTAGAGGACTGAAGGGGCACAGGGGGTGTGTAGAGGACTGAAGGGCCACGGGGGGAGAGTCGAGGACTGAAGGGGCACGGGGGGAGTGTAGAGGACTGAAGGGGCACAGGGGGAGTGCAGAGGACTGAAGGGCCACGGGGGGAGAGTAGAGGACTGAAGGGGCACAGGGGGAGTGCAGAGGACTGAAGGGCCACGGGGGGAGAGTAGAGGACTGAAGGGGCACAGGGGGAGTGCAGAGGACTGAAGGGGCACAGGGGGAGTGTAGAGGAATGAAGGGGCACAGGGGGGAGTGTAGAGGAAAGAAGGGCCACGGGGGGAGAGTAGAGGACTGAAGGGGCACGGGGGGAGTGTAGAGGAATGAAGGGGCACGGGGGGAGTGTAGAGGAAAGAAGGGCCACGGGGGGAGAGTAGAGGACTGAAGGGGCACGGGGGGAGTGTAGAGGACTGAAGGGGCACAGGGGGAGTGTAAAGGACTGAAGGGGCACAGGGGGAGTGTAAAGGACTGAAGGGGCACAGGGGGAGAGTAGAGGACTGAAGGGGCACAGGGGGAGAGTAGAGGACTGAAGGGGCACAGGGGGAGTGTAAAGGACTGAAGGGCCACGGGGGGAGTGCAGAGGACTGAAGGGCCACGGGGGGAGAGTAGAGGACTGAAGGGGCACAGGGGGAGAGTAGAGGACTGAAGGGGCACAGGGGGTGTGTAAAGGACTGAAGGGCCACGGCGGGAGTGCAGAGGACTGAAGGGCCACGGGGGGAGAGTAGAGGACTGAAGGGGCACAGGGGGAGTGTAGAGGACTGAAGGGGCACTGGGGGAGTGTAGAGGACTGAAGGGGCACAGGGGGAGTGTAGAGGACTGAAGGGGCACGGGGGGAGTGTAGAGGACTGAAGGGGCATAGGGGGAGTGTAGAGGACTGAAGGGGCACAGGGGGAGTGTAGAGGACTGAAGGGGCACGGGGGGAGTGTAGAGGACTGAAGGGGCCTGGGGGAGTGTAGAGGACTGAAGGGGCACAGGGGGAGTGCAGAGGACTGAAGGGGCACGGGGGGAGTGTAGAGGACTGAAGGGGCACAGGGGGAGTGCAGAGGACTGAAGGGCCACGGGGGGAGAGTAGAGGACTGAAGGGGCACAGGGGGAGTGCAGAGGACTGAAGGGGCACAGGGGGAGTGTAGAGGACTGAAGGGCCACGGGGGGAGAGTAGAGGACTGAAGGGGCACTGGGGGTGTGTAAAGGACTGAAGGGCCACGGGGGGAGAGTAGAGGACTGAAGGGGCACAGGGGGAGTGCAGAGGACTGAAGGGCCACGGGGGGAGAGTAGAGGACTGAAGGGGCACAGGGGGAGTGCAGAGGACTGAAGGGGCACAGGGGGAGTGTAGGGGACTGAAGGGGCACAGGGGGAGTGCAGAGAACTGAAGGGGCACAGGGGGAGTGTAGAGGACTGAAGGGGCACAGGGGGGTGTGTGGGGAATGAAGGGGCACGGGGGGAGTGTAGGGGACTGAAGGGGCACAGGGGGAGTGTAGAGGACTGAAGGGGCACGGGGGGAGTGTAGGGGACTGAAGGGGCACAGGGGGAGTGTAGAGGACTGAAGGGGCACGGGGGGAGTGTAAAGGACTGAAGGGGCACAGGGGGAGTGTAGAGGACTGAAGGGGCACGGGGGGAGTGTAGGGGACTGAAGGGGCACAGGGGGAGTGTAAAGGACTGAAGGGGCACAGGGGGAGTGTAGAGGACTGAAGGGGCACAGGGGGAGTGTAAAGGACTGAAGGGGCACGGGGGGAGTGTAGGGGACTGAAGGGGCACGGGGGGAGTGTAAAGGACTGAAGGGGCACAGGGGGAGTGTAGAGGACTGAAGGGGCACAGGGGGAGTGTAGAGGACTGAAGGGGCACGGGGGGAATGTAAAGGACTGAAGGGGCCTGGGGGAGTGTAGAGAACTGAAGGGGCACAGGGGGAGTGTAAAGGACTGAAGGGGCCTGGGGGAGTGTAGAGGACTGAAGGGGCCTGGGGGAGTGTAGAGAACTGAAGGGGCACAGGGGGGAGTGTAGAGGACTGAAGGGGCCTGGGGGAGTGTAGAGGACTGAAGGGGCACAGGGGGAGTGTAGAGAACTGAAGGGGCACAGGGGGGAGTGTAGAGGACTGAAGGGGCCTGGGGGAGTGTAGAGAACTGAAGGGGCACAGGGGGAGTGTAGAGGACTGAAGGGGCCTGGGGGAGTGTAGAGAACTGAAGGGGCACAGGGGGGAGTGTAGAGGACTGAAGGGGCACAGGGGGAGTGTAGAGGACTGAAGGGGCCTGGGGGAGTGTAGAGAGCTGAAGGGGCACAGGGGGAGTGTAGAGGACTGAAGGGGCCTGGGGGAGTGTAGAGGACTGAAGGGGCCTGGGGGAGTGTAGAGAACTGAAGGGGTACAGGGGGTGTGTAGAGGACTGAAGGGCCACGGGGGGAGAGTAGAGGACTGAAGGGGCACGGGGGGAGTGGAGAGGACTGAAGGGGCACAGGGGGAGTGCAGAGGACTGAAGGGCCACGGGGGGAGAGTAGAGGACTGAAGGGGCACAGGGGGAGTGCAGAGGACTGAAGGGCCACGGGGGGAGAGTAGAGGACTGAAGGGGCACAGGGGGAGTGCAGAGGACTGAAGGGGCACAGGGGGAGTGTAGAGGAATGAAGGGGCACAGGGGGGAGTGTAAAGGACTGAAGGGCCACGGGGGGAGAGTAGAGGACTGAAGGGGCACAGGGGGAGTGCAGAGGACTGAAGGGGCACAGGGGGTGTGTAAAGGACTGAAGGGCCACGGGGGGAGAGTAGAGGACTGAAGGGCCACGGGGGGAGAGTAGAGGACTGAAGGGGCACGGGGGGAGTGTAGAGGACTGAAGGGGCACAGGGGGAGTGCAGAGGACTGAAGGGCCACGGGGGGAGAGTAGAGGACTGAAGGGGCACAGGGGGAGTGCAGAGGACTGAAGGGGCACAGGGGGAGTGTAGAGGACTGAAGGGCCACGGGGGGAGTGCAGAGGACTGAAGGGCCACGGGGGGAGAGTAGAGGACTGAAGGGGCACAGGGGGAGTGTAGGGGACTGAAGGGGCACGGGGGGAGTGTAGAGGACTGAAGGGGCACAGGGGGAGTGTAAAGGACTGAAGGGGCACAGGGGGTGTGTAAAGGACTGAAGGGCCACGGGGGGAGTGCAGAGGACTGAAGGGCCACGGGGGGAGAGTAGAGGACTGAAGGGGCACAGGGGGAGTGTAGGGGACTGAAGGGGCACAGGGGGAGTGTCGAGGACTGAAGGGGCACAGGGGGAATGTAGAGGACTGAAGGGCCACGGGGGGAGTGCAGAGGACTGAAGGGCCACGGGGGGAGAGTAGAGGAATGAAGGGGCACAGGGGGGAGTGTAGAGGACTGAAGGGCCACGGGGGGAGTGCAGAGGACTGAAGGGCCACGGGGGGAGAGTAGAGGACTGAAGGGGCACAGGGGGAGTGTAGGGGACTGAAGGGGCACGGGGGGAGTGTAGAGGACTGAAGGGGCACAGGGGGAGTGTAAAGGACTGAAGGGGCACAGGGGGTGTGTAAAGGACTGAAGGGCCACGGGGGGAGTGCAGAGGACTGAAGGGCCACGGGGGGAGAGTAGAGGACTGAAGGGGCACAGGGGGAGTGTAGGGGACTGAAGGGGCACAGGGGGAGTGTCGAGGACTGAAGGGGCACAGGGGGAATGTAGAGGACTGAAGGGGCACAGGGGGAGTGTAGAGGACTGAAGGGGCACAGGGGGTGTGTAGAGGACTGAAGGGCCACAGGGGGAGTGTAGAGGACTGAAGGGGCACAGGGGGAGTGCAGAGGACTGAAGGGCCACGGGGGGAGAGTAGAGGACTGAAGGGGCACAGGGGGAGTGCAGAGGACTGAAGGGCCACGGGGGGAGAGTAGAGGACTGAAGGGGCACAGGGGGAGTGCAGAGGACTGAAGGGGCACAGGGGGAGTGTAGAGGAATGAAGGGGCACAGGGGGGTGTGTAGAGGAATGAAGGGGCACGGGGGGAGTGTAGAGGAAAGAAGGGCCACGGGGGGAGAGTAGAGGACTGAAGGGGCACGGGGGGAGTGTAGAGGACTGAAGGGGCACAGGGGGAGTGTAAAGGACTGAAGGGGCACGGGGGGAGTGTAGAGGAATGAAGGGGCACGGGGGGAGTGTAGAGGAAAGAAGGGCCACGGGGGGAGAGTAGAGGACTGAAGGGGCACGGGGGGAGTGTAGAGGAATGAAGGGGCACGGGGGGAGTGTAGAGGAAAGAAGGGCCACGGGGGGAGAGTAGAGGACTGAAGGGGCACGGGGGGAGTGTAGAGGACTGAAGGGGCACAGGGGGAGTGTAAAGGACTGAAGGGGCACAGGGGGAGTGTAAAGGACTGAAGGGGCACAGGGGGAGTGTAAAGGACTGAAGGGCCACGGGGGGAGTGCAGAGGACTGAAGGGCCACGGGGGGAGAGTAGAGGACTGAAGGGGCACAGGGGGAGTGTAGAGGACTGAAGGGGCACTGGGGGAGTGTAGAGGACTGAAGGGGCACAGGGGGAGAGTAGAGGACTGAAGGGGCACAGGGGGTGTGTAAAGGACTGAAGGGCCACGGGGGGAGTGCAGAGGACTGAAGGGCCACGGGGGGAGAGTAGAGGACTGAAGGGGCACAGGGGGAGTGTAGAGGACTGAAGGGGCACTGGGGGAGTGTAGAGGACTGAAGGGGCACAGGGGGAGTGTAGAGGACTGAAGGGGCACGGGGGGAGTGTAGAGGACTGAAGGGGCACAGGGGGAGTGTAGAGGACTGAAGGGGCACAGGGGGAGTGTAGAGGACTGAAGGGGCACGGGGGGAGTGTAGAGGACTGAAGGGGCCTGGGGGAGTGTAGAGGACTGAAGGGGCACAGGGGGAGTGCAGAGGACTGAAGGGGCACGCGGGGAGTGTAGAGGACTGAAGGGGCACAGGGGGAGTGCAGAGGACTGAAGGGCCACGGGGGGAGAGTAGAGGACTGAAGGGGCACAGGGGGAGTGCAGAGGACTGAAGGGGCACAGGGGGAGTGCAGAGGACTGAAGGGCCACGGGGGGAGAGTAGAGGACTGAAGGGGCACAGGGGGAGTTCAGAGGACTGAAGGGGCACAGGGGGAGTGTAAAGGACTGAAGGGGCACAGGGGGAGTGCAGAGGACTGAAGGGGCACAGGGGGAGTGCAGAGGACTGAAGGGGCACAGGGGGAGTTCAGAGGACTGAAGGGGCACAGGGGGAGTGTAAAGGACTGAAGGGGCACAGGGGGAGTGCAGAGGACTGAAGGGGCACAGGGGGAGTGCAGAGGACTGAAGGGCCACGGGGGGAGAGTAGAGGACTGAAGGGGCACTGGGGGTGTGTAAAGGACTGAAGGGCCACAGGGGGAGAGTAGAGGACTGAAGGGGCACAGGGGGAGTGCAGAGGACTGAAGGGCCACGGGGGGAGAGTAGAGGACTGAAGGGGCACAGGGGGAGTGCAGAGGACTGAAGGGGCACGGGGGGAGTGTAGAGGACTGAAGGGGCACAGGGGGAGTGTAGAGGACTGAAGGGCACAGGGGGAGTGTAGGGGACTGAAGGGGCACGGGGGAGTGTAGAGGACTGAAGGGCACAGGGGGAGTGTAGGGGACTGAAGGGGCACAGGGGGAATGTAGAGGACTGAAGGGGCACGGGGGGAGTGTAGAGGACTGAAGGGGCACAGGGGGAGTGTAGAGGAATGAAGGGGCACAGGGGGAGTGCAGAGGACTGAAGGGGCACGGGGGGAGTGTAGAGGACTGAAGGGGCCCCGGGGGGAGTGTAGAGGACTGAAGGGGCACGGGGGGAGTGTAGAGGACTGAAGGGGCACAGGGGGAGTGTAGAGGACTGAAGGGGCACAGGGGGAGTGTAGAGGACTGAAGGGGCACAGGGGGAGTGTAGAGGACTGAAGGGGCACAGGGGGAATGTAGAGAACTGAAGGGGCACAGGGGGTGTGTAGGGGACTGAAGGGGCACAGGGGGAGTGTAGAGGACTGAAGGGGCACTGGGGGAGTGTAAAGGACTGAAGGGGCACAGGGGGAGTGTAGAGGACTGAAGGGGCACAGGGGGAGTGTAGGGGACTGAAGGGGCACAGGGGGAGTGTAGAGAACTGAAGGGGCACTGGGGGAGTGTAAAGGACTGAAGGGGCACAGGGGGAGTGTAGAGAACAGAAGGGGCACAGGGGGAGTGTAGAGGACTGAAGGGGCACAGGGGGAGTGTAGAGGACTGAAGGGGCACTGGGGGAGTGTAGAGGACTGAAGGGGCACTGGGGGAGTGTAGAGGACTGAAGGGGCACAGGGGGAGTGTAGAGGACTGAAGGGCCACGGGGGAGTGTAGAGGACTGAAGGGGCACAGGGGGAGTGTAAAGGACTGAAGGGGCACTGGGGGAGTGTAGAGGACTGAAGGGGCACAGGGGGAGTGTAGAGGACTGAAGGGCCACGGGGGAGTGTAGAGGACTGAAGGGACACAGGGGGAGTGTAAAGGACTGAAGGGGCACTGGGGGAGTGTAGCGGACTGAAGGGCCACGGGGGAGTGTAAAGGACTGAAGGGGCACTGGGGGAGTGTAAAGGACTGAAGGGGCACTGGGGGAGTGTAAAGGACTGAAGGGGCACTGGGGGAGTGTAGAGGACTGAAGGGCCACGGGAGAGTGTAGAGGACTGAAGGGGCACAGGGGGAGTGTAGAGAGCTGAAGGGGCACAGGGGGAGTGTAAAGGACTGAAGGGGCACAGGGGGAGTGTCGAGGACTGAAGGGGCACAGGGGGAGTGTAAAGGACTGAAGGGGCACAGGGGGAGTGTAGGGGACTGAAGGGGCACTGGGGGAGTGTAGAGGACTGAAGGGACACAGGGGGAGTGTAAAGGACTGAAGGGGCACAGGGGGAGTGTAGAGGACTGAAGGGGCACTGGGGGAGTGTAGAGGACTGAAGGGGCACAGGGGGAGTGTAGAGGACTGAAGGGGCACAGGGGGAGTGTCGAGGACTGAAGGGACACAGGGGGAGTGTAAAGGACTGAAGGGGCACAGGGGGAGTGTAGAGGACTGAAGGGCCACGGGGGGAGAGCAGAGGACTGAAGGGGCACAGGGGGAGTGTAAAGGACTGAAGGGGCACAGGGGAGTGTAAAGGACTGAAGGGGCACTGGGGGAGTGTAGAGGACTGAAGGGGCACAGGGGGAGTGTAAAGGACTGAAGGGGCACAGGGGGAGTGTAGGGGACTGAAGGGGCACGGGGGGAGTGTAAAGTACTGAAGGGGCACGGGGGGAGTGTAGGGGACTGAAGGGGCACAGGGGGAGTGTAGAGGACTGAAGGGGCACAGGAGGAGTGTAGAGGACTGAAGGGGCACAGGGGGAGTGTAGAGGACTGAAGGGGCACAGGGGGAGTGTAGAGGACTGAAGGGGCACAGGAGGAGTGTAGAGGACTGAAGGGGCACAGGGGGAGTGTAGAGGACTGAAGGGGCACAGGGGGAGTGTAGAGGACTGAAGGGGCACAGGGGGAGTGTAGAGGACTGAAGGGGCACAGGGGGAGTGTAGAGGACTGAAGGGGCACAGGGGGAGTGTAGAGGACTGAAGGGGCACAGGGGGAGTGTAGAGAGCTGAAGGGGCACAGGGGGAGTGTAAAGGACTGAAGGGGCACAGGGGGAGTGTAGAGAACTGAAGGGGCACAGGGGGAGTGTAGAGGACTGAAGGGGCACAGGGGGAGTGTAGAGGACTGAAGGGGCACAGGGGGAGTGTAGAGGACTGAAGGGGCACAGGGGGAGTGTAGAGGACTGAAGGGGCACAGGGGGAGTGTAGAGAGCTGAAGGGGCACAGGGGGAGTGTAAAGGACTGAAAGGGCACAGGGGGAGTGTAGAGAACTGAAGGGGCACAGGGGGAGTGTAGAGGACTGAAGGGGCACAGGGGGAGTGTAGAGGACTGAAGGGGCACAGGGGGAGTGTAGAGGACTGAAGGGGCACAGGGGGAGTGTAGAGGACTGAAGGGGCACAGGGGGAGTGTAGAGGACTGAAGGGGCACAGGGGGAGTGTAGAGGACTGAAGGGGCACAGGGGGAGTGTAGAGGACTGAAGGGGCACGGGGGGAGTGTAGAGGACTGAAGGGGCACAGGGGGAGTGTAAAGGACTGAAGGGGCACGGGGGGAGTGTAGAGGACTGAAGGGGCACAGGGGGAGTGTCGAGGACTGAAGGGGCACAGGGGGAGTGTAGAGGACTGAAGGGGCACAGGGGGAGTGTAAAGGACTGAAGGGGCACAGGGGGAGTGTAGAGGACTGAAGGGGCACAGGGGGAGTGTCGAGGACTGAAGGGGCACAGGGGGAGTGTAGAGGAATGAAGGGGCACGGGGGGAGTGTAAAGGACTGAAGGGGCACAGTGGGAGTGTAGAGGACTGAAGGGGCACAGGGGGAGTGTCGAGGACTGAAGGGGCACAGGGGGAGTGTAGAGGAATGAAGGGGCACGGGGGGAGTGTAAAGGACTGAAGGGGCACAGGGGGAGTGTAAAGGACTGAAGGGGCACAGGGGGAGTGTAGGGGACTGAAGGGGCACAGGGGGAGTGTAGAGGACTGAAGGGGCACAGGGGGAGTGTCGAGGACTGAAGGGGCACAGGGGGAGTGTAGAGGAATGAAGGGGCACGGGGGGAATGTAAAGGACTGAAGGGGCACAGGGGGAGTGTAAAGGACTGAAGGGGCACAGGGGGAGTGTAAAGGACTGAAGGGGCACAGGTGGAGTGTAGGGGACTGAAGGGGCACAGGGGGAGTGTAGAGGACTGAAGGGGCACAGGGGGAGTGTAGAGGACTGAAGGGGCACAGGGGGAGTGTAGAGGACTGAAGGGGCATGGGGGAGAGTAGAGGACTGAAGGGGCACAGGGGGAGTGTAGAGGACTGAAGGGGCACAGGGGGAGTGTAGAGGACTGAAGGGGCACAGGGGGAGTGTAGAGGACTGAAGGGGCATGGGGGGAGAGTAGAGGACTGAAGGGGCACAGGGGGAGTGTAGAGGACTGAAGGGGCACAGGGGGAGTGTAGAGGACTGAAGAGGCACGGGGGGAATGTAGGGGACTGAAGTGGCACAGGGGGAGTGTAAAGGACTGAAGGGGCACATGGGGAGTGTAGAGGACTGAAGGGGCATGGGGGGAGAGTAGGGGACTGAAGTGGCACAGGGGGAGTGTAAAGGACTGAAGGGGCACAGGGGGAGTGTCGAGGACTGAAGGGGCACAGGGGGAGTGTAGAGGACTGAAGGGGCCTGGGGGAGTGCAGAGAACTGAAGGGGCCTGGGGGAGTGCAGAGAGCTGAAGGGGCACAGGGGGAGTGTAGGGGACTGAAGGGGCCTGGGGGAGTGCAGAGAACTGAAGGGGCCTGGGGGAGTGCAGAGAGCTGAAGGGGCACAGGGGGAGTGTAGGGGACTGAAGGGGCACAGGGGGAGTGCAGAGAACTGAAGGGGCACAGGGGGAGTGTAGAGGACTGAAGGGGCACAGGGGGGAGTGTGGGGAATGAAGGGGCACGGGGGGAGTGTAGGGGACTGAAGGGGCCTGGGGGAGTGTAGGGGACTGAAGGGGCCTGGGGGAGTGCAGAGAACTGAAGGGGCACAGGGGGAGTGTAGAGGACTGAAGGGGCACAGGGGGGAGTGTGGGGAATGAAGGGGCACGGGGGGAGTGTAGGGGACTGAAGGGGCACAGGGGGAGTGTAGAGGACTGAAGGGGCACGGGGGGAGTGTAAAGGACTGAAGGGGCACAGGGGGAGTGTAGAGGACTGAAGGGGCACGGGGGGAGTGTAGGGGACTGAAGGGGCACAGGGGGAGTGTAAAGGACTGAAGGGGCATGGGGGGAGTGTAGACGACTGAAGGGGCACAGGGGGAGTGTAAAGGACTGAAGGGGCACGGGGGGAGTGTAGGGGACTGAAGGGGCACGGGGGGAGTGTAGGGGACTGAAGGGGCACGGGGGGAGTGTAAAGGACTGAAGGGGCACAGGGGGAGTGTAGAGGACTGAAGGGGCACAGGGGGAGTGTAAAGGACTGAAGGGGCCTGGGGGAGTGTAGAGAACTGAAGGGGCACAGGGGGAGTGTAAAGGACTGAAGGGGCCTGGGGGAGTGTAGAGGACTGAAGGGGCCTGCGGGAGTGTAGAGAACTGAAGGGGCACAGGGGGGAGTGTAGAGGACTGAAGGGGCCTGGGGGAGTGTAGAGAACTGAAGGGGCACAGGGGGAGTGTAGAGGACTGAAGGGGCCTGGGGGAGTGTAGAGGACTGAAGGGGCCTGGGGGAGTGTAGAGAACTGAAGGGGCACAGGGGGGAGTGTAGAGGACTGAAGGGGCACAGGGGGAGTGTAGAGGACTGAAGGGGCACAGGGGGAGTGTAGAGGACTGAAGGGGCCTGGGGGAGTGTAGAGAGCTGAAGGGGCACAGGGGGAGTGTAGAGGACTGAAGGGGCCTGGGGGAGTGTAGAGAGCTGAAGGGGCACAGGGGGAGTGTAGAGGACTGAAGGGGCCTGGGGGAGTGTAGAGAACTGAAGGGGCACAGGGGGAGTGTAGAGGACTGAAGGGGCCTGGGGGAGTGTAGAGAGCTGAAGGGGCACAGGGGGAGTGTAGAGGACTGAAGGGGCCTGGGGGAGTGTAGAGAACTGAAGGGGCACAGGGGGAGTGTAGAGGACTGAAGGGGCCTGGGGGAGTGTAGAGAGCTGAAGGGGCACAGGGGGAGTGTAGAGGACTGAAGGGGCCTGCGGGAGTGTAGAGAACTGAAGGGGCACAGGGGGGAGTGTAGAGGACTGAAGGGGCCTGGGGGAGTGTAGAGAACTGAAGGGGCACAGGGGGAGTGTAGAGGACTGAAGGGGCCTGGGGGAGTGTAGAGGACTGAAGGGGCCTGGGGGAGTGTAGAGAACTGAAGGGGCACAGGGGGGAGTGTAGAGGACTGAAGGGGCACAGGGGGAGTGTAGAGGACTGAAGGGGCACAGGGGGAGTGTAGAGGACTGAAGGGGCCTGGGGGAGTGTAGAGAGCTGAAGGGGCACAGGGGGAGTGTAGAGGACTGAAGGGGCCTGGGGGAGTGTAGAGAGCTGAAGGGGCACAGGGGGAGTGTAGAGGACTGAAGGGGCCTGGGGGAGTGTAGAGAACTGAAGGGGCACAGGGGGGAGTGTAGAGGACTGAAGGGGCACAGGGGGTGTGTAGAGGACTGAAGGGGCACAGGGGGAGTGTAGAGGACTGAAGGGGCACAGGGGGAGTGTAGAGGACTGAAGGGGCACAGGGGGAGTGTAGAGGACTGAAGGGGCACAGGGGGAGTGTAGAGAACTGAAGGGGCACAGGGGGGAGTGTAGAGGAATGAAGGGGCACAGGGGGGAGTGTAAAGGACTGAAGGGGCACAGGGGGAGTGTAGAGAACTGAAGGGGCACAGGGGGGAGTGTAGAGGAATGAAGGGGCACAGGGGGGAGTGTAAAGGACTGAAGGGGCACTGGGGGTGTGTAGAGGACTGAAGAGGCACTGGGGGGGTGTAAAGGACTGAAGGGCCACGGGGGGAGAGTAGAGGACTGAAGGGGCACGGGGGGAGTGTAGAGGACTGAAGGGGCACAGGGGGAGTGCAGAGGACTGAAGGGCCACGGGGGGAGAGTAGAGGACTGAAGGGGCACAGGGGGAGTGCAGAGGACTGAAGGGCCACGGGGGGAGAGTAGAGGACTGAAGGGGCACAGGGGGAGTGCAGAGGACTGAAGGGGCACAGGGGGAGTGTAGAGGAATGAAGGGGCACAGGGGGGAGTGTAAAGGACTGAAGGGGCACAGGGGGTGTGTAAAGGACTGAAGGGCCACGGGGGGAGAGTAGAGGACTGAAGGGGTACGGGGGGACTGTAGAGGACTGAAGGGGCACAGGGGGAGTGTAAAGGACTGAAGGGGCACAGGGGGTGTGTAAAGGACTGAAGGGCCACGGGGGGAGGGCAGAGGACTGAAGGGCCACGGGGGGAGAGTAGAGGACTGAAGGGGCACAGGGGGAGTGTAGGGGACTGAAGGGGCACAGGGGGAATGTAGAGGACTGAAGGGGCACAGGGGAGTGTAGAGGACTGAAGGGGCATGGGGGAGTGTAGAGGACTGAAGGGGCACAGGGGGAGTGTAGGGGACTGAAGTGGCACAGGGGGAGTGTAGAGGACAGAAGGGGCACGGGGGGAGTGTAGAGGATTGAAGGGGCACAGGGGGGGGGTAGAGGACTGAAGGGGCACAGGGGGAATGTAGAGGACTGAAGGGGCACAGGGGGAGTGTAGAGGACTGAAGGGGCACTGGGGGAGTGTAGAGGACTGAAGGGGCACAGGGGGAGTGTAGAGGACTGAAGGGGCACAGGGGGAGTGTAGAGGACTGAAGGGGCACGGGGGGAGTGTAGAGGACTGAAGGGGCCTGGGGGAGTGTAGAGGACTGAAGGGGCACGGGGGGAGTGTAGAGGACTGAAGGGCCACGGGGGGAGAGTAGAGGACTGAAGGGGCACAGGGGGAGTGCAGAGGACTGAAGGGGCACAGGGGGAGTGTAAAGGATTGAAGGGGCACAGGGGGAGTGTAGAGGACTGAAGGGGCACAGGGGGAGTGCAGAGGACTGAAGGGCCACGGGGGGAGAGTAGAGGACTGAAGGGGCACAGGGGGAGTGCAGAGGACTGAAGGGGCACGGGGGGAGTGCAGAGGACTGAAGGGGCCTGGGGGAGTGTAGAGGACTGAAGGGCACAGGGGGAGTGTAGGGGACTGAAGGGGCACAGGGGGAATGTAGAGGACTGAAGGGGCACGGGGGGAGTGTAGGGGACTGAAGGGGCACAGGGGGAGTGTAGAGGAATGAAGGGGCACAGGGGGAGTGCAGAGGACTGAAGGGGCACGGGGGGAGTGTAGAGGACTGAAGGGGCACAGGGGGAGTGCAGAGGACTGAAGGGGCACAGGGGGAGTGTAGAGGACTGAAGGGGCACGGGGGGAGTGTAAAGGACTGAAGGGGCACAGGGGGAATGTAGAGGACTGAAGGGGCACAGGGGGAGTGTAGAGAACTGAAGGGGCACTGGGGGAGTGTAAAGGACTGAAGGGGCACAGGGGGAGTGTAGAGGACTGAAGGGGCACAGGGGGAGTGTAGAGGACTGAAGGGGCACAGGGGGAGTGTAGAGGACTGAAGGGGCACAGGGGGAGTGTAGAGAACTGAAGGGGCACAGGGGGAGTGTAGGGGACTGAAGGGGCACAGGGGGAGTGTAGAGAACTGAAGGGGCACTGGGGGAGTGTAAAGGACTGAAGGGGCACAGGGGGAGTGTAGAGAACAGAAGGGGCACAGGGGGAGTGTAAAGGTCTGAAGGGGCACAGGGGGAGTGTAGAGGACTGAAGGGGCACAGGGGAGTGTAGAGGACTGAAGGGGCCTGGGGGAGTGTAGAGGACTGAAGGGGCACTGGGGGAGTGTAGAGGACTGAAGGGGCACTGGGGGAGTGTAGAGGACTGAAGGGACACAGGGGGAGTGTAAAGGACTGAAGGGGCACAGGGGGAGTGTAGAGGACTGAAGGGGCACTGGGGGAGTGTAGAGGACTGAAGGGGCACAGGGGGAGTGTAGAGGACTGAAGGGGCACAGGGGGAGTGTCGAGGACTGAAGGGACACAGGGGGAGTGTAAAGGACTGAAGGGGCACAGGGGGAGTGTAGAGGACTGAAGGGGCACAGGGGGAGTGTAGAGGACTGAAGGGGCACTGGGGGAGTGTAGAGGACTGAAGGGGCACAGGGGGAGTGTAGAGGACTGAAGGGCCACGGGGAGTGTAGAGGACTGAAGGGGCACAGGGGGAGTGTAAAGGACTGAAGGGGCACTGGGGGAGTGTAGAGGACTGAAGGGGCACAGGGGGAGTGTAGAGGACTGAAGGGCCGCGGGGGAGTGTAGAGGACTGAAGGGCCACGGGGAGTGTAGAGGACTGAAGGGGCACAGGGGGACTGTAAAGGACTGAAGGGGCACTGGGGGAGTGTAGAGGACTGAAGGGCCACGGGGGAGTGTAGAGGACTGAAGGGCCACGGGGGAGTGTAGGGGACTGAAGGGGCACAGGGGGAGTGTCGAGGACTGAAGGGGCACAGGGGGAGTGTCGAGGACTGAAGGGACACAGGGGGAGTGTAAAGGACTGAAGGGGCACTGGGGGAGTGTAAAGGACTGAAGGGGCACTGGGGGAGTGTAGAGGACTGAAGGGCCACGGGGGAGTGTAGAGGACTGAAGGGGCACAGGGGGAGTGTAGAGAGCTGAAGGGGCACAGGGGGAGTGTAAAGGACTGAAGGGGCACAGGGGGAGTGTAGGGGACTGAAGGGGCACAGGGGGAGTGTAGAGGACTGAAGGGGCACAGGGGGAGTGTAGAGGACTGAAGGGGCACAGGAGGAGTGTAGAGGACTGAAGGGGCACAGGGGGAGTGTAGAGAGCTGAAGGGGCACAGGGGGAGTGTAAAGGACTGAAGGGGCACGGGGGGAGTGTAGAGAACTGAAGGGGCACGGGGGGAGTGTAGAGAACTGAAGGGGCACAGGGGGAGTGTAGAGGACTGAAGGGGCACGGGGGGAGTGTAGAGAACTGAAGGGGCACGGGGGGAGTGTAGAGGACTGAAGGGGCACAGGGGGAGTGTAGAGGACTGAAGGGGCACAGGGGGAGTGTAGAGAGCTGAAGGGGCACAGGGGGAGTGTAAAGGACTGAAGGGGCACGGGGGGAGTGTAGAGAACTGAAGGGGCACGGGGGGAGTGTAGAGAACTGAAGGGGCACAGGGGGAGTGTAGAGGACTGAAGGGGCATGGGGGGAGTGTAAAGGACTGAAGGGGCACAGGGGGAGTGTAAAGGACTGAAGGGGCACAGGGGGAGTGTAGAGGACTGAAGGGCCACGGGGGGAGAGTAGAGGACTGAAGGGGCACAGGGGGAGTGTAGAGGACTGAAGGGGCACAGGGGGAGTGTAGAGGACTGAAGGGGCACGGGGGGAGTGTAGAGGACTGAAGGGGCACGGGGGGAGTGTAGAGGACTGAAGGGGCACAGGGGGAGTGTCGAGGACTGAAGGGGCACAGGGGGAGTGTAGAGGAATGAAGGGGCACGGGGGGAATGTAAAGGACTGAAGGGGCACAGGGGGAGTGTAAAGGACTGAAGGGGCACAGGGGGAGTGTAAAGGACTGAAGGGGCACAGGGGGAGTGTAGGGGACTGAAGGGGCACAGGGGGAGTGTAGAGGACTGAAGGGGCACAGGGGGAGTGTAGAGGACTGAAGGGGCACAGGGGGAGTGTAGAGGACTGAAGGGGCATGGGGGGAGAGTAGAGGACTGAAGGGGCACAGGGGAAGTGTAGAGGACTGAAGGGGCACAGGGGGAGTGTAGAGGACTGAAGGGGCACAGGGGGAGTGTAGAGGACTGAAGGGGCATGGGGGGAGAGTAGAGGACTGAAGGGGCACGGGGGGAATGTAGGGGACTGAAGTGGCACAGGGGGAGTGTAGAGGACTGAAGGGGCACAGGGGGAGTGTCGAGGACTGAAGGGGCACAGGGGGAGTGTAGAGGACTGAAGGGGCACAGGGGGAGTGTAGAGGACTGAAGGGGCACAGGGGGAGTGTCGAGGACTGAAGGGGCACAGGGGGAGTGTAGAGGACGGAAGGGGCACAGGGGGAGTGTAGAGGACTGAAGGGGCACAGGGGGAGTGTAGAGGACTGAAGGGGCACAGGGGGAGTGTCGAGGACTGAAGGGGCACGGGGGGAGTGTAGAGGACTGAAGGGGCACGGGGGGAGTGTAGGGGACTGAAGGGGCACAGGGGGAGTGTAAAGGACTGAAGGGGCACGGGGGGAGTGTAGGGGACTGAAGGGGCACGGGGGGAGTGTAAAGGACTGAAGGGGCACGGGGGGAGTGTAGGGGACTGAAGGGGCACGGGGGGAGTGTAAAGGACTGAAGGGGCACGGGGGGAGTGTAGAGAACTGAAGGGGCACGGGGGGAGTGTAGAGAACTGAAGGGGCACAGGGGGAGTGTAGAGGACTGAAGGGGCACGGGGGGAGTGTAGAGAACTGAAGGGGCACGGGGGGAGTGTAGAGGACTGAAGGGGCACAGGGGGAGTGTAGAGGACTGAAGGGGCACAGGGGGAGTGTAGAGAGCTGAAGGGGCACAGGGGGAGTGTAAAGGACTGAAGGGGCACGGGGGGAGTGTAGAGAACTGAAGGGGCACGGGGGGAGTGTAGAGAACTGAAGGGGCACAGGGGGAGTGTAGAGGACTGAAGGGGCATGGGGGGAGTGTAAAGGACTGAAGGGGCACAGGGGGAGTGTAAAGGACTGAAGGGGCACAGGGGGAGTGTAGAGGACTGAAGGGCCACGGGGGGAGAGTAGAGGACTGAAGGGGCACAGGGGGAGTGTAGAGGACTGAAGGGGCACAGGGGGAGTGTAGAGGACTGAAGGGGCACGGGGGGAGTGTAGAGGACTGAAGGGGCACGGGGGGAGTGTAGAGGACTGAAGGGGCACGGGGGGAGTGTAGAGGACTGAAGGGGCACAGGGGGAGTGTCGAGGACTGAAGGGGCACAGGGGGAGTGTAGAGGAATGAAGGGGCACGGGGGGAATGTAAAGGACTGAAGGGGCACAGGGGGAGTGTAAAGGACTGAAGGGGCACAGGGGGAGTGTAAAGGACTGAAGGGGCACAGGGGGAGTGTAGGGGACTGAAGGGGCACAGGGGGAGTGTAGAGGACTGAAGGGGCACAGGGGGAGTGTAGAGGACTGAAGGGGCACAGGGGGAGTGTAGAGGACTGAAGGGGCATGGGGGGAGAGTAGAGGACTGAAGGGGCACAGGGGGAGTGTAGAGGACTGAAGGGGCACAGGGGGAGTGTAGAGGACTGAAGGGGCACAGGGGGAGTGTAGAGGACTGAAGGGGCACAGGGGGAGTGTCGAGGACTGAAGGGGCACAGGGGGAGTGTAGAGGACTGAAGGGGCACAGGGGGAGTGTAGAGGACTGAAGGGGCACAGGGGGAGTGTCGAGGACTGAAGGGGCACAGGGGGAGTGTAGAGGACGGAAGGGGCACAGGGGGAGTGTAGAGGACTGAAGGGGCACAGGGGGAGTGTAGAGGACTGAAGGGGCACAGGGGGAGTGTCGAGGACTGAAGGGGCACGGGGGGAGTGTAGAGGACTGAAGGGGCACGGGGGGAGTGTAGGGGACTGAAGGGGCACAGGGGGAGTGTAAAGGACTGAAGGGGCACGGGGGGAGTGTAGGGGACTGAAGGGGCACGGGGGGAGTGTAAAGGACTGAAGGGGCACGGGGGGAGTGTAGGGGACTGAAGGGGCACGGGGGGAGTGTAGAGGACTGAAGGGGCACAGGGGGGAGTGTGGGGAATGAAGGGGCACGGGGGGAGTGTAGGGGACTGAAGGGGCACGGGGGGAGTGTAAAGGACTGAAGGGGCACAGGGGGAGTGTAGAGGACTGAAGGGGCACGGGGGGAGTGTAGGGGACTGAAGGGGCACAGGGGGAGTGTAAAGGACTGAAGGGGCACGGGGGGAGTGTAGGGGACTGAAGGGGCACGGGGGGAGTGTAAAGGACTGAAGGGGCACGGGGGGAGTGTAGGGGACTGAAGGGGCACGGGGGGAGTGTAGGGGACTGAAGGGGCACGGGGGGAGTGTAAAGGACTGAAGGGGCACAGGGGGAGTGTAGAGGACTGAAGGGGCACAGGGGGAATGTAAAGGACTGAAGGGGCCTGGGGGAGTGTAGAGGACTGAAGGGGCCTGGGGGAGTGTAGAGAACTGAAGGGGCACAGGGGGAGTGTAAAGGACTGAAGGGGCCTGGGGGAGTGTAGAGGACTGAAGGGGCCTGGGGGAGTGTAGAGAACTGAAGGGGCACAGGGGGGAGTGTAGAGGACTGAAGGGGCCTGGGGGAGTGTAGAGAACTGAAGGGGCACAGGGGGAGTGTAGAGGACTGAAGTGGCACAGGGGGGAATGTAAAGGACTGAAGGGGCACAGGGGGAGTGTAGAGAGCTGAAGGGGCACAGGGGGAGTGTAGAGGACTGAAGGGGCCTGGGGGAGTGTAGAGGACTGAAGGGGCCTGGGGGAGTGTAGAGAACTGAAGGGGCACAGGGGGGAGTGTAGAGGACTGAAGGGGCACAGGGGGTGTGTAGAGGACTGAAGGGGCACAGGGGGAGTATAGAGGACTGAAGGGGCACAGGGGGTGTGTAAAGGACTGAAGGGCCACGGGGGTAGAGTAGAGGCCTGAAGGGGCACGGGGGGAGTGTAGAGGACTGAAGGGGCACAGGGGGAGTGCAGAGGACTGAAGGGCCACGGGGGGAGAGTAGAGGACTGAAGGGGCACAGGGGGAGTGCAGAGGACTGAAGGGCCACGGGGGGAGAGTAGAGGACTGAAGGGGCACAGGGGGAGTGCAGAGGACTGAAGGGGCACAGGGGGAGTGTAGAGGACTGAAGGGGCACAGGGGGTGTGTAAAGGACTGAAGGGCCACGGGGGGAGAGTAGAGGACTGAAGGGGCACGGGGGGAGTGTAGAGGTCTGAAGGGGCACAGGGGGAGTGTAAAGGACTGAAGGGGCACAGGGGGAGTGCAGAGGACTGAAGGGGCACAGGGGGAGTGTAGAGGACTGAAGGGGCACAGGGGGTGTGTAAAGGACTGAAGGGCCACGGGGGGAGAGTAGAGGACTGAAGGGGCACAGGGGAGTGTAGAGGACTGAAGGGGCCTGGGGGAGTGTAGAGGACTGAAGGGGCACAGGGGAGTGTAGAGGACTGAAGGGGCCTGGGGGAGAGTAGAGGACTGAAGGGGCACAGGGGAGTGTAGAGGACTGAAGGGGCCTGGGGGAGTGTAGAGGACTGAAGGGGCACAGGGGGTGTGTAAAGGACTGAAGGGGCACAGGGGGTGTGTAAAGGACTGAAGGGCCACGGGGGGAGAGTAGAGGACTGAAGGGGCACAGGGGAGTGTAGAGGACTGAAGGGGCCTGGGGGAGTGTAGAGGACTGAAGGGGCACAGGGGGAATGTAGAGGACTGAAGGGGCACAGGGGAGTGTAGAGGACTGAAGGGGCATGGGGGAGTGTAGAGGACTGAAGGGGCATGGGGGAATGTAGAGGACTGAAGGGGCACAGGGGGAGTGTAGGGGACTGAAGGGGCACAGGGGGAGTGTAGAGGACTGAAGGGGCACGGGGGGAGTGTAGAGGACTGAAGGGGCACAGGGGGAGTGTAGAGGACTGAAGGGGCACAGGGGGAGTGTAGAGGACTGAAGGGGCACAGGGGGAGTGTAGAGGACTGAAGGGGCACAGGGGGAGTGTAGGGGACTGAAGGGGCACAGGGGGAGTGTAGAGGACTGAAGGGGCACGGGGGGAGTGTAGAGGACTGAAGGGGCCTGGGGGAGTGTAGAGGACTGAAGGGGCACAGGGGGAGTGCAGAGGACTGAAGGGGCACGGGGGGAGTGTAGAGGACTGAAGGGGCACAGGGGGAGTGCAGAGGACTGAAGGGCCACGGGGGGAGAGTAGAGGACTGAAGGGGCACAGGGGGAGTGCAGAGGACTGAAGGGGCACAGGGGGAGTGCAGAGGACTGAAGGGCCACGGGGGGAGAGTAGAGGACTGAAGGGGCACAGGGGGAGTTCAGAGGACTGAAGGGGCACAGGGGGAGTGTAAAGGACTGAAGGGGCACAGGGGGAGTGCAGAGGACTGAAGGGGCACAGGGGGAGTGCAGAGGACTGAAGGGCCACGGGGGGAGAGTAGAGGACTGAAGGGGCACAGGGGGAGTTCAGAGGACTGAAGGGGCACAGGGGGAGTGTAAAGGACTGAAGGGGCACAGGGGGAGTGCAGAGGACTGAAGGGGCACAGGGGGAGTGCAGAGGACTGAAGGGGCACAGGGGGAGTGCAGAGGACTGAAGGGCCACGGGGGGAGAGTAGAGGACTGAAGGGGCACAGGGGGAGTGCAGAGGACTGAAGGGGCACAGGGGGAGTGCAGAGGACTGAAGGGCCACGGGGGGAGAGTAGAGGACTGAAGGGGCACAGGGGGAGTGCAGAGGACTGAAGGGCCACGGGGGGAGAGTAGAGGACTGAAGGGGCACAGGGGGAGTGCAGAGGACTGAAGGGGCACGGGGGGAGTGTAGAGGACTGAAGGGGCCTGGGGGAGTGTAGAGGACTGAAGGGGCACAGGGGGAATGTAGAGGACTGAAGGGGCACTGGGGGAGTGTAGAGGAATGAAGGGGCACAGGGGGAGTGTAAAGGACTGAAGGGGCACAGGGGGAGTGTAGAGGAATGAAGGGGCACAGGGGGAGTGCAGAGGACTGAAGGGGCACGGGGGGAGTGTAGAGGACTGAAGGGGCACGGGGGGAGTGTAGAGGACTGAAGGGGCATGGGGGGAGTGTAGAGGACTGAAGGGGCACGGGGGGAGTGTAGAGGACTGAAGGGGCACGGGGGGAGTGTAGAGGACTGAAGGGGCACAGGGGGAGTGTAAAGGACTGAAGGGGCATGGGGGGAGTGTAGAGGACTGAAGGGGCACAGGGGGAGTGTAGAGGACTGAAGGGGCACAGGGGGAGTGCAGAGGACTGAAGGGGCACGGGGGGAGTGTAGAGGACTGAAGGGGCATGGGGGGAGTGTAGAGGACTGAAGGGGCACAGGGGGAGTGTAGAGGACTGAAGGGGCACAGGGGGAGTGTAGAGGACTGAAGGGGCACGGGGGGAGTGTAGAGGAATGAAGGGGCACAGGGGGAGTGCAGAGGACTGAAGGGGCACGGGGGGAGTGTAGAGGACTGAAGGGGCCTGGGGGAGTGTAGAGGACTGAAGGGGCACAGGGGGAGTGTAGAGGACTGAAGGGGCACAGGGGGAGTGCAGAGGACTGAAGGGGCACAGGGGGAGTGTAGAGGACTGAAGGGGCACGGGGGGAGTGTAGAGGACTGAAGGGGCACAGGGGGAGTGTCGAGGACTGAAGGGGCACAGGGGGAGTGTAGAGGAATGAAGGGGCACGGGGGGAATGTAAAGGACTGAAGGGGCACAGGGGGAGTGTAGGGGACTGAAGGGGCACAGGGGGAGTGTAGAAGACTGAAGGGGCACAGGGGGAGTGTAGAGGACTGAAGGGGCACAGGGGGAGTGTAGAGGACTGAAGGGGCATGGGGGGAGAGTAGAGGACTGAAGGGGCACAGGGGGAGTGTAGAGGACTGAAGGGGCAGGGGGAGTGTAGAGGATTGAAGGGGCACAGGGGGAGTGTAGAGGACTGAAGGGGCATGGGGGGAGAGTAGAGGACTGAAGGGGCACGGGGGGAATGTAGGGGACTGAAGTGGCACAGGGGGAGTGTAGAGGACTGAAGGGGCACAGGGGGAGTGTCGAGGACTGAAGGGGCACAGGGGGAGTGTAGAGGACTGAAGGGGCACAGGGGGAGTGTAGAGGACTGAAGGGGCACAGGGGGAGTGTAGAGGACTGAAGGGGCACAGGGGGAGTGTCGAGGACTGAAGGGGCACGGGGGGAGTGTAGAGGACTGAAGGGGCACGGGGGGAGTGTAGGGGACTGAAGGGGCACAGGGGGAGTGTAAAGGACTGAAGGGGCACAGGGGGAGTGTAGGGGACTGAAGGGGCACGGGGGGAGTGTAAAGGACTGAAGGGGCACGGGGGGAGTGTAGGGGACTGAAGGGGCACGGGGGGAGTGTAGAGGACTGAAGGGGCACAGGGGGGAGTGTGGGGAATGAAGGGGCACGGGGGGAGTGTAGGGGACTGAAGGGGCACGGGGGGAGTGTAAAGGACTGAAGGGGCACAGGGGGAGTGTAGAGGACTGAAGGGGCACGGGGGGAGTGTAGGGGACTGAAGGGGCACAGGGGGAGTGTAAAGGACTGAAGGGGCACGGGGGGAGTGTAGGGGACTGAAGGGGCACGGGGGGAGTGTAAAGGACTGAAGGGGCACGGGGGGAGTGTAGGGGACTGAAGGGGCACGGGGGGAGTGTAGGGGACTGAAGGGGCACGGGGGGAGTGTAAAGGACTGAAGGGGCACAGGGGGAGTGTCGAGGACTGAAGGGGCACAGGGGGAATGTAAAGGACTGAAGGGGCCTGGGGGAGTGTAGAGGACTGAAGGGGCCTGGGGGAGTGTAGAGAACTGAAGGGGCACAGGGGGAGTGTAAAGGACTGAAGGGGCCTGGGGGAGTGTAGAGGACTGAAGGGGCCTGGGGGAGTGTAGAGGACTGAAGGGGCCTGGGGGAGTGTAGAGGACTGAAGGGGCACAGGGGGAGTGTAGAGAGCTGAAGGGGCACAGGGGGAGTGTAGAGGACTGAAGGGGCCTGGGGGAGTGTAGAGGACTGAAGGGGCCTGGGGGAGTGTAGAGAACTGAAGGGGCACAGGGGGGAGTGTAGAGGACTGAAGGGGCACAGGGGGTGTGTAGAGGACTGAAGGGGCACAGGGGGAGTGTAGAGGACTGAAGGGCCACGGGGGTAGAGTAGAGGACTGAAGGGGCACGGGGGGAGTGTAGAGGACTGAAGGGGCACAGGGGGAGTGCAGAGGACTGAAGGGCCACGGGGGGAGAGTAGAGGACTGAAGGGGCACAGGGGGAGTGCAGAGGACTGAAGGGGCACAGGGGGAGTGTAGAGGACTGAAGGGGCACAGGGGGTGTGTAAAGGACTGAAGGGCCACGGGGGGAGAGTAGAGGACTGAAGGGGCACGGGGGGAGTGTAGAGGACTGAAGGGCCACGGGGGGAGAGTAGAGGACTGAAGGGGCACAGGGGAGTGTAGAGGACTGAAGGGGCCTGGGGGAGTGTAGAGGACTGAAGGGGCACAGGGGGAATGTAGAGGACTGAAGGGCCACGGGGGGAGAGTAGAGGACTGAAGGGGCACAGGGGGAATGTAGAGGACTGAAGGGGCACAGGGGAGTGTAGAGGACTGAAGGGGCACAGGGGGAGTGTAGAGGACTGAAGGGGCACGGGGGGAGTGTAGAGGACTGAAGGGGCACAGGGGGAGTGTAGGGGACTGAAGGGGCACAGGGGGAGTGTAGAGGACTGAAGGGGCACGGGGGGAGTGTAGAGGACTGAAGGGGCACAGGGGGAGTGTAGAGGACTGAAGGGGCACAGGGGGAGTGTAGAGGACTGAAGGGGCACAGGGGGAGTGTAGAGGACTGAAGGGGCACAGGGGGAGTGTAGGGGACTGAAGGGGCACAGGGGGAGTGTAGAGGACTGAAGGGGCACGGGGGGAGTGTAGAGGACTGAAGGGGCACAGGGGGAGTGTAGGGGACTGAAGGGGCACAGGGGGAGTGTAGAGGACTGAAGGGGCACAGGGGGAGTGTAGAGGACTGAAGGGGCACAGGGGGAGTGCAGAGGACTGAAGGGGCACGGGGGGAGTGTAGAGGACTGAAGGGGCACAGGGGGAGTGCAGAGGACTGAAGGGCCACGGGGGGAGAGTAGAGGACTGAAGGGGCACAGGGGGAGTGCAGAGGACTGAAGGGGCACAGGGGGAGTGCAGAGGACTGAAGGGCCACGGGGGGAGAGTAGAGGACTGAAGGGGCACAGGGGGAGTTCAGAGGACTGAAGGGGCACAGGGGGAGTGTAAAGGACTGAAGGGGCACAGGGGGAGTGCAGAGGACTGAAGGGGCACAGGGGGAGTGCAGAGGACTGAAGGGCCACGGGGGGAGAGTAGAGGACTGAAGGGGCACAGGGGGAGTTCAGAGGACTGAAGGGGCACAGGGGGAGTGTAAAGGACTGAAGGGGCACAGGGGGAGTGCAGAGGACTGAAGGGGCACAGGGGGAGTGCAGAGGACTGAAGGGGCACAGGGGGAGTGCAGAGGACTGAAGGGCCACGGGGGGAGAGTAGAGGACTGAAGGGGCACAGGGGGAGTGCAGAGGACTGAAGGGGCACAGGGGGAGTGCAGAGGACTCAAGGGCCACGGGGGGAGAGTAGAGGACTGAAGGGGCACAGGGGGAGTGCAGTGGACTGAAGGGCCACGGGGGGAGAGTAGAGGACTGAAGGGGCACAGGGGGAGTGCAGAGGACTGAAGGGGCACGGGGGGGAGTGTAGAGGACTGAAGGGGCCTGGGGGAGTGTAGAGGACTGAAGGGGCACAGGGGGAATGTAGAGGACTGAAGGGGCACTGGGGGAGTGTAGAGGAATGAAGGGGCACAGGGGGAGTGTAAAGGACTGAAGGGGCACAGGGGGAGTGTAGAGGACTGAAGGGGCCTGGGGGAGTGTAGAGGACTGAAGGGGCACAGGGGGAATGTAGAGGACTGAAGGGGCATGGGGGGAGTGTAGAGGACTGAAGGGGCACAGGGGGAGTGTAGAGGACTGAAGGGGCCTGGGGGAGTGTAGAGGACTGAAGGGGCACGGCGGGAGTGTAGAGGACTGAAGGGGCATGGGGGGAGTGTAGAGGACTGAAGGGGCACAGGGGGAGTGTAGAGGACTGAAGGGGCACGGGGGGAGTGTAGAGGACTGAAGGGGCATGGGGGGAGTGTAGAGGACTGAAGGGGCATGGGGGGAGTGTAGAGGACTGAAGGGGCACGGGGGGAGTGTAGAGGACTGAAGGGGCACAGGGGGAGTGTAGAGGACTGAAGGGGCACGGGGGGAGTGTAGAGAACTGAAGGGGCATGGGGGGAGTGTAGAGGGCTGAAGGGGCACAGGGGGAGTGTAGAGGACTGAAGGGGCACAGGGGGAGTGTAGAGGACTGAAGGGGCACAGGGGGAGTGCAGAGGACTGAAGGGGCACGGGGGGAGTGTAGAGGACTGAAGGGGCCTGGGGGAGTGTAGAGGACTGAAGGGGCCTGGGGGAGTGTAGAGGACTGAAGGGGCACAGGGGGAATGTAGAGAACTGAAGGGGCACAGGGGGAGTGTAAAGGACTGAAGGGGCACAGGGGGAGTGTAAAGGACTGAAGGGGCACAGGGGGAGTGTCGAGGACTGAAGGGGCACAGGGGGAGTGTAGAGGACTGAAGGGGCCTGGGGGAGTGTAAAGGACTGAAGGGGCACAGGGGGAGTGTAGAGGACTGAAGGGGCACAGGGGGAGTGTAGAGGACTGAAGGGGCACAGGGGGAGTGTCGAGGACTGAAGGGACACAGGGGGAGTGTAAAGGACTGAAGGGGCACTGGGGGAGTGTAGAGGACTGAAGGGGCACTGGGGGAGTGTAAAGGACTGAAGGGCCACGGGGGAGTGTAGAGGACAGAAGGGGCACAGGGGGAGTGTAGAGGACTGAAGGGACACAGGGGGAGTGTAAAGGACTGAAGGGGCACTGGGGGAGTGTAGAGGACTGAAGGGACACAGGGGGAGTGTAAAGGACTGAAGGGGCACTGGGGGAGTGTAGAGGACTGAAGGGGCACTGGGGGAGTGTAGAGGACTGAAGGGGCACTGGGGGAGTGTAGAGGACTGAAGGGACACAGGGGGAGTGTAAAGGACTGAAGGGGCACTGGGGGAGTGTAGAGGACTGAAGGGCCACGGGGGAGTGTAGGGGACTGAAGGGGCACAGGGGGAGTGTAAAGGACTGAAGGGGCACTGGGGGAGTGTAGAGGACTGAAGGGGCACTGGGGGAGTGTAGAGGACTGAAGGGCCACGGGGGAGTGTAGGGGACTGAAGGGGCACAGGGGGAGTGTCGAGGACTGAAGGGGCACAGGGGGAGTGTCGAGGACTGAAGGGACACAGGGGGAGTGTAAAGGACTGAAGGGGCACGGGGGAGTGTAGAGGTCTGAAGGGGCACAGGGGGAGTGTAGAGGACTGAAGGGGCACAGGGGGAGTGTAGAGAGCTGAAGGGGCACAGGGGGAGTGTAAAGGACTGAAGGGGCACAGGGGGAGTGTCGAGGACTGAAGGGGCACGGGGGGAGTGTAAAGGACTGAAGGGGCACGGGGGGAGTGTAGTGGACTGAAGGGGCACGGGGGAGTGTAGAGAGCTGAAGGGGCACGGGGGGAGTGTAGGGGACTGAAGGGACACAGGGGGAGTGTAGAGGACTGAAGGGGCCTGGGGGAGTGTAGAGAACTGAAGGGGCACAGGGGGAGTGTAAAGGACTGAAGGGGCCTGGGGGAGTGTAGAGGACTGAAGGGGCCTGGGGGAGTGTAGAGAACTGAAGGGGCACAGGGGGGAGTGTAGAGGACTGAAGGGGCCTGGGGGAGTGTAGAGAACTAAAGGGGCACAGGGGGAGTGTAGAGGACTGAAGGGGCACGGGGGGAGTGTAGAGGACTGAAGTGGCACAGGGGGGAATGTAAAGGACTGAAGGGGCACAGGGGGAGTGTAGAGAGCTGAAGGGGCACAGGGGGAGTGTAGAGGCCTGAAGCGGCACAGGGGGAGTGTAGAGGACTGAAGGGGCCTGGGGGAGTGTAGAGGACTGAAGGGGCCTGGGGGAGTGTAGAGAACTGAAGGGGCACAGGGGGGAGTGTAGAGGACTGAAGGGGCACAGGGGGTGTGTAGAGGACTGAAGGGGCACAGGGGGAGTGTAGAGGACTGAAGGGGCACAGGGGGAGTGTAGAGGAATGAAGGGGCACTGGGGGTGTGTAGAGGACTGATGGGGCACAGGGGGAGTGTAGAGGACTGAAGGGGCACAGGGGGAGTGTAGAGGACTGAAGGGGCACAGGGGGAGTGTAGAGGACTGAAGGGGCACAGGGGGAGTGTAGAGGACTGAAGGGACACAGGGGGAGTGTAGAGGACTGAAGGGGCACAGGGGGAGTGTAGAGGACTGAAGGGACACAGGGGGAGTGTAGAGGACTGAAGGGGCACAGGGGGAGTGTAGAGGATTGAAGGGGCACTGGGGGTGTGTAGAGGACTGAAGGGGCACTGGGGGTGTGTAGAGGACTGAAGGGGCACTGGGGGAGTGTAGAGGACTGAAGGGCCACGGGGGGAGAGTAGAGGACTGAAGGGCCACGGGGGGAGTGTAGAGGACTGAAGGGGCACGGGGGGAGTGTAAAGGACTGAAGGGGCACAGGGGGTGTGTAAAGGACTGAAGGGCCACGGGGGGAGAGTAGAGGACTGAAGGGGCACGGGGGGAGTGTAGAGGACTGAAGGGGCACAGGGGGAGTGTAAAGGACTGAAGGGGCACAGGGGGGAGTGCAGAGGACTGAAGGGACACAGGGGGAGTGTAGAGGACTGAAGGGGCACAGGGGGAGTGTAAAGGACTGAAGGGGCACAGGGGGTGTGTAAAGGACTGAAGGGCCACGGGGGGAGAGTAGAGGACTGAAGGGGCACAGGGGGAGTGTAAAGGACTGAAGGGCCACGGGGGGAGAGTAGAGGACTGAAGGGGCACAGGGGGAGTGTAGAGGACTGAAGGGGCCTGGGGGAGTGTAGGGGACTGAAGGGGCACAGGGGGAATGTAGAGGACTGAAGGGGCACAGGGGAGTGTAGAGGACTGAAGGGGCAAGGGGGAGTGTAGAGGACTGAAGGGGCACAGGGGGAGTGTAGGGGACTGAAGGGGCACAGGGGGAGTGTAGAGGACTGAAGGGGCACAGGGGGTGTGTAGAGGACTGAAGGGCCACGGGGGGAGAGCAGAGGACTGAAGGGGCACAGGGGGAGTGTAGAGGACTGAAGGGGCACAGGGGGAGTGTAGAGGACTGAAGGGGCACGGGGGGAGTGTAGAGGACTGACGGGGCACGGGGGGAGTGTAGAGGACTGAAGGGGCACAGGGGGAGTGTCGAGGACTGAAGGGGCACAGGGGGAGTGTAGAGGAATGAAGGGGCACGGGGGGAATGTAAAGGACTGAAGGGGCACAGGGGGAGTGTAAAGGACTGAAGGGGCACAGGGGGAGTGTAAAGGACTGAAGGGGCACAGGGGGAGTGTAGAGGACTGAAGGGGCACAGGGGGAGTGTAAAGGACTGAAGGGGCACAGGGGGAGTGTAGAGGACTGAAGGGGCACAGGGGGAGTGTAGAGGACTGAAGGGGCACAGGGGGAGTGTAAAGGACTGAAGGGGCACAGGGGGAGTGTAGAGGACTGAAGGGGCACAGGGGGAGTGTAGAGGACTGAAGGGGCACAAGGGGAGTGTAGAGGACTGAAGGGGCACAGGGGGAGTGTAGAGGACTGAAGGGGCACGGGGGGAATGTAGGGGACTGAAGTGGCACAGGGGGAGTGTAAAGGACTGAAGGGGCACAGGGGGAGTGTAGAGGACTGAAGGGGCACAGGGGGAGTGTAGAGGACTGAAGTGGCACAGGGGGAGTGTAAAGGACTGAAGGGGCACAGGGGGAATGTAGAGGACTGAAGGGGCACAGGGGGAGTGTAGAGGACTGAAGGGGCACAGGGGGAGTGTAGAGGACTGAAGGGGCACAGGGGGAGTGTAGAGGACTGAAGGGGCACAGGGGGAGTGTAGAGGACTGAAGGGGCACAGGGGGAGTGTAGAGGACTGAAGGGGCACAGGGGGAGTGTAGAGGACTGAAGGGGCACAGGGGGAGTGTAAAGGACTGAAGGGCACAGGGGGAGTGTAGAGGAATGAAGGGGCACAGGGGGGAGTGTGGGGAATGAAGGGGCACGGGGGGAGTGTAGGGGACTGAAGGGGCACGGGGGAATGTCAAGGACTGAACGGGCATGGGGGGAGTGTAAAGCACTGAAGGGGCCTGGGGGAGTGCAGAGAACTGAAGGGGCCTGGGGGAGTGTAGAGAACTGAAGGGGCACAGGGGGAGTGTAGAGGACTGAAGGGGCACAGGGGGAGTGTAGAGGACTGAAGGGGCACAGGGGGGAGTGTAGGGGACTGAAGGGGCACGGGGGGAGTGTAAAGGACTGAAGGGGCACAGGGGGAGTGTAGAGGACTGAAGGGGCACGGGGGGAGTGTAGGGGACTGAAGGGGCACGGGGGGAGTGTAAAGGACTGAAGGGGCACAGGGGGAGTGTAGAGGACTGAAGGGGCACGGGGGGAGTGTAGGGGACTGAAGGGGCACAGGGGGAGTGTAAAGGACTGAAGGGGCACGGGGGGAGTGTAGGGGAGTGAAGGGGCACGGGGGGAGTGTAAAGGACTGAAGGGGCACAGGGGGAGTGTAGGGGACTGAAGGGGCACAGGGGGAGTGTAGAGGACTGAAGGGGCACAGGGGGTGTGTAGAGGACTGAAGGGCCACGGGGGGAGAGCAGAGGACTGAAGGGGCACAGGGGGAGTGTAGAGGACTGAAGGGGCACAGGGGGAGTGTAGAGGACTGAAGGGGCACGGGGGGAGTGTAGAGGACTGACGGGGCACGGGGGGAGTGTAGAGGACTGAAGGGGCACAGGGGGAGTGTCGAGGACTGAAGGGGCACAGGGGGAGTGTAGAGGAATGAAGGGGCACGGGGGGAATGTAAAGGACTGAAGGGGCACAGGGGGAGTGTAAAGGACTGAAGGGGCACAGGGGGAGTGTAAAGGACTGAAGGGGCACAGGGGGAGTGTAGAGGACTGAAGGGGCACAGGGGGAGTGTAAAGGACTGAAGGGGCACAGGGGGAGTGTAGAGGACTGAAGGGGCACAGGGGGAGTGTAGAGGACTGAAGGGGCACAGGGGGAGTGTAAAGGACTGAAGGGGCACAGGGGGAGTGTAGAGGACTGAAGGGGCACAGGGGGAGTGTAGAGGACTGAAGGGGCACAGGGGGAGTGTAGAGGACTGAAGGGGCACAGGGGGAGTGTAGAGGACTGAAGGGGCACGGGGGGAATGTAGGGGACTGAAGTGGCACAGGGGGAGTGTAAAGGACTGAAGGGGCACAGGGGGAGTGTAGAGGACTGAAGGGGCACAGGGGGAGTGTAGAGGACTGAAGTGGCACAGGGGGAGTGTAAAGGACTGAAGGGGCACAGGGGGAATGTAGAGGACTGAAGGGGCACAGGGGGAGTGTAAAGGACTGAAGGGGCACAGGGGGGAGTGTGGGGAATGAAGGGGCACGGGGGGAGAGTAGAGGACTGAAGGGGCACGGGGGGAATGTAGGGGACTGAAGTGGCACAGGGGGAGTGTAAAGGACTGAAGGGGCACAGGGGGAGTGTAGAGGACTGAAGGGGCACAGGGGGAGTGTAGAGGACTGAAGGGGCACAGGGGGAGTGTAGAGGAATGAAGGGGCACAGGGGGGAGTGTGGGGAATGAAGGGGCACGGGGGGAGTGTAGGGGACTGAAGGGGCACGGGGGAATGTCAAGGACTGAACGGGCATGGGGGGAGTGTAAAGCACTGAAGGGGCCTGGGGGAGTGCAGAGAACTGAAGGGGCCTGGGGGAGTGTAGAGAACTGAAGGGGCACAGGGGGAGTGTAGAGGACTGAAGGGGCACAGGGGGAGTGTAGAGGACTGAAGGGGCACAGGGGGGAGTGTGGGGAATGAAGGGGCACGGGGGGAGTGTAGGGGACTGAAGGGGCACGGGGGGAGTGTAAAGGACTGAAGGGGCACAGGGGGAGTGTAGAGGACTGAAGGGGCACGGGGGGAGTGTAGGGGACTGAAGGGGCACAGGGGGAGTGTAAAGGACTGAAGGGGCACAGGGGGAGTGTAGGTGACTGAAGGGGCACGGGGGGAGTGTAAAGGACTGAAGGGGCACGGGGGGAGTGTAGGGGACTGAAGGGGCACGGGGGGAGTGTAGGGGACTGAAGGGGCACGGGGGGAGTGTAAAGGACTGAAGGGGCACAGGGGGAGTGTAGAGGACTGAAGGGGCCTGGGGGAGTGTAGAGGACTGAAGGGGCCTGGGGGAGTGTAGAGAACTGAAGGGGCACAGGGGGAGTGTAAAGGACTGAAGGGGCCTGGGGGAGTGTAGAGGACTGAAGGGGCCTGGGGGAGTGTAGAGGACTGAAGGGGCACAGGGGGAGTGTAGAGGACTGAAGGGGCACAGGGGGAGTGTAGAGGACTGAAGGGGCACGGGGGGAGTGTAGAGGACTGAAGGGGCCTGGGGGAGTGTAGAGGACTGAAGGGGCACAGGGGGAGTGTAGAGAGCTGAAGGGGCACAGGGGGAGTGTAGAGGACTGAAGGGGCATGGGGGGAGTGTAGAGAACTGAAGGGGCACAGGGGGAGTGTAGAGGACTGAAGGGGCACAGGGGGAGTGTAAAGGACTGAAGGGGCACGGGGGGAGTGTAGGGGACTGAAGGGGCACAGGGGGGAATGTAAAGGACTGAAGGGGCACAGGGGGAGTGTAGAGAACTGAAGGGGCACAGGGGGAGTGTAGAGGACTGAAGGGGCACAGGGGGAGTGTAGAGGACTGAAGTGGCACAGGGGGGAATGTAAAGGACTGAAGTGGCACAGGGGGAGTGTAGAGAGCTGAAGGGGCACAGGGGGAGTGTAGAGGACTGAAGTGGCACAGGGGGGAATGTAAAGGACTGAAGGGGCACAGGGGGAGTGTAGAGAACTGAAGGGGCACAGGGGGAGTGTAAAGGACTGAAGGGGCACGGGGGGAGTGTAGGGGACTGAAGGGGCACAGGGGGAGTGTAGAGGACTGAAGGGGCCTGGGGGAGTGTAGAGGACTGAAGGGGCCTGGGGGAGTGTAGAGGACTGAAGGGGCACAGGGGGAGTGTAGAGGACTGAAGGGGCACAGGGGGAGTGTAGAGGACTGAAGGGGCACGGGGGGAGTGTAGAGGACTGAAGGGGCACAGGGGGAGTGTAGAGGACTGAAGGGGCACAGGGGGAGTGTAGAGGACTGAAGTGGCACAGGGGGGAATGTAAAGGACTGAAGTGGCACAGGGGGAGTGTAGAGAGCTGAAGGGGCACAGGGGGAGTGTAGAGGACTGAAGTGGCACAGGGGGGAATGTAAAGGACTGAAGGGGCACAGGGGGAGTGTAGAGAACTGAAGGGGCACAGGGGGAGTGTAAAGGACTGAAGGGGCACGGGGGGAGTGTAGGGGACTGAAGGGGCACAGGGGGAGTGTAGAGGACTGAAGGGGCCTGGGGGAGTGTAGAGGACTGAAGGGGCCTGGGGGAGTGTAGAGGACTGAAGGGGCACAGGGGGAGTGTAGAGGACTGAAGGGGCACAGGGGGAGTGTAGAGGACTGAAGGGGCACGGGGGGAGTGTAGAGGACTGAAGGGGCACAGGGGGAGTGTAGAGAGCTGAAGGGGCACAGGGGGAGTGTAGAGGACTGAAGGGGCCTGGGGGAGTGTAGAGGACTGAAGTGGCACAGGGGGGAATGTAAAGGACTGAAGGGGCACAGGGGGAGTGTAGAGAGCTGAAGGGGCACAGGGGGAGTGTAGAGGACTGAAGTGGCACAGGGGGGAATGTAAAGGACTGAAGGGGCACAGGGGGAGTGTAGAGAACTGAAGGGGCACAGGGGGAGTGTAGAGGACTGAAGTGGCACAGGGGGGAATGTAAAGGACTGAAGGGGCACAGGGGGAGTGGAGAGAGCTGAAGGGGCACAGGGGGAGTGTAGAGGACTGAAGGGGCCTGGGGGAGTGTAGAGGACTGAAGGGGCCTGGGGGAGTGTAGAGAACTGAAGGGGCACAGGGGGGAGTGTAGAGGACTGAAGGGGCACAGGGGGTGTGTAGAGGACTGAAGGGGCACGGGGGGAGTGTAGAGGACTGAAGGGGCACAGGGGGAGTGTAGAGGACTGAAGGGGCACTGGGGGTGTGTAGAGGACTGAAGGGGCACAGGGGGAGTGTAGAGGACTGAAGGGGCACAGGGGGAGTGTAGAGGACTGAAGGGGCACAGGGGGAGTGTAGAGGACTGAAGGGGCACAGGGGGAGTGTAGAGGACTGAAGGGGCCTGGGGGAGTGTAGAGAACTGAAGGGGCACAGGGGGGAGTGTAGAGGACTGAAGGGGCACAGGGGGTGTGTAGAGGACTGAAGGGGCACTGGGGGTGTGTAGAGGACTGAAGGGGCACAGGGGGAGTGTAGAGGACTGAAGGGGCAGAGGGGGAGTGTAGAGGACTGAAGGGGCACAGGGGGAGTGTACAGGACTGAAGGGGCACAGGGGGAGTGTAGAGGACTGAAGGGGCACAGGGGGAGTGTAAAGGACTGAAGGGGCACAGGGGGTGTGTAAAGGACTGAAGGGCCACGGGGGTAGAGTAGAGGACTGAAGGGGCACAGGGGGAGTGTAAAGGACTGAAGGGGCACAGGGGAGTGTAGAGGACTGAAGGGGCCTGGGGGAGTGTAGGGGACTGAAGGGGCACAGGGGGAGTGTAGAGGACTGAAGGGGCACGGGGGGGAGTGTAGAGGACTGAAGGGGCACAGGGGGTGTGTAAAGGACTGAAGGGCCACGGGGGTAGAGTAGAGGACTGAAGGGGCACGGGGGGAGTGTAGAGGACTGAAGGGGCACAGGGGGAGTGCAGAGGACTGAAGGGCCACGGGGGGAGAGTAGAGGACTGAAGGGGCAAAGGGGGATTGCAGAGGACTGAAGGGCCACGGGGGGAGAGTAGAGGACTGAAGGGGCACAGGGGGAGTGCAGAGGACTGAAGGGGCACAGGGGGAGTGTAGAGGAATGAAGGGGCACAGGGGGGAGTGTAAAGGACTGAAGGGGCACAGGGGGTGTGTAAAGGACTGAAGGGCCACGGGGGGAGAGTAGAGGACTGAAGGGGCACAGGGGAGTGTAGAGGACTGAAGGGGCCTGGGGGAGTGTAGGGGACTGAAGGGGCACAGGGGGAATGTAGAGGACTGAAGGGGCACAGGGGAGTGTAGAGGACTGAAGGGGCACAGGGGGAGTGTAGAGGACTGAAGGGCCACGGGGGGAGAGTAGAGGACTGAAGGGGCACAGGGGAGTGTAGAGGACTGAAGGGGCACAGGGGGAGTGTAGAGGACTGAAGGGGCACAGGGGGAGTGTAGAGGACTGAAGGGGCACAGGGGGAGTGTAGAGGACTGAAGGGGCACAGGGGGAGTGTAGAGGACTGAAGGGGCACAGGGGGAGTGTAGAGGACTGAAGGGGCACAGGGGGAGTGTAGAGGACTGAAGGGGCACAGGGGGAGTGTAGAGGACTGAAGGGGCACTGGGGGTGTGTAGAGGACTGAAGGGGCACAGGGGGAGTGTAGGGGACTGAAGGGGCACAGGGGGAGTGTAGGGGACTGAAGGGGCACAGGGGGAGTGTAGAGGACTGAAGGGGCACGGGGGGAGTGTAGAGGACTGAAGGGGCCTGGGGGAGTGTAGAGGACTGAAGGGGCACAGGGGGAGTGCAGAGGACTGAAGGGGCACGGGGGGAGTGTAGAGGACTGAAGGGGCACAGGGGGAGTGCAGAGGACTGAAGGGCCACGGGGGGAGAGTAGAGGACTGAAGGGGCACAGGGGGAGTGCAGAGGACTGAAGGGGCACAGGGGGAGTGCAGAGGACTGAAGGGCCACGGGGGGAGAGTAGAGGACTGAAGGGGCACAGGGAGAGTGCAGAGGACTGAAGGGGCACAGGGGGAGTGTAAATGACTGAAGGGGCACAGGGGGTGTGTAAAGGACTGAAGGGCCACGGGGGGAGAGTAGAGGACTGAAGGGGCACAGGGGGAGTGCAGAGGACTGAAGGGCCACGGGGGGAGAGTAGAGGACTGAAGGGGCACAGGGGGAGTGCAGAGGACTGAAGGGGCACGGGGGGAGTGTAGAGGACTGAAGGGGCACAGGGGGAATGTAGAGGACTGAAGGGGCACGGGGGGAGTGTAGAGGACTGAAGGGGCACAGGGGGAGTGTAAAGGACTGAAGGGGCACAGGGGGAGTGTAAAGGACTGAAGGGGCACAGGGGGAGTGTAGAGGACTGAAGGGGCACAGGGGGAGTGTAGAGGAATGAAGGGGCACGGGGGGAGTGTAGAGGACTGAAGGGGCACAGGGGGAGTGTAAAGGACTGAAGGGGCACAGGGGGAGTGTAGAGGACTGAAGGGGCACAGGGGGAGTGTAGAGGAATGAAGGGGCACGGGGGGAGTGTAGAGGACTGAAGGGGCATGGGGGGAGTGTAGAGGACTGAAGGGGCACAGGGGGAGTGTAAAGGACTGAAGGGGCCTGGGGGAGTGTAGAGGACTGAAGGGGCCTGGGGGAGTGTAGAGGACTGAAGGGGCCTGGGGGAGTGTAGAGGACTGAAGGGGCACAGGGGGAGTGTAGGGGACTGAAGGGGCACAGGGGGAGTGTAGGGGACTGAAGGGGCACAGGGGGAGTGTAAAGGACTGAAGGGGCCTGGGGGAGTGTAGAGGACTGAAGGGGCCTGGGGGAGTGTAGAGGACTGAAGGGGCACAGGGGGGAGTGTAGAGGACTGAAGGGGCACAGGGGGAGTGTAGAGGAATGAAGGGGCACTGGGGGTGTGTAGAGGACTGAAGGGGCACAGGGGGAGTGTAGAGGACTGAAGGGGCACAGGGGGAGTGTAGAGGACTGAAGGGGCACAGGGGGAGTGTAGAGGACTGAAGGGGCACAGGGGGTGTGTAGAGGACTGAAGGGGCACAGGGGGAGTGTAGAGGACTGAAGGGGCACAGGGGGAGTGTAGAGGACTGAAGGGGCACAGGGGGAGTGTAGAGGACTGAAGGGGCACTGGGGGTGTGTAGAGGACTGAAGGGGCACAGGGGGAGTGTAGAGGACTGAAGGGCCACGGGGGGAGAGTAGAGGACTGAAGGGCCACGGGGGGAGTGTAGGGGACTGAAGGGGCACGGTGGGAGTGTAAAGGACTGAAGGGGCACAGGGGGTGTGTAAAGGACTGAAGGGCCACGGGGGGAGAGTAGAGGACTGAAGGGGCACGGGGGGAGTGTAGAGGACTGAAGGGGCACAGGGGGAGTGTAAAGGACTGAAGGGGCACAGGGGGGAGTGCAGAGGACTGAAGGGACACAGGGGGAGTGTAGAGGACTGAAGGGGCACAGGGGGTGTGTAAAGGACTGAAGGGCCACGGGGGGAGAGTAGAGGACTGAAGGGGCACAGGGGGAATGTAGAGGCCTGAAGGGGCACAGGGGAGTGTAGAGGACTGAAGGGGCAAGGGGGAGTGTAGAGGACTGAAGGGGCACAGGGGGAGTGTAGGGGACTGAAGGGGCACAGGGGGAGTGTAGAGGACTGAAGGGGCACAGGGGGTGTGTAGAGGACTGAAGGGCCACGGGGGGAGAGCAGAGGACTGAAGGGGCACAGGGGGAGTGTAGAGGACTGAAGGGGCACAGGGGGAGTGTAGAGGACTGAAGGGGCACGGGGGGAGTGTAGAGGACTGAAGGGGCACGGGGGGAGTGTAGAGGACTGAAGGGGCACAGGGGGAGTGTAAAGGACTGAAGGGGCACAGGGGGAGTGTAGAGGACTGAAGGGGCATGGGGGGAGAGTAGAGGACTGAAGGGGCACAGGGGGAGTGTAGAGGACTGAAGGGGCACAGGGGGAGTGTAGAGGACTGAAGGGGCATGGGGGGAGAGTAGAGGACTAAAGGGGCACGGGGGGAATGTAGGGGACTGAAGTGGCACAGGGGGAGTGTAAAGGACTGAAGGAGCACAGGGGGCGTGTAGAGGACTGAAGGGGCACAGGGGGAGTGTAGAGGACTGAAGGGGCACAGGGGGAGTGTAGAGGACTGAAGGGGCACAGGGGGAGTGTAGAGGACTGAAGGGGCACAGGGGGAGTGTAAAGGACTGAAGGGGCACAGGGGGAGTGTAGAGGAATGAAGGGGCACAGGGGGGAGTGTGGGGAATGAAGGGGCACGGGGGGAGTGTAGGGTATTGAAGGGGCACGGGGGAATGTCAAGGACTGAACGGGCATGGGGGGTGTGTAAAGCACTGAAGGGGCCTGGGGGAGTGCAGAGAACTGAAGGGGCCTGGGGGAGTGTAGAGAACTGAAGGGGCACAGGGGGAGTGTAAAGGACTGAAGGGGCACAGGGGGAGTGTAGAGGACTGAAGGGGCACAGGGGGAGTGTAGAGGACTGAAGGGGCACAGGGGGGAGTGTGGGGAATGAAGGGGCACGGGCGGAGTGTAGGGGACTGAAGGGGCACGGGGGGAGTGTAAAGGACTGAAGGGGCACAGGGGGAGTGTAGAGGACTGAAGGGGCACGGGGGGAGTGTAGGGGACTGAAGGGGCACAGGGGGAGTGTAAAGGACTGAAGGGGCACGGGGGGAGTGTAGGGGACTGAAGGGGCACGGGGGGAGTGTAAAGGACTGAAGGGGCACGGGGGGAGTGTTGGGGACTGAAGGGGCACAGGGGGAGTGTAAAGGACTGAAGGGGCACAGGGGGAGTGTAGAGGACTGAAGGGGCCTGGGGGAGTGTAGAGGACTGAAGGGGCCTGGGGGAGTGTAGAGAACTGAAGGGGCACAGGGGGAGTGTAAAGGACTGAAGGGGCCTGGGGGAGTGTAGAGGACTGAAGGGGCCTGGGGGAGTGTAGAGGACTGAAGGGGCACAGGGGGAGTGTAGAGGACTGAAGGGGCACGGGGGGAGTGTAGAGGACTGAAGGGGCCTGGGGGAGTGTAGAGGACTGAAGGGGCACAGGGGGAGTGTAGAGAGCTGAAGGGGCACAGGGGGAGTGTAGAGGACTGAAGGGGCCTGGGGGAGTGTAGAGGACTGAAGTGGCACAGGGGGGAATGTAAAGGACTGAAGGGGCACAGGGGGAGTGTAGAGAGCTGAAGGGGCACAGGGGGGAATGTAAAGGACTGAAGGGGCACAGGGGGAGTGTAGAGAACTGAAGGGGCACAGGGGGAGTGTAGAGGACTGAAGTGGCACAGGGGGGAATGTAAAGGACTGAAGGGGCACAGGGGGAGTGTAGAGAGCTGAAGGGGCACAGGGGGAGTGTAGAGGACTGAAGGGGCCTGGGGGAGTGTAGAGGACTGAAGGGGCCTGGGGGAGTGTAGAGAACTGAAGGGGCACAGGGGGGAGTGTAGAGGACTGAAGGGGCACAGGGGGTGTGTAGAGGACTGAAGGGGCACGGGGGGAGTGTAGAGGACTGAAGGGGCACAGGGGGAGTGTAGAGGACTGAAGGGGCACAGGGGGAGTGTAGAGGACTGAAGGGGCACAGGGGGAGTGTAGAGGACTGAAGGGGCAAGGGGGAGTGTAGAGGACTGAAGGGGCCTGGGGGAGTGTAGAGAACTGAAGGGGCACAGGGGGGAGTGTAGAGGACTGAAGGGGCACAGGGGGAGTGTAGAGGACTGAAGGGGCACAGGGGGAGTGTACAGGACTGAAGGGGCACAGGGGGAGTGTAAAGGACTGAAGGGGCACAGGGGGAGTGTAAAGGACTGAAGGGGCACAGGGGGTGTGTAAAGGACTGAAGGGCCACGGGGGTAGAGTAGAGGACTGAAGGGGCACAGGGGGAGTGTAGAGGACTGAAGGGGCCTGGGGGAGTGTAGGGGACTGAAGGGGCACAGGGGGAGTGTAAAGGACTGAAGGGCCACGGGGGTAGAGTAGAGGACTGAAGGGGCACAGGGGGTGTGTAAAGGACTGAAGGGCCACGGGGGTAGAGTAGAGGACTGAAGGGGCACAGGGGGTGTGTAAAGGACTGAAGGGCCACGGGGGTAGAGTAGAGGACTGAAGGGGCACGGGGGGAGTGTAGAGGACTGAAGGGGCACAGGGGGAGTGCAGAGGACTGAAGGGCCACGGGGGGAGAGTAGAGGACTGAAGGGGCACAGGGGGAGTGCAGAGGACTGAAGGGCCACGGGGGGAGAGTAGAGGACTGAAGGGGCACAGGGGGAGTGCAGAGGACTGAAGGGCCACGGGGGGAGAGTAGAGGACTGAAGGGGCACAGGGGGAGTGCAGAGGACTGAAGGGGCACAGGGGGAGTGCAGAGGACTGAAGGGGCACAGGGGGAGTGCAGAGGACTGAAGGGCCACGGGGGGAGAGTAGAGGACTGAAGGGGCACAGGGGGAGTGCAGAGGACTGAAGGGCCACGGGGGGAGAGTAGAGGACTGAAGGGGCACAGGGGGAGTGCAGAGGACTGAAGGGGCACAGGGGGAGTGCAGAGGACTGAAGGGGCACAGGGGGAGTGTAGAGGAATGAAGGGGCACAGGGGGAGTGTAGAGGACTGAAGGGGCACAGGGGGTGTGTAAAGGACTGAAGGGCCACGGGGGGAGAGTAGAGGACTGAAGGGGCACAGGGGGAGTGTAAAGGACTGAAGGGGCACAGGGGGTGTGTAAAGGACTGAAGGGCCACGGGGGGAGAGTAGAGGAATGAAGGGGCACAGGGGGAGTGTAGAGGACTGAAGGGGCACAGGGGGAGTGTAGAGGACTGAAGGGGCACGGGGGGAGTGTAGGGGACTGAAGGGGCACAGGGGGAGTGTAAAGGACTGAAGGGGCACGGGGGGAGTGTAGGGGACTGAAGGGGCACGGGGGGAGTGTAAAGGACTGAAGGGGCACGGGGGGAGTGTTGGGGACTGAAGGGGCACAGGGGGAGTGTAAAGGACTGAAGGGGCACAGGGGGAGTGTAGAGGACTGAAGGGGCCTGGGGGAGTGTAGAGGACTGAAGGGGCCTGGGGGAGTGTAGAGAACTGAAGGGGCACAGGGGGAGTGTAAAGGACTGAAGGGGCCTGGGGGAGTGTAGAGGACTGAAGGGGCCTGGGGGAGTGTAGAGGACTGAAGGGGCACAGGGGGAGTGTAGAGGACTGAAGGGGCACGGGGGGAGTGTAGAGGACTGAAGGGGCCTGGGGGAGTGTAGAGGACTGAAGGGGCACAGGGGGAGTGTAGAGAGCTGAAGGGGCACAGGGGGAGTGTAGAGGACTGAAGGGGCCTGGGGGAGTGTAGAGGACTGAAGTGGCACAGGGGGGAATGTAAAGGACTGAAGGGGCACAGGGGGAGTGTAGAGAGCTGAAGGGGCACAGGGGGAGTGTAGAGGACTGAAGTGGCACAGGGGGGAATGTAAAGGACTGAAGGGGCACAGGGGGAGTGTAGAGAACTGAAGGGGCACAGGGGGAGTGTAGAGGACTGAAGTGGCACAGGGGGGAATGTAAAGGACTGAAGGGGCACAGGGGGAGTGTACAGGACTGAAGGGGCACAGGGGGAGTGTAAAGGACTGAAGGGGCACAGGGGGAGTGTAAAGGACTGAAGGGGCACAGGGGGTGTGTAAAGGACTGAAGGGCCACGGGGGTAGAGTAGAGGACTGAAGGGGCACAGGGGGAGTGTAGAGGACTGAAGGGGCCTGGGGGAGTGTAGGGGACTGAAGGGGCACAGGGGGAGTGTAAAGGACTGAAGGGCCACGGGGGTAGAGTAGAGGACTGAAGGGGCACAGGGGGTGTGTAAAGGACTGAAGGGCCACGGGGGTAGAGTAGAGGACTGAAGGGGCACAGGGGGTGTGTAAAGGACTGAAGGGCCACGGGGGTAGAGTAGAGGACTGAAGGGGCACGGGGGGAGTGTAGAGGACTGAAGGGGCACAGGGGGAGTGCAGAGGACTGAAGGGCCACGGGGGGAGAGTAGAGGACTGAAGGGGCACAGGGGGAGTGCAGAGGACTGAAGGGCCACGGGGGGAGAGTAGAGGACTGAAGGGGCACAGGGGGAGTGCAGAGGACTGAAGGGCCACGGGGGGAGAGTAGAGGACTGAAGGGGCACAGGGGGAGTGCAGAGGACTGAAGGGGCACAGGGGGAGTGCAGAGGACTGAAGGGGCACAGGGGGAGTGCAGAGGACTGAAGGGCCACGGGGGGAGAGTAGAGGACTGAAGGGGCACAGGGGGAGTGCAGAGGACTGAAGGGCCACGGGGGGAGAGTAGAGGACTGAAGGGGCACAGGGGGAGTGCAGAGGACTGAAGGGGCACAGGGGGAGTGCAGAGGACTGAAGGGGCACAGGGGGAGTGCAGAGGACTGAAGGGCCACGGGGGGAGAGTAGAGGACTGAAGGGGCACAGGGGGAGTGCAGAGGACTGAAGGGCCACGGGGGGAGAGTAGAGGACTGAAGGGGCACAGGGGGAGTGCAGAGGACTGAAGGGGCACAGGGGGAGTGCAGAGGACTGAAGGGGCACAGGGGGAGTGCAGAGGACTGAAGGGCCACGGGGGGAGAGTAGAGGACTGAAGGGGCACAGGGGGAGTGCAGAGGACTGAAGGGCCACGGGGGGAGAGTAGAGGACTGAAGGGGCACAGGGGGAGTGCAGAGGACTGAAGGGGCACAGGGGGAGTGCAGAGGACTGAAGGGGCACGGGGGAGTGTAGAGGAATGAAGGGGCACAGGGGGAGTGTAGAGGACTGAAGGGGCACAGGGGGTGTGTAAAGGACTGAAGGGCCACGGGGGGAGAGTAGAGGACTGAAGGGGCACAGGGGGAGTGTAAAGGACTGAAGGGGCACAGGGGGTGTGTAAAGGACTGAAGGGCCACGGGGGGAGAGTAGAGGAATGAAGGGGCACAGGGGGAGTGTAGAGGACTGAAGGGGCACAGGGGGAGTGTAGAGGACTGAAGGGGCACGGGGGGAGTGTAGGGGACTGAAGGGGCACAGGGGGAGTGTAAAGGACTGAAGGGGCACGGGGGGAGTGTAGGGGACTGAAGGGGCACGGGGGGAGTGTAAAGGACTGAAGGGGCACGGGGGGAGTGTTGGGGACTGAAGGGGCACAGGGGGAGTGTAAAGGACTGAAGGGGCACAGGGGGAGTGTAGAGGACTGAAGGGGCCTGGGGGAGTGTAGAGGACTGAAGGGGCCTGGGGGAGTGTAGAGAACTGAAGGGGCACAGGGGGAGTGTAAAGGACTGAAGGGGCCTGGGGGAGTGTAGAGGACTGAAGGGGCCTGGGGGAGTGTAGAGGACTGAAGGGGCACAGGGGGAGTGTAGAGGACTGAAGGGGCACGGGGGGAGTGTAGAGGACTGAAGGGGCCTGGGGGAGTGTAGAGGACTGAAGGGGCACAGGGGGAGTGTAGAGAGCTGAAGGGGCACAGGGGGAGTGTAGAGGACTGAAGGGGCCTGGGGGAGTGTAGAGGACTGAAGTGGCACAGGGGGGAATGTAAAGGACTGAAGGGGCACAGGGGGAGTGTAGAGAGCTGAAGGGGCACAGGGGGAGTGTAGAGGACTGAAGTGGCACAGGGGGGAATGTAAAGGACTGAAGGGGCACAGGGGGAGTGTAGAGAACTGAAGGGGCACAGGGGGAGTGTAGAGGACTGAAGTGGCACAGGGGGGAATGTAAAGGACTGAAGGGGCACAGGGGGAGTGTACAGGACTGAAGGGGCACAGGGGGAGTGTAAAGGACTGAAGGGGCACAGGGGGAGTGTAAAGGACTGAAGGGGCACAGGGGGTGTGTAAAGGACTGAAGGGCCACGGGGGTAGAGTAGAGGACTGAAGGGGCACAGGGGGAGTGTAGAGGACTGAAGGGGCCTGGGGGAGTGTAGGGGACTGAAGGGGCACAGGGGGAGTGTAAAGGACTGAAGGGCCACGGGGGTAGAGTAGAGGACTGAAGGGGCACAGGGGGTGTGTAAAGGACTGAAGGGCCACGGGGGTAGAGTAGAGGACTGAAGGGGCACAGGGGGTGTGTAAAGGACTGAAGGGCCACGGGGGTAGAGTAGAGGACTGAAGGGGCACGGGGGGAGTGTAGAGGACTGAAGGGGCACAGGGGGAGTGCAGAGGACTGAAGGGCCACGAGGGGAGAGTAGAGGACTGAAGGGGCACAGGGGGAGTGCAGAGGACTGAAGGGCCACGGGGGGAGAGTAGAGGACTGAAGGGGCACAGGGGGAGTGCAGAGGACTGAAGGGCCACGGGGGGAGAGTAGAGGACTGAAGGGGCACAGGGGGAGTGCAGAGGACTGAAGGGGCACAGGGGGAGTGCAGAGGACTGAAGGGGCACAGGGGGAGTGCAGAGGACTGAAGGGCCACGGGGGGAGAGTAGAGGACTGAAGGGGCACAGGGGGAGTGCAGAGGACTGAAGGGCCACGGGGGGAGAGTAGAGGACTGAAGGGGCACAGGGGGAGTGCAGAGGACTGAAGGGGCACAGGGGGAGTGCAGAGGACTGAAGGGGCACAGGGGGAGTGTAGAGGAATGAAGGGGCACAGGGGGAGTGTAGAGGACTGAAGGGGCACAGGGGGTGTGTAAAGGACTGAAGGGCCACGGGGGGAGAGTAGAGGACTGAAGGGGCACAGGGGGAGTGTAAAGGACTGAAGGGGCACAGGGGGTGTGTAAAGGACTGAAGGGCCACGGGGGGAGAGTAGAGGAATGAAGGGGCACAGGGGGAGTGTAGAGGACTGAAGGGGCACAGGGGGAGTGTAGAGGACTGAAGGGGCACGGGGGGAGTGTAGGGGACTGAAGGGGCACAGGGGGAGTGTAAAGGACTGAAGGGGCACGGGGGGAGTGTAGGGGACTGAAGGGGCACGGGGGGAGTGTAAAGGACTGAAGGGGCACGGGGGGAGTGTTGGGGACTGAAGGGGCACAGGGGGAGTGTAAAGGACTGAAGGGGCACAGGGGGAGTGTAGAGGACTGAAGGGGCCTGGGGGAGTGTAGAGGACTGAAGGGGCCTGGGGGAGTGTAGAGAACTGAAGGGGCACAGGGGGAGTGTAAAGGACTGAAGGGGCCTGGGGGAGTGTAGAGGACTGAAGGGGCCTGGGGGAGTGTAGAGGACTGAAGGGGCACAGGGGGAGTGTAGAGGACTGAAGGGGCACGGGGGGAGTGTAGAGGACTGAAGGGGCCTGGGGGAGTGTAGAGGACTGAAGGGGCACAGGGGGAGTGTAGAGAGCTGAAGGGGCACAGGGGGAGTGTAGAGGACTGAAGGGGCCTGGGGGAGTGTAGAGGACTGAAGTGGCACAGGGGGGAATGTAAAGGACTGAAGGGGCACAGGGGGAGTGTAGAGAGCTGAAGGGGCACAGGGGGAGTGTAGAGGACTGAAGTGGCACAGGGGGGAATGTAAAGGACTGAAGGGGCACAGGGGGAGTGTAGAGAACTGAAGGGGCACAGGGGGAGTGTAGAGGACTGAAGTGGCACAGGGGGGAATGTAAAGGACTGAAGGGGCACAGGGGGAGTGTAGAGAGCTGAAGGGGCACAGGGGGAGTGTAGAGGACTGAAGGGGCCTGGGGGAGTGTAGAGGACTGAAGGGGCCTGGGGGAGTGTAGAGAACTGAAGGGGCACAGGGGGGAGTGTAGAGGACTGAAGGGGCACAGGGGGTGTGTAGAGGACTGAAGGGGCACGGGGGGAGTGTAGAGGACTGAAGGGGCACAGGGGGAGTGTAGAGGACTGAAGGGGCACAGGGGGAGTGTAGAGGACTGAAGGGGCACAGGGGGAGTGTAGAGGACTGAAGGGGCACAGGGGGAGTGTAGAGGACTGAAGGGGCCTGGGGGAGTGTAGAGAACTGAAGGGGCACAGGGGGGAGTGTAGAGGACTGAAGGGGCACAGGGGGAGTGTAGAGGACTGAAGGGGCACAGGGGGAGTGTACAGGACTGAAGGGGCACAGGGGGAGTGTAAAGGACTGAAGGGGCACAGGGGGAGTGTAAAGGACTGAAGGGGCACAGGGGGTGTGTAAAGGACTGAAGGGCCACGGGGGTAGAGTAGAGGACTGAAGGGGCACAGGGGGAGTGTAGAGGACTGAAGGGGCCTGGGGGAGTGTAGGGGACTGAAGGGGCACAGGGGGAGTGTAAAGGACTGAAGGGCCACGGGGGTAGAGTAGAGGACTGAAGGGGCACAGGGGGTGTGTAAAGGACTGAAGGGCCACGGGGGTAGAGTAGAGGACTGAAGGGGCACAGGGGGTGTGTAAAGGACTGAAGGGCCACGGGGGTAGAGTAGAGGACTGAAGGGGCACGGGGGGAGTGTAGAGGACTGAAGGGGCACAGGGGGAGTGCAGAGGACTGAAGGGCCACGGGGGGAGAGTAGAGGACTGAAGGGGCACAGGGGGAGTGCAGAGGACTGAAGGGCCACGGGGGGAGAGTAGAGGACTGAAGGGGCACAGGGGGAGTGCAGAGGACTGAAGGGCCACGGGGGGAGAGTAGAGGACTGAAGGGGCACAGGGGGAGTGCAGAGGACTGAAGGGGCACAGGGGGAGTGCAGAGGACTGAAGGGGCACAGGGGGAGTGCAGAGGACTGAAGGGCCACGGGGGGAGAGTAGAGGACTGAAGGGGCACAGGGGGAGTGCAGAGGACTGAAGGGCCACGGGGGGAGAGTAGAGGACTGAAGGGGCACAGGGGGAGTGCAGAGGACTGAAGGGGCACAGGGGGAGTGCAGAGGACTGAAGGGGCACAGGGGGAGTGTAGAGGAATGAAGGGGCACAGGGGGAGTGTAGAGGACTGAAGGGGCACAGGGGGTGTGTAAAGGACTGAAGGGCCACGGGGGGAGAGTAGAGGACTGAAGGGGCACAGGGGGAGTGTAAAGGACTGAAGGGGCACAGGGGGTGTGTAAAGGACTGAAGGGCCACGGGGGGAGAGTAGAGGAATGAAGGGGCACAGGGGGAGTGTAGAGGACTGAAGGGGCATGGGGGGAGTGTAGAGGACTGAAGGGGCACAGAGGGAGTGTAGAGGAAAGAAGGGGCACAGGGGGAGTGTAGAGGACTGAAGGGGCACAGGGGGTGTGTAGAGGAATGAAGGGGCACAGGGGGAGTGTAGAGGACTGAAGGGGCACAGGGTGTGTGTAAAGGACTGAAGGGCCACGGGGGGAGAGTAGAGGACTGAAGGGGCACAGGGGAGTGTAGAGGACTGAAGGGGCATGGGGGAGTGTAGGGGACTGAAGGGGCACAGGGGGAATGTAGAGGACTGAAGGGGCACAGGGGAGTGTAGAGGACTGAAGGGGCATGGGGGAGTGTAGAGGACTGAAGGGGCACAGGGGGAGTGTAGAGGACTGAAGGGCCACGGGGGGAGAGTAGAGGACTGAAGGGGCACAGGGGAGTGTAGAGGACTGAAGGGGCACAGGGGGAGTGTAGAGGACTGAAGGGGCACAGGGGGTGTGTAGAGGACTGAAGGGCCACGGGGGGAGAGTAGAGGACTGAAGGGGCACAGGGGAGTGTAGAGGACTGAAGGGGCACAGGGGGAGTGTAGAGGACTGAAGGGCCACGGGGGGAGAGTAGAGGACTGAAGGGGCACAGGGGAGTGTAGAGGACTGAAGGGGCACAGGGGGAGAGTAGAGGACTGAAGGGGCACTGGGGGTGTGTAGAGGACTGAAGGGGCACAGGGGGAGTGTAGGGGACTGAAGGGGCACAGGGGGAGTGTAGGGGACTGAAGGGGCACAGGGGGAGTGTAGAGGACTGAAGGGGCACTGGGGGTGTGTAGAGGACTGAAGGGGCACAGGGGGAGTGTAGGGGACTGAAGGGGCACAGGGGGAGTGTAGGGGACTGAAGGGGCACAGGGGGAGTGTAGAGGACTGAAGGGGCACTGGGGGTGTGTAGAGGACTGAAGGGGCACGGGGGGAGTGTAGGGGACTGAAGGGGCACAGGGGGAGTGTAGGGGACTGAAGGGGCACAGGGGGAGTGTAGAGGACTGAAGGGGCACGGGGGGAGTGTAGAGGACTGAAGGGGCCTGGGGGAGTGTAGAGGACTGAAGGGGCACAGGGGGAGTGCAGAGGACTGAAGGGGCACGGGGGGAGTGTAGAGGACTGAAGGGGCACAGGGGGAGTGCAGAGGACTGAAGGGCCACGGGGGGAGAGTAGAGGACTGAAGGGGCACAGGGGGAGTGCAGAGGACTGAAGGGGCACAGGGGGAGTGCAGAGGACTGAAGGGCCACGGGGGGAGAGTAGAGGACTGAAGGGGCACAGGGGGAGTGCAGAGGACTGAAGGGGCACAGGGGGAGTGTAGAGGACTGAATGGGCACAGGGGGTGTGTAAAGGACTGAAGGGCCACGGGGGGAGAGTAGAGGACTGAAGGGGCACAGGGGGAGTGCAGAGGACTGAAGGGCCACGGGGGGAGAGTAGAGGACTGAAGGGGCACAGGGGGAGTGCAGAGGACTGAAGGGGCACGGGGGGAGTGTAGAGGACTGAAGGGGCCTGGGGGAGTGTAGAGAACTGAAGGGGCACAGGGGGGAGTGTAGAGGACTGAAGGGGCACAGGGGGTGTGTAGAGGACTGAAGGGGCACGGGGGGAGTGTAGAGGACTGAAGGGGCACAGGGGGAGTGTAGAGGACTGAAGGGGCACAGGGGGAGTGTAGAGGACTGAAGGGGCACAGGGGGAGTGTAGAGGACTGAAGGGGCACAGGGGGAGTGTAGAGGACTGAAGGGGCCTGGGGGAGTGTAGAGAACTGAAGGGGCACAGGGGGGAGTGTAGAGGACTGAAGGGGCACAGGGGGAGTGTAGAGGACTGAAGGGGCACAGGGGGAGTGTACAGGACTGAAGGGGCACAGGGGGAGTGTAAAGGACTGAAGGGGCACAGGGGGAGTGTAAAGGACTGAAGGGGCACAGGGGGTGTGTAAAGGACTGAAGGGCCACGGGGGTAGAGTAGAGGACTGAAGGGGCACAGGGGGAGTGTAGAGGACTGAAGGGGCCTGGGGGAGTGTAGGGGACTGAAGGGGCACAGGGGGAGTGTAAAGGACTGAAGGGCCACGGGGGTAGAGTAGAGGACTGAAGGGGCACAGGGGGTGTGTAAAGGACTGAAGGGCCACGGGGGTAGAGTAGAGGACTGAAGGGGCACAGGGGGTGTGTAAAGGACTGAAGGGCCACGGGGGTAGAGTAGAGGACTGAAGGGGCACGGGGGGAGTGTAGAGGACTGAAGGGGCACAGGGGGAGTGCAGAGGACTGAAGGGCCACGGGGGGAGAGTAGAGGACTGAAGGGGCACAGGGGGAGTGCAGAGGACTGAAGGGCCACGGGGGGAGAGTAGAGGACTGAAGGGGCACAGGGGGAGTGCAGAGGACTGAAGGGCCACGGGGGGAGAGTAGAGGACTGAAGGGGCACAGGGGGAGTGCAGAGGACTGAAGGGGCACAGGGGGAGTGCAGAGGACTGAAGGGGCACAGGGGGAGTGCAGAGGACTGAAGGGCCACGGGGGGAGAGTAGAGGACTGAAGGGGCACAGGGGGAGTGCAGAGGACTGAAGGGCCACGGGGGGAGAGTAGAGGACTGAAGGGGCACAGGGGGAGTGCAGAGGACTGAAGGGGCACAGGGGGAGTGCAGAGGACTGAAGGGGCACAGGGGGAGTGTAGAGGAATGAAGGGGCACAGGGGGAGTGTAGAGGACTGAAGGGGCACAGGGGGTGTGTAAAGGACTGAAGGGCCACGGGGGGAGAGTAGAGGACTGAAGGGGCACAGGGGGAGTGTAAAGGACTGAAGGGGCACAGGGGGTGTGTAAAGGACTGAAGGGCCACGGGGGGAGAGTAGAGGAATGAAGGGGCACAGGGGGAGTGTAGAGGACTGAAGGGGCATGGGGGGAGTGTAGAGGACTGAAGGGGCACAGAGGGAGTGTAGAGGAAAGAAGGGGCACAGGGGGAGTGTAGAGGACTGAAGGGGCACAGGGGGTGTGTAGAGGAATGAAGGGGCACAGGGGGAGTGTAGAGGACTGAAGGGGCACAGGGTGTGTGTAAAGGACTGAAGGGCCACGGGGGGAGAGTAGAGGACTGAAGGGGCACAGGGGAGTGTAGAGGACTGAAGGGGCATGGGGGAGTGTAGGGGACTGAAGGGGCACAGGGGGAATGTAGAGGACTGAAGGGGCACAGGGGAGTGTAGAGGACTGAAGGGGCATGGGGGAGTGTAGAGGACTGAAGGGGCACAGGGGGAGTGTAGAGGACTGAAGGGCCACGGGGGGAGAGTAGAGGACTGAAGGGGCACAGGGGAGTGTAGAGGACTGAAGGGGCACAGGGGGAGTGTAGAGGACTGAAGGGGCACTGGGGGTGTGTAGAGGACTGAAGGGGCACAGGGGGAGTGTAGGGGACTGAAGGGGCACAGGGGGAGTGTAGGGGACTGAAGGGGCACAGGGGGAGTGTAGAGGACTGAAGGGGCACTGGGGGTGTGTAGAGGACTGAAGGGGCACAGGGGGAGTGTAGGGGACTGAAGGGGCACAGGGGGAGTGTAGGGGACTGAAGGGGCACAGGGGGAGTGTAGAGGACTGAAGGGGCACTGGGGGTGTGTAGAGGACTGAAGGGGCACGGGGGGAGTGTAGAGGACTGAAGGGGCACAGGGGGAGTGCAGAGGACTGAAGGGCCACGGGGGGAGAGTAGAGGACTGAAGGGGCACAGGGGGAGTGCAGAGGACTGAAGGGGCACGGGGGGAGTGTAGAGGACTGAAGGGGCACAGGGGGAGTGCAGAGGACTGAAGGGCCACGGGGGGAGAGTAGAGGACTGAAGGGGCACAGGGGGAGTGCAGAGGACTGAAGGGGCACAGGGGGAGTGCAGAGGACTGAAGGGCCACGGGGGGAGAGTAGAGGACTGAAGGGGCACAGGGGGAGTGCAGAGGACTGAAGGGGCACAGGGGGAGTGTAGAGGACTGAATGGGCACAGGGGGTGTGTAAAGGACTGAAGGGCCACGGGGGGAGAGTAGAGGACTGAAGGGGCACAGGGGGAGTGCAGAGGACTGAAGGGCCACGGGGGGAGAGTAGAGGACTGAAGGGGCACAGGGGGAGTGCAGAGGACTGAAGGGGCACGGGGGGAGTGTAGAGGACTGAAGGGGCACAGGGGGAATGTAGAGGACTGAAGGGGCACTGGGGGAGTGTAGAGGACTGAAGGGGCACAGGGGGAGTGTAAAGGACTGAAGGGGCACGGGGGGAGTGTAGAGGACTGAAGGGGCACAGGGGGAATGTAGAGGACTGAAGGGGCACTGGGGGAGTGTAGAGGACTGAAGGGGCACAGGGGGAGTGTAAAGGACTGAAGGGGCACAGGGGGAGTGTAGAGGAATGAAGGGGCACGGGGGGAGTGTAGAGGACTGAAGGGGCATGGGGGGAGTGTAGAGGACTGAAGGGGCACAGGGGGAGTGTAAAGGACTGAAGGGGCACAGGGGGAGTGTAGGGGACTGAAGGGGCACAGGGGGAGTGTAGGGGACTGAAGGGGCACAGGGGGAGTGTAAAGGACTGAAGGGGCACAGGGGGAGTGTAGAGGAATGAAGGGGCACAGGGGGAGTGCAGAGGACTGAAGGGGCACGGGGGGAGTGTAGAGGACTGAAGGGGCATGGGGGGAGTGTAGAGGACTGAAGGGGCACGGGGGGAGTGTAGAGGACTGAAGGGGCACGGGGGGAGTGTAGAGGACTGAAGGGGCATGGGGGGAGTGTAGAGGACTGAAGGGGCACAGGGGGAGTGTAGAGGACTGAAGGGGCACAGGGGGAGTGTAGAGGACTGAAGGGACACAGGAGGAGTGTAGAGGACTGAAGGGGCACGGGGGGAGTGTAGAGGACTGAAGGGCCACGGGGGGAGAGTAGAGGACTGAAGGGGCACAGGGGGAGTGCAGAGGACTGAAGGGGCACAGGGGGAGTGTAGAGGACTGAAGGGGCACGGGGGGAGTGTAGAGGACTGAAGGGGCACGGGGGGAGTGTAGAGGACTGAAGGGGCACGGGGGGAGTGTAAAGGACTGAAGGGGCATGGGGGGAGTGTAGAGGACTGAAGGGGCACAGGGGGAGTGTAGAGGACTGAAGGGGCACAGGGGGAGTGCAGAGGACTGAAGGGGCACAGGGGGAGTGTAGAGGACTGAAGGGGCACAGGGGGAGTGTAGAGGACTGAAGGGGCACAGGGGGAGTGTAGAGGACTGAAGGGGCACAGGGGGAATGTAGAGGACTGAAGGGGCACAGGGGGAGTGCAGAGGACTGAAGGGGCACAGGGGGAGTGTAGAGGACTGAAGGGGCACGGGGGGAGTGTAGAGGACTGAAGGGGCACGGGGGGAGTGTAAAGGACTGAAGGGGCATGGGGGGAGTGTAGAGGACTGAAGGGGCACAGGGGGAGTGTAGAGGACTGAAGGGGCACAGGGGGAGTGCAGAGGACTGAAGGGGCACAGGGGGAGTGTAGAGGACTGAAGGGGCACAGGGGGAGTGTAGAGGACTGAAGGGGCACAGGGGGAGTGTAGAGGACTGAAGGGGCACAGGGGGAATGTAGAGGACTGAAGGGGCACAGGGGGAGTGCAGAGGACTGAAGGGGCACAGGGGGAGTGTAGAGGACTGAAGGGGCACGGGGGAGTGTAGAGGACTGAAGGGGCACAGGGGGAGTGTAAAGGACTGAAGGGGCATGGGGGGAGTGTAGAGGACTGAAGGGGCACAGGGGGAGTGCAGAGGACTGAAGGGGCACAGGGGGAGTGTAAAGGACTGAAGGGGCACAGGGGGAGTGTAGAGGACTGAAGGGGCACAGGGAGAGTGCAGAGGACTGAAGGGGCACAGGGGGAGTGTAGAGGACTGAAGGGGCACAGGGGGAGTGTAGAGGACTGAAGGGGCACAGGGGGAGTGTAGAGGACTGAAGGGGCACAGGGGGAATGTAGAGAACTGAAGGGGCACAGGGGGAGTGTAAAGGACTGAAGGGCACAGGGGGAGTGTAGAGAACTGAAGGGGCACAGGGGGAGTGTAGGGGACTGAAGGGGCACAGGGGGAGTGTAGAGAACTGAAGGGGCACTGGGGGAGTGTAAAGGACTGAAGGGGCATGGGGGAGAGTAGAGGACTGAAGGGGCACTGGGGGAGTGTAAAGGACTGAAGGGGCACAGGGGGAGTGTAGAGAAATGAAGGGGCACAGGGGGAGTGTAGGGGACTGAAGGGGCACAGGGGGAGTGTAGAGAACTGAAGGGGCACTGGGGGAGTGTAAAGGACTGAAGGGGCACAGGGGGAGTGTAAAGGACTGAAGGGGCATGGGGGGAGAGTAGAGGACTGAAGGGGCACAGGGGGAGTGTAGAGGACTGAAGGGGCACTGGGGGAGTGTAAAGGACTGAAGGGGCACAGGGGGAGTGTAAAGGACTTAAGGGGCACGGGGGGAGTGTAGAGGACTGAAGGGGCACGGGGGGAGAGTAGAGGACTGAAGGGGCACAGGGGGAGTGTAGAGGACTGAAGGGGCACAGGGGGAGTGTAGAGAACTGAAGGGGCACAGGGGGAGTGTAAAGGACTGAAGGGGCACAGGGGGAGTGTCGAGGACTGAAGGGGCACTGGGGGAGTGTAGAGAACTGAAGGGGCACTGGGGGAGTGTAGAGGACTGAAGGGGCACTGGGGGAGTGTAGAGGACTGAAGGGACACAGGGGGAGTGTAAAGGACTGAAGGGGCACAGGGGGAGTGTAGAGGACTGAAGAGGCACAGGGGGAGTGTAGAGGACTGAAGGGGCACAGGGGGAGTGTCGAGGACTGAAGGGACACAGGGGGAGTGTAAAGGACTGAAGGGGCACAGGGGGAGTGTAGAGGACTGAAGGGCCACGGGGGAGTGTAGAGGACTGAAGGGGCACAGCGGGAGTGTAGAGGACTGAAGGGGCACAGGGGGAGTGTCGAGGACTGAAGGGACACAGGGGGAGTGTAAAGGACTGAAGGGGCACTGGGGGAGTGTAGAGGACTGAAGGGGCACTGGGGGAGTGTAGAGGACTGAAGGGGCACAGGGGGAGTGTAGAGGACTGAAGGGCCACGGGGGAGTGTAGAGGACTGAAGGGGCACTGGGGGAGTGTAGAGGACTGAAGGGGCACAGGGGGAGTGTAAAGGACTGAAGGGGCACTGGGGGAGTGTAGAGGACTGAAGGGACACAGGGGGAGTGTAAAGGACTGAAGGGGCACTGGGGGAGTGTAGAGGACTGAAGGGCCACGGGGGAGTGTAGGGGACTGAAGGGGCACAGGGGGAGTGTAAAGGACTGAAGGGGCACTGGGGGAGTGTAGAGGACTGAAGGGGCACTGGGGGAGTGTAGAGGACTGAAGGGGCACAGGGGGAGTGTAAAGGACTGAAGGGGCACTGGGGGAGTGTAGAGGACTGAAGGGCCACGGGGGAGTGTAGGGGACTGAAGGGGCACAGGGGGAGTGTAAAGGACTGAAGGGGCACTGGGGGAGTGTAGAGGACTGAAGGGGCACTGGGGGAGTGTAGAGGACTGAAGGGGCACAGGGGGAGTGTAAAGGACTGAAGGGGCACTGGGGGAGTGTAGAAGACTGAAGGGGCACGGGGGGAGTGTAGAGGACTGAAGGGGCACTGGGGGAGTGTAGAGGACTGAAGGGGCACGGGGGGAGTGTCGAGGACTGAAGGGGCACTGGGGGAGTGTAGAGGACTGAAGGGGCACGGGGGGAGTGTAGAGGACTGAAGGGCCACGGGGAAGTGTAGGGGACTGAAGGGGCACAGGGGGAGTGTCGAGGACTGAAGGGGCACAGGGGGAGTGTCGAGGACTGAAGGGACACAGGGGGAGTGTAAAGGACTGAAGGGGCACTGGGGGAGTGTAAAGGACTGAAGGGGCACTGGGGGAGTGTAGAGGACTGAAGGGCCACGGGGGAGTGTAGAGGACTGAAGGGGCACAGGGGGAGTGTAGAGGACTGAAGGGGCACAGGGGGAGTGTAGAGAGCTGAAGGGGCACAGGGGGAGTGTAAAGGACTGAAGGGGCACAGGGGGAGTGTCGAGGACTGAAGGGGCACAGGGGGAGTGTAAAGGACTGAAGGGGCACAGGGGGAGTGTAGGGGACTGAAGGGGCACAGGGGGAGTGTAGAGGACTGAAGGGGCACAGGAGGAGTGTAGAGGACTGAAGGGGCACAGGGGGAGTGTAGAGGACTGAAGGGGCACAGGGGGAGTGTAGAGGACTGAAGGGCCACAGGGGGAGTGTAGAGGACTGAAGGGGCACAGGGGGAGTGTAGAGAGCTGAAGGGGCACAGGGGGAGTGTAAAGGACTGAAGGGGCACGGGGGGAGTGTAGAGAACTGAAGGGGCACGGGGGGAGTGTAGAGAACTGAAGGGGCACAGGGGGAGTGTAGAGGACTGAAGGGGCACGGGGGGAGAGTAGAGGACTGAAGGGGCACGGGGGGAGTGTAGAGGACTGAAGGGCCACGGGGGGAGAGTAGAGGACTGAAGGGGCACAGGGGGAGTGTAGAGGACTGAAGGGGCACAGGGGGAGTGTAGAGGACTGAAGGGGCACGGGGGGAGTGTAGAGGACTGAAGGGGCACGGGGGGAGTGTAGAGGACTGAAGGGGCACAGGGGGAGTGTAAAGGACTGAAGGGGCACAGGGGGAGTGTAAAGGACTGAAGGGGCACAGGGGGAGTGTAGGGGACTGAAGGGGCACAGGGGCAGTGTAGAGGACTGAAGGGGCACAGGGGGAGTGTAGAGGACTGAAGGGGCACAGGGGGAGTGTAGAGGACTGAAGGGGCATGGGGGGAGAGTAGAGGACTGAAGGGGCACAGGGGGAGTGTAGAGGACTGAAGGGGCACGGGGGGAATGTAGGGGACTGAAGTGGCACAGGGGGAGTGTAGAGGACTGAAGGGGCACAGGGGGAGTGTAAAGGACTGAAGGGGCACATGGGGAGTGTAGAGGACTGAAGGGGCATGGGGGGAGTGTAGAGGACTGAAGGGGCACAGGGGGAGTGTAAAGGACTGATGGGGCACAGGGGGAGTGCAGAGAACTGAAGGGGCCTGGGGGAGTGCAGAGAACTGAAGGGGCACAGGGGGAGTGTAAAGGACTGATGGGGCACAGGGGGAGTGCAGAGAACTGAAGGGGCCTGGGGGAGTGCAGAGAACTGAAGGGGCACAGGGGGAGTGCAGAGAGCTGAAGGGGCACAGGGGGAGTGCAGAGAACTGAAGGGGCACAGGGGGAGTGTAGAGGACTGAAGGGGCACAGGGGGGAGTGTGGGGAATGAAGGGGCACGGGGGGAGTGTTGGGGACTGAAGGGGCACGGGGGGAGTGTAAAGGACTGAAGGGGCACAGGGGGAGTGTAGAGGACTGAAGGGGCACGGGGGGAGTGTAGGGGACTGAAGGGGCACAGGGGGAGTGAAAAGGACTGAAGGGGCACGGGGGGAGTGTAGGGGACTGAAGGGGCACGGGGGGAGTGTAGGGGACTGAAGGGGCACGGGGGGAGTGTAAAGGACTGAAGGGGCACGGGGGGAGTGTAGGGGACTGAAGGGGCACGGGGGGAGTGTAGCGGACTGAAGGGGCACGGGGGGAGTGTAAAGGACTGAAGGGGCACAGGGGGAGTGTAGAGGACTGAAGGGGCACAGGGGGAATGTAAAGGACTGAAGGGTCACAGGGGGAGTGTAAAGGACTGAAGGGACACAGGGGGAGTGTAGAGGACTGAAGGGGCCTGGGGGAGTGTAGAGAACTGAAGGGGCACAGGGGGAGTGTAAAGGACTGAAGGGGCCTGGGGTAGTGTAGAGGACTGAAGGGGCCTGGGGGAGTTTAGAGAACTGAAGGGGCACAGGGGGGAGTGTAGAGGACTGAAGGGGCCTGGGGGAGTGTAGAGGACTGAAGTGGCACAGGGGGGCATGTAAAGGACTGAAGGGGCACAGGGGGAGTGTAGAGAGCTGAAGGGGCACAGGGGGAGTGTAGAGGACTGAAGTGGCACAGGGGGGCATGTAAAGGACTGAAGGGGCACAGGGGGAGTGTAGAGAGCTGAAGGGGCACAGGGGGAGTGTAGAGGACTGAAGGGGCCTGGGGGAGTGTAGAGGACTGAAGGGTCCTGGGGGAGTGTAGAGGACTGAAGGGGCACAGGGGGAGTGTAGAGGACTGAAGGGGCACTGGGGGTGTGTAGAGGACTGAAGGGGCACAGGGGGAGTGTAGAGGACTGAAGGGGCACAGGGGGAGTGTAGAGGACTGAAGGGGCACAGGGGGAGTGTAGAGGACTGAAGGGGCACAGGGGGAGTGTAGAGGACTGAAGGGGCACTGGGGGTGTGTAGAGGACTGAAGGGGCACAGGGGGAGTGTAGAGGACTGAAGGGGCACAGGGGGAGTGTAGAGGACTGAAGGGGCACAGGGGGAGTGTAGAGGACTGAAGGGGCACAGGGGGAGTGTAGAGGACTGAAGGGGCACAGGGGGAGTGTAGAGGACTGAAGGGGCACAGGGGGAGTGCAGAGGACTGAAGGGCCACGGGGGGAGAGTAGAGGACTGAAGGGGCACAGGGGGAGTGCAGAGGACTGAAGGGCCACGGGGGGAGAGTAGAGGACTGAAGGGGCACAGGGGGAGTGCAGAGGACTGAAGGGCCACGGGGGGAGAGTAGAGGACTGAAGGGGCACAGGGGGAGTGCAGAGGACTGAAGGGGCACAGGGGGAGTGTAGAGGAATGATGGCGCACAGGGGGGAGTGTAAAGGACTGAAGGGGCACAGGGGGTGTGTAAAGGACTGAAGGGCCACGGGGGGAGAGTAGAGGACTGAAGGGGCACGGGGGGAGTGTAGAGGACTGAAGGGGCACAGGGGGAGTGCAGAGGACTGAAGGGCCACGGGGGGAGAGTAGAGGACTGAAGGGGCACAGGGGGAGTGCAGAGGACTGAAGGGGCACAGGGGGAGTGTAGAGGAATGAAGGCGCACAGGGGGGAGTGTAAAGGACTGAAGGGGCACAGGGGGTGTGTAAAGGACTGAAGGGCCACGGGGGGAGAGTAGAGGACTGAAGGGGCACGGGGGGAGAGTAGAGGACTGAAGGGCCACGGGGGGAGAGTAGAGGACTGAAGGGCCACGGGGGGAGTGCAGAGGACTGAAGGGGCACAGGGGGAGTGTAGAGGACTGAAGGGGCACAGGGGGTGTGTAAAGGACTGAAGGGCCACGGGGGGAGTGCAGAGGACTGAAGGGCCACGGGGGGAGAGTAGAGGACTGAAGGGGCACAGGGGAGTGTAGAGGACTGAAGGGGCCTGGGGGAGTGTAGGGGACTGAAGGGCCACGGGGGGAGAGTAGAGGACTGAAGGGGCACAGGGGAGTGTAGAGGACTGAAGGGGCCTGGGGGAGTGTAGGGGACTGAAGGGGCACAGGGGGAGTGTAGAGGACTGAAGGGGCACAGGGGGAGTGTAGGGGACTGAAGGGGCACAGGGGGAGTGTAGAGGACTGAAGGGGCACAGGGGGTGTGTAGAGGACTGAAGGGCCACGGGGGGAGAGCAGAGGACTGAAGGGGCACAGGGGGAGAGTAGAGGACTGAAGGGGCACGGGGGGAGTGTAGGGGACTGAAGGGGCACAGGGGGAGTGTAGAGAACTGAAGGGGCACTGGGGGAGTGTAAAGGACTGAAGGGGCACAGGGGGAGTGTAGAGAACTGAAGGGGCACAGGGGGAGTGTAAAGGACTGAAGGGGCACAGGGGGAGTGTAAAGGACTGAAGGGACACAGGGGGAGTGTAAAGGACTGAAGGGCCACAGGGGGAGTGTAGAGGACTGAAGGGGCACAGGGGGAGTGTAAAGGACTGAAGGGGCACAGGGGGAGTGTAAAGGACTGAAGGGACACAGGGGGAGTGTAGAGAACTGAAGGGGCACTGGGGGAGTGTAAAGGACTGAAGGGGCACAGGGGGAGTGTCGAGGACTGAAGGGGCACAGGGGAGTGTAAAGGACTGAAGGGACACAGGGGGAGTGTAGAGAACTGAAGGGGCACTGGGGGAGTGTAAAGGACTGAAGGGGCACAGGGGGAGTGTCGAGGACTGAAGGGGCACAGGGGGAGTGTAGAGGACTGAAGGGGCACAGGGGGAGTGTCGAGGACTGAAGGGGCACAGGGGAGTGTAAAGGACTGAAGGGACACAGGGGGAGTGTAGAGAACTGAAGGGACACAGGGGGAGTGTAAAGGACTGAAGGGACACAGGGGGAGTGTAGGGGACTGAAGGGGCACAGGGGGAGTGTAGAGAACTGAAGGGGCACTGGGGGAGTGTAAAGGACTGAAGGGGCACAGGGGGAGTGTCGAGGACTGAAGGGGCACAGGGGGAGTGTCGAGGACTGAAGGGGCACAGGGGAGTGTAAAGGACTGAAGGGACACAGGGGGAGTGTAGAGAACTGAAGGGACACAGGGGGAGTGTAAAGGACTGAAGGGGCACTGGGGGAGTGTAGAGGACTGAAGGGCCACGGGGGAGTGTAGAGAACTGAAGGGGCACAGGGGGAGTGTAGGGGACTGAAGGGGCACAGGGGGAGTGTAAAGGACTGAAGGGGCACTGGGGGAGTGTAGAGGACTGAAGGGACTCAGGGGGAGTGTAAAGGACTGAAGGGGCACTGGGGGAGTGTAGAGGACTGAAGGGGCACAGGGGGAGTGTAGAGGACTGAAGGGCCACGGGGGAGTGTAGAGGTCTGAAGGGGCACAGGGGGAGTGTAGAGGACTGAAGGGCCACGGGGGAGTGTAGGGGACTGAAGGGGCACAGGGGGAGTGTCGAGGACTGAAGGGTCACAGGGGGAGTGTAGAGGACTGAAGGGGCACAGGGGGAGTGTCGAGGACTGAAGGGACACAGGGGGAGTGTAAAGGACTGAAGGGGCACTGGGGGAGTCTAAAGGACTGAAGGGGCACAGGGGGAGTGTCGAGGACTGAAGGGGCACAGGGGGAGTGTCGAGGACTGAAGGGGCACAGGGGGAGTGTCGAGGACTGAAGGGGCACAGGGGGAGTGTAGGGGACTGAAGGGGCACAGGGGAGTGTAGAGGACTGAAGGGGCATGGGGGAGTGTAGAGGACTGAAGGGGCACAGGGGGAGTGTAGGGGACTGAAGGGGCACAGGGGGAGTGTAGAGAACTGAAGGGGCACAGGGGGAGTGTAGAGGACTGAAGGGGCACAGGGGGAGTGTAGAGAGCTGAAGGGGCACAGGGGGAGTGTAGAGAGCTGAAGGGGCACAGGGGGAGTGTAAAGGACTGAAGGGGCACGGGGGGAGTGTAGAGAACTGAAGGGGCACGGGGGGAGTGTAGAGAACTGAAGGGGCACAGGGGGAGTGTAGAGGACTGAAGGGCACGGGGGGAGAGTAGAGGACTGAAGGGGCACGGGGGGAGTGTAGAGGACTGAAGGGCCACGGGGGGAGAGTAGAGGACTGAAGGGGCACAGGGGGAGTGTAGAGGACTGAAGGGGCACAGGGGGAGTGTAGAGGACTGAAGGGGCACGGGGGGAGTGTAGAGGACTGAAGAGGCACGGGGGGAGTGTAGAGGACTGAAGGGGCACAGGGGGAGTGTAGAGGACTGAAGGGGCACAGGGGGGAGTGTAGAGGACTGAAGGGGCCTGGGGGAGTGTAGAGGACTGAAGTGGCACAGGGGGGCATGTAAAGGACTGAAGGGGCACAGGGGGAGTGTAGAGAGCTGAAGGGGCACAGGGGGAGTGTAGAGGACTGAAGTGGCACAGGGGGGCATGTAAAGGACTGAAGGGGCACAGGGGGAGTGTAGAGAGCTGAAGGGGCACAGGGGGAGTGTAGAGGACTGAAGGGACACAGGAGGAGTGTAGAGGACTGAAGGGGCACGGGGGGAGTGTAGAGGACTGAAGGGCCACGGGGGGAGAGTAGAGGACTGAAGGGGCACAGGGGGAGTGCAGAGGACTGAAGGGGCACAGGGGGAGTGTGGAGGACTGAAGGGGCACGGGGGGAGTGTAGAGGACTGAAGGGGCACGGGGGGAGTGTAGAGGACTGAAGGGGCACGGGGGGAGTGTAAAGGACTGAAGGGGCATGGGGGGAGTGTAGAGGACTGAAGGGGCACAGGGGGAGTGTAGAGGACTGAAGGGGCACAGGGGGAGTGCAGAGGACTGAAGGGGCACAGGGGGAGTGTAGAGGACTGAAGGGGCACAGGGGGAGTGTAGAGGACTGAAGGGGCACAGGGGGAGTGTAGAGGACTGAAGGGGCACAGGGGGAATGTAGAGGACTGAAGGGGCACAGGGGGAGTGCAGAGGACTGAAGGGGCACAGGGGGAGTGTAGAGGACTGAAGGGGCACGGGGGGAGTGTAGAGGACTGAAGGGGCACGGGGGGAGTGTAAAGGACTGAAGGGGCATGGGGGGAGTGTAGAGGACTGAAGGGGCACAGGGGGAGTGTAGAGGACTGAAGGGGCACAGGGGGAGTGCAGAGGACTGAAGGGGCACAGGGGGAGTGTAGAGGACTGAAGGGGCACAGGGGGAGTGTAGAGGACTGAAGGGGCACAGGGGGAGTGTAGAGGACTGAAGGGGCACAGGGGGAATGTAGAGGACTGAAGGGGCACAGGGGGAGTGCAGAGGACTGAAGGGGCACAGGGGGAGTGTAGAGGACTGAAGGGGCACGGGGGAGTGTAGAGGACTGAAGGGGCACAGGGGGAGTGTAAAGGACTGAAGGGGCATGGGGGGAGTGTAGAGGACTGAAGGGGCACAGGGGGAGTGCAGAGGACTGAAGGGGCACAGGGGGAGTGTAAAGGACTGAAGGGGCACAGGGGGAGTGTAGAGGACTGAAGGGGCACAGGGGGAGTGCAGAGGACTGAAGGGGCACAGGGGGAGTGTAGAGGACTGAAGGGGCACAGGGGGAGTGTAGAGGACTGAAGGGGCACAGGGGGAGTGTAGAGGACTGAAGGGGCACAGGGGGAATGTAGAGAACTGAAGGGGCACAGGGGGAGTGTAAAGGACTGAAGGGCACAGGGGGAGTGTAGAGAACTGAAGGGGCACAGGGGGAGTGTAGGGGACTGAAGGGGCACAGGGGGAGTGTAGAGAACTGAAGGGGCACTGGGGGAGTGTAAAGGACTGAAGGGGCATGGGGGGAGAGTAGAGGACTGAAGGGGCACTGGGGGAGTGTAAAGGACTGAAGGGGCACAGGGGGAGTGTAGAGAAATGAAGGGGCACAGGGGGAGTGTAGGGGACTGAAGGGGCACAGGGGGAGTGTAGAGAACTGAAGGGGCACTGGGGGAGTGTAAAGGACTGAAGGGGCACAGGGGGAGTGTAAAGGACTGAAGGGGCATGGGGGGAGAGTAGAGGACTGAAGGGGCACAGGGGGAGTGTAGAGGACTGAAGGGGCACTGGGGGAGTGTAAAGGACTGAAGGGGCACAGGGGGAGTGTAAAGGACTTAAGGGGCACGGGGGGAGTGTAGAGGACTGAAGGGGCACGGGGGGAGAGTAGAGGACTGAAGGGGCACAGGGGGAGTGTAGAGGACTGAAGGGGCACAGGGGGAGTGTAGAGAACTGAAGGGGCACAGGGGGAGTGTAAAGGACTGAAGGGGCACAGGGGGAGTGTCGAGGACTGAAGGGGCACTGGGGGAGTGTAGAGAACTGAAGGGGCACTGGGGGAGTGTAGAGGACTGAAGGGGCACTGGGGGAGTGTAGAGGACTGAAGGGACACAGGGGGAGTGTAAAGGACTGAAGGGGCACAGGGGGAGTGTAGAGGACTGAAGAGGCACAGGGGGAGTGTAGAGGACTGAAGGGGCACAGGGGGAGTGTCGAGGACTGAAGGGACACAGGGGGAGTGTAAAGGACTGAAGGGGCACAGGGGGAGTGTAGAGGACTGAAGGGCCACGGGGGAGTGTAGAGGACTGAAGGGGCACAGGGGGAGTGTAGAGGACTGAAGGGGCACAGGGGGAGTGTCGAGGACTGAAGGGACACAGGGGGAGTGTAAAGGACTGAAGGGGCACTGGGGGAGTGTAGAGGACTGAAGGGGCACTGGGGGAGTGTAGGGGACTGAAGGGGCACAGGGGGAGTGTAGAGGACTGAAGGGCCACGGGGGAGTGTAGAGGACTGAAGGGGCACAGGGGGAGTGTAAAGGACTGAAGGGGCACTGGGGTGTGTAGAGGACTGAAGGGACACAGGGGGAGTGTAAAGGACTGAAGGGGCACTGGGGGAGTGTAGAGGACTGAAGGGCCACGGGGGAGTGTAGGGGACTGAAGGGGCACAGGGGGAGTGTAAAGGACTGAAGGGGCACTGGGGGAGTGTAGAGGACTGAAGGGGCACTGGGGGAGTGTAGAGGACTGAAGGGGCACAGGGGGAGTGTAAAGGACTGAAGGGGCACTGGGGGAGTGTAGAGGACTGAAGGGCCACGGGGGAGTGTAGGGGACTGAAGGGGCACAGGGGGAGTGTAAAGGACTGAAGGGGCACTGGGGGAGTGTAGAGGACTGAAGGGGCACTGGGGGAGTGTAGAGGACTGAAGGGGCACAGGGGGAGTGTAAAGGACTGAAGGGGCACTGGGGGAGTGTAGAAGACTGAAGGGGCACGGGGGGAGTGTAGAGGACTGAAGGGGCACTGGGGGAGTGTAGAGGACTGAAGGGGCACGGGGGGAGTGTCGAGGACTGAAGGGGCACTGGGGGAGTGTAGAGGACTGAAGGGGCACGGGGGGAGTGTAGAGGACTGAAGGGCCACGGGGAAGTGTAGGGGACTGAAGGGGCACAGGGGGAGTGTCGAGGACTGAAGGGGCACAGGGGGAGTGTCGAGGACTGAAGGGGCACTGGGGGAGTGTAAAGGACTGAAGGGGCACTGGGGGAGTGTAGAGGACTGAAGGGCCACGGGGGAGTGTAGAGGACTGAAGGGGCACAGGGGGAGTGTAGAGGACTGAAGGGGCACAGGGGGAGTGTAGAGAGCTGAAGGGGCACAGGGGGAGTGTAAAGGACTGAAGGGGCACAGGGGGAGTGTCGAGGACTGAAGGGGCACAGGGGGAGTGTAAAGGACTGAAGGGGCACAGGGGGAGTGTAGGGGACTGAAGGGGCACAGGGGGAGTGTAGAGGACTGAAGGGGCACAGGAGGAGTGTAGAGGACTGAAGGGGCACAGGGGGAGTGTAGAGGACTGAAGGGGCACAGGGGGAGTGTAGAGGACTGAAGGGCCACAGGGGGAGTGTAGAGGACTGAAGGGGCACAGGGGGAGTGTAGAGAGCTGAAGGGGCACAGGGGGAGTGTAAAGGACTGAAGGGGCACGGGGGGAGTGTAGAGAACTGAAGGGGCACGGGGGGAGTGTAGAGAACTGAAGGGGCACAGGGGGAGTGTAGAGGACTGAAGGGGCACGGGGGGAGAGTAGAGGACTGAAGGGGCACGGGGGGAGTGTAGAGGACTGAAGGGCCACGGGGGGAGAGTAGAGGACTGAAGGGGCACAGGGGGAGTGTAGAGGACTGAAGGGGCACAGGGGGAGTGTAGAGGACTGAAGGGGCACGGGGGGAGTGTAGAGGACTGAAGGGGCACGGGGGGAGTGTAGAGGACTGAAGGGGCACAGGGGGAGTGTAAAGGACTGAAGGGGCACAGGGGGAGTGTAAAGGACTGAAGGGGCACAGGGGGAGTGTAGGGGACTGAAGGGGCACAGGGGGAGTGTAGAGGACTGAAGGGGCACAGGGGGAGTGTAGAGGACTGAAGGGGCACAGGGGGAGTGTAGAGGACTGAAGGGGCATGGGGGGAGAGTAGAGGACTGAAGGGGCACAGGGGGAGTGTAGAGGACTGATGGGGCACAGGGGGAGTGTAGTTGACTGAAGGGGCACAGGGGGAGTGTAGAGGACTGAAGGGGCATGGGGGGAGAGTAGAGGACTGAAGGGGCACGGGGGGAATGTAGGGGACTGAAGTGGCACAGGGGGAGTGTAGAGGACTGAAGGGGCACAGGGGGAGTGTAAAGGACTGAAGGGGCACATGGGGAGTGTAGAGGACTGAAGGGGCATGGGGGGAGTGTAGAGGACTGAAGGGGCACAGGGGGAGTGTAAAGGACTGATGGGGCACAGGGGGAGTGCAGAGAACTGAAGGGGCCTGGGGGAGTGCAGAGAACTGAAGGGGCACAGGGGGAGTGTAAAGGACTGATGGGGCACAGGGGGAGTGCAGAGAACTGAAGGGGCCTGGGGGAGTGCAGAGAACTGAAGGGGCACAGGGGGAGTGCAGAGAGCTGAAGGGGCACAGGGGGAGTGCAGAGAACTGAAGGGGCACAGGGGGAGTGTAGAGGACTGAAGGGGCACAGGGGGGAGTGTGGGGAATGAAGGGGCACGGGGGGAGTGTTGGGGACTGAAGGGGCACGGGGGGAGTGTAAAGGACTGAAGGGGCACAGGGGGAGTGTAGAGGACTGAAGGGGCACGGGGGGAGTGTAGGGGACTGAAGGGGCACAGGGGGAGTGTAAAGGACTGAAGGGGCACGGGGGGAGTGTAGGGGACTGAAGGGGCACGGGGGGAGTGTAGGGGACTGAAGGGGCACGGGGGGAGTGTAAAGGACTGAAGGGGCACGGGGGGAGTGTAGGGGACTGAAGGGGCACGGGGGGAGTGTAGGGGACTGAAGGGGCACGGGGGGAGTGTAAAGGACTGAAGGGGCACAGGGGGAGTGTAGAGGACTGAAGGGGCACAGGGGGAATGTAAAGGACTGAAGGGTCACAGGGGGAGTGTAAAGGACTGAAGGGACACAGGGGGAGTGTAGAGGACTGAAGGGGCCTGGGGGAGTGTAGAGAACTGAAGGGGCACAGGGGGAGTGTAAAGGACTGAAGGGGCCTGGGGGAGTGTAGAGGACTGAAGGGGCCTGGGGGAGTTTAGAGAACTGAAGGGGCACAGGGGGGAGTGTAGAGGACTGAAGGGGCCTGGGGGAGTGTAGAGGACTGAAGTGGCACAGGGGGGCATGTAAAGGACTGAAGGGGCACAGGGGGAGTGTAGAGAGCTGAAGGGGCACAGGGGGAGTGTAGAGGACTGAAGTGGCACAGGGGGGCATGTAAAGGACTGAAGGGGCACAGGGGGAGTGTAGAGAGCTGAAGGGGCACAGGGGGAGTGTAGAGGACTGAAGGGGCCTGGGGGAGTGTAGAGGACTGAAGGGGCCTGGGGGAGTGTAGAGGACTGAAGGGGCACAGGGGGAGTGTAGAGGACTGAAGGGGCACTGGGGGTGTGTAGAGGACTGAAGGGGCACAGGGGGAGTGTAGAGGACTGAAGGGGCACAGGGGGAGTGTAGAGGACTGAAGGGGCACAGGGGGAGTGTAGAGGACTGAAGGGGCACAGGGGGAGTGTAGAGGACTGAAGGGGCACAGGGGGAGTGTAGAGGACTGAAGGGGCACAGGGGGAGTGTAGAGGACTGAAGGGGCACAGGGGGAGTGTAGAGGACTGAAGGGGCACAGGGGGAGTGTAGAGGACTGAAGGGGCACAGGGGGAGTGTAGAGGACTGAAGGGGCACAGGGGGAGTGTAGAGGACTGAAGGGGCACAGGGGGAGTGCAGAGGACTGAAGGGCCACGGGGTGAGAGTAGAGGACTGAAGGGGCACAGGGGGAGTGCAGAGGACTGAAGGGCCACGGGGGGAGAGTAGAGGACTGAAGGGGCACAGGGGGAGTGCAGAGGACTGAAGGGCCACGGGGGGAGAGTAGAGGACTGAAGGGGCACAGGGGGAGTGCAGAGGACTGAAGGGGCACAGGGGGAGTGTAGAGGAATGAAGGCGCACAGGGGGGAGTGTAAAGGACTGAAGGGGCACAGGGGGTGTGTAAAGGACTGAAGGGCCACGGGGGGAGAGTAGAGGACTGAAGGGGCACGGGGGGAGTGTAGAGGACTGAAGGGGCACAGGGGGAGTGCAGAGGACTGAAGGGCCACGGGGGGAGAGTAGAGGACTGAAGGGGCACAGGGGGAGTGCAGAGGACTGAAGGGGCACAGGGGGAGTGTAGAGGAATGAAGGCGCACAGGGGGGAGTGTAAAGGACTGAAGGGGCACAGGGGGTGTGTAAAGGACTGAAGGGCCACGGGGGGAGAGGAGAGGACTGAAGGGGCACGGGGGGAGAGTAGAGGACTGAAGGGCCACGGGGGGAGAGTAGAGGACTGAAGGGCCACGGGGGGAGTGCAGAGGACTGAAGGGGCACAGGGGGAGTGTAGAGGACTGAAGGGGCACAGGGGGTGTGTAAAGGACTGAAGGGCCACGGGGGGAGTGCAGAGGACTGAAGGGCCACGGGGGGAGAGTAGAGGACTGAAGGGGCACAGGGGAGTGTAGAGGACTGAAGGGGCCTGGGGGAGTGTAGGGGACTGAAGGGCCACGGGGGGAGAGTAGAGGACTGAAGGGGCACAGGGGAGTGTAGAGGACTGAAGGGGCCTGGGGGAGTGTAGGGGACTGAAGGGGCACAGGGGGAGTGTAGAGGACTGAAGGGGCATGGGGGAGTGTAGAGGACTGAAGGGGCACAGGGGGAGTGTAGGGGACTGAAGGGGCACAGGGGGAGTGTAGAGGACTGAAGGGGCACAGGGGGTGTGTAGAGGACTGAAGGGCCACGGGGGGAGAGCAGAGGACTGAAGGGGCACGGGGGGAGTGTAGAGGACTGAAGGGGCACGGGGGGAGTGTAGAGGACTGAAGGGGCACGGGGGGAGTGCAGAGGACTGAAGGGGCACAGGGGGAGTGTAGAGGACTGAAGGGGCACAGGGGGTGTGTAAAGGACTGAAGGGCCACGGGGGGAGTGCAGAGGACTGAAGGGCCACGGGGGGAGAGTAGAGGACTGAAGGGGCACAGGGGAGTGTAGAGGACTGAAGGGGCCTGGGGGAGTGTAGGGGACTGAAGGGCCACGGGGGGAGAGTAGAGGACTGAAGGGGCACAGGGGAGTGTAGAGGACTGAAGGGGCCTGGGGGAGTGTAGGGGACTGAAGGGGCACAGGGGGAGTGTAGAGGACTGAAGGGGCATGGGGGAGTGTAGAGGACTGAAGGGGCACAGGGGGAGTGTAGGGGACTGAAGGGGCACAGGGGGAGTGTAGAGGACTGAAGGGGCACAGGGGGTGTGTAGAGGACTGAAGGGCCACGGGGGGAGAGCAGAGGACTGAAGGGGCACAGGGGGAGAGTAGAGGACTGAAGGGGCACGGGGGGAGTGTAGGGGACTGAAGGGGCACAGGGGGAGTGTAGAGAACTGAAGGGGCACTGGGGGAGTGTAAAGGACTGAAGGGGCACAGGGGGAGTGTAGAGAACTGAAGGGGCACAGGGGGAGTGTAAAGGACTGAAGGGGCACAGGGGGAGTGTAAAGGACTGAAGGGACACAGGGGGAGTGTAAAGGACTGAAGGGCCACAGGGGGAGTGTAGAGGACTGAAGGGGCACAGGGGGAGTGTAAAGGACTGAAGGGGCACAGGGGGAGTGTAAAGGACTGAAGGGACACAGGGGGAGTGTAGAGAACTGAAGGGGCACTGGGGGAGTGTAAAGGACTGAAGGGGCACAGGGGGAGTGTCGAGGACTGAAGGGGCACAGGGGGAGTGTAAAGGACTGAAGGGACACAGGGGGAGTGTAGAGAACTGAAGGGGCACTGGGGGAGTGTAAAGGACTGAAGGGGCACAGGGTGAGTGTCGAGGACTGAAGGGACACAGGGGGAGTGTAAAGGACTGAAGGGGCACTGGGGGAGTGTAGAGGACTGAAGGGCCACGGGGGAGTGTAGAGAACTGAAGAGGCACAGGGGGAGTGTAGGGGACTGAAGGGGCACAGGGGGAGTGTAAAGGACTGAAGGGGCACTGGGGGAGTGTAGAGGACTGAAGGGACTCAGGGGGAGTGTAAAGGACTGAAGGGGCACTGGGGGAGTGTAGAGGACTGAAGGGGCACAGGGGGAGTGTAGAGGACTGAAGGGCCACGGGGGAGTGTAGAGGACTGAAGGGGCACAGGGGGAGTGTAGAGGACTGAAGGGCCACGGGGGAGTGTAGGGGACTGAAGGGGCACAGGGGGAGTGTCGAGGACTGAAGGGTCACAGGGGGAGTGTAGAGGACTGAAGGGGCACAGGGGGAGTGTCGAGGACTGAAGGGACACAGGGGGAGTGTAAAGGACTGAAGGGGCACTGGGGGAGTCTAAAGGACTGAAGGGGCACAGGGGGAGTGTCGAGGACTGAAGGGGCACAGGGGGAGTGTCGAGGACTGAAGGGGCACAGGGGGAGTGTAAAGGACTGAAGGGGCACAGGGGGAGTGTCGAGGACTGAAGGGGCACAGGGGGAGTGTAGGGGACTGAAGGGGCACAGGGGAGTGTAGAGGACTGAAGGGGCATGGGGGAGTGTAGAGGACTGAAGGGGCACAGGGGGAGTGTAGGGGACTGAAGGGGCACAGGGGGAGTGTAGAGAACTGAAGGGGCACAGGGGGAGTGTAGAGGACTGAAGGGGCACAGGGGGAGTGTAGAGAGCTGAAGGGGCACAGGGGGAGTGTAGAGAGCTGAAGGGGCACAGGGGGAGTGTAAAGGACTGAAGGGGCACGGGGGGAGTGTAGAGAACTGAAGGGGCACGGGGGGAGTGTAGAGAACTGAAGGGGCACAGGGGGAGTGTAGAGGACTGAAGGGCACGGGGGGAGAGTAGAGGACTGAAGGGGCACGGGGGGAGTGTAGAGGACTGAAGGGCCACGGGGGGAGAGTAGAGGACTGAAGGGGCACAGGGGGAGTGTAGAGGACTGAAGGGGCACAGGGGGAGTGTAGAGGACTGAAGGGGCACAGGGGGAGTGTAGAGGACTGAAGGGCCACGGGGGGAGAGTAGAGGACTGAAGGGGCACAGGGGGAGTGTAGAGGACTGAAGGGGCACAGGGGGAGTGTAGAGGACTGAAGGGCCACGGGGGGAGAGTAGAGGACTGAAGGGGCACAGGGGGAGTGTAGAGGACTGAAGGGCCACGGGGGGAGAGTAGAGGACTGAAGGGGCACAGGGGGAGTGTAGAGGACTGAAGGGGCACAGGGGGAGTGTAGAGGACTGAAGGGGCACAGGGGGGAGTGTAGAGGACTGAAGGGGCACGGGGGGAGTGTAGAGGACTGAAGGGGCACAGGGGGAGTGTAGAGGACTGAAGGGGCACAGGGGGGAGTGTAGAGGACTGAAGGGGCCTGGGGGAGTGTAGAGGACTGAAGTGGCACAGGGGGGCATGTAAAGGACTGAAGGGGCACAGGGGGAGTGTAGAGAGCTGAAGGGGCACAGGGGGAGTGTAGAGGACTGAAGTGGCACAGGGGGGCATGTAAAGGACTGAAGGGGCACAGGGGGAGTGTAGAGAGCTGAAGGGGCACAGGGGGAGTGTAGAGGACTGAAGGGGCCTGGGGGAGTGTAGAGGACTGAAGGGGCCTGGGGGAGTGTAGAGGACTGAAGGGGCACAGGGGGAGTGTAGAGGACTGAAGGGGCACTGGGGGTGTGTAGAGGACTGAAGGGGCACAGGGGGAGTGTAGAGGACTGAAGGGGCACAGGGGGAGTGTAGAGGACTGAAGGGGCACAGGGGGAGTGTAGAGGACTGAAGGGGCACAGGGGGAGTGTAGAGGACTGAAGGGGCACTGGGGGTGTGTAGAGGACTGAAGGGGCACAGGGGGAGTGTAGAGGACTGAAGGGGCACAGGGGGAGTGTAAAGGACTGAAGGGGCACAGGGGGAGTGTAGAGGACTGAAGGGGCACAGGGGGAGTGTAGAGGACTGAAGGGGCACAGGGGGAGTGTAGAGGACTGAAGGGGCACAGGGGGAGTGCAGAGGACTGAAGGGCCACGGGGGGAGAGTAGAGGACTGAAGGGGCACAGGGGGAGTGCAGAGGACTGAAGGGCCACGGGGGGAGAGTAGAGGACTGAAGGGGCACAGGGGGAGTGCAGAGGACTGAAGGGCCACGGGGGGAGAGTAGAGGACTGAAGGGGCACAGGGGGAGTGCAGAGGACTGAAGGGGCACAGGGGGAGTGTAGAGGAATGAAGGCGCACAGGGGGGAGTGTAAAGGACTGAAGGGGCACAGGGGGTGTGTAAAGGACTGAAGGGCCACGGGGGGAGAGTAGAGGACTGAAGGGGCACGGGGGGAGTGTAGAGGACTGAAGGGGCACAGGGGGAGTGCAGAGGACTGAAGGGCCACGGGGGGAGAGTAGAGGACTGAAGGGGCACAGGGGGAGTGCAGAGGACTGAAGGGGCACAGGGGGAGTGTAGAGGAATGAAGGCGCACAGGGGGGAGTGTAAAGGACTGAAGGGGCACAGGGGGTGTGTAAAGGACTGAAGGGCCACGGGGGGAGAGTAGAGGACTGAAGGGGCACGGGGGGAGAGTAGAGGACTGAAGGGCCACGGGGGGAGAGTAGAGGACTGAAGGGCCACGGGGGGAGTGCAGAGGACTGAAGGGGCACAGGGGGAGTGTAGAGGACTGAAGGGGCACAGGGGGTGTGTAAAGGACTGAAGGGCCACGGGGGGAGTGCAGAGGACTGAAGGGCCACGGGGGGAGAGTAGAGGACTGAAGGGGCACAGGGGAGTGTAGAGGACTGAAGGGGCCTGGGGGAGTGTAGGGGACTGAAGGGCCACGGGGGGAGAGTATAGGACTGAAGGGGCACAGGGGAGTGTAGAGGACTGAAGGGGCCTGGGGGAGTGTAGGGGACTGAAGGGGCACAGGGGGAGTGTAGAGGACTGAAGGGGCATGGGGGAGTGTAGAGGACTGAAGGGGCACAGGGGGAGTGTAGGGGACTGAAGGGGCACAGGGGGAGTGTAGAGGACTGAAGGGGCACAGGGGGTGTGTAGAGGACTGAAGGGCCACGGGGGGAGAGCAGAGGACTGAAGGGGCACAGGGGGAGAGTAGAGGACTGAAGGGGCACGGGGGGAGTGTAGGGGACTGAAGGGGCACAGGGGGAGTGTAGAGAACTGAAGGGGCACTGGGGGAGTGTAAAGGACTGAAGGGGCACAGGGGGAGTGTAGAGAACTGAAGGGGCACAGGGGGAGTGTAAAGGACTGAAGGGGCACAGGGGGAGTGTAAAGGACTGAAGGGACACAGGGGGAGTGTAAAGGACTGAAGGGCCACAGGGGGAGTGTAGAGGACTGAAGGGGCACAGGGGGAGTGTAAAGGACTGAAGGGGCACAGGGGGAGTGTAAAGGACTGAAGGGACACAGGGGGAGTGTAGAGAACTGAAGGGGCACGGGGGGAGTGTAGAGGACTGAAGGGCCACGGGGGGAGAGTAGAGGACTGAAGGGGCACAGGGGGAGTGTAGAGGACTGAAGGGGCACAGGGGGAGTGTAGAGGACTGAAGGGGCACGGGGGGAGTGTAGAGGACTGAAGGGGCACGGGGGGAGTGTAGAGGACTGAAGGGGCACAGGGGGAGTGTAAAGGACTGAAGGGGCACAGGGGGAGTGTAAAGGACTGAAGGGGCACAGGGGGAGTGTAGGGGACTGAAGGGGCACAGGGGGAGTGTAGAGGACTGAAGGGGCACAGGGGGAGTGTAGAGGACTGAAGGGGCACAGGGGGAGTGTAGAGGACTGAAGGGGCATGGGGGGAGAGTAGAGGACTGAAGGGGCACAGGGGGAGTGTAGAGGACTGATGGGGCACAGGGGGAGTGTAGTTGACTGAAGGGGCACAGGGGGAGTGTAGAGGACTGAAGGGGCATGGGGGGAGAGTAGAGGACTGAAGGGGCACGGGGGGAATGTAGGGGACTGAAGTGGCACAGGGGGAGTGTAGAGGACTGAAGGGGCACAGGGGGAGTGTAAAGGACTGAAGGGGCACATGGGGAGTGTAGAGGACTGAAGGGGCATGGGGGGAGTGTAGAGGACTGAAGGGGCACAGGGGGAGTGTAAAGGACTGATGGGGCACAGGGGGAGTGCAGAGAACTGAAGGGGCCTGGGGGAGTGCAGAGAACTGAAGGGGCACAGGGGGAGTGTAAAGGACTGATGGGGCACAGGGGGAGTGCAGAGAACTGAAGGGGCCTGGGGGAGTGCAGAGAACTGAAGGGGCACAGGGGGAGTGCAGAGAGCTGAAGGGGCACAGGGGGAGTGCAGAGAACTGAAGGGGCACAGGGGGAGTGTAGAGGACTGAAGGGGCACAGGGGGGAGTGTGGGGAATGAAGGGGCACGGGGGGAGTGTTGGGGACTGAAGGGGCACGGGGGGAGTGTAAAGGACTGAAGGGGCACAGGGGGAGTGTAGAGGACTGAAGGGGCACGGGGGGAGTGTAGGGGACTGAAGGGGCACAGGGGGAGTGTAAAGGACTGAAGGGGCACGGGGGGAGTGTAGGGGACTGAAGGGGCACGGGGGGAGTGTAGGGGACTGAAGGGGCACGGGGGGAGTGTAAAGGACTGAAGGGGCACGGGGGGAGTGTAGGGGACTGAAGGGGCACGGGGGGAGTGTAGGGGACTGAAGGGGCACGGGGGGAGTGTAAAGGACTGAAGGGGCACAGGGGGAGTGTAGAGGACTGAAGGGGCACAGGGGGAATGTAAAGGACTGAAGGGTCACAGGGGGAGTGTAAAGGACTGAAGGGACACAGGGGGAGTGTAGAGGACTGAAGGGGCCTGGGGGAGTGTAGAGAACTGAAGGGGCACAGGGGGAGTGTAAAGGACTGAAGGGGCCTGGGGGAGTGTAGAGGACTGAAGGGGCCTGGGGGAGTTTAGAGAACTGAAGGGGCACAGGGGGGAGTGTAGAGGACTGAAGGGGCCTGGGGGAGTGTAGAGGACTGAAGTGGCACAGGGGGGCATGTAAAGGACTGAAGGGGCACAGGGGGAGTGTAGAGAGCTGAAGGGGCACAGGGGGAGTGTAGAGGACTGAAGTGGCACAGGGGGGCATGTAAAGGACTGAAGGGGCACAGGGGGAGTGTAGAGAGCTGAAGGGGCACAGGGGGAGTGTAGAGGACTGAAGGGGCCTGGGGGAGTGTAGAGGACTGAAGGGGCCTGGGGGAGTGTAGAGGACTGAAGGGGCACAGGGGGAGTGTAGAGGACTGAAGGGGCACTGGGGGTGTGTAGAGGACTGAAGGGGCACAGGGGGAGTGTAGAGGACTGAAGGGGCACAGGGGGAGTGTAGAGGACTGAAGGGGCACAGGGGGAGTGTAGAGGACTGAAGGGGCACAGGGGGAGTGTAGAGGACTGAAGGGGCACAGGGGGAGTGTAGAGGACTGAAGGGGCACAGGGGGAGTGTAGAGGACTGAAGGGGCACAGGGGGAGTGTAGAGGACTGAAGGGGCACAGGGGGAGTGTAGAGGACTGAAGGGGCACAGGGGGAGTGTAGAGGACTGAAGGGGCACAGGGGGAGTGTAGAGGACTGAAGGGGCACAGGGGGAGTGCAGAGGACTGAAGGGCCACGGGGTGAGAGTAGAGGACTGAAGGGGCACAGGGGGAGTGCAGAGGACTGAAGGGCCACGGGGGGAGAGTAGAGGACTGAAGGGGCACAGGGGGAGTGCAGAGGACTGAAGGGCCACGGGGGGAGAGTAGAGGACTGAAGGGGCACAGGGGGAGTGCAGAGGACTGAAGGGGCACAGGGGGAGTGTAGAGGAATGAAGGCGCACAGGGGGGAGTGTAAAGGACTGAAGGGGCACAGGGGGTGTGTAAAGGACTGAAGGGCCACGGGGGGAGAGTAGAGGACTGAAGGGGCACGGGGGGAGTGTAGAGGACTGAAGGGGCACAGGGGGAGTGCAGAGGACTGAAGGGCCACGGGGGGAGAGTAGAGGACTGAAGGGGCACAGGGGGAGTGCAGAGGACTGAAGGGGCACAGGGGGAGTGTAGAGGAATGAAGGCGCACAGGGGGGAGTGTAAAGGACTGAAGGGGCACAGGGGGTGTGTAAAGGACTGAAGGGCCACGGGGGGAGAGGAGAGGACTGAAGGGGCACGGGGGGAGAGTAGAGGACTGAAGGGCCACGGGGGGAGAGTAGAGGACTGAAGGGCCACGGGGGGAGTGCAGAGGACTGAAGGGGCACAGGGGGAGTGTAGAGGACTGAAGGGGCACAGGGGGTGTGTAAAGGACTGAAGGGCCACGGGGGGAGTGCAGAGGACTGAAGGGCCACGGGGGGAGAGTAGAGGACTGAAGGGGCACAGGGGAGTGTAGAGGACTGAAGGGGCCTGGGGGAGTGTAGGGGACTGAAGGGCCACGGGGGGAGAGTAGAGGACTGAAGGGGCACAGGGGAGTGTAGAGGACTGAAGGGGCCTGGGGGAGTGTAGGGGACTGAAGGGGCACAGGGGGAGTGTAGAGGACTGAAGGGGCATGGGGGAGTGTAGAGGACTGAAGGGGCACAGGGGGAGTGTAGGGGACTGAAGGGGCACAGGGGGAGTGTAGAGGACTGAAGGGGCACAGGGGGTGTGTAGAGGACTGAAGGGCCACGGGGGGAGAGCAGAGGACTGAAGGGGCACAGGGGGAGAGTAGAGGACTGAAGGGGCACGGGGGGAGTGTAGGGGACTGAAGGGGCACAGGGGGAGTGTAGAGAACTGAAGGGGCACTGGGGGAGTGTAAAGGACTGAAGGGGCACAGGGGGAGTGTAGAGAACTGAAGGGGCACAGGGGGAGTGTAAAGGACTGAAGGGGCACAGGGGGAGTGTAAAGGACTGAAGGGACACAGGGGGAGTGTAAAGGACTGAAGGGCCACAGGGGGAGTGTAGAGGACTGAAGGGGCACAGGGGGAGTGTAAAGGACTGAAGGGGCACAGGGGGAGTGTAAAGGACTGAAGGGACACAGGGGGAGTGTAGAGAACTGAAGGGGCACTGGGGGAGTGTAAAGGACTGAAGGGGCACAGGGGGAGTGTCGAGGACTGAAGGGGCACAGGGGGAGTGTAAAGGACTGAAGGGACACAGGGGGAGTGTAGAGAACTGAAGGGGCACTGGGGGAGTGTAAAGGACTGAAGGGGCACAGGGGGAGTGTCGAGGACTGAAGGGACACAGGGGGAGTGTAAAGGACTGAAGGGGCACTGGGGGAGTGTAGAGGACTGAAGGGCCACGGGGGAGTGTAGAGAACTGAAGGGGCACAGGGGGAGTGTAGGGGACTGAAGGGGCACAGGGGGAGTGTAAAGGACTGAAGGGGCACTGGGGGAGTGTAGAGGACTGAAGGGACTCAGGGGGAGTGTAAAGGACTGAAGGGGCACTGGGGGAGTGTAGAGGACTGAAGGGGCACAGGGGGAGTGTAGAGGACTGAAGGGCCACGGGGGAGTGTAGAGGACTGAAGGGGCACAGGGGGAGTGTAGAGGACTGAAGGGCCACGGGGGAGTGTAGGGGACTGAAGGGGCACAGGGGGAGTGTCGAGGACTGAAGGGTCACAGGGGGAGTGTAGAGGACTGAAGGGGCACAGGGGGAGTGTCGAGGACTGAAGGGACACAGGGGGAGTGTAAAGGACTGAAGGGGCACTGGGGGAGTCTAAAGGACTGAAGGGGCACAGGGGGAGTGTCGAGGACTGAAGGGGCACAGGGGGAGTGTCGAGGACTGAAGGGGCACAGGGGGAGTGTAAAGGACTGAAGGGGCACAGGGGGAGTGTCGAGGACTGAAGGGGCACAGGGGGAGTGTAGGGGACTGAAGGGGCACAGGGGAGTGTAGAGGACTGAAGGGGCATGGGGGAGTGTAGAGGACTGAAGGGGCACAGGGGGAGTGTAGGGGACTGAAGGGGCACAGGGGGAGTGTAGAGAACTGAAGGGGCACAGGGGGAGTGTAGAGGACTGAAGGGGCACAGGGGGAGTGTAGAGAGCTGAAGGGGCACAGGGGGAGTGTAGAGAGCTGAAGGGGCACAGGGGGAGTGTAAAGGACTGAAGGGGCACGGGGGGAGTGTAGAGAACTGAAGGGGCACGGGGGGAGTGTAGAGAACTGAAGGGGCACAGGGGGAGTGTAGAGGACTGAAGGGCACGGGGGGAGAGTAGAGGACTGAAGGGGCACGGGGGGATTGTAGAGGACTGAAGGGCCACGGGGGGAGAGTAGAGGACTGAAGGGGCACAGGGGGAGTGTAGAGGACTGAAGGGGCACAGGGGGAGTGTAGAGGACTGAAGGGGCACAGGGGGAGTGTAGAGGACTGAAGGGCCACGGGGGGAGAGTAGAGGACTGAAGGGGCACAGGGGGAGTGTAGAGGACTGAAGGGGCACAGGGGGAGTGTAGAGGACTGAAGGGCCACGGGGGGAGAGTAGAGGACTGAAGGGGCACAGGGGGAGTGTAGAGGACTGAAGGGCCACGGGGGGAGAGTAGAGGACTGAAGGGGCACAGGGGGAGTGTAGAGGACTGAAGGGGCACAGGGGGAGTGTAGAGGACTGAAGGGGCACAGGGGGGAGTGTAGAGGACTGAAGGGGCACGGGGGGAGTGTAGAGGACTGAAGGGGCACAGGGGGAGTGTAGAGGACTGAAGGGGCACAGGGGGGAGTGTAGAGGACTGAAGGGGCCTGGGGGAGTGTAGAGGACTGAAGTGGCACAGGGGGGCATGTAAAGGACTGAAGGGGCACAGGGGGAGTGTAGAGAGCTGAAGGGGCACAGGGGGAGTGTAGAGGACTGAAGTGGCACAGGGGGGCATGTAAAGGACTGAAGGGGCACAGGGGGAGTGTAGAGAGCTGAAGGGGCACAGGGGGAGTGTAGAGGACTGAAGGGGCCTGGGGGAGTGTAGAGGACTGAAGGGGCCTGGGGGAGTGTAGAGGACTGAAGGGGCACAGGGGGAGTGTAGAGGACTGAAGGGGCACTGGGGGTGTGTAGAGGACTGAAGGGGCACAGGGGGAGTGTAGAGGACTGAAGGGGCACAGGGGGAGTGTAGAGGACTGAAGGGGCACAGGGGGAGTGTAGAGGACTGAAGGGGCACAGGGGGAGTGTAGAGGACTGAAGGGGCACTGGGGGTGTGTAGAGGACTGAAGGGGCACAGGGGGAGTGTAGAGGACTGAAGGGGCACAGGGGGAGTGTAAAGGACTGAAGGGGCACAGGGGGAGTGTAGAGGACTGAAGGGGCACAGGGGGAGTGTAGAGGACTGAAGGGGCACAGGGGGAGTGTAGAGGACTGAAGGGGCACAGGGGGAGTGCAGAGGACTGAAGGGCCACGGGGGGAGAGTAGAGGACTGAAGGGGCACAGGGGGAGTGCAGAGGACTGAAGGGCCACGGGGGGAGAGTAGAGGACTGAAGGGGCACAGGGGGAGTGCAGAGGACTGAAGGGCCACGGGGGGAGAGTAGAGGACTGAAGGGGCACAGGGGGAGTGCAAAGGACTGAAGGGGCACAGGGGGAGTGTAGAGGAATGAAGGCGCACAGGGGGGAGTGTAAAGGACTGAAGGGGCACAGGGGGTGTGTAAAGGACTGAAGGGCCACGGGGGGAGAGTAGAGGACTGAAGGGGCACGGGGGGAGTGTAGAGGACTGAAGGGGCACAGGGGGAGTGCAGAGGACTGAAGGGCCACGGGGGGAGAGTAGAGGACTGAAGGGGCACAGGGGGAGTGCAGAGGACTGAAGGGGCACAGGGGGAGTGTAGAGGAATGAAGGCGCACAGGGGGGAGTGTAAAGGACTGAAGGGGCACAGGGGGTGTGTAAAGGACTGAAGGGCCACGGGGGGAGAGTAGAGGACTGAAGGGGCACGGGGGGAGAGTAGAGGACTGAAGGGCCACGGGGGGAGAGTAGAGGACTGAAGGGCCACGGGGGGAGTGCAGAGGACTGAAGGGGCACAGGGGGAGTGTAGAGGACTGAAGGGGCACAGGGGGTGTGTAAAGGACTGAAGGGCCACGGGGGGAGTGCAGAGGACTGAAGGGCCACGGGGGGAGAGTAGAGGACTGAAGGGGCACAGGGGAGTGTAGAGGACTGAAGGGGCCTGGGGGAGTGTAGGGGACTGAAGGGCCACGGGGGGAGAGTATAGGACTGAAGGGGCACAGGGGAGTGTAGAGGACTGAAGGGGCCTGGGGGAGTGTAGGGGACTGAAGGGGCACAGGGGGAGTGTAGAGGACTGAAGGGGCATGGGGGAGTGTAGAGGACTGAAGGGGCACAGGGGGAGTGTAGGGGACTGAAGGGGCACAGGGGGAGTGTAGAGGACTGAAGGGGCACACGGGGTGTGTAGAGGACTGAAGGGCCACGGGGGGAGAGCAGAGGACTGAAGGGGCACAGGGGGAGAGTAGAGGACTGAAGGGGCACGGGGGGAGTGTAGGGGACTGAAGGGGCACAGGGGGAGTGTAGAGAACTGAAGGGGCACTGGGGGAGTGTAAAGGACTGAAGGGGCACAGGGGGAGTGTAGAGAACTGAAGGGGCACAGGGGGAGTGTAAAGGACTGAAGGGGCACAGGGGGAGTGTAAAGGACTGAAGGGACACAGGGGGAGTGTAAAGGACTGAAGGGCCACAGGGGGAGTGTAGAGGACTGAAGGGGCACAGGGGGAGTGTAAAGGACTGAAGGGGCACAGGGGGAGTGTAAAGGACTGAAGGGACACAGGGGGAGTGTAGAGAACTGAAGGGGCACTGGGGGAGTGTAAAGGACTGAAGGGGCACAGGGGGAGTGTCGAGGACTGAAGGGGCACAGGGGAGTGTAAAGGACTGAAGGGACACAGGGGGAGTGTAGAGAACTGAAGGGGCACTGGGGGAGTGTAAAGGACTGAAGGGGCACAGGGGGAGTGTCGAGGACTGAAGGGACACAGGGGGAGTGTAAAGGACTGAAGGGGCACTGGGGGAGTGTAGAGGACTGAAGGGCCACGGGGGAGTGTAGAGAACTGAAGGGGCACAGGGGGAGTGTAGGGGACTGAAGGGGCACAGGGGGAGTGTAAAGGACTGAAGGGGCACTGGGGGAGTGTAGAGGACTGAAGGGACTCAGGGGGAGTGTAAAGGACTGAAGGGGCACTGGGGGAGTGTAGAGGACTGAAGGGGCACAGGGGGAGTGTAGAGGACTGAAGGGCCACGGGGGAGTGTAGAGGACTGAAGGGGCACAGGGGGAGTGTAGAGGACTGAAGGGCCACGGGGGAGTGTAGGGGACTGAAGGGGCACAGGGGGAGTGTCGAGGACTGAAGGGTCACAGGGGGAGTGTAGAGGACTGAAGGGGCACAGGGGGAGTGTCGAGGACTGAAGGGACACAGGGGGAGTGTAAAGGACTGAAGGGGCACTGGGGGAGTCTAAAGGACTGAAGGGGCACAGGGGGAGTGTCGAGGACTGAAGGGGCACAGGGGGAGTGTCGAGGACTGAAGGGGCACAGGGGGAGTGTAAAGGACTGAAGGGGCACAGGGGGAGTGTCGAGGACTGAAGGGGCACAGGGGGAGTGTAGGGGACTGAAGGGGCACAGGGGAGTGTAGAGGACTGAAGGGGCATGGGGGAGTGTAGAGGACTGAAGGGGCACAGGGGGAGTGTAGGGGACTGAAGGGGCACAGGGGGAGTGTAGAGAACTGAAGGGGCACAGGGGGAGTGTAGAGGACTGAAGGGGCACAGGGGGAGTGTAGAGAGCTGAAGGGGCACAGGGGGAGTGTAGAGAGCTGAAGGGGCACAGGGGGAGTGTAAAGGACTGAAGGGGCACGGGGGGAGTGTAGAGAACTGAAGGGGCACGGGGGGAGTGTAGAGAACTGAAGGGGCACAGGGGGAGTGTAGAGGACTGAAGGGCACGGGGGGAGAGTAGAGGACTGAAGGGGCACGGGGGGAGTGTAGAGGACTGAAGGGCCACGGGGGGAGAGTAGAGGACTGAAGGGGCACAGGGGGAGTGTAGAGGACTGAAGGGGCACAGGGGGAGTGTAGAGGACTGAAGGGGCACGGGGGGAGTGTAGAGGACTGAAGGGGCACGGGGGGAGTGTAGAGGACTGAAGGGGCACAGGGGGAGTGTAGAGGACTGAAGGGGCACAGGGGTAGTGTAGAGGACTGAAGGGGCACGGGGGGAGTGTAGGGGACTGAAGGGGCACGGGGGGAGTGTAGAGGACTGAAGGGGCACAGGGGGAGTGTAGAGGACTGAAGGGGCACAGGGGGAGTGTAGAGGACTGAAGGGGCACAGGGGGAATGTAGAGGACTGAAGGGACACAGGGGGAGTGTAGAGGACTGAAGGGGCACGGGGGGAGTGTAGAGGACTGAAGGGGCACAGGGGGAGTGTAGAGGAATGAAGGGGCACGGGGGGAATGTAAAGGACTGAAGGGGCACAGGGGGAGTGTAAAGGACTGAAGGGGCACAGGGGGAGTGTAAAGGACTGAAGGTGCACAGGGGGAGTGTAGGGGACTGAAGGGGCACTGGGGGAGTGTAGAGGACTGAAGGGGCACAGGGGGAGTGTAAAGGACTGAAGGTGCACAGGGGGAGTGTAGGGGACTGAAGGGGCACTGGGGGAGTGTAGAGTACTGAAGGGCACTGGGGGAGTGTAGAGTACTGAAGGGCACTGGGGGAGTGTAGAGTACTGAAGGGCACTGGGGGAATGTAGGGGACTGAAGGGGCACAGGGGGAGTGTAGGGGACTGAAGGGGCACTGGGGGAGTGTAGAGTACTGAAGGGCACTGGGGGAGTGTAGGGTACTGAAGGGCACTGGGGGAGTGTAGAGTACTGAAGGGCACTGGGGGAATGTAGGGGACTGAAGGGGCACAGGGGGAGTGTAGGGGACTGAAGGGGCACAGGGGGAGTGTAGGGGACTGAAGGGGCACTGGGGGAGTGTAGAGTACTGAAGGGCACAGGGGGAGTGTAGAGTACTGAAGGGCACTGGGGGAGTGTAGAGTACTGAAGGGCACTGGGGGAATGTAGAGAACTGAAGGGGCACAGGGGGAGTGTAGAGAACTGAAGGGGCACAGGGGGAATGTAGAGGACTGAAGGGGCACAGGGGGAGTGTCGAGGACTGAAGGGGCACGGGGGGTGTGTAGAGGACTGAAGGGGCACGGGGGAGTGTCGAGGACTGAAGGGGCACAGGGGGAGTGTAAAGGACTGAAGGGGCACAGGGGGAGTGTAAAGGACTGAAGGGGCACAGGGGGTGTGTAGAGGACTGAAGGGGCACGGGGGAGTGTAGAGAACTGAAGGGGCACAGGGGGAGTGTCGAGGACTGAAGGGGCACGGGGGGTGTGTAGAGGACTGAAGGGGCACGGGGGGAGTGTAGAGGACTGAAGGGGCACAGGGGGAGTGTCGAGGACTGAAGGGGCACAGGGGGAGTGTAAAGGACTGAAGGGGCACAGGGGGAGTGTAGAGGACTGAAGGGGCACAGGGGGAGTGTAAAGGACTGAAGGGGCACAGGGGGAGTGTAGGGGACTGAAGGGGCACAGGGGGAGTGTAGGGGACTGAAGGGGCACTTGGGGAGTGTAGGGGACTGAAGGGGCACAGGGGGAGAGTAGAGGACTGAAGGGGCACAGGGGGAGTGGAGAGGACTGAAGGGGCACAGGGGGAGAGTAGAGGACTGAAGGGGCACAGGGGGAGTGTAGGGGACTGAAGGGGCACAGGGGGAGTGTAGGGGACTGAAGGGGCACAGGAGGAGTGTAGAGGACTGAAGGGGCACAGGGGGAGAGTAGAGGACTGAAGGGGCACAGGGGGAGTATAGAGGACTGAAGGGGCACAGGGGGAGTGTAGGGGACTGAAGGGGCACAGGGGGGAATGTAGAGAACTGAAGGGGCACAGGGGGGAGTGTAGAGGACTAAAGGGGCACAGGGGGAGTGTAGAGAGCTGAAGGGGCACAGGGGGAGTGTAAAGGACTGAAGGGGCACGGGGGGAGTGTAGAGAACTGAAGGGGCACAGGGGGAGTGTAAAGGACTGAAGGGGCACGGGGGGAGTGTAGAGGACTGAAGGGGCACGGGGGGAGAGTAGAGGACTGAAGGGGCACAGGGGGAGTGTAGAGAACTGAAGGGGCACAGGGGCAGTGCAGAGAACTGAAGGGGCACAGGGGGAGTGTAGAGGACTGAAGGGGCACGGGGGGAGTGTAGAGGACTGAAGGGGCACGGGGGGAGTGTAGAGGACTGAAGGGGCACAGGGGGAGTGTCGAGGACTGAAGGGGCACAGGGGGAGTGTAGAGGAATGAAGGGGCACGGGGGGAATGTAAAGGACTGAAGGGGCACAGGGGGAGTGTAAAGGACTGAAGGGGCACAGGGGGAGTGTAGGGGACTGAAGGGGCACAGGGGGAGTGTAGAGGACTGAAGGGGCACAGGGGGAGTGTAGAGGACTGAAGGGGCATGGGGGGAGAGTAGAGGACTGAAGGGGCACAGGGGGAGTGTAGAGGACTGAAGGGGCACAGGGGGAGTGTAGAGGACTGAAGGGGCACAGGGGGAGTGTAGAGGACTGAAGGGGCATGGGGGGAGAGTAGAGGACTGAAGGGGCACGGGGGGAATGTAGGGGACTGAAGTGGCACAGGGGGAGTGTAGAGGACTGAAGGGGCACAGGGGGAGTGTCGAGGACTGAAGGGGCACAGGGGGAGTGTAGAGGACTGAAGGGGCACAGGGGGAGTGTAGAGGACTGAAGGGAAACGGGGGAATGTCAAGGACTGAACGGGCATGGGGGGAGTGTAAAGCACTGAAGGGGCCTGGGGGAGTGCAGAGAACTGAAGGGGCCTGGGGGAGTGCAGAGAGCTGAAGGGGCACAGGGGGAGTGCAGAGAACTGAAGGGGCACAGGGGGAGTGTAGAGGACTGAAGGGGCACAGGGGGGTGTGTGGGGAATGAAGGGGCACGGGGGGAGTGTAGGGGACTGAAGGGGCACGGGGGGAGTGTAGGGGACTGAAGGGGCACAGGGGGAGTGTAAAGGACTGAAGGGGCACGGGGGGAGTGTAGGGGACTGAAGGGGCACGGGGGGAGTGTAGGGGACTGAAGGGGCACGGGGGGAGTGTAAAGGACTGAAGGGGCACGGGGGGAGTGTAGGGGACTGAAGGGGCACGGGGGGAGTGTAGGGGACTGAAGGGGCACGGGGGGAGTGTAAAGGACTGAAGGGGCACAGGGGGAGTGTAGAGGACTGAAGGGGCCTGGGGGAGTGTAGAGGACTGAAGGGGCCTGGGGGAGTGTAGAGAACTGAAGGGGCACAGGGGGAGTGTAAAGGACTGAAGGGGCCTGGGGGAGTGTAGAGAACTGAAGGGGCACAGGGGGAGTGTAGAGGACTGAAGGGGCCTGGGGGAGTGTAGAGAACTGAAGGGGCACAGGGGGGAGTGTAGAGGACTGAAGGGGCCTGGGGGAGTGTAGAGGACTGAAGGGGCACAGGGGGAGTGTAGAGAGCTGAAGGAGCACAGGGGGAGTGTAGAGGACTGAAGGGGCATAGGGGGAGTGTAGAGGACTGAAGGGGCACAGGGGGAGTGTAAAGGACTGAAGGGGCACAGGGGGTGTGTAAAGGACTGAAGGGCCACGGGGGTAGAGTAGAGAGCTGAAGGGGCACAGGGGGAGTGTAGAGGACTGAAGGGGCACAGGGGGAGTGTAGAGGACTGAAGGGGCACAGGGCGAGTGTAGAGGACTGAAGGGGCACAGGGGGAGTGTAGAGGACTGAAGGGGCACAGGGGGAGTGTAAAGGACTGAAGGGGCACAGGGGGTGTGTAAAGGACTGAAGGGCCACGGGGGTAGAGTAGAGAGCTGAAGGGGCACAGGGGGAGTGTAGAGAACTGAAGGGGCACAGAGGGAGTGTAGAGGACTGAAGTGGCACAGGGGGGGATGTAAAGGACTGAAGGGGCACAGGGGGAGTGTAGAGAGCTGAAGGGGCACAGGGGGAGTGTAGAGGACTGAAGGGGCCTGGGGGAGTGTAGAGGACTGAAGGGGCCTGGGGGAGTGTAGAGAACTGAAGGGGCACTGGGGGAGTGTAGAGGACTGAAGGGGCACAGGGGGTGTGTAGAGGACTGAAGGGGCACAGGGGGAGTGTATAGGACTGAAGGGGCACGGGGGGAGTGTAGAGGACTGAAGGGGCACTGGGGGTGTGTCGAGGACTGAAGGGGCACAGGGGGAGTGTAGAGGACTGAAGGGGCACAGGGGGAGTGTAGAGGACTGAAGGGGCACTGGGGGAGTGTAGAGGACTGAAGGGGCACTGGGGGAGTGTAGAGGACTGAAGGGGCACAGGGGGAGTGTAAAGGACTGAAGGGGCACAGGGGGTGTGTAAAGGACTGAAGGGCCACGGGGGTAGAGTAGAGGACTGAAGGGGCACAGGGGGAGTGTAAAGGACTGAAGGGGCACAGGGGAGTGTAGAGGACTGAAGGGGCCTGGGGGAGTGTAGGGGACTGAAGGGGCACAGGGGGAGTGTAAAGGACTGAAGGGCCACGGGGGTAGAGTAGAGGACTGAAGGGGCACTGGGGGGGTGTAAAGGACTGAAGGGCCACGGGGGTAGAGTAGAGGACTGAAGGGGCACGGGCGGAGTGTAGAGGACTGAAGGGGCACAGGGGGAGTGCAGAGGACTGAAGGGCCACGGGGGGAGAGTAGAGGACTGAAGGGGCACAGGGGGAGTGCAGAGGACTGAAGGGCCACGGGGGGAGAGTAGAGGACTGAAGGGGCACAGGGGGAGTGCAGAGGACTGAAGGGGCACAGGGGGAGTGTAAAGGACTGAAGGGGCACAGGGGGAGTGTAAAGGACTGAAGGGCCACGGGGGGAGAGTAGAGGACTGAAGGGGCACAGGGGAGTGTAGAGGACTGAAGGGGCCTGGGGGAGTGTAGGGGACTGAAGGGGCACAGGGGGAGTGTAAAGGACTGAAGGGGCACAGGGGGAGTGTAGTTGACTGAAGGGGCACAGGGGGAGTGTAGAGGACTGAAGGGGCATGGGGGGAGAGTAGAGGACTGAAGGGGCACGGGGGGAATGTAGGGGACTGAAGTGGCACAGGGGGAGTGTAGAGGACTGAAGGGGCACAGGGGGAGTGTAAAGGACTGAAGGGGCACATGGGGAGTGTAGAGGACTGAAGGGGCATGGGGGGAGAGTAGGGGCCTGAAGGGGCACGGGGGGAATGTAGGGGACTGAAGGGGCACAGGGGGAGTGTAGAGGACTGAAGGGGCACAGGGGGAGTGTAAAGGACTGATGGGGCACAGGGGGAGTGTAGAGGACTGAAGGGGCACAGGGGGAGTGCAGAGAACTGAAGGGGCCTGGGGGAGTGCAGAGAACTGAAGGGGCACAGGGGGAGTGCAGAGAGCTGAAGGGGCACAGGGGGAGTGCAGAGAACTGAAGGGGCACAGGGGGAGTGTAGAGGACTGAAGGGGCACAGGGGGGAGTGTGGGGAATGAAGGGGCACGGGGGGAGTGTAGGGGACTGAAGGGGCACGGGGGGAGTGTAAAGGACTGAAGGGGCACAGGGGGAGTGTAGAGGACTGAAGGGGCACGGGGGGAGTGTAGGGGACTGAAGGGGCACAGGGGGAGTGTAAAGGACTGAAGGGGCACGGGGGGAGTGTAGAGAACTGAAGGGGCACAGGGGGAATGTAGAGGACTGAAGGGGCACAGGGGGAGTGTCGAGGACTGAAGGGGCACGGGGGGTGTGTAGAGGACTGAAGGGGCACAGGGGGAGTGTCGAGGACTGAAGGGGCACAGGGGGAGTGTAAAGGACTGAAGGGGCACAGGGGGTGTGTAGAGGACTGAAGGGGCACGGGGGAGTGTAGAGAACTGAAGGGGCACAGGGGGAGTGTCGAGGACTGAAGGGGCACGGGGGGTGTGTAGAGGACTGAAGGGGCACAGGGGGAGTGTAGAGGACTGAAGGGGCACTGGGGGAGTGTAGAGGACTGAAGGGGCACTGGGGGAGTGTAGAGGACTGAAGGGGCACAGGGGGAGTGTAAAGGACTGAAGGGGCACAGGGGGTGTGTAAAGGACTGAAGGGCCACGGGGGTAGAGTAGAGGACTGAAGGGGCACAGGGGGAGTGTAAAGGACTGAAGGGGCACAGGGGAGTGTAGAGGACTGAAGGGGCCTGGGGGAGTGTAGGGGACTGAAGGGGCACAGGGGGAGTGTAAAGGACTGAAGGGCCACGGGGGTAGAGTAGAGGACTGAAGGGGCACTGGGGGGGTGTAAAGGACTGAAGGGCCACGGGGGTAGAGTAGAGGACTGAAGGGGCACGGGCGGAGTGAACAGGACTGAAGGGGCACAGGGGGAGTGCAGAGGACTGAAGGGCCACGGGGGGAGAGTAGAGGACTGAAGGGGCACAGGGGGAGTGCAGAGGACTGAAGGGCCACGGGGGGAGAGTAGAGGACTGAAGGGGCACAGGGGGAGTGCAGAGGACTGAAGGGGCACAGGGGGAGTGTAAAGGACTGAAGGGGCACAGGGGGAGTGTAAAGGACTGAAGGGCCACGGGGGGAGAGTAGAGGACTGAAGGGGCACAGGGGAGTGTAGAGGACTGAAGGGGCCTGGGGGAGTGTAGGGGACTGAAGGGGCACAGGGGGAGTGTAAAGGACTGAAGGGGCACAGGGGGAGTGTAGTTGACTGAAGGGGCACAGGGGGAGTGTAGAGGACTGAAGGGGCATGGGGGGAGAGTAGAGGACTGAAGGGGCACGGGGGGAATGTAGGGGACTGAAGTGGCACAGGGGGAGTGTAGAGGACTGAAGGGGCACAGGGGGAGTGTAAAGGACTGAAGGGGCACATGGGGAGTGTAGAGGACTGAAGGGGCATGGGGGGAGAGTAGGGGCCTGAAGGGGCACGGGGGGAATGTAGGGGACTGAAGGGGCACAGGGGGAGTGTAGAGGACTGAAGGGGCACAGGGGGAGTGTAAAGGACTGATGGGGCACAGGGGGAGTGTAGAGGACTGAAGGGGCACAGGGGGAGTGCAGAGAACTGAAGGGGCCTGGGGGAGTGCAGAGAACTGAAGGGGCACAGGGGGAGTGCAGAGAGCTGAAGGGGCACAGGGGGAGTGCAGAGAACTGAAGGGGCACAGGGGGAGTGTAGAGGACTGAAGGGGCACAGGGGGGAGTGTGGGGAATGAAGGGGCACGGGGGGAGTGTAGGGGACTGAAGGGGCACGGGGGGAGTGTAAAGGACTGAAGGGGCACAGGGGGAGTGTAGAGGACTGAAGGGGCACGGGGGGAGTGTAGGGGACTGAAGGGGCACAGGGGGAGTGTAAAGGACTGAAGGGGCACGGGGGGAGTGTAGAGAACTGAAGGGGCACAGGGGGAATGTAGAGGACTGAAGGGGCACAGGGGGAGTGTCGAGGACTGAAGGGGCACAGGGGGAGTGTCGAGGACTGAAGGGGCACAGGGGGAGTGTAAAGGACTGAAGGGGCACAGGGGGTGTGTAGAGGACTGAAGGGGCACGGGGGAGTGTAGAGAACTGAAGGGGCACAGGGGGAGTGTCGAGGACTGAAGGGGCACGGGGGGTGTGTAGAGGACTGAAGGGGCACGGGGGGAGTGTAGAGGACTGAAGGGGCACAGGGGGAGTGTCGAGGACTGAAGGGGCACAGGGGGAGTGTAAAGGACTGAAGGGGCACAGGGGGAGTGTAGAGGACTGAAGGGGCACAGGGGGAGTGTAAAGGACTGAAGGGGCACAGGGGGAGTGTAGGGGACTGAAGGGGCACAGGGGGAGTGTAGGGGACTGAAGGGGCACTGGGGGAGTGTAGGGGACTGAAGGGGCACAGGGGGAGAGTAGAGGACTGAAGGGGCACAGGGGGAGTGTAGAGGACTGAAGGGGCACAGGGGGAGAGTAGAGGACTGAAGGGGCACAGGGGGAATGTAGGGGACTGAAGGGGCACAGGGGGAGTGTAGGGGACTGAAGGGGCACAGGAGGAGTGTAGAGGACTGAAGGGGCACAGGGGGAGAGTAGAGGACTGAAGGGGCACAGGGGGAGTATAGAGGACTGAAGGGGCACAGGGGGAGTGTAGGGGACTGAAGGGGCACAGGGGGGAATGTAGAGAACTGAAGGGGCACAGGGGGGAGTGTAGAGGACTAAAGGGGCACAGGGGGAGTGTAGAGAGCTGAAGGGGCACAGGGGGAGTGTAAAGGACTGAAGGGGCACGGGGGGAGTGTAGAGAACTGAAGGGGCACAGGGGGAGTGTAAAGGACTGAAGGGGCACGGGGGGAGTGTAGAGGACTGAAGGGGCACGGGGGGAGAGTAGAGGACTGAAGGGGCACAGGGGGAGTGTAGAGAACTGAAGGGGCACAGGGGCAGTGCAGAGAACTGAAGGGGCACAGGGGGAGTGTAGAGGACTGAAGGGGCACGGGGGGAGTGTAGAGGACTGAAGGGGCACGGGGGGAGTGTAGAGGACTGTAGGGGCACAGGGGGAGTGTCGAGGACTGAAGGGGCACAGGGGGAGTGTAGAGAAATGAAGGGGCACGGGGGGAATGTAAAGGACTGAAGGGGCACAGGGGGAGTGTAAAGGACTGAAGGGGCACAGGGGGAGTGTAGGGGACTGAAGGGGCACAGGGGGAGTGTAGAGGACTGAAGGGGCACAGGGGGAGTGTAGAGGACTGAAGGGGCATGGGGGGAGAGTAGAGGACTGAAGGGGCACAGGGGGAGTGTAGAGGACTGAAGGGGCACAGGGGGAGTGTAGAGGACTGAAGGGGCACAGGGGGAGTGTAGAGGACTGAAGGGGCATGGGGGGAGAGTAGAGGACTGAAGGGGCACGGGGGGAATGTAGGGGACTGAAGTGGCACAGGGGGAGTGTAGAGGACTGAAGGGGCACAGGGGGAGTGTAGAGGACTGAAGGGAAACGGGGGAATGTCAAGGACTGAACGGGCATGGGGGGAGTGTAAAGCATTGAAGGGGCCTGGGGGAGTGCAGAGAACTGAAGGGGCCTGGGGGAGTGCAGAGAGCTGAAGGGGCACAGGGGGAGTGCAGAGAACTGAAGGGGCACAGGGGGAGTGTAGAGGACTGAAGGGGCACAGGGGGGTGTGTGGGGAATGAAGGGGCACGGGGGGAGTGTAGGGGACTGAAGGGGCCTGGGGGAGTGTAAAGGACTGAAGGGGCACAGGGGGAGTGTAGGGGACTGAAGGGGCACGGGGGGAGTGTAGGGGACTGAAGGGGCACGGGGGGAGTGTAGGGGACTGAAGGGGCACGGGGGGAGTGTAAAGGACTGAAGGGGCACGGGGGGAGTGTAGGGGACTGAAGGGGCCTGGGGGAGTGTAAAGGACTGAAGGGGCCTGGGGGAGTGTAGAGAACTGAAGGGGCCTGGGGGAGTGTAAAGGACTGAAGGGGCACAGGGGGAGTGTAGAGGACTGAAGGGGCCTGGGGGAGTGTAGAGAACTGAAGGGGCACAGGGGGGAGTGTAGAGGACTGAAGGGGCCTGGGGGAGTGTAGAGGACTGAAGGGGCACAGGGGGAGTGTAGAGAGCTGAAGGGGCACAGGGGGAGTGTAGAGGACTGAAGGGGCACAGGGGGAGTGTAGAGGACTGAAGGGGCACAGGGGGTGTGTAAAGGACTGAAGGGCCACGGGGGTAGAGTAGAGAGCTGAAGGGGCACAGGGGGAGTGTAGAGGACTGAAGTGGCACAGGGGGGAATGTAAAGGACTGAAGGGGCACAGGGGGAGTGTAGAGAACTGAAGGGGCACAGGGGGAGTGTAGAGGACTGAAGTGGCACAGGGGGGAATGTAAAGGACTGAAGGGGCACAGGGGGAGTGTAAAGGACTGAAGGGGCACAGGGGGTGTGTAAAGGACTGAAGGGCCACGGGGGTAGAGTAGAGAGCTGAAGGGGCACAGGGGGAGTGTAGAGGACTGAAGTGGCACAGGGGGGAATGTAAAGGACTGAAGGGGCACAGGGGGAGTGTAGAGAACTGAAGGGGCACAGGGGGAGTGTAGAGGACTGAAGTGGCACAGGGGGGAATGTAAAGGACTGAAGGGGCACAGGGGGAGTGTAGAGAGCTGAAGGGGCACAGGGGGAGTGTAGAGGACTGAAGGGGCCTGGGGGAGTGTAGAGGACTGAAGGGGCCTGGGGGAGTGTAGAGAACTGAAGGGGCACAGGGGGTGTGTAGAGGACTGAAGGGGCACAGGGGGAGTGTAGAGGACTGAAGGGGCCTGGGGGAGTGTAGAGGACTGAAGGGGCCTGGGGGAGTGTAAAGGACTGAAGGGGCACAGGGGGTGTGTAGAGGACTGAAGGGGCACAGGGGGAGTGTATAGGACTGAAGGGGCACGGGGGGAGTGTAGAGGACTGAAGGGGCACTGGGGGTGTGTAGAGGACTGAAGGGGCACAGGGGGAGTGTAGAGGACTGAAGGGGCACAGGGGGAGTGTAGAGGACTGAAGGGGCACTGGGGGAGTGTAGAGGACTGAAGGGGTACAGGGGGAGTGTAAAGGACTGAAGGGGCACAGGGGGTGTGTAAAGGACTGAAGGGGCCTGGGGGAGTGTAGGGGACTGAAGGGGCACAGGGGGAGTGTAAAGGACTGAAGGGCCACGGGGGTAGAGTAGAGGACTGAAGGGGCACTGGGGGTGTGTAAAGGACTGAAGGGCCACGGGGGTAGAGTAGAGGACTGAAGGGGCACGGGGGGAGTGTAGAGGACTGAAGGGGCACAGGGGGAGTGCAGAGGACTGAAGGGCCACGGGGGGAGAGTAGAGGACTGAAGGGGCACAGGGGGAGTGCAGAGGACTGAAGGGCCACGGGGGGAGAGTAGAGGACTGAAGGGGCACAGGGGGAGTGCAGAGGACTGAAGGGGCACAGGGGGAGTGTAAAGGACTGAAGGGGCATAGGGGGAGTGTAAAGGACTGAAGGGCCACGGGGGGAGAGTAGAGGACTGAAGGGGCACAGGGGAGTGTAGAGGACTGAAGGGGCCTGGGGGAGTGTAGGGGACTGAAGGGGCACAGGGGGAGTGTAAAGGACTGAAGGGGCACAGGGGGAGTGTAGGGGACTGAAGGGGCACAGGGGGAGTGTAGAGGACTGAAGGGGCACAGGGGGAGTGTAGAGGACTGAAGGGGCACAGGGGGAGTGTAGTTGACTGAAGGGGCACAGGGGGAGTGTAGAGGACTGAAGGGGCACGGGGGGAGAGTAGAGGACTGAAGGGGCACGGGGGGAATGTAGGGGACTGAAGTGGCACAGGGGGAGTGTAGAGGACTGAAGGGGCACAGGGGGAGTGTAAAGGACTGAAGTGGCACAGGGGGGAGTGTAGAGGACTGAAGGGGCACAGGGGGAGTGTAGAGGACTGAAGGGGCACAGGGGGTGTGTAAAGGACTGAAGGGCCACGGGGGGAGAGTAGAGGACTGAAGGGGCACAGGGGAGTGTAGAGGACTGAAGGGGCCTGGGGGAGTGTAGGGGACTGAAGGGGCACAGGGGGAGTGTAAAGGACTGAAGGGGCACAGGGGGAGTGTAGGGGACTGAAGGGGCACAGGGGGAGTGTAGAGGACTGAAGGGGCACAGGGGGAGTGTAGAGGACTGAAGGGGCACAGGGGGAGTGTAGAGGACTGAAGGGGCATGGGGGGAGAGTAGAGGACTGAAGGGGCACAGGGGGAGTGTAGAGGACTGAAGGGGCACAGGGGGAGTGTAGTTGACTGAAGGGGCACAGGGGGAGTGTAGAGGACTGAAGGGGCATGGGGGGAGAGTAGAGGACTGAAGGGGCACGGGGGGAATGTAGGGGACTGAAGTGGCACAGGGGGAGTGTAGAGGACTGAAGGGGCACAGGGGGAGTGTAAAGGACTGAAGGGGCACATGGGGAGTGTAGAGGACTGAAGGGGCATGGGGGGAGAGTAGGGGCCTGAAGGGGCACGGGGGGAATGTAGGGGACTGAAGGGGCACAGGGGGAGTGTAGAGGACTGAAGGGGCACAGGGGGAGTGTAAAGGACTGATGGGGCACAGGGGGAGTGCAGAGAACTGAAGGGGCCTGGGGGAGTGCAGAGAACTGAAGGGGCACAGGGGGAGTGTAAAGGACTGATGGGGCACAGGGGGAGTGCAGAGAACTGAAGGGGCACAGGGGGAGTGCAGAGAGCTGAAGGGGCACAGGGGGAGTGCAGAGAACTGAAGGGGCACAGGGGGAGTGTAGAGGACTGAAGGGGCACAGGGGGGTGTGTAGAGGACTGAAGGGGCACGGGGGGAGTGTAGAGGACTGAAGGGGCACAGGGGGAGTGTCGAGGACTGAAGGGGCACAGGGGGAGTGTAAAGGACTGAAGGGGCACAGGGGGAGTGTAGAGGACTGAAGGGGCACAGGGGGAGTGTAAAGGACTGAAGGGGCACAGGGGGAGTGTAGGGGACTGAAGGGGCACAGGGGGAGTGTAGGGGACTGAAGGGGCACTGGGGGAGTGTAGGGGACTGAAGGGGCACAGGGGGAGAGTAGAGGACTGAAGGGGCACAGGGGGAGTGTAGAGGACTGAAGGGGCACAGGGGGAGAGTAGAGGACTGAAGGGGCACAGGGGGAGTGTAGGGGACTGAAGGGGCACAGGGGGAGTGTAGGGGACTGAAGGGGCACAGGAGGAGTGTAGAGGACTGAAGGGGCACAGGGGGAGAGTAGAGGACTGAAGGGGCACAGGGGGAGTATAGAGGACTGAAGGGGCACAAGGGGAGTGTAGGGGACTGAAGGGGCACAGGGGGGAATGTAGAGAACTGAAGGGGCACAGGGGGGAGTGTAGAGGACTAAAGGGGCACAGGGGGAGTGTAGAGAGCTGAAGGGGCACAGGGGGAGTGTAAAGGACTGAAGGGGCACGGGGGGAGTGTAGAGAACTGAAGGGGCACAGGGGGAGTGTAAAGGACTGAAGGGGCACGGGGGGAGTGTAGAGGACTGAAGGGGCACGGGGGGAGAGTAGAGGACTGAAGGGGCACAGGGGGAGTGTAGAGAACTGAAGGGGCACAGGGGCAGTGCAGAGAACTGAAGGGGCACAGGGGGAGTGGAGAGGACTGAAGGGGCACGGGGGGAGTGTAGAGGACTGAAGGGGCACGGGGGGAGTGTAGAGGACTGAAGGGGCACAGGGGGAGTGTCGAGGACTGAAGGGGCACAGGGGGAGTGTAGAGGAATGAAGGGGCACGGGGGGAATGTAAAGGACTGAAGGGGCACAGGGGGAGTGTAAAGGACTGAAGGGGCACAGGGGGAGTGTAGGGGACTGAAGGGGCACAGGGGGAGTGTAGAGGACTGAAGGGGCACAGGGGGAGTGTAGAGGACTGAAGGGGCATGGGGGGAGAGTAGAGGACTGAAGGGGCACAGGGGGAGTGTAGAGGACTGAAGGGGCACAGGGGGAGTGTAGAGGACTGAAGGGGCACAGGGGGAGTGTAGAGGACTGAAGGGGCATGGGGGGAGAGTAGAGGACTGAAGGGGCACGGGGGGAATGTAGGGGACTGAAGTGGCACAGGGGGAGTGTAGAGGACTGAAGGGGCACAGGGGGAGTGTCGAGGACTGAAGGGGCACAGGGGGAGTGTAGAGGACTGAAGGGGCACAGGGGGAGTGTAGAGGACTGAAGGGAAACGGGGGAATGTCAAGGACTGAACGGGCATGGGGGGAGTGTAAAGCACTGAAGGGGCCTGGGGGAGTGCAGAGAACTGAAGGGGCCTGGGGGAGTGCAGAGAGCTGAAGGGGCACAGGGGGAGTGCAGAGAACTGAAGGGGCACAGGGGGAGTGTAGAGGACTGAAGGGGCACAGGGGGGGGTGTGGGGAATGAAGGGGCACGGGGGGAGTGTAGGGGACTGAAGGGGCACGGGGGGAGTGTAGGGGACTGAAGGGGCACAGGGGGAGTGTAAAGGACTGAAGGGGCACGGGGGGAGTGTAGGGGACTGAAGGGGCACGGGGGGAGTGTAGGGGACTGAAGGGGCACGGGGGGAGTGTAAAGGACTGAAGGGGCACGGGGGGAGTGTAGGGGACTGAAGGGGCACGGGGGGAGTGTAGGGGACTGAAGGGGCACGGGGGGAGTGTAAAGGACTGAAGGGGCACAGGGGGAGTGTAGAGGACTGAAGGGGCCTGGGGGAGTGTAGAGCACTGAAGGGGCCTGGGGGAGTGTAGAGAACTGAAGGGGCACAGGGGGAGTGTAAAGGACTGAAGGGGCCTGGGGGAGTGTAGAGAACTGAAGGGGCACAGGGGGAGTGTAGAGGACTGAAGGGGCCTGGGGGAGTGTAGAGAACTGAAGGGGCACAGGGGGGAGTGTAGAGGACTGAAGGGGCCTGGGGGAGTGTAGAGGACTGAAGGGGCACAGGGGGAGTGTAGAGAGCTGAAGGAGCACAGGGGGAGTGTAGAGGACTGAAGGGGCACAGGGGGAGTGTAGAGGACTGAAGGGGCACAGGGGGAGTGTAAAGGACTGAAGGGGCACAGGGGGTGTGTAAAGGACTGAAGGGCCACGGGGGTAGAGTAGAGAGCTGAAGGGGCACAGGGGGAGTGTAGAGGACTGAAGTGGCACAGGGGGGAATGTAAAGGACTGAAGGGGCACAGGGGGAGTGTAGAGAACTGAAGGGGCACAGGGGGAGTGTAGAGGACTGAAGTGGCACAGGGGGGAATGTAAAGGACTGAAGGGGCACAGGGGGAGTGTAGAGAGCTGAAGGGGCACAGGGGGAGTGTAGAGGACTGAAGGGGCCTGGGGGAGTGTAGAGGACTGAAGGGGCCTGGGGGAGTGTAGAGAACTGAAGGGGCACTGGGGGAGTGTAGAGGACTGAAGGGGCACAGGGGGTGTGTAGAGGACTGAAGGGGCACAGGGGGAGTGTATAGGACTGAAGGGGCACGGGGGGAGTGTAGAGGACTGAAGGGGCACTGGGGGTGTGTCGAGGACTGAAGGGGCACAGGGGGAGTGTAGAGGACTGAAGGGGCACAGGGGGAGTGTAGAGGACTGAAGGGGCACAGGGGGAGTGTAGAGGACTGAAGGGGCACAGGGGGAGTGTAAAGGACTGAAGGGGCACAGGGGGTGTGTAAAGGACTGAAGGGCCACGGGGGTAGAGTAGAGGACTGAAGGGGCACGGGGGGAGTGTAGAGGACTGAAGGGGCACAGGGGGAGTGTAAAGGACTGAAGGGGCACAGGGGAGTGTAGAGGACTGAAGGGGCCTGGGGGAGTGTAGAGGACTGAAGGGGCACTGGGGGAGTGTAGAGGACTGAAGGGGCACAGGGGGAGTGTAAAGGACTGAAGGGGCACAGGGGGTGTGTAAAGGACTGAAGGGCCACGGGGGTAGAGTAGAGGACTGAAGGGGCACAGGGGGAGTGTAAAGGACTGAAGGGGCACAGGGGAGTGTAGAGGACTGAAGGGGCCTGGGGGAGTGTAGGGGACTGAAGGGGCACAGGGGGAGTGTAAAGGACTGAAGGGCCACGGGGGTAGAGTAGAGGACTGAAGGGGCACTGGGGGGGTGTAAAGGACTGAAGGGCCACGGGGGTAGAGTAGAGGACTGAAGGGGCACGGGCGGAGTGTAGAGGACTGAAGGGGCACAGGGGGAGTGCAGAGGACTGAAGGGCCACGGGGGGAGAGTAGAGGACTGAAGGGGCACAGGGGGAGTGCAGAGGACTGAAGGGCCACGGGGGGAGAGTAGAGGACTGAAGGGGCACAGGGGGAGTGCAGAGGACTGAAGGGGCACAGGGGGAGTGTAAAGGACTGAAGGGGCACAGGGGGAGTGTAAAGGACTGAAGGGCCACGGGGGGAGAGTAGAGGACTGAAGGGGCACAGGGGAGTGTAGAGGACTGAAGGGGCCTGGGGGAGTGTAGGGGACTGAAGGGGCACAGGGGGAGTGTAAAGGACTGAAGGGGCACAGGGGGAGTGTAGTTGACTGAAGGGGCACAGGGGGAGTGTAGAGGACTGAAGGGGCATGGGGGGAGTGTAGAGGACTGAAGGGGCACGGGGGGAATGTAGGGGACTGAAGTGGCACAGGGGGAGTGTAGAGGACTGAAGGGGCACAGGGGGAGTGTAAAGGACTGAAGGGGCACATGGGGAGTGTAGAGGACTGAAGGGGCATGGGGGGAGAGTAGGGGCCTGAAGGGGCACGGGGGGAATGTAGGGGACTGAAGGGGCACAGGGGGAGTGTAGAGGACTGAAGGGGCACAGGGGGAGTGTAAAGGACTGATGGGGCACAGGGGGAGTGTAGAGGACTGAAGGGGCACAGGGGGAGTGCAGAGAACTGAAGGGGCCTGGGGGAGTGCAGAGAACTGAAGGGGCACAGGGGGAGTGTAAAGGACTGAAGGGGCACAGGGGGAGTGCAGAGAGCTGAAGGGGCACAGGGGGAGTGCAGAGAACTGAAGGGGCCTGGGGGAGTGCAGAGAACTGAAGGGGCACAGGGGGAGTGTAAAGGACTGAAGGGGCCTGGGGGAGTGCAGAGAACTGAAGGGGCACAGGGGGAGTGTAGAGAACTGAAGGGGCCTGGGGGAGTGCAGAGAACTGAAGGGGCACAGGGGGAGTGCAGAGAGCTGAAGGGGCACAGGGGGAGTGCAGAGAACTGAAGGGGCCTGGGGGAGTGCAGAGAACTGAAGGGGCACAGGGGGAGTGCAGAGAGCTGAAGGGGCACAGGGGGAGTGCAGAGAACTGAAGGGGCACAGGGGGAGTGTAGAGGACTGAAGGGGCACAGGGGGGAGTGTGGGGAATGAAGGGGCACGGGGGGAGTGTAGGGGACTGAAGGGGCACGGGGGGAGTGTAAAGGACTGAAGGGGCACAGGGGGAGTGTAGAGGACTGAAGGGGCACGGGGGGAGTGTAGGGGACTGAAGGGGCACAGGGGGAGTGTAAAGGACTGAAGGGGCACGGGGGGAGTGTAGAGAACTGAAGGGGCACAGGGGGAATGTAGAGGACTGAAGGGGCACAGGGGGAGTGTCGAGGACTGAAGGGGCACGGGGGGTGTGTAGAGGACTGAAGGGGCACGGGGGGAGTGTAGAGGACTGAAGGGGCACAGGGGGAGTGTCGAGGACTGAAGGGGCACAGGGGGAGTGTAAAGGACTGAAGGGGCACAGGGGGAGTGTAAAGGACTGAAGGGGCACAGGGGGAGTGTAAAGGACTGAAGGGGCACAGGGGGTGTGTAGAGGACTGAAGGGGCACGGGGGAGTGTAGAGAACTGAAGGGGCACAGGGGGAGTGTCGAGGACTGAAGGGGCACGGGGGGTGTGTAGAGGACTGAAGGGGCACGGGGGGAGTGTAGAGGACTGAAGGGGCACAGGGGGAGTGTCGAGGACTGAAGGGGCACAGGGGGAGTGTAAAGGACTGAAGGGGCACAGGGGTAGTGTAGAGGACTGAAGGGGCACAGGGGGAGTGTAAAGGACTGAAGGGGCACAGGGGGAGTGTAGGGGACTGAAGGGGCACAGGGGGAGTGTAGGGGACTGAAGGGGCACTGGGGGAGTGTAGGGGACTGAAGGGGCACAGGGGGAGAGTAGAGGACTGAAGGGGCACAGGGGGAGTGTAGAGGACTGAAGGGGCACAGGGGGAGAGTAGAGGACTGAAGGGGCACAGGGGGAGTGTAGGGGACTGAAGGGGCACAGGGGGAGTGTAGGGGACTGAAGGGGCACAGGAGGAGTGTAGAGGACTGAAGGGGCACAGGGGGAGAGTAGAGGACTGAAGGGGCACAGGGGGAGTATAGAGGACTGAAGGGGCACAGGGGGAGTGTAGGGGACTGAAGGGGCACAGGGGGGAATGTAGAGAACTGAAGGGGCACAGGGGGGAGTGTAGAGGACTAAAGGGGCACAGGGGGAGTGTAGAGAGCTGAAGGGGCACAGGGGGAGTGTAAAGGACTGAAGGGGCACGGGGGGAGTGTAGAGAACTGAAGGGGCACAGGGGGAGTGTAAAGGACTGAAGGGGCACGGGGGGAGTGTAGAGGACTGAAGGGGCACGGGGGGAGAGTAGAGGACTGAAGGGGCACAGGGGGAGTGTAGAGAACTGAAGGGGCACAGGGGCAGTGCAGAGAACTGAAGGGGCACAGGGGGAGTGTAGAGGACTGAAGGGGCACGGGGGGAGTGTAGAGGACTGAAGGGGCACAGGGGGAGTGTAGAGGAATGAAGGGGCACGGGGGGAGTGTCGAGGACTGAAGGGGCACAGGGGGAGTGTAGAGGAATGAAGGGGCACGGGGGGAATGTAAAGGACTGAAGGGGCACAGGGGGAGTGTAAAGGACTGAAGGGGCACAGGGGGAGTGTAGGGGACTGAAGGGGCACAGGGGGAGTGTAGAGGACTGAAGGGGCACAGGGGGAGTGTAGAGGACTGAAGGGGCATGGGGGGAGAGTAGAGGACTGAAGGGGCACAGGGGGAGTGTAGAGGACTGAAGGGGCACAGGGGGAGTGTAGAGGACTGAAGGGGCACAGGGGGAGTGTAGAGGACTGAAGGGGCATGGGGGGAGAGTAGAGGACTGAAGGGGCACGGGGGGAATGTAGGGGACTGAAGTGGCACAGGGGGAGTGTAGAGGACTGAAGGGGCACAGGGGGAGTGTAGAGGACTGAAGGGAAACGGGGGAATGTCAAGGACTGAACGGGCATGGGGGGAGTGTAAAGCACTGAAGGGGCCTGGGGGAGTGCAGAGAACTGAAGGGGCCTGGGGGAGTGCAGAGAGCTGAAGGGGCACAGGGGGAGTGCAGAGAACTGAAGGGGCACAGGGGGAGTGTAGAGGACTGAAGGGGCACAGGGGGGTGTGTGGGGAATGAAGGGGCCTGGGGGAGTGTAAAGGACTGAAGGGGCACAGGGGGAGTGTAGGGGACTGAAGGGGCACGGGGGGAGTGTAGGGGACTGAAGGGGCACGGGGGGAGTGTAGGGGACTGAAGGGGCACGGGGGGAGTGTAAAGGACTGAAGGGGCACGGGGGGAGTGTAGGGGACTGAAGGGGCCTGGGGGAGTGTAAAGGACTGAAGGGGCCTGGGGGAGTGTAGAGAACTGAAGGGGCCTGGGGGAGTGTAAAGGACTGAAGGGGCACAGGGGGAGTGTAGAGGACTGAAGGGGCACAGGGGGAGTGTAGAGGACTGAAGGGGCCTGGGGGAGTGTAGAGAACTGAAGGGGCCTGGGGGAGTGTAAAGGACTGAAGGGGCACAGGGGGAGTGTAAAGGACTGAAGGGGCCTGGGGGAGTGTAGAGAACTGAAGGGGCCTGGGGGAGTGTAAAGGACTGAAGGGGCACAGGGGGAGTGTAGAGGACTGAAGGGGCACAGGGGGAGTGTAGAGAACTGAAGGGGCACAGGGGGAGTGTAGAGGACTGAAGGGGCCTGGGGGAGTGTAGAGGACTGAAGGGGCACAGGGGGAGTGTAGAGAGCTGAAGGGGCACAGGGGGAGTGTAGAGGACTGAAGTGGCACAGGGGGGAATGTAAAGGACTGAAGGGGCACAGGGGGAGTGTAGAGAACTGAAGGGGCACAGGGGGAGTGTAGAGGACTGAAGTGGCACAGGGGGGAATGTAAAGGACTGAAGGGGCACAGGGGGAGTGTAAAGGACTGAAGGGGCACAGGGGGTGTGTAAAGGACTGAAGGGCCACGGGGGTAGAGTAGAGAGCTGAAGGGGCACAGGGGGAGTGTAGAGGACTGAAGTGGCACAGGGGGGAATGTAAAGGACTGAAGGGGCACAGGGGGAGTGTAGAGAACTGAAGGGGCACAGGGGGAGTGTAGAGGACTGAAGTGGCACAGGGGGGAATGTAAAGGACTGAAGGGGCACAGGGGGAGTGTAGAGAGCTGAAGGGGCACAGGGGGAGTGTAGAGGACTGAAGGGGCCTGGGGGAGTGTAGAGGACTGAAGGGGCCTGGGGGAGTGTAGAGAACTGAAGGGGCACAGGGGGTGTGTAGAGGACTGAAGGGGCACAGGGGGAGTGTAGAGGACTGAAGGGGCCTGGGGGAGTGTAGAGGACTGAAGGGGCCTGGGGGAGTGTAAAGGACTGAAGGGGCACAGGGGGTGTGTAGAGGACTGAAGGGGCACAGGGGGAGTGTATAGGACTGAAGGGGCACGGGGGGAGTGTAGAGGACTGAAGGGGCACTGGGGGTGTGTAGAGGACTGAAGGGGCACAGGGGGAGTGTAGAGGACTGAAGGGGCACAGGGGGAGTGTAGAGGACTGAAGGGGCACTGGGGGAGTGTAGAGGACTGAAGGGGTACAGGGGGAGTGTAAAGGACTGAAGGGGCACAGGGGGTGTGTAAAGGACTGAAGGGCCACGGGGGTAGAGTAGAGGACTGAAGGGGCACAGGGGGAGTGTAAAGGACTGAAGGGGCACAGGGGAGTGTAGAGGACTGAAGGGGCCTGGGGGAGTGTAGGGGACTGAAGGGGCACAGGGGGAGTGTAAAGGACTGAAGGGCCACGGGGGTAGAGTAGAGGACTGAAGGGGCACTGGGGGTGTGTAAAGGACTGAAGGGCCACGGGGGTAGAGTAGAGGACTGAAGGGGCACGGGGGGAGTGTAGAGGACTGAAGGGGCAAGGGGGAGTGCAGAGGACTGAAGGGCCACGGGGGGAGAGTAGAGGACTGAAGGGGCACAGGGGGAGTGCAGAGGACTGAAGGGCCACGGGGGGAGAGTAGAGGACTGAAGGGGCACAGGGGGAGTGCAGAGGACTGAAGGGGCACAGGGGGAGTGTAAAGGACTGAAGGGGCATAGGGGGAGTGTAAAGGACTGAAGGGCCACGGGGGGAGAGTAGAGGACTGAAGGGGCACAGGGGAGTGTAGAGGACTGAAGGGGCCTGGGGGAGTGTAGGGGACTGAAGGGGCACAGGGGGAGTGTAAAGGACTGAAGGGCCACGGGGGTAGAGTAGAGGACTGAAGGGGCACTGGGGGGGTGTAAAGGACTGAAGGGCCACGGGGGTAGAGTAGAGGACTGAAGGGGCACGGGCGGAGTGTAGAGGACTGAAGGGGCACAGGGGGAGTGCAGAGGACTGAAGGGCCACGGGGGGAGAGTAGAGGACTGAAGGGGCACAGGGGGAGTGCAGAGGACTGAAGGGCCACGGGGGGAGAGTAGAGGACTGAAGGGGCACAGGGGGAGTGCAGAGGACTGAAGGGGCACAGGGGGAGTGTAAAGGACTGAAGGGGCACAGGGGGAGTGTAAAGGACTGAAGGGCCACGGGGGGAGAGTAGAGGACTGAAGGGGCACAGGGGAGTGTAGAGGACTGAAGGGGCCTGGGGGAGTGTAGGGGACTGAAGGGGCACAGGGGGAGTGTAAAGGACTGAAGGGGCACAGGGGGAGTGTAGTTGACTGAAGGGGCACAGGGGGAGTGTAGAGGACTGAAGGGGCATGGGGGGAGTGTAGAGGACTGAAGGGGCACGGGGGGAATGTAGGGGACTGAAGTGGCACAGGGGGAGTGTAGAGGACTGAAGGGGCACAGGGGGAGTGTAAAGGACTGAAGGGGCACATGGGGAGTGTAGAGGACTGAAGGGGCATGGGGGGAGAGTAGGGGCCTGAAGGGGCACGGGGGGAATGTAGGGGACTGAAGGGGCACAGGGGGAGTGTAGAGGACTGAAGGGGCACAGGGGGAGTGTAAAGGACTGATGGGGCACAGGGGGAGTGTAGAGGACTGAAGGGGCACAGGGGGAGTGCAGAGAACTGAAGGGGCCTGGGGGAGTGCAGAGAACTGAAGGGGCACAGGGGGAGTGTAAAGGACTGAAGGGGCACAGGGGGAGTGCAGAGAGCTGAAGGGGCACAGGGGGAGTGCAGAGAACTGAAGGGGCCTGGGGGAGTGCAGAGAACTGAAGGGGCACAGGGGGAGTGTAAAGGACTGAAGGGGCCTGGGGGAGTGCAGAGAACTGAAGGGGCACAGGGGGAGTGTAGAGAACTGAAGGGGCCTGGGGGAGTGCAGAGAACTGAAGGGGCACAGGGGGAGTGCAGAGAGCTGAAGGGGCACAGGGGGAGTGCAGAGAACTGAAGGGGCCTGGGGGAGTGCAGAGAACTGAAGGGGCACAGGGGGAGTGCAGAGAGCTGAAGGGGCACAGGGGGAGTGCAGAGAACTGAAGGGGCACAGGGGGAGTGTAGAGGACTGAAGGGGCACAGGGGGGAGTGTGGGGAATGAAGGGGCACGGGGGGAGTGTAGGGGACTGAAGGGGCACGGGGGGAGTGTAAAGGACTGAAGGGGCACAGGGGGAGTGTAGAGGACTGAAGGGGCACGGGGGGAGTGTAGGGGACTGAAGGGGCACAGGGGGAGTGTAAAGGACTGAAGGGGCACGGGGGGAGTGTAGAGAACTGAAGGGGCACAGGGGGAATGTAGAGGACTGAAGGGGCACAGGGGGAGTGTCGAGGACTGAAGGGGCACGGGGGGTGTGTAGAGGACTGAAGGGGCACGGGGGGAGTGTAGAGGACTGAAGGGGCACAGGGGGAGTGTCGAGGACTGAAGGGGCACAGGGGGAGTGTAAAGGACTGAAGGGGCACAGGGGGAGTGTAAAGGACTGAAGGGGCACAGGGGGAGTGTAAAGGACTGAAGGGGCACAGGGGGTGTGTAGAGGACTGAAGGGGCACGGGGGAGTGTAGAGAACTGAAGGGGCACAGGGGGAGTGTCGAGGACTGAAGGGGCACGGGGGGTGTGTAGAGGACTGAAGGGGCACGGGGGGAGTGTAGAGGACTGAAGGGGCACAGGGGGAGTGTCGAGGACTGAAGGGGCACAGGGGGAGTGTAAAGGACTGAAGGGGCACAGGGGTAGTGTAGAGGACTGAAGGGGCACAGGGGGAGTGTAAAGGACTGAAGGGGCACAGGGGGAGTGTAGGGGACTGAAGGGGCACAGGGGGAGTGTAGGGGACTGAAGGGGCACTGGGGGAGTGTAGGGGACTGAAGGGGCACAGGGGGAGAGTAGAGGACTGAAGGGGCACAGGGGGAGTGTAGAGGACTGAAGGGGCACAGGGGGAGAGTAGAGGACTGAAGGGGCACAGGGGGAGTGTAGGGGACTGAAGGGGCACAGGGGGAGTGTAGGGGACTGAAGGGGCACAGGAGGAGTGTAGAGGACTGAAGGGGCACAGGGGGAGAGTAGAGGACTGAAGGGGCACAGGGGGAGTATAGAGGACTGAAGGGGCACAGGGGGAGTGTAGGGGACTGAAGGGGCACAGGGGGGAATGTAGAGAACTGAAGGGGCACAGGGGGGAGTGTAGAGGACTAAAGGGGCACAGGGGGAGTGTAGAGAGCTGAAGGGGCACAGGGGGAGTGTAAAGGACTGAAGGGGCACGGGGGGAGTGTAGAGAACTGAAGGGGCACAGGGGGAGTGTAAAGGACTGAAGGGGCACGGGGGGAGTGTAGAGGACTGAAGGGGCACGGGGGGAGAGTAGAGGACTGAAGGGGCACAGGGGGAGTGTAGAGAACTGAAGGGGCACAGGGGCAGTGCAGAGAACTGAAGGGGCACAGGGGGAGTGTAGAGGACTGAAGGGGCACGGGGGGAGTGTAGAGGACTGAAGGGGCACAGGGGGAGTGTAGAGGAATGAAGGGGCACGGGGGGAGTGTCGAGGACTGAAGGGGCACAGGGGGAGTGTAGAGGAATGAAGGGGCACGGGGGGAATGTAAAGGACTGAAGGGGCACAGGGGGAGTGTAAAGGACTGAAGGGGCACAGGGGGAGTGTAGGGGACTGAAGGGGCACAGGGGGAGTGTAGAGGACTGAAGGGGCACAGGGGGAGTGTAGAGGACTGAAGGGGCATGGGGGGAGAGTAGAGGACTGAAGGGGCACAGGGGGAGTGTAGAGGACTGAAGGGGCACAGGGGGAGTGTAGAGGACTGAAGGGGCACAGGGGGAGTGTAGAGGACTGAAGGGGCATGGGGGGAGAGTAGAGGACTGAAGGGGCACGGGGGGAATGTAGGGGACTGAAGTGGCACAGGGGGAGTGTAGAGGACTGAAGGGGCACAGGGGGAGTGTAGAGGACTGAAGGGAAACGGGGGAATGTCAAGGACTGAACGGGCATGGGGGGAGTGTAAAGCACTGAAGGGGCCTGGGGGAGTGCAGAGAACTGAAGGGGCCTGGGGGAGTGCAGAGAGCTGAAGGGGCACAGGGGGAGTGCAGAGAACTGAAGGGGCACAGGGGGAGTGTAGAGGACTGAAGGGGCACAGGGGGGTGTGTGGGGAATGAAGGGGCCTGGGGGAGTGTAAAGGACTGAAGGGGCACAGGGGGAGTGTAGGGGACTGAAGGGGCACGGGGGGAGTGTAGGGGACTGAAGGGGCACGGGGGGAGTGTAGGGGACTGAAGGGGCACGGGGGGAGTGTAAAGGACTGAAGGGGCACGGGGGGAGTGTAGGGGACTGAAGGGGCCTGGGGGAGTGTAAAGGACTGAAGGGGCCTGGGGGAGTGTAGAGAACTGAAGGGGCCTGGGGGAGTGTAAAGGACTGAAGGGGCACAGGGGGAGTGTAGAGGACTGAAGGGGCACAGGGGGAGTGTAGAGGACTGAAGGGGCCTGGGGGAGTGTAGAGAACTGAAGGGGCCTGGGGGAGTGTAAAGGACTGAAGGGGCACAGGGGGAGTGTAAAGGACTGAAGGGGCCTGGGGGAGTGTAGAGAACTGAAGGGGCCTGGGGGAGTGTAAAGGACTGAAGGGGCACAGGGGGAGTGTAGAGGACTGAAGGGGCACAGGGGGAGTGTAGAGAACTGAAGGGGCACAGGGGGAGTGTAGAGGACTGAAGGGGCCTGGGGGAGTGTAGAGGACTGAAGGGGCACAGGGGGAGTGTAGAGAGCTGAAGGGGCACAGGGGGAGTGTAGAGGACTGAAGTGGCACAGGGGGGAATGTAAAGGACTGAAGGGGCACAGGGGGAGTGTAGAGAACTGAAGGGGCACAGGGGGAGTGTAGAGGACTGAAGTGGCACAGGGGGGAATGTAAAGGACTGAAGGGGCACAGGGGGAGTGTAAAGGACTGAAGGGGCACAGGGGGTGTGTAAAGGACTGAAGGGCCACGGGGGTAGAGTAGAGAGCTGAAGGGGCACAGGGGGAGTGTAGAGGACTGAAGTGGCACAGGGGGGAATGTAAAGGACTGAAGGGGCACAGGGGGAGTGTAGAGAACTGAAGGGGCACAGGGGGAGTGTAGAGGACTGAAGTGGCACAGGGGGGAATGTAAAGGACTGAAGGGGCACAGGGGGAGTGTAGAGAGCTGAAGGGGCACAGGGGGAGTGTAGAGGACTGAAGGGGCCTGGGGGAGTGTAGAGGACTGAAGGGGCCTGGGGGAGTGTAGAGAACTGAAGGGGCACAGGGGGTGTGTAGAGGACTGAAGGGGCACAGGGGGAGTGTAGAGGACTGAAGGGGCCTGGGGGAGTGTAGAGGACTGAAGGGGCCTGGGGGAGTGTAAAGGACTGAAGGGGCACAGGGGGTGTGTAGAGGACTGAAGGGGCACAGGGGGAGTGTATAGGACTGAAGGGGCACGGGGGGAGTGTAGAGGACTGAAGGGGCACTGGGGGTGTGTAGAGGACTGAAGGGGCACAGGGGGAGTGTAGAGGACTGAAGGGGCACAGGGGGAGTGTAGAGGACTGAAGGGGCACTGGGGGAGTGTAGAGGACTGAAGGGGTACAGGGGGAGTGTAAAGGACTGAAGGGGCACAGGGGGTGTGTAAAGGACTGAAGGGCCACGGGGGTAGAGTAGAGGACTGAAGGGGCACAGGGGGAGTGTAAAGGACTGAAGGGGCACAGGGGAGTGTAGAGGACTGAAGGGGCCTGGGGGAGTGTAGGGGACTGAAGGGGCACAGGGGGAGTGTAAAGGACTGAAGGGCCACGGGGGTAGAGTAGAGGACTGAAGGGGCACTGGGGGTGTGTAAAGGACTGAAGGGCCACGGGGGTAGAGTAGAGGACTGAAGGGGCACGGGGGGAGTGTAGAGGACTGAAGGGGCAAGGGGGAGTGCAGAGGACTGAAGGGCCACGGGGGGAGAGTAGAGGACTGAAGGGGCACAGGGGGAGTGCAGAGGACTGAAGGGCCACGGGGGGAGAGTAGAGGACTGAAGGGGCACAGGGGGAGTGCAGAGGACTGAAGGGGCACAGGGGGAGTGTAAAGGACTGAAGGGGCATAGGGGGAGTGTAAAGGACTGAAGGGCCACGGGGGGAGAGTAGAGGACTGAAGGGGCACAGGGGAGTGTAGAGGACTGAAGGGGCCTGGGGGAGTGTAGGGGACTGAAGGGGCACAGGGGGAGTGTAAAGGACTGAAGGGGCACAGGGGGAGTGTAGGGGACTGAAGGGGCACAGGGGGAGTGTAGAGGACTGAAGGGGCACAGGGGGAGTGTAGAGGACTGAAGGGGCACAGGGGGAGTGTAGTTGACTGAAGGGGCACAGGGGGAGTGTAGAGGACTGAAGGGGCACGGGGGGAATGTAGGGGACTGAAGTGGCACAGGGGGAGTGTAGAGGACTGAAGGGGCACGGGGGGAGAGTAGAGGACTGAAGGGGCACGGGGGGAATGTAGGGGACTGAAGTGGCACAGGGGGAGTGTAGAGGACTGAAGGGGCACAGGGGGAGTGTAAAGGACTGAAGTGGCACAGGGGGGAGTGTAGAGGACTGAAGGGGCACAGGGGGAGTGTAGAGGACTGAAGGGGCACAGGGGGTGTGTAAAGGACTGAAGGGCCACGGGGGGAGAGTAGAGGACTGAAGGGGCACAGGGGAGTGTAGAGGACTGAAGGGGCCTGGGGGAGTGTAGGGGACTGAAGGGGCACAGGGGGAGTGTAAAGGACTGAAGGGGCACAGGGGGAGTGTAGGGGACTGAAGGGGCACAGGGGGAGTGTAGAGGACTGAAGGGGCACAGGGGGAGTGTAGAGGACTGAAGGGGCACAGGGGGAGTGTAGAGGACTGAAGGGGCATGGGGGGAGAGTAGAGGACTGAAGGGGCACAGGGGGAGTGTAGAGGACTGAAGGGGCACAGGGGGAGTGTAGTTGACTGAAGGGGCACAGGGGGAGTGTAGAGGACTGAAGGGGCATGGGGGGAGAGTAGAGGACTGAAGGGGCACGGGGGGAATGTAGGGGACTGAAGTGGCACAGGGGGAGTGTAGAGGACTGAAGGGGCACAGGGGGAGTGTAAAGGACTGAAGGGGCACATGGGGAGTGTAGAGGACTGAAGGGGCATGGGGGGAGAGTAGGGGCCTGAAGGGGCACGGGGGGAATGTAGGGGACTGAAGGGGCACAGGGGGAGTGTAGAGGACTGAAGGGGCACAGGGGGAGCGTAAAGGACTGATGGGGCACAGGGGGAGTGTAGAGGACTGAAGGGGCACAGGGGGAGTGCAGAGAACTGAAGGGGCCTGGGGGAGTGCAGAGAACTGAAGGGGCACAGGGGGAGTGTAAAGGACTGATGGGGCACAGGGGGAGTGTAGAGAACTGAAGGGGCACAGGGGGAGTGCAGAGAACTGAAGGGGCACAGGGGGAGTGCAGAGAACTGAAGGGGCACAGGGGGAGTGTAGAGGACTGAAGGGGCACAGGGGGGAGTGTGGGGAATGAAGGGGCACGGGGGGAGTGTAGGGGACTGAAGGGGCACGGGGGGAGTGTAAAGGACTGAAGGGGCACAGGGGGAGTGTAGAGGACTGAAGGGGCACGGGGGGAGTGTAGGGGACTGAAGGGGCACAGGGGGAGTGTAAAGGACTGAAGGGGCACGGGGGGAGTGTAGGGGACTGAAGGGGCACGGGGGGAGTGTAGGGGACTGAAGGGGCACGGGGGGAGTGTAAAGGACTGAAGGGGCACGGGGGGAGTGTAGGGGACTGAAGGGGCACGGGGGGAGTGTAGGGGACTGAAGGGGCACGGGGGGAGTGTAAAGGACTGAAGGGGCACAGGGGGAGTGTAGAGGACTGAAGGGGCACAGGGGGAATGTAAAGGACTGAAGGGACACAGGGGGAGTGTAGAGGACTGAAGTGGCACAGGGGGAGTGTAGAGGACTGAAGGGGCCTGGGGGAGTGTAGAGAACTGAAGGGGCACAGGGGGAGTGTAAAGGACTGAAGGGGCCTGGGGGAGTGTAGAGGACTGAAGGGGCCTGGGGGAGTGTAGAGAACTGAAGGGGCACAGGGGGAGTGTAGAGGACTGAAGTGGCACAGGGGGAATGTAAAGGACTGAAGGGGCACAGGGGGAGTGTAGAGAGCTGAAGGGGCACAGGGGGAGTGTAGAGGACTGAAGGGGCCTGGGGGAGTGTAGAGGACTGAAGGGGCCTGGGGGAGTGTAGACAACTGAAGGGGCACGGGGGGAGTGTAGAGGACTGAAGGGGCACAGGGGGAGTGTAGAGGACTGAAGGGGCACAGGGGGAGTTTAGAGGACTGAAGGGGCACAGGGGGAGTGTAGAGGACTGAAGGGGCACAGGGGGAGTGTAGAGGACTGAAGGGGCACAGGGGGAGTGTAGAGGACTGAAGGGGCTCAGGGGGAGTGTAGAGGAATGAAGGGGCACAGGGGGAGTGTAGAGGACTGAAGGGGCACAGGGGGAGTGTAGAGGACTGAAGGGGAACAGGGGGAGTGTAGAGGACTGAAGGGGCACAGGGGGAGTGTAGAGGACTGAAGGGGCACAGGGGGAGTGTAGAGGACTGAAGGGGCACAGGGGGTGTGTAAAGGACTGAAGGGCCACGGGGGGAGAGTAGAGGACTGAAGGGGCACGGGGGGAGTGTAGAGGACTGAAGGGGCACAGGGGGAGTGCAGAGGACTGAAGGGCCACGGGGGGAGAGTAGAGGACTGAAGGGGCACAGGGGGACTGCAGAGGACTGAAGGGCCACGGGGGGAGAGTAGAGGACTGAAGGGGCACAGGGGGAGTGCAGAGGACTGAAGGGGCACAGGGTGAGTGTAGAGGAATGAAGGCGCACAGGGGGGAGTGTAAAGGACTGAAGGGGCACGGGGGGAGAGTAGAGGACTGAAGGGGCACAGGGGGAGAGTAGAGGACTGAAGGGGCACAGAGGGAGTGCAGAGGACTGAAGGGGCACAGGGGGGAGTGTAAAGGACTGAAGGGGCACAGGGGCAGTGTAAAGGACTGAAGGGCCACGGGGGGAGAGTAGAGGACTGAAGGGGCACGGGGGGAGAGTAGAGGACTGAAGTGCCACGGGGGGAGAGTAGAGGACTGAAGGGGCACGGGGGGAGTGTAGAAGACTGAAGGGGCACAGGGGGAGTGTAGAGGACTGAAGGGCCACGGGGGGAGTGCAGAGGACTGAAGGGCCACGGGGGGAGAGTAGAGGACTGAAGGGGCACAGGGGAGTGTAGAGGACTGAAGGGGCACAGGGGGGAGTGTAGGGGACTGAAGGGGCACAGGGGGAATGTAGAGGACTGAAGGGGCACAGGGGAGTGTAGAGGACTGAAGGGGCCTGGGGGAGTGTAGGGGACTGAAGGGCCACGGGGGGAGAGTAGAGGACTGAAGGGGCACAGGGGAGTGTAGAGGACTGAAGGGGCCTGGGGGAGTGTAGGGGACTGAAGGGGCACAGGGGGAATGTAGAGGACTGAAGGACACTGGGGGAGTGTAGAGGACTGAAGGGGCATGGGGGTGTGTAGAGGACTGAAGGGGCACAGGGGGAGTGTAGGGGACTGAAGGGGCACAGGGGGAGTGTAGAGGACTGAAGGGCCACGGGGGGAGAGCAGAGGACTGAAGGGGCACAGGGGGAGTGTAAAGGACTGAAGGGGCACTGGGGGAGTGTAGAGGACTGAAGGGGCACTGGGGGAGTGTAGAGGACTGAAGGGGCACAGGGGGAGTGTAGAGGACTGAAGGGACTCAGGGGGAGTGTAAAGGACTGAAGGGGCACTGGGGGAGTGTAGAGGACTGAAGGGGCACAGGGGGAGTGTAGAGGACTGAAGGGGCACGGGGGGAGTGTAAAGGACTGAAGGGGCACAGGGGGAGTGTAGAGGACTGAAGGGCCACGGGGGAGTGTAGGGGACTGAAGGGGCACAGGGGGAGTGTAAAGGACTGAAGGGGCACAGGGGGAGTGTAAAGGACTGAAGGGCCACGGGGGAGTGTAGGGGACTGAAGGGGCACAGGGGGAGTGTCGAGGACTGAAGGGACACAGGGGGAGTGTAGAGGACTAAAGGGGCACTGGGGGAGTCTAAAGGACTGAAGGGGCACAGGGGGAGTGTCGAGGACTGAAGGGGCACAGGGGGAGTGTAAAGGACTGAAGGGGCACTGGGGGAGTCTAAAGGACTGAAGGGGCACAGGGGGAGTGTAGAGGACTGAAGGGGCACAGGGGGAGTGTCGAGGACTGAAGGGGCACAGGGGGAGTGTAAAGGACTGAAGGGGCACTGGGGGAGTCTAAAGGACTGAAGGGGCACAGGGGGAGTGTAGAGGACTGAAGGGGCACAGGGGGAGTGTCGAGGACTGAAGGGGCACAGGGGGAGTGTAAAGGACTGAAGGGGCCTGGGGGAGTGTAGAGGAATGAAGGGGCACAGGGGGAGTGTCGAGGACTGAAGGGGCACAGGGGGAGTGTAGGGGACTGAACGGGCACAGGGGAGTGTAGAGGACTGAAGGGGCATGGGGGAGTGTAGAGGACTGAAGGGGCACAGGGGGAGTGTAGGGGACTGAAGGGGCACAGGGGGAGTGTAGAGGACTGAAGGGGCACAGGAGGAGTGTAGAGGACTGAAGGGGCACAGGGGGAGTGTAGAGGACTGAAGGGGCACAGGGGGAGTGTAGAGAGCTGAAGGGGCACAGGGGGAGTGTAGAGAGCTGAAGGGGCACAGGGGGAGTGTAAAGGACTGAAGGGGCACGGGGGGAGTGTAGAGAACTGAAGGGGCACGGGGGGAGTGTAGAGAACTGAAGGGGCACAGGGGGAGTGTAGAGCACTGAAGGGCACGGGGGGAGAGTAGAGGACTGAAGGGGCACGGGGGGAGTGTAGAGGACTGAAGGGCCACGGGGGGAGAGTAGAGGACTGAAGGGGCACAGGGGGAGTGTAGAGGACTGAAGGGGCACAGGGGGAGTGTAGAGGACTGAAGGGGCACGGGGGGAGTGTAGAGGACTGAAGGGGCACGGGGGGAGTGTAGAGGACTGAAGGGGCACAGGGGGAGTGTAGAGGACTGAAGGGGCACAGGGGGAGTGTAGAGGACTGAAGGGGCACGGGGGGAGTGTAGAGGACTGAAGGGGCACGGGGGGAGTGTAGAGGACTGAAGGGACACAGGGGGAGTGTAGAGGACTGAAGGGACACAGGGGGAGTGTAGAGGACTGAAGGGGCACAGGGGAGTGTAGGGGACTGAAGGGGCACAGGGGGAGTGTAGAGGACTGAAGGGGCACAGGGGGAATGTAGAGGACTGAAGGGGCACAGGGGGAGTGTAGAGGACTGAAGGGGCACAGGGGGAATGTAGAGGACTGAAGGGGCACGGGGGGAGTGTAGAGGACTGAAGGGGCACAGGGGGAGTGTAGAGGAATGAAGGGGCACGGGGGGAATGTAAAGGACTGAAGGGGCACAGGGGGAGTGTAAAGGACTGAAGGGGCACAGGGGGAGTGTAAAGGACTGAAGGTGCACAGGGGGAGTGTAGGGGACTGAAGGGGCACTGGGGGAGTGTAGAGGACTGAAGGGGCACAGGGGGAGTGTAAAGGACTGAAGGGGCACTGGGGGAGTGTAGGGGACTGAAGGGGCACAGGGGGAGAGTAGAGGACTGAAGGGGCACAGGGGGAGTGTAGAGGACTGAAGGGGCACAGGGGGAGAGTAGAGGACTGAAGGGGCACAAGGGGAGTGTAGGGGACTGAAGGGGCACAGGGGGAGTGTAGGGGACTGAAGGGGCACAGGAGGAGTGTAGAGGACTGAAGGGGCACAGGGGGAGAGTAGAGGACTGAAGGGGCACAGGGGGAGTATAGAGGACTGAAGGGGCACAGGGGGAGTGTAGAGGACTGAAGGGGCACTGGGGGAGTGTAGAGGACTGAAGGGGCACAGGGGGAGTGTAGAGGACTGAAGGGACTCAGGGGGAGTGTAAAGGACTGAAGGGGCACTGGGGGAGTGTAGAGGACTGAAGGGGCACAGGGGGAGTGTAGAGCACTGAAGGGCACGGGGGGAGAGTAGAGGACTGAAGGGGCACGGGGGGAGTGTAGAGGACTGAAGGGCCACGGGGGGAGAGTAGAGGACTGAAGGGGCACAGGGGGAGTGTAGAGGACTGAAGGGGCACAGGGGGAGTGTAGAGGACTGAAGGGGCACGGGGGGAGTGTAGAGGACTGAAGGGGCACGGGGGGAGTGTAGAGGACTGAAGGGGCACAGGGGGAGTGTAGAGGACTGAAGGGGCACAGGGGGAGTGTAGAGGACTGAAGGGGCACGGGGGGAGTGTAGAGGACTGAAGGGGCACAGGGGGAATGTAGAGGACTGAAGGGACACAGGGGGAGTGTAGAGGACTGAAGGGACACAGGGGGAGTGTAGAGGACTGAAGGGGCACAGGGGAGTGTAGGGGACTGAAGGGGCACAGGGGGAGTGTAGAGGACTGAAGGGGCACAGGGGGAATGTAGAGGACTGAAGGGGCACAGGGGGAGTGTAGAGGACTGAAGGGGCACAGGGGGAATGTAGAGGACTGAAGGGGCACGGGGGGAGTGTAGAGGACTGAAGGGGCACAGGGGGAGTGTAGAGGAATGAAGGGGCACGGGGGGAATGTAAAGGACTGAAGGGGCACAGGGGGAGTGTAAAGGACTGAAGGGGCACAGGGGGAGTGTAAAGGACTGAAGGTGCACAGGGGGAGTGTAGGGGACTGAAGGGGCACTGGGGGAGTGTAGAGGACTGAAGGGGCACAGGGGGAGTGTAAAGGACTGAAGGGGCACAAGGGGAGTGTAGGGGACTGAAGGGGCACAGGGGGAGTGTAGGGGACTGAAGGGGCACAGGAGGAGTGTAGAGGACTGAAGGGGCACAGGGGGAGAGTAGAGGACTGAAGGGGCACAGGGGGAGTATAGAGGACTGAAGGGGCACAGGGGGAGTGTAGAGGACTGAAGGGGCACTGGGGGAGTGTAGAGGACTGAAGGGGCACAGGGGGAGTGTAGAGGACTGAAGGGACTCAGGGGGAGTGTAAAGGACTGAAGGGGCACTGGGGGAGTGTAGAGGACTGAAGGGGCACAGGGGGAGTGTAGAGGACTGAAGGGCCACGGGGGAGTGTAGGGGACTGAAGGGGCACAGGGGGAGTGTAAAGGACTGAAGGGGCACAGGGGGAGTGTAGAGGACTGAAGGGCCACGGGGGAGTGTAGGGGACTGAAGGGGCACAGGGGGAGTGTCGAGGACTGAAGGGACACAGGGGGAGTGTAGAGGACTGAAGGGGCACTGGGGGAGTCTAAAGGACTGAAGGGGCACAGGGGGAGTGTCGAGGACTGAAGGGGCACAGGGGGAGTGTAAAGGACTGAAGGGGCACTGGGGGAGTCTAAAGGACTGAAGGGGCACAGGGGGAGTGTCGAGGACTGAAGGGGCACAGGGGGAGTGTAAAGCACTGAAGGGGCACAGGGGGAGTGTAGGGGACTGAAGGGGCACAGGGGAGTGTAGAGGACTGAAGGGGCATGGGGGAGTGTAGAGGACTGAAGGGGCACAGGGGGAGTGTAGGGGACTGAAGGGGCACAGGGGGAGTGTAGAGGACTGAAGGGGCACAGGAGGAGTGTAGAGGACTGAAGGGGCACAGGGGGAGTGTAGAGGACTGAAGGGGCACAGGGGGAGTGTAGAGAGCTGAAGGGGCACAGGGGGAGTGTAGAGAGCTGAAGGGGCACAGGGGGAGTGTAGGGGACTGAAGGGGCACGGGGGGAGTGTAGAGAACTGAAGGGGCACGGGGGGAGTGTAGAGAACTGAAGGGGCACAGGGGGAGTGTAGAGCACTGAAGGGCACGGGGGGAGAGTAGAGGACTGAAGGGGCACGGGGGGAGTGTAGAGGACTGAAGGGCCACGGGGGGAGAGTAGAGGACTGAAGGGGCACAGGGGCAGTGTAGAGGACTGAAGGGGCACAGGGGGAGTGTAGAGGACTGAAGGGGCACGGGGGGAGTGTAGAGGACTGAAGGGGCACGGGGGGAGTGTAGAGGACTGAAGGGGCACAGGGGGAGTGTAGAGGACTGAAGGGGCACAGGGGGAGTGTAGAGGACTGAAGGGGCACGGGGGGAGTGTAGAGGACTGAAGGGGCACAGGGGGAATGTAGAGGACTGAAGGGACACAGGGGGAGTGTAGAGGACTGAAGGGACACAGGGGGAGTGTAGAGGACTGAAGGGGCACAGGGGGGTGTAGGGGACTGAAGGGGCACAGGGGGAGTGTAGAGGACTGAAGGGGCACGGGGGGAGTGTAGAGGACTGAAGGGGCACAGGGGGAGTGTCGAGGAATGAAGGGGCACGGGGGGAATGTAAAGGACTGAAGGGGCACAGGGGGAGTGTAAAGGACTGAAGGGGCACAGGGGGAGTGTAAAGGACTGAAGGTGCACAGGGGGAGTGTAGGGGACTGAAGGGGCACTGGGGGAGTGTAGAGGACTGAAGGGGCACAGGGGGAGTGTAAAGGACTGAAGGGGCACTGGGGGAGTGTAGGGGACTGAAGGGGCACAGGGGGAGAGTAGAGGACTGAAGGGGCACAGGGGGAGTGTAGAGGACTGAAGGGGCACAGGGGAAGAGTAGAGGACTGAAGGGGCACAGGGGGAGTGTAGGGGACTGAAGGGGCACAGGGGAGTGTAGGGGACTGAAGGGGCACAGGAGGAGTGTAGAGGACTGAAGGGGCACAGGGGGAGAGTAGAGGACTGAAGGGGCACAGGGGGAGTATAGAGGACTGAAGGGGCACAGGGGGAGTGTAGGGGACTGAAGGGGCACAGGGAGAGTGTAGAGGACTAAAGGGGCACAGGGGGAGTATAGAGAGCTGAAGGGGCACAGGGGGAGTGTAAAGGACTGAAGGGGCACGGGGGGAGTGTAGAGAACTGAAGGGGCACAGGGTGAGTGTAAAGGACTGAAGGGGCACAGGGGGAGTGTAGAGGACTGAAGGGGCACGGGGGGAGAGTAGAGGACTGAAGGGGCACAGGGGGAGTGTAGAGAACTGAAGGGGCACAGGGGCAGTGCAGAGAACTGAAGGGGCACAGGGGGAGTGTAGAGGACTGAAGGGGCACGGGGGGAGTGTAGAGAACTGAAGGGGCACAGGGGGAGTGTAGAGGACTGAAGGGGCACGGGGGGAGAGTAGAGGACTGAAGGGTCACGGGGGGAGTGTAGAGGACTGAAGGGCCACGGGGGGAGAGTAGAGGACTGAAGGGGCACAGGGGGAGTGTAGAGGACTGAAGGGGAACAGGGGGAGTGTAGAGGACTGAAGGGGCACGGGGGGAGTGTAGAGGACTGAAGGGGCACGGGGGGAGTGTAGAGGACTGAAGGGGCACGGGGGGAGTGTAGAGGACTGAAGGGGCACAGGGGAGTGTAGAGGACTGAAGGGGCACGGGGGGAGTGTAGGGGACTGAAGGGGCACAGGGGGAATGTAGGGGACTGAAGGGGCACAGGGGGAGTGTAGGGGACTGAAGGGGCACTGGGGGAGTGTAGAGTACTGAAGGGCACTGGGGGAATGTAGGGGACTGAAGGGGCACAGGGGGAGTGTAGGGGACTGAAGGGGCACAGGGGGAGTGTAGGGAACTGAAGGGGCACTGGGGGAGTGTAGAGTACTGAAGGGCACTGGGGGAGTGTAGAGTACTGAAGGGCACTGGGGGAGTGTAGAGTACTGAAGGGCACTGGGGGAATGTAGGGGACTGAAGGGGCACAGGGGGAGTGTAGAGGACTGAAGGGGCACAGGGGGAGTGTAGAGGACTGAAGGGGCACAGGGGGGAATGTAAAGGACTGAAGGGGCACAGGGGGAGTGTAGGGGACTGAAGGGGCACGGGGGGAGTGTAGGGGACTGAAGGGGCACAGGGGGAGTGTAGGGGACTGAAGGGGCACGGGGGGAGTGTAGGGGACTGAAGGGGCACAGGGGGAGTGTAGAGGACTGAAGGGGCACAGGGGGAGTGTAGAGGACTGAAGGGGCACAGGGGGAGTGTAGGGGACTGAAGGGGCACAGGGGGAGTGTAGGGGACTGAAGGGGCACAGGGGGAGTGTAGAGGACTGAAGGGGCACGGGGGGAGTGTAAAGGACTGAAGGGGCACAGGGGGAGTGTAGAGGACTGAAGTGGCACAGTGGGAGTGTAGAGGACTGAAGGGGCACAGGGGAGTGTAGAGGACTGAAGGGGCACAGGGGGAGTGTCGAGGACTGAAGGGGCACAGGGGAGTGTAGAGGACTGAAGGGGCACGGGGGGAGTGTCGAGGACTGAAGGGGCACAGGGGGGAGTGTAAAGGACTGAAGTGGCACAGGGGGAGTGTAGAGGACTGAAGGGGCACAGGGGAGTGTAGAGGACTGAAGTGGCACAGGGGGAGTGTAGGGGACTGAAGGGCCATGGGGGGATTGTAGGGGACTGAAGGGGCACAGGGGGAGTGTAGAGGACTGAAGGGGCACAGGGGGATTGTAGGGGACTGAAGGGGCACAGGGGGAGTGTAAAGGACTGAAGGGGCACAGGGGGGAGTGTAGAGGACTGAAGGGGCACAGGGGGAGTGTAAAGGACTGAAGGGGCACAGGGGGAGTGTAGGGGACTGAAGGGGCACTGGGGGAGTGTAGGGGACTGAAGGGCCATGGGGGGATTGTAGGGGACTGAAGGGGCACAGGGGGAGTGTAGAGGACTGAAGTGGCACAGGGGGAGTGTAAAGGACTGAAGGGGCACAGGGGGAGTGTAGGGGACTGAAGGGCCACGGGGGAGTGTAGGGGACTGAAGGGGCACAGGGGGAGTGTAGAGGACTGAAGGGGCACAGGGGGAGTGTAGGGGACTGAAGGGCCATGGGGGGATTGTAGGGGACTGAAGGGGCACAGGGGGAATGTAGAGGACTGAAGGGGCACAGGGGGAGAGTAGAGGACTGAAGTGGCACAGGGGGAGTGTAGGGGACTGAAGGGCCATGGGGGGTTTGTAGGGGACTGAAGGGGCACAGGGGGAGTGTAGAGGACTGAAGGGGCACAGGGGGAGTTTAGGGGACTGAAGGGGCACAGGGGGAGTGTAAAGGACTGAAGGGGCACAGGGGGAGTGTAGAGGACTGAAGGGGCACAGGGGGAGTGTAGAGGACTGAAGGGGCACAGGGGGAGTGTAGAGGACTGAAGGGGCACAGGGGGAGTGTAGAGGACTGAAGGGGCACAGGGGGAGTGTAGAGGACTGAAGGGGCACAGGGGGAGTGTAGAGGACTGAAGGGGCACAGGGGGAGTGTAGAGGACTGAAGGGGCACAGGGGGAGTGTAGAGAACTGAAGGGGCACTGGGGGAGTGTAGAGGACTGAAGGGGCACAGGGGGAGTGTAGAGGACTGAAGGGGCACAGGGGGAGTGTAGAGGACTGAAGGGCCACGGGGGGAGTGTAGGGGACTGAAGGGGCATGGGGGGATTGTAGGGGACTGAAGGGGCACAGGGGGAGTGTAGAGGACTGAAGGGGCACGGGGGGAGTGTAGAGGACTGAAGGGCCACGGGGGGAGTGTAGAGGACTGAAGGGGCACAGGGGGAGTGTAGAGGACTGAAGGGGCACAGGGGGAGTGTAGAGGACTGAAGGGGCACAGGGGGAGTGTAGAGGACTGAAGGGGCACAGGGGGAGTGTAGAGAACTGAAGGGGCACTGGGGGAGTGTAGAGGACTGAAGGGGCACAGGGGGAGTGTAGAGGACTGAAGGGGCACAGGGGGAGTGTAGAGGACTGAAGGGCCACGGGGGGAGTGTAGGGGACTGAAGGGGCATGGGGGGATTGTAGGGGACTGAAGGGGCACAGGGGGAGTGTAGAGGACTGAAGGGGCACAGGGGGAGTGTAGAGGACTGAAGGGCCACGGGGGGAGTGTAGAGGACTGAAGGGGCACAGGGGGAGTGTAAAGGACTGAAGGGGCACAGGGGGAGTGTAGAGGACTGAAGGGACACGGGGGGAGTGTAGAGGACTGAAGGGACACGGGGGGATTGTAGGGGACTGAAGGGGCACAGGGGAGTGTAGAGGACTGAAGGGGCACAGGGGGAGTGTAGAGGACTGAAGGGGCACAGGGGGAGTGTAGGGGACTGAAGGGGCACTGGGGGTGTGTAAAGGACTGAAGGGGCACAGGGGGAGTGTAGGGGACTGAAGGGGCACAGGGGGAGTGTAAAGGACTGAAGGGGCACAGGGGGAGTGTAAAGGACTGAAGGGGCACAGGGGGAGTGTAGAGGACTGAAGGGGCACAGGGGGAGTGTAGAGGACTGAAGGGGCACAGGGGGAGTGTAGGGGACTGAAGGGGCACAGGGGGAGTGTAGAGGACTGAAGGGGCACAGGGGGAGTGTAGAGGACTGAAGGGGCACAGGGGGAGTGTAGGGGACTGAAGGGGCACTGGGGGTGTGTAAAGGACTGAAGGGGCACAGGGGGAGTGTAGGGGACTGAAGGGGCACAGGGGGAGTGTAAAGGACTGAAGGGGCACAGGGGGAGTGTAAAGGACTGAAGGGGCACAGGGGGAGTGTAGAGGAATGAAGGGGCACAGGGGGAGTGTAAAGGACTGAAGGGGCACAGGGGGAGTGTAGAGGACTGAAGGGCCACGGGGGGAGTGTAGAGGACTGAAGGGGCACGGGGGGAGTGTAGAGGACTGAAGGGGCACAGGGGGAGTGTAGAGGACTGAAGGGGCACAGGGGGAGTGTAGAGGACTGAAGGGGCACGGGGGGAGTGTAGAGGACTGAAGGGGCACAGGGGGAATGTAGAGGACTGAAGGGACACAGGGGGAGTGTAGAGGACTGAAGGGACACAGGGGGAGTGTAGAGGACTGAAGGGGCACAGGGGAGTGTAGGGGACTGAAGGGGCACAGGGGGAGTGTAGAGGACTGAAGGGGCACAGGGGGAATGTAGAGGACTGAAGGGGCACAGGGGGAGTGTAGAGGACTGAAGGGGCACAGGGGGAATGTAGAGGACTGAAGGGGCACGGGGGGAGTGTAGAGGACTGAAGGGGCACAGGGGGAGTGTAGAGGAATGAAGGGGCACGGGGGGAGTGTAGAGGACTGAAGGGGCACAGGGGGAGTGTAGAGGACTGAAGGGGCACAGGGGGAGTGTAAAGGACTGAAGGGGCACAGGGGGAGTGTAAAGGACTGAAGGTGCACAGGGGGAGTGTAGAGGACTGAAGGGGCACTGGGGGAGTGTAGAGGACTGAAGGGGCACAGGGGGAGTGTAAAGGACTGAAGGGGCACTGGGGGAGTGTAGGGGACTGAAGGGGCACAGGGGGAGAGTAGAGGACTGAAGGGGCACAGGGGGAGTGTAGAGGACTGAAGGGGCACAGGGGGAGAGTAGAGGACTGAAGGGGCACAGGGGGAGTGTAGGGGACTGAAGGGGCACAGGGGGAGTGTAGGGGACTGAAGGGGCACAGGAGGAGTGTAGAGGACTGAAGGGGCACAGGGGGAGAGTAGAGGACTGAAGGGGCACAGGGGGAGTATAGAGGACTGAAGGGGCACAGGGGGAGTGTAGGGGACTGAAGGGGCACAGGGGGAGTGTAGAGGACTAAAGGGGCACAGGGGGAGTGTAGAGAGCTGAAGGGGCACAGGGGGAGTGTAAAGGACTGAAGGGGCACGGGGGGAGTGTAGAGAACTGAAGGGGCACAGGGTGAGTGTAAAGGACTGAAGGGGCACAGGGGGAGTGTAGAGGACTGAAGGGACACGGGGGGAGAGTAGAGGACTGAAGGGGCACAGGGGGAGTGTAGAGAACTGAAGGGGCACAGGGGCAGTGCAGAGAACTGAAGGGGCACAGGGGGAGTGTAGAGGACTGAAGGGGCACGGGGGGAGTGTAGAGAACTGAAGGGGCACAGGGGGAGTGTAGAGGACTGAAGGGGCACGGGGGGAGAGTAGAGGACTGAAGGGGCACGGGGGGAGTGTAGAGGACTGAAGGGCCACGGGGGGAGAGTAGAGGACTGAAGGGGCACAGGGGGAGTGTAGAGGACTGAAGGGGAACAGGGGGAGTGTAGAGGACTGAAGGGGCACGGGGGGAGTGTAGAGGACTGAAGGGGCACGGGGGGAGTGTAGAGGACTGAAGGGGCACGGGGGGAGTGTAGAGGACTGAAGGGGCACAGGGGGAGTGTCGAGGACTGAAGGGACACAGGGGGAGTGTCGAGGACTGAAGGGGCACAGGGGAGTGTAGAGGACTGAAGGGGCACGGGGGGAGTGTAGGGGACTGAAGGGGCACAGGGGGAATGTAGGGGACTGAAGGGGCACAGGGGGAGTGTAGGGGACTGAAGGGGCACTGGGGGAGTGTAGAGTACTGAAGGGCACTGGGCGAATGTAGGGGACTGAAGGGGCACAGGGGGAGTGTAGGGGACTGAAGGGGCACTGGGGGAGTGTAGAGTACTGAAGGGCACTGGGGGAGTGTAGAGTACTGAAGGGCACTGGGGGAGTGTAGAGTACTGAAGGGCACTGGGGGAATGTAGGGGACTGAAGGGGCACAGGGGGAGTGTAGAGGACTGAAGGGGCACAGGGGGAGTGTAGAGGACTGAAGGGGCACAGGGGGGAATGTAAAGGACTGAAGGGGCACAGGGGGAGTGTAGGGGACTGAAGGGGCACGGGGGGAGTGTAGGGGACTGAAGGGGCACAGGGGGAGTGTAGGGGACTGAAGGGGCACGGGGGGAGTGTAGGGGACCGAAGGGGCACAGGGGGAGTGTAGAGGACTGAAGGGGCACAGGGGGAGTGTAGAGGACTGAAGGGGCACAGGGGGAGTGTAGGGGACTGAAGGGGCACAGGGGGAGTGTAGGGGACTGAAGGGGCACAGGGGGAGTGTAGAGGACTGAAGGGGCACGGGGGGAGTGTAAAGGACTGAAGGGGCACAGGGGGAGTGTAGAGGACTGAAGTGGCACAGTGGGAGTGTAGAGGACTGAAGGGGCACATGGGGAATGTAGAGGACTGAAGTGGCACGGGGGGAGTGTAGAGGACTGAAGGGGCACAGGGGGAGTGTAGAGGACTGAAGGGGCACAGGGGGAGTGTAGAGGACTGAAGGGGCACAGGGGGAGTGTAGGGGACTGAAGGGGCACAGGGGGAGTGTAGGGGACTGAAGGGGCACAGGGGGAGTGTAGAGGACTGAAGGGGCACGGGGGGAGTGTAAAGGACTGAAGGGGCACAGGGGGAGTGTAGAGGACTGAAGTGGCACAGTGGGAGTGTAGAGGACTGAAGGGGCACATGGGGAGTGTAGAGGACTGAAGGGGCACAGGGGAGTGTAGAGGACTGAAGGGGCACAGGGGGAGTGTGGAGGACTGAAGGGGCACAGGGGGGAGTGTAAAGGACTGAAGTGGCACAGGGGGAGTGTAGAGGACTGAAGGGGCACAGGGGAGTGTAGAGGACTGAAGTGGCACAGGGGGAGTGTAGGGGACTGAAGGGCCATGGGGGGATTGTAGGGGACTGAAGGGGCACAGGGGGAGTGTAGAGGACTGAAGGGGCACAGGGGGAGTGTAAAGGACTGAAGGGGCACAGGGGGAGTGTAAAGGACTGAAGGGGCACAGGGGGAGTGTAGGGGACTGAAGGGCCATGGGGGGATTGTAGGGGACTGAAGGGGCACAGGGGGAGTGTAAAGGACTGAAGGGGCACAGGGGGGAGTGTAGAGGACTGAAGGGGCACAGGGGGAGTGTAAAGGACTGAAGGGGCACAGGGGGAGTGTAGGGGACTGAAGGGCCATGGGGGGATTGTAGGGGACTGAAGGGGCACAGGGGGAGTGTAGAGGACTGAAGTGGCACAGGGGGAGTGTAAAGGACTGAAGGGGCACAGAAGGAGTGTAGGGGACTGAAGGGCCACGGGGGAGTGTAGGGGACTGAAGGGGCACAGGGGGAGTGTAGAGGACTGAAGGGGCACAGGGGGAGTGTAGGGGACTGAAGGGCCATGGGGGGATTGTAGGGGACTGAAGGGGCACAGGGGGAATGTAGAGGACTGAAGGGGCACAGGGGGAGAGTAGAGGACTGAAGTGGCACAGGGGGAGTGTAGGGGACTGAAGGGCCATGGGGGGATTGTAGGGGACTGAAGGGGCACAGGGGGAGTGTAGAGGACTGAAGGGGCACAGGGGGAGTGTAGAGGACTGAAGGGGCACAGGGGGAGTGTAAAGGACTGAAGGGGCACAGGGGGAGTGTAAAGGACTGAAGGGGCACAGGGGGAGTGTAGAGGACTGAAGGGGCACAGGGGGAGTGTAGAGGACTGAAGGGGCACAGGGGGAGTGTAAAGGACTGAAGGGGCACAGGGGGAGTGCAAAGGACTGAAGGGGCACAGGGGGAGTGTAGAGGACTGAAGGGGCACAGGGGGAGTGTAGAGGACTGAAGGGGCACAGGGGGAGTGTAGAGGACTGAAGGGGCACAGGGGGAGTGTAGAGGACTGAAGGGGCACAGGGGGAGTGTAGAGGACTGAAGGGGCACAGGGGGAGTGTAGAGGACTGAAGGGGCACAGGGGGAGTGTAGAGGACTGAAGGGGCACAGGGGGAGTGTAGAGAACTGAAGGGGCACTGGGGGAGTGTAGAGGACTGAAGGGGCACAGGGGGAGTGTAGAGGACTGAAGGGGCACAGGGGGAGTGTAGAGGACTGAAGGGCCACGGGGGGAGTGTAGGGGACTGAAGGGGCATGGGGGGATTGTAGGGGACTGAAGGGGCACAGGGGGAGTGTAGGGGACTGAAGGGGCACGGGGGGAGTGTAGGGGACTGAAGGGGCACGGGGGGAGTGTAGGGGACTGAAGGGGCACAGGGGGAGTGTAGAGGACTGAAGGGCCACGGGGGGAGTGTAGAGGACTGAAGGGGCACAGGGGGAGTGTAGAGGACTGAAGGGGCACAGGGGGAGTGTAGAGGAATGAAGGGGCACAGGGGGAGTGCAGAGGACTGAAGGGGCACAGGGGGAGTGTAGAGGACTGAAGGGGCACAGAGGGAGTGTAGAGAACTGAAGGGGCACTGGGGGAGTGTAGAGGACTGAAGGGGCACAGGGGGAGTGTAGAGGACTGAAGGGGCACAGGGGGAGTGTAGAGGACTGAAGGGCCACGGGGGGAGTGTAGGGGACTGAAGGGGCATGGGGGGATTGTAGGGGACTGAAGGGGCACAGGGGGAGTGTAGAGGACTGAAGGGGCACAGGGGGAGTGTAGAGGACTGAAGGGCCACGGGGGGAGTGTAGAGGACTGAAGGGGCACAGGGGGAGTGTAAAGGACTGAAGGGGCACAGGGGGAGTGTAGAGGACTGAAGGGACACGGGGGGAGTGTAGAGGACTGAAGGGACACGGGGGGATTGTAGGGGACTGAAGGGGCACAGGGGAGTGTAGAGGACTGAAGGGGCACAGGGGGAGTGTAGAGGACTGAAGGGGCACAGGGGGTGTGTAGAGGACTGAAGGGGCACAGGGGGAGTGTAGAGGACTGAAGGGGCACAGGGGGTGTGTAAAGGACTGAAGGGGCACAGGGGGTGTGTAGAGGACTGAAGGGGCACAGGGGGAGTGTAGGGGACTGAAGGGGCACTGGGGGTGTGTAAAGGACTGAAGGGGCACAGGGGGAGTGTAAAGGACTGAAGGGGCACAGGGGGAGTGTAGAGGACTGAAGGGGCACAGGGGGAGTGTAGAGGAATGAAGGGGCACAGGGGGAGTGTAAAGGACTGAAGGGGCACAGGGGGAGTGTAGAGGACTGAAGGGGCATGGGGGGATTGTAGGGGACTGAAGGGGCACGGGGGGAGTGTAGAGGACTGAAGGGGCACAGGGGGAGTGTAGAGGACTGAAGGGGCACAGGGGGAGTGTAGAGGACTGAAGGGGCACAGGGGGAGTGTAGAGGACTGAAGGGGCACAGGGGGAGTGTAGAGGACTGAAGGGGCACAGGGGGAGTGTAGAGGACTGAAGGGGCACAGGGGGAGTGTAGAGAACTGAAGGGGCACAGGGGGAGTGTAGAGGACTGAAGGGGCACAGGGGGAGTGTAGGGGACTGAAGGGCCATGGGGGGATTGTAGGGGACTGAAGGGGCACAGGGGGAGTGTAGAGGACTGAAGGGGCACGGGGGGAGTGTAGAGGACTGAAGGGGCACAGGGGGAGTGTAGGGGACTGAAGGGCCATGGGGGGATTGTAGGGGACTGAAGGGGCACAGGGGGAGTGTAGAGGACTGAAGGGGCACGGGGGAGTGTAAAGGACTGAAGGGCCATGGGGGGATTGTAAAGGACTGAAGGGGCATGGGGTGAATGTAAAGGACTGAAGCAGCATGGGGGGAATGTAGAGGCGTAATGGGGCATGGGGGTTTTTGTAGTCAATATTTCTTAATTCTTCACTCCCCACCGCTGCTCCGTGCTCTCCTGACGTCTGCAGCAGGTGTGGAGACAGCTTGCTGACTAGTTCGCCTCATTGTCTTGGATGGCCTTGGCAGGTGATGCCTGGAGGGCTCCAGCTATCGTTGGCTGTCTTGCTGAGGGGTAGCTGTTCCCTCTGCAGTCACAGAGGGCGAGCTTGAAGGGGCCCAGATGCCGAGGGGATTTGGAAAGCTTGGACAACCTCTGAAAGTCCTGAGTGGAGGTGCTATGGGTGTTTAGCTGCCTCTCCTATTCCCATTGGGTGCCCAAAAGCCCCTTGCATGACTTCTTGAGGGGAAGGGACAGCTGGTGGGAGGTTGAGGTGTCTCATCCCCTCTTGTGTAGCCACTGCAGAGGTTTCCCCATGGCTACCGAAGTGGAGTGCATATCTGCGCACATCTCCGGTAGAATCTGATGGTTTAAGATCTCAATGGAGTCTGTCATCCTCCAATGGAGACCTCCATGTGTGCACATGTCAACACCACTTCATTACGCAGCAGGTAGATGGACTCTTCTGCCTCAAGTACCACCCTGTTGAGGGCCTCCGCCACCCCTGCTTGATGTTGCCCCCACTGTTGCTGCCTCTGCACCATCAGATGGACCACCAATTCCAGAGGCCTGTCATCGGGTTCAGACACCACAGATGCCTCTGCCAGAGCACTCCTCGAAGTGTGAGTGTGCTCAGCTAGCCCTGCCTCTTCCTGCTGTGGACACGTATCTATGCAGTGTGAGAGCCTTCCTACACTTCAGCAAAGACCCACCGAGATGTCTGTCTCTGGGGCGGTGAAGGGTGCAGGTGTCCGTTATGATGCCTCTACAGGTGCACTTTAGTCATCTGTAATTTCCTCATTCCTCTCCCGTCTTGTGTTGGGCTGGACAGGGCCCCCTGTGGCTTGAGTCTTGCCCTCTTCCTGGCAGCATCTGTAAGTGAGAGACGTTGACAGCATGAGTATCCTCCAGCATGGAGGGAACCTTGACCTTGAGGTTTCTAACACATCTCTGGGTCCTTACTGGATGGAGACCGAAAGCCAATCTCCCATCTCCAATTGTCTGTCATGTTCCAGCTCGACTACCCATTCCTCAAATTCAGTTGCTTCTTTCAAGTGTGACCAACCCACTCCTGGCTTCCCCTTGCTCGACGATCATGGCTCAACTTTCCCGAGGCAGCACAGTGGCACAGTGGTTAGCACTGCTGGCTCACAGCGCCGAGGTCCCAGGTTCGATCCCGGCTCTGGGTCACTGTCCGTGTGGAGTTTGCACATTCTCCCCCTGTTTGCGTGGGTTTCGCCCCCAGTACCCAAAAGATGTGCAGGCTAGGTGCATTGGTCATGCTAAATTACCCCTTGACTGGAAAAAATGAATTGGATACTCCATATTTTTTTTAAAACTTTCCCGCACAAGGAGAACAGAGAAGATGGAGTTGAGAGTAACTATATTTAGTATCCATTTGTAAATAGCCATTTCACTTGTCATTTTCATGCTTCCAGTCTGAGGATAATCCATTGGATTATGTGCCGTGTGATTGATGCACTGTATGTTGTCTAGAAGGGTTCTGGACCAGCACCCTCCACAGTGGTGAGCCCATCCAGATATAAGGAAAAGTACCACAGAAGCATATCATTTGCAGAGCTTTTTGGTGCCCTACATGCTTGATTCCACCCCTCACTGCCTCCCTGACCCTTCCACCACCGACCTTCCAGACAGCATGTGAGCTCTCCATGTGGAAGGGTGATGGATAGACTGCAGTGGAGTTATTTGGCATGAACTTATTACATTGCCACTCAGGCCCATGTCCCCTGTACCATTCATGGGTAGTTTGTGCGAGCAGCTGAAGGTTCACTTACCCTGGCAGCATGGAGGATGTCATTCATCTTCTTGCAGTATGACCTGTGCTGGAGTCCCTGGGCACTGACCGCCCTTGAGACCTGTTCCCGTGGAACGTTGGTCTCCTTTCTCAGCTTCGTCCTCTAATCAGTTCGTTAGAGGATACCGCTCCTGGCCTCCACTGCATTGAGGAAGATGCCTAGGGAGGTGTTGCTAAACTTTGGCGCCAGAGGACCTGGGCCGGTCTTGCCAAATGGGTCTGGCGAGTAAGTTGCTGTCCAGGCACCTTTTAAGTATTTCAGCCGGTTATGGTGGCAAGGTTGCATAAACGGTGCGAACACCTGGCAGCTTTCTCAGCGGACAATATTCCCCATCCCCAGCTCCACCCTGTGCCTGACCCTCTGTGACCCTTGGGGGAACAGGGTATCCCGTCTGGCCTCTACTACTTCCAGTAGTCTGCCCAGGTCAGCATCGCCGAATTGTGAGACTGGTGGTCTCCCCAACCCCACCAGTGCAGAGACACATACCTCAGTGGGCAAAAGGAGTCAACAGGCATCTGGGGCACTTTCTGATGAGCACCACACAGTTGCACATGCAGATCAGACAGGAACACCCAGGCGAGACAGCAGTCGGATCTCTGCTGGATACCAGGACATAGCTGGGTCTCAGTCAGATGCTGAGCCTCTGGACCAGCTTTACTTGGAGCTGATGCAGACGCTAAGGTGCGGCCGTGATATTCAGAGGGGATGTCAGTGACACCTGGCAGGTCCATAGCCGATTGGAGGAGTCCGGCTAAGGGCACAGGCGATAGCACCGCCAATGTACAACACTGAGGCCAACACTGCCCGTTGGCTGTTAGCCTCTGGCTGCTGTTGAGTAAAGAGTCAAGAATTAGCTGGTGTGGATTAAACCACCTTGTGAATGGCGGGACAAGGTGGCGCGGGCGGGCACTGGGTTCCTGGGGGGGGGGCGCGGGGCGATCTGGCCCCGGAGGGTGCCCCCACGGTGGCCTGGCCCGCGATCAGGGCCCACCGATCGGCGGGCGGGCCTGTGCCGTGGGGGCACTCTTTTTCTTCCGCCTTCGCCATGGTCTTCACTATGGCGGAGGCGGAAAAGACCCCCTCCCCTGCGCATGCGCGGGGGTGACGTCAGCAGCCGCTGACGCTCCCGCGCATGCGTCGCCCGACGAAGTCCTTTCGGCTCCGGCTGGCATGGTGCCAAAGGCCTTTCCCGCCAGCCGGCGGAGCGGAAACCACTCTGGCGCCGGCCTAGGCTCTCAAGGTGAGGGCTTGGCCCCTAAAGGTGCGGAGACGTCCGCACCTTTGGGGCGGCCCGACGCCGGAGTGATCCGCGCCGTTTTTGGCGCCGGATAGCGGACATCGCGCCAGTTTGTGCAGAATCCCACTGAGGTTTACTATCAGTCATGATGGTGTCCTTCTGTACTTCCTACAAAGCTCACAGCGATCGCTAACCTGTTATATCAGCTTTATATAGTCTTCATCCCTTACCCCTGCATCCTTTAATAAACCTTTCAACCTCCGAGGAGACGGATGCGCAAATTGCCTCTGCAGTTTTAATACAACATGTTTTTATCAGCTAAAGTCCCATTTCCAGCTGCCAATAACACATCCTTAACAACTGCACCTGAAATAGTATTTGTCAGTAATGGAATACAATAGTGTCCCAACTGCGTAAATTGTAAGTCCACCGTCTTTCTATAAACTGTTGCCTTATCCTGTTCCATATCCAGTTTCATATGTGCTTTCTTCATCGATGGTCTGTTCAGAACCAAAGGTATCTCACTTGATACAACATCCGTGCTAATGAAATGACTCACTCCGGCAATATTGCAAGGGATCACCACTCTTTTACGCGACTTCAGAGTATTATCATCTCCAAACTTGAAACTTGTGGAACTTTCAAATTCCTTAACCTTGTTACGATTTTCAGCATTCAAAGAGTACAGGTAACATTTTAACCAGTCAATTCCACACACAGTAGATGTGCAGCCACTGTCCAATACTGCACAATACTGCACAGAATAAAACTGCTTGTTAAGAGGACAATGCCTTCTTTGTGGTCACTATCTTTTTCCTCTTCCGACTCTTCCATGTCATGTGTAGCTTCAAACACTCTATTATAACGTGTTGGACAGTTGAAAGCATAATGGTATTGAGAGTCACACCGAAAACATCGATTTATCGTACCCCGGGCATTTCTGGGGTTCATTTTCCTATTTCCATTCTCCATGTTCCTCCTTCTATTATAAGTTTTCAATGAGTTTCTGTCCTCATAATTTCCGGGTCCCGATCTCCTTCCATATTCTCGTAACCTGTTCGTAGCCGTACAATCTCGCCATCCTATCAGTAGTGTATCTTCCATCGTCTGCTTCATCTTGACTGGCCCATTCGTGACATGAGAGCCATAGGAATTGAATGTTTCCCCAGGAACTTCTTTAAGGCCTCTATCGTCTAATCGAATAAGGTATCATTATCTGCAAACTTAACTCCTGTCAAAACCAAGAGCCTATCCATATTGGACACTCTAGCACAGTCTAGTAACTTAAATGCAAACACAGATTGTGGAAATTCCAGGCGGTGTTTGTGCAGCTTTTGTATAGTCTGCTAAATTCCATTTGTAGTCCGCAATAGAGATATCCTCTTTTTTCTGGAATCTATCGAATTCTGACCAAGCTTGATACGCACTGAACAAGTCATCCTTTTGATAAATCTTATCCATAAACTGTAACAGAGTCTCCAGACCTTCTTCTGAGTCTAACTCTTCCAATTCCAGTTCAGAAAACAGTTTGCTTCGGATTTTACTGTCATAAGGTAGAGATAGAGCCAATGCCATACCTTGTTTCCTCTTTCCCAAGGCAGTTACCTTAGTCCACATAACGACTGCACGTCTCCATTGGTCGTACGTTCCCCTTTCAGAAAATAATGGTGGATAGTCATATCCGGCCATCTTTATCCTAGGTTCAGCCATATTTTCTTTTTCCTTCTCACTCACTCCTGGTTGATGAAAAATGTAGTTTTTTTCCCTGGAAAAGTATCTTTCAACCCTTTACATTTATACAGCAACCATCCTCTGCTACCAATGTTAGCCTCTTCCTGCTGTTGAGTAAAGAGTCAAGAGTTCTGCTCCTATTCCCAAACACCTTTATTTCTCCTTTGAACACACTCAGCACCAAACTCATCACATCACATGCCCCCAAGGCCACCTGTAGACTCTTTACATATCAGTGCCAATTATTGGATCAATAATTGACGTCTAATTGAAATGTTTCTTAACCCATTCCTTAACATTGGCGACCGCAATGGATAGCCTGGTGCACAACACCAGCTGCAGCAGTGGAGGTGTTCAGGAGTGGCTCAGTCGGTGATGGCCATGACTGAGTGCCTCAACAGCAGGTCCCAGTCGCTGAGGGACATCACCCAGTACCAGGTGGACCTTGAGGAGCGCTGCGGAGCATGCCCCAGACACAATTAAATGCAGCAGTACCAGCCTCCCCGAACAAGCGCCGGAATGTGGCGACTAGGGGCTTTTCACAGTAACTTCATTTGAAGCCTACTTGTGACAATAAGCGACTTCATTCAGTCATTCATTCTTCATTCAGTAGAGCAGGAAGGCTAAGCACATCAAGGATCACTGCGAGGGCACTGGGGGGGGAGGGCGGGGGGGATGTGGGTAGGATGTAAGGGGTGTGTGGGAGGAAGGGTGGGTGTGAGGGTCTGGGAGGGGTGGGGAGTGTGGGGTGGCACCAGAAGGAGATTGGGCAGTTGGGGACATTTTTTAAAATCATTAAAATCTTTCGACCTCGACCAATATGACACCTCTAGCACTTTCGTCCGCAATGCAGGCCGAGCACCAATCCCATGCCCCACCTCCCCGGTCATGGAGGTCCTGGGCTCCTCAACACCGCCCCCTCTGCGGGGCATGCCATGAGCAAGTGATGGGTGTGAGAGAGCACAAGCAAATAGGCAGGGGTAAGACTATGGCATTGAATGAGGAGCCCCAGTGCTCAGCTTTCTGTAGGTTATCATCAACCCTCCTGCCCTAGACCATGACCCACGGATAGTGCTGACAGAGTCCCATCACCATGGAGTGATGTTACACATACCCTGGGAGAGGGAGGGAGGGGGAAGCCTGGTGGGCAAGGGGTGCAGGAAGGGAGGTGGGGAGACGAGGCCAGGTTCTATGTGAAACAGGCGATGACGAGGGCCTCCCTGGCCCTCCGGGCTTGCCAAACCCTCGCGCTACTGCCTGTCTGCCATCCTCCAGCTAGTCCAGCAGGTCCTCCCTGTACTCATCCTCCAGGCCCTCCTGGTCTGGTGCCTCCTCATCCCCGTCCTCCTTCTCAGAAATGACCAAATATTCCTCCCCCTCAACCTCCAGCGCATCACCCAGCTGTTGTACCAGGTTGTGGAGGATACAGCAGACCACCACAAAGCAGGCGACCCTCTGGGGTTGTACTGCCATGCATCACCAGAGCAGTCGAGGCACCGGTACCGCATTTTGAGGAGTCCGATGCGCCACTCAGTGACAGACCAGGTGGCCGCTTGAGCCTCGTTATATTTGGTCTCCGCATCATTCACAGGCCTCCGTACTGGTGTCATTAGCTAGGTCCTCACCCGTACCTCTTGTCCCCCAAGAGCTAACCGGCCATCATAGGGTTGTCCTCAAAGAGGCCGGGGATGTCTGACTGCCCCAGGATGTAGCTGTCATGCACACTCCATGGGAAGCATGCACACACGTGCATGATCTTCATGTGGTGGTCTCACATGAGCTGGATGTTCAGGGAATGGAACGCCTTCCTGTTGATGTAGGGCACTCCCAGACAGTCTAGTATGCGGAAGGCGACATGCGTGCCATCTATTACTCCCTGTACCTGGGGCATCCCGGCGATGTCAGAGAATCCGCCTGCCCGGGGATCCTGTTGAGCTTGTGAGATGCTGCATAAGTCCCTGATTGAGCCCTGGAACCCGAAGTTAGAGGTTCAGGACTGTGGTGATCTTGACGGCCAACAGAGTGGGTATACTCCTCCTGCATATGCTGCCAGGTCTGCAATGACATGGCATGGGTACTGTCCCGTCTCCTTGTTGAAGTGGAGCCTCTTGCTGCACCCTTGCCATCTGTTTGAAAGGCCAGCGATGCCTGTACACCCTGGGCCGTTGCGGGCCTCCCCCTCTTAGTCCCTCCCTGGCCTGATGAGTGACCGGGTCATCAGCGTGTGTGCCAGAGTCCTGCTCATGGGCTGCCACCTCGAGCCTCTGTCGAAGCTGCTGCCAGCGTCTAGCCACCTGCCTTGTCAGCAGCACACTTGGGCAAGTTCTGCGGGGTCTAAGATATCGTCCATCCCTGCAATATCTGTAAAGGATTGGTACGGGTGTGATTGACAACTAGTGGTGTCATCCATTCGGGACCCTCGAGTCCCCCTATTCCTCCTCCCTCCCCCACAACTTGCCTTGTCCATACTTCCCCGGACGCAGCAGAGGCTCCTGATCATCGGAGCTCAGATTCTGTACCCCAGACACCCGCAAGAAACATTACCTGGACCAGGCGCTGATCCCCTCCCCAGCGCACAGGCCCATGCTCTGAGGGCTGAGATGTCTCCGGCCGGGGCCCAGCCCCTGGGTGTTCGGACGTTGGCCACTGAGTCCGAGGTGTTGCCTCCCACAGTGTTCAGGCATCACAGTCTGATTGGGATGCTGGGCAATAACTCCCACGGGGATCCACTTGGGATGTGTGAAGTGCTCACTTAACGATGATTGCCATTAGCTATCGCCTTCAGCCACAAGGCCAGAGGCCTCCGCAGTCAGTGGGAGTTATGGGTGGTCGGTGGGCAGGCAGGCGGGGTTGGGGTTGCCCCCAGAACGGGACCACATGGTCCAGGTGTTGGCATGGTGGACCCGTGGGCACTAAGATACCTATCTCCCATCTGTCCTGCCCTCCCCCTGCAAGCCTATCCCAGGCCATGGGCGGCCAACCCCTGTTCCTGAACCCCTCTCCCCCAATGGTGGCCCCCCACTCCAAGCACCGGGGCAGCAAACCCAGTACCACTGGGCTCTTTGCCTGTGAGCAAAGATGGCCACTCACCTCCTCGGGTCCCCACAGCACTAATCGGTGCCCACATGACCACTTGCTGGGGAGGCCATTCGATCACGGGGGAATGTTAGATTGGGGGTCGCTCCAGTTAATTGAATGGATATTGGGCTTAAGTGGTGGTTATTGGTTTCACTCCACGCTATGGCGGGATCATAATTTTGCCAACGGGGGAGGGCCGGCCGGGGCCCAGACCCTGGGTGTTCGGATGTTGCCCACTGAGTGGGCAAACAGATCAGCGCCGGGAGCAGTTCTCGTTTTTGTCCTGTCCTGCAATTTAACGGCCTGTCTCGCTCTCGCTTAAGCGCAATGCGGCCATTAAATCATGCCCTTTGTCTTTGAATTAATTGTATGGTTTGTTCAACTTGACTTGTTAATACCGGAGTTCTTTATTTTACCAAGGTTCGAACACCCCCATGCAGAAAGAACACAAAACCTTTTTTAGGCAAATTGTAAATTTTGAGGTGCACAGATTCCCTGTCGAATATCTGTAGTTTCAATTGGTTCAACATTGAGACCAACAAGTGGATCGGAGAGTTGAATCTTGATCAATATAGATTGCGCCTGCAGCACAGTGGCACAGTGGTTAGCCCTGCTGCCTCACGGCGCTGAGGTCCCAGGTTTGATCCCGGTTCTGGGTCACTGTCCGTGTGGAGTTTGCACGTTCTCCCTGTGTTTGCATGGGTTTTACCCCCACAACCCAAAGATGTGCAGGGTAGGTCGATTGGCCATGCTAAATTGCCCCTTAATTGGAAAAAATGAGTTGGGTACTCTAAATTTATTTAAAAATATATATATATAGATTGCGCCTGCAAAGAAACAATTCACTCAAGCCAGAGTTCCCTTGCGCTACTGATAAAAAATGACCAATTTGTTCTTTAGCCCATTTAATTACTGAACCTGCAATTTAACTGTGAACAATGACACAACATGCATTCTGCTTCTAACAGTACTCTGGACTGTGTTGCCAGGTTTTTCAATCTGGCTGAGTTATAATGCAACCATAGCTTGTTTTCTTTTTGCTCTCTCCAACAATACTGCCAGGAAACTACAACTGAACTCAAAGCAGAAATAGGCAGTTAAACAAAAAGAAGAGGTATTGGTGTTAACAATTTACCATCCATATTCCATTGATACATGGCAGTGTAGTGTTAAGGGGGGGAATAGAGAGGAGAGAACATAAGCAGCTGATAAATGGCCTGTTGACTGGCACGGTATTTAATTTGTATTCGTTGGACTTGCTCCCAGTTTCTAAGATTGGGTTCTGTTCTCGGTGAGACAGGAATCCACCATTTTGTTCCAATATCAACTCATAGGATCAGAAAAGGAAAGGAAACGCTCATCCCGCTGCATTCCATTGATGGAGAGGAATTTCAAAGAATTGGATAGTAAAGAGTTTTTCCTTTCTGCCAATGGAGTGTTTATTTCCCAAAGCAATTATTGGTTTAATGCTTCTCTGAAAACAAGTTGTTTTCTGTTGTGACATGCTTTTTTCATGAGATTGTCTTTTATCTAATTGAAACAACTTCCCTTTAATATTACTTGATTTAAGATGTAATTTCTCATTCCCCAGGTAATAAAGTTCTTCTGTTATCGCATACCATATATAAATAAGATGCTCAAAATCATTAATGACGGTGAACTTGGTTAGTCCAGGGGTTACAGTTTATGCTATCTTGCAATACTGCATCGCTAATATTACACTATTACATCTCAGTGCATATCAATATGACTCTTTACAGATGTTGGTATTTTTAGTTGGGATGAAATGTTCATGCAGACGTCGGCCAGGCCCCCTAAACTGCGTTGGGACCCGGCCAAACCTGCCTCAGGAAGCCCCTGCCAGGACCCAAGACCCCCGAAACGGCAGAGACCCTGCGCAAGGACTCAAATGCGCCGCAAGGTATTCCCGTGCTCATAGAACACCGGGACCCATCCAGATCGCAAACATGCCCCCTCAGCAACCCCACTACCTCAACCAGTGCCCGGGACCCTGCCAGACGCGACCCCAGAAACGTAACCAGCGCCCGGCCCCTGCCAGTGCCCCGGCCCCTGCCAGACGCAATCACCTACCTTCCATAAGGTCAGACTTCTCCCATCAGATCCCGAGGCCATCCAGCCGTGGTCGCCGACAGAGGAAGGGAGGGAAAAGGGGTGGTCTGCAGGGGAGACTGAAGCAACGTGGTTTCAAGACCCCAGCATACGCCTGGCAAATGTCCAAGCAATCGAAAACAAGGTGGACAAACTTAACGCTAGACTTACCTCTCAGAGGGAAGTAAGAGATTGCTGTGTGCTCTGTTTCACAAAGACATGGCTCACCCCTGCCTCACCGGACTGTGCCATACAACCTGAAGGCTTCTCAATTCACCGGGCGGACCGCGTCATCAGGCAAAGCGAAGGGTGGAGGAGTTTGCCTCCTCATCAAGTCCTGCTGGTGCTTGGATGTGGCGACCCTGGCGACCTACTGCTCCCCAGACCTGGAATAACTGAATGTGAAGTGCCGCCCATACTATCTTCCACGTGAGTTCACTTCAGCCATTGTCACAGCGGTCTACATCCCACCCCAGGCAGAAGTGAGGAAGGCGCTGGATGAACTGTACACAATTCGAACCAAGTATGAAATAGAACATCTGGTGGCCTTGTTCATCATGGCCGGGGACTTCAACAAGGCCAAACTCAAGAGTGTACTGCCAAAATTCCACCAGCACATCTCCTTTCCCACCAGGGGCGACAACACTCTTGACCACTGCTACTCAAAAATCAAAGGCGCCTACCGTTCCATCCCCCGACCGCACTTTGGGAAATCAGACCATAAGACGGTGCTCCTTCTCCCGGCATACAAGCAGAGACTCAAGCGGGAGAATCCAGCTAAGAAGGCCATGCAGTGCTGGTCCGAGGAAACAGAAGACCTCCTACCTGACTGCTTAGAGACAGTGGACTGGTCCATATTTAAGAAGTCAGCAACCAACTTAAATGAGTATGCCACCACTATCACAGACTTCATCAGCAAATGTGTGGATGACTGCGTGCAAAAGAAAGCAGTACGTGCGTTCCCCAACCTGAAACCATGGCTCAATCGCGAGATTGACTCCCTACCGAAGGACAGGTCCGAGGCGTTCAAGTCAGGCGACCCTGACCTATACAAGAAATCCAGGTATGACCTCCGCAAAGCTATCCAAGATGCCAAGAGAAAATACCAGATTGAGCTAGAGTCACAGACGTGCATTACAGACTCTCGGCAGTTGTGGCAAGGCCTAAACAACATAACGTGCTACAAAATAAAGCTGAGCAGTATCTCCAGGAGCAGCACATCCCTCCCCGATGAACTCAATGCATTCTGTGCTCGGTTCGAGCAGGAAACCAATGATCTGCTGTCGAGTGCTCCAGCAGCCCATAACACACCCGTACCCACAATCACAGCTTCCGAAGTCAGATCGGCCTTCCTGAAAGTGAACCCTTGGAAGGCTACGGGTCCGGACGGGATCCCTGATTGCGCACTCAGAGCCTGCGCGGACCAGGTGGCAGATGTGTTCAGAGACATCTTTAACCTGTCCCTACTACGTGCTTCAAGAAGACCACCATCATACCGGTGCCAAAGAAGAACCAGGCAACGTGCCTCAATGACTACCGTCCGGTGGCACTGACTTCAGTCGTAATGAAGTCCTTCGAGAGGTGGGTCATGAAGCGCATCACCTCCATACTCCCAGAATGCCTTGATCCACTGCAATTCGCATACCATCCCAACCGGTCCACAGCAGACGCCATCTCCCTGACCCGACATCATCCCCAGAGCATCTCGACAACAAGGACTCCTACATCAGACTCCTATTTATTGACTACAGCTCCGCCTTCAACACCATAATCCCAGCCAAGCTCATATCAAAGCTCCAAAACCTAGGACTTGGCTCCCCACTCTGCAACTGGATCCTCAACTTTCTGACCCACAGACCACAATCAGTAAGAATAAACAACAACAACTTCTCCACAATAATCCTCAATACCAGAGCCCCGCAAGGCTGTGTACTCAGCTCCCGACTATACTCCCTGTACACACACGACTGCGTGGCAAAATTTGGTTCCAACTCCAACTACAAGTTTGCTGACGATACGACGATAGTGGGCCGGATCTCGAATAACGACGAGTCAGAATACAGGAGGGAGATGGAGAACCTAGTGGAGTGGTGCAGCGACAACAATCTATCCCTCAATGCCAGTGTGGTATTATCAGGTATTGCTGTACCTAAGAGGCTGATGACCATTGGTTAAACCTAGGAGTTTACCATTGGCTGTTGATACATAGCTCCGCCCTGACAGGCGGAATATAAGAACCGGTGCCGTCCCAGCAGCCTTCACTTTCTGTACCGAAGCTGCTGGGGAACAAGTTCTAGTCGATTAAAGCCTTCAGTTATGAAATCACTTTGTCTTGAGTGTAATTGACGGTGCATCAGCCAGCAAAACTAAAGTGCTGGTCATTGACCTCAGGAAGCAAAGCACTGTACACATCCCTGACAGCATCAATGGGGCCGAGGTGGAGATGGTCAGCAGTTTCAAATTCCTAGGGGTACACAATTCCCAAAATCTGTCCTGGTCCACCCACGTCGATGCTGCCACCAAGAAAACACAGCTGAGTGCATATTTCCTCAGAAAACTAAGGAAACTAGGCATGTCCACATTAACTCTTACCAACTTTTACAGATGCACCATAGAAAGCATCCTATCTGGCTGCATCACAGCCATGTATGGCAACTGCTCGACCTAAGACCGCAAGAAACTTCAGAGAGTCGCAAACACAGCCCAGTCCATCACACAAATCTGCCTCCCATCCATTGACTCCATCTACACCTCCCGCTGCCTGGGGAAAGCGGGCAGCATAATCAAAGACCCCTCCCACCCAGCTTGCTCGTTCTTCCAAATTCTTCCATCGGGCAGGAGATACAAAAGTCTGCGAACACACACGAACAGACTCAAAAACAGCTTCTTCCCCGCTGTTACCAAACTCCTAAATGACCCTCTTATGGACTGACCTCATTAACACTACACCCCTGTATGCTTCATCCGATGCCAGTGCTTATGTAGTTACATTGTGTACCTTGTGTTGCCCTATTATGTATTTTCTTTTATTTCCTTTCCTTTTCATGATCTGTTGAGCTGCTCACAGAAAAATACTTTTCACTGTACCTTGGTACACGTAACAAAAAACAAAATCCATCCAATGGTGAACCTAGAGGCGATTAGAAGGTCCCTGGCACACACTTTGTGTGACTTCCTGTGGCTGCGCAGGCCCCATGCCCTGCACATCCTGGCCCTCCTCCGCGTCCTCCTCGTCGGACGAGGTTCATCACCCGCTGCCAGCACGTTGCCCCTGTGCTGTGTGATGTTGTGGAGGATGCAGCAGGCCACTACAATGTGGGAGACTCTCCTAGTGCTATACTGGAGGGTCCCTCCAGAGCGGTCCACGCATCTGAACCACATCTTGCCCCTGATTTTTTTTTTAAATGGAAATCAAAAGCTTGAGAATATATCATTGAGATTACTATATTCTAAAGATATAAGATGCTTCTTTTTCATTCCCTTGTTCATTCAAATTGAATGTGACAATTAAGAAAAAGGAAATGTTATGATAATACTTTCACATCCAGTGACAGGCTTTTATGTGAAAAATCTGAATTAATTATACAAATTAATAAAATAATTGATTTAAAGACAAACAACCATGGCTTTGTCACTGATGAAGCTCATTAGTAAATTAATCTTATATTGTATCACACAATGTTATCTGAATTACTATTACGCTGTCATTTGTTTGTTAATACATTTTGTTCCTAAATTTACACAATGGAAAACTGTGCTAACCCATTGCCAGCCAAACCTGAATTAATTGTTCCTTTAAACTGCTGTACTGTGTGAAGATATTCCTCACTGATGCTTAGCTATAAGTACACTGGCTTGAAATTAGTGAAGCAACCTACTTAAATCATGCCTTTAACTGTAATTTTGGTGTGTGAGTCTCCACATTGCACATTAAGAAATAGATTTTGAATTGTGTTTAGCATTGCAGCTCACAGCTCAGAGTGACCAAATAAAAGATGCATTCTAAATAATGGTCCTTTGTGCAATAATTATCTTCCTAATACAACTAGTATGGTCTTATGTTGTGACATTCAATGTTTCACAATATGGTGAGGACAACAGTGTGATGGTTTTTTGAGGAATATATCAAGAGACAATTTTCATGGATTTCAAATCATGGGGACCATGCCCAAGATTCTCCAGATATGTGTTCTTGATGGTTCAGGATCGAACTGGGAGCTTGATTTATAATTTTCCGTTTTACATTCAGTTGCATCAAATGACATTGAAACACAAAACCTAATGTCTTAAAATGGGATCTATTCTCAGGCCATTGGGCATACAGACAGTTTGGGCGGGATTCTCCAAGCCGCGCCGGGTCGGAGAATCACCGTTGACGCCCAAAATTCCCTCCACGCCGCTCTGATGCCGGGACGCGATTCTCCGACGCGGCCAGAACCGCGCAAATGCGCGCCGCCCGGGCTGGAGAATTGACAGAAGTGGCGCGATGTGCGGTTCCCCAAGCCTGCAGTGATACTGCAGCCCAGATGGAGGGGGGGGGGGCAATGCCACATGTGTAGTGGGTAGGGGGGTTGGTGCTGGCACAGTGCTGGGTTCAGTTTTTTGCAGCACTGGCCGCCTATCCTGGGTGTAATCCCGACGGCGCTGACAGCTTCGCCCACCTCCCTCCACATACGCCGGGCGGTGTTGGCTCGGGTCCTACGTCCGTGTGCGGGGTACAGGGCCCCCCTCCTATGCTCCACGGAATCCAGGAGCGTCTCGCATTCCTGGTCCTTGAACCTCGGTGCTACGCGGCGGGGGCCATTTTGCAGTGCCCTGTGTATGGGGGTGGCGCGTATTTGACTGTGATGTGTGCCGCGTCGATTACGCCGCGCGCGTCTGTGATGCCGGTCTGGGGCCACGCCATCACGCTTCCCGTGATGCCCGTGCTGGCTCCTCCCGGTGCGCAGAATAGACGCACTTTTAGACCCATTGACGCCGGCGTGGATTGCTCCGTTTTTTACGCCGGGATTTTGGAGAATCCCGGCTTTTCTCTTAAATACTACCAATTCATTCATTCATTCATATTCATTCATTCATGTGTGTTCCACCCAAAAGACAGGTCCTTGGCTCGTTGCCAGCCGATGCTTCATCCTGAACCATTTCCTCAGCCATTTTTGGCAGTCGTGGGTAGCCATTGCCTTTCAATACTTCGTTTTTAACATTGAATCTTCTAATCCACAGTGTCTTAACTATTGGCAGCAGAATATTGAGGTTTATCATCTGATGACAGTTGAAATTATTAACATTACCATCGCAAAAAATGGAGATCCACTCCCTGGCCGGCAGATGTGTGTGGATTACTCCACTGCTTAAATGTGAAAGTCAAAGATGACAACAAAGGAGTAGCAGCAGAGTATGACATTTTTATTGAGTCCGAATGTATTGCGCTAATAAAACAGAATCTCAAATGGAAACACGTTCTTTTCGCCAAGGTACTTCCTGGTCACAAGAGGCCAGTCTAAAGATCTTGACCATGGTCACATAAAGTATATGAATTTACCAACTTCCATTGAGCTGCGCAATGCATTACTGATTATGATTGTGTTTCATTAAGTGCATTAGAATTCAGGAGCAAGATCTTTTGAAAGCTAAACAAAATAATGCAGCCACAAATAGCAAATTCTGTATTAGGTCTATTCAAGATTGGAAGGAAAATCTGTTTCAGAGTCACAGAATTTTAATTGATTTTATTATAATTATGTGGAGATTATCTGGGAGACACCAAGTCATCTATTTCATGGGAAAACAAATTTTGCCTCTTTCAAAAAGGAAATGATCACATCTTAAAGTTACCAAATAATATTTAGAGCTGAAAAGGAAATAGACAAATAAAATCTAAATATTGCCACAGTTCCGCAGTCCAAGAGGACACTCTCCCCTTTAAGAGCTGACTGGTGATGATCTAAGCCAGCACAGTGACCTCAGCAGGTAAAGGAATTGAACCGACGCTGTTGGTATTGCACCGCATCACAAATCAGCCATCCAGCCAACTGAGCTAACCAATCCCCCAGAAATTAATAAATATAAGTTTAGTGACCACGGAGGAGTCCACAATGAGAGGCATAAGAAACTTGCTTTTATTAACAAAGATCTTTTTACACAATACACTCTAGGTCCCAGCCGGGACAACTCTGCTCGGCTCCTGTTCGGGCCGAGCTTTTAATGCCAGAGCCCGTTACTCCGCTGATGGGCCCCCACCCCTCTGCGAAGAAGCTCATACTCCACAAGGCTTATGGGAGGCTAATTGGTCCATTCCTGTTACCTCGTGTGGGTTATAACAATAAGGTTACTTGAACAGGCAGTATCAAAAGTTACAGCTTTCTCTGCATGGGTTTTTACTTTTTCATTTATTAAAGATATACAAGTCGAAGCAATGGACTGAAAAGTGGCGTTCTATGCATTTCAAAATCAAAATAAATCTGTGCAATAAAAATGACTCGGTGCATTGGGGTAGGGAGGGGGTAAGTTGGGGGAGAGAAAAGGGTGTTTGGGGAGGCTAGTTCTTATTATTGGAGCAGTGACTCTTGGTAGGATTTATTTGTTTGTATTTTATACCCATTGTAAGGCATGGGATATAAATGATATTCCGACTAGGCAAAGGATTATACCAATAGGCTCCACTAAAGAATTCAAATGCATTTTCTGATTGCTATTAGTTAGTCTGAAAAATTAATGCTGAACCGCTCTTCATCAAAGTAACCTTGATAAAAATAGAATGGAGACATGTTACACCCCCTCAAAGGATATTTTATAGCAGAGGCCACGATCAAGACTATTTTAGGAGACAAACACCTCAAAATAGATTTATAATTTTACAAATAATTTGAAGGCAGACTAATTCAATAATCGTCCTGCAAGAACACATCAGAAACAAAAAAGATTGTCTTCCACTCAGTCTTATCTTTAAAAGGAGAAAGATCTGGTGCAGACATGTTTTCTCTTTATCTTTGCTAAACATATCATTTTGAATAACCCTTGAGATTTTAAAATGTTCTCCTAGAGTAATCACAATATTATCCAGGATGGGCAAACAATTAAATAAAATATAACAGGTGTCTGATCTTATCACTTGTTCAGAGATTAGTGACGAAGTGCAATTGAGCTGTTTCTCCACTCAGTAAGATGCGTTTAACAATGAAATTAACATTTATTCTGAGGCATATTTATTCATATGTCAAAGATGTCAGCCACTTCAATTTTAGCCTTCCTGGTTATTGTACCCATGCCAATATGGATTCGTTAGTTGTGGAGTGTGCATGCCTTTGGGAAGTGCCGAGGATGTGTTTTCTATATTCAAGGCTCTAGGTAAATTTAAGTTATTGCTGCTGTTGTAGTTGTTACTCTAATTCCCCCATGCACAGAGTGCACACAAACTTGCTCTTAATCTGCTGATATTTTTGCACAGGTCATCAGAATCCACTGCATTTGTTATTTCAGCTGATTGATACATTCGGAAATGCTTTACATTTGAAATGAAAATGTGATTATAGGCAGATGAAGTAAGTCATAGCTTTTTTGAGTTTTAGTATTAAGGGAATACATAGTAAGACATTATGCTAAATTCACATATAACAGTTGTGCCACAACATACAGTCTGTGGTTTAGGGTGCGTCATTATAGAAACATTAAAGCCATGGTGAGTGTATAGATTCATCCAGCCAATAGCAAGAATAGGATACTAATTATGAGAAACAATTTGAGAAACTGGAATAATTTTTCCTGTATCAAAGGTTGTTAAGAGGTAATTTCTTAGTTTTCAAACATGGAGTGTTTGATAGGAAGAATAGGGGAGCACCATGTCCTTGTCTTTGGGCGTAAATGATGAGAAGTGGAATTCTCCACATATTGGTATTCCCTGTTCCACGCCCACGGGTTTCCCGACAGCGTGGGGTGGCTTCAATGGGAAATCCCATTGAAAAGCGGCGGGAGTAGTAAATCCTGTCACCAGCAACGGCACACCAGTGAGAAACATGTGGCTGGGGAACCAGAGAATCCACCCGAGGAGTCATCAATTTAATATTAAGAGGGAGTGATTTTTTTCAGCTTTTAATAATCCCAATTGTCCCATAATGGTAATAGCAATATAAATTTGATCATAGAGCAAAAGTGAATGGGTAATGCTGTGTATCTTTGGCCCGTCCAATTTCCAGAACTTGCCCAATTTTCTGACAAGGGACGATGGAGAATTCCTGACAGCCAGAACTCCCTATTGAAACAAGCAGAAGTCTCATGAATAAACAAGGAGCTTGCTGGATCCAGGTGCGGTAGACGTTTTAACACTTTTTCACAGTATCTCACAGGAAAATGACTAATATTTGAGATACAGAAACAAAGGAACTACTGCTGTGGGAAAGCAGGGTGAACTGTTTATGTTAACAGTCAAGCAGGATGCTTGTGAGAGTTTGGTTTCCAATCAAAAGAAAAGGAATAGAGCAGATGGGGCTCCTGAAGATTTTTTAAAAATGTGAAGTCAATGAAGTGTGTCTTATTTGTAACAGCTGGATCCAGAAAGCCTGAATAGTGAGTGGAACAATTGTTGAAGGACACTGGAAGTTTCAACCTGATGGGAGAAGTGAACCTCCGCTGGAGAGCTGGGAGTTATGGTAGGTCTGTTCCTTTAATGTTTCATATCTGTCAGAGCAAGCTGCACAGTGAATGTGTTTCATATAACTATTTCAGTTACATTAAGTAGTTTAAAAAATATATATATTTATTAAAATTTTCAACAAAACACTCCAACCAGAAAAAAAACAATAAAGCAAAAAACAGACAAAAATTATACATGAGATTTCCAACAAAATACAATAACCCCCATTTAACAAATAACCAGTAAGGAAAAACGCCCCACTCTAACCTAAACAAAACAGAAAAACCAAATGCCACCCTCCCTCCCCCCCTCCCTCCCTCCCCCCTGGGTTGCTGCTGCTGTTGACCTCCACCTAACGTTCCGCGAGAAGGTCTAGGAACGGTTGCCACCTCCTGGAGAACCCCTGCACAGACCCCCGCAAGGCAAACTTTGTCCTTTCCAGCTTGATGAACACTGCCATATCATTAATCCAAGCTTCCACGCTTGGGAGCTTCGCATCCCTCCACATTAATAGGATCCTTCGCTTGGCTACCAGGGACGCAAAGGCCAGAACACCGGCCTCTTTCGGCTCCTGCACTCCCGACTCGCCCGATACCCCAAATAATGCTACCCCCCAGCTCGGCTTGACCCGCATTTTCACCACTTTTGACATAGTCCTCGCCAAGCCCCTCCAGAACACCTCCAGCACCGGGCATGTCCAGAACATGTGGGCGTGATTTGCTGGGCTCCCCGAGCACCTCACACACCTGTCCTTCACCCCAAAAAACCTACTCATCCTCACCCCTGTCATATGCGCCCTATGGACAACTTTGAACTGTATTAGGCTGAGCCTGGCGCAAGAGGAGGAAGAATTAACCCTACTCAGGGCATCAGCCCACAGATCTTCATCCAGCTCCTCCCCCAGCTCTTCCTCCCACTTACCCTTTAACTCCTCCACCGAGGCCTCCGAGCTCCTGATAGATCACCGAGACCGTGCCTTCTCCAACCCATACACCCGAAATCACCCTGTCCTGAATCCTTTGTGCTGGGAGCAGCGGAAATTCCCTCACATGCCGTCTCACAAACGCTCTCACTTTCATGTACCTAAAAGCATTCCTGGGAGGTAACCCAAATTTCTCATCTAACGCCCCTAGGCTCGCAAAAGTCCCATCGATGAATAGGTCCTCCATTCTATTAATCCCTGCCCGATGCCAGCTCAGAAACCTCCCGTCCATCCTACCCGGAACGAACCTGTGGTTCTCTCGTATCGGGGACCAGACCGAGGCCCCCACCTCCCCCCTATGCCGCCTCCACTGCCCCCAGATCTTCAGAGTTGCCGCCACCACCGGACTCGTGGCATACCTTGTCGGCAGAAGCGGCAACGGTGCCGTCACCAGCGCCCCCAGACTCGTACCCACACAAGACGCCATCTCTAGCCTCTTCCACGCCACCCCCTCTCCCTCCATTACCCACTTACGGATCATCACCACATTAGTTGCCCAATAATAGCCACATAGATTTGGCAGCGCCAGCTCGCCTCTGTCCCTGCTATGCTCCATAAACACCCTCTTCACCCTCGGGGTCTTATTCGCCCATACGAATCCCATAATGCTCCTGCTTACCCATTTAGAAAAAGCCTTGGGGATTAGGATGGGCAGGCACTGGAACACAAACTGGAACCTTGGGAGGTCCGTCATCTTGACCGGTTGCACCCTACCCGCCAGGGAGAGTGGCAGCATATCCCATCTCTTGAAGTCCTCCTCCATCTGCTCCACCAACCGTGTAAAATTGAGCTTATGCAGGGGCCCCCAGCTCCTAGCTACCTGGATCCCCAGGTATCGGAAGCTCCTCACCGCCCTCTTCAGCGGTAGCTCGTCTATCCCCTTTCCCTTGTCCCCCGCTATCCGGTCGCTATTATGTACGAGCACTAATCAAACGCCTCATGAGCGTCTCCTTGACTTCCCTAGGAGGTCCTCCTCTGGAACGTCGCTGCCGACCTGGCTGGCAGCCCCAGGACCCATCTTGCTCCGAAAGCATGTGCGGGCACATAAGGCGGACCCGTTGGTCGAAAGGGTTCACCTCCTCCACGCGAACCCGCAGTACGCTTACGTGGAGTACCCCGACGGCCGACAGGACACGGTCTCCCTGCGGGATCTGGTGCCCGCCGGCAACACACACACCCCCCCGACACCATTCACCCAACCCCCCCCCTTCCTGCCACCGCCGCACCCCACGACCGCCCCCTTCCCAGGAGGATCGGTTCCCCTCCCCTCAGGCCCGACCAAGAATAAAGCCCAAGCTGAAACCGTAAGGCTCCCGGAGACGACAACACCGGTACAAGCACCACCACTACCACCGGGGCCGAGGCGATCGACACGGACGACCAGAACGCCCGACCGACTCGTGGCGTCGATCTAAATCAAAATATGGACTTTTCACAAGAACATTTTGCTTTTCTCCCGATACCTTCTGTAAATAGTTGAAACAGGACAAAATTGTACAATACTGTATTGCCATGTGAATGTTTTCCTCCCAGGACCAGCCCTGTAAACCCTTACCACCATACGAAGCATCACCCCGCCGGGTTCATTTTTGACAAGGGGTGAATGTGGTAGTATGTATTGGGGGTCATGTGGGACTGGAAGCCCTAATGTCATTGGCTGACAGATCCCGGGTCCTGGTTGGCCGTTGACCTCTAGCTCCGCCCTGAAGGCGGAGTATAAGAAGCCGGAGTCCTCCCCCGCAGGCCATTCTACTATCGAGCTGCGGGGGAACAGACACGCTTAATAAAGCCTCATCGACTTCACTCTATTCGTCTCACGGAGAATGTGGTAGTATGCATTAGGGGTCATGTGGGACTGTGAAGCCGTGATGCTATTGGCTGACAGATCCCGGGTCCTGGTTGGCTGTTGATCCCTAGCTCCACCCTGAAGGCGGAGTATAAGAACCTGGGCTTCTCCCCGCAGCTCCAGTCTGTTGCTGAACTGCGGGGAACAAGTCACGCTTAATAAAGCCTCATCGACTTCATCTCTATTCGTCTCTCTCGTAAGTCATTGTGCGCTACAGAGAGGATAAAGTTTGCCTTGAAAGGGTCTGCGCAGGGGTTCTACAGGTGGTGGCAACCGTTCCTAGACTATCTCACGGAGCGTTAGATGAAGGCCGGACAGCAGCAATATCAACCCAGGGGGGGAGGGGGGGGGGGGGATATCTGTCTGGGGGGGGGGGAGGGGGAAGGTTTTTTTTTCTGGGGCATTTGAGCAAGAAAACACATGAATGATCCGGAAAACTGACATGTACGGGAGGAATCCAATGTACAAAGTTCTGTATCATATTGACTTGCCATGTTATGCTATGTAAGCTTTCTTTTTTTTGTTCTGGGGGGGGTTGTTTGTATGGTTGAAAATTTTGTTAAAAAACTCATAATAAACATATATTTAATGGGCGCTGGTCCCTCTCCTCCGCCAACTCCAGCTCCACCCAGTGTGGGGCGTGATCCGAGATGGCTATAGCCGAATATTCCGTTCCCTCTCATTTCAGGATTAGTGCCCTACTCATTATAAAGAAATCTACCCAGGAATAGGCTTTATGGACGTGGGAGAAAAAGGAACATTCTTTGGCCATCGGCCTGGCAAACCTCCACAGATCCACTCCCCCCATCTGGTCCAAAAACCCCCTGAGCACGTTGGCCGCAGCCGGCCTCTTATCCGTCCTGGACCTGGAACGGTCCAGTGCTGGGTCCAGCACCGTGTTGAAGTCCCCCCGTCCCCCCCATTATCAAGCTCCCTGCCTCCAGATTAGAGATCTGACCCAACATACATTTCATAAATCCGGCATCATCCCAATTCGGGGCATATACGTTCACCAGTACCACCCGCGTCCCCTGCAACCTACCACTCACCATCACGTATCGACCTCCATTATCCGCCACAATATTCATTGCCTCAAACGACATCCGCTTCCCCACCAGTATCGCAACCCCTCTATTCTTCGCATCCAGCCCCGAGTGAAAGACCTGCCCTACCCATCCCTTTCTCAGCCTAACCTGATCTGCCACCTTCAAGTGTGTCTCCTGGAGCATGACCACATCCGCCTTCAGGCTCTTTAAGTGCGCGAACACCCGGGCCCTCTTGACCGGCCCATTCAGGCCCCTCACATTCCATGTTATCAGCCGAATCAGGGGCTAACCCCCCCCCCAACCCCGCCCCCCGCATTGTTGAGCATTGTAGCTACATATGCCCCAGCGTCGGACCGCTCCACTCCTTCAGGGAGACCCAGAATCCGAAGATTCTTCCTCCTCGACCTGTTCTCCAGGTCCTCAAACTTCTCCTGCCACTTCTTGTGTAGCGCCTCATGCGCCTCCACCTTCATCACCAGGCCCAAAATCTCGTCCTCGTTCTCTGAAGCCTTCTGCCGCCCCTTGGGCCTTCATTGGCGGCAGCATTTCTGCTCTCAGCTCCGTAAAGCAGTTTTTAAGGAACTCTTGCTGCTCCCGCGCCCACTGCGCCCACGCTGCTTGATCTCCACCCGCCGCCATCTTGCTTTTCCTCCCCGTGGGGGAGTTCCGTGGGGGGCCTATGTTCCACCGCGCCGGACCCCATATTGCCCAGGGGCCCGCGCAGAAACAGAAACCCACGCACGGAATCACGTCGGCCGTGGCGCGCATGCGCGAACACGCACCGGCCGTGGCACCCCAGCTTTTGAGCGACGGACCTGCGGACACCACTCCAGCCTCCTACTAGCCCCCTAGAAAGGAGTGAATACCTGGACGTGGAGGCCCATTGATGCCGGAGTGGCTCGCGCTGCTTTTCACGCTGGCGTCAGAATTTGGCCGCGGGATTGGAGAATCCCGGCCATTTTCTATGGTTTCATGTGCTAGTTTGCTGTTAATTAATATTTGGTGTTTGTTGAATTTAGTTTATTTGGTATAGTAAAAGCCTGAAAAATTAAAATCTTGTTTACCAATTTATTTGTTAATCATTTCGAAAATTCATCTTTTTTAGAAAGTTATCAGTCTCAACCTGGATCATAATAGCCACCAAGAAATTGATTAGTGAATTTAGAAGAAATTTCTTTACCCAAAGAGTGGGGAGAAAGTGCAGCTCACTACTAAGGGTAATGGTTGATGCATTTAAGCATTTATAAGTCTTTAAGGGAGAAGAAAATAGTGGGTTACGATGATAAATGTAGATGAGGAAAGCTGGGTGGAAGCTCAAGTGAAGCGGAAACACGGGCATGGATTGGCTGGTCATCTGACCTGTGCTGGATATTCTATTTAAGCCAATGAATAGAACTGCCAGAGTGAACATAGCAATACCTGATGTTATTCTGGCCTTAACTGTGCCTTTAGCTCCTTCCAAGAGATATAAACATCAACAGCCGATTTTTATTTCATACTTCATATTTATTTATTTATTTCATATTTCATACAGATGACTGCTGCCTTTGGGCCCCGTATCTAAGGAAAGATGTGCTGACCTTGGAAAGGGTCCAGAGAGGGTTCACAAGAATGATCCCTGGAATGAACAGCTTGTCGTATGAGGAGCGGTTGAGGACTCTGGGTCTGTATTCGTTGGAGTTAAGAAGGATGAGGGGGGATCTTATTGAAACTTACAGGACATTGTGAGGTCTGGATAGAATGGACATGGAGAGGATGTTTCCACTTGTAGGAAAAATTAGAAGCAGAGGACACAATCTCAGACTAAAGGGACGATCCTTTAAAACAGAGATGAGGAGGAATTTCTTCAGCCAGAGGCTGGTGAATTTGTGGAACTCTTTGCCGCAGAAGGTTGTGGAGGCCAAATCACTGAGTCTTTAAGACAGCGATAGATTGGTTCTTATTGATTATTAAGGGGATCCAGGGTTATGGGGAAAAGGCAGGAGAATGGGGATGAGAAAAATATCAGCCATGAGTGAATGGCAAAGCAGTCTCGATGGGCCGAGTGGCCTAATTCTGCTTCTATGTCTTATGGTCTTATGGTCTAAGGCCTTGTTTTCTGGAACAAACATATTCATCAACATGCAATGGCCAACTAAAAGGAGTAGTATAGGGATTTGTAGTTTACAGCAAGTTGTAGACTGAGATGGATAGATTTTGACATATTTAAAGCAGCAAACAATATGGGGATAGTGGAGGAAAATGGCATTGAAGTAGAAGATCAGCCATGATCTCATTGAATGGCGGAGTGGGATCAAAGCTGAATGGCCTACTCGCGCTCCTATTTCTTAAGTTCTTTTTTTAATATAAATTTAAAGTACCCAATTCCTTTTTTCCAATAAAGGATTATTTAGCCTGGTCACCTACCCTACACATCTTTGGGTTGTGGGGTGTGACCCACACAGACAAGGGGAGATTGAACCCGGGACCTCTGCCCCATGTCCAGAGTGCCATATCCACATCTCCTTTCAGCTGTTTTACACATTCTTACTGGTTTCCCAAATCCTAAAGGGCATAACTCTTTAAATATTTAACTGGTATGTGATGACCAACAGTGCATCAGGAGACATATGAAAAGTGCCTTGAACCTTTTCATACCGTATCAGATTCCCATACTATTAATATTTGGTACGGCACAACATGTTAAAGCTACTTAGATATGAGTTATCTTACGTACATTTGACTTGTGATGGGGGCTGGTTTAGCACAGTAGGCTAAACATCAGGCTTTTAATGTAGTACATGGCCAGCAGAACAGGTTCAATTCCCATACCGGCCTCCCTGAACAGGCGCCGGAAAGTGATGACTAGGGGCTTTACACAGTAACTTCATTGAAGCCTACTCGTGACAATAAGTGGTTATTATTGTAGAAACCCATGCTCAATGGTAGAACTCTACTACAAAGAATGCATGATTTCAGTAGAGCTCTTGTCAAACAGGCTATTAGAGTTTGAAAACTACTGTTCAGAAGCTTGGACAGGTCTACTGACCTTTTCCAATTCACCACGTGGACAGTGTCTCTGTGATGGGAAATGGGGAAAACTTATGGATCCACTGCCATCATTAGGGAGAATGATCTTTGGCCTTATGAGGAAGAGGACACCAATGGCATGAAGGATGGTGACAATATAAATAAATGTAAATGCCGTCACTGACCCAAAGGATCATACACTGCTTTCCCTTTTGACAGATGACTGGTGGTGATTTAAGCCGAGGGTCACCACACCTCAGGCGATGGGTAAGATTAAAAAGCCAGGGCCTTCATGCATAACCTCAGCTGGCATGGGAATTGGACCCATGCTGTTAGTTTTGTTTTGCATCACAAACCAGCCGTCGAGCCAATTGAGCTAACCGACACCAGGGATTAAATAACTCTGGTCCAACATAGTGTATCAACAGCAGCTTTATGAAGAAACTTTTAACTGAATAATCTCTGCCAATATCTACCCCAATTCTCTGAATGTATGCTCAACAATGTCTGACAAAGCATGAAAACTGCTCTTTATATCACCTCAAGTTGCAGGATCATTGGTCACTACAGGAAAAGTCAAAGTCTTTAAATAACTTCTCATTTCATTGACTTAGAAAAGGTTTGACTCACTGTGGAAATGAAATTTGTCTGTTAGTTTTGTTTGTTATTTACAGCACAGAAGGAGGCCATTCAGCCCATCGTGTCTGCACCGGCTCCCAAAAGAGCAACCAAGCTAGCCCCATTCTCCAGCCCTGGCCGGGGTTCTCCGAAGTCCCGGCCAAGTGTTGACACCGGCATGAACACCGGAGTGGTGCACACAGGCGTCAATGGGCCTCCTAAACCCAGCGATTCAGCGGCCCTCAGGGGGCCAGCATGGCGCCGGAGTGCTCCACGCAACTCTGGTGCCGGTACGCGGCCCTGCACTGCCGGCTCAGGTCCGCGCATGCGCGCAATGGCTGTCTCCGCGCCGACGCATGCGCGTAGTGGCCGTTTCCACGCCGGCGCTGCGCAACATGTCGGAGCCCTACAAGGGGCATGCACGGATGGAAGTAGGTCCCCTCCAGATCGCGGGTGCCCGCCGATTGTGGGCCTGGACGCCGTGGAAGCCCCACTTTACATAGACATAGAATTTACAGTGCAGAAGGAGGCCATTCGGCCCATCGAGTCTGCACCGGCTCTTGGAAAGAGCACCCCACCCAAGGTCAACACCTCCACCCTATCCCCATAACCCAGTAACCCCACCCAATATTAAGGGCAATTTTGGACACTAAGGGCAATTTATCATGGCCAATCCACCTAACCTGCACATCTTTCGACTGTGGGAGGAAACCGGAGCACCCGGAGGAAACCCACGCACACACGGGGAGGATGTGCAGACTCCGCACAGATAGTGACTCAAGCCAGAATCGAACCTGGGACCCTGGAGCTGTGAAGCAATTGTGCTATCCACAATGCTACCGTGCTGCCCTCAAGACTTGGAGTCTGATCCCCCCGTACCCCCACCAGGACGGCCACCGCGGCCGCGGGTCCGAGCTCTCGCCGGGTGGTACCAGGTTGGAACCACGCTGGCAGGACTCAACAAAACTCGGCGGGAATTCGGCCGATCGACCGTGGAGAATCGTTGCGGGGGCCCGACCGGCGGCACGCAGGCGCGATTGCCGCCGATTCTCCAGTCGTCGGAAAATCGCGTCCTGGAGTCGGAGTGGCTTGGCGGGAATTTCCCGCGTCATCGCGGATTCTCCATCCCCGCGATGGCTCGGAGAATCCGCCTCTATTTCCATAGCCCTGTAAATTCATCACTTTCAAATGTATATCCAGCTTCTCTTTTGAAATTTCCTATGGAATCCAACTTTACCAAGCTTCCAAACAGTACATTCCAAAGCCCAACAACTCTCTGAGTAAAGAAATTTCTCCCCATCTCACTCCTAGCTCTGTTGCTGACCATCTTGAAATTGTGACCTCCCCCTACTCACTGGCATACCAACTAGTGGAAACAAAATATCCTTCTTCACCCTGTCAAAATTGTTCACAATTCTGAATACCTCAATAAGATCCCTCTTAATCATCTGTACTCCAAGGAGAACAAGCCTAATTTCTCTAATCTTTCCTTGTATCTAAAATACCTCATTCCTGGTATAATTTAAATAAATCTCCTCTGCACTCTCTCCAGGGCTTTAACATCCTTCCTTCAGCACAGTGGGCTAAACAGCTGGCTTGTAATGCTGAACAAGGCCAACAGCATGGGTTCAATTCCTGTACCGTCCTCCCCGAACAGGCGCCGGAATGGGGCGACTAGGGGCTTTTCACAGTAACTTCATTGAAGCCTACTTGTGACAATAAGTGATTATTATTATTAAATAAGATGCCCAGAACTGAACACAATACTCCAAATGTGGTCTGACCAATGATTTGTAAAGGTGGAGCATCGCTTTGTTGCTTTTATATTCTATGACTCTATTTATAAACCCAAGGATGCTATCAGCCTTCTTTACAAATGTTTCAACTTGTAGGTGACCTTCTGAGAATTATGCACTTGAACCCCGAGGTCCCTCTGCTCCTGAACTCCCCTCAAAGTTGTACCATTGAGCCTATATTGTCTCCCATGTTTCTTCTACCAAAATTCAAATTGGCTTTGACAAAAGCTCCAAATGGGCATTGAATTAGCTGCTTTTCATTACAGAGGAAAAAAGTAATTGGGCAAGATTTCAAATGCAAGGCAAACTTGCTGTCCCCCATTTTGTGATAATATCGACGGCCAATTTCACTCTCCATTTGCCATCCTAGTTCCTGGTTGAAGTGCTCTGATAAATATTTCAGTACTGCAATAAGGAGCTTGAGTGAAAGGAAAGACTTGCCTTTGTATTGCGCTTTTCATGACCATAGGATATCCCAAAGCATCTATTGGCAATTAAATACCTTTGATGTGCAGTCACAGCTGTAATTTATGAAACATGGTACCAATTTTCACACAGCAAGGCCACAAACAGTAGCGTGATAATGACTAGGTAATCTGTTTTGATGGTGTTGGTTGAGAGATCAATATTAATGTTGTTACTGTCCCTACTATCCTAAGAGCTCTAACCTATCTCACAAGACAGGTGTGAGGCATTTTATCAAATGCCATTTGCAAATCCATCTACACCATGTGAATCACACTTTAGCTCACATTTACGGTTACTTCATAAAAAAACTCAAACAAGATTAGATGGATTAAACATTGCCCCGCAGTGCCCAAAGATGTGCGGGTTAGGTGGGTTGACCATGATCAAGGCACAAGCTTACATGGATAGGGTGGGGGAATGGGCCTAGGTGGGGTGTTCTTTCAGAGTGTCGGTGCAAATTTGATGGTTCCAATAGTCTTCTTCTGCACCTTACGGATTCTATGATTCCATGATGAGAAGTGAGACACAATTTGGCTCTCCTTAAGGAGCTCGCTGTTACAGTCAGATGATACATGTAGAATGACTCCCGTCATTTCCCACTTGTTTGTTTGACTGCCACAGGTATCTTTTTATGAAAGAATGCGCCTGCCAATTCAGTGAATATTTAACTGTTTCAGTGCTGTGACTGTAAAGGAGACACACAGACAGGTTTCCTTGTCTGTTTGGAATCACTTGTCTAACAGTTGAGTGGATGTATCTGCACCACATGGACTGGAGTGGTTCAATGAGGCAACTCACCACCAGTTTCTCAAGGAATGGGCAATCAAAATGTTGGCCTGGACAGTGACACCCACATTGTGTGACAGAATTTCTTTTTAAGTTTTTCGAAGAAAAGAGTATAGTATTTATTGTACTTAGCACCCGATCTAAATGAAAACAATAAAAAGCTCTGACTCTCACACACACATGAATTCAAAGATTCATGCACATACCAGCATGTTTGTAAAGTTGGAGGACAGGTTAAGTAGTTTAAAAGTCCAATATAGTCAGTAGTATATGGATCTTGTAGATTGATGACTTGGATGGCTTCAGAAGGGCCATGCTACATGGCTTGTTTTGCAGCTAATTGAATACACAGGTGCTGTATGGACATTTTATGAATGGGTCAAGAGATGGGCCATTCGCATTCCTCTAAGATGATTGCCCCGGGTTGGTTCTTCTAGACAGACTGAGTCTATTCTAACAGTTTTGAATTTTGTAGGGAACAGGTATGCAAATGTCCAGCCATCTTTGCAGTTCTGTGGAAGGGTCATATGGACTCGAAAAGTTAATTGTGTTTCTCGCTCCACAGATGCTGCCAGGCCTGCTGAGTTTATCCAGCATTTTCTGCTTTGATTTCAGGGGCGAAATTCTCCCCCAACGGCGCGATGTCCGCCGACTGGCGCCAAAAACGGCGCCAATCAGATGGGCATCGCGCCGGCCCAAAGGTGCGGAATGCTCCGCATCTTTGGGGGCCGAGCCCCAACATTGAGGGGCTAGGCCGGCGCCGGAGGGATTTCCGCCCCGCCAGCTGGCGGAAATGGCGTTTGTTGCCCCGCCAGCTGGCGGAAATGGCGTTTGGTGCCCCGCCAGCTGGCGCCGAAATGCGGCGCATGCGCGGGAGCGTCAGTGGCCGCCGACAGTTTCCCGCGCATGCGCAGTGGGAAGAGTCGCTTCCGCCTCCGCCATGGTGGAGACCGTGGAGGAGGCGGAAGGGAAAGAGTGCCCCCACGGCACAGGCCCGCCCGCGGATCGGTGGGCCCCGATCGCGGTCCAGGCCACCGTGGGGGCACCCCCCGGGGTCAGATCACCCCGCACCCCCCCCCAGGACCCCGGAGCCCACCCACGCCGCCTGGTCCCGCCGATAAATACCAGCTTTGATTTACGCCGGCGGAACAGGCAATTTCTGGGCGGGACTTCGGCCCATTCGGGCCGGAGAATTGAGCGGGGGGTCCCGTCAACCGGCGCAGCCCGATTCCCGCCCCCGCCCAATCTCCGGTACCGGAGACTTCGGCGGGGGCAGGATTCACGGCAGCCAACGGCCATTCTCCGACCCGGCGGAGGTTCGGAGAATGACGCCCCAGATTTCCAGCATTGCAGTATTTCTCTTTCATCTTCGAAACTGCTGTTTTATGTCACTGTTGTTCTGACGTTTAAAACTCAACTGGTGGTTTCAGCCCACTAAATACTTTCAATCATTTTGGATTTGTAGCACACACATTTTCCCAAGTGACTTAATTTTATCCTAAATTATTGTTTCTGAAAGCTTCCCCACCATTAAGGTTAAACTGACTTGGTAACAGTTGTTGGGCTTATCATTACGTTCCTTTTGGGAAAACGGTGTAACATTTGTAATTCTCCAGGCCCCTGGCACCACTCCTGTATTAGGAGAATTGGAAAATTAGTCCCAATGTAGCCATCTAAGGTGGCCACCTGTAAAGGACCATGGGAATTATGGCCAACCCAGGACTCAGACAGATACACAGCCTATGTGTATCTAAAACACAGGTAACCAGACCTGATCGAAACCCCCACTCATTTGCATTTTAATGGCCCATTTTCCCAGGACAATAGAACTCTAATCAAGCAACCGGTACAGCCACAGACTGATCGGCGCCACTCCCTTTACTCAGGAAGCACAACTGCTAAGGTCAATGACCGCGAAGGACCAGCCCAGCCACAAGGCACCTGCCCCTTTATTGGCCGAAATCGAAGACAGTGATCAGAACCCTGTCGAACTATTGGGTCCAAGGTTAAGGACCGCCCCAAAGAGCGCAAAATCCCAGAGGGATAAAAGAGAGCACAGCCATGTGTTCTGTCTCTTTTGGATCCGCCTTGTGCCAAAGCAATTGTAGCAGGAACAGCCAGCCAAGTTCAAGACCAATGATCGCTACCTGACAGTTGAGCCCAGCAGAGACAGAGCCACTCTCTTCGAACCAGCCAAGTGAAATCCAGATAAAGGCCTTATCCATTTGCACAGTGCTGGTCGCCCTGAAGTTAAGTATAGGTTATGTAGATGACAGGTGTAGTTTAACTCGTAGTAGATATTGTGTTTGCATGTTGAGATAACTCTTGTGTATGTAAATAAGCCATCTTTTGAACTAACTAACTGGTTGTGTGTTCATTTGATCGATATAAGGGAAGGCTTGTGCTTCACCAAGGTAAATAGAAATACCCACAGTATTGGTGATGCTGTTGGGACCAAAATGAAGCAACACCAATACCTCCACAATTTCTACCCTTACTTCCCTCAGTATCCTCAGATGCATCACATCTGGTCCTGACAACATACCAATTTCTTTTTATCATAAATTTAGAATACCCAATTTTTTTTTTTACAATTAAGTGTCAATTTAGCGTGGCCAATCCACCTAACCTGCACATCTTTGAGTTGTGGGGGTGAAACCCATGCAAACATGGGGAAACTGTGCAAACTCCACATGGACAGTACCCAAGGCCGGGATTCGAACCCGGGTCCTCAGCGCCGCAGTCCCAGTGCTAACCACTATGCCATGTGCCGCCCTGCAACTTACCATTTTTAAGTACAGTCAGCCTATCTGATACCTTCCCTTTATCAAATGTAAACTTACCAAATGTCCCATCCAGAACAAGAGAGAATCTAACCACTTCCCCATAACATCCAAAGTCTTTACCTGAATCCCCCACTCACAATATCCTTAGGATTGCCATTGACCAGAAACTCAACTGGACTAGCCATATAAATAATAATAATAATACTATGGTTACAAGAGCAGGTCAGAGGTTGGGAATTTTGAGCTGCGCAGCCCATCTCCTGGCTCTCTAAAGCCTGAGCACCATCTACAAGGCACAAGTCGGGAGTGTGATGGAATCCTCTACACTTGCCTGGATGAGTGCAGCTCCAACAATACTCATGCAATTTGACATAATTTAGGTAAAAGCAACTGATTTTATTGGGACCCTATTCACCGTTTTCAACATTCACTCCCTCCACCACTGATGCACAGTAGTATTAGCAGCAGTGCACATCCTCTACAAGATGTGCTGCAGCAACTCACCCAAGGCTGTTCAGACAGCATCTCCCAAACCTGTGACCTCTACCACTTAGAAGGATAGCAGATGCATGGGAACATAGAACATAGAACATAGAACGATACAGCGCAGTACAGGCCGTTCGGCCCACGATGTTGCACCGAAACAAAAGCCATCTAACCTACACTATGCCATTATCATCCATATGTTTATCCAATAAACTTTTAAATGCCCTCAATGTTGGCGAGTTCACTACTGTAGCAGGTAGGGCATTCCACGGCCTCACTACTCTTTGCGTAAAGAACCTACCTCTGACCTCTGTCCTATATCTATTACCCCTCAGTTTAAAGCTATGTCCCCTCGTGCCAGCCATTTCCATCCGCGGGAGAAGGCTCTCACTGTCCACCCTATCCAACCCCCTGATCATTTTGTATGCCTCTATTAAGTCTCCTCTTAACCTTCTTCTCTCCAACGAAAACAGCCTCAAGTCCATCAGCCTTTCCTCATAAGATTTTCCCTCCATACCAGGCAACATCCTGGTAAATCTCCTCTGCACCCGCTCCAAAGCCTCCACGTCCTTCCTATAATGCGGTGACCAGAACTGTACGCAATACTCCAAATGCAGCCGTACCAGAGTTCTGTACAGCTACAACATGACCTCCTGACTCCGGAACTCAATCCCTCTACCAATAAAGGCCAACAGTCCATAGGCCTTCTTCACAACCCTATCAACCTGGGTGGCAACTTTCAGATATCTATGTACATGGACACCTAGATCCCTCTGCTCATCCACACTTCCAAGAACTTTACCATTAGCCAAATATTCCGCATTCCTGTTATTCCTTCCAAAGTGAATCACCTCACACTTCTCTACATTAAACTCCATTTGCCACCTCTCAGCCCAGCTCTGCAGCTTATCTATATCCCTCTGTAACCTGCTACATCCTTCCACACTATCGACAACACCACCGACTTTAGTATCGTCTGCAAATTTACTCACCCACCCTTCTGCGCCTTCCTCTAGGTCATTGATAAAAATGACAAACAGCAACGGCCCCAGAACAGATCCTTGTGGCACTCCACTTGTAACTGAACTCCATTCTGAACATTTCCCATCAACCACCACCCTCTGTCTTCTTTCAGCTAGCCAATTTCTGATCCACATCTCTAAATCACCCTCAATCCCCAGCCTCCGTATTTTCTGCAATAGCCTACCGTGGGGAACCTTATCAAACGCTTTGCTGAAATCCATATACACCACATCAACCGCTCTACCCTCGTCTACCTGTTCAGTCACCTTCTCAAAGAACTCGATAAGGTTTGTGAGGCATGACCTACCCTTCACAAAGCCATGCTGACTATCCCTGATCATATTATTCCTATCTAGATGATTATAAATCTTGTCTCTTATAATCCCCTCCAAGACTTTACCCACTACAGACGTGAGGCTCACCGGTCTATAGTTGACGGGGTTGTCTCTGCTCCCCTTTTTGAACAAAGGGACCACATTTGCTATCCTTCAGTCCTCTGGCACTATTCCTGTAGCCAATGATGACATAAAAATCAAAGCCAAAGGTCCAGCAATCTCTTCCCTGGCCTCCCAGAGAATCCTAGGGTAAATCCCATCAGGACCCGGGGACTTATCTATTTTCAGCCTGTCCAGAATTGCCAACACCTCTTCCCTACGTACCTCAATGCCATCTATTCTATTAGCCTGGGGCTCAGCATTCTCCTCCACAACATTATCTTTTTCCTGAGTGAATACTGACGAAAAATATTCATTTAGTATCTCGCCTATCTCTTCAGACTCCACACACAACTTCCCATCCCTGTCCTTGACTGGTCCTACTCTTTCCCTAGTCATTCGCTTATTCCTGACATACCTATAGAAAGCTTTTGGGTTTTCCTTGATCCTACCTGCCAAATACTTCTCATGTCCCCTCCTTGCTCGTCTTAGCTCTCTCTTTAGATCCTTCCTCGCTACCTTGTAACTATCCATCGCCCCAACTGAAACTTCACACCTCATCTTCACATAGGCCTCCTTCTTCCTCTTAACAAGAGATTCCACTTCTTTGGTAAACCACGGTTCCCTCGCTCAACGCCTTCCTCCCTGCCTGACCGGTACATACTTATCAAGAACACGTAGTTGCTGATCCTTGAACAAGCTCCACTTATCCAGTGTGCCCAACACTTGCAGCCTACTTCTCCACCTTATCCCCCCAAGTCACGTCTAATGGCATCATAATTGCCCTTCCCCCAGCTATAACTCTTGCCCTGCGGTGTATACTTATCCCTTTCCATCATTAACGTAAACGTCACCGAATTGTGGTCACTGTCCCCAAAGTGCTCTCCTACCTCCAAATCCAACACCTGGCCTGGTTCATTACCCAAAACCAAATCCAACGTGGCCTCGCCTCTTGTTGGCCTGTCAACATATTGTGTCAGGAAACCCTCCTGCACACACTGTACAAAAAACGACCCATCTAATGTACTCGAACTATATCTTTTCCAGTCAATATTTGGAAAGTTAAAGTCTCCCATAATAACTACCCTGTTACTTTCGCTCTTATCCAGGATCATCCTCGCCATCCTTTCCTCTACATCCCTAGAACTATTTGGAGGCCTATAGAAGACTCCCAACAGTGTGACCTCTCCTTTCATGTTTCTAACCTCAGCCCATACTACCTCGGAAGATGAGTCCCCATCTAGCATCCTCTCCGCCACCGTAATACTGCTCTTGACTAGCAGCGCCACACCTCCCCCTCTTTTGCCTCCTTCTCTGAGCTTACTAAAACACCTAAACCCCGGAACCGGCAACATCCATTTCTGTCCCTGCTCTATCCATGTCTCCGAAATGGCCACAACATCGAAGTCCCAGGTACCAACCCATGCTGCCAGTTCCCCTACCTTATTTCGTATACTCCTGGCATTGAAGTAGACACACTTCAAACCACCTACATGAACACTGGCCCCCTCCTGCGACGTCAAATCTGTGCTCCTGACCTCTATACTCTCATTCTCCCTTACCCTAAAACTACAATCCAGGTTCCCATGCCCCTGCTGCATTAGTTTAAACCCCCCCAAAGAGCACTAACAAATCTCCCCCCCAGGATATTTGTGCCCCTCAGGTTCAGATGTAGACCATCCTGTCTGTAGAGGTCCCACCTTCCCCAGAAAGAGCCCCAGTTATCCAGAAATCTGAATCCCTCCCGCCTGCACCATCCCTGTAGCCACGTGTTTAATTGCTCTCTCTCCCTATTCCTCATCTCACTATCACGTGGCACGGGCAACAACCCAGAGGTAACAACTCTGTTTGTTCTAGTTCTGAGCTTCCATCCTAGCCTGCCTGACATCCTTGTCCTCTTTCCTACCTATGTCGTTAGTGCCAATGTGGACCACGACTTGGGGCTGCTCCCCCTCCCCCCTAAGGACCCGGAAAACACGATCCGAGACATCACGTACCTTGCACCTGGGAGGCAACATACCAAACGTGAGTCTTTCACGCTCCCACAAAATCTCCTATCTGTGCCCCTGACTATCGAATCCCCAATTACTAATGCTCTGCTCCTCTCCCCCCTTCCCTTCTGAGCAACAGGGACAGACTCCGTGCCAGAGGCCCGTACCCCATGGCTTACCCCTGGTAAGTCCCCCCCCCCCACAAGTATCCAAAGCGGTATACTTGTTTCTCAGGGGAACGACCGCAGGGGATCCCTGCACTGAATGCTTTTTCCCAGTCCCTCTTACAGTTACCCATCTATCTCCAATCTTTGGTGTAACTAATTCCCTGAAGCTGCTATCTATGACCCCCTCTGCCTCCCGAATGATCCGAAGTTCTTCCAACTCCAGCTCCAGTTCCCTAACTTGGTCTTGGAGGAGCTGGAGATGGCAGCACTTCCTGCAGGTAAAATCAGCAGGGACACTAACTGCATCCCTCACCTCAAACATCCTGCAGGAGGAACATTGCACTCCCTTCCCTGCCATCCCTCTAACTTTCTACCAAGATCTGGCTAACAACTAAATTAAATTTTTAAAAAAATAATAATAATAATAAAATATGGTACTTACCTCACACCAATGGGTTTTATTATTAGGTTAGAGGAGGAGGGCAGGTGGGAGACACTACACTTGTAGTGTCTCGGGTTTCCTCTCCACCAGAATTTATTGGTGAGGGTCTTCCCAGAAGTCCGCCGGTCGAACTTCCTGTTCCCGCCTTAAACACTAAAACTTAAAAAAAACAGCAAAGAGGGACCGAAAGCGGGACCAGGTAAGTGTTTACCGCTGAAATTGACTAGCCTGCTCCTGTGAAGGTCTCCCAGAAATCATTAACGCACCGCTCCCGCTGAAATCGACTGGCCTGCTCCTGCAAAGACAAGTGTTTTTAAAGGAGAGACTTACCTCCCAGAAATCACTTGCGCACTGCTCCCGCTGAAATTGACTAACCTGCTCCGCTCCCGCTGAAATCGACTGGCCTGCTCCTGCAAAGACAAGTGTTTTTAAAGGAGAGACTTACCTCCCAGAAATCACTTGCGCACTGCTCCCGCTGAAATTGACTAACCTGCTCCGCTCCCGCTGAAAAACACCACCTCCAAGTTCCCCATCCAAGCTACACTCCATCCTGACTTAGAACTATATTATTCTTTCTTCACTGTCGCTGCATTAAAATCCTGGAACTCCCTTCCTATCAGTACTGTTCTTCAAAAGCTCAAGGAGTACATAAAAGCTCTTAGCTGCAAAGGTGAATTATATCTGTTGAGGAAAGACTCCAAGACATAGAAAAGCATCACCTTTCCCACACCATGTGGTATCGACTCCATGTGAACTGCAGCAGTTCAAGAATGCAACTCACCATCACGTTTCAAGGGCATTAGGGATGGGGAATAAATGTTGGCCTGGCTTCTGATGCCCACATCCTATGTCCGAATAAATTTAAAGAAAGTGTAAAACCCATTTTAAGTCCATTATCGGCCCATTAATCCTTTTACCACCATTTTACCATTTTTATGCCTTTAGAAGACTTTCAGATTCCGTTTTATGTTAGCTTCCATTCTCATCTGATGCTCTCTTTGATTCTCTGATTTGTATTTTCAATTCCCCTCTGAAGCTTCTATATTCAACCTGATTCTCAATTGTATTATCCTGCTGACACATGTAACATTTTTCTGCTTCACCTTAGTCCCTACCTCTTTCATCACCCTGGGAGTTGTGAATTCATTGGTCTACCTTCCCCCTCGGGAATGAATTTTGACCATTATTGAATTACCTCCTCTTCAATGACAGCCCATTGTTTAGTTTTAGTTTAGCTTGGGATGCGACCATCAATTCACATGAAACAAGGAGTATAAGTATACTGTGGCTTTAATCGACTAGAACAGTGCCTGCCTGTGACTGCTCTGATACTGGGAGCCACCTACAGGGCTACTGCTCTTTATACCTCCTCTCAAGGGGAGGAGCCAGGGGCAGAGCCCACAAAGGGACCAACATGATACATCACAGGTAATACCTTACAATGGTCCATAGGTGGAGCCCTCATGGGCAACAGCGTGATACAGTTACATACATGGGGAATGGTTAATGCAATACATTCACCACACTTGCCAATCTTTTATTCCAATTTATCTGGACCAAATCAGTTCTGACTCCAATGAAGTTGCCCCTCCCAGATTCTGACCTGCTGGAGCAGCACTATAAAAGCTACATTACAAATCATATAACAAAAGGGCAATCAGCCCAAGTTCCCAAATGGCAGTTTCCAGCAGAACCAACAGCATAGACTCCTACAGGGCCCATTCAGGTGCAGCATACTTTTAGGTTTTGGTATACGTTAGATTTCTGGAAGCTACCATGCAATTGCATTCCTCAACAGTGACAAGCTTCTCAATGTTCTCTGTCATTGGAACTGCAAGAGTGAGCCTGTAAAATACATCAATAGAGGAATAGAGCCAGAACATTGTGCTAAACTTACATATTAAAAAAGTGTTTATCCTCAGCTAGAATATTTTGTTCAATTCTTCAGGAAGGACATGAAGGCTTTGGAGAAGGTACAGAACAGATCAACTTGAATAGTTTCAGGAATGAGGATAGACTGGAGAAGATAGGTTTGTTCTCCTAGTGCACGGAAGATTAAAAGGAAATTCAAAATGGGTGTTGAAGGATTTTGAAAGCGTAATTAAAAAGAAACTGTTTCCAATCATTGAATGGCTGATAACCAAAGGGCACAGGTTTAAAGTGATTGGCAAAAGACCCAAAAGCGAAATAGGGGGAAAAAGTTGTACAACAATTTGTTAGCATTTGGAATGCTTTTCCTGATAGAGTGGCAGATATAGTTGGACAAAGGTTCAATAATAACATTCATAATGGAACTGGATAAATGGAGGAGAAAAGATTACAGGAATATAAGAAAAGAGCACAGGAATGGTCCTAACACAAATGCTCTTTGAAAGAGCTGGCACAAGGTAGATGGCTCAAATGGCCTCCTTCTTTGTTGTACTATTCTGTAATCCTATTCTAATTCTATGGGTGGAATTTTCCACATGCCCACAAGTTCTGGTCCTGCTGTTGCCAGCGGGGATTCCCGATGTTCACCCCCCCACCGCCAGGGAAACACAGCGGGGCTCACCGTCAGCAGGACTTGAAGATCCACCCCCCCCCCTCCCCCCACAGCGGGAAAGGCCTGAAAATTCAGGCCTATGAGTTTCAACAGAGAGCAAGCAGACACATGAACTCAAGAATCTGCTGTGCCAATTGTCATGTGAGAGTACCCTTTAAGAAATGGGTGTTTAAGAAATGTATCTTTAAGAAATGGAGCTGCTCATGTTACTGGAGTGATGTCAGAGTGTGGGTGGAGCTGAGCTCCACTTCTGCTTTTTGAGTTTCAGTTTGAGAAAGCTTGGGTGTGTCTGTGTTCTTTCAGTGAGCTGCACTGCTGTTGATCTCTGCCACGCAAAGACTATCTATGGATCATTTGGTGAACTCAGAATTGTAAAAAGGTCTCAGTATTAAATGTAACCCGAATGTGTTCCTGTTTAGAGGTTTGTTAAGTTTTGGATATTGAAAGAACAGCATACAGGTTACTTAGTGTTGTATTCTTTGGGGGGTGTATTTGATTTACTGGTTGCTAAGATGTTCACTGTTTGTTTTAGAAATGTTAACTTGAGTTCATAGAATAAACATTGTTTTGTTTTAAAGGCCACTGGTCCATTTTCTGCTGTACCATACCTGTAGAGTAAGCCATGTGCTCCCCATACCACAATCTATTAAAAGTTGTGGGTCAGGTGAACTCCATCATACACTTTTGGATTCTCTAAGCACTGACCCATATCACAATAAATGTGTTTAAAAACCTCAAGAAGTGAAGAAAAGCTCTTCACTGAAAAGGTGAATTATGCCAATTGAGAAAAGGCTCCAAGTCATAGAAAAGGATCACTTAACTTTTGGGAACAAAGAAAAATGTCTTCTTGACTTTATTCCTGAGAAGATGGCTATTGAATTGAATGTACCTGAGCAATTAAACCTTGTGAAATAAATGCTAGCAGCGACCCAAGGGACTGAGGAGATGCATTGAATGGTTCTGCATTGAGTGGAGTTGGAGCATAAAGAAAACCACATCACATTGAGATTGATGATTGAGATTCACCCACCTACAAAAGGGATTTATGGCTATTCAAGGGAAACTGAAAACAGAACGAGAAAGAAAAGCTGAGAATTGCACTGGAGTGAACAGCCAACAGACTGGGGTAATTCAATCAGTATTAAAGCCGGGATTTTTCTTGACATGAGACGTAACAGGTGCAGCCAAGCAACAAAGCTATCATATGTTGAATGGTGCTGAAGTAAGATCCAGCTGAGCAGAGAGTAAGACTTCGAAATTACAGTTTGGAAATAATGTCAACATTCATCTGCAATTCCTCTCGCTGCTCTTTCAGCAGAGGCTTTAACCTGTTACAAACAAATGGGCTAATATCGCCATTAAAATAATGGAAGAGGGGAATTTCGGATGAACGTGTTAAATGTTCATAGCCAGCGGGGGATAGATTTGTTCACATCGCTCTGAATCCAGTTGGAATTGAAAGGAATAACTAGAGAAGCCATTTCCCAGTAATAGGCCATACAATCAATTACAGAATCAATAAACAGCGGGGTCCATTTTGAAGAACTGTCTTATCTTTCAACAGATTCACAGAAATGCTTGTAATCAACCTCGTCACCGGTGGACCAAAGATCAACATTTTTAGTTAGTCTGTCCTTTCAGATGGACTGTGAGCCGTAGGGTTAACAGTCAAGTTAGCTCCCTGGCACATTTACTGTTATTTTTGCAAAAACTGCTTTCTTTACTTCCACTGTCAATGCTGCTGGTCAAAGTTACACATGCTTATCCAACAGTATGAAAATTGGCTGATTTGCAAATGTTTTGCCTGACTCAATGAGTGCATCCAGAATTCCTATGCCACGGATATCTGGGGCGGGATTCTCTGAAGGCTGACACCAAAATCAGGGCCTGCGATCGGGCGAAGAATAGCTCCTGACACCGAAATCGCGACAGGCGCCGGTTTGACTCCAGATTGCTATGCTCCGCCCCCTTGAAAACAGCGTCATTGCGGTGCACGCTGCGCATAGTTGCAGCCAATTTCACACCTCATTAATGGGCCAACCCATGATGCTCCGCCTCCAATGGGCCGAGTTCCCGATGGCGCGGTCCATGTGTGCTCTCAACAGTCATGAACCTGACAGTGGCTGCGGAGAGAATGTTAGGGCGTACAGACAGTGTCCAGCACCGCCATACTTTGCCGACAGTCATGCCGCTGGCCGGAGGTCTTCTGCCAGGGCTGGGGGGGGATATTGGGGGTGGCCAGGAGGAGGGCTCTGGGTTCGGGGTGGGGGGGACATGATCCAGCACAACCCGTGCCATCTTTTTGGGTGTGATCGGTGTTTGTGTGGGGGGTGTATTGTGTACACCCGGCTGCAGCTTGTCAGCCCTGCGCATGTCCATCATGGACCCAGCGATTCCCGCACCATTTTTTGTGTGTTCTGCGGGTGTTCCACGCGGTGCCGGTGCTGGCCCCTCACCATTAGCGGAATAGATGCGCGTGTGGCGCTAATTTTTCTGACGTGGAACTCCACGGTTCCTCTGCACTTAGACACAGGAACGGTGAATCCAACCCTTGGTATTCGTAACATTTTGGATTTTTTCACAGAATGTCAGACTGATTTTATAAGACAATAAGACATAGGAGTATGTTATTCTCTAAGTCTGAATAAAGATTGTAGACTTCCAGTTAACATCATTGATTTCTTGGTGCTCCTCTTTGGGAGTCATTTCAGGTTCATTTGAATCATCTGTGATCTCTTTGTGCTCCTTTTCTGGAATCGAAATCTTCACAATTTCATTTTGTTGTGGGTCGTGGTGCTCCTTTGCTGGAGGCAGAATCTTCAAGATTTCTATTGACCTGGTCTCTTTGGACTCTTGGTGCTCCTCTTCTGGAGTCAAAATCTTTAAGATTTCATTTGACGTGGTCTCTCTGGACTCTTGGTGCTCCTTTGCTGGAGGCAGAATCCTCAAGATTTCTATTGACGTGGTCTCTCTGGACTCTTGGTGCTCCTCTTCTGGAGTCAAAATCTTTAAGATTTCAATTGACGTGGTCTCTCTGGACTCATGGGTGGCCGTCCTCTGATTATTGAGTGCTTCTGTGCAGACGAGCTGAGATATGTCAGTGTCGCTGTGATCCTGCACATCCTGTATGGGAATTGTGATTTCTTCGTCACTTGTCTCACATGCAGTAGGTAGACATTCAGTATCTTCTTCTGGTGGCTCAGATAAGCTTGATAGATCTTCATGGTCTTGTACATGCATGGCATTCGCAATGGAGTGTTTGCTTGCTGCCATTTTTGAGTCTGTCACCGAGCTGTCTGTGGAGGCTTGCATCACTCTATTTGTGGAAGCTTGCGTCGCTCTCTTTGTGGAGGCTTGTGTCGAGTCCTTCATCGCTCTCGCTGTGGAGTCTGTCATCGCTCTCTTTGTGGAGTCCTTCATCGCTCTCTCTGGGGAGTCCTTCATCGCTCTCTCTGTGGAGTTTGTTATCGCTCTCGCTGTGGAGTCTGTCATTGCTCTCTTTGTGGAGTCGTGCAGTGTTCTCACTGTAGAGTCAATCTGTGCTCTCTCAACTGGGTCGTTCTGTGCTCTCTGTGTCTTTCGTATTGCTGTCATCCAATGTACCAACGATCTGCCATGGCACCATGGTATTGGATTCATCGACCATGAGAAGAGTCGTATTGAGCTTTTCAACCATGTTGCTGATGCTGTGATCAGGATCTCCGAATAACTCAGATCGTTTCCTTCATGTTCAATGAACAAATCATCTTCTTGTGTGGAGGCTGGGACCCTTTGTGGTGCGTGGACCACTCTCTGTTTCTTGGCGTCAGGCCGCAGCATAATCCTGCGCTCACGAGTCGGGATGTCATATATGCTGGGCTGAAGATTCCCCAATCCGAAGAACACATCGTCGGGGTTTTCACGGTACAGCACCTCTGGTTGCGGTTCGGATTTGGTACTGGGGTAGCCATCTCCCAAGATGGAAATCTTCGTCTGAATCGTCGTCTATAAGGACCATATCATCTTCTAGGGCGGTGCTAACTGCTTGTTCCAGGGTGTTGTGAAAGTTATTTTCAACTGCTGTTGTAAGTTCGGGCATTGTTCTGTCTTTTGAGGCAAGAAAATTGGGTTTTGCAGGTTTAAATTTCTTTTTGTTTATTTTCGTGCATTTCCCTTTTAGGTGGGCGTGGTCCTGCTCCTCTGACGTCATGACGCTCGTGACGTCATGCGTAGGATTCGATTGCCCATGCGCATTCCGTGTTTCCTGTACTGTGTCCTCTTTTCGCAACTGAGCATGTGCGGCTCCTTTCTCAAGATGGCTGCCACTCAGAACCTCAGTCTTTTTCCGATTCAACCCTGCGTCCGCCTCGTGGTGAGTGTTCGCGCGCCATTTTTACCGATTTTGTTTTCTAACTGTTGATTCTGTGTTTGTAGAGACTCAAAGTACTGATTTTGATTTTGTTCATACGCAAGGCATTTTTGTACAGCGATTTCTAGAGTTAGGTACTTATTTGGTGTGAAAGTTCTTCCCTCAAATTGTTATTAGATAGTCCAGAAATTAATTGATGCATTATCACAGTGTCTCTGAAATCAGCATAATCACAGCCTTGTGGAATTAGCTTGAGATTTGTAATAAAATCAGAGATGGGCCCTCCGTTTCTCTGACAAGAGTTAAATTATTCCAGCATCTCACCAGAGTGACTCTTACAGTGTTCATCAAATTTTTTGAGTACAACTTCTAATTTGGTGTTGTCCTCACCCTCTAAGTAATTAAAGCAATTATAGGTTTCTCTAGCTTCATGCCCTCCTGTTGAGAGTAGTAGGGCTATTTTTGTTGCATCCGAGGCAGTGCTTAAATCATTAGCTGCGATAAATATTTGGAACAGCTGTGCAAACATTTTCCAGTTATTGCTTAAATTACCAGTTGTTTCCAGCTGCCATGGAGTTCCAACAAGTTCCATCGAATCAGTTAGTCGTCGAGGATCCATTTTCTGCGAAGTCTTCCACAGTTGAAAATCCGGTTTAAGCTTTTCTTCTCTTGCAGGTGTCTAGCTAGCTTTCTGAAATCACTCCTGGTATCATATGTTATTCTCTAAGTCTGAATAAAGATTGTAGACTTCCAGTTAACACAAATACTTTATTCAATGGGTTTGTTCTGTTTCCAGAGCTTAACCAGATATAATACAGTCAAGATGTATGACCAGTGAAGCTAAGGTAAACTGCCTATGCTGAGCTGTCTCAGTCTGCTGCTGCTCACTAGCCCTGTACTTCTGAAAGAGGCGGATCCTACCTTGGGCTGGACCCTTTTACCCATCTCTGATGCCCTCTAGTGATGCTGTGGCTGTTATATCTGTCTGCAGTCCCTGGTGTGTGTGCAGGTGTATGTACAGATGTACAGATCACTACAAGGAGCACCATTAGGCCACCCTGCCCATCGAGTCTGATCTGCCATTCAATCATGGCTGATATTTTCTCGTCCCCATTCTCCTGCCTTCTCCCCATAACCCCTGATCCCCTTATTAATCAAGAACCTATTTATCTCTGTCTTAAAGACACTCAGTGATTTGGCCTCCACAGCCTCCTGCGGCAAACAGTTCCACAGATTCACCACCCTCTGGCTGAAGAAATTCCTCCTTATCTCTGTTTTAAAGGATCATCCCTTTCGTCTGAGATGGTGTCCTCTGGTTCTAGTTTTCCTACAAGTGGAAACATCCTCTCCACATCCACTCTATCCAGGCCTCGCAGTATCTTGTAAGTTTCATTAAGATCTCCTCTCATCCTTCTAAACTCCAATGAGTACAGACCCAGAGTCCTCAAACGTTCCTCATACGACAAGTTTTTCATTCCTGGGATCATTCTTGTGATCCTCCTCTGGACCCTTTCCAAGGCCAGCACATCCTTCCTTAGATACAGGGCCCAAATCTGCTCACAATACTCCAAATGGGGTCTGACCAGAGCCTGCCTCAGAAGTACATATCTGGTCTTCTATTATCGCCCTCTTGACATGAATGGTAACACTGCATTTGCCTTCTTAACTGTCGACTGAACCTGCACGTTAACCTCAAGAGAATCGTGAACAAGGACTCCCAAGTCCCTTTTGTGCTTCTGATTTCCGAAGCATTTTCCCATTTAGAAAATAGTCTATGCCTAAATTCCTCCCTCCAAATGACATAACCTCACACTTTTCCACATTGTATTTCATTTGCCACTTCATTGCCCACTCTCCTAGCTTGTCCAAGTCCTTCTGCAGTACCCTTGCTTCCTCAATACTACCTGTCACTCTACAGGTCCTCAGGTATTTTAAAATAATATCTAGGGGAAGGATTCTCCAACCCCCCGCCGGGTCGGAGAATCGCCAGGGGGCAGCGTGAATCCCGCCCCGTCGCTCCGAAGCCGGTTGCCGAATTCTCCGGCACCGGTTTTCGGGCGAGGATCACGTCGCGCAACCTGGAGTACTCATCGACCACACTGAGAATATATGTGTTATGGTTGGTGGATGGGAGGGGCCCTTTGAAATCCACGCTGAGGCGTTCAAAGGGGCGGGAGGCCTTCACCACGGTCCGGCCGGTAGAAGTGCGGCGTGCACTCCGCACAGACCTAGCAGTACCTGGTGATTGGCCGTACTTCCTCGACGGAGTAGGGCAGATTGCGAGCCTTTATGAAATGGTACAACCGTGTGACTCCCGGGTGACAAAGGCTGTCGTGTAGGGTCCGGAGTCGGTCTACTTGTGCGCTGGCACATGTACCTTGGGATCGGGTGTCTGGGGGCACGTTGGGTTTTGCCGGGGTGATACAAAATCTCGTAATTATAGGTGGAGAGCTCGATCCTCCACCGCAAGATTATATCGTTTTTGATCTTGCCCCGCTCTATGTTACCGACCGTTGGTCAGTGAGGAGAGTGAATCTCCTGCCGGCCAGGTAATGCCTCCAATGCCGCACAGCTTCAACGATAGCTTGGGCCTCTTTTTCGATGGATGGGTGCCGAATTTCTGAGGCATGAAGGGTGCGGGAAAAGAATGCCATGGGTCTGCCTGCCTGATTGAGGGTGGCAGGTAGGGCGACGTCCGATGCGTCGCTCTCTACTTGAAAGGGCAGTGGCTTGTCTACTGTGTGCATCCCGGCCTTGGTGATATCGGCTCTGATATGGGCGAAGGCCTGCTATGCCTAGGCCGTCAGGGGAAAATGGGTGGACTGAATGAGTGGGCGGGCCTTGTCCGCATAGATTGGGACCCACTGGTCGTAGTATGAGAAGAACCCCAGGCAGCGTTTGAGGACCTTGGGGCAGTGGGGGAAGGGAAGCTCCATGAGGGGGCGCATGCGGTCGGGATCGGGCCCCAGAACTCCGTTCTAGACCACATAGCTGAGTATGGCTAAGCGGGTCGTGCTAAACACGCACTTCTCCTTGTAAGTGAGGTTGAGGAGAGTGGTGGTGTGGAGAAATTTGGCAAGGTTGGCATCGTGGTCCTGCTGGTCATGGCCGCAGATGGTGACGTTGTCTAGGTACGGGAAGGTGGCCCGCAAACCGTACCAGTCGACCATTCAGTCCATCTCCCTTTGGAAGACCGAGACCCCGTTAGTGACGCCGAAGGGAACCCTGAGGAAGTGATAAAGACGACCGACGCCTCAAAAGCGGTGTATGGACGGTCTGATTCATGAATGAGGAGCTGGTGGTAGGCGGATTTGAGGTCTACCGTTGAGAAGACCCGGTACTGTGCAATCTGATTGACCATATCAGATATGCGTGGGAGGGGGTACGCGTCGAGCTGCGTGTACCGATTGATGGTCTGGCTGTAGTCCACGACCATTCTTTGTTTCTCCCCAGATTTAACGACTACCACTTGGGCTCTCCAGGGGCTGTTGCTGGTCTCGATGCTGCCTTCCCGAAGCAGCCGCTGAACCTCGGACCTGATGAAGGTCCTGTCCTGGGCGCTGTACCGTCTGCTCCTGGTGGCGGTGGGTTTGCAATCCGGGGTTAGATTGACGAAGAGGGAAGGTGGATCGACCTTTAGGGTCGCGAGGCCTCACACAGCGAGGGGTGGTAGGGTCCTGCCGAATTTGAGGGTTAGGCTCTGGAGGTTACACTGGAAGTCCAGGCTGAGTAGTAGGGCAGCGCAGAGGTTAGCGAGGACGTAGAGGTGGAAGCCGCTGAATTCTACGCCCTGGACCGTGAGTGTGACCTTGCAGAACCCCCGGATCGCAACAGAATGGGATCCGGAGGCCAGGGAAATTCTTTGGTTGGCGGGGTGTACCGCGAGGGAGCAGCGCCTTACCATATCCGGGTGTATGAAGCTTTCGGTGCTCCTGGAGTCCAGCAGGCAAGAGGTCACGTGACCGTTGATTTTCACACTGGTCGATGCGGTGGCCAGGTTGTGCGGACGACACTTGTCGATCGTCACTGAGGTGAGCCGTGGTCGGTCGTCGCTGACGTCGGATGATGGGGAGCCTGGGGGACCCAGGTCCTGGAATGCTGTAGGTGTCCATGTCCAGTGGGGGAGACAAGATGGCGCCGCCTGAAGTTCCTGCGGGGGACAAAATGGCGGTGCCCAGTGGCCGCGCATGGCCCCGGGAGGTGAAGGTGGTGGCGCCCACTGGCCTCGCGTGGTCCGGGGAGATGAAGATGGCAACGCCCGCTGTGTGTAGGCTAGGGGGCTGGGGGCGATAGCGGCGACTGCGCGGGCCTGGCACACCACGGCGAAGTGCCCCTTTTTGCCGCAAGCCTTGCAAAGGGCAGCGCGGGCTGGGCAGCGTTGGCGAGGGTGCTACTGCTGGCCGCAGAAGTAACATCGGGGAACCCCGGGGTGCACAGGCTGGCGTGTGGCACAGGCGTACTGGCTGGGTAAGGCCCCCGTTGGGGCGGCCGTCTGTGGGGTCCACGAGGAGTAGGAGTGGTGGGCCACGCGGCTGGTGGGGTAGGCCTGAATGTTACGTGAGGCAACCATCATGGAGAGCGCTAGCTTCTTTGTTTAAGCTAGGTCGAGCGTGGCCCCGTCTAACAGTCTTTGGCGTATGAGGTCCGACCCAATCCCCATTACGAACGCGTCCCGCATAAGTAGCACGGTGGTTAGCACAATTGCTTCACAGCTCCAGGGTCCCAGGTTCGATTCCGGCTTGGGTCACTGTCTGTGCGGAGTCTGCACGTCTTCCCCGTGTGTGCGTGGGTTTCCTCCGGGTGCTCCGGTTTCCTCCCACAGTCCAAAGATGTGCAGGTTAGGTGGATTGGCCATGATAAATTGCCCTTAGTGTCCAAAATTGCCCTTAGTGTTGGGTGGGGTTACTGGGTTACGGGATAGGGTGGAGGTGTTGACCTTGGGTGGGGTGCTCTTTCCAAGAGCCGGTGCAGACTTGATGGGCCGAATGGCCTCCTTCTGCACTGTAAATTCTATGATAAGAAGGTTGGAATGTTCGGTGGCCGTAATGGCCTGACAGTCACAGTCCCGGACGAGTGGGATTAGGGCCCGCCAGAAGTCTTCTATGGACTCATCAGGGAGTTGAGAGCGAGTGGCGAGTACGTGCCTGGCGAAGAGTGTGTTCACTTTCTGTGCGTAGTTTTCTTTGAGAAGCGCCATGGCGTCGGCGTAGTTCAGGGCGTCCTGGATCAGCGGAAACACATTGGAGCTCAACCTTGAGTACAGGATCTGTATCTTATGAGCCTCTGGAACAGGGGTGATCGCTGAGTTGATGTACGCCTCGAAGCAAGCTAGCCAGTGATTAAAGTCCTTTTTGCCGTCGCTTGATTGCGGATCTAGCTGCAGGCGATCTGGTTTGAATCGGACGTCCATCTTTTAGAAAATCTTAGAGCAATAAATTGTGGCACGATCAATTGAACAAAGACTAGAATTGGATACATCTGAGGCTTTATTGCTCTAAGATGTGTGGCCTCCCACAGCAGCTGGCAAAGTGGCTGCTGAACAGAGAACACGCGGAGCCAGCAGGCAGGGACTACCAGCGAACCTGTAGTACAGGTCCTACCTTACATCACCTAATACAGGTGCAACAGTGGTTTACCACAAGATACATTCAGGTCATGTGAGAGTATCTTTAAGACATGGTTGTTTAAGCAATGTACCTTTAATAAAACAGTGATGTCAGAGAGTGTGTGGAGTTGGGCTTTAGATCAGCCATTTTGCAGTTTTTAGTTTCAGTTTGAAAAAAAACAGCTTGTGTGTGTTTGTGTGTTTCCAGAGAGCTGCAGTTTTGCAGTTTGAAAAGAGCTTGGGAGTGTCTGTGTTTGCAGTGAGCTGGATCTCTGCCACGAAAGACTATCTCTGGATCATTTGGGTGATTTAAACTCATAATAGTAAAGCCTTTTACCTGATGTGATTCTGTTTAAAGGTGTTAAGTCTCTTGGAAGTTTGAAGGAACATTTTGAGGAATTATTTACTGTTGTAATATTTTCTGAGTTATCTTTGAAGTAAGGGGTGTTAAGAGATCCAAACTTTATTTAAGATGTTAAGTTGAGTTCATGGAATAAACATTGTTTTGTGTTTAAAAACCCACGTGTCCATAATTGTAATCACACACGTAGGGAACAAGCCGCGTGCTAGAAAAAGCAACAAATACATTAAAGGGAGAGGTTGGTTGAACACCATGATGCATTTTGGGGTTCTGAAAATGCCGCCCCCTAACAAAGTTCTTCCACAAGGAACAATGACGTACCCCCAGATACCAGGACACTCATTAGTAGACGAACTGATGGACGTGGGCGACCTAGGGAATGGAAACTGTACGGACCTGTACGGGCAACTATCGGAGGAGGTACCCTCCCTCCCCTGGATGAGAAAAGGGAAAAATGGGAGGAGGAACTAGGGAAAGAAACAGGGAGGACTCTGGATTGAAGCACTGCGCAGGATGAACTTCATCTCCACATGTGCAGGGCTGAACCTACTACAGCTGAAGGTGGTGCACAGAGCACACACAACCAGAACTCAAATGAGCAGGTTATTTCCGGAGATGGAGGACAAATGAGAACGGTGGCAGGGAGGCTCGGCCAACCACACCCACATGTTTCGGGCGTGCCCCAGACTTGTCAATTACTGGACAATCTTCTTTGAGGCCATGTTCAGGGTTTTGTGAGTGATGGTGGAGCCAGTAAAAAGTGGCAACCTTCGGGGTTTCAGGTCAGCCAAAACTCTTCATGGCGAGGGGGACCTAAACCCTCGCCTTTGCCTCCCTGATCGCCCGCCGGAGAAACCTGCTCGGTGATCAGCAGCACCACCCAATGCTGCAGACTGGCTCTCTGACCTGGCGGAACTTCACAGGCTGGAGAAAATAAATTTGCCATCCGTAGGTCAGAAGAAGGCTTCCACAGGACGTGAAAGCCTATCACCAACTTGTTCCAAGTCATGTTCGTAGCCAGCAACTGGTAGAGTGAAGGGGAAGGAGTGGTGGGTTAGCCACAGGACAGAGAGGAAAGGGAAAGGAAAGGGGAGAGAAGGGGTTGGGGGGGAGGAAGTGGGGATGGGGGTCGAAGGCATGCAAAAAGTGCATGAGAGACAAACAGGAGAGACAAAGCTGCAAGGGATTGGTCCGAGGCAAGGAAGATCCAAACTAAACTGTAAATGGGCACTTGTAAATAAATGGGGCTGGATTCTCTGCACCCCGACGCCGAAATCGCGTTTGGCGACGGGGCAGGGTTCCCAGTTTCCCTCATGAAATCAGGACCGGTGAAGGTTTGGCGATTCTCCACCTGCCACGCCACATATACAAAGAACAAAGAACAGCACAGCGCAGGACCTTCGGCCCTCCAAGCCCGTGCTGACCATGCTGCCGGACTAAACTACAATCTTCTACACTTCCTGGGTCTGTATCCCTCTGTTCCCATCCTATTCATGTATTTGTCAAGATGCCCCTTAAATGTCACTATCGTCCCTGCTTCCACCACCTCCTCCGGCAGCGAGTTCCAGGCACCCACTACCCTCTGTGTAAAAAACTTGCCTCGCACATCTACTCTAAACATTGCCCCCCGCACCTTAAACCTATGCCCCCTAGTAATTGACCCCTCTACCCTGGGGAAAAGCCTCTGACTATCCACTCTTGTCTAGGCCCCTCATAATTTTGTAGACCTCTATCAGGTCGCCCCTCAACCTCCGTCGTTCCAGTGAGAACAAACCAAGTTTATTCAACCGCTCCTCATAGCTAATGCCCTCCATACCAGGCAACATCTTGGTAAATCTCTTCTGCACCCTCTCTAAAGCCTCCACATCCTTCTGGTCGTGTGGCGACCAGAATTGAACACTATACTCCAAGTATGGCCTAACTAAGGTTCTATACAGCTGCAACATGTCTTGCCAATTTTCATACTCAGTGCCCCGGCCAATGAAAGCAAGCATGCCGTATGCCTTGTTGACTACCTTCTCCACCTGTGTTGCCCCTTTCATTGACCTGTGGACCTTTCCACCTAGATCTCTCTGACACAATACTCTTGAGGGTTCTACCATTCACTGTATATTCCCTACTTGCATTCGACCTTCCAAAATGCATTACCTCACATTTGTCCGGATTAAACTCCATCTGCCATCTCTCCGCCCAAGTCTCCAAACAATCTAAATCCTGCTGTATCCTCTGACAGTCCTCATCGCTATCCGCAATTCCACCAACCTTTGTGTCGTCTGCAAACTTACTCATCAGACCAGTTACATTTTCCTCCAAATCATTTATATATCCACCACCGCAGGTCATTGCCTGAGGCCCGCCTCGCTATTCTCCGCCCCCGACCGGCCAAATTCCAGAAGGTGGATTTCTAATGTGGTCCCAGCCATTCGGGAATCTCACGAGGTGGCTGTGAACTCAGTCCGCGGCCGCCACAGTCGGGGGCGGGCCGATCGGAGGGCAGACAGGACCTCATTGGGGACTGGAATATTTTTGAGTGGGCGATCTGGGTCGGGCACACGGCCGTTCGGGGGCACAATTTCCACGGTCCGCGGTCGCTGGAGGCCACCGCCGTGTGCATGCGCTGCCTCTAACTCGGAAGTGCGGGGGGGCGTATCGGCAGCTGGAGCTGCGAGCTCCACGATAGCTGCCTGCGAACCCCCTGAAAGGCAGTGAATCTGTGGCCTTTTGACAGCAATTTTTCTACCGTAAAAGACCACCGTGTTTTCACGACGGCGTGGGGACATAGTCACATGCTTTGAACATATTGGGGAATGTAAAATATGTATGCCAACTAAAGGGGGTCACAGCCACAGTTGCAGTGAAGACACTTGCTTGTAAATATATGTGTTGGTTCTCTGGCGCTGTTCTGCAATTTGTAATTTATAGATTGTTGGATATAAAATATGAAAATACAATAAAAGTATTTTCACAAAAAAAACTAAACAGATGGCAAGGTAGGTAATGTGCTGCAGTTGTAGAATGTGAATAATGGTGTATACCTGTGTGACACACCTGTGTGACCGACAACAACATCTGCATAAATGTCTGCAGCGTGTGGAACGTTGGCTCTGAGTTGATGAGTTGTACTCCAAACTTCGAACATTGCAATGCATCAGGAAGGAGGTAAGTTACCGGGACACTTTGGGCTGGATTCTCTGTTTCAGCGGCTAAGTGCCGGCTCAAACGGAGAATTCGCGGGTGTTTTATGATGCTAAAATTGGCGCCGAACCCTCACCAATTCCATGTCCGGTGAGGGGCTAGCAGCCGCGCTCGTAAGACTTTTTCTGCCGATATGGATGCAGAATGGCCGGGTTCGTGGCCGTGCATGCGCACGGCAGTGGTCTGCGGCGGTCGCGCCGTACAACAAGGCTCCGGCCGCACGCGGACCTAGCCTGCCCAAAACTGCCCCGCCCTTAACCCCCCTCGCCACTCTCGGACCATTCCCCACCAGTCCCCACAGACCCCGCCGAAGACCCCCCTGCCAGCAAACTACCCCCCCCCCCCCCCCGACTGTGGCGGCGCTTGACACAGTCCGCCGCCACCATATTGGGTTTACGAAAAGTGAGCGGGCACGCGACTGACACTGTCGGGAAGTCGGCCGTTCGGGACGGAGCATCGGCGGAGGTCCTCAGGTGATGACCTGAGGCCGTCCCAGTGGCGTACGGCGTACTCCTCGAGTACGCTGTTTTAGAGGGGGCGGAGCAGAGGAAAAATGGTTCCGCCCCAGATTCCGGCGTAAAAATTGATTCTCTGGTCAATTGCCGAACACGATGTTGGCGCCAGCGGTCGGAGAATCCTGCCCTTTACTTTAGGAAACAGTCATACCCCTTCAGATTTGGTCTGTAGTCAGGGACAGAAAATGTGTGACTGTAAGAGATGATAGGTCTGGAGATTCTGAAAGTAAAAATGAAAGGTGGCCTGCCTTGGTTAGCGGCATGGATGGGGCATAGGGAAATTAGGAGGGTGAGGAGAGATGTGAGGGGTGAGGAATGAAGGGCCATTGTTTTTTTTTACTTTACCTTGAACAAAGATTCACAGGACCAAGGGGGTCTTTTAATAGACTTTTTATTGGGGAGACAGTGGCACAATGCTAATGACACTGAATTAATAACCCAGAAGCCCAGACTAATGCTCTGGAGATATATGTTCAAATCTCACCACAGCAGCTGGTGGAATTTACATTCAATTAATAAATCTGGAATATAAAGCTAATCTCAGTAATGGAGACCAGGAAAACCTATCTTAGATTGTCGTTAAAAAAAAATCAGGTTCACAAACGTCCTTTGGGGAGGAAATAGCCACCTTTACTCTGGTCTGACTTACATGTTACTCCAGACAGAGTAATATGATGCACTCTTAATTGTCATCTGACAAGAGTATTTAGGGAAGGACAAAAAATGCTGGCTTTGCTAGTGACCCACATCCCTTGAAACTCTCTTCCTGGGCCGACTGACCAGATTCCAGCACGGATCCACCTTCCAGCAATGAAGATCCGGCTTTTGCGGGCACTTTCCTCCCGAGGTGGGGCCGGCCAAGAAATTTCCCAACTCCCACTACCTGCCTGAAGGACGTAAATCCAGACCCATGGGTCTAATGTAAAAGTCTAAAATAGAGACTGACTCAATTCTGTCAACTCAATTATTTATAGCAATTTTGGAAGCTTTATTTTTTTCTTTTGAGTTTAAAATTTAATAAAATCAAAATGAGAGTTATACAAGGAATGAAAAGATCGTAATTAATACAACACAGGGGCTTGATAGTTTGTGCATGATCAAGAAAAGGCCACAAAGCTCCGAATAGCAGCAATTCTTTCAGCAGATAGCAATACATTCAATACAGAAGGGGAAGACTGTTCCTGCCTGTGGAACACGATAGCCAGAGTTCTCGAGTACTTTTCTAAAAATGGGAGATTACAACGGTCTTTATAACTTGAAATTATTATTCAAGTCAGAAACTGACCCAAGTGATGACAACTGTTCTCATATTAAGACACTTTACATTGACAGCAAAATTGTTGCATTCCTTGATTTTTGCAATCATGGGTCAAAGTCCACAATATATTACATTTATGGATATCACAGACCCCGTGGGCGAAATTCTCCCCCAACGGCGCGATGTCCGCCGACTGGCGCCAAAGACGGCGCCAATCAGACGGGCATCACGCCGACCCAAAGGTGCGGAATGCTCCGCATCTTTGGCGGCCTAGCCCCAACATTGAGGGGCTAGGCCGACGCCGGAGGGATTTCCGCCCCGCCAGCTGGCGTAAATGGCGTTTGTTTCCCCGCCAGCTGGCGCGGAAATGCGGCGCATGCGCGGGAGCGTCAGCGGCCGCTGACAGTTTCCCGGCACATGCGCGGGAGCGTCAGCGGCCGCTGAAAGTTTCCCGCGCATGCGCAGTGGGGAGAGTCTCTTCCACCTCCGCCATGGTGGAGGCCGTGGCGGAGGCGGAGGGAAAGAGTGCCCCCACGGCACAGGCCCACCCGCGGATCGGTGGGCCCCGATCGCGGGCCAGGCCACCGTGGGGGCAACCCCCGGGGTCAGATCGCCCCGCGCCCCTCCCAGGATCCCGGAGCCCGCCCACGCCGCCTGGTCCCGCCGGTAAATACCAGGTTTGATTTACGCCGGCGGGACAGTCAATTTCTGGGCGGGACTTCGGCCCATCCGGGCCGGACAATTGAACGGGGGGTCCCACCAACCGGCGCGGACCGATTCCCGCACACGCCCAATCTCCGGTACCGGAGACTTCGGCGGGGGCGGGGGCGGGATTCACAGCGGCCAACGGCCATTCTCCGACCCGGCGGGGGGACGGACAATGACGCCCCTTATTTGGGCAGCATCATTCGGTGACATATCATCATGCCTGCAGCTGTGTGCTTCTACCAGTGGATGGAGTTTAATAAACTCCAGAAGCTAACAAATCCCATACCGACAAAACCAAAATACTACAGCTGTTGGAAATGTTGGAAATATAAACAGAAACTGCTGGAAATACTCAGTAGGTTGGGCAGCATCTGTGGAGATAGAAACTGTGTTAATGTTTCCAGTCAAAGGGGGCAGCATGATGGTGTAGTAGTTAGCGCTGCTGCCTCATGCCGTTGAGGATCCGGATTCGATCCCAGCGCTGGGTCACTGTCCGTGTGGAGATTGCACATTCTCCCCATGTCTGCGGAGGTTTCACCCCCGCAACCCAAAGATGTGCAAGCTAGGTGGATCACAAATGCTAAATTGCCCCTTAAATGGAAAAAAAAGAATTGGGGACTCTAAATTTATAAGTAACAAAAAATGTTTCCAGTCAAATGATATTTCATCAGAACTGTAAAAAATTAAAGATATACAGGTTTTAAATAAGTGGCAGGGAAATAGGGAAGTGGGATAATCACAAAAGGGGAGGTCTGTGATAGGCTGGGGGCCGGAGAGATTGAATGCCAAAAAAATGGGACAAATAAAGAAAGAAAAGATGTGGCTAGTGGAGATGTGAATACAAATAATTTAGCCTTTCCCAATAATGCCATCTGAAAGATTTAGGTGAGAGATTCTGATCTAAAATTGTTGAACTCAATGTTGAGTCTGGAAGATTATAAGTTCCCTAAAATGGTGAGTTGATGTTCCTGAAGCTTGCATTAAACTTCTTTCGACAGTGTAATGAAGCCAAGGACAGAAAGGTCAAAGAGGAAATGGGGCAGAAAATTATAATGACAGGTGACTGGCAGATCAAGAGAGGATGTTAGGACATTCAGGCTGCAGCTGTGTTTTCCCTGTCGTGAGGTGTTCATGAAATAAAGCAGACTTCAAGGCTTCACAGACCAAAAGCGACACCCATCCCAGGGAAGATTCCCGACCTGGACTCCTCCAGCCCAGCCCAGCCCAATACACTAGCTGCCAGTTACATTGAAGGACCCACCACCCCCATGGCATCTGGCCAATGGCTGCTGTGCCCTTGTAAATGGAGAGAGGTACTCACTTCCTTGCTCCCCCTTGGAGTGCTAGTTCCCACTTTTAAGGACCAATAGTGATTTGCACCCGGGTGGCTTCCCGTTGGGGAGGGTGTTGCCTTTTTTTACCTGCTATAAATATGGCAGTCAATATCTTTCTTTAGATATCGATATTATATTGCTTTCAGAGTCGCTATGTATCAAATGATGCCACCACAAGCTTCAACCGGGTATCGATCAAAGAGCCAAACAACCAGTTAGTTAGTTCAAGATCAATTGTACTTTATTTATACACAACGATTAACTTACACATGCAACATAAACACTACAAGTTAAACGACACCTAACAACTCTAACAACCTGTACTTAACTTCAGGCACCTGGCTTAGGTCAGAGGAACAGTGGCCTTTGTTCGAATCTGGATCTACTGGGTCAGGAGAAGTAACTGCTGCTCAGCTTGGCTCATCCGCCTGGTTGCGAGCGTTGAACTTGGACTTGCTTCTGGTCGTGGTGCTGCGATTGGAGATGGACGTTGCCGGAGCGCCAGGTCCAAAAGAGATCAAACACATGGCAGTGTCTCTCCTTATCCTTGGGGAGTTTTGCGCTCTTTTGGGCGGTCCTTAGGTTTGGACCCAATTAATTGGGCAATTCTCGATCACTGCCTTCGATCTGAGCCAATAAAAGGGCTGGTGCCTTGATGACTGGGCGTGTCCTAAGCGGTCATTGACCCTGTTGTTTATGCTTCCTGAGTAAAGGGAGTGGCACCGAAATGTCTGGACTTGTATTGGTTACCTGAGTATCAGTCCTTTGGCTTATGGAGATGGGTCATTAAAATGCTAATCGGTTGGGGGTTTTGGTGCTGTCTGGATTCTCTGCTCACGAATATACATGCAGGCTCTGTGCTTGCCTGAATCTTACATTGTCCATATTTCCCTTTAGACTTTGCGAACGTCCATGTTTCTTGCTGTAAGTGGCCAACCCAGATGGCTACAAGGGCGAAGAATACCGGAAGGCCACTGCATTCCACTATAATCTTACTCATGAGATTAAAATGAATGCAAATTAGCTGTGATAAATTTCTCACCCTTTCTGGGCACGATCCTGATCAGCTGGAGCGGGCTGGGTGCATCGGAAACAGTTTTGGTTCAAACACAAATCCTTTTTTGGACCTCTCCTGGAATTCTCCCAACAAAGCAGAATTTGCGCAACCGGAGAACCGCCCCCTCTGTATTGCTTAAACCTGTTATATTTCTAATAATTCCCAGTTCTTCAAAAGTTCATCAAGATGAAAAGTTAACTCTGTTTCCGTCCCCACAGATTCTTTCAGACCTGTTTAATATTTTCAGAATTTTCCATTTTTATATCATATCCTCATATGCGTGTCTGCAGCATCAGTAATGCACTGAAGAGCATTGACTATGTCTTGATTCCAAAGCCACAAAATGTTGCTGTGTGTTCTGCTATAGAACAGCACATTGGGATGGGTTTCACCAACCCATTGGAAAGATTCTGGAAGGCCTGGTGAAATGGAGGCAGAAGGTGTTGGAAGGGGAGGCCAGTGACCTATTGTACCAATCAAGTGCCCAATTAAGGACAACCTTCTGCCTCCACTGGCATTTTACCATTATCAGGAGGGGATGCAGTCGCGTGGAGAGATTGCCAGGGAATAGCTGATAGCCTCCCAGTTTCCTTGTTGGGAGCTCTCCTTTATGACTGCTCCAAGGTCCACAGAAGGGCCCACCAATGATAATAGTTCCCCCATAGCGCTGATGCTGGGTGATGGTACCCCTCAGATCACAGGGGTCTGCCTGTCTGACATAGCTCATTTAAAAATCTTATCTTGTCTTTGAGGGCACCTTGGCATTGAGGTGCCCTCTCCTTCCTGTGACCTTCATAGTGGTGACCTTGAATGGTGGTTCTGCTAAAGCTCTGATTGGGCCACCAGCTCTGCGAGGCAATTGGATGGTATCTCCAAAGGTGGCCTCTTAACTGGCGGACATTAGTAAAATGCCATCAAGGGTCCCATCACCCACTGGTGCCAACTTGGGTCCCGCTTTCAGTTTCAGCATGGAGCTTCTTCAATGATGATAATATCTGGCCCGTTATGGCTAAGGTTTTTCTGCCTTGATTGTTATTATGAAATGTACAGAACTAGGCCAATAAACTCATAGATAATGCAAGCCTGTTCCTTATTAATCGGCTCATTTTAATTTCACAAGTTCATTTGATTAAAATGGAGAGCTCCAGGATTCAAACAATTTAAGACTTAATTTTAAAAAAGGCACTTCTGCAAGATGCAAACCCTCACACAAATTATTTTTCTTCTTTCATCCATATAGTTAAAAAACATTTCAAGGTGAAAGCTTCTCATTTACTGGAAGCAGTAATTAATTACTGTGAAAAAACAGTTCACAGACTGCTCTGTTGTGGGAAAGCAAGGTTATTTTCCCTTCTACGCCCTGAAATACATATTCTGCTACAGGGGATAAGTGAATTGAACACAATCAGATTACCGAAACCATTTAGTTACTTTAACACTGTCATCTGTTAAATAGCCTGGATATATGCATTGCTTATTCGCTCATGCATTTTAACCAGCAGAAACAATGCAACAAAGCATTGAAAATGTTCTTTGCAAAGTAACGTTCAGCAAATGGGAAACAATTATTTTAAAACTTTTAATAATAAGTACTTAAGTTCATCAAGATTTCCAACCATAGATCTTATTATAAAGCCCCAGACTGACATCCATGGGACTCCCCCCCCCCCCCCCGCCCCCCACCACATCCACAAATCCCTCCCCACGGGTTTGCCCGCTGCCATCACACCCCCCCCCCCCCCCCTCCCTCCTCACTCAACCCCCATTAGGCTACAGACCCCAAGTTCTGGAAGATAGGATCAGAATAGATAGATGTTGGATGATCGGCACACAAGTGATGGGCCAAAGGGCCTCTTTTTATGTTGTAAAGCTCTATGATTCTATGGCCTGCCAACTGCATGCTCCACTGTGGGCCCGCACCCTGCACCAAACCCGACCCTCGAAGCTCCGAACTCCCACCCCCCGACCTCCCCCAGTTCACCACCTCCACCCCCAACCTCCGAACTCCCCAGCGACCCTGACCACTGCCTCCCAAACCCCCACGCTTCTGATGTCGCACCCCATGACCTCCGACCACACTAGCCCTTCTGACATCTCACCCCTCCAATTCCCCACTGTGGTGAGCCACTGTAATAGGAGATGTAAGGTAGGACCTGCACTACAGGTTCGCCGGTAGCTCCTGCCGGCTGGCTCCGCCCATGGAGAACTGTATAAATATACATGGCCCCCACTGCCCTGCCATTTCGTCAGCTGCAGCAGGAGGCCACGTATCTGACTGTAATAAAGCCACAGTTGTACCCAACTTTAGACTTTGTGCAATTGATCGTGAATCAATTTATTACAGTCAGATTTTCCACAGAATGGATATCAGAATTAAGCCCGATCGCCTGCAACTGGATCCACACTCGCACGACGCCAGGAAAGACTTTGCGCACTGGCTAGCATGTTTTGAGGCCTACATCAACACGGCAGACCCTGCGCCAACGGAGGCTCAGAAGATAAACGTCCTGTACTCCAGACTGAGCTCCAGCGTGTTCCCGTTGATCCAAGGTGCCACGAATTACACAAAAGCAATGGAACTCCTTAAGGAACACTACGTGCAGAAGGCGAACACGCTCTTCGCCAGGCATGTACTCGCCACCTGCTCGCAACTACCTGGTGAGTCCATCGAAGACTTCTGGCGGGCCCTAATTCCACTCGTCCGGGATTGTGACTGTCAGGCCGTTACGGCCGCCGAACCACAAATCTCCTCATGCGCGATGCCTTCGTGACGGGGATTGCGTCGGACTGCATCCGAGAACGATTGCTGGAAGGGGCCACGCTCGAACTGGCGGAGACGAAAACCTTGGTGCTCTCCATGACAGTCGCATCCCGTAATGTACAGTCGTACCCCTCCCGCCGCGCTGCCCTCCCTTCTACTCCTTCCTACCCCTCCTGGACCCCGCCGACGATCTCCTCAGCCGGGGCCCTGCCTTCCCAATACGCATGCGCCGCATGCCGATCCACGCACCCCGGTGGTCCCTGATACTACTTCTGCGGACAGCAGAAGCACCCCCGCCAACACTGCCCGGCCAGCACTGCAGTTTGTAAAGCCTGCAGTAAAAAGGGCCACTTCGCGGCTGTGTGCCAGGCCCGCGCAGTCGCTGCAATCGTGCCCGCTATCGCCCCCTCCCCCACACCAGACGCACAATGGGCACCGCCATCTTGTCTCCCTTCGGCCATGTGCGCCCCATGAGCGCCGCCATCTTGTCCCGACCCCACAATGTGCGCACAATGGACACCGCCATCTTGTCCCGACGCCACGATGTGCGCACCATGGGCGCCGCCATCTGGTCCCCCACAGGGTCTCCGGACATTCCGACATCGGAACCGAACACGCTCACCACCCGAAGCATCCGATGGCTACCCACAGCTCGCTTCGATGACGCTGGACCAATCTCGTCCGCACAACCTGGCCACCGCGTTGATGATGGTTAAAATCAACGGCCACACGACTTCGTGCCTGCTGGACTCCCGGAGCACCGAAAGCTTCGTTCACCCAGATACGGTAAGGCGTTGCTCCCTCGCGGTCCACCCTGCCAATCAAAGGATCTCCCTAGCCTCCGGATCCCACTCCTTCCCGATCCGAGGCTTTTGTACAGTCACCCTCACGGTCCAGGGCATAGAATTTAGTAACTTCCGCCTCTATGCCCTTCCTAATCTCTGCGCTGCACTCCTGTTGGGCCTGGACTTCCAGTGCAACCTCCAGAGCCTCACCCTCAAATTCGGTGGGCCCTTACCCCCCCCCCCCCCCGTTTGCGGCCTCGCGACTCTCAAGGTCGATGCCCCCTCCCTTTTTGCCAATCTAACTGTGGATTGTAAGCCCGTTGCCACTAGGAGCAGACGGTACAGCATCCAGGACAAGACCTTCATCAGGTCCGAAGTCCAGCGGCTGCTTAAGGAGGGTATTATCGAGCCCAGCAACAGCCCCTGGAGAGCCCAAGTGGTAGTGGTTAAAACTGGGGAGAAACACAGGATGACCATGGACTACAGCCAGACCATCAATCGGTACACGCAGCTCGACGCGTAACCCCTCCCACACATATCTGATATGGTCAATCAGATTGCGCAGTACCGGGTCTTCTCAACAATTGACCTGAAATCCGCCTACTACCAGCTCCCCATCCGGAAGTCGGACCGGCCATACACTGCCTTCGAGGCGGCTGGTCGCCTCTTCCTTAGGGTCCCTTTCTGTGTCACAAATGGGGTCTCGGTCTTCCAAAGAGAGATGGACCGAATGGTCGACCAGTATGGTTTGCGGGCCACCTTTCCGTACTTCTCAACCTGACCTATAACAAAGAGAAGTGTGTGTTCAGCACGACCCGGTTAGCCATTCTCGGCTATATAGTCCAAAACGGACTACTCGGGCCCGACCCCGACTGCATGCGCCCCCTCATGTAACTTCCCCTCCCCCACTGCCCCAAGGCCCTCAAACGCTGCCGAGGGTTCTTTTCCTACTACGCTCAGTGGGTCCCAAACTAAGCAGACAAGGCCCGCCCACTCATTCAGTCCACCCAATTCCCCCTTGCGGCCGAGGCACAACATGCTTTCGCCCGCATCAGAGCAGACATCGCCAAGGCCGGGATGCACGCAGTGGACGAGTCACTGCCCTTTCCAAGTAGAGAGCGACGCTTCAGACGTGCCCTTGCCGCCACTCGAAACCAGGCAGGCAGGCCCTTGGCATTCTTTTCCTGCACCCTTCATGCCTCTGAAATTCGACACACATTCGTCGAGAAGGGAGGCCCAAGCTATCGTTGAAGCTGTGCGCTATTGGAGGCATTACCTGGCCAGTAAGAGATTCACTCTCCTTACGGACCAACGGTCGGTAGCCTTCATGTTCAATAACACACAGCAGGGCAAGATCAAAAATGATAAAATCTTGCGGTGGAGAATCGAGCTCTCCACCTATAATTACGAGATCTTGTATCGCCCCGGTACACTCAACGAGCCCCCAGACGCCCTCTCCCGAGGTACATGTGCCAATGCACAAGTGGACCAACTTGGGCCCTACACGACAGCCTTTGTCACCCAGGGGTCACTCGATTGTACCATCTGATCAAAGCTCGCAATTTGCCCTACTCCGTCGAGGAAGTAAGGACAGTCACCAGGGACTGCCAGGTCTGTGCGGAGTGCAAGCCGCACTTCTACCGGGCCAGACAGTACGCACCTGGTGAAGGCTTCCCGCCCCTTTCAATGCCTCAGCGTGGATTTCAAAGGGCCCCTCCCCTCCACCGACAGTAACACGTACATTCTCAGTGTGGTCGATGAGTACTCCAGATTCTCCTTCGCCAACCCGTACCCCTATATTACGTCTGCCACCGTCATCAAGGCCCTCAGCACCATCTTCGCTCTGTTCAGTTTCCCCGTCTACATCCACAGTGACAGGGGATCCTCATTCACGAGCGATGAGCTGCGTCAGTTCCTGCTCAGCAGGAGTATAGCCTCCAGCAGGACGACCAGATACAACCCCCGGGGAAACAGGCAAGTAGAACGGGAGAATGGGACAGTTTAGAGGGCCGTCCAGGAACCTCTCAGCCTGTCGCTGGCAGGAGGTCCTTCCTGACGCTTTACATTCCATCCGGTCACTATTGTGCACCGCCACTAATACCACACCCCATGAACGTGTTTTTACCTTCCCCAGGAAGTCCACATCCGGGGTGTCGCTCCCGACTTGGCTCGCTGCTCCAGGACCGGTCCTTCTCCGGAGGCACGTCCGACTCCACAAGGCGGACCCCTTGGTGGACAGGGTTCACCTGCACCATGCCAACACTCAATATGCCTACGTTGAGTTCCCCGACGGCTGCCAAGATACTGTCTCACTCAGGGCCTGGCACCGTCAGTTTCCCCCCCAACACACACCAATGCGCCCCCCCCCCACCTCCCACCGTGCCGCCAATATTGACCCACCAGACCACCGCACCCCCGACCCTTTTCCGCACAAGAGGACGAAGAGGACTTTGGCACGCTCCCGGAGTTCCCCGATGACTGACCAGCATCAGCACCGCCACCACCGCCATCGGTGCCACCACCACCACCGCCAGCACCGACTTCGCCGCCGCCATTACGCCGCTCCCAACGAAGCACCAAAGCACCGGACCGGCTGAACCTTTGACGGACTCCGGACCGTCAACATGGACTTTTCTTTCCCTATCACTGTACATAATTGCACTAATTGTATATAGTTTCACGTCACCCCCGCCGGACTCATTTTTAACAGGGGGTGAATGTGGTGAACCACTGTAACAGGAGATGTAAGGTAGGACCTGCACTACAGGTTCGCCGGTAGCTCCTGCCGGCTGGCTCCACCCACGGAGAACTGTATAAATATGCATGACCTCCAGTGCCCTGCCATTTTGCCAGCTGCAGCAGGAGGCCACGCATCTGACTGTAATAAAGCCACAGTTGTACCCAACTTTAGTCTTTGTGCAATTGATCGTGCATCACCCACTCCCACAGGACTGTGCTGGGGCCTGCAAGTGCTCTTTTGATGCTGGCCCCAAGCAGCTCCAATGATCAGAAATGTCAGCCTAATTGTTGAGGACTGTTGATGACCCATTAAAACAACAGCCGGAATTGTCCGGTCACTGGGATTCCTGTTCCTGTCAGCCGCCCACCACCACACATGGGATTTCCGGTTGCTTGGAAAGGCTTCAATGGGAATTCCCATTGACAATTGGCGGGAGTAGTGAATACCGCCGCCGCGAACGCCGCTTCACCGAGAAACGCAGCAGGGGACCGGAAAATCCAGCCGAACCTCTTGCAAATGTAGAGAGCTATCAATGCCCACACCCCATAAAGAACCAATGACCTGAAGGTTTTTGTGGCCCTCCACCATGGACAGAGGTAAAATGGAGTCAACTCCCAATTGTCCTTTCCCAAGGCTAGCGATCAATCCCAAATTCCAAGAGTCGCGTCACATGCACAGCTAAAGGAGGTCAACAGCACCTAAGAAAGCAATGGCAGTAGCTGCATCACTCAGCCACCCTGCCTCAAGAGTGGAACACCCTTGGAAGTAGAGTGGAATCTTGGGAGGCCTAAATGAGCAAACAAAAAAATATTGAAGTGACTTTGACTAAAAAAGACGTTTGATCCTCATTAGATTGACTACCTGATTCAAGTGAAGGTTTGGAGACTTTAGAAAGTCACAAAAAGGATCAAAACACCTTTGAACTGACTATCCCAGCTCCTACTGGGACGGATTTCCCAGTAAAGCAAGAAACAAGAAAACCCCTTGTGACGATGACAATGTTAGCCGGCAATTAAACCAAGGAGTGTGTCATAGCAAAGCTCAATTCTGTCACCCAAGACCCACACACACATCACCATCCTCGGCTGCTGTGCCAAGAAACACCACAATATTCAACGGCACTTTGCCGGTTTTTTGGGCCTCGGGGAGTTTCTGCCCGCTGAGTCCACACCTGGGATTTGCTGCTGGCGAGCTATTTACAGATCAAGGCACCATTTTGATTGACAGCCTAGATCTTAACCTCCCCCCTTTATTAACCCCACTCACCTTGTCAAGGCTCCCAGGATGCCCCCTCTTGCCTGTCCTTGGTAAGGTCCCCCCAGGCCTGACCCCTGACAGTGGCTACCTAGAACCTGGGCATCCTGGCACCATTGCAGCCTGGCACTATGTCAGTGCCCCCAGAACCCTGGGAATGCCACCTGAGCACCCCGGCAGCATTAGGGCCATTTAAACATGGAGATCTGGATCTCCCCCTTGCTGGGCGACATCCAAATCGTGCCATGCGGAGTGAGTCAGGTCACTTGCAATCAACCTGGCTTGGAGCCCAATTTGGGACTCTTGCCTGATTCACCCATTGTGCCCAGATGCTCGTCGGGTGCAACGGAGTTACTGAATCACGCCCCAAGAGCAGGGAGTCAGCTGCTATAAAGCCACCTTCCTAACCCTGGAGCACTGAATTGTAAATCCAACTAGTACTTCTTACTGGGGTTAGATAACTCAACATAGAACTAAAATTGTCCAGATTTATTTAATGCATTTTCTCATCTTTTTAAAACAGTTAATAAATGTTAGTCGAGTTTAAGAAGAGCCACATGTAAAATGGTGCAATATCTTTTATAGATTCAGACACATTTGCTTTCAAATAACACTCAATGAGACAACCTAAAAAGATACAGGTACCTGGGAAAAATAAGTATAGTCATATTTTTCGAACTCAAAACTTAATTGAATTGTGAAAGTAAATTATTTTTCAATATGCTTATATAGGTTCTAAAAGAAATACCCAATTGTCAACATGGTTTGAAAATTTAGATTGACAGAATAATTAGATATGAAAATAGCTGGATAAATAAATTATAAAAGATTTTTAATAAACTTTTTATTACATTTTTAAATACTGCATTGCATACTTTTCTCACAGAGGATAAGGCCCATAACTTCCTGGTTCCCCGGCATTTAAGAGGTACCCCAATGATGTGCTGGGGAATCCCTCCCAAGTAAGGATTCACCCAGAAATTGCCCAGAAGTGCTAACTGTCGTGTTGGGTGTTCCGATACACAAACAAACCAACACGGTTGTAGATGGTACAACTCTGTTTTATTATTTTGTACAATAATAACTATTAACTTCTGGCTATGGTTCGTACTTCACCAGCTAACCTGTGGACCCAGCCCTAGCACTATCTTAGTGAGGCACTCTGCACATGGTGTATGTCTGAGTGGCACGCTGTGAGCTCTGTGCTCTGAGCTGGCTGCTGGTAGCATGAGCGGGAACTGTGGTGTTCCCTGTTTTATAGTGCGTGTGCTCTCATTGGTGATTGGCTGTGATGTTGTGTGTAAGTTGATTGGCCCATCTACCTGTCCATCAGTGTGTGTGTGTGATTGCACCTCGATATGTTAATGTGGATATCATGACACTAACCTTCTCTGCACAATTGCACTGGGCTGGGAACCAGCGAACAGTAATGATTTAAATCGCTAACTTCGGATGATTTTGCCAATCTTACGCAGTTACCCTGAATGAGAGAGGAGAAAAAAATCACTTCTGACTCCTGAGTAACTATTTAAACACTCAGACCCAGTCTCACACGGGACAACCCCCACAGCCACGACATCCCAGGGGACCAGCCAGAGCCCCCACCCCCCACCCGCCCCCCCACCACAACTTGACCCCCCACACATCCTAACCCGACACCCACCCCTTTCAAGACCTAACCCCCCACCGCCCCCCCAACCCCCCACTTCCCAGCCCGACCTGACACCCGCCCCCCCCTCTTCCCCACTCGGACTGAATCCTCAACCTCCTGGACTTAACCGCGCCCCCCCCCCCCCCCCCTGGACTCAATCCCCCCTTCCCAGACTCACATCCCCATCCCGGGCTGACCCCACCCCAAATCCGACCCCTTCCCCCTCCAGTCCGAAACCCTGCCTCCGCTGTTGTCTGAACCATTTTAAATTGTCCCTTTAAACATCGCCTTTATGGCAGATGGTGCTGTAAAAAGGTGACATTTCTTCCCACTCTTCACCCCAGTTACTCCATGCCGATTTAGCCAAAGCCACTCTTCGATGCTCCTGTCTCACCCAGCCTGAGTGAGGAAGGTTGGGTGAGCAGGGCCTTTGGAATTACAGCAACGATAAGTCTATCAAGAGTAGCAATTCGGCAGAGTTTGCCGGAAGCTATGGGCCAATATCTTTCAGCAAGCATTGTGTAAATGGTTAAAAGGTGGATGGAAAAAAATGGCAAATCATAGTTTAGTGGAATCAGCATTAGAATTAAGGTGAACAGAATTACTTTTAATTTTGATTTTAAGTAGATCATACTGCTAAATGTGATTGAAATTAGATTATGATTATTCACACTTCGTAATCGCAACATGAATTCTTGATTCAGACTAATTTGTATCTCTAATTTTAAGTGATCCATCAACTTTCTAACTTTCACGTAACCTTGAATGATAACTCAGCTGATTGGAGAAAAATAAATTTGCAACACATCCAGGTTACATGAAATTGAAACACACAGTGATGGCACACATTGACATGCCAACTCGATTACTTTCTCCACAGGTGCTACCAGACCTGCAAACTACTTCTAGAATTTTCTGCATTTTTCTTTCAGACTTTCGGCATCCACAATGTTTTGTTTATGTCTTTCTGTCAAAAAATACTGTAATGTTGAGGACAGTGTCCAGCCAGATAATGGATTCTGAACACACATTGTTCTTCGACTAAGAAACATCCAGTGAGTTTGGCCCAGGCCAAAAATATGATTATTTAATCAGTGAAATGACAAGTCATTTCACCCCCCAACCCCCAATTAATGCTCTTCATTTGTGAGCTAGTTTTCACACTTTGATCAGCAATATTATTCTTACTAATGTGCACTTGCTGTCTGAAATGATTGATAGGTGTATGAATAGCTTTTTGTCAGACCTTCCAAGCTGCACGTGGATAATGGCCACCCACTACCCTGAAACTACCTTGCGAGATATTCATGTGTACATTCATCTGAAACTCTCTAATAGAGACATTAACCCATTTAAAATAAGTAGAAAGCTCTTTTTACTTCTTTTCAACAAAGATCTTTTACCTCCAAGATATTTTCAGGTGAGATTGGACTGAGATATCCTTCCTTTGGAGATAGACAAGGTTCACCATTCACAGGAGAAAGGGGACAATCCTCCCATAACAGAGACCTAGGGGAGATATTTCCTCTGCCTGCTCTTGTGTCAGCAGAATTGTAAACAAGCAGAAAGATTTCCTCCAATTGCTATTTTGAGCAAAATCAGATACATGGTTTTGTTGAATACTTATGATTTTGCTTGAAATAACAAACATAGGAAATTTTCCCACAGTGTTTGCAATGCTGCTGTTCGAGTGACAAGGATTGTAGGAAGGAGCCAATAGATTATTGTACAGTACACCCAAAGAGTGGGTACTAACTGTTATTTTAACTTATTCTATGGAGTTACAGTTATAGAGTAATCAGCATACAAAAGTGAATATTCATTACAGTTAATAATCATCATAGGTTCAGAGACAGCATGGTGGCACAGTGATTAGCACTGCTGCCTCACAGCGCCAATTCCGGCCTTGGGTGACTATGTCAGTTTGCACAACGCGCCATTGTCATGGGGGGGGGGGAGGGGGGAACTCAGGGCAGCTGGTGCCCGCTGTCTCTGCCCCATAGGGAGGCTCCAGGCTGGTATCCAGTGCGCTCTCCTCCCGGTAGGTACCCGTAGGGCCCTGGGGACAATTGAGGTCTGGAAGCCCGTGCGTCATCTGGCTTTGCCAGCCCTGGCAGCTCCCCATTGCCATGGTTTCGCTGCCCTCAACGATGCTCCTCAGTGACTAGGAGATGCTGTGGGACACCCCAGCAAGGTCGCCCTGAGACAGGGACACGTCCCCCAGTGACTGGGACATGCTCTGGAGCACCACAGCAATGCCCACCTGAGACGGGGACATGCTCTGCAGCAACTCTAAAAGCTCCATCTGGGTCTGTGACATGACCCCCAGCAATGCAGACATGCTGCTGAGGTCCACAGCCATGGCCGTCACTGACTAGACACCATCACGCATGCTGCTGATGTCGTGCACCAGGCTCTCCACTGCGTTCACCATCCGATCAGTGTTGAACTCGGTGCCAAGCATCGCAAATGCCATCTCCTGCACCCATAGCCTTTGGGACTCCTCCAGTCTATGGACCTGTTTGAGTGTCGCTGCCATACCCCTCTGAATCTCACGGCCGCACCCTATCGACTGCATCAGCTCCTGGTAAACCTGGTTCAGAGGCTCAGCATCTGATTGGGAACCAGCTGGGTCCTGGGATCCAGCAGACCTCCGACTTCTGTCTCCCTGGATCTTCTTGCCTCCACCTGATGTGCATCAGCAACTGTGTGGTGCTCACTAGATTGTGCCCCAAAAGCCTGCCCACTAATTTCGCCCACCGAGTTGTGTGTCTCTGCTCTGGTGGAGGGTGGGTTTGACAACTGTGACGTGGGATTGTGGTCTCCTCGGAACTCGCCTTCGAGGTGTTCTAGAGAGGCAGGGGAGTGAACCACCCCGGATGGTCCTGCACTATTGGATGGAGATCCTGCGGGGGAATGAACATATAGTCAGGGGGAGGGAAGGATCATCATGCTGACATTAACAACTCACTTGGTTAGTTGGGTGAGGGCCGGTGCATAATCTCCTCTGTGCCATACACCAAAATCTATGTCAGTGAGTGATCTGTCTCGGCCATCACCACGACCTCCAGGGCTCCTTCCTCATAGGTGGCAAGGACTCTGATGTTTGGCACCCAGCCGCCCATCTGTTGTGGGCCACTTCTCCTGCGAGGACACACAGAGGGCGTTTTGAGGAGCATGGTTCGTGCATCGCAGTGTGGGGGTGGACGAGGGGCAGGTGTGGGCACCACTGGTGGACATGGGTGAGCCGGGGCATGGTGCTGGGCAGTGCCAGGCACATGGCCACCGTGGGGAACGGGGTGGGAGCCGAGGCTGATGCCAACTCACCATGCATCCCGGTGACTATCGTTTTTTTCCCCATTGTGGCCACCCCACGCTGTGGGGAAACCTGCGGGCATGGGTGCACTGTCAACGGCCCAGAAGATCCCGTTGAGGGAGAATTCTGCTGAAATCGTTTTTACACTGGAGTGGTTTAATTTTCGTGAGAAGGTGAACAGCATTCCAATTCAAGAACTTTGCTGTTTTGTTTTTATAGGCCACAAATCCATCAGCCTCAGGAACCACACACAAAACTCAAATATCTGCTTCCTTTCATTTATATCTTTGTCTCAAGGTGCAGGCATGAACTAATTATCGTGTTCTAAATGATGGACTTGTCCACCCAGGATTGTCATAATATCCAAATCAGCATATCATGGTGCAATCACACACACACTGATGGACAGGCAGTTGGACCAACCAGCACACACAAAACATCGCAGCCAATCACCAGTGAGAGCACACGCACTATAAAACAGGGAACACCACAGTTCCCGCTCATTCTACCAGGAGATAGCTCAGAGCACAGAGGTCACAGCGTGCCACTCAGACATAGACCATGTGCTGAGTGCCTCATTAAGATAGTGATAGGGCTGGGTCCACAGGTTAGCTGGTGAAGCACGTACCCAAGCCAGTAGTTAGTTACAGTTGTTTAGACAATAAAACTGAGTTGTACCATCTACAACCGTGTTGGATCATTTGTGTATCGGAACACCCAACACAACATGATACCAGTAGTGGAAGCTAACCAGCGACTGTGAGACCTACCTGCACCCTTTCAGAAATCCGCCATCCTGCTCCATGGAAAACATCAGCCCGCGGCAGCCGCTCCGAATCGCTGGTAAGCTCGGCGTAAACTGCAAGCTGTTTAAACAGCGCTTCCAGCTATTCCTCGAAGCCACAGACAGGGAGAATGCATCGGACACAGGAAGATTGCCCTCCTCCTCTCCACGGCGGGGCAACAGGCCATCCACATCTATAACTCCCTGGCATTCGCGGAAGGCGAGGACAAAACAAAATATAAGACGGTGCTTCTGAAGTTCGAGGAACACTTCAGCGTGGAAGTCAATGAGAGCTTCGAGAGGTACCTCTTCCAGCAGCGCCTGCAGGGTAAGGATGAGCCTTTCCAATCTTACCTAACACACCTCCGTATCCTCGCGCAGTCCTGCGGCTATGAGGCCACCTCTGACTCCATGATATGGGATCAGATAGTTTTTGGGGTCATCTCGGACACCCTACGCCAGCAGCTCCTTAAAATAAAGCGCCTCACCCTAGCGACTGCCATCGAGACCTGCGTCCTCCATGAGAACGCGATCAGCCGGTACTCCCAAATCCAGGCGGCCGAAACGGCACGGCTCGGGTCCAGTCGATCGAGTTCCTCCCGGCCCGCGGCCTGGACGAGGGCGGCCATTTTGCGTGCTTTCCGAGGCCTCGCGCTCTTGTACGCGCCAAAAGACGGGACGTTGATGCAGAGGGACGTGATGCGCAGGCGGGCTCTACGCAGGACCACACCGCGCATGCGCTGTTCGCGCGACGAACACAACGAACGCCATGACGTCACGACGTGCGGCAACTGTGGCTCCACTCACTTAAAGTGGCAATGTCCGGCCAAAGCGCGACAATGCCTCCGCTGTGGCAGGATGGGCCACTATGGTGCCTGCTGTCGAGCGGCTCAACCTGCCAACTCCCAACAATTCCGCCAGCCTCGAAGGGACGTGCGGGTGATTCAGCCCCCCTACACTGAGTCATATCCAGATAGTATGCAGACCAGCGATACCCAAGACAAGGAGCCCTTCCGCATTGTGGTAATCCACAAGAACCGGATGTCCCCAAGTCGGAACCACTAGCCGCTGTGCACAGTGCACAGCATTGATCCGGGCGATGAGTGGTGTGCCACCCTAACGGTCAACCGATCCCAATTCACATTTCGCCTGGACACTGATGCCTCCGCCAATCTCCTCGCATGGTCAGCCTTCCAGACCCTGAAAGTTAAACCACCGATTCTGCCATCCAATTGTCAGCTGGTTGACTACAATGGAAAAGTCATCCTGGCCACGGGGTCCTGCCAGCTCGAAGTTACACACAACTCACACAAAGCCACATTATCATTTGAAATCGTAGGATCCTCAAAGGACTCTCTGTTAGGCGCACAGGCGTGCAAGATCCTCCACCTCGTTCAGCGGGTACACACTCCGTCTCCCGAATGCACGTCCGATTTCCCGGATGCAGACTTTAGGGCACAGCTCCACTCACTCCTCGCGCACAACCAGGAGGTTTTCGAGGGCATGGGCACACTTCCCTACACGTACAAAATATGGCTCAAACCGGACACCACCCCGGTCATTCATGCACCTCAAAGGGTCCCAGCACCACTCAAGGACCGCCTCAAGCAGCAGCTGCAGGACCTGCAGGACCAAGGAGTGCTTTCCCGGGTCACGGAACCAACGCCATGGGTCAGCTCCATGGTGTGCGTCAAAAAGCCCTCCGGTGAGCTCCGGATCTGTATTGACCCAAAAGATTTGAATACCCCATACCCAAACGAGAAGAAATCACGAGCGAAATGGCTCGGGCAAAAATATTCACCAAGCTTGATGCCTCAAAGGGCTTTTGGCAGATTCAATTGGATCAGTCCAGCAGGAAGCTGTGCACTTTCAACACTCCATTTGGCAGATACTGCTACAATAGGATGCCATTCGGCATCATTTCAGCCTCCGAAGTGTTCCATCGCATCATGGAACAGATACGCGTCTACATAGACGACGTTATCATCTGGTCCACCACACCACAGGAGCACATCAGTCGTCTCCAGCGTATCTTTGCACGGATACAGGATCAGGGCCTACGCCTTAACCGAGCCAAGTGCTCTTTTGGCCAGACTGAGCTAAAGTTTTTGGGGGACCACATCTCCCGGTCGGGTGTGCGGCCGGATGCCGACAAAGTGGCAGCCATCGCAGCCATCAGACAAGAAGGCAGTGCTGTGTTTTCTCGGGATGTTCAACTTCCTGGGGAAGTTTATTCCTAACCTTGCTTCACACACAACTGCTCTTCGCCACCTGGTCAAAAAGACAACGGAGTTCCATTGGCTGCCCGCACACCAGAGTGAATGGGAGGAGCTCAAGGTCAAGCTCACCACTGCCCCGGTACTGGAGTTTTTCGATACCACTCGGGAAACAAAGATCTCAACTGACGCCAGCCAATCTGGCATCGGTACTCCTGCAACGGGACGACACCGCATCATCGGCCCCGGTCGCCTATGCGTCGCGGGCCATGACCCCCACAGAACAGCGCTATGCGCAGATTGAGAAGGAGTGCCTAGGCCTGTTGACTGGCATCGACAAGTTTCACGACTATGTATATGGTCTTCCGCAGTTCACTGTAGAGACCGACCATCGCCCCCTGGTCGGCATCATTCAGAAGGACCTCAACGACATGACCCCATGCCTCCAGCGCATTCTGCTCAAGCTCCGGAGGTACGACTTCCAACTTGTCTACACCCCGGGGAAGGATCTCATCATCGCAGATGCTCTATCCAGGGCGGTCAACACACCGTCCGACTCGGAGGGGTTAGTTTGTCAGGTCGACGCACAGGTAGCCTTCACATTGGCCAATCTGCCGGCCACTGATGCACGTCTGGCCCACATTCGCCGTGAGACTATGGCTGATGCCCTTCTACAACATGTGATGCGCCACATGAAGGAAGGGTGGCTCAAGGGACAGTGCCCACAGTTTTACAACGTCCGAGATGGCTTGGCCATCTTTGATGGTGTTCTCTTGAAGTTGGACCGGATTGTGATCCCACACAGCAGCTTGTCCTCGAACAACTGCACGAAGGCCATCTCGGAGTTGACAAGTGCAGGCGGAGGGCCCGAGAGACTGTGTACTTGCCGGGCATCAGCGACGACATCGCCAACATGGTGCTCAACTGCCCCACCTGCCAGAGGTTTCAACCCATGAGTTGGTCACGTCCCCCTGGGCGAAGGTGGGCGTGGACCTCTTTCATGCGCTCGGCAGGGACTACATTATTCTTATTGACTACTTCTCAAGTTATCCGGAGGTCATACGCCTGCACGACACAACGTCATCAGCTGTCGTCCGGGCATGTAAAGAAACCTTTGCTCGCCATGGAATTCCACTCACCGTCATGTCTGACAACAGGCCTTGCTTTGCGAGTCAAGAATGGTCTTTCTTTGCCACTTCATGCAACTTCACACACGTGACGTTCCGTCCCTTGCATCCTCAGTCGAATGGCAAGGCGGAAAAGGGCGTCCACATTGTGAAGCGGCTCCTCTGCAAGGCTGCTGATGCCGGATCTGACTTCTGTTTAGCCCTGCTGGCCTATCGCTCGGCCCCAATGTCCACGGGCCTCTCGCCAGCCCAGCTATTGATGGGTCGCACCCTCAGGACCACTGTGCCGGCCGTTCATGTTCCTGACCTCGACCATGCTCCAGTATTGTGAAGGAAGCAACAACAGCGTGCTCAGCAGAAGGTGACACATGACGCTCGGGTGACTGATCTTCCTGTCCTGGCGCCTGGAGACAACGTCCGCATACACCTACCGGAGGGTGGCTGGTCGGCAACCGCCGAGGTTCTCCGCCGCGTAGCTCCCCGCTCGTTCCTGGTTCGTATGCCTGATGGCTCCATTCGCCGCCGTAATCGGCGGGCCCTTCGTCTGGTTCCGCACTCGCTACGAGATCATGCACCGGTGCCACGCCCTCCTGTTGTCCCTGATGTCAACTTTGTTGAGCTTCCTGACACTCTGCCTCTTCCTCTATCGCCCGTGGCCAGGCCCATTCCTCAGCCGGTGGATCCTGACCCACCCTTGAGGCGGTCAACCCAAATTAGTCGCTCACCTGAGAGACTTGACTTATGAGCCTGTTAGCACATTGGACTCACTGAATTGTTTTACAGTACTGTTAACAAGTTTCTTTTCTTGTCGTTCATTGTCCCATAAGTTTTCTCTCGTCGTTTGTTGTTTGCATTTGTTCTGTTATTGGTACAACCTCGTTGTTCTGTTGCACCTGACACCTTCCTCTGTATATAGTTTAGCCTCATGTTCATGTTGTAAATATTGCACACACATACTCAGATGCACTCAGTACACATTTCTATTTATTAGCATGTAGGCACATATCCTTGTGAAAGGGGGGGATGTCATGATATCCACATCAGCATATCATGGTGCAATCACACACACACTGATGGACAGGCAGTTGGGCCAACCAGCACACACATAACATCGCAGCCAATCACCAGTGAGAGCACTCGCACTATAAAACAGGAAACACCACAGTTCCCGCTCATTCTACCAGGAGATAACTCAGAGAACAGAACTCACAGCGTGCCACTCAGACAAACACCATGTGCTGTGTGCCTCACTAAGATAGTGATCGGGCTGGGTCCACAGGTTAGCTGGTGAAGCACGTACCCAAGCCAGTAGTTAGTTGTTACAGTTGTTTAGACAATAAAACTGAATTGTACCATCTACAGCCGTGTTGGATCATTTGTGCATCGGAACACCCAACACGTCAAGGCTCACAAAATTAAAACAAGGTAAGCGGGTAAATAACTGAGTACAAATAGGACTGAGCGCTACGTGTTTTATTCTAGCCCCATCCCTCCAAACCCTCAGCTCTATTGAAATCATACATGCAAATCATGACTAAGAACAGGTTTGTTTCTGTTTCTGTAGTTCAATTATCTTTTGTGTGACTCCTCAACTTGCTTTCATCAATAAGCCTGCCAAATTATAATTGTCCGTCACAAAATATTGCACAAATCTGTAAAACCTCATTACATTTAGACTGCTAACTCGTTAACCAATGCCATTTTGTAATGCAGGCCCGTAATCAGTTGTGATCTAAAGTTCAAAAGCCATTGTGCACATACCAGCAATGCCAAATGCAAATATTCACATTATATTACAGAGTAACTACATAGGCTTGGCATGGGAAGGGTGTGGCTTTTGGGGGCGGGGGGGCTGGCGTTGTGGGTGGATGGTGATGAGTGTTCATAATCTACAGGGAATTCGTTGTCTGCTATACTCAAATAGACACAATATTATTCCAGCATCAAGCTAGACACTTAGGTAATCTCAGGAAAGGTCCGTAATTGGAGTGTTTATTGAGCTGAACTCAAATTTCTCACCGAACCTACACCATTCCATCAGATATATATGATGAAAGCTACAGGATAAAAACAGCAATGTTTTCTGTTTTGTCTTTGCTGTCAGCGCCAAGAACTCCCAAGTCTTGAAATCAGGGAACAGTATCCAAACACTTCAGCTGACTGTATTACGAGGCGACACAATGGAACTTCCTTTTGTTGAAGGTGAAACCACACATAAGCTGCAGAGTTGACCTAATCTTCATCAGCAGGATGCACCATTTCCCTTTCAAAACCACATTAAATCTTGCACCTGATCCATTTCTGGCTCAAAGCTGAACATATTTGAATCCATCTCTGTGGAATTGCTGGTACTATCCTCTTCACATTGCTCTTTGCCAATTCTCATGTTTAATTTGATCCTTCATTCCGAGTTTCTCTCTTATATGCTATGCTATTTTCTCAAAGCCGAAGTACAAAACACAAATCAAAGGTTGGGCAATCAGAATCCAAGGTCAGGAGGTGCGTTCAATCTTTATTTTTATCGAAGGTGTACATTCAGAGTAAGTGGATAGATTTATCTTACTAACTTTGTCTCATGCCAGCAAAATTGGACTTAAATATTCCTAAAATTGTTTCGACATACAACACAGGGCGGCTCGATGGCACAGTGGTTAGCACTGTTGCCTCACAGCTCCAAGGACCCGGGTTCAATTCTGGCCTCGGGTGACTGTTTCTTCCAGTTTCTTCCTTTACTGTTCATTCCAGATGGGCTGCCAATTTGCAAAAGGAGCTTATGTAGCTGTGCAAGCATATCAGTAATGTATTTGACTTTGCGGGGTCTCTGCGATGTAGAAGACTGCAAAGTCTTGTGATTTTGATGGTGATTTTTCATAGGCAAATTGATGACCTAGTTTGTCCTGATGACCAGTGAGCAAGATGATGCATCTAAGCATGGTTGATTCAGAGATTTTGTAAATATGCCTTCTGGCAACTGAGAAGGCCTTAAATACATAGAAAGTGAACACTGTTGTTACCATAACTGCCACCAGCAGCACAGTTTTGGTAGTTGAGGTTGTTCAATCAGTTTGCTCTCACCATACCTTTCATGACTCATGAAGCCTTTGATTAAAAGTTCTCTTCTCAGATTGGCCCAGATTGTTACACCTGAGTCTATAAATAAGGCTCAAAGGATGGTTGATTCAACCCCTTTCTTTATTCTCTTCTTCAGCATCCAGAAGCTTCAAAGAAACATTGAAGAATATTCCCATGTCGGCAACTTTGTTTGCAGCAACCTAAAGTCAAATAGTTCACCTTTAAGAAGGGTAAAAGGAGAACATGATTAAAGTTAAACATTTGTATAATTAAGGTTAAATACATTACATGAATCAGGCATCACTATCACAGAATAATATTCAAGCTCATTTGCATCAGCTTGCATTAGGGAAGTAGAAACAGGAAATGAAAATTGCTTATTGTCACAAGTAGACTTCAAATGAAGTTACTGTGAAAAGCCCCTAGGAGGAGGCTGTTCAGCTCTCGGGCCTGCCCCACACAGAAGGGACAACTTCCTGCGTGGTTCTTGTGAAGGGCTTTGCCCTTCCCGGATCAGCTTGTTCAGTAACGCAGCAGATGATCCCACCTGGACTCACCAAGGTTCTGTGGCTGCTTTCATCCCATCATCCCTCGCAGATGGAAGGATACTAATCCCTGAGCATTCGTTTCCAGTGTTGTTGACAGAAGGCTTCACATTGATAATTTCTAACTACTTGTTTGCTGGACTCCTGTCCTGATGGAGAGAGGGGAGAGTTGTTTTCACCTTTATCTCTTATTTGAAATTGGTGGTGCACAGAAATAGGCCTGGTTTCAAGTTGGTCTACAGTATCAGGAAAAGACAGACTTATCCTAGTCAGACAATCAAATCATTGCCCTTGCTTGTTTTTGCCAGCCAATAAATATGTACAGGAGCTTTCAAATTCTTCAATTTATGGGCAACATCAATTTTACATTGACTGCCAACAAAATGGGCGAGCCCAGGTCCTTTTATAGCTTAAAAACTATCGGAAGAAAGTTAACTGAAGAGACAAAGGAAGCTCAAAGCATGCTTGACATAGACAGAGAAAGCATACTTGATTAGCTAAGGAAGTTTGCTGTTTGTTGTTATTACCCCAGGAAGAACAGCGCTTAATCCCTGAGCACATATTGTTCTCGGGAAAGCTGCTTTCAATCTTGCTCATGAAGTACAAAACACACAAAATGTTTCCTTTGGGAAAATGAATGGTCAACATCAAGATTCATGTTGCATGAATTCAGGAAAATTTATTCTGGGTCTGATAGATACACATGAATGGACATTTCAGGCGTGGAGATCACAATGCGCAATTAGCCCATGAGCATTTCTGTTGGGGCAGGCAGCATGCAAACTTGGTGCTTCCAGCTCCCCCACAACATGCCACCCAACTTGAAACGTGCTGCTCACTAGCGAGCATGAGACGCAGCTAACCTGCACTTCTTAAAGGTAGCCAGTCCCTCTTGAAGCGGACCTACACTCATGCTATAGCAGCTGCTTGAATATTCTCAGAAAGACTTTGTTGGAAACTACAGGACAGAAAATGAAGCAACAGGCCAAAGAGAGAGAGAGAGCTTCCAGGTTCTTGGATGTGATGCTGGAGACCTTAGAAGGGCCGGTCAAAAGGAGGAGAGATGTCATGATTTTATAGGGAACCAGGAGGCCTTCAAGGCCCACCTTGAGAAGGGAATGAGAGCAGCTGGCTAGGGTGGTCAATTCTTGGAGTCTACTTGCTAGGCGGAAATATTACCCTACAGGGTCATTGTGGTCAAGGTCAGTGATACATTTTTAAAGGACAAGTCCTAACCCACCGCATCAACAACCTCTCACACAAGCTCCACCCATGAGCTCTCAGAGCCTATATTACATTCAGTGAATCTGTCTCACTTTCACAACATTTCTTAATACTTCCAGATATTCAGCAATGGCAGGCACTTCAACTAAACACATTACAGCACTCACTGGCATTCTCTCTTGCAGGACAAGGTGGCACATAACCATAGGACCGATGGGGAACAGGCATGCCTATATCTCCAGAGCACCATGCAGGGCATGGTATTCTGCGTAGGCCTTCGTGCAGAGCTTAGAGCCCATCCTTTTAAGAGTGAATGTAGTGACCAACTCCATGGCAGTGTTTGCAGATCCAGCTTTAATGCAGCACCTGGTGGTCACTGTCTCAGCTTTCATTTCATCAGAGTGAGGAACTACCTAATGCCTCAGTGCTGAAGTGGAAGCTCAGACTGGCATGAGATCCATGCCAGGTGCTATGCAGGTTCAGATTGCTGCTGATATCGCTGCAGAGGTTAGCAGGGTCTGACAGTAGTCCAGAAACCTGTACTCTAAGAAATTACGAAGATTGCTATTGTGCTGTCCCATGGGAGTGCAGTGGCTCCACAACGTGAAAAGCTTCTCTCCCCCCTCAGGATGATTTCCATTCCACCAAGATCGTTGTAATTGCCTTTCCCCCACAAACAGCCTCCCCGAACAGGCGCCGGAATGTGGCGACTAGGGGCTTTTCACAGTAACTTCATTGAAGCCTACTTGTGACAATAAGCGATTTTCATTTTCATTCATTTTCATTTTCATTTCAACAGCAGAGACTGGTGCTGCTTTTGTCAGTGGAGTGCAGTCCAAAGTCAGGCCTGCAGACATGCTGCTCCATATTGTCTTGTAAAGCTTTTGAAAGCTCTCCCAGGGAAAGACCGTCCCAGCCTTCCCCCAGCCATGCTGTAATCTTTAGGGTGGCCTGTGTAAGAACACTTGGAAAAGGTTCTTATCCACTTTAGTCGGAAAAGTTAAAATGCAGAATGATTTTGAATGGTGAGAGACAAGGAAACATTTGCATTCTGAGGGAACTCAGTGTCATTATACATGCATCGCAGAAAGCTAACTGTGATGAATGTAGGAATTTCAGATATATTGGCCGGGATCCTCCCTTCTGGGGACTAAGTCCCCACGCCGGCGGGAAAACCGGCGCTAACAACTCCGGCGTCAACGGCCCCCCGAGGTGAGGAATTCTCACCTTTCTAAGGGACTAGGTTGGCGCTGCTCCAGCTGGTGCCGAAGGGCCGGCATGAGTTTGTGCATGCGCAGAATAGCCGGCATGATTCCACGCATGCGCGGGAGTTTCACTTCTCCGCGCCGGCCCCTGGGCAATATGGCAGAGCCCTACAGGGGCCTGGTGCAGAAGGAAGAAGTGCCCCCACGGAACAAGCCCACCCGCAGATCGGTGGTCCCCCCCACGACCGCCCACGCATACTCACCTGCCAGGTCCTGACGGTGCGTGAGGTGAGTGATTCACGCCAGCCAAAAATTGATGGCTTCTCGGCCCATCGGGGCCCAGAGAATCGCCGGGGGGAGGGGCGCTGTCAATGGTCCCTGACTGGCGTGGCGGCGATCCCACCCCCTCCTCAAAAACTGGCCGAAGAATACAGCAGCCGGCGTCGGGGCGGGATTCGCACCTCCCACCGGGGATTCTCCGACCAGGCGAGGGTTCATAGAATCCCACCCATAGTATTATATGTATTTGGTGCAGTAAGGGTTGAAAACTTAGGTTTGTGTGTATGACTGCTTCAGTTGTGTTTTTAGAAATCCTGGGTTGCAAGACAGCTAGGCTTTTTGAAGCCAAAGGTGCAATCAAAGCATCGTAAAAGTTTGGGCAAAGGGATTCTTATTGATATTAAGAAGGTTCCTGCTGAGTAATTAATTAGAGGCATTGAGCGGGATTCTCCCTTCTGACGGCAGAATGTTGACGCCGTCGTAAAAACTGGAGAGTTTAACGACGGCATCATCGGACCGCTAAGTGTAGTGATCCTCTGCCCTACAGGAGGCCAGCACCGCACTGGAGCAACCCACGCTGCTCCAGCTGCCGATACCGGCGTCAAATGGGCGCCATGGGTCTGCATCTGCGCGCTGCGAACGGCGCGAATGCATGCAGGCGTGGTAGCGTCCTTCTCCACGCTGACCCCGACGCAACATGGCATAGTGCTACAGGGGCCGGCACAGAGTAAAAGAGGTTCCCACGAGGAGAGGCCAGTCCGCCGATTGGTAGGTCCCGATTGTGGGCCAGGCCACGGTGGAGGCCCCCCCCCCAAGGTCGGACCCCCCCTCCCCCACCCCACCAGGCCGCCCCGACAGGATGGACGCCAAGGACCCGGCGGGTGAGACTAGATGTGAACGGCGGCGGCGGGACTCGGGCTTTTTTGGTGGCCACTCGGCCCATCCCAGGCGGAGAATCGGTTGACCGGCGTCTGGGGGGGGGGGGCGTCGCGCAGATGCGCCCGGCCCGGCGATTCTCCGAGCTGAGAGAATCCCGCCCATTGTGTTCAGTTTAGTAAAATTATGTTGTTAATGGAGGAGCCAGGGGTTGAAGCAGTCAGATGTTAAGGGCCGGAATTCTCCCTTCTGGGGACTAAGAACTGGTGCCAACCACTCCGGCGTCAACAGCCCCCAAAGGTTCGGGGGTTAGGTGGTCGCCGGAGGGGTTAGCGCTGCTCCAACTGGTGGCAAAGGGACGGCACGAGTTCGCGCATGCGGCGAAGGGCTGGCGTGATCGCGTGCATGCGCGGAACCGCTGGCGTAGTTTGGTGCATGCGCGGGATTTCTCCTCTCCGTGCCGGCCATGGCGGAGCCCTGCAGGGGCCGGCGCGGAAGAAAGGAGTGCCCCCACGGAACAAACTTGCCCACAGATTGGTGGGCCCCGATCGCGGGCTAGGTCACCATGGGAGCCCCCCTGGGGTCAGGACCCCCCGTCCCCCCACAAGGACCGCCCCTGCCGACTTACCTGCCAGGTCCCGCCTGGTACGTGAGTTGAGTGATTCACGCCGGCGGGACTGGCCAAAAATGGACGGCCGCTTGGCCCATTGGGTTCGGAGAATCACGGGGGTGTCGCTGCCAACTTGCCCCCAAGCGGCGTGGCGGGAATACCGCCACCGCCCGAAAAACGGTGCCGGAGAATATGGCAGCCGGCGTCGGAGCGGCGGGGCGGGATTCGCGGCAACCCCCGCAGATTCTCTGACGCGTTTGGGGGTCGGAGAATCCCGGCCTTTGTTTTTATTTGTTTTTTTGGCTGGAACGTGAGCTGCGAAGGTTTTCTGAAGAAATACAGCCAGAGATTCAGCATTATTCTAACAAACAAGGTGACAGGTCTCTTTCTTTAAAGCAGTTTCAAAAGATCTTTCTTTCGCAAAGTGGAGTATTCAAGACATCTCTATACAGCAAGTATTCCTGAGTGCTCACTGTATATAAAATTGGACTGGGACATGAGGGGATTTTGTTTATTGAGTGGAAATAAAGATAGCAGTTAAGTCTTGTGTCACTGTATTTTCTAAAAATTCATTTTCAGGATGTGGGCATTGATGGTTAGGCCAGCATTTACTGCCCATCAATGGTTGTCCGTCAGAAGGTGGTGGTGGTGAGTTGCCTTCTTGAACCGTTGCAGTCCTTCAGGCATACGTGCACCCACTGTGCTGTTGGGGAGGGAGTTCCAGAATTTTGTCCCAGCGACAGTGAAGGGATGCAATACATTTCCAAGTCAGAATGGTGAGTGACTTGGAGAGGAACCTCCAGGTGGTGGGGTTCCCAGATATCTACTGCTCTTGTCCTTCTAGATGGTAGTGGTCGTGGGTTTGGAAGGTGCTGTCTAAGGAACCTTGATGAGTTACTGCACTGCATCTTATAGATGGTACATACGGCTGCCACTGCTCGTCGGTGGTGGAGGGTTTGAATGTTTGTGGAAGGAAGAGCAATCAAGCGGGCTGCTTTGTCCTGGGTGGTGTCAAGCTTCTTGAGGGTTGTTGGAGCTGCACTCATCTAGACAAGTGGAGAGTATTCCATTACACTCCTGACTTGTGCCTTTTAGGTGGTGGACAGACTTTAGGGGGTCAGAAAAGGAGTTAATTACTGGAGGACCCCGAGCCTTTGATCTGCTCTGGGAGCCACAGTATTAATGTGGCTAGTCCAGTTCAGTTTCTGATCAATGGTAACCCCCAGGATGTTGATTGTGGGGGATTCAGCAATGGTAATGCCATTGAATGTCAAGGGGCAATGGTTAGATACTCTCTTGTAGGAGATGGTCATTGTCTGGCACTTGTGTGGCGCGAATGTAACTTGCCATTTGTCAGCCCATACCTGTATATTGTCCAGGTCTTGCTGCATTTGGACATGGATTGCTTCATTATCTGAGGAGTTGTAAATAGTGTTGAACATTGTATAGTCATCTGTAAACATCCCCACTTTTGACGTTATGGTGGAAGGCAGGTCATTGATGAAGCAGCTGAAGATGGTTAAGCCTAGGACACTACCCTGAGGAACTCCTGTGGTGATGTCCTGGAGCTTAGATAATTGACCTCCAACCATCACAACCATCTGCCTTTGTGCTATGTATGACTCCAACCAGTAGAGCGTTTTCCCCCTGATTCCCATTGACTCCAGTTTAGCAAGGGCTCCTTGATGTCATACTTGGTCAAATGTTGCCTTGATGTCAAGGCAGTCACTCTCACCTCACCTCTGGCATTCAGCACTTATGTCCATGTTTGAACCAAGGCTGTAACAAGAGCAGGAGCTGAGTAACCCTGGCGGACCCAAACTGAGCATCCGTGAGCAGATTATTGCCGAATAAGTGCCACTTGATAGCACTTTGCTGATGATAGAGAGTAGACTGATAGGGTAGTAATTGGCTGGATTGGATTTGTCCTCTTTCTTGTGTAGAAGACACACATGGGCAATTATCCACATTGCCAGGTAAATGCCAGTGTTCGGCAAGTTCTGGAGCACATGTCTTCAGTACTATTGCCGGAATACTATAGGAGTATATGGTGCCTTAAGCCGTTTCTTAATATCACATGGAGTGAATCGTATTGGCTGAAGACTGGCATCTGTGATGCTGGGGACCTCTGCATTGATTAGTATTGTTTAAGGAGTACTTAGAAGCTATTATCTGGTGTGATGTTAAATATATTTTAATACTGTGTTTGTATAAAGTTTGTTTCAATATACATTATTTTCCATGAATTCATTCCTGGAGTGAGGTTTTCTTTCCTTACAATCTTACAAAATTAAAATAAAATATTGGGGTTTCTGTCCACTGTTCGGGTCTGGTCAGAGGAGAGATTGAGAAGATTAGGCATATATTCCATGGAATATAGAAGAATGAGAGTTGGTCAAATTTAAGCATGTAAAATTCATAAGAGATCTGACTGGGTTAACGATAAGATGATGTTTCCCTGGTTGGGAAGTTCAGAATATGGTGTCATAGTCTCAGAATAATGGGTCAGCCATTTAGGACTGGCATAATGAGAAATCTCTTCACTCAAAAAGTTGTAAATCTTTGGACCTCTCTAGCCCAGAGATTTGTGGATGCTCAGTCATTTGCAAGTGCAAAAGGCGACGTGGGCACAAAATCTCACAAGACTTGGAAAACAGGAACCTCGCCGTTGAGGTTTCTTTTTCCGATTCATCCCGCCCCCAGCCGGTGACAGAGCAAGGTTCCCATCCAAGAAGGCCAGGAGCCTAATTTCAATAAATTTGTGGGCAACCCCACCATTTTGTCGCCCCATATTTCGGATTTCCCCCCTTGCTGATGTGACGTGACATCAACAAGGTTTACAATTGCTTTACAAAAATGGGAGCCAGACGAAGAGAGCCCACAGGGGGAGAGGGACACGCCCGGTCAATACCCGGGAACCCTGGCACAGTGTCAGGAGGCATTGCCTCGGGGGGCTCCATTGTGGGGTTCCCCTTATCCCGTGGGGGAAGGGTGTATTTTATTTTGTCGCAGAGCGGGCACCAATCTCTGTAGAGCCGGTAATGCTGGCTCTATAAGGCCCCGCTCCACCAGTGTAATGGCATGACCACGCCTGGAGATTTCTTCTGTACAGGGTGCTGCAAATTGTGACGAGAAAAGTGGCTGTGCAGCCTGTGAGTTGAATGCCCGTTTTCTCACCTCAGCCAACACACTGTGCAAATAACAGAAAATGCCTCCCATTGAGTAGAACATAGAACATACAGTGCAGAAGGAGGCCATTTTTGGGACACAAAGGGCAATTTCTCATGGCCAATCCGCCTAAACTGCACTTCTTTGGGCTGTGGGAGGAAACCGGAGCACCCGGAGGAAACCCACGCCGACACGGGGAGAACATGCATACTCCGCACAGTCAGTAACACAGCAGGGAATTGAACCTGGGACCTTGGCGCTGTGAAGCCACAGTGCTAGCCATTTGTGCTACCGTGCTGAGTACATTCAAGACAGACGTCAGTTGATTTTTGGGTACTAAAGGAACTAAGGACTATATGGATAGTGTGACGAAAAGTTTATCCTGATGTTTTTTGGAGGAATATCATTAAGGATCAGATAGGGTCCATTGATGGAATACAGAGCTTGGGGCACAACCACGAATGGTAGGACAAATTGGGGAAAGGATTCACCAAAGGTGGGTAACAAAGTCAAAGGAATGGGTTTAGGAGAGAGGGTGGTGCTATTAAGTCCATTGACTCCAGGCCAGCATTACAAGGAGCGTTACAAGGCTGAAGAATATTACAAAGAGAGGACTAAGGCCAAAGAATGATTTAAACACAAACATAAGAGTTTTAAATTTGTGGCCTTGAGAATATGGCCTCAAATGTCAGTCAATGAGTCGTGGTCATCGGAGCATTGAAAATACTGGTATAAGTCTTCATATTTCTCATGCAAGATCTTCCGTGTTTGTAAAGCCTCAGCTTGAACTTTGTGACAGTCACTGAGGAAGTTTTTTAAAGTATTTTTATTGAAGTTTTTCAAGTGCTTTACAATGGTCATACCTAAACAAAAGAGAAAGAGAAAAAAGCCAGAGGTACCAATGCGTTTGGTCCGTCCCAAAGTCATTTCTCACCCAGGTGCCAGACACAACCACACCGGGCTCCCTCTCTGGGCACCCTGAGAAAGGGCACTCCCATTCCTCGGGGACAGCAGGACACAGTCCGTGGCGTCAGGCCTGGCTTAGCCCAGCGCTGTCACAAAAGGCTCAGGAGAACCTAACCCCAGGAACTTTCACTCAGCCCAAACCCTTACACCCCACGGAGGTTTCACCAGCCCAGTCCTAATCAGAACAAGGTACTCCACCCAACCCCCACCCAACAAGAAGGGGCATATAAATTGGCCCCAGCCAATGGCAAACCTCAGCACCGAGTAAGAAAAAGTCAAGATACCCACATCGTAGGCGCCCTGGGAGGGAGGGCCGATTCTCTCATTGCGTGACATCCTGGGGCCTCCCACCACCTCACCAGGCCTAACCGGCAGCAGAACCTACACCACACCCCCGCAGATGGAACAAGAGAAGAAAAGGAAACACCCAGCTGGGTTCCCGAACTACCGGCGCTTAAGGGATACTCAGGGTTACCCTCGTCCTCAGTAAAGCTTCAACAGCAATGAAAACAGCTAGAGAGGGAGACCCACATCAGCACTGCTCTCCTATTCCCGGATAGAGTCGGATGGACGACAGACCATGCAACAGTAACTAAACCGTATGGAGGCAGTTTCAACCAGGGACAGTGCTCTCTCTATTGCAAGAACCCTCTCGTGTACCGCCATTGCTTGGGGGAGAAAACACCCTGCAACTCCCGGAATTGGGCCTTGACGACCTGTACCACACAGCAAAGATTAACAGCCAGAACAGAGTCCTCAATGCCAGCCATCACTCATTAATGCACACCGCACCGTCAGGGCAGGAGCCCACTCAAAAGCAACGGTGTCACTAAAGGCAGGGCCCCCACCCCAAGTCCTTCCAGCCACCACAAACAAGCGAGGATTTAAACATTTTAACTTGGCTCTATCGTGCAGAAACACTGACCAACAATTCTCAGAACATAATTTATACTATGTAAACCAAGAAAAAACAAAAAAGAAATATGCACAAAAATGAGAAGACAGATTAAAAGATAAGCAGAGCTTGAGCTCGTGAAAATGAAATCACTCCCACACTCACATCACAAGACGCCCCCCCCCCCCCCCCCCCACTGCCCCCCACTGAGGAGGTTTTTGAATGTTATACATAAGTGCAGCATTTTGTTAAAAGCTGTTTATGTGCAACATTCATACAAGTTTAGAATGTAGACCAGGCACTGGGCTTCACTCCATCGTAGGCCCAAATGCTGAAAGTATCGGCGGGATTTCTGTGCAACCCACTGCATGTTTATTGGTGGAGGAGATGGCCCACCAGCAGGATCTTCTAGTCCTGTCACTGTCAGCAGGATTTCCCGTTGAATGCCAGGAAATCCAAGGCGGGGTGCACCGCCGGTGGACCGGAGGATCCCGCCGGCGTGAACAGCCGGTATATTCTGGCCCATATATATGTTGTGTTTAATCAGAGGAAGCTGCCCATATCCTGGGACAGAAACTGGCCTGGCGCTTGTCCCGCCAACAATTTGTAGTTGATCCACCATGAGGAGGCAGCATTTGTGATATGAAGGCTGTATGTGTTTGGGTCAGGCAAAGACCATTGACTTGGTACTAACCCAACTAAGCAAATCGTCTCTTAAAACTCAACTCAGAAACATACAGAAACATCTGCCAGCAGAAACAAACCGCCACAATACTCAAGTAATCTGCACTGTGCAATACATAGAAAGGTCTGGTATATACAAGGTTAAGATGGAACTGAATACAGTACTGCCCATGCAGTGATGTAAGAAGGCACATAACCTAGATCTAGGGTCAGTATAGTGTTGAGCAGAGACATGGAGATAGTTCCTTACCTGTACCATTTACTATATATATGTGTATAATTACAAGTAGTTAATAAAGACTTGTTCTTAACATAAGGAAGACTATGAAGATTTCTTTAACAGACACGTTCTGTAACCAACCTCATTACAACACACCACACTGCACACATAACATAAATGTAAAAACCCTAATGTTTGCAAGGATAAGCACCTTCATCATTTTTGCTGTGGAAACGAGACACGAATAATCTAATTTCACACATGGATCTTTTCTGTATTAATGCTCGTTTCTCAATCTAACTGTCTTCATGAATATAAAGGCTTTCAACTAACTACGGAAACCATTTTCCTGGCTCCCTGGCCATTATCCAGGAAGCAGTCAACTGATTAGCAATTCACAATACTGAAATTAACGATGGACAGGAAATATGCAGGATTATGCTCTCAGGAGGACAGGGCTATCCCTTGCAGCCATAGTTTGTCCCCTCTGACAAAAGTTCCAACAGCACCTCTGCCTATGTAGTTCAACATCTGTTTGTCGTTCTCGGTTGCCGCTTCCAGCCTTTGGAAAAGTGTTCTGCAAAGCTGAGAAAGCAGATAAGGAGGAGCACAGTTTTTGTTCTGTGTTTCAAATGGCAGCTCCCAGCAGCTCCCAATATGTGTTCATGTGCCTTGAGCAGCATGCAAAGTGGAGGATCCCACTCAGATTCACCTTGCTCCTTAAAAGCCCCTTCCTTATTTGTAGCAAAGTACGGGAAATCTATTGTGACCTCCCTCCTGTCCACAATAGAAGCACAGTACGAAGTCTTATAACACCAGGTTAAAGTCCAACAGGATTGTTTCGATGTCACTAGCTTTCGGAGCGCTGCTCCTTCCTCAGGTGAATGCAGAGGTCTGTTCCAGAAACACATATATGGACAAATTCAAAGATGCCAAACAATGCTAGGAATGCGAGCATTAGCAGGTGATTAAATCTTTACAGATCCAGAGATGGGGTAACCCCAGGTTAAAGAGGTGTGAATTGTCTCAAGCCAGGACAGTTGGTAGGATTTTGCAGGCCAGATGGTGGGGGATGAATGTAATGCGACATGAATCCCAGGTCCCGGTTGAGGCCGCACTCATGTATGCGGAACTTGGCTATAAGTTTCTGCTCGGCGATTCTGCGTTGTCGCGGGTCCTGAAGGCCGCCTTGGAGAACGCTTACCCGGAGATCAGAGGCTGAATGCCCTTGACTGCTGAAGTGTTCCCCGACTGGAACGGAACATTTCTGCCTGGTGATTGTTGCGCGATGTCCGTTCATTCGTTGTTGCAGCGTCTGCATGGTCTCGCCAATGTACCACGCTTCGGAACATCCTTTCCTGCAGCGTATGAGGTAGACAACGTTGGCCGAGTCGCACGAGTATGTACCGCGTACCTGGTGGGTGGTGTTCTCACGTGTAATAGTGTAATGGAAGCTGGAGAAGTGGAGCATCATGAGGTTATCCGTGGGTTTGCGGTAAAGCGACGTGCTGAGGTGACCGTCCTTGATGGAGACGAGTGTGTCCAAGAATGCAACTGATTTTGGAGAGTAGTCCATGGTGAGTCTGATGGTTGGATGAAACTTATTAATGTCATCGTGTAGTCGTTTCAGTGATTCTTCGCCGTGGGTCCAAAGGAAAAAAATGTCATCGATGTATCTGGTGTATAACGTCGGTTGAAGGAACACATCCGCCAACTTAACAGACTGATCAAGACCTTGGATCCAGATCTTCAGAGCACCCTACGTGCTCTCATCCCACGTACTCCCCGCATTGGAGATCTCTACTGCCTCCCGAAAATACATAAGGCCAACACACCAGGCCGCCCTATCGTTTCAGGCAACGTGACCCTGTGTGAGAACCTCTCTGGCTACATCGAGGGCATCTTGAAACCCATCGTACAAGGTACACCCAGCTTCTGTCGCGACACAACGGACTTCCTACAGAAACTCAGCACCCATGGACCAGTTGAACCAGGAACATTCCTCGTCACAATGGACGTCTCGGCACTCTACACCAGCATCCCCCATGACGACGGCATTGCTGCAACAGCCTAAGTACTCAACACCGACAACTGCCAATCTCCAGACGCAATTCTGTAACTCATCCGCTTCATTCTGGATCACAACGTCTTCACCTTCGACAACAAGTTCTTCATCCAGATGCACGGAACAGCCATGGGGACCAAATTCGCACCCCAATACGCCAACATCTTCATGCACAAGTTTGAACAGGACCTACTCACCGCACAGGATCTTCAACCGACGTTATACACCAGATACATCGATGACATTTTTTTCCTTTGGACCCACGGCGAAGAATCACTGAAACGACTACACGATGACATTAATAAGTTCCATCCAACCATCAGACTCACCATGGACTACTCTCCAAAATCAGTTGCATTCTTGGACACACTCGTCTCCATCAAGGACGGTCACCTCAGCACGTCGCTTTACCGCAAACCCACGGATAACCTCATGATGCTCCACTTCTCCAGCTTCCACCCTAAACACATTAAAGAAGCTATCCCCTATGCCCAAGCGCTCCATATACACAGGATCTGCTCAGACGAGGAGGAGCGTAACAGACATCTACAGACGTTGAAAGATGCCCTCGTACGAACGGGATATGGCACTCGACTCATCGATCGACAGTTCCAACGCGCCACAGCGAAAAAACGGACCGACCTCCTCAGAAGACAAACATGGGACACAACCGACAGAATACCCTTCGTCGTCCAGTACTTCCCCGGAGCGGAGAAGCTACGTCATCTTCTTCACAGCCTTCAACACGTCATTGATGACGATGAACATCTTGCCAAGGTCATCCCCACACCCCCACTACTTGCCTTCAAACAACCGCGCAACCTCAAACGAACCATTGTTTGCAGCAAACTACCCAGTCTTCAGAACAGTGACCACGACACCACACAACCCTGTAATGGCAATCTCTGCAAGACGTGCCAGATCATTGACAAGGATACCACTATTACACGTGAGAACACCACCCACCAGGTACGCGGTACATACTCGTGCGACTCGGCCAACGTTGTCTACTTCATACGCTGCAGGAAAGGATGTCCCGAAGCGTGGTACATTGGCGAGATCATGCAGACGCTGTGACAACGAATGAACGGACATCGCGCAACAATCACCAGGCAGGAATGTTCCCTTCCAGTCGGGGAACACTTCAGCAGTCAAGGGCATTCAGCCTCTGATCTCCGGGTAAGCGTTCTCCAAGGCGGCCTTCAGGACCCGCGACAACGCAGAATCGCCGAGCAGAAACTTATAGCCAAGTTCCGCACACATGAGTGCGGCCTCAACCGGGACCTGGGATTCATGTCGCATTACATTCATCCCCCACCATCTGGCCTGCAAAATCCTACCAACTGTCCTGGCTTGATACAATTTATACCTCTTTAACCTGGGGTTACCCCATCTCTGGATCTGTAAAGATTTAATCACCTGCTAATGCTCGCATTCCTAGCATTGTTTGGCATCTTTGAATTTGTCTATATATGTGTTTCTGGAACAGACCTCTGCATTCACCTGAGGAAGGAGCAGCGCTCCGAAAGCTAGTGACATAGAAACAAACCTGTTGGACTTTAACCTGGTGTTGTAAGACTTCGTACTGTGCTCACCCCAGTCCAACGCCGGCATCTCCACATCACAATAGAAGCGTCATCTTTGGGTATACCTCCTACTACAGGATCCCCAGCACTTGCTACCTCTGGCCATTCTGCTTCCAGACAAATATGCTAGTAGACTAAGCTTTCAATTTGCCCATTCTATTTATATTAATGGAACCAACTCTCATCATAAAGGTTAGGGAAGAATTGCTAAGTGAGCACCTAGCTTTCCTACGTACATATTTTCATTCTGCACTTCAACCAAGGCAATACTTTAAAAACAGATGGTACAGAAATAAATCAGCCCCATAGATTGTGAGCAGAAATTTGTTCACTATAGTTTCAATATGACCTCACCGTCTTACCTGAGCCCCACAAAATATAACACACCAAAATCTCCAGTTGCTAGTTACAAAGCTCAATTTGACAGCAGCATGGTGGCACAGTGATTAGCACTGTTGTCTCACAGCACCAGGAACTCGGGTTCAATTTTAACCTTGGGTGAATGTGTGCAGTTTACACATTCTCCCCGTGTCTGCGTGAGTTTCCGCCGGTCGTTCCGGGTTTCCTCCACAGTCCAAAGATGTGCAGGTTAGGTGGATTATTCAAAGGTCAGGTGGGGTTGTAGGGTTGCGTGGGAGGGGGCCGAGGTAGGGTGCTCTTCCAGAGGGTCGGTGCAGACTTGATAGCCTGAATAATAATAATATTTATTAGTGTCACATTAACACTGCAATGAAGTTACTGTGAAAATCCCCTCATTGCCACATTCCGGCGCCTGTTCTGGTACACAGAATTTAGAATGTCCAAATTACCTAACAGTGCATCTTTCGGAACTTGTGGGAGGAAACCAGAGACCCGGAGGAAACTCACTCAGACATGGAGAGAACATGTAGACTCCGCACAGACAGGGTGGCAGGCCACGAATTCTTGGATGTGCAGGAGGTCTGGAGGAGAGATACCCATCCGGGGTGGGGTGCCACCTCTTTGCCTTTCTGTCATTCTCTCCTGCAATAACCGGTGTTGCTCTGCCTGTCCTCCCATTTCTGTCCCAGACAAAGAAGGTCACCAGAAAGATGCCCATGGTCACGCACTCCCTTTCTTTTGGTCATTTCTAGACGTTATCCAAAAGTTGGTGTAGCCTAGTTCTTAGTATCTTTCCGGTGATATCCTCACACAACTTCCAGAATTGACCATGCTTGTGATTTGGTGGTGCTTTGACAAGTGTCCCAGAAAGTTTCCCAGAATGTGCCGAAAGAATCCGGGGTAAATTGCTCCCTAAATGTCAGAATGAAGATGAGTAATTGGGTTCCAAGAAAATCCTTCCCAAAAAATGAATCCCCTGGCTGAAAATATATAGGTCACAAAAACTTTACTCTCAAAATTATATACCTAAATATTAATGTATATTTCATAATATACACCAGTGTATCATGGTGCATACACACACTGATGGACACACGGTGGGGCCAATCAACACACACAACACCGCAGCCAATCACTAGTTAGACCACACGCACTATAAAGACAGGGGGCATCAGAGTTCCCACTCATTCGAGCTGCAGCTAGCTAGGAGGACAGAGCTCACAATCTGCAACACCAGACATTAACCATGTGCTGAGTGCATCGACTGGTTAGGACAAGGCAAAGGTCTTTAGTTAAAGCTAGTATCGTGTTAACCCATAGTCAGAGTATGTTAAACAGTTAATGATTCAATGAAATAGTGTTGCACTATTTCAAGTGTTGGTGACCTGTATGTGTTCCACGGATCCAGAGCACCCAACACATCATGATTCATAGATTCATAGAATTTACAGTGATACCAGGAGTTGAGGGATATTAGCACTTCTTAGACCTACCTACAAGTGATCTGCCTTCCGCCAGCATTCCGTCATCCTGCAACATGGACAACATCAACCCGCTGCCGCCCCACATCGCCGGCAACCTAGGGGCCAACTGGAAGATATTCAAACAGCGCTTCCAGCTCTTCCTTGAGGCCACAGACAGAGAGGACGCCTCGGATACCAGGAAGATTGCTCTCCTCCTCTCCACGGCCGGAGACCATGCCATCCACATTTTCAATTCTCTCACCTTTGCGGATGATGAAGATAAAACAAAGTTCAAGACGGTCCTCCTCAAGTTTGACACTCACTGCAGTGTAGAGGTGAATGAAAGTTTTGAACGCTACGTGTTCCAGCAGCGTTTGCAGGGTAAGGCTGAACCTTTCCAATCCTTTCTCACGCACCTCCGCATCCTTGCGCAGTCTTGCAGCTACGGGCCCACCTCCGACTCCATGATACGCGACCAGATCGTTTTCGGTGTTCAGTCAGACCCCCTACGACAGCAGCTCCTCAAAGTAAACAAGCTCACCCTAGCGACCGCCATTGAGACCTGTGTCTTACACGAAAACGCTACGAATCAGTATTCCCACATCCAAGCGGCTGAAACAGCGCGGCAAGGTTCCCACGAGGCGGAACGGGTCCAAGTGATTGAGCAACTCCAGGGCCTCAGCCTGGATGGGGGCGGCCATTTCGCGCGCTTTTCGCGGACTCCCACGCTTGTGCGCACCAAAAGAGGGGACGGCGACGTTGAAGAACGTAATGCGCAGTCGCGCACGACCGCACCGCACATGCGCGGTGGTGTAGCGAACGTGCTGACGCTACGACGTGCGACAACTGTGGCTCCGCCCATTTAAAACGGCAATGCCCTGCCAAATCTCGACAATGCCTACGATGTGGCAGACTTTGCCACTGTGCTGCCTGCTGCCGAGCAGCTCAGCCTGCCGATTCATATCGCTTGAGCCAGCCTCGCCGGAATGTCCGGGCAATTCAACCCATGGTCACCGAGTCCGATGAGGACCTCCCACACAGCAGTGACAGCGAGGACCCAAAGGCGCCTTTTCGAGTCAGTGTCGTGACAAAAAACAGGCTGTTCCCGAAGCAACGACACCAGCCGCTGTCGGTATACAGCATCGAGACGATGAGTGGTGTGCCACCCTGATGGTCAACCGGTCCAAAATACAATTCCGCCTGGACACTGGTGCCTCCGCCAATCTCAATGCGCGGTCTGACTTCCTAAGCCTTCGTGTCAAACCAGCCATCCTTCCATCAGCCTGCCAGCTATTGGATTACAATGGCAATGTCATTGCTGCTAGCGGCTCGTGCCAACCTGAAGTGACGCACAGGTCACGCAAAGCCATCCTTCCTTTTGAAATCGTGGGCTCCTCAAAAGCCTCCCTGCTTGGCATGCAGGCATGCAAGCTGTTGAACCTAGCTCAGAGAGTTCACTCTCTCTCTCCTGATGACACATCTGCCTTTCAGGACACTGACTTCAGGGCGCAACTCGACGCCATCATCGACCAGCACCACGACGTCTTCGAAGGCATGGGCACGCTCCCATATACCTACAAGATCTTATTGAAACAGAATGCCATGCCTGTGGTGCTTGCACCTCGCAGGGTCCCAGCACCCCTTAACGACCGCCTCAATGAAAATGAAATGAAATGAAAATCGCTTATTGCCACAAGTAGGCTTCAATGAAGTTACTGTGAAAAGCCCCTAGTCGCCACATTCCGGCACCTGTTTGGGGAGGCTGGTACGGGAATTGAACCGTGCTGCTGGCCTGCCTTGGTCTGCTTTCAAAGCCCGCGATTTAGCCCTGTGCTAAACAGCCCCAAGCAGCAGCTGCAGGACCTCCAGGACCAAGGAGTGATCTCCAGAGTCACGGAACCAACCGACTGGGTCAGTTCCATGGTATGTGTAAAAAAGCCTTCCAGCGAATTGAGAATTTGCATTGATCCCAAGGATCTAAATCGCAATATCATGAGGGAGCATTATCCAATTCCCAAGCACGAAGAGATCACATGCAAGATGGCTCGCGCCAAGCTCTTCACCAAACTCGCGCCTCAAAAGGATTCTGGCAAATCCAGCTCGACAAATCCAGTAGGAAACTGTGTACATTCAATACCCCCTTTGGCAGATATTGTTACAACAGGATGCCGTTTGGGATCATATCTGCTTCAGAAGTGTTCCAGAGGATCACGGAACAAATGATGGAAGGCATTGAAGTTGTTCGCATCTATGTCGACGACATAATCGTTTGGTCCACCACCCCGCAGGAGCTTGTCAGTCGCCTCCAGCACGTGTTCAAACGCATACATGAGCAGGGCCTATGCCTCAACAGGGCCAAATGCTCTTTCGGTCAGACAGAACACAAGTTCATCGCTGGACCACATCTCCCAGTTGGGTGTGGGTCCGGATGTGGACAAGGTGGCTGCTATCACAGCCATGAAAACGTCAGAGGACAAGAAGGCGGTCCTCCGATTTCTGGGCATGGTCAACTTTTTAGGGAAGTTCATCCCTAACCTCGCCTCTCATACCACGGCTCTCAGGAACTTGGTCAGGAAGACGACAGACTTCCAATGGCTCCCTGCCTACGAGCGCGAATGGAGAGAATTCAAAACCAAACTCACCACGGCCCCGGTCTTAGCTTTCTTTGATCCAGCGAAAGAGACCAAATTTTCGACCGATGCCAGCCAATCCGGCATTGGGGCAGTGCTCCTGCAACGCGATGAGGCCTCATCATGGGCCCCCGTTGCATATGCGTCACACGCCATGACCCCCACGGAACAGCGCTACGCGCAGATAGAAAAGGAGTGCCTGGGCCTTCTGACCGGTGTAGTTAAGTTTCACGATTATGTGTACGGACTTCCTCAATTCACCATCGAGACCGACCATCGCCCGCTGGTCAATATAATACAGAAAGACTTGAACGACATGACGCCTCGCCTCCAGTGTACTCTTCTCAAGCTCCGGCGATACGACTTCCAGCTGGTGTACACCCCAGGCAAGGACCTCATCATTGCTGACGCTCTCTCCAGGGCAGTCAACACTCCGTGTGACCCAGCAGGATTTGTCTGCCAGGTTGACGCCCATGTAGCCTTCGTGGCCTCCAATCTACCTGCCACGGATGAACGCCTCGTCCAAATTTGTCGCAAGACGGCGGCTGATCCTTTGCTACAGCGTGTCATGCGCCACCTAACAGATGGGTGGCTCAATGTTAGAGATGATCTGGCAGTGGTAGACGGTGTTCTTCTGAAACTGGACCGCATTGTCATCCCGCATAGCATGGGCCAGCTCGTCCTGGAACAGCTACACGAGGGCCATCTTGGTGTGGAAAAGTGCTGCTGACGGGCCCGAGAGGCAGTGTACTGGCCCGGCATTAATGACGACATAGCCAACACAGTGCTCAACTGCCTCACTTGCCAGCGCTTCCAGCCGGCCCAACCACGTGAGATCCTGCAACCCCATGAGTTGATCACGTCACCTTGGACCAAAGTGGGCATCGACCTGTTCCATGCGCTGGGTAGAGACTATGTCCTGATTGTGGACTACTTTTCAAATTACCCGGAGGTGATACGGTTGCACGACATCACATCGTCTGCAGTCATCCGTGCCTGTAAGGACACCTTTGCTCGACACGGCATCCCACTCACGGTGATGTCAGACAATGGCCCCTGCTTCGCAAGCCAGGAATGGTCCAAATTTGCCAGGCGGTACAACTTTGCACATGTGACATCCAGTCCCCTGTACCCCCAATCCAACGGCAAAGCGGAGAAGGGCGTCCACATAGTCAAACGGCTCCTCTGCAAGGCTGCCGATGCTGCGTCCGATTTCTACCTCGCCTTGCTGGCTTATCGCTCCACCCCACTGTCCACTGGCCTGTCGCCAGCCCAGCTGCTCATGGGTCGCACCCTGAGGATGACGGTGCCGTCCATTCATGTCCCAGACCTCGACCACGTTCCGGTCTTTCGATGGATGTAGCTGTCTCGTGCACAGCACAAGGCGGCTCATGACTCCCGTGCAGCTGATCTCCCTGCTCTGGCTCCAGATGACAACGTCCGCATCCATCTTCCGGATGGTGGCTGGTCTGCAACCGCTGTGGTCCTTCGGCAGGTGGCCCCCCGCTCGTTCCTGGTTCGTCTACCGGATGGCTCCATTCTGCGCCGCAATCGACGTGCCCTTCTTCTCGTTCCATGCTTGCTACGTGATCCCCCACTGTCGCCTCGCCCTCCTGCTGACCCTGCCACGGACTATGCAGAGATCCCGGTCACTCTGCATCCTCCTCACTCTGACGCAGTCCAGCCTGCTCCTCAGCCGGCGGCTCCCGACCCACCCTTGAGGCGGTCAACCAGAATTCGGCGCCCACCTCAGAGACTTAATTTTGAACTTTGTGGGCTTATGGACTTTCTGATTTGTTCTGTTCTTCCGTTTACTCGTTTACATGGTTTATATATAGTGTTCATCTCGTTATTCTTGTGACATACTGTTTTTCTGCACCAGGCACCTTCCCATGTAAATAGCTTAGTTCTCATGTCAATGTTCCTGTAAATAATTTGCACACACGTAGTCGGGGACATTCTCACCATACACTATTTATTGCCACACAGGTAAAAAATTTTATAAAAGGGGGCATGTCATAATATACACCAGTATACCATGGTGCAGACACACACTGATGGACACACAGTGGAACCAATCAACACACACAACACCGCAGCCAATCAGCAGTTAGAGCACACGCACTATAAAGACAGGGGGCATCAGAGTTCCTGCTCATTCGAGCTGCAGCTAGCTAGGAGGACAGAGCTCACAGCCTGCAACACAGACAGTCACCATGTGCTGAGTGCATCGACTGGTTAGGACAAGGCAAAGCTAGTTAAAGCTAGTATCGTGTTAACCCACAATCAGAGTTTGTTGAACAGTTAATGATTCAATAAAATAGTGTTGCACTATTTCAAGTGTTGGTGACCTGTATGTGTTCCACGGATCCAAAACACCCAACACAACAGTATATAATGAATATCTATATTATACATGCATAAACATATACACAGCCAACTATCCATACTTGTATCTACCTTTGCAGCTGCAGTATAAAAAATCCACATACAGTTGAATCAAAACTCGTGCCTTTATTGTTTTATCTCTCACAGTCCATACAAGCTGCATGAATAACATCACTAAATACCACAAGCTGAGGAAGAAATTTCCGTTTCAGATTTCAACAGTCAGTGGCTTAAACAATTTGCCACATTTCAAGGCCACCGAGAGCAACAATAGTGCTCCAAACTGACTTTGTGACAAAAATATTCATCTCAGCTCTATTTTTGAACAAATGCAAGGTCTTGTAATGTGTCAGAGTTAGAGACCACTGAAAGTCCTACGTCAAGTCCTTTAAGATCTTTCAATGATTCATCTCAGCTAGTGAAGCTGTTGAAAGGCATTGACATCATTTTTTATATTTTATCCATAATTTTGTACAGAGGCTGTGACCCAATATTGCCCCTGAAGTACAGTAATGTAGAGAGGAGCACAAACCTACATTTTGCATAACCATGTGTTGTGATATACAAATTGCAAGCATTCACATTTCCTGTCTGACATTTCCATTGCCTTGAGTTATAAATACATTTGTTACATTTTATACCAATGTTAATTTACCACCAATGTTCTTTCAAAAACAAATCAGATGGCTCACTTCAGAAAATATAAATTTATCTTTGGTGAGTGACAAATGTAAAAGGTCAATGAACTCTGACAGATGTGAAATCCTTCTTGTCTTTTAAATTAAGTTTGAGCAGCATTCTCAGAACAATATTGTGGTAATGTGTGTTAAAGAGAAATGTAATAAGCTGTGCCACCCTGATAACTCCAATTAAGCTGCTTCCAATATTGAGCATGTATCTTTGTCCAATTTATTTTATTGCAGAGCCCCACCAGCAGTTGCACAGCTTGACATTTTCCTGTATTTGTGCTCCATTAAGGGAAGGCGGGAAATTCTTCCTGAGTGCTTCTGTTGATACACATTGGATTTCATTGTAGACAGCTACAGTGTATCTCTCTGGGCCAAGGGACTGTATCCTCTGACCCCCATCGGAGCTGTGTTTGCTTATCAGATCCTTCACAGGCACCACAAGGGGAAATGGTTAGGGAGAGGCAGTCCTCACTAGGAAACATAGATAAAAATCTGTCAGTGTTAATCACTTCACAGAGTTAAACCACTAATGAAGCTGTGGTTTTAAACTTAATTTTGTTTTAGGATGAAAGGACTGCAGCTAATGGAAGGGTTGTGCTTGCTTTTTAAAGCAGTATCTTCATCACAATGAACCAAATCACCTGCAATTCAATATTATGAGGAAAGAATAGTAAAGGAATTCACTGAAACACATAATGGGTGAGATATTGGATTTCGCAACGCCTGTTTTTTGGGGCCTTAAGAGTTCTTCTTTATCTGTAGCCTGTCCCATCATCTATAATTTATAATCTTTTTTAGTGTCACAATTAGGTTTACTTTAATACTGCAATGAAGTTACTGTAAAAATCCCCTAATCGCCACATTCCGGCTCCTGTTTGGGTACACTGAGGGAGAATTCAAAATGTCCAATTCACCTAATATGCACGTCTTTTGGGACTTGTGGGAGGAAACCAGAGCACCGGGAGGAAACCTATGCAGACATGGGGAGAAGGTGCAGACTCCGCACAGACAGTGACCCAAGCCGGGAATTGAACCCGGGTCCCTGGTGCTGTGAAGCAACAGTGCTAACCACTGTGCTATCGTAAAGTCTTCAGCTGAATCCACCACAGCAGAACTCCTGTGTGATCCTGTTTCGATCGAGCTGACTCCTGCACCATCCTAGCTCTTGTGCCCTGGCTGCTGTATACATAGGCTTAATTTTCCACTATGTGCAGATCCTGTCTCAAAGCTACACTCTTAAGATACGCAGTGTCAAGATCTGATCCAATGACTGCAAGTGTGAAAACAAGTGACAGTGTGTATTCATCATCAATGTCTTTGTGGACTTCCACTGCCTAGAGCAAAGTTTCAGTTTTTGGGTATCTGAAAAGGAAAATGGACAGACATAAAGTGGTGGTGAGGGGAGAAGTGAGAAATGCACACTTAAAAAATCTGCAAACATTAAATCAAAAAACGGTGTTGCGAGGAGAGTTCGACCAACCGAGACATAGTTGACGGTATCTTCCTGACAAGTGAAGGCAGAATAGCTGGCTGCAGTTCTCTGTTTTTTCTCTCCTCCTTTCTTGAATAGCAGTGTTACATTTGCTAACTTCCAACCCACGAGGACTGTTCTAGAATCTAGGGAATTTTGGGAGATTGCAACTAGTGTATCCGCTAAGCCACCTCCTTCAGAATAAAAATGCTGGATAAACTCAGCAGCTCTGGCAGCATGGCGTGGGAAGATGCTGCGAGAAGGGTATAAAGGGTTGGGGGCGATGGAGGAGTGGGTGCAACACCTACCCCTTTACTGGGGCATTTCATTCGCACCTCCTTTAACTTGTTCTACTGTATTTGCTGCTCCCAGTGTGGTCTCCCCTACAGTGGGGAGACTAAACACCAGACTGGGTGACCACTTTGCAGAACACCATTTCTCCATCTGCAAGCATAACCCCAATCTTCCTGTTGCTTGCCATTTCAACTCGGCATCTTGCTCTCATGCCCACAGGTCCGCCCTTGGCCTGCAGTAATGTTTCAGTGATGCCCAATGCAAACTGGAAGAACAACACTTCTTCTACCAATTAGGCATGTTACAGTCTTCTGGACTCAAAATTGAGTTCAACAACTTTAGACTGTGAACTTTCCCCTTGACTCCCCCTTTTGTTTTCAGTTACGCAGCTCTCCTGGCTTGTCCCAACACTACCCACCCCTTCACCACAGATCCTTATTGTCCAGTTTTTCTCACACTAAGCACTGAACTCTGTTATCCTATTAACACATTCTGCTGTCCTACCTTTGCTACTATTAACACTCTTTAGTCCTTAATGGCACCATTAACATCCCCTTTGTCTCATGTCCATGAAACCTTGTCAATCTCTCCTTAGCTCCAACCCATCACTGACTTTCCATTTTGCCTCACCACCACCCCTTCCAAGTATAAAATTAATCACACTTCTTTCTCTTTTCAGTTCTCTGTAAGGGTCAATGGACTCGAAATGTTAATTCTGATTCTCTCTCCGCAGATGCTGCCAGACCTGCTAAGTTTATCCAGCATTTTCTGTTTTTATTTCAGATTTCCAGCACCTTCAGTATTTTGCTTTTATTTAACCTCTTTTGGAACACTCATACATAGGCAGTCAGATCCAGGCGGTTAATTCCCATTAATTCCCATTCTCATGAACACCTGGAAATGGACAACCTTCCAATTCAGAACCCACTGTTGAACCATATTCGATAAATTGGGCCAGTTCGGTTTGAAGGGCAGGTTTGAGGCCTACAGGCAGTGTGCATCCCACCCAATCAGTGATGGAGGACGGGATGTCCAGCCTCTGAGGTCATGGGTCACTATCCAGAGTGAGGTCACGGACAGTAAGTTAAAGGGCCCTTTGGCACGGGACAATGTTGGGGGACCCAGCAAATGTCGGGACATTTGAAGTTGTGAAGCTCTTTGGAACTTCAGAGATTTGCAGGCTTTTAACGTGAGGCTGCATTTATGTGCTATCTGATGTGTCCAAACTTTTGCAATGAGCAGAGGTGGCATTCTTTTTAACCTGAACAAGTTTTCCACATCTTTGCATTGGGGAGATGTCTACTTGTTGCATGTTTCCCTCCAAAAATGTCAGAGCTATTGGAGTGAGGGGAGATGCAGGGAGATGGCCAAACCAGCCCCTCGATTTAATGATCAATCCCTGAGAGCCCTCCTCTGTGTAGTCTCTAACCAACATGATCAGTTTATGCCATCCATCAGGAAGAGGAGAATCCTGACCAAAACTCATACTGCCTGAGAGGAGGTAATCGCTGAGGTTAGCAGCACTGGGCTAGTGAGGCGCATGGTGTCTCAATGCCAGAAGAAGGCCAATGACCTCATGAGGGCAACCATGATGAGTAGGTCCACAGTATGTGTTATCTTGTGCCAGGGTGCCGTCGCAAATTCAGCAGGAGCGTGAGGTCTTCTGGAACTCCAAGGCAGCATGATGCAGTAAAGCCATTTCTGTCAGAGCCAATGTCAGTGTGCTCTTAAAGCTTTGGTCTATTTGGAGGGTAGGGCTAGCAGGCTGTGCACGACATCTAGGCTGTCAAGCTACTCATGGGTCAGCCTGGTCCTGTTGAATGGTGGAGCAGGCTCGAGGAGCCGAACGGTCTCCTCCTGTTCCTATTTCTTATGATCTTATAGATCGGCATCATACTATCAAATAAGCTGACAGTGTTGGACATTGCAATGTTACACATCTTTTCAGGGGAAATGTGACCAGAATGCCCAAGTGAGGAGGCTGGACAGACAGGGGCCATGCCAAACCTCATGCTGCTGACTCCATTTGAAGAGGAGGTGTTGATGCTCACTGACACACAGCCATCCAGGTCCATCGGCAGAGCCGAGATTGGTGGATGGCATGGGTCTGGTGAGATGGAAAATGGCACAAGCCGACAAAAGGAGGGAGAGAGAAAGTGGGAGGTGGATTGAGGCTTGGGATGATGAAGTGATGCAGTGAAACCTGAAATTTTCATTTTGATGCTATAAACCAGGGAAGCTTCATAATTGGAAGCATCAGATATTGGTTCAAGTATGCACTCGTGTCTGCATAGTTCCATCTCGCATGTTAGAAGTGACTAATGTTGTTGAGCCTTGTGACTAAGTGCAGATGCAGAGAGTTTGTGTTGGCCACTTACTTCTGTCCCTCTGTCACTGTGAAGCCTCTTCCGTGGATCCTTGGCTGGAAGCCAGGCCGCCACATCCCTCCGAGGAGGAGGAAGAACCCTCAGAGGATGCAGGATCACACTCGTCCTCTGTTCCAGGCAGCATTGCAGGTACCGGTACCTCGGCAGGGATTTACACATCAATGCTGGATGGGCAGTATGAGATCCATGAGTATAGTGAGTTGCGTGCTCTGATTAGGATTGTGGCGATATCCATACAAGTTACGAGCCGCAGCAACAGGGAATCCTCCTGCCTCTCCTGTTAGAAGAAATGATGGGCCACTCAAGCCCAGCCTCACAAAGAACACCAAGAGAGGTCATCCGGAGAAAGGAAGGTGACAGATCAGCTGCCTCTTCCCAGTGCAGCAGCAAGCGAGGGGGAGCACTACCGGAGAACTTCTAAACATATCAAAAATACTCCACAGTAGTCACCAAGTAGGGGCTTTTCACAGTAACTTCAATGCAGTGTTAATATAAGCCTACTTGTGTCAATGAAGATTATTATTATTATGTAGTGCCCCTCCTGATCTGTCAAGCCATCTGAATCTCAATTTTAAGAGGCTAATGGTTTGCTTGACGATGGTCCTGATTCTTCCCTACAATGTCATTGTATCTCCTTTCCACGTCTGTTCTGGGTGTCTTCACCGGTGTCATGAGCCATCTCTTCAATGTGTAACCCTTGTCATGTATAAGGCAACCAGCCCTTCCTGTTAATGTCCGGCAGGAGCCCTTATGATGATATGTGCAAAACCAATGGCTCCATTTACCCTGGGGAAACCTGCTGTCACTGCAAACCCTCTGGCTCTATCCAGTGTGAAGAAGATGTGATTCCCTGCCCTTCGAAACATAGCATCAGTGAAGATATTGATGCAAGTGTCCAGAAGGCTGCATAATGCCATGAAGGTCTCCACGTGCTGCCTGAAAGGAGCCTGCACAAAGAGGTGAGCATGACAGTGCCCTTGAGAGCTACAGGCATTGAGTGATTCCCAAGAGAGTTGAAGATCTCCCTTGCCAGCATGTCACAAAGAGATATAACTGATGCTCTTGAAAGCCTGAGCCTTCTCTTGCATTATATCGCTGACGTATGCAGTTCGCTCAGCCTCTGCCTTGAGGGGCTGCATAAGCCTTTCTATGTCTCTGCTGGGCAGCACGGTAGCATTGTGGATAGCGCAATTGCTTCACAGCTCCAGGGTCCCAGGTTCGATTCCGGCTTGGGTCACTGTCTGTGCGGAGTCTGCACATCCTCCCCGTGTGTGCGTGGGTTTCCTCTGGGTGCTCCGGTTTCCTCCCCCAGTCCAAAGATGTGCAGGTTAGGTGGATTGGCCATGCTAAATTGCCCTTAGTGTCCAAAATTACCCTTAGTGTTGGGTGGGGTTGCTGTGTTGTGGGGACGGGGTGGGGGTGTGGACCTTGGGTAGGGTGCTCTTTCCAAGAGCCGGTGCAGACTCAATGGGCCGGGTGGCCTCCTTCTGCACTGTAAATTCTATGAGGATGTGCTATGCCTTCATTATCCTTAGGGTCTGGCATGGCTGTGGCATGTCAAGCACCAGTACATCCTGGACCTCCCAATCTTACCTTCTCTCTCTCATTCTCCTCCTTAACATCCTCACTAGAGGTTGTGTCTCCCAATGAGACCAAAATGGCTATTTATTTGACTCATTTAAAGCTTGGGGTGATGGACAAGGTCTAAATAGAACACTCAGCAGGAGAAAAAGGGCCTCTATTTAATACAAATTTCAAATGGAAACTCTGTTTCTTGAATGAAACATTTGCAGCAGAAACAGAACTTTGAACTGCTAAGATGAGACTCAGGGCTCAGATGAACCTTTTAAACCCACCCTAATAAGCTGCCTGATAAAAAAATGTCAACCCTACACAAGGTTAAACAGACTCTGCAAGTGCATTATTATAGACAGCCAGCATTATTCCAGTCAAGTGGATTTTTAAATCCTACTTTAATTAAATTTGAATAACACTGACGTGTTCCTTATCTTTGACCCCACCCACCTGCTGTATTATGGGTGGAATGACGTTGGGAACATGACCTGACATCATCACCCTTCCAATATGTGCAGACAGGGAACAACCCCCATTTCAGAGAGTGTTATTCTGCTCGAGAAGCCTCATTTTAATCTAATATTATTCTGAACCTCTTTAGTTATCCATGGAGGGGTTTTTGCTATTTTTGCACGGAAGTATTTATATCTCAATGGAATTTGAAAAGGGAAGGAAAAAGTATACATGATCTAAGTAACAAATCAGACTGCAGAAAATTGATCATCTTTTTTTTCTTGAGCAGTTAAATAATGTAAAGGTCGGGATTCTCCGAGCCTCCGCTCCAAAATCGCGCTCGGTGCGGGGGCGGAGAATGCGGGGTCAGACCTGCGATCGGGTCCGCGGACTGGAGAATTGCCGCCAGTCACGCGTGCACGATCGACGCGACGCCGGTCGGGAGCCATTGAAAGAGGCCCCCGCGGCGATTCTCCGCCGACAGCTGGCCAAGTTCCTGCCAGCGTGGTTCTAACATGGTTACACCCGGCGGGAGCTCGGAGTGGCGGCTGCCGCGGCCGCCCTGGTGGGGGGGCGGGAGGATCCGTCACCGGGGGAGTCCTCCAGGACGGCCAGGGTTCCGATCGGGGGCCACCAATCGGCGGGCTCGCGCAATCTGGAGAGGGCCTATTTTGTGGGGACTGTGTGGGTCCGCCACGTTGTGCGGACCCGCGGCCGGAGCTGCGTGGAGCACTCGATGCCCTGCTTGCTCCCTTCAGGTAAGTGAATTGCTGGACTAAGGGGCCCGTTGACGCCGGCGTGAAACACTCCGGTGTTTACACCAGCGTCAACACTTAGCCGGCATTTAGGAGAATCCCGGCCAAAATCTTTACCGCAGAGACTGTAGAGGCTGGGTCGTTAAGTATGTTCAAGGTTGAGATAGACAGAATTTTAATCAGTAAGAGAATCAATGGGGATAAAGCGGGAAAGTGGAGTTGAGAATTATATCAGATCAGCCATGATCTCCTTGAATGGCGGAGTAGACTGGATGGGCAGAGTGGCCTACTTTTGATCCTGCATCTGATGGTTTTATGGTCTTATGGTTCTTTTTTTCAATGCTCACTGAAGATGCAGTGTACCATCATTGTTTTTTGGTTAAATGGTGCATAATTGTTCTTTGTCCTGATTGTCAACATTAGCATCCCACTGCAACGGCACCACACATCACTGAACCAAAACTGATAGCTCTGGGTGTGCAATATACAGTATCAGCCAGATTGCAGTCAGAAGATACGCACACACAAAAAGAGATTTACAGATGAAACAGCTTTAATTCATAGTGATTGAAGTTTCAAAAATTTAGTTTTATTTGGCATTGCAACTAAAGAGTCCCACCCACTCTACTGCACCTTCAAATTTCTGGCAAACTCAACGCAAATGTAAGCAAATGTTATCTGAAGAAACGTATTGACCCCGAACAGAGGAGCAATGAAAAATGGACCTATATTACAGTTTGACAGGAAACAGACTGGGAGGCACTGACAACCAACCAGCTGTCTCCACAGGAGGAATAGACAGGAAGAAATAGAATACATGAGGGCCTTGGTGCATCTCTCCAAGGATCCTCAAAAGTTGGGCAAACTCCAATGCCACCTGGCCTCTCCACTACAGATTCTCGCACCAAAATCAACAAGTTAAATCAAGTGTGGCAAAGACATGACTTTGCAACACAGGTCAATGAAACTACATTGGAAAGAAACAAAAGAAAGGAAGACATTTTTAACCATGTCTTGATTTGCTTCACAAGAAAATACTTTGAATGCGCTGCTCCAACCTGCTGAACGGGTTCCAGACCGAATGCCAGTGGATGTGTCTATTTAGTGGGTTCGGCGCCTTATGTTCCGCCCTCAAATGATTCCCTGATCCCCGCGGCCGGGAATCATGTGGGCGCGGTTTACCTGTGGTCTCTACAATTGTGCCCGGAAGGCAGGGAAGCTCGGGGACACTGATCCAGTCCTTTCTGTGGATGGCATATCCTGGATTGTAATTAACCCAGTATCACAACCTTCCCCTTGCTACTAAGAGCCATGGATGCATGTGGTTGGGATGCCTGTGGTGCCAGTGGGGGCATCAGCATAGACTGCTCCACTTGGGTCACTGTCTATGTGGAGTCTGCACGTTCTCCCCGTGTGTACGTGGGTTTCCTCCGGGTGCTCCTGTTTCCTCCCACAGTCCAAAGATGTGCAGGTTAGGTGGATTGGCCATGCTAAATTTCCCTTAGTGTCCAAAATTGCCATTAGTGTTGGGTGGGATTATTGGGTTATGGGGATAGGGGGGAGGTGTGGGCTTGGGTAGGGTGCTCTTTCAAAGAGCCAGTGCAGACTCGATGGGCAGAATGGCCTCCTTCTGCACTGTAAATCCTATGATTCTATGATCCTCCCCCGCATCGTCCTCATCGGACGAGGTCTGACGTTCATCCTCCTCCTCCAGCATGTCGCCCCTCTGCTGTGCGGTGTTGTGGAGGATGCAGCAGGCCACCATGCTGTGGGCGACCCTCCCAGCACCAGGCCCCTCCTGAGTAGTTCAGGCATCTGAATCATATCTTCAGGTGACTGAAGCACCCTCGATCACATATCTGGTTGCTGCATGGGCGTCGTTGTAGCGGGTCTTCGCATCGGTCTGTGGCCTCCGGACAGCAAGACCACAACGGATATCCCCTGTCACCCAGGAACCAACCCCCTAGCCAGGGGTGCATCCCGAAGAGGCCAGGAATCGTCAAGTGTGCTGGGATTAAAGCAGGTGTGTCGCACTGTCCCCCTGCTCAGCTGGAGTCTTTGATGACAGTGAAGATCGTTATCTATGATTGCAATGGGATCTTGACCAATTGGGCCAGTGTGCCAAAGAATTGCAGATGGAGCTGAATTTAGATAAATGTACGGCGCTTAGGACCCGGGTTCGAATCCTGGCCCTGGGTCGCTGTCCGTGTGGAGTTTACACATTCTCCCCATGTCTGCGAGGGTTTCACCCCCAGAACCCAAAGATGTGCAGGGTAGGTAAATTGGCCCTTAATTGGAAAATAAATAATTGGATACTTTAAGAAAAAGAAAATTTAGATAAATGTAATGTGATTCATTTTGGTAGATCAAATCGGGGCAGGACCTACTCAGTTAATGGTAGGGAGTTGGGGTGAGTTATAGAACAACGAGATCCAGGAGTACAGGTTCATAACTCCATGGAAGTGGAGTCACAGGTGGACAGGGGAGTGAAGAAGGCATTCGGCATGCTTGATTTCATTGGTTGGAATATTGAATACAGGAGTTGGGACGCCTTGCTGAAGTTATAGTCATGAGTAAGACCACACTTGGAATGCTATGTACAGTTCTGGTCACCCTATTATAGAAAGGATATTACTAAACTAGAAAGAGTGTAAAAAAGATTTACCAGGATGCAACCGGGACTTGATGGTTTGAGTTATAAGGAGAGTCTATTTTCTCTGGAGCGTACGAGGCTCTGGGGGTGATCTTATAGAAGTCTATAAAATAATGATGGGGGTAGATAAGGTAGATAGTCAATATCTTTCCCAAAAGTAGAGGAGTCTCAAGCTAGAGGGCACAGGTTTAAGTGAAGATGGGAGTGATACAAAAGAGTCCAGAGGGCACATTTTTCACACAGAGGGTGGTGAGTGTTTGGAACGAGCTGCCAGAGGCAATAGGAGAGGCGGGTGCAATTTCATCTTTCAAAAAGCATTTAGACAGTTATATGGGAAAGGTGGGTATCGAGGGATATGGGCAAAATGCGGGCAATTGGGACGAGCTTAGTGTTAAAAATTGAGCGGCATTCCCGCTGATGACGGGGGGGTTGGAAGCCCGGGGTTGGGGAGCTGGGGCGAGGTCGTAGAAAAAGGAGCTGCGCCATAGGAGGCAGGGCCGGCTCGGATGGAAAGCGTGGGCTTTTTCCCGCGCTATGGAAGGGAGGGGCGGGGCCTGGGGGGAAGGGTGATGCTGGAGGAGAGCGCACATTGATCGACAGTGGGAGGTGGGGGGGGGGGATTCCCACACTGGGGGTTGTTGGAATGGCGGGAGTGGTCGGGGTCAGCAGGAGTCAGCTGACTTACGGGAGTGTAATGGAGGGAGCAAAATGGCTGGATGGTGATCTGGCTGAGGGGAGGAGGGGGGACTGGGTTGCTGCTGTGTTGGCCAAAGGGGAGCTGGAGGTAGAAGAGGGAGTCGGGGCGGGGGTCTGCCGCATGGGGGATGGAGGGTGCGGGAGGCGCGGGCACATGGCTGGCCTAAAAAAGGGGATGGCTGGTGGCGGGGGGGGGGGGGGGCGGCGGGGGGGGGGGGGGGGGAGTAGCCCCCTGATCCGGATGATAACATGGAATGTGAGGGGCCTGAATGGGCCGGTCAAGAGGGCCCGGGTGTTCGCGCACTTAAAGAGACTGAAGGCGGACGTGGTCATGCTCCAGGAGACACACTTGAAGGTGGCAGATCAGGTTAGGCTGAGAAAGGGATGGGTAGGGCAGGTCTTTCACTCGGGGCTGGATGCGAAGAATAGAGGGGTTGCGATACTGGTGGGGAAGCGGGTGTCGTTTGAGGCGATGAATATTGTGGCAGATAATGGAGGCCGATACGTGATGGTGAGTGGTAGGTTGCAGGGGACGCGGGTGGTGCTAGTGAACGTATATGCCCCGAATTGGGATGATGCCAGATTTATGAAACGTATGTTGGGTCGGATCCCAGACCTGGGGCAGGGAGCTTGATAATGGGGGGGACGGGACTTCAACACGGTGCTGGACCCAGCACTGGACTGTTCCAGGTCCAGGATGGGTAAGAGGCTGGCTGCGGCCAAGGTGCTCAGGGGGTTTATGGACCAGATGGGGGGGAGTGGATCCGGGGAGGTTTGCCAGGCCGGTGGCCAGAGAATTTTCTTTTTTCTCCCATGTCCATAAAGCCTATTCCCGGGTAGATTTCTTTATAATGAATAGGGCACTAATCCTGAAAGTGGAGGGAATGGAATATTCGGCTGTAGCCATCTCGGATCACGCCCCGCATTGGGTGGAGCTAGAGTTGGGGGAGGAGAGGGACCAGCGCTCGTTGTGGCGCCTCGATGTGGGACTGTTGGCAGATGAGCAGGTGTGCAGGCGGATCCGGGGGTGCATTCAAAGATACATGGAGGCCAACGACAATGGGGAGGTGCTGCTGGGGATAGTCTGGGAGGCTCTGAAGGCGGTAGTTAGGGGAGAGCTAATTTCCATTAGGGCCCATAGGGAGAAGAGAGAGAGGAGGGCGAGGGAGAGATTGATGGGGGAGATATTAAGGGTGGACAGGAGCTATGCAGAGGCCCCCGAGGAGGGGCTGCTTAGGGAGCGACAAAACCTCCAAATGGAATTTGATCTATTGACCACGGGAAAAGCAGAGGCGCAGTGGAGGAAAATGCAGGGGGCAGTATATGAGTATGGGGAGAAGGCGAGCCGGATGCTGGCACATCAGCTTCGTAAGAGGGAGGCAGCGAAGGAGATTGGTGGAATTAGAGATAGAGGGGGGAGTACGGTGCAGAGTGCGGTGAGAATAAACAAGGTATTTAGGGACTTCTATGGGGATCTGTACAGGTCTGAGCCCCCAGAGGGGGGGAGGGGATGCGGCGATTCTTGGACCAATTGAGGTTCCCGAGGGTGGAGGAGGAGCTGATGGCTGGTTTGGGGGTGCCGATTGGGCTGGAGGAGCTGGTTAAAGGATTGGGAAGCAGGCGGGGAAGGCCCCCGGACCGGACGGGTTCCCGGTTGAATTTTACAGAAAGTATGTGGACCTGCTGGGCCCGTTGCTGGTGAGAACTTTTAATGAGGCGAGGGAGGAGGTGACCCTGCCCCCGACAATGTCCCGGGTGCTGAACTCATTGATTTTGAAGCGGGATAAGGATCCATTGCAATGTGGATCGTATAGGCCGATTTTGCTCCTCAACGTAGATAGCGTCTACATTGTTGTTGGCGAAGGTGCTGGCTACGAGGATTGAGGACTGTGTCCCGGGGGTGATCCGTGAGGACCAGACGGGGTTTGTGAAGGGCAGGCAGTTAAACACGAATGTGCGGAGGCTCTTAAATGTGATCATGATGCCCTTGGTGGAGGGGGAAGTGGAGGTAGTGGCGGCTATGGACGCGGAGAAGGCCTTTGATCGGGTGGAGTGGGAGTATCTCTGGGAAGTGCTTGGGAGTTTGGGGTTGGGGAAGGGTTCGTAAGATGGGTCAGGCTGTTATATAGGGCCCCAGTGGCGAGTGTGGCTACGAACCGGCGGAGGTTGGAATACTTTAGGTTGTGCCGTGGGACGAGGCAGGGTGTCCCTTATACCCCTTGTTGTTTGCACTGGCAATTGAGCCGCTGGTCATGGCACTGTGGGAGTCTAGGAACTGGAGTGGATTGGTCCGGCGGGGGGGAGGAACACCGAGTGTCGTTATATGTTGATGACCTGTTGTTATATGTGGCAGACCCAGTGGAGGGGTTGGCAGAGGTTATGGGGATCCTTAGGGCGTTTGGGGACTTCTCGGGCTATAAGCTCAACGTGGGGAAGAATGAGCTCTTTGTGGTGCATGCGGGGGACCAGGGAAGGGGGATAGATGAGCTACCGCTGAAGAGGGCGGAGTGGAGCTTCCGATACCTGGGAATCCAGGTAGCTAGGAACTGGGGGACCTGCACAAGCTCAATTTGACATGGTTGGTGGAGCAGATGGAGGAGGAATTCAAGAGATGGGATATGCTGCCACTCTCCCTGGCGGGTAGGGTGCAGTCGGTCAAGATGACGGTCCTCCCGAGGTTCCTGTTTGTGTTCCACTGCCTGCCCATCTTAATACCCAAGGCTTTTTTTAAACGGGTAAGCAGGAGTATTATGGGATTCGTATGGGCGAATAAGACCCCGAGGGTGTAAAGGGTGTTTTTGGAGCGTAGCAGGGACGGGGTGTCTGGCGCTGCCGAATCTATGTGGCTATTATTGGACAGCTAATGTAGCGATGATCCGTAAGTGGGTAATGGAGGGAGAGGGGGCGGCGTGGAAGAGGCTAGAGGTGGCGTCTTGTGTGGGTACGAGTCTGGGGGCGCTGGTGACGGCACCGTTGCCACTTCCGCCGACAAGGTACACCACGAGTCCAGTGGTGACGGCGACTCTGAAGATCTGGGGGCAGTGGAGGCAACATCGGGGCGAGGTGGGGGCCTCGGTCTGGTCCCCGATATGAGAGAACCACAGGTTCGTTCCGGGTAGGATGGATGGGGGGTTTCTGAGCTGGCATCGGGCAGGGATTAATAGAATGGAGGACCTATTCATCGATGGGACTTTTGCGAGCCTAGGGGCGCTAGAGGAGAAATTTGGGTTACCTCCCGGGAATGCTTTTAGGTACATGCAAGTGAGGGCGTTTGTGAGACGGCAGGTGAGGGAATTTCCGCTCCTCCCAGCACAAAGGATTCAGGACAGGGTGATTTTGGGTGTATGGGTTGGAGAATGCAAGGTCTCGGCGATCTATCAGGAACTGCAGGAGGCCTTGGAGGCCTCGGTGGAGGAGTTAAAGGATAAGTGGGAAGAGAGGCTGGGGGAGGAGCTCAATGAAGATCTGTGAGCTGATGCCCTGAGTAGGGTTAATTCTTCCTCCTCTTGCGCCACGCTCAGCCTAATACAGTTCAAAGTTGTCCATAGGGCGCATATGACAGGGGCGAGGATGAGTAGGTTTTTTGGGGTGGAGGACAGGTGTGTGAGGTGCTTGGGGAGCCCAGCAAATCACGCCCACATGTTCTGGACATGCCCGGTGCTGGAGGTGTTCTGGAGGGGCTTGGCGAGGACGATGTCCAAAGTGGTGAACACCCGGGTCAAGCCGAGCTGGGGGATCGCGTTATTTGGGGTATCGGGCTTTTGGTTTTTCTGTTTTGTTTAGGTTAGAGTGGGGCGTTTTTCCTTACTGGTGTGTTTATTTGTTAAATGGTACGGGTAGTGGTGAGGTGGGAGATTGAGGACCGGGGTGCAGGAGTGGGAACACCCATACAGCTAGTGGCACTCTGCAGTAGGAGGGGCAAAGGAGGGTGGTCAGTGGGATGTGCAGCAAGATGGCTGCCTTGCAGGCCATGGCAATGGTGGTCTGTGCTGGACACCGACCCAGTCCTGTGGGGGGGTCACACCTTGCCCCCATCACCCCTGCCCCACCACCAGCCCTGGCAGGAACCCCAACCAGCCAGCCCGACCAAGGTCAGGACTGACAGCACGGTCACGCCTCTCCATGTCCTACCTCGTCTCTCACTCTCATCAGCCACTGTGCCTGTTCTTCAATTTTTAAACGGAGAATCCAGCCCATTATCTGACGAATTGCCAAGGTCGACAGAATTTGTGACAGTGATGTGAGACAAACTTTTACAGAATGTTCCTTAAGGACTAGATGATGTGAATACTTGTGCTGCGAAAAAAACTGAAGAGCAGCTGACAGTCACCATTGCTAGATCATTGCTCTTCTTTCCCAGCCTGTCTTTAACAGCGAGGCACGGTGGTTAGCACAGTTGCTTCACAGCTCCCAAGGGTCCCAGGTTCGATTCCTGGCTTGGATCACTCACTGTGCGGAGTCTGCACATTCTCCCCGTGTCAGCGTGGGTTTCCTCCGGGTGCTCTGGTTTTCTCCCACAGTCCAAAGATGTGCAGGTTAGGTTGGTTGGCCATGCTAAATTACCCTTCGTGTTCAAAAAGGTTCGGGGGAGTTACTGGGTTACAGGGATAGGGTGGAGGTGTGGGCTTATTTAGAGTGCCCTTTCCAAGGGCCGGTGCAGACTCGATGGGCCAAATTTAGCACAAAGATGTTACGAAATACAGAAGACTGGACTCTCTGCCACATCAGGAACTCTCCCATCGGCAGCAGGTATTGGAGAATCGGGCCCTCGTGTTTCTTCACATCTTTGTGCTAATTTGCTGTTATTGATGTATCTCAAGTAACCTGCTTTGAACCTGACCACAATGTTGATCAACAGCTAGGAGTTAAGTGCGTTCACATCTTATTTTCAGCAGAACGCACATAACTATTTTTGATGTGGTCAGGACCTGTCAATCATAGCTAGATGTTTATGAACATTGTGGTTAGTTTCACAGCAGGCTACTTGAGATGCATTCAAGCATGAAGGAAATTAAACTAAGCAATGCAGACATCTGGCTCTCTGAAAGCTGTCTAATATAACCTATAAGCTTTGCAGACCAGAGGATCTGAGGGAGTTTAAAGCCTTGTGATGTGATTTTGGATTGCTATGAAGTCACAGCTGCATCTTTCTAAACTAAATATCTGTCTGAGGCAGTGGATGCAAGGGACAGGTGCATGAAATAATAATAATAATCTTTATTGTCACAAGTAAGCTTACTAATGTAAGTGAAGTTACTGCAAAAAGCTGCTAGTTGCCACATTCCGGTGCCTGTTCGGGTACATGGAGGGAGAATTCAGAAGGTCCAAATTACCTAACAAGCACATCTTTCGGGACTAGTGGGAGGCAACTGGAGCACCCGGAGGAAACCCACCCAGATACGGGGAGAAAGTGCAGACTCCACACAGACAATGACCCAAGCCGGGAATCGAACATGGAACCCTGGCGCTGTGAAGCAACAGTGCTAACCACTGTGCCATAAACTGTGTTTTCTCGCTGTTTCTGCCTGTACTGCTCTTTAACTTCCAGGCAGGGGCGATTGATGGGACGGTTCTGTTATGGGGGGGGGTCTCTGTTTTGGGGAATGTCTCTGTAATGGAGGTTCTCTGTTATGGGGGTTCTCTGAAATGGGGGCTCTCTGATAGGGGCTGGTCTAGCACAGGGCTAAATTGCTGGCTTTTAAAGCAGACCAAGGCAGGCCAGCAGCACGGTTCAATTCCCATACCAGCCTCCCCGAACAGGCGCCGGAATGTGGCGACTAGGGGCTTTTCACAGCAACTTTATTTGAAGCCTACTTGTGACAATAAGCGATTTTCATTTCATTTCATTATTCATTTCATTTCAAATGGGGGCTCTCTGTTATGGGGTTCTCTGGTATGGAGGGTTGTCTGTTATGGGGCTTTATGTTCCGGGAGGTTCTCTGTTCTAGGGGGTTTCTGTTCTTTGGGGTTCTCTGTTATGAGGGGGTTGTCTGTTATGGGGTTTTCTGTTCCAGGGGTTCACTGTTATGGGGGTTCTCTGTTATAGGGGTTCTCTGTTATGGGGGTTCTCTGTTATCGGGGGTTCTCTGTTATAGGTGTTCTCTGAAATTAGGTTTCTCTGTGATAGGGGTTCTCTGTTATAGGGGTTCTCTGTTATTGGGGGTTCTCTGTTATGGGGGTACTCTGTTATGGGGGTTCTCTGTTATGGTGGTTCTCTGTTATGGGGGTTCTCTGTTTTGGGGTTCTCTACAATGGGGTTTCTCTGTTATGGAGGGTTCTCTGTTATGGGGATTCACTGAAATGGGGGTTCTCTGTAATGGGGGTTCTCTGTTATGGGCTTCTCTGTAATGGGGGTTCTCTGTTATGGGGTTCTCTGTAATGGGGATTCACTGAAATGGGGGTTCTCTGTTCTGGGGGTTGTCTGTTATAGGAGTTCTCTGTTATATGGTTAGACTGTTATGGGGGTTCTCTGTTATAGGGGTTCCCCGTTATGGGGGTTTTCTGATGTGGGGGTTCTCTGTTATAGGGGTTCTCTGTTATGGGGGTTCCCTGTTCTGGGGGGTTTCTGATATGGGGGTTCTCTGTTATAGGGGTTCTCTGTTATGAGGGTTCTCTGTTATGGGGGGGTTCTCTGTTATGGGTGTTCTCTGTTATGGGGGTGTTCTTCTTTCCCAGCCTGTTATGGGTGTTCTCTGAAATTAGATTTCTCTGATATGGGGGCTTTTCTGATATAGGAGTTCTTTGTAAAGGGGGTTCTCTCTGTTTTGGGGATTCTCTGTTATGGGGGTTCTCTGATATGGTGGTTCTCTGTTATGGGGGTTCTCTGTTTTGGGGATTGTCTCTTCTGGGGATTCTCTGTTATCGGAGCTTCTCTGTTTTGGGGATTCTCAGTTCTGGGGTTTCTCTGTTATGGGAGGTTCTCTATTTTGGGGTCATGGGGTTCTCTGTTAGAGGTGGATTTCAGTTTTGGGTGTTCGCTGAAATGGGATTCCCTGATATGGGGGTTCTCTGTAATAGGGGTTTTCTGTTTTGGGGATTCTCTGTTATGGGGGTTCTCTGTTGTGGGGTTCTCTCATAGAGGGGGTTTTCAGTTTTAAGGGTTCTCTGATATGGTGTTCACTGTTGTGGGAGATCTCTGTTATGGGGGTTCTCTGTTTCTGGGGGTTCTCTGCTTCTGGGGGTTCTCTGTTATGGAGGGTTGTCTCTAATGGGGTTTTCTGTTCTGGGGGGGTTTCTGTTCTGGGGTTTCTCTTATATGGGGGGTTGGCTGTAATGGGGTATTCTATTCTGGAGGGGTTCTCTGTTATGGGGGTTCTCTGTTCTGGGGGTTCTATGTTATGGGCCTTTCAGATATGGGGGTTCTCTGTTGTGGGGGTTCTCAGTTATTGGGGTTCTCTGTAAAAGGAGTTTCTCTGTTATAGGGGTTCTCTGTTATGGGGTTTCTCTGTAATGGGGTTTTTTGGGTGTTCTCTGTAATGGGAGTTCTCTGTTATGGGGGTTCTCTGTAATGGGGGTTTCTCTGTTATAGGGGTTCTCTGTTCTGGGGGTTCTCTGTTATGGAGGTTCACTGTTATGGGGTTCTCTGTTATGGAGTTTTCTGTTCTGGTGGGGTTTCTGTTATGGTGGTTCCCTGTTACGGGGTTTCCTTCTCCGAGTGGTTTTCTGTCCTGTGGGTTCTCTGTTATGGAGTTTTCTGTTCCGGGGGTGTTTCTGTTTGGGCGATTCTCTGTTATGGGGTTTTATGTTCCGGAGGGTTCTCTGTTACGGGTGTTCTCTTTTATGGGGTTTAATGTTCTGTGAGGTTCTGTGTTCTGGGGTTTTCTGTTCCCGGGCGTTCTCTGTTCTGGGGTTTTCTGTTGCGGGGCGTTCTCTGTTATGGGGTTTTCTGTTCCCGGGCGTTCTCTGTTATGAGGTTCTCTGTTCTGGGTTTTCTCTGTTATGGTGGGTTCTCTGTTATGGGGGGTTCGCTGAAATGGGGGCTCTCTAATATGGGGTTCTCTGTCGGGGGGGATTTAAGTTTTTGGGGTTCTCTGAAATGGGATTCCCTGATATGGGGGTTCTCTATTATAGGGGGTTTCCGTTTCAGGGGTTCTCTGTTATGGGGATTTCTGTTATGGGGTTTTCTGTTATGGGGGTTCTCTGTTATGGGGTTCTCTCATAGAGGGGGTTTTCAGTTTTAAGGGTTCTCTGGTATGGTGTTCACTGTTATGGGAGATCTCTGTTATGGGGGTTCTCTGTTTCTGGGGGTTCTCTGTTTCTGGGGGTTCTCTGTTATGGAGGGTTGTCTCTAATGGGGTTTTCTGTTCCGGGGGGTTTTCTGTTCCGGGGGTTCTCTTATACGGTTGGCTGTAATGGGGTTTTCTATTCTGGGGGGGTTCTCTGTTATGGGGGTTCTCTGTTATGGGGGTTCTATGTTATGGGGCTTTCAGATATGGGGGTTCTCTGTTGTGGGGGTTCTCAGTTATTGGGGTTTTCTGTAAAAGGTGATTCTCTGTTATAGGGGTTCTCTGTTATGGGGTTTCTCTGTAATGGTGGGTTCTGGGGGTTCTCTGTAATGGGCGTTCTCTGTTATGGGGGTTCTCTGTAATGGTGGGTTCTGGGGGTTCTCTGTAATGGATGTTCTCTGTTATGGGGGTTCTCTGTAATGTGTGTTTCTCTGTTATAGGAGGTCTCTGTTCTGGGGGTTCTCTGTTATGGAGGTTCACTGTTATGGGGGTTCTCTGTAATGAACGGTTCTCTTTAATGGGGGATTCTCTGTTATGGGGGTTTTCTGTTATGGGGGTTCTCTGTAATGGGGGTTCTCTGTTAATGGGGGTTCTTTGTTAATGGGGGTTCTCAGTTCAATGTTTTTTCTGTTTTGCGGTTTCTCTGTTACAGGGGTTTCTCTGTTATGGAGGGTTCTCTATCATAGGAGTTCTCTGTTATCGGAGTTCTCTGTTATAGGAGTTCTCTGTTATGGGGTTCTGTGTTATAGGGAGTTCTCTGACATGGGGGTTCTCTGTTATTGGGGTTTTCAGTTTTGGGGGTTCTCTGTTCTGGGGTTCTCTGTTATGGGGGTTCTCTGATATGGGATTCTCTGATTGGGGGGGGTTTCAGTTTTGGGGGTTTTCTGATATGGGGTTCTCTGATATGGCGTTCTCTGATAGAGGTGTTTCAGTTTAGGGGGTTCTCTGATATGGGGGTTCTCTGATATGGCGTTCTCTGATAGAGGGGTTTCAGTTTCGGGCGTTCTCTGATATGGGGTTCTTTGTTATGGAGGGTTGTCTGTTATGGAGTTTTCTGTTCTAGGGGGTTTTCTGTTCCGGGGGTGTCTCTGTTATGGGGGGTCGGCTGTAATGGGGTTTTCTATTCCGGGGGGGTTCTCTGTTATAGGAGTTCTCGGTTATGGAGGTCCCCTGTTATGGGGGTCCTCTGTAATGGGGGTTCTCTGTTCTGGGGGGTTTCTGTAATAAGGGGTTCTCTGTTATGGGGGGTTCTCTGTAATGGGGGGTTCTCTGTTATAGGGTGTGTCTGTTATGGGGGTTCTCTGAAATGGGGGTTCTCTATTGTAGAGGTTCTCTGTTATAGAGCTTCTCTGTTATGGGGGTTCTCTGTTATGGGTTTTCTGTTCTGGGGTATTCTCTGTTATGGTGGTTCCCTGTTATGGGGTTTTCTTCTCCGAGGGGTTTTCTGTTATGGGGTTCTCTGTTATGGGGATTTCTGTTATGGGGTTTTCTGTTCTGGTGGGGTTTCTGTTATGGTGGTTCCCTGTTACGGGGTTTCCTTCTCCGAGGGGTTTTCTGTTATGGGGTTCTCTGTTATGGGGGTTCTCTGTTATGGAGTTTTCTGTTCTGGTGGGGTTTCTGTTATGGTGGTTCCCTGTTACGGGGTTTCCTTCTCCGAGTGGTTTTCTGTTATGTGGGTTCTCTGTTATGGGTTTTCTGTTCTGGGGTGTTCTCTGTTATGGTGGTTCCCTGTTATGGGGTTTTCTTCTCCGAGGGGTTTTCTGTTATGTGGGTTCTCTGTTATGGAGTTTTCTGTTCCGGGGGTGTTTCTGTTAGGGCGATTCTCTGTTATGGGGTTTTATGTTCCGGAGGGTTCTCTGTTAAGGGTGTTCTCTTTTATGGGGTTTAATGTTCTGTGAGGTTCTCTGTTCTGGGGTTTTCTGTTCCCGGGCGTTCTGTGTTATGGGGTTTTCTGTTCTGGGTTTTCTCTGTTATGGTGGGTTCTCTGTTATGGGGGGTTTGCTGAAATGGGGGCTCTCTAATATGGGGTTCTCTGTTAGAGGGGGATTTAAGATTTTAGGGTTCTCTGAAATGGGATTCTCTGATATGGGGGTTCTCTATTATAGGGGTTTTCAGTTTTGTGGGTTATCTGTTATGGGGATTTCTGTTATGGGGATTTCTGTTATGGGGATTTCTGTTATGGAGTTTTCTGTTCCGGGGTTTTTCCTGTTAGGGCGATTCTATGTTATGGTATTTTATGTTCCGGAGGGTTCTCTGTTAAGGGGGTTCTCTATTATGGGGTTTAATGTTCCGGGAGGTTCTGTGTTATGGGGTTTTCTGTTCCGGGGCGTTCTCTGTTATGGGGGGTTCGCTGTCATGGGGCGTTTACTGTTATGGGGATACCCTGAAATGGGAGCTCTCTAATATGGGGTTCTCTGGTAGAGGGCGATTTCAGTTTTGGGGGTTCTCTGAAATGGGATTCTCTGATATGGGAGTTCTCTGTTATGGGGTTCTCTGTTATGGGGTTTTCTGTTCTGGGGTTTTCTGTTAAGGGGTTTTCTGTTTTGGGGGTTCTCTCATATGGCGGTTCTCTGTTATAGGAGTTCTCTGTTATGGGTTTTTCTGTTATGGGGTTTTCTGTTATAGGGGTTCTCTGTTATGGGGGTTCTCTGATATGGGGGTTCGCTGTTTTGCGGGGTTTCTGTTCTGTGGGGTTCTCTGTTATGGGGGTTGGCTGTTATGGGGGTTGGCTGTTATGGGGGTTCTCTGTTATGCGGGTTTTCTGATATGGGGGTTCTCTGTTATAGAACATAGAACATAGAACGATACAGCGCAGTACAGGCCCTTCGGCCCACGATGTTACACCGAAACAAAAGCCATCTAACCTACACTATGTCATTATCATCCATATGTTTATCCAATAAACTTTTAAATGCCCTCAATGTTGGCGAGTTCACTACTGTAGCAGGTAGGGCATTCCATGGCCTCACTACTCTTTGCGTAAAGAACCTACCTCTGACCTCTGTCCTATATCTATTACCCCTCAGTTTAAAGTTATGTCCCCTCGTGCCAGCCATATCCATCCGCGGGAGAAGGCTCACACTGTCCACCCTATCCAACCCCCTGATCATTTTGTATGCCTCTATTAAGTCTCCTCTTAACCTTCTTCTCTCCAACGAAAACAACCTCAAGTCCATCAGCCTTTCCTCATAAGATTTTCCCTCCATACCAGGCAACATCCTGGTAAATCTCCTCTGCACCCGCTCCAAAGCCTGCAAGTCCTTCCTATAATGCGGTGACCAGAACTGTACGCAATACTCCAATTGTGGCCGTACCAGAGTTCTGTACAGCTGCAACATGACCTCCCGACTCCGGAACTCAATCCCTCTACCAATAAAGGCCAACACTCCATAGGCCTTCTTCACAACCCTATCAACCTGGATGGCAACTTTCAGGGATCTATGTACATGGACACCTAGATGCCTCTGCTCATCCACACTTTCAAGAACTTTACCATTAGCCAAATATTCCGCATTCCTGTTATTCCTTCCAAAGTGAATCACCTCACACTTCTCTACATTAAACTCCATTTGCCACCTCTCAGCCCAGCTCTGCAGCTTATCTATATCCCTCTGTAACCTGCTACATCCTTCCACACTATCGACAACACCACCAACTGTTCAGTCACCTTCTCAAAGAACTCAATAAGGTTTGTGAGGCATGACCTACCCTTCACAAAGCCATGCTGACTATCCCTGATCATATTATTCCTATCTAGATGATTATATATCTTGTCTCTTATAATCCCCTCCAAGACTTTACCCACTACAGACGTGAGGCTCACCGGTCTATAGTTGCCGGGGTTGTCTCTGCTCCGCTTTTTGAACAAAGGGACCACATTTGCTGTCCTCCAGTCCTCTGGCACTATTCCTGTAGCCAATGATGACATAAAAATCAAAGCCAAAGGTCCAGCAATCTCTTCCCTGGCCTCCCAGAGAATCCTAGGATAAATCCCATCAGGTCCCGGGGACTTATCTATTTTCAGCCTGTCCAGAATTGCCAACACCTCTTCCCTACGTACCTCAATGCCATCTATTCTATTAGCCTGGGGCTCAGCATTCTCCTCCACAACATTATCTTTTTCCTGAGTGAATACTGACGAAAAATATTCATTTAGTATCTCGCCTATCTCTTCAGACTCCACACACAATTTCCCATCCCTGTCCTTGACTGGTCCTACTCTTTCCCTAGTCATTCGCTTATTCCTGACATACCTATAGAAAGCTTTTGGGTTTTCCTTGATCCTTCCTGCCAAATACTTCTCATGTCCCCTCCTTGCTCGTCTTAGCTCTCTCTTTAGACCCTTCCTCGCTACCTTGTAACTATCCATCGCCCCAACTGAAACTTCACACCTCATCTTCACATAGGCCTCCTTCTTCCTCTTAACAAGAGATTCCACTTCCTTGGTAAACCACGGTTCCCTCGCTCGACGCCTTCCTCCCTGTCTGACCGGTACACACTTATCAAGAACACGCAGTAGCTGATTCTTGAACAAGCCCCACTTATCCAGTGTGCCCAACACTTGCAGCCTACTTCTCCACCTTATCCCCCCCAAGTCACGTCTAATGGCATCATAATTGCCCTTCCCCCAGCTATAACTCTTGCCCTGCGGTGTATACTTATCCCTTTCCATCATTAACGTAAACGTCACCGAATTGTGGTCACTGTCCCCAAAGTGCTCTCCTACCTCCAAATCCAACACCTGGCCTGGTTCATTACCCAAAACCAAATCCAACGTTGCCTCGCCTCTTGTTGGCCTGTCAACATATTGTTTCAGGAAACCCTCCTGCACACACTGTACAAAAAACGACCCATCTATTGTACTCGAACTATATCTTTTCCAGTCAATATTTGGAAAGTTAAAGTCTCCCATAATAACTACCCTGTTACTTTCGCTCATATCCAGAATCATCTTCGCCATCCTTTCCTCTACATCCCTAGAACTATTAGGAGGCCTATAAAAAACTCCCAACAGGGTGACCTCTCCTTTCCTGTTTCTAACTTCAGCCCATACTACCTCGGAAGAAGAGTCCCCATCTAGCATCCTCTCTGCCACCGTAATACTGCTCTTGACTAGCAGCGCCACACCTCCCCCTCTTTTGCCTCCTTCTCTGAGCTTACTAAAACACCTAAACCCCGGAACCTGCAACATCCATTCCTGTCCCTGCTCTATCCATGTCTCCGAAATGGCCACAACATCGAAGTCCCAGGTACCAACCCATGCTGCCAGTTCCCCTACCTTGTTTCGTATACTCCTGGCATTGAAGTAGACACACTTCAAACCACCTACCTGAACACTGGCCCCCTCCTGCGACGTCAAATCTGTGCTCCTGACCTCTATACTCTCATTCTCCCTTACCCTAAAACTACAATCCAGGTTCCCATGCCCCTGCTGCATTAGTTTAAACCCCCCCAAAGAGCACTAACAAATCTCCCCCCCAGGATATTTGTGCCCCTCAGGTTCAGATGTAGACCATCCTGTCTGTAGAGGTCCCACCTTCCCCAGAAAGAGCCCCAGTTATCCAGAAATCTGAATCCCTCCCGCCTGCACCATCCCTGTAGCCACGTGTTTAAATGTTCTCTCTCCCTATTCCTCATCTCACTATCACGTGGCACGGGCAACAACCCAGAGATAACAACTCTGTTTGTTCTAGTTCTGAGCTTCCATCCTAGCTCCCTGAAAGCCTGCCTGACATCCTTGTCCCCTTTCCTACCTATGTCGTTAGTGCCAATGTGGACCACGACTTGGGGCTGCTCCCCCTCCCCCTAAGGACCCGGAAAACACGATCCGAGACATCACGTACCCTTGCACCTGGGAGGCAACATACCAAACGTGAGTCTCTCACGCTCCTACAAAATCTCCTATCTGTGCCCCTGACTATAGAGTCCCCAATTACTAATGCTCTGCTCCTCTCCCCCCTTCCCTTCTGAGCAACAGGGACAGACTCCGTGCCAGAGGCCCGTACCCCATGGCTTACCCCTGGTAAGTTGTCCCCCCCACAAGTATCCAAAGCGGTATACTTGTTTCTCAGGGGAACGACCGCAGGGGATCCCTGCACTGACTGCTTTTTCCCAGTCCCTCTTACAGTTACCCACCTATCTCCAATGTTTGGTGTAACTAATTCCCTGAAGCTGCTATCCATGACCCCTTCTGCCTCCCGAATGATCCGAAGTTCTTCCAACTCCAGCTCCAGTTCCCTAACTCGGTCTTGGAGGAGCTGGAGATGGCAGCACTTCCTGCAGGTAAAATCAGCAGGGACACTAACTGCATCCCTCACCTCAAACATCCTGCAGGAGGAACATTGCACTCCCTTCCCTGCCATTCCTCTTACTTTCTACCAAGATCTGGCTAACAACTAAATTAAATTTTTATAAAAAATAATAATAATATAATAAAATATGGTACTTACCTCAGACCAATGGGTTTTATTATTAGGTTAGAGGAGGAGGGCGGGTGGGAGACACTACACGTGTAGTGTCTCGGGTTTCCTCTCCACCAGAATTTATTGGTGAGGGTCTTCCCAGACGTCCGCGGGTAGACTTCCTAAAAAACTAATTTAAAAAAAAAAGAAAAATTCTCAGCTCCTGCTGAAAATGACTAACCAGCCAGCTCCACTCCTGCCGAAATCGACTGTTATGGGGGTTCTCTGTTGTGAGGGTTTCCCTGTTGAGGGGGTTATCTGTAATGGGTGTTCTCTGTTATGGAGGTTCCCTGTTATGTGGGGTTCTGTGTTATGGGAATTCTCTGCAAAGGGCGATCTCTGTTATAGGGGTTCTCTGTAATGGGGGATTCTCTGTTATGGGATTCTCTGTTATCGGGGTTCACTGTTATGGCAGTTCTCTGTTATGTAGGGTTGTCTGTTATGGGGTTTTCTGTTCCGGGGGGTTTTCTGTTCCGGAGATTCTCTCATATGGGGAGTTGGCTGTAATGGGGTTTTCTATTCTGGGGGGGGTTCTTTGTTATGGGGCTTCTCTGTTATGGGTGTTCTCTGTTATGGGGGGGGGGGGCGGTTCTCTGTTATGGGTGTTCTCTGTTATGGGGGGGGGGGGGCGGTTCTCTGTTATGGGTGTTCTCTGAAATTAGATGTCTCTGTTATGGGGTTTGTTCTCATATGGGAGTTCTCTCTGTTTTGGGGATTCTCTGTAATAGGGGTTCACTGTTATGGGGGTTCTCTGATATGGTGGTTCTCTGTTATGGGAGGTTCTCTGTGTTGGGGATTCTCTGTTATGGGGTTTCTTTGTTATGGGAGGTTCTCTGTTATGGGGGGTTCTCTGTAAAGGGGTTTCTCTGTTATGGGGATTCTCTGTTATGGGAGGTTCTCTGTTACGGGGGATTCTCTGTTATGGGGGTTCTTTGTTATGGGGGTTCTTTGTTATGGGGCTCTCTGTTATGGGGATCTCTGTAATGGGGATTCTCTGTTATGGGGATTCACTGAAATGGGGGTTCTCTGTTCTGGGGGTTCTCAGTTATAGGAGTTCTCTGTTATAGGGGTTCTCTGCAATGGGGGTTCTCTGTTATGGAGGGTTCTCTGTTATAGAAGTTCTGTGTTATGGGGGTTCTCTGTAATGGGGGTTCTGCGGGTTCTCTGTAATGGGAGTTCTCTGTTATGGGGGTTCTCTGTAATGGGGGGTTCTCTGCTATAGGGTTTTTCTGTTATGGGGGTTCTCTGAAATGGGGGTTCTCTGTTGTAGAGGTTCTCTGTTATAGTTTCTCTGTTATGGGGGTTCTCTGTTATGGTGGTTCTCTGTTATGGGGGTTCTCTGTTATGGGTTTTCTGTTCTGGGGTGTTCTCTGTTATGGTGGTTCCCTGTTATGGGGATTATCTGTTATGGGGATTCACTGAAATGGGGGTTCTCTGTTCTGGGGGTTCTCAGTTATAGGAGTTCTCTGTTATGGGGGCTCTCTGCAATGGGGGTTCTCTGCTATGGAGGGTTCTCTGTTATAGGGGTTCTCTGTTATGGGGGTTCTCTGTAATGGGTGGTTCTCTGTTATAGGGGTTCTCTGTTATGGGGGTTCTCTGTAATGGGGGTTCTGCGGGTTCTCGGTAATGGGAGTTCTCTGTTATGGGGGTTCTCTGTAATGGGGGGTTCTCTGTTATAGGGTTTTTCTGTTATGGGGGTTCTCTGTTATGGTGGTTCTCTGTTATGGGTTTTCTGTTCTGGGGTGTTCTCTGTTATGGTGGTTCCCTGTTATGGGGTTTTCTTCTCCGAGGGGTTTTCTGTCCTGTGGGTTCTCTGTTATGGAGTTTTCTGTTCCGGGGGTGTTTCTGTTAGGGCGATTCTCTGTTATGGGGTTTTATGTTCTGGAAGGTTCTCTGTTACGGGGGTTCTCTTTAATGGGGTTTAATGTTCCGTGAGGTTGTGTGTTATGGGGTTTTCTGTTCCCGGGCGTTCTGTGTTATGGGGTTTTCTGTTCTGGGTTTTCTCAGTTATGGTGGGTTCTCTGTTATGGGGGGTTTGATGAAATGGGGGCTCTCTAATATGGGGTTAGAGAGGGATTTAAGTTTTGGGGGTTCTCTGAAATGGGATTCTCTGATATGGGGGTTCTCTATTATAGGGGTTTTCAGTTTTGGGGGTTCTCTGTTATGGAGTTTTCTGTTCCGGGGATTTTTCCGTTAGGGCGATTCTATGTTATGGGATTTTATGTTCCGGAGGGTTCTCTGTTAAGGGGGTTCTCTATTCTGGGGTTTAATGTTCCGGGAGGTTCTGTGTTATGGGGTTCTCTGTAATGGATTTTTCTGTTACGGGGTTTTCTGTTATGGGAGTTCTCTGTTATGGGGGTTCTCTGTTATGGGTTTTTCTGTTACGGGGTTTTCTGTTATGGGGGTTCTTTGTTATGGGAGTTCTCTGTTGTGGGGGTTCGCTGTTTTGTGGGGTTTCTGTTCCGTGGGGTTCTCTGTTATGGGGGTTTGCTGTTATGGGGGTTCTCCGTTGTGAGGGTTCTCTGTTGTGGGGGGTTCTCTGTAATGGGGGTTCTCTGTTATGGAGGTTCCCTGTTATGTGGGGTTCTCTATTATGGGAATTCTCTGCAAAGGGCGATCACTGTTATAGGGGTTCTCTGTAATGGGGGATTCTCTGTTATGGGATTCTCTGTTATGGGGGTTCACTGTTATGGCGGTTCTCTGTTATGGAGGTTCTCTGTTATGGGGGATGTCTGGAATGGGGGGGTTCTCTGTAATGGGGGTTCTTGGTAATGGGGGTTCTCCGTTAATGGGGGTTCCCATTTATAGGTTTTGTGTGTTTTGGGGGGTTCTCTGAAATGGGGATTCTCTGTTATGGGGATTCGCTGTAATGGTTGGTTCTCTGTTACGGGGGGTTCTCTATTATGAGGGGTTCTCTATTATGGGGGGTTCCCTGTTATAGTGGTTCTCTGTTATATAAGTTCTCTGTTATGGGGGTTCTCTGTTATGGGGGTTTTCTGTTATGGGGTTTCTCTGTTATGGGTTTTTCTGTTATGGGGTTTTCTGTTATGGGGGGTTTCTGTTATGGGGTTTTTCTGTTATGGGGGTTCTCTGTTATGGGGGTTAGCTGTTTTGCGGGGTTTCTGTTCCATGGGGTTTTCTGTTATGGGGTTGGCTGTTATGGGGGTTCTCTGTTATGGGGGTTCTCTGTTATGGGGGTTCCCTGTTGTGGGGGTTCTCTGTTGTGGAGGTTCTCTGTTGTGGGGGTTCTCTGTAATGGGGGTTCTCTGTTATGGAGGTTCCCTGTTATGTGGGGTTCTCTGTTTTGTGAGTTCTCTGCAAAGGGGGATCTCTGTTATAGGGGTTCTCTGTAATGGGGGATTCTTTATTATGGGATTCTCTGTTATGGGGGTTCACTGTTATGGCGGTTCTGTTTTGGAGGTTCGCTGTTATGAGGGATATCTGGGGATGTCTGTCAGGGGGTGTTCTCTGTAATGGGGGTTCTCTGTAATGGAGGTTCTCCGTTAATGGGGGTTCCCAGTTACAGGTTTTATCTGTTTTGGTGGGTTCTCTGAAATGGGGATTCTCTGTTATGGGGATCCACTGCAATGGTTGGTTCTCTGTTACGGGGGGTTCTCTGTTATGGGGGTTCTCTGTTATACGAGTTCTCTGTTATGGAAGTTCTCTGTTATGGGGGTTCTCTGTAATGGGGGTTCTCTGTAATGGGGGTTCTCTGTTATGGGGGTTCTCTGTAATGGTGGTTCTCTGTTAATGGGGGTTCCCAGTTATAGGTTTTGTCTGTTTTGGGGGGTTCTCTGAAATTGGGGTTCTCTGTTATGGGGATCCACTGTAATGGGAGTTCTCTGTTACGGGGGGTTCTCTGTTATGGGGGGTTCTCTATTATGGGGGGTCTCTGTTATACGAATCCTCTGTTAGAAGTGTTCTCTGTTATGGGGGTTCTCTGTAATGGGGGTTCTCTGTTATGGGGGTTCTCTGTAATGGTGGTTCTCTGTTAATGGAGGTTCTCAGTTATAGGTTTTGTCTGTTTTGGGGGGTTCTCTGAAATTGGGGTTCTCTGTTATGGGGATCCACTGTAATGGGGGTTCTCTGTTACGGGGGGTTCTCTGTTATGGGGGGTTCTCTATTATGGGGGTCTCTGTTATACGAGTCCTCTGTTAGAAGAGTTCTCTGTTATGGGGCTTCTCTGTAATGGGGGTTCTCTGTAATGGGGGTTCTCTGTTATTGGGGTTATCTGTTATGGGGGTTCTCTGTTACAAGGGTTTCTCTGTTATGGAGGATTCCCTGTTATACAAGTTCTCTGTTATAGGAATTCTCTGTTATGGGGGTTCTGTGTAATGGAGGTTCTCTGTTATGGGGGTTCTCTGTTATGGGGGTTCTCTGTTATGGAGGATTCCCTGTTATACAAGTTCTCTGTTGTAGGAATTCTCTGTTATGGGGGTTCACTGTTATGGGGGTTCTCTGTAATGGGAATTCTCTGTTATGGAGGTTCTGTGTAATGCGGGTTCTCTGTTATGGGGGTTCTCTGTAATGGGGGTTCTCTGTTATGGGGGTTCTCTGTAATGGGGGTTCTCTGTTATGGGGGTTCTCAGTTATAGGGTTTGTCTGTTATGGGGGATCTCTGTCATAGGGGTTCTCTGTAATGGGGGATTCTCTGTTATAGAAGTTCTCTGTTATGGGGGTTCTCTGTTATGGGAGTTTTCTGTTTTGGGGTTTCTCTGTTATGGGGTTCTCTGTTATGGGGTTTTCTGTTTTGTGGGTTCTCTATTATGGGGGTTCTCTGTTATGGGGTTTTCTGTTATGGGGGTTTTCTGTTATGGGGGTTTTCTGTTATGGGGGTTCTCTGTTATGGGAGTTAGCTGTTTTGCGGGGTTTCTGTTCCGTGGGGTTTTCTGTTTGGGGGGCTGGCTGTTATGGGGTTCTCTGTTATGCGGATTTTCTGATATGGGGGTTCTCTGTTATGGGGTTCTCTGTTATGCGGGTTTTCTGATATGGGGGTTCTCTGTTATGGGGTTCCCTGTTGTGGGGGTTCTCTGTTGTGCGGGTTCTCTGTAATGTGGTTTTCTGTTCTGGAGGTTCCCTGTTATGTGGGGTTCTCTGTTTTGTGAGTTCTCTGCAAAGGGGGATCTCTGTTATAGGGGTTCTCTGTAATGGGGGATTCTTTCTTATGGGATTCTCCGTTATGGGGGTTCACTGTTATGGCGGTTCTCTGTTATGGAGGTTCACTGTTATGAGGGATGTCTGGGGATGTCTGTAAGGGGGGTTCTCTGTAATGGGGGTTCTCTGTAATGGGGGTTCTCTGTAATGGGGGTTCTCCGTTAATGGGAGTTCCCAGTTATAGGTTTTGTCTGTTTTGGTGGGTTCTCTGAAATGGGGATTCTCTGTTATGGGGATTCACTGTAATGGTTAGTTCTCTGTTACAGGGGGTTCTCTGTTACGGGGGGTTCTCTATTATGGGGGTTCTCTGTTATGGGGGTTCTCTGTTATACGAGATGTCTGTTATAGGGGTTCTCTGTTATGGGGGTTCTCTGTAATGGTGGTTCTCTGTTAATGGAGGTTCTCAGTTATAGGTTTTCTCTGTTTTGGGGGGTTCTCTGAAATTGGGGTTCTCTGTTATGGGGATCCACTGTAATGAGGGGTTCTCTGTTACGGGGGTGTTCTCTGTTATGGGGGGTTCTCTAGAACAACAAAGAACAAAGAAATGTACAGCACAGGAACAGGCCCTTCGGCCCTCCAAGCCCGTGCCGACCATACTGCCCGACTAAACTACAATCTTCTACACTTCCTGGGTCCGTATCCTTCTATTCCCATCCTATTCATATATTTGTCAACATGCCCCTTAAATGTCCCTATTGTCCCTGCTTCCACTACCGCCTCCGGTAGTGAGTTCCAGGCACCCACTACCCTCTGCGTAAAAAACTTGCCTCGTACATCTACTCTAAACCTTGCCCCTCTCACCTTAAACCTATGACCCCTAGTAATTGACCCCTCTACCCTGGGGAAAAGCCTCTGACTATCCACTCTGTCTATGCCCCTCATAATTTTGTATACCTCTATCAGGTCGCCTATCTAGTATGGGGGGTCTCTGTTATGGGGTTCTCAGTTATAGGGTTTGTCTGTTATGGGGGATCTCTGTCACAGTGGTTCTCTGTAATGGGGGATTCTCTGTTATGGGATTCTCTGTAATGGGTTGTTCTCTGTTATGGTGATGTTCTCTGTTATAGGATTTCTCTGTTATGGGGGTTCTCTGTTTTGGGGATTCTCTGTTATGGGGGCTCTCTGTTATAGGAGTTCTCTGTTATGGGAGTTCTCTGTTATGGGAGTTCTCTGTTATGGTGTTCTCTGTTATGTCGTTCTCTGTAATGGGTGTTCTCTGTTATGGGGGTTCTCAGTTATAGTGCTTGTCTGTTCTGGGGTTTCTCTGTTATGGGGGTTCTCTGTTCTGGGGGTCCTCTGTTATGGGAGTTCTCTGTTATGGTGTTCTCTGTTATGGGGGTTCTCTGTTTTGGGGATTCTCTGTTATGGGGGCTCTCTGTTATAGGAGTTCTCTGTTATGGGAGTGCTCTGTTATGGGGGTTCTCTGTTATGGTGTTCTCTGTTATGTCGTTCTCTGTAATGGGTGTTCTCTGTTATGGGGGTTCTCAGTTATAGTGCTTGTCTGTTCTGGGGTTTCTCTGTTATGGGGGTTCTCTGTTCTGGGGGTCCTCTGTTATGGGAGTTCTCTGTTATGGGGAGTTCTCTGTAATGGGGGATTCTCTGTTCTGGGGATACTCTCTAATGGGGATCTCTGTCATATGGGTTCTTTGTAATGCGGGTTTCTCTGTTATGGGGTTCTCTGTTATAAAAGGTTCTCGATTATGGGGGTTCTCTGTTATGGATTCTCTGTTATGGGGGTTCGCTGTTATGGGGGTTCTCTGTAATGGGAATTCTCTGTTATGGAGGTTCTGTGTAATGGGGGTTCTCTGTTATGGGGGTTCTCTGTTATGGGGGTTCTCTGTTATGGAGGATTCCCTGTTATACGAGTTCTCTGTTATAGGAATTCTCTGTTATGGGGGTTCTCTGTTATGGGCTTTGTCTGTTATGGGGGATCTCTGTCATAGGGGTTCTATGTAATGGGGGATTCTCTGTTATGGGATTCTCTGTAATGGGTGGTTCTCTGTTATGGTGGTGTTCTCTGTTATAGGAACATAGAACATAGAAAATACAGCACAGAACAGGCCCTTCGGCCCACGATGTTGTGCCGAACCTTTGTCCTAGATTAATCATAGATTATCATTGAATTTACAGTGCAGAAGGAGGCCATTCGGCCCTTTGAGTCTGCACCAGCTCTTGGAAAGAGCACCCTACCCAAACTCAACACCTCCACCCAACACCAAGGGCAATTTGGACATTAAGGGCAATTTATCATTGGCCAATTCACCTAACCCGCACATCTTTGGACTGTGGGAGGAAACCGGAGCACCTGGAGGAAACCCACGCAGACACGGGGAGGACGTGCAGACTCCGCACAGACAATGACCCAAGCTGGAATCGAACCTGGGACCATGGATCTGTGAAGCAATTGTGCTATCCACAATGCTACCGTGATGGCCTTAAGAACAAATAAATCTACACTATATCATTTTCCCGTAATCCATGTACCTATCCAACAGCTGCTTGAAGGTCCCTAATGTTTCCGACTCAACTACTTCCACAGGCAGTGCATTCCATGCCCCCACTACTCTCTGGGTAAAGAACCTACCTCTGATATCCCTCCTATATCTTCTACCTTTCACCTTAAATTTATGTCCCCTTGTAATGGTGTGTTCCACCTAGGGAAAAAGTCTCTGACTGTCTACTCTATCTATTCCCCTGATCATCTTATAAACCTCTATCAAGTCGCCCCTCATCCTTCTCCGCTCTAATGAGAAAAGGCCTAGCACCCTCAACCTTTCCTCGTAAGACCTACTCTCCATTCCAGGCAACATCCTGGTAAATCTTCTTTGCACCTTTTCCAGAGCTTCCACATCCTTCCTAAAATGAGGCGACCAGAACTGTACACAGTACTCCAAATGTGGCCTTACCAAAGTTTTGTACAGCTGCATCATTACCTCATGGCTCTTAAATTCAATTCCTCTGTTAATGAACGCGAGCACACCATAGGCCTTCTTCACAGCTCTATCCACTTGAGTGGCAACTTTCAAAGATGTATGAACATAGACCCCAAGGTCTCTCTGCTCCTCCACAATGCCAAGAACTCTCCCGTTAACCCTGTATTCCGCATTCATATTTGTCCTTCCAAAATGGACAACCTCACACTTTTCAGGGTTAAACTCCATCTGCCACTTCTCAGCCCAGCTCTGCATCCTATCTATGTCTCTTTGCAGCCGACAACAGCCCTCCTTACTATCCACAACTCCACCAATCTTCGTATCGTCTGCAAATTTACTGACCCACCCTTCAACTCCCTCATCCAAGTCATTAATGAAAATCACAAACAGCAGAGGACCCAGAACTGATCCCTGCGGTACACCACTGGTAACTGGGATCCAGGCTGAATATTTGCCATCCACCACCACTCTCTGACTTCTATCGGTTAGCCAGTTCGTTATCCAACTGGCCAAATTTCCCACTATCCCATGCCTCCTTACTTTGTGCAGAAGCCTACCATGGGGAACTTTATCAAATGCCTTACTAAAATCCATGTACACTACATCCACTGCTTTACCTTCATCCACATGCTTGGTCACCTCCTCAAAGAATTCAATAAGATTTGTAAGGCAAGACCTACCCCTCACAAATCCGTGCTGACTATCCCTAATCAAGCAGTGTCTTTCCTGATGCTCAGAAATCCTATCCTTCAGTACCCTTTCCATTACTTTGCCAACCACCGAAGTAAGACTAACTGGCCTGTAATTCCCAGGGTTATCCCTAGTTCCTTTTTTGAACAGGGGCACGACATTCGCCACTCTCCAATCCCCTGGTACCACCCCTGTTGACAGTGAGGACGAAAAGATAATTGCCAACGGCTCTGCAATTTCATCTCTTGCTTCCCATAGAATCCTTGGATATATCCCGTCAGGCCCGGGGGACTTGTCTATCCTCAAGTTTTTCAAAATGCCCAACACATCTTCCTTCCTAACAAGTATTTCCTCGAGCTTACCAATCTGTTTCACACTGTCCTCTCCAACAATATCGCCCCTCTCATTTGTAAATACAGAAGAAAAGTACTCATTCAAGACCTCTCCTATCTCTTCAGACTCAATACACAATCTCCCGCTACTGTCCTTGATCGGACCTATCCTCGCTCTAGTCATTCTCATATTTCTCACATATGTGTAAAAGGCCTTGGGGTTTTCCTTGATACTACCTGCCAAAGATTGTTCATGCCCTCTCTTAGCTCTCCTAATCCCTTTCTTCAGTTCCCTCCTGGCTATCTTGTATCCCTCCAATGCCCTGTCTGAACCTTGTTTCCTCAGCCTTACATAAGTCACCTTTTTCCTCTTAACAAGACATTCAACCTCTCTTGTCAACCATGGTTCCCTCACTCGACCATCTCTTCCCTGCCTGACAGGGACATACATATCAAGGACACGTAGCACCTGTTCCTTGAACAAGTTCCACATTTCACTTGTGTCCTTCCCTGCCAGCCTATGTTCCCAACTTATGCACTTCAATTCTTGTCTGACAACATCGTATTGCCCCTTCCCCCAATTGTAAACCTTGCCCTGTTGCACGTACCTATCCCTCTCCATTACTAAAGTGAAAGTCACAGAATTGTGGTCACTATCTCCAAAATGCTCCCCCACTAACAAATCTATCACTGGCCCTGGTTCATTACCCAGTACTAAATCCAATATTGCCCCTCCTCTGGTTGGACAATCTACATACTGTGTTAGAAAAGCTTCCTGGACACACTGCACAAACACCACCCCATCCAAACTATTTGATCGAAAGTGTTTCCACTCAATATTTGGGAAGTTAAAGTCGCCCATGACTACTACCCTATGACTTCTGCACCTTTCCAAAATCTGTTTCCCAATCTGTTCCTCCACATCTCTGCTACTATTGGGGGGCCTATAGAAAACTCCTAACAAGGTGACTGCTCCTTTCCTATTTCTGACTTCAACCCATACTACCTCAATAGGGTGATACTCCTCAAACTGCCTTTCTGCAGCTGTTATACTATCTCTAATTAATAATGCCACCCCCCCACCTCTTTTACCACCCTCCCTAATCTTATTGAAACATCTATAACCAGGGACCTCCAACAACCATTTCTGCCCCTCTTCTATCCAAGTTTCCGTGATGGCCACCACATCGTAGTCCCAAGTACCGATCCATGCCTTAAGTTCACCCACCTTATTCCTGATGCTTCTTGCGTTGAAGTATACACACTTCAACCCATCTCCGTGCCTGCAAATACTCTCCTTTGTCAGTGTTCCCTTCCCCACTGCCTCATTACAAGCTTTGGCGTCCTGAATATCGGCTACCTTAGTTGCTGGACTACAAATCCGGTTCCCATTCCCCTGCCAAATTAGTTTCAACCCTCCCGAAGAGTACTAGCAAACCTCCCTCCCAGGATATTGGTGCCCCTCTGGTTCAGATGCAACCCGTCCTGCTTGTACAGGTCCCACCTTCCCCAGAATGCGCTCCAATTATCCAAATACCTGAAGCCCTCCCTCCTACACCATTCCTGCAGCCACGTGTTCAACTGCACTCTCTCCCTATTCCTAGCCTCGCTATCACGTGGCACCGGCAACAAACCAGAGATGACAACTCTGTCTGTCCTGGCTTTCAACTTCCAGCCTAACTCCCTAAACTTGTTTATTACCTCCACACCCCTTTTCCTACCTATGTCGTTGGTACCAATGTGCACCACGACTTCTGGCTGCTCCCCCTCCCCCTTAAGGATCCTGAAGACACGATCCGAGACATCCCTGGCCCTGGCACCCGGGAGGCAACATACCTTCCGGGAGTCTCGCTCGCGACCACAGAATCTCCTATCTATTCCCCTAACCATTGAATCTCCTACAACTATTGCTTTTCTATTCTCCCCCCTTCCCTTCTGAGCCCCAGAGCCAGACTCAGTGCCAGAGACCTGGCCGCTAGGGCCTTCCCCCGGTAGGTCATCCCCCCCAACAGCATCCAAAACGGTATACTTGTTTTGAAGGGGAACGGCCACGAGGGATCCCTGCACTGTCTGCCTGTTTGTTTTTTTCCCCCTGACTGTAACCCAGCTATTCTTGTCCTGTACCTTGGGTGTGGTTACCTCCCTGTAACTCTTCTCAATCACCCCCTCTGCCTCCCGGATGATCCGAAGTTCATCCAGCTTCAGCTCCAGTTCCCTAACACGGTCTTTGAGGAGCTGAAGTTGGGTGCACTTCCCGCAGGTATAGTCAGTGGGGACACCGGTTGTATCCCTCACCACCCACATCCTACAGGAGGAGCATGTAACTGGCCTAGCCTCCATCCCCTCTTACCTTACAGAATATAGCTGCTGTGTGGACTAACTAGATCTCCGACTCTGCTCCCAGTCAGCTACACTTCCTGTAAACTCCTGGCTCTATTCGCACTCTTTGCGGAAATGTCGGAAACAAAATGAAAGGAGCACCTTACTCCCTCCTCACCTAACTCCCTCGGTCACCAAACTCTCACTATCGCACTCAAAAAGCACCAAATTCTGCACTCAGTGCAAAACAGGAGTTCTCTGTTATGGGGGTTCTCTGTTATGGGGTTTCTCAGTTAAAGGGTTTGTCTGTTATGGGGGATCTCTGTCATAGGAGTTCTCTGTTATGAGGGTTCTCCGTTATAGGGGTTCTCTGTAATGGGTGGTTCTCTGTTATGGTGATGTTCTCTGTTATAGGAGTTCTCTGTTATGGGGGTTCTCTGTTATGGGTTTTTCTGTTACGGGGTTTTCTGTTATGGGGGTTCTTTGTTATGGGGGTTCTCTGTTGTGGGGGTTCGCTGTTTTGTGGGGTTTCTGTTCCGTGGGGTTCTCTGTTATGGGGGTTTGCTGTTATGGGGGTTCTCCGTTGTGAGGGTTCTCTGTTGTGGGGGGTTCTCTGTAATGGGGGTTCTCTGTTATGGAGGTTCCCTGTTATGTGGGGTTCTCTATTATGGGAATTCTCTGCAAAGGGCGATCTCTGTTATAGGAGTTCTCTGTAATGGGGAATACTCTGTTATGGGATTCTCTGTTATGGGGGTTCACTGTTATGGCGGTTCTCTGTTATTGAGGTTCTCTGTTATGGCAGTTGTCTGTAATGGGGGGTTATCTGTAATGGGGGTTCTCCGTAATGGGGGTTCTCCGTTAATGGGGGTTCCCAGTTATAGGTTTTGTGTGTTTTGGGGGGTTCTCTGAAATGGGGATTCTCTGTTATGGGGATCCACTGTAATGGTTGGTTCTCTGTTACGGGGGGTTCTCTATTATGAGGCGTTCTCTATCATGGGGGGGTTCTCTGTTATAGGGGTTCTCTGTTATAGAAGTTCTCTGTTATGGGGGTTCTCTGTTATGGGAGTTTTCTGTTCTGGGGTTTCTCTGTTATGGGGTTCTCTGTTGTGGGGTTTTCTGTTTTGTGGGTTCTCTATTATGGGGGTTCTCTGTTATAGGAGTTCTCTGTTATGGGTTTTTCTGTTATGGGGTTTTCTGCTATGGGGGTTCTCTGTTATGGGGGTTCTCTGTTATGGGGGTTCTCTGTTATGGGGGTTCGCTGTTTTGCGGGGTTTCTGTTCCGTGGGGTTCTCTGTTATGGGGGCTGGTTGTTATGGGGGTTCTCTATTATGCGGGTTTTCTGATATGGGGGTTCTCTGTTATGGGGTTCCCTGTTGTGGGGGTTCTCTGTAATGGGGGTTTTCTGTTATGGAGGTTCCCTGTTATGTGGGGTTCTCTGTTTTGTGAGTTCTCTGCAAAGGGGGATCTCTGTTATAGGGGTTCTCTGTAATGGGGGATTCTTTCTTATGGGATTCTCTGTTATGGGGGTTCACTGTTATGACGGTTCTCTGTTATGGAGGTTCGCTGTTATGAGGGATGTCTGGGGATGTCTGTAAGGGGGTTCTCTGTAATGGGGGTTCTCTGTAATGGGGGTTCTCCGTTAATGGGGGTTCCCAGTTATAGGTTTCGCCTGTTTTGGGGGGTTCTCTGAAATGGGGATTCTCTGTTATGGGGATTCACTGTAATGGTTAGTTCTCTGTTACGGGGGGTTCTCTGTTACGGGGGGTTCTCTATTATGGGGGATTCTCTGTTATGGGGGTTCTCTGTTATACGAGATCTCTGTAATGGAGGTTCTCTGTTATGGGGGTTCTCTGTTATGGGGGTTCTCTGTAATGGTGGTTCTCCGTTAATGGAGGTACTCAGTTATAGGTTTTCTCTGTTTTGGGGGGTTCTCTGAAATTGGGGTTCTCTGTTATGGGGATCCACTGTAATGGGGAGTTCTCTGTTACCGGGGTGTTCTCTGTTATGGGGGGTTCTCTAGTATGGGGGGTCTCTGTTATGGGGGTCTCAGTTATAGGGTTTGTCTGTTACGGGGATCTCTGTCATAGGGGTTCTCTGTAATGGGGGATTCTCTGTTATGGGATTCTCTGTAATGGGTGGTTCTCTGTTATGGTGGTGTTCTCTGTTATAGGAGTTCTCTGTTATGGGGGTTCTCTGTTATGGTGTTTCTCAGTTAAAGGGTTTGTCTGTTATGGGGGATCTCTGTCATAGGGGTTCTCTGTTATGAGGGTTCTCCGTTATAGGGGTCCTCTGTAATGGGTGGTTCTCTGTTATGGTGATGTTCTCTGTTATAGGATTTCTCTGTTATGGGGGTTCACTGTTTTGGGGATTCTCTGTTATGGGGGCTCTCTGTTATAGGAGTTCTCTGTTATGGGGGTTCTCTGTTATGTCGTTCTCTGTTATGGGAGTTCTCTGTTATGGGGAGTTCTCTGAAATGGGGGATTCTCTGTTCTGGGGATACTCTCTAATGGGGATCTCTGTCATATGGGTTCTTTGTAATACGGGTTTCTCTGTTATGGGGTTCTCTGTTATAAAAGGTTCTCGGTTATGGGGGTTCTCTGTTATGGATTCTCTGTTATGGGGGTTCTCTGTAATGGGAATTCTCTGTTATGGAGGTTCTGTGGAATGGGGGTTCTCTGTTATGGGGGTTCTCTGTAATGGGGTTTTCTGTTATGGAGGTTCCCTGTTATGTGGGGTTCTCTGTTTTGTGAGTTCTCTGCAAAGGGGGATCTCTGTTATAGGGGTTCTCTGTAATGGGGGATTCTGTCTTATGGGATTCTCTGTTATGGGGGTTCACTGTTATGGCGGTTCTCTGTTATGGAGGTTCGCTGTTATGAGGGATGTCTGGGGATGTCTGTCAGGGGGTGTTCTCTGTAATGGGGGTTCTCTGTAATGGGGGTTCTCTGTAATGGGGGTTCTCCGTTAATGGGAGTTCCCAGTTATAGGTTTTGTCTGTTTTGGTGGGTTCTCTGAAATGGGGATTCTCTGTTATGGGGATTCACTGTAATGGTTAGTTCTCTGTTACAGGGGGTTCTCTGTTACGGGGGGTTCTCTATTATGGGGGATTCTCTGTTATGGGGGTTCTCTGTTATACGAGATCTCTGTTATGGAAGTTCTCTGTTATGGGGGTTCTCTGTAATGGGGGTTCTCTGTAATGGAGGTTCTCTGTTATGGGGGTTCTCTGTTATGGGGGTTCTCTGTAATGGTGGTTCTCTGTTAATGGAGGTACTCAGTTATAGGTTTTCGCTGTTTTGTGGGGTTCTCTGAAATTGGGGTTCTTTGTTATGGGGATCCACTGTAATGGGGGGTTCTCTGTTACGGGGGTGTTCTCTGTTATGGGGGGGTTCTCTAGTTGGGGGGGTTCTGTTATGGGGGTTCTCAGTTATAGGGTTTGTCTGTTATGGGGGATCTCTGTCATAGGGGTTCTCTGTAATGGGGGATTCTCTGTTATGGGATTCTCTGTAATGGGTGGTTCTCTGTTATGGTGGTGTTCTCTGTTATAGGAGTTCTCTGTTATGGGGGTTCTCTTATGGGGTTTCTCAGTTAAAGAGTTTGTCTGTTATGGGGGATCTCTGTCACAGGGGTTCTCTGTTATGAGGGTTCTCCGTTATAGGGGTCCTCTGTAATGGGTGGTTCTCTGTTATGGTGATGTTCTCTGTTATAGGATTTCTCTGTTATGGGGGTTCTCTGTTTTGGGGATTCTCTGTTATGGGGGCTCTCTGTTATAGGAGTTCTCTGTTAAGGGAGTGCTCTGTTATGGGGGTTCTCTGTTATGGTGTTCTCTGTTATGTCATTCTCTGTAAATGGGTGTTCTCTGTTATGGGGGTTCTCAGTTATAGTGCTTGTCTGTTCTGGGGTTTCTCTGTTATGGGGGTTCTCTGTTCTGGGGGTCCTCTGTTATGGGAGTTCTCTGTTATGGGGAGTTCTCTGTAATGGGGGATTCTCTGTTCTGGGGATACTCTCTAATGGGGATCTCTGTCATATGGATTCTTTGTAATGCGGGTTTCTCTGTTATGGGGTTCTCTGTTATAAAAGGTTCTCGATTATGGGGGTTCTCTGTTATGGATTCTCTGTTATGGGGGTTCGCTGTTATGGGGGTTCTCTGTAATGGGGGTTCTCTGTTATGGGGGTTCTCTGTTATGGGAGTTCTCTGTTATGGTGTTCTCTGTTATGTCGTTCTCTGTAATGGGTGTTCTCTGTTATGGGGGTTCTCAGTTATAGTGCTTGTCTGTTCTGGGGTTTCTCTGTTATGGGGGTTCTCTGTTATGGGGGTCCTCTGTTATGGGAGTTCTCTGTTATGGGGAGTTCTCTGTAATGGGGGATTCTCTGTTCTGGGGATACTCTCTAATGGGGATCTCTGTCATATGGGTTCTTTGTAATGCGGGTTTCTCTGTTATGGGGTTCTCTGTTATAAAAGGTTCTCGATTATGGGGGTTCTCTGTTATGGATTCTCTGTTATGGGGGTTCGCTGTTATGGGGGTTCTCTGTAATGGGAATTCTCTGTTATGGAGGTTCTGTGTAATGCGGGTTCTCTGTTATGGGGGTTCTCTGTTATGGGGTTCTCTGTTATGGGGGTTCTCTGTTATGGGGGTTCTCAGTTATAGGGTTTGTCTGTTATGGGGGATCTCTGTCATAGGGGTTCTCTGTAATGGGGGATTCTCTGTTATGGGATTCTCTGTAATGGGGGATTCTCTGTTATGGGATTCTCTGTAATGGGGGTTCTCTGTTATAGGGTTTCTCAGTTAAAGGGTTTGTCTGTTATGGGGGATCTCTGTCATAGGGGTTCTCTGTTATGAGGGTTCTCCGTTATAGGGATTCTCTGTAATGGGTGGTTCTCTGTTATGGTGATGTTCTCTGTTATAGGATTTCTCTGTTATGGGGGTTCTCTGTTTTGGGGATTCTCTGTTATGGGGGCTCTCTGTTATAGGAGTTCTCTGTTATGGGATTTCTCTGTTATGGGGGTTCTCTGTTATGGGGTTCTCTGTTATGTCGTTCTCTCTAATGGGTGTTCTCTGTTATGGGGGTTCTCAGTTCTCGTGCTTGTCTGTTCTGGGGTTTCTCTGTTCTGGGGGTTCTCTGTTCTGGGGGTCCTCTGTTATAGGAGTTCTCTGTTATGGTGTTCTCTGTTATAAAAGGTTCTCGGTTATGGGGGTTCACTGTTATGGGGGTTCTCTGTAATGGGGGGTCACTGTTATAGGGGTTCTCTGTTATGGGGGTTCTCTGTAATGGGGGGTTCGTGGTTATGGGGATTCTCTGTTATAGGAATTCTCTGTTGTGGAGGTTCTCTGTCATGGGGCGTTCGCGGTTGTGGGGATTCTCTGTTATGGGGTTTTCTTCTCCGAGGGGGTTTTCTGTTCTGGAGTTTTCTGTTCGCGGGTGTTTCTGTTCTGTGTTCTCTGCGGTTGTTCTCTGTTATGTGAAGGTTCTCTGTAATGTGGGGCTCTCTGTAATGGAGGATTCTCTGTTATGGGGCTTCTCTGTTCTGGGGATTCTCTGTTATGGGGCTTTCTTCTCCGAGGGGGTTTTCTGTTGTGGAGTTTTCTGTTCCGCGGGTGTTTCTGTTCTCTGCGGGTGTTTTCTGCTATGTGAGGGTTCTCTGTAATGGGGGGCTCTCTGTAATGGGGGATTCTCTGTTAGGGGGGTCCTCTCTAATGGGGGATTCTCTGTTACTGGGTTCTCTGTTATGGGGGTTCACTTTTATGGGAATTCTCTGTTATAGGGGTTCTCTGTAATGGGGATTCTCTGTTATTGGGATTCTCTGTAATGGGGGATCTCTGCTGTAGGGGTTTTCTGTTTTGGGGGTTCTCTGATATGGGGAGTCTCTAATTTGGGGGAATTCTCTGTTATGGGGTTCTCTGATATGGGGTTTTCAGTTTGGGGGTTCTCTGATATGGGGGTTCCCTGTTAAAGGGGGTCTCTGTTATGGGGGGTCTCTGTTATGGGGGGGTCTCTGATAAGGGGGGTTTCCTGAAACAAAGTTTCCTCTGAAATGGGATGTGTGGTGGGGGGTTGGGTGGAATGAGAGGACGTGGCACCCTCATGCTTACATGCTGTGGTTGGGGGGGGGGGCGGGGAGTGACCCAGCAATTCCCGCAAGTGGGGGGGCAGAATTTGTGTTGTGGTCGGGATGGGGGCCATCCGCCGGATCTCGCTATCGGGCTTCCTGCTCAAAATGACGATCCCAAAAGCATGATTTGAAACGGAACATCGTAGAGAAACCCCTTGTAATTCTCATTGTGCATAATTTCCATGACTGGGAGGCTGAATCTTTTGGGGCGCCACTCCTAGCACCAATGGAAACCAGAAGCGATTAAGCTCCCACCAGAGAACATAGGGCGAGATTCTCCACTCCCACGCCGTTTGGGAGAATTGCCTGGGCCGCCACAATTTCCCGGGATGCCGGTCCGACGCCCTCCCGTGATTCTCTCAAGCGGCGGGAACTGCCCCGTCGAGTTCCATGGGCCGCAGGCCGGAGAATCGCCGGAGACACACAAAATGGCAATTCTCTGGCACCCCCGCTATTCTCAGGCTCGGATGGGCCGAGCGGCCAGCCAAAACGGCGTGTTCCCCCCGGCGCCGTCCACACCTGGTCGCTGCCGTCGGGAACAGCGCGGGAACGCTGGGGGGGGGGGGGCCTGCGTGGCGGGGGGGGGGGAGGGGGATCCTGCACCGGGGGGTACCTCAAATGTGGGATGGCCCACGATCGGTGCCCACCGATCGTCGGGCCGTCCTCTCTGAAGGAGGACCTCCTTCCTTCCGCGGCCCCGCAAGATCCGTCCGCCATCTTCTTGCGGGGCGGACTCGGAGAGGGCGGCAACCACGCATGCGCGGGTGACGCCAGTTATGCGGCGCCGGCCGCGTCATGTATGCGGCGCCGCCTTTACGCGGCGACAAGGCCTGGCGCGTGTCGATGACGCGGCCCCGATCCTAGCCCATTATCGGGCCCTGAATCGGTCGGGGTAGGGGCCGTTTCGCGCCGTTGTGAACCTCGACGGCGTTCACGACGGCGCGGCCACTTCGGCGCGGGAGTGGAGAATCCCGCCCATGATCTACGAAACAGAGAATCTAGCACAGAATGATTTTTAATTTGCTTGCTGTTTGTTCTTAACTTTCTTGCAGAAATGCCACAATCTCTAACATGATAATAGGTGGTGTTTAATGGAAATAACGGGTGTCTCACTGCCAGCTGGGGAGCTGGTGAGACTCTTTTTCAGGAAGTCCCGCTTACATATAGCTTCCAGCCAACCAGAAGGCGGTAGCTGTTCATTGATCAGCAGTGCCACTTGCTGCTTCCAGTACTATATCCACCTGAAGCCTGGGATTGTTTTGGAACTAAGCACAGGCGAGTGAAGGCAGGGGGGATGTTGTGGGGTGGGCGGTCAGGGGAGGGGAGTCGGCAGCAAGGGTACAAGTTTGGGCCTCAGAGGGCCCCACTTCCCAATGCAAATTTCCTCCATCAGGAACTGAGTACGTTTGAATAAGAGACCCACCCAGAAGCCTGCAAGCAATTACAACAGGGTTCATTTACTTATTGGATTTCCTACATGGCAAATCGCTGCCCACCAATCAGTTAAATGCCCACTCAAGGGCCTCAATTAGCGGCAAGGCCGTCCACAAGCCTTCCTCCCACAGTCAGTAGCTGTGGGAAGGTAGTAGGGACCACAGCTGCTGCCCTGCACCTGATTAAATGCCCCTGCCACAAAACCCACCGTGGGGAAGAACATTAAAGTCCACGCAATTGATTAATTGAGCTACTTTTTCTTTAGCATTAGAGGGAGCTGTCCTTTCAATCTTTAGATACTTATTTCTTGTTTCATTAGCAAATATGAAGAGTTTAAATGCTGGATGCAACCATAGCCATAGTGGCAGCCGTCTGAGCCTGCATGGCAGCTTGCATGGACCTCATGGATCTCAATGGGGCATGCAGGCTCACACAGTCCTTCGGCAGATTACTCAGATTGGTGAGGCACCACTCCAGGGGAGTGTCAGTGGTTCCTTGGTGCATACTTTTGCTGTCCGTTCTGAGGGTGACAGCATTCATGGTCACTCTTGCCAGTGCTTCTGCTGTTGCCTGTCAGTGAGCCAGCACAGACTACTGCCACCCATGGTTAAGTGGAAAAATTCACAGACTGCCCCGTAAGGCCAGAATTGCTCAAAGCCTTCCCACAAGGTAACATTCTGGCTTCCCCACGGGGAAGTCAGCAACCTTCCACCAACTATGATGCAGGCGCTGGGATTTGTGGGATTTTGGCCTGGAGGACACTGTGTTGGAATGTCACAGATAGAGGGGAAGGTAAGGAATTGTGGAACAATGGTGAGGAAGCAATGACATCCAAAGGGAACCAGAGTGTTAGTAGTCTCTGTCTGAGCTGTCTGAGAAGCAATGAGTCAGGTGGGCTGCAAGGTGAGAGGTCTTCATGAAATGGCAGTGGATGACATCGGGTGAGAAGCCTGATATCTTCATACCACCATCGGAACAGCAGCAACTCTGGTACCCACTAACTGGAGTCTAATTGTGATGGCGATAACTTCTTAATTGGCCACCATCGCTAACAGCGCTTCCGTGGTCCTATTGTTCACCCTTGTGGGCATGGGACCGTTTTCGGTCCTGGCAGTGAGGCTTCCTTCCTGGAGCTAAAATTCAGCTCAGTGGGTGGCTCCAGCTGTGCTATAGTGGAGGCTGAGACAATGACTAGCAGCTCCACCGGGGTTGGTCTGGATGTATTGCCATGGAGGTGCCTGTCATCTCCACACTCAATGGGATGTTCTCTAAACTCTGAGCATTGCCCTATGTCATGTTGCCATCACTCCCATCCATGCTTGTTGACAGAACGAACAGACTCCCTGGCTGGCCTTAAAGCACCAAACATCAATGTATGTACGTTCATCAGAGTTCTCCTGGAGGACGCCCCATCAAAATCCTCATCTGCGGAAGAACCTGTCTGTAACCTTATCCTCTGGGATGCTGGAAAACAAACTGACTGCAGCCAACAGATGCCAAGTAACTCACCAGGCACAGGTTCTGACTCTATACTATGTCCAGTGCCAAAATGAGAGCTGGTCACTACAAATAACAGATCAAGTGTCAGTGCTTCTCCCTCAGACATTGTAGCAGCTTTTTTTCTTCCTCATGAGCCAGCAATAACTAGTCTGGTGTGGCAAGATAACAGAAGGGAAGGGTTGAGATGAACAAAGAGGAGTGGCTTGGGAAGAAAGAGACCCACGGTCACATGATCTGCAGCTTGTATTTACTGCCAGGTAACAATGTGTGGGTGAGGTGGGATTTTGAAGTAATTTCAGGCAGGATCTTCGCATTATCCTGATTGACAGGGCCAGATGCAACATCTTCCGTGATGTCAACCCTATGACATGGAGCCAAATCTCCTCCCACGAGCTTAGGTGCTGCTGGTGTGCCAGTCCGCCTCAGGTCCTGCCACACTCCCTGGGGTTATAGGTCACCTTGTCTTGCAGGAGGGAGGGACGAATGTCTGTGATTGTGTTGCACAGAGTTCAGACGATGTACCTGTTGTTGTAGAATGGCTGGATGTATGTGGAAGTTAGTGAGAGGACGGTGTGAGACTGTCACCAATGGAATGTTCCTGAGGGAGGAGATGGAGCATCCAAAAGTTAGGCCTAATTCCTGAGTGCTGGGGACTGCTGATTTGCTAGTGATGGGGTGGCGTGGTGGGTTGGAAAAGCCATGGGCTGGAATCTCCAGTCGGCGACGGCGAAATCGCGTTTAGCGATTGGCCGGAGAATACCCGTTAATGCCCCCTCCAAAACACGGCGCACGCCGTATCGACGGCCTCAGCACGTTGCCTGAGGCCCACCCTCCGATGCTCAGACAAGCCCCGCCACAGTCGGGGAGGGCAGCGGGACTTTGTCAGAGGCTGGGGGCACTCTTGGGGGGTGGTCCGGGGCTCGCGAGCTGGCCAAAGGGGGGGCACTTTGGTGCGCATGCGCGGCCACGGATCCAGCAATTCTCCGGGCAATATTGGCAGCTAGAGCTGGGTGCTGTACGCTGCCCAGCTGCTAGTGCCCAGCCAATCAGAGGATCGGTGGCCATTTTACGACGAATCTTCTATCGTAAAACGGCACCGTTCCCACGCCTCCGTGGGGACATAGCCTCAGAATCGGAGAATCCAGCCCAATGTGTAGATTCACTGTACCACCCAGCTGATTGAACCGCTTTCTTGCACTGCTGTCCAAACACTTGGGTCTGGACTCTGAGACCTTCCTGTTTACCAGCTCCCAACCCTTCAGGAGGTTTTCTCCTACCCGCCACTCCCCTTCACCCCACTGCAGAAACACAGCTTCCCTCCTCCTTGGGACCTCCTGAATTAAGGCCTTTGGTGCCACATCCAAAAACCTGGGACCCTCTGTTTCTCCATTGAGCATATTTGTCCCTACACCTAATCCTTGCGGAAACAGATAGAAGAAGCTTCCTTACAATCAGTAAAGCTCCTCTTTACGAGGTTCAGGCTGGCTAGAACACACAACGGCGTCACATGATACTGAGTGTCTGCTAAGGCATAGAATGGCTTTTGCTCAGCTGAATACCACAACCATGGAAATGAGGAGGCAGCACTCCTTTTGAAAAACATGAACCTGATAGAAGGGCTTCTGTGGGGAGCCAAGGTGGTGAGCAGCCATATTTGCTCACAGGCAAAGAGCCCGGGATGATGGGCATGCCACCCCAGTGCTCGACAGGGGTAGGGGGACCTTGGCTGGGATGAGCCACCATGGAAGGGTGGGTGAGAGGCGCTGGGCAGCAACCGGGGGGCCACCGCTTGCGGACCCACCATGCCAACCCCTGGATCATGTGTCCCTGTTCCGGGGGAATCTTTGCCCCTGCCCGTCTGCCACACTGACCACCCATAACCCTCACCAATTGCCCAGGCCTCTGGCAGTACGGCTGAAGGCTATTCCTAACAGGAAATTGGCATTGTGGTTAAGTGAGCACTTTGCACATAGAACATGAAGTGCAGAAGGAGGCCATTGGGCCCATCGAGTCTGCACCGACCCACTTAAGCTCTCACTTCCACCCTATCCCCATAACCCAATAACCCCTCCTAACATTTTTTGCTCACTAAGGCCAATTCACCTAACCTGCACGTCTTTGGTGTGGGAGGAAACCGGAGCACCCGGAGGAAACCCACGCAGACACGGGGAGAACATGCAGGCTCCGCACATACAGTTACCCAGCAGGGAATCGAACCTGGGACCCTGGCGCTGTGAAGCTACAGTGCTAACCACTTGTGCTACCCTGTTTCCCTAAGTGGATCCCGAGTGGATTCCCGTGGGTGAGCGGGCCATGTAGTCATTGCCAAAATAATAATAATCTTTATTGCCACAAGTAGGCTTACATTAACACGGCAATGAAGTTACTGTGAAAAGCCCCTAGTTGCCACATTCCAGCACCTGTTCGGGTACACAGAGGGAGAATTCAGAATGTCCAAATTACCTAACAGCACATCTTTTGGGACTTGTGGGAGGAAACCGGAGCACCCGGAGGAAACCCACGCAGACACAGGGAGAACGTGCAGACTCCACACAGACAATGACTGAGCTGGGAATCAAACCCAGGACCCAGGAGCTGTGAAGCCGCAGTGCTAACCACTGTGCTACCGTGCTTGTATTAAGTGCCAGATCACAGTGCCAGATTGTATTTAGTGCCAGCATCCCAATCACACCTTGATGCCTGGACACTGCGGAAGGCAACACCACACACGCAGCAGCCAATATCCGAACACCCAGGGGATGGTGCATAGCTCTGGGAACGTCCATAGTCGGAGGGTGGGTGAGTGCGACTGGGAGGAGGAGATGCCTGGAGAGGTTGGCTAAAGGTTCGAAGATCGGTCCGCATTGTGGAAGGAAGTGACAGAGGCATCATACTGGTTGTGCACAAGGGCGATTATTGTGTGTAACAATTACCCACTCTCCCGATGGTGCCCCCCCCACACCCCACTCACCCCTACTTCAGTGCCCTCAGTGATCCTCAATGTGATTTGCCCTCCTAGGTCTACTGCTACGTGTAGGTGTGTCCCCAGGATGCACATCTGAAGTGGAGTCAGGCAGCTGCCTACCATGTCCCACAGCCTTCGATGCCCCTAGCAGGTGTCATCTGGGGCCGAAGTGCACATGCACAGCCTGCCATCCTGTTCCGGAGGCTGACTGTGAGACGTGGCCTCATTACTGGAGCTGCTGGACCCTGGCGCAACTCCATGTGACGGGTCCGGGTTGGCACCCAATGCCCCCTTGTCCCGCCGGTGCACATAGGGCCCTGGAGTTCACCTGGGGAGGAAGGGGCAGCTGGTTCTAGCCCCGGCTTCCCCTGCATCATCTGGCTCTGCCAGCCCTGGTGGTTCCCCATTGTCTGCATCATCGTGTCGACGCCCTTGCCGATGCTAGTCAGTGACTGGGACATGCTCTGCAGCACCTGCAATGCCCATCTGCGACTGGGACAAGCTCCACAGCACCTCAGCCATTCCCATCTCTGAGCGGGGCATGTCCTGCAGAACCTCAACCAGGTCAGCCTGGTGCTGGGTAACATCCCCTAGAGAGTCGGACATTCTGCCGACACCCTGAGCCATGGCTTCACGAACTGCGCAACGCCTTGGACACCTTCGCTCATGGTGCTGATATCGTGCACCAGGCTCACCACTGCGGTCGTCACCCTAGCAATTTTTGCCTCAGTGCCACGTATTGCCGGCGACATCTCCTGCATCCATAGCCTCTGGGATCCTCTAATCAGCTATGGGCCTGCTGGAGAGCTGCTGAGACTTCCCTCTGAATGTCCTGGCTGCACCCTGACGTCTCCATCAGCCCCGGGAAAGCCTTGCTCAGTATCAGACTGGGACTAAGCTGGATCCTGGGATCCAGCAGACCTCCGACTGCTGTCTTGCCTGGGGGTTCCTGCCTCCACCTGATATGCATCATCAGCAGTGTGGTGCTCACCAGGTTGTGCCCCAGAAGCCTGATCCCTAACATTTCTCTCTGAGGTGTGTGTATCTGTGCTGGTGGAGGGTGGGGATGACAGCTGTGATGTCTCAATCATGTCTTCCTTGGAGCTCCCCTCCGAGGTGGTCTCCTGGGAGATTGGAGAGGGTACCGCCCAGGATGGGTCACGCCATCGGCTGGAGGACCTGCGGGAGAATGGACATGCGGTCAGTGGGGGGGGGGGGGGTCAGTCAGTAAGGCAATAACAACTCTCGTTTGACAGGTCCTTTGACTGGGCCCGGTGGTTCCTAAACTCTGCGGCGTCCGCCAGCCTCCGCATTTGTGACCGCTATGTCCTTGGCCACCCCAGTTAACTCCAGGGCATGCTCCTTGAAGGTGATGAGAATTCTTACGTCCGAAAACCCACCGCCAGTCTGGACCCTCTCTTGGCGATTGTGGGAGAGCTTTTCCTGAGGAGACACAGAGAGGACATCATTAGCCACAGCCTGATTCACAGTGGTGGGAGGGGGGGCATGAAAGAAGGGTTTGGGGGTTGATGGCAGGGGGTTGGATGGAGGGTTGGGGGTCGCATGGAGAGTTGGGGGATGGATGCTTGCGTGGGGACGGAAAGGTCCTGGGGGGGGTGGGAGTGGCCGTTGTTGTCTGCTCACTCATGCTGCCTGGTGTAGGTCGTTGACCTTTTACCAGCACTGAAGGCCAGTCCTCCTGGTCACACTCCTGGCGCTCCCAGCCACTGCCACCTTGTCCGAGGCAGCACCGGCTGCTCTGTGACTGACCCTCTGGGACCCTCGGAGGAACAGGACTCCCCTCCTGGCCTCCACTGTGTCTAGGAGCCTCACCAGGTCTGCACCCTCGAATCTTGGGGCCGGTCCCCTGGGCGTCATTGTTGCGAGCTGGGATTGGCTGAGCAAGAGCTGTTTAAGTGCTGCTCGAACTTGTTACTGGAGGGCTGGTGCTGATGAATCAGCTGGCAAGCCTTCATTTGCGGCGTTAAGCCTCTAAAGCATCGTCATGTGGACTCATTAACGTAGAATAGCGTTGCAGACCTCACTGGGTCGAGCACCCTTAGAAATCTTTCCGGATAATCGCACCCTTATTTGAGTCCCATATTTTTCCTTTATGAATTCATCATGACTATTATTTACGAGGTGGTTATTTTTCAGAAAATCCTCAAATTTACTCCCATCGGTAGATTCTGTTAATTGGTTAATTGCAGTTTGGCGAGCGGTGACCATTGTAAACGGATATTTATTTTAAAGGACTCCACCCACTCATTTAATGCAAAGGAATTTGAAGACTTTGCCAACACAATGGACTATTATCTGCCGCAGAAAGGAAAGATTAATTCATTTGCTTAATTTTTGTATGATGTTAATATGCAGATCTTTATGTCAGCTTTTTGTACAGATGGATCCCCTGGACCCCAAGAGAGTACAATCTAAAAGCAAGCCATAAAAGAATATACTCTTTGTAACAATCTGTCTTGAGAAACCATGCACAGCTATAATGCCATATAACGCAAAGTGGAAAACATGGCAACTTGCGCACAGATTACATGAAATATATAAATCAAATTAAATATCTTCATTCAAAGAGTTTAAAAAATGTCCCAAAGACCGATCTTTCAGCCTTTGTTCATTGAAGCCAATAAGCATTAACCTCCAGAATTTGTCTTTGAGATTGAACATTCCCCACAGAAACTGGACAAATCTATTTTACCAGTTCAGAATACCTCCAAGAGTTAGTTTGCAAGAGAAAGCTAATTGATTAATTATTCTCACCAGCAGTTGAGTGCCTCAGATTACAGGAGAAACAAATGAGGGAGGATAAAAGTCATTTTGGTTTTGCTCTCTACAGCACAGCTGGATTGAGATGAATCAACATCTCACAAGGATAACGCAATATTTATGTGAAATTTGAATATAGTGTGAAGACTGATGGAAATAGGTCCTTCCATCCATTGTTGTGATTGCAAAGCTAGTCACAGCAGTGCACACATGTTGTTGGAACAGTCTTCCTTCTGTCTATTATGCCATTCAGCAGCATAAAGTCACATTTTTCTGCTGAATTCATGTGCTTTACAAAAATTGTTTAATTCATGCTAAAAGTAGTTTCAGCAGAATTTAAAACCAGCTATAGCATGGAAATATTTCAAATGTAGCATAGATTGATTAGTGCTTGAATTAATCTTAAATGACTGAAGCAACTCTATCAATTTCTTTTGGAGTTAATCATTGGAGTTAATCGGAGGCTGGGGATTGAGGGTGATTTAGAGATGTGGATCAGAAATTGGCTAGCTGAAAGAAGACAGAGGGTGGTGGTTGATGGGAAATGTTCAGAATGGAGTACAGTCACAAGTGGAGTACCACAAGGATCTGTTCTGGGGCCGTTGCTGTTTGTCATTTTTATCAATGACCTAGAGGAAGGCGCAGAAGGGTGGGTGAGTAAATTTGCAGACGATACTAAAGTCGGTGGTGTTGTCGATAGTGTGGAAGGATGTAGCAGCTTACAGAGGGATATAGATAAGCTGCAGAGCTGGGCTGAGAGGTGGCAAATGGAGTTTAATGCAGAGAAGTGTGAGGTGATTCACTTTGGAAGGAATAACAGGAATGCGGACTATTTGGCTAATGGTAAAGTTCTTGAAAGTGTGGATGACCAGAGGCATCTAGGTGTCCATGTACATAGATCCCTGAAAGTTGCCACCCAGGTTGATAGGGTTGTGAAGAAGGCCTATAGAGTGTTGGCCTTTATTGGTAGAGGGATTGAGTTCCGGAGTCGGGAGGTCATGTCGCAGCTGTACAGAACTCTGGTACGGCCGCATTTGGAGTATTGCGTACAGTTCTGGTCACCGCATTATAGGAAGGACGTGGAGGCTTTGGAGCGGGTGCAGAGGAGATTTACCAGGATGTTGCCTGGTATGGAGGGAAAATCTTATGAGGAAAGGCTGATGGACTTGAGGTTGTTTTCGTTGGAGAGAAGAAGGTTAAGAGGAGACTTAATAGAGGCATACAAAATGATCAGGGGGTTGGATAGGGTGGACAGTGAGAGCCTTCTCCCGCGGATGGAAATGGCTGGCACGAGGGGACATAACTTTAAACTGAGGGGTAATAGATATAGGACAGAGGTCAGAGGTAGGTTCTTTACGCAAAGAGTAGTGAGGCCGTGGAATGCCCTACCTGCTACAGTAGTGAACTCGCCAACATTGAGGGCATTTAAACGTTTATTGGATAAACATATGGATGATAATGGCATAGTGTAGGTTAGATGGCTTTTGTTTCGGTGCAACATCGTGGGCCGAAGGGCCTGTACTGCGCTGTACTGTTCTATGTTCTATGTTCTATGTCATTATTCACCACATTAAATGCTTAATATTTTAGACAATGTTTAACTCCAATTTGTGCTGCAATTCAGATTCATATTTGTCTACAATTAAGGACCAATGGTTCTGGGAACTCTAATCACAAGGTGGACCTGAATGAAGGCCTTTAACCACTTGATCTTATCCTTGCAGAACACACAGTGTTGTGTCATTACAGTATTTGGTGGCTCTAAATCTCCCTATCATCCTCTGAAACTCGATCACACTGCGTGCATAATTAGTGCCTGATTCAACATTCAGGCCAGGCAAAAAGCAGCCCTTAAGTGACCAATAATTAGCCACTTGTTGGTGTTGGATAAATATGGCCTCAGTTTGACATTCCATCCCAAAGGCATCGGGGGGTGATTTTGAGCTCACGTTAGTGGACCATGAGATCGCCGGCGTGGTGTGAAAATCTGGAGAGAATCGTGAAACGCGATATTTGGAGAGATCGCATTACCCGATTTTCCATGCCAATCGCCGGTGATGCCACAAGGTTCAAGCCCACAAAGGACGAGAGCCGCATTGTAATGGTTTTGCATGCATTTTTATATAATTAGCCAGCCTCCCTGCCACATGACCCCCCGTCACTGAATATTCAAACAGGTTTACAACAAAGCTTTGAAAGATTAGGGGCGGGAGTCTCCGACCCCCCGCCGGGTCGGAGAATCGCCGGGGGCTGGCGTGAATCCCGCCCCCGCCGGTTGCTGAATTCTCCGGCACCGGATATTCGGGGGGAGCGGGAATCGCGCCACGCCGGTTGGCGGGCCCCCCTGGCGATTCGCCGGCCCGCGACGGGCCGAAGTCCCGCTGCTGGAATGCCTGTCCCGCCGGCGAGAATCAAACCACCTATCTTACCGGCGGGACAAGGCGGCGCGGGCAGGCTCCGGGGTCCTGGGGGGGCGCGGGGTGATCTGGCCCCTGGGGGGTGCCCCCACGGTGACCTGGCCCGCAATCGGGGCCCACCGATCCGCGGGCGGGCCTGTGCCATGGGGGCACTCTTCTCCTTCCGCCTTCGCCATGGTCTCCACTATGGCGGAGGCTGAAGGGACCCCCTCCACTGCGCATGTGCCGCCCGGCAAAGTCAGTTTCGCGGCAGCTGGCGGGGCACCAAAGGCCTTTCCCGCCAGTCCGGCACGGGCCTAGCCCCTCAAGGTTAGGGCTCGGCCCCTCAAGATGCGGAGACTTCCGCACCTTTGGGGCGGCGCGATGCCAGACTGATTCGCGCTGTTTCTGGCGCCGGTCGGCGGACATCACGGCGATTGCGGAGAATCCCGCCCTAGATTCAGTCAAGAGGATCCCCCCGGGTGCGCAAAGGTAAGTATATCTCCCAGAGGATCATAGAATTTACAGTGCAGAAGGAGGCCATTTGGCCCATCGAGTCTGCATGGCCCTTGGAAAGCGCACACTACCTAAGCCCATACCTCCATCATATCCCCACACTTCCACCCTATCCCCATAACCCCATCTAACCTTTTTTTTGGACATGAAGGGCAGTTTAGCATAGCCAATCCACCTAACCTGCACATCTTTGGACTGTGGGAGGAAACCGGAGTACCCGGAGGAAACTCACGCAGACACGGGGAGAACGTGCAGACTCCGCACAGACAGTGACCCAAGCCGGGAATCGAACCTGGGACCCTGGAGCTGTGAAGCAACTGTGTTAACCACTGTGCTACCGTGCTGCCCGGATTTGCCCCTTGGCACTATCCCCTGGCATAGGTTGGCACTGCCAGGTTGGCACAGTTGTGGGCCCTGCACGCAGTCCCATGGGAGGGGCTCCCCTTATCTGAGTTGGGGAGGGCTGATGCCTGTGAGGTGATGGGGGTGGGGGGAGGGAGGAGTGGTTGCCCCGATGCCTGCAAGGGGAGTGGGGATGAGACAGGGGTCACCTGATGCCTGCGAAGAAGGGGGGGGGTACTCCGATGCTTGCAAGTGGGTTCCTGACATTTACATGGTGGAGGGTAGGGTGCTGGAGGCTGTTCAGCTTGTGCGCTGAACAGGGCATCCTTTAAAGATGATGTTCCGATCTTTGTGAAGCCAGCCTTGCCAGCTCTGTCATTTCCCGCTCTGCGAGAATAATGACGCAAATCATGCCCACTCATTTATTTTACTCAGTGAGGCCCAGGATCTGGGGAGAAAACTGATCTGTGCAACTGGAGAGCTACATGTCGGTCTTCAGTCAGAGCCTGACACTTTGAAAAAATAAGGTAAGATTCCGCCACCGCCTTTAATAGTTCAGCACTTTCTCAGTACTGCACTAATGCGCAATCAATTGCACAAAGACGCAGATTGGGTACAACTGTGGCTTTATTGCAGTCAGATGCGTGGCCTCCTGCTGCAGCTGGCAAAATGGCAAGGCAATGCATATTTATACAGTTCTTAGTGGGCGGAGCCAGCTGGCAGGAGCTACCGGTGAACCTGTACTGCAGGTCCTACCTTACATCCCCTAATACAGTGGTTCACCACATGCACCCAGATATCAGGTTGTATTAAGTGCCCAAGTCTTTGAAGTGGTGCTTTGAACCACAATTAACTGTCTCAAGGGCAAACAATGCTACTGATTCACTGCTGCCAATATTTACAGGCCTTGTTCCCTGACAATTTCCCCTTTTTTTGCGTAAAGATGCATATTGTCAATTAATGTTCTCTTTACTTTGTAGCTTTAAATAATCCCATAGAATTGCGGTAGTGCAGAAGAAGGAAATTTGGCCCATTGGGTCTGCACGGAACCTCCAAATGTGCACCCTACATACTGAGAATACATATTCTGACTAATTACATCCATCAAAATTAACCAATTGTATGTGCTCTTCTCTATTTGATGCTCAAATTCATGGCCTGCCTTCTTTATTGGTACAAGAGAACATAATAAGGGTTTGCATATTTGTTAGTCCAACATCATTTTTTAGTATAACCATTAAGCTTTGGAAAGTACACTTGAATATCAGTAACTAGCTCTAAACGGTTGTCAATTTTTGAGAATATTGGATTATTACCACGAAGAAACCTTAGTTTCTCACGCACCTTGAACTGAGGACATTAACAGTGGTGAGTCTGCAAAACAAACTCCTCTCGGCTACAAGTTTTCCTGTTTCTCTTGTTATGGGCCAGGGTTTAGAGAACCCCAAAGTGTATCGTGGAGTTCACCTGACCCACAACTTTTAATAGATTGTGGTATGGGGAGCACACGGCCCACTCTACAGGTGTGGTACAGCAGAAATGGAAAAGTATTTTTGAAACATACAGTGAACATCTTAGCAACCATCAATTCAAATACAACCCCCAAAGACTACAACGCTAAGTAATCCTCTAAGCTTTCCTTTTTAACATCCATGCGACTTAAAAACAAAACCTTTATCAGAAGCACATGAGGTTAAAGTCACTACTGAAAACATTTATAATTCTGAATTCACCAAATGATCAAGAGATAGTCTTTTGATGGCAGAGAGAACAGCAGTACACCTGCTTGACCTGGCTTCAGCTCCAACACTGAAAACGAAACTAAAACACACCCTGCAGCCTGCTCAAAAACAAAAGTAAAAAGCTGACAGACAACCCAGCTCCACCCACTCTCTGTCATCACTGCAGTAGTAAACACCCATTTCTTAAAGATACTCTCACTACAGATATCTATATACACACCCATTTATAAACACCTATTTCTTAAAGGTACTCTCACATGACACTCTATCTACTTGTCTCCATTTGTATTTCTACCTTTCCATCTTCACATCTATCCTTCTCCAACACTAAATTTTCTTGTCCTCTTCCTCAGTTTCATGGTTTTGGTTTCCTCCTAATTTATTTTAATTTGTCTTCTTGTACTTTTCCATTTTTCTTACTTCTTTTCCCCATTTCCCTCTGCACCAGTTTGATTTTCTCCTTTATTTTGACATGCTGCATAAGGAGGGGTGTGGGACCCAAGGTAGCCGGGTGGGACTGGGCTGGCATTCTGACTACAGGGAACGTTTGATCATTCTGAATGTGACTTGGAAAATAAAAACTGAACTATATTTCTAGCATTTTTTGTGAATCTCTCTGCCAGTTCCACAAAATGGGTAAGGCACAATCCCCACAGCGAAGTTATTGTTTTGCCACATGGTTACAGAGATGGCTTTATCAACAGGAAATGTTGAAGCACTGGCATTTTACTGATTAACATCGAATTGAAAAGGAACTGCTATTGGCAAATGCCATCATTTTAAAGCCACTCTGCGGAAGTAATGCAGGAGCCATGGCTTTTATCTGCTTCAGTGTGATTTTTGTTTGGGAAGGAGGCTGGGGAAGCACTGAAATAAATAAGATCAAAGTGAAGGATATGCTCTGCTCCTTATCTAGCTGAACCTGCCAATTTGTTGGCAGACTGTAGCCTGCAGAATTTACTACAATTTAACACAAAAAAATCTGATGCACTAATTAAGTCTGTTTCTTCAGAATTATGCATCAAACATTTCCTTATATTAGAAATGCTGGGTTCACTATTTTGTAGGTTCTTTTGGCTGCATTAATTAGATGCTTTTGACAAAGGAGTGTCATAATTTCTGATGGATTGGATCGGTTTATTGTCATGTGTACCGAGGCACTGTGAAAAGTATTGTTCTGCGTGCAGCTCAAACAGATCATTCCGTACATGAAAAGAAAATACATAATAGGGCAAACATAAAATAAACAATGTAAATACACAGACACAGGCATTGGGTGAAGCATACAGATGTGCCAGAGTCTTGTCCTTTCTGAAAAGGAGGCCATATTCTGGTGGAACTAGCTGCTGGCAGAAGCTTCTCCCTTTCCAGAGTAATTCATGGCCCATGGTAGCTCAATCAGTAGAGCATCAGGCTTTTAACCTGAGGGTCCAGGGTTCAAGTCCATGTCCAGGTGCTGCTTTTTGGGGCAGCACGGTGGTACAATGGTTAGCACTGCTGCCTCATACCGATAGGGACCCCGGGTTCAAATTCAGCCTTGGGTCACTGTGTGGAGTCTGCACATCCTCCCCGTGTGTGCGTGGGTTCCCTCCGGGTGCCCCGGTTCCTCCCACAGTCCAAAGATGTGCAGGTTAGGTGGATTGCCCATGCTAAATTTCCCCTCGTGTCCAAAAGGTTAGGTGGGGTTATTGAGTTATGGGGATAGGGTGGGGGCATGGGAGCTCTTTCAGAGGGTCAGTGCAGGCTCTAGATCACCGAATCACAGAGAAATACAGTACAGAAAAGGCCCTTCTGCCCATCGAGTCTGCACCGCCGCATGAAAGGACCTGATCTGCCAATCCTAATCCCATTTGCCAGTACTTGGCCCATAGCCTTGAATGTTAAGATGTGCCAAGTGCTCATCCAAGTACTTTTTAAAGAACAAATAAAATTACAGCACAGGAACAGGCCCTTCGGCCCTCGAAGTCTGTGGCGATCATGATTCCCTAACTAAAAAACACCTTCTGCCCTTACTCGGTCCATTTCTCTCTATTTCCTCCCTATTCATGTACCCATCCAGATGCCTCTTAAATGTTCCTAATGTGCCTGCTTCCACCACATCCTCTGGCAGCGTGTTCCAGGCACCCTCTGTGTGAAAACCTTACCACACACATCTCCCTTAAACTTTCCCCCTCTCACCTCGAACCTGTGCCCCCTTGCAATTGACATTCCCTACCTTGGAAAAAGCCTCTGACTATCCACCCTGTCTCTGCCTCTCATAATTTTGTAGACCTCGATCAAGTCTCACCTCAGCCTCCGTCTTTCCAGTGAAAACAATCCGAGTTAATTCAACTCTCCTCATGGCGAACACCCTCGAGACCAGGCAACATCCTGGTGAACTTTCTTTGCACTCTCTTCAAAGCTTCCACGTCCTTCTGATAATGTGGTGACCAGAATGCACGGAATACTCCAAATGCAGCCTAACCAAGGGTTTATACAGCTGCAACATGATTTCCCAACACCTGTGCTCAATGCCCCGGCTGATGAAGGCAAGCATTCCATATGCCTTCTTAATCACCTTGGCCACCTGTGTTGCCACTTTTAGGGAACTATGGACCAGCACGGCCAGATCTCTCTGTATGTTAATGTTCCTAAGAGTTCTGCCATTTATAGTATAATTCATACATAGATTTGATTCTCCAAAATGGATCAACTCGCATTTGTCCAGATTAAACTCCATCTGCTCCTTCTGTGTGTACGTCTCCAATCTATCTATATGCTGTTGTATGCTCTGACAATACTCGGACTATCAGCAACTCCCCCATTCTTTGTGTCATCCACAAATTTACTCATCATACCACCCACTTTTTCCTCCATATTATTTATATACACTACAATCAACAGAGGTCCCAGTAATGATCCCTGCGGAACACCACTAGCCACAGATCGTCATTCTGAAAAACATCCTTCCAACACTACTCTTGGTCTTCTATAACCAAGCCAGTTCTGTATCCATCTAGCCAGCCCACCCCGAATCCCATGTGATTTTAGTTTTTGTACCAGTCTGCCATGTGGGACCTTGTCAAACGCCTATCTAAGGTCCATGTAAACTACATCCACAGCCCTTCCCTCATCAATTTTCTTTGAGACCTCTTCAGAAAACTCAATCAAGTTGGTGAGACATAACCTTTCCCGTACAAACCCATGCTGCCTGAAACTAACTAGTCCATTTTCCTCCAAATAGGCAGACATCCTGTCCCTCAGTATCTTTTCCAAAAGCTTCCCCACCACTGATGTCAGGCTCACCAGCCTATAATTTGCTGAATTATCCCTGCTTCCTTTCTTGAACAAGGGAACAATATTGGCTATTATCCAGTCCTCTGGATCCTTACCTGTAGTCAAAGAGGATGTGAGAAGTCCTGTGACCTCTCACCGAAGCAGAGCAGAGGGCTATGGACATGGTTGGCGGCCTGGAGGAAAGGGAACTCGGCGAGGTGGAGTTCGGCCACGGGCGACAAAGTGAGACCTTGTTTAATTGCGGTTCCCCATGACATGTGTGTCAACTGCCACCAGCACCACACTCACCCTCACCCTCGCAGCACCCTCAGCCCCACACCGCCCTCAACCCCACACCACCCCCACAACAAACACTGCCCCCACCCGCACCACCCCTAGCCCCACCAACACGCCGCGGTCTAATCATGCGTCTTGGCTTGTGTCTTGCAGTAGCAGTTAGAGATAGGGTGGGTCCATCTGCCGTTCCCCGCCCCCAGCTTGTGCCACAGACGGAGCTCCCCCGTGTAGAGGGTGCCATCTCCGCTACTCCACTACTGGGCCGATATCTGGGGTTTGAATATCTGTGTGTGTCTCTCTCCAGCTGGCACTGAAACTTCAGAGGCCAGGGGATGTCGCACTGGGACACTTCCACTGAAGAGGGCACTGATTCAAGCCTGCCGTTTATTCCTAACCGACAGCCTGAGACTTATATCACACAGATCTCCAGACCCCTACCAATACCCAGGTGATTCTCTCTCTTGCCGGTGGTACAACCCCCACCCGGTTCCTACTCCACTAGAGTAGCTTTCCCAAGAGAGAGAATAGGACACTGCTGTTTATTTCCTAACCAGCAGTCTGTCCTGAGTGAACCGCTCAAGATGACCCTCGATTCTTGAACCCGGAATTAAGGTGAGGAGTATTTTTAACAATGACTTGGTCAGAGATCGCTGGTGAAGGATTGAAGAATTTAAACGACTCCAATTAGCATCAAATCAAGATTTATTGTAAAACCCAGGTCAAAATCATCAACAGAAGAAACACAATAAAATCTTATGCTCTAATACAACCAAGTCTATTCAAAAGGTAATATAGCGGACACAACGAAAATTCTTATTGTTACACAGTTTTAGCAATATCACAAGGCACAAAACAAGTTCCCTTCCCCAAAGCCTCAACCACTATTAAAATCAAGGGAGTTTCGCAAGCTGCTGCGGGTTACTTACGGTCACAGGCTGCAGAGGTCAAGTCAGGGGTGCAGAGGTCGAGCCAAGAACGAAGAGACCCCCACTCGAAAACACAGCCCCTTTTATATAGTTATACCTGGCTTTGTTCTGTGATCGGCCAGCCCCTTTTGCATTGAAAAGGTAAGTTTTTTAAAGTTCCCGCTGGTCCCGCCCCCTTTGCCGGTCAGAGCTGTATGTTTCCGGGTATTCCTTGCAGGTCCGCTTCTTCCAGCTAGGCAGACCTGCGCGATTTGAATTTGGCGCTGGCTCCGCCCCCTTCCTTCAGTGAGTTTCTGCCGGCAGCTTCTGTCAAGCTTGGAGTACCTCCCCCAGGTCCGCCTCCAACTTGGTTTTTCTGCCGGCAGCTTCTGTCAAGCTTGGAGTACCTCCCCCAGGTCCGCCTCCAACTTGGTTTTTCTGCCGGCAGCTTCTGTCAAGCTTGGAGTACCTCCCCCAGGTCCGCCTCCAACTTGGTTTTTTTCAGACCTGCGCGATTTGAATTTGGCGCTGGCTCCGCCCCCCTCCTCCCAGTGAGTTTCTGCCGGTAGCTCCTGTCAAGATTGGAGTACCTCCCCCAGGTCCGCCTCCAACTTGGTTTTTCTCTACCGCTGATTTTCTAGGGGCTTTTCCAGCGCAATATGCTGGACTCAGACAGTCTGATTTCTAGTTTAACGAGGTTAGGCTCTTCTGTGGAGAATTTCAGTGTCTTCCAGCTGCTCCGGAGATGGCTGCTATTCTCACCTCGCTATGTTGATGGGGTGTTAATTGGATTCTGCTCTGGTGGAGGCCAGGTCATTTACATTTGCATGGGGCTATGACCATCCCATTGTCCTGCTTGCATGCAAGCCTCCTGTGTATTCCCGTGCCCCTTTGTCTGTGTCTTGATGTTATCTTGTTGTCTGGCTCCTTCTTCCTTGTAGCTCCTAGGGGGGGTGTTTGTGAATATTCTCTCTCTATGTCCCTACTCAGCTCAGCGGGCCAAGCCTGCTGGGAAAACTGGTTCTGTTCCCTTGGCTGGAAAGTCAGTTTACAGTCTCTGAGTTTCTCCAAAAGGGCCGAATTGCCCGAAAACCTTACACCCGTGAGCTGAGCAGCGACGAGAGTAGCTTGGATGGCAGCCCTCCGCCCTAGACTTAGGAGACCCAGGAGCTCAAGTCAGAGGATGACACAGATTTTCCGACACAGCTGTCTCCAACCACCTCCACCATTCCAGAGACACTCACCTCAGTTGGGCACTTTAGTGATGAAGCTCCTGGCACACTCTCTGGTGCGCACCACAAGCTGATCCGGTACAGAAGGCAGAGATAGGAACACCTGAGGGGGCGGACGGTTGGAGGTGTCAGGCTTCTGGAATGGACAGTCCCATCAATCGTGTTTTTTTTTAAAGGATGTGCTTTCCAACTCGGTGAATGTTTAACTGTTTATGTGCTGTGACTGTAAAAGATACGAACAGACAGGATTCCCTGAGGAATTTTCTTGAACGGAAACCAGGATAGTCTTTATTGTGTTTAACCTGGTTTCAGTAAAAGAACAAAAGTGCTCCCAACTTTCACACAGTCTCAGGGTGGAATTTTGCACTCTGCGTACAGAGTGCTGGCTAGGATGAGAAAACTGGCACACAGCTCTCCAGCTGCACAGCCAAGTTTTTCTCCAAATTCCCTGGCAGTCTGTGCACAGAAAATCTGGGGGCATGGTTTCTACCATCACACTGGCAGGGCGGGGAACATAGCACATTCGGCATCAAGCCAACTTTGCACAACAAAATCTATTTAAACGCATGGTAATCAAGTCCACGCACTCGCTGGCCGTGAACCTGATTATGTCTGCTGGGAAGGTCTGGGAAAATCATAAACTTTTTGGCATCCTGTGCAAATCCCATTTCAGTGCTCTTCCATGATTTTCCTGACATAGTGGGATTTGCTCTGGGCATGACGCAGGCAGAAAATTGCTTTCAATGAGTCTGGATGTCTATGGATTTTTAGCTTCTGGTAAATCCACAAACAATAGGTGGTATGAATTCCACAAATGGTTTCATCTCAGCATGCCTATTCAAGGGAGGGCACCCCATCTCGTCACTTTCTGGAGATGAGTCTCTGCAGAAATGACAGAAGTCATCTTAATCTCAGTGGCTGTAATAACAGTTTGCTGATTTAGTTCTTTTGAAATTTAGTCAGTGATTTTCAGCCAGTAAATATATAAAATCCTTTTTGATCGAAAGCATAGCTTCGTAACAGCTGTGTACCAGACTCATCAGCCAAGAGCCCAGGCAAAAGCATTCTTCATGGAGTAGCCACGCTCTGCTTTGTCATGCAGATAGCACGGTGGAATACCACAGGGGCAGGCATGATGACTGCTGCCAGGGTATTGAGCATTGATCTGCATGATGCACTGCACATGATCACACACCAGCTACCATTGAGGAAGAGTAAACCTTTTTGTTTATGGTACATCTAAGAGTTGATGTGTGGAGCTTGCAAACCAATGTCCATGCAGCCAAAGGCATGTGTACCATAGTGAAGCCTACCATCCTCACAAAGCTGTGGGCTTAGTTCACCTGCTTCTCTCTGATAAGAAAGAAAGCAATCTACTCAGCTGTCTTGAAGTAGAGAACCTAAGTGAATTCCCTAATGCATCAATGGATTACAAAGTGCATGATGTTTCAGATATTTCCAGCTCCAGCAGGGCCCCAATCACCTTCACAAGTCACTGTCAATGCTGACTGCCCTCTGCCCTGAGGCTGTCACAGTGGTGGTTTTCAGTGAGGACCTCCCAAGTGGAGATGTCAACAAACTGTTCCTTGCTCAGGTTCAGGCAGGATATTGCTCCCTGAAGACTTTGGGTGGTGTCATGATATTCAAACACACACATCATGATAGACACACCAACAGACAAATCAGAACACACAACACCACAACCAATGACAGAAAGATATAAAAGCACAGACACGACCCCCGGTGGTCAGTATTAGCTGCAGAGGAGAACCAGGACACATCTATTGCCAAACACACTCAGGGAGACAGCACGTGCAGAGTATCCAGAACGAACTGTATTATAAGAGTTATAATAAAATAGAGTTGTACCACATACAACTGTGTTGGCTCATCTGTGCACCAGAGCACCCAACACCACATGGTACAGGAGTGGATCGATACCTGCCGGCATACCTCAGTGTACACAGACAACCAGCAGTGCCCAGGCATGATGTACGAGCTCCCGGTTCCGCAGGCGCTCCAGTGCCACGGCGACCTCCGCGAAAACTGGCGGCGATTCCGGCAAAATTTCGAATTGTTCCTGGTGGCAGCTGAACTCAAAGACCTGGATGATAGGGAAAAAATTGAATTTCTCCTCACCGTCGCCGGTGCAAGGGCAAGAGAAATATTCACAAGGTTCAGGTTCTTCAGGAGGCAGCAAAGGCACGATTACCAGGCAGTCCTGGGCAAATTCTCCAAGTACTGTGAAGAATACGCAATCCAATGGGCACATAAAGGTAAGAAAAGCTGCAGTACTCACCTCGTGGCTGGGATCCCGGAGCCCGAATTCCCAGAGGCCGAAATCCCGGGCCTGAGAGAAGGCTGGGTCGAGGTCGGCGGCCATCTTGCTAAAGGTATAACGCTAGCACAGTTGCGCGAGCAGTGCGCAGAACCGGAAGTTTCGTTTGCGCATGCGCGAGATGCTGCGCATGCGCAGTCAAGAAAACGGCCATCGGTAAAGGAACAGCGATCTGAGCGTGCGCAGTCGCTTCCTACGTGCTACATACCGAGCGTCAGGATGTCAGAGGCCCCAGACTGCACCAATTTAAAAGGGAAATGTCCCAAATCCAATTTAAAAGGGAAACGTCCCAAATCAAAAAAACAAAAATCTGTTAAAGCTGTAAAACAACCTTCCCTCACCTGGAATGACAGCACAGTGCCGCAAATTGACCCAGGAGATGAATTTGACCTCCGAAGAACCCTCCGACAAGCAGTTACCTACGCACAAGCCGATGATTCCGACCTTGAATACTTCGATGACGATCTTTACAGTGTTTCCGGACCTCGCGAGCCCAATGATAGCTCCGTGGTCCTATATGACTATGACTCGGACGAACCTTTCGTGTTGCACATTGGCGGCCCCCGCATTGAATCCGACACAGATGCGGATTCATTTTTCGGATTTGAGGATCTTCAATCCAGCAGATATGACGTTCCAACTTATCAGTACCGGATGATGCTGCAGCCTGACATTAACAGACAGGGAGCGGTGCAAGCACACGGAGAGTGCCCTGCTGCCACACAGAGCGTGGTCCACGTCCCGCTCAACGTTCCCGACTCTATGAAAGAAGACATGCAAGACTCCAGAGTGCAGTCCTCGCATGAACCAGAAGTGACTCCAGTGTCACAAGCTTCCACAGCAAGCTCGTGGACAGACTCCACAATTGCAGAAATGCAAGACTCCAGAGCGCAGTCCTTGCACGAACAAGAAGTGACTCCAGTGTCACAAGCCTCCACAGAGAGCTCGTGGACAGCCTCCACGATAGAAGCAACGCAAGACTCCAGAGCGCAGTCCTTGCACGAACAAGAAGTGACTCCAGTGTCACAAGCCTCCACAGAGAGCTCGTGGACAGCCTCCACGATAGAAGCAACGCAAGACTCCAGAGCGCAGTCCTTGCACGAACAAGAAGTGACTCCAGTGTCACAAGCCTCCACAGAGAGCTCGTGGACGGACTCCACGATGGAAGGAACGCAAGACTCCAGAGCGCAGTCCTTGCAGGAACAAGACCATGAGGGTATAGCAACCTCTCCTGACCAACCAGCGGCAGACGATGCAAGTCTACCATGCTCACGTGAACAGCAAGAAGGCTATAACAGCCTACCATGCTCCACTACACAGCAGCATGAACATGACGGTCTCTCATGCTACAATGAAGGGCACAGCGCTGAAGACTGTTCAAGCCGAACTGAAGACAAGCCAAAGGAATCGCCTCGTCCAAACCCGAAGAAAAAAGGTTTATGCGCTGACCTTCAGGATCATTATAGCCGAACAGAGATTAATAATGCTGCACGGCCACAGTAGGATGCTGAGGATTTGCTAACGAAATTAATTGAATGTTTAACTTGCAAGGAGCAGACTGAGAATTGCCAGTGTTTTAGTACGGATCGAAAAAATGGACAAGACATTGATCCTCAGGTAATGGAAATAACACAACCTGAATCATATCTACAGCAGGGACAAATGTCTCCCTTCAACACAACACCGCAAAATCCCAACTTCGGAGACCAGCAGTTAGTCAGTAATGACTCTTCAAACCTTGAGGGGAACATTAATTGCATTGAACCTATACACGCTCCACTGATTATTGAGCAGAACATTGGAGCAAGAATCCTGAGGACACCGACATCGAGTAGCCAGATAACGAATTTAAAACCCACAGCAGTGTCAAGTGAACCAAGTGTGCTTTCCACTAATGGTGAAGATGCAGATAAGGTCGACCCGATTATCCATTGTACCACACTAACCCCAGTGATTAAGCAGTTATGTATGGGGAGTATAGGGTGGGCAATTGAGAACAGTAAAAGAGAGACTGTGACCATGCCAGTCCCAGCAAAATCAGACCCAGAGACCATGAAGGCATGTACATTAGACAAAGATACACATGAGGCACCTGAGAAGAAAAGTGAAACGGAATGTTATTTGGAAAATAGTACAATGTCGATAGAAACATTGGATCCTATATTCGAGACCATACCTATGGGAGAATTTGGGGGTAATAAACAAGGTTCTGCAATGTCTGGGGGAAGATTTAAAATTCCAAAGAAGAAAAGCCCAAATGAAGGACAACGGCAAGACAATGACAGTCCACCGACATGGTGTGCACCACCAGATGAAAACTCTGACAATTTACCCAACCCTAGTGAACAGCAAGCTGCTAATGAGGATCTATCCACGGGATGTGAGACGAGTGACGACAGCATCCCACTTCCCATGCAAAAGGTGCAAGGTGACAGACCTCGCCTAGTGCGTACCGAGGCACTCGACGATCACGGTGGGACCACTGACGACTGCGGTGGCGGCGCACCGCTTCCACCCTCGATGGCTCGACCCTCTCCACTGGTTGGTGCATTCCTGCATGTTCCGACTCCAGAAGTGCAGCTTCAGGGAATCTCGGCTGCCTCCAGTGAACCTGTTGGGACTCCGGACGGGGGGCATCGACGGAAGGCAGACCGGACTCCAGATGGGGAGCAGCCAAGCGCCGACTCTGATTCGCGCACGCCAGACCTTGCTCCGGACGGGCGGTGTCGCGGCCTCGGTGATGGCACGCTCAGGGTGACGGCGGATGCCACGGCGACAGGGAATGGATCGCGTGGCAGTCCCACTGGGTCGGCAGTGGCAACCAGCACCGGCGGTCCAAGATGGGCACACCAATTCGCGCCATCGCCAGACGTTGATGCGAGCAACAATTCTCTCTCCAAGGCGACATGCTTCGACGTTTCTCTGCGGAGTCGCCCTTCCGGCACAGCAGGTGGCCGGAACCAGCGTACACGGTCTCGGCCAACTTCCACATCTGGCACAGTCATCGCCTTGCATGATATTAGTGATGGTGCTACTTCGATGGCAACGACCCATCGGCTACAAGATGCCGTCCACCACAAACATAAAAAGAAAAAGACTCCACCTTGTTCCTGGCATGCAGGGCAGATGGATTGGTGCGTAGGCGCAATCAGCGAGCTTTGCGCCGCCTTCCACGCTCGCAACTGAACCGTACGCACACGCCGGATCCTCCACTGGTTCCCAAGGATGACTTCGTGGAGATGCCACGGATCATGCCCCTTCCATCGCCACCAGAACCAAATCTCCACAGCTGAACCGGCTTGAGGACCAGCCCATTCTTGAGGCGGTCACCCATTAGACTGGACTTATAACGCTGTTCATACGTTCAAAAAGTCAAACACTTCTGTATTATAACCTGTTGTTGTTTATTGTTCCAGATATCGTCTGACCAGACCAATGTTCAAGTTTTTTTTTTTCTCTCGCATCCAAGTTTTGTTATGGTACAACCTTGTTAGTGTGACGCACCCGACATCGCCCCATGTAAATAGTTACGTCATATACACACACACACTCTTCGATGCACTCACGACACAATTATATTTATAACCACGTAGGCACATATCTTTGTAAAAAGGGGGGATGTCATGATATTCAAACACACACATCATGATAGACACACCAACAGACAAATCAGAACACACAACACCACAACCAATGACAGAAAGATATAAAAGCACAGACACGACCCCCGGTGGTCAGTATTAGCTGCAGAGGAGAACCAGGACACATCTATTGCCAAACACACTCAGGGAGACAGCACGTGCAGAGTATCCAGAACGAACTGTATTATAAGAGTTATAATAAAATAGAGTTGTACCACATACAACTGTGTTGGCTCATCTGTGCACCAGAGCACCCAACACCACAGGTGGGTTTAGCCTCCTGCTGAGATCCCTTCACCCTCTCTTCCTCTTTCTTTGCAGAAATCTGTTCTGCTTTTTGCCTCCCCTGCTCACTCCCCTGCCATGCTGTTGGTCAAGGGTGAACAAAGCAATACAGCCTGTTTGGGAGCAAGTGGCTTGTGTAAAATCCTTGAAGTCAGGACAAGGTCCATCAGCATGTGTCATTCTAATCCATGTCGGAATAAAACATTTAAACAACTCTGCAAACTAATAAGCACTTGTATAATCACAGAGCAGCCAGTAGAAATCAATGAGCAACTAACCTGAGAATGATTGATGATTCCGTTAAGATCCTTCCTGTTTTTGAATGCATGTTCAGCAGCGTGATGTTAAGAAAAGGCATTTGCTGGAACGTTGAGGTCCAAGATAACAGTTCTGGTGTCAAATCAATGTTACATGTTGATTATCATCACCTACTCTGCAGGCTTCCAGTGGGAAATCCCTGCACACACCCTCAAAATGGTGTCCAATGTGGTCAACACTAAGAGTGTCTGTGAGTGTATTGGGTGTTATTTTGGAGCCTAACATTACCTATAGTACCTATAAAGGGCTGCTACACATCCAATTTCTGTGTCAAAAGACTGGAATTGTGACCACCGTGTGTTTGCTCATCTAAATGGCACTGACATTTGATAATTTATCAAAATAACTTGTAACCACAATTTAGGGGAATTTTTAAAATAGGCAATAATAACATTGTACTCTAAATACTTAAGTATGAACAGAAGTAGTCAGTTTTCAGTTCACAATAATCCTTCAAATCAGGCTGTTCAATCCATTGGAAATGACGGATTATCCACAAATCTTCATTAATTACTGGAGATGGTTAATAAGTTAAAATTTGGTACCTCTACATGTTTTCTAATGGTTCTTGTACTTTATAGCTGCCGTTGGACTGATGAGGATCCAAATTCTAGTTTGTAGTCTTGTTTTATATTTGTTTGCATTAAAATCCAGAGACAGATGATCACTCTGATTTTTCTATTTGTGACCACCCATTTAGAAGATGATAACAGGATGTGTAATTCTCCTTGGCGTTATGTCAGCTTTTTGGGGCCACATGGAATGGTTCAACAGGGAAGGATGTTTCAACATTTGCCAAGTGGATCACCTGTGGGGAAATGGAAAGGAACCAACAGGTCATGCTGGTTTTTGAAGAATGTGGCCAATATAAATCTTTGTTTCCTGCATTTCGAGGGATGGAAACCCATTTGCTAGCGATTCAAGGGATCTAACATCAAACTCCTAATATTATGATGGGGTTAAAAGACACTGTGGGTTGATATTCTTCTCTTCCCCTATGAATCTTGATGTTAGCTTCAAATTAATTTTATCCTCCTTGATAGTAAGGGCCCAAGTGAAACTAGCTTAGACAGTCTGAACCTAGATCCAACTGCAAATAACTGCATTGTTAATAATCATAATTAATAATCACAAGCATGCTAGCTTATGTAGAAATAGGGGAAAACAAATCTGGTCGTCAGGATGGTGGTCACGGTGCAGGACCTATGAGACATTATTGGGACAGCATAAAACAAAGAATAGTTTCAACACCAAATTGAACAAAGAAAATAACAGCATCAGTAGTTACAATTCACTTAATTTACCATCAGCAATTGCTTCAGAGTTGCTCCTGCACCAACGCAGTAACTTCACCGGATGTTCAATGGAAATTATGGCCTGGATTCTCCTCACTGCGACGCCAGAAACGCAAATCGCAATCGGGTGGAGAATCGGACGTCTGCAGAAAATCGAAGTTTGTGTCCGGCGCCAAACCGAAAGCCATGCTCCGGGACACCGCTGGTAGCGCCAACATGATTTGCATCCCACGCCGGCAATAGCATACAGACCACCATTTGCATGCAAGGAACAAGAGCAGGTCAGAGGTTAAGAATCCTGTGGTGAATAACTCAGCTCCTGACTTCCCAAAGCCTGTCCACCATCTACAATGCACAAGTCAGGCATTTTCCAGCATTTTCTCTTTTGTCTACAATGCACAAGTCAGGAGTGTTATGGAATACCCCCCACTTTGTCTGGAAAGTGCAACTCCAACAATACTCAAGAAGCTTGACAACATCCTGGACAAAGCAGCCTGCTTGATTGGAACTCTTTCCACAAACATTCAGCACCACCACCACTGATGCACAGTAGCAGCAGTGTGCACCATCTGCAAGGTGCATTTCAGGAACTCATCAAGGCTCCTTAGACAGTGCCTTTCAAATTCACAAACACTGCTATCTAGAAGACAATGCCAGCAGATACATGGGAACACCACCACCTGGAAGCTCCCCTCCAAGTCACTCATGATTCTGACTTGAAACACAGCACAGTTACTTCACTGTCGCTGGGTCAAAATCCTAGAACTCCCTCCCTAACAGTACTGCTGTACCTCCACCACATGGACTGCAGCGGTTCAAGAAGACAGCTCACCACCATCTTCTCAAGGACATATAGGGATGGCCAATGAATATTGGTCTAGTCAGTGGCGCCCAAATCCATAAAATGAATTTTTAAAAATGTTTTCAAAGACAAAAGAAGATAATTTGATTTAATATAACTGAAGTACTTTTGTACTGAATTTGTCACTAGAATAGTCTTACTCAGTATTTTTTCCTTTGTTTACACGTACATCGTACCATGGAGGAATCACTGTAGATTGTTTCTTTTTTACCAACTTTTGCACTGCAGTTGATAGTTCTATAAAACATGGAATATCTCATAATATAGTAGCCTTTTCCTAACTCAGCAGCAGTCACAATCATTTTGAGGCCATGTTAAAAAAGAAGCTCCTGCACTTTTGAGTGTGAGATTTGTGCTTTTGTGACAAGAGGTGTTTGTGGTAGTCACCACTGATGTATATATTGTGTATATAGGATGTTTCCTCCCACAGTCCAAATATATGCAGGTTAGGTGGATTGACCATGCTAAATTTCCCCTTAGGTTAGGCAGGGTTACTGGGTTACAAGGAAAGGGTGGAGGCCTGGGCTGAAGCAGGGTGCTCTTTCCAAGGGCCGGTGCAGACTCGATGGGTTGAATGGCCTCCTTCTGCACAACAGGGATTCTATAATGGAGTTCATTTCCAGCAGGTAGGAATGGAAAAGTAGAGAAGTTATGTTCAGCTTATGTTAAGAACTTGATTGGGACACACTTGGAGTAATGTGAACAGTTCTGGTCTCCATATGATCAAAAGGATATGGAGGCACTGGGAGCTAAAAAATGAACAAGGATGATATCACAGCTGAGCGGATATACCTGATGTCAGGAAAGACTGACTAGACTGGGGCTCTTCTCTGGAAAAGAAGCAGTTTAGAGGGTGCCCTGATAGAGGTCTTTAAGATAGGGCAGGGTCAGCTGTTATGATATCCACATCAGCATATCATGGTGCAATCACACACACACTGATGGACAGGTAGTTGGACCAACCAGCACACACATAACATCGCAGCCAATCACCAGTGAGAGCACACGCACTATAAAACAGGGAACACCACAGTTCCCGCTCATTCTACCAGGAGGTAGCTCAGAGCACAGAGCTCACAGCGCGCCACTCAGACATAGACCATGTGCTGAGTGCCTCACTAAGATAGTGATAGGGCTGGGTCCACAGGTTAGCTGGTGAAGCACGTACCCAAGCCAGCAGTTAGTAGTTGTCGTTGTTAAGACAATAAAACAGAGTTGTACCATCTACAGCCATGTTGGATCATTTGTGCATCGGAACACCCAACACAACATCAGCGAAAGTGTTTCCACATGTTGGGAGTGTACAAGATTAGAAGACATAAAGATGAGATAACCACAATGAATCCAATTGGAGATTCAGGAGAAAGGAAGAATGGTAAGAATGGAGAGAGCCCGACAGATAATACTAATAGGGTTAGATAAAGCAAGATCCGAGGAGGCTCAGACAAGTTGGACGGAATGTAACTCTGTAACTAAGGAACTAAAAGAGCTCGGCTCATGTGTCATTGTTACAACATCATTAGTTTCCCATCATCATGACAGATAATACTGGATTCAGCAATAGGAACCATAGCAACAGAAGCTTTTTCCAAATACATATATTTCATTTTTAATTTAATAGGCCAAATGACAGTGCAGCATCAGTTTAATCGAATTGGTTGATCCCAGCAATTTAATGTCAGAATAAGCGTACGTGTTCTCTCGTGGTACAATAAGAATCACAATTTTCTATTGTGCCATACACCAGTCTATGAATTTATTATGTAGCTTTTACCCACCAGTCCAAAAGCCTGGGAGTCACCACATTGCAAGCCCAAATGATTTTGATGGCCGAACTCATGCGTAGAGAGACAGTTGGTCAGCTAGCGAAGATCAGGTAGCCTGGTGGCTACTCGCCAGCACTCAGGAAGTTTAGGGAGGGCTTGGAGGGGAGCTAGTGAATTCCAGCAACAATCAAAGAGGAGGGGAAAGCAATATTTCTCCTGGCCCCATAAGGAAAAGTTTCTGCATTACCTATTGGGGCCTTCATGGGGTACCAAGCAGATTTTGTCAGTCAGAGTGAGCAGCCAGTTGGTCATTAAATATTTCTCAGAGTCCTACAAAAACAATTGAGATCAGCCAGGTGATAAAACTGGAGTGAGAGAAAGTGGCATGCATTTTTAACTCTCTCATCCAGTTGCTGATAAATATTGGGGATTCACTACAACCCCTCCTGAGACGTTCAGTTTTAGCCACCCAAATGTAAAAATAAACCATAGAACCGTTACAGTGCAGGGGGAGGCCATTTGGCCCATCAAGTCTGCACCCACCCTCTGAAAGAGCACCCTACCTAGCCCCACTTCCTCGCCCTATGCCCACAACCCCACCTAACCCGCACATCCCTGGACACTAAGGAACAATTTTATCATGGCCAATCCACCTAACTTGGGAGGAAACTCAAGCCCTTGGAGGAAACCCACGGAGACACGAGGAGAATGTACAAACTCCAGACAGTGACCCAAGGCTGGAATTGAACCCGGGTCCCTGGCATTCTGAGGCAGCAGTGCTAACCACTGTGCTGCCAGGCTGGGAATAAAATGTTGAAATCTTCCCTTGTTTTAAAGCTTTTAAACAAAAGTACTTGACAAAAAAACTAATTTCGCACAAAATAAAATTTTGAGGCCTATACTGTTTATTTTGAGCATATCAGCGAACGCAATAAAAAAACTAATTTTGTGCTCACTTCTGTGTTTTACGCCACAGTGACATGTTGAAATGACATCACTTTCTATGTCCCAACAGGAGTTTAAGGGTGGTGTTCTCTGTCCGTTCACGCTGGTGGGATTCTTTGGTCCTGCTGCAGTGAATGGAGTTTTGGCTGAATGCCAAATTTTCTGTTCTCACTGCCAGCAGTGGCGGGGCGAACTCGGATGGGAGAATCCCGGCCTAATTGTTTGCAGCAACTACAAGCTGCCAGCTTCTTCATTCAGTTTAGTTTCTCTTTCTCAGTAACCATATCCAAGCTCAGCTAGCAGCACACAGAACAGAGAAGAATCAACACTAAACAATTGAATACTACACTCACTAAGGTGAGGGATTTCAGAAAATGGAACATTTTCATTGAAGACATTCCCAGGTCATGTATATTTGGATGCAGAGGAAAGATTAGGGTGCAGAGGAAAGATTTGTCTATTCTTTTTATGCAACTTAGAAGCAACTTAATAAACCATTTAATACTATATCCAGGTGACATTTTCCATTTCCTCCCTAAGGTTTTCTGAATGATGTTTCCAGTATAGTGTTCACTGAAGTCTAGTGGACCCAACCTTGATAGTAACTGTATTACTGTAAACATACTTCTGTTATGGGCGAGGCGTTTTCAGAACCCCAAAATGTATCATGGAGTTCAACCGATCTCTCCCTTTAATGTATTTGTTGCTTGGCCAGACTTTTATCCCGGAAGAGCCCCTAATTGTTATGGGCGAGGCGTTTTCTTAAAGGTACATTGCTTAAACATCTATGTCTTAAAGGTACTCTCACATGACACCTCCCCCCAAGAAAAAAAAATAAACCATCAACTTCAAGATGGTTTCATTTTTCACTTTTGCACCATCCACTAAGAAATGTACACAGTAAATACACCTTTACGTTTTTTTTTAAAAACCAACACATGCAAACAGGTATAATAATATAGTCCATTTTTCTTTGTTCTTCTTCCTCCAACCGAAATCCTTCTCGATTGACAGTCTCTTTGAACAAAGTCTCTGCACGATCCATCCATTCGTCTACTCCTCGGCATTTCTCTTCAGAATCAGATAATTTAGTTCAATCTGACCACAGAGTCCCTTGCAATTCTCCAATACAGGAGCATTGGTGATCACAGCTTTCAGACAGTCAAATGCCAGTTGAAAGTTCGCTGTCCATTGACATTTTTTAGGTTTCTTTAGCAATTCCATCAGTGGAGTAATCACGCCACAAATCTTTTGCAAAGCTGTTCGATCAAATTCATTCATGTTAAGAGATCGCATTGCCTCCCTTCGTCTTGAGGGTATCGGAAACTCCTCAAGGAAAGTGATTCGGGCTTCTCCAAATTCACTTTCGGCTAGGTTCATCACTAAACCCGCCACCTGAAGTCGATCGAAGAACTCCACACGATGTTTTAAATGTTCTTTCCATGTCTGGAAGTTGGAAATAAAAGCAGATTGTCCCACTTTCTCAATGCAATCCTTCAAACATGGGATAGGAAAAGAGTCCGTTCTTGTAACTGCATTCACCTTTCAATAGTCCACACACAACCGTTGGTTACCGTCTGGTCTAGGTACCATCACTATGAGTGAGCTCCATTGGCTGCAACCCACTTCAATTATGCCATTCTTCACTGGACTTTCCAACCTTACCTTATATAATGGAACGCTAATCCTCTCACCCTGAATTCCACATATCACCACCTTTTCTGGCAACATTCTTCCCAAACTACATAATTCCTCATCTCTTACCATTAAAGATTGACTAGCCCCTGTATCTCTTAAAATTGTGACTTCTTTACCTGCTCCTCCTGATACACATGAGTAAACGTTACCCACACAAGTAGATTCTTTAAAGACATCTGGCACCTTCTTAACAATTACTTCTTGAACAGGCTGTACAATCGTTTGCACCTCCTTCGCTTCCCTTGGGCCTTCCTTTACCACTCTAACAAACCCCACTGTCTAATCCTGTTTTACCACATCAGCCTTTGCAGTGCTTTTCTTCAACCACCAACACTGTGACTTTACATGGCCTGGTTTATTACAGTGAAAACATCTGAAACTTTTCATTTCTTTTTTAATCTGAGGTACACTCTCTTTATTGTCTCCCATCAGATCACCTTTACCTTTACCACTTGAGTATTTCTCATGTCCCCAGTTTCTATCCCTCACCAGCTGAAGCTGATGTCGGAAACCAATCTTTGATTTATGAACTAATTCATAATCATCTGCCATTTCCGCTGATAATCTCGCAGTTTTAACCCTCTGTTCTTCCACATGAGTTCTCACTACATCAGGAATTGAATTTTTAAACTCCTCCAAAAGTATAATTTCTCTGAGCTTCATACGTTTGGTCTATTTTACCTATCAAAATTACTCTGATTGAGCCTTTCAAACTCCATGTGTGTTTGACCAAATTCTTTCCATAAATTTCTAAACCTTTGTCTGTAAGCTTCAGGCACTAGCTCATATGCACTTAAGATGGATTTCTTCACCTCTTCATACGTTCCAGATACCTCCTCCGGTAGTGATGCAAACACTTCACTAGCTCTACCTACCAGCTTTGTTTGAATCAGTAACACTCACATGTCCTGTGGCCATTTCATTTGTTTAGCGACCTTCTCAAATGAAATGAAAAGGCTTCCACATCCTTCTCGTCAAACCTTGGCAATGCTTGGACATATTTAAATAGATTCCCACCAACCCTTCGACTATGATGCTTTTTCTCACTATCCTCATCACTATCATCCAACTGTACGTTTCCCTTTATGTCTGCCAATTTTAACTGATTGTCATGTTTCATGGTCATTTTCTGAAGTTCAAACTCCCTCTCTTTTCTTTTTCCCTGATCTGTATCTCGCTTTCTTTTTCTTTTTGTTCTGCTAGGGCTATTCTTTCTTTTCTCCTTTCTTCTCTCTCCTTTTCTTTTTCCTCTCTCTCTCTTTCTCTTTCTTTTTCCTCTCTCTCTCTTTCTCTTTCTTTTTCCTCGCTCTCTCTTTCTCTTTCTTTTTCCTCTCTCTCTCTTTCTCTTTCTTTTCCCTCTCTCTCGCTCTCGTATGCCAGCCGCTTTAATTCTTTCTCATGTTCCATTTGTTTAATTTGCAACTGAATTTTTGCCATTTCCAATGAGTCAAACTCTATCTCAGGCAACTTTAAATGCTTAACCACCGCCATAATTACCTCAACTTTTCGCATTTTGTCAGGTAATGTTAACTGCAATGTTCTTGCCAAATCTAACAGTCTGCTTTTCGTCTCTGTCCGTAAGGTATCACATGTCATCGTGTCCACCCCTAAAAACTTCTGAGCCTCTGAAAGAGCCATTGTTCACAACACTCTCCCCACTTAAACTAAAATACCACACCGGAAAAGCAACAATCCTTCACTGTCTTTAAGTTCACAAAAGCCAATCCAATAGATATCATCTACCTGACACACTATTCCTGTCCCTACGGCTCTATTCAAATACCAAGTGGCTAACCCACCTTCCTTTTTGTTTGACCCATATCTGGTTGTTAACTGTTTCATCAGACTTGGCCAGACCTTTATCCCGGAAGAGCCCCCAATTGTTATGGGCGAGGCGTTTTCAGAACTCCAAAATGTATCATGGAGTTCAACCAGCCTCTCCCTTTAATGTATTTGTTGCTTTTCTGAGCACACGGCTTTTTCCCTAAGTGTGGGATTACAATTATGGACACGTGGGTTTTTAAACACATAACACTGTTTATTCCATGAACTCAACTGAACATCTTAAATAAACATTGGATCTCATAACTCCCCTTACTTCAAAGATAACTCAGAAAATATTGCAAAATAAATAATTCCTTAAAATGTTCCTTCAAACTTTCAAGAGACTTAACACCTTTCAACCAAATCACATCAGGTTAAAGGCTTCACTATTATAAGTTTAAATCACCCAAATGAACCAGAGATAGTCTTTCATGGCAGATATCCAGTTCACTGCAAAACTCAGACACACACTCAGCTCTTTTCAAAACTTGCAGCTCTCTGGAAACACACAGACACATGCACTGCATTTTAAACTGAAACTAAAAACCTGCAAAATGGCTGACCTGAGCTCAGCCCCACCCACTCTCTGACATCACTGTTTTCTTAAAGGTACATTGCTTAAACATCCATGTCTTAAAGGTACTCTCACATGACACTTCATATATATGCATTTGACAACACAAATAGGTGAGATAAGTATTCATCAATGTGCGAATCCAATCTGCTCAGTAAGTCTTCAGTTAAGAACTTGTCATTGAAATGTTACAATTAAAACATTAGGCCATAAGATTTGGCCTTGTAGCGCCCATTTTCTCCTCACTATATGGCTGGTGTTTTGTGTACAAACTGGCATCCATGCTGCACGGCATGCAAACATACACACATGCACATACTTCTAGTGTAGGCTACACCAGATGTTATTTTAGTGAGCGTTTTAGCACTGGCATTCAGAAGCTTGTAGAGGTGGCAGGTTGTGACTCAAGTGGTTCACACCGATTTCACGGTAGGACTGTCAGTTTCAATCTCAACACTCCAGCTATTTCCAGCAAATATAACATCAGCAGCAGGAAGGAACCCGTATCAGTACTCTGCAAAGAGAACTTCAGTTATTTTCAGGCTGCTTTCTGATTAACTTCTCATAGCTGTTGCTGTGTGAGTTGAAATACGTGATGGCCTGTACCATTACTTAAAGTTGGGAAACTCAACAGGGAATGATGTCGCACATGGTGAAGGCTGGCCAGGATTCTCCGAGCCTTCGCCAGGTCGGAGAATCGGCGAGTCGGCGTGAGAATTCCGCCACGCCTCTCCGACGCCGGGCCGCCGATTCTCCGGCGCCCTACGAGGCCGAACGGGTCCAGGCGATCGAGTTCCTCCCGGCCCGCGGCCCGGACGAGGGCGGCCATTACGCGTGCTTTTCGAGGCCTCCCGTGCTTGTGCGCGCCAAACACTACGGCAACAATGAGGGACGTGATGCGCAGGTGCGCTCGACGCAAGACCGAACTGCACATGCGCAGTGGCGCAATGAACGCCATGACGTCACGACGTGCGGCAACTGTGGAGCCACACATTTAAAGCGGCAATGTCCTGCAAGAACCCGACAATGTCTCCGCTGTGGCAAGGTGGGCCACTACGCTGCCTGCTGTCGAGCAGCTCAACCTGTCAATGTTCCCCAACTCCGATAACCTCGCAGGGTCGTGCGGACCATTCAGCCTCCTTATTACGAGTCGTGCCCAGAAGATATCCAGCCCAGTGACACAAACGACCGGGACGCCTTCCGTGTTGCGGTCATTGATGGGAACCGAATGTCTCCAGCCAGGACCCACCAGCCGGTGCAAGTTAACACGATCAATCCGGGTGATGAATGGAGTGCCACCCTAACGGTCAACCGATCACCGATAACATTCCGTCTGGACACTGGCGCCTCCGCCAACCTCATAGCATGGTCAGCCTTCTACGCCATGAAGGTCAGACCACCAATTCAGCCATCCCGTTGCAGGATGGTCGACTACAACGGGAACGTTATCCCGGCTATGGGATCCTGCCAGCTCCAGGTGACACACAACACACACACGGCCACACTGTCCTTCGAGATAGTCGGCTCATCAAAGGACTCCCTGCCAGGCGTACAGGCATGCAAGGCTCTCCACCTCGTGCAACGAGCCCACTCTCTCTCTCCAGACGGCACATCTGACTTCCCGGATGCAGAGTTCAGCGCACAGCTCCAATCGCTCCTCACCCACAACCAGGAGGCATTCGAGGGCATGGGAACACTGCCCTACACATACAGAATTTGGCTCAAACCGGACGCCACCCAGGTCATTCACGCACCTCGCAGGGTCCCAGCGCCACTCAAAGACTGCCTCAAGTAGCAGCTGCAAGATTTCCAGGACCAAGGGGTGCTATCCCGGGTCACAGAGCCCACGCCATGGGTCAGTCCCATGGTGTGTGTTAAGAAGCCCTCCGGCGAGCTCCAGATCTGCATTGATCCAAAAGACCTCAACAACAGCATAATGAGGGAACACTATCCCATACCCAAACGGGAAGAGATCACGAGCGAAAGGCCCGGGCTAAAATCTTCACGAAACTGGATGCCTCAAAGGGTTTTTGGCCGATCCAACTGGATCCGTCCAACTGAAAGCTATGCATCTTCAACACCCCTTTCGTCAGGTTCTGCTACAACCGAATGCCATTTGGCATCATCTCGGCATCCGAGGTCTTTCATAGGATCATGGAGCAGATGATGGAAGGCATCGAAGGGGTGCGCGTCTACGTGGACGACGTCATCATCTGGGCCACCACACCACAGGAGCACATCTATCGTCTCCAGCGCGTCTTTTTGCGCGTACACGAAAACGGCCTGCGCCTCAACCGAGCCAAGTGTTCTTTCGGCCAAACCGAGCTGAAGTTCCTGGGGGACCACATTTCCCGGTCAGGGGTCCGTCCGGATGCAGACAAGGTGAGCGCGATTACAGCCATGCCGCAGCCGGCAGACAAGAAAGCAGTGCTACGCTTCCTATGCATGGTCAACTTCCCGGGTAAGTTCATTCCCAACCTTGCCTCCCACACGACAGCTCTGCGCCACATCGTCAAGAAGTCCACGGAGTTCCAGTGGCTACATACACACCAGCAGGAATGGGAGGAGCTCAAACTTAAGCTCACCACAGCACCGGTATTGGCGTTTTTCGACACATCTCATGACACGAAAATCTCGACTGATGCCAGCCAGTCCGGCATTGGGGCGGTGCTCCTACAGTGGGATGACACTGCGTCATGGGCCCCGGTCGCCTATGCCTCGCGGGCCATGACCCCCACAGAACAGCGCTACGCGCAGATCGAAAAGGAGTGCCTGAGCTTGCTAACCGGGATAGACAAGTTCCATGACTATGTGTATGGTCTCCCCCGGTTTACCGTTGAGATGACCCCTCGCCTCCAGCGCATCCTACTTAAACTTAGGAGGTATGACTTCCAACTGGTCTACACCCCGGGTAAGGACCTTATCATTGCGGATGCCCTATCTAGAGCAGTGAGCACACCGCCAGATTCGGAGGGGTTCGTCTGTCAGGTCGAGGCGCAGGTGGCTTTCACATCGGCAAATCTGCCAGCTGACGACTCCAGTCTGGCCCGTATTAGCCGAGAGACTGCTGCTGACCCCCTTCTACAACGTGTGATGCGCCACATGACGGGAGGGTGGCTCAAAGGGCAGTGCCCGCAGTTCTACAATGTCCGAGACGACTTGGCCGTCATTGATGGTGTCCTTCTAAAGCTGGACCAGATTGTGATTCCGCACAGCATGCACAAGCTGGTCCTCGACCAACTACACGAAGGCCACCTGGGGGTCGAGAAGTGCAGACGGAGGGCCCGAGAGGCGGTATACTGGCCGGGCATCAGTGACGATATTGCCAATATGGTGCTCAACTGCCCCACCTGCCAAAGGTTTCAACCGGCGCAACCTCCTGAGACGCTTCTGCCCCATGAGCTGGTGACGTCCACCTGGGCGAAGGTGGGTGTGGACCTCTTTCGCGCGCTCGGCAGGGACTATGTCATCGTCATTGACTACTTTTCCAACTATCCAGAGGTCATACGCCTGCACGATTTGACATCGTCCGCTGTCATAAGGGCCTGCAAAGACACCTTCGCTCGCCACGGCATTCCGATGACTGTCATGTCGGACAATGGGCACTGTTTCGCCAGCCAGGAATGGTCATCTTTTGCTGCCTCATATGGTTTCACACACGTGACGTCCAGTCCTCTGCATCCCCAGTCCAATGGAAAGGTGGAGAAGGGCGTTCACATCGTCAAGTGGCTCCTCTGCAAGGCTGCTGCTGCCGGATTGGATTTCTGCCTAGCCCTGCTGACCCATCTCTCGGCCCCACTAGCCACTGGCCAATCACCAGCCCAGCTGTTGACGGGTTGCGCCCTCAAGACCACTGTGCCTTCCATTCTGGCACCCACAACCAACCATGCTCCGGTACTACACAGAATGCAACAGCAGCGCGGTCGCCAGAAGAGGGCATATGACGCACGGGCAACTGATCTTCCCGCCCTGGCCCCTGGAGACGAAGTCCGCATCCACCTACCAGAAGGTGGCTGGTCAGCACCTGCAGATGTTCTCCGATGCGTGGCTCCCCACTCGTTCCTGGTTCGCATGCCTGATGGATCCATTCGTAGGCGCGATCGCCAGGCTCTTCGCCTACTTCCACGCTCGCTACGGGAACTTACACCAACACCGTGCCCTCCTGTGGTTCCTGACATCGACTTCGTGGAGCTGCCTGCCACCATGCCCCTTCCGTCGTCGCCCGTGGCCAGGCCCATTCCTCAGCCGGTGGTTCCAGACCCACCCTTGAGGCCCGACCCGAATTCGTTGCCCACCTACTAGACTGGACTTATGAGACTGCTTGTACATTGAACTCATACTACCACTATGTTAATATGTTTCTGTTATTATCGTTACAGGAATTTGTTTTGTCGTTCAACATTTCCCCGTTCTTTGTTTATGGTACAACCTTGTTGTTATGTCGCACCCGACATCGTCCCTTGTATATAGTTTAGCCCCATGTACATGCTGTAAATATTGCACACACACACATTTAGCTACACTCAGTACACATCTCTATTTATGACCACGTAGGCACATGTTCTTGTAAAAAAAGGGGGGATGTCATGATATTCAGGTAAACATCATAGCACATACATACATACATACTGATGGACAGATCAATGGACCAATCAACACACACAACACGACAGCCAATCACAGGCAAGAGCATACACAGTACAAAACAGGGAACATAACACTTCTTGGGCACTCGAGCAGGAGACGGCTCAGGGCACAGAGCTCATTACAAGCCACTCAGACGTCCACCATGTGCTGAGTGCCACTACAAGATAGAATTAGGAATAGGTCCACAGAATTAAGGGTCATGATCGAACCTCAGTAAACAGTTTACCAGTGTAAATAGATGTTTGAAATAAAACTACATTGAACCATTCGCAACCGTGTTGGTTCGTCTGTGTAGCAGAGTACCCAACACTTCACCAGCGCCCGCTCCCTCGCTGCCCTCTGGCAGCCCGACGATCCTCAGATTCTGCCTCCGAAACTGGTTCTCCAAATCCTCCACCTTCTCATGCAGCCGCCACTGAGTATCACGCATCACCCCAACTCGGCCGCCATCGAGGTGAACTGCTCCTTGTGCTCCCCCACTGTGTCCTCCACCTTCTGGATCGCCTGGCTCTGAGCTTCCAGCCTCATTTCCAGGCGATCGATCACTGCCTTCTTCGCGTCTACCGTCCTTGCCAGGTCCTCAAAAGTCTCCTTCCTCTGCTGGTGAACTTCTCGTTCAAGGAGTCCACCAGCTGCTCCATCAACCACTGAGACGTTAAGGCCAGAACCTTACCCTCCGCCATCTTCCTCTGTGCCGCAGGTTAACTTCTCTCAACTTCCTGCTCCTTCCTTTTAAAACCTCTCCTGATCCACAAATCCATCCACTGGTAGACCACCCTCTCTTTCCACCACTCCTGCATCTTTTTTCCTCAACACATCCACCCGTTAGCCATAGAAAAGATCCAAAAACACTGCCACAGGCGGGAGCTACCAAATGTGCAACCACTCACACCACATGGCTACCATTGGAAGTCTGAGGAGATACAGATGGATATAGATAGGCTATGAGATTAGCCAAAGTTTGGCAGAAGGAGTTTAATGTGGATAAGTACAGGGCTATCCATTTTGGCCGAAATAATAGGCAAATTATTATTTAAATGGAATGCAGATTCAAAATGTGTCTGGGCAGAGGGATCTGGGTGTCTTTGTTTATGAATTGAAGGTACAAAATGTGATAAGAAAGGCAAATGGAATGTTAGCGATTATTGCAAAAGGACTGGAGTATAAAAGTAGAGAAGTATTGTTGCAATTGTATATTGTGTTGGTGAGATCACATCTGGAGTATTATGTCTAATTTTGGTCGCCTTATTTGAGGAAGGATGTGATGGCAATGGAGGCGGTTCAGAGGAGAGTTAGCAGGTTGATTCTGGGGGTGCAAGCGCTGACGTATGAGGAGAGATTAAACAGTTTGGGCTAAGACTCTCTGGAGTTTAGAAGAATGAGAGGGGAACTGATCGAGGTATATAAAATACTAAAAGGGATTGAAAAAGTAAATGTAAACCAAATGTTCCCCCTTGTGGGGCAATCTAGAATGAGAGGCCACAGATATAGGTTGAGAGGAGGATGAAATGAGGAGGAACTACTTCTTGCAGAGGGTGGAACTCGCTGCCCCATAGTTCGGTGGAGTCCGAATCATTAAATGGTTTCAAGAGTGAGCTAGATGTATTTCTAATTTTAAAAACGTGTCAAAGGGATATGGGAAACATGTAAGGAGGTGGCTTTGAGACCAGGAAGACATCAGCAACGGTCTGATTGAATGGCGAAGCAGGCTCGAAGGGCTGCCTTCTGCTCTTAATTCTAATGTTCCTATTGTCATAATATACACACAAGTATATGATGGTGCACAGACAGACAGTGAGTGACACAAAGGATGACAAATGAACATACAGAACACAGCAGCCAATCACCAGACAGGACATGGCCACTATATAACCAGAGGGCACTAGTTTTCCCGCTCTCTGGGATGCAGCCTCTGAGACAGTCAGAACCTGTGAGCAACAACTAGAACATCGACCATGTGGTAGTAAGATAGTCTGGTCAGGTTAGCCTCAGGTCTCCAGTCAACTCAGCATAGTGTTGACCCACAGTTCAAACATGTTTAATAGTTAAGAGTTTAATAAAATAGAGTTGCATTTCTTTATGTGTTGGAAGCCTGTCTCTCTCTCTGCTACAGTAAACGCAGTCCTCGCAGACCCAGCTTACCCAACACATCATGGTACCAGTTAGTTATGTTTGAGTTTGACGGACCCACCTTGAGATAGTCTGCCTTTGACCAGCGATCAGTCACCCGGTAACATGGACAGCGTACGCCCTCCCCCGCCGCTCCGCATCGCCGGCAACATCGGTGCGAACTGGAAGATTTTTAAGCAGAGGTTTCAGCTGTATCTTGAAGCCATCGACCTCGAGGTCGCATTGGATAGCAGAAAGATTGCCCTCTTCCTCTCTACAGCCGGGGACCACGCTATCCACATTTTGTAACTCCCTCACCTTTGCTGAAGGTGAGGACAAGACAAAGTTCAAAACAGTCCTGCTGGAGTTCGACAGCCACTGTGACATCGAAGTCAATGAGAGTTTTGAACGCTATGTGTTCCAGCAGAGGCTTCTGGGTAAGGATGAACCTTTTCAGTCCTTCTTAACCCATCTCCGTATCCTCGTACAATCCTGCAACTATGACTCCATGATCCGCGACCAGATCGTTTTCGGGGTCCATTCCGATTCCCTTCGCCAGCAACTCCTCAAAGTTAAGCAGCTCACCCTCACCATCGCCATCGAAACCTGCGCCCTACATGAGCACGCTAATGACTGGTACTCCCATATCAAGGCGGCAGAGGCGGCGCGGCAAGGCCCCCACGATGCGGAGCGGGTGCAGGCCATAAAACAGCTCCAGAGCCTGAGTCTGGATGAGGGCAGCCATTTTGCGCGTTTTTCCCGGGCTCCTGCGCATGCGCACAACGGCCGAGGGACGGCGAGGCCGAGGATCGAGCTGCGCATGTGCGCACATCTTTCGACCGCACTGCGCATGCGCGGTGGCGCACAGAACGTCCTGAACGTCAGCGTCATGACGTGCAACAACTGTGGCTCCGCCCACTTAAAGCAGCAATGTCCCTCGAAATCTCGACGCTGTCTCCAGTGTGGCAAGCTTGGCCACTACGCACCCCTGTGCAGATCTGCTCAACTGCCCACCACACAGCGATCCCAGCCGCAGCGCAGGAACGTCCAGTCAGTGCAGCAACCCGTTGCAGACTCCGACTCCGACATGGTTCCAGATCCCGACACCGAGGATCTCACATCCCCATTCCGGGTGGGCATCATCACCAAGCATACGGTGCTTTCCAAAAAAAAGGCTAATCCACTCCCAGTGCTGAGCATTGATCCGGACGACGAGTGGTGTGCCACCCTTACGGTCAACGAATCTCGCATACACTTCAGGCTGGACACCGGCGCTTCAGCGAACCTCATTTCGAAGTCTGACCTGGATACCATCCACGCCAAGCCGAGCATTCTTCCATCGGCCTGCCAGCTCATCAACTACAATGGCAATGCCATTGCTGCCAGTGGCTCATGCCAGCTTGTGGTTTCTCATCGTCCCTCAAGAGCCACTCTGCGTTTCGAAATAGTAGCGTCGAACAAAGCTTCCTTGCTCGGTGCTCAGGTGCTCAGGCCTGCAAAATCCTGAATCTTGTGCAGCGGGTTCACTCCATGTCGCCCGCTGAGGCATCAGCCTCGGCAGATGCCAACTTCCAAGCCCAATTAGATGACATCATAGCACAATACCACAGCGTCTTTGAGGGTATGGGCACACTCCCCGACACGTACTAGATACTTCTGAAACCGAATGCCACACCCGTGGTTCAAAAACCGCGCCGGGTTCCGGCACCCCTTAAGCACCGCCTCAAGCAGCAGCTGCAAGACCTCCAGGACCAGGGCGTCATTTCTAAGGTCACGGAACCCACGGACTGGGTTAGCTCCATGGTTTGTGTCAAAAAACGTCAGGGGAACTTCACATTTGCATCAACCCCAAAGATTTGAATCGTAACATCATGAGGGAACACTACCCCTTCCCTAAGCGAGAAGAGCTCACTAACAAAATGTCTTCCGCCAAGTTATTTACGAAGCTGGATGCCTCCAAGGGGTATTGGCAGATACAGCTAAACGCATCCAGTCGAAAGCTCTGCACTTTTAACACCCTATTTAGTCATTACTGTTACAACCGGATGCCTCGGAGGTGTTCCACCGAATAATGGAGAAGGTGATGGGGGGCATCGAGGGGGTGCGAGTGTACGTCGATGACATCATTGTCTGGTCCACAACTCCTCAGGAACACATCGATCGCCTCAAGCGAGTGTTCCATAGGATCCACGAGCATGACCTCCGCCTCAACAGAGCCAAGTTCTCGTTCAGTCAAGCAGAAATAAAGTTCCTCGGCGCCCATATTTCGCAGTTCGGTGTGCAGCCAGGCGCAGATAACGTGTCGGCGATCAATGCTATGAAGACACCGGAGGACAAGAAGGTGGTCCTCCGCTTCCTAGTGATGATCAACCTCCTTGGGAAGTTTATCCCCAACCTCGCATCACACACTACAGCTCTCCGCAATCTTGTAAAAAAAAACACCGACTTCAAGTGGCTCCCCACTCATGAGCGAGAGTGGTGTGAGCTCAGAGCGAAACTCAACAAGGCCCCGGTCCTGGCGTTTTTTGACCCTGCCAAGGAGACGAAGATCTCCACTGACGCGAGACAGGCTGGCATTGGGGCAGTACTCCTCCAGCGGGACAAATCCTCCTCCTGGGCCCCAGTCGCATATGCATCTCGAGCCATGACCCCTACTGAGCAGCGATATGCTCAAATCGAGAAAGAGTGCCTGGGCCTCCTCACGGGGATTGACAAATTCCATGATTACGTGTATGGACTCCCCAAGTTTATGGTCGAAACGGACCACAGGCCACTGGTTCACATCATACAGAAGGACCTCAAAGATATAATGCCACGCCTACAGCGTATCCTCTTCAAACTCCGACACTATGATTTCGACCTGGTCTACACCCCGGGCAAGGAGCTCATTGTGGCCGATGCACTCTCTCGCTCCATCACCACGCCGTGCGAGCAGTCGGACTTCGTCTGCCAGATCGACGCCCATGTTGAGTTCTGCGCATCCAACTTTCCGGCCACTGACGAAAGGGTCGTGCAGATTCGTCAAGAGACGGCCAGGGATCCTTTACTCCAACGGGTCATGCGCCATCTCACAGATGGTTGGCAGAAGGGCCATTGCCCCCAGTTCTACAATATAAAAGACGACCTGGCAATGGGCGATGGCATACTAATGAAACTGGACAGGATAGTAATACCACAGAGTATGCGAGAGCTCGTCCTCGGCCAACTCCACGAGGGTCACCTGGGGGTGTAAACGTGTCGCCGGCGAGCCCGAGAGGCAGTATATTGGCCTGGCATCAATGACGACATCGCCAACACTGTCCTAAATTGCCCAATGTGCCAACGGTTCCACATTGCGTATCCTCGACTTTGAAGCCGCATGAACTGGTGTCGTCCCCATGGACCAAGGTTGGCATTGGTCTCTTCCACGCAAAAGGCCGGGACTACGTCCTCCTCGTGGACTATTTTTCAAATTACCCCGAGGTGGTCAGACTGCATGACCTCACATCAGCAACAGTCATCAGGGCGTGCAAAGAGACCTTTGCCCGTCATGGCATTCCACTTACGGTCATGACAGATAATGGCCCGTGCTTCTTCAGTCAGGAGTGGACGGATTTTGCCTGACAGTACACTTTCAGCAACGTCACTTCAAGCCCCCACTACCCCAGTCAAATGGGAAAGCAGAAAAGGGGGTACACATTGTAAAACGACTGTTGTGTAAAGCTGCTGATTCGGGTTCAGATTTTCACCTGGCACTGCTAGCCTACAGGGCGACTCCTTTGTCTGCTGGCCTGTCCCCAGCACAGCTGCTAATGAACCCCACAATACGGACGACGGTGCCAGCTATCCACGTCCCGGACCTTGACAATTTTCCGGTCCTACAAGAATGCAACTGCCTCGGGCCCAATGCAAGTCGGCGTATGATGCCCACGCCACAGATCTCCCTGCTCTGGTCCCTGCTGACTGAGTTTGTGTTCAGCTACCTGACGGTGGCTGGTCTGCCACAGCTGTGGTGGTCAAGCAAGTGGCCCCCAGATCATTTCTCGTTCGCATGCATGATGGCTCTTTTCTTCGCCGTAATAGGCGGGCACTGCAGCTGCTTCCACGCTCGCCACCTGAACGTGATGTCCCGCCTCGCCTGCTGATTCCTCAGGACACACCCTTCCAAGAGGTCACCGATCTGCTGTTTCTTTTGCTACCGTCTACGTTGGGCGCAGCTCCGCCCATTCCAGTGCAGGCAGCCCCTGACCCACCCTTGAGGCGGTCAACCAGAATTCGTCACCCGCCACAGAGACTGAACTTATAGACTGAATGTTGCATTACCTCGTGCTTCGTTTACACATCTGTACATATTGTTTCTTCCTAATCTGTTGTATGCACTCTATCTGCACTAGACACCTTCCCATGTAAATACGTTCACGCATTTTGTATATAGGTCAGCTCCTACTCATGTAAATACACTCACATACTTTGTACATAGTCAGGCTCATACACACACCCACTATTTATTGACACATACACACATTTTTTTGAAAGGGGGGAGGTGTCATAATATACACACAAGTATATGATGCTGCACAGACAGACAGTGAGTGACACAAAGGATGACAAATGAACATACAGAACACAGCAGCCAATCACCAGACAGGACACGGCCACTACATAACCAGGGGGCACTAGTTTTCCCGCTCTCTGGGATGCAGCCTCTGAGACAGTCAGAGCCTGTGAGCAACAACTAGAACATCCACCATGTGTAGTAAGATAGTCTGGTCAGGTTAGCCTCAGGTCTCCAGTCAACTCAGCATTGTGTCAACCCACAGTTCAAGCATGTTTAATAGTTAAGAGTTTAATAAAATAGAGTTTCATTTCTTTAAGTGTTTTGGAAGCCTGTCTCTCTCTGCTACAGTAAACGCAGTCCTCGCAGACCCAGCTTACCCAACACATCACCTATGATGCACATCTGATGGTCACACACCAGCTGCACGTTCATCGAGAGGAACCCCTTTCAGTTTGTGTAGAATAGCCTGTCAACTGCAGGTGCTCATAGGGTGATATGCATCCCGTCGATCACCCTCTGGTCCCGGGGCACATCGGAGATGGCGGTGAACCCCACTGCCCGTGCATCCTGGTGGGCTCAGTCCACATTGTAGTGGATGTTTTGTGCCGACAGGGCATTAATGGAGTGGCTCCTTGATGGTGCGGATGCACCTGTGCACTGAGCTCTGTGAGATCCTGTACAGGTTCCCACTCGGCACCTGGAAGGAACCCTTGGCTTAGACGATCAGGGCGACTGTCACCTTGACGGCCATTGGGAGCGGGTGTCCTCCCCCATTCCCTCGTGGTGCCAGGTGCACCATGATCTGGCAGATATATCGCACCGTCTCCCTTCTCAGCCAGAGTCTTTGATGACATGCCTGGTCTGGCAGGTTCTCAAATGACAGGCACTGCTGGTACACGCGAGGCATCATGTGGCGTCTCCTTTGCACCTCCTCCTCGGCCTGTTGGGCAGCCAGCTCTCCATCTTTAGCGGCTGCCTTCTGTTCCTCTGGGGCAGGCTCCGGTGCAGCACACTCCGCTGCTGCAGCTTCCTCCTCCTCGAGTCACCTCAGCTCGTTCAGCCACAGTTCATCCCCCAGGGCTGCAGCGAGTAGGAGGTAGGCCACCATTGGTGGCTGTATTCCAATATCCTTTGTCTGCAGAGAGTGAAAGGCTGACATGTTAGCTTGGTACCATGTGCAACACTGAGAATCAGAATATATTGTGGGATAAGGAGGAAGTGAGATACAAAGAGAAAGATTAAGTAGAAGCATACAGTCATCTTCAGTTCTTTCAGCCATAACCTCAGTCATAGCCACTCTGATAATGGCCAGCACCATCTCTTCCATCAGCGCAAGGATGTGCAGTCAGGCCTGTCCCTGCTAGTTAGGGGCTGTTTCCTCTAGTTGTGTGCCACCTTGTCCTGGAAGTGATGGAAGCATATCAGTTATTGTGGTTCAATATTTTGGGTGGTGCAAGCTGTGAGATGTGGGCGAGGGGCTTGTAACAATACTAAATGTGTGGGAGGAGGTGATGCTATGAATGCTGTATGAGTCACGTTTGATAGAGGTTGGGCGGGTTTCTCCGTCCCTCCGTGCCAGATTTCTGGTTCAGCAAGCCATTGGGATGCTCCGTTTCGCCGGCTGGTCAATGGATTTTCCCATTGTGGGGCAGCCCCACGCCATCGGGAAACCCCCGGGTTGCCGGCAAAACGGAGTATCCCGACGGCGGAGAATTCAGCCCGTTGTTGGTAGATGAGGGATGCATTGAAAGGTGTGTAAGGCTAGCGGTGCAGTTAGTGGACTGTGCATTTAAAGATGCATTTGCTGACCTTGACCACACATGTGAGGTCATTGAACTTCTTGCAGCACTGGTTTCAGGTTCTTGGGCCTACAACTTTGGTATTGCTTCCCATGTTCCTTTTGCCTCATAGAATTTGACTGGAGCATCACCTGGCCTCCCTATGGATCGAGGACCTTTCCCTTCCTGGAAGTCACTTGCATTGAAGCCTCCAATGCTTCAGAGAATCTTGGAGCCCACTCTCTGCCATGCTGTACTATTCTTTTGCCTTTCTCAGTGACAAGTCACTTGCTCCAACTAAAATGCAGCTTCCCTATAAGATTTGCAAGCTGACGTTAGGTCACACAGACAGCTTAAACTTATGTTACCCTCTCACAATTTTGCACCTGCTACTTAGACATGCAGCCACTCAATTGTGCTTCCGTGGCATACTACAATACTGTAAATGGGCAGAGAGCACAACGTTTGAGTACTGTATGCCTCAGAATAAACGGGCACAGGTCAATCACACATTACGATCCCTGTTTTCTTTTTCCAACTGTATTCGATTTTTTTTTCCCCTTGGCCTTTTGTTCAGAATCTCCACATGCACAGACAGAAACACACAACAGATAGGGTAAATGTTTAAGAAGAAAAACCAGAAAATAGCTTTCAGAAATCTGACACTCCAATGGAAACATAACTTTCACAAGGGCAGTTGCATTATTTAGATTGTCTGTCTCATGCTTTCTGGTCGTGATGGCGAAGTGAGAGAGAGGAACTGTCAACAGATACCATTGGGCTGGGTAGTTTTCACAGGAAAGAAAGCTAAACTTTCCGAGCTCATTTCCGGAAATAAATGCAGGTGCTTGTGCTCGTGGGAAAACTGATGATTTATTTGTCAATGTTCCCACCTGCAAGTGTGCCTAGAACTTGAGAGAATTAGCAGAAGTGTTCCTGTGTGTTAACCAAAACAAATGGAATAGAAACTGCTCTTTATTTAGCAAAAGGAAAAAGTGAAAGGTGTTTCAGCGAATACGCATGGTTGAATTAGTTCAGGGATCAGACCCTGTCATTCCATAGTATCACAGAAACTTGCATTTATATAGTACCTTTAACATGAAACAATGTCAGGAAAAACATGACTCAGTGCCAAACGAAGGGCAGATTAGGAAGGGTGACCAAAACATTGATCAAAGTATGTTTTGAGAAAAATTCTAAAGCAGGGAAGCGAGGTTGAGAATGGCAGTGGTTGGATCGGTAACTGGTAGATTAGTGAGGATGAGGTCAAGTGAGTTATTCCGATATGCCGATTCCCTCAACAATTGCTGTATGTCTCGCCTGGTAGCGATGTTCTTCAGGACTCGGGCAGCTACCACCCCACACTTGATGATGGGCATTGAAGATCCCCAGCCAGAGGCCATTCTGTGCTCTTATTACTCTCAGTGCTTCTTCCAAATGATGCTCAACATGGAGGAGTACGAATTCATTAGCTGAGGGAATGACATATCAGCTGGAGGCTTCTTTGCCCACATTTGCCCTGAAACCACGATAATTCCGACATACAAAGTTGACTAAATATATCCAGTAGCTTAAATACACATACAATTGCAATACGAACGACTAGAAATCATCATAGAGAAAGAGTCGAAGCCTATAATTGTTTTTGTTGTTTAATATAAATTTAGAGTACCCAATTATTTTTTTCCAATTAAGGGGCAATTTAGCGTAGCCAATGCACCTACCCTGCACATCTTTTTGGGCTGTGGGGATGAGACCCACACAGACAGAGGAGGGGGAATGTGCAACTCGACACGGACAGTGACCTTGGGCCGGGATCGAACCTGGGGCCGGGATTGAACCTGGGTCCTGGGCGCAGTGAGGCAGCAGTGCTAACCACTGCACCACCATACCGCCCTGAAGCCTATCGTTGTTGTTGGTTGGAAGCTTTCCTCTTGTCAATGCATATTTGGGTGGGATCTTCCAGCTGCTCATGTCAGCGGGACCTTCTGGTCCCGTCAATGGTGCACCTCCTCTGCGGGTTTCCCGGCGGATTGGGATGGATTCAATTGGAAACTCATTGACCATGGCGGGACCAGAAGATCCCATGGCCGACCAACGGTGGGTCGCTTCCTGCCACTGAGAGACATGCTGTGGGAGGCCAGAGAATCTCATCCTTTGTGTCTGGGCCAAGTTCAGGAGCGCTGCAGCAAAAGGTCATGGCTGAGGGTGTCGAGAGCATTGGCCAGGCACTGGCTGACCTGTACCAGTCACAGGGGGACATGTTAACTCACTGAGGGATGTGTCCCGGTATCTGTGCTCCATGGCAGAGGGCTTTGAGACTCTGGTTAAGACAAGAGCGGGCCTCCAGGACTGGTAGCACTAGGTGACAGTGGAGCTTCCGTAGTTCACTCTGGACTCACCTCCATGCCATGGACTGCCTGGGGGCCATTGAGCAGCCTGAGGGAAAAGAAAGTGATGGGGTCCCGTGCCGTTTCCCCCCTCATGGGAGCTGCTGGAACACCGCAGTGCTTACGAATCCAGCCCACCTGACACTGGCGCCTCTAATGGGCAACAGAGAGAACAGGGTGATACCTCTTCACCTGTGACACCCAAATGTTGGCCAGGCCCATCCAGGTCCAGGCCCTCCAGAGGACGACCGCCAAAGGCACCTCAGGTCACAGGGCAAGAAACGCATCAGGCCGCCTCCATGTCTGATGTGCTGTCTGGGCAAACATGGAGAAGGAGTTGCAGAGGAAGCAAGTTTAAGAAGTTAGACACCAGTTAAGTTGGCATGGGTGTAGCACATAGGTTAGAGTTAGGGGTCAGGGCAGAACAATGTACATAATCACAGTAAAACACATTTGCACCAAAATTACGATCTGTCTTAATCCTCTGTCCGAAGGGTGTGCTGGCGGACTGTGCTGGGTGTAGAGCGTGCGCCCGTGGGGGGTGTGAGCTGTTGGTGGTGTCGGTGTTGGAGGATGGCACAGGGCAGGACCCCCAGGGCAATCTGTTGTTCCACCTGGGGCCACCCTCAGAGGTAGCAGGGAACGGGACCAGGATTGTGAGGTCACCTTGTAGGACAGCTTATCCAGTGAATGACCCATCACCGCTCATCATCCCCATGACCGCAACCCCCTCCCCCGCCACAACCAGCCCCCTCCCAACTCCCCAGAGGATATATGGGCCCGTGAGATGGAAGAGCCAGCACACATGCAAGGATGACCCAGTGGACATTGGAATGTGATCCCAAAGGCAGGAGTCAGACTTTATCAAATGATGAAAAGCAGCAGAGCTCATCTCAAAGTGAGTCGCCATCAACTTCCGTTCCGTGGATTAGACAAGATCCACTTAGACTGCCAACTCAGGGCCCAAAACCTGTAATAATGCTGATTGGGCCGTTGGAGGGGGGGGCGGGGGGGGGCGGGGGGGGGGCAGGGGGGGGAGCGAAGGTGGAGCTTCTGGATTGAAGGGATGAGGATTATGGGAGGACGTGAGCGGTTATGGAGGATATGGACTGATGGGTTAGGGTGGCTGAGCTGCCGGTGGACAGGCCTCCAAGACGGCAAATCTGGAGGTGATGAGTTTGTCCCATGTGAGGCAGCTCTGGTGCAAACGTAGGGCAGCCTTCTGTGCCTGCTTAGATCCCATAACCTGGTCCTCCTGGCCATCTTCTCATCCTTCTCGTCGAATGAGGCCTGGAGTTCTTCCTCGTCCACCATGTCCCCCATCTGCTGTGTGATGTTATGAAGGATGCATCAGGCAACCATGATATGTGAGACCTTTCTAGAGATTTTTGAGAGCCCCCAGAGCGGTCCAGGCATCTGAATCGCATCTTGAGGACGCCAATGCACTGTTCAGTTATGCTCCTGGTTGCTGCATGGGCATTGATATAGTGGTTTAAGGAGGGAGGGAGGCAGAAGATGGGAAATTATAGGTCGGTTAGCCTGACTTCAATCATTGGTAAGATTTTAGAGTCTGTTGTTAAAGATGAGATCGCAGAGCCCTTGGAAGTGCATGATAAAATAGGACTGAGTCAGCACGGCTTCGTCAAGGGGAGGTCAAGTCTGACAAATCTGTTAGAGTTCTTTGAGGAAGTAACAAGGAAGTTAGACAAAGGAGAACCAGTGGACATGATTTATTTAGATTTCCAGAAGGCCTTTGACAAGGTGCCGCATAGGAGACTGTTAAATAAGGTAAGAGCCCTTGGGGTTAAGGGTAAGATCCTGGCATGGATAGAGGATTGGCTGACTGGCAGAAGGCAGGGAGAGGGGATAAAGGGGTCTTTTTCAGGATGGCAGCCGGTGACTAGTGGTGTGCCTCAGGGGTCGATGCTGGGACCACAAATTTTCACAATATACATTAATGATCTGGAAGAAGGAACTGAAGGCACTGTTTCTAAGTTTGCAGATGATACAAAGATCTGTAGAGGAACAGGTAATATTGAGGAAGCAAGGGGGCTGCAGAAGGATTTGGACAGGCTAGGAGAGTGGGCAATGAAGTGACAGATGGAATACAATGTGGAAAAGTGTGTGGTTATGCACTTTGGAGGGAGAAATGGAGGCACAGACCATTTTCTAAATGGGGAAATGCTTAGGAAATCAGAAGCAAAAAAAGGGACTTAGGAGTCCTTGTTCACGATTCTCTTAAGGTTTTTTTTGATGTAAATGTTTTTTATTGGATTTTTGAACAAAGTATATTTGCCGTTATGTACACAGGATATGATATATATATATATATAGAAGAGAAGGGCACACACACACAAATCACAAAGGGAGAGGAGAAAAGAAAAAAAACAGTAACAACACGAGAGAAACACAAAATCAAATAATGTAACTGGTAGGGTATAATGCACCCGCCCAGCCGCAGCAACTCTGTACACTTGGCAAAATTATTTACACACATAAGTAGGCATCTGTTTGTGGGGCGAGGGGTGGATGGTAGATATACATTTGGGTGCCGGAGAGATAATTCCGGGGGGCAATACTTGAATGGGTGTTGCCCCTTGCTTCTCCCGGACGGATTTCGCCGCCATTGTCTTCTCGTGCTCACTACCGCTTCAGCCGGCCCTCCCATCCTCCGCCTGTACTCTCCTTTTTCTCTGTTCCTGTGGATGCCAAGTTTGTTAACGTTTCCCTGCCTCCCATCCCGCCCCCCCCCCCCCCCCCCCACCACCACCACCCCTACCTACCTCCCTGGCTCTCCTCTATTGTTCCCTGTCTCTTCCCTCTTCCCCCCCCCCCCCTTCCGCCTTTCCCCCCCTGTGGTTTGCCTTTCCTTCCTCTTAGATTTAGCTGTCCCCCTCCCCCTTCCCGGTCTATGTCTCCCTCTCATGCTTGGGCTGCTTTCCCCTGGTTCTTGGCTACCTGGCTATTATTCTGCTTGTTTGTTGGTCACAAACAGGTCCCGGAACAATTGGGTGAATGGCTCCCACGTTCTGTGGAAGCCGTCGTCTGACCCTCAGATTGCGAATTTGATTTTCTCCATTTGGAGAGATTCCGAGAGGTCGGACAGCCAGTCTGCAGCTTTGGGTGGTGCTGCTGACCGCCAGCCGAACCGGATTCTACGGCGGGCAATCAGGGAGGCAAAGTCAAGGGCGCCTGCCTTCCTTTCCAGGAATAGATCTGGCTGGTCTAAAACCCCAAAGATTGCCACTTTTGGGCATGGCTCCACCTTCACCCCCACCACTTTCGACAGAAGAAGGCTGTCCAGTACTCCACAAGTCTGGGGCAAGACCAGAACATGTGGGCGTGGTTGGCCAGGCCTCCTTGGCACCGTTCACATCTATCCCCCAGCTCCGGGAAGAACCTACTCATACGGGTTCTTGTTAAGTGGGCTCTATGTACCACTTTTAGTTGCGTCAGGCTGAGCCTTGCGCACGTGGACCTCCTGCCAGCTGGAGACCGGGAGATTTCTGGACCGTGGGGTCAGCTGGACGGCCCTCCAGACTGTCCCATTCTCCCTCTCCACCTGCCCGTTTCCCCTGTGGTTGTAGCTGGTCGTCCTGCTCGAGGCAATGCCCCTGTTGAGCAGGTACTGGCGCAGCTCATCGCTCATAAATGAGGATCCCCGGTCGCTGTGGACGTAGGCGGGAAAGCCAAACAGAGCGAAGATGGTGTTGAGGGCTTTGATGACAGTGGCAGACGTCATGTCAGGGCATGGGATGGCAAAGGGGAATCTGGAATATTCATCGACCACACTGAGAAAGTACGTGTTGCGGTCGGTGGAGGGGAGGTGCCCTTTGAAGTCCACACTGAGGCGTTCAAAGGGGCAGGAGGCCTTCACCAGGCGCGCACGGTCTGGCTGGTAGAAGTGCAGTTTACACTCCGCGCAGACCTGGCAGTCTCTGGTGATCGCCCTGACTTCCTCGATGGAGTAGGGCAGGTTGCGGGCCTTGATGAAATAGTAAAAACGTGTGACCCCTGGGTGACAGAGGTTGTCGTGCAGGGTCCGGAGTCAGTCCACTTGTGCGCTGGCACATGTACCTCGGGACAGGGCATCGGGGGGCTCGTTGAGCTTACCGGGGCGATACAAAATCTCGTAATTGTAGGTGGAGAGCTCGATCCTCCACCTCAAGATTTTATCGTTTTTGATCTTGCCCCGCTGTGTGTTATTAAACATGAAGGCAACCGACCGTTGGTCAGTGAGGAGAGTGAATTTCCTGCCGGCCAGGTAATGCCTCCAATGCCGCACAGCTTCAACGATGGCTTGGGCCTCTTTTTCGACGGAGGAGTGCGGAATTTCGGAGGCATGGATGGTGCGGGAAAAGAATGCCACGGGCCTGCCTGCCTGGTTGAGGGTGGCGGCCAGAGCGACGCCTGATACATCGCTCTCGACTTGGAAGGGGAGCGTGTCGTCGACCGCGTGCATCGCGGCCTTGGCGATGTCAGCCTTGATACGGTTAAAGGCCTGGTGAGCCTCGGCCGTCAGAGGAAAAACAGTGGATTGAATGAGTGGGTGGGCCTTGTCCGCATAGTTTGGGACCCACTGGGCGTAATACGAAAAGAACCCCAGGCAACGTTTGAGGGCCTTGGGGCAGTGGGGGAGGGGGAGTTCCATGAGGGGGCGCATGCGATCGGGTTCGGGCCCCCAGAACTCCGTTCTGGATCACATAGCCGAGGATGGCTAAGCGGTTCGTTCTGAACACGCACTTCTCCTTGTTATACGTGAGGTTGAGGAGAGTGGCGGTGTGGAGAAATTTGGCAAAGTTGGCGTCATGGTCCTGCTGGTCGTGGCCGCGGATGGTGATGTTATCGAGGTACGGGAAAGTGGCCGGCAGCCCGTACCGGTCAACCATTCGGTCCATCACCCGTCGGAAGACCGAGACCCCGTTGATGATGCCAAAGGGAACCCTAAGAAAGTGGTAAAGGCGGCCGTCTGCCTTGAACGCAGTGTACGAGCGGTCCGCCTTGCGGATGGGGAGCTGGTGGTGGGCCGATTTCAGGTCTACTGTCGAGATGACCCGGTACTGTGCAATCTGATTGACCACATCAGATATGCGTGGGAGGGGGTACGCGTCGAGCTGCGTGTACCGATTGGTGGTCTGACTGTAGTCAACGACCATCCTGTTTTTCTCCCCAGTTTTGACCACTACCACTTGGGCTCTCCAGGGGCTGTTGCTGGCCTCGATGATGCCTTCCCGACGCAGCTGCTGGACTTCAGACCTGATGAAGGTCCTGTCCTGGGCGCTGCACCGTCTGCTCCTGGTGGCGACGGGTTTGCAATCCGGGGTTAGGTTTGCAAAAAGGGAAGGTGGGTCGATCTTAAAGGTCGCGAGGCCGCACACAGTAAGGGCTGGTAGGGGCCCGCCGAATTTCAGAGGCTCTGGATGTTGCACTGGAAGTCCAGGCCGAGTAGCAAGGCAGCGCAGAGGTTGGGGAGGACGTAGAGGCGGAAGCCGCTGAACTCCACATCCTGGACAGTGAGAGTGGCGAAGCAGTACCCCCAGATCGCCACGGAGTTGGTTGGCCGCCGCGTGGCACAGGCGTGGGATCGGCTGAGGGCAGTCACTGATGGGGTCCACGATGGGGCGGCCATCTGCGGAGTCCACGATGCACAGGTGGGGTGGGCCGCGCGGTTGGGGGCACAGGCCTGAATGTTTCGTAATGCGACCGTAAGTGAAAGCACTAGTTTTTTGGTTGTGGCGAGGTCGAGCATGGTCCCCTCTAAGAGGCGCTGGCGGATGTAGTCAGACCCTATGCCCATAACAAATGCGTCTCTCATTAGCAAATTCGAGTGTTCCGTGGCTTTATTACACTGAGATGTGTGGCCTCCTACAGCAGCTGACAAAATGGCTGCTGTACTGGGAGAACACATATTTATACTCTGCCTACTGGGCGGAACCAGCAGGCAGGGATCTACCCCCGTACCTGTAGTACAGCGGCCTTACTGTAAAGCACCTATATCAACATCCTATATACACAATATATACATCAGTGGTGACTAGCACAAGCACCTCTTGTCAGAAAAGCACAAATCTCACACTCAAAAGTGCAGGAGCTTCTTTTTTAACATTGCCTCAAAATGATTGTGACTGCTGCTGAGTTAGGAAAAGGCTACTATATTATGAAATATTCCATGTTTTATAGAACTATCAACTGCAGTGCAAAAGTTGGTAAAAAAGAAACAATCTACAGTGATTCCTCCATCGTACGATGTACGTGTAAACAAAGGAAAAAATACTGAGTAAGACTATTCTAGTGACAAATTCAGTACAAAAGTACTTCAGTTATATTAAATCAAATTATCTTCTTTTCTCTTTGAAAACATTTTTTAAAATTCATTTTATGGACTTGGGCGCCACTGACTAGACCAATATTCATTGGCCATCCCTATATGTCCTTGAGAAGATGGTGGTGAGCTGTCTTCTTGAACCGCTGCAGTCCATGTGGTGGAGGTACAGCAGTACTGTTAGGGAGGGAGTTCTAGGATTTTGACCCAGCGACAGTGAAGTAACTGTGCTGTGTTTCAAGTCAGAATCGTGAGTGACTTGGAGGGGAGCTTCCAGGTGGTGGTGTTTCCATGTATCTGCTGGCATTGCCCTTCTAGATAGCAGTGTTTGTGAATTTGAAAGGCACTGTCTAAGGAGCCTTGATGAGTTCCTGAAATGCACCTTGCAGATGGTGCACACTGCTGCTACTGTGCATCAGTGGTGGTGGTGCTGAATGTTTGTGGAAAGAGTTCCAATCAAGCAGGCTGCTTTGTCCAGGATGCTGTCAAGCTTCTTGAGTGTTGTTGGAGTTGCACTTTCCAGACAAAGTGGGGGGTATTCCATAACACTCCTGACTTGTGCATTGTAGACGAAAGAGAAAATGCTGGAAAATGCCTGACTAGTGCATTGTAGATGGTGGACAGGCTTTGGGAAGTCAGGAGGTGAGTTATTCACCACAGGATTCTTAACCTCTGGCCTGCTCTTGTAGTCACAGTATTTAGATGGCTAGTCCAGTTGCGTTTCTGGTCGATGGTAACCCCCAGGATGTTGACAATGGGGGATCAATGATGGTAATGCCATTGAATGTTAAGGGCGATGGTTAGATTTTTTCTTATTGAAGATGGTCATTGCCTAGCATTTGTGTGGTGTGAATGTTCACTTATCAGTCCAAGCCTAGATATTGTCCTGGTCTTGAGGCACTTGAACTAGTTTATGACGTGAGGAGTCACGAATGGTGCTAAACATTGTGTAATAATCAGCAAACCTCTGACCTTATAATGAAGCAAGGTCATTGAGAAAGCAGCTGAGGATAGCTGTGCCTAGGACACTCCTCTGAGGAACTCCTGCAGTCAGTGATGTCCTGGAGATGACTGACCTCCAACAGTCACAACCATTTTCCTTCATGTCAGGTATGACTCCATCAAGCAGAGAGTTTTCCCCCTCATTCTCATTGACTCCAGTTTTACTGGCTCCTTGATGCCACACGGGGTCAAATGTGGCCTTGATATCAAGGGCGGTCACTCTCATCTCACCTCTTGAGTTCCGTTCTTTTGTCCATGTTTGAACCAAGGCTGTAATGAAGTCAGGAGCTGAGTTACCTGGCGGACCTAAACTGCACAGCAGTGAGAAGGTTATTGCTAAGCAGGTTCCATTTGACAGCACCATTGATGACCCCTTTGTCACTTTACTGATGATCAAGAGTAGACTGAGGGGGTGGTAAATGGCCAGGTTGGATTTGTCCTGCCTTTTGTATTTCTTTGTTCTTTGTTAGGACAAACCTGGGTAGATGCCAGCCTTGTAGCTGCCGTGGAACAGCTTGGCTAGGGGTGCAGCATGTTCTGGAGCATAAGTCTTCAGTACCATTGCTAGAATATTGTCGGGGCCCTGGTCTTTGCAGGATCCAGTACCTTCAACTATTTCTTGATATCACATCGAATGAATTGAATTGGCTGAAGGCTAGCATCTGTAATGTTGGGGACCTCCAGAGGAGGCCAACATGGATCATTCACTCAGTACTTCTGGCTAATAACTGTGGCTAATAAGGCCTCAGCCTTATCTTCAGCACTTAGCTCCCCCATCATTGAGGATGGGGATATTTGTGGAGCCTCCTCCTCCAGTGAGTTGTTTACTTGTCCATCATTATTCATCGCTGGATGGAGCAGGACTCCAGAGCTTAACTCTGGCTTGTTCATTGTGGGATCACCTAGTACTGTCTATTACTTGCTGCTCATACTGTTTGATACCCAAGTAGCATTGTGTCATAGCTTCATCAGTTTGACACCTCATTTTTAGGTATGCCTGGTGATGCTCCTGGCATGTCCGCCTGCACTCCTCATTGAACCAGCGTTGATCCCCCGGCTTGGTGGTAATGGTAGGATGTGGGATATGCTGGGCAATGAGATTACAGATTGTGGTAAAGTACAATTCTGCTTCTGTTGATGGCCCACAGCACCTCATGGTTGCCCAGCCCTGAGTCGCAAGATCTATCTGAAATCTATCCCATTTAGCAAGGTGGTAGTGCCAGACAACACTGATGCCTCAAACAAAAGTGTTTTGCCTTAGTTTTGAGTTGTTCCAATTTTGGGATGGGAATCTAGCTTTACTGTTGGATTTGTACAGTGAAAAGCAGGAACCTCAGACACAATCACCAAAGAAAATCATCCAAAATCAGTGCCTTTGATCTCAGCCAAGGAAATCTTTGCACATATGCAGTTGAGAAAGCAAATTTTAATAGCAGAAAACACAACACTAAAAACTGAAAGGTGCTCAAAATGATATTGCTGCAGCCATCTGTTTGGCTCATACTTTGCCCAACACAGCAAGGTACACTGTCACAACCTTGATGCAGAAAGCATCATTCTCAAGCTGCTGCTCACTTTAGTATTCTGCTGCTAGATCACAGCAACCGAAAGAATCCTTTGAAGAATTTATCAATGGGGTTCCAGTGTGCAATCTGAAGGAGGTTGTTATGGATACCCTGCACAAAGAATTCAGCGTTGTGGAAACCTCAATCCCTGAGATGAAACATTAGCAGACCAGTGAAGAGAGGTACCTGAAACTTTCAGCAAAGCCCAGCGAAAAGAAAACATGAACACGACGAAAAGCAACTCCTTTATATTCTCCATACTAGGTACCATGCTCATATTGAATTATTTCCTCCAAGAGGCTAGAGGTGGAAAGCGTGAAAATAGAACTCAGCTCACTTTTTCAGAATAATGTAAAGAGATGTACTCAAAGGTCACCAGGAATGAACAAAAGTATAAACTCGAGTCATCATCATCGCACAGTAGGTACACTGGCTTTGAAATGTTGATATTACTTTTAATTATGTGTTAGCGGCACGGTGGCACAGTGGTTAGCACTGCTCCTCACAGTGCCAGGGACCCAGGTTCAATTCCATCTTTGGGTGACTGTGTGGAATTTACACTTTCTCCCGTGTCTGCGTGAACTTCTTCCAGGTTCTCCAGGTTAGGTGGATTAGCCATGCTAAATTGCCTCTTTGTGTCCCAAGATGTGCAGGTTAGGTGGGGTTGCGGGGATAGGGTGGAGCAGTGGGCCTTGGTGGGGTGCTCTTTCAGAGGATCGGTGCAGACGTGATGGGATAATGGCCTCTTTCTGAATTGTAGGAATTCTATGTTTCTATATGTGTTAATTATTATACTACATTTTTGGTTGTTGATAGAGTTATTGGTAATTGTTACTTAAACTTGAATCAATCGAGTGATTAATGCAATTCCAACAGCAATGCTCACACTCGTTTAATTAATTATATCAGCAGACCAGTCAGGCCTTAGCGTGCCTTGAGCCATTTTTGCATCTGCTTACTCAATCTGCTTGGTGAACCAGGGGACATGTTTACTCGCGACATCCTAAAGGGCACTAATACTACCCGACCTGCTGAGCATTTCCAGCATTTTCTGTTTTTATTGCTACTTTTATTGATTTGTGTATCACAAATCTCTTTGCTCCCCTACCCCAGTTAGACTTACTGAGACAGTGTAAAACCTTTGCGCCTACACCCCATGTTAAGCCATTCTTTTCCGTGTTCCAGATCAGATTTACTTCCTGCTCGACTCCTAGCAGCTGTTCCAACTACAATGAACCACCCGTTTTAACAGTACAGGTGCCTTTAAGTTGCACCAAGACTTTAGAGTGTTCCCCCCTCCAAAAATGAACGACATGTCCAGCATTGGCTATACACAGAAATTATGCTTATTAACAGGCAGTGTGAAGTCAACTAGCGTATGTATTTGAAACCACCGGAGCACCTGTTTTGGGGCTATCCAATTCAGCTCATTATGTCTTTTGCTCATTTAATGATTTCCCACTGTGTTCCTCCTCCACCTCTTTTCCCACTATTAGCTGGTCTGTAGAGTACCGCAATTAACTGTGGGCAGCACGGTAGCACAAGTGGATAGCACTGTGGCTTCACAGCGCCAGGGTCCCAGGTTCGATTCCCCGCTGGGTCACTGTCTGTGCGGAGTCTGCACGTTCTCCCCGTGTCTGCGTGGGTTTCCTCCGGGTGCTCCGGTTTCCTCCCACAGTCCAAAGACGTGCAGGTTAGGTGGATTGGCCATGCTAAAAATTGCCCGTAGTGTCCATAAGGGTTGGGAGGGGTTATTGGGTTGCGGGGATAGGGTGGAAGTGAGGGATTAATGTGGGTCGGTGCAGACTCGATGGGCCGAATGGCCTCCTTCTGCACTGTATGTTCTATGTAATCTATGTAATCTATGTAACATGATCAATCCCGCCTTACCCTCTGTCTCAATGTATATTGATTCTGTTTCTACCTTAAAATTAGTTATTTACCCCTTTTCAACAGCCATTTCTAATTACTTCAGTTACCCCAGCCACCCCTTCTTCCTTCCCTACCCTTTCTGAAGATATTTCAATATGCAATGTTTAACTGCCAGCCGAGTCTTTATTAAGCCAGGTTTCAGGTTTCCCTATTGCATCTAGCTCCTCACTACAAATTATTGCCTCTCGTTCCCGAGTTTATTTCGGACACTGTGCACATTGCTGTATAGACATTTTAATTTGTTTACTGTTGTACTCATTTTTAATTAAGTGATATAGGCTTGTGTTCTTTAACTAAGGCAGGAATTCTCTGGTTATTAGGGCTCACTTTTCCCGACGGCAGTGTATCCCCGCCCTCGGGTTTCCTGGTAGCATGGGGTAGTTTCAATGGGAAATTCCATTGACAAGCAGCGGGAAGATAGAATCCTGTCACCAGCGAACGCCGCAGAGAATCTTGTCCGAAATCTGGGGCGAAATTCTCCCCCAACGGCGGGATGCCCGCCGACTGGCGCCAAAGCCGGCGCAAATCAGACGGGCATCGCGCCGGCAAAAAGGTGCGGAAGTCTCCGCATCTTTGGCGGCCTAGCCCCAACATTGAGGGGCTAGGCCGACGCCGGAGGGATTTCCGCCCCGCCAGCTGGCGGAAATGGCGTTTGTTGCCCCGCCAGCTGGCACGGAAATGCGGCGCATGCGCGGGAGCGTCAGCGGCCGCTGTCAGTTTCCCCGCGCATGCGCGGGAGCGTCAGCGGGCGCTGAAAGTTTCCCGCGCATGCGCAGTGGGAAGAGTCTCTTCCGCCTCCGCCATGGTGGAGGCCGTAGCGGAGGCGGAAGGGAAAGAGTGCCCCCACGGCACAGGCGGTGGGCCCCGATCGCGGGCCAGGCCACCATGGGGGCACCCCCCGGGGTCAGATCGCCCCGCGCCCCCCCCCAGGACCCCGGAGCCCGCCCACGCCGCCTGGTCCCGCCGGTAAATACCAGGTTTGATTTACGTCGGCGGGACAGGCAATTCCTGGGCGGGACTTCGGACCATCCAGGCCGGAGAATCCAGCGGGGGGTCCCGCCAACCGGCGCGGCTGGATTCCCGCCCCCGCCCAATCTCCGGGAGCGGAGACTTCGGCGGGGGCGGGGGCGGGATTCACGGCGGCCAACGGCCATTCTCCGACCCGGCGGGGGGTCGGAGAATGACGTCCCTGCTCTCTGGCCATTTATGCTACCCTTATTTCTTAACCTCGGTCTGATGTTGTGTATTGTTGTGCATATGAGACTAACTCATATTCAGCTGTAGGAGGTCATGATTAAACTAATGTTATTCACATCGCCCCAGCAGAGAGGGCAGCAGACTATACGCTATAATTAAATGTCTTACAACACCAGGTTAAAGTCCAACAAATTTGTTTCGAATCACTAGCTTTCGGAGCGCAGCTCCTTCCTCAGGTGAATTCCTCATTCACCTGAGGAAGGAGCAACGCTCCGAAAGCTAGTGATTCGAAACAAACCTGTTGGACTTTAACCTGGTGTTGTAAGACTTCTTACTGTGCCCACCCCAAACCAACGCCGGCATCTCCACATCATGAGCGGGATTCTCCGACCCCCCCGCCGGGTCGGAAAATCCCCGGGGGGGGGGGGGTGTTGCAAATCCCGCCCCGCCGCCCTGCTGATTCTCGGGCGGGGACGGGGCTCACGCAACGCCGGTCGGGTCTATTGGCAGCGGCCCCCTCCCCCAGCAATTCTACGGGCCCCGATGGGCCGAGCGGCCACCCGCTTTTGGCTAGTCCCGCTGGCCTGAGTTAGACATACGGCGGGACCTGGCAGGTAAGTCAGCTGGAAGCGGTCCTCGGGGGGGCGTTGGGGGATCTGACCTGGGGGGGGGGGGGGGGGGGGGTGGGTGGCCTGACCCGCAATCGGGGTGCACCGATCTGTGGGTGGGCCTGTGCCGTGGGGGCACCCCTTCCTTCCGCGCCGGCCCCTGTAGGGCTCCACCATAGCCGGCGTGGAAAAGACAACCCCTTGCGCATGCGCCAGAATACGCCGACCGGTCTGCACATGCGCGGAACAATGCCGGCGGTTCCGCACATGCGCGAGATCACGCGGGCCCTTTGGCGCATGCGCTAACTCACGCAGACACTTCGGTGCCAGCTGACGCGGCGCCAATCCCTCCGGCGTCCGGATGTGCGGAGAATGGAAGTTCGGGAGGAGAATGCTTAGACCCAGGCTATTAGAATAGATGGCATTGAGGTACGTAGGAAAGAGGTGTTGGCAATTCTGGACAGGCTGAAAATAGATAAGTCCCCGGGGCCTGATGGGATTTATCCTAGGATTCTCTGGGAAGCCAGAGGTATGGAGGGAAAATCTTATGAGGAAAGGCTGATGGACTTGAGGTTGTTTTTGTTAGAGAGAAGAAGGTTAAGAGGAGACTTAATAGAGGCATACAAAATGATCAGAGGGTTAGATAGGGTGGACAGTGAGAGCCTTCTCCCGTGGATGGAAATGGCTAGCACAAGGGGACATAGCCTTAAACTGAGGGGTAATAGATATAGGACAGAGGTCAGAGGTAGGTTCTTTACGCAAAGAGTGGTGAGGCCGTGGAATGCCCTACCTGCAACAGTAGTGAACTCGCCAACATTGAGGGCATTTAAAAGTTTATTGGATAAGCATATGGATGATAATGGCATAGTGTAGGTTAGATGGCTTTTGTTTTTTGACTTCCCATGTCGGTGCAACATCGTGGGCTGAAGGGCCTGTACTGTGCTGTATCGTTCTATGTTCTATGTTCTATGTTCTATGACTGTTGACGCTGGAGTGGTTCGCACCGGTTTTCCCATCGGCGTGGGGACTTAGTCCCCGGAAAGGAGAATCCCGCCCAACGTCTATAATAAAATTCTCAGATCTTGCAATGTATGACATCTGACTTTTAATCTCATTTCCTATTTCTTGTATCTGCAGGCTTATATTATTTTAACAAGATGCCTCCCCACTCCATCTAACTAGTTTGAAGTCCGAACCACAATCCTATTGATTCTTTGTATGAGGACGTTGATCTCTTCTGGTTCTGGTGGACACTGCCTAAGCACTGCAGCTCCTGCCTGTCTCAGTACGGTGTATGCACAGTATAATTTTTTAAATAATTATGATGAAATGTGCTTTGCAACAAGTTCCCACAAAGTGCCAGACAATGGCAAGGCTACATTTACTTTCCATTCTTAGGTACACTCAGAACAAAATGCTGGGCCTACTTCTTGATTCCTTGGTGTGCTGTTGGCTAAGTAAAGGATTCCATGTACAATGAAGAACCAGGAAACGTATGTCCAAGTCAGGATGGTGTGTGACTTGGGGAGGAACTGGGAGGAAATGGTGTTCGCATAACCTTGCTGCTTTAGCCCTTCTTGGTGGTAGAGGTTGAGGAGTTGAGAGGTGCTGTCATTGTAACCTTGGTGAGTTGCTGTAGTGTATCCTGTCGAATCAAAGAACACTGGTGGAGGAAGGATAGGTTGAGACTAGTTGCAGGGCATCAATCAAGCAAACTGCTCTGTCCTGGTGTTGCACTTCTTTTTTTAAAAATATGTTTATTCAAATTTTTCCAACAAAATTTTTGTAACAAACAAACCCCCCCCCATAACAAAAAGAACACAAACACCACAATCAAAAATAATAAGCTACTTATACATTGGGTTTCTCCTGTATATATTAACCCCCCCATATGACATTCAAAAGTACCCTTGGGGAAAGCCCCCCCACCCGCCCAAATACCCCCCCGAAAGAGCCACCCCCCCCCCTCCACCCCCCCACCCCCCCCCCCCACCCCACCCCCCTGGGTTGCTGCTGCTGCTGACCTCCTCCTAGCGCTCCACTAGATAGTCTAGGAACGGTTGCCACCACCTGGAGAACCCCTGCACAGACCCTCTCAAGGCAAACTTTATCCTCTCCAGCTTAATGAACCTTGCCATGTCATTTATCCAGGCTTCCACACTGGGGGGCTTCGCATCCTTCCATAATAGCAAGGTCCTCCACCGGGCTACCAGGGACGCAAAGGCCAGGATTCTTTCGCCTCTTTCGCCTCCTGCAATTCCGGCTCATCCGTTACCCCAAATAGTGCCAACCCCCAACTCGGCTTGACCTGGACTTTCACCACCTTGGACATAGTCCTCGCGAAACCCCTCCAAAACCCATCCAGTGCTGGGCACGACCAGAACATGTGGACGTGATTCGCCGGGCTTCCCGAGCACCTCCCACATCTGTCCTCCACCCCAAAGAAGCTACTCAACCTCGCCCCTGTCATATGCGCTCTGTGAGTAACCTTGAATTGTATTAGGCTGAGCCTGGCGCAAGAGGAAGAGGAGTTAACCCTACTCAGGGCATCAGCCCACAGATCCTTATCAATCTCCTCCCCAAGCTCCTCCTCCCACTTTCCCTTTAGCTCCTCTACCGAAATCTCCTCCTCTTCTTTCATCTCTTGATAGATCGCCAAAACCTTGCCTTCTCCGACCCATACACCCAAAATCACCCTGTCTTGAATCCTCTGTGCCGGGAGCAACGGGAATTTCCTCACCTGCCGCCTCACAAACGCCCTCACTTGCATGTACCTGAAAGCATTTCCCGGGGGTAACCCAAACTTCTCCTCCAGTGCCCCTAGGCTCGCAAACGTCCCATCTATAAACAGGTCCCCCATTCTTCTGATCCCTGCCCGATGCCAGCTCCGAAACCCCCCATCCATCCTTTCTGGGACAAACCGATGGTTCTCCCGAATCGGGGACCAAACCGAGGCTCCCACCTCGCCCCTATGCCGTCTCCACTGCCCCCAGATCTTCAACGTTGCCGCCACCACAGGACTCGTGGTGTACCTTGTCGGCGAGAGCGGCAGCAGTGCCGTCACCAGTGCCCTCAGGCTCGTGCCCCTGCAGGACGCCATCTCCAACCTCTTCCATGCCGCCCTCTCTCCCTCTATTACCCACTTACGGATCATCGCCACGTTGGCTGCCCAATAGTAGCCGCACAGATTCGGCAGCGCCAGCCCTCCCCTGTCCCTGCTACGCTCCAGAAACACCCTCTTTACCCTCGGGGTCTTATTTGCCCACACAAAACCCATGATGCTCCTACCTACCCGTTTAAAAAAGGTCTTGGTAATCATAATGGGAAGGCACTGGAACACAAAGAGAAACCTCGGGAGGACCATCATTTTAACCGACTGTACCCTGCCCGCTAGCGAGAGTGGCAGCACATCCCATCTTTTGAAATCCTCCTCCATCTGCTCCACCAACCGCGTCAAATTGAGCTTGTGCAGTTCCTTTCCGCCCTCTTCAATGGTAGGTCGTCTATCCCCCTTCCCTGTCCCCTGGATGCACCACAAAGAGCTCACCTTTTCCTACGTTGAGCTTATAGCCCGAGAAGTCCCCAAACACCCTTAGGATCCGCATGACCTCCACCATCCCCTCCACTGGATCTGCTACATACAGCAACAGGTCGTCCGCATACAGCGACACCCAATGTTCCTCTCCCCCTCGGACCAACCCCCTCCATTTCCTGGACTCCCTTAGTGCCATGGCCAAAGGTTCGATTGCCAATGCAAACAACAAGGGGGACAGGGGGCACCCCTGCCTCGTCCCTCAGTACAGTCGAAAGTACTCCGACCTCCGCCGATTCGTAGCCACACTCGCCACCGGAGCTCTGTATAGGAGCCTGACCCAACTGATAAACCCCTCCCCGAAACCAAACCTCCGCAACACTTCCCAAAGATACTCCCACTCCACCCGGTCGAAGGCCTTCTCCGCGTCCATAGCTGCCACTATCTCCGCCTCTCCCTCCACCGATGGCATCATAATCACGTTGAGGAGCCTCCGCACATTAGTGTTTAGCTGCCTGCCCTTTACAAATCCCATCTGGTCCTCATGAATCACCCCACGGACACAGTCCTCAATTCTCATAGCCAGCACTTTTGCCAGCAACTTAGCATCCACATTGAGGAGCGAGATCGGTCTATACGACCCACATTGCAGTGGGTCCTTCTCCCGCTTCAGAATCAGCGAGATCAGCGCCCCGGACATTGTCGGGGGCAGGGTCCCCCCCTCCCTTGCCTCATTGAAAGTCCTCACTAACAACGGGCCTAGCAGGTCCACATATTTCTATAGAACTCAACCGGGAACCCATCTGGCCCCGGGGCCTTCCCCGCCTGCATGTTACCCAATCCTTTAACCAGCTCCTCCAACCCAATTGGCGCCCCTAAACCAGCCACCTCCTGCTCCTCCACCCTCAGGAACCTCAGTTGATCCAAAAATCGTCGCATCCCCTCTTCCCCCGCTGGGGGCTCAGATCTGTACAGCTCCTCATAGAGGTCTTTAAATACCTCATTTACTCTCACCGCACTCCGCACCGTATTCCCCCTGCTATCCTTAACTCCACCTATCTCCCTCGCTGCCACCCTCTTACGGAGCTGGTGTGCCAGCATCCGGCTCGCCTTCTCCCCATACCCGTATGTCGCCCCCTGTGCTTTCCTCCACTGTGCCTCTGCTTTCCCTGTGGTCAACAGGTCAAACTCTGTCTGGAGGCTTCGCCGCTCCCTAAGTAGCCCCTCCTCAGGGGCCTCTGCATATCTCCTGTCCACCCTTAAGATCTCCCCCACCAACCTCTCACTCTCCCTGCCCTCTCTCTTCTCCCTGTGGGCCCTAATGGAGGTTATCTCTCCCCTGACCACCGCCTTCAACGCCTCCCAGATTACCCCCACCTGCATCTCTCTGTTGTCATTGGCCTCCAAGTATCTCTCAATGCACCCCCGCACCCTCCCGCACACCTCCTCATCCGCCAGTAATCCCACATCAAGACGCCACAGCAGGCGCTGGTCCATCTCCTCTCCTAACTCCAGCTCCACCCAGTGTGGGGCGTGGTCTGAGATGGCTATGGCCGAATACTCCGTTCCTTCCACTTTCGGGATTAGCGCCCTACTTAACACAAAGAAATCTATCCGGGAGTAGGCTCTATGTACATGGGAAAAGAATGAGAATTCCCTGGCCAAGGGCCTAGCAAACCTCCATGGATCCACTCCCCCCATCTGGTCCATAAACCCCCTAAGCAACTTGGCCGCTGCCGGCCTCTTCCCCGTCTTGGATCTGGAGCGATCTAATGCTGGATCCAGCACCGTGTTGAAATCCCCCCCTATTATCAAGCTTCCTGCCTCCAGGTCCGGAATCCGACCCAGCATACGCTTCATAAATCCGGCATCATCCCAGTTCGGGGCATATAGGTTTACCAGTACCACCCACACCCCCTGCAACCTATTGCTCACCATCACATATCGACCTCCATTCTCCACTACAATATTCTTGGCCTCAAACGACACCCGCTTCCCCACCAGTGTTACAACCCCTCTGTTCTTCGCATCCAGCCCCAAATGGAATACCTGTCCTACCCATCCTTTTCTCAACCTGACCTGGTCTTCCACCTTCAAATGTGTCTCCTGAAGCATGACCATGTCTGCCTTCAATCCCTTTAAGTGCGCGAACACTCAGGCCCTCTTAACCAGCCCATTCAGGCCCCTCACATTCCAAGTCATCAGCCGGATTGGGGGGCTTCTCAACCCCCCCTCCCTGCCGACTAGCCATCTCCTTTTCTAGGCCAGTCACGTGCCCGCGCCTCCCGCACCCTCCAGTCCCCCAGACGGCGGACCACCACCCCGACCACCACTCCTATTTCAAGTTCCCCATTGGCCAATGCAGCAGCAACCCTATACCCACCCCCCTCCCCCCGCTAGATCCGTATCTAGCTCTTTTGCTCCCCCCATAACACTCCCGTAAGCTGACTCCTGCTGACCCCGGCTCTCCCGCCTTCCCATCGATCCCCCCCCCCGCCCCCCCGTGTGGGAATCCTCCCTCCCCCTCAGTCAGTGTGCGCTTCTCCGACCCCCACCGCCGTCCTTCCCTAGCACAGGAAAAGCCCGCGCTTTCCTGAGCCGGCCCTTCCCCCTCTAGCGCAGCTCCTTTTGCGGCCTTATCTCAATTCCCCCATCCCCGGGCCTCCCCTCCCTCCAACTCCGGCGCCCACACTCTCCCACAGCCTCCCCATCAAATCCCTTCAACCATCCCCATCCAGCACCCAACTAAGGGAACATTCCCTACACGTAGTTAATCCCCCCTCCGTTCTAAGCGCGGAAACAATCTTCGCTTCCCCGCCCCGGCCCCCCCCCCCCCAGTCTTCGGCGCGGGAAAAAAGCCCGCGCTCTCCACCTACCAGGCCCCGCCACCAACCAAAACAGTGCCCAACCCGCCCCATCCACCCTTCCCAACCCGAAAGAGAAAAACACAGAGAAAAAGAAACCCAAAACAATGCAAAGGCCCCCCCCCGCCCCGAACCAAAAATAGGCATAACATATCCATCGCTGTCCCCAATCGCCCATCCCGACCCTCAGTCTGTGTCCAGCTTCTCGGCCTGAACAAAGGCCCACGCTTCCTCCGGAGACTCAAAATAATGGTGCCGGTCCTTGTAGGTAACCCACAATCACGCCGGCTGCAACATGCCAAACTTCACCCCCTTCCTGTGCAGCACCGCCTTCGCTCAATTATACCCGGCCCTCCTCTTCGCCACTTCCGCACTCCAGTCCTGATATATCCGAACCTCCGCGTTCTCCCACCTGCTGCTCCTCTCCTTCTTGGCCCACCTGAGCACACACTCCCAATCGATGAGCCGATGGAACCGCACCAGCACTGCCCGCGGAGGCTTGTTAGCTTTGGGCCTCCTCGCCAACACTCTATGGGCCCCTTCCAGCTCCAGGGGCCACTGGAAGGACCCCGCTCACATCAGCGAGTTCAACATGGTGACCACATAGGCCCCCACGTCCGGCCCCTCCAGCCTCTCCGTGAGGCCCAGAATCCGCAGATTCTTCCACCTCGACCGATTCTCCATCTCCTCGAAGCGCTCCTGCCATTTCTTGTGGAGCGCCTCCTGCGCCTCCACCTTTACCGCCAGGCCTAAGATCTCGTCATCATTGTCAGAGATCTTTTGTCGAGCCTCTCGGATCGCCACCCCCTGGGCCGTCTGTGTCTCCGGCAGCTTATCAATAGAAGCCTTCATCGGCTCTAGCAGGTCCGTTTTAATCTCTCTGAGGCAGCGCTGGATACCCTCCTGTTGCTCCTCCACCCACTGCCTCCACACTGCCTGGTCTCCGCCCGCCACCATTTTGTCCTTCTTCCCTCCCTTCTCCTGGTCCACCACCACCTTTTTTGTCGCCCCGCTCCGAGTTAAAGCCATATGCTGACGGGGAGCTATTATTAACTCCTTCCCACACCGGGAAACGTCGAAAAAGTGCCCTTGGGGGCCCTGAAAAGAGCCCAAAAGTCCGTTTTTGCGAGAGCCGCCGAATATGCGACTTAGCTCCGCATAGCCGCAACCGGATGTCTCGAGAGGGAATCCTTTTGGCAGTGTTCGCTTCACCAATCTGCCCCAAAATGTCTGTGGAAACTCCTGAAAAAGGTCTGAGAGACCGTTCCAGACGGGAGCTGCCGAATGCGTGACCTACTCCTCCATGGCCGCCACCGAAAGCCTTGACCCCGCTTCTTCAGTGGCCTTGGTGAGATCTTTTCACAGTTGTTCCCTCTGCTGCTAGAATTCACCTTTGATACAGGCCCTCAGGTCAGCTTGCAGCTTTAAGCTTGCCCTTCCCCCACCTGCATGTTGGAAGAGGCCCTGTTTATCCTGCAGTTGCAGCCAAATCTTTTACTGTTTCTGCCGGGTCTGGCAACCAAGAGACATACCATTCCTGGGGGACACTGTCGGGGGAATGTTGCAGCCTTCTTCCCACACCGGGAAATGTCAAACAAATGTCAAACAAATGTCAAACAAATGCCGTGGGGGCACAGTAACGAGCCCAAAAGTACGTTCCAAGCAGGAGCTACCGAATATGCGACCTAGCTCTGCATAGCCGCACCAGGAAGTCCTCGTGTTGCCCGTTTTGAGTAGTGGCTGAACCTCTCCAAGTAACTGGTAAATACAGTGGAGGCCTTGGAAGTGAGCAACTGCTTCCAGACTACTGAGCCTCTCTGCTGCTTTTGTAGCCACAGGATTAGTGGGAAGCCAGTGGGTTGCAAAACGTACCAGCCTCCCCGAACAGGCGCTGGAATGTGGCGACTAGGGGCTTTTCACAGTAACTTCATTTGAAGCCTACTTGTGACAATAAGCGATTTTCATTTCATTTAAAAGCAAGCAGAGGACAACTAAAAAAGCAATAAGGGGAGAGAAGATGAAATATGAGTGCAAGTTAGCTAGTAATTGTGATAGGCTATATTAGGGGTATTGCGGTACATAGGTGGGATGTACCTTATACTGTAGTATTAGTGGTAGAACCTGCCTGCTGGTTCTGCCCAGCAGGCGGAGCATAAGAGTCTGTGTTTCACCCACAGCAGTTATTCTGTACCGGAGCTGCTGGGGTAACTACTTGTTCATTAAAGCCTTCAATTGAGCTACAATCTCGCTTCAGTAGTGATTGATCGTGCATCAGTAATATAAAAGAAGATAGGAAGAGTTTATTTCAATATATAAAAGGTAAGAAAGAGGCAAAAATAGATATTGGACCACTGGAAAACATGGCTGGAGAAGTAATAATAAGAAACAAAGAAATGGCAGACGAACTGAATCGTTACTTTGCATCAGTCTTCACGGTGGAAGATACCCGTGAGATGCCAGAGCTCCAGGAGAATCATGGGGCAGAGGTGAGTGCAGTGGCTATCACTAAGGAGAAGGTTCTGGGGAAACTGAAAGGTCTGAAGGTGGATAAGTCACCTGGACCCGATGGACTACACCCCAGGGTTCTAAAAGAGATAGCTGAGGAGATTGTGGAGGCATTGGTGATGATCTTTCAGGAGTCACTGGAGGCAGGAAGGATCCCAGAGGACTGGAAAGTGGCTAATGTAACACCGCTGTTTAAGAAGGGAGGGAGACAGAAGACGGGAAATCAGTTAGCCTGATTTTAGAGTCCGTTATGAAAGATGAGATCGCAGAGCACTTGGAAGTGCATGGTAAAATAGGACTAATTCAGCACGGCTTTGACAAAGGGAGGTCATGTCCGACAAATCTGTTAGAGTTCTTTGAGGAGGTAACAAGGAAGTTAGACAAAGGAGAATCAGTGCAAGTGATATATTTAGATTTCCAGAAGGCCTTTGACAAGGTGCCGCATAGGAGATTGTTCAATAAGTTAAGAGCCGATGGTGTTAAGGGTATGATCCTGGCTTGGATAGAGGATTGGCAGACTGGCAGAAGGCAGAGAGTGGGGATAAAGGGGTCTTTTTCAGGATGGCAGCTGGTGACTAGTGGTGTGCCTCAGGGGTCGATGCTGGAACCACAACCTTTTACAATATACATAAATGATCTGGAAGAAGGAACTGAAGGCACTGTTGCTAAGTTTGCAGATGATACAAAGATCTGTAGAGGGACAGGTAGTATTGAGGAAGCAAGGGGGCTGCAGAAGGATTTGGACAAGCTAGGAGAGTGGGAAATGAATTGGCAAATGAAATCCAATGTGGAAAAGTCATAGAATCATAGAATTTACAGTGCTGAAGGAGGCCATTCGGCCCATCGAGTCTGCACCGGCCCTTGGAAAGAGCGTCCTACCCAAGCCCACACCTCCATCCTATCCCCGTAACCCATCAAGTCTACCCAACATTTTTGGACACCAAGGGCAATTTAGCATGGACAATCCACCTAACCCGCACATCTTTGGACTATGGGAGGAAACCGGAACACCAGGAGGAAACCCACAGATACACGGGGAGAACGTGCTGACTCCGCACAGACAGTGACCCAAGCCAGGAATCGAACCTGGGACCCTGGAACTGTGAAGTAACTGTGCTAACCACTATGCTATCATGTGAGGTTATGCACTTTGGAAGGAGAAATTTAGGCATAGACTATTTTCTAAATAGTGAAATGCTTCGGAAATCAAAAGCACAAAGGGACTTGGGAGTCCTTGTTCACGATTCTCTTAAGGTTAACGTACAGGTTCAGTCGGCAGTTAAGAAGGCATTCATGTCAAGAGGGCTAGAATACAAACTCAGGGATGTACTTCTGAGGCTGTATAAGGCTCTCGTCAGACCCCATTTGGAATATTGTGAGCAGTTTTGGGCCCGTATCTAAGGAAGGATGCGCTGGCCTTGGAAAGGGTCCAGAGGAGGTTCACAGGAATGATTCCTGGAATGAAGAACTTGTTGTATGAGGAACAGCTGAGGTCTCTGGGTCTGTAGTTGTTGGGAGTTTAGAAGGATTAGTGGGGATCTTATTGAAACTTATAGGATACTGCAAGGCCTGGATAGAGTGGACGTGAAGAGAATGTTTCCACTTGCAGGAAAAACTAGAAGCAGAGGACACCATCTCAGACTAAAGGGACGATCCTTTAAAACAGAGATGAGGAGGAATTTCTTCAGCCAGAGGGTGGTGAATCTGTGGAATTCTTTGCCGCAGAAGGCTGTGGAGGCCAAATCACTGAGTGTGTTTAAATCAGAGATAGATAGGTCTTGATTAATAAGGGGATCAGAGGTTATGGGCAGAATGCAGGAGAATGGTAGTGAGAAAATATCAGCCATGATTGAATGGCGGAGCAAACTCGATGGGCCGAGTGGCCTAATTCTGCTCCTATGTCTTATGGTCTTATGGTCACAGGTATGATAAACGGTACAGGTTAAAAATCTGGTCAGTGATGATCCCTCAAAGTATGGATGGCTTGTGATGGTACTGCTGTTGAAGATCAGGCAGAGGACTAGGATTTCTTCAAGATGGTTCTTACCTGGCACTATATGACATGAATAATTTCCAATCCTGGGTGTTGTTCAGGTTCTGTTCTCAGGTGGCATGGGCTGCTTCAGAGAGGAATTGTAATTGGAACTGAATACTTTTCAATTATCAGTAAGCAACCTTTGCTCTCACCTTATGATAAAGGGAAGGCCATTTGTTAAACAGCTGAAGGTAGTTGAGGCGCAGATCCTTCTCTGAATTAAGTAACATTTAAGTATTGGCAAGTGATTCAAAAATATGTCAAGTGTTAAGAACCTCACTGATGTTACATGTGACAGTGTCTCAAAACCCCGAAGGATAACATGAAACATTGCTCCTTAGTGGTGCATATTTGGAATTATTTTTTTCCAATTAAGGGGCAATTTAACATGGCCAATCCACCAACCCTGCACATCTTTGGGTTGTGGGGGTGAGACCCAGTGTTTGGAATTAATATGAGGAAACAATGTATAACCCAATGAGGAACTAGTCCAGTCATTGCATAAACAATTAGTAAAGAATATTTGTTAAAGTAAACGAAAATTTAAAAACTCACGACAAAATGCTAATGTACACTATTAAACTTAAGTATATGAATAACTAAACACACTGCTTTATTTGAAGTTAACCTCTTGTTCCTAAAATATGCTTGAGATACCCCTTTTCACAGGCAACATCCAATTTTAGAAACTCTATAGGTTAAATACAGTTAATAGCTATCTCACGATACCACTTAGGTGACAAAGTCTGGGAAAACATCTTTTCCTGGTTCAGCGAAGACACAAAACTGCGTCTTTTAGAGGAGAATATCTGAAATCAGCCCTGGCTCTAAATGTCAGATGAAGCCGTCTTCAGTGGCTCAGATTACAGATGGGACTGACCTGTCTGGCTGTTGCATAGACAAATAGCCTGTCTACCCAATGAGACTGCTAGCAATTATACTGTTCAATCTCTTTAATATTGCCCTCTGGGGATTCTGCTGTCTACCTCGCTCAAATTCCTTGCCTTTAGAAGTTTCCATTTGTATAGCCTCACTGATCCCTGGCGAACAATATTTTTGATATGGCCATTCGCATCTCAATGTCTCAAGGCTCCTGCTAATCTTGTAACTCTTTTGTCATTTTATTTTCATCTCAAATTCATTGTTAGTCTTGTTAACTCCCTACATTCCTGACACAAGATAGACCAATTTCAATTGTCAATCAAGGGATGCATTTAAATCCATAATTTAATGTTATAAAATTTAACGGAATACAAAGAAAATCTCCACTTCTCACAACATCAGCTGCAACGTGTACTATTTTCTGGATACACTATAAAAACTCAGTAAGGCACAACCTTAGTCACGTCGAGGATAAGTGCAACAAGTGGGCAGGAGTACCTTCACCCCCGAGTTCCCTCAAGGCATGCATTCTGACTTTGTGACAATGCTATTTCTTCATTGTTACGGGGTCAAGACCCTGGAACTCCCTATTTAATAGAGTTTTGGGAGCACCTTCACCTCATGGAATGCAGTGGTTCAAGAAGAAGGCGCATCACCAACCTATGAGGAAAACTAGTGATGGACAATAACATATTGGCTATGCTGGTGATGTACACATGCTAAGAATGATTTTTTAAAAAATTCTATAAATGAGTGAATAAAAGTTAATATTTAGCTTAAAAGCTAGCCTGAACAGTACTTTTTTTTCTATTTATTCATTCACAGGATGTGAGCATTACTGGCAATGCCAGCATATATTTTCCGAACCTAATTTCCCTTGAGAAGCAGGCGGTGAGCAATTCCATTGTTCTGCTTTAGATAAAAATAAGTAGCTTGCTCGGCTATTTCAGAGGGTCAACCACATTGCCCTGAATACATATCATGTATTGACCAAACCAGGTAAGGATGGCAGGGTTCTTTTTCTAAAGAAAATTAGTGAACCAGTTTGTTTCGTGGTCATGGTTACTGATGTTAGCTTTTCATTCCAGATGCACTTAATGAACTGACTTTAAATTCCACAACAGCTCTGCTGCCAATCTGAATGCTGGATTATATGTCCAAACCTCTGTATCACCAGTCCAGCAAAGTAACCACTATTTAACATACCCTTACTGTAGTCTTGTATGAATTGTGGAGTTCTTCACTAATGAGAAGGACCCAAAAAGATTTCAGAATAAAATTATGGTGACTGCTATCTTCAATTTGCATCTGGCCTGAATTTAGACCGACAGTAATTTTTGAATATAGTTAAGGAGGATTTTGGAAACTATGGTGGGAAAAAGATGCAAGGAGTTCACTATAACCAATAGCATCCAGTTCAGTTTCTGCTTTAAATTGTACCCAAATGATCTCTGCTCTGTTCACATACAGTTTTGATCAATCATACAATCATTTCAATCATCCTTATAATCATATCTGATTTATTATCATCTCAGTTTGCTGAGGTGGTAATACAACAATTTGTAAATTTGTAAAAAAGAGTGGGTGAAGATTGGGTGAAGAGTGGGTGAAGAGTGAATGAAGAGAGGGTGAAGAGTGGGTGAAGAACAGGTGAAGATCGGTGACGAGCGTGTGAAGAATGGGTGAAGATCGGGTGAAGAGTAGGTGTAGATTAGTGAAGAGCAGATGAAGAACGGGTGACGAGCGGGTGAAGAGTGTGTGAAGAGTGTGTGAAGAGTGTGTGAAGAGTGGGTGAAAATCTGTGATGAGGGGGTGAAGAGTAGGTCAAGAGTGGGTGAAAAGCGGGTTAAGATTGGTGAAGAGCAGGTGAAGAGTGGATGAAGAGCAGATGAAGAATGGGTGAAGGGTGGGTGCTGAGCAGTAAAGATCGGTGAAGAGCGGGTGAAGATCACTGAAGAGTGGATGAAGAATGGGTGAAGAATGGTGAAGCATGGGTGAAAGCAGGTGAAGAGTGGATGAAGATCAGCGAAGAGTATTCGGAAGGACAGAGTGGATGGTAAGGGAGGTGGTGTAGCTCTGTTATTTAAGGATGACATCCGGGCAAAAGTAAGGGATGACATCGGTGCCATGGAGGATAAGGTTGAATCCATTTGGGTGGAAATCAGGAATAGTAAGGCGAAAAAGTCACTGATAGGAGTAGTCTATAGGCCACCAAATAGTAATATTATGGTGGGGCAGGCAATAAACGAAGAAATAACTGATGCATGTAGAAATGGTACAGCAGTTATCATGGGGGATTTTAATCTACATGTCGATTGGTTTAACCAGGTCGGTCAAGGCAGCCTTGAGGAGGAGTTTATAGAATGTATCCGCGATAGTTTCCTCGAACAGTATGTAATGGAACCTATGAGGGAACAAGCGGTCCTAGATCTGGTCCTGTGTAATGAGACAGGATTGATTCAGGATCTCATAGTTAGGGATCCTCTCGGAAGGAGCGATCACAATATGGTGGTATTTAAAATACAGATGGAGGGTGAGAAGGTAAAATCAAGCACTAGTGTTTTGTGCTTAAACAAAGGAGATTACAATGGGATGAGAGAAGAACTAGCTAAGGTAGACTGGGAGCAAAGACTTTGTGGTGAAACAGTTGAGGAACAGTGGAGAATCTTCCAAGCGATTTTTCACAGTGCTCAGCAAAGGTTTATACCAACAAAAAGGAAGGACGGTAAAAAGAGGGAAAATCGACCATGGATATCTAAGGAAATAAGGGAGAGCATCAAATTGAAGGAAAAAACATACAAAGTAGCAAAGATCAGTGGGAGACTAGAGGACTGGGAAATCTTTAGGGGGCAACAGAAAGCTACTAAAAAAGCTATAAAGAAGAGCAAGATAGATTATGAGAGTAAACTTGCTCAGAATATAAAAACAGATAGTAAAAGTTTCTACAAATATATAAAACAAAAAAGAGTGGCTAAGGTAAATATTGGTCCTTTAGAGGATGAGAAGGGAGATTTAATAATGGGAGATAAGGAAATGGCTGAGGAACTGAACAGGTTTTTTGGGTCGGTCTTCACAGTGGAATTCACAATTAACATGCCAGTGACTGATGGAAATGAGGCTATGACAGGTGAGGACCTTGAGAGGATTGTTATCACCAAGGAGGTAGTGATGGGCAAGCTAATGGGGCTAAAGGTAGACAAGTCTCCTGGACCTGATGGAATGTATCCCAGAGTGCTAAAAGAGATGGCTAGGGAAATTGCAAATGCACTAGTGATAATTTACCAAAATTCACTAGACTCTGGGGTGGTCCCGGCGGATTGGAAATTAGCAAATGTGACACCACTGTTTAAAAAAGGAGGTAGGCAGAAAGTGGGTAATTATAGGCCAGTGAGCTTAACTTCGGTAGTAGGGAAGATGCTGGAATCTATCATCAAGGAAGAAATAGCGAGGCATCTGGATGGAAATTGTCCCATTGGGCAGACGCAGCATGGGTTCATAAAGGGCAGGTCGTGCCTAACTAATTTTTTGAGGACATTAACAGTGCGATAGATAACGAGGAGCCAATGGATGTGGTATATCTGGATTTCCAGAAAGCCTTTGACAAGGTGCCATACAAAAGGTTGCTGCATAAGATAAAGATGCATGGCATTAAGGGGAAAGTAGTAGCATGGATAGAGGATTGGTTAATTCATAGAAAGCAAAGAGTGGGGATTAATGGGTGTTTCTCTGGTTGGCAATCAGTAGCTAGTGGTGTCCCTCAGGGATCAGTGTTGGGCCCACAACTGTTCACAATTTACATAGATGATTTGGAGTTGGGGACCAAGGGCAATATGTCCAAGTTTGCAGACGACACTAAGATAAGTGGTAAAGCAAAAAGTGCAAAGACTGGAAGTCTGCACAGGGATTAGGATAGGCTAAGTGAATGGGCTAGGGTCTGGCAGATGGAATACAATATTGACAAATGTGAGGTTATCCATTTTGGTAGGAATAACAGCAAAAGGGATTATTATTTAAATGATAAAATATTAAAACATGCTGCTGTGCAGAGAGAACTGTGCTAGTGCATGAGTCGCAAAAAGTTGATTTACAGGTGCAACAAGTGATTAAGAAGGCAAATGAAATTTTGTCCTTCATTGCTGGAGGGATGGAGTTTAAGACTAGGGCGGTTATGCTGCAATTGTATAAGGTGTTAGTGAGGCCACACCTGGAGTATTGTGTTCAGTTTTGGTCTCCTTACTTGAGAAAGGACTTACTGGCATGGGAGGGTGTGCAGAGGAGATTCACGAGGTTAATCCCAGAGCTGAAGGGGTTGGATTATGAGGAGAGGTTGAGTAGACTGGGACTATACTCGTTGGAATTTAGAAGGATGAGGGGGGATCTTATAGAAACATATAAAATTATGAAGGGAATCGATAGGATAGATGCGGGCTGTTTGTTTCCACTGGCGGGTGAAAGCAGAACTAGGGGGCATAGCCTCAAAATAAGGGGAAGTAGATTTAGGACTGAATTTAGGAGGAACTTCTTCACCCAAAGGGTTGTGAATCTATGGAATTCCTTGCCCAGTGAAGCAGTAGAGGCTCCTTCATTAAATGTTTTTAAGATAAAGATAGATAGTTTTTTGAAGAATAAAGGGATTAAGGGTTATGGTGTTCGGGCCGGAAAGTGGAGCTGAGTCCACAAAAGATCAGCCATGATCTCATTGAATGATGGAGCAGGCTCGAGGGGCCAGATGGCCTACTCCTGCTCCTAGTTCTTATGTTCGTATAAGAGCAGATGAAGATTGGTGAAGAGCAGGTGAAGAGTGAATGAAGAGCGGTGAAGAATGGGTGAAGAGCGGGTGAAGAGCAGATAAAGAATGGGTGAAGATCGGGTGAATATCGAGTGAAGAATAGGTGTAGATTGGTGAAGGGTGGATGAAGAGCGGATGAAGAGCGGGTGAAGAGCGGGTGAAGAGCGGGTGAAGAGCGGGTGAAGAATAGGTGAAGAGCAGTAAAGAGCAGGTGAAGATCCGGTGAAGAGTGAGTGAAGAGCAGGTGAAGAGCGGGTGAAGATTGGGTGAAGATTGGATGAAGAATGGGTGAAAGCAGGTGAATAGTGGGTGAAGGGCATGTGAAGATCAATGAAGAGCGGGTGAAGAGCAGGTGAAGAGTGGCTGAAGAGCAGGTGAAGATCGGGTGAATAGTGCGTAAAGCGTGGGTGAAGAGTGGGTGAAGTGTGGGTGAACAGCGGGTGAAGATCGGGTGAAGATTGGGTGAAGAGCTGTAAAGAGCCGGTGAAGAGAGAATGAAGAATGGGTGACAAGTGGGTGAAGAGCCGGTAAAGAGCGGGTGAAGAGTGGTGAAGAGCGGGTGATGAGCCCAAGAATAAGAGGTAAACCATTCAGGACTAAGATGAGGAAGAACTTCTTCTCTCAGAGTGTTTTGAACTTGTGGAATTCTCTACTAAAGCTGTTAGGGCCAGTTTTTGTGATATATTCAAGAGGGAGCTGGACGTGGCCCTTGCAGCTAAAAGGATCAAGGAGTATGGAGAAAGCGGGAATGGGATACAGAATTTGCATGATTAGCTATGATCATATGATGGTGCAGGCTTGAAGGGCTGAATGGCCTACTCCTGCCCCTATTTTCTATGTTTCTATGCAGATTGGGTGAAGAGTAGGCGAAGACCGGTGAAGAGTGGGTGAAGATCGGTGAAGAGTGGGTGAAGACCGGTGAAGAGCGGGTGAAGAGCGGGGAAGATCTATCCATTCCAGTCCAGTCAGTGGCTCCGGAGCAGCCACATTCTGAGAGAAACTAAGGTGTGACATTACAGGAAAACTGTTGAGTGATGGGTTAGCGATAATTTTGCTCATTTATCTTCAAAATCCATGTAATATATTAGTAATTGCAAGGTTTATTAATAGTAAATAGGGAATAGCAGTGTTTATTAACTCGAAATGAATTAAGAATACATTAATTAATACATAATAAATATGGTGGGGCAGATGATGTGTTGCGATTGTGGAATGTGAAAGTTACTGGACACAAGGGTGATCCACATCTGCAGTAAGTATTTGTAGATTGACGAATTTCAGCTCAGAGTTAACTGGATGCTGAGTTGCACATACAGCAATGCATCAGGGAGGTGGAAAGTTACTTGGACACTTTGCACCAGGAGGCGGTCACACCCCTTTGGATGGGTCCTTCTGATTTGGTCGGTGGTCAGAAGCAGGTATGTGGATCCAAAGGGTAGAATTGGAGGAGCCTCAGCATTTGTAATTGTCCAACAGTTTCAAGGTTCTTGCAGCTTCTATGGGTGGAAGTGGCAGCTGTAGCGTGACTGAGCAAACTGACCATTATACACCATGCCATTCAAACTGGAAGTGTAACTACAAATGTAGCTCAGGACATTGTAGTCAGGGGGATACAGTTCTCTGTGGCTGAGAGCAGGAGTCCAGACGGCTGTGTTGCGTTGCCAGGTGCTATCTGGAACTAGGTTGGTGAGGAACTTGCAATGGGAGGGGGAGTGGTCCAAGCAGGTATCAATGACATAGAACTCGGAAAGAGTTTCTGCTGAGGGAGTATGAGCTTGTAAGGTCCAAATTAAAAAGCAGAACCTCAAAGGTAATAATCTCTGAATTACTGCCTGAACGATGAGCAAGTTGGTAAAGGATGAATCATATTAGAGAATTAAATGTGGCGCTCGAAGATTGGGTGGGAGGAATAGATTACAATTCATGGGGCACTGGCTCCATTATAGGGAAAGTGGGAGCTGTCCAATGGAACGCTCTTCACCTGAACCGTGATGGGACCAGTGTTCTGGCAAGTCACAAACTAGGGCAGTAGAGAGGGCTTGAAACTAAATAGTGGGGGCATAGGATCAAATTTAAGAAGATGGGATTGAATTGAGAAGACAAGGCAAATCAACAAGGTAGGAAGAAGATAAATGATGATCAGAGTGTGGTTAAGAAGGGACAGAGTGTACAAACCTAAGGATGCATGAGCAGGTAAGGCAAGAAGTCACAACAAAATAAAAAGACAGAACTAAAGGCTCTGTTTGTGAATGCACATAGCATTCATAACAAAACAGATGAATTGACAGCACAAATAGAAATAAATATTTATGATTCCACAGCCATTAGAGAGGCATGGCTGCAGGATGACAAAGACTGGGACCCGAATATTCAGAGGTACATGACATTTAGGAAGGACTGGAAGCTAAGAAAAAGTGAAGGGATAGTTCTGTGAATTAAAGGTGCAAATGGTAAAATGGCGAAAAATTACCTTAGTTCTGGAGGTTAAGATGTAGAATCAGTTTGGGTAGAGATGAGAAATAGTAAAGGTAAGAAGTCCTCTGTGGGAGCAGGAAATCCCATGAGAGTCGCAAAACACGATTTAGGCTGATGTGATTTCCGGTTCTGATTTTCCCTGCCCCCACCAATGATGTAATAATGGGGATACCGACGTTGAACTTTGGGATCCCTATTAGAACAGATTTAAATGTAATCATCAGGCCTTTACACTTGATAGTTACCCTCCATTAGATTGTCCATTCACATTAGTGTGAAAACATGATTTATGAAGCATAATTTAAAAGAAGATTCGAAAGTGTGGCTTTTGAAGTTGGCATTTGAAATCACTCGTGTGGAAGCCAGAGTTTAGTGAGTCAAGGTGGCTTATGATATAAAAATCATATAGGGGGATTTTGAGGGGAAATCTACAGAAATTCACTTGGGTTCAGAGAGGCATGTGCCTTACCACAGTCATCTTGTGTGCTTAAAAGGGACTTGGTGTTAATGAGACCATTGTATTTTAAGATGTACTTTGTAATCTGTGTCATTCTTAAAATTTGTGTGTAATTGTTCAGATGAGGGGGGAGTAACAAAATATTGTATCATAATCCAATTTTTTCATGTTCAATAAATGCTTTTTTTATTGTTGTTAAATCTAATTAGCAATCTTGTGACTCTGTTCCTTCACGATTTATGAACAAAAGTTAAAATACAGTCTGTTGACCTCAGTTATAACACCTTCTGGTATTGTAATACTGAATAGATATTTTGCTCGGTCTTCATTGTCGATGATACACATAAGATCTCAAAAAAGATTGTGAATCAGGAGGTAAAAGGGAGAGAGGAACTTGAAATAATTTCAATCACCAGAGAAAGGGTACAGAGAAAATTATTAGATGTAATAAATGGCAAATCCCGAGGTCCTGATGGGCTTCATCCTCAAGATAGGAGATGCGTTGGTTTTAATTTTCCAAAATTCCCATAATGTAAGAAAGGTCCCATCAGATTGAGAAATAGCAAATATAACTCCTCTATTCAAGATAGAAAGGTGCCAGAAAGCAAAAAACTGTAGGCCAGTTAGTTTAATATCTGTAGTAGGGAAATTGCAGAAATCTATTATTAAGGAGGTCATAGTAGGGCACTTAGAAAATCTCAATGCAATCAAGCAAAGTCAATATGGTTTTGTGAAAGGGAAATCGGACTATTTTTATTGGAGTTCTTTGAGAAGGTAACAAGCAATGTGGATAAAGAGGAACCTATGGATGTGCTGACCTTAGATTTCCAGAAGGCATTTAACAAGGTGCCACATGATAGGTTACTATGGAAAATGGTGTAGGGGGTAACAGAGGTACATAGAAGATAGGAGCAGGAATAGGAGGCCTTTTGGCCCTTCGAGCCTGCTCCGCCATTCATCACGATCACGGCTGATCATTCAACTCAACAGCCTAATCCTGCTTTCTCCCCATAGCCTTTGATCCCATTCTCCCCAAGTGCCATATCAGCCGCCTCTTGAATATATTCAAGGTTTTAGCATCAACTACTTCATGTGGTAATTAATTTCACGGGGTCACCACTCTTTGTGTGAAGAAATGTCTCCTTATATCTGTCCGAAATAGTTTACCCTGAATCCTCAGACTGTGACCCCCATCATTGCATCTACCATATTATCAAAGACTTGGATGACGTGGATGTGGCAGGTAGGAATCACAGAGTGTGTTTGCAAGGTGGAGAGAAGGGTTGAGAAGGAGGCTTGCACAGGAAGGATGTTCATGGGAGGGGGTTGATGACCAGGGGGGTTGTGATGGGATGTCCATGCTGCTGGCCAGGCCCTCTAATTGGCACTGGCGCCCGACCCTGCTGTCAGTTGTACCATTCGCTGATGCTACCCATGCCAATGGTACACGCTGTGGCCCCTGTCCAGCACTCTCCTGTAAGGTCTACTGTGCCTGCTGCTCTTGGGCGGGTCTCGTGCTGCCCCACCGGTGGGTGGCAGCCGGTAAGGGGGGTGGTGGGGTGTTGGGAGAATGGAGGCTGGGGTCTGGGGGCTGGTAGGGTGTCGGCACCCTAATGGCTGGTGGCACTCTGCACAACCACTGGCCACAGTGGGCAGTCAGTGGGGTGTGCAAGTGGCTGCCTTGTAGGCCACGGCAATGGTGGTCCCTGCCTGGTCGCCCGGTCCCATGGGGGGTCACCCCGACGCCATTGCCCATCCCCTGGTCACCTCCCCATGCCTCCCCCAGGTCTGGCAGAGGCCTCCCCGCCAGCCAGCACACCCAGCTGCAGGACCTGCATCCCACGCCTCTGCATATCCTCCCTCTTCTCTCTCCCTCATCAGCCCACGGCGCCTGTTTCATGATTATTAAAACCACAAGTGAAACTCGCAGTTGGGAATTCCCCCGATGGAGGCGGAGCATCACGGAGGACGCAGAGAATATTGCATCAGGCCTGCTAATAGTATGCCGGTGGCATTTACTGTGTGTGTGGAGTAGAACGCATTGACGCCGCTGTCGAGGCCCCGAAGCATGGCGTTTTGGCAGGTGTCCACCACGGTTTTGGCTTCACGGCCGATTCTCTGCCCAATCTCCTTTCCAATTTCGGCATTGGCCAATAGAGAATCCCGCCCACAAATAGTTTCAATCACGTTGTTATTTGTTTGGCTGGTAATTACTTTCGACATTTGCTGACTAAAACTGTTGATAGAGAATTTATGCATGTACATAGTTCATATTATTGAGCTGGATTAAAATTTTCAAAAAGAAATGCCATGTCTGTTCATCTCCACAATGGGGAATACAATTAAATACAAAGAGATGAGAAAGATTCAGTGACACAGAACAAAGAAACTCACTTAATTAGCACCCAATTCACCATCTTAAAAAAACATTCATTCCCTCCATCACCAATCCACAGTGGCCGCAGTGTATACCATCTATAAGATTCACTGCATCAGCGCACCAAGCACCTTTGACAGCAGCTTCCAAACTCGTAACCTCTACCACCTAGATGGCACGGTGACACAGTGGTTAGCACTGCTGCCTCACAATCCCAAGGACCCGGGTTAGATTCCAGCCTTGGGTGATTGTGTAGAGTTTTCCCATTCTTCCCATTTCTGCATGGGTTTCCTCCCGGTGCTCCGGTTTCCTCCCGCAGCCCAAAGACGTGCAGGTTAGGTGGATTGGCCCTGTTAAATTGTCCCTTAGTGTCCAAGGTGTGCAGGTTACAGGTATAGAGTGGGGGAGTGCGCCAAGTTAGGGTGCTCTTTAGTGGGTCGGTGCAAACTCAATGGGCTGAATGGCCCCCTTCTTCATTGTAGTGATTATATAGTAGACGGGCAATGGCAGTAGATGCACAACCACCACCTGCAAGTCTCCCTTCAAGCCACGCACCATGCTGGCTTAGAAAATATCACCGTTCTTTCACTGTTGCTGTGTCAAAATCATGGAACACCCTACCTAACAGGACTGTGGGTGTACCTACACCACATGAACATGTTTAAGAAAGTGACTCGCCATCACCTCTCAAGGAAATTAGGGATGGACATTAATTGCTGGTTATAGCCTGCAATGCCCACATCCAGTGTATAAATAAATAAAGAATGTTACATGTTTTAATAAGGTCACTTCTAATTCCTCCAAACTCTAGGGAATATAGGTCTAGTCTACTCAATCGCTCCTTATAGCAGAAATTCATCCCTCTAATATTAGTATATCCTTCCTCAGCTAAGGAGACCAAAACACAGTATTCTATGAGGAGACATTGACTAAACTGGGAATGTTCTCCCTAGAGAGACGGAGGCTGAGGGGTGACCTGATAGAAGTTTATAAAATTATTAGAGGTATAGATAGGGTGGAGGTTTTTTCCCAGGGCGGAATGACAATTACAAGGGGGAACAAGTTCAAGGTGAGGGGGGAAAGGTTCAGTGGAGATGTGCGGGGTAAGCTTTTTACACAGAGGGTGGTGATGGCCTAGAATGACTGCCAAGTTAAGTGGTTGAGGCAGATACATAAGCGACCTTTAAGACATATCTGGATGGACACATGAACAGGTGGAGTATAGAAGGATGCAGGCGGTTGGTCGAGATAGGACACGTGATTGGCATTGGCTTGGAGGGCCGAAGGGCCTGTTCCTGTGCTGTATTGTTCTTTGCTCTTTGTTCTATTCCAGGTGTGGTTTCATCCAGACCCTGATCATTTGCAGTAATACTTCTTTCCTTTCACTCTCCAATCCCTTTGTAATTTGGGCTAACATGCCACTTGCTTTCCAAATTGCTTTCTGTACCTGCACATTAGTTGTCCTGCACAGAGGAGTTGTCATCACCATAATTCTGTACTGGAGTGAGACCTGGACTGTGCATCAGCAACACACTTGGAGCATGAGAGAATTCTACCTGCAATGCCTCCACCATGTTGTGTTCTGTAACCTTGCCTTTGCAATGATATTCACAGAATATCTGGTTGCTTAACTAGAACGATGATTTATTAATGAATGCGTGGAAAGATAACAAACAGAATGCTATGCAGACAAAATTACTATGCGAGTTCCGTGTACTCTCCTGGAACTACCCTTAGTTCCGACTGTTCTGTTATACGCCTTATTTCCAGCTGGTGAGTCTTTCACATCACGTGACCAATGTCTGACACCACCAGCTGGTTGGAGGTCGCATTCTTAACGATGTACAATATTATTTACAGGCATATCACCGCATCCCCCTTCCTTTAGAGATGTTAACATTTATGTACAAAAACATGACTTGTATTATCCTTTTAACACATGTGGCATATGGATATACAGATTCAACTGTGCTTCAATTAACAGGATATGCCTGATGAATGTGTCCCTTATGCACAGCTCATTATGCATCTCCGACAGGATCACCCCGCTGATCTTCTGGGCTCTTGTCAGCTTTCCGACGTTGCTTCTGCCTCTGGAAGACTGGGTTCCGTGTAGGTCTTTTGTGCCTTAGCCTTTGACGTGATGCGTCCTGAAGACCAGTATCCTTGCTGGCCATGCCTGCGTCATCAGCTTCTGTGTCACCAGCGTCCTTCGTGCCGATAAGCGATGCTTTTTGCAGCTGCATTTTTGTGTACTCTCTGGCCTGTCGGCCACATTGCAGATGTCTCCTTGTTTAATGTCATCGGTGGGACTCACGGTATCCCCCACTCTCCTTCTCTTCCTCTTTTTTTGTGAGAGTGAATTTGTGACTGCTCCTCTTTTTCCGCTTAGCTTTGGTAACACCCACCTTGCCGCTGGCCTACTCCATGGGAGCAGTAGTTTGTGGATTATCTGCGGCGACGTCTCACATTGGCACACTTCCGAGGGACCGTATGGTCATGGTCACATCTGTACCGTCAGTAGCGGGCTGCAAAGCCTCGCAGTCTGGTGTCTGGGTTGGATCCACATCCCCAACGTTGGGGGCTGCTCCTGCATCATGTGTCTGAGCCCCAAGTGATGGTTCCTCATCACTCAAAATAATAAGGCGTAGGTCATCTTTTTCTGAAGAACCAAGTAATGGCTCATCCTCGTCTGGTAATATTATATACGTATCATCCATCATCATGGAACTGCATACAGATACAGCCATGTCTGGTAACATGGTATTGGGCAGGACGGTAGCACAGTGGTTAGCACTGTTGATTCACAGCTCCAAGGTCCTAGGTTTGATTCCCAGCTTGGGTCACTGCCTGTGTGGAGTCTGCACGTTCTCCCTGTATCCACATGGGTTTCATCCGGGTGCTCTGGTTTCCTCCCTCAAGTCCCGAAAGATGTGCTGTTAGGTGAATTGAACATTCTGAATTCTCCCTCTGTGTGCCTGAACAGGCGCCGGAGTGTGGCGACTAGAGGATTTTCACTGTTACCTCATTGCAGTGTGATATACCATCAATTATGACACAAGAGAGAGATCAAGTGAATGAAGGCTTTAATACGCAAAGAACTTAGCTAGTCAGAGACTTCAGAGCAGACTGAACGCCACCCACTGGACACAACATTATATACAGTGCCGGGGTGGCAGAGCCAGAGGCGGAGCCCACTGGGGTTCCAACCCAAGCCTTAAAGGCATATATCACCTACCTGGTGAATACATTCACCACATTCACCCCCTGTTTAAAAAAAACACAAAGTCTGTCAGGAATGACGTGGGATCAAATATTCAGTCTATCAGGAGGCCTGATCGTCCTCTTTGACCTCCTCAGCTCAGGCGTGGTGCGGTGGGCACAGACGTCATCGATGATGGTATATCTGGGAGCATGGTGGTCGGAGCCTCCGTCTGGTGGGGAGCAGGGGCCGGATGGGTGGCTGGGGGCGACAGTGCAGGAACGGGGGGGGGGGAGAAATGGAGGCACGGGAGGGGCGCGGTTGCAGGTGACTGGTGACGCGGGGATTCAGGGGGAAACATTGGCGGGGGAATCAGCGGGCGCCAGATCCCGTAGGCAAACCGTATCTTGCCGTCCGTCAGAATGCGCAACGTAGGTGTACTGGGGGTTACCATGTAGCAGCTGGACCCTCTCGACTAAGGGATCTGTCTTATGGCTCCTCACATGCCTCCGGAGAAGAACAGGTCCCGGAGTTGTCAGCCAGGGTGGAAGCGAGACCCCGGAGATGGACCTCCTAGGGAAAACAAACAAACGGTCATGAGGGGTCTCGTTCGTGGCTGTGCAGAGGAGTGATCTAATGTAATGGAGGGCATCGGGGAGGACCTCTTGCCAGCGGGGAATTGGGAGACTTCTAGACCGCAGGGCCAGAAGGATGGCCTTCCAAACCGTCGCGTTCTCCCTCTCCACCTGTCCGTTTCCCTGCGGGTTGTAGCTGATCGTTCTGCTCGAGGCGATGCCCTTACCAAGCAGGTACTGACACAGCTCATCGCTCATGAACGATGTGCCCCGGTCGCTGTGGATGTAAGCGGGGAAACCGAACAGAGTGAAGATGCTGTGCAGTGCCTTTATAACAGTGGCCGAGGTCATGTCGGGGCAGGGGACAGCGAATGGGAAGCGGGAGTACTCGTCAATGACAGTTAAGAAATAGGCATTGCGGTTGGTGGACGGAAGGGGCCCTTTGAAGTCGATACTTAGGCGCTCAAAGGGCCTGCAGGCCTTCACCTGACCGATAGAAGTGCGGTTTGCACTCCGCGCAGACTTGGCTATCCTTGGTTATGGCCCTGACCTCCTCGGTGGAGGAGGGCAGATTGCGGGCCTTAATAAAGTGGGCAAGCCGGGTGACCCCCGGGTGGCAGAGGTCATTGTGGATAGCCCGCAGTCGATCCTCTTGCGCGCTGGCGCATGTACCGCGGGACAGGGCATCTGGGGGCTCATTGAGCTCCCCCAGACGATACTTAATATCGTAAGTGTAGGTGGAGAGTTCGATTCTCCACCTCAAGATCTTATCATTCTTGATCTTGCCCCGCTGTGCGTTGTCAAACATAAAGGCGACCGACCGTTGGTCGGTGACGAGGGTGAGCCTCCTACCGGCTAGGTAGTGCCTCCAATGCCGGACAGCTTCCACAATAGCTTGTGCCTCCTTCTTGACAGCGGAGTGTCGGATCTCGGAAGCGTTGAGGGTTCTAGAAAAAAATGCAACTGGCTTGCCCGACTGGTTGAGGGTAGCAGCCACGGCGACGTCTCGTCCACTGCGTGCATAGCAGCCTTAGTGATATCGGCCTTGATCCGGCTGAAGGCTGAATGGGCCTCAGCCAGCAGGGGAAATGTCGTGGTCTTAATAAGTGGGCGGGCTTTGTCCGCATAGTTGGGGACCCACTGGGCATAATAGGAGAAAAGCCCCAAGCACCGTTTGAGGGCCTTGAGGCTGAGAGGAAGAGCAAGTTCCATGAGGGGGCGCATGCAGTCGGTGTCGGGCCCTAGGACCCCGTTTTCCACGACGTAACCAAGGATGGCTAGCCCGGTTGTGCGGAAAACACATTTTTCTTTGTTGTAAGTTAAGATGAGGGCCTGGGCGGTCTGGAGGAACTTCTCAAGGTTGGCGTCGTGGTCCTGCTGATCATGGCCGCAGATGGTGACATTGTCCAAGTACGGGTAAGTAGCCCGCAGCCCGCACTGGTCCACCATTCGGTCCATCATTCTCTGGAAGACCGAGACTCTGTTAGTAATGCCAAAGGGGACCCTAAGGAAGTGGAAGAGCCGGCCGGCTGCTTCGAAAGCCGTGTAGTGGTGATCTTCCCGGCAGATCGGGAGCTGGTGGTAGGCGGACTTCAGATCGACCGTGGAGAAAACCCGGTATTGCGCGATCTGATTAACCATTTCCGCTATGCAGGGAAGGGGGTACGCATCAAGCTGCGTGAACCGGTTTATGGTCTGGCTGTAATCCACGACCATCCGGTTCTTTACTCCGGACCGGACTACCACCACCTGCACCCTCCAGGGACTGTTGCTGGCCTCGATGACCCCCTCTCTCAAGAGTCGTTGAATCTCTGACTTGATGAGAGTCATATCTTGGGCACTGTACCGCCGGCTCCTGGTGCCGATGGGCTTACAGCCGGGGGTGAGGTTCGCAAAGAGTGAGTAGGGGGGGGGACCTTCAGAGTCACGAGGCTACAGACCGCGAGGGGGGTAAGGGTTCGCCGAACTTCAGGGTCAGGCTTCGGTGACTACATTGAAAATCCAGACCAAGCAGTAGGTGAGAGAGGACATAGAGTTTAAAGCGGCGTATTCAGCGCCCTGGATCACGAGGTTCGCGATACAGTACCCCCGAACTCAGACCGAATGGGATCCAGAGGCGAGGGAGATTGTTTGGGAGGCAGGGTAGGTGCGCAGGGAGCAGCGCCTTACCGTTTGTGGATGCATGAAACCCTCCGTGCTCCCGGAGTCAAAGAGGCAGGGGGTCTTGTGCCCGTTGACCTGGATAACCATCATGGAGCTCCGCAGGTGCTTCGGCCGCGACTGGTTGAGGGTGACTGCTCCAAGCTGCAGGTAGTCTGTGTCATCCGGGGAATCGGAGTCACAAAATGGCCGCCCCCATCGGTTGCACGTGTCGGGTTGAGCAGAAGATGGCGGCCAAGATGGCCGCCCCCACGAATGGCACGAGGCCGATGACGCGTCGGAAAAGGGCATGTCCGGCAGGCACGGTGCCACGTTATGGGGCCTGTGGGCCTGTGAGTCCATTGGCCGGGCCTGATGAGTTTTCTGCTTCTGGGCCTTCGGTCTGGCCAGGCAGACTCTAGCGAAATGCCCCTTTTTGCCGCAGTCGCTACATGTCGCGGAGCGGGCTGGACAACGCTGTCTTGGATGTTGGCCCTGACCACAGAAGTAGCACGACGGTCCCCTGGTCTGGGCAGGCAGCCGCGCGGCACAGGCCTGTGGCATGGTCGGGTCTAGTGAAGACCGTGTGGGGCTCGCAGGGTCCACGGGGTATGTGCCGTGGTTCTGGTAGGCCACCTCTAATAACGTGACTAATTTTACCGTTTCCTGCAGGTCGTTTGTCCCATTTTCTAGGAGTCGCTGCCTGATGTAGTTCGAGCGGATTCCAGCCACGTGGGCATCCCGGATCTGCAGCTTCCTGTGGTCCTCCACCGACACAGCTTGGTAATCGCAGTTTCTGGCGAGCATGGTGATCTTTTCCAAATACTCATCCAGCGATTCCCCGGAGCACTGCCGGTGGGTAGAGAGTAGATGCCATGCAAACACCTCATTGACTGGCTTGATAAAGCTCTTCTTTCGAATCTCGACCGCAGCGTCATACGTGGCCGCCATCTCGATTAAAACGGAGATTCTGTGGCTCACCCAGGTGTGGAGGAGGTGCAGCTTGCGAGTTTCGAGGATAGGTGCTTCTGAGGAGCCGATATACGCCTCGAAGCAGCGAAGCCAGTGCGAGAAGATCTCCTTGGCTTCTGGCACACGGGCATCTAGATCGAGTTTCTCTGGCTTGAGAGCGGGGCCCATAGTGTCGTTGTTTGCATATTAAATTGATATTCCATCAATTATGACACGAGAGAGAGATCAAGTGAATGAAGGCTTTAATACGGAAAGAACTTAGCTAGCCAGAGACTTCAGTACAGACTGAGCGCCACCCACTGGATGCAACATTATATACAGCCACGGGGAGGCAGAGCCAGAGGCGTAGCCCACCGGGGTTCCAACCCAAGCCTTAAAGGCATATCACACCAAACCTTAAAGGCATATCACCTATCTGGTGAATACACTCACCACACAGTGTTAATGTGTGAGTCCATTGTAATAATAAAGGTACTTTATCATAATAAAGATTATTAAATTACATAAGTATCATCTGTTGTTCTAGAGTTGCATACAGATGCAGCCATCTGCTCCTCTAACTCGTCTTTCGGCGAAGTGGTGTTGAGTATTGGGGAGTCCACTACTGGAACCATTTCATAGGCCTGGGATGATTCACCGTGTACCTCTGGAGCCAGTCTCTTCAGAATGGGAATTATATCTTCCGTTATTAGTTTGTTCGCATCTGAGTTGTTTTCATCTGAAGTGTCTGCTACAGCAATCTCACTTTCAGTCTCTGCATACCCCATCTGAGAACTTTCGCGCTTCTCAGTGTCCTGCGCAGACTGGGCTTCCCTTTTGATCACCTCGTCATTCCTGCCAAACCACTGGCGTAGCGCTACACAGGTTTCCTCATCTGGTTTACCATCACTCCTGCGAAACAACCTGACCAGTGTTTCATAGTCGTCCTCACCTGGCTCACCCTCCGAGCCTTTACCTTCTTCATCGTGTTCATTCTTCGTAAATATCATCGTGGTACTCATCATCGGAGTCAATATCATCTGCAAAGGCTTCTCCTGTAAAGTACAACATTGCACATGGAGTTATGTTGTTCACGGAGCAGGCGACCCATTTCAAAGTCAGCAGCGAGTCTTGCTGCGGAACTTTTATTTAACATTCCATGCTGTGGAACTTCAGGAGGACTGAAGGACTTTGGGCAGCACGTTAGCACAAGTGATTAGCACTGTGGCTTCACAGCGCCAGGGTCCCAGGTTCGATTCCCTGCTGGGTCACTGTCTGTGCAGAGTCTGCACATTCTCCCCGTGTGTGCGTGGGTTTCCTCCGGGTGCTCCGGTTTCCTCCCACAGTCCAAAGACGTGCAGGTTAGGTGGATTGGCCATGCTAAATTGCTCTTAGTGACCAAAAAGGTTAGGAGGGGTTATTGGGTTACGGGGACAGGGTGGAAGTGAGAGCTTAAGCAGGTCGGTGCAGACTTGATGGGCCAAATGGCCTCCTTCTACACTCTATGTTCTATGACTGAAGATATTGAAAAAGGAGTCATTTGGTACAGTTTTCATAAATGTTTTAAGAGTACTCCGAGAGAAATGGGTGACCACCAGAAAGGGCAGGCAGTCAGTGCAGGAATCCCCTGTGGTTGTCCCCCTCTCGAACAGATATAGCCCTTTGGATACTGTCGGGGGGGATAGCCTATCAGGGGAAAACAGCAGCAGCCAGAGCAGTGGCACCACGGCTGGCTCTGATGTTCAGAAGGGAGGGTCAAAGCGCAGAAGAGTAATAGTAATAGGGGACTCTATAGTCAGGGGCACAGATAGGCGCTTCTGTGGACGTGAAAGAGACTCCAGGATGGTATGTTGCCTCCCTGGTGCCAGGGTCCAGGATGTCTCCGAACGGGTAGAGGGAATCCTGAAGGGGGAGGGCAAACAGGCAGAGGTCGTTGTACATATTGGTACTAACGACATAGGCAGGAAGGGGCATGAGGTCCTGCAGCAGGAGTTCAGGGAGCTAGGCAGAAAGTTAAAAGACAGGACCTCGAGGGTTGTAATCTCGGGATTACTCCCTGTGCCACGTGCCAGTGAGGCTAGAAATAGGAAGATAGAGCAGATAAACACGTGGCTAAACAGCTGGTGTAGGAGGGAGGGTTTCCATTATCTGGACCACTGGGAGCTCTTCCGGGGCAGGTGTGACCTGTATAAGAAGGACGGGTTGCATCTAAACCGGAGAGGCATAAATATCCTGGCCGCGAGGTTTGCGAGTGTCACACAGGAGGGTTTAAACTAGTATGGCAGGGGGGTGGGCACGGGAGCAATAGGTCAGAAGGTGAGAGCATTGAGGGAGAACTAGGGAATAGGGACAGTGTGGCTCTGAGGCAGAGCAGACGGGGAGAAGCTGCTGAACACAGCTGGTCTGGTGGCCTGAAGTGCATATGTTTTAATGCAAGGAGCATTACGGGTAAGGCAGATGAACTTAGAGCTTGGATTAGTACTTGGAACTATGATGTTGTTGCCATTACAGAGACCTGGTTGAGGGAAGGGCAGGATTGGCAGCTAAACGTTCCAGGATTTAGATGTTTCAGGCGGGATAGAGGGGGATGTAAAAGGGGAGGCGGAGTTGCGCTACTTGTTCGGGAGAATATCACAGCTGTACTGCGAGAGGACACCTCAGAGGGCAGTGAGGCGACATGGGTAGAGATCAGGAATAAGAAGGGTGCAGTCACAATGTTGGGGGTATACTACAGGCCTCCCAACAGCCAGCGGGAGATAGAGGAGCAGATAGGTAGACAGATTTTGGAAAAGAGTAAAAACAACAGGGTTGTGGTGATGGGAGACTTCAACTTCCCCAATATTGACTGGGACCCACTTAGTGCCAGGGGCTTAGACGGGGCGGAGTTTGTAAGGAGCATCCAGGAGGGCTTCTTAAAACAATATGTAGACAGTCCAACTAGGGAAGGGGCGGTACTGGACCTGGTATTGGGGAATGAGCCCGGCCAGGTGGTAGATGTTTCAGTAGGGGAGCATTTCGGTAACAGTGACCACAATTCAGTAAGTTTTGAAGTACTGGTGGACAAGGATAAGAGTGGTCCGAGGATGAATGTGCTAAATTGGGGGAAGGCTAATTATAACAATATTAGGCGGGAACTGAAGAACATAGATTGGGGGCGGATGTTTGAGGGCAAATCAACATCTGACATGTGGGAGGCTTTCAAGTGGCAGTTGAAAGGAATACAGGACCGGCATGTTCCTGTGAGGAAGAAAGATAAATACGACAATTTTCGGGAACCTTGGATGACGAGTGATATTGTAGGCCTCGTCAAAAAGAAAAAGGAGGCATTTGTCAGGGCTAAAAGGCTGGGAACAGACGAAGCCTGCGTGGAATATAAGGAAAGTAGGAAGGAACTTAAGCAAGGAGTCAGGAGGGCTAGAAGGGGTCACGAAAAGTCATTGGCAAATAGGGTTAAGGAAAATCCCAAGGCTTTTTACACGTACATAAAAAGCAAGAGGGTAGCCAGGGAAAGGGTTGGCCCACTGAAGGATAGGCAAGGGAATCTATGTGTGGAGCCAGAGGAAATGGGTGAGGTACTAAATGAATACTTTGCATCAGTATTCACCAAAGAGAAGGAATTGGTAGATGTTGAGTCTGGAGAAGGGGGTGTAGATAGCCTGGGTCACTTTGTGATCCAAAAAGACGAGGTGTTGGGTGTCTTAAAAAATATTAAGGTAGATAAGTCCCCAGGGCCTGATGGGATCTACCCCAGAATACTGAAGGAGGCTGGAGAGGAAATTGCTGAGGCCTTGACAGAAATCTTTGGATCCTCGCTGTCTTCAGGGGATGTCCTGGAGGACTGGAGAATAGCCAATGTTGTTCCTCTGTTTAAGAAGGGTAGCAAGGATAATCCCGGGAACTACAGGCCGGTGAGCCTTACTTCAGTGGTAGGGAAATTACTGGAGAGAATTCTTCGAGACAGTATCTACTCCCATTTGGAAGCAAATGGATGTATTAGTGAGAGGCAGCACGGTTTTGTGAAGGGGAGGTCGTGTCTCACTAACTTCATAGAGTTTTTCGAGGAGGTCACTAAGATGATTGATGCAGGTAGGGCAGTAGATGTTGTCTATATGGACTTCAGTAAGGCCTTTGACAAGGTCCCTCATGGTAGACTAGTACAAAAGGTGAAGTCACACGGGATCAGGGGTGAGCTGGCAAGGTGGATACAGAACTGGCTAGGCCATAGAAGGCAGAGAGTAGCAATGGAGGGATGCTTTTCTAATTGGAGGGTTGTGACCAGTGGTGTTCCACAGGGATCAGTGCTGGGACCTTTGCTCTTTGTAGTATATATAAATGATTTGGAGGAAAATGTAACTGGTCTGATTAGTAAGTTTGCAGACGACACAAAGGTTGGTGGAATTGCGGATAGCAATGAGGACTGTCGGAGGATACAGCAGGATTTAGATTGTCTGGAGACTTGGGCGGGGAGATGGCAGATGGAGTTTAATCCGGACAAATGTGAGGTAATGCATTTTGGAAGGTCTAATGCAGGTAGGGAATATACAGTGAATGGTAGAACCCTCAAGAGTATTGAAAGTCAAAGAGATCTAGGAGTACAGGTCCACAGGTCATTGAAAGGGGCAACACAGGTGGAGAAAGTAGTCAAGAAGGCATACGGCATGCTTGCCTTCATTGGCCGGGGCATTGAGTATAAGAATTGGCAAGTCATGTTGCAGCTGTATAGAACCTTAGTTAGGCCACACTTGGAGTATAGTGTTCAATTCTGGTCGCCACACTACCAGAAGGATGTGGAGGCTTTAGAGAGGGTGCAGAAGAGATTTACCAGAATGTTGCCTGGTATGGAGGGCATTAGCTATGAGGAGCGATTGAATAAACTCGGTTTGTTCTCACTGGAACGACGGAGGTTGAGGGGAGACCTGATAGAGGTATACAAAATTATGAGGGGCATAGACAGAGTGGATAGTCAGAGGCTTTTCCCCAGGGTAGAGGGGTCAATTACTAGGGGGCATAGGTTTAAGGTGAGAGGGGCAAGGTTTAGAGTAGATGTACGAGGCAAGTTTTTTACGCAGAGGGTAGTGGGTGCCTGGAACTCGCTACCGGAGGAGGTAGTGGAAGCAGGGACGATAGGGACATTTAAGGGGCATCTTGACAAATATATGAATAGGATGGGAATAGAAGGATACGGACCCAAGAAGTGTAGAAGATTGTAGTTTAGTCGGGCATCATGGTCGGCACGGGCTTGGAGGGCCGAAGGGCCTGTTCCTGTGCTGTACATTTCTTTGTTCTTTGTTCTTTGTTTGACCCTTACGCTTCGGATTTGTTTTAATGGTTTTCAGTGTGCCATTTTTCTCTTTCTTCCAGTCGATCTGCCACACTGCACCCCATGATTTCTGGCTCGCCAAAGAATGAGAATTCAAACTTGTCAGGCCGCAATTCCAGCTGATATACTTTCATAAGTGCCTCATTTGTAAAATACTCATTTGGCTTCAACTTAAACTCCAGAGTGAAGCTCATCAGCTGTTCAAGCTCTGAACATTTAACATTCACATCTTGTATATGCTTTAATATAGGCCCATCAAGCTCCTGTATCATACCACTGAGTATATACACCTTCTTGAAGACTGTTAATCAGAAGTCTAGAATTTCCTTCGGCTCTTCCAACTCTTCATCTGATTTGTCGTTCACCGCCTGGACTTTCGCTTGTTCCTTATCAAATAACTGCACCAGCATCTCTCATTGAGAGTCGCAGTAATCGTCTGGCCACTCACTGCCTGGAACATACAGCCCCTCAACTAAGTTCAGGCCTCATACGAAAAGCGAGTCCATCATAGGAGCGGATGCGTGTCCACAATGGAAAATGGTAATATGTGAATTGTGTCGTATACCCATAATTCAAATTCACATACACCCAGCATTTCAACCTCCTTCCCACCGTGGTGTATCGGCAGTCTTGGTTGATCGACAACTTTCCTTTAAACGTGCAACCCGAGCAAATTGGACTGACTGAGGAGGTTGGCCCTCGTTACCATGTCGAGGTCGCACTTTATCAATGTGTCATTTATCAACACTAGAGATGTCCACCTTCTTTCGATGGCATCGAGTTGGTCATTACTATCGTCACGACTGTTCAGAAGGACTTCTTCACTTTTTGTGGTCGGACTCATCTGGTCCTTGGTTGAAATGAAATCAATGAAGAACTGTTCTTCTGGGGGCATCTCATCAACTGCGTTAACTGATCTTATGTGGTCCACTGTAGGACGCGAAAAACATTATTTCGCAAAATGATTTGTATGGCCACACCTGGAGCATATTTTTCCAAATGCTGGACATTGCTGTGGGCCATGCCGATTGGTACATTTCTGGCAGAAGATGGCGGCTCCAGACGGCCGTTTAAAGTGGCCGCCCGCACTGAGACCACGTTTTTTTTTATTGAACTGAGTCAGAGTGCTGATAGCGCTGGCGTCTTCCTTCCATATTTGCGCCAAAATATTTCAAACTGAGTGTACTGATCTGCTGTGCAGCCAACTCACTCGCCTGGCAGATCTTGATAGAATTTTCCAATTTTAGGTCTTCTTCCCGTAATAATCTCTCACAGAGTTTCGCATTCGATATCCCAAACATTATTTGGTTGCAGATCATCAAAGACTTTAGATTACTGAAATTGCAAGACTGGGCCTTCAACGTCAAGTCGGTTACAAAGCTGTCAAAACATTTACCGGGTGTCTGGGTACACATATTTAAAATGTATCTTACCAATGTTTCATTTTTTTCAGGGAGCAATGTCGATCAAAGTGCTTTATCACCTCATCGTAGCCCATGCTTTCCTCTTCGCTATCAAAAGCAAAGTATTGCAGATATTGATTGCTTGTGGACCTGCTACTGTGAGCAGCAACACAATGTGCCTCTCGCAGGCTATGCCTGCAGGCCAAAAGCAGAAAAATAGGGCGGGATTCTCCGACCCTCCAAGTCGGAATCGAGCCAGCGCGGGGGGGGATATTCACGATTCTCTGCGGACCCGGCAGTTGCGCACGCACGGTCGATGTGGTGCCGGTCGGGGGCCATTGAAAGCGGCCCCCGCAGTGATTCTCCGCGCTCGATGGGCTGAGTGCCCGCCGAGTCCCACCAGCGTGGCTCGCATGTGGTCCCACCCAGTGGGACCTCGGCGTTCTGGCTGCAGCACCATCCTGGTGGGGGGGCGGGGGGATCCGACTCCGGGGGGGGCCTCCACAGTGACCAGGCCCGCGATCGGGGGCTACCGATCGGTGGGCGCGCTCATTCCGGGGGGAGTCTATGTTTCTCCGTGCCGAGCCCTACTCGGGCTCCGCCATGTTGTGCGGGGGCCGGCGCGAAGACGGCCACTGCGCGCATGCCCGGACCCGCGTGACTGTGCAGGGTCGCCTTTCAGCGCCGGAGCAGCGCACATCTCTCCGGCGCCGTGCTAGCCCCCTAAATAGCGGTGCATTGCTGGGCCAGGAGGCCCGTCGACACCGGCGTACACCACTCGGTGTTTACGCCGTTGTCAACACATAAAGTTTAAACTGCTGTTTAAAAACACGGCAGTTTTCATTTACGTTACCCAAGACTTGTAGCTGGTGGGGTGCCTTGAAATCTTCCATCTCGAACTTCACCGTCGTTTGTTGCGTTGAGTCGCCAATGGCTGTAGTTTATCAGGTCAGCGGAAGAATCTTCACTTTTCCGTTCTTTGGCCTTTTCCGCCTCGTCTTTTCTGTTGTTACCTTTGAAAGTTCAACATTCCTGGTACCATGTTGTGTTCTGCCATCTTGCCATTGCAATGATATTCACAGAACATCTGGTTGCTTTACTAGAATGATGATTTATTGATGAACACGTGGAAAGATAACAAACAGAATGCCATACAGACAAAGTTACTATGTTAGTTCCGTGAACTCTCCTAGAACTAACCTTATGTGTGATTGTCCTGTTGTATGCCTTACTACCAACTGGCGAGTCTCTCAGATCACATGACTGATGTCTGACACCACCAGCTGGTTGGAGGTCACATTGCTAACTATGTACAATACTATTCACAGGCATATCCCCACACACCGCATCATCCAAATTTAATGGGAGGACCATCAAACAAATATTAGTGTCTCTCTTGAAGAACAAATATTAATGTCTCTCTTGAAGCCAGCTCCATGAAGATTGAGGCAAAACACTTGCAAAATCAGCTTCAATGGACTATAATCAAAAAGTGTCCCCCCCACTTGGTCGCATTTTCTCAATTCTCAAATGGCATTCCGGAGGACAACAAGGAAAATACTTTTTAAATACTCTGAATCTCTCCTTGTAGCACAGTAGCATTGACATTAATGACTGGGAAGATCTTGCTACCAATCATTCAAAATAGCAACAACTTGTCCATAAAGCTATCATGCTTTGATTCACAATACCTTAATCATGAGGCAGAGCAACAGCAGAAGAGGAAAGAGAATGATGAAAATCTTGCACCCTGGACACCCATTACCTTGTGGAACACCTTGCCTCATGTGCCTAAATCGGCCTGTTCAGCTACAAAAAGACCCATGGAAGAAACTCGGAAACCTGAGTAGATAGCATCCTCGAAGCAAGGGACAGCCGACAATGGCCTGCACGTGAACGGTCTATGATTTCTCAACAAGGACACTCAGGTCTCTTTGAACACCCACATTTCCCTATCTTGACCATTTCAAATGTTTTGCTTTTCTATATTTTCCACCAAAATGCATAACTCCACAATTCTCCATCTTATGTTCCACCTGCCACATCCCTACCCACACATTGAACCATTTTCATCTCACTGCAGCCTCCTTGTACCCTGCTCACAATTTGCTTTCCCACCTAAACGTGTAATGTTGGCAAACTTGCGTATATTACATTCAAATCCCTCATCTAAACCATTTATATTAATTGTAAATGGCTGAGGTTCAAGAACTGATCCTTGTGGTACTCTGAAAGTTACCGACTAATGAGCCTTGTTCCCATTGTTTTCTGCCCGTTCATCAATCCCCAATCCATGCTTATATATTACCTCCACTCTTACAAGTCTTAATTTTGTGTAATAACCTCATACATGGCACCTTACTGAACTTCCAAAACATGTCATCCACTGATTCCTTCTTATCCACCTACTTGGGTGCAATTTCAAAAATCTCCAACAGTTTTGTCAAACACAATTTCAATTTTACAAATCCACATCAGCTCTGTCCAATCACAAAACCAATTTATCCACCATCTATGTAGCCACCTCCTTTAAAACTGGTGGCCCTAATGTCTGTTATCATGAAATGCTTTGAGCGGCTAGTCATGAGACGGATCACTGCCAGCCTCCCGGACGGTCTCGATCCACTGCAGTTTGCCTATCACCGCACCGGTCCACAGCAGATGTTGATGTAGCCATCTCAGAAGGCCACCTGCAAAGGACCATGGGAATTATGGCCAGGACTCAGACACACTCAGAGATTGTGTGTGTATTTGCAAACCAGATAGCTAGACACGATCGAAACCCCCACTTGTTTGCATTCTAATGGTCCATTTCCCCAGAACAAAAGGACTGTACTCAGGTAACCTGATGGACAGGTCGACGGACCAATCAACACATACGCAACATCACAGCCAATCACCAGTGAGAGCACACGCACTATATAACAGGGAACACCACAGTTCCTGCTCATTCTACCAGGAGATAGCTCAGAGCACAGAGCTCACAGCGTGCCACTCAGACATACACCATGTGCTGAGTGCCTCTCTAAGATAGTGCTAGGGCTGGGTCCACAGGTTAACTGGTGAAGTACGAACCACAGCCAGAAGTTAACAGTTGTAATTATACAGAATAATAAAACAGAGTTGTACCATCTACAACCGTGTTGGTTCATTTGTATATCGGAACACCCAACACGACATGATACCAGGTTTGGCAACTGTAGAAGTTTGAGAGAGTCGATGCAGACATGCCAAATTTCTTTAGCTTCCGTAGGAAGTAGAGACATAGTTGGGCTTTATTGCATCAACGTGAGTAGACCAGGACAGACTGTTGGTGATGGTGACCCCCAGGAACTTAAAGCTATCGACCATCTCCACTTCAGAGCCATTAATGCAGATGGGAGTGTGTGTCATTCTACAGATGTGCGATAGAGAGCATCCTATCTGGCTGCATCACAGCCTGGTATGGCAACTGCTAGGTCCAAGATCGCAAGAAACTGCAGAGTGTGGTGAACTCAGCCCAACGCATCACACAAGCTTGCCACCCTCACATTGATTCTGTATACACCTCCCGCTGCCTCAGGAAGGCAGACAGCATTATCAGAGACCCCTCCCCCCAAGGCATTGCCTTTTTCCAGATCCTTCCATCAGGCAGAGGGTACAGAAGTCTGAAGACTCGCACATCCAGACATAGGTACAGCTTCTTCCCCACAGCTACAAGACTCCTCAATGACTCCCCCTCAGACTGATCTGTTCCCTGTAAGAACACTATTCACGACACCCTATGCTGCTCTTGCTCATGTATTTGCTTTGTTTGGCCCCTTGTTCCGCACTGTAACCAATCAATGTTTGTCGATGCACCATTTGTCAATGTTCTCTGTTGATTATTCACTTTGTCTACTATGTCCGTACTGTGTACGTTCCCTCGGCCGTAGAAAAATACTTTTCACTGTACTTCGGTACTTGTGACAATAAATCACATCAAATCAAAACCCTACAATGTAGGCCTTCAGTTCCAGGGAATTTATTAGGTTTTAGTCCTTTTATTTTCAGGAGAGAGAAAGGATCTTAGTTTGGAAAATCAAGACGTAGGATCAGTTTGAGTGAAGCAAAGGAACAACAAGGGTAACAAAACACTGGTGGTAGTAGTTTACTGACACTAAATACTTGTTACAGTGTTGAGTAGAACATAAATCAGGAAATTAGAGAGGTTAATAACAAGGGTAATAGAGTGACCATATGAGACTTTAATCTTCGTATACATTGGGCAAACCAAATTTGTTGTAAAGAGTTGTTTGGTATGACAAAACTTAAATATTACTGAAAAAAGGGACATACTGTTGAAGCTTTTTGTCTTGCACTCATCAGGACAGATTCGCGAGAATACCAATTGTAAACTAAGCAAAAGCTTGTGGGACAGCCATTCCCATGGGAATACCTTTACCAATCAGAGTCAAATTGTCTAGTTTAAATGTAGATTAAAGTTTAGCAGTTAACAGTTCCCTGGTGCATTCTCCATGGTAGCCCCTCTGTCAATTGAAGACCAATCAACAGTCTCCTCATGCAGTAAAAATTGTTGTTCCCTTTACAATTGGTTTTCTTGCAAATCTGTCCTGATGAATGCAAGACAAAAAGCTTAGATGGCAATATTCAAATTTCTAATATTAATAATGGAATGCATTCAAGATAGTTTTCCTGATTGGCATGTCAAGGAGCCGACTGAGAGACAGATTATTTTAGAGTTGGTATTGGGCAAGGAGTCAGGGTTAAATAACTTTGCAGTAAAGGAGCCTTTGCAGAAGAGTGATAATAATTCTGAAACCAGGGACTTAAAAGTAAACTATCTATGATTGAGAGACCAAGGTAGATTGAGAAACTAGTTTCAAAGATTTAAATTGGTAGGCAATGGCAAACATGGAGAGAATTAATTCATAATTCCCAAAATTAAACATTTCCATGGGGAACGTGATCCAATTGCGTTAACAAAAGAGGCTAAATTAGATTAGAGGAAGAAGATTATGATGGTGCCAATAGGAGTAGAAAAACCTGAGTATTAGGAGCATTTTAGAACTCAGCAAAGATGACCAAGAAGTTGATTAAGAAATGGACAGTGAGGGAGGGATCAAGGCTTAAGTCAAAGTTTGTGGAAGGGGAGTAAGGATCTTGGTGCTGCTTAATGAGGCATGGTGAGGGAAAGGTTAAGAAGTTAGTCGCTGAGGTGGAGCTATTTTTAAAATGTGGCCGCAATATACAGATGCAAGAACTATGATTTAGACAGGTTATTTGGTGAGCAATTGAGCAGACTTTGAGAACAAATGCTGGCGGGTAAAATGAATGACATGCGACTTGGGTGTGAACTGGGAGAGGTTGGGGAATTAACTGGTTGCATTTCTCAAAGTAGGTCACAGGATAAAACAGTGGGGTTGGCTAATTTGGTTGCCAGTACTGAGAGTTTTGATGGGAAAAGACATCGGCAGGACGAGATGGGAGGAAGTTCAATAAAGCTGTGAAAGGGCTAATATTTTTACAAAAAATATTAAATTTCCTTATAAACGTAAACACGTACTTCCTATACTTGGGTCGTGCCAATAAAGTTGGGAGCTAAAAAGAACAACATAAGCTGCTACATAGCAACACTCAGTGGTCAGAGTCTGAATTTTCATGCAACTTGCTTTGCTCTGAGCTTTCATTGTAGTTGTTTCAACAGTAATATTACACAACACTGAACTTTGAAAACACAATCACAGCACCATCTAGCTGAATAATGGGCACTGCATTTAAATACGGAGGCTTTATTTTGCTATTCTGACATAGGTGGCCGGAACCTCTGTTCCTGAGACTAAAGGAGGGACTCTCCACGTCTGAAACTAGGTATTGACGCCAGCGCAGACCCTCATGGATACCGTGGAGGAGAGGAGGATGACCCTGTGCCCCAGCCCGGGAAGGAGGCTGCCTTCCGCCTCTGTCCGCCATGCCTGGGCCGGCCAGCAGCGCTGTGAAAAAAAACGCACGGAGCGGCCAGGGTGAGTAGGCAGCACTGTGCCCCTGGCACAGAGCTAAATCGCTGGCATTGAAAGCAGACCACGGCAGGCCAACAGCACGGTTCAATTCCCGTAACAGCCTCCCCGAACAGGCGCTGGAATGTGGCGACTAGGGGCTTTTCACAGTAACTTCATTTGACGTCTACTTGTGACAATAAGCGATTTTCATTTCATTTTTCATTTCCCACACACCCATAAGCCTATCACCCCCACCCGGAGGGCGGGCAAACCACCACCCTGTACCACATGCTGGCACCCATACTGCCGCCATGGTTGGGTGCCCTGGCCACTGAGGCCACCAGCTACCCACCTGGGCTGCATGGGTCGAACTATCTAAAGCTGTCGTTTTCTGTTTCCTCCCCTCCCCCAAGGAAAAGGCCATGCACAAACGCTGGGAGTGAGAGAAAAGAAGTTGGGGAGCCGCCGTACCTGCGGCACTTCACTATGGCTGAGCAGAGGTCTCTGGACGTGGGTGGCGGCCCAAAGGAAAGGTTGGAAAAGTTTGGCTTCGGATGAGGAAGTTGAGGTTTCTCATGACACGTATGTGTGGTAGTATGTATTGGGGGTCATGTGGGACTGGAAGCCCTAATGTCATTGGCTGACAGATCCCGGGTCCTGGTTGGCCGTTGACCTCTAGCTCCGCCCTGAAGGCGGAGTATAAGAAGCCGGAGTCCTCCCCCGCAGGCCATTCTACTATCGAGCTGCGGGGGAACAGACACGCTTAATAAAGCCTCATCGACTTCACTCTATTCGTCTCACGGAGTCTTTGTGCGCTACAACTTATTAAGCGTGCCTAAAAAAAAAGGACTATGGAGCTCAGGATCATTCCGGAATGCCTGAGGATCAGCCCCCACGCAGTGAACACGGCAGCAGCCTTCAAGCACTGGCAGACTTGTTTCGAGGCCTACCTCAGAACAGCCACCGGCCGGGTCACAGAAGACCAAAAACTACAGGTCCTGCACTCGAGGGTGAGCACGGAAATCTTCTCCCTCATCGAAGACTCGGAGGATTTCCAGACGGCGTTCGCAGCACTGAAAAGTCTCTATGTCCGCCCAGTTAACCAAATCTACGCTCGCTACCAGCTCGCGATGAGACGGCAAGGTCCCGGAGAATCGATGGACGAATTCTACGCCGCGCTGCTGATTTTGGGACGGGCCTGCAGCTGCCCTTCGGTGAACGCAAATGAACACACGGACATGTTAATGCGCGATGCTTTTGTGGCAGGTATGAATTCCTCCCAAATCCGCCAAAGACTTCTAGAAAGAGAGTCGCTAGGACTCTCAGAGGCCCGGGCCCTAGCAGCCTCCCTAGACGTGGCCGCGCGTAATACCCGCGCCTACGGCCCCGACCGCGCGGCAGCCCATTGGGCTCCGTACATACCCGTCGCGACAAACCCACTCCCCCCCCCGGACACCCCACAGGCTTGAGCGGTCCAAACGCCAAGTCGCACCGGGGGCGCCCGCTGCTATTTCTGCGGCCAGGCAAAACACCCCCGGCAGCGCTGCCCTACCCGTGCAGCGATCTGCAAGAGCTGCGGAAAAAAGGGCCATTTCGCGGTTGTGTGCCGGTCCCGCGCAGTCGCCGCTGTCCCGGGAGAACAGGGAGCCCTGCAAGCCGTTTACGCTCCCACCCGCAGGCGCAGCCGCTCTGGGTCCCGACCACCGCGGTCCCGGGAGAACAGGGAGCCCTGCACGCCGCTTACGCTCCCCAACCCCCCCCCCCCCGCCGCACCCCATGTATGACCCGCCGACGCTACCACTTTGGGTCCCGACCACCACTCCCCACGGAGAAGAGGGAGTTCTGGCCATCTCTAACGCCCCCCTACCCCCTCCCCCGTGCCCCACGTCTGACCCACCGGCGCTACCAACGTGGGTCCCGACTACCGCTGTCCCCGGAGATGAGGGAGCCCCGCGCGGTCCTAACGCTCCCCAACCCCCACAGCGCCCCATGTGCGACCTGCAGACGCCGCCATTTTGGGTCCCGGCCACCACGAGGGGAAGAAGGGCGCCGCCATCTTGGACCACCCAAAACCTCTACGACGCGTGGGGGCGGCCATTTTGTCCACTCCCGCCGCCATCTTGTGACCCCCCAGCCATGTGCGATGTATGGGGCGGCCATTTTGTTCATCCCCGACGCCATCTTGGACGGCAACAACGGACCCCACTCCACTACTACAACCGCGTCTCGCTTCAATTACGCTCGATCAAGCTCGGCCCCGGACACTCCAGACGACGACGACAACGGTGATAATAAACGGCCATGAGACACCATGCCTAGTCGACTCCAGGAGCACGGAGAGCTTTATCCACCCTGACACGGTAAGACGCTGTTCCTTGACCACCTATCCCAGCGGACAAAAGATTTCCCTAGCTGCAGGATCCCACTCCGTACAGATCCAAGGATTCTGCATAGTTACCCTAACGGTGCAGCGGAGGGAGTTCAAAAACTAAAAACTAAACGTCCTTCCCAACTCAGCGCCCCCACCTTACTGGGATTAGATTTCCAATGCAATCTACAGAGCCTTACGTTCAAATTCGGCGGCCCAATACCCCCACTCACTATCTGCGGCCTCGCAACCCTCAAGGTGCAACCCCCGTCCTTGTTTGCGAACCTCACCCCGGATTGCAAACCCGTCGCCACTAGGAGCAGACGGTACAGCGCCCAGGACCGGACCTTCATTCGGTCCGAAGTCCAGCAGCTACTAAAGGAGGGCATAATCCAGGCCAGCAATAGTCCTTGGAGAGCGCAGGTGGTAGTAGTGAAGACAGGGGAGAAACAAAGGATGGTCATAGACTATAGCCAGACCATCAACAGGTACACACAACTAGTCGCGTACCCTCTCCCCCGCATATCCGACATGGTCAATCGGATTGCCCAATATAAAGTCTTCTCCACCGTGGACCTCAAGTCCGCCTACCATCGGCTCCCCATCCGCCCAAGTGACCGCAAGTACACAGCCTTCGAGGCAGACGGGCGATTATACCATTTCCTAAGGGTCCCATTTGGCGTCACAAACGGGGTCTCGGTCTTCCAACGGGAGATGGACCGAATGGTTGATCAACATGGGTTGCGGGCCACGTTCCCGTATCTCGACAATGTAACCATCTGCGGCTACGACCAGCAGGACCACGACGCCAATCTCCAAAAATTCCTCCAGACCGCCAAAGCCTTGAACCTCACGTACAACGAGGACAAGTGCGTTTTTAGCACCAACCGGCTAGCCATTCTGGGCTACGTAGTGCGCAATGGGATAATCGGCCCCGACCCCGAACGTATGCGCGCCCTCATGGAATTCCCCCTCCCGCACTGCCCAAAAGCCCTGAAACGCTGCCTGGGGTTCTTTTCATACTACGCCCAGTGTGTCCCCCAGTACGCAGACAAGGCCCGCCCCCTAATACAGACCACGACCTTCCCTCTGTCGACAGAGGCTTGCCAGGCCTTCAGCCGCATCAAAGCGGATATCGCAAAGGCCACGATGCGCGCCATCGACGAGTCCCTCCCCTTCCAGATCGAGAGCGACGCCTCCGACGTAGCTCTAGCGGCCACCCTTAACCAAGCGGGCAGACCCGTGGCCTTTTTCTCCCGGACCCTCCACGCCTCAGAAATCCGCCACTCCTCAGTGGAAAAGGAAGCCCAAGCCATAGTGGAAGCTGTGCGACATTGGAGGCATTACCTGGCCGGCAGGAGATTCACTCTCCTCACTGACCAACGGTCGGTAGCCTTCATGTTCGATAATGCACAGCGGGGCAAAATCAAAAACGACAAGATCTTAAGGTGGAGGATCAAGCTCTCCACCTTCAACTACGAGATTTTGTATCGTACCGGAAAGCTGAACGAGCCGTCCGATGCCCTATCCCGCGGCACATGTGCCAACGTACAAATTAACCGCCTCCAAACCCTCTGCCACCCGGGGGTCACTCGGTTTTTCCACTTCATCAAGTCCCGCAATCTCCCATACTCTTTAGAGGAGGTCTGTACAGTCACAAGGGACTGCCACATCTGCGCGGAATGCAAACCGCATTTTTTCAGGCCGGATGGTGCGCACCTGATTAAGGCTTCCCGCCCCTTTGAACGCCTTAGTCTCGATTTCAAAGGGCCCCTCCCCTCCACCGACCGCAACACATATTTTCTTAATGTGGTGGACGAATACTCCCGCTTCCCATTCCCATTCCCTGCTCTGACATGACCGCGGCCACAGTCATTAAAGCCCTGAACACCATCTTCACACTGTTCGGTTGCCCCGCATACGTCCACAGCGACAGGGGGTCCTCTTTCATGAGTGACGAGCTGTGCCAGTTCCTGCTCAGCAAGGGCATAGCCTCAAGCAGGACGACCAGCTACAACCCCCGGGGGAACGGGCAAGTAGAGAGGGAGAACGGCACGGTCTGGAAGACCGTCCTACTGGCCCTACGGTCCAGGGACCTCCCAGTTTCACGGTGGCAGGAGTTCCTCCCGGACGCCCTCCACTCCATCCGGTCGCTATTATGTGCGAGCACTAATCAAACGCCTCATGAGCGTCTCCTTGTCTTCCCTAGGAGGTCCTCCTCTGGAACGTCGCTGCCGACCTGGCTGGCGGCCCCAGGACCCATCTTGCTCCGAAAGCATGTGCGGGCACATAAGGCGGACCCGTTGGTCAAAAGGGTTCACCTCCTCCACGCGAACCCGCAGTACGCTTACGTGGAATACCCCGACGGCCGACAGGACACGGTCTCCCTGCGGGATCTGGCGCCCGCCGGCAACACACACACCCCCCCCCGACAGCATTCACCCAAACCCCCCCCCTTCCTGCCACCGCCGCACCCCGCGACCGCCCCCTTCCCAGGAGGATCGGTTCCCCTCCCCTCAGGCCCGACCAAGAATAAAGCCCAAGCTGAAACCGTAAGGCTCCCAGAGACGACAACACCGGTACAAGCACCACCACCACCACCGTGTGGGGCCGAGGCGATCGACACGGACGACCAGACCGCCCGACCAACTCGTGGCGTCGATCTAAATCAAAATATGGACTTTTCACAAGAACATTTTGCTTTTCTCCCGATACCTTCTGTACATAGTTGAAACAAGACAAAATTGTACAATACTGTATTGCCATGTGAATGTTTTTCCTCCCAGGACCAGCCCTGTAAACCCTTACCACCATACGAAGCATCACCCCGCCGGGTTCATTTTTGACAAGGGGTGAATGTGGTAGTATGTATTGGGGGTCATGTGGGACTGGAAGCCCTAATGTCATTGGCTGACAGATCCCGGGTCCTGGTTGGCCGTTGACCTCTAGCTCCGCCCTGAAAGCGGAGTATAAGAAGCCGGAGTCCTCCCCCGCACGCCATTCTACTATCGAGCTGCGGGGGAACAGACACGCTTAATAAAGCCTCATCAACTTCACTCTATTCGTCTCACGGAGTCTTTGTGCGCTACAGTATGCCAACCCCGCCCCCCCACAACACCACCCCCACACCACCCCCACAACCCCCTGAACCTCACCCCCACACACCCTCACCACACCATCCACAGATTCACCCCCCCCCCCCCGCCCCGCGGTCTAATCATGCATCTTGTCTTGTGTCTTACAGGACCTGCTGGAGATGGGGTGGGTCCATCTTGCGCCCCCGCCCCCAGCCAGTGTCACAGCCGGAGCCCCCCCATAAGTCGAGCAGCAATGGGAGCAGCTCGGACACCAGCCCTCCATCATGGTTTGCTGCTACATGATCCGCTGCTGCAGCTTCCTCCTCCTTGAGCAGCTCCAGCTCGTACAGCCGTAGGGCATCACCCAGGGCTGCACCGACTAGCAGGAAGATCACCATTGCTGGTTGAATTCCAATATCCATTGTCTGCAGGGGTTGAAAGACTGACTTGTTAGCATGGTGTATACCCCCGTGCCCAGCCAGGTCCACCGGACTACATGGTGCCCCCGGTTGGCACTGTGGGCTTTGGCCCATGTGTCTCTCCAGCCCCAGCCCCGCACCCCTGGCGCCGTAGGTGGCTGGCACTGTGGGGCCTCTGGCCCTGGCACTTGTCCCTGATGCCAGGGGTACCATCGGCTGGCAGTGCCTGGCAGCCTATGGCCGTGCCTCTCCTTGTCCTACCTCCTCTCTCTCCTTCATCAGCCATGATACCGGTTTCACAATTTTTTAAAGCACAAGTGAACCACGCCATTGGGTGAGTCGCGGAGGCCCCGGAGAATACCAGGTCGTGCCTGCTAATGATATGCAAACGGTGTCTACTGTACGTGCATTCCAGTACGCATTGACATCACTATCGAGATGACGGAGAAATGCGATTTGGCGTCAACTCGGCACCCGCCGTGATTTTGGCACAGAACCTATTCTCCGCCTAATCGCATTTCCCGATTCCGTTGTCGACCAATGGTGAAGCCAGCCCTAAGTTGATGCTGGGGCAGGATTCGTGGAGTTCTACCACAGCAAAACACGCAGCGCTCCTAGACCGTTGACGGGCTAGCACTGACGCCACGTGGAACACGATCGATTCCAATGGAAAATGGGGTCGAATTCGCCAGGGTCGGGATTGACACTCACGAGGCTGACAAGCTGCAGCTTCATATTAGCACTTCACTCCGCACAGACACTCATCGCAGCTAACAAGATGGCACTGGTTGCACTTGAGCGTGCCCATCCCGTTGATAGGTCGGCTGGGGCCAGAGGGTACCTGTGAGGGCCACCCATGCAATCCGTGGCGCTAGGTTCACAGTGAGAAGTTGGTGGCATGCGGAGCTGCATGATTGCCTGACAGGCTGTGGCAATGATGCTCCGTTCCCGTCCACCTCACCCCCACAGCCCACCTCCTGGGCACTCCCCACTACTTCCTCCAGCTCTGGCAGAACCCCCCCAGCTGGCGGCACAACATTCAGCACACTTTCGCGATGTGAGACACTTTCCGTACCCCCTCTCTCCCCCTCATCAGCCCTGGCACCTGTTTCACAATTTAGAATTTTAAAAAAATATATAAATTTAGCGTATCCAATTCATTTTTTCCGATTAAGGGGAAATTTAGCGCGGCCAATCCACCTATCCTGCACATCTTTGGGTTGTGGGGGTGAAACCCGCGCAAACACGGGGAGAATGTGCAAACTCCACACGGACAGTGACCAGAGCCGGGATCAAACCTGGGACCTCGGCGACGTGAGGCAACGGGGCCAACCCACTGCACCACCGTGCTGCCCTTCCATTCTTAAGTCCATTTTGGTGTCAGGCGCAGAAGTCAGAATGATTTCCACTGTGAGGTGAGATGTCTGACCACCCACGATCCTGCGCTGTTCTGTTCATTACCCAGGCATCCGCAAGGAGCTCGCCAAATCTCATTCCAGGGATGGACATTTTTATTTGGCAACCTGTAGGCCAAGAGTTCTGGATTACTTATCCCAGACCAAACAACATGTGATCCCACAGTTCAGTGAGGTCTTCCTAGAGATTCTCTTCCATAATGGTAAACCATTGTGTTCTGATATTAGGGGTTGTACGGTAGAACCTGCACTACAGGTTCACCTGTGGCCCCTGCATGCTAGCTCCGCCCAGGAGACGGGGTATAAATATGCGTGGCCTCCAGCTCGCAACCATTTCGCCAGCTGCTGTGGGAGGCCACACATCTGATACTAATAAAGCCTCAGTTTGGATTCAACTTTGTATCCAGTCAAATTGATCGTGCGTCAATTTATTAGTATCAGATTCAGAAGATTCACACTCAAGCAACGCCAGAAAGGACTTCCAGCACTGGCGAGCTTGTTTTGAAGCGCGCCTGGTGAAGGCCTCCTGCCCCTTTGAACACCTCAGCGTGGATTTCAAAGGCCCCTCCCCTCCTCCGATTGACACACATATTTCCTCAGTGTGATCGATGAATACTCCCGGTTTCCCTTCGCCATCCCATGCCCCGACATGACGTCTGCCACCGTCATTAAAGCCCTTAATTCTATCTTCACTCTGTTCGGCTTCCCCGCCTACATCCACAGTGACAGGGGATCCTCATTCATGAGTGATGAGCTACGTCAGTTCCTGCTCAGCAGGGGTATCGCCCCAGCAGAACGACCAGATACAACCCCCGGGGAAACGGACAGGTAGAAAGGGAGAATGGGACGGTATGGAGGGCTGTCCAGCTGGCCCTGCGGTCCAGAAACCTCCCGGCCTCCCGCTGCCAAGAAGTCCTCCCTGATGCACTACATTCCATTCGCTCGTTACTCTGCACTGCCAATAACAGCACACCACATGAATGTCTTTTTGCCTTCCCCAGGAAGTCCACATCCGGGGTATCACTCCCAACTTGGCTCACAGCTCCGGGAACCGTGCTTCTCTGTAAACATGTGCGGCTCCACAAGGCGGATCCGTTGGTGGAGAGGGTGCACCTACTCCACGCAAACCCACAGTACGCCTACGTGGTGTTCCCCGACGGCTGCCAGGATACCGTCTCCCTCAGGGATCTGGCACCAGCAGGTTCCACCACCACACCACCTCTGTTGCTCCCCGCGCCACCCTCCCCGCCGCTCCCATCACCCCCCAAGACCGTCTGTCCTCCCCCTGCCCACGCTCGTCAATGAAGAGGATTTTGGCATGCTCCCGGAGTCAACTTCGACCACGACAGCGCCAACATCGCCGTCACCACTTCGCCAATCCCAAAGGACCATCAAGGCACCAGACCGGCTGAACCTCTGACCAGCCCGCCAGATGCCAAGAGACTTTTTTTGCTGGTCTGTAAATATTAAAATTTCTAATTGTATATAGTTATCCACCACACCCGCCGGACTCAACTTTAACAGGGGGTGAATGTGGTAAACCACTGTGTTTTGATATTAGATGTTGTACGGTAGAACCTGCACTACAGGTTCACCTGTGGCCCCTGCATGCTAGCTCCGCCCAGGAGGCGGGGTATAAATATGCATGATCTCCAGCTCGCAGCCATTTCGTCAGCTGCTGTGGGAGGCCACACATCTGATACTAATAAAGCCTCAGTTTGGTTTCAACTTCGTCTCCAGTCAAATTGATCGTGCCTTAATGTGCAAACTCCACACGGACAGTGACCCAAAACCGGGATCGAACCTGGGACCTCGGCGCCATGAGGCAGCAATGCTAACTACTGTGCCACCGTGCTGTCCTTGTTTCACAATTTTTAAAAGCATAAGTGAACCTTGCCGTTGGGAATTCCCCCCGGTGGAGTCGGAGGATCGCGGAGGCCCTGGAGAATGCTGGGTCAGGCCCGCTAATGATATACGAAAGGAGTTTACTGTAAGTGCGATGTGGAACGCATTGATGTGGTGTCAAGGCACCGGAGAATTGTGATTTGGTGTGAACCCGGCGCCCGCCACGATTTTGGCGTCAAAAATGATTCTCCGCTCAATCGGCTGACGGAGAATCTCACCCAGGAAGTTGGAAATGTATTTTGAGACCACTTTGATAGTTTTAATACAGAATGGATACTGCCTTGGATAAGGTTGTAAAGTAATAATTACTGAATATGCTGCACAGATACCTTTCATGAACATTTCCATGAATCAAGGAGTCTGTTGCTCCTATGCACCTGCTGATATCAGCTCTGACAGTGCTTAGTTTGTAAATATCATAGCTAACAACTGTAATCTTCTCTTCCTCTTTAAAAGTCATATGGATGACTTGAAAATATATTTTGCAATCAAAACATTATTGGGCAAATCAATATTTTTTCAAGGGCTACCTGCATTGAAGCCATATCCTGGGTTTAGATCCCATTCACGCTGGGATCTTCCTCCGGGTTACATTTGCTGCACTCCCTTAACTGTTGCTTAAAGTGTGGCATAAAGAGGATTTCAGCCATAACTCTAATAAAGTTACCGCAGAACGGGAGCAGCTCCATGGAAGTCACAGCCTGACTAACAATTTAGAACTGTTTGAACTCAGACGTGTTTCATTTTTGTTTGTGCAGGGTCGGCACTGGGGGCACGTAAGCTTTGATTGTTTATCACATTAAGTGCGTATTGATGAATTACAAACATGAACAAGACAGGTGGGTTTGTATTAACGAATGGAAATATTGATGAGGATAGGACAGGAAAGTGGAGTTGAAGTCAAAGATCAGTCATGATTCTACTTAAAGTGGAGCAGTTTTGAGAGGTAGTAATGTCTACTCTTGCTCCTATTTCTTATGTTCTTATATGATGGGTATCCTGAACAGCGAGGCTGCTGTCTATTGAAAAGTCAGAATCTAAACAGTGTGGGAAGGTGTTGCTAATGAAACAGAACTATGAATAGTGAGGTGGATTAGTAACAATTCACTGGAACATTAAACAGCCACCCTGTTTCAATATTTCTTTTATCACACAAAATACCAAGATGTAGAAATTTGTATATCCCTTTATTTGGGCATGGGCATTGTGATTTGCAATTTGCCCCTGTTGGTTCCGGACCAGGTGGTCAGCATGTAAACTTGACCACCTACTTCAACTGCAAGATTGAGGGGCAAGGCTGAGCAGGCTCCCGCTGCGGACAGCAGGGGAGCCACGTAGTGTTGTACAGAGTGTGCACCAGTCTGCTTTTCTTAAAGACAGCATGCCCCCCTTAAAGAGAAACTACATTAATTAACAGTGGTGGGGTGTAAACGATGGAAAGGTGAAAACTACCACATAGAGGGTGATGGATGTGGCATTGGTGGTATTAAAAGTGGAGACGGGCAGGCAAAGATGCAATAGTTGTGCAGGGGGCTAAGGGGATCTTAAAGACCATCCTCAGAAGGAAGTGGGATCAGGTAGTTAGGGAAATTAATTCCCAGATTCTGAACCTCAGGTCCTGGCAGCAGTGTCACAAGAAGGTTCGTGAACATATGGGGTGGTCAATGTCAGGGAATCTTCACATGACATCTTCGAACCACCGTGACACCAAGCTGTCAAACTGCTCATTGAATCACACACACTTTAATCATTCACCTAGAAGCACTCCCGAGCATTCAGGACTCATACCAATAGCTAGATACTCCACCTCACCCTTACATACCTACCAAAGCTGCCAGTCTCACACCCACCATTCTGCCTGCATATTCTCCAGCTATTTAGCTGTGATAGGCACATCACCCAGACACAATCACTGACATTTTGCCCTCTCTCTTGCAGGAGAAGGTGACATATAATATAAGGCAGTATAATAGGACCAGTGGGGCATACAGAAACCTGCATTTCTTGAGCCTCAGGGAAGAAATTGTTCTCAGCATCATGGGATGACACTGACAGAGCAGTAGCACCTGCATCACTGAGTTTAATGGTGTGATCCTGCTAAATGAAACTTCTCAACTCCCAGCTCACCCTTATCCTGCTCTCTAACATGATGAATAATCTGTTAATGGTGTGACCATGGATCTCCACATTTCCTCCCCAAGTCCCTTCCCTCACTATAAACTTCCTCTTCTGATTTCCTCCATGCAGAGCGAAGAACTGTCACCTGACAGGTACAGTAGACCCAGAGAGAGATAGAGAGATGACCAGAACAGCACAAGGCCCCATCTCTTGATGTGATCATCACAGTGTGATGAACGGTTACTGCCTTATCATCATGTAACGTGATGTCCCCTTTAAGACCAGGCTTGGAACCCTGGGGACTCCGCCTCTGGCTCCGCCCATCTGGGAGCCATACATAAAGGCCTGCCTCATGGTCTGTATAGTAGTCAGCTCTCGTCCAAATCTGTAGCATAGTTATTAGCCTAATAAAGCCTTCTTTACAGTTTAATCTCTAAGCATCATTATTGAGGGTACCTCAATTTATTAGGCTAAACTAGATTCAGGATGGACGCAGGCCTAAAACCAGAGAAGCTCAATCCGGAAGCACGAACGCCAGAGGCAAAGGAAATTTTTAAATACTGGCTGCGGTGCTTCGAGGCCTACCTGGACTCCGCAGAGATTCCCATCCTGGGGCCACGCAAGCTGCGTCTATTCCACGCCCGGGTGAGTCACAGAATCTCCGCCACGCTCGAAAAGGCGACGACTTATGAGGAAGCGATTGAGTTGCTCCACAAGCGGTTTGTCAAACCCGTCAACGAGGTGCACGCCCGGCATCTGCTCTCTACCTGCCGGCAGCGCTCGGGGGAATCGCTCGACGAGTTTGTTGAGAAACTCACCGCGCTGGCCAGGGACTGTGACCATCAGGATGCGACAGGGGAAGTCCATATGAACCTGCACATCAGAGATTCTTTCGTGTCCGGCATCCGCTCGACCTACATCCGGCAGTGACTACTGGAAAATGGGGCAAAAGACCTCCAGGAGACGCTAACGCTCGCCTCCTTGCTGGAGGTGGCCCGACGTAACTTGGGTATGTACCCCGCGGACTCTGCCAGCCCCCCCCGGACTTCCTCAGACTCGCCCGTATTACAGGCCTGCGCCACGCGGCGACCCGCTCACCATGGGGGCACACCTTGCTACTTCTGCGGGCAGGGCCAGCACCCACGCCCACGCTGCCCAGCCCGCTCCACGATCTGCAGCGACTGCGGGAAGAAAGGGCACTTTGCGAGGGTCTGCCTGGCCAGACCCAGGGGCCAGCAAAACAAAGAACAGCCGGCCCGAAAATCAGGCTCTCAGGCCCGCAGGCCTCGCAATGCTGCTGCGCACCGACCCGACACGTCCTCTTCTGACGCGTCATCAGCCTCGTGCGAATCATGGGAGCGGCCATCTGGTCGGCGGCCATCTTCTCGACCCGACACGTGCGACCAACGGCAGCGGCCATTTTACGACTCCGACTACCCGCGACTGGGTGCGATCACCCTCGATCAAACTCGGCCAAAACACCTGCAGAACTCCATGATGCAGGTCCAGGTCAACGGGCACGACACTGCATGCCTCTTCGACTCCGGGAACACGGAGAGCTTTATCCACCCTGAAACGGTAAGGCGCTGCTCCCTACGCACCCGTGCCACATCCCAAACCATAGCCCTCGCATCTGGGTCCCACTCGGTACAAATCACGGGGTACTGTATTGTGGATCTCTCGATCCAGGGTGCCAAATACACCCGTTTCAAATTTTATATCCTCCCTCACCTCTGTGCCCCCCTGCTGCTCGGACTGGATTTCCAGTGCAGCCACCGAAGCCTGACACTGAAGTTCGGCGGACCCTTGCCCCCCCTCACGGTGTGCTGCCTTGCGACACTGAAAGTCGCACCCCCCTCGCTATTCGCTAACCTCACTCCCGACTGTAAGCCCGTCGCCACCAGGAGCCGGCGCTACAGTGCCCAAGATATGGCTTTTATCAAGTCAGAGGTCCAGCGTTTACTGGGAGAGGGGGTCATCCAGGCTAGCAACAGCCCTTGGAGAGCGCAAGTGGTGGTAGTCCGGTCCGGAGAGAAGAAACGGATGGTCGTGGATTATAGCCAGACCATAAACCGATTCACGCAGCTTGATGCGTACCCCCTTCCTCGCATCGCGGAAATGGTAAATCGGATTGCCTAATACCGAGTCTTTTCCACGGTCGACCTCAAATCTGCCTACCACCAGCTCCCCATCCGACCAAAAGACCGCCCCTATACTGCCTTCGAAGCAGCCGGCCGGCTCTTCCACTTCCTCAGGGTCCCCTTTGGTGTCACAAATGGGGTCTCCGTCTTTCAAAGGGCGATGGACCAAATGGTGGACCAGTATGGTTTGCGGGCTACATACCCGTACTTGGACAATGTCACCATCTGCGGCCATGATCAGCAGGACCATGACGCTAACCTCAAAAAGTTCCTCCAGACCGCCCGAGCCCTTAACCTGACCTATAACGAGGGCAAATGCGTTTTCCACACCACCCGGCTGGCCATCCTCGGCTATGTCGTGGAAGACGGGGTCCTAGGTCCCGACCCCGACCGCATGCGCCCCCTTAAGGAACTCCCTCTCCCCCGCAGCCTCAAGGCCCTCAAACGGTGCTTGGGGCTTTTCTCCTATTACGCCCAGTGGGTCCCCAAGTATGCGGACAAAGCCCGCCCACTCCTAAAGACCACCACTTTTCCCCTCTCGGCTGAGGCTCAATTGGCCTTCAACCGCATCAAGGCCGATATCATCAAGGCCGCCATGCACGCGGTGGACGAAACCATCCCTTTCCAGGTAGAGAGCGATGCATCAGACATCGCCCTGGCTGCTACCCTCAATCAAGGAGGCAGACCAGTAGCGTTCTTCTCCCCTACCCTCACCGCCTCCGAGATTCGACACTCTGCAGTCGAAAAGGAGGCACAAGCCATTGTGGAGGCTGTGCGGCGCTGAAGACACTACCTCGCCGATAGGAGATTTACCCTCGTCACCGACCAACGGTCGGTCGCCTATGTGTTCGATAACACGCAACGGGGCAAAATAAAAAACGATAAAATTTTGAGGTGGAGGATCGAACTCTCCACCTACTCGTACGATATCAAGTATCGTCCAGGGGAGCTCAACGAGCCCCCAGATGCCCTGTCCCGCGGCACATGCGCCAACGCGCAGGAGGACCGCCTGCAAGCCATCCACAATGACCTCTGCCACCCGGGGGTTACCCGGCTCGTCCATTTCATCAAGTCCCGCAACCTACCTTACTCAACCAAGGAGCTCAAGGCCATGGTCAGGGCCTGCCAGGTCTGTGCGGAGTGCAAACCGCACTTCTATCGGCCAGACAAGGTTCGGCTCGTGAAGGCCTCGGGCCCTTTTGAGCGACTGAGCGTGGACTTCAAGGGACCCCTCCCGTCCACCAACCGTTATGCCTATTTCCTCACCGTGATCGATGAGTTCTCCCGTTTCCCATTCGCCATTCCCTGCACCGACATGACCTCAGCCACGGTGATTAAGGCACTGCTCAGCATCTTCGCCCTGTTCGGTTTCCCTGCTTATATCCTCAGCGACCGGGGTACATCGTTCATGAGCGATGAACTGCGTCAGTATCTGCTCAGCAAAGGCATCGCCTCAAGCAGAACGACCAGCTATAACCCACGGGGAAACGGGCAGGTGGAGAGGGAGAACGCAACCGTATGGAAGGCTGTCCTTCTGGCCCTGCGGTCGAGAAATCTCCCAACCACCCGCTGGCAGGAGGTCCTACCCGATGCCCTACACTCCATTAGGTCACTCCTCTGCACGGCCACAAATGAGACCCCTCATGAGCGATTGTTTCTCTTCCCCAGGAAGTCTACCTCCGGGGTCTCGCTTCCACCTTGGCTGACGGCTCCGGACCTGGTCTTCTCCGGAGGCACGCGAGGAGCCATAAAACGGACCCCCTAGTTGAAAAGGTCCGACTGCTCCACGCCAACCCCAGTTGCGCCTACGTGGAGTACTCCGACGGCAGGCAAGATACTGTTTCCCTCCGGGATCTGACGCCCGCTGGATCCTCCACCACAGACGCCCCTTCCCCCGCCGCTCCCCTGCAGGACCCGTCGCCCCCTACAACACACCCCCTTCCGGCCCTACCACCCGTTGGTGAGCTCCTACCGTGCGCTCCCCCTTTACACACCCCGCCGGCTCCACTACCCCCGGCCCTGCCTAGTTCCTCTGCCCCGACCCGGACCGAAGCTCCGACCGCTGTGCTCCCGGATGTGCCCTCAACCGGGACGTCCGTGCCCGCCGCACCACCGCCCGAACTGAGGAGATCGAGGAGGACGATCCGGCCGCCGAGACGGATGGACCTATGATGGCACTTCACCCCCGCCGGACTCCTTTTTAAACAGGGGGTGAATGTGATGAACGGTTACTGCCTTATCATCATGTAAGGTGATGTCCCCTTTAAGACCAGGCTTGGAACCCTGGGGACTCCGCCTCTGGCTCCGCCCATCTGGGAGCCATACATAAAGGCCTGCCTCATGGTCTGTATAGCAGTCAGCTCTCGTCCAAATCTGTAGCATAGTTATTAGCCTAATAAAGCCTTCTTTACAGTTTAATCTCTAAGCATCATTATTGAGGGTACCTCACACAGCAACCTGACATTGCATATACCTTGGAGGCTTGCAGAGTAGAGAACCATCTTGCCATAAGTGGATTTAAATCAGTCTATAGGGAAAGGATTGTTCATTTGCTAGATCGCTGGAGGGTGAGGTTCCTGACAAGTTCTGCTGCAGAGGACTCAGATGAGGCCCACAATGGGGTGGCAAACAGGAGAGCGATGGGCAGGCAAACAGATACTTGGTGTGTTGGCTGGCCTGCCAGGCAGCCTCCTGTCACTGTCAAGGAGCATGGAGGAGTTTGGATCCAACTTGGTAGAGGGCATCGCGCAGAGCTTGCCCACTCCACAGCCTCTGTTCCATTTCACTGTCATGCTGCAGACCCAGAGACAATGTGACTGCTGCCTCATGCGCATTGCAGCTTTTGTGTGGTCAGGTCACCTACTCTTCTGGCTTCTCTGTGCAGATGCAGCAACACTTCCTGACAAATCCAGGAACTTCCACAAAATCTCCAACGGTGCTCCAGAGTATTTCCAGGCACTTTCTAAAAGACAAATTTCTTAATAATCATTTCACCAGCAAATTTGGATGCCTGGCTCTTTAAAATTATGTGAATTCAAGGCTTACCTTACAGTCGAACACTTCTTGTTTTCACAGTAATCCACGAATATGGCGACCTACATGGTTGAATCTTTGCATCCTGGAAACACAGTAGGTTGGCTGCGTGACATCTGTTGGCACCAGGTATCCTGGCACAGGCAGAGAAAACCAATTATATGCCTGTTTTTTGATGGAACTCCACGTGGATCATGCAGAGAGTGACTGGTAGTGTATGGTGCTCCAGTAAAGCAGTTCTAGACTTCTCAAGCACTGTTAAGATGTGGCAGTATGGGGATGACTTTCTATCCTCCAATGTTGAGATGGCAATGACTCAGATTGATCACAAGAAATTATTGATCAAAATATATTTCTGAATTGTAAGCAAAGTAAAATTCTTTGGCTGACTACAAATCCCAGCCATGATCTGTATTGCTTTCAGCTTTAGCACTGAACGCTATTTGTTGGGACCCAGCACGTCAATTTTTTGCAGTCATTCAGGACATCACTATATTTTAGGAAATACAAATCACCAAAATGAACCTTCCCCTTTGATTTATTACCAGTACAAATCTAACAAGGTGAATTTCAGTCAGGGAGCACAGGTACAGTACAACCTTGTTTTACAGATAGTTCCTGCACATCAAAGTATTGCGTATACGTCACCAGAACTTGTAGCTCAAGGCGTCACATGTGAACCCTTAGATCAATAATTGGCTTATCCAGCTGCTTCACACATCCAGTTCCCTAGAAATACCTCAAGGCTTTGCATGTGTACAGTTAGTTTAATGAAGCTGGATACATCAGCTGCAGCCTTTGGGTATATCATAATCAAGACCAATGATTCTGAGCAGAATCTTTTTGCCATGGTTAGATTGCTAGATCCAATGTTATCTGTTCAATGCGCCTTATAATGACTTGTCAGGGTTCTAGCCAGGAAAAATTGCCAATATATCTCTGAATTAAAATTCAAGGTTCTTTCAATTCATACCAAGGGTAAAGCTCCCGTTGGTGAACTCATGACAAGATTTGTTTGGAATTCAGAATGGTACAATCTATCCACTTCACGGAATACCTAGATTTGAATGCCAATCTAAGTACCATAAACTGTGGATGTAATATGCTCTTAGCTAGGGATATGGCTGCACAAACACATGTATGAAACTGCAACTATGTTGCCTCATCTTTGATTGAATAAAAATCATTATTCCATCTGATCGAAGGCAGTGCAGACGATGCTGTACTCGTGGGCCTCAAATTTCCCCCATGGCATCCACCTTATTGAACCTTTTAACGGAGGGTATTACACTGCGGACATGTGGGGGATTTACCAATCAAACTTGGAGCTTGTAGGAGTTAACAGCACAGTGGGTGTACCTACACCTCAAGGACTGCAGCAGTTTAAGAAGGCAACTCACCACCACCCTCTGAAGGGCAACTCGGGATGGACAATAAATGCTGGCCTAACCAGCAATGCCCACATTCCATAAATTAATAAATAAAGGTCAAAGGAATTAAATATCAGGCACTGTTTACAAAAGGTGACTGATTCAATACCATCCATTTTGAGTCATCATCCAAGAAAAATTTCTATCCCATTGTTCCTTCATTGTTGTTGGGTCAAAATCCTGAAACTAAGGATTAACTTAATTGTTCTTCTTTGAAATGAGATCTGTTCCATCCGCCTGAGAAGGCAGACATGGCTTCACTTTGATATTTCCTTTGAAAGATAGTTGGCAGAATTCTCCGTTCCTGAGACTGTGGACGGGACTCTCCGTTTGCCGACGCCAAAATCGTGAAACTCGATTGGGCAGAGAATAGCTTCCGACGCCGATATTGCGGTAGACGCCAAATCTGGATGCTCCAGCACCCCAAAAATGTCATAAATGCCCTGCTCGCTGCGCAGGCTGAAAGTACAGTAAGCATATCATTAGCGGGCCTGACGCCCGATGCTCCGGGGCCTCCGCTGTTCACCGCCTCCAATGGACCGATTTCCCAATGGCATGGTTCACTTGTGCTGTCACAAATCGTGAACCTGACTTCCTGGCTGCTGCGCGAGAGAGTGGCGGAAGCAAATGGCATGGAGTGACTGCGGGCTGTTAGCCCGGACACTGACCGTGCTGTCTGCGTAGGGGGGCCCCTGCCAGGGGAGGGGGAGGGGAGGTAGGGGGGTCAAACCGAGCAGCCGGAGTGCCTCCCCCCCCCCCCCCACACCCTCCCCCCCCTCCCCATGGGACCAAGAAGTGGCCAGGCACCAACCGGCATCCTGCTGAACACTCACTGATCAACCACTCACCCCGGCCCGTGGTTCTACACAGTGGCACCAGCCGTATGGGTGCGCCAACCACCTCACCCCCCCCCCCCCACTTCAGCGGCCCACCCCCCTCGGCAACGAGCACCCCGCGTAACCGGCAGCCACCCACCAGGGGACCACCCAGGGCCACACCCATGGCAACCTCCAGTGAGCCAACGGTGCCCCTGGCAGCAGGGAAGGGCAGCAGGACCAGAGGCACCGTCAAGTAACAGGCCGGAGGTGAGGGCGGTAAGGATGAGGATGAGGGGTGTTGTCCAAAATGGCCACCAGCACAGATCATTGGGAAATTGGCAACATAGAGACACAGACAGGCTGCAATTTGCAAATATACAAGGACTGCAGCCCGGACCTTGCAGAAACTAACAAAGGGAAAAGGTGTTGAAAGGACATCCAGGGACAATGGGCTCCAGATAGAAAGTAACAATATGTGGCTGACTTGGTGGCGTCGGTTTCCTTATTTGTGAAGGCCTCTGAGCCTCGGACGCTAACAACCATGGTCGACTGGGACCCGCCCCACCATCGAGGTGTCCACCACCAATTGGTTGAGATCGAACAGGGTGATCGAGCCCTGATCGATCTATTGGACATCGACCTGGGACCGCTCAAAAGTGCGTAAAATCTACAAGGGATAAAAGGTGCTGCACAGCCCACCACTTGACCACCACCGACAACAATGGTGATACCAGCACCAGCCAAGGAGGGGACCATCACGCCATCCACAGAGGGACCAGAGCCGAGGAGACTGACGACCAGCAACAGACATCCAGCACTGCCAGACGGCGGATTCCCGATGAGGCCATATCTGATCTGCACATGCCAGTTAAGTTGCTCTTTCTTGTGTGTTAGTTTAGAGTGCAGCCTGTATGTGTCTGTGATTGAGTAATATTAAGTCTGTGTGTGTATTGAACTAGTATTATTGCATGCAGCTTGTGTGGTCATTTGTCTAATATATACAGGTTGGGGACACACTGTGATTCAGAAGGTACAACAAACCTGGCGACCTTGGTGCTATTCGACTGGGAGTTACAATTGTTGTTCTGAAAGATCCCACAGGACAGTCTTGGGAATTCCACCTGAGCCCGAGTTAGGTAGGCAATTGACCCACGTAACGGGCAGTACCCAAGTTCATCAAAGGGAATATAAACATCCCTATTCTTGAGGGTTATTCACGGATCAAACATAAACCACAGGTGTAAACTCCATTTTGGACAAATCACCGGATTACTAACTGCATGCGTACCTAACAAGGGAGGATAGGGTCAACCTGGCAGATTTGCATGCAGCTTCTGAGAGATTAGAGCCGGAACACAGCCGCAAGCCGTACCCGCTGTCCAATCGGCCCCCTACCCCCTTGTTCCCTAACGTCAATATGGCAGCTCGGACAACAGGTGGAAATGCAGAGGCGCGGAAGAGAGGAGCAGAGCGGAGTGCCATATGGGAGGGGGTAGTACGGGGATATATCAAAGAGAGAGGATGGTCCTTATCAGGTCAGACCTTATCAGGCACCGAGACAGGCCCCGGGGCAGCAGGGCACACTTGGTGGGAGGACATGAGCGAAGCGCACGGGAAACATCCGCCACTGGCTGCACCTATGGCATCATTGAGGTGAAGAGCCATCTCTGCATCCCCCACCCGGCAACTGCACGGCTGACGTGCTAGCCAGGGTCAGTGCCCGTAACGGACATTTCTGGCAGCAACCCAGAGGTGAGCCGATGAATGTGGTTGATGTCTCCCAGCCTAACATAGTCGACCTCGCTCAGTCCCAATGCACAGACGATTGCCTAGGACAGATCCTGAACGGCGATTCCCGGACCCCTATGAAACATGGGAGGACGGACTGACCACACAGGACGGATTCGTTTAAAGGGTGGGAATGATGCAGTCCCTACCCAGGACCGAAACCAGCTCCTATACCAACCCATGACGGACACGGATACCAGGACATGGAGACCACTACGGACCACCATTATGTTGGTGGCCGAAACTAAAGGAGGATGTAATTCATTACATTACGGACTGCCTCATTTATGCCCAGAATATTCCCGACGTGGACTCCAGCAGGGGACATATCGGAGACACCCATCATGTGGAGGGTCCCTGGACGAATTCCCATTTGGATTAGATCGGCCCACCCCCACCATGCAGAGATGGATGTAAGGATGTTCTGGATATGATTGACACCTTTACGAAGCTGTTCCCACCTGCAACGCAACCGCTCAAACTCCCCAATCCCCCAATTGGACATGGAACCATGCCAGACAGTTGGTCAGAGTAGCTGCACGATTCGAGGACCAGGACACGGTAACCCTGAACCCAACGAATGCAAGCAGCCGGCAGATGCGGGCCTGCCGACCAGGGGAGGTAGATGATTCCATGGATGAACCTCCCATGGGTGTATTACAAGAACAAATGCAGAGTGCATTTTTCTGAGGTGTGTGGAGCACAAACATTCTGAGGTGTCCAGATGATGACAATCGGACGCCTCCTAAAAAGCATGGCACAAAATTTCTGATGGAATCTGCCCTATTATATGTGCTCCACGCACGCACATCTTCTTTGTTTGTGTGTTGTTTCACTCTCGTCTCCCCATCCCTTCTTCTCCTCCCTGCATGCTATTTGCAGTTCGAACGATCCCTCGCTTCTCAGTGATCAGACTCTGAGAGCACCTTCATCATCAGCACTCACGCTGAGCCGTCTTTCTACAGATGGGTAACAGACCACCAACCCATACTACATTGTGTGCCTGCCACACAACCCCACGATTGACCCCCACTACTCAGAGCAATTGTTATATTCACTATTGTATGTGCATACGGTTCCAACTTTGTACATGCACCGTTCCCCCTAGTGTATTTCACTGGGGTCAACCCACGGTTATATTCACTCCCTGACCATCTTCTCTTGCCATACCTGTTCCTGCTGGTTCTGACCCACCGGTCTATCCAGACCTAGAGTGTAGCCCCTTCCTAGGAATACACACTCATCCTGTTCTTCAACACACTCGGGTAATGGAGTCACGGCATTTCCCCGCTCTACCCGGGGACCCACTGAAACATTCAAAACGCTTGGGTAGTGGAGTAACAGCATTTCCTCGCCCTCCCCTCGGACCCCATACATTCTTCGCCTGCCGCCGATCATAAGCATCTCTCTCACCACTAACCCCTCCTTCCCTCCGATCACCACTATCTGGAATGGCTACTTACAGTACCAAACACTTGGGCAGGCCTCAGACCAGAACCGTGGCCCCACACCTCAGCATTTGGTTGTGGGACAAAGAATGTTTTCAGTGACTCAGGTCACAACTCATCCTCTTCTTCATTCTTCTACAGAGGTCCCTTTGGACCAATCCCACATGCTATTTACGCCGAGCAACACTATGGTGATGGTGATTGCTGCTGTGAAGGAATCGGGCTGCCCCACAAATCACCCCCCCCCCCCCCACCGCCGCCCCAGTTCAGGTCAGACCTTTGTGCCAAGAAGAGGAACACCCACGCCATTCACAGAGGGACCAGAACCGGGACACAGACGACCAGCAACAGACATCCAGTACTGCCAGACGACGGATTACAGATAAGGCCATATGTGCTCTGTACTTGCCAGTCACCGGGACGTGAAGTTAGGGTCGTTCTGGTGTGTTAGTTTAGAATGCAACTTGTATGTGTGTGTTCACTGTGTGTGCGTGTAATAAACTATTACCGTATTGAACAACCTACAGTCATTTGTCCACCGTATACGGGTTACAGACACGCACTGTGGTTTAAAAGATACAACAGGGGTCAGGGGGTGTGGACTGTAGGGGGCGGGGGGCAGGCGGGAGGCTGGATGCGTAATTAAGCAGTCTCAATTGCTCGCCCACCGCGTCGGAGACCTCTCGTTCCTCCGGGCCGCCGACTACGCCCAATGGCCCAGTGCCCTCTGCTCAGGCACGGTGAGGGGGGGGAAGTCTGGTGGTCCCCCTCCGGTTATCTCCCGCTCCCAGCAGTTGTACATGGCCTTCTCCTGGGGGGGGGGGTGGGGGGTGGGGGGGGGGGTAGGGTTCCGAGTGTGTGGCGGGAGGGGAGATGGTGCAAGGGGCACGGAGCAGCCGACTCACCTTGGATGCCCTGAGGAGGTCGTGCGGTCTCTCACGGCACTGCTGCCCAGGCCGGGCGTCGTTGCCCATGACGCTGACCGCATTTGCCACCTGCGGCCAGGCACAGTGAACGGCGGCGCCTGGTAGCCTTCCTCCCGGGCCGAGGTACAGGGTCATCCTTCTCTCCTCCACGGTGTCCAGGAGGGTGTCCAGCTCAGCGTCCCTGAACCGTGGCACTGCTCTCCTTCCAGCCATGTTGTTGACCAGGATGGTGTGTGTGGGGGATGGATCGTTTAAGTGCGGCTGCGGCGTGTGAGTCTCATGTGCGCCAATCACCGACCCGGCGAATCCGATGCCGTTTTGCTTGGAACCGGTTGCGTCCGCGTGGCGATGGTGCTCGCCCATTTATAGTTGCTGAATCGGTGCACCTGTTGTGCTTTTTTTGCTGTGGTACAACACCACTGTTTCCACGCTGGCGTTAGCATTTAGTCTCAAAATCGGAGAATCCAGCCCTCAGTGTTGACACCGGGGCAGGGAGCTGGATTCTCCGATTCTGGGGCTTTGTCCACATGCCGGCGTGGGAACAGTGGAGTTTTACGGCACAAAAATGGAGTCAAGTGGCCACCATTTCCCTGTTTTGCTGGGAGCTAGCATGCCAGCAGCATAGAACACCCGGCTCTCGCTGCCGATACAGCCCGGAGAATTGCCAGGTCCGTGGTTGCGCATGCGCACGGCGGCCTGCAGCGGCTGTGCCGTGCTACATGGCAGAGGCCACTCGCGGACCTGGCCCGCAAAATAGTGCCCCCCCTATGGCCGACTCACGCCTCCCGGACCACTCCCCCCACAATGCCCCCAACGACCACAGCGGATGCACCTGTGCAACAAGCTCTGGGAGATTCCAGACAGGTGCCAACTTCACGCCTAGAAGAATCCCGTTGTGTAGACTTTCAGGGCGACCATCACCTTAACGGCCACCAGGATTGGGGGCCCTCCCCCATTCTCCTGCGGTGCCAGGCGCAGCATGATCTGGCAGATATGTCGCCCTGCTCAGCTGGAGTCCTTGACGGCATGCCCATTCAGATTGGTCCTTGAATGACAGGCACAGCCGATACATGCGAGGCCTCATGCGGCACTTCCTTTGCACCTCCTTCTCCTTGGCCTGTTGGGCAGTCGGCTCTCCATCCTCAGCGGCTGCCTCCTATTCTTCTGGGACACGCTCCGCTGCTGCAGCTTTCTCCTCCTTACAGGGCTCTGGTGACTTGGAGGAAGGCTGCCATTGCTGGTTGTATTCCAATACCCATTATCTGCAGGGGGTGAAAGACTGATATGTTAGCATGGTGCATACTCCCATGCCCAACCAGGTCCAACGAGCTACACGGTGGTCCCAGATGGCACTGCGGACTCTGCCCTCACTCCTCCATTCCCACACCTTGGCCCGATTGATGCCCAGAACCATGGGGGCCTCTCGCCCTGGCACCTGTCCCTGCTGCCAGGGGTACCGTCGGCTGATTCTGCCCATGCCAGCGACCCGCTCCACGGCCCCTGTCCGGCGCCCACCCTCTAAGGGCTACTGTGGGCATTGCCCATGGATGGGCTGCATGGTGCTCCGCCGGAGGTTGGCAGCTGGTTGGGGGCAGTGGTATGGTGGAGGGTGGGGTGCGGGGTAGTGGCGTAAGGGCACCCATTCTGCCGGTGTCATTTTGCAGAACCAGGGGCCAAGGTAGTGGTCAGTGGTATGCACAGCAAGCTGTACCTTGACATCCCGGTCCCGTGGTGGGTCACCCCAGCCCTGCGGCTCTTCCCCCCATCTCCCCCACCACTCCGACCCTGGCCGAGGCCCCCTCCCCCGCAACCAGCCTGGCCAGTGCCAGGACTGGCAGCCCACAGTCACACCTTTCCGTTTCCTACCTCCTCTCTCGCCCACATCAGCAACGAAGCCTATTATTCCCTCCCAGTGGAGATGGAGAATCACGGAGGTCCTGGAGAATAGCAGGTCAGGCCTCCTAATGAAATGCAAACGGCATTTACTGTACGTGCAAAGTGGAACGCATTGACACTGCTGTCGAGGCACCGGATAATTGCGATTTGGCGTTAAACCAGCGCCCGCCACGATTTCGCCGTCAAAAACGGTTCTCTGCCCAATTGCGTTTCGCAATCCCGGCGCCAGCCGATGGAGAATCCCGCCCAGCACCTCTGACAGTGCAGCACTCTCTCAGCACTGTACTGCATAGCACTCTGTTAGTCTAGATAATTTGTGCTCAAATCTCTGAAGCTGAAATTGAACCCACCATTTTCTGTTATGTAGATGAGAGTGCAACCCACTGAGTCATGGCTGACACTGAAATAAGCCAAGAATGAATTTGTTTGAAAATCTACCCTGAAACCGGCCTAACAGAGATGAATAGATGGGGCCAGAATGTGCTCTCACCTGCCTTCATACCAGGTTTATGTCGTAAATGTTTTTTTCAAAAAGCCCTGAGAGTTTTTGAACATGTGTTCATCCTCTGGTGAGAGCTGCAATTTTTAAATACAGTCTCGACCCTGAAATTGATAGCTTCACTGGGTTTATCAGCTGGGCTCCAGCTATTCTACCAGCTGGGATCCGTCTATATAAAGGAAGAATAATTGTCAGAAGAGAAATATTTGAGTTTTGCTCAGTTCTCATCTGTCTAATATCTCTTTAAATATCAATGCAAGCTGCTTTTGCCTTAATAATATTATTGAAATATTTGAGTCATCACTGCTTCTCCTTGATAGAATACAGACAGCAAAATTGTAGCTCAACAGGAGACAGAGAGTTTTAAATTCAGTCTTAAAATGTGGGCGTCACAGACAAGACTGGCATTTCTTAGCCCTTTCTAGTGGTCCTGAGTAGGTAGCGGTTGGCCTTTTTCTTAATATGATATAACTGAGTGGGGTGTTTGACAATTCAAAAGGTGAATGAGAGTCAAATAGTACTGGAGACTGGGCAGGAATTACAAGTTTCATTGGGTTTTCATAAATGTTAATCCAACAAAGAACAACAAAGAACAAACAAAGAAATGTACAGCACAGGAACAGGCCCTTCGGCCCTCCAAGCCCGTGCCGACCATACTGCCCGACTAAACTACAATCTTCTACACTTCCTGGGTCCGTATCCTTCTATTCCCATCCTATTCATATATTTGTCAAGATGCCCCTTAAATGTCCCTATCGTCCCTGCTTCCACTACCTCCTCCGGTAGTGAGTTCCAGGCACCCACTACCCTCTGCGTAAACAAATTGCCTCGTACATCTACTCTAAACCTTGCCCCTCTCACCTTAATCCTATGCCCCCTAGTAATTGACCCCTCTACCCTGGGGAAAAGCCTCTGACTATCATTTACTACAACTCTATTATAATTTTCTACTGATGTCAGATGCTTTTATTTACAGGTTATTTTTTCAACTGGCATAAAAGGATTTAAATTCATGTGTTCCCCGAAGTTTCTATCCAAGCTGTTGCATCACTAGTCTAAGGATATGGAGGGAGATTTTCACCCCCCAAAATAGGTGGGACAAAGGTTTTGAAATCTTAAACTTGAACCTAACCTGCCTCAAACCCACCCACTTCTGCTTTTAACAGAGGCAGAAACGGGATGGGTGGTCAACGTGTTCTCAGGAGGCAAGTTATTAATTTAAATATTTAAATAAGACTATGGACCTCAAATCATATCTCAATTTTAGGTTTAATGCCTGCCAACTGAGTTCCCCAGGTCTCAAGAAAGCAGGCAGCTAAAGGGAGGCAAGCACTGTTGCATGGAAGCGGTAAGTGCTTTCCCAGCACTGCTTGCGGGCTAGAAGGTCTCAAGTTGACCTGCTTTCCTCCCTGTGATTGGAAACCCTACCCGAGGGATCTCGGGGCCTTGCAATAATTAGACCCCGCACCTCGATCACCGACCTGCCCCATCCCTGGTCTCCCTGCCCCTCATCTGTTTGCACATCACCACGATCAACTTTGGTGATACAGGCCATTCTGTATCCACACCGTGAGATCTCTAGTCCTACAGCACAATCTGTGGCTTCTGGTGTCGTGTTACCCACTTGGCAGGGAGCTAAGCCTGACAATTGCATTCACTTCCAGATGGAGATCTTCATTTATTTTAAAACATGCATGCGTGAAGTCAAACTTCAGTGAAAAGTTTGACCAGAACTCTGCCCTCCATCCTCCCCACAATCGAGGCCTTCAGCTTGGAAACCCAGCCTAGTAAATATTAGGATCATGGGCGGGATTCTCCGTTAGACGACGCTGAAATTGGGGCGTGCGATCAGGCGGACAATAGCTCACCCGCGTAGTTGCAACATCGTTCGCATATCATTAATGGGCCCATCCATGATTCACCGCCTCCGATGGGCCGAGTTCCTGATGGCGCGGTCCACGTGTGCTCTCACAAATTGGGAACCTGGCGTGGTGGCTGCTGAGAGAGAGGGCGTACGAACAGTGTCCAGCACCGCCATACTTCGCCGACAGATGTGCCGCTGGCCAGGGGGCTGCTGCCAGGGCTGGGTAGTCAGGAGGTGGGCTGTGGGGACGGGGTGGACGGGTCTGTAACACCATTACCACAGCCGGCAAGGCAGCCATGTGGCTGCACATGCCACTGGCAGCTGCTTTAAACCTGGTGCCTTGGGTAGTGTAGGTGACCTCCCTGGGACACCCCCCCTGAACCCATCAGCTGTATGGGTGCTCCAGTACAACCTGTCCCATCTTTTCGTCCACGATCAATGTCAATGTGGGGGGTGTATTGTTTAAGCTCGGTTGCAGCTTGTCATCCCTGCAAGTGTCCATCATGGATCCGGCGATTCCTGCACCATTTTCTGTGGGGTTTGATGGTGTTCTGCTCAGCATCGGTGCTAGCCCCTCACCAGTAGCAGAATCAGTGGAGGTATGGTGCTGATTTTTCTGACGTGAAGGTCCACGGATTCTCCGTTGGCGTCAACACTAAGACTCAGAAATGGAAATTCTGGCCCAATAGCTTCTCACAAAAGAAGAAAATTGAAACAATTAAACTGCGGAACTGTAAATTGCCTTCCCTTGCCGATGAACACATACTTGTAACTAATGTCAATGGGAGCAGAAATTGAAGGTGATCCAAGTTGCTTAACAGAAATATTTTTTTCTTAAGAATAGTTACTTATTAGTGATAATGTCTGAATTTCAGCAAAGCATAATTAAGAATTTAATGGGCTTACAAACCAGTTATAATCAGATTTAATGACTTTCTATTTAAGTGGATCTTTACTATCGATGTCCTCAAATCAGTTGACGTCGCCACAAAGCTTTTAAAAACATTTGATTTCACTCAGAGCCTTTTGCTGTTTCTACTGGTTTGCTAGAATTTCAACTGTGCACTAGTTCAAAGATGTGCAGGTTAATTGGATTGACCATATTAAATTGCCCCTTAGTGTTCAAAGGCCTACAGTCACAGGAATGGGGGTGGGGGATGGAGAATGTCAAGGTAGGGTGCTCTTTCGGAGGGTTGTTGCAGACTCAATGGGCCAAATGGCCTCCTTCTGCACAGAGTTAGAATCAGGCTCAATTACAACATACATTACCAGACATTCTTAGCACAACTCCTTGTTGTTCAGTTCTGTACTACGGCCGTTGTAATGATTCACACAGACCATCTACTTATTTTAACTAGAAAGATGATTTATTTATAAATATAAGAACATAAGAACTAGGAACAGGAGTAGGCCATCTGGCCCCTCGTGCCTGCTCCGCCATTTAATGAGATCATGGCTGATCTTTGTGGACTCAGCTCCACTCTCCGGCCTGTACACCATATCCCCGAATCCCTTTATTCTTTAGAAAGGTATCTATCTTTTTCTTAAAAATGTTTAAAGAAGGAGCCTCAACTGCTTCACTGGGCAAGGAATTCCAGAGATTCACAACCCTTTGGGTGAAGAAGTTCCTCTTACACTCCGTCCTTAATCTACCTCCCCTTATTTTGAGGCTATGCCCCCTAGTTCTGCTTTCCCCGACCAGTGGAAACAACCTGCCCGCATCTATCCTATCTATTCCCTTCATAATTTTATATGCCTCAATAAGATCCCCCTGCATCCTTCTAAACTCCAATGAGTACAGTCCCAGTCTACTCAACCTCTCGTCATAATCTAATCCCCTCAACTCTGGGATCAACCTAGTGAATCTCCTCTGCACTCCCTCCAGTGCCAATATGTCCTTTCTCAGGTAAGGAGACCAAAACTGAACACAATACTCCAGATGCGGCCTCACCAACACCCTATACAATTGCAGCATAACCTCCCTAGTCTTGAACTCCATCCCTCTAGCAATGGGAAAGACAAAACTCGATTAGCCTTCTTAATCACCTGTTGCACCTGCACACCAACTTTTTGCGACTCGTGCACCAGCACACCCAGGTCCCTCTGCACAGCAGCATGTTTTAACATCTTACCGTTTAAATAATAATCCATTCTGCTGTTATTCCTCCCAAAATGGATAGCCTCACACTTGGCAACATTGAATTCCATCTGCCAGACCCTAGCCCATTCACCTAACCTATCCAAATCCTTCTGCAGACGTCCGGTATCCTCTGCCCTTTTTGCTTTACCACTCATCTTAGTGTCGTCTGCAAACTTTGACACATTGCACTTGGTCCCCAACTCCAAATCGTCCATGTAAATTGTGAACAACTGCGGGCCCAACACTGATCCTTGAGGGACCCCACTAGTTACAGGTTGCCAACCAGAGAAACACCCATTTATCCCCACTCTCTGCTTTCTGTTAGTTAACCAATCCTCTACCCATGCTACCACTTTACCCTCAATGCCATGCATCTTTAATTTATGCAGCAACCTTTTGTGTGGCACCTTGTCAAAAGCTTTCTGGAAATCCAGATATACCACATCCATTGGCTCCCCGTTATCTACTGCACTGGTAACGTCCTCAAAAAATTCTACCAAATTAGTCAGACACGACCTACCCTTTGTGAACCCATGCTGCGTGCCCAATGGGACAATTTCCCTCCAGGTGCCCCGCTATTTCCTCCTTAATGATAGATTCCAGCATTTTCCCTACAACCGAAGTTAAGCTTACTGGCCTATAATTACCCGCTTTCTGCCGACCTCCTTTCTTAAACAGTGGTGTCACGTTTGCTACTTTCCAATCCTCTGGGACCACCCCAGAGTCTAGTGAATTTTGATAAATTATCACTAGTGCGTTTACAATTTCCCTAGCCATCTCTTTTAACACTCTGGGATGCATCCCATCAGGGCCAGGAGACTTGTCTACCTTTAGCCCCATTAGCTTGCCCAATACTGCCTCCTTAGTAATTACAATCATCTCAAGGACCTCACCTATCATATCCTTATTTCCATCAGTCACTGGCATGTTATTTGTGTCCTCCACTGTGAAGACTGACCCAAAAAACCTGTTCAGCTCCTCAGCCATTTCCCCGTCTCCTATTATTAAATCTCCCTTCTCATCTTCCAAAGGACCAATATTTACCTTAGCCACTCTTTTTTGTCTTATATATTTGTAGAAGCTTTTACTATCTGCTTTTATGTTCTGAGCCAGTTTACTTTCATAGTCTACCTTACTCTTCTTTATGGCTTTTTTAGTAGCTTTCTGTTGTCCCCTAAAGACTTCCCAGTCCTCTAGTCTCCCACTAATTTTTGCCACTTTGTATGTTTTTTCCTTCAATTTGATACTCTCCCTCACCTCCTTAGATATCCACGGTCGATTTTTCCCCCTTCTACCGTCTTTCTTTTTTGTCGGTATGAACCTTTTCTGAACACTGTAAAAGATCGCTCGGAAGGTTCTCCACTGTTCCTCAACTGCTTCACCATGAAGTCTTTGCTCCCAGTCTACCTTAGCTAGTTCTTCTCTCATCCCATTGTAATCGCCTTTGTTTAAGCACAAAACACGAGTGTTTGATTTTACCTTGTCATCCTCCAACTGTATTTTAAATTCCACCATATTGTGGTCGCTCCTTCCAAGAGGATCCCGAACTATGAGATCATTAATCAATCCTGCCTCATTACACAGGACCAGATCTAGGACCGCTTGTTCCCTTGTAGGTTCCATTACATACTGTTCCAGGAAATTATCCCGGGCACATTCTATAAACTCCTCCTCAAGGCTGCCTTTACCAACCTGGTTAAACCAATCGATATGCAGATTAAAATCTCCCACGATAACCGCTGTACCATTTCTACATGCATCCGTTATTTCTTTGCTTATTGCCTGCCCTACCATCCTGTTACTATTTGGTGGCCTATAGACTACTCCTATCAGTGACCTTTTCGCCTTACTATTCCTGATTTCCACCCAAATGAATTCAACCTTATCCTCCATAGCACCGATGTCATCCCTTACTGTTGCCCGGATGTCATCCTTAAATAACAGAGCTACACCACCTCCCTTACCATCCACTCTGTCCTTCCGAAAAGTTTGATACCCTTGGATATTTAACTCCCAGTCGTGACCATCTTTTAACCGTGTTTCAGTAATGGCCACTAAATCATAGTCATTCACGATGATTTGCGCCATCAAATCATTGACCTTATTTCGTATACTACGAGCATTCAGGTAAAGTACACTTATGCTGTTTTTTATGTCTTTGTTATGAATCCTAACACCTTGATCAGTAACTTTTCGCAATTCATTTTTCCTCTTACCCTTTCTCCTAATTTTCCTTGTCTTTGGACCCATATCTCTACATAATAACCTGTCACGTAACGTGCTGCCTTGATCTCCATTAACCATTATACTGTCCAGAGCTTTACACTTCCCTTCTCCCCAACTTGCTAGTTTAAAGTCCTTGTGACCAACCTATTTATCCTATTCGCTAGAACACTGGTCCCAGAATGGTTCAGGTGAAGACCGTCCCAAGGGTACAGGTCCCTCCTGCCCCAGTACTGATGCCAATGCCCCATGAAATGGAATCCCTCTTTCCCGCAACACTCCTTTAGCCACGTGTTAACTTCTCTAATTTTCTCAACCCTATGTCAATTGGCACGTGGCTCGGGTAATAATCCAGAGATTATAACCCTGGAGGACCTGCTCTTTAATTTAGTCCCTAGTGTTTGATAATCCCCAAACAGGTCCTCTTTCCTAATCTTACCTATGTTGTTAGTCCCAACGTGGACCACAACAACTGGATCCTCCCCCTCCCTCTCCAAAATCCTTTCAAGCCGATCAGAGATGTCCCTCACCCTGGCACCGGGCAGGCAACATACCATGCGGGACTCTCGATCTGGCTTACAAAGGATGCCATCAATCCCCCTAATTATAGAATCCCCTACAACTACCACTTGTCTTTTTGCTCCCCCCTCTTGAATGGCTTCCTGTACCACGGTGCAGTGGTCAATCAACGCATCCTACCTGCAGCCCTCTTCTTCATCCACACAGGGAGCAAGTACCTCATACCTGTTGGACAAGGTCAAGGGCTGAGGTTCCTCAACTCCTAAACTCAGGATCCCCCTACCTGCCTCCCTTGCAGTCACACCACTCTGTCCCTGACCACTGTCCGAATTAACAGAACTTTTTCTACCGGGTGTGACTGCCTCCTGAAACAAAGCGTCCAGGTAATGTTCCCCCTCCCTGATGTGCCGCAGTGTGTGCAGCTCGGTCTCCAGCTCAGCAATTCTGAGCCGAAATTCCTCGAGCAGCCAACACTTGCTGCAGATGTGGTCACTGACGGTCTCAATGGGATCCACCAGTTCCATCATCATACAGCAACAGCACATCACCTGTCCAGCCATATTCAACGAGTTAATTAATTTAAATATTTTTTTTAAAAACATTTTTTTTATATAACCTCAAGGATAAACCCGAACACCAACAAAAACACAGCCCTCTCTGGCCACTCACCCGAACTCAGTCACTCACCTAAACTCAGATGCACTCTGTTCCAATCAGCACTCAGTCACTCACCTAAACACAGATACACTCTGTTCTAAATATGGGGAAAGATAACTAACAGATTACTATGCAGACAAAGGCTACTATATGAATTTAGTGAATTCTCCTGGAACTATTCTATGCGCGACTATCCTCTCGCACATTCTACTACCAACTGCCGGGTATTTCATAGAATTTACAGTGCAGAAGGAGGCCATTCGGCCCATCGAGTCTGCACCGGCTCTTGGAAAGAGCACCCTACCCAAGGTCAACACCGCCACCCTATCCCCATAACCCAGCAACCCCACCCAACACTAAGGGCAATTTTGGACACTAAGGGCAATTTATCATGGCCAATCCACCTAACCTGCACATCTTTGGACTGTGGGAGGAAACCGGAGCACCCGGAGGAAACCCACGCACACACGGGGAGGATGTGCAGACTCCGCACAGACAGTGACCCAAGCTGGAATCGAACCTGGGACCCTGGAGCTGTGAAGCAATTGTGCTATCCACAAGGCTACCGTGCTGCCCAAGTCACATGATGTATGTCTGACACCACCAGCTGGTTGGAGGTGGCATTGCTCACTTTCTACATAACTGCGCACAGGCATATTGCCACACTTGTCAGTTGTACGCAAGGGAAACAAAATAGTATCATGCCCTTTCTGTAACCCTTGGATATCTCTGAAATGTCAATGATACTATTTAAATACTGCGACTACAAGAGCAGGTCAGAAGTTAAGAATCCTGTGGTGAGCAACTCACCTCCTGACTTCCCAAAGCCTATCCACAATCTACAATGCACAAGTACGGAGTGTTATGGAATACTCCCCACTTGCCTGGATAAGTGCAACTCCAACAACACTCAAGAAGCTCAACACCATCCAGGACAAAGCAGTCCGCTTGATTGCTCCCCATTCCACAAACATTCAAACTCTGCACCACCGATGAACAGTAGCAGCCATGTGTACCAGCTACAAGATGCACTGCAGTACTCACCAAGGTTCCTTAGCACCTTTCAAACCCACGACCACTACCATTTAGAAAGACAAGAGCAGCAGATACCTGGGAATCCCACCACCTGGAGGTTCCCCTCTAAGTCACTCAACATCCTGACTTGGAAATATATCACCGTTCCTTCACTGTCACTGGGGCAGCATCCTATAACTCCCTCCCTAACAGCACAGTGGGTGTACCTACACCTCAAAGACTGCAGAGGTTCAAGAAGGCAGCTCACCACCACCTTCTAAGGATGCAACTAAGGATGGGCAATAAATTCTGGCCTAACCAGTGACGCCTGCATCCCAGAAATGAATTTTTTTTAAACCACCACCTTCTCTGGTATTTAATATAGGGTTTCCCAGGGTTCTTATATACTTCAATCCAAAATTGAGCAAAAGAGAAAACAAGGAAAAATTTTCCTGGTGTCACTATAAATAAAGTAGGTGGAAATTTCTGAAGTTAAAGATGCAAAGTGCAAAAGTATCTACCATTCTATACCTTACTGGTAAAATTGCTAAGAACGATATGTAATTCTATCATATACTATGCGGGTATGCTCCATAACCACTGTGCCAAAAATGAAAGTTTCATTTAGAACAAAGAACAAAGAACAAAGAAAAGTACAGCACAGGAACAGGCCCTTCAGCCCTCCAAGCCCGTGCCGACCATGCTGTCCGACTAAACTACAATCGTCTACACTTCCTGGGTCCGTATCCCTCTATTCCCATCCTATTCATGTATTTGTCAAGATGCCCCTTAAATGTCACTATCGTTCCTGCTTCCACCACCTCTTCCGGCAGCGAATTCCAGGCACCCACTACCTTCTGTGTCAAAACTTGCCTCGTACATCTACTCTAAACCTTGCCCCTCGCACCTTAAACCTATGCCCCCTAGTAATTGACCCCTCTGTCCTGGGGAAAAGCCTCTGACGATCCACTCTGTATATGCCACTCATAATTTTATAGACCTCTATCAGGTCGCCCCTCAAACTCCCTCGTTCCAGTGAGAACAAACCGAGTTTATTCAACCGCTCCTCATTGCTAATGCCCTCCATACCAGGCAACATCCTGATAAACCTCTTCTGCACGCTCTCGAACGCCTCTACGTCCTTCTGGTAGTATGGAGACCAGAATTGAACCCTATACTCCAAGTGTGGCCTAACTAAGGCTATATACAGCTGCAACATGACTTGCCAATTCTTATGCTCAATGTCCCGGCCAATGAAGGCAAGCATGCCGTATGCCTTCTTGACTACCTTCTCCACCTGTGTTGCCCCTGTCACTGACCTGTGGACCTGTACACCTTGATCCCTCTGACTTTCAATACTCTTGAGGGTTCTACCATTCACTGTATATTCCCTACCTGCATTAGACCTTCCAAAATGCATTACCTCACATTTGTCCCGATTAAACTCCATCTGCCATCTCACCGCCCAAGTCTCCAAACTATCTCAATCCTGCTATATCCTCTGACAGGCCTCATCGCGTTCCACAATTCCACCAACCTTTGTGTCGTCTGCAAACTTACTAATCAGACCAGTTACATTTTCCTCCAAATCATTTATATATACTACAAACAGCAAAGGTCCCAGCACTGATCCCTGCGAAACATCACTAGTCACAGCCCTCCAATTAGGAAAGCACCCTTCCATTGCTACTCTCTGCCTTCTATGAACTAGCCAGTTCTGTATCCACCTTGCCAGCTCACCCCTGATCCCGTGTGACTTCACCTTTTGTACCAGTCTACCATGAGAGACCTTGTCAAAGACCTTACTGAAGTCCATATAGACAACATTCATGACCCTACCTTCAGCAATCATCTTTGTGACCTCTTCGAAAAACTCTATCAAGTTAGTGAGACACGACCTCCGCTTCACAAAATCATGCTGCCTCTCACTAATGCGTCCATTTGCTTCCAATTGGGAGTAGATCCTGTCTCGAAGAATTCTCTCCAGTAATTTCCCTTCCATTGACGTAAGGCTCACCGGCCTGTAGTTCCCTGGATTATCCTTGCTACCCTTCTTAAACAAAGGAACAACATTGGCTATTCTCTAGTCCTCTGGGACGTCACCTGAAGACAGTGAGGTTCCAAAGATTTATGTCAAGGCCTCAGCAATTTCCTCTCTAGCCTCCTTCAGTATTCTGGGGTAGATCCCATCAGGCCCTGGGGACTTATCTACCTCAATATTTTTCAAGACGCCCGACACCTCGTCTTTATGGTAGTGTCTTCCATTCAATTTCAGTCGATAAAGAGTTAAATAAGCAGCTTTATTCACATAAATCAGCTGACCTCAATACAGCATTTTGATGTCTAGTTGGTTGTCTCCAGGAAAACTAAGGAAGGGGCAAGATATTCATTTCAAACAGAAACATGTTATGTGATTTAATCAGCCATGCATCTCATTTTGAAGTTAGAAGACAGTTATTTATATTCAATGAAGTTACGGTAACCATCTTGGTGCATTTATTAGCTTGCATTTCCCAAACCAATGTGATTTGGAGCCTACAAGTCTATCCTGGATTTTTAAAAGAAAATTAGTTGAGGCAGATGAAACTCGGAGATTAAATAAGAGAAAAAGAGTCATTCCATAAGGAAATTGATTTAAAAATATCAGCATAGATTTTCAAACTGTCATGTTCTCCTGTGCAAGAAGTTAGAAAAGATTGACAACCAGTGTGAAAATATATCAGTGTCAAGCTGAGCAAAGCTGGGCGACCAGTACGAGGTTTGTGGAGATGTGGCAGAGATCCAGAGGGGTAGCATGTACTGGCATGAACACTGGAGGAGTCCATCCAGGTCAAGAGCATAGCAATAACCCGCTCAACAGAACCCATGGCTTCCTCCATTGAGAGACTGGTGACAGCCATTGAGATGCAAACCCAGCAGCTCACTATTCTGATACCAGGTATGTGTACTGATCTGCAGTACACTGCCTTGTCTCTGAGCTCTAGTGCCCAGAGTCAGGGCGAGAGAGGGTCGAGGAGCCTGGAGTCACAATCAGCTCATGACCCCTCTCAGGAAACCAGGGAGAGCCAAATGGATCTCACAACGGTGGATAAAGAACTGCTGGCACCATCGGTGGACACCTTTCAAGGCACTTCTGATGCGGACAGCCTTTCCTCCATCCTTCTGTCATTGGCACCAAAACCTTTAAGTGCCGCAGCGACAAATAAGCCTCCTACCACTGTGCAGGGCCCTCACAGCATCAGGCAACCAGAGAACGGCCGCCAAAGGCAGTCCAAACAATTGGGCATAAGGATCAGCATCCTGTCTTCAGCATAGCTGGCAGTGGGGGAGAGCTGGATCAGCCTGAGCAGCACCCAGAAACGAATGAAGAAAACCCCACTTAAGTCGCACATGGGTGCTTCTCTTGTTCGTTACAGTTGAGCATTGTTTTCCTTTGATCTGTACATAAATGAGTTTTCTTTTCACATGATGATCCAGCTGCATTTCTGCATTATCTACATGTGATGTGATGGGTTGAATTGGATATATTTTCTGGTGTTATGAAAGTTTGAATCCATGCTCGACATTATTTGGTGGCTCACATTGTGTGGCCCTGGTATCCATGGGAGGGAGATAACACGAGAAGTTGTCATGGTCCAGGAAGGTATTATTGAGCTGGACACACATTGGCCGCGATTCAATGGAAATGTTTCTAAGTGAGGTAGTGAGTGGGAACTGCCAGAAGCTTCCCAACACTCGACAGGGCGAAGCCATCACTGGTATCAAGCGTTAATTGGTCCACTTAACAAGACCCAACAGGCTTCATGCCGCAAATGATTTTACCGCCTGCTGATTCGCCGAGACCGTGGCTGCCAGCTCCCCACTAATAATATAAATAATCGTTTATTGTCACAAGTAGGCTTCAATGAAATTACTGTGAAAAGCCGCTAGTCGCCACATACCAGCGCCTGTTTGGGGAGGCCGGTACGGGAATTGAACCCGCGCTGCTGGCCTTGTTCTGCATTACAAGCCAGCTGTTTAGCCCACTGTGCTAAACCAGCACAAACAAGGGGGAGCAGCACTTAAACTGATCCTGTACAGCAAACCCCACACAGCTCACAGCCATGCCGCCGAGGAGACCAGTCCCACGATTGGGGATGCCGACCTGGCCAGATCGTTGGACACGTTCGAATCCAGACGGGAAGCCCTGTTCCCCCAAGGGGTTCGGAGGGTCAGCTGCAAGGCAGCTTCATCACCTAGGAGGAGGTGGCAGCGGCCGCCAGCTCGGGGAGCATCACCAGGACTGGCACCCAGTGCCGTAAGAAGATCAACAACCTCCACTGGGCTGCATGAGTGGTTTGGCACTGGCCCCCTAGCACCAGTCCTGCCCTCCCATCAACACTGTCTCCCCCTGGAGGTCATGGAGTGGCTGAGGACAGATCTGTCACCGACATATCTACGGCGCAGAGGTGAGGATTCATGAGCCACCATCCAGATGACCCGAGTTGTCAATGCCATATAGAATGATCGATCCTTTCCTCTGACCACATGTCCATTCCCCCTTAGGATCTCCATCCGATGATGCTGGCCTATCCTGAGTGGTCCCCCATCCCTCCCCCTTCCCCTGGTCCCATGAGAACACCTTGGAGGGCAGCTCCGAGGAGACCACCATATTCACGGCACAGCTGACATCCACACCCTCTGCCAGCGCACAGACACACACCTCCATAGGCAACAGTAGTGGTCAAGCTCCTGGGGCACAATCTGGTGAGCACCACACAGCTGCTGATGCACATCAGATGGAGGCTGGAACGCCCAGAGGAGGCAGCAGTCGGGGGTCTGCTGGATCCCAGGACCCAGCTGGGTCCCAGCCTGATGCTGAGCCTCTGGACCAGGGTTACCCGGAGCTGAGGCAATCGATAGGGTGCGGCCGTGATATTCAGCAGGGAATATCAGCGACACTCCAGCACGTCCATAGACGATTGGAGGAGTCCCAGAGGCTATGGGCGCAGGAGATAGAGCTGGCAACGCATGGCACCGAGTCCAACACTGCTAGGGTAGTGACTGCAGCAGAGACTGGTGCAGAACATCAACAGCATGAGTGGAGGTGTCTAAGGCATCGCTCAGTCAGTGACAGCCATGGCTGAGGGCCTCGACAGAATGTCCCAGTGGCTGGGGACATGTCCCAGGCCCAGGTGGGCCTTTCTGAGGCGCTGCAGAGCATGTCGCACTCTAGGGGGAAATTGCCAATGCAATCCAAAGCATATCTCAGTCACAGGTGGACTTTGCCGAGGCGCTTCAGAGCATGTGCCAGTCAGGAGGAGCATCGCCAAGGGCGGCGACACCATGCTGCAGATATTGGGGAACCACAAGTGCGACCACAGCCAGATGATGCAGGAGCAGCGGGGGCTCAATCCAGCTACCCCTCCATCCGGAGATGACCACTCAGGGCCCTATCGGCACCGATCGGGAGGCAGGGGCACTGCGTGCCAATCTGGAGCCACACTATGGAGTGGCGACGGCTGCCACTAGCTCTCCCAAGTTCCACCCTCCCCTGACAATGAGCATCTCAGAGTCAGCCCCCAGTACAGGGTGCACGGCGAAACATGTGCCGCCAGAAAGTGGGCTGGGCCCTCCGGCTCCAGAGGACGTCCACCAGGGCCACGGGAGGCTGGAAGCAGCAGGCTGCCTCCACCTCCTGGTGCCTTAGACGCAGCAGTGGAGCACAGAAAGCTGAACAGATCGAGGATCACTGAGAGAGCACTGGAGGGGATGGGAGGTGGGGGGTGAGGGGGTGAGGGGTGGAAGGGGGGGCGGGTGGGGTAGGGAATGGGGGCAGCAGCACCATCGGGGACTAGGGGCAGTTGGGGACACATATGTACAGCATTAAAAAGCGCTGCACCCAAGAAATATAACGCCTCTGGCAACGCAGGCCAACCCCCAATCCCCTCTCCCAGCTCCTGGGCATGGTGGTCCTGGACTTCCACCCCCCACACCCCTGCAGGCATACCACTTGCAGGTGATGAGTGTGTGAGGACATGGGTGAAGTCAGACTATTGCATAGATTGAGGAGGAGCACCAGAGATCAATTGTCAGAGGGTTATCATCACCCCCCCCCCTGCCTGGACAGACCCGTTGACAGCGCCGTCACCCTGGGGTGATGTCACTCAGGCCCTGGGAGGCTGTAACAGGGTGGTGACGGGGGGGATAGCTGGGGGGGAGGGGCGAGATGTCACACCAAGCCACATACTATGTGAAGCGGGTGAGCATGAGGACACTTGCCACTGCCACCTGTCCTCCATGCCTCGGCCCTCTGGGTGGGTGTACTATAATGCAGCACCAGATAGAGCGAGGCACCAGAACCGCATTTTGAGGAATTTGATACACTGCTCAATGGCAGACCGGGTGGCCACATGGGCCTCATTGTGTTGGGTCTCCACACCAGTCACCGGCCTCCATACTGACATCATTAGCCAGGTCTTCAGCGGGTACCCCTTATCCGCTATGAGCCAACCGGTCATCCTAGGGTGGTTCTCGAAGGGCCTGGGGATGTCCAACTGCCCCAGGATGTAGCTGTTGTGCACGCTCCCTGGGATTTGTGTACATATGTGCATGATCTTCATGTGGTGGTCGCACACAAGCTGGGCGTTCAGGGTGTTGAACCCCTTTCCTGTTGACGTAGGGCACTCCCTGACTGCCCGGTGCGTCCATGGTGTTGCTTCCTGCAATGTTCAGGCACAGTGTTGAGGCATCACGGTCTGATGGTCTGATTGGGATGCTGGGCAATAACTCGCCCATGCTACATGGCATGCCCACCCACGGGAATCCACTTGGGAAGTGCTCACAAAACTATGATTGCCAATTCCCTATGAGCAATAGCCTTCAGCCACGCGCTCAGTGGAAGTTATGGATTGTCAGTGGGACAGAGAGCCAGGGGCTGAGGTTGACCCCGTTATGGATACACATGATCCAAGGGTGGCATGGCACAGCCACGGGTGCGGAGACCCACTGCCCCCTCTCCCCCCCCCAGGCCAGGAGGTGATCCCCCCCCCCCCCAATCGATGGCAGCATCCCCAGTACCCCCGGACTGATTCCCTGGGAGCGAAGATGGCTACTCACCCCCTCTGCTCCCCACAGCAGCCATTCTGCCAGCTTCACGTTGTTAATACGTGTACTAATCGGCACCCGCGTGATCACCTGCTGGGGATGTGGTTAGATCACGGGGGGCCATTAGATTGGGGGCGTTCTCGTCAATGGTTTCTCTCCTGCATTTGCAGCTGATAGCCTTACTAACGAGCCTAACAGTAGCAAACACAGGAGAGCAGCAACCTGTGGTTGGAGGAGTGACGTGTAGGTAGGAGGTGAGTGGTTGTGCTCAGCGTGAGACATGAGGACCGAGTGGCAGGGGCAGCAATGGTGAGTTTCGGAGCAGGGGCAGGTTGCTGGGCATTCAAGGCTGCAAGGGAGCTGCTGGCTGACAGGGTGGGGAGAGGCTGTGAGGGAGTGTTTACCTGTGGGTGGAAGAGGCTAGAAAGGAGTGTTTGGCTGCTGAGGGGAGTGAGGGGTTTTAAGGAAATATTTGACTGCTGAGGAGATGAAGAGGCGGCGAGGAAGTATTTTTCTGCTGGGAATTAATTGAAACTGAAATTGTTCTGATAAATCCCAGATTATTCTGTCAATTTCCTGTAAAAAAAAGCAAGAACTGATTTGAAAATGGAAACGTTTTGGAACAGCAGAAAACTCTTCAATCCGGGGTTGGAGCCCTGACTCTCTGGGAGATGCTTTGGACCAGCCCCGCTGTTTCCTGGGCAGAAAGCGATCATGCAAAAGGCTGATAGTGTCCAGTCCTTCACCACCTTAATTCCCACTGATGGGTCACTGACCGCCAGCCTGAGCTGTCAGTGCTGGACTTGGCAGCAGTGACACAAGATATGGCCCTGTTGGGGAGGGATCTTTGTTCCATTTTAAAGGCTCTAAAAGAATTATGTACAATGCATTTGTATTCAATTCTAGTGCAAGATTGATCCGATCTTAGAGTAGGAGAGAAAAAGAGGGAATAGGAAAAATAACAAACTTGTATTATAGTGCCATCTCAGAACTAACTTGTTCAAATCCCATTTATATAAGGGATTTATATGATCAGGGCAGAGGGCAGTAGAGCGGAGCTGTTGATTGGCTGTTGCGGGGAAATTTGCATCTGTATTGCGGCCACTGCATCCAGAAAGTGTACCTGAGCAAGACACCCTAGGTGTTCAAGTGAAGGCAAGCATCCAGCAGAGGGCAGTAGAGCGGAGATGCTGATTGGCTGTTGTGGGGAAAATTTGCATCAGTGCATTGCGGTCACCGTATCTTGAAGGTGGTTTGTGGAAGAGCTGTTGTCAAGTGACAGTTAAACCTGAAACACTTCTTCAGTGTTTCCCTCCCTACCTCCTCCTCTAACCAAAAAAAAGATAATCACTGTAAGGATCTCAGCCGAGTAAAGATCAAGATAAAATCAGGATAAAAGAGGGCAAGAAGAGCAGCGGGGACTCAGTGAAAGAGCACGAGGAGAACGGCGGAGACACAGGATAAAAGAGCGCAAGGAGAGTGGTGGGTACACAGTGAAAGAGCGCGAGGAGAGCGGCGGAGACACAGTGAAAGAGCGCGAGGAGAGCGGCAGAGGCACAGGATTAAAGAGCGCAAGGAGAGCGGCGGGGACACAGTGAAAGAGTGCGAGGACAGCGGCAGAGACACTGTGAAAGAGCACGAGGAGAGCGGCGGGGGCACAGGATAAAAGAGCGCGAGGAGAGCGGCATGGTCACAGTGAAAGAGCGCGAGGAGAGCGGCGGAGACACAGGATAAAAGAGTGCGAGGAGAGCGGCGGGGACACAGTGAAAGAGCGCGAGGAGAGCGGTGGGGACACAGGATAAAAGAGCGCGAGGAGAGCGGCGGGGATACAGTGAAAGAGCGCGAGGGGAGCGGCGGGGACACAGTGAAAGAGCGCGAGGAGAGCGGCGGGGACACAGTGAAAGAGCACGAGGAGAGCGGCGGGGACACAGGATAAACGAGCGCGAGGAGAGCCGCGGGGACACAGGTTAAGAGTGCGAGGAGAGCAGCGGGGACACAGCTGCAGGAGAAGCGGCCTTCAAATTTTCGGCGGGAGCAGGGGTCTGTCGGGAAGGTAAGTTTACCTCTTTAAAAACTTACCTTGCAGGAGAAGCGGCCTTCAGATTTTCGGTGGGCGCAGTGGCCGGGGGTCTGTAGGGAAGGTAAGTTTACCTCTTTAAAAACTTACCTTGAAGAGTGACATCACAGCAAAGCAGTGACCTGATTGGCTGGTAAGGAAAGTGCTCCAATTAGCAGTAGCTGGGAGAAATTTAACTCTTCGTGTGTTGATAAGTATTGTGATTGGTAAGTAAAATCTTTATTTCTTTCACTTATTCATTATTTGATATTATATTTGTAATCAATTAAGGTAAAGTGTAAAAATGGCAGGAGATCCCAGACCCGTGTTACGCTCTTCGTGCTCAATGTGGGAGTTCAAGGATGCGGCCGATGCCCCTGACTCCTTCATGTGTGGCAAGTGTGTCCAGCTGCAGCTCCTGTTATACCGCCTGACGGCTCTGGAGCTGCGGATGGACTCACTTTGGAGCATCCGCGATGCTGAGGAAGTCGTGGATAGCACGTTCAGTGAGTTGGTCACACCACAGATTAGGATTGGTGAGGGAGACAGGGAATGGGTGACCAAAAGGCAGAGAAAGAGCAGGAAGGCGGTGCAGGTGTCCCATGCGGTCATCTCCCTCCAAAACAGGTATACAGTTTTGGATACTGTTGGGGGAGATGACTCACAAGGGGAAGGCAGTAGTAGCCAGGTTCATGGCACCGTGGCTGGCTCTGCTGCACAGTAGGGCGGGAAGAAGACTGGCAGGGCTATAGTCACAGGGGATTCAATCGTAAGGGGAGTAGACAGCCGTTTCTGTGGTCGAAAACGAGATTCCCGAATGGTATGTTGCCTCCAGGTGCACGGATCAGTGATGTCTCAGATTGGCTGCAGGACATACTGAATGGGGAGGGTGAACAGCCAGTTGTGGTGTAGCATATAGGCACCAACGATATAGGTAAAAAATGGGATCAGGTCCTACAATCAGAATTTAGGGAGCTAGGAGATAAGTTAAAAAGTAGGACCTCAAAAGGTAATAATCTCAGGATTGCTACCAGTGCCATGAGACAGTCAGAGTAGTAATTCAAGAATTGTCAGAATGAATACATGGCTTGAGAGATGGGGCTGGAGGGAGGGGTTCAGGTTTTTGGGACATTGGAACCGGTTCTGGGGGCGGTGGGACCATTACAAATCGTCTGGTCTACACCTGGGCAGGACTGGAACCAATGTCCTAGGGGGTGCTTTTGCTAACACTGTTGGGGAGGTTTTAAACTAATGTGGCAGGGGGTTGGGAACCAGATTAGGAAGTTAGAGGTCAGTAAAGAGGCAGCAACTAAAGCCAGTAAGGTACTAGATAATAAACTCAATGTGACTAAGGGGAAGAGTAGACAGGGAAGAGATGATGAACGCAAAGGGACAGGTGGTCTGAGGTGCATTTGTTTTAATGCGAAAAGTGTAGCAGGTAAGGCAGATTAATTTAGGGCTTGGATTAGTACCTGGGAATATGATGTTATTGGTAATACTGAGACTTGGTTGAGGGAAGGGCAAGACTGGCAACTAAATATCCCAGGGTATAGATGCTTTAGGAGGGATAGAGAGGGAGGTAAAAGGGGTGGAGGAGTTGCATTACTGGTCAGAGATTATATCAGAGCTGTGATTAAGGAGGGCATGATGGAGGATTCGAGCACTGAGGCACTATGGGTAGAGCTAAGAAATAGGAAGGGTGCAGTAACATTGTTGGGACTTTACTACAGGCCTCCCAAAAGCGAGCGTGAAGTAGAGGTACAAATAAGTAGACAGATTATAGAAAAATTAAGTAACAATAGGGTGGTTGTGATGGGAGATTTTAACTTCCCCAACATTGAATGGGACTCATGTAGTGTTGAAGGCATAGATGGAGCAGAATTTGTAAGGAGCATCCAGGAGAGTTTTTTAGAGCAGTATGTAAATAGTCCAACTCGGGAAGGGGCCATACTGGACCTGGTATTGGGGAATGATCCCGGCCAGGTGGCTGAAATTCCAGTCGGTGATTACTTTGGGAATAGCGATCACAATTCCGTAAATTTTAGAATACGCATGGACAAAGACGAGAGTGGTCCTAAAGGAAGAGTGCTAAATTGGGGAAAGGCCAAGTATAACAAAATTCGGCAGGAGCTAGGGAATATGGATTGGGAGCAACTGTTTATGGGTAAATCCACATTTGAAATGTGGGAGTCTTTGAAGGAAAGGTTGATTAGAGTGCAGGACAGACATGTCCCTGTGAAAATGAGGGATAGAAATGGCAAGATTAGGGAACCATGGATGACGGGCGGAATTGTGAGACTAGCTAAGAAGAAAAAGGAAGCATACATAAGATCTAGGCGACTTAAAACTGACCATGCTTTGGAGGAATATCGGGAAAGTAGGACAAATCTCAAACGCACAATAAAGAGGGCTAAAAGGGGGTCATGAAATATCTTTGGCTAACAGGGTTAAGGAAAATCCCAAAGCCTTTTATTCGTATATAAGGAGCAAGAGGGTAACTAGAGAAAGGATTGGCCCACTCAAAAGACAAAAGAGGGAATTTATGCGTGGAGTCAGAGGAAATGGGTGAGATTCTTAATGAGTACTTTGCATCGGTATTCACCAAGGAGAGGGACATGACGGATGTTGAGGCTCGGGATGGATGTTTAAATACTCTAGGTCAAGTCGGCATAAGGAAGGGGGAGAGTTTTGGGCATTAAGGTGGACAAGTCCCCAGATCCGGATGGGATCTATCCCAGGTTAATGAGGGAAGCGAGGGACAAAATAGCTGGGGCCTTAACAGATATCTTTGCAGCATCCTTGAGCACAGGTGAGGTCCTGGAGGACTGGAGAATTGCTAATGTTGTCCCTTTGTTTAAGAAGGGTAGCAGGGATAATCCAGGGAATTATAGACTTGTGAGGTTGACGTCAGTGGTAGGCAAACTGGTGGAGAAGATACTGAGGGATAGGATCTATTCACATTTGGAAGAAAATAGACTTATCAGTGATAGGCAGCATGGTTTTGTGCAGGGAAGGTCATGTCTTACAAACCTAATAGAATTCTTTGAGGAAGTGACAACGTTAATTGATGAGGGAAGGGCTGTAGATGTCATATACATGGACTTCAGTAAGAAATTTGATAAAGTTTCCCATGGCAGGTTGATGGAAAAAGTGAAGTTGTATGGGGTTCAGGGTGTACTAGCTAGATGTATAAAGAACTGGCTGGGTAACAGGAGACAGAGAGTAGTGGTGGAAGGGAGTGTCTCAAAATGGGCAGCACGGTAGCATAGTGATTAGCACAATTGCTTCACAGCGCCAGGGTCCCAGGTTCGATTCCCGGCTTGGGTCACTGTCTGTGCGGAGTCTGCACGTTCTCCCAGTGTGTGCGTGGGTTTCCTCCGGGTGCTCCGGTTTCCTCCCACAGTCCAAAGATGTGCAGGTTAGGTGGATTGGCCATGCTAAATTGCCCTTAGTGTCCAAAATTGCCCTTAGTGTTGGGTGGGGTTGCTGAGTTACAAGGATAGGGTGGAGATGTGGGTTTGGATGGGGTGCTCTTTCCAAGAGTCGGTGCATACTCGATGGGCCAAATGGCCTCCTTCTGCACTGTAAATTCTATGAAAATGGAGAAAGGTGACTAGTGGTGTTCCACAGGGATTCGTGCTCGGACCACTGTTGTTTGCGATATACATAAATGATCTGGACAAAGGTATAGGTGGTCTGATTAGCAAGTTTGCAGATGATACTAAGATTGGTGGAGTTGCAGATAGCGAGGAGGACTGTCAGAGAATACAGCAAAATATAGATAGATTGGAGAGTTGGGCAGAGAAATGGCAGATGAAGTTCAATCCAGGCAAATGCGAGGTGATGCATTTTGGAAGATCTAATTCAAGAGCGGACTATACGGTCAATGGAAGAGTCCTGGGGAAAATTGATGTGCAGAAATATCTGGGAGATCAGGTCCATTGTACCCTGAAGGTGGCAACGCAGGTCAATAGAGTGGTCAAGAAGGCATACAGCATGCTTGCCTTCATCGGACGGGGTATTGAGTACAAGAGTCGGCAGGTCATGTTACAGTTGTATGGGACTTTGGTTAGGCCACATTTGGAATAATGCGTGCAGTTCTGGTTGCCACATTACCAGAAGGATGTAGATGCTTTAGAGAGGGTGCAGAGGAGGTTCACCAAGATGTTGCCTGGTATGGAGGGTGCTAGCTATGAAGAAAGGTTGAGTAGATTAGGATTGTTTTCGTTGGAAAGACAGAGGTTGAGGGGGGACCTGATTGAGGTATATAAAATTGAGAGGTATGGACAGGGTGGATAGCAACAAGCTCTTTCCAAGAGTGGGGATGTCAATTACAAGGGGTCACGATTTAAAGGTGAGAGGGGGAAAGTTTAAGGGAGATGTGCGTGGAAAGTCTTTTTACGCAGAGGGTGGTGGGTGCCTGGAACGCTTTGCCAGCGGAGGTGGTAGATGCGGGCACGATAGCATCATTCTAGATGCATCTAGACAGATATATGAACAGGCGGGGAACAGAGGGAAGTAGATCCTTGGAAAATAGGCGACAGGTTTAGATAAAGGATCTGGATCGGCGCAGGCTGGGAGGGTCGAAGGGCCTGTTCTTGTGCTGTAATTTTCTTTGTGCTTTGTTCTTAATAAACCCATCACCCCCTCTGCTTGACGAGCCACATTGGTTCCTTCCAAAGCAAATGCTGGATTTCAAAATTCTTGTCAAGTAAGTGAATAAATTAGTCATCTCATTTGAAGGTTGTTCATAAAAAATATATATTTTTTGGTCGTTTGGATTAATAGCAAGATATATTTCTAATTTGCTCATTGGCCCCATGAGGGAGAACGAAAATTTAAATGCGGCCTCTCCTGTGAAAAAGTTGGACACTCCTGCTTTAGGGAGAATCCTTTATTGTTGAGCAATCAGCTATCCTAAGGTTCAGGGATGGTGAGAATACCTGATACGTTGCAGTGTCTAAGGTTGCCTGCTTCATGGCTACTACCCGGGTAACATGTACACAACTGATTATTCTTCAACTCTGATCGTACACAATCTGCACAGTAAAATGATATTCATTCTGTTTGTAAATAGCCCTGGCTGTCAAAATTGAGCATTTATTGCAACATGGGTACAATTCATTATCCCTTGAACCCTTGGAAATTCAGCCATGGCTGTAATGTCTCTGTCTCTTTCCACTTGACTGGCATTTTCACATGTGAAGGAAATGTACTGATGGACACGCTTAAACATGGCATCTGTGAAATCTTTAATGCAGTGATGGGCTGTAGACTGGGTAATCCGACTAAGATCTTCACATACTATCTCAAATGACCGAGAGGTGAAGATGTTCAATGCCACAGAGACTTTTAATGCAACAGACATCAGGTGGCGACCCACACATTTGGAGGCTATATCCCGGGATGCATTTAACAAAGGGATGTGATTTTCTCCCATAGGGGTCATCTTCAGAGGCACTGTCATTCCAACATCTGCAGGTAAGATATCTTCAGCTGCTTCATCAATGATCTCCCTTCCATCATAAGGTCAGAAGTGGGGATGTTTGCGGATGACTGCACAATGTTCAGCACCATTCGAGACTCCTCAGATAATGAGGCAATTTGTCTCCATATGCAGCAAGGCATGGACAATATCCAGGCTTGGGCTGAAAAGTGGCAAGTTACATTTGCGCCATACAAGTGCCAAGTACTGACCATCCCTTACAAGACAGGACCTAACCACCGCACATTAACATTCAATGGTATTACCATCGCTGGATCCCCCACAATCAATATTCTGGGAGTTACCGTTGATCAGAAACTGAACTAGACTAGCCATATTAATACTGTAGCTACCAGGGCAGGTCAAAGGCTAGGAATCCTACGGTGTGTAAGCCACCTCCTGATCCCCCAAAGCCTGTCCACCATCTACAAGGCACAAGTCAGGAATGTACTGGAATAGTCCCACTTACCTGAATGAGTGAGGCTCCAACAACACTCAAGAAGCTTGACAACATCCAGGACGCTTGATTTCTCCCTTTTCCACAAACATTCAAACCCTCCACTAACGACAAACAGTGGCAACCTTGTGTACCATGTACAAGATGCACAATAGTAACTCAACAAGGTTCCTTAGACAACACCTTCCAAACCCACGACCACTACCATCTAGAAGGACAGTAGCAGCAGATATCTGGGAATCCCACCACCTGGAGGTTCCCCTCCAAATCACTCACCACCCTGACATATCACCGTTCCTACACTGTCGCTGGGGCAACATTCTGGAATTCCCTCCCTAACAACAGTAGGTTTACCTACACCTCAGAGACTGCGGAAGTTCAAGAAGGCAGCTCACGACCACCTTCTGAAGGGCAACTCGGGATGGGCAATAAATACTGGCCTAACCAGCGATGCCCACATCCCATAAATGAATTTTAAAAAAACACCTTGACCCTGTGGACTAGGTTGACAGGATAATGTCTTCACCACTCTCTGCCTGCCAGATCTTACTGTCTTTCCTCTGCAGCCCCTTGCTCCGCAGCAGGCTGTCCACCCTGCTGTTCCACAACGCCCGTCTCTGGCCAGCAGCCCTCTTCTTTCTCCCTCTCTTCCTCGCTGGCAGAGTTTCCTCCAACAGAATGGGTAATTACCGTTGGGGGCAGCGGTGTACAGTACAAATGCTGAAGGTCTCATTGTTGATCGGAGCACTTACATTTTTCCATCTTCCCTGGGAAAATCCCCTAATGGAAACAATATGAAACACAAAATTAACAACATTAGCTACATCCCTCAGCATCTCCCCAGTTCTGATGCAGGATAATATCAGATTCAAAGGGCAAAATTCTCCCAGTGGAACTGAATTGTGCCTGATTTGCGCTCCCGCTTGGAGTGCAAATCAGGAAGCAATTCCAAATCCTTTGCTCTGCTAATTTATGCATGGCGAGGATTGCGAGGGATTCCTGAGAGAATCACACTATCAGGCCACATACCAAAATGGGGATATCGAGGAGGTCCATCCCCCTACCCCTGCAGCGCAATTCAGCGCCCCAACCCTGGATTTTCTGGGTCCCTCCTCCTCCCGAAGACAGTGGTGATCCAATCCCCCCGAAATAAGAAGCCACCCCAACACCCTTTAAATTAAGAGACCCCCTAATAAGGAGAACCCTCCACAGAGCCTTCAGAAAAGTTACCCCTGTCAAGAAGCCCCCCAGAAGAGTGACTCTTGTCAATAACATCAACCCCACCCCCAGAAGAGACACCCCTGGAAGCTAGGGAGCAGTCCAGACAGGGACAGTGAAAGCAATTACTGCTATAACACTCACTTGGGCAATACACCTGCCGGCTCAGACAAGGAAGCAGCACCTGTCAATTCCTGAAAAGAGGAAACCAGTCAACTGGGTTTAAACCCCCTCAGACCTTTGACCCGCAAGCCATTCATTCATTTCCCTTTGATATTGATTTAACTAGGCTGTGATTGACAGCTTCCACACACTCCAGCTGTCAGCGTTGTTCCATTCATCTTCCTTCATAGTTGAGTAACTCTGAAATGCTCCAACCACAATGTCTATAAACATCAAGCTTTGATTGACAGCTCCTGGACCACTTTAAAGGGAATTAAGTCTAATCACCTCCCTTCATGGTTGAGTGATTTTGAAGTGGTCAGCTAGAAATTGACAGCACTTAACTCCTCAGCCACCGTCCCACTTTCAGCCTTCATATATATTTGCCTTTTCAACAGTTCATGAAAAAAACATACCTCCCACCGACAGTGTTTGCCATGCACCCACCTTATTATGGTATGGGAAATGCTGAATGCAATCATAGAATCGTAGATGTTTACAGCATGGAAACATGCCCTTTGGCCCAGCATGTCGATGCTGCCTAGTTTCTATCACTAAGCTAGTCCCACGCCCACATTTGGCCCATATCCCTCTATACCCACCCTGCCCATGTAACTGTCTAACTGTTGTTTAAAGGATAAAATTGTACCCGCCTCTACCACTACCTCTTACAGCTCATTCCAGATGCTCACCACCCTCTCTGTGGAGAAATTTCCCCTCTGGCCTCTTTTGTATCTCTCCCCTCTCACCTTAAACCTCTAGTTCTAGACTCCTCTATCTTTGGGAAAAGATATTGACTATCTACCTTATCTATGCCCCTCATTAAGTAAGTCAATTGGCATAAAAAACAAGTTTAAAAGCTTGTTAATGATGTCTTTAAAAATAGCAGGTGCCCTGCCAATTTGATGAGATCAGGTTTGCAAACCAATGTCATCATGGCAGATATTACACATGCACAGGACGGCAGCAGTCCCGATCTCAGAATGTAAAATTCAACCCTTAGTGTACCCTTGGATACTTGGAAAAAATTATACAAAACAACTTTACATCAATCTTTTTAATTTAATACCCCTTGACATTTGATAAGATTGCTTCACTGCCTTTTTCTGTGACAATTGGCTTATTAAGAATACTCAAGGATAGGTAAATCTTACAAATTAGACAGACCACTTAAAAGCCACAATAGTCACTCTCATTAATACATACAGACTATATTTACAGCTGAGAAGACAGTCAGTGGAACTGATGGAAAAAAGATGGATGCTATTCAGTGTCTGAATAAGTTGTGTTTTGATTATACATTTTGTTAACATTGCATGGGAGAAGTGATGGGTGTATTAGCTAGATTTGTTGTAAGTAAAAAAATATTTGCTGTTTAATTAGCAAACTGTTAGCCTGTTGGAACTGTTTGTACTTGTCTTGCTGCTAATTCGGTACTACAATAAATCCATTCTCTAATATGAGATATTGAATAATATCTTATTCAATAAAACCAGCATGGAATCATTTGCATTTACTTTATCAAATACTGAAGGCCTGTTGGGATCTGAAGTAATTAGCATTTATATAAACATTTAAATTAGTGCCAGTCCTTGTAACAATCTTTTCATACCTTGACATAGACAAAGGTTCAGTAGTGTTTAAGGAAGCATATTTTCATCCTCTTTTGTTCATTACAAATGTGCTCATAGTTATGGGGTTATTTATACTTTTAGGTACCTACAGCACATGATATAACTGACTAAACATGTACATATGTTTCTATTGGACCCTTACACAGTAAGGAAATACTAGATGTCCTTTGTCATTCCAGGTAAGGAATGTCAACTAGCAACTAGAAAAATGACATAGAACATGCCTATTATCTGTGCTTTGTAGTTGTACCATTCTATCCTTCAGGGATGAAAACCATATTCGCCATGATCGAATGACGGATGGAACAAATGCCTTAATTCTTCTCCTATATCTATGGTCTTATCTACAGATTTTGCTTTTATTTGATAATTGACACGTATTAATACTATTGACACGTATGTGGTTACGAAACTAGAGAAAGTAGGTGGAGTTGAAATACAGATTTTGTTTTTATTTATTATTTCACAGGGTATGGGTGTTGCTGACTAGGCCAGAATGTATTACCTATTCTGAATTGCCCATGAGAAGGTGGTGGTGAGCTGCCTCCTTCCACTGCTGCAGTCCATGTGGTATAGGCACAGCCACAGTGCTGTTAGGAAGGGAATTCCAGGATTTTGACCTGGCGACAGTAAAGTAACAGTAATATGGTTCCAAATTAGGATGATGTGATGCTTGATGGAGTATTTGCAGGCAGTGTTCTCCTGTATCTGCTGCCCTTCTCTTTTGAGTGGTACAGGTGATGTATTTTGAAAGAGCTGTCAAAGGAGCATTGGTGAGTTGCTGCAGTGCATCTCATGGATGGTACACACTGCTGCTACTGTATGTCAGTGGAGGGAGTGAATGTTGAAAGTGGTGGATGGGGTGCCAATGAGGTGGCTACTTTGTCCTGGGTGGTATTGAGTTTCTTGAGTTTTGATGGAGCTGCTGTCATCCAGGCAGGTAGATTACACTCCTGACCTGTGCCTTTTAGATGGTGAACAGGCCTTGGGAAGTCAGGGGATGAGTTACTCGCTATAGAATTCCCAGCCTCTGACCTGCTTTTGTAGCCACAGTATTTATATGACTAGCTCAGTTCAATTTCCAGCCAACGGAAATGCCCAAGTGTTGATAGATCATCCAGGATCTAACTGAATGGTGGAAAAAGTTTGAGGGGCTGAATAACCCAGTCTTTATCTGTGTTCTTATGTCCCTCTAATTATTATTCCAATTATACACTACTGCAGAGTTCACAATTACATTTTATTCTCTTTTTCCTATGGAACTATCCCCGTGCTGTCATCACTTGCACTGAGACATTACAAGGGTGTTTTTTTAATCAATAGCAAACTATCAAAGAAAATCATTCAAATGAATATGTGTGTAGGAGTCAACCTAGTTGGCATCCCAGGAATGCTAATCTTGTAAAAGACAACTTGCAAGTTGTTATTTTCTAATTCTAATTCAGTTTTGAGAAAAGGGCAAGACTTGCAATTATTGCCCAACTTTATAACTGAATGGCTTGCTTGGCCACTCCAGAGAGCAGCTAAATGTCAATCATATTGGTGTTGAAATTGTGTTGCATACAGGCCAGACCAGGTAAGGTGACCTGTTATCCGAATGTGGTCTGGCATATATATGCAGGTGGATTCACGGCTGCCCGATGCCTGCAGGGAGATTCAAGATCGGGCGGATAATGTCGCGTGGAGCAAAAAACGGGATTGGTGCCCGGCACTGATTCCATTGTGATGCTCCAGTCCCGCGCCGGCAGCGGCATTGAGGTTCACGCCCCACACCGGAGGCCCCATGAAAATCCGCAATTTGCCTACGATTAACAGGCTGGACACCGGATACATCAATTTGCCTGAAAGGGGGGAATCCTGAGATGAGACCCCTTAGAACTAGATAGCTAGGGTAGCACTAGAATAGCTGTACATTAGTTAATTTATCGAAGACTGAAACTAATCATAAAAAATACATCCAGTAATCATTATTAACCATTCAACATGTATTCTTAGAATGTAACAGTAACAAGCATTGAAACTCTTGCTAATAGTAGTGGCCGCAATGTGTTGTAGGATTTAAGCTAGCTAATTTAGCCACATTCCTAAAACAGACAGAATCATACAAATATAATGTGGACAGCAGAAACTCATCCAGAGGAAGCCACTCTTATCAGCAACCCTAGACATCCCGTACATAGGCAGGCAATGGTAAAGCAAGGGACATAGAACATAGAACATACATACAGTGCAGAAGGAGACCATTCGGCCCATTAGTCTGCACCGACCCACTTAAGCCCTCACTTCCACCCTATCCCCAGAACCCAATAACCCCGCCTAACGTTTTTGGTCACTAAGGGCAATTTAGCATGGCCAATCCATCTAACCTGCACGTCTTTGGACTGTGGAAAGAAACCGGAGCATCCGGAGGGAACCCACACAGACACGGGGAGAACGTGCAGACTCCGCACAGACAGTGACCCAGTGGGGAATCGAACCTGGGACCCTGGCACTGTGAAGCCACAGTGTTATCCACTTGTGCTACCATGCTGCCTGGACTATACGATGAAAAGAGGAAATGGGAATGATGGAGAGCGAAGGATAGCAGGTGTAGCCAGTTAAAATGGCTAACTCCCGATTTAGAATGGCTAACCCCGATTTAAAATTGCAAACGGAAAAGGCTGATGGGAAAATCAGCCAACAGGACTAAAACAAGCAGCTGCAGGTAAACTGTGTTTCACCTCTGGGAAGGCCAGACAAGATCGATACCTGCAGCCATCAGCACAACAAAACACCAGCCATCTGAATACTAATGAGCAATCCCCGGGAACAATGTGCAACATTTTAGACACAAAGCCAACCCAGGCTTTTCGGCGCCAACAGGAGCCTACACAAAAGGAGGTGAACGATCACCCCAAGACCGCCCATCGATCAAGGAATCGCTGCAGCATTGGAGAATATCGAACCAAGTGATTGGGACAAAGTTCCCTTTGTCCCAATCACTTGGAACCAGGTACAGGGTCCGCCCCGAAAGGCGGGAAGCCCCTGGGGACTATAAGAATAGAGTCCAAGTTCAAATCGACCCTTCTGCTACCCCTTCTGCATCCTCCTGCGACCCTTCTGCTAGCCTTCTGCAACAGCCACTCAAATCGTAAGTCTTACTTCAACGCTCGCTACAAGATAGGCGCTCCTAGCTATCGATCTGTACCAGCTTCGAATCCCGCAGGCTCAGAACCCAAACAAAAGGCCATTCGTTTCCCTGACCTGGTGGGCTATTTCCAAGTTAAGTATTGGCCTGTTAGTTGTAGGAAGTAGCTTAGAAGTAGAATTTATGCATAAGTATTGATTACTGTATATAATAAATGTGCGTTGATTTAACTCTTACTAAGTGGTGTGTTGGATTATTGATCATTACTCGGACTTGAACCACGTGGCGGTATCAGAAAGATACCTGGCGACTCAAGAGCAAAGGTGATAGAACAGAGCAATTAAACTAAGGCTATGTTAGCAGCAACACAGGTGAGGGGGTCGTGACACGGACAGGTTGAGGGTGACAGGTTGAGGGGGACACAGCAGTATAACTCAGGGTGATCATGTAACCTGGTGGCATTGGATGGGCAAGAGAATCTTCACCTTTGTAACATTCTCTGTCTCTCCCCCGCCACCCGCAGCCACATGGATACAGGACTGCAGCCAGCTATGCTTGCTATCTACCTAGCCGCTGCTGCCATTGTGAATGCACGGAGAGTCGAGTGCCTGGGCCCAGGGATGACTCTGCACAAGAGGAGGTTGACACAGAAGAGCAGGGGCCAACCGGTGAGGCACAGTGCCAGCTGTCCAACAGACCAAGGTGGAGGTGCAATGGAGGCCCCACATCAGACCACATGTAAGGCACCTGTCCTTCGAGGAGCTCCCGGACCACATGTGTTGCCGACTTCTCTGCTTGACCAGGGAGACCATGTGCCACCTGTACCAGTTGGTGGTGCACCTAGCACCGTTGGTGTTTGGAGGAGGATCCCCCTGCTCCTAGTGGTCATCAAGATGATGGTTGCCCTGAACCTTTATGCCTCTCGCTCATTCCAGGGCTGAACCAGGCCCTGTGTGGGATCGCACAAACCTCCGCTCACAGGTCCATCTGCTGTCACAGATGCCCTATTCACATGGGCATTGGACTACATCACCTTCAATCTGGACCAGGCCCAACAAGTTGGTCAGACATCAGGAGTTGCTGCCATCGCTGGCATGCCTCAAATCCAGGGATGGCACAAATGTTTCCCCCCCGAGCACCAATTCAACAAGGGGTATCCTTCACCAATTGAAAGGGTTTCCACTCCATGAATGTACGACCACCAGCTGCACATCATGCAGTTCTGCACCCGATATCTAGGCAGCATGCATGATGCATATATCCTGGCACACTCGTCGGTTCCCGGCACCTTCAAGGCGTTCCCTCTGGTGATGGGTTAGCTACTGGGTGACAAGAGTTACCCACTAAGGTCATGGCGAATGACACCTTTACGGAGTCCCCAGGTGGAGGCAGAGAACTGTTGTAGGGGCTGGTTTAGCGACAGTGGGCTAAACAGCTGGCTTGTAGTGCAGAAAAATGCCAACAGCACGGGTTCAATTCCCGTACCGGCCTCCCCGAACAGGCGCCGGAATGTGGTGACTCGGGGCTTTTCACAGTAACTTCACTGAAGCCTACTTGTGACAATAAGTGATTATTATTAATGATGCACATGTGGTCCAGCGGCTCCTCAGGAGCGTTATCGAGTAGTGCATCGGCTTACTCGATGCACGTCCATTGCCTGAATCACTCTGAGATGTGTTTCCGATGCCTGGAGCTCCAATACAGCCCCGAGACAGTCTTGAGAATTGTGGTGGCCTGCTGCAAGTTCCATAACATCGCGCTGCAGAGGGGCGACATGTTGGAGCAGGAGGAAGCATGATATGCCTCATCTGACGAGGAAGATGAGGATGGTGTTGAGTCCGAGCTGGCAGAGCAAGTCGCCCAACGTGTACACCAGAGCCACCGCACATGGGACAACCTCATCATATCCCGATTTACCAACTAGGAGGTTCTTTGAGGAGGTAACAAGGAAGTTCGAGAAAGGAAAACCAGTGGATGTGATTTATTTAGATTTCCAGAAGGCCTTGGACAAGGTGCCGCAGAGGAGACTGTTAAATAAGTTAAGAGCCCATGATGTTAAGGGAAAGATCCTGGCATGGAAAGAGGATTGTCTGACTGGCAGAAGGCAGAGAGTGGGGATAAAGGCGTCTTTTTCAGGATGGCAGCTGGTGACTAGTGGTGTGCCTCAGGGGTCGGTGCTAGGGCCACAATTTTTCACAATATACGTTAATGATCTGGAAGAAGGAACTGAAGGCACTGTTGCTAAGTTTGCAGATGATACAAAGATCTGTAGCGGGACAGGTGGGGATGAGGAAGCAAGGGGGCTGCAGAAGGATTTGGGCAGGCTAGGAGAGTGTGCAATGAAGTGACAGATGAAATACAATATGGAAAGGTGTGGGGTTATGCACTTTGGAAGGAGGAATTTAGGCATAGACTATTTTCTAAATGGGGAAATGCTTAGGAAATCAGAAGCACAAAGGGACTTGGGAGTTTTTGTTCACGATTCTCTTAAGGTTAGCGTGCAGGTTCAGTCGGCAGTTAAGAAGGCAAATGCAATGTTAGCATTCATGTCGAGAGGGCTAGAATACAAGACCAGGGATGTACTTCTGAGGCTGTATAAGGCTCTGGTCAGACCCCATTTGGAGTATTGTGAGCAATTTGGGCCCCGTATAAGGAAGGATGTGCTGGTCTTGGAAAGGGTCCAGAGGAGGTTCACAAGAATGATCCCTGGAATGAACAGCTTGTCGTATGAGGAACGGTTGAGGATTTTGTGTCTGAGTGGGGATCTTATTGAAACTTATAGGACACTGCGCGGCCTGGATAGAGTGGACGTGGAGAGGATGTTTCCACTTGTAGGAAAAACTAGAAAAGGAGGACACCATCTCAGACTAAAGGGACGATCCTTTAAAACAGAGATGAGGAGGAATTTCTTCAGACAGAAGGTGATGAATCTGTGGAACTCTTTGCCGCAGAAGGATGTGGAGGCCAATTCACTGAGTGTCTTTAAGACAGAGATAGATAGGTTTTGGATCAATAAGGGGATCAGAGGTTATGGGCAGAAGGCAGGAGAATGGGGATGAGAAAAATATCAGCCATGATTGAATGGTGGAGCAGACTCGATGGGCCGAGTGGCCTAATTCTGCTCCTTTGTCTTATGGTCTTACGGTCACTGGGAGCTCACCGTCCTGTCCCACCTCTTCCCCATCCCAAATTCATTCCCCCCCACATAGAACTCCCCTTCCCCTGAATCTTTCACCCCTTCCTTGTCCCTCAGTCCTTCACTTCACCTTCCCCCGAACCTTGCATTCCTTCCCACTACAACAGCTGCGGGAGGCCTTTACCAGATGTGCTCTGTCGGGCCGATAGAAGTGCGATTTGCACTGCGCGCAGACCTGGCAGTCCCTGGTCATGGCCCTGACCTCCTCGATGGAGTAAGGCAGGTTGCGAGCCTTGATGAAATGAAAAAAACGGGTGACCCCCGGATGACAAAGGTCATTGTGGAGGGCCCGAAGTCGGTCTACTTGTGCGCTGGCACATGTACCGTGGGATAGGGCATCTGGGGGCTCATTGAGCTTTCCAGGTCGGTACAAGATGTCATAGCTGTAGGTGGAGAGCTCGATCCTCCACCTCAGAATCTTGTCGTTCTTGATTTTGCCCCGCTGTGTATTATTAAACATGAAGGCAACCGACCGTTGGTCAGTGAGGAGAGTGAATCGCCTGCCGGCCAGGTAATGCCTCCAATGTCGCACAGCTTCTACAACGGCTTGGGCTTGCTTTTCGACGGAGGAGTGTCATGGAAGGTACAAGAGAAGAAAGCCACGGGCCTGCCCGCCTAGTTGAGGGTAGCGCCAGGGTAAAGTCCAACGCATCGCTCTCCACCTGGAAACGGAATGGACTCGTCCCCAGCGTGCATCACGGCTTTGGCAATATCTGCCTTGATGTGGTTGAAGTCCAGGCGGGCTTCAGCCGTCAGGGGAAAAATGATGGATTTAATGAGTGGACGGGCCTTGTCCGCATAATTGGGGACCCACTGGGCATAATAAGAGAATAACCCCAGGCATCTCTTCAGGGCCTTGGGGCAGTGGGGGAGGGAAAGTTCCAGGAAGCATGCGGTCGGGGTCGGGCCCTAGGACTCCGTTTTCCACAACGTAGCCAAGGATGGCTAGGCGGGTTGTGCGGAAAACGCATTTCTCCTTATTGTAGGTGAGGTTCAGGAGCTTAGCGGTGTGGAGGAAATGCCGGAGGTTTGCGTCATGGTCCTGCTGGTCATGGCCGCAGATGGTGACATTATCTAGGTACGGGAACGTGGCCCGCAGCCCGTTCTCGTCAACCATTCGGTCCATTTCTCGCTGGAAGACCGAGACCCCATTGGTGACGCCGAAGGGAACCCTGAGGAAGTGGTAGAGGCGACCATCTGCCTTGAAGGCAGTGTATTGGCGGTCCTCCGGGCGGATAGGGAGTTGGTGGTATACGGACTTCAAGTCAACAGTGGAGAAGATGCGATACTGCGCAATCTGATTGACCATTTCAGACATGCGGGGGAGGGGGTACGCATCGAGCTGTACCAGTTGATCGTCTGACTGTAGTAGATGACCATCCGGTGCTTCTCCCCAGACAACCACCACTTGGGCTCTCATGGGCTGGTACTAGCCTCAATGATCTCCTCTCGTATGTGTCGCTGGACCTCCAACCTGACAAAGGCCCTGTCCCGGGCACTGTATCATCTGCTCCTAGTGGCGATGGGCTTACAGTCCTGGGTGAGCTTAGCGAAGAGCGAGGGTGGGGCGACCTTCAGGGTCGTGAGGCTACAGACGGTGAGGGGGGAGCAAGGGGTCCACCAAACTTTAAGGTAAGGCTTTGGAGGTGGCACTGAAAGTCGAGCCTCAGTAATAGACCAGCGCAGATTTGGGGGGTGATGTCGAGCTTAAAGTTAGTGTACTCTACGCCTTGTGCCGAAAGGGTCAGTGTACTCTACGCCTTGTACCGAAAGGGTCGCGACACAGTACCCCCGGACTTCTACGGAATGTGATCCGGAAGCCAGGGAGATTTTCTGGGCCGCGGGTAAAATTGGAGGGAGCAGCGCCTTACCGTATCTGGGTGGATAAAGCTGTCTGTGCTCCCGGAGTCTAAGAGGCAGGCCATCTCGCGCCCGTTGATCCGGACGGTCATCGTGGATTTCGTGAGGTGATGAGGTCGAGACTGATCGAGTATGATGGAGGTGAGCTTCGGAAGGTGGTGGCTGGGCCGGTCGGAGATAGCGGTGGCCAGCATACAACCGGCTGAGCAGGGGTCCCGGAGGCGGCGGAGTGGTTCCAAAATGGCGGCCCCCATGGGTCATGCGTGGCCGGTGGCATCGAAGGTGGCGTCAAAGATGGTGGCCCCCATGGGTCACGCGTGGCATGTGTAATTAAAGATGGCGGCGAAGATGGCAGCCCCCACGGATCACACATGGCGGGTGGCAGCAAAGATGGCTGCGCCCACGGGTCGCACATGGCGGGTGGCGCGGCAGATGGGGGCGGTCCTGACAGACAACAGGCAGCGCTGCTGGGCCTAGGAACTTTAGGGACAGGTCCGGCCTGGTAGACTTTGGCGAAGTGGCCTTCCTCCCACACCCGTTGCAAATCGCGTCCCATGCAGGGCAGCGTTGTCTGGGGTGCTTACACTGGCCGCAAAAGTAGCATTTCGGGCTTCAGGCTTTGGTGTCTGCTGCACAGCACAGGCTTTCGCCGCACTCGAGTCGGGTGATGGCGGCGCCCACGACATCCATGAGGGTGCCGCGTGGTCGGAGGTGTAGGCCTCCATGTTCTGGAAAGCCACTTCCAGCAAGTTTGAGAGCTGCACTGTCTCTGGGAGGCCGAGTGTACCCCCTTCTAGCAAGCGCTGGCAGATGTAATTGGATTTAATGCCCGCGACATAGGCATCCCTGATCAGCAGCTCCGTGTGTTGGACAGTCGCTACCGCCTGGCAAGCACAGTTCCGGCCGAGTACCCGCAAGGCACGCAGGAATTCGGCTCGTGATTCTCCGGGGCGTTGTCGCCTCGTGGCAATGAGGTGCCTGGCGTACACCTCGTTTACTGCCTTTACGTACTGTCCCTTCAGCAGCATTATCGCCTCCGTATATGAGGGGGCGTCTCTGATGAGAAGAAAAACTTGCGGGCTCACCCGTGCATTGAGTATTTGAAGCTTTTGGAGGTCGGTGACGTCGTCGGTGGCGGAGCCGAGGTAAGCTTTGTAGCAGCTTAGCCAGTGCTCGAATGTCGCAGTGGCGGCGGCTGCTTGTGGGTCCAGCTCCAGGCGATCAGGCTTGAGTGATGAATTCATCTTAAAAGTTTAGCTTATTAAATTGATGTGCCAGGCTACTCCATGGGGTGGAGGTGAGATTGGAGTGAGCTCGAGAGGTGCAAATGTCACCTTGCGCTGCCAGTCCTGGAAGCCGGCCCTTATCAATGCCCTTAGCCATGGCGTACTGAGACTGGAACATGTCCGTCAGCAAGTGAGACATGTCCATCACTGCCTCGGTCATGTCCCTCATTACCTGACACATGTCTCTCTGTGACTGGCCAGGGTCAGTCAGCACCCAGTCAATGTTCTCGGTGCCCTCAGCCAAGAACTTTTGTGAATGGGCCAAGTTGTGGAATGCAATATCCATCTGCACCGGGAACATGTCTGCCTGTGACTGGGCTCTCCTGAACTGCACCTCAGACACCGACAGCATAGTGTACTCCAAGCCTTGGATGTCCCGACACATGGTTCTGATGTCTTGCCCCATCCCTTCCACCATGGTCGGCACCCTTTCAGTGTTGGCCTGCAACCCCAGGCGGCATGGCCTCGTCTGATGGTGATCCTGCAAGTAAAGGACATGGGGTGAGATCTTGGGAAGGACTGGTCTGTGGGAGAGGGGTGACACACTTGCTATAGGGACATCTGCGTTGTGTTGGGCTCTCAATTCTTTGCCATATGCTGACCTCCATCTCAGCCGCTGCCCGTTCCTCGGCCTCCCCCAGGATCTACAAGGCCCTCTCCTCCGAGGGGGTCTGGACCAGAATGTCAGTGATTTCCCCCTCCCCCACTTTCAGTGCTCATGCATATTATGAGCCACCTTATTCTTGGGGAACCAGAACGGACATATTGAGATGCTGGGAGGCGAGTTCAATATGGGTCTGTAGCTGGTGGCATGTGTGTGGAAAGCTACTGGCAAAAAGGACAATATATGTTTGAGGTTTAGTGGAAGCTGGGGGTAAAGGAGGTGTAGGCAGGGAGGGAGTTGTTGGCCTCTAGGGGATAGGGGGTGTGATTTGAGGGGGGTGGTTTGAGGAGTGAGGGACGGGAGTGATGCCAGGAACGCTGAGGTGGTGACTCAACCGAGCTGCCCTTCATCTCCCGGTAATGCTGCCAGTTCTCTCACGGCATCTTCCACCTCTTCCCCAGGGGCTGTTGAGTCGGGTGTGCTTTAGTCTCTGCCCTACCGTGGGGAAGAGGGTGTCCCTCTCCTCCTCGATGGCATCCAACATCGATTGAATTTCAGATTCCCAGAATTGGGGGCAAGTCTCCGTGCAGCCATTTTCTTCATTGCAATGACAGTCTGTGGTGAGTGGAGAGCTTGTAAGCAGCCAGCAGGAGTCAGGCCCACCATGGACACAGATGGGAGGTGGCTACAGGGTTCGAGGTGCTGAATGGCCTACTCCTACTCCTATTTCATATGTTCAAATATCTGCTTGTATGTTCATATACTAAATATTAGGGCAGCACGGTAGCATAGTGGTTAGCACAATTGCTTCACAGCTCCAGGGTCCCAGGTTCGATTCCCGGCTTGGGTCACTGTCTGTGCGGAGTCTGCACGTTCTCCCCGTGTGTGCGTGGGTTTCCTCCGGGTGCTCCGGTTTCCTCCCACAGTCCAAAGATGTGCAGGTTAGGTGGATTGGCCATTCTAAATTGCCCTTAGTGTCTAAATTGCCCTTAGTGTTGGGTGGGGTTACTGGGTTATGGGGATAGGGTAGGGGTGTGGGGTTGGGTAGGTTGCTCTTTCCAAGAGCCGGTGCAGACTCGATGGGCCAAATGGCCTCCTTCTGCACTGTAAATTCTATGATTCTATGATTCACCTCAAAGGGGCAGTGTCTCAACAACAGTGAAATATAATTTGGCAAAGATGATTGCAAGATCCAAACTGTCCACTTCAGTATGGTGTTTACTATTGCAAAATACTAATTTATTTTGATACAGTTGAGCACAATATTACAATTCTCAACGCAACTTACGAGGAAGAAGCCAAAGGAATGCCAATGCTTTGACTTTCGTACAATTAGTCTGACTGTCGTTGCCTTGAAGGTTGTGTTGAGAATAATAACAGAATGGCTGGAAAGACGTAGAATTATATTGAAGATGACCAGTTTGGATTCCAAGGTGGGAGAGGGACAAGGGAAACATTTGGCATAATATTAATAAGCAAACACAGTTTAGAATTTGGACAGGAAGTATATGTTTGCTATGTAGATTTTTGAAAAGCATTGATTGGATTAAGATCTTGATACTGCTGCATGACATTAGAATAGATGGAGAGACAGACGACTCATAAGAAATCTGTAAATGGGACAAACTGTAACAGGGTGAGAGCAGCCAACGGGGAGTCAGAACCACATATAATTGAAAGAGGAGTTTGACAAGGGTGTTCTATACCACCAGTGCTCTTCAATGTCTTTACAGAAGCAATGTTTAAAGAAGTGTTTGAAAACGCAGAATCTGACATTAAGATTAGGGAGCAAATGATAACATCAATTGGACTTAGAAATGACAAAACACTTGCAATAAGCACAGAAGTGTAGCCAATCATTCAGTTAGAATGCATTTGTTTTAAAGAAGCCCACATTTAAAAGCCTGTGGCAAAGGTTAATACATGAGGTCTTGTTTCAGCAAGAACAGGAGGAGTTGACTGAAATGTGACTGATACTTTGAGCAGTCAGGACACCAGTTATTTGGGGTCGAGTCATGAAACCAGCCCAGCAGCAAGAACACATTCAATTTAAAAGAAGCCAACATTTAAGAGCCCAAAAGAAGGTACTGCGAAAAGGCTATTTGCAATAGACATTTTTCAGAGATTGGCCAAACTTTGCCTCCCAACATTCCACAGGACCTTGTAACTGAATCTAAAGAAAAACTTTGAAAGCCAAACATAGACACAAGTAACTTCTTCAATATACTAGTCAACAGATGGTAGAGGTAATTAAACCCCACAATGAAATGCATCTACCCAGGAGTTAAATGATTGGTCTCAAACATTGGATTGCTGTGAACTGAGATGGAAATTTACACAATACTTACAGGCTTGAGCTATGGAACCATTGTGTCTGAGTATGCCCCCACATTCCTTGAAAATGCTAATTCCAAAGAGGGAAGTCAGATGATGTTGACAAGCCAATGCTTTCCCCGCTGAAACACCTTCATATGTTAAGGATGTGAGATTGTTGCAATATGTAAGAAAGTACAATTGGAAATGGGGTGTGGGCGGTATAGGGACTTGGTTGCAGAAATCATTGTCATGAGTGTGATTTTTGTAGTTAAGAAATATGTGTTTAGCAGTAGCAACTTTTCAAGATTTATCATTGTGAGAACAGCTCTGAAGTTACGGGAACCGTGTTTGTTTATAAGTAGAGCATTGATTTCACTTTGAGAGGAGGATACAGATATTTGTAAGTTATGAATGGTAAACAGCATCTGTAAGTATTGATTTTACCGAAGGGGAGCAGGGTGTGTTGATCTTTGTGAGGGCTTTCTAGGATGGAAGGCGTAGTGATCACAAAGATACACAAAGCTCTTTTGAAGAGCTAAACTAATTTTATTAACCTACTAAATTTGAGTTTGACACTTGTTCTGAATAGCAAACATACATGCAAGAACTAAACTACACTCAGTAACACTATCTCTACCTCCTAACTATAAAAAATATATCATAACTAACTCTGCAATACACTATGAATCTTATCGTTGTCAGCTCCAGATCTAGGGCGCGATTCTCCGACCCCCCACCGGGTCGGGGAATCGCCGGGGGCTGGCGTGAATCCCGCCCCCGCCGTGTCCTGAATTCTCCGCCACGAGAGATTCGGTGGGGGCGGGAATCGTGCCGGGCCGGTCGGCAGGGGCGGGAATCGAGCCGTGCCAGTCGGCAGGCCCACCCCCGGCGATTCTCCGGCCCGCGATGGGCCGCAATCCCGCCGCTGTCAACCCTCTCCCGCCGGCGTGGATTAAACCACCTTTTGAACGGCGGGACAAGGCGGCGCGGGTAGGCTCCAGGGTCCTGGGGGGAGGGCATGGGGCGATCTGGCCCCGGGGGGTGCCCCCACAGTGGCCTGGCCCGCGATCGGGGCCCACCAATTCGCGGGCGGGCTTGTGCCGTGGGGGCACTTTTTTTCTTCCACCTTCGCCATGGTCTTCACTATGGCAGAGGCGGAAGAGACCCCCTCCCCTGCGCATGCGCGGGGATGACGTCAGCAGCCGCTGACGCTCCCGTGCATGCGTCGCTCGACGAAGACCTTTCGGCGCCAGCTGGCGTGGCGCCAAAGGCCTTTCCCGCCAGCCGGTGGAGCGGAAACCACTGCGGCGCGGGCCTAGCCCCTCAAGGTGAGGGCTTGGCCCCTAAAGGTGCGGAGACATCCGCACCTTTGGGGGGGCCCGACGCCAGAGTGGTTCCCGCCACTCCATTACGCCAGAACCCCCCGCCCCGCCGGGTAGGGGAGAATCACACCCCTAGTCCCCGATCCCAAGAGCCAGTGCTATTCTTAGCACTGTCCCTTAGCTCTCTCTCTTGTGGCTAGGCTTAACATAACATTAACTCTTCATATGCTGTACATTTGTATAATGCCACACAGGATACTGATGATCTTAATTTTATCGATGTTACAATAAACTGTTAAAAAGAAGAGTTCGTCCTGAACCCCAAGACGGGTTCAGGACAAACAGTAGAATTAGGAGCACAAGAGGGAAAGTGTTGGCTCACCTACTTGCAAAGAATTACAAGATCTAATAGACTATTAAGAGCAAGCATGAATCTTGGAATGAATAATGAACATCAGCAAATCTATAGTGCATATCTCAAAATCACCACAAAATATTTATATATCCATAGATGGAAAGGAACTAGAATGAAAGTATTTAGGAAGCATAATATCTGCTGCAGACCATCTGCTGTGGTTGAGTCTTAACTGGCCCCTCAAGGGCAATTAGAGATGGGCAATCAATGCTGGAACAGCCAGTGACTCCTACATCCATGCTTTGTCAGAAGAGTGTGAGATATTGGATGGGCAGATCTGGGCTGGCCGCAGAAGGGGCACAGGGGGCGGGGTGAGTGGATTGGTGGAGTTCGGGAGTGGCTTGGCTTAGGGCCCCCAGTTCAGGAAGCGCTCACTGCGTAGGGGGATTGGGTCGGAGGAGGGGGTTCCTTTTAAGCAGGGTGTCCCTGTCGGGGGTCCCCCTATTACAGGGGTCCCTGGGGGAGGTTGCACTATTACCAGGTTCCCTTGGGGGGTCCCCCTATTATGGGGGTTCCCCATATTACAGGGTCCCCCTATTCCAGTGGTCACTGGGGTCCCTCTATTACAGGGGTCCCTGGGGGGGTCCCCCTATTACAGGGGTTCCTGGAGGGGTCCCCCTATTACATGGGTCCCTGGGGAGGGGGGCGGTCAGGTCACTCCTGTACCTGGCGTGGGGGGCGGGGGGCACACAGGCATTCCGGGGATGTAGGGACGGAGATTTACGGTGAGGGGAGTTGAAATCCATTGGCGCGTCATCGGAAGGCTCTCCCCCAATGCTCTGCCCCTGATGGGCCGTGTTCCAGACCGCGCAGTTGACGTGGGGTCTGAGCGATCGAGAACATGGTGTGGCTGCTGCGGACTGTGTCCAGCGGCGCCAGCCGTGCTGCTGGCCGGGGGGGCTTCTGCAAGGGCTGGTGGGACTGGTGTGGGGGGGGGGGGGGCCAGGGTGTGGTAAGGGGTTGTCCTGTGGCGCAGTATTTAGCAGGTCAGGTCCGCGCACGGCCCAACATGTTGTAGGCGTGACTGCTGCAGGGCCTCACCGTGCGCATGCACGGCCATGGACCCGGCAATTCTCTGGGCGTTTTTGGCATGGGAGCTGGGAGTTTTACCCAGCGCCGCTGCTAGCCCTTCACCAGTCCCAGAATCAGTGAGGGTTCGGCGCCAATTGTAGCATCGTAAAGTGCCACAGTTCCCATGCCAGCCCCGACACTTAGCCGCAATATCGGAGAATCCAGCCCATAGTCTCCCAAACGGATAATCCTGGGCTGGATTCTCCGATCCTGCAGCTATGTCCGCAGAATCCATCTGGCCTTACAACCAGAAAGTCGGCACCGCCACCGCACCCATCCTCCATCCGATGGGGGTCTAGCAGCCGCGCAGCGTAAAGCCCCCGGCCGTGCAACATGGTGCCTGCCGAGCGCAAACTCGACCTGCTCAAAACTGCCCCCCTGTATCCAGTCTCGCCACACCCACCAGTCCCCCCAGCCCCACCGAAGCCCCCCTGCCAGCGGAACGGCTTCCCCCCCCCACCCGACTGTGATAATGCTGGACTCCGTCAGCAGCCACCATGCGAGGTCCCCGAGCGGTGTGAGCACACGCGAGTGATGGTGTTGGGGACTCGGCGAGCCGTCAATACGGCATGCAGCATACCCCATGCGTATGCCGGTTTTGAGAGGGCGGAGTGCTACAAAAACAGCGCCACCCCCGATTCCGGCGTAAACGTGGATACTCCGGCCAATCGCGAAACGCGATTTCGTCGTTGGCGACCAGAGAATCCAGCCCACAGTCTCAAAGGCACTTCACAGAAGATTAATCAAACAAAATTTGACACCAAGCCACTTAAGCTAATGTTAGGGCAGATGACTTAAACCATGGTTAAGGGAGTAAGCTAAAAGAAAGAGAGATGGAGAGGTTTAATACAGGAATCCCAGAGCTTCAGGACTTGGCAACTAAAGCACAGCTTGATGGGACACTGCAGGAGCAAAACCTTCCCCCTCTGTTTTCATTTTCATGATTAATCTTTTATTTCTCTTTTACCAAAGGGCCCACTGGAAACACTGGAGCCTGTCTTACGTCTGTTTAACATGCCACAAAAATCAGCTTTTGTGTTTATTGCAACTTTAAGCAATGCCGCCACCCAGTGGCTGTCATGTGGAGTTTTTCACCTTAAAAATATAATGCAGAAAGTCACTCAATTGCTGTGGAACAAAAAATACATATTGGAATCTTTACAGCACAGAATGAGACCTTACAGCACAGAATGTGACCATTCAGCATATCAGGTCCAGGCCATCTTTCTGTAGAGCAATTCAATCAGTTCCATTCCTTTGCCTTATCCCTGTAGCTCTGAAAATGTACTTTCCTCAAGTGTTTATCCAATGTCCCTTTAAAATCAATGATTGTCTTCGTCATTACCATTCCCTGCATGGAACAAAAGGTTCTTCCTCACATTCTCCCTGTATCTGTTGCCTGCAGCCTTCAGTCAGTGCTCCCTTGTCCTTGTACCATCAGCTAATCGAAACCTGCCATGCTCTTGTACACCTCAATAAAATCTATTTACTCCAAGGAGAACAACCCAGCTTGTTCAACTGAATGTTGTTGTTAAAATCCCTCAAGCTCAGAACCATTGTGGTACATTTCCTCTGTACCTCAGATCTTCACAATATTTCTAAGGTGTGGTGACCACAACCAGAGCATTATAAAGGTTCAGCATAAATTCTGTACTCTATCTCCGTAATTCTCCGGCCATGGCCATTCACTTTTCCCATTGGCAGTGCATCCCCGCCGGCGTGTTTCTTGGCTCCATGGGGTGGCTTCACTGGGAAATCCCATTGACAAGCAGCGGGAGTATAAATCCCACCACCAGCGAATGGCCCGCCACCGAGAAAGGTGCAGCTGGGGGAGGGGAGAATCCCGTACACCTCTATTTATAAAGTCCGAGTTCCCATATGCTGTGCTAACTACTCACATACTATAAAAGCAAATTATTGTGGGTGCTGGAATCTGAAACAAAAATCTCAGCCGATCTGACAGCATTTGTGGAGAGAAAACGGAGTTAATGTTTCGAGTTTGGATGACTATTCACCAAACCTCACCTAATATTTATCATACGTCCTACGCTTTTCATATATGGTACGATCTGCCTGGACTGTACACAGAACAATACTTTTTACTGTATGAAATGAAATGAATATCGCTTATTGTCACGAGTAGGCTTCAATGAAGTTACTGTGAAAAGCCCCTAGTCGCCACATTCCGGCGCCTGTTCGGGGAGGTTGGTACGGGATTTGAACCGTGCTGCTGGCCTGCCTTGGTCTGCTTTAAAAGCCAGCGATTTAGCCCATTGAGCTAAACCAGTATCACGGTACACACGACAATAAATCTAAATCTAAATAAAAAAATATGTCCTGCCGCCTTCAAATAAATTCACATGTAGTCCAGCGCCCTTTGTCTCTGCAATACTCTTTAAAACTGTGTAGTTGAGTCTATATTTCCTCTCCCTATTTCTATTGCCAAAATGCATCACCTCCCACTTCTCTATATTAATCTTATTTATCCATTCTGCCTGCTTGTCTATGTGCAATTGGAGTCTGTTCAAATCATCTTCATTGCCTGTCATACCACCAAGTTATTTACATATCTCAAAAAAGCACTGATCTTTGGGGAACACCACTGATCTTTGGGGAACACCACTGATCTTTGGGAAACACCACTGATCTTTGGGGAACACCACTGATCTTTGGGGAACACCACTGATCTTTGGGGAACACCACTGATCTTTGGGGAACACCACTGATCTTTGGGGAACACCACTGATCTTTGGGGAACACCACTGATCTTTGGGGAACACCACTGATCTTTGGGGGGAGGGGTAGTTGGTTGACAGTGACTTGCACAGGGCTTGGTCTCATTCGTGGGTCAGTGGGCCATTTTGGGTGGTCGGTGGGCCTAAGAAGTTGGTGGGGGGGCAGGTACTGCCCCGCATGTGGTTGTGGCTGATAGGAGTGGGAGGGGGGGGGCGGTGAGAGACCCCGCAGCAGAATGGTAATGTGGAACGTGCGGGGGTTGGGTGGACCAGTGAAGCGGGCAAGAGTTTTCTCGCATTTGAAGAGCTTGAGAGTCAATGTGGTGCTATTGCAAGAGCCCCATCTGAGGGTGAAGGACCAGGTACGGCTTCTGAAGGGTTGAGCGAGTCAGGTGTTTCATTCGGGCTTTCATAGCAGGGCGCAGGGGTAAGAGAGTTAAGTTTCAGATGGAGAAGGTGCTGGCAGTTCAGGGGCCAGATATGTTATAGTAGCGGGTGCTTTGGAGGGGAGGTTTGTGGTGTTGGTTAGCGAGTATACCTTGAATTGGGATAATGTAGGGTTTATGAAGAGGATGTTGGTGGCCATCCCGAGCCTGGATACGCTTCAGTTAATTTTAGCAGGGGGTTTTGAACACAGTGCTGCATGTGAAGATGGATCGATCAAAGCCGCGCTCTTTGATCCCTTCGGTGTCGGGGGGTTGCGCGAGGGTGTTGGTAGCGTTTGTGAAGAAAATGGGAGGGACAGATCCATGGCATTCGGGGGTAGAGAGTATTTCTTTATTTCGCCAGTGCATAATGTATATTCGAGGATTGATTTCTTTATTATGGGGAGGTCGTTGTTGTAGGGGATGAGGAAAGTAGAATACTCAGCAATCGTTATTTCAATTCCCCTTAAGAACAGGACCTCGGGAACCCAGCCACTGCCTGAGCAATGTCAGGGCAAGACCCGTTGGCCGAGGGCCTTTACAGCCCTGCGAGACACCTATTGCGATCCCAGACCAGACCCTAACAGTGGCTAGGACACTGGACAGAAACTCCAATATTTTAATTTAATTTTGTAAGACAGACGTGATTGCACAAAGAAATATGGATGTGATATATTAAAACAAACTTTATTACTGACATAGTATTAAAACATTTAACAGCCCACCAGAAAATAGCTTACAATTACCCTTTAAACAATACTACTCAACACCATGAATACAATATCATGAATTGCTATCTTTACTCCCACTTAAACAACAAAAAAATAAACCATCTCAGCTCTTAATCCACCTTAAATACCAATGGCCCAAAGGATTACCTGATTTCAGGGATATTCTTTGAGAAAGAGATCTTTTGACAGTGCTCTAGAGAAAAGATCTGATGCCTGTCAGACACCTGCAGAAATTCTAGCAGTCACACAAATCTAGAGCCAGGGTTTTCCACCTGGCACAGCCCAATGGGGACAGGTGTATGCACCAAGGCTAGCCTCCATCAAAGTCACTGTCCAGGCTAATGCCCACCCACTGGGAATGGCACTTGACACAGGGGTGATGGTTTACTTGGTTGCTGTTCTAATCATTGGAGCCTCCGAAAAGGAGCACCTGAGCAACTTAGAGGAAGTTCACCGCCGTTATTTTAAGGCAGGCCTTAAAAGGGGTAAGTGTGTTTTTCACGCACCGAGGGTACCGGGTCAACAGGTACGGCTTGCACTCAATGGGGGAGAAGGTATGGGCCATCAGACAAGTCCCTACTCCTGAAAAGGCAGCCGAGCTACAGTCATTCCGGACTCAGAAATGATTACAAGAAATCTATCCCGAAATTGGCGGCCATCCTAGAACCACTGCATGGGCTACTAAAAAAAACATGAGGACAGGACATGGAGGGCACAGCAAGAAGAGGCGTTTACCAAAGTGAAGCGACAACTGTCATCCTCCAGGTTGTTGATGTACTACGACCCTTCCAGGCCACTCTTGATCACATGGAATGCCTCCACATATGGAATTGGGTGGTGTTATCCCACTCGATGGACAATGGAACAGAGAGGCCAATAGCCTATGCATGAAAGACTTTGGCTGATGCAGAGTGTAGATACGCTCAGATCAAGAAGGAAGGGTTGGCCGTCATTTTATGATGATCAAATTCCATCAATACATTTATGGGCGACACTTTACAATCATAACAGATCACAAGCCATTGCTCAGTTTGTTCAAAGACGACAGTGCAATTCCAAATCAGCCCGGTTACAGCATTGGGCCCTACTATTGGCAGCGTATATGTATGTGTTCGAGTTTTGCCCAGCGTGCAGATCGCACATATGGACACTTTGAGCCGACTCCCTTTGCCGACAACCCCCCACCCCCCCATCTCCGCCAGTTACTGATGAAGTTGAATCAACCTTGAATTTCATGGACACCCTAGTGGTTGACACCTCACAGATTTGTGAATGGATGCAGAAGAGTAATGAGTAATGCCATAACGTCCTGTGTGGGGATCAGCAGGGAAGACTGCCTGAAGAGCTGTGGGTTTTCACAACTAAGCAGCAAGAGCTCAGCATGAAGAATGGCATCCTGCTGTGGGGAGCTCGCATTCTGATCCTGAGCCAAGGCTGAAAGTCTACTTCAGGACCCACACAAAGAGCACCGGCAAGTGTTCAAGATGAAGGTGCTCGCCAGGAGCCACATATATGGTGGCATCGAGCGGGTGGCACAGGGATGTCAGGAACATCAAAGCCCCCACCAGCAGTGCTGTTCCATCCCTGGGAGTGGCCAGTGTAAGTTGTACCAAACTCATCAAAGGACCAAAAAATGAACCAGACATGTTGGAAAAGGACATTCCATTTTAAATGGACAGATTGCTGTACAAACCATGTCTGCAGGCAGACAACTGAATCCAGACAAACAGGCCGTGAGTCATGAAATGGCCCAATCTCATTCAAAGGGGGCAGTTGAAATGCAAATCACGTGTTGCCCTGGCCAGACGGAAGCACAATACCTTAATGCGATAACAATTAAAGTTGTCTCCAGCGACCATTGTCAAGAGACCAGCAGAAACCAGAGACATTGCAAGCTTTTGTAAGAGCACTGATTAAAATCAAATTACATTATGACACCTTTTGATTGGGGAACTTAATCACTTCCATTCTGTCAACAATCAGAAAGGCTTCCTTTGTCCTGGAACTCACCTGTGGGAGGGGTTAGTATTTGACCCATTCAGGGTTTTGCCCTAAAAATGACAAGTCTGAGGAACTGTTGGGAGAACTCTACTCTCCTGCCTGACACACACTTTGCCTTGCTGAAAACAGACCACAAGAACCGGAGGAACAACAGCCGCAAGGACCGGCCAGATTGGAAGAAGATCTAAAGAAACCTGTGCCAACGTTTTATTTAACTATCCTGTCCCTGGAGCGGTGAGTATATTCCTCCAGCTCACAGAAAACTCCCAATTAGTATAGTTTGTTGAGGTTTGGGATGGGTGAGTGAATATATCCGTGTATCTGTGTTTGCGGGCGCTAACGTAAATCTATGTAAGCTGTAAGAAATTTCAATGTGCCGTTTAGTCTCTTGTTTTACACATAGTATTTCATAATCGGTGTTTGTGTGTGTGGATTAATCTGAGTTGCAGAAGACTTAATTTCTCTTGAATAAATCAATTATTTTAAAACTACCATTATTGTGGTCTCACCTTCCTTTCACTGTCCGCTCTTGTCAAGTCACAATAATTGCCAGGACATAATCCCGTAGTCAGGACCAGAAAAGGGAATCTGAGCGCTTCGAACACGCTCACTCAAGAGAGGCTACTGGGCAGTAATAAACAGTAGTCCCTCTTTCACTCTCTCTTGTGAAGTTGCACTAGTGGGGCATTTCCGGGTGACATTTCACCATCACAGGAGAGAGACTCACACAGGCGTAGGTGGCAGTCAAGGTAACTGGTGTGGCATAAGGACAACCTCACTGGTTAGGTATAAACAGTGAGACTTGTCCCCTCTCTCTTGCGAAGCTGTCCCAGTGCGACACTTCCGAGTCGTGGTTTCAACACCTGCAGAAGAGAGACACCCACAGTTATCTGTGACACCCAATACCAGCCTGTTGTGGAGTAAAGGAAACCCTTTTCGTTACACCTTGGGTACATTTGCATGTTGGCTTCGCAGGATATTTTCAAGGTTTGATGTTCCTGCTGACATTGCACAGCCATTCCACATCCATCGAATGCCGTCCACGACTTTGAGGGCTACCACTGAGAAGTTGCGCCTCTCATTCAGTACCCACTGCACCCCTTTTAGTGAATTGGACATTCTGAATTCTCCCTCAGTGTACCAGAACAGGCACCGGAGTGTGGCGACTAGGGGATTTTCACAGTAACTTCATTGCAGTGTTAATGTAAGTCTACTTGTGACATTAATAAAGATTATTATTATTTTACTAGAGAGGAGTTCTCTCACTTCATGAAGTCAAATGGGGTAAAGCACATTCGGACCGCACCATACCAACCCTCTGCAAATAGCTTGCAGAGCGGGCGGTGCAGACGTTTAGGAGGGGCATGAGGAAGCAACCATGGGATCCATGGAGATGAAGTTGGCGTGGTTCTTATTCAGCCACCATACCACGCCACACATGACTTCAATCGCACCTTGTGGAATTACTGATGGGCCGAAGGCTGAGGACCTACCTTAGCTTGATATTCCCTGATTGGTGGAAAAATGGAGAGGGGCAGGAGACGAACGCACAACAGAGGTTTTCAGACAGAGGGCATGGTATAACCTTGGGAACTTCAGCGATGGTGCCTGGTAGACACTAGGGAAGGACTGAACCGGTATTGTACACAGTGAAAACACAGAAGTGGACTGTGCAAAAGCATGTAGACCACCTTAAAAATAGGGAGCCAGCACCAGGACCAGCCCTGGAATGGCCACAAGTCTTGACCTATTCACAAAACTTCCAGACAGCACCTGTATATTCAACAGAGGGGGGAACAAGCCATGAAACACAATCACTTTGGACAATGGACTCTGGTTGAGAGAGGAACTCGCCCAGCCACGATCTAATGATGCCAAAACAATGGACTTAGAATCATTTTGCTATGACTATGTTTGGGTAACTGGTCAGTTGAGAGAGGCGATCGTTTGATGAATGAAGTAATCCTCTTTTACGTTTTAAGAGACCGTTTTCTCCAGGCCAGCAGAATAAACAGGAAGGTCTCCGAGTGATCACTCTCGCTCTCCCTCCCCATCCATCCTGTAGATTTAAGCCTTATCTGTTGTTGAATTACCCGCATGCCACAGGCAGTGTTTTAAGAATCAACCGAGCAGCTACTGCCTCTGGAAGAAAAAGTAAATCATCCATCAACATCTTTAAATTGACTTGTCGCAGAATCCAGAAGGGCCATCGAACTCATCCTCAAACCATCCAAGTCACCAATCTACAAGACTATATTGTTATATTACGCTATTGTAATAAATAAATTACTCTTTTTGTCGAGCTGAGTTGTTGAAATATAGATGTAGTCTTCCAGTGATGATAAAGTAATTTAATGAGTAATATAAAATAATCTCGTACGTTCTTTTTACTTAATACTAAACTAGTAAACAAACAAATATCTGTACATTAAACTATTAAATAAGATAATGCTAATACTGATATCTATTAACTTCTTCTCTCTAGCTATCTCTCTTCTGTACTCTCTGCACTCCAGACACACTCTCCACTAGGAAAGAGTGGGGAAATCCTTTATATAGGTCCTGACAGTGTGGCCATCTAGTGTTGAGTTGCCTGTACTAGCTTAACATAGTCTGATCATGTATTACTACATATATTACCACTTACTTTAATTAGACTTTAAATAACTACCCTCCCACTTTGTAACTGATGTGAGTATGTGTGTGTATGAACTCTTGAATGCATGCAGGTGTGAGAGTCAGAGCGTTATTATTTTTATTTAATTTGGATATTAAATGCAATAAAATCAATTCTCTTATCTTTTCAAAACTTACAAGAAAGCCTGTGCGTGTATCTGATTTGCATCAGTTTGAATGCAATTTAGGTCCATAACTTCTTCAGAGTGGCAATCTCCATCAGATTGCCACTCTCGACAGACTTATCTTCACTAGAATTCCAAAGCCCCTGTCTCGCTCAACCTTCCTCACTCAGGTTGGGTGAGACAGGAGCAGCTAAACACACCCCTGGCTGCTTCGGTGTGGAGAACCTGGGGCAGAGAGAGGTAGGAAACAATCTATCTTTACGGCACTATCTGCTGTAAAGGAGGTGTTAAAAAGGTGTGGTGATATTCCTATGGGCTGTATCATAGATGGATGGTGTGTGACCTCCAACCAGCAGGTGGCGGTACAGACACACCATGCAGTCTCTATACAAAGGTCATGTGACCTGTGACTCCCATATAAGGAAGATTGAGAGGATAATAAGATGTACATGTGAATAGTCAGTACTAGGTGCAAGTTCCAGAGGAGTAGTTAGCAGACTCCATGATAACGTGCTCTGTATCAAATTGCTATCTTACCACACGAGACTCAATAAAAGATTCTGGTTTGGACAAGTTGAAGTGTTCAGTGGATTCCTACGTAAAGGTACAAAGGAGGAAACACAACAAAGGGGTGGTTAAAAGATAAGTGGTTTAGACAATGGGGCGGGGGACAGGTAGGAGGAGGGATTCGTGGTCTTGCTGGAGGTTTTGGTGGCCACATTTTGATAACAAGAATAAAAAGAAACAATGTAAGATAAAGGATACAATTCAAATGGGCATGCAGCATCAGAGAACATTTGGGATATAAGTGCATAATTTGTTGAAGATGGAAGTGCAGGTTCAGCAAGGTGTCAATAAGGAGTATGGAATCCTACAGAGGCAGTGAGTACAAAAACAAGGAAGTAATGGGTGAACCTTTAGAAAATACTGGTTTAGCCTCAAGTGGAGAATTGTGTGCCATTCTGGGCTCCACACTTCAGGAAGAATGTGAAAACACTGGAGAGAGTGCAGGAAAGATTTCTAAGAACAGCTTTGGAGGCAAAGGACTTCAGTTACAAGGCTAGATTGGAGAAGCTTTGGTTGTTTTCTTTAGAGCAGAGAGATTTGATAGAGGTGTTCAAAATTGTAAGGATATTTTGCTGAGTATACAGGGAGAAGCCTTTCACACTGGTGCAAGGGTCAACAACCAGAGGATACTAATTTAAACTCTTAGATTTTCCATCCCGCCCACTGTGGGACTCATCACAGGTAGGACAGACAATCTGAAGGACCACCAGAAGGTGAGTTGACTCCAGCAGGACCTTCCGATCCTGTGGGAGGCAGAACCAAAAAATTCCACCGTAGGTGATTAGTAAAGTGGCCAGAGATGAGATGAGGGCTTTTTTAATGCAATGAGTAGTTTGAATCTGAAATGCACCTGAGAGTGTGGCAGATGGAAAGGGACTTGGGTAAGTATCTGAAGAGATCTGAAGGGCTACTGGGCAAAGGCAGGGGGATAGGATGATGGTAAGTTGCTCAAGGAAAGCTAGCAACGATACAATGGGCTAAATGGCTTCCTTCTGTGTTGTAAACATTCTATTATTCTGACTCCAGCTCAACAATTCTGAGCTGGTGTTCCTCGCAACGCAGACTCATGCAGATTTTGTTTCCTGGGATCCCAGCGCCCTCCACAAACTCACACATGTTGCACTTCTGGCATACCAGCTATCTGTGTAACGTTGTTGTATTTAATCAATTTGTTTGTCTATTTAAGCAGCTTAGCATAATTTTTTTAATATTTTAACCAACTATTTAATCTAGTTTAAGTTATAGGTGGACTAAATGAAATATTTCCCAATTTAATATTAGAGCAAAAAGCAGCACCTCCTCCACCCTTGGCATCAAACTCCTGGGGCTGGATTCTCCGCCGGTGGGATGCTCCATTTTGCCGGCAACCCGGGGGTTTCCCGACGGCGGGGGGCTGCCCCACAATGGGAAACCCCATTGACCAGCCAGCAAAACGGAGCATCCTGCCGGTGTGCTGAACCAGAAATCTGGCGCGGCGGGACGGAGAATCCAGCTCCCAGTGTTTACACACCAATCACCATGTGCTGGCCACCAAATTATCAGTCAACTGTCTAATGCATTTGTGGGTAGCCAACTACGAGATCCTGAAAATGACGTGAGGAGAGCCCTGGAAGGATTCAAAGGCAATAAAGTTAAGGGTAGTGTTGACTTTGACAGCTGGATTTGTTTGTTGACAGCAAAACTGCAGAGGGCAAATCTCTCACCCATGAGCAGATGCAGCTATTTTTCAACGATGTACATTCAGCAACTATAACCTCTTCAGCAGCTTCCAAAATGCACATCTGTCCAGCAGTAAAGGAGGCAGCAGAGTGGTTCTCCTGGAAATAGGAACAGCTTATGAAAGAAAGCTATGCTAAAATTCAGGAACATTCATGTCTACTTGCTCATCTCAAAATTAATGTCCAATTTATTTTTCCAAGCACCCACTGTACATTTGGTTCTGAGACACAATCAGAGGGAATAAATTGCATTTGTGGCATCTTGTATGATGGCCACGATATTCCACCTGGGATCTAATATATGTAAATATTTCCACTAAATACTACACCAGTACATTGGTACTGGTGGGGCATGACAAAAGATACAAATGTAATCCATTGCGATTTGAGCTATATACTTGCAGATGCTTTAACATATTTTCAATAACAACCACGCTGCCATAGTTGAAATTAATAAAAATCTAACTGAGAGTTGAAAGCTGTCCCAATCACACATTATGACTATTATATCCACTAAATCAGATTAAATACACCTGCAAAGTAATTAAAATAGCCACCAAATTATTGATTCGATACTTATAAACATATTTAAACATCTTTTGGAACAAACAGAGTTCAGCCTGCATACTATGACGCCTGGCAGCATAGACATGTGCGCAATTATTGGACATAATCCATTCATTTGGTTTATCAAATGGAACATTTGGTGACAAAAACTAACTTTGTTCGATATAATTGTCTTCTGTCAGGCACAAAATCATAACGACTGCAACGGGCCGACCAGAACTAATGGGCCAATTATTTTGCTGCAGTCTGAATCACACAATCACTCTATTCCATTCCATAGAATCCATAGAATCTCCACAGTGCCGAAGGAGGCAACTTAGCCCATCGAGTCTGCACCGACTCTACTTAGGCCCACTCCCGCGCCCTATTACCGTAACCCCAGAACCCCAACTAGCCCACACATCTTTTGAACACTAAGGGGTAATTTCAGCATGGCCAATCCACCTAACCTGCACATTTTTAGACAGTGGAGGCAACTGGAGCACCCGGAGGAAACACACGCAGACGCAGGGAGAACATGAAAACTCCACATAGACAATCACCCAAGACCGGAATTGAACCCGGGTCCCTGGCGCTGTGAGGCAGCAGTGCTAACCACTGTGCCAACGTGCAGCCCAGTTCCTGCTCTGTTTCCTGCCAGGAAATAAAGTAAAAAGCTCACCATAATGCAGCTTCAGTATGAAGCGTGAAGATGATTACGAAGTTCACCAGCATGAACTGGTACTCAGTAAAATTAAGTAAAAACACTTTTAGTGGTAGATCTTTTGCAGAGGTGGCCACCAAACCTCAAAAGTGTGTAAAGAAACCAAACTAAACATCACTGAGCCTTTTCTATTAAATGGTTATGCCAGCTGCACACATCAGAATTACCTCTGAATTGCAAAATGACCAGGAAATGTGAAAAACACATCTGAATAGTAGCATGCTCTGGGAAATACCATTAATCAGGTTCGAGGGAGGGTTCTGATGAAAAGTTGTGAATAGTAATGGCTGGAGTCACTGTGTCTACTTTCCACCAGTAAAGCACTGGCTACCCTGCTGCTCCCCTCAGTCTCCTCGCATTCACACTGGAGAACTCTGCTCCACTGTGGGAAACCTCCGTGATTGGTTCTGCATCAGTTTGGCGTGGAGTTAAACATATTAGGCTCATGCTTAAGACTGAGATATCAGGCAGCTATAAGTTGAATTGTGACATTGGCTCCATCTGGATTATCTTCTACTCAACACTTAGGCCACAAAATCCAGCTCTGTAGTATCAGTAGTTTCTGCAGTTTGCTGGCTAAAAGGCAACAGTAAGGGTGTTGGCAGAGTGGCAGCAGTAGGGTCAAGAATGCGGTCATCCCAGCAGCTGAGAAAGGCGAGGAGGGGCGATCTATGAGTATGGAGAGAAGGCCAGCAGAATGCTTGCACAACAGCTTAGAAAGAGGGAGGCAGCCAGGGAGATAGGGAAAGTAAATGACGGAGATGGGAACCTGGTTGGAGATTCAGCAGGGGTGAATAAGGCGTTTAGGGATTTCTACAGTAGGCTGTATAGGTCGGAACCCCCTACGGGGCCAGAGGGGATGAGGCACTTCTTGGGGGGGCTAAATTCCCCAAAGGTAGACGGTGAGCTGGTAGAAGGGCTGGGGGCCCTGATCGGGTTGGAAGAGATAGTGGAGGATCTGAAGGCCATGCAGGCAGGTAAAGCCCGAGGGCCGGACATGTGCCCAGTGGAGTTTTATAAAAAGTTCTCTGGAATATTGGGGCTGGTGTTGATGAGGATGTTCAATGAGGCAAGGGAAAGAAGGGTGCTGCCCCCGACGATGTTATAGGCCACGATTTCGCTGATTCTGAAGCGGGACAAGAACCCGGAGCTGTGTGGGTCCTACAGGCCGATATCCCTGTTGAATGTGGACGCCAAACTTCTGGCCAAAATTTTGTCTTCCAGAATTGAGGATTGTGTTCCAGACATTATTGGGGAGGACCAGACGGGGTTTGTTAAGGGTAGGCAGTTGGTGGCCAATGTAAGAAGGTTGTTAAATGTGATCATTAGGTAGGGAGGTGGAGGTAGTGATCGCAATGGATGCAGAAAAGGCTTTTGATCGGGTTGAATGGGATTATCTGTGGGAGGTACTGGGACGGTTCGGTTTTGGACGGGGCTTTATTGACTTCCTACGTAAACAGGTGTCAACCTTCCTGCTCCTACCGTTAAGGGGGATTCAGGACAGGGTAGTTTCCAAAGGGTGGGTAGGAGAAGGGAGCGTCTCGGACATTTACAAGGAACTTATGGGGTCAGAGGAGACGCAGACCGAGGAGCTGTAGTGCAAGTGGGAGGAGGAGCTGGGAGGAGAGATAGAGGATGGTCTATGGCAGACGCATTGAGTAGAGTCAACACGTCCGCAACATGTGCCAGGCTCAGCCTGATACAATTTAAGGTCATTCACCGGGTTCACATGACAGTGGCCTGGATGAGCAGATTCTTTGGGGTGGAAGACAGGTGTGCGAAGTGTGCGGGAGGACCAGCGACCCATGTCCACATGTTCTGGGCATGTCCGAAGCTTAGAGGATTTTGACAGGGGTTTGCAGATGTCATGTCCATGGTGTTAAAAACAAGTGTGGCACTGAGTCCAGAGGTGGGGATTTTCAGGGTGTCGGAACATCTGGGTATCCAGGAGGGGAAAGAGGCAGACGTTCTGGCCTTTGCTTCACTGGTACCCCGGAGACGGATACTATTAGCTTGGAGGGATTCAAAACCCCCGAAGTCAGAGACCTGGCTATCAGACATGGCTAGCTTTCTCTGTTTGGAGAAAATCAAGTTTGCCTTGAGAGGGTCACTGTTAGGGTTCGCCCGGAGGTGGCAACCGTTCGTCGACTTTTTCACGGAAAATTAATCATCAGCAGAAAGGGGAGGGGGGTTAGTTTAGTTTAGAGTAGGGGGTTAATAAAGGTGGGACCTGTAAGGGCGGGAGATGGCTTTTGCACTATGTTTGTAGTTTCATGTACATTGTTTATTGTGTTGTTGTTATAATACCAAAAAAAACCTCCATAAAAATGTTTATTTAAAAAAAAGAATGTGTCATCCTATCAGAAGACAAAAGCTTAAGTCCTGGAGTGAGACTTATACCCCCAACCTTGTGAGAGATAATAGTGCTACCAATTGAGCCACAGTTAAGGCGTGCTCCAAGCTCTGCGAGAAGACATTTGCCAGTTCCATGCTTCTTGACAGAGACAGTAGGCTTTCTGGCAGGCCAACCAAACATTTCTGTGTCCAGGCCTGACAACCTTTTCTGTGCCCCATTCCACCAAAATTCTTACTCAAATCCGATATAGCAGAATTTGTGTGTAACACCAACCCCCAGGTGGAACACCACTGTCTGGCCAGGCGGCAGTTCTTGGATGTCTAAAACCATAAAGGCACAAGAGCAGAGTTGGATTTAGTGATATGGGAGTTGGGGGAGCGTTGGGGGAGGAAACAAGATGTGCATGGTGACACCATCTGCAGTTTGTCAATCATAACAGGTTGTGGGATGAGGGAGAAGTGGGATGTGAAAGGGTAGATTAGGCAGGAACATACGGCCATCCTTGATGTTTTCAGTCCCATTGCTGGTCAGTAACTGGTGCCTGTTATGGGCCACCTTCTTCGACAAGACAGAGGGAAATTTGCCAGTGATTGTGCTGCAATGTTTCTAGGTGATGGCCTGCCTGCTCAAGTAGCAGAAAGTCCATGTATCAGTTATGAAATGTGAGTTCCTGAAGTGGCAGAGAAATAGACCAGTGCAGGAAAATCACTTTATGACTGGTACAAGCAGACAAACCCGCATTACATAGACTTACCAGCTGAAAATTCTGATTTGAGTTCTGACTTTAACTGATTAGCTCTCTCTGTAGATGCTGCTTAATATGCTGAGTACTTCTACCAATTTCTGCTTTTTCAGTAATATGCTTTGGAATATAAATTTTAGCATGATCAGGGGATGGGTAGAGGCCTGATCGGGAGAGGTGCATATAACTTGCAGTTATGCTAAAATATTAGAGGCAGTGGAACTTAGGCAGTGGACAAGAGAACATCAAGGAGGAAAGATATAGGATGGTAACAGATCAGCAATGATTTAAGTTTCACAACAAAGGAACACATGTAACCTCTCTGAAAGAGCATGAAAAGTTCTGATCATAGAATTTATGTTCCGCATTTCTTTCTTTTTGTTGCATATTTCTGAATTGCCATAGTTTCAAACATCCTAAAACTAAGCTAGCTTTAGAAAAAACAGACTTGTGTGCCAGGGATGATAGGGGAAGACCAGTCGGGGTTTGTAAAGGGGAGGCATCAGTCGTCTAATGTTAGGCGTCTGTTGAATGTTATAATGATGCCCTCAGAGGGGCGGAATGTGGAGGTAGCGGTCGCTATGGATGCAGAGAAGGTCTTTGATCGGGTAGAATGGGAATATCTGTGGGAGGTGCTGGGGCGGCTTGGGTTCAGGAAGAGGATTATTGACAGGGTCCAGTTGTTGCATCAGATGCCGGCAGCGTGTGTAGGGATGAACCAGGTGAGTTCGAGGTATTTTAGGCTGCATCATCGGACAAGGCAGGGAAGCCCACTCTCCCCATTGCCCCCATTGCTCTTTGCCTTGGTGATAGAGCCACTGGCAATGGTGCTTAAAGCGTCAAGGGGTTGGCAGTGGATAGTGGGGGGAGGCGGAGGAGCATAGGGTCTCACTATATGTGATCGATCTGTTGTTCTACATATCGGACCCATTGGAATGTATTGGAGGTGCCATGGACATTTTGGTGGAATTTGGCCAGTTCTCTGGGTAAAAGTAAAACATGGGGAAGAGTGAGGTCTTTCCGATCCAGGCGAGGGGTCAGGAGAGGAGGTTGGGTGAGCTGCCGGTTAAGGTAATGGGGTCATGTTTCAGGTATCTGGGCATCTAGGTGGCACGGGGATGGGAGCAATTACTCAAATTGAATTTGGCCGGTTGGTAGAGTAAATGAAGGGGGATTTTAAGAGGTGGGACGTGCTCCCGTTGTCATTGGCAGGACGGGTGCAGTCAGTGAAGATGACAGTGCTCCCGAGGTTTCTATTCGTGTTCCAGAACATTCCGATTTTTATTTCAAAGTGTCATGAGAATATCACTTTAAGAAATGTTTCGCGGCTCGTGTTACTGCAGTGATGTCAGAGACTGGGTGGAGCGGAGCTCTGGCTCTGCTTTTTAGTTTCACTTTGAGAAAAGCTTGGGTGTGTCTGTTTTTTTGGTTTCGTTTTTCAGTGTGTTGGAGCTGAAGCCAGACAAAGCAAGTGTACTGCTCTTCTCTCTGCCATGAAAAGACTATCTCTTGATCATTTGGTGAATTCAAAATTATAAATGTTCTCAGTAGTGAATGTAAACCTGATGTGCTTCTGTTAAAAGGTGTTACTTTTGTCTTCTGGATGTTGTTTGGGAAGTTATTAAGGATTACTTAGTGTTGTATTTTTGGGGGGTTGTATTTCAATTGATGGTTGCTAAGATGTTCACTGTATGTTTTAAAAAGGTTAACTTGAGTTCGTAGAATAAACATTGTTTTGCTTTAAAAAGTACTTTTCCATTTCTGCTGTACCATGCCTGTAGAGTGGGTCGTGCGCTCCCCATACCACAATCTAGTAAACGTTGTGGGTCAGGTGAACTCCATGATACACTTTGGGGTTCTCTAAACCCTGGCCCATAACAAAAGGCCTTCTTTAGGAAGATCAATACATTGATCTTGGGGTTTATGTGGGCGGGGACCGCCCCTCAGGTGAAGAAGCAGGGAAGTAGTGGTGGGGGGCGGTGGGCTGGCCTTGCCAAACTTAATGAACTATTACTGGGCAGCAAATATAGCCATGGTAAGGAAGTGGGTAGTGGGGGAAAGGGGAACTTTGGGGTTAAAAAAGGAGGCAGTGTGGGTGGAAGGTAACAGCAGGGAGGGTGGGGCAAAGGGGTGTTGGTTATTTATTTATGAGAGTTCCTGCTTGTTCTCTTTTTGGTTGTGGTTGTATTTGATATATATATATATTTATATAAATGCCTCAATAAAATCATTAAACAAAGAAAAAAACAGATTCTTTTAAAATAGGTTTTGAAAAGCTTGTTTTCGGGTTTTTTTTGTAGCCAAGCAGTGCGTCCAACGACAGGAGCACCAGAGACTTCCAACATCTGTGGCACTTCATCTGTGGGAATGGCCAGGTTGGCCTTGGTCCCGCCTTTACGTTGACTTTGCCAGACCATTCCAGCGATCAATGTTCCTCATAATAGTCAACGCCCACAAACATCCGGTTGGGGCAATGAGTGAGTGAGCCGCACGTTCGGGGGCTCTCACTCTGGTGGGATTTGAGGACCTGGTTCCCGGATTTGCGAGACTGTGGAGCGCTGAAAGGACGGCCACAGGGGGGGGCTAAGGAGCGAGCAGAGCTGCATGGAACTGTGGGAGAGCAGAAAGCAGCGCAAACGGGAGAGGAAGGGACAAAGGCAAGGTGCAGGGGAAGCTGACCCAGGAGCAAAGATGGCAGACCTACGGACCTCGGACCCGGTGATTCAGCAGGCGCTGGAAAACATGCTGCAGGTGATAAAGAGCAGTTTTGAATCGTTGAAGCTGGATAACTTGGACCCACTTCAGAAGGCAGTGGATCAGCTGAACCAAAGACTGGATGCCCAGGACGAAAAAGTGAAGGAGCTGGGGGAAGCAGGCACTAGAAGTCGACGGGTTGAAGGAGAGACAAAGAAGACTGCTGGACAGAGTAGAGGAGCTGGAAAATAGAGCCTGTAGACAAAACCTGAGGATCATCGGCCTCCCGGGGGGGGGCGGAGGGAGCTGATGCCACAGCATTCGTGGCGGACCTGTTAATGCAGCTGGTGGAGGCTGAAGCCTTTCCACGATCGCCGGAGCTGGAGGGGGCACACAGAGTACAGGCAGACAGGTGCGTCCGGGCCCCACCCCCCGTCCGATGGTGGTTAGGTTCCACAGGTTTGTGGGGAAGGAGCGGGTGCTGCAGTGGGTAAAGAGCGCTAAGAGCAGCACATGGAATAACAGTGTCCTTCGCATTTACCAGGACCTAAGCCAGGAGGTGGCCAGGCGGCGAGCAGCCTTTAAACAAGTTAAGGAGGTGTTGTTCAAAAAGCACGTGAAGTTTGGTCTGCTCTTCCTGGCTCGTCTTTGGGTTACACATCAGAGCCAACACCACTACTTCTCCGAGCCCGAAGAAGCGATGGACTTTGTGAGGGATATGGGGCTGGTCTCGAAAAAAGGACCCACGGACGCAAGCTAGGGTCCAGGAATTACTGTTTGAAGGGACGTCTACTGTGCCTGGACTACTGGTCGACTGTTCTCGGGGATAGTGGGACCGGTCCAGACAAGGGTTTTTAATGAGGCAAGGGACAGAGGGACACTGCCGCCGCCGATGTCGCAAGCCACCATCTCGCTGATATTGAAGCGGGACAAGGACCCGGAATCCTGTGGGTCATACAGGCCAATCTCCCTGATCAATGTATACGCCAAACCCCTGGCCAAGGTTCTGGCGATTAGAATTGAGGATTGCGTACCGGAGGTGATTGGGAATGATCAGACAGGGTTTGTGAAAGGCAGGCAGCTGACAGTTAGCTTGAGAAGATTGCTCAATATGATCATGATGCCCCCGACGGGCAAATAGGTGGAGGTAGTGGTGGCAATGGACGCTGAGAAGGCCTTCGACCGGGTGGAGTGGGGCTATTTGTGAGGGGTGCTTGGATGGTTTGGCTTCGGGGAGGGACTGGTTAATTGGGTCAGACTATTGTACCAGGCCCCAAAAGCTAGCGTTAGGACAAACAGGATAATGTCAGATTATTTCAGACTACATCGCGGGACCAGACAGGGGTGCCCACTCTCCCCGTTACTGTTCGCACTGGCCATAGAGCCGTTGGCGATGGCGTTGAGAGCTGTGAAGGGGTGGAAGGGAATGACTAGGGGGGGGGAGTGGAACATAGGGCCTCTCTCTATGCGGACGACCTGCTCCTGTACGTGTCGGACCCACTGGCCGGGGTGGAAAATATACTGGAAACATTGAGGAAGTTCGGCCGGTTTTCAGGGTACAAATTAAATATGGCCAAGAGTGAGATGTTTGTGGTGCAGGCAAGGGGCCAGGAGAATAGACTGAATAAGCTGCCATTTAGGCTGGTGGAGGAAAGTTTCTGGTACTTGGGGACACGGGTGGCACGGGACTGGGGCAGGTTGCAAAGTTAAATTTGACTAAAGTGGTGGAACAAATGAAGAGGGAGTTTCGGAGATGGGATGCACTCCCGCTGTCACTGGCGGGGAGGGTGCAGACTGTAAAGGTGACAATCCTCCCTAGATTTCTGTTCATCTTCCAGTGCCTCCCAATCTTTATCCCACGGTCCTTCTTCAAAAGGACTGGCAAAATCATCATGAGCTTTGTCTGGGCGGGACAATCCCCGCGGGTGAAGAAGGCGATGCTTGAAAGGAGCCGCACGATGGGGGACTGGCATTGCCGAGTCTGATCAACTACTACTGGGCGGCTAACATAGCCATAATAAGGAAGTGGATGGTGGGTACGGGGTCTATCTGGGAGCGGGTGGAGGCGGCTTCGTGCAGGGGCACCAGTTTGGCAGCCCTGGTCACAGCTCCCCTACCGCTGTCGCCGGCCAGGTACTCCACCAGCCCGGTAGTGGGGGGCGGCCCTGCAGATATGGGGCCAGTGGAGGAGGCATGTAGTGGGGGTGGGTACGTCTGTCTGGGTTCCAATATATGATAACCATTGATTCACCCCCGGGAACATGGATGGAGGGTTTCGAGCATGGCGGCGGGCGGGGGTGGGGAGGGTGGGCGATATGTTCCTGGAGGGGAGCTTTGCGCGTTTGAGGGGCTTGGACGAGAAATTTGGGCTGGTAAGGGGAAATGACTTAAAGTACTTACAGATGCGGGACTTTGTACACAGACAGGTCCCTTCCTTCCCACGCCTCCCGCCAATAGGGATCCAGGACAGAATAGTCTCTAGAGGAGAAGGAGGAGAGGGTAGAGTCTCGGATATCTACAAGGTGCGCATGAAGAGGGAAGAGTCCCAGACGGAGGAGCTGAAACTCAAATGGGAGGAGGAGCTTAGCGGGGAGATGGAGGACGGGCTGTGGGCGGAAGCCCTGAGTAGGGTAAACTCAACCGCAACATGTGCCAGGCTCAGCCTGATTCAATTTAAGGTCGCTCACTGGGCCCACATAATGGTAGCTCGGATGAGCAAATTCTTTGGGGTAGAGGACAAGTGCGCTAGATGCGCAGGAGGACCAACGAACCACGTTCACATGTTTTGGGCATGTCCTAAGCTTAGGGGGTACTGGGAGGGATTTGCGGGGGTCATGTCCAGGGTGCTGAAAACAAGGGTGGTGATGAGCCCAGGGTTGGCAATTTTTGGGGGTCCAGGGGGAGAAAGAGGCAGATGTTCTGGCCTTTGCTTCCCTAATAGCCCGGCAGCGAATACTGCTGGCATGGAGGGACTAAAAACCCCCGAAGACCGAACTATGGCTTTCGGACATGTCAAGTTTTCTGGGTATGGAAAAAATTAAGTTCGCCTTGAGGGGATCTGTGTCGGGGTTCGCCCAAAGGTGGCAACCATTCATCGACTTCTTCGCGGGACAGTGAACGTCAGCAGGGGGGTGGGGGTGGGGGAGGGGGGAGATTAGAGTAGAGTAGGAGGGATAAATAGGCGGGTAGTGTCTATGGGAGAGCGGGTATGTGCATTATGGTTTGGTTGAAGTGTTGGCTTTTCTTTGATGTTTGCATATTTCTGTAATCTATAACTGTTTACAATGCCAAAATATACCGCAAAAAAATTTTTGTTAAAAAAAAAATAATCAACACCCACACCAAGTGAGTGGAGATGCACTAGGTGCAGGCGATGACCACAAAAGCCACGGTTGAGCAGCTTCACCAAAGGTTTAGCGTACATGGAGGTGCTGCTTGCCGATAATGGCACGGCATTCATCAACAGATTCTGCCACGTGCACACCGCTCCATATTGTAGTGATATCATGGTTGTATTGTAATTTACCAACTGACCACTAGGAGTCTCATTAGTATATAAATGAATAATAGAGTCAGGTGACCTCAGACTAACTGGGGAGCTGGGAGAGAGATAGTGGTTTCTGCAGGTTCATACTGTTATTTATCTGTTGTTTTGTGCATATTTAACCCACAGTTATAGTTCATAAATTGTTTATAGCTTTAGCTACAAGTGTTCTTGTAATATAAATCAGGCCTTCCGACAAGAATATTACACATATCACCCGGCCTTGAACAGTTTGGCTGAGAGAGCTGTCCAAACTTTTAGACAAAGGATGCAGAAACAGATCAAGGGCTCCCTGTAAACGCCTTTGGCCCAGTTCCCTTTTTGTTACTGGACCACACCACATGCTACGATGCGGGGCACGCCGTCAGAACTGTTCATGGGTCATCCCCTTCGCACTCAGTTGAGTTTGGTGATTCCAGACATTGGCGGAAGGGTCCACTGTGGCTAGGATCATTCTGACATGGAAATGGCCAGGCGTATGCCCTTGCACCAATTTTCACCGGGCAACTCAAAATAAGTCCAAAACTTTGGCGATGGGGCTACATGGGCTCTAGGCGTGGTACTGACCCAATTTCCTAACAGGTGCGGGCACAAGGCCGCATGTCCAACTGGCACATGGACCGCATCCACAGCTGTGTCCTGGACTTACCAGAGCCACTCTTGGATGCCGTGGCCTCACAGGTCCCCCAGCCTCCACTCTTGCTGCTAGCACCGGCCCTGCAGGCCCAGGGATCCCAGGACACCAAGATGGCAGACATGGACCCCCTCGGACTCCAACTCAGAGATGGAAACTCAGCCGCTGGTGGGGGTTGAAGACCTGGTTGTTTCCAACGCAGAGGCAGCCGCACCAGCGCCGCTCCGATGTTCCACGTGAAAGTGATGGACCCCCATACGGTATACACCTCTGGATACTGCACTAGCGACACCCAAGCGCCATACCCAGGCAAATCGGACAAGGCGGCACCGCGAGCACCACTCTGAACTTGGGGGTGGGGTGGGGGGGGGGGGGGGCAGTGGTGTTACAACCCCCATGGAGGTCACAGGGTATGGACCATCAGGTTTCCCGTGACCTCAGCAGAACACAAGCCTCCCTGATAATGGGGCGGAGCCACCCCTTAACAAGGGGAGCCTGCGTAGTGTGAAACCCCGGCCTAAATGAAGGTCGGGGTGGAAGAACCTTTCGGGGAGTCAAATAGAGACATTGTGTATGTCATTAACCCAGTTTTTTTTAATCTTGCCTACCATTTCTTTGTGGTCAATCTGTGCGGATTCTACAATCACAACAAAAAGGTAGAATACAAATACAACAAGTGATTAGGAAGGCAAATTGAATGATGATTTTTCTGGAAGTTGAATGAATTAACAAAGTGAGATTGTTTTGCTGCAGTGTACTGGGTGTTGGAGATACAGTCATGATTTTATCAAATGGTGGAGTAGACTCCAGGGGCCGAGTGTCCGACTCCTGCTCCTCATTCATATGTTCTTAAGTTACATGGTGAACAAAAAGCTTAACGCAGATTTTTATCTATGTCTACCATAGGATCATAGAATCACAGAATTTACAGTGCAGAAAGAGGCCATTCGGCCCATCGAGTCTGCACCGGCTCTTGGAAAGAGCACCCTACCCAAGGTCAACACCTCCACCCTATCCCCATAACCCAGTAACCCCACCCAACACTAAGGGCAAATTTGGACACTAAGGGCAATTTATCATGGCCAATCCACCTAACCTGCACATCTTTGGTCTGTGGGAGGAAACCGGAGCACCCGGAGGAAACCCACGCACACACGGGGAGGATGTGCAGACTCCGCACAGACAGTGACCCAAGCCGGAATCGAACCTGGGACCCTGGAGCTGTGAAGCAATTGTGCTATCCACAATGCTACCGTGCTGCCCCGGCCCAAATAATATGCAGGCACCAATTCCCGGAAAGAGGGAGCACAAGAAATAGGAGTGTAAAAAATATGAGGTTAAAACAAAGAACATAATTATTTACCTAGGGTAATGGTCTTCTGACCTTGATGTTTGAACAGTGTATTTTGAAAGAAAAATGAATGGCATCAGTCCTCTGGAGTCTGATACCTCTGTTGTAACTGTAGTGATCTCTATGTGTGCATGTACACAAGGGGTTAATGTGTACTCAGTAGCACCACATGATCACTAGAGGGCCGGACCAACAGGGGATAAAAGGCCACCACATTGGGTCTCTCTCTTGGGTGCACTGTGACCAGGGCAATAGCAGACTAGTTCAGATGGCTAGAGGAGTTACATACAGTTACCACAGTTAGATCTTGTTAACCTTATCACGAGTATCAAAGTTAAAGTAAAGAACACATGCAATTATTGTTAACGTTACTCACTAAACCTTTTGTTACTACTGAACGAGTTCTTCATTGAGATTCCGAAGACCTCATCACTAACCAAGGAGTGAGTAGCACATGTTACCTACCACACAGGTAACAAAACAGTAACTTTGATATGAAACATTAAAGATAGAGCATGAAAAAAACAATAAAAAGCCCTTATCTTGGCAGCATGGTGGGGCAGTGGTTAGCACTGCTGCCTCATGGCGCCGAAGTCCCAGGTTCAATCCGGCTCTGGGTCACTGTCCATTTGAAAAATGAAAATGAAATGAAAATGAATGAAATGAAAATCGCTTATTGTCACAAGTAGGCTTCAAATGAAGTTACTGTGAAAAGCCCCTAGTCACCACATTCCAGCACCTGTTCGGGGAGGCTGTTACAGGAGTTGAACCGTGCTGCTGGCCTGCCTTGGTCTGCTTTCAAAGCCAGCGATTTAGCCCTGTGCTAAACAGCCCCTGCACATTTTTCCCGTGTTTGTGTGGGTTTTGCCCCACAACCCAAAGATGTGCAGGGTAGGTGGATTGGCCACGCTAAATTGCCCCATAATTGAAAAAATGAACTGTAAATTCTAAATTAAAAAAAAAAACCTTGGGCAGGATTCTCCGCTCCCGCGGCTAAGTGCCCACGCCGTCGTGAACGGCATCGAGTTTCACGACGGTGCGAAACAGCCCCGATCGCGATCGATTCAAGACCTGAAAATGGGCTAGGAGCGGGGCCACGAGGAACTCGGCGGGCGCGGTGCGAAAGCAGCGTCGTAAGCGCGCGACGCCCGAATGATGTGGCGCTGCGCCATAAATGGCGCGATCTGCGCACGGAAGGACCCAGGAGGAGGAGAAGGAGGAGAGATGGCTGAGCCCCGACGAGCCACACCGAGGTTCCGGGACACGGACACCCTCCTCGATGAGGTAGAAAACCGAAGGGCCACCCTCTGCCCAAGAAGTTGGCACCGCTGTGAGTGCTGTGGGGCACACCCCCTGGTCCGGCGAGCAGTGTCGGAAGAAGCTGCACATCCTCACGCGGTCTGCCAGGGTAAGTGCCATGAGGGTGCCCCCGGGTCACAACCAACCCCCCCCCCCCAAGCACGAGGGGGGGAAGTGGGGTGGGTGTTCAGGGTGCACAACGTTGTACTCGACCCACATGAGCACCGGGACCCCCCCTGGAGAGATGCCATGGCGTGGCTCCAACTGTCTCCTCACCCAGCATTAATATAGCCTATATCTGTACACACTGATGATACCCGCCTAATTGTGATGCTTTATCCAAGCCCCCCCCCCCCCCCCACCCAAGACAAGACAGCTCACAACCAACGTAAGCGTATGAGAACCGGAGGGGGTTCCCCTGTGCTGCACCCCCTAAATGTTCACGAGCAGAGGGCCCTGGACCTCGCTGGGGGATCCGCCACCCGGGAGGTCGCGACATGCCAGGTCGGAGGCGCAGAAGCAAGTGAAACAACCCTGCATGTCCTCACCCCCCCCACCCCAGCCCGTCATCGCCCCCCTCACACTCATGCCACTGCACCCTCGATCCCCTCCCCCCTCACACTCATGCCACTGCCCACTCGCTCTCCTCCCCCCTCACACTCTGGCCACTGCACCCTCGATCCCCTCCCCCCTCACACTCTGGCCACTGCACCCTCGATCCCCTCCCCCTCACACTCTGGCCACTGCACCCTCGATCCCCTCCCCCCTCACACTCTGGCCACTGCACCCTCGATCCCCTCCCCCCTCACACTCTGGCCACTGCACCCTCGATCCCCTCCCCCCTCACACTCTGGCCACTGCACCCACGATCCCCTCCCACCCTCACACTGCCCCCACCACCACCATACACACGGCCCAGCGTGTCTAACGAACCCCGTATCGCTGTGTTCCCAGGGCCAGCCGCCGAATGTCCAGGGTGGCCTCGGCCAAGACACAGCCGACCATCTCCAACCTCAAGCACACTCAAGGACGCACGCCAGAGGGTGGCAGTCGGTCGGACAGGAGGGCCATCCTCTCAGTCTGGGACGCTGGACTGGGACGCACATACGACGGACAGAGACAATACTGAGGGGCACAGGACGGACAGTGACGATGACGCACAGAGAACATAAGAACATAAGAACATAAGAACTAGGAGCAGGAGTAGGCCATCTGGCCCCTCGAGCCTGCTCCGCCATTCAATGAGATCATGGCTGATCTTCTGTGGACTCAGCTCCACTTTCCGGCCCGAACACCATAACCCTTAATCCCTTTATTCTTCAAAAAACTATCTATCTTTATCTTAAAAACATTTAATGAAGGAGCCTCTACTGCTTCGCTGGACAAGGAATTCCATAGATTCACAACCCTTTGGGTGAAGAAGTTCCTCCTAAACTCAGTCCTAAATCTACTTCCCCTTATTTTGAGGCAATGCCCCCTAGTTCTGCTTTCACCCGCCAGTGGAAACAACCTGCCCGCATCTATCCTATCGATTCCCTTCATAATTTTATATGTTTCTATAAGATCCCCCCTCATCCTTCTAAATTCCAACGAGTACAGTCCCAGTCTACTCAACCTCTCCTCGTAATCCAACCCCTTCAGCTCTTGGATTAACCTAGTGAATCTCCTCTGCTCACCCTCCAGTGCCAGTATGTCCTTTCTCAAGTAAGGAGACCAAAACTGAACACAATACTCCAGGTGTGGCCTCACTAACACCTTATACAATTGCAGCATAACCTCCCTAGTCTTAAACTCCATCCCTCTAGCAATGAAGGACAAAATTCCATTTGCCTTCTTAATCACCTGTTGCACCTGAAAACCAACTTTCTGCGACTCATGCACGAGCACACCCAGGTCTCTCTGCACAGCAGCATGTTTTAATATTTTATCATTTAAATAATAATCCCTTTTGCCGTTATTCTTACCAAAATGGATAACCTCACATTTGTCAACATTGTATTCCATCTGCCAGACCCTAGCCCATTCACTTAGCCTGTCCAAATCCCTCTGCAGACTTCCAGTATCCTCTGCACTTTTTGCTTTACCACTTATCTTAGTGTCGTCTGCAAACTTGGACACATTGCCCTTGGTCCCCAACTCCAAATCATCTATGTAAATTGTGAACAGTTGTGGGCCCAACACTGATCCCTGAGGGACACCACTAGCTACTGATTGCCAACCAGAGAAACACCCATTAATCCCCACTCTTTGCTTTCTATTAATTAACCAATCCTCTATCCATGCTCCTACTTTCCCCTTAATGCCATGCATCTTTATCTTATGCAACAACCTTTTGTGTGGCACCTTGTCAAAGGCTTTCTGGAAATCCAGATATACCACATCCATTGGCTCTCCGTTATCTACCGCACTGTTAACGTCCTCAAAAAATTCCACTAAATTAGTTAGGCATGACCTGCCCTTTATGAACCCATGCTGCGTCTGTCCAATGGGACAATTTCCATCCAGATGCCTCGCTATTTCTTCCTTGATGATAGATTCCAGCATCTTCCCTACTACCGAAGTTAAGCTCACTGGCCTATAATTACCCACTTTCTGCCTACCTCTTTTTTTAAACAGTGGTGTCACGTTTGCTAATTTCCAATCCGCCGGGACCACCCCAGAGTCTCGTGAATTTTGGTAAATTATCACTAGTGCATTTGCAATTTCCCTAGCCATCTCTTTTAGCACTCTGGGATGCATTCCATCAGGGCCAGGAGACTTGTCTACCTTTAGCCACATTAGCTTGCCCATCACTACCTCCTTGGTGATATCAATCCTCTCAAGGTCCTCACCTGTCATAGCCTCATTTCCATCAGTCACTGGCATGTTATTTGTGTCTTCCACTGTGAAGACCGACCAAAAAAACCTGTTCAGTTCCTCAGCCATTTCCTCATCTCCCATTATTAAATCTCCCTTTTCATCCTCTAAAGGACCAATATTTACCTTAGCCACTCTTTTTGTTTTATGTATTTGTAGAAACTTTTACTATCTGTTTTTATATTCTGAGCAAGTTTACTCTCATAATCTATCTTACTCTTCTTTATAGCTTTTTTAGTAGCTTTCTGTTGCCCCCTAAAGATTTCCCAGTCCTCTAGTCTCCCACTGATCTTTGCTACTTTGTATGTTTTTTCCTTCAATTTGATACTCTCCCTTATTTCCTTAGATATCCACGGTCGATTTTACCTCTTTTTACCGTCCTTCCTTTTTGTTGGTATAAACCTTTGCTGGGCACTGTGAAAAATCACTTGGAAGGTTCTCCACTGTTCCTCAACTGTTTCACCATAAAGTCTTTGCTCCCAGTCTACCTTAGCTAGTTCTTCTCTCATCCCATTGTAATCTCCTTTGTTTAAGCACAAAACACTAGTGCTTGATTTTACCTTCTCACCCTCCATCTGTATTTTAAATACCACCATATTGTGATCGCTCCTTCCGAGAGGATCCCTAACTATGAGATCCTGAATCAATCCTGTCTCATTACACAGGACCAGATCTAGGACCGCTTGTTCCCTCGTAGGTTCCATTACATACTGTTCGAGGAAACTATCGCGGATACATTCTATAAACTCCTCCTCAAGGCTGCCTTGACCGACCTGGTTAAACCAATCAACATGTAGATTAAAATCCCCCATGATAACTGCTGTACCATTTCTACATGCATCTGTTATTTCTTTGTTTATAGCCTGCCCCACCATAATGTTACTATTTGGTGGCCTATAGATTACTCCTATCAGTGACTTTTTCGCCTTACTATTCCTGATTTCCACCCAAATGGATTCAACCTTATCCTCCATAGCACCGATGTCATCCCTTACTGTTGCCCGGATGTCATCCTTAAATAACAGAGCTACACCACCTCCCTTACCATCCACTCTGTCCTTCCGAAAAGTTTGATACCCTCGGATATTTAACTCCCAGTCATGACCATCCTTTAACCATGTTTCAGTAATGGCCACTAAATCATAGTCATTCACGATGATTTGCGCCATCAACTCATTTACCTTATTCCGAATACTACGAGCATTCAGGTAAAGTACACTTATGTTGGCTTTTTTACCTCTGTTCTGAATCTTAACACCTCGATCAGTAACCTCTCCTAAGTTATATTTCCTCTTAACCTTTCTCCTAATTTTCCTTGTCGTCGAACCCACATCTTCCTGTAACAACCTGCCGCATCGCTTACCATTAATGTTTTCACTTCCCGTTTTATTTCTTTTAGTATTCCTGGTCCTATTCACTGAGCTCCCCTCAGTCACTGTACCTTGTACTGTCGCCCTTTTTGATTTTTGACTATGGCTTCTCTGCCTTACACTTTCCCCCTTACTGCCTTTTATTTCTGTCCCTGTTTTACTACCTTCCAACTTCCTGCATCGGTTCCCATCCCCCTGCCACATTAGTTTAAACTCTCCCCAACAGCTCCAGCAAACACCCCCCTAGGACATCGGTTCCAGTCCTGCCCAGGTGCAGACCGTCCAGTTTGTACTGGTCCCACCTCCCCAAGAATCGGTTCCAATGTCCCAGGAATTTGAATCCCTCCCTCTTGCACAATCTCTCGAGCCACGTATTCATCCTCTCTATCCTGACATTCCTACTCTGACTAGCTCATGGCACTGGTAGCAATCCTGAGATTACTACCTTTGAGGTCCTACTTTTTAGTTTAACTCCTAGCTCCCTAAATTCAGCTTGTAGGACCTCGTCCCATTTTTTACCTATATCGTTGGTGCCTACGTGCACCACGACAGCTGGCTGTTCACCCTCCCCCCCAGAATGTCCTGCAGCCGCTCCGAGACATCCTTGACCCTTGCACCAGGGAGGCAACATACCATCCTGGAGTCTCGATTTCGTCCGCAGAACCGCCTGTCTATTCCCCTTACAATTGAGTCCCCTATCACTATAGCCCTGCCATTCTTCTTCCTGCCCAGCTGCGCAGCAGAGCCAGCCACGGTGCCATGAACCTGGCTGCTGCCGCCTTCCCCTGGTGAGCCATCTCCCTCAACAGTATCCAAAGCGGTATATCTGTTTTGCAGGGAGATGACCGCAGAGGACACCTGCACTGCCTTCCTACTCTTGCTCGGTCTTTTAGTCACCCATTTACTATCTCCCTCAGTACCTTTCACCTGCGGTGTGACCAACTCGCTAAACGTGATATCCACGACGTCCTCAGCATCGCGGGCGCTCCAAAGTGAGTCCATCCGCAGCTCCAGAGCCGTCAAGCGGTCTAACAGGAGCTGCAACTGGACACACTTCTTGCACGTGAAGGAGCCAGGGACAGTGGACGTGTCCCTGAGCTCCCACATCGCACACGAGGAGCATGACACGGGTCTGAGATCTCCTGCCATGTCTTAAACCTTCGGTTAACTTGAACAATTTCAATTTCCCCCCAAAAAATTTAACTAAATAAATAAACAATGAAGAAAAAATATATAAATATATATATACCAATGAAAAGAAACAGAAAAACAGAAACACTACTTACCAGTCACTTACCAGGGATAAAAAAACACTTCCTCCCCACCCAGCTTTGAATTCCCACCTCGATTCAAATTCCCAAACTCACTCTTTGCTGTCTCACTCTGGCTGTCTTCTCTCTGGCTCACTGGGAGAACTCACTGGGAGTGAGTTTACAAGTTGCTCTTTTTAAACTGTCCTGAATTGACTCCCCTCCCCCACCTGCTTTCAGATCAAAGTAGATTAAAGTGACTGACACTTAACTGCCAACCAGTTATGTGAGTGGGTGGGACGGCCCTTGTTAACCTACACTGCACAATACTAGCTTAATATAAATTAATTTAAACTCCTGAAATTTAAAAGGAGCTGCCGTACTGATTCAATTTAATTCAATTCAATTCCCACCTCGATTCAAATTCCCAAACTCACTCTTTGCTGTCTCACTCTGGCTGTCTTCTCTGTCTCACTGGGAGAACTCTGGGAACACTGGGAGAACGGCCACACAGTCCACGGATTCACCTGGAGGGCAACATGACATGGGCCGCATGCACCTTGCGGCCATGAGGGGGACCAGCACACACCAGACTTCCTAACGGATGATGACCTCGAGCTAGCGGCACTGCTGTCTCCCACACCACCCACCATCGCAGAGACACTCACCTCGGTTGGACAGATAAGTGATGAGGCTCCCGGGTCACGGTCTGGTGCGCACCACACAGCCGAGCCGGTACAGCAGGTGGAGTTTGGAGCAGTCGAGGGGCTGGACGGTCGGAGGGCAGCCCAGGCCCAGCAAACAGCTGCCGCCCAGACGGCTCCCGGGTTCCTGGGTGTACTTGACCCACCCGGACAACTGATGCATGTGAACACCCAGGGACTGAATAACGGGATGAGGGCCATCTTCCAGGACCTGCACACGCAGTTGGAGGAGTCCATTCGCGTCCAGGAGCAGGGAGTGGTGCCGCACATCGCAGCCACCCTGGCCGACACCGCACGGGTGGTGTCCGCGGTGGAGGCAATGGGTGAAACGGTATCAGCCATTAGTCAGGTTCTGCAAGGCGTTGGACTTCACGTGCACGTGTCATCCATGGCCCAGGAGAGGGCTGCCCTCTCACAGGTAGCCAAGCGCCAGAGCCAACACGACATTGACGCCGCTCTCCGGGCCCTGGCCGAGTCTCACTATGCCATGGCACGGTCCCAGCAGGCGATGGCACAGTTCCAGCAGTCAGTCGCGGAGACCATAGACCGCCAGGCGCACGTGATGGATGGCATAGTGCACTCACAGGTAGAGATAGCACAGTCCCTGGTAGGAATGTCGCACTCCCTGGGCTCCGTCTCTGCGAACATTCGGACCGTGGTCGATACCGCTGCAGGCCTCCAGGACTGGCAGCGCCAGGTGTTGGTGGTGCGACGGGGCATGTCTCCGATCGCACCTCCGTCCCACAGTGAGGCCCGGGGGCCACCAGGCTCCCCGAGGGAGGAGGAGGTTCTGGGGCCCGTCCCATTACCTCCAGCAAGGGACGTCCCGCTACACTCGGCCTCCCCCCGTTCCGTCCCTGGTGCATCTGGTGGGCAGCGGGCAGGACAGGGTGGCACCACACCATCCAGCACGCCCGCCGAGCAGCCTGGCCCATCGAGGCCGGGCCGCCACAGGAAACGCGTGCCGACGGGGAGCCATGTCGCAGGGCGTGATTCTCAGCAGTCCGCCTCCACTCCTGTTATACCATCTGGGGAGACACCTAGACGTAGTGGTAGGGCCCGTAAGGCAACGAAGTCAGGCACATAATAAGTTGGCACAGGTGCAGGGCACAGTTTAGTTGTAGGGGGTAGGGCATCTGTATGTGAATGTCACAAATAAACTCACTGTTGCACTTAACTTGTAAGACTCTGTGCTATGTCCGGTGCCAGGGGGCTCGTGAGGGTGACCGAGTGGCGCTGTGGTTAACGAGCGGTTCAACGTCGGTGCCGGATGTGCTGTCCCTTTCCCCCGACTCCCAAAATCGGACACCGTAGTCCTCGGCACTCCGACGCCAGCTACCCCACACGGGCACGTGATGAAATGTCCGTTACGAAGGCTGTGACCACCGGAGTGCATGGTTCAGCTATAGCCATGAATCAGACCTTGGCTGGCGAATCTGAGCTCATTCAACATGGCATTAATCACAACCGCTTACACAATCATCAATGTTGTGCAATCCCGTAGTGCCGCAGTGGTAAGGTGATGTGGAATTGGTGCCGTGAACGCGGTGCGGGGGTGGGGGGGCTGTGCAGCGTGGTGCCCGTGTGCAGGACTGGCGGTGAAAGTGCAGTGTTCAGCGAATCCCTCCCCCATGGTGCGTGAACCGTGCGGCCACCAACGCGTTGCGTGCCTGCTGTCCTCGATGGTGCCGCCGTGTAGGTCAGGTCAGGTCCTCCCTCCGACTCCTCCACCAGTGCATCTCCCCTCTGCATGGCAATGTTGTGCAGCGCACAGCAGACCACAACCATGCGGCCGAACCTGTCGGGCCGGTACTGCAGGGCCCCTCCTGATCGGTCCAGGCATCTGAATCGCATCTTCAGCAGGCCGAAGCACTGCGCCACCACACCCCTAGTTGCTGCATGGGCCTCGTTGTATAGGCTCTCCGCGTTGGTCTGAGGCCTCCGTATTGGCGTCATCAGCCATGACCTCAACGGATAGCCCCTGTCGCCCAGCAACCAGCCCCTCAGCCGGGGGGGGGGGGGGGGGGAACATCCATCGAACATTGCAGGGATGAACGACTGTGCCAGAATGTAGGTGCCATGCACACTCCTGGGATACCTTGCACAAACGTGCATGATCTTCATGTGCGGGTTGGTATGCGCCCTTCCTGTTCATAAACACTTCCCTGTTGTCTGCAGGAGGGCGCATGGGGACGTGCACACCATCGATGACACCCTGGACCATCGGTATCCCGGCCACCTTGGCAAATCCACGTGCCCGTGCTTCCTGCTGTGCTCGGTCCTCGAGGAATTTAATGTACCTGTCCGTGATGGCGTGCAAGGCGTCAGTCATGGCCCAGATGCACCTGTGGACCGATGCCTGTGAGATCCCAGATAGGTCCCCGCTCGGCACCTGGAAGGAACCGGTAGCGTAAAAGTTTAGGGCCACCGTCACCTTGACGGAGACTGGGTTAGCGTGTCCTCCACCCATTCCAAGTGGTTCGAGGTGCGCCACAAGGTGGCATATATGTGCGACCGTCTCCCTGCTGAACCGTAGTCTCCTCCTGCATGTGATGTCCGGAAGGGCCTTGAACGACATTCCGTCACGGTACACCCTAGGCCCTGCTGGACGCCTGTGGCGCCCTGGCACCACCATCAGTGGCTCCTCCTCCTCCTCCCCCCCCCCCCCCCCAAGCACTTTGATATCAGTGCCTGCTTCCTGTGCATTCCTCACCTTCGGGGGGGTCAATGTTCCCCTCAGCATCCCCCTGGACATTCCGGGCCTGAGCGGCTGCGGCCTGCGCGGCGATGACGGGCCACTCCGCGGCCATCCCCTCTGCTGCAGCAGCAGCAGCCGCTGCATCTGCAACCACTGTGGGCCGTCGCAGTCTACGCTGCCGGATGGCCACCTGCAGAGCTGCAGCTCCAACCACGGCAGTGAACATCGCTCTCTGGTTGGCATACATGGTGACCTGCAGGAGGGTGGTGGGGGGCAGAGAAACAACATGTTACACGGAGGTTCTTCCGCACCTCGCCAGCCGGGTTGCATGGGATACCTGTGTGCCCCGGTGGGATGGTCGCGCTGCAGATACGCAGCCAGCCTAACACCTGGTCACTGTCTGCGTCCAGCGGTCAGTTCACACCGTCCTCCTCACCAGTGTGCCAGTCGCCTGTGCCCATCAGCCACACGACAACCTGCGGCCGTGTCCTCGTCACCGTCCTGCCATATGAGGGCGGCTGACATGTGGCATCCGCAGATTGACGACACCTTCCACACTCTCCCTCCCCCCTCCCACCTCCACTCCCTCCCTCACCCCCCTACTGGCTGATGACTTTATTTACCAGGTGTGAACGGCGGTGGAGTGAACTGGGGTCACGCCGTCGGGGCTTCGGCCCATCCAGGCCGGAGAATAACGGGGGTAGCGGAGAATCGCCATTTTGGGTGTCTCGGGCGATTCTCCGGCCTGCGCCGCGCAGAACACTGTCGGGGCCGACGGGTGAATCGCGGGAGGGCGTCAGACCAGTGTCGCGTGGAAAAATGGCGCGTCAGGCGATTCTCCCAACCGGTGTGGGAGCGGAGAATCGTGCCCCTTATCTTATATCAAGAAATGCAAAAACATTAGTTGTTTTAGTGGACTCGTAATCCAAATGCCTGGATTAATGATCTTGAGATATAAGGACAAATCCCACCTGGGGAATTTAGATTCAGTTAATTAAAGTTTTTAAAAATCGAAAAAGCTATTGTTAGCAACAGTAAGCATGCAATTAGTGGATTTTTGTAAAGACTCATTGAACTGGCAGTCAATAATTATAATTAGATGCACTGTCATCAAAACAACAGCGTCCCATTCATTGCCTTAGAAGCAAAATTATCAGCAAGACAATATAATCAAGGCAGTTCAGACCCCCAAAACAATTCAGATTATTTTGCCAAATTGAGGCATTTGTGAGCCACAACCAGGAAACATATTATGGAAAATCACAGGATGAAAAAGTTGATTTTCATAACTGTTTTTAAGTCAAGATGTTGTAGTCCCATGATTCTAGAAACTGGTGTACAAACAACATTGCCACTCAGTCATGGAGCCAAAGGGATCAAATTTAATGAAGGGATTTCACAAGTCTACTAAATGCTTAAAGAAAACCTAACATTTCCTGTGTTTGCATGGGTTTCACCCCCACAACCCAAAGATGTGCAGGGTAGGTTAATTGGCCACGTTAAATTGCCCCTTAATTGGAAAAAAAAAATTGGGTACTCTAAAAAAAATTTTAAAAAGAAAACCTCACAAATTCCCATTCAGAATGTTTGGCCAAATGCATGATCAGCTGCCTGTAATTTGATTTTTTTTTCCTAACATTCCCAAAGATTCTAATTGTGGAATCATTCCCTCTCTGGAAACATTTTTCATTCTTGGAACAGATTTCTATTTCTAGAAGTCACAATGTTGTTTTTACACAAGCTTGGGGAATCTTGGGACGATAACATCAGTATGCCCAAGTTACCCAGCTCCAATGTAAAGCTCAATCAACCAAACTTCTATGTATGCATGTATACAATTAACTTGCCACTACAAGACTTTTGTGATATATATAGAATAAACATGGTTTTATTGTAAATTTTTGCTTTGCAAATTGAATGATTTTGTTTGTGAAACTGTCAATTAAGAACAATTGTATCTTATTAAATGAGAAATTGTGAAAATATAATTATAATTAATTTATAATTATAGCAGCTGAGTTTTCTAAATGTTTTCTTCAAAATGTCACCAGTCATTGGCATTTATTTTAGAAAGATCAGGTTCAGTATGAAGTTCACTATGAAGTAAACTTGACTTGCTTGAGAATGGTCTCTGCAGTGATCACTGCAATATTCGAAAAGGATGTAGTCACACAGGATTACCCAGGTAAAAAAAACAGATGGAGCAAATCGTTGGCAACTGGGAATCTGCTGTAGGTGCAGCCAGGTGTCATTATTAATCTTTTTTTCTCAGATTAAAGGTTTTCCAAATGACCAACAACCCAGCCCTGGATATCAAACATCATGACCTTTTACCCGGCCCCGCTGACCCCGCCGACCCCGCCCCGTGACCTTTCATCAGGCCGCAGTGAACATTGGGATTCCGCACACGGCGTCCCGTCACCATGGTAACGGGCCGGCTGCAGCAACTCAAATTTTGTGAAAGATCCGAATGGGGGGTTCCTGCACCTTTCCCGGCTGAAGGAGCCGCTTCTCTGCACCAGGTGCACTCGTCTCCCGGGGGATCGACTGACCGACCTTCATCAGGTCAGGATCCCAAACCCTGGGGCCTCTCCCAACGGGAAGAAAAATCAGCGACAGCGGCGGTCAGCTCGGGAGGGGGAAATAAGGAGGGTGATGAGGAGGGGGCGGGGGGGGGGGGGAGATGAGATGAGGGGGAGATGAGATGAGGGGGAGATGAGGTGAGGGGAAGGGGAGATGAGGGGGAGGGGGAGATGTGGGGGAGGAGGAAACATGAAGGGAGATGGGGGAGATGAGAGGAAGGGGAAGACATGAGGGGGAGATGAGGGGAGGGGGAAGATATGGGAGGGATTAAGGGAAAAAAGGAGGGGGCAGAAGGGAGATGAGGGAAAGGGGTTGTGCGAGGGAAAGAGGAGGGATGATGGGGAAAGCAAGAGGTGGGGGAGAGAGAGAAGGGGTGTGGAGAGGGAAGGGGGAGATGAGATAAGGGGAAGGTGAGGGGGAAAGGTGGGGTGAGGGGAGGGGGAGTTGGGGGTAGAGGGGGAGGTAAGTGGGAAAGGCGAAGTGGGAGAGTTGAGGGGGAAATGGGGCAGTGGAATTAAGGAAAAAGTGGGAGGGGGGAGTGGGAGTGGAGAGAGGAGGAAGGTGAGTGGGAGGGGCAGGAGGGAGAGAGGGAGCAGAAAGGCAGGAGGAGGAGAGGGTGCAAGGAGTGGGTGCAAAGGGGAGAAAGGAGCGGACTGGCAAAAATAGGGTGCAAGAGTGGACAAAGGGTGATGGAGGAGAGAGGTGGCAGTGGGACGAGAGGAGGAGGAAGGAGAGAGAAGAGGTGGTCGGGCGAGACAGGAGGATGGAGGCGAGAACAAGGAGATAGGTGGGGAGGAATTGGAAGGAGAGATGATAGCAGATGAGGGAGGCGAGAGGTTAGGAGGCAGAGGAAGGTGAGGAGAGCAGATAGGAGGAGAAGAGTACATAGTGGAATTTTGAGCATGGGGTAAGAGGTGTGAGGGCAAGGAGAGAGGAGTAGGGATTGGAATTTCATAGAATTTCATAGAATTTACAGTGCAGAAGGAGGCTATTCGGCCCATCGAGTCTGCACCGGCTCTCTGAAAGAGCAGCCTACCCAACTGCACACCTCCACCCTATCCCCATAACCCAGTAACCCCACCCAACACTAAGGGCAATTTTGGACACTAAGGGCAATTTATCATGGCCAACCCACCTAACCTGCACATCTTTGGACTGTGGAAGGAAACCGGAGCACCCGGAGGAAACCCACGCACACACGGGGAGAACGTGCAGACTCCGCACAGACAGTGACCCAAGCGGGAATCGAACTTGGGACCCTGGAGCTGTGAAGCAATTGTGCTAACCACAAATGTGAATCAATTGTGGGTACTCCACAAGTAATGAATTAGGTTGGGTGCTTGTCCCTATTGTAAAGTACGGAACCTTAGTAGCCAATTTGGGCACAGCAAGATCTCAGTAAGATTAATATCAAGATTGAAGAACTTGTGACATGCACAGTCTAAATCAGGAAGTGTCAGTTGATATATTAAATTCAAAGTAAAACAATATACTTTTGTTCTTTAGGGTTTGGGGGTGCCGAAATGCCTGTACCTGTGCTGTATTGTTCTTTGTTCTCTTTGAAAGCAAAATAAAGAGAGGGAAAATGCTGGGGTTAAAAGAAAAAAGATGAGTCAAAAAGAAAATGATTTAAAAAACCTTACTTAATAAATAAAAAAATCAAATGATTAATAAAATAAAAAGGAATGAGAACTCTGTGCTTCTAAAGGCTAATTTTCGATGCCACAGAGTCTTTTTGGTACTAATTAAGAATTATGTGTTGATAAAAAATGATAGAATTATTACAATACGAAAGGAGGCATTCGGCCTTTCCTGCCTGTACTGGCCATGATACCACCCTTGGCCAAAACCCTAAAGAACAAACATATATGGATTTCCCATTAAAGCCACCCCACACCACCAGGGTGCACTGCCGGCGGGAAAAGTGAATTGCAACTCAACCTTGAAAATATGGAGAAAAGTAATGTTTTTTACGTTACCTAACTTTCAGAATCTATTTTGAAGTGTTATCTCAGCCTTTCTCGCAAAATTCCATGTTTGATGTTTAACTGAGGTGGTAAGAGGTTGTGAGTTCAGCGTTAATACTGCAGAGCTGAATTTTTGTTCAATCAGGAAGGGAATTTTAGTGGCTTTATTGCTATCTGGGTTAAATTTTCTACCCAATGGGGAGAGAGAGTGTAAATTGTCAAAGAGCCAACGAAGCAAATAGGGGGAAGCTACTGACTTAGCAATTGAGGTATTCTCATTCTTACGCAGTGCGGCAGCATCAACTCCAATTATACAGCACTTTTAAGCTTCTAATGGAGCATTCTTTGCAGTGCCAATAAAAGTGCATGTTCAGCATTCACCACTGTTGAATGTTGGAGAGGAGTAGCAATTCCCAAAGTGCATGTATACTGTAGCATTGAAATTAGAAAGTTGGGGAAGTCAATTTGATAATCTTTTTTTTTATTGTCACAAGTAGGCTTACATTAACACTGCAATGAAGTTACTGTGGAAAGCCCCTAGTCGCCACATTCCGGCGCTTGTTCAGGAACACGGAGGGAGAATTCAGAATTCTCAGCTGGTACGGGAATTGAACCCGCGCGGCTGGCCTTGTTCGGCATCACAAACCAGCTGTCTAGCCCACTGAGCTAAACCAGCCCCAATTTGCCAATCAGAATGGCAGAGTTGGGGGAATTGAGAATTTAAGATGATTTTTGTTTACTTTTTCGCAGTGTCATGGGAATGTCACTTTAAGAAATGTTTGTCTTCTCAAGTGGCTGCAGTGATGTCAGTGTGTGGGTGGAGCTGGGCTGTGGCTCTGCTTCTTACTTTCGTTTTGAGCTGGAAGCTGTTTTTGGCTCTGAGTTTTAATTTTGTTTTCAGTTGGAGAGATGCATTCAAACCAAGGAGGTGTATTTTGGCCTCTCTCTGCATGCTAAAGAATGTCTCCAGATCATTTGATAATCTCAAAGTAATACATGTTTCTGTAAGGAATGCAAACCTACTGTCTTTGTTAAAAAGGGTCTTTGACTTATGGATGTTGTTAGGAAAGTTACTAAGGGTTACCTATAGAGTACTGTATCTTTGGAGGGGGTATCAGTGTTGATAGTTGATAAGATGTTTAATGTCAGTTTATAAAATGTTAACTGGATTCATAGAATAAACATTGTTTTTGTTTAAAAATACTTGAGATCTCTGTTGCATCACACCTGTAAAGTGGGCCCTTGTGCTTCCCAAAACCAAAATCTATTAAAAATTGTGGGTCAGGTGAACTCCATGATATACTTTGGTGTTCTCTAAACTCTGGCCTATAACAAATTGGAGGCTCGTGGGGTAAAAGTCTATCTTTCGTGATTGTTTTGGCTTAGTGAACTTAAAGACAGTGCGAGGTGAGCATATTTGTGTTTGCTTTTCAGGTGTGATAGTCTGGTTTAAGGAGGGAGTGTGTTGTGGTCAATGGCTCTTTCAGAGGCTCGGAAGTTTTTGGGGGTGGAGAAGGTCACAAGCAGTACCTTACGAACAGGGACTAAAAAAGGCTTTTAGATTTGGCAAAAACATTGCAGCTAACGTTACCTGACAGCATACGAAAAGAATAGGTACTTTCGGCGGTAGCTGAGCATTTAAAATTGCCTGAGATACAGAAATGGCATTAGAAATGGCAAAAATTCAGTTACAGATTAAACAACTTGAACATGAAAAAGAATTAAAGCAGCTTGAACATGCAATGAGGGAAAAAGAAAAGGAGACAGAACAAAGAAAAAAAGAAAGAATAGCCCTAAGAGAAAGAGATCAGGGAAAAAGAGAGAGAAAGAGATAGAGAGGAAAAAGAAAAAGAGAGAAAGAGATAGAGAGGAAAGGGAAAAAAAGAGAGAGGAAAGGGAAAAAAAGAGAGAGGATAGGGAAAAAGAGAGAGTTTGAACTTCAGAAAATGGCCATGAAACATGACAGTCAGTTAAAATTGGCAGATGTCGAGGGAAACATACAGTTTGAGGATAATGATGAGGATAAAGAGAAAGAGCGTCATAATTGATGGCTTGGTGGGGATCGATTTAAATATGTCCAAGCATTGCCAAGGTTTGGTGAGAAGGAGGTAGAAGCCTTTTTCATTTCATTTGAGAAGGTAGATAAACAAATGAAATGGCCACAGGACATGTAGGTATTACTGATTCAAACAAAGCTGGTAGGTAGGGCTAGTGAAGTGTTTGCATCACTGCCAGAGGAGGTCTCTGGGACGTATGAGAAGGTGAAAAAAATCCATCTTAGGTGCATATGAACTGGTGCCTGAAGCCTACAGACAAAGGTTTAGAAATTGAAGGAAAGAATTTGGTCAAACATCCATGGAGTTTGAAAGGATCAAACAGAGTAATTTTGATAGGTGGATAAGGGCTTTGAAAATAGACCAAACGTATGAAGCTCTCAGAGAAATTATACCTCTGGAGTTTAAAAATTAAATTCTTGATGTAGTGAGAATTCATGTGGAAGAGCAGAGGGTTAAAACTGCGAGGTTAGCAGCCGAAATGGCAGATGATTATAAATTAGTTCATAATGCAAAGTTTGGTTTCCAACATCAGTTTCAGCCTGTGAGAGATAGAAACTGGGGAAAAGAGAAATACTCAAGTGGTAGAGGTAAAGGAGATCTGATGGGAGATAATAAGGAGAGTGCACCTCCGATTGGAAAAGAAATCCAGGAGGATGGAAGAGAAATGAAAATTTTCAAATAGGGGCTTTCACTGTAATAAACTAGACCATGTAAAGTCACAGTGTTGATGTTTGAAGAAAAGCACTGGGAAGGCTAATGTGATACAATAGGATAACAGTAAGAAGTCTTACAACACCAGGTTAAAGTCCAACAGGTTTGTTTCAAACACTAGCTTTCGGAGCACTGCTCCTTCCTCAGGTGAATGAAGAGGTATGTTCCAGAAACATATATATAGACAAAGTCAAAGATGCAAAACAATGCTTTGAATGCGAGCATTTGCTGGTAATTAAGTCTTTCCAGATCCAGAGATGGGGTAACCCCAGGTTAAAGAGGTGTGAATTGTCTCAAGCCAGGACAGTTGGTAGGATTTCGCAAGCCCAGGCCAGATAGTGGGGGATGAATGTAATGTGACATGAATCCAAGGTCCCGGTTGAGGCCGTACTCATGAGTGCCGAACTTGGCTATAGGTTTCTGCGCGGTGATTTTGCGCGTCCTGAAGGCCGCCTTGGAGAACGCTTACCCGGAGATCAGAGGCTGATTGCCCTTGACTGCTGAAGTGTTCCCTGACTGGAAGGGAACATTCCTGCCTGGCGATTGTCGCGCGATGTCCGTTCATCCGTCGTTGCAGCATGTTCATCCATCTTATCTGCTGTACTTCCATTGAAGCAAACGCACTCCAGACCCACTGAGATCAGCGACTTCCTACACTTACTGGCCTGCTGCGCACCCCCCCCCCCCCCCCCCCCCCCCCGCTGTACTAATTTACCACATCAGCAAACCTCCCGGCCCACCTTCCATGGAAGACATCCCAATGATCCACATACCTGAAGCCCCTTCCCCCCTCCTACACCAGCTCTTTAGCCATGTGTTCAATTGTAGTATCTCTCTGTTCCTAGCCTCACTACCACATGGCATGGAAAGTAATCCTGAAATGACTACCCTGGAGGTCCTGCTTTTTAGCTTACTACCTAACTCCCTGTAATGTCTTTGCAGGACCTTGCTGCTCTTCCTGCCTATGTCATTTGTACCAATGTACAGTAAGGGTATCTGAGGAGCACAGTGGCTAGCACTGTTGCTTCACAGCTCCAGGGTCCCAGGTTCGATTCCCGGCTTGGGTCACTGTCTGTGCGGCGTCTGCACGTTCTCCCCGTGTCTGCGTGGGTTTCCTCCAGGTGTTCCGGTTTCTTCCCACACTCCAAAGATGTGCTGGTTAGCTGGATTGGACATGCTAAATTGCCCTTTGTGTCCAAAAATGTTAGCTGGAGTTACTAGGTTATGGAGATAGGGTGGAGGTGTGGGCTTAAGTAGGGTGCTCTTTCTAAGGTGCAGATTCGATGGACCGAATGGCCTCCTACTGCACTATAAATTCTATGATTCTAGTTAATGACATCTGCCTATTTGCCCTCCCATTCCAGGATATCCTGAATCCACTCAGAGACATCCATAACCCTGGCACCAGGGAGGCAACATACCATCCTGGAGTCTCTTTCGCGACCACAGAAGTGCCGCAACCACAGAAGTGCCTATCTGTGCCCCCGACTATCGAATCCCCGATTAGTATTGCTCTATTATTCTTTTCCCCCCTCTTGTATACAGCAGGGTCAGCCATGTTGCCACCGCTCTGGCTACTGCTGCTGCTGTCAACTGATGAGCCATCCCCTCATGAGTATCCAAAAGGGCACAGCCACAGGGGACTCCTGCACTGACTGCCTGCCACATCTAGTGGTCACCCATCTATCTCCCTGTGCCCTGCGTGTGATCACGTCTCTATAACTTTCATCTACGATGCTTTCCGCTATTTGATTGCTTCTTAGTACCTCCAGCTGTTGCTCAAACTGACTGGCTGTTTAGCACACTGGGCTAAATCGCTGGCTTTGAAAGCAGACCAAGGCAGGCCAGCAGCACGGTTCAATTCCTGTAACAGCCTTGCCGGAATGTGGCGACTAGGGGCTTTTCACAGTAACTTCATTGAAGCCTACTTGTGACAATAAGCGATTTTCATTTGACAGCACGGTAGCCTTGTGGATAGCACAATTACTTCACAGCTCCAGGGTCCCAGGTTTGATTCCGGCTTGGGTCACTGTCTGTGTGGAGTCTGCACATCCTCCCCGTGTGTGCGTGGGTTTCCTCCGGGTGCTCCGGTTTCCTCCCACAGTCCAAAGATGTGCAGGTTAGGTGGGTTGGCCATGATAAATTGCCCTTAGTGTCCAAAATTGCCCTTAGTGTTGGGTGGGGTTACTGGGTTATGGGGATAGGGTGGAGGTGTTGACCTTGGGTAGGGTGCTCTTTCCAAGAGCTGGTGCAGACTCAATGGGCCGAATGGCCTCCTTCTGCACTGTAAATTCTATGATAATTTATGATCCATTTGTTCAGTCAGCAAGTGCAGCTGAATACAATTCTCGCAGATGTAATTGTCAAGGATGTTGACAGCATTCATGATTGACCACAAGTCGCAGGTGGAACACCAAGCCCCACCAACTGAGATGACTAACCCTCTATTAAATTCCTTTAATAAAAACAGTCACAATTACGTACTCACCAATCAGCTGCCTTCTTAAATCCACACTCAGAAGAGTGTCCCTCATTGATGAAGCCTCTGAAGATGGTTGGGCCTATGACTACCCTGAGCAGATTCTGCAGTGACGCTCTGGGCCTCAGATATGGACCTCCAACAAGCATAACTATCTTCTTTTGTGTTAGGTGTGACTCCAACCAGTGGAGGGTTTTCCCCCTGATTCCCATTGAATGCGGTTTTGCTAGGGCTCCTCGATGCCGCTGTCACATGCTGCCTTGATGTCAAGGGCAGTCACTCTAACCTCCCCCCTTGAATCCAGCTCTTTTGGCCATTTGAACCACAAACATCAAAATGCCCCCACCAGAAATCTTTGGGCTGGTGTATTCTGACGTACGTTAAGGGCGTGATCTAATGGCCGCGTTGCACCGGCCGTGAATCCGAGCGAGCTGGTTAGATCGCGAGAGAATCCAAAATCAGGAACCGTGCCAGGCGGTTATCGGTTTCCAATCTAACCGGCCCACTCCCGTTGGCGATATCCAAATCATGGCGTGGCCAGGGGAGGAGCCAATAATCATCAATTAAGGCTAATCTCCATCCAATTAACAGGAAGGGCCCCCTGTGTAATGGTCTCCCCAGCAAGCGACCACGCGTGCGCCCTTTAGCACACCTATTTAAAAACGTGGAGCTACCGAAATGGCTGCTGTGGGGATAGGAGGAGCTGAGTAGCTATCTTGGAAAATGGGCAGTCAGCCCGGGGGCACCGCGGGGGAGGGGGGGGGTCAGCTGGGGGTGGTGAGGGGCTAAGAGCCCATGGTTCCGACATGCCACCCCCGGATTGTGTTTACCATACCAGGGGCAAATTCAGCTTCTTTCTGCCTTCCCGCCCCACCGAACACCTCCAGGACAGGAGGTAATATAGTGCAGGTCACTTTAACCCTCACAGACTGTGGCGGCCTGTGGCCGCACAGCTGAAGGCTATCGCTAATAGGGAATTAGCGATGTTAATAATGTGAGAATTTCACAGCTCTCGAGTAGATTCTCATGGGTAGACCTGCCATGAAGCTGATGGTTGTTACTGCCTAGCATCCCAATCAGACTGTGAAGCCTGGACACTTTGCTTCAACACTGGAGGCTTCCACACTGCAGGGGCAGCAGCCAACAATTGAACAGCCAAAAGCTGGGCCGCAGCATAGCCGGGTGACTGGCTCATTGGATGGCACCCTGAGAGAAAACAAGGGTGTAAGGGTGGGGAGGGGGTGGAGCATTCAAGGGTACCGGAGCGGAAACCATAACTGATTGCCAGTCTCACCCTCTCAGCCCTGAACTTTTACGTCTCGGGTTCATTCCAGGGCTCGAACCGGGACTTGTGTGACATATCCCAGCCAACAGGCCACAAGTGCATCCGGATACCTGTTTGCCTGGGAAGCTGACGTTATAAACTTTGACCTGGACCAGGCCCATCAAGATGCGCGAGCAGCAGGATTCTCCGCCATCGCCGGGAAGCACAGGTTCAGGGGGTAATAGATGGCATGCATGTTTTCTTGCGTGCACCGGGGGGTCCGGATGCGCCCTTCATTAACATGAAGGGGTTACACCTATACAACATAGAGCATACAGTGCAGAAGGAGGCCATTCGGCTCATCGAGTCTGCACCGACCCACCTAAGCCCCCACTTCCATGCCATCTCCGTAACCCAACAACCCCTCCTAACCCTTTTTTGGTCACTAAGGGCAATTTATCTTGGCCAATCCACCTAACCTGCACGTCTTTGGACTGTGGGAGGAAACCGGAGCACCAGGAGGAAACCCACGCAGACACGGGGAGAACGTGCAGACTCCGCAAAGACAGTGACCCAGCAAGGAATCGAACCTGGGACCCTGGCACTGAAGCCACAGTGCTATCCACTTGTGCTACCGGGCTGCCCGAAAACCCATTGAGCATTCAATTTGTGTACTACCACCACCTGAAGATCATGCACGTGTGTGCACTCTTCCCCAGGAGTGTGCACAACAGCTCCAACCTAGGGCAGTCGGTGATCCCCAGCATCTTCGAGGGACACCCCAAGGATGACTTATTGGCTCTTGGGGGATAAGGGATACCTGTTTAGGACCTGGCTAATGATGCCAGTACGGAAGCCGGAATGGAGGACAGACGGCGGTGGCAAGGGTCCAGCATTCCCGGAGGGCCCTCATCCTTGCCTACTTCTCACAAGGCGTGGCTTTGTCTGTCATCTCACCCCCTCCCGGTCAATCTCTCCCTCCCCACCCCTCCCTCGGAACCATCCCCCCCCCCCCCCCCCACAAGGCACCCTCCCAGGGTCACTATTATATCACTCCAGGGCGATGGGCCTGTGTCGGCACTGACAGCAGCTCAATATAGAAGGCAGGAGGGTGATTATAACCCACTGTGAGGTGAACTCAGGTGCTCCTCCATCTATGCCACTGTGTGACTCCCGTCTGTCTGCTGACAGTGTGCTCACACCCATTACCTGCACATGGTATGCCTTTGGCAGGGGGGGCCAGATCCAGGAGCACTGTGTCTGGAGGGGCTTGGGCCGGCGGGGTGCGGCGGGCAAATGGGAGAATGGCGTGCAGGCCGGGCCTCAGTAAGGAACAACGTGTGAGGCTTCACATGTCTCGCGTGTAACATGTGTTAATGGTGTGTAATCCTGACCCTAACTGTCCCTAGCTACCGATGGTGCCTCTTGAACATCCCTGATTTAATTGATTTCCCCATTTGGATTTGCCCACCTTCACCAGCCTGGGCCTTAAAACTGTGGAATACTCTCCCTAAACCTCTATACATTTCTACCTTCTTTACCTACTCAAGAAAGTCCTTAAACCTACGTCCTTGACCTTTTGTCCATCGACCCAAATAATGCCTTGTATGACTTGGTGTCAACTTTTGTTTTATAACACTACTGTGAAATACCTTGGAGCATTCAGTTATGTAAAAAGTAACTGTATAAATACCAGTTGTTGTTGTTGTTTTAGCTTGGCGTGTTACATATTTATCCATATTTATAGATTGTCTCGTTACTGCTGGAAATGTCCAATTATCAATCATATATAAAACATTCTATAACTGTACAATATGTCTTTAATTAATATATCTTATTTAATATTTTACATCTGTTAAGCTCTTTGTTGTAAATTCCTGTCATCACACTTTTAATGGAACTGTCTATGTGTTTACACGGCTGCTATTGCACTCTTCTTTAGTGTAGGATGGTGTAAATACGTTGCAAAGGTTTTTACTTTTACAATTTCTATTATAACTGTGGGCATAGGGACATAACAGCAATACAAAAATATTAATAGACTGTATGACTCTAAAATACAGGCTAAATTGTGTCTGTCTGCTATATAACAATTATCCTCAGCCTTCCAGACACTCAGCCCCCTCAGCAATATGGTTGGCTCTTAACTGCCCTCTGAAACAGCCTCATGAGCCACTCAGTTCAAGGGTAACTGTGGATGGGCAACAAATGCTGGCCTTGACTGCAATGCCCAAATCCCACAATTTTTTTTTAAAACTCCACCGAGCAGCTACAATTGTAACAAATGCAGGATTCTATATATTTTGGATTATAAACATTTGGAAATATAAGGGTCAAAAGCCTGGTTTAGAGTGTCGTTTGACTGCAGTGGTTATGTTTTTTAAAATAATCTTGTTTTGGAAGACCAGAAAGTTTTAAGGAACCAGAGGTGAAATTGGCCACCATAAAAGCCTCGGCTAATGCAATGTTGTTTGACTAGGGGGGTCCCTAGTGTTTTCAGCCTGGGAATTTCATTTGTGTTCAGCTTGGAAAGATGATGTCATTGCTGGGTGGAGCTTAGACATTCAGAAATTTTGAGTTGAGATTTTGCGCTGAGTTCTGATCTGGCTAACACTGAGTCCACAAGTAAGATCTTTTGCTGTTACAGTGGGATAGTTAAAAAAGCTTAATAGTATTTAAAGCACTGCAAACTTGTCAGAGGACAAGGCAGAAACTGAAACAAACCAGTTGAAACAGTTTTTGAAAGCATCCAGTTAGAGTCTGCAAGGGTTCTAACAGGGACCAAATCTGTTCTGGAAAGTAAGTATTAATCTGTGTCATTGGGATGGATTGAAAGCATATATATTTTCCTTTCTTGTATAATTGGGAATAGAGATAGTGATTAAGGGTATTGCATTGACTATATGTAGTAGTATTGTTTAAGGGGTAATTGTAAGATATTTTGGGGTGTGAGGTTTAAGATTTTAATACTGTGTTAAGAACGTTTTTTACAAAAGCAAATCCCTATTCTTCGTGTAATCACTCCTGGAGCGAAGTATTCTTTCCGCACAGTCTTACAAAATAAACAAAAATATTGGGGTTTCGGTCCAGTAACTTAGCCACTGGGCTGGGATCGTAATACAATCCAAAATCCCCACGTGTAACCCAATAAGAAATCAACTATCATATGTAAATGATCTGAATTTGCAGTATTGTAAAATTAAGGAGCATGGTGAACTGTAAAGGGGGCTTTAAGTGACAGGTGAGGACATTGGGCAGATACATGTCAGATGTAATAGCCGCATGTAATGTGGAAAAATGGTTGGGATCATTTTGGGAGGAACAAGGAAAGAAAACACTCAATGAAATTAGATTTCAAAAGGACTAGGGCAACAGGTACATAAATCATTAAACTTATAATTTTGTATATAAAAAAATGCGGGGTGTGATTTAACGGCAAATGTTAAGTGCTGTATTGGATGCAACTTCCTAGTGACCGAGTCGGCAGGCCTGTGGCCCATATTTAACAACGCTTAGTGCCAGAAATTCCCATGAGCATCACGGTGGAAATAGCCATCCCGCCAGCTGATTCGTAAGGACCGCGCCTGGCACCTCCCTGCCACCAAGGGAGAGATGCTCATAAACTGCTCCCTCCGAACCAGCTCCCAGGCAGCACACGACCATGAAACTACATAGACCTACTTCACGCTTTGGGGATGCTGACCTGGCCAGGCAGCTGGATACTGCAGATGCGAGACGGGACATCCTGTTCCCCCGAGGGGATTGGAGGACCAGCACCAGGGCCGCCAATGCCACCTGGAAGGCTGAGGCAGTGGCCGACAGTTCAGGCAGCGTGACCAGGATGGCCGACGTTCAGTGCAGGAAGAAGACTGCAAGGATAGGTTAACACCGACCCCTTAGCATCAGTTCCTCTTGCCAACCCCTGACCTCTGACCCCCTCCCCCCCAAAAGGTCAGTGACTGGCACCTCACATCCCCACACAACATATTGCCACACCTGTGCCCCAGCACACCCTGACATCCACCAACACAACCCCTCCATGCCCAGGAGTGGTGCCCACACATGCCACCTGCAATAGGCACCACCCGATGCATCAAACATGTGGCTCACAATGCCCTCTCTCTGTCTCCGCAAGAGAAGTTAGCCCATAATAAGCAGGAAAAGGCCCAGCTAAGCGGCAGGGTTCCAGACATTAGAGTCCTCACCCCCGATGGAGACGGGCCCTGGAGCTCGCGGGGTTGTCTGAGGAGGGAGTAGTTATTGACAGAAAGGTTGGCCTTCGCTGCAGAGGTGAGAATCCACTGCCCCTTCACCCAGATGACCTGTCTCAAGTGAGTTGTTCATGTCAGAACAACTGACTCACTAACCACATGTCCATTCTCTCATAGAATCTCCACCTGATGGAGCCGTGCCATCCGGGATCACCCCTCCGGCACCCAAGCAAACACTTTGGAGGAGAGCTCTGAATAGACCAACATCGAGAGCTCTGAATAGACTCACCATCCACTAGTGCAGCAATGCACACCTCAATGGGAGATATTAGTGAACAGGCTCTTGGGACACAGTCTTGTGAGCATCACACAGATGCTGATGCACATCAAGTCGAGGCAGGAACATCCAAGGGAGTCAGAGGTCTGCTGGATTCCAGAACAGATGCTGAGGAACATGTCCCAGATGCAGGTGGACATTGACAAGGCACTGCAGAGCTTGTCCCAGTCGCTGAGGGATGTGTCCCAGATGCTGGTGGACATTGCCGGGACACTGCAAAGCTGGCCCAGTCACAGGAATCGCCGATGGAGTCAAGTCAACACCGTAATATAGATAATGGGGAGGTGTCAGAACTGGCAGACCCAGATTATACAGAGGCCATTCTGTGTCATGGAGACCCCCACGGCCTTACGGGTACCGGCCAGGAGGAGGGAACATTGAAGGTCAACCCAGTGCCTGCCACCAGGGAGACGATGGTGGTCTTCACGTCACCCCAATCCCACCCTCCTGACATTGGTGGGTCTCATGTTCGGAGGGCAGAATAGAGTGGCATGGAAAGTCGGCCAGAGCCCACTGGCTCCAGGCCCCACCCCCGAAGGATGTCCACCAAGGGCATCGAAGGCCGCAGAGTGCAAAACGCAGCAGTGCTCCACCTCTAATGTGCATCCTGAGGACACAGCTAGACATAGCGGCAGAGCTCGGGAGATGAAGAAGATTGAGCATCACTGAGTGGGCACTGCGGCAGGATGGGCGGGGGGTGGGCGGGGACACCATCTGTAGCTAGGGACAGTGGGAGGTTTCTAATGTTCACCATTAGAACATGTTACACCTGATAATGTGAAGCCTCAATTACGTTAATCTTCATGCCGGGCATGTCTGCACCCCAGTCCCTGTTGACCTCTGGCCCCCCACACCCCTGTTCCGCCAGTACAATGGTCCTTCCCCCACCCTCTGCCCCTCAGGTATGATACTACAGCAAGAGCCCCCGATGCAGACCCCGTGCTGGTGATGGGTGTGAGCACGCTGTCAGCAGAAAGACTGGACATCTGCATAAACTGAGGAGCACCAGAGCTTACCTCATAGAGAGTTATCATCATTCTCCTGTCTTGTATAGTGCTGACATAGGCCCATCACCCGGGGGTTGATGTTACACTGACCCTGGGAGGGTGGAACAGTGTAGTTAGTGGGGGAGGAGTGTGTCGGAGGATCAGGGAGGAAGGATGGAAATGGGTGGGAAGGAGGCGAATGGGGGTGGGGTTGAGCTGACGGACAAAGCCTCGTCCTGTGAGAAGAGGACAAGGATGAGGGCCTCCCTGGTCCTCCGGGCATGCTGGACCCTCACCGAGGCCTGTCCTTCCTCCGGCTCCTCCCGCTGGTCCTCTCCTGCTCCTCCTCCAGCCCATCCTGGTCCGACTCCCCGCATCCTCAGCATGACACCCTGCTGCTGTGCCAGATTATGGAGGGCATAGTGGACAATGACAGAGCTGGAGATCCTCTGGGGGTGCACTGCACCAAGCGATCCAGGCATCGAAACCGCATTTTTAGCAGTCAGATGTACCGCTCGATGGCCGCACTGGTGGCGTAGTGGACTCAATGTATCTGGTCTCGACCTTGGTCTCCGGCCTCCACACTGACGTCATCAGCCAGGATCTCAGCGGGTACCCCTTATCCCCCAAGAGCCAACCTGTCATCCTGGGGTGTCGTTGAAGGCACTGGGGATTTCCGTAGCTGTCATGCACACTCCCGAGGAAGCATGCATGATCCGGAAGTGGTGGTCGCACATGAGTAGAGCATTCAGGGAGTGGAACCCCTTCCTGTTAATGAAGGGCATTCCCTGATGCCCTGGTGTGCACAGGGTGACATGCATGCCATCAGTTACTCCCTGGACTTGGCCATCCCAACGATGGCGGATGAATCCTGCTGCCGTGCTTCGTGATGGGCTTGCTCCAGCTCAAGGTTGACATGGTCAACTGCCCGGGCGTACAGGGCATCCACGAATTCATGTATCCACTTGTGGGCTGTAAATTTTGAAATGCCGCACAAGTTCCCACTTGAGCCCTGGAATGAGCCGCTGGCGTAAAATTTCAGAGTTGCGGTTACCTTCATGCTCACCAGGAGAGGGCATCCTTCTCCTCCACGGGTTACCATGTCTGCAAGATTGAATGGTGGAGCAGACCTGATGGGCTGAGTGGCCTAATTCTGCTCCTATGTCTTATGGTCTTCGGTGCAACAGGAGACCTTGTATGTGTCTCCTGCGGCACATACTGTCTGTCATCTCCTCCTATGACCAACGATGCCTGAACACCTTGGGCCATCGCTGGAGTCTCCCTCTGGGTCCCTCCTAGCCCAATGGCCGCCCAGGTCTGCAGGGGCTACAGCGGCCCCCTGCACATGGGGTACCTCCAGCCTGCATCGATGCTTCTGTCGCCTTCTTCTGCCATAGCAACGCGGCTGCCATTGTGGGGTGAAAAACACCATCCATTTTGGTACCGGTAAGGAATTGGCGAAGGAGAGAGATCAACAATCAGTTAGGGCATCCACCTTCGGACTCTCATAACGCCGAGCCTCCCGCCTTCTCTCAGAATGCCACTCACTGAACCAGTTATGCTGGAGGACCCCGCTCTGCGCACTCACCCCCGGCCACATCAGGAGCCCCTAAACCCCAGACCCCTGCCAGGAACATTTAGGAGACTGTGCTCTGGTGCCCTCCCCTGATCCACACACTTACCCTCTGGTCGTGGGGATATCCCCAGTGCTGCAGCCCAGCTCGTGGGTGTTTGATTATTGGCTGCTGCCTCTGTGGTACTGACGGCCCCAGGTTCAGGCAGAGTGTCCAGGCCTCACAGTTTGATCGGAATGCTAGGCAATAACACTCATCTGAGACATGGCACGTGTATTTACAATAATGCACTTGGGAATATTTTGTTTATTGAAAAGTTAACAGTACCAAAGATTTGAAAATCAATGGCGTAACATTCCACATATCACACAAACCATTAGACAACAAAGAAACGTCACCATTCCATATTGGTACCAATACAAGGTTCATTTTCAAAAAAACAAACACACAGTATCACCCCTCGCAGGTTCCTCAACGGTGCCTGCGTGACCTCTCACTAGGGAGCCAGTTATTCCCCAGGAGTCCGATAGATTATACTTGCATCGCGATAATGAGATGGAGGTTGGTCTTAATTGGGGTCTCACGGCATCCGGAACCCACTACCGGGAGCAGGCTGTTTAGATTGCGAACCAATTCGCACCCGGCGCTGGTTCTAATTTCGACCTCTCCCACTATGTAACCAACGTGCCCGGATCTACTCAAGGCACAATGCAGCCGTTAAATAGCACCCATGATTTCTAGCTTTGTAAATGAGACTAGAATACAAAAGCAAAGAAGTAATGGTAAATATATACAAACCATTCCTTATGCCAGGCATTGTCAAACTCGGGGGCGCAGCCCACGGGTGGGTCACAGGCAGGTGTCGGGAGGGTCCCGGAGCCGTCCGTCGCGGCGCTCCCGATCGCGCAAATCCGCGCGCAACAGCCGCAGCAGCCGGCTTTTAACTATGCCGGTTGCAAGCGGCCTTCAAAATGGCTACGAACATATAAAAAAAATTCGGCCGCACTGTGCATGCGTACCGATGATCGGGCACACATGCGCAGTGCGGTCGCAGTTTTCTTTTATACGGTCGCAGCCTTTTTTTAACAATTTCATGGGGCCAAAGGGACCATTGGGGCCAAAGGGACCCAAAACCATTTCCTCCATTCTTGTCAGCAACAAACAAGGTAAGAGAAAATGGTGGGTCGCGCAGGTCAGCCGGCGTGGGCCTCGAAGGTCGGCTGGCGTGGGCCGCAAAGGTCGACCGACGTGGGTTGCGAGGGGTGGCCGGGTTAGGTCCCGAAGGTTGGCCGGCTGTTAAAAATGAGTCTCCGGAAAAAAAGTTTTAAAAACACTGCCTTATGCTGCAGTTAGAATCTTTTCTCCAATTTAAGAAGGATATCAATGGAATGAGTAGTCATGTTTCTAAAGAGAGAGGATAGAAATGCTATGGACAATGAGAAATTATATTGTTTAAGTCACTGATTTGAGAAGTATGGCATTCTTTACATTGTGTTATTATACAAAAATAGTGTGTACTTATTAAGCAACAACTGCTATTCCACATGTTCACCTTATTGCAAAATAAAGCAGCTTATCAATTTCTATCAGACCTTCTCGTTCAGTGTTTTATCACTCCATTAACTAAGGGAAAAATTGCAGAGGTTCATGAGAACATATCCAGGTAAGACCAATGATTAATGTCAAAAAGATACAACTTTTACACTCCAACTTTATATTGCCGTGAAAGTAGATATAGGACAAGTGTGAAGATAAAATCAAGACTTATGGAGTGACCGATGCCTCGGATTCCGACTCAAGCGGTCTATAGAAAATCGTAAATACCATTCAAGATACAACTTGATTAACAACAAATAAAGCACTCTGAACCTTTCCTGTATGTTAAATAAAATTAACAGATATGTGAGCATGAGGTCTGTAATTTCACTGTTTGTATCATTTTCTTTAGGTACTTGAGATTACCTGAGCCTTACTTTCTCAACATGGCGCGAGCAACTCCGTTAAGAAGAAGTGCAACCGATTTAGTTAGCTGGCATCAAGATGAAGCACTCAAAGCAACAATATACATTCTGAGAGAATTAGGTCCAGTTGGATTTCTTCTTAAAGAAGAGGGTGTCACAAAGTATTTTAAAGTAAGAATACAAAAATTAAGAAGACTTATCCATTTTTAATTGGAATTTATTCCATTATTTAATTTTGACTAATTGAAGTTCTCAGCATTTCTTCGGCTTTGACATTCAGAGAATCTTATGTTGTTTTCATTACTAACACCAAAAAGCATAAAACTCAAGCAACAAGTTACACTTTTCTGTTTACCATTGCCATAACACAAAATCTTTCCCAAAGTTGCATATTATTCCTTGCCATGGTCAAGACCATTTTGGATGTAAATGTTCTCGGACGGTAGTTAGACTGTCTAATTAATTCCTTTCTATTCCACAAATTGTCATTCATTCTTTTCATAGAGTGAGATTACGAGAGCAGGAAATAAATTCAAGGCGGCCTTGTATCCACAATTCACGAGAGGAGGACCTCAGGAACATAATTTACATTTATTTACTGGTCTCAGTTAATATAATGTGGCGATGCCGGGGTTGGACTGGGGTGATCACAGTAAGAAGTCTTACAACACCAGGTTAAAGTCCAACAGGTTTGTTTCGATGTCACTAGCTTTCGGAGCGCTGCTCCTTCCTCATTCACCTGAGGAAGGAGCAGCGCTCCGAAAGCTAGTGACATCGAAACAAACCTGTTGGACTTTAACCTGGTGTTGTAAGACTTCTTACTATGCTCAGTTAATATGAGCATAGATGTTACATAAACATACAGAAAAAAATAAGTATGGAATTATTGCATTCCCAGTAGCATAGAAGTCTGATGTCTAACCAAAGGTTTGAATTCCAATGGAGCTGATTTTTGTTCCCATTTTCTTGGCAGGTGCATGACAGTTGTGGGGCAAAAATCATAAAATGGAACTATCTGCCTTGTTAATACAGTGTCTGTCTTTCAACAATTTCTGAAAAACCCAACCCAAACAAACCCAATTATAAACAGATCTGCTGTAGGCTGCACTGATAATGTGGCAAAAGCATTGAATTTTGTGCATAACCTGACTGCACAAAAAATGTTTAATTCTCTTTCAGTCCCTCTGTGAACCCCAACGAGGGATCATCTTCCTCTCCCTCACTTAAAACAACAACTCCTCAGGAGCTGCCAGATTTGTCGACCTTTCTGTTATTAGTGAACTGCTTGTCAGTGCTCTTTCAGCATTGGTCTGAATAATTTCAATCAAACTAAATCAATGGAATGAAAAGTGGACAGACATTCCATCAGGGATTGAAGAAGGATATTTTAGTATGTTGTTGAATTTCACTCTTTATGGTGAAATTCACGAGGGATAATTTTTATATTAATTTGGAGTACTTTGTAATATATGTCCTTTAATTTTGATAAACAAGAATGAATTATTTACCTTGGATTTGCAAGGAAATGAGAATGGCATTGGAGAGATAATGTGGACAGAATGAAATAGAGATTTACAGAACAGAAACAAGTCACAAGTCAGAAACAAGTCTTTTTGTCTACTATGTGTACACGCACATAGTAAACGGTATCACAAGTGGATAGCACTGTGGCTTCACAGCGGCAGGGTCCCAGGTTCGATTCCCTGCTGGGTCACTGTCTGTGCGGAGTCTGCATGTTCTACCCGTGTCTGCGTGGGTTTCCTCCGGGTGCTCCGGTTTCCTCCCACAGTCCAAAGACGTGCTGGTTAGGTGGATTGGCCATGATAAATTGCCCTTAGTGATCAAAAAGGTTAGATGGGGTTATTGGGCTACGGGGATAGGATGGAAGTGAGGGCTTAAGTGGGCCGAATGGCCTCCTTCTGCACTGTATGTTCTGTATGTTCTATGGTCTCTTGGCCACAGAAAAATACTTTTCACGGTACATGTGACAATTAGTCAATCACACATTTGTGCTCCACACATTCCTCCTCTTACCTTAATTGATCTCACCCCACCAACATATCCTTTCATTTCTTTCTCCCTCATATAATTATCGAACCTCTCCTTAAATTCATTTATACGACTTGCCTTAACCACCATACTGGGTTAAACGGCATTAAGCCAAAAAGGTGTTCCACCTATTACGCAAATGAGGTGATGTGACATATGAATTTCAATGCCAATATGATGCCAGATATTTAGGCGATATGTCCCAGTGACTGGTGGATCATATCAAATAGCACATCCTCTTGGCTGTTTGCAATTGACCATACTCAAGCAGCCATGCTCGTAAAACTCAGAACATAAGTGTCTAGCATTAGATATAATTCTGCAATTGGACAGTACTTAACAATCCCAAGTTTGCTAAAAATTACATTAACAACTAACCAGTTGAGCATGCAATAGGGCTCAATTATGCACGCTGGAAGCTACACATATTCAGATGTAGATCTTGTCCTCTGCACGCCAAAAGTACTTGGCCAGATATTGCACCTTTTACAATTCAGCAAAAGTATTGGAGACAACCATTCCCTGGTACATTTTATGTTTTAAAAATCTTTTTATTGTCATTTTCCAAATTTATAAACAGTTATATACATTGTTTGCCGCGTTAATTTATTGTATTGTACAGAAAGGTTTATCCTGTCCTTCCCTTAATTTACCCTGTGTACATTTTGCCCCCTCTGGCTCAGCTTGTGGTCCCCCCCGCCCCCCCCCCCCCCCCCCCCCCCGCCACCTCGAACTTTGGCTGTGTTTCCCGTGTGATTGCGGAGAGGTTGCCCCCTCCCCCATTGTTCCCTATTTGTGACTTTCCAGCCTTTACTCTTCCTCCCCCCCCCCTCCCTCCACCCAGGTTGCCCATTCATCTGGTTTCCCCCCCCACCCTTATTTTCCCCGTGTCCTTCCTCTCTTTCTTTCTGTCTCTCCCGTTTCCCCATCTTACTCATTGTTGCTGGCCTCGAACAGGTTTTGGAACAGGTTGACGAACTGCCCCCATGCATTTAGGGAGCCTTCCTCCGATCCTTGGATGACATACTTGATCTTCTCCTGGTGGAGAAATTCAGTAAGGTCAGCGAGCCAGTCTGCAACTGTGAGCGGTGCTGCTGATCGCCAGCTGAGCAGGATTTTGCGGCGTGCGATTAGGGAAGCGAAAGCAAGGTCGTCGGCCCTCTTCCCCATGTGTAGCTCTGGCTGCTCCGATACCCCGAAGATTGCCACAATTGGGCATGGTTTCACCCTCACCCCCACAACCTTGGTCATTGCCTCGGAGAAGGCTGTCCAGAACCCAGCATGTTTGGGACAAGCCCAAAACATGTGGGTGTGGTTGGTCGGGCCTCTTTGGCATCGTACACATTTGTCCTCCACCTCCGGGAAGAACCTGCTCATTCGGGGCCTGGTCAGGTGCACTCTGTGCACCACTTTGAACTGCATGAGGCTGAGCCTTGCGCAGGAGGAGGTGGAGTTGGCCCTGCTCAGTGCCTCGCTCCAGTGTCCTCACCCTACTTCTGTCCCCAGTTCGTCCTCCCATTTCCATCTGGTCTCGTCCAGTGGTGTTCGAGCTCTGCCCAGTAGCTGTCCAAACATTTTCCCACATAGTCCTCCTTCTTTGCTGCTTGTACTTATCAGGTCCTCTAATAGTGTGGTTTCTGGGGCCCCGGGGTACCCTACTGTCTCTTTGCGGAGGAAGTGCTTTATTTGCAGGTGTCCTGTCCTGTCGGCAGTTCCCACTTCTCCGTCAGTTCATCCAGTGTCGCCAGTCTATGCCCTGCGTAAAAGTCCCTGACCGTCAGTGCACCCCCGTCCCGCCTCCATTTCCTAAAGGTAGTGGCTAGCATGGCTGGGGGAATCTGTGATTGCCGCAGATGGGTGCCATGTGGGACATCCTAGTTAGCCCAAAGTGCTGTCTCAGTTGGGCCCACGTTCTCAGCCTGGCCGCTACCACTGGGCTTGTTGTATATTTTGGCGAGGGGGATGGGAGTGCTGCTGTAGCCAGGGCCCGGAGGGTCGTTCCCTTACAGGAGGCCCCCTTCATCCATACCCACTCTTGAGTCAGGTACGTGCACCCATCCCCTCTTTCCGTCGTTGCTGCCCTGTCATAGTACTGCAGATTCGGTAACGCCAAGCCACCTTTTATTTTCCTTTGCAGTGTCGGTTTGGGAATTCTCGGGGTATTCTCCCCCACACAAACGGCATGATTAAACCGTCTACGTTTTTGAAAAAGGCCTTGGGGATGAAGATCAGTATGGATCTGAACAGGAAGAGGAACCTTGGCAGTGCATTCATCTTGATCATCTGCACTCTCCCCGCCAGAGAGAGTGGGAGTGAGCCCCACCTCTGTAGGTTCTTTTTTTACTTCCTCCACCAGGCGGTCAGATTCCACTTGTGGATCTGTGTCCAGTCCCTGGCTATTTGGATCCCCAGGTATCGGAATCTGTTCTGGGCCGTTTTAAACTGGAGCCCCTCCAGCTCTGCCCCTCTCCCATTTGGGTACACTGGGAATGCCTCACTTTTGCCCAGGTTAAGTTTGTAGCCCGAGAAGGTTCCAAACTCTTTCAGGATCTGCATGATTGCCTTCAGGCCTTCCTGCGGCTTCAAAACATATATGAGCACGTCATCCACTTAGAGTGAAATTCTGTGCTCTCTGTCTCCTCTCTGGATGTCTTTCCAGCTTTTTGTGTCCCACAGGGCTATCGCCAGGGGTTCGATCGTAAGCTCTAACAAGAGTGGGGCAACGGGCAGCCTTGCCTTGTGCCTTTTTGTAGCTCTAAGTATTCAGAGCTGGTGGTGTTGGTTCGAGCGTTATATCAAAGTCTCACCCAGGCGGTGAATCCCGCTCCTAGCCCAAACTGTTGCAGTACCTCAAGGAGGTACTTCCATTCGACTCTGTCGAAGGCCTTTTCTGCGTCCAGAGAGCCAATCACCTCTCCCCGGAAGGGGTCATTATTACATTCAGCAACTGTCTGATGTTCGCAGTGAGTTGCCTACCCTTGGCAAAACCTGTTTGGTCCTCTGCGACCACCTCTGGTACGCAGTCTTCCACCTTTTGGCCAGGACCTTTGCGAGTATTTTTAGTCCACTTGCCATACAAGCTACATCCTTTTCTTAGCAGTATAAATTGTTGTTCCCTTTGAAATTTGAAATTCTTGCATCTATCCTAAAGAGTGCAAGATGAACATCCTAATGTTTTTTTTTTTTTAACCAATACTCAATTGTCAAATTTGGAAACCTAGAGTATGTGAAAAAATGGTCATAACACAGGCAATTAAACAAATAAATAAGGATAAATATCACGTTTAATTAGAGAACACTTTTTTCTTTATTTAGAATAAGTTATTGGGGCATGATTTTACTGCCGTTCATGCTGGGGGGATCTTCCGGTCCTGCCAAAGGCACGCTTCGCCATAGGTTTAACGGCGGCAAGTTGCCTTCAACAGGAAACCCTGTTGACAACGGCGGGACCAGAAGATCCCGCTGCTTCTCGCCACCACAAAATATGCGGCAAGTTGCTCAGTAAATCCCACCCACTATTTTTACTTGAACCTTAAAATCATGAAAGAACAAGTCAGGATTCAGTAAAAATGTTATTTCTACCAATAGAAATGAAGAGAAAGGAATCTGTATTTGCAACTCCACATTTATTCTGTATACACCTCTCGCTGCCTCAGGAAGGCAGACAGCATTATTAGAGACCGCTCCCACCCAGGCATTGCCTTCTTCCAGACCCTTCCATCAGGCAGAAGGTACAGAAGTCTGAAGACCCGCACTTCCAGACACAGGAACAGCTTCTTCCCCACAGCTACAAGACTCCTCAACGACTCCCCCTCGGACTGATCTGTTCCCTGTAAAAATACTATTCATGACACCCTATGCTGCTCTTGCTCATGTATTTGCTTTGTTTGCTTTGTTTGGCCCCTTGTTCCGCCCTGTAAACAATCACTGTTTTGTCGATGTACCATTTGTCAATGTTCTCTGTTGATTATTCTTGTGTCTACTATGTACGTACTGTGTACGTTCCTCGGCCGCAGAAAAATACTTTTCATTGTACTTCGGTACATGTGACAATAAATCAAATCAAATCAATCACATGAACAGGCAGTGTTGGATATTTGTGGAAATGTGGAACTACACTAATATCAATTATTTGTATTTCCTGGAAGGTGAATATAGGAAATCTTCACAACTGTAGCTGTTCCACATTTATCAAAGAAAAGGACCTCTGCAAACATATCTGCTGGTGAATTCATTTTCTTACACTGTTTTTGATTCAAGGGGCAAATTTCTGAATTTAAAAAATGTCATAATGTTTCAATCTGGAATCTTTTGTGGGTGGTAGGTTAAGCAGCTGGCCATAAACTGGATCATGATATCATCTTACTGTTAAGGGAATTCTTAATAACCTTTTACAATTGGAGATTGATTTGCCCATATGCGTCTTCAGAAGAACACAACTCTTATTTTTCGTCAGTATTCACACTGGAAAAAGACAATGTTGTCGAGGAGAATACTGAGATTCAGGCTACTAGACTAGAAGGGCTTGCGGTTCATAAGGAGGAGGTGTTAGCAATTCTGGAAAGTGTGAAAATAGATAAGTCACCTGGGCCGGATGGGATTTATCCTAGGATTCTCTGGGAAGCTAGGGAGGAGATTTCTGAGCCTTTGGCCTTGATCTTTAAGTCATCTTTGTCTACAGGAATAGTGCCAGAAGACTGGAGGATAGCAAATGTTGTCCCCTTGTTCAAGAAGGGGAGTAGAGGCAACCCAGGTAACTATAGACCAGTGAGCCTTACTTCTGTTGTGGGCACAATCTTGGAAAGGCTTATAAGAGATAGGATGTATAATCATCTGGAAAGGAATAATTTGATTAGAGATAGTCAACACGGTTTTGTGAAGGGTAGGTCGTGCCTCACAAACCTTATTGAGTTCTTTGAGAAGGTGACCAAACAGGTGGATGAGGGTAAAGCAGCTGATGTGGTGTATATGGATTTCAGTAAAGCGTTTGATAAGGTTCCCCACGGTAGGCTACTGCAGAAAATTCGGAGGCATGGGATTCAGGGTGATTTAGCAGTTTGGATCAGAAATTGGCTAGCTGGAAGAAGACAAAGGGTGGTGGTTGATGGGAAATGTTCAGACTGGAGTCCAGTTACTAGTGGTGTACCACAAGGATCTATTTTGGGGCCACTGCTGTTTGTCATTTTTATAAATGACCTGAAGGTGGGCGTAGAAGGATGGGTGTGTAAATTTGCAGATGACACTAAAGTTGGTGGAGTTGTGGACAGTGCGGAAGGATGTTACAAGTTACAGAGGGACATAGATAAGCTGCAGCGCTGGGCTGAGAGGTGGCAAATGGAGTTTAATGCAGAAACGTGTGAGGTGATTCATTTTGGAAGGAATAACAGGAAGACTGAGTACTGGGCTAATGGTAAGATTCTTGGCAGTGTGGATGAGCAGAGAGATCTCGGTGTCCATGTACATAGATCCCTGAAAGTTGCCACCCAGGTTGAGAGGGTTGTTAAGAAGGCATACAGTTACTTCCGGTTGCGGCGATGACCAGCTAAGCCGCATGTTTCGGCGGCTCCAGCTCATACGGACCTTCGGGCTCTTTTAAGAGCCCCGACGGGGAATTTTTTCGGGACAAAACCCGGTGTGGGGTGAGACAACAGGGAGTCCCCCCCCCCCCCCCCCCCCCGCCCCCAGCGAAAAAGAAAAATATCGGCGGCGGCGGCCAGATCTCGAAGAATCCTCGAGGACAGCGGCAGAAGGAAGAAAGGAGCAAGATGGCGGCGGAGGGAGCCCAGGCGACATGGGGACCGGACCAGGATGAATTTTTAAGACGGTGTGTGGAGCTGCTAAAAAAGGAGGTGCTGGCCCCGATGCTACAAGCAATTGAGGGGCTTAAGGAGACACAAAAGACCCAGGAGATAGAGCTCCGTGTGGTGGAGCAGAAGGTGACTGACAACGAGGACGAGATCCTGGGCCTGGTGGTCAAAATGCAGACGCACGAGGCGCTCCATAAGAAGTGCATCGAAAGGATTGAAGTCCTAGAAAACAGAACACGGAGAAAGAACCACCGGATCCTGGGTCTCCCCGAGGGAGTGGAAGGAGCTGACGGCAGGGCTTACTTGAGTACGATGCTACGCTCGCTAATGGGAGCTGAGGGCCCCTTGGAAGTGGAAGGGGCCCATCGGGTCCCTGCGAGGAGACTAAAGGCGGGAGAACCACCTAGGGCGATGATCGTGCGATTTCACCGCTTCAATGATAGGTGGTTCTGAGATGGGCCAAGAAGGTACGGAGTAGTAGGTGGGAGAATGCGGTGGTACGAGTGTATCAGGATTGGAGTGCGGAGGTGGCGAGAAGGAGGGCGAGCTTCAATCGAGCCAAGGAGGTGCTGCACAAGAAGAAAGTGAAGTTTGGGATGTTGCAGCCGGCGCGACTGTGGGTCACGCACCAGGAGAGGCATTACTACTTTGAAACGGCGGAAGAAGCATGGACCTTCATTAAAAACGAGAAACTGGATCAGAACTGAGGGACTGATGTTGGAGGGGAAACGACAATGCTGATGTATATAGAAATGTAAATTGGGGAGGGGGGGACATTGAGAAATGTGGGCGCTGGTGGGGGAGGGGAAGAAGAGACTCAGGCGAGGAATGGGAGTGGGGCGGCAGAGGGATCTGCGCCACGAGGGGCAGGACGGCTCTAGAGAACACAAGGTTTCTTTTTCTTGTTCCCGCGTCAGAAAGATGATGGCGGGAAGATAGGCGCAAGGTGGATGGGAGTTCCTCACAGAGAGCGGGAGAAGCCGGGGTCAGTTGAAGTCAACTGACCTTCGGAAGCAATATGGGGGGGGGGGGATAACTGGGTTGCTGCTGCGGAGATCGAGAAGGAACTGGTAAAAGAAAAGGTGGTCGGGGCGGGAATGCGCCGCCTGGGGGACGTGTGGGTGAGCGGTACCGGGACGTGGGACTGGCCCAGAGAGGGTGATGGCTAGTCGACAGGGGAGGGGGGCGGGCAGCCCCCCAGTCCTGCTGATCACGTGGAACGTGAGAGGCCTAAATGGCCCGATTAAGAGGGCCCGAGTGTTCGCGCACTTAAAAGGACTGAAGGCAGACGTGGCCATGCTTCAGGAGACGCACCTGAAGGTGGCGGACCAGGTTAGGTTAAGGAAAGGATGGGTGGGACAGGTGTTCCACTCGGGGCTGGACGCAAAGAATAGGGGGGTGGCCATATTGGTGGGGAAACGGGTGTCATTCGAGGCTCGGAACATTGTAGCAGACAGCGGTGGCAGATATGTGATGGTGAGCGGCAGACTGCAGGGAATGGAGATCGTGTTGGTTAATGTATATGCCCCGAATTGGGATGATGTGGGATTTATGAAGCGGATGCTGGGACGTATCCCGGACCTGGAGGTAGGAAACCTGATAATGGAGGGGGACTTCAACACCGTGCTGGACCCAGGGTTAGATAGATCTAGATCTAGGACCGGAAGAAGGCCGGCAGCGGCCAAGGTGCTTAGGGGGTTTATGGACCAAATGGGGGGAGTGGATCCGTGGCGATTTGTTAGGCCGGTGGCAAAAGAGTTCTCCTTTTTCTCCCATGTCCATAAGGTGTACTCCCGGATAGATTTCTTTGTTTTGGGAAGGTCACTGATTTTGAGGGTGGAAGGAACTGAGTACTCAGCCATAGCTGTTTCAGATCATGCCCCACACTGAGTGGACCTGGAACTAGGAGAGGAGAGGGAGCAGCGTCCACTCTGGCGACTGGATGTGGGATTATTGGCGGATGAGGGAGTCTGCGGAAGGGTGCGGGGATGTATCGAAAGATACCTGGAGGCCAACGACGACGGGGAGGTCCGAGTAGGAGTACTATGGGAAGCACTAAAAACGGTGGTCAGGGGAGAGTTGATCTCCATCAGGGCTCACAAGGGGAAAACAGAGGCCAAACAAAGGGAAAGACTACTGGGGGAGATTTTGAGGGTAGATAAAAAATATGCGGAGGCCCCGGATGAAGGACTATACAGGGAGAGGCGACGACCCCAGACGGAGTTCGATCTGCTCACCACAGGGAGGGCAGAGGCACAGTGGAGGAAGGCACAGGGGATGAGATATGAATATGGGGAAAAGGCAAGTCGCCTGTTGGCCCACCAGCTGCGAAAGAGGACAGCGGCGAAGGAGATCGGGGGAGTTAGGGATGAAACGGGAGCCACGGTGCAGAGAGCAGGGAAGATAAACGAGGTGTTTAAGACCTTTTACGAGAGGCTAGAAAGGTCCCAACCCCCGGAGGGAAAAGAAGGGATGCAGCAGTTTCTGGACCAACTAATGTTCCCGAAGGTGGAGGAGCAGGAGGTGGCAGGCCTGGGGGCGCCAATTGGGGTGGACGAGGTGACCAGAGGGCTGGGGAACATGCAGGCAGGGAAGGCCCCGGGACCAGATGGGTTCCCGGTGGAATTCTATAGAAAATATGTGGACTTGTTGGCCCCGCTGCTGGTAAGAACCTTTAACGAGGCCAGAGAAGGGGGGACCCTACCCCCGACAATGTCGGAGGCGACGATATCACTAATCTTGAAGCGAGATAAAGATCCGCTGCAGTGCGGGTCCTATAGGCCTATCTCATTGCTAAATGTGGACGCCAAGTTGCTGGCAAAGAGGATGGAGGATTGTGTCCCGGGGGTGGTGCACGAAGACCAGACAGGGTTCGTAAAGGGGAGAAAATTGAATGTCAACGTGCGACGGCTATTAGGGGTGATAATGATGCCCCCAGCAGAGGGGGAGGCAGAGATAGTGGCGGCAATGGATGCAGAGAAGGCATTTGATAGGGTGGAGTGGGAGTATCTATGGGAGGTGCTGAGGAGTACGGGGAGGGGTTTGTCAGCTGGGTTAAACTCCTCTATGGGGCCCCAACGGCAAGTGTGGTCACAAATCGGCAAAGGTCGGAGTATTTTCGACTACACAGGGGAACAAGACAGGGATGCCCGCTGTCCCCATTACTGTTCGCGCTGGCAATTGAACCACTGGCCATAGCGCTGAGAGACTCCAGGAAATGGAGAGGGGTGGTTAGAGGGGGAGAGGAACACCGAGTGTCACTCTATGCGGATGACCTACTGCTGTATGTGACGGATCCAGTGGGGGGGATGACAGAGGTCATGCAGATATTGAGGGAGTTTGGAGATTTCTCGGGATATAGGCTTAACATGGGAAAGAGTGAGCTTTTTGTGATACACCCTGGGGACCAGAGTAGAGGGATAGATGGCCTACCGCTAAGGAGAGTGGAAAGAAACTTCCAATACCTGGGGATTCAGATAGCCAGGAGCTGGGGAACCTTACACAGACTCAATCTGACATGGCTGGTGGAACAAATGGAAGAGGATTTCAAAAGGTGGGACATGCAGCCGCTGTCACTGGCGGGCAGAGTGCAGGCAATTAAGATGATGGTCCTCCCGAGGTTCCTATTTGTGTTCCAATGTCTCCCTATACTGATCACTAAGGCCTTCTTTAAAAAAATAGATAGGAGCATCACGAGCTTCGTGTGGGCAGGGAAGGCCCCGAGGGTAAGGAGGGGGTTCCTACAACGTAGCAGAGACAGAGGGGGACTGGCGTTGCCGAATTTGGGTGACTACTATCGGGCCGCCAACGTGGCGATGATTCGTAAATGGATGATAGAGGGAGAGGGAGCGGCGTGGAAAAGGTTGGAGATGAAGTCCTGCAAAGGGACGAGCTTGAAGGCGCTGGTGACGGCGCCATTACCGCTCTCCCCGAAAAAGTTTACCACGAACCCAGTGGTGGCGGCAACATTAAGTATCTGGGGGCAATGGAGGCGACAGAGGGGTGTGCTGGGAGCCTCGGTGTGGTCCCCGATCAGGAACAACCATAGGTTTGCCCCAGAGAGGCTGGACGGAGGATTCCAGATCTGGCACCGGGCAGGAATCAGGAGAGTGGGAGACTTATTTATAGATGGGACGTTTGCGAGTTTGGGAGCGCTTGAGGAAAAGTATGAGCTGCCCCTGGGAAATACCTTTAGGTATATGCAGGTGAGAGCGTTCACGAGACAACTGGTGAGGGAATTTCCGCTGCTCCCGACACAAGGGATCTAGGACAGGGTGTTTTCGGGGGGGTGGGTCGGGGAGGGCAAAGTGTCCGAGATATACCGGGAGATGAGAGAAGAGTGGGAGGAGCTGGTGGACGAACTGAAGGGAAAATGGGAAGAAGAGCTCGGGGAGGAGATTGAGGAGGGTTTGTGGGCTGATGCCCTAAGCAGGGTAAATTCCTCTTCCTCGTGTGCCAGTCTTAGCCTGATCCAATTTAAGGTGCTGCATAGAGCACACATAACGGGAGCACGGTTGAGCAGGTTCTTCGGAGTGGAAGACAAGTGTAGGAGGTGCGGGGGAAGCCCGGCGAACCACACACATATGCTTTGGTCGTGTCCGGCACTGGAGGGATATTGGAGGGGAGTGACGGGAGTGATCTCGAAGGTGGTGAAGGTCCGGGTCCAGCCAGGCTGGGGGTTAGCTATATTTGGAGTAGCGGATGAGCCGGAAGTGCAGGAGGCGAAAGAGGCCGATGTTGTGGCCTTTGCGTCCCGAGTAGCCCGGCGTAGGATTTTACTCATGTGGAAGGAAACAAAACCCCCCAGCCTGGAGACCTGGATAAACGATATGGCGGGGTTCATAAAACTGGAGCGGATGACGTTTTCGCTGAGAGGATCGGCTCAAGGGTTCACCAGGCGGTGGCAACCGTTCCTCGACTATCTAGCGGAACGTTAGGGGGAAGATAGATAGCCAGCAGCAGCAGCCCAGGGGGGGGAGGGGAGGAGGGGGGGCTAAATTGTTTGTGTTCTAGATGGGGAGAGGGGGTGGGGGGAGCATTACTTTGTGTTATTTGGTTAGTTTACTATATTATTTAAACAATGTTATATAGCAGGTATTATGCTACCATTTTTGTTGATTTGTAAGGGAAAAAATTGTGTTTGAAAACTTTAATAAAATATATTTTTTTTTAAAAGAAGGCGTACAGTGTGTTAGCTTTTATTGGTAGAGGGATTGAGTTTAGGAGCCATGAGGTCTTGTTGCAGCTATACAACACTCTGGTGCGGCCGCATTTGGAGTAATGTGTGCAATTCTGGTCGCTGCATTATAGGAAGGATGTGGAAGCATTGGAAAGGGTGCAGAGGAGATTTACCAGAATGTTGCCTGGTATGGAGGGAAGATCTTATGAGGAAAGGCTGAGGAACTTGAGGCTGTTTTCGTTAGAGAGAAGAAGGTTAAGAGGTGACTTAATTGAGGCATACAAGATGATCAGAGTATTGGATAGGGTGGACAGTGAGAGCCTTTTTCCTCGGAAGGTGATGTCTAGCACGAGGGGACATACCTTTAAATTGAGGGGAGATAGATATAAGACAGATGTCAGAAGTAAGTTCTTTACTCAGAGAGTAGTAAGGGTGTGGAATGCCCTGCCTGCAACAGTAGTGGACTCGCCAACACTAAGGACATTCAAATGATCATTGGATAGACATGTGGACAATAAGGGAATAGTGTAGATGGGCTTTAGAGTGGTTTCACAGGTCGGCGCAACATCGAGGGCCGAAGGGCCTGTACTGCGCTGTTATGTTCTATGTTCTACTGACTGGCCCATTGGGACTGGCATTTTGAAGAAAATTGCAGTTAAGTTTAACCACTGAAAGTTAAAGAAAGGACATAACACAGCAATAGTCATGCAAATACATTTTGAAAAGCAGAAATTCCTTAAAATCTGTACAAGTAAGCACAACCCCCAACTATTTTCTTCGATATGCCAGCTCAAAGTTGAAAGTAAATAGGGGCTGATTTAGCACAGGGCTAAAGAGCTAGCTTTTAAAGCAGACCAAGGCAGGCCAGCAGCACGGTTCAATTCCCGTACCAGCCTCCCCGAACAGGCGCTGGAATGTGGCGACTAGAGGCTATTCACAGTAACTTCATTTGAAGCCTACATGTGACAATAAGCGATTTTTATTTTTCATTTCATTTCAAATAAGTTCTACCATCTTCTCAAAATTAATGTATAAAAATAAATATTTCTGTAGTTAATATTTGCTTTTGTCTTGAGTATGAATTGGCTAAGATTTTGGCATTGCTTTGGAGTTAGTTTTGTTGAATTGCACACGTTTCTGCTTTTAATTCTAATGATTCTACTGCTTTTACTTTTGAAGTAGTTAGACATGTGTGAACTGTTAATTTTCTCGGAGAATTTACCGTGCTGAGTGAGCACAGTCAGTTCTCATTGTAGCTCCAGAAGAAGAATTATATATTTATTTGAAACTATTTCAATGAAGGATTGCATAAATTTCACACAGCTACATTATAATTGAAGCAAAGGAAAGTATGTGGGAGAGGGAAGTACTTTTGGTAGAAATTACTTTGTTTTCTCTTACCACCTTGTTTAAGCGTGGGTATCTCATCAGGGATCTGCTCAGCAAATGTCATCAGTATGAGTGGCTGTTCAGCATGTTTTCCCCTTCCTGGATGTTAAGTGGAAAGTGTCTTAGCCAGGAAAATTCAGCACTAATTGAGCACTGTTGTGTATTTGGCCAGTACTGAACTTTCCCAGCATAGGCACCTCCCAATCTGCATTTAGGAAAGGAAAGGATGTCAATCAGTATTCTTTCCCAAGGAGACGCCATTAGTCATACAGCCGATATTATCTGAGTCATTATTTAATGAGAGGGCAAGTTTGGAGTGGGTCTCTATACGACAAACAAGTAGCACATCAAATATCTTTCATCATTAGATCATAATGACAATTAGATGGAAGGGAAGCACTTCATATTCTGAGCACTCCCTTTGTGTTTTTCTCCTTTTGCAAACTTAAGCTGTGAAAATATAATTAGTAGGTTAATGAAAACATTATTAAGTATGTGGAAATAGTGCTGATCTATGCAAGTTTATGGAGCAAATAGTGTAGTCCTACAGACTAGCCAATAATGTCTTCACTCAAAGGGTCATGAATCTTTGGAATTGTGTACCACAGAGGGTTGTGGATGCTCTATCATTGACTATATTTAAGGCCGAGAAGACAGATTTTTGATGTCTGAGGGAATTAAGCGATATGGGGAATGGGCAGAAAATCAACGCATTAAATAATGGAGCAAGCTCAAGGGCTGTATGGTCTCCTCCCATTTCTTGTATCCAATTGTAGTCTCCAGTTTTTGCTGAGTTAGCTGATCTCAGCTGAAATGTTAGAAGGTATTATGATTGTTCTTGTACCCTGGGTTAAAGAAAGGTAAATTAGTTTTGGTTTCTCTTCCTTATTGCGAACCATGAATCACTACTGGTGCACATGCGTGGAGTACACGTTTTGCCCACTGCAGTTAAATACCCTGCCAACATTCACTATTAAGGCTTGGACATGTATAATGACCAGGTGAAGAATGTATTCAAATGCCATGAGCACTGAGAATCACTCCCTACTATGGAGTTAACCCATTCAAAATTTAAGATAAAAGGAGAAAATTGAACTTCAAAATAATCATAATAATAATCATTATTAGTGTCAAATGTAGTCTTACATTAACACTGCAATAAAGTTCCTGTGAAAATCCCAAATACTGCCTCTGGTTATGTTGAAATTAACATTTTGCTATTTTTGGACATATTTTAACTTATTTTCTTTTCAAACAGGATTTTGTTAAAGAAGTTCAGGTTACCACGTGGTCATGAATGTAAGTTTTAGAATTCACTTATAGATTTTAGAATATTGCTGGGGTTTAAGTTTAACCTCACTTAATGGAATGTTCTAAACTGTCCTTTCAAACTGAAATAAATAAAACTCACCAGGGTTGCAAAGAATATAATGGGCGCCATTCTCTGACCCCCCCGCCGGGTTGGAGAATCGCCGGGGGCTGCCGTGAATCCCGCCCCCGCCGGTTGCCGAAGTCTCCTGTACCGGATATTCGGCGGGGGCGGGAATCGGGCCGCGCCGGTTGGCGGGCCCCCCCCCGCTGGATTCTCCAGCCCGGATGGGCCGAAGTCCCGCCGATAAATTGCCTGTCCCGCCGGCGTGGATTAAACCACCTTTTGAACGGCGGGACAAGGCGGCGTGGGCGGGCTCCGGGGTCCTGGGGGGGGGCGCGTGGCGATCTGGCCCCGGGGGGTGCCCCCACGGTGGCCTGGCCCGCGCGGGGCCCACCGATCCGCGGGCGGGCCTGTGCCGTGGGGACACTCTTTCCCTTCCGCCTCCGCCACGGTCTCCACCATGGCAGAGGCGGAAGAGACTCCCTCCACTGCGCATGCGTGGGAAACTGTCAGCAGTCGCTGACGCTCCCGCGCATGCGCCGCCCGGGGATGTCATTTCCGCGCCAGCTGGCGGGGCAACAAAGGCCGTTTCCGCCAGCTGGCGGGGCGGAAATTCCTCCGGCGTCGGCCTAGCCCCTCAATGTTGGGGCTCGGCCCCCAAAGATGCGGAGCATTCCGCACCTTTGGGGCGGCGCGATGCCCGTCTGATTGGTGCCGTTTTGGGCGCCAGTCGGCGGACATCGCGCCGTTTCGGGAGAATTTCGCCCAATATCTTTCATTTTCATTACATTCTTACATTTGAAGATAAACCATTTGTACATTTCATCTTTTATATTTGCTGCCAGTGAAGCCCGCATCCAAATAATTTTCATTTACTTATATTCTAGCACTCAGTTAGCCCACTTATATTCTAGCACTCAGTTAGCCTCAGCTGTCCGCAAGCTGATGCACGGTCAATTACACAAAGACGAGAGTAGGATGTAATCGAGGCTTTATTACACTGAGATGCGTGGCCTCCTACAGCAGCTGACGAAATGGCTGCTGTACTGGGAGCACACATATTTATACTCCGCCTACTGGGCGGAGCCAGCAGGCAGGGATCTACCCTCGTACCTGTAGTACTTGAGCCTTACCGTAAAGCACCTCTCTCAACATCCTATATATACAATATATACATCAGTGGTGACTACCACATTCACCCCCTGTTAAAAAATGAGTCTGGAGGGGATGGTGGAGAACTATATACAGAAAGTTGTGTTTTAAAAGTACAGATAATATTACAAATTCAGGCGGTCCGGTGCCTTGATCTGTCGTTGAGAGCGCCGCAGTGCTGGTGGCGACTACGGTGGCGGCTTGGTCTTCGGTGAGTCCAGTAGCGTGTTGAAATCCTCTTCATCCCTGGGTGTGAGTTGCCATCCCCGGAATGGTTGCATTCTACCTGGCCGCAGATCTGCACAAGGGGAGCCTGCGGGTATTATGCCCATAGGAGTGGGGGCCAGCAGATGAGGATAGAGAACCGGTCATTCCAAAGGTTGAGGAGGCGGTCCAGAGGGGGTGCCGCATCAGGCCGCATCTATACCATCAGTGATGTCCTTTGATGCAGGATCGAGCATGTCACCAAAGACATTGGCTGACTGTGCGCCACTTATGCCATATGATGGCGCACCTGGAACCGTGGGGGTTATGGAGGACACCCGCTCCAAGTGGCCGTTAACAAAGAACAAAGAACAAAGAAATGTACAGCACAGGAACAGGCCCTTCGGCCCTCCAAGCCCGTGCCGACCATACTGCCCGACTAAACTACAATCTTCTACACTTCCTGGGTCCGTATCCTTCTATTCCCATCCTATTCATATATTTGTCAAGATGCCCCTTAAATGTCCCTATCGTCCCTGCTTCCACTACCTCCTCCGGTAGCGAGTTCCAGGTACCCACTACCCTCTGCGTAAAAAACTTGCCTCGTACATCTACTCTAAACCTTGCCCCACTCACCTTAAACCTATGCCCCCTAGTAATTGACCCCTCTACCCTGGGGAAAAGCCTCTGACTATCCACTCTGTCTATGCCCCTCATAATTTTGTATACCTCTATCAGGTCGCCCCTCAACCTCCTTCGTTCCAGTGAGAACAAACCGAGTTTATTCAATCGCTCCTCATAGCTTATGCCCTCCATACCAGGCAACATTCTGGTAAATCTCTTCTGCACCCTCTCTAAAGCCTCCACATCCTTCTGGTAGTGTGGCGACCAGAATTGAACACTATACTCCAAGTGTGGCCTAACTAAGGTTCTATACAGCTGCAACATGACTTGCCAATTCTTATACTCAATGCCCCGGCCAATGAAGGCAAGCATGCCGTATGCCTTCTTGACTACCTTCTCCACCTGTGTTGCCCCTTTCAATGACCTGTGGACCTGTACTCCTAGATCTCCTTGACTTTCAATACTCTTGAGGGTTCTACCATTCACTGTATATTCCCTACCTGCATTAGACCTTCCAAAATGCATTACCTCACATTTGTCCGGATTAAACTCCATCTGCCATCTCTCCGCCCAAGTCTCCAGACAATCTAAATCCTGCTGTATCCTCCGACAGTCCTCATCGCTATCCGCAATTCCACCAACCTTTGTGTCGTCTGCAAACTTACTAATCAGACCAGTTACATTTTCCTCCAAATCATTTATATATACTACAAAGAGCAAAGGTCCCAGCACTGATCCCTGTGGAACACCACTGGTCACAGCCCTCCAATTAGAAAAGCATCCCTCCATTGCTACCCTCTGCCTTCTATGGCCTAGCCAGTTCTGTATCCACCTTGCCAGTTCACCCCTGATCCCGTGTGACTTCACCTTTTGTACTAGTCTACCATGAGGGACCTTGTCAAAGGCCTTACTGAAGTCCATATAGACAACATCTACTGCCCTACCTGCATCAATCATCTTAGTGACCTCCTCGAAAAACTCTATCAAGTTAGTGAGACACGACCTCCCCTTCACAAAACCGTGTTGCCTCTCACTAATACGTCCATTTGCTTCCAAATGGCAGTAGATCCTGTCTCTAAGAATTCTCTTCAGTAATTTCCATACCACTGAAGTAAGGCTCACCGGCCTGTAGTTCCCGGGATTATCCTTGCTACCCTTCTTAAACAGAGGAACAACATTGGCTATTCTCCAGTCCTCCGGGACATCCCCTGAAGACAGCGAGGATCCAAAGATTTCTGTCAAGGCCTCAGCAATTTCCTCTCCAGCCTCCTTCAGTATTCTGGGGTAGATCCCATCAGGCCCTGGGGACTTATCTACCTTAATATTTTTTAAGACACCCAACACCTCGTCTTTTTGGATCACAATGTGACCCAGGCTATCTACACCCCCTTCTCCAGACTCAACATCTACCAATTCCTTCTCTTTGGTGAATACTGATGCAAAGTATTCATTTAGTACCTCGCCCATTTCCTCTGGCTCCACACATAGATTCCCTTGCCTATCCTTCAGTGGGCCAACCCTTTCCCTGGCTACCCTCTTGCTTTTTATGTACGTGTAAAAAGCCTTGGGATTTTCCTTAACCCTATTTGCTAATGACTTTTCGTGACCCCTTCTAGCCCTCCTGACTCCTTGCTTAAGTTCCTTCCTACTTTCCTTATATGCCACACAGGCTTCGTCTGTTCCCAGCCTTTTAGCCCTGACAAATGCCTCCTTTTTCTTTTTGACGAGGCCTACAATATCACTCGTCATCCAAGGTTCCCGAAAATTGCCGTATTTATCTTTCTTCCTCACAGGAACATGCCGGTCCTGTATTCCTTTCAACTGACACTTGAAAGCCTCCCACATGTCAGATGTTGATTTGCCCTCAAACATTCGCCCCCAATCTATGTTCTTCAGTTCCCGCCTAATATTGTTATAATTAGCCTTCCCCCAATTTAGCACATTCATCCTCGGACCACTCTTATCCTTGTCCACCAGTACTTTAAAACTTACTGAATTGTGGTCACTGTTACCGAAATGCTCCCCTACTGTAACATCTACCACCTGGCCGGGCTCATTCCCCAATACCAGGTCCAGTACCGCCCCTTCCCTAGTTGGACTGTTTACATATTGTTTTAAGAAGCCCTCCTGGATGCTCCGTCTAAGCCCCTGGCACTAAGTGAGTCCCAGTCAATATTGGGGAAGTTGAAGTCTCCCATCACCACAACCCTGTTGTTTTTACTCTTTTCCAAAATCTGTCTACCTATCTGCTCCTCTATCTCCCGCTGGCTGTTGGGAGGCCTGTAGTATACCCCCAACATTGTGACTGCACCCTTCTTATTCCTGATCTCTACCCATATAGCCTCACTGCCCTCTGAGGTGTCCTCTCGCAGTATAGCTGTGATATTCTCCCGAACAAGTAGCGCAACTCCACCTCCCCTTTTACATCCCCCTCTATCCCGCCTGAAACATCTAAATCCTGGAACGTTTAGCTGCCAATCCTGCCCTTCCCTCAACCAGGTCTCTGTAATGGCAACAACATCATAGTTCCAAGTACTAATCCAAGCTCTAAGTTCATCTGCCTTACCCGTAATGCTCCTTGCATTAAAACATATGCACTTCAGGCCACCAGACCCGCTGTGTTCATCAACTTCTCCCCATCTGCTCTGCCTCAGAGCCACACTGTCCCTATTCCCTAGTTCTCCCTCAATGCTCTCACCTTCTGACCTATTGCTCCCGTGCCCACCCCCCTGCCATACTAGTTTAAGGTGATGGTCACCTTGAGATTTTTGCCTTGGGGTCTTTCCAGGCGCCGAGTGGGGGCCCATGTGAGGTATCCCAGTCATCGTGCCATTACGAATGCCCTGTATGCCCGGGCAGCGAACTGCATGTCCTTGAGCCGAGACCAGGCTCACCAAGATATTCGGGCAGCAGGATTCGCCACCGTCACTGACATGCCCCAGGTCCAGGGGATGATAGATAGAACCCTACACAAGAATCATACCCTTCAGACAGAGGATCGAGGTGGGTCAGAATGTTGGTGGAAAGGTGTTTATTGTGACTATGTACAATCGTTGTGCCCTGACCCCTACCTCTAATCTATGTGCAGCACCCGTGCCAACTTAATTGGTGTCTAACTTCCTTAACTTATATGCTCTACCGCTCCTTTTGGTGTAACCCCAGACAGCACATCAGATGTGGCGATGGCCTGCTGCTCTTCCCGCCCTGGGAGCTACGATGGCTTAGGCGGCCATCCTCTGCAGAGCCTGGACCTGGACGGGCTCGGCAGTCTTCCGGGTGTCACAGGTGGCGATGTGCCACCCTATGCTGCACGTTGCCCATCAGATGTGGCCATGTCAGGTGGGGGGGTGGGGGGGGGGGTGGAATTCAGAAGGGCTGAGGTGTGCTAGCACCCTGTTTATGGGAGGCCACCAGGACTGGCCCCATCATCTCCTCCCTGAGGGTGCTAGATGGCTACTCCCTGGACAGAGGTGAGGCTGGAATTAGCTGCGGAGGCACAGCCAGTCCTGGAGTCCACTGGCACCTGGCACAGCCAGTCCTGGAGGCCCACTCTTGTCTCAACTAGGGTCTTGATGCCTACAGGCATGGAGCACAGAGGCTGGGATACATCTCTCAGCGAGTACGACATGTCTCTCCGTACCTTGGTCATGTTCCTCTGTGTTTGGCCCAGATCAGCCAGCGCAAGCCCAATGATCTCAGCACCCTCAGCATGATTCTCTGTGACTGGGCCATGCTATGGAGCGCAGCAGTAATGTCCATGTGGGCCCGGTACATGGCTACCTGTGACTGAACAGCCCTGTCCTGAGCCTCAACCATTGACAAAACAGCGTGCTCCAGGCGTTGGATGTCCTGACCCATGGCTGCGACTTTCTCACCCAAGGCTTCTATTGCAGACACCACCTGTTCAGTGTTGGCTTGGGTATCTCCTGCTTCTGAAGGCGGTTGGACTCCTCCAACTGCACCTGCAGGTGCTGGAAAGTTGCTGACACTCCCTCCTATACAGTCTGACTCTGCATCTGCATCTCCCCCATTGATGCGATCATTCTTTCCAGAAGTGCAGAACCTGTCCAGGCTGCACCTAGTTTCTGGGATCGGGCAGCCCTCCGATTGCCCGCTCTGCAGGGCTTCCTACCTCCACCTGATGAACTGCAGCATGCGTGACATATGCATCAGAAAGTGTCCCAGGAACCTCTTCGTTAAAATGCCCCTCCGAGGTGATAGCCTCTGGGGTGGCGGAGGGTTCAGGTGACAGCAGTGATAAAAACTCAGTGGGCGGGATTCTCTATCCAGCTAGCCCCGTTTTCCAGTGTGGTGCGCCCCCGCCGGCAGCGAGATCCTCCGTTCCGGCAGCCAGCAAATGGGGTTTCCCATTTTGGCCATCCCACGTCGTCAGGAAACCCACGGACTTGGGTGTGCTGCCGGTGAGGCGGGGTATCCCACTGACGGAGGATCCTCCACAATTTCGGCCCCGCACAAGTCATCCGAGGTATTCTGTGGTTGCGGTCGGGGAGTGGTACCCCGGACTGGCCAGCCTCGTCAGATGGTGATCCTGCAAGACAAAAGGCAAGACACATGGTAAGATTCCGGGTAGGAGTGGTGCGGGGGAGAGAGCTGACTCATTTTCTATAAGGATATCTCTGCCTTAGGAACTCACTTGGTTGACCCATGCTGACCTCCGCCTGGGAGATATCCCTCTCTCCGACCTCCCCGGCCTGCTGCTCGGCTCAAGTCCGGCTCGCCCCTGTCATGATATGTATTTTGATTGCGATGTAAAGAGTTAACAAGTTAATGATAATGCTTCTTACCACTAGAGGGAACCACAGAACAGCCATATATATATCATGTGACTTCTGGGTAGAAGATGATTAGGCATAAGAGAGATCACTGTGTACTTGAGAATTCTGTAGTTATAGATAGCATAGTTTAATTCAGTAACCTTATACTTTAGGAATACGTACAAACTTATTTAGGAGTGTTAATAAATTAAATTGTTAATAAATTGTTCGTTAACAAAACTTGTTGTCCTTTGTTCAACACTATGCATCCAAGCCATCCAGGTAAAGCAAAGCAGAGAACAGCACATGTTACCAGGAGTAGTTTCTAAAGTAGAATAGTAAGGTTTAGGGAGAAAAAGAAAATATCGCCGTTCAAAAAAAAACTTGAAAAAAAAATCTAAAACAGACTCCGATCGTAACAACCAGCAGCGTCGAAAAAGAAATACCCAGTCGAAGCTTCATGGAGGGTCTGTAGACTCCAAAGCCATTCAGGACACCTTGTAAAGTAGATGTGAACTTGAAAATTTTCAAACAAGAGATTGAACAGTACCTCTCAGCCTTAAGTCAGTGAGAAGCAAAAGATTGCGCTGTTACTAAATTTGGCTGGACCGCTGGCTATAGAATTGTATTACTCATTCCACTTTGAGAATAAAATCATAAAAATAAGTTTAATTTGGTAATTGAAAAATTTGATAGGCATTGGGAGCATAAAAGAAATGAAAAGCTGTGTGAACGATTGCAAAGGCAACAAAAAGTAATGCTGGAAGATTCTATTAAAGTGTGCCGTGTGAGCAAAGTAACTAAAAATAGATGCTCCGAAAAGTTCTCTCGGGAAAGTGGCGCAAAAGTGCACAATGTGGTTAATGCCATTGAAGTTCTGTCACAGCTACAAAATCAGCGTGCTACAGAAGACCGTTTTGAGCAGGCGCGCTTGAAAAAAACAACACGATCAGGAAGCTGACTGTTCTGTGCATGCGCATAACACGTTTGCACATGATGTCACAAGCGTGATGATGTGCACGCTGTGGCCACGCCCATTTAAGAAAGAATGCCCAGCCTTCGGAAGAATGTGTTTAAAGTGTGACAAGTTAAATCATTTCACCTCACAATGCAGAACAGGGATTACATTTCAACCAACAGCTGAACAAAACGTTTGCAGCATCAAACAAGCAGTTTTCAGCATGAAACAAGCAGAACATTTTTACAAATCAACGAATAAAGAGGATAAACTCAACATAGAAAATCAATTAGATTTGGAAGAAAAAGTCTATAGTAACACAATTGAAAGTGTCGACAAAGGTACACAGGAAATTTTAGAAGCTGAAAAAAGAAACCCAATCACAATTTTTCCAAATCTAGACAAACGGACAATTCCAGTGATGCTGAATGCCACATTAATCAAATGCAAGCTCGTCATGGGAATGGGTGCCAATTTCCTCAGCCTCTCTGATTTGAACTGCCTGAGAGTTCAACCCACAGTTTTTGATCGACAGAAACGGCTGATCGCCTACAGTGGGAATGCGATTGAAACGCTAGGGGTATGTGATCTAGAAGCATGGGCGCACAATCAAAGTCACATCGTGCAATTTGCCATTGTGGACACAAAGCGAAAGTCCACATTGGGAGCAAATGCATGCAAAGCCCTGAAACTCATTGAGCGACCGTACATTCCAGACAGTGTGAAGACAGATGATTATCGTAACAGCACACGAGATTTGATGCTGCAATCATCTGATGAGGACAGTAAAGAAATAGATGATGAGCCAGAAGAGGAAGGCTCTGAAAATCTATCTAGTTTATTTGCGACTCGTGATGAATTGAACACAAGTAGCATACAAGCTGTGCAGGACAACGGCGAGACTGACAGATCTCAGCTGGACTGTACAGAGGCTGACTATGAATGTGCAACAGTGATCAGATCAATTGAGAATACATCAATTGTGAACAGCCAACAAGAAAATGAAGACATCTTGGAGAAATTGACTCCAGATGCGAAGCACAAGTACCTCAAAGATACGTCAGATGGGCAGCACGGTGGCGCAGTGATTAGCACTGTTGCCTCATGGTGCTGAAGTCCCAGGTTCGATCCCGGCTCTGGTCACTGTCCGTGTGGAGTTTGCACAATCTCTGCGTGTTTGCATGGGTTTCGCCCCACAACCCAAAGATGTGCAGGGTAGGTGGATAGGCCACGCTAAATTGCCCCTTAATTGGAAACAATTAATTGGGTACCCTAAATGTCACACGTGAGTTGTTTTTGCCAGACAGGATGATCCTTCCCTCCCACTGACCACATGCCCATTCTCCCCGCAGGATCTCCATCCGATGGCGCTGCCTCATCCGGGGCGGCTCTCCTCCCGTCACCCATGAGAACACTTCAGAGGAGAGCTCCGAGGATGCCACCATTGAGGCATCACAGCTGTCATCCCCACTCTCCACCAACACAGAGACACACACCTCAGTGGGAAAAACTAGTGGAAAGGCTTCTGGTCACAATCTTGTGAGCACCACACAGTTAGTTATGCACATCAGGTGGAGGCAGGAACGTCCAGGGTGGACAGTAGTCAGAGGTCTGCTTCTTTCCAGGACCCAGCTGGGTCCCAATCAGATGCTGAGTCTCTGGACCAGGTTATCCCGGAGGTGATGCAGGTACTAGGGTGAGGTGTGCTCTTCGGAGGGAGATGTCAGCAACACTCCAGTGGGTCCATAGCCGATTGGAGGAGTCCCAAAGACTACGGGTGCAGGAGATGATGCCGGCAATGCATGAAACCAAGGCCAATACCGCTAGGGTGGCGACCTGGAGCATGATGTCAACATCATGAATGGTGGTGTCCAAGGCGTTGCACAGTCAGTGACGGCCATGGCTGAGCACCTCGACTGCATGTCCCATTCACTGGGTCACATGTCCCTGACGGGGGTGGACCTTACTGAGCTGTGCGGAGCCTGTCCCAGTCTCAGATGGGCATTGCCAAGGCGCTCTGGAGCATTTCCCAGTGGCAGGGGGCCATATCACAGTCACAAGCGGACCTTGTCGGGTCACCGCGGAGCATGTCCCAGTCTCAGGTGAGTGTTGCCCGGATGCTGCGGGACATGTCCCAGATGCAGGTGGACACCGCGGTGCACTGCAGAGCGTAACCCAATCACAGAGGGGCATCACTGAGGGCATTGACATCATGGTGCAGAAAATGAAGAACCACCAGGGCTGGCAGAACCCAATGACGCTGGGGCTTCTGGAGCTCAGTCCAGCTGCCCTTCCGTCCCAAGTTCGTCCCCAGGGCCCTACGGGGGTCCCCCAGCACAAGCGGGTCATTGGATGGTACCCTGCGAGATTGAGGGTAATGGAGTTGAAGCCATAACTAATTGTCAATCTCACACTATCTACAATTCCTTACAGACATCATAGTATAGGTGGCATTGTGGACCCCACAGCAGCTGCCACACCTTTGGCAGAGGGTGTGGCAGCAGCAGCATCGACAGAAGCTTTAAGCAGCAGCCCATTTGGCAGGGGCCTGCCCCACACCCTGAGGGCCCGGCTGCCCATCAGGCCAGGGAAGGACCCAGAGGGGAAGGCCCAAGGTGTACAGGCATCGCTGGTCATGTGGAGAGATGTTGGACAGCATGTGCAGCAAGAGGGTCTGCCTCAAAAAGGGTATGGTGTGGCAACTGTGCCATGTCCTTGCGGACTTGACGTGGAGGAAGAGGACACCTGCTCCTGGTGGCCGTTAAGGTTGCCGCAGCCCTGAACATTTACGCCTCGGGTTCATTCAAGGGCTTTAGGGGACTTGTGTGACATATCCTAATCTGCATCCCATAAGTGCATCCGTGAAGTCAAGGATGCCCTGTTTGCCCAGGCAGCTGACTATATAAGCTTTGACCTGGACCAAGTCCACCAAGATGCTCCAAAGCACCTACCCTTCCACCCATTCGCTGCAGCAGAATTCTTCGCCATCGCCAGGATGTACCAGGCACAGGGGTCCACAATGTCACCCATACTATTATGTCTGTAAGGAATTGGAGAGAGTGTGAGACTGAAAATCAACCCCATTACCCTCTAATCCCCCAAGCCTCCCCCACCCGTACACTCCCTGCCATCTCGCAGGGTGCCATCCAATGACCTGCTTGTGCTGGCGGACCCTGCCCTGCACACACACTCCCAACCACAGCAAGGGCCCCTGTACGCCAAGCCCCAGTCGCCAGACCCTTACCTGGAGCGGCACTGGTTCAGGCCCAGGTACACCCTACCCCTCCAATGCACACACCCACGCTCTGGTCGCGGGTGTGTCCCCAGTGCTGTGGCTCAGCACTAGAGTATATAGCCCCTCCAGTTGTGCAGCCTCCAGTGTTCAGGCAATGTGTCCAGACCGCAAAGTCTGATTGGGGTGCCAGGCAGTAACAGCCACCTTCAGCGTGGCACGTCTACCCATGGGTGTCCACTTGGGGTTGTGTAGTGCTCTCATTACTAACATTGCCAATTACCTATTAGCGATAGCCTTCAGCTGTCCAGCCACAGGTCGGCACAGTCGATAGCTATTAAAGTGAGCTGCACCACATTACAACTAACGGGGCTCCGGCTTAGGGCTGTTCCGTTTCAGTGGGATGGCGGGCAGAAGCTGATGTGGCACCTGGTATGGGTATACATGATCTGGGTGGTGGCATTTTGGACCCGCGGGCTACCCCGCCGTCTCAGCCCTGCAGAGACCCTCCATCAGTGACAGCTGACACCACCGACTGGGCCCGACCCCCACCTGGGGCTCCTACAACCACCCACCCCCTTCCCCCCCAAGCACTGGGGTAGCAGTTAGCGCACCTAACTGCCTGCTTACCAAATTGGCTACTCATCTCCTCTGATCCCCACAGCAGCCATTTCGCTAGCTTCACGTTTGACTTCACGGATGCACTTATGGGATACAGGTTAGGATATGTCACACAAGGTACCTGCGTGACCACTCGCTCAGGAGCTGGTTAGATCACAGAAGTCCGTTAGGTAGGGAGTCGTTCCCGTTAATGAGCTGGAGATTGGCCTTAATTGGTGATTATTGGTTTCTCAGCCACGCACGGCAGGATCCTGATTGCGCCAATGGGAACGGGCCGGTTAGATTAGAAACCGATCAGCACCTGCCGAGTTTCCCGATTTCATAGCATCCCTACAGAGCAGAAAGAGGCCATTCGGCCCATCGAGTCTGAAAGAGCACCTTACCTAGGCCCAATCCCCCACCGTATCCTCGTAACCCAATTTAGCATAGCGGATATACCTAACCTGCACATCTTTGAATTGTGGGAGGAAACTGGAGCACCCACAGGAAATCCACGCAGACACGGGAAGAATGTGCAAACTCCACACAGTCATCCACCGTGGTCGGAATCAAACCCGTGTCTCTGGCATTGTGAGGCAGCAGTGCTAACCATTGTGCCATCGTGCCGCCATTGACGGGGCTCTCCACGATCTAACCAGCCCGCTCGGATTCGCGCCGCGCTTAGATCACGGCTAAAGTATTGATCAGACAATATAAAATTCTTATATTGGTGCTTTGAGGCAAAATTATTCTCACAGACAATTGAGGATGGACAATAAATGTCGCCCTAACCAGCAGTGTCCACATTCCATGAATTAATTTTTAAAATGAACAAGGTATAGAAAGGTAAAACAGCATTCTATGTCTTGTTGTATAACAAGTCAAATAATGCTGCTTTAAATATGATTCCAGATTTAAGATAGCTCCATAAGTATTGGAGTGAGCGTGTAATTTCTGGATTTCTACTCCTTTCAGACTCTTTCCAACTTGGCCTTGTGGACCGAGAAATTGAAATATTGCTGAACAGTCTTCATACAGAACAGAGTGTGCAACCACTCACCAGAAAATCTAAGATAAAGCAAAATGATGAAGGAATGGTTGGAGCTGTGTGCCAGAAGGAAATTGATCCAGAAGATGTCTGTCCTATTTGTCAGGAAGAACTATTGAAAAAGAAACAACCCGTAACATATTGCAGGTCAGACTATTAGAAACATTAGATTTGAACTGAGGACTGAAATGAGGAAGAAAATAAACTGTTCAGAATTAGCTTGCAAACTATTGTTTGATCAACATGAGGAAAATTAAATATTTTGACAGCTTTTTAAAATCAAACATTTGAGATTGCTGAGGTGATAACCCAGAGGACAGATATGTTGAGTGTTTCATACTTGTACGTTATGTGCAGAACTGTCAACATGGGCAATGATAGTTAAAGTATTGCTGCTTTGCTTATCTCCTTCACCAATCGTGGTAGACCAGAGTTTAAAATAAGCATAAGTAATCAAAGTATTTTGTATATTTATTCAATGGGACTTTATAAATTCCCAATTTGGTTATTCAAAAACTGCTGTTTAATATTTTAGAATGAGTATAATAATCCTTTCCTTTCTACACATTCCAATGGTGCCACTTTAAGTTGGGTGAGTAGAACTACAATTTAATATTTTATGATATTGCTTCACAAACTTGCTTCATTGGCCTCCAAGATCAATAGGAGACTCTAAGAAATTAACTTACAGATGGCTTGTGAGAGAATTCAAACCAAACAAGGAATGTTGTAGATTTGATCATTGGTCTGTGGTGAACTGGCAGTGCTGATCCAAGGTAGTGCTACAGAAACACTACAGTTGAATTAACCATAATTAATTGAATCCTCTAGCTCAGTGTTTTTCAAACTTTATTCCGGGGACCCATTTTTACCAACCAGCCAATCTTCGTGACCCATGCCGGCCGACCTTCATGATCCACGGCGGCTGATCTTTGTGACCCACGCCGGCCTACCTTCGCGACCCACGCCAGCCGACATTCGCAACCCACCATTTACTCTTACCTTTAATGCGAGAGGTGAGCCTGCTTGTTCCTCATTCACTTGTTTGCTGCTAACAAAATGGAGGATTCACAATCACGCCCAAAGCACGTGATGTCAGCGTTTTGGGCGCATGACCTGCTCTCTGCCTCGCTTCAGGGAGGAAGATTACATAGATTTTTTTTTTAATTCTCTTGGGTCAGCACGCATGCGCAGTGTCATGATATATACCAGTATATCATGGTGCAGATACACACACACTGATGGACCCACAGCAAGACCAATCAACACACGCAACACCGCAGCCAATCACCAGTTAGAGCACACTCACTATAAAGACAGGGGGCATCAGAGTTCCCGCTCATTCGGGATGCAGCCTCCGACAAGGACACAGCTTACAGCTTACAGCACAGGTCTTCACCATGTGCTGAGTGCATAGAACATAAAACATAGAACATTACAGTGCAGTACAGGCCCTTCGGCCCTCGATGTTGCGCCGACCTGTGAAACCACTCTAAAGCCCATCTACACTATTCCCTTACCATCCATATGTCTAGCCAATGACCATTTGAATGCCCTTAGTGTTGGCGAGTCCACTACTGTTGCAAGCAGGGCATTCCACACCCTTACTACTCTCTGAGTAAAGAACCTACCTCTGACATCTGTCCTATATCTATCTTCCCTCAATTTAAAGCCCCCTCATTATACTCATTCTAAAATATTAAACAGCAGTTTTTGAATAACTAAATTCAAATGTCCCCTCGTGCTAGACATCACCATCTGAGGAAAAAGGCTCTCACTGTCCACCCTATTCAATCCTCTGATCATCTTGTATGCCTCAATTAAGTCACCTCTTAACCTTCTTCTCTCTAACAAAAACAGCCTCAAGTCCCTCAGCCTTTCCTCATAAGATCTTCCCTCCATACCAGGCAACATTCTGGTAAATCTCCTCTGCACCCTTTCCAATGCTTCCACATCCTTCCTATAATGCGGCGACCAGAATTGCACGCAATACTCCAATTACGGCCGCACCAGAGTTTTGTACAGCTGCAACATGACCTCATGGCTCCGAAACTCAATCCCTCTACCAATAAAAGCTAACACTCCATACGCCTTCTTAACAACCCTCTCAACCTGGGTGCCAACTTTCAGGGATCTATGTACATGGGCACCGAGATCTCTCTGCTCATCCACACTGCCAAGAATCTTACCATTAGCCCAGTACTCTGTCTTCCTGTTATTCCTTCCAAAATGAATCACCTCACACTTTTCTGCATTAAACTCCATTTGCCACCTCTCAGCCCAGCGCTGCAGCTTATCTATGTCCCTCTGTAACTTGTAACATCCTTCCGCACTGTCCACAACTCCACCAACTTTAGTGTCATCTGCAAATTTACACACCCATCCTTCTACGCCCTCCTCCAGGTCATTTATAAAAATGACAAACAGCAGTGGCCCCAAAACAGATCCTTGTGGTACACCACTAGTAACTGGACTCCAGTCTGAACATTTCCCATCAACCACCACCCTTTGTCTTCTTCCAGCTAGCCAATTTCTGATCCAAACTGCTAAATCACCCTGAATCCCATGCCTCTGTGTTTTCTGCAGTAGCCTACCATGGGGAACCTTATCAAACGCTTTACTGAAATCCATATACACCACATCAACTGCTTTACCCTCATCCACCTGTTTGGTCAGCTTCTCAAAGAACTCAATAAGGTTTTTGAGGCACGACCTACCCTTCACAAAACCGTGTTGACTACCTCTAATCAAATTATTCCTTTCCAGATGATTATACATCCTATCTCTTATAAACCTTTCCAAGATTTTGCCCACAACAGAAATAAGGCTCACTGGTCTATAGTTACCGGTGTTGTCTCTACTTTCCTTCTTGAACAAGGGGACAACATTTGCTATCCTCCAGTCTTCTGGCACTATTCCTGTCGACAAAGATGACTTAAAGATCAAAGCCAAAGGCTCAGCAATCTCCTCCCTAGCTTCCCAGAGAATCCTAGGATAAATCCCATCAGGCCCAGGGGACTTATCTATTTTCACACTTTCCAGAATTGCTAACACCGCCTCCTTATGAACCTCAAGCCCTTCTAGTCTAGTAGCCTGAATCTCAGTATTCTCCTCAGCAACATTATCTTTTTCCTGTGTGAATACTGACAAAAAATATTCATTTATTGCAAAGACTGGTTCAAACAGGCGTAGGTCTTTAGTTTAATCTAACATCGTGTTAACCCACAGTGAAAGTCTGTTCAACAGTTTCTAACTTAAAGAACAAAGAACAAAGAAATGTACAGCACAGGAACAGGTCCTTCGGCCCTCCAAGCCGGTACCGACCATGCTGCCCGACTAAACTACAATCTTCTACACTTCCTGGGTCCGTATCCTTCTATTCCCATCCTATTCATATATTTGTCAAGATGCCCCTTAAATGTCCCTATCGTCCCTGCTTCCACTACCTCCTCCGGTAGCGAGTTCCAGGCACCCACTACCCTCTGCGTAAAAAACTTGCCTCGTACATCTACTCGAAACCTTGCCCCTCTCACCTTAAACCTATGCCCCCTAGTAATTGACCCCTCTACCCTGGGGAAAAGCCTCTGACTATCCACTCTGTCTATGCCCCTCATAATTTTGTATACCTCTATCAGGTCTCCCCTCAACCTCCTTCATTCCAGTGAGAACAAACCGAGTTTATTCAATCGCTCCTCATAGCTAATGCCCTCCATACCAGGCAACATTCTGGTAAATCTCTTCTGCACCCTCTCTAAAGCCTCCACATCCTTCTGGTAGTGTGGCGACCAGAATTGAACACTATACTCCAAGTGTGGCCTAACTAAGGTTCTATACAGCTGCAACATGACTTGCCAATTCTTATACTCAATGCCCCGGCCAATGAAGGCAAGCATGCCGTATACCTTCTTGACTACCTTCTCCACCTGTGTTGCCCCTTTCAATGACCTGTGGACCTGTACTCCTAGATCTCTTTGACTTTCAATACTCTTGAGGGTTCTACCATTCACTGTATATTCCCTACCTGCATTAGACCTTCCAAAATGCATTACCTCACATTTGTCCGGATTAAACTCCATCTGCCATCTCTCCGCCCAAGTCTCCAGACAATCTAAATCCTGCTATATCCTCCGACAGTCCTCATCGCTATCCGCAATTCCACCAACCTTTGTGTCGTCTGCAAACTTACTAATCAGACCAGTTACATTTTCCTCCAAATCATTTATATATACTACAAAGAGCAAAGGTCCCAGCACTGATCCCTGTGGAACACCACTGGTCACAGCCCTCCAATTAGAAAAGCATCCCTCCATTGCTACTCTCTGCCTTCTATGGCCTAGCCAGTTCTGTATCCACCTTGCCAGCTCACCCCTGATCCCGTGTGACTTCACCTTTTGTACTAGTCTACCATGAGGGACCTTGTCAAAGGCCTTACTGAAGTCCATATAGACAACATCTACTGCCCTACCTGCATCAATCATCTTAGTGACCGCCTCGAAAAACTCTATCAAGTTAGTGAGACACGACCTCCACTTCACAAAACCGTGCTGCCTCTCACTAATACGTCCATTTGCTTCCAAATGGGAGTAGATCCTGTCTCGAAGAATTCTCTCCAGTAATTTCCCTACCACTGAAGTAAGGCTCACCGGCCTGTAGTTCCCGGGATTATCCTTGCTACCCTTCTTAAACAGAGGAACAACATTGGCTATTCTCCAGTCCTCCGGGACATCCCCTGAAGACAGCGGGGATCCAAAGATTTCTGTCAAGGCCTCAGCAATTTCCTCTCCAGCCTCCTTCAGTATTCTGGGGTAGATCCCATCAGGCCCTGGGGACTTATCTACCTTAATATTTTTTAAGACACCCAACACCTCGTCTTTTTGGATCACAATGTGACCCAGGCTATCTACACCCCCTTCTCCAGACTCAACATCTACCAATTCCTTCTCTTTGGTGAATACTGATGCAAAGTGTTCATTTAGTACCTCGCCCATTTCCTCTGGCTCCACACATAGATTCCCTTGCCTATCCTTCAGTGGGCCAACCCTTTCCCTGGCTACTCTCTTGCTTTTTATGTACGTGTAAAAAGCCTTGGGATTTTCCTTAACCCTATTTGCCAATGACTTTTCGTGACCCCTTCTAGCCCTCCTGACTCCTTGCTTAAGTTCCTTCCTACTTTCCTTATATTCCACGCGGGCTTCATCTGTTCCCAGCCTTTTAGCCCTGACAAATGCCTCCTTTTTCTTTTTGACGAGGTCTACAATATCACTCGTCATCCAAGGTTCCCGAAAATTGCCGTATTTATCTTTCTTCCTCACAGGAACATGCCGGTCCTGTATTCCTTTCAACTGCCACTTGAAAGCCTCCCACATGTCAGATGTTGATTTGCCCTCAAACATCCGCCCCCAATCTATGCTCTTCAGTTCCCGCCTAATATTGTTATAATTAGCCTTCCCCCAATTTAGCACATTCATCCTCGGACCTCTCTTATCCTTGTCCACCAGTACTTTAAAACTTACTGAATTGTGGTCACTGTTACCGAAATGCTCCCCTACTGAAACATCTACCACTGGCCGGGCTCATTCCCCAATACCAGGTCCAGTACCGCCCCTTCCCTAGTTGGACTGTCTACATATTGTTTTAAGAAGCCCTCCTGGATGCTCCTTACAAACTCCGCCCCGTCTAAGCCCCTGGCACTAAGTAAGTCCCAGTCAATATTGGGGAAGTTGAAGTCTCCCATCACCACAACCCTGTTGTTTTTACTCTTTTCCAAAATCTGTCTACCTATCTGCTCCTCTATCTCCCGCTGGCTGTTGGGAGGCCTGTAGTATACCCCCAACATTGTGACTGCACCCTTCTTATTCCTGATCTCTACCCATATAGCCTCACTGCCCTCTGAGGTGTCATCTCGCAGTACAGCTGTGATATTCTCCCGAACAAGTAGCGCAACTCCACCTCCCCTTTTACATCCCCCTCTATCCCGCCTGAAACATCTAAATCCTGGAACGTTTAGCTGCCAATCCTGCCCTTCCCTTAACCAGGTCTCTGTAATGGCAACAACATCATAGTTCCAAGTACTAATCCAAGCTCTAAGTTCATCTGCCTTACCCGTAATGCTCCTTACATTAAAAAATATGCACTTCAGGCCACCAGACCCGCTGTGTTCAGCAACTTCTCCCTGTCTGCTCTGCCTCAGAGCCACACTGTCCCTATTCCCTAGTTCTCCCTCAATGCTCTCACCTTCTGACCTATTGCTCCCGTGCCTACCCCCCTGCCATACTAGTTTAAACCCTCCCGTGTGACATTAGCAACCCTCGCGGCCAGGATATTTATGCCTCTCCGGTTTAGATGCAACCCGTCCTTCTTATACAGGTCACACCTGCCCCGGAAGAGCTCCCAGTGGTCCAGATAATGGAAACCCTCCCTCCTACACCAGCTGTTTAGCCACGTGTTTATCTGCTCTATCTTCCTATTTCTAGCCTCAAATAAAATAAAATAGTGTTGCACTATTTTAAGTATTGGTGGCTTGTATGTGTTCCATGGATCCAGAACACCTAACACATCATGATACCAGGAGTTGAGGGATATTAGAACTTCTTAGACCTACCTGCAAGTGATCTGCCTTCAACCAGCATACCGTCATCCTGCAAAATGGACAGCGTCCTCCCGCCGCCGCCGCTCCGCATCATTGGTAACCTGGGGGCCAACTGGAAGATATTCAAACAACGCTTCCAGCTCTACCTGGAAGCCACAGACCGGGAAGATGCCTCGGACACCAAGAAGATCGGTCTCTTCCTATCCACGGCCGGGGAACATGCCATCCACATTTTCAATTCTCTCACCTTTGCTGATGATGAAGATAACTCAAAATTCAAGACGGTCCTCCTCAAGTTTGACACTCACTGCAACATAGAGGTGAATGAAAGTTTTGAGCGCTATGTATTCCAACAGCGTTTACAGGGTAAGGATGAACCTTTCCAGTCCTTTCTCACCCACCGCCACATCCTTGCGCAGTCCTGTAATTACAGGCCCACCTCCGACTCCATGATACGCGACCAGATCGTTTTCGGTGTTCAGTCGGACCCCCTACGCCAGCAGCTCCTCAAAGTACAGCAGCTCACCCTAGTGACCGCCATCGAGATCTGCGTGTTACACGAACACGCCACTAGTCGGTATTCCCACATCCAAGCGGCTGAAACAGCGCGGCAAGGTCCCCACGAGGCAGAACGGTTCCAAGTAATCGAGCAACTCCAGGGCCTCAGCCGAGATGAGGGTGGCCATTTTGCGCGCTTGTGCGCACCGAACGAGGGGACGGCGACGTCGACGAACATACTGCGCAGGTGCGCACCACATATGGCCGCACCGCGCATGCGTGGTGGTGCAATGAACGTACTGACGCTACAACCTGCGGCAACTGTGGCTCTCCCACTTATAGCGGCAATGCCCTGCCAAATCCCGACAATGCCTGAGATGTGGCAAACTTGGACACTATGCTGCTTTATGCAGATCAGCCTGGCCTGTCAATTCGTATTGCTCTGGCTAGACTCGCAGGAATGTCCGGGCCATTCAACACCACGGTCACCGAGTCCGATGCGGACCTACTACCCGATATTGACACTGAGGACCCGAAGACACCTTTTCGAATCGGCATCGTTACAAAAAACAGGGTGTCCCCGAAGCAAAGAATCCAGCCTCTATCGGTATACAGCATCGATCCAGACGATGAATGGTGTGCCACCCTTACGGTCAACCAGAATTCGTCGCCCACCTCAGAGGCTTAATTTTTGAACTTTGCGGACTTATAGACTCTCTGAATTGTTTTGTTGCTTTGTTTGATCGTTTCCCTGGTTTGCATATAGTGTTGATCTCATTATTCTTGTTGCATACTGCTTCTCTGCACCAGGCACCTTCCCATGTAAATAGCTTAGTTCTCATGCACGTAGTCCTGTAAGTATGTCTTCGCATCCCACACGTAGTTAGGAACATTCTCACCATGCATTATTTATTGCCACACACATACATTCTTTTATAAAAGGGGGGATGTCACGATATACACCAGTATATCATGGTGCAGATACACACACACTGATGGACACACAGAAAGACCAATCAACACACACAACACCGCAGCCAATCACCAGTTAGAGCACACTCACTATAAAGACAGGGGGCATCAGAGTTCCCGCTCATTCGGGATGCAGCCTCCTACAAGGACAGAGCTTACAGCTTACAGCACAGGTCCTCACCATGTGCTGAGTGCATAGACTGGTTCGGACAGGCATAGGTCTTTAGTTTAATCTAACATTGTGTTAACCCACAGTGAAAGTATGTTCAACAGTTTCTAACTTAATAAAATACTGTTGCACTATTTCAAGTGTTGGTGACCTGTATGTGTTCCACGGATCCAGAACACCCAACACAGCACGCAGTGCACCCCCATTTTTTTAGCTGGCCGCGGCCATCATTTTTAAAGCCGCTCGCAGCCGGCATTGTTAAAAGCGACCGGGAACGCCACGATGAATGGCTCCGCAACTGTCCCGAAACCCGCCTGCGACCTAAGACTTTGAAAATCCCTGCCCTAGCTGAGGAAACTAATGATAAAGTTAGTCAGGGATTTCTCTCTCGCTTGCTTATATCCATTTTCTCCATGTTGGACATTATAAACTTTAGGAAAGGCTGGGACTGGCTTCAGCTGTGATGCGTCCCACAATCTTGTAGCTTGCTGCTCAATGTTCATTATATGGGCTGATGCATGAAGGAAGGCTATTTACATAATTATTTTGTTACATTAACACCTTATTTTGAATGTACAGCTTTCATTTCTAAATCATAGTCTAATCACAGTACTCTCTATTGGTTAATACTGACTTTGATACTTAAAGCCTCCTTTGTTAAATAGCTCAGTGAACAATTTTCATACTTAATTAACATTGGACATACAAGTAGGGAGTTTTATCCAACAGAGGTTATTGATTCTATTAATGAAACATTAGAAGGTAATTGGCCTCTAACTTTATCATCAAATAAAAATGAAATTAATTGAAACTGGGGTCAATTTAATGCTGAAACTGTAAGCCTGCACACTATTTTAATTGTAAGTGATTTAAATCAGTCTTTAAATGAATTGCAATGCCTTCAATGTATAGAAAAACCTGGCATTTGATTACTTTGTCACTAGAGATAAATTTCAGTGTTGAATATTTCAAATTCGCAGGACTGACAAATGTTATTATTCCTGAGTATGGGAACATGATAGTTGTGCATACTAATAGTTATCATGAGATACTGACAATGCATGGAAGAAAGGGATTAACCTCATGTAATTTATGTACCAGCTGCATCTTTAACAGCTTATTTCAAAGCAAGTGAATAGCTATTTATGGGCATGATTTACCGGCCACATCCCACCGGAATCGAGACAGGAGTCGGCCGGTAAAACCCACGAGAGGCTTCTTCTGGGATTCTCGACGCGTTACACTCTGCAGCACGCCAAAATCTAGCAGTGCCACCTGGGCACCCTGACAGTGCCACCTGAGTGCCACCCTGGTACGGCCAGGGTGCCCAGGTGGCACTGTCCGGCTGATGGGGGCACTGCCAGGGTGACAGGCTAGCAGTGCCAAGGTGCCCGGGTAGCATTTTTCCCATGCTGGGGGTCGGGCCTTGGGCTGTGTTCTTATGAGGTGGGGTGTCGGCGGGAGCTCGAGGACCCCCTCAACAGGTGAGTTGGGGCATTGGGAGGGCCCGAGGGTTACGGCAGGGGATCGAGAGATCGGGGCACCATTTAAAAATGTAGAGTGGAACTCCTCAGTGCAGGATATGACGCAAAGTGCGGCCTCAGGGGGCATTCCCCGCCGAGGCCCGAAAAAAATAACCGAGTGCCATTCGATATTGGGGTCCTTCCCGGTGCTTAACGACCCCTCTAAACCCACCCACAAGCTTGAACCTGGACAATTGCTGAAACTGTAAGCCTGCACACTATTTTAATTGTAAGTGATTTAAATCAGTCTTTAAATGAAAAAGTAAACCCTATGTCCTTATTCCAGCAGTAGCTGTGAGAACAATATCATTTCTAAATATGGCGGTGTTCTCTTTTTCTGACTCTGATTGCCAGTGTCTTGATCTGACTGGCTACCTTTTCTCTTAGAGAACACTCATGATGATGCCACTCTGCAGAGCAAAGTCTTTCATACAATCTTTAATATCTTAAATGTGCTATGTTGCAAGGTGGCTAAGACTGAAGTGGTGTTTCATAATGCAACTGATATGCAATATCATGACTCTTGTGAAAGAATTATTTACATTATAACTGGTCTCAGATGCTTATTCTAGAGCGATCAGGAACCAACACTGAAGAATATGGCATTGATTACCCTGAGTGACTCTGCCCCTTGCCTCTTTGAGTTAAATATTAATGTTGTAATGGATTGCCTTAAAATTAAATGTATTCCTGGAAACTGAGCAGAAATTTGCATGATGCAATATTGATGGTCACAAATGAATTATATATTTAGAATCATAGAATCACTACAGTGCAGAATGAGACCATTCAACCCATCGAGACTACACTGACCTTCTGAAGGAACACCCTACTTAGCCCCACTCACCTGCCATAACTCCATAACTCCACCTAACATTTGGACAATAAGGGACAATTTAGCATGGCCAATCCACCCAACCTGCACATCTTTGGATATGGGAGGAAACCAGAGCACTCGGAGGAAACACAGGGAGAATGTGTAAACTCCACAGTCACCTAAGGTCAGAGTCAAACCCGCGTCCCTGACACTGTAAGTGAACCACTGTGCCGCCGTGCCGCCCTTTAATAAAGTTGAGTTGTTGGTATTGTTTAAGAGGCAAAGTTGCATTTTTTTTTCCTCCCATAGCTTTTCCTTTCTCCTACAACCTACAAGTTTTTAAATCCTAATCACACTTGATGATTTGCATCATCTTCTCTCCTTTATAGCCTAGTTGGGGTTCTTCAATTTGATCATTTCTGACTTCACTCGGTATATCTCAAAAATCTGAAAGAACTATTATTTGAGTCTAGAACAGCATCTAAAATAGGACTGCAACCTAACAAAGAAGCTGTGTACTTCTAAGTTCTCAGCACAAGAACTCATAACTCACCCATCATGATAAATAATGAAGAACAGAATACTTTAGCAGTTGATCAATGATGGCATTATTGCAGTTACAAAGCTCATTGGTGCACTCTACTGGCGGTGACTGGGTACTACAAAGATCATACTTTTGAATATCATGCAACCTAAAAATCACAAGCATATCTTCTATCTTCTAAGTTTACCTAGTTTTTTGTAAAAGCTATTCTATTCCAAATACATGTAACAACAGCAAAATACAAAACATGCTCTCCATACAATCACAGTCCACAGTTTGCATAATTTTTCCTTCTTTATTTCCCGCCCCCCCGATGAGCAATTCCTCATGGACAACCCCCACCACAACTCAAAGCCCACCGCTGACCCCTTCAACTCAAACTTAATCTTCTCCAACCGGAGAAAATCATACAAATCCCCCAGCCATGCCACCACCCCCAATGGCGTATCCAAGCTCCAATTTAACAGGATCCGTCGCAGGGCAATTAGAGAGGCAAAGGCCACAACATCGGCCCCCTTTCCTCCAGAAGCACCAGCACTTCTGACACCCCAATAATCACCACCATTGGCCTTGAACCTGTGGTTTCCACACAGTGGCATCAGCAACAACATCCTCTCCAACTTAAAATGCCTCCTCAGCTGGTTCCACACCCTGACTGTCGATTGCACCACCGGGCTCCCCGTATACTTCCCCAGAGCTTACGGCAGCAGAGCCATCACCATGGCTCTCAGACTGGATCCTCTACAGGACTCCTTTTCCATCCTGACCAATGCCCCATAGAACATAGAACATAGAACGATACAGCGCAGTACAGGCCCTTCGGCCCACGATGTTGCACCGAAACAAAAGCCATCTAACCTACACTATGCCATTATCATCCATATGTTTATCCAATAAACTTTTAAATGCCCTCAATGTTGGCGAGTTCACTACTGTAGCAGGTAGGGCATTCCACGGCCTCACTACTCTTTGCGTAAAGAACCTACCTCTGACCTCTGTCCTATATCTATTACCCCTCAGTTTAAAGCTATGTCCCCTCGTGCCAGCCATTTCCATCCGCGGGAGAAGGCTCTCACTGTCCACCCTATCTAACCCCGTGATCATTTTGTATGCCTCTATTAAGTCTCCTTTTAACCTTCTTCTCTCCAACGAAAACAACCTCAAGTCCATCAGCCTTTCCTCATAAGATTTTCCCTCCATTCCAGGCAACATCCTGGTAAATCTCCTCTGCACCCGCTCCAAAGCCTCCACGTCCTTCCTATAATGCGGTGACCAGAACTGTACGCAATACTCCAAATGCGGCCGTACCAGAGTTCTGTACAGCTGCAACATGACCTCCTGACTCCGGAACTCAATCCCTCTACCAATAAAGGCCAACACTCCATAGGCCTTCTTCACAACCCTATCAACCTGGGTGGCAACTTTCAGGGATCTATGTACATGGACACCTAGATCCCTCTGCTCATCCACACTTCCAATAACTTTACCATTAGCCAAATAGTCCGCATTCCTGTTATTCCTTCCAAAGTGAATCACCTCACACTTCTCTACATTAAACTCCATTTGCCACCTCTCAGCCCAGCTCTGCAGCTTATCTATATCCCTCTGTAACCTGCTACATCCTTCCACACTATCGACAACACCACCGACTTTAGTATCGTCTGCAAATCTACTCACCCACCCTTCTGCGCCTTCCTCTAGGTCATTGATAAAAATGACAAACAGCAACGGCCCCAGAACAGATCCTTGTGGTACTCCACTTGTAACTGAACTCCATTCTGAACATTTCCCATCAACCACCACCCTCTGTATTCTTTCAGCTCGCCAATTTCTGATCCACATCTCTAAATCACCCTCAATCCCCAGCCTCCGTATTTTCTGCAATAGCCTACCGTGGGCAACCTTATCAAACGCTTTGCTGAAATCCATATACACCACATCAACTGCTCTACCCTCATCTACCTGTTCAGTCACCTTCTCAAAGAACTCGATAAGGTTTGTGAGGCATGACCTACCCTTCACAAAGCCATGCTGACTATCCCTGATCATATTATTCCTATCTAGATGATTATAAATCTTGTCTCTTATAATCCCCTCCAAGACTTTACCCACTACAGACGTGAGGCTCACCGGTCTATATTTGCCGGGGTTGTCTCTGCTCCCCTTTTTGAACAAAGGGACCACATTTGCTATCCTCCAGTCCTCTCACACTATTCCTGTAGCCAATGATGACATAAAAATTAAAGCCAAAGGTCCAGCAATCTCTTCCCTGGCCTCCCAGAGAATCCTAGGATAAATCCCATCAGGACCCGGGGACTTATCTATTTTCAGCCTGTCCAGAATTGCCAACACCTCTTCCCTACGTACCTCAATGCCATCTATTCTATTAGCCTGGGTCTCAGCATTCTCCTCCACAACATTATCTTTTTCCTGAGTGAATACTGACGAAAAATATTCATTTAGTATCTCGCCTATCTCTTCAGACTCCACACACAACTTCCCATCCCTGTCCTTGACTGGTCCTACTCTTTCCCTAGTCATTCGCTTATTCCTGACATACCTATAGAAAGCTTTTGGGTTTTCCTTGATCCTACCTGCCAAATACTTCTCATGTCCCCTCCTTGCTCGTCTTAGCTCTCTCTTTAGATCCTTCCTCGCTACCTTGTAACTATCCATCGCCCCAACTGAAACTTCACACCTCATCTTCACATAGGCCTCCTTCTTCCTCTTAACAAGAGATTCCACTTCTTTGGTAAACCACGGTTCCCTCGCTCGACGCCTTCCTCCCTGCCTGACCGGTACATACTTATCAAGAACACGCAGTAGCTGATCCTTGAACAAGCTCCACTTATCCAGTGTGCCCAACACTTGCAGCCTACTTCTCCACCTTATCCCCCCCAAGTCACGTCTAATGGCATCATAATTGCCCTTCCCCCAGCTATAACTCTTGCCCTGCGGTGTATACTTATCCCTTTCCATCATTAACGTAAACGTCACCGAATTGTGGTCACTGTCCCCAAAGTGCTCTCCTACCTCCAAATCCAACACCTGGCCTGGTTCATTACCCAAAACCAAATCCAACGTGGCCTCGCCTCTTGTTGGCCTGTCAACATATTGTGTCAGGAAACCCTCCTGCACACACTGTACAAAAAACGACCCATCTAATGTACTCGAACTATATCTTTTCCAGTCAATATTTGGAAAGTTAAAGTCTCCCATAATAACTACCCTGTTACTTTCGCTCTTATCCAGGATCATCCTCGCCATCCTTTCCTCTACATCCCTAGAACTATTTGGAGGCCTATAGAAGACTCCCAACAGGGTGACCTCTCCCTTCATGTTTCTAACCTCAGCCCATACTACCTCGGAAGATGAGTCCCCATCTAGCATCCTCTCCGCCACCGTAATACTGCTCTTGACTAGCAGCGCCACACCTCCCCCTCTTTTGCCTCCTTCTCTGAGCTTACTAAAACACCTAAACCCCGAACCTGCAACATCCATTCCTGTCCCTGCTCTATCCATGTCTCCGAAATGGCCAAAACATCGAAGTCCCAGGTACCAACCCATGCTGCCAGTTCCCCTACCTTATTTCGTATACTCTTGGCATTGAAGTAGACACACTTCAAACCACCTACCTGAACACTGGCCCCCTCCTGCGACGTCAAATCTGTGCTCCTGACCTCTATACGCTCATTCTCCCTTACCCTAAAACTACAATCCAGGTTCCCATGCCCCTGCTGCATTAGTTTAAACCCCCCCAAAGAGCACTAACAAATCTCCCCCCCCAGGATATTTGTGCCCCTCAGGTTCAGATGTAGACCATCCTGTCTGTAGAGGTCCCACCTTCCCCAGAAAGAGCCCCAGTTATCCAGAAATCTGAATCCCTCCCACCTGCACCATCCCTGTAGCCACGTGTTTAATTGCTCTCTCTCCCCATTCCTCATCTCACTATCACGTGGCACGGGCAACAACCCAGAGATAACAACTCTGTTTGTTCTAGTTCTGAGCTTCCATCCTAGCTCCCTGAAAGCCTGCCTGACATCCTTGTCCCCTTTCCTACCTATGTCGTTAGTGCCAATGTGGACCACGACTTGGGGCTGCTCCCCCTCCCCCCTAAGGACCCGGAAAACACGATCCGAGACATCACGTACCCTTGCACCTGGGAGGCAACATACCAAACGTGAGTCTCTCACGCTCCCACAAAATCTCCTATCTGTGCCCCTGACTATCGAGTCCCCAATTACTAATGCTCTGCTCCTCTCCCCCCTACCCTTCTGAGCAACAGGGACAGACTCCGTGCCAGAGGCCCGTACCCCATGGCTTACCCCTGGTAAGTCCCCCCCCCACAAGTATCCAAAGCGGTATACTTGTTTCTCAGGGGAACAACCGCAGGGGATCCCTGCACTGCCTGCTTCTTCCCAGTCCCTCTTACAGTTACCCATCTATCTCCAATCTTTGGTGTAACTAATTCCCTGAAGCTGCTATCTATGACCCCCTCTGCCTCCCGAATGATCCAAAGTTCTTCCAACTCCAGCTCCAGTTCCCTAACTCGGTCTTGGAGGAGCTGGAGATGGCAGCACTTCCTGCAGGTACAATCAGCAGGGACACTAACGGCATCCCTCACCTCAAACATCCTGCAGGAGGAACATTGCACTCCCTTCCCTGCCATCCCTCTAACTTTCTACCAAGATCTGGCTAACAACTAAATTAAATTTTTAAAAAATAATAATAATAATAATAAAATATGGTACTTACCTCACACCAATGGGTTTTATTATTAGGTTAGAGGAGGAGGGCGGGTGGGAGACACTACACGTGTAGTGTCTCGGGTTTCCTCTCCACCAGAATTTATTGGTGAGGGTCTTCCCAGAAGTCCGCCGGTCGAACTTCCTGTTCCCGCCTTAAACACTAAAATTTTTTTAAAAACAGCAAAGAGGGACCGAAAACGGGACCAGGTAAGTGTTTACCGCTGAAATTGACTAGCCTGCTCCTGTGAAGGTCTCCCAGAAATCACTAACGCACCGCTCCCGCTGAAATCGACTGGCCTGCTCCTGCAAAGACAAGTGTTTTTAAAGGAGAGACTTACCTCCCAGAAGTCACTTGCGCACTGCTCCCGCTGAAATTGACTAGCCTGCTCCGCTCCCGCTGAAATTGACTGGCCTGCTCCTGCAAAGACAAGTGTTTTTAAAGGAGAAACTTACCTCCCAGAAATCACTTGCGCACTGCTCCCGCTGGAATTGACTCGCCTGCTTCGCTCCCGCTGAAATCGACTGGCCTGCTCCTGCAAAGACAAGTGTTTTTAAAGGAGAAACCTACCTCCCAGAAATCACTTGCGCACTGCTCCCGCTGAAATTGACTAGCCTGCTCCGCTCCCGCTGAAATCGACTGGCCTGCTCCTGCAAAGACAAGTGTTTTTAAAGGAGAAACTTACCTCCCAGAAATCACTTGCGCACTGCTCCCGCTGAAATTGACTAGCCTGCTTCGCTCCCGCTGAAATCGACTGGCCTGCTCCTGCAAAGACAAGTGTTTTTAAAGGAGAAACCTACCTCCCAGAAATCACTTGCGCAATGCTCCCGCTGAAATTGACTAGCCTGCTCCGCTCCCGCTGAAATCGACTGGCCTGCTCCTGCAAAGACAAGTGTTTTTAAAGGAGAAACTTACCTCCCAGAAATCACTTGCGCACTGCTCCCTCTGAAATTGACTAGCCTGCTCCGCTCCCGCTGAAATCGACATACCCCCAATTGCCTCACCTTCTCCACATCCGCCGTCCAATAACTCTGCAGCAGGTTCAGGTGTGTCTGCCTCTGCAACAGAGTCCTCTTTATCCTCGGCACCATCCCCACCCATATGAACTCCAAGATCAATGACTCGCTGCTGGCCTGCCATGGTCTGCTTTAAAAGCCAGCTATTTAGTCCTGTGCTAAACCAACAAACAGGAACCTTGGCAGCACATTCATCTTTACCACATGTACCCTCTCTGCCTGCGGCAAATGCTAAGTGATCCACCTCTTAAAATCCCCCTTAAAACTGTCCGTGTGGAGTTTGCACATTCTCCCCGTGTTTGCGTGGGTCTCATCCCCACAACCCAAAGATGTGCAGGGTAGGTGGATTGGCCACACTAAATTGCCCTTAGTGGGAAAAAAAAAGAATTGATACTCTAAATTTATATATATTTTCTTTAATCCCCCTTAACCTCCTCCATTAACGCTGTTAAATTCCACCTGTGCATCGTAGCCCACTCTCACGTCACTGAATCCCCAAATAACTAAACCTTTCTCTAGCTACCTTGAATGGCAATGCCCCCAAAATTGGCCTCCCGCCCCACCACATTCACTGAAAAAACCTCGCTCTTCCCAACATTCAACTTGTACCTCTCCAACAGTCCCATGATCCTGCCCACACTCTCCAGCAGGTCCGACACAAACAACAGCAGGTCATCCGCATACACCACCCAGTGCTCTACTGGAGGCTTACACCGCCTTCCCCTCAACCAACTGCCATCATCCCCCACCAGTTCTGCCTCACTTAATCCCTCTGTCCTTCCCTGAACCGGGTCCATCCAAGATGGCCCTCCTCTCCGCCCACACTCAACCTCCAACTCTGCCATGTCACAATACCCCCCCCCCCCCCCACCCCCCTGACCACCCCTCGCGACCTCTTCACCTCCGTCCACCAGCATTGCTTGCTGGCATGGCAACCCCCGCCTGAAGGCCCACCTTGCACTCCTCTCCACATCTCCCCCCCCCCCTCCCCCCAACCAGTCCCTCCTTAGCCAGGCCCCTTACCCTCCTGAATACTGACCTTACCAACAACCCCATACAAAGAGCCCCATCATACACACCCCTTACATGAAAAAGAAAGCACTCATATTGACATATCACCTCCTCCCAAAAAACACAACAAAATGTAGGAGGGGAGGGTGATCATCCCCCCTTACAAACTTACAACTCCCCAAAACAAAAATTCCCACCCTCCAGCAACTCAAAACAACCATAACACCCAACTTTTGAGGACTTCGCTCCTCCATCTCGCACCAATTCTCAGTTCTCCCCCAGTTTATGGTCCCTTATAAAGTTGTTCACTTCTTCTGGTGTCTCAGAGTTGTACACCTGGCCGTCAAATGTCACCCCAAGTCTCGCCAGATACAGCACCCTTCTGTCGATGCAACACAGCCTTGGCCATGTTGAATCCCGGACGCCAGCTCCGCGTCAATGTCTTGATATATCCGGACATGATTCCCCTCTCATTCGCAGTCTCGCTCCGCCCTGGCCCACCTCAGAGTCTTCTCCTTCTCCACGAACTTGTGCAACCGCACAATCACCGACCGCGACGGCACCTCCGCTCTCAGCTTCTGTCTCAAGGACCTGTCGGCCCAATCTATCTCTGGGGCCTTGTCCAATACCTTCTCCACCAGTCTAGCCAGCATCCTTGACACATGGTGGCGCTCGTTCCTTCCACACCCTCAGATCCCCAATCCGCAAGTTCTGCCGCCTGGACCTGTTCTCCTGCTGCTTCACCTTTACCCACAGCAACTTGCATAGATCCGCAAGGATCCCCACCTTCGCCTCCAAGGACTCAATCCGATCACTCTGGTCGACCACCACCTTTTCCACCTCGTGTACCGTCTACCCTTGCGCCTCGCGGCACTTCCCCCTCGATCCAACGACCCTCGCAGAGGTGCCACTGCCCCCTCAATCGCCTTTGACCAGCTGTCGTGCATCTCCTTCTTTTGCTGGCGAAATACCTCCTTGATGGAGCTCATCAACTGCTCCATCTGAGATTTTCCCACCGACGGCGACACTTCCCTTTCCGCCATTCTCAAAATTGTCGCTGCGGCACAGGTCCCCTCCAATTGCTCAGCTAGGTCTCTAACTGTCTTTTGCTGGGTCTGGTAGCCAAAGATATGCCAAGCTTGGGGAGAATCTCTTCCTCTACACCTACTGCGCCACATTTCTGCCGGAACAACCCTGTAAAGAGTATAAATGCCCAAACCAACGTCTTCGAGCCGGAGCTACCTTTTGTGCGACCACTCACCCAATGGCCGCCACTGGAAATCCCGGAAGTTTGCTAGTTAATGTTTTATGATTATTTTAATGTGAGACATTGCATAGATGAATAAGACAAATATTTGCAATTCGCAAGTTTGCCTATCTTAATTTCCCATTTTGGTTCCCTAAGTTTTTGAAAAATATTTTCTCGAGATGCCTATGGAATTTGTTTGCTGTATGCTTTTCACGACATTGTGTTGCAAAGGAACGGGAAAAGTTGCAATATCACAATTTTCAGTTCTCCCATTTTTTTATAGACTGCAGTGACCTTACATTATTAGGTAGTGGCTGCTTGTTGGTGATAATTAAATTGCTGTATTCATCTTTTCACAGTAACGTGCCATTTGCAAGCTTAAAATCACATATTTTAATTGCTGGAAGTGGTGGTTCTAGAAACAATAATATTGAGATTATATTATTGACCAAATCTAAAAATCTAGTGATTGTATTTAACCAGAAAGTATATTTTTGTGGATATCCATGTTCCTATTTATCTACACAGTGCTAAATATCAACTTTGATTATGCATGCAACTGTCCATGGTGACAATTTGCTTTCTTAATTCAGATATAGCTGTGGTAACAATGTCCATATCAGATGTATGAAGATTTGGGCAGAACACCAGGTAAAGACTGAGATTGAAAGTATCATCAAGTGTCCTCTCTGCAGAGAGACGTTTGCACCTCTGAGTCTCCTGCAAGAAGAATATAGAAACTCCACTCAACTTTTGGCAGCAGAAAGAGAAAGGCTTGACAGGCACCTTGGCATTCCATGTAATAACTGTCAGGTTTGTCCAATTCAGGGCAAGTGCTACAGGTAAACAAATTTCTGTTTCATGTTACCAAATATCAAATATATGAAGTAGTACTTTGCTTTTTCTGTAAGTGTATTATACCACTTGATGCTTCTTTTATAGTAGTTTTTATATGAGCATATGAAATAGGAGCAGATGTACACCTCACAGCCCATTCAGCCTGCTCCGCCATTCAATTCTGATCTTAGGCTTCAACTATATTTTCCCGCATGCTCCCATATCCCTTAATTCCCTGAGAGACCAAATATCTTTCTATCCAAGCTTTTTAAAAAAAATTTAGAGTACCCAATTATATTTTTCCAATTAAGGGGCAATTTAGTGTGGCCAATCCACTTGACCTGCACATCTTTGGGTTGTGGGGGTGAAACCCACGCAGACATGAGGAGAATGTGCGAACTCCACACAGACAGTGACCCGGGGCCGGGATCGAACCCGGGTCCTCAGCGCCGTAGGCAGCAGTGCTAACCACTGCCCAACATGCCCCCCCACCCTCGTATCCAAGCTTTAAATGTACACAAAGTTGGATCCACATTCCTCAGGGATAAAAAAATTCCAAAGATTCACAACCATTTGAGGCAAGAAATTTCTCCTCATCTCAGTATAAATGATCGGCCCCTTATCCTGAGACTATGTGACTCTCTGACCAGCGGAAACCATCTCTCAGTGTCTACCCTATCAAGCCCCTTCAGAATTTTGTAGGTTTCAATAAGATTATCCCTCATTCTTCTAAACTCTAGAGGATATAAGCCCGATTTAAATATTCACAGTGCTGATTCACGAAGATGTTGCCCAGTATGAGGCAACACAAATATGAAGAAAGTCTTGAAAATTTGGAATTGTTTTCATCAGTTCAGAGGAGACTAGAGGGTGACTTGCTCAATTCAAATTCTGAAAGAATGCAAAAGAGATACAGGGGGTGGGATTCTCTGATACTGAGGCTAAGTGTTGATGCCGTCGTAAACGCCGTCGCGTTTCACAACGGCATCAACATGCACCCAGGAACAGCAATTCTGACCCCTCCAGTGGGCCAGCACGGCACTGGAGCGACCCATGCCGCTCCAGCTGCCGTTACCGGTGTCAAATGGACGGCACGGGTCTGTGAATGCACGGTGCGACCCTTCTCCGCCCTCGTCCCGACGCAAAATAGCGTAGGGCTACAGGGGCCGGTGCGGAGCAAAAGAGGCACCCGCCCAAGAGGCCGGCCCGCCGATCAGTAGGCCCCGATCGCGGGCCGGGCCACAGCGGAGGCTCCCCCGGGGTCAGAGACCTGGCCAAGGAGTTGGAAGAGTCTGTGGCGCAGCAGGTATTGGAAGGATGGTGGAGGGGGAAGTGCCGGGGCAGGGTGGAAAGCCCCAGATGGAATAGTTGATGGCTTTCATCAGGGAAGAGTTCCGTCAACAAAGGAAAGAAATGCAAGAGGACAGGGGCTGTGGCACTCCTGAAGGGCTCGGCGAAAAGGGTTGAAAAGTGTCTGGAAGCACAGGGTGTCGGAGATCCGAGAGATGGAACAGGTGATGTCGGATCACAGCAGTCGGCAGGTGGCATTGGAGGTGGAGGTGGGTCTCTTAGGAGACCTTTGCAAGACGCTGAGAGCAAAGGTGGAAGAACAAGAGAACCTGTCGAGAAGGCAGAACCTGCGCATTGCGGGCCTGCCTGAAGGAGTGGAAGGCACGAGTGCCACAAGTTATTTCTCAAGGATATTGGCAGGGCTGGTGGCGGAGGGGGTGCTGGACAAGGCACCAGAGGTGGATAGAGCACACAGGTCTCTGAGGCAGAAGCCATGAGCTGGGGAGCCGCCAAGGGCTGTGATTGTAAGACTCCACAAGTTTGTTGAAAAAGAGAAGATCCTGCAGTGGGTCAGGGAGAACCAAAAAAATGAATGGGAGGAGAAGAAAGTCCAAATATACCAGGACATTGGAGCTGAACTGGCAAAATGGTGTGCCGGATTTAACAGGGCCATGGCAGTGCTGTATTGATGGCAGGTCCGGGTGCTCTACCCGGCAAAACTGTGGCTGACCTATGAAGACCGGGATTACTACTTTGAGACCCCAGAAGCGGCCAATGACTATTAAAGAGCACAAACTGGGGTAGAACTGAACCTTTGTGGGAGCCGGAGGAGCCGGCACTATGAAGTAACAGAAGAAACGGACAGAGTGGGGGATGGAGCGTGAGGGTTTTTTATCTTTTCCTCCCAGGTGGAAGTTTTTTTTGTTGTGTCGACAATGTTTGGAAGGGATGAAAAGTTTGGTAGGGGACAATTGTCCCCCTCCCACCCCCTACCTCCCGCTGCCCGTGGTGGGTGTTTCGTTTTTCCGGAGGAGGCGACCTATGGTTTGGGATGTGTTTTTGTTTGAGTGATGGGAGGGGAGGTCCGCAGGGAGCCTTCTACACAGAACAAAGAGGAGAGGATGGAGGAGGGTGGGGTCAGTAGGAGGAGCCTTTGGGCAGGAGTTGCCATGCTGGCTGGTTGATGCGACCATCAATTCACACGAAACCAGGAGTAGGAGTAAACTGTGGCTTTAATCAACTAGAACAGTGCCTGCCTGCGACTGGTCTGCTAGTGAGGGCCGCTTACAGGGCTACTGCTCTTTATACCTCCACTCAAGGGGTGGAGCCAGGGGCACCAACATGATACATTACAGGTAATACCTTACAATAGTCCATTGGTGGAGCCCACATGGGCAACAGCGTGATACAGTTATATACATGGTGAATGGTTACTGCAAACGTTCACCACATTCATCCCCTGTTAAAAAATGAAGTCCGGCGGGGGTGAAGGGTTCATAAGTTCAGCCTGTCCGGCGCACGGATCATGCGCTGTGTGAGGCACGATCAATTGAACAAAGCCTAGAGTTGGATACAAATGAGGCTTTATTGCTCTAAGATGTGTGGTCTCCCACAGCAGCTGGTGAAATTGCTGCTGAATGGAGGACACACATATTTATACTCCGCCTACTGGGCGGAGCCAGCAGGCAGGGACTACAGGCGAAACTGCAGTACAGGTCCTACCTTACATCACCTAATATAGGTGCAACAGTGGTTTACACTGTGATCGCCGAAGCCCTGGTATCGCAGCTGGCCCTGGTGTCGAACTCATCTGTGCTGGCATGGGTACTGAAGTCGCCTGTGCGGGCACAGATGTGGACTCCGGGAGCGTGTCTTCTGGAGCTTCAATCCTGTCGGTCGGTGAAGCGGGAATGGAGGGTGGGAGGGGATGAGGGTGCCATCTAGGGGTGGGGGCGCTTCTGCATAGGTCGGGCGGGGTAAGTTGGGGTGGCGGTGGTAGTGGAACCCGTGGGTGCCAGGTCCCGGAGGGAGACCGTATCCTGTCGGCCATCGGGGTGAGCTCGTTGAGCTTCCCAGGACGATATACTATATCGTAGTTATAGGTGGAGAGTTCGATCCTCCACCTCAAGATCTTAGCATTCTTGATCTTGCCCTGCAGCGTATTATCGAGCATGAAGGCTACCGATCGTTGGTCGGTGATGAGGGTAAACCTCCTGCCAGCGAGGTAGTGCCTCCAGTGCCACACGGCTTCCACGATGGCTTGGGCTTCCTTTTCGACCGAGGAGTGTTGAATTTCGGAGGTGGTGAGGGTTCGTGAAAAAAATGCTACTGGCCTGCCTGCCTGATTGAGGGTAGCGGCGAGGGCAACCGCTGATGCGTCGCTCTCCACCTGGAAGGGAACGGACTCGTCCACCGCGCGCATTGCGGCTTTGGCGATATCCGCCTTGATGCAGCTGAAGGCCTGGCGGGCCTCAGCCGCCAGTGGGAAGATGGTTGTCTTGATTAGTGGGCGGGCTTTGTCCGCAAAGTTGGGGACCCACTGGGCGTAATAAGAAAAGAATCCGAGGCACCTTTTCAGTTCCTTGGGGCAGTGAGGATGGGGGAGTTGCAGGAGGGGGCGCATACGGTCGGGGTCGGGTCCTAGAACCCCGTTTTCCTCGACGTAGCGAAGGCTGGCTAGTCTGGTTGTGCGGAAAACGCATTTTTCCTTGTTGTAAGTGAGGTTAAGGGTTCGGGTGGTTTGGAGAAATCTCTGGAGGTTGGCATCGTGGTCCTGCTGATCATGGCCGCAGATGGTGACGTTGTCCAAGTACGGAAATGTGGCCCGCAGCCCGTACTGGTCCACCATTCGGTCCATTGTTCTTTGGAAGACCGAGACCCCGTTCGTGACGCCAAAGGGGACCCAGAGGAAGTGGAAGAGGCGGCTGTCTGCCTCAAAAGCCGTGTAGTGGCGGTCCCCCGGGCAGATTGGGAGCTGGTGGTACGCAGACATCTGATCCACCTTGGAGAATACCCGGTAGTGCGCGATCTGATTAACCATGTCTGCGATCCGGGGAAGGGGGTACGCAACGAGGTGTGTGTACCGGTTTATGGTTTGGCTATAATCTACAACCATCCGGTTCTTTTCCCCGGTCCTGACGACCACCGCCTGAGCTCTCCAGGGGCTATTGCTGGCCTCGATGATTCCCTCCCGCAAGAGTCGCTGGATCTCGGACCTGATAAAAGTCCTATACTGGATGCTGTACCGCCTGCTTCTGGTGGCGACTGGTTTACAGTCAGCGGTGAGATTTGCGAAGAGCGGGGGTGGGTCGACTTTTAGGGTCGCAAGGCTACATACACTGAGTGGGGGTAGGGGCCCGCCGAAGTTCAGAGTTTGGCTCCTGAGGTTACACTCGAAGTCCAGTCCCAACAAGAGAGGAGCGCAGAGCTCAGGGAGTACTTATAGCTTAAAATTGGCTTACTCGGCGCTCTGTATTGCGAGGGTAGCGGGAGTGCACCCCCGGAGTGCGACCCAGAAGCAAGGGAGATGGTTTGATGTGCCGGGAAGATTGGGAGCGAGCAGCGTCTTACCATGTCTGGATGAATGTAGCTCTCCGTGCTCCCGGAGTCGAACAGGCAGGGAATTTTGTGTCCATTTACCCGGACGGTCATCATGGAGCTCCGGAGATGTTTGGGTCGCGACTGGTCAAGGGTGACCGCGCTGACTTGCGGGTAGCCGGCGTGGTCGGAGGTGCTGGGGTGGTCCCAAGATGGCTGCCCCCGTCGGTCGCACGTGTCGGGTGGCGTTGCAGATGGCGGCCCCCGACGGTCGTACGTTTCGGGCAGTGAGGAAGATGGCGTCCAAGATGGCGGCCCCCATGAATCGCACGTGGCGCGCCGCGTGTGCGAGGATGGCCAAGATGGCGACCCCCATGGGTCGCCCACGTTGGTTGGGGTGGAAGATGGCCGCCCCCACGGACAACACGAGGCCGCTGACGCGTCCGGGGGGGGGGGGGGCGGATGGGCAGACATGCTGTCACACTGCGGGATCTGCGGGCCTGTGAGTCTGAGGGTCGGGCCTGCGATTAGAGTTTTTGGACCTGGCCAGGCAAACTTTAGCAAAATGTCCTTTTCTTCCGCAGTCGCTGCAGTTCGCGTTCCAGGCCGTGCAGCGCTGCCTGGGGTGTTGATGCCACAGAAATAACAGGGTAGGCCCCCATAGTGGGCGGGCAGCCGCGCGGCACAGGCCTGGGGTACTCTTTGGTCGGGGGTCCACGAGGGGTTGTGTGATCGGACGGGAATGCGGTAAGGCTTTGGAACGCTACTTCTAGAGAGGAGGCTAATTTTACCGACTCTGCCAGATCTAGGGCACCTTTCTCGAGTAGGCGCTTTCATGATACATTACAGGTAATACCTTACAATGGTCCATAGGTAGAGCCCACATGGGCAACAGCGTGATACAGTTATATACATGGTGAATGGTTACTGCAAAACGTTCACCACACAGGTAATGGCTGGATGTGAGGTGGGGGATATAGTTGAGGGGGAGGGGTGGGGTGGGGGGTAAGGGAGGGAGATATGATGTGGCAGTGTTGGAGAAGAAGCGTGGTTAGGGTCAGAGAATGGGTCCATCTTGGATGGGCCTGGTACAAGGCAAAATTAAGAGAGGAACAGCCGAAAGGGGAGGATAGCAAACTGTAGAGGGTATTGGAGGCATAAGGCCCCGGTAAGGCTTATAACGTGGAAGGTGTGTGGCTCAATAGACCGGTGAAAAGATCTTGGGTCTTCAGATACCTCAGAAGTTTGATGGTGGGGGTGGTCTTTCTGCAGGAGATGCACCTCCGTATGAAGGACCAGGCTAGGTTGAGAAAGGGATGCGTGGGTCAGGTATTTCACTCAGGGTCTGACTCAAAGTCGTGGGGTGGCTATCTTGATGAGCAAGAAGACAGGGGGCGTGATTCTCCCCTACCCGGCGGGGCGGGGGGTCCCAGCGGGATGGAGTGGCGGGAACCATTCCGGCGTCGGGCCGCCCCAAAGGTGCGGATTTCTCCGCACCTTTAGGGGCCTTGAGGGGCTATTGAGGGGCTAGGCCCGCGCCGGAGTGGTTTTCGCTCCCCCGGCTGGCGTGGAAGGCCTTTGGCGCCACGCCAGCCGGGGCCGAAAGGAATCTGCTGGCCGGCGCGAGTCTGCGCATGTGCGAGAGCGACAGCGGCTGCTGACGTCATCCCCGCGCATGCGCGGGGGGGGGCTCTTCCGCAACGGCCATGGTAAATGCTGTGGCCGAGGCGGAGGGAAAAGAGTGCCCCCACGGCACAGGCCCGCCCGTCGATCGGTGGGCCCCGATCGCGGGCCAGGCCACCATATGGGCACCCCCCGGGGCCAGATCGTCCCAACGCCGGAGCCCGCCCGCCCCTCCAGGTCCCGCCGGTAAGAGAGGTGGTTTGATCCTCGCCGGCGGGACAGGCATTCCAGCAGCGGGACTTCGGCCCATCGCGGGCCGGAGAATCGCCGGGGGGGGGGGGCCGCCGACCGGCGCAGCGCGATTCCCGCCCCCGCCGAATCTCCAGTGCCGGAGAATTCGGCTACCGGTGGGGGTGGGATTCACGCCAGCCCCCGGCGATTCTCCGACCTGGCGGGGGGTCGGAGAATCCCGCCCAGGGTTTGAGTGCGTAGGAAGTGAGGGCTCCGAGGGGAGATATGTGATGGTGAGCAGGAAATTGGAGGGAACGCGGGTGGTGTTGATGAATGTATATGCACCAAATTGGGACGATGTAGGGTTTATGAGGAGGTTGCTGGCAGTGATCTCGGACTTGGCCACACATCAGTTGATTATGAGAGAAGACTTTAATTTTTCTATTTGTTCATGGGACGTGGAAGTCTCAAGATGAGCCAGCAATTATTGCCCATCCCTAATTGCCCTTGAGGGGGCAGTTAAGAGTCAACCACATTGCTGTAGGTCTGGAGTCACATGTAGACCAGACCAGGTAAGGATGGCAGAGTTTCTTCCCGAAAGGACATTAATGAACCAGATTTTTACGACAATCGGTAATGGTTTCATGATTATTGGGTGAGGTAATCGAGGTACACAGGGATTATTCGAGGGCAGCCACCACGGATGGATTGACGAGAAGGAAAAAGCTACAAGGGCAATTCGATAGGTTGACACCAGGGAGGGCGGTAACCCAGCTTTGCAAGGCAAGGAGGGTGCAGTATGAGTACGGGAGAGAGCAAGTCGAATGTTGGCACGCAGGCTGCGTCCAAGGAAAATTTGAGGGTCCGGGCAGACAGGGGAGGTGGTGTCGGAGCTGGGGAAGATAAATTAAGCGTTTAGGGAATACTATAAAGAACTGTACAGGGCGGACCCGGGGGATGAAGAAGGCAACATGCTGGGCGTTTTTGGACGAGCTGGAGTTCCCGCAGCGAGAGGAAGAGAAGAGGTAGGTGCTAGAAGAGCCTTTGGTGCTAAGACAGGTATTGGAAAGTAGAAGGAGGATGAAGTCAGGAAAGGCCCCGGGGCTGGATGGGTACCCGCCGGAATTTGGAGTTTGCGATGGAACTGGCACCTCATCTGCTGGGGGCGTTTAGTGAGGTGCTGGAGAAGGGGGTGCTGCCGGAGACGATGCCGCAGCGACGATTACATTAATACCGAAGAAGGGGAAGGACCTGTTCGAATGTGGGTCGTACAGGCCCATATCGCTGTTAAGTATGGATGTAAAATTACTGGCCAAGCTAGTGGCGGGGAGGATCAAAGGTTGTGTCCTGTGGGTGGTTGCGGAAGACCAAATAGGTTTCGTAAAGGGCAGACCAGCCTCCAGTGATATAAGGAGATTGTGAAACATGAATATGACCCCGTTGAGCGGACGGAAACTGCAGGTAGTGCTGTCTATGGATGCAGAGAAGGCATTTGATCGGCTGGAGTGGCAGTACCTGTCCAAGGTCCTGGGAAGGTTTGGGCCTGTTATATGTGGCACCGGTGGCGAGCGTGCGGACCAACGATATGAGCTCACCAATATTCGGGTTACACAGGGGAACGAGGCGCGGGTGCCCGCTGTCACCACTGCTGTTCATGCTAGCAATAGAGCCCCTGGCAATGGCCCTTAAGGGGTCGGCAAAGTGGCAAGGGGTTAGAAGGGGGAGCAGGGAGCACCGGGAGTCGCTATATGTGGACGACCTGTTACTGTACATGTCGCACCCGCTGGAGAGCATGGGGCATCTTTTTCAGGATGGCAGCCGATGACTAGTGGTGTACCTCAGGGGTCGGTGCTGGGACCACACCTTTTCACAATATACATTAATGATCTGGAGGAAGGAATTGAAGGCACTGTTGCTAAGTTTGCAGATGATACAAAGATCTGTAGAGGGACAGGTAGTATTGAGGAAGCAAGGGGGCTGCAGAAGGATTTGGACAGGAAAGGAGAGTGGGCAAAGAAGTGGCAGATGGAATACAATGTGGAAAAGTGTGAGGTTATGCACTTTGGAAGGAGAAATGGAAGCATAGACCATTTTCTAAATGGGAAAATGCTTTGGAAATCAAAAGCACAAAAGGACTTGGGAGTCCTTGTTCATGATTCTCAAGGTTAACGTGCAGGTTCAGTCGGCAGTTAGGAAGGCAAATGCAATGTTAGCATTCTTGTCGAGAGGGCTAGAATACAAGACCAGGAATGTACTTCGAGACTATATAAGGCTCTAGTCAGACCCCATTTGGAGTATTGTGAGCAATTTTGGGCCCTGTATCTAAGGAAGGATGTGCTGGCCTTGGAAAGGGTCTAGAAGAGGTACACAAGAATGATCCCTGGAATGAAGAGCTTGTCATATGAGGAACGGTTGAGGACTCTGGATCTGTACTCGTTGTTTAGAAGGATAAGGGGGGATCTTATTGAAACTTACAGGACACTGCGTGGCCTGGATAGAGTGGACGAGGAGAGAATGTTTCCACTTGCAGGAAAAACTAGAAGCAGAGGACATAATCTAAAGGGACGATCCTTTAAAACAGAGATGAGGAGGAATTTCTTCAGCCAGAGGGTGGTGAATCTGTGGAACTCTTTGCTGCAGAAGGCTGTGGAGGCCAAATCACTGAGTGTCTTTATCATAGATTATCATAGAATTTACAGTGCAGAAGGAGGCCATTCGGCCCATCAAGTCTGCACCAGCTCTTGGAAAGAGCACCCTACCCAAGGTCAACACCTACACCCTATCCCCATAACCCAGTAACCCCACCCAACACTAAGGGCAATTTTGGACACTAAGGGCAATTTATCATGACCAATCCACCTAACCTGCACATCTTTGGACTGTGGGAGGAAACCGGAGCACCCGGAGGAAACCCACGCAGACACGGGGAGGATGTGCAGACTCCGCACAGACAGTGACCCAAGCCGGAATCGAACCTGGGACCCTGGAGCTGTGAAGCAATTGTGCTAACCACTATGCTACCGTGCTGCCCATTTGAAACAGAGATCTTTAAAACAGAGATAGATAGGTTTTTGATTAATAAGGGGATCAGGGGTTCTGGGGAGAAGGCAGGAGATGGGGATGAGAAAAATATCAGCCATGATTGAATGGCGGAGCAGACACGATGGGCCGAGTGGCCTAATTCTGCTCCTATGTATTATGGTCTTATGGGAGGATAATTGGCCTATGGGAGGTTTGGAGCTTTCTCAGTATACAAGCTGAACGTAGGGAAAAGTGAGGTGTTCCTCGTGAATGAATTGGTTCGGAGAGCCAGTTTAGGGTGGCTGCCATTCAAGGTAGCCAGAGACAGGTTCAGATTTCTGGGGATCCAGATAACAGGAGAGTGGGCGACGTTCCATAAGTGGAATTTAACAAAGCTGACGGAGGAGGTTAGGGAGGATTTTAAGAGGTGGGATACGCTGCATCTGACTCTGGAAGGGAGGGTCCAAATGGTGAAGATGAATATCCTGCCAAGGTTCCTATTCATATTCCAGACGCTTCCGATTTTTGTACCAAAGGCTTTTTCCCGGAAGGTGGTTACGATTATTTCAGAGTTTGTGTGAACGGGGAAGGTGCCAAGGGTAAAGAGGGTCCTGTTACAGTGGCTGAGGCAGAAGGGGGTTTGGCGTTGCCAAACTTGTTACATTATTACTGGGCGGCGAACGTGGAGAAAGTGAGACGGTAGTGGGTGGGAGAAGGGGCCACTGGCGCCAAGGAGATATATGGAGAGCCCATTTGTGCAGTCCACAGTGAAGGCGTGGAACCAGCTGAGTGTGACATTATCATAAATGTAAGAACTGCAAGGGTTAATGAAATGTCTAAATCAACCATTAGAGGGAGATAGATGTACAAGTATATAAGGCATTGATGCCAAGCCTTATGGGTGAGAGGTTGAGGAGAAAGCCAGAGAACAGACTGAAGGAAAGATACTGTGAGTGAGAGCAGATCATAGTTAATGTAATAGTGTAGAGATTAGTAGTAGATGAGTGTAGATTATATGTTTATTATCAACTGTATTATGTAGGAGTAAGTGTCAAATCCAAATAAGTAGTGTTAATAAATTTATAGCTTTGTTCAATTTAAGCTATTTGTGGTCTTTGTGAACAGTATGCCAACCATCCGAAAATTAGCAAAACAAAGAACACCGCACTGAGAAACTGAGGAGGCACTTTTGGATCAAGGGGATGTTGGTGTTAATGGTGTTGTGTGAAAACCACGGATTTGAGCTGGGGGGGACAGACAGTATGTGCAGGGCGTGGAGAGAAGTGGAGCTGGTGAGGGCGAGGCATTTGTACCTGGACGAGACGTTTGCTAGTATGGAAGAACTGAAGGAGAGGGTAGAGGTTCCGAGAGGAAGTGAGTTTAGATATTTAAAGGTAAGGGACTTTGCACTGAAGGTCTGGAAGGCGTTCCCCAAGTTGCCGAAGTGTGCCCAACTGGAACGATTGCTGCTCCCGGACGTGGAAGTGGAGGGCAGGATCGCATGGCTGGGAGAACAAGGGATGAGAAGGTGGTGAAGAATAAGGAGAGGTGGGAGGGGGAGTTGGGAGGGGAGATAATTTGGGGAGTGTGGAGTGAGGTGCTACGCAGGGTAAATGCAACCTCCTCGTGTGCAACAATGAACCTGATACAATTCAAGGTTGTACACAGGGTGCATATGCCTCGGACGAGAATGAGTGGGTTCTTCAGGCAGTGGTAGACGAGTGTGAGATGTATGGGCGGGGACCAGCAAACCATGCACGTATGTTCTGGAGCTGTGAGCAGTTGGAGAGATACTGGGCGGGAGTGTTCATGACACTAACAAAGATTGTGGGGGAGGAGATTCAGACGGACTATTTGGTGGTGATATTCAGGATATCAGAGAAGCTGGAGCTGATGGAGGGGAGGAAGGCCGATATTGTGGCCTTTGGCTGGTGAAGGATCTTATTGGAATGGCGAGCGGCTGTCATGATATTCAGATAAGCATATCATGGTGCAAACACACATACACACTGATGGGCAAATCAACAGACCAATCAACCCACACGCAACATCACAGCCAATCACCAGTGAGAGCACACGCACTATAAAACAGGGAACACCACAGTTCCCGCTCATTCCAGCAGGAGACAGCTCAGGGCACAGAACTCACAGCGTGCCATTCAGACATACACCATGTGCTGAGTGCCTCTCTAAGATAGTGATAGGGCTGAGTCCACAGGTTAAAGGGTAAAGTACGAACCACAGTCATAAGTTTACAGATGTTGTTATCAAGAGTAATAAAACAGAGTTGTACCATATACAACCGTGTTGGTTCATTTGTATAGCGGAACACCCAACACGACATAGTACCAGGATTGGAACCCAGCAACTGTGAGACCTACCTACACATCTTCAGGGATCCGCCATCCTGCGCCATGGACACCATCAGCCCGCTGCAGCCGCTCCAAATCGCTGGAAACCTCGGCGTCAACTGGAGGCTGTTTAAACAGCGCTTCCAGTTCTTCCTAGAAGCCACAGAAAGGGAGAATGCTTCGGACACCAGGAAAATCGCCCTCCTCCTCTCCACGGCAGGGCAACACGCCATCCACATCTACAACTCCCTGCTGTTCGCGGAAGGTGAGGACAAGACAAAGTACAAAACGGTCCTTCTTAAACTCGAGCAACACTTCAGCGTCAAGGTGAATGAGAGCTTCGAGAGGTACCTCTTCCAGCAGCGCCTGCAGGGTAAGGATGAGCCTTTTCAATCTTTCCTGACACACCTCCGTATCCTCGCGCAGTCCTGTGGCTATGAGGCCACCTCCGATTCTATGATTCGGGACCAGATAGTTTTTGGGGTCACCTCGGGCACCCTACACCAGCAGCTCCTCAAAATTAAGAGCCTCACCCTAGCCACTGCCATCGAAGCCTGCGTCCTCCATGAAAACGCGGCCAGCCGGTACTCCCAATTCCAGGCGGCCGAATCGGCACGGCAGGAGTCTTACGAGGCCGAGCGAGTCCAGTCGATCGAGTTCCTCCCGGCCCGCCGCCCGGACGAGGGCGGCCATTTAGCGTGCTTTCTGCGGCCTCCCGCGCTTGTACGCGCCAAAAGAGACGTCGACGCAGAGGGACGTGACGCGCAAGTGCGCTCTACGCAGGTCCGAACTGCGCATGCGCGGTGGCGCAACGAACGCCATGACGTCACGACGTGCGGCAACTGTGGATCCGCACATTTATAGCAGCAATGTCCAGCAAAGAATCGACAACGCCTCCGCTGTGGCAAGATGGGACACTACGCTGCCTGCTGTCGAGCAGCTCAACCTGCCAACGCTCCCCAATTCCGCCAGCCTCGCAGGGATGTGCGGACCATTTAGCCTCCATACACCGAGTCATACCCTGACGACGTACAGACCGGTGATACCGACGACCAGGAAGCCTTCCGCGTTGCGGTCATTGACAGAAACCGGATGTCCCCAAGTAGGACCCACCAGCCGATGCCAGTGAACAGCGATTTCCCGGGTGATGAATGGTGTCCCACCCTAACGGTCAACCCGAATTCGTCGCCCACCTACTAGGCTGGACTTATGAGCCTGTTTGAACATTGGACTCACTAAAGTGTTATGCCACAATGTTAATATGTTTCTCTTTTTGTCGTTACAGGAGTTCGCTTTCGATGTTTGATGATTGCACTTGTTTTGTTTATGGTACAACCTCGCTGCTATGTTGCACCTGACACCTTCCTATGTGTATAGTTTAGCCTCATGTACATGTTGTAGATATTGCACACACACATTCAGCTGCACTCAGTACACACCAATATTTATTACCACATAGGCACATACTTGTAAAAAGGGGGATGTCATGATATTCAGATAAACATATCATGGTGCAAACACACATTCACACTGATGGACAGATCAACAGACCAATCAACCCACACGCAACATCACAGCCAATCACCAGTGAGAGCACACGCACTATAAAACAGGGAACACCACAGTTCCCGCTCATTCCAGCAGGAGACAGCTCAGGGCACATAGCTCACAGCGTGCCACTCAGACATACACCATGTGCTGAGTGCCTCTCTAAGATAGTGTTAGGGCTGGGTCCACAGGTTAAAGGGTAAAGTACGAACCACTGTCATAAGTTTACAGATGTTATCAAGAGTAATAAAACAGAGGGGACTTTCGGTGGCGTGGGCGAGCAGGGCGGCCGCAGCAACAAGAACACCCGCCGGTGGCCGTGATTCGCGGCGATTTCGGGGAAATCCTCGAGTTCTCACGCACTCCCCGACTATCGTCGGCCTTTGGGGCCACCACGAGCAGCCAGCGGGGCCGGTTTAAAAAACGGTGAAGAACCCCGCGCGGGTGTCAGGCGGCGGGGGCTGAGGCGCTGGGCCCGGCGCGGCAGGTCAGAGCAGCGGGGGCGGAGCTACGAGGAGGCCGAGGCAGCAGGCCTGAGGCCAGGGCACTATGTAGGGAGGGTGCTCCACGTCGGATGGCTCCCACCTAGGAAGAAGAAAGAAGGTTGAAGCCTGGTCCCAGGTGAATGCAGAGGAGAAAGAAAGAAGGTTTAAGGAAGTTTTGGTGAAAGTTCTTTTTCCTCTCTTCCCCCCCCCCTTTTTTTTTCAAAAAAAGAATGCCAGATTGATGAAGGGCAGGAGGGTGAAGGGAGAGAGAGGAGAAGAGAAAGAAGATAAAAAACAATAAGCCGCTAAAGGATGCGAAGAGCAGCGTCGAAGAAAGGAGGAAACGCGGGTTCGCCGCCGAAGGAGAAGACGAGCAAAAGTGTTGACAGGATGGCGGAAGCCGAACTGCAAGGCGGGGCCGCACTACTTACAGTGGAGAAGTTGACCGAGGTGATGGTGGTGGAGCTGGAAAAACAGTTTTTGAGGCACATGGAGGCCTTGAGGAAAGAGATGGCGGTCGTGTTGAGGTCATGGGTGGAGGAGGCAATCGGCCTGATGAGGGTGGAGGTGGCAAAGGCATCGGCCGAGGTGAGAGAGCAGGGCGAGAAGATGGAGGAGGTGGAGGAGGCCGTGACACGACACAGCGACCTGGTCACCTCGATGGGGGACGAGCTGCGGAGGGTGGTGGAGGTTAACAGAGGACTGGGTAGCAATGGAGGGATGCTTTTCTAATTGGAGGGCTGTGACCAGTGGTGTTCCACAGGGATCAGTGCTGGGACCTTTGCTCTTTGTAGTATATATAAATGATTTGGAGGAAAATGTAACTGGTCTGATTAGTAAGTTTGCAGACGACACAAAGGTTGGTGGAATTGCGGATAGCGATGAGGACTGTCTGAGGATACAGCAGGATTTAGATTGTCTGGAGACTTGGGCGGAGAGATGGCAGATGGAGTTTAACCTGGACAAATGTGAGGTAATGCATTTTGGAAGGGCTAATGCAGGTAGGGAATATACAGTGAATGGTAGAACCCTCAAGAGTATTGAAAGTCAAAGAGATCTAGGAGTACAGGTCCACAGATCACTGAAAGGGGCTACACAGGTGGAGAAGGTAGTCAAGAAGGCATACGGCATGCTTGCCTTCATTGGCCGGGGCATTGAGTATAAGAATTGGCAAGTCATGTTGCAGCTGTATAGAACCTTAGTTAGGCCACACTTGGAGTATAGTGTTCAATTCTGGTCGCCACACTACCAGAAGGATGTGGAGGCTTTAGAGAGGGTGCAGAAGAGATTTACCAGAATGTTGCCTGGTATGGAGGGCATAAGCTATGAGGAGCGATTGAATAAACTCGGTTTGTTCTCACTGGAACGAAGGAGGTTGAGGGGCGACCTGATAGAGGTATACAAAATTATGAGGGGCATAGACAGAGTGGATAGTCAGAGGCTTTTCCCCAGGGTAGAGGGGTCAATTACTAGGGGGCATAGGTTTAAGGTGAGAGGGGCAAGGTTTAGAGTAGATGTACGAGGCAAGTTTTTTACGCAGAGGGTAGTGGGTGCCTGGAACTCATTACCGGAGGAGGTAGTGGAGGCAGGGACGATAGGGACATTTAAGGGGCATCTTGACAAATATATGAATAGGATGGGAATAGAAGGATACGGACCCAGGAAGTGTAGAAGATTGTAGTTTAGTCGGGCAGTATGGTCGGCACGGGCTTGGAGGGCCGAAGGGCCTGTTCCTGTGCTGTACATTTCTTTGTTCTTTGTTCTTTGTTGACTCCGAGCAAAGCTGGAAGACTTGGAAAACCGCTCAAGGCAGCACAATTTGAGAATTGTGGGCTTGCCCGAAGGGACAGAGGGCCCAACGCCAACGCAATACTTCGCTAAGAAGTTGGCGGAGCTGATGGGGGAGGGTGAGAGCCCCACCCTGTACGAGCTAGACCGAGCTCATCGGTCATTAAGGCCGAAGCCCAAAGTGAACGAGCCGCCAAGGGCAGTAATTATCTGCTTCCATAAGTTTTGCATGAAGGAGAAGGTATTAAGCTGGGCGAAGCAGGAGCGTGAGATGCTGTGGGATGGTACTGCGGTTCGGATCTACCAGGACTTGACGGTGGAGTTGGCAAAAAGACGAGCGGCGTTTGGGCGAGTGAAAGCGGCTTTGTACAAGAAGGGGGTGCGATTTGGTGTGGTGTACCCGGCGAAGTTGAGAGTAACATATAACTCCAAAGACTTTTATTTTGAGACAGCGGAGGCGGCTGAGGCGTTCATGAGGGCAGAAGGCTTGGGACAGACGTGAAGAGCGGAACTGGAAGAGAGACTGTGGACTGTGTTTGAGCGGCTGGATAATGTACAAATGTTGCAACTTTCTTTTTACCGATTTGTATTGAAATTTACTTCTCTTTGCATTGTTACAGAGTTCAAGTTAATGGTGTTCTGTGTTGCGACGGTTAAATGTTATGTTAGTGAATTGTAGGGGTTGGATTGTTGGGTTTGTTTTGGTGTATCTTTCTCTGGGACTGGGTGGAAGGGGACGAGAGGTCTTGGCGGGGGGAGCCACCCGCGCTAGCTAACTAAAGTCAGTTAGTGAACGGGGGTGAGGTGAGAGGAGGACTGCGGACGTTGGAGCCTGGATAGCAGGCTTCAATGGGCCTACGAGGCGAGCAAGAGGGAGTGGAGGGATGGATGTTGGGGGATGTTTTTATAGGGGGGTTTTTGGGAGGGGGGGAAGGGGTTCGATGTTAACAATGGACAGGGGCGGGTCAGGCTTGTGGGGCAGGGCCCAGTGGTATGCTGATGGTGGATAAGAAAGGTGGGGGGGGGGTGTGAGAGACTCCCAGTAAGGATAGTCATGTGGAACGTGCGAGGACTAGGAGGTCCGGTCAGGAGGTCAAGGGTGCTTGCACATCTTAAAAGTTTGAAAGCCGATGTAGCAATGCTGCAGGAGACTCACTTGAGGGTGAAGGACCAGGTGAGACTTAAAAAGGGCTGGGTTTGTCAAGTGTTTCACTCCGGATTTGATGGAAGGGCTCAAGGGGTAGCGGTGCTGGTCAGCAAAAGGGTAGGCTTCCAGATGGAGAAGGTGGTGGCAGAGGGGGGTAGATATGTGATTGTGGCAGGGGCGCTGGAGGGGAGATTAGTGGCGCTGTTAAGTGTATACGGTCCCAATTGGGACGATGTGGGATTCGCGAGGAAGGTGTTTGGGGCTATTCCCGACTTGGACACGCATGAGCTGATTGTGGGGGGGGACTGGAACTTGGTGCAGGAGCCACGGTTGGACAGATCACGGCCGCGCTCGCTGGTCCCATCCGGGGGGGGCGAAGGCGCTGGCTGGGCTAATGGTGGAAATGAGAGGGGTGGACCCTTGGAGGTTCCTGCACCCAAGGGAACGGGAGTACTCGTTTTTCTCAGCGGTCCATAAGGTATACTCGCGGATCGACTTTTTTGTGGTGGGGAAAGCTTTGCTGGCTGGAGTCAAGGGGTTGGAATACTCTGCAATTGCAGTGTCAGATCACGCTCCACATTGGGTGGATATGGTGCTGGAGAAGGGGGCAGCGCAGAGACCGGGGTGGAAACTGGATGTGGGGCTTTTGGGGAACCAAGTGTTCTGTGAGAAAATTGAAAAGGTAATTAAGGAATATGTAGGTTTCAATTGTACGGGAGAGGTGTCGAAGGCAGTCGTCTGGGAGGCTCTAAAGGCGGTGGTGAGAGGTGAGGTCATTTTGTTTAAGGCCAGGGTGGATAAAGAGGAGAGGTTGGAACGGCAGAGGGTAATAGATGAGATGTTGGAGGTAGATAGGAGGTATGCAGAGGATGGGGACCCGGCGAAGCTGGAAAAGAGGAAGGAACTACAGGCGAACTTCGACCGATTGTCCACCAGGAAGGCGGTGCGCCAACTGAGACGAGCAAGGGGTGCAGTTTCCCTCCCTCCGGAGGGAGGCAGCGGCAAGGGAAATTCTTCAGGTGAAGGATAGGGCAGGAAAGTTGGTGGTGGCTCCAGTGCTGATTAACAAGGATTTTGAGGAGTTTTATGAGAGGTTGTACAAGTCAGAGCCACCATGAGATGCAGGAATTTCTAGATGGGTTGGAGTACCCGAGGCTAGGGGAGGGGGACAGGGCTATATTAGAAGGAGCAATAGTGGAGCAGGAGATAAAGGATGCAATTGGGAGGATGCAGTCGGGGAAGGTGGCAGGGCGGGATGGGTTTCCGGTGGAAAATTATAAAAAATTTAAGGATAGGTTGGCACCCCTGATGGTGGGGATGTTTGAGGAGGCGATAGGGAAGGGGGTATTGCCGCAAACCTTGGGGCAGGCATCGATTTCCCTGTTGCTAAAAAAAGATAAGGATCCGACCGAATGTGGGTCGTATCGGCCCATATCACTTCTGAATGTGGACATAAAAGTGTTGCCGAAGGTACTGGCGGGTAGGCTGGAGGAGTGCCTCCCGAAGGTGATTGGGGAGGATCAGACGGGGTTCATGAAAGGGAGGCAGCTGTTTTCGAACATTAGGAGGGTTTTGAACGTTGTTATGGCATCGGCGGAAAGAAAGGAAACAGAGGTAGTTGTGGCATTGGACGCCGAGAAGGCGTTTGGTCGGGTAGAATGGGGGTACCTGATGGCAGTGTTGGAGCGGTTTGGGATTGGACCAAGGTTTGTGAACTGGGTAAAGCTATTATATAAGGAACCGAAGGCGAGTGTCCGCACAAATAATATCAGTTCGAGATACTTTTCTCTCCACCGTGGAACGAGACTGGGATGTCCTATGTCCCCCCCTGCTGTATGCACTTGCGATTGAGCCGTTGGCCATCGCATTGAGAAGTTCGGGAGCATGGAAAGGAATAGTGCGGGGGGGGGGGAATAGAGCATAGGGTGTCCTTATATGCCGACGACTTGCTGCTGTATGTGTCGGAACCGAGTGCGTCGATAGGAGGAATATTGGAGCTACTACGGGTATTTGGGTCTTTCTCGGGGTACAAGTTGAACCTGGACAAGAGTGAATACTTCGTGGTGTCCCGGCCGGGGGTGGGGGCAGGGGTGAGGGGGCTGCCATTCCGTAGAACAGGGACTCATTTTAGGTATCTGGGGGTGCATGTTGCCCAGGAGTGGGGGAGGCTTCGCAGGTACAACATCACTAGTTTGGTGGGGAGAGTGAAAGCCGATCTGGCAAGGTGGGACGGCCTTCCTCTGTCACTGGCAGGTCCGGTACAGGCGGTTAAAATTAATGTGTTGCCGCGATCCCTGTTTATTTTTCAATACCTACCGATTTTCCTGCCAAAGTCTTTTTTCAGGGAGATTGAGAGAAGGATTACCTCATTCATATAGGGAGGGAAGGTGGATCGAGTGAGAAAGGTGCTGCTACAGAGGGGAAGGCAGGCAGGGGGTTTGGGTCTCCCGAACCTGTTGTACTACTACTGGACGGCGAATGTGGAGAAAGTGCGGAGCTGGGTCAGAGGGGTGGATTCTCAGTGGGTCAGAATGGAGGAGAGTTTGTGCAGGGGGTCGGGGCTGAAGGCGCTTGCAACAGCGCCGCTCCCGATAGCTCCGGGGAAATATTCAGGGCAGCCTCTCCACCCAGTGCCCTGGCGTGGTGGGGGGACCTGTTGGAATACTTGACACGTGAGAAGGTTATGTTCGAACTGAGGGGAAGCCCTGATTTCTACAAGTCATGGGCACTATTTATTATGCACTTTCAAGAACTAGATAACATCGAACATTAGTTGGGGGGGGGGGGTGGGCTGTGTAGATTAAGGGTGACTATGGGTAATCCCTGATTCCTTTTTGTCAATTGTTTATGTAAACATGCGGGCTGATGTTTGGGGGTTGGTGGGCGGATGGGATCGTTGTTATTATGGGGATTGACATATCTTGCTGATTATTGTTTATTGTTGATGGGTGTAAATGCGGGAGAAAATGTGAAAAAGGAGGAGAATAAAAAATTTTTTTTTTAAAAAAGAGTAATAAAACAGAGTTGTACCATCTACAACCGTGTTGGTTCGTTTGTATAGCGGAACACCCAACTGCCAGGGATGGCGGCCTGGCTAGGAGAATTATATAACTTTCAACATTTAGAAAAGATCAAATATGAACTGAGGGGTTCAGCGGAGGGCTTTGAGGCAATGTGGGGGCTGTTTGTGGCCATGTTTGAGGAATTGTTCATCGCGGGGGTGGTGGAGGGAGGGAGGGGTGGGGGGGTGAAAATGGGGAAAAACCTGTCCAAACTGGAGAATTGTGAGGTGCGGACCCGGATTGTTCATGTTTTGTCACTTTGAATAAGTTTTGAATAATATACATTTTTATTTAAAAGGAAGAGAAGCCAGGACCAGAGAGGCTCAAGAAGGTATAATCTTTTGTTTCCGCTCTGGAGACATTGGAGTAGGTATACCCCTCTAGGTCCCAAAAGGAAAGATCAGGCGTTCCCTATCCAAGACTCTTCCCTCATTCTGAATGAGCAAACCTTCCGAATACACCTGCATCTTACATGCATGATGAATAAAATTCCTTAAGACACAACCAGACCAGGCAATGGACATTGCAGTGAGATCCAAAATTCAAAATATCCCGGGCTTTGTTAATTTGCTGTTCTCCTGGAGTCCGTGACAGTCTCTTGGAATGGGGCATGTAACTCCTGTGTGATTGCACATAGTCCTTCTGCTGGCCTCTGCCTGCTCTGTGATGTTGCCAGTTGAAACTCAGAGGAGGCTCTGATTTGGTTATGCCACCTACCAGCTCCCCATCTGCCATAGAGAGGGGGCAACTAGCAGATGGGCTGAAAACAGTCAGGAATCAGTTGGGGCCTCAGGAGTTGGGATAATGACTGTTGATTCGATGCAGGATAAGGAGTTGTGGCGGGGGGCAAAGGGAGGGATTTGAAGATCTTTCAAGGAGGGAGAGAGACCTCCAAGGGGGTGAGACAGAGGAGTCTGGGGAATTGGCAATGCAAAGAGATGGTGAATTGGGTCAGAGAGAGAGGTGGGGTCTGGGCAATTGGGCTAAACATCTGGAGATTGTGGGTCAGAAGAATTAGAATCTGGGCAGAAGTGGAGAAAAATGCAGATTGGGTAATGAGGTGTGACTTGGGAAGGAACATTTTGTGCAGTGCCAGAAGTACTGTGAGAGGGTCAGTAAAGGGGAGAGTGCAACCTAAGGCTCTATTTTTTCCATGAATGATAAAATTGGAAATGAGGATAGAGACTGAGGATTCTTAGTGGGAGAACCGAGGGGAAGGGAGAAGGAATATTCTTGAGCAGAGGGCCATGAGGATGCATCATCACAAGTGATTACTGAGGCAGAGGGCAGAATTTACCGACACTGGGCAGCACGGTGGCACAGTGGTTAGCATTGCTGCCTACGGCGCTGAGGATCCGGGTTCGAATCCCGGCTCTGGGTCACTGTCCGTGTGGAGTTTGCACGTTAGACCATAGAATATAGAACATAGAACATTACAGCGCAGTACAGGCACTTCGGCCCTCGATGTTGCACCGACCTGTGAAGCCACTCTAAAGCCCATCTACACTATTCCCTTATCGTCCATATGTCTATCCAATGAGCGTTCTCCCCGTGTCTGCATGGGTTTCACCCCCGCAACCCAAAGATGTGCAGGGTAGGTGGATTGGCCACGCTAAATTGCCCCTTAATTGGAAAAAATAATTGGGTACTCTAAAAAAAATTTTTTTTTAAAGAATTTACCGACACCGCCTCCCTTGAGGTGAGCGTGACTGTTCTTGGCATCAAGATCACATTTGACTGAGTGTGGGATCAAGGGTCTCTGTTAAATTGAAGCCAATGGGAATCGGTGGGCAAAACGCTCCATTGGTTGAAGCCATACCTACAATAACAGTAGTTGGAGGTCAATTTGTTCCTTCACTGTGCCTGGGTCAAAATCCTGAAACACCATTTCCACACCTTCAAGAAGGCAACTCACCACCACTTACTCAAGGGCAATTAGGAATTAGCCAGCGAAGTCCTCATCCCATGAATGAATATTTAAAAATAACCAGGACCCATTGCTGACTGGGCGCTTACTGTTAGCCATTATTTTTATTTCCTGTGACCACCCCAGCAGTGCAGCTGCAAGTGCATGCATTATGGAATTCGATGTCCGATCTGAGAGCTTAGTGCACTAACACAGCAAGACACTGATACGCAATCACCAGGCAGGCACAGGGGCTCAGACAGTTCTGGAAATGAACATGTAATCAGGTTCATGAAGCCACAGATTGAATCCCAAGAGAGGTAGCAGAAGGCCCTAGAGGCACTGTGAATGAATTTAAATGTTTGATGTGACAAGGTAGAAAAGAGCTGCCATATCATCCTTGTCCAGGGATCTGGAATGACGATCAGATTCACTTGAGAACAGCAGCTTGGCCTGTGACTGGAACCGGCCTAAGGCTGTGTTCCTAGTTGGTGTCCCAATAACAGGTATGCTGCACACCAAGCAGCGGTGGGCAATATTGCAACACGGACAGGCCGATAACAAGCAGAAGGAGACAGAAAACTCCCTGAAACACACTGCTGCTGTATATTGAATAGGTCAGCTGTATAATAAACAGGCAACCTGATACCGAGATTCTAACAGAATCCTGCGAGCATCTCGCAATGTTTAAATTTGCGTGGCAAAGGAGAGGGAATCGCATACCAAGCCTCACTCCTAGCGCCAGCTCCTGAATGGAGAATCCTGCCGAATGTGTTTGAAGTTAATCTCAGGCATGAGTAACCTGAATTTAGCTGGCTTAATGTGGTGCTACAGTTTGGGCAGCACAGTAGCATAGTGGTTAGCACAGTTGCTTCATCACTCCAGAGTCCCAGGTTCGATTCCTGGCTTGCGTCACTATCTGTGTGGAGTCTGCACGTTCCCCCCTTATCTGCGTGGGTTTCCTCTGGGTGCTCCGGTTTCCTCCCACAGTCCAAAGATGTGCAGGGTTAGGTGGATTGGCCATGCTAAATTGCCCTTAGGTTAGATGGGGTTGCTGGGTTATGGGGATAGGGTGGAGGTGTGGGCTTAGGTGGGGTGCTCTTCCCAAGAGCTGGTGCAAATGGCCTCCTTCTGCACTGTAAATTCTACGATCTACATTTAACCTCAGATTCAAATCTAAGATGGAAAACAATACTGAGGGTTCTGTTCACTCTCTTGTGCTGGGTAGTGGAAACAGGACTGATAGTGCTATTTCTACAGTCATATATCCTGCCAACATCTTGTAAGTTCACATATAAAGAATGATCAACTGGGTGAGATAAGTAAAGCCACATATGACCATGGAACTGAACCCCAACAAGCACCTTAAGAAAATAATAGGAGGAAAGGGGGTAGGGTGCAGAACAATCATGAAGCTTTTTACAGAGGGGAGAAAAAAGACTCATCAGTTGGAGCAAAAAATACAAAGTCCTAATGTCAGTTGAACAGAAATACAGAATTCATGTTGGTTTGTGCATTGCAAGGTTAATGATCATTGGATAGACATGTGGACAATAAGGGAATAGTGTAGATGGGCTTTAGAGTGGTTTCACAGGTCGGCGCAACATCGAGGGCCGAAGGGCCTGTACTGCGCTGTTATGTTCTATGTTCTATGTTAATAATATTTCATATGTTGATACAAGCATTGTTTCTGTTTCTGTTTCCTTCCATATTCTACAAAAGATGTTCAAGTTGTCCGGATTTTCACCTTTGTCAGGAATGTTTTCCATGCCTGAACCACCCTCAGCACGAGTTCACTTTTCGAGAGGTAATTATAATTATTTGTATTACAATATTTTAAATGCTGTACATATGCATAGAGTAAAAATGAAGCCATTATAGAAATGAAGTAGTGACAAACACTTGAACAATGATAATCACTGTTATATAAGGAAAGCACCTGAGCTACACAAATTGGCAGTAAGGTAGGCAGCAATAATAATATTGGGAAATCTCTAAGTGTCCTAGCTGGGATGCTTCACCAATATTTACATCAGAAAGAGAAGACTTTCCACGTGCTTTCCAAAGAATCACTCACAGGTAAAACAAATTTATGGAACAGGTGCCCTGGAAGTGCAACTTAATATGCTTCCATGGAATGTAATTATTTTTATAATATTAAGATCATTCTCAATGAATAGTTTGTAAAACTGTCATTTTTGAATGACAATATATTAAGAGAAGAAATAAGAGCTGGAGTGGCTATCCGAGCCCTTGAGCCTGCTGCATCATATAATAAGTAAGAAGCCTTACAGCACTAGGTTAAAGTCCAACAGGTTTATTTGGAATCACTAGATTTCGGAGTGCCACTCCTTCATCAGGTGAGTGAAGAGGTAGGTTACACAAACACAGCATATAAAGGCAAAGCCAATAATGCAAGATGATACTTTGATTGCGAGTCTTTGCAGGTGCAACTAGAGAGAGGGATAATCACAGGTGAAAGAGGTGTGAATTGTCTCAAGATACGACAGTTGGTAGGATTTGGCAAGCCCAGGCCAGATGGTGAGGGGTTAAATGTAATTAAATGTAGTGAGACATGAATCCAAGATCCCAGTTGAGGCCGTACTTATGCGTGGAACCTGCCTATCATTTTATGCTCAGTGATTCTGCGTTTTGTGCGTCCTGAAGGCCGTCTTACAGACGCTTACCCGAAGATCAGAGGCTGAATGCCCTTGACTGCTGAAGTGTGCCCCGACTGGAAGGGTACATTCCTGCCTGGTGATTGTTGCGTGATGTTCCTTTCATTCGTGTTGCAGCGTCTGCATGGTCTCGCCAATGTATCACGCTTCTGGACATCCTTTCCTGCAGCGTATGAGGTAGACAACATTGGCCGAGTCACACGAGTATGTACTGAGTACCTGATGGGTGGTGTTCTCACCTGCCAAGTTCCGCACGGATGAGTACAGCCTCAACCGGGATCTTGGACTCATGTCTCATTACATTTAAACCCCCAACATGGGTTTTTTCAATATATTTTGTCCTTGCAGAAATGCTACTGTCATTTTTATATTTCTTCCAATTGAGTTTTCTCTCATGTTCCACTTTCTCCCTCTTATTTTTGGTCATTCTTTGCTGGTTTCTAAAACTTTCCAAATCCTCTGGCCCATCACTAATCTTCACAGCATTATACACTTTTTTTCTTAAATTTGATGCTCTCCTTAACTTACTTAATTGGCCACAGATGGTGCATTCTTCTGGTAGAGTCTTTCTTCCTCAATGGAATATATCTTTGCTGAGAATTAAATGAGAACCTTAAATGGTTGCCACTGGTTCTCTACCATCTTACCTTTTAATCTATTTTACCAGTTCACTTTTGCCAACTCTGTCTTCATATTCTTGGAATTGCCTTTATTTAAATTAAGACACTCATATGGACCCACGTTTCTCACTTTGAAACTGAATGCGAAATTCTAACCTGTTACGATCACTCTTGCCAAGAGGATCCTTTACAATGAGGTCCTCAACTAATCTTGTCCCATTACATATTGCTGGATCGAAAATAGCCTGGTCCCTGTTCGGTTCCAGAACATATTGTAAGAAGTTAAGTACTCCCACCATTGACTTCTTTCCTTTGCTATTTTCATGTCCTCCCAAATGCCAATGTATTTGGTCTTTATGATCAAGATATCTATTCTTGAATATTGCAATGGTAGGGAAGTAGGTAGGGGAGGAGGGGTCGGTTTGGGAGACGGTGGAGGCAGCCTCGTGTAAAGACACGAGTTTGGGGGTACTGTTAATGGCACGGCACTTCTGCTGTTCTCACTGGCCAGATACTCCACAAGCCTGGTAGTAGTGGCAGCCCTGAGGGTGTGGGGACAGTGGAGGCAGCATATTGGATTGCGGGGGGCTTCAGTGTGGGCACCGATATGTGGCAGTCACCGGTTTGCTCCGGAGGGGCTGGACAGGGGATTTTGGAGATCTGTTCATTGATGGGGGTTTCCCGAGTTTGGAGGAGCTGGAAGAGGAGTTTGAGTTGCCAGGTGGCAATGGGTTCCAGTATCTGCGAGTGAGAGATTTTGTGTGGAGGCAGGTTTTGGCCCTCCCGCACCTGCCGCACCAGGGTCGACAGGATAAGGTGGTATCGAGAACAGGAGTAGGAGAGGGGAAGGTTTCCGAAATCTATAAAAAACCAATGGAGTGGGAGGGAGCCCCGATAGGGATGGTGAAGAGAAAATGGGAAGAAGAGCTGGGTGGGGAGTTGGAAGCTGGATTATGGGAGGAGGCCCTGAGGCGAGTCAATGCCTCCTCATTGTGCGCCAGGCTCAGCCTGATACAATTTAAGGTGGTCCCCAGGGCACAGATGACTGTGGCCCGGATGAGCAAGTTTTTTGAGGGGGTGGAGGATAGGTGTGGGCGCTTTAGGGGGTGGTCCTGCGAACCACTGTACTGTAGAGAAAAAGGTTTAATCTATTTGGGTGGAAATTAGAAACAGTAAGGAGAAAAGGTCACTGAAAGACGTAGTCTATAGGCCACAAATAATAACATCACAGGTCTGACAGGCAAATAAACAAAGAAATAACTGCTACATGTAAAAAGGTACGGTAATTATCATGGGAGATTTTAATCTACATGTCGATTGTCAAACCAGGTCGGTCAGGGCAGCCTTGAGAAGGAGTTCATAGAATGTATCGCGATAGTTTTCTCGCAGTATGTAATGGAATCTACAAGGAAGCAAGCTGTCCTGGATCTGGTGCTGTGCAATGAGACAGGAATAATTAATGATCTCATGGTTAGGGATCCTCTCAAAAGGAGCGACCATAGTATGGTTGAATTTAAAATACAGATGGAGTGTGAGAAGGTAAAATCAAATAGCAGTGCCTTGTGCTTAAACAAAGGAGACTAAGTGGGATGAGGGAGGAGTTGGCTAAGGTAGATTGGGAGCAAAGACGTGTTGGTGGGACAATTGAGGGACAGAGGGGGACTTTCAAAGAGATTGTTCATAGTGAGCAGAAAAAGCACATAGCAGTGAAGAGGAAGGACTGTAGAAAAAAAGGATAATCAGCCATGGGTATCTAAGGAAATAAAGGAGGGAATCAAATTGGAAGAAAAGGCATACAAAGTGGCAAAGATTAGTGGGAAACTAGAGGATTTGGAAATCTTTTAACGGTCAACAGAAATGTTGGGATGAGAAGGGGGATTTAATAATGGGAAATGAGGAAATGGCAGAGGCATTGAATAGGTATTTTGTGTCGGCCTTCACAGTGGAAGACACAAACAACATGCCAATAATTGTTGGCAAGGATGGTATGGCAGGTGAAGACCTTGAAACGATCAGTATCACGAAGGAGATAGTGTTGGGAAAACTAATGGGGGTAAATGTAGACAAGTCTCCTGGCCCTGATGGAATGCATCCCAGGGTACTAAAAGAGGTGGTGGGGGAAATAGCAAATGTGCTCATGATAATTTACCAAAATTCACTGGATTCTGGGGCAATTCCGGCAGATTGGAAAACAGGATATGGGACGCCACTGTTTAAAAAAGGAGGTAGACAAAAGGTGGGTAACTATAAGCCGGTTAGCTTAATGTCAGTAGTGGAGAAAATGCTTGAATCTGTCGTTGAGGAAGAAATAGCGAGACATCTGGACAGAAATTGTCCCATTGGGAAGACGCAACATGGATTCATGAAAGGCAGGCCACGTTTGACTAATTTAGTGGAATTCTTTGAGGACATTACGAGCGCGGTGAACAACGGGGAACCAGTAGATCTGGTGCATCTGGATTTCCAGAAGGCATTTGATGAGGTGCCGCACAAAAGGCCACTGCATAAGATAAAGGCACATGGCATTATAGATAATGTATTAGCATGGATAGAGGATTTGTTAACTGCCAGAAAGCAAAGAGTGGAAATAAATGGGCGTTTTTCTGGTTGGTGATCAGTGGCTAGTGGTGTGCCTCAGGGATCAGTGTTAGTTTCACAATTGTTCACAATTTACATCAATGGTCTGGAGTTGGGGATCAGGTATAATGTGTCAAAGTTCACAGATCACGTGAAGGTGAGTGGTACAGTCAAGTGTGCAGAGGACACTGAGGGCTGGATTCTTCCGTTCTGCCCGCCACAAGAGAGACACCAACCAAAGGGCAGCACAGTACCACAGTGGTTAGCACAGCTGTTTCATGGCTCCAGGGTCTCAAGTTCGATTCCCGGCTTGGGTCACTGTCTGTGCAGAGACTGCACGTTCTCCCCGTGTCTGGGTTTCCTCCGGGTGCTCCAGTTTCCTCCCACAGTCTAAAGATGTGCGGGTTAGGTGGATTGGCCATGCTAAATCGCCCTTAGTGTCCAAAAAGGTTAAGTGGGGTGTCATGCGAGAGTGCCTTTAAGAACTGGATGTTTAAGCAATGTACCTTTAAGAAAACAGTGATGTCATAGAGTGGGTGGAGCTCAGCTCAGTTCAGCCATTTTGCAGGTTTTTAGTTTCAGTTTGAAAAGTGCCTGGCTGTTTTTGCTGAGAGGACCTAAAAAAGTGCCTGGCTGTTTTGCTGGAGCTGAAGGTAACCAAGCTAATATATCTCTGCCATTCTACAGAAAATATATATATCCTTTAACCTGATGTGGTACTGTTTAAAGGTGTTAAGTCTCTTGGAAGTTTGAAGGAACATTTCAAGGAGTTATTTACTGTTGCAATATTTTCTGAGTTATCTTTGAAGTAAGGGGTGTTAAGAGATCCAATGTTTATTTAAGATGTTAAGTTGAGTTCATAGAATAACAAGTGTTTTGTATTTAAAAACCCACGTGTCCACAATTGTAATATCACACCTAGGGAAAAAGCCGTGTGCTAGGAAAAGCAACAAATACATTAAAGGGAGAGGTTGGTTGAACTCCATGATACATTTTGGGGTTCTGAAAACGCCTCGACCATAACAATTGGGGGCTCGTCCGGGATAAAAGTCGATCTATTGGATTAGCTTTTGTGAACTTAAAGATAGTGAAGGATTGTTACTTTTCCGGTGTGGTATTTTAGTTTCAGTGGGGAGAGTGTTGTGAACAATGGCTCTTTCTGATGCTTAGAAGTTTACAGACAGAAACGAAACGCAGACTGTTAGATTTGGCAAGAACATTGCAGTTAACATTACCTGACAAAATGCGAAAAGATGAGGTAATTATGGCGGTGGTTAAGCATTTAAAGTTGCCTGAGATAGAGTTTGACTCATTGGAAATGGCAAAACTTCAGTTGCAAATTAAACAAATGGAACATGAGAAAGAATTAAAGCGGCTGGCATACGAGAGTGAGAGAGAGGAAAAAGAAAGAGAGAGAGAGGAAAGAGAAAGAGAGAGAGAGAGGAAAAAGAAACGGAGAGAGAAGGAGAAAAGAAAGATTAGCCCTAGCAGAACAAAAAGAAAAAGAAAGGGAGATACAGATCAGGGAAAAAGATAAAGAGAGGGAGTTTGATCTTCAGAAAATGGCCATGAAACATGACAATCAGTTAAAATTGGCAGACATACAGAGAAATGTACAGTTGGATGATAGTGCTGAGGATAGTGAGAAAGAGCGTCATAGTCGAAGGCTTGGTGGGAATCTATTTAAATATGTCCAAGCATTGCCAAGGTTTGACAAAAAGGAAGTGGAAGCCTTTTTCATTTCATTTGAGAAGGTTTCTAAACAAATGAAATGGCCACAGGACATGTGGGTGTTACTGATTCAAACAAAGCTGGTAGGTAGAGCTAGTGAAGTGTTTGCATCACGACCGGATGAGGTATCTGGAACGTATGAGGAGGTGAAGAAATCCATCTTAACATATGAGCTAGTGCCTGAAAGCTTACAGACAAAGGTTTAGAAATTTATGGAAAGAATTTGATCAAACATACATGGAGTTTGAAAGGCTCAAACAGAGTAATTTTGATAGGTGGATAAGGTCTTTGAAAATAGACCAAACGTATGAAGCTCTCAGAGAAATTATACTTTTGGAGGAGTTTAAAAATTCAATTCCTGATGTAGTGAGAACTCATGTGGAAGAACAGAGGGTTAAAACTGCGATAGTAGCAGCGGAAATGGCAGATGATTATGAATTAGTTCATAAATCAAAGATTGGTTTCCAACATCAGTTTCAGCCGGTGAGGGATAGAAACTGGGGACATGAGAAATACTCAAGCGGCAAAGGTAAAGGTGATCTGATGGGAGATAATAAGGAGGGTGTACCTCAGATTAAAAAAGAAATCCAGGAGGGTGGAAAAGAAATGAAAAGTTTCAAATGTTTTCACTGTAATAAACTAGGCCATGTAAAGTCACAGTGTTGGTGGTTGAAGAAAAGCACTGGGAAGGCTGATGTGGTAAAACAGGATAAGACAGTGGGGTTTGTTAGCATGGTAAAGGAAAGCCCAAGGGAAGCGAAGGAGGTGCAAACGATTGTACAGCCTGTTCAAGAAGTAATTGTTAAGAAGGTGCCAGATGTCTTTAAAGAATTTACTTGTGTGGGTAAAGTTTACTCATGTGTATCAGGAGGAGCAGGTAAAGAAGTCATTATTTTAAGAGATACAGGGGCTAGTCAATCTTTAATGGTAAGAGATGAGGAATTATGTAGTTTGGGAAGAATGTTGCCAGAAAAGGTGGTGATATGTGGAATTCAGGGTGAGAGGAGTAGCGTTCCATTATATAAGGTAAGGTTGGAAAGTCCAGTGAAGAGTGGTGAAGTGGTAGTAGGAGTAATAGATAAACTATCTTGTCCAGGAATACAGTTTATCTTGGGTAATGATATAGCTGGATCGCAGGTGGGAGTGATGCTTACTGTGGTTGATAAGCCAGTGGAAAATCAGACAACTGAAGTGTTGAAGGCCGAATATCCTGGGATTTGTCCGGATTGTGTAGTAACAAGGTCGCAAAGTCACAGGTTAAGACAAGAGGAGAAATCAAAGAGTGAAGATGAAGTTGAAGTGCAATTATCAGAAACAACTTTTGATCAGATGGTTGAAAAAGAACAAGAACAGATGGAGGATGAGGCGGATATCTTTAGTTCAGGAAAATTAGCGGAGTTACAACAGAAAGATGTAGCAATAAAACGGATATATCAGAAAGAATATACTGAAGAGGAATCTGAGAGTATACCAGAGTGTTATTACCGTAAAAATGATGTCTTGATGAGAAAATGGAGACCTGTACATATGCAGGCGGATGAAAAGTGGGCAGAGGTTCATCAAGTAATATTGCCGGTAGGGTAGAGAAAGGAGGTGTTGCGAGTTGCACATGAGGTACCAGTGGGAGGTCATTTGGGAATAAGGAAAACTCAATCTAAAATCCAGAAACATTTTTATTGGTCTGGACTACATAAAGATGTAGTTAAATTTTATCAATCACGTCACACATGTCAAGTGATAGGGAAACCTCAAGTAGTGATAAAACCAGCGCCCTTAATACCCATTCCAGCATTAGAGGAACCTTTTACAAGGGTCCTAATCAATTGTGTAGGACCGCTTCCGAAACAAAAAGGGGAATCAATATCTTTTGACTGTAATGGATGTGTCTAGTAGGTTTCCAGAGGCCATTCTGGTACGTAATATTACAGCTTAAAGGATTGTGGAGGAGTTACTTAAATTCTTTACTAGATATGGACTACCACAGAAATTCAATCAGATCAAGGAACAAATTTTACTTCAAAGTTATTCAAAGAAGTTATGGATACCTTAGGAATAAAACAATTTAAATCAACTTTGTACCATCCAGAATCACAGGGAGCTTTAGAAAGGTGGCATCAGACATTAAAGACAATGTTGAGGGCGTATTGTCAAGATTATCCAGAGGATTGGGATAAAGGAATCACATTCGTATTGTTTGCAATTAGGGATGTACCTAAAGAGTCTACCAAATTTAGTCCTTTGAACTAATTTTTGGTCATGAGGTAAGAGGACCACTTACATTGATTAAGGAAAAATGGGTGGGTGAGAAATCGGAAATTACACTATTGGATTACGTGTCAAATTTTAGGGAACGATTAAATAGAGCAAGTGAATTGGCTAGACAACATTTGAAAGTGCACAAAATGTGATGAAATGGGTGGCGGACAAGAAGTCCAAAGTTCGTAGTTTTGCCTGTGGGGATAAAGTTTTAGTGTTGTTACCAGTGATAGGGGAGCCTTTAAAAACTAGATTTTGTGGACCGTATCAGATTGAAAGGAAGTTAAGTGAGGTGAACTATGTGGTAAAAACACCAGATAGAAGGAAGACTCACCGAGTGTGTCATGTGAATAGCTTAAAGGGTACTTTGAAAGGGAAGGAGAGAAAAAGGAGGTTTTAATGATTCTAACTCAAAGTAACAAACCAAATCCAGATGACCGTGAAGTTGACATACCTCAAATTGAATTGGAAAATGAGGATGTTCTTAAAAATTGGGATAAATTGTTAAGTTACCTTCCAGAAGAAAAGCGAACTGACCTGAAAGAGTTATTGGTATCACATGGGCAAGTTTGTGGAGATAAATTGGGAAGTACTAAAATGGCTATACATGATGTAGATGTGGGAAATGCTGTTCCTATCAAACAACATCCATATAGATTTAATCCTTTGAAATTGGCACAGGTTAACAGAGATATTGAGAGTATGCTGAGGAATGGCATACTTGAAGTGGGTTGCTGCCAATGGAGCTCACCCATAATGATGGTACCTAAACCAGACGGTACCCAACAGTTGTGTGTGGACTATAGAAAGGTGAATGCAGTTACAAGAACGGACTCTTATCCTATCTCACGTTTGAAGGATTGCCTTGAGAAAGTGGGACAATCTGCTTTTATTTCCAACTTCCAGACATGGAAAGAACATTTAAAACATCGTATGGAGTTCTTCGATTGACTTCAGGAGGTGGATTTGGCGATGAACCTAGCCAAAAGTGAATTTGGAGAAGCCCGAATCAATTTCCTTGCGGAGTTTCCGATATCCTCAAGACGAAGGGAGATAATGCGATCTCCTGGCATGAATGAATTTGATCGAACAGTTGTGCAAAGGTTTTGTGGCGTGATTACTCCACTGATGGACTTGCTAAAGAAGCCTAAAAAATGTCAATGGACAGCGAACTTTCAACAGGCATTTGACTGCCTGAAAGCTGTGTTCACTAATGTTCCTGTATTGGAGAATTGCAAGGGACTCTGTGGTCAGATTGAACTAAATTATCTGATTCTAAAGAGTAATGCCAAGGAGTAGAGGAATGGATAAATCGTGCAGAGACTTTGTTCAAAGAGACTGTCAATCGAGAAGGATTTCGGTTGGAGGAAGAAGAACAAAGAAAAATGGACTATATTATTATACCTGTTTGCGTGTGTTGTTTTCTTTAAATGAAAATGTATATTTACTGTGTGCATTTCTTAGTGGATGGTGCAAAAGTGAAAAATGAAACCATCTTGAAGTTGATGGGTTTGTTTTTTCTTGGGGGGAGGTGTCATGCGAGAGTGCCTTTAAGAACTGGATGTTTAAGCAATGTACCTTTAAGAAAACAGTGATGTCATAGAGTGGCTGGAGCTCAGCTCAGTTCAGCCATTTTGCAGGTTTTTAGTTTCAGTTTGAAAAGTGCCTGGCTGTTTTTGCTGAGAGCAGCTAAAAAGTGCCTGGCTGTTTTGCTGGAGCTGAAGGCAACCAAGCTAATATAACACTGCCATTCTACAGAAAATATATATATCCTTTAACCTGATGTGGTACTGTTTAAAGGTGTTAAGTCTCTTGGAAGTTTGAAGGAACATTTTAAGGAGTTATTTACTGTTGCAATATTTTCTGAGTTATCTTTGAAGTAAGGGGTGTTAAGAGATCCAATGTTTATTTAAGATGTTAAGTTGAGTTCATGGAATAACCAGTGTTTTGTGTTTAAAAACCCACGTGTCCATAATTGTAATATCACACCTAGGGAAAAAGCCGTGTGCTAGGAAAAGCAACAAATACATTAAAGGGAGAGGTTAGTTGAACTCCATGATACATTTTGGGGTTCTGAAAACGCCTCGCCCATAACAGGGGTTACTGGGTTACAGGGATAGGGTGGGGGCATGAGCTTAAATAGTGTTCTCTTTCCAGTGGCCGGTGCAGACTCGATGGGCTGAATGGCCTCCTCTCAGCACTGTAATGTCTATGATTCTATGAATGGAGAAATCCACTGACCTCGGGCGGGATTTTCCAGTCGCAGGGTGGTTCCGGCCGGAGAATCCCGCCCTGAAAGCCTGCAGAGGGATATAGATTGTTTAAGTGAGTGGTGAAGGGTCTGGCAAATGGAGTTCAATATTGATAAATGTGAGGTCATCCATTTTGATAGGAATAATAGCAAAATGGACTATTATTTAAATAGTTTAAAAATTGCACATGCTGCTGTGCAGAGGGACCTGGGTGTCCTCCTTGTGCATGAATGACAAATAGTTGGTTTTCAGGTGCAACAAGTAATTAAGAAGGCAAATGGAATTTTATCCTTCATTGCTAGAGAGATGAAGTTTAAAATCAGGGCGGTTATGTTGCAGCTGTAAATGGTGCTGGTGCGGCCACACCTGGAGTACTGTGTTTAGTTTTGGTCTCCATACTTGAGATAGGATGTACTAGCACTGGAGGATGTGCAGAGGAGATTCACTAGGTTGATTCCGGAGTTGAGAGGATTAGCTTATGAGGAGAGACTAGGCAGTCTGGTATTGTACTCATTGGAATTTGGAAGAATGAGGGTTTTTTATAGAAATACATAAACTTATAAAGGGAATAGGTAGGCTAGAAGCAGGGAGGTTGTTTCCACTGACGGGTGAAACTAGAACTAGGGGGCATAGCCTCAAAATAAGGGGGAGCAGATTTAGGACTGAGTTAAGGAGGAACGTCTTCACCCAGAGAGTCGTGAATCTGTGGAATTCCCTGCCCAGTGAAGCAGTTAAGACTGCCTCGTTAAATGTTTTTAAGGCAAAGGTAGGTAGATTTTAGAACAGTGAAGGAATAAAATGTACATGAGTGGGCGAATAAGTGGAACTGAGTCCACAAAAAGATCAGCCATGATCTTCTTGAATTGTGGAGGAGGCTCGAGGGGCCAGATAGCCTCCTCCTGCTCCTAGTTCTTATGTTTTTATGTTCTTATGTTCTAATCACCAGAAATGTTTGATTTTTTAAAATTATTTTAGAAAAGGAATCAGCGTTGGAAACCACTACAACAGGTTTCCGGCCTGCCTTTGCCATTAGCAGTTATCAATGATCTAATGAATAGAGAGATCCTTCCCAATGACTATGATGTACTTCAGCAATTGGATAGGTAAGTAGTTTTCAGGCTGTCATGACACTCCATGTTTAATCCACTAAAGGTAAAATAAGTTGAAGTGCTCTTCACCAGAACACAATTGGCATGCTCTTTTGTCTTTTTTTAATGAAAGTCCAAGTGAAGAAGCGGTTTGTCCAAAACAGCAGCAGCATTGAAAATGTGGTGAGCTAATAAGATAAACCAAGCAGTCGCGATTGGCGATCCAAAGCTTGGCCCTAATAATATTGTACAGAAAGTGATTCAAGCCAATGATGGATCAGTTCCCCCAAATTTTATAAGAATTCTGATAAAGGACATCAATAATGCAGCATTGTAAAACCATTCACTGGATCAATTGGAAAATATCCCATTTTTCCACCCCTGATGCAGGAGCAAAATGATTAGGGCTAAAACTCATTATCATCTTTTGAATTTGGAATGTTCACTTCATAACAGCAATCCCATTACTTACGTAATACTTCAGTGAATGTAAACACAGTTTCTTAAAATGAACAGGTGCAGGATATTTGTTCAGTAATTTCACTCAACTTATTTATTGTGTAACACGTTGTTTATCTGTTCAAAGGAATAGATCCAGCACTGTGCCAGGGCATGTAGTGCTGACTTTACCCTTGTTAATAGTGAAAGAGCGAAGCAAACTACTTGTGCCCGGTCAGCAGTGCAGAGTCTGTCTAAAGGCATTCCAATTAAGGCAGCAAGTTCGATGGTTGCCTTGTCATCACAAGGTAAGAACATTTTCTCATGTTATTAGATAAATTCCAACTTTATGCATCAATGACCATACAATACATGGCATTGTTGTGGTGTAATATTTTGCATGATCCATGCTAGACTTCTTTTGTCCTATTCTGTCAGCATAAGAAAGGCAGAGCAGGTACTGGCTATCACCATTATTGACCTTACCACAGTATCTGGAGTCAGTTTGTTTACTTCTCTCTCACCATATGAGTGTATCTTAGGCAAAAACTGGCATTAGCAACCCTCATACATCCAACACCCCAAAAAAAATCAGACACCTCCCTTTGGTCAGAGGGCCAATTAAATCTTTTAACCACTACATATATAGGGCTTAATGACCCATGATCACAGCTGACATGCTACTGACATTTAATTAATCTGTATGCTCGGCTCATGGGCCAAGTTTTGGGTCGGCAGAAAATGCAGTTGCCTCAGTCACCATTCAAAATTGGCTGTTTGGATCTTGCTCCATTTTATTCCACTACCACTGCACTATCTAAGATGTGTAACTTCCATACTGAGATCACTTGAAGAGATAATCTTATATTGCTTGTCTGACTGATTGGCTGCAGTCAGCGAAAGCTAGTCACCCATTTATTCCTCGTCTTTGTTTTCATCCATTCGCCATTTAAACTAATATATCACCCTCAACACGTGCCTTAACTTTGTACAATAAGCTCTTGTGTGGCGCTTTAGTGAATGCCTTCTGAAAATCAAATTATACTAAATCCACTGGTTCACCTTTATCTACCTTCAAGAAAGTCTAATAGATTTTCAAACATGATTTCTCTTTCATAAAGCTATGTTGACTCTTCCTAACCATGTTGTAATTTTCCAAGTGTCCTGTAATCACATCTTTAATAATGTGCTCAACTCTATAAACACCTGATGAAATTACCCATGAGCGTTAGTAAAAATCTTGTAATAAATTTAACACAAGCTGATAACTCTTTCTCAGATAGGTTAAAAGCCAACCCATTAAAGGTGAGGCTAAACTTCCTAGAGCCGGAGAGGGTGAAAAGTTCATTGGAAATTTAGGCTTGAAATCAGTTCTACTGTGTTTCCTGCCTGTTAACTTCTGATCTAAATTCCATCTGCAGGGAATCCAATAAGTTTACTGATCATCCTCTCTCAATTCAAGAGGAGGAAGTCTGGGTATGGACTCCTAGGGATACCCTGGGAATTGATCCATTTATGTCCCTATTAGACGCAACAGAAATTTGATTTGCTGAGAGTGGGTGAGGGCTCCAATGGGCTTTGTAAAGCTCCAGCATTGTACTCAGCAGAGGCAATTGATCCCAGAGTCAGTCGATTACTGCTGAAAAAAATAACAATACACTGTCTTATGAGCATTCTTAAACTTTAATTGATCTTCTTATTTGGCTCTTCTGAGCCTCACGTGTGCCTCAATGAAGTGTCATTATGCAACTATATTTCTAGCCACTGATTGTTAGCAGCTTACAGATGTCGGCTTCTCACTGGAGCTTTTGAATGTTCTCCTTCCTGCGATTTGGAATGGGATGCTCACCAGCATCCAGGGAAGGCAGGAGTTCCACTTCACTGACAGAACGGTACACTCAGAATTTCAATCTCTCACTGTTTAGCAAATTATTTTTTTTAAAGTATATTCATTGAGGTTTTACATAATAACAAAATAACAAGGAATCAACCAACAAAGACACAGAGTACAAAGTCAAAAATTACAAATGAATCTACAACAAAGACACAAACTAAAACTTAAGCACTATAACTAAACTCCCTAACAGCTGACGGTATCTAGATCCTTAAAATAGGAAATTAAAGGTTGCCAGCTCAGGTAGAACTCACCCCTGATGGTATATTTAGTTTTCTCTAAGTGCAGGATACATTAATCGCCCAAACAGGCAGAAGCACTGAGCGGGTTGGGAGACCTCCAGCTAAGCAGTATTCACCTTAGTGCTATCAGTCAGGCAAAGGCGACAACATCTGCCCCCACCCTAGAGTGAAACGGCAGTGAATCTGAGACCCCAAATATGGCCATTAATAGGCATGGATTTCGAGCCCCCGAAGAATCTCCGATAAAATGTTAAAAAAGAAAACCCAGAAGCTGACAAGTTTGGGGCAGGACCAAAACACCTGTGTGTGGTTAGCTGGGACAAGCGAACACCGTTCACATCTGCCCTCCTATTTTGGGGAAAAACCCACTCATCCTTGCCTTGGTCAAGTGCATCCTGAGTAACACCTTAAACTGAATCAAACTCAACTAAGCACAAGAGGGCCTCCCTCGAAGCCTCATCAGTAAGCATAGGACCCAGCTCACTCTCCCATCTCACTCTCACCCCATCCAATGGGGCGGGATCCAACAAAAGAATATAACCATATAGGTCTGAAATAGACCGCTCGCCAGGTTGAGCCAAGGATAAAAACTTCTTCAGCAAGGTGGTGGATGGGGCCAAAGGAAAGGAAGGGAAAACCTTACGGGAAAAGTCACAAATATGAAAATAACAAAACCAGCTAGAATTGTGCAACTGAAATTTGTCAGCCAGCTTCCTAAAACTGGCCAACCTCCCCTCTACAAATACGTCCCCAAAATGTTCAAGTAGCTTTGCCTTCTAAGATTTAATGAAGGGTTCAAAGCAGAAGATAAGAAGAAGTGATGTTTACAAATAGGGGCTAAAGAAGACAGAGAAAGCAGCTTAAAGTGCTGCCAAAACTGTTTCCAAATCCTAAGGGAGGAGACCCCATTGGGTTTGAGGAAAATCCATCAGGAGAGAAGTGCATGGTGCGGTAATTATAGCATGAAGAGTAGAGGTAGTAAACAAGTGAGCCGCCATTTGGCCCCAAATTGAATCAGGATCACTAATCCATCGCAAGGTTTTTTGGATGTTAGCAGCCCAATAATAAAACAATAAATTTGGGAGGGCCAAGCCCGCCTATATCTTTGGAGAGAACACTGTGGATTTTGAGATTCTTACCTGCCCAAATCAAAAGCAGAAATCAATTTGTTAACCTTAATAAAAAAGGATTTGGGCAAAAAAAGGAGATATATTGAAAGAAAAAGAAAAGCGTAGGGAGTACATTCGTTTTAATTGGTTGGATCCTGCCCGGAGACTGTGGTTGTTTCACCTCTGTAGATCTACTCTAACGCAATTAATCAGGCTTGAGTAGTTTAACTTATGAAGTGAGGCCCAGTTATGGGCCACACGAACCATCCAAATAACGGAAACTGGAATCAGAAAGGTGGAAGGGTAAAGAGCTTAACTGAGCTCTTCTAACAGGAGGGGGGAGGGTGGGGGGTGGGGGCTAGATTCATAAGAAGAACATAAGAACAAGGAGCCATCTGGTCCCTCGAGCATGCTCCACCATTCAATGAGATCATGGCTGATCTTTTGTGGACTCAGCTCCACTTTCCGGCCCGAACACCATAACCCTTAATCCCTTTATTCTTCAAAAAACTATCTATCTTGATCTTAAAAACTTTTATGAAGGAGCCTCTCCTGCTTCACTGGGCAAGGAATTCCATAGATTTACAACCCTTTGGGTGAAGAAGTTCCTCCTAAACTCAGTCCTAAATCTACTTCCCCTTATTTTGAGGCAATGCCCCCTAGCTCTGCTTTCACCCACCAGTGGAAACAACCTGCCCGCATCTATCTATTCCCTTCATAATTTTATATGTTTCAATAAGATCCCCCCTCATCCTTCTAAATTCCAACAAGTACAGTCCCAGTCTACTCAACCTCTCCTCGTAATCCAACCCCTTCAGCTCTGGGATTAACCTAATGAATCTCCTCTGCTCACCCTCCAGTGCCAGTACGTACTTTCTAAAGTAAGGAGACCAAAACTGAACACAATACTCCAGGTGTGGCCTCACTAACACCTTATACAATTCCAGCATAACCTCCCTAGTCTTAAACTCCATCCCTCTAGCAATGAAGGACAAAATTCCATTTGTCTTCTTAATCACCTGTTGCACCTGTAAACCAAACTTTTTGTGACTCATGCACTAGCACACCCAGGTCTCTCTGCACAGCAGCATGTTTTAATATTTTATCATTGAAATAATAATCTCTTTTGCTGTTATTCCTACCAAAATGGATAACCTCACATTTGTCAACATTGTATTCCATCTGCCAGACACTAGCCCATTCACTTAGCCGATCCAAATCCCTCTGCAGACTTCCAGTACCCTCTGCACTTTTTGCTTTACCACTCATCTTAGTGTCGTCTGTAAACTTGGACACATTGCCCTTGGTCTCCAACTCCAAATCATCAATGTAAATTGTGAACAATTGTGGGCCCAACACTGATCCCTGAGGGACACCACTAGCTACTGATTGCCAACCAGAGAAACATCCATTAATCCCCACTCTTTGCTTTCCATTAATTAACCAATCCTCTATCCATGCTACTACTTTCCCCTTAATGCCATGCATCTTTATCTTATGCAGCAACCTTTTGTGTGGCACCTTGTCAAAGGCTTTCTGGAAATCCAGATATACCACATCCATTGGCTCCCCGTTATCTACCGCACTGGTAATGTCCTCAAAAAATTCCACTAAATTAGTTAGGCACGACCTGCCCTTTATGAACCCATGCTGCGTCTGCCCAATGAGACAATTTCCATCCAGATGCCTCGCTATTTCTTCCTTGATGATAGATTCCAGCATCTTCCTGACTACCGAAGTTAAGCTCACTGGCCTATAATTACCCGCTTTCTGCCTACCTCCTTTTTTAAACAGTGGTGTCACGTTTGCTAATTTCCAATCTGCCGGGACCACCCCAGAGTCTAGTGCAGTTTGGTAAATTATCACTAGTGCATTTGCAATTTCCCTAGCCATTCAATTAATAACCAGAGAAGGAGCCAAATGTATTAAGCGTCTTAATTATGCCATCTATGGAGGGAGTTGGGTCCGTATTGTACAGAAGTAGGGTCATCTGCATAAAGCGATACCTGATGCTCCACGCCATCATGACAAATAGCCCTTCATTGACCAGAGGCCCTCGATGGCATAGAGAGACGCTCTATTGCCAAGGCAAACAAAAGTAGGGAAAGAGGGAAGCCCTGTCTGGGTTTAGCAAATGATTGCACCATTTGCATCCATGTATGATATAGTTGTTCATAAAATCATAGAAATTTTAGCAACAATGCGGCCATTTGGCCCATCACCTTTGTGTCAGCCAAAAACAGGCTTAATCCAACTTTTGAGATCTAGGTCTATAGCCTATACTATAGCCTTAGAGGTTATGACAGTGAAGTGCATACCCATGTATCTTTAGATGCAATTAAGGTTTTTGCATCTGCCGTTCTTTATGGTAGTGAATTCCATAGCCCCACCACTCTCTGGGTAAAAGAACACTCTTAACTCCCCTCTAACACTTTTACTAAGTCCTTTAATGGTTTTCAATCTCTCTAATGAGTCATATAAGTCTATCCTATCTAAGTTCCTCAAAATGTTATGTACCTCAATTGTATCTCCTCTCATTTTCCTCTGTTCCAAAAAAAACCTCAGACAATCCAATCTTTCATCATAGCTAAAATTCTAAATTTGTACTCTCTCTTGTGAACATTTTTTTCTCCTACTATAGTGAACAGATCAGCACACTAACTGTAGTCTAATTATCGTTTGCCCAGTTTGTTTCTTTGCTCTCACATTTGATGCCTCAGCTAATAAAAGAAAGCATCTCGCATGCCTTCTTAACCACTTTATATGCCTGTTCTGCTAACTCCAGTGACATGTGGACGTGCACTCAAAAGTCTCTCTGTTCCTTTACACTTCTCAATTTCCTACTATTTATCATGTATTCCCTTGTCTTGTTTGTGCTCCCCAAATGTATTACCTCAGACTACTCTGCATTGATTCCATGGACAGAATTTAATGTAGATGAAAGGGGTCTCATCAGAACCCCATGTCATTTCTTTTTGGAAAAGTCCATTGAATTAAATGTTAATCAGGCACCAAGGCCTAGGATCATCGAAGGAACCAGGCCACATGAGAGTGATACAGGTGAGTGATGGCTGGAGGGTGGTTCCTGGGTTGGGAGATGCGGGGTGAGGGTGGGTGGTGAAAGGGGTTGGCTGTGTTGAGATTGGGTCCTTTTGTAGGACCTTGGCATGGACCTTGGTTATGAGACACACTGTGGACATACTCTGGCATCTGCTTAACACTTGTTGCAGAGTAGCTCTTAGGTTGCACTCAGCAGGGGGCAAAGTGCTGAGCCATGGGGAAGCATGCTGGAAACAGCCTTTCCTTTACAAAAACAGCAGTTGACTATTACCTTTTGCTTCCTGTAACTGAATGAATTTTAGATCCTATTTTGCACTTGGTCCCCAAGGGCTTTTACTTTTCTACCCGTCTACCACATGGGTCCTTGTCAAAAGCCTTGCTAAAATTCATGTAGACTGCATTAAATGAGCTACCCTCATCGACCCTCCTTATTAACTCCTCAAAAAATTCAAGCAAGCTAGTTAGACACAACTTTCCCTGAATAAATGTATGCTGACTTTTGGTGATTAATCCGTGCGTTTCCAAATGACAATTTAAACTGGCATTCAGAATGATTTCCAGCAGACATCCGATGACGGGGATGTGCTGAGTAGTCACACATCAGGTGGCTCTCCTCCAAAGAACCCGAAAATAGGCTCTTTTACCCAAAATAGCCCGCTAAAACAGGGATAAATGTATCCCCTATTGAACAATAGCACAAGAGAGGATGCTAAACAACAGTAACTCCAGAAGCCATAATGAGACAAGAATCGGAAGGGTGGCACAGTGGTTAGCATTGCTGCCTAAGATGCTGTGGACCCGGGTTCAATCCTGGCCCCGGGTCACTGTCTGTGTGAACTTTGCACATTCTCCCCGTATCTGCGCGGGTTTCACCTCCACAACCCAAAAAGATGTGCAGGTTAGGTGGATTGGCCACGCTAAATTGCCCCTTAATTGGAAAAAAAATAATGGGGTCCTCTAAATTTATTTTAAAAAAGAAATGGAAGAAACCAGGAGAAACAAATGGCCAAGACAGCAGACGCACGAGGCGATGAAGCGCCAGCCACACCCGAAGGAGAAGGATCAACAAGCCACACACTGGGTGCAGCCTCACCAGAGGGCGGATGGAGGAAGTTCCTCTCCAGGGAACAAAGAGAACACAGGGAAGAGACAAAGGTCGATATCCAAGCTGCAGTCAAGGTGGCGGTCACGGAGGCCCTGGCAACCATGCAGGTGGCCCAGGACAAGGCAGAGAGGCGACTGGAGACCCAGGGGAGCACCATCAAAGAACTAGAAAAAGCCTCAACAGACCAGAGCGACCCGATCGCTGTCCGGGTAACGGAATAGCGAGGTTGGTCGCTACGCAGAAAGTCTGAAGGGGAAAAGAGAGGACCAAGAGAACCGGTCATGGTGCCAAAACTGAAAAATAGTGGGCCTGTCAGAAGGGATCAAAAGCAGGTTCCCCACAGATTATGTGGCCCCGATGCTGGGAAACCTGGTGGGAAGGGACAGCTTCCCCAACCCGCCAGAAATAGACAGAGCCCACCGGTCACTTTGGCCGAAACCCAAGGCCTGAGAGAAGCGGAGGGCGATAATCGCCAAGATGCATCGGTACCAGAATCAGGAAAGAATCCTGCGCTGGGCAAGGCAAACAAAGACCCGTAAACTTGGAACGGTAGCAGATCAGGATTTATCAGGACATTGGGGCAGACCTGGCCATGTGCGGGTGGAGTTCAACTGGCCGAAAGCAAAGTAAAATTTGGCATGCTGTACCTGGCTAAACTTTGGGTCACATTAGGGCAGCACGGTAGCATTGTGAATAGCACAATTGCTTCACAGCTCCAGGGTCCCAGGTTCGATTCCGGCTTGGGTCACTGTCTGTGCGGAGTCTGCACATCCTCCCCATGTGTGCGTGGGTTTCCTCCGGGTGCTCCGGTTTCCTCCCACAGTCCAAAGATGTGCAGGTTAGGTGGATTGGCCATGATAAATTGCCCTTAGTGTCCAAAATTGCCCTTAGTGTTGGGTGGGGTTATGGGGATAGGGTGGAGTTGTTGACCTTGGGTAGGGTGCTCTTTCTAAGAGCCGGTGCAGACTCGATGGGCCGAATGGCCTCCTTCTGCACTGTAAATTCTATGATAATCTATGATTCCAGGGAGGGAGCTTTCCTTCACGACCACTGCGGACACGGATAAATTTGTCCAGTAAAACAGGCTGGGAAAACACCAGCAAAGACAGTGGTGAGAAGATTACCCGAAGGGACTGTATCAACTGTATTTACGCGGGATTCTCTGTTGGCCTACGCCAAAATCGGCAAACGCGATTGGGCAGAGAATAGCCTTCCACGCCAAAATCGGTTTGATGCCAAATCGCGATTCTCCGGCAGTCCGAAAATGCCGTAAATGTGCCGGGCGGCGTTTAAACGCCGTTTGCATATCATTAGCAGGCCTGAACCAGTATTCTCCGACACCGAGTGGCCGATTTCCCGACGGCACGGTTCACTTGTGGTTTTAAAAATTGTGAACCTGGCGTGGTGGTTGCTGAGAGAGAGGGAGAAGTGGTAAGACAGGGGAAGGAGTGTCTGCGGGCTGCTGGCCCGGTCACTGGCCGTGCTGGCTGGGGTGGGGAGGACCCTGCCAGAACCGGGGGAGGGGGGGAACAGGACGAGTAGCCGGGGGTGACCCCCCCACGGGCCTGGGGTGGTGCCTAGGCACCGACCGCCATTACAACGGCCATCTTGCTGCGCACCCACTGACCACCCACCTCGGCCCCTGGTTCTACACATTGACACTGGCCGTATGGCTGGCTACACCCACCCCCGCCCTTCCGGACGCCACCCACCGGCGAACCACCCAGGGCCACTGCCCCCAGCGAGGGCAATGCTAGCCAACGGTACCGAACTGGCATCAGGGACAGGCGCTAAGGCCTGAGGCCCTCACGGTGCCGGCCCCCGCTAGAGAAAGAGTGAGAGTGGGGGGAGGGAACATGTGGGGGAAGAGCCCACACTGCAACCGGGGCCACCTTGTAGCCCACCAAACCGCAGCACCTGACATTCGAGGACCTGCCGGACCGGGCATGCCTTTGAAGACTCTGGCTGAGCAGAGAGACAGCGCGACACATCTGCCATATGATGGCACACCTGGCACCGCAGAGTTATGGGGGAGGATACCTGCTCCCTGTGACCATTAAGGTGAAGGTCACCCTGAACTTTTACGCCATGGGCCCTTCCAGGCGCCAAGTGAGGACATGTCCAAGATCTCACAGTGCTCGGTGCAAAGGTTCATCAATACATCCATTTCGATGTGGACCGAGTCAACCAGGATGCCCAAGCAGTGGGGTTCACAAATATCGGGTGCGACAGACGGGATGCATATCGCCCTACGGGCACCTGAGGATAAGAGGCTGCTGTACACAAAGCGAAAGCGGTACCACTCAATGAAGGTTCAGCTGGCCTGTGACTATCAGCTGTGCATCGTACACCTCTGCGCCCGATACCAGGGCAATGTGCACGACATCTTCATCCTGGCACACTCGCCGATCCCTGATATGTTCGAGGAGTACCCCCCCCGCCCAGCTGATGGGCTGACTCCTGGGTGACAGGTGTTTCCCGCTGCAGCCATGGCCAATGACACCTATCCAGAGGCCACAGACCGACGCAGAGACCCGCTACAATGACAGCGACCAGTACTGTGATTGAGCGGTGCTTCGGCATCCTGAAGATGCAGTTCAGGTGCCTGGACTGCTCTGGAGGGGCCCTGGGTTGACGACCTGCTGCATACTCCACAACATAGAACCCTAGAATTTACACTGCTGAAAGAGACCATTTGGCCCATTGAGTCTGCACCGGCCCTTGGAAAGAGCACCCTACCCAAGTCCACACCTCCACCCTCCCCGTAACCCAGTAACCCCACCCAACCCAACCCTTTTGAACATGAAGAGCAATTTAGCATGGCCAATCCACCTAACCTGCACATCTTTGGACTGTGGGAAGTAACCGGAGCATCCGGAGGAAACCCAGGCAGACGCGGGGAGAAAGTGCAGACTCCGCATAGACAGTGACCCAAGCCGGGAATCGAAACTGGGACCCTGGAGCTGTGAAGCAACTGTGCTAACCACTATGCTACCGTGCTGCCCATATGGCACAGCAGAGGGGCGAAGTGCTGGAGGAGCGGGATGAGGAGGAAGGGCAGGCCTCATCTGACGAGGAGGATGCAGGGCAGGGGAGAATGAGCAAGACATGGGATTGTGGCAGGCACGGGAGGCCACACGACGTGTGCGCCAAGGCCAACGCGCAGGAGATGCTCTGGTTGCCTCCAGGTTCACTGATCTTTGGGGTGGGGGCAGGGGCACAGACACCATATCCCAAACTCATACCTCACTTCTTGACACACGTGTCATGAGTGTGGTGTGGGGGTGAGGGAGTCTCAACACACGTGTCATGGGGAACCGCAACTCAGCAGGGTCTCACGTCCTTGCCCGTGGCCGCACTCCACCACGGCAATCTCCCTTTCCTCTGGACAACCGGTCACGTTCAGGGCCCTCTGCCGGCCACGGTGAGGGGCCGCAGGTCTGGTAGTCCCCGTCCGGTCTTCTCCCGCTACCGGCGGTTGTGCAGCTGGCATGGGTGCTGGCATTTGGGGCAGGGTGGGGATTCGGCCATGCCCCATGGGGGGAGGGGCCGGATTAGTGCCAAGGGCACAGTGCTGCCAAATCACCCTGGCGGCGCTGAGGAGGTCATGCAGTTTTTGCCTGCGCTGGATTCCGTTCCGGACGACGTTGCCCACGGCGTTGACTGCCTCTGCCACCTGCGCCCAGGCACGGTCTCCTTCCAACCATCTTACTGGCTGGGCCGGTGTGTATGGGGGGAAAGATCGTTTATGTGCAGCTACGGCTTGTCAGCCTCATGAGTGCCAATCACGGATGACGAATACGGCACCGTTTTTAGTGGAATTGATTGTAGAATTCCATGTGGCGCCGGTGCTAGCCCATTAATGGTATTGGAATCGGTGCACATGTGGTGCCGATTTTTCTGTCGTAAAAGTCCACACATGCTCCGCTGGCATCAACACTTCGCCTCAGAAACAGAGAATCTTGCCCTTTGTTCGGGACCGCACTGCCTCGCTTTGAATACGGGAAGAACCCCTCATCAGAATAGTCACCTGGAATGTCATGGGACTTAACAGTCCAGTGAAAAGATCCAGAGACTTTGTATGCAAGCTGACATAGGCTTCCTCCAAGAGATGGACCCGACGGAAAAGGACCGACTGCGGGTAAGGAAGGGCTGGGTGGACAGACCTACCAGTCCTGCTACAGGATGAGAGCAAGGGGGTTAGCCATGTTGTTAAATAAGAGGGCGATGTTTACTGCAATGAGGACAGTTACGGACCCAGAGGCACTTAACATCATGGTCAGCGGTGTCCTCAATGGGTACCAGTAGTCCAGGTGAACGTGTACACGCCCAACTGGGATGACATGGAATTTATAAAGAAGACCATGGGTGAAATCCCTGATGTCGACGCACACCGACTTATTGTGGGGGGGGGGGGACTTTAACTGTGTACAGGACCGCAGACAGGCAGGTCGAACTCCAAAATAGGCAGGACCTCAATTATGGCAAAAGAACTTGACATATTCGTGGAGCAGATGGGGGAAGTGGACCCATGGGGGTTCACCCACCCAGGGCCATCCTGGCCAACAAGGTTTGCTGCGAGAAAATATCACAGGCCATAGATGAGGATATTACTAACAACCGGAAGGGGGAGGTCTCGCCCTCCACGCTCTGGAGGTGCTGAGGCCTATGATCAGGGGTGAAATTATTGCTTACAAAGCACGAAGAGATAGGGAAGAGAGGATGGCTAGGCAACAGCTAATCGACTCCATATTGGAGATAGACCAGCAAAACTCAGAGGCCCCGACCGTAGAGCTCCTGGCGGAGAGGAAAAAGCTACAAATGGACTCTGACCTGCTCTCCACAAGGAAAGCTGTGCACCAGCTCTGCCAGGCACAGGGGACCCGGTACAAACACGGAGACAAAGCCAGCCGCCTGGAGCATGTGTGGACTTTTACCACCAACTGAGGAAGCAGGCAGCCATGAAGGAACACCAGGGGCAAACTGGTAGTGGTGCCAGAAAAGGTCAACAACACATTTGAGGCCTTCTACCAGGGGCTGTACGCTTCTGAGCCCCCCCCCCCCCACACCACTCCCTCCCGAAGGGGACTTGGGCTTGGAGCAGTTCCTCAATGGACTGGACGTGCCTGTTGTGGGGGAAGATAGGAAACGGGGGCAGGAAGCATCATTAGAACTGGGAGAAGACATGGAGAGCATCAACTCCATGCAAGCAGGGAAGGTGCCCAGACCAGATGGATTCTCGGTGGACTTCTACAAAAGATTTGCAATGGCACAGGCCCCGTACTTGTGGGAGATGTTCACAGTCTCACTAGCGAGGGGCACCCTGCCACCTACGCGAGCACAAGCCTCAATCTCGTTGATACCCAAGAAACTGCAGACCCAATTTGCTGTTCAACACAGGTGAAAATACCCGCCGAAATCCTAGTCAAGCGACTGGAGAACTGCGTAACAGATGTGTTGGCAGAAGATCAAACAGGCTTTGTTAAGGGTAGACAGCTAACAGCGAACATTAAGCACCTGAATGTGACAATGACCCCATCCAGGGAGAGAACAGCAGAGGTGATCATCTCCTGGCCACAGAAAAGGCCTTTGACTGAGTCGAATGGAAGTATCACATAGAGGTACTGGAGCGGTTCGGGCTTGGAACGGGGATCACCACCTGGGTGAAACTCCTGTACACCACCTGCTCTAAGTACTTCCAGATGCAGAGACGCAAGAGGCAGGGATGCCTGCTGTCCCCGCTGCTGGTGGCTCTAGCAGCGTTGGAACCACTAGCGATTGCACTCAGCGGCAAAGAATTAGAAGGGAATCCGGAGAGGAGATAGAGAGCACAGAGTTTTGCTCTATGCCGTTTACCTGCTACTCTACGTTGCAGGCCCACAAAGCAGCATGAAAGAGTTTGGAACCTTCTCGGGCCACAAACTCAACCTGAGCAAAAGTGAGATCTTCCCGGTGAACCTGTGAGGGAGAGGGGCAGACTGGAGGGATTGCCATTTAAACAGGCACAAAACAAATTACGCTATGTTGGGATTCAAATTGCCCATGACTGGACATGGATCCACAAGTGGAACCTGACCAGCCTGGTGGAGAAGTTGAAAGGATCTGCTTAGGTGGGACACAATCCCACTCTTCCTGGCGGGGAGGGTGCAGACCAGTGGAGATGGTCGATAGCTTTAGGTTCCTGTGGGTCACCATGAACAACAGTCTGTCCTGGTCCACTCACGTTGATGCAACAGTCAAGAAAGCCAAACAACGTCTCTACTTCCTGCGGAGCTAAAGAAATTTGGCATGTCTGCACCGACTCTCACAAACGTCTACAGATGTGTGATAGAGAGCATCCTATCGGGCTGCATCACAGCTTGGTATGGCAACTGCTCAGTCCAAGATCGCAAGAAATTGCAGACTGTGGTGAACTCGGCCCAGTGCATCACACAAACTTGCCACCCTCACATTGATTCTGAATACACCTCTTATTGCCTCAGGAAGGTTGACAGCATTATCAGAGACCCCTCCCACCCAGGCATTGCCTTCTTCCAGACCCTACCATCAGGCAGAAGGTACAGAAATCTGAAGACTCGCACATCCAGACATAGGAACAGCTTCTTCCCCACAGCTACAAGACTCCTCAACAACTCTCCCTTGGACTGATCTGTTCCCTGTAAGAACACTAATCACGATGCCCTATGCTGCTCTTGCTCATGTATGTGCTTTGTTTGCTTTGTTTGGCCCCTTGTTCCGCACTGTAACCAATCACTATTTTGTTGATGTACCATTTGTCAATGTTCTCTGTTGATTATTCTTGTGTCTACTATGTACGTACTGTGCACGTTCCTCGGCTGCAGAAAAATACTCTTCACTGTACTTCGGTACATGTGACAGTAAATCAAATCAAATCAAAGCAAATCAAATCAAAATGAACATACTGCACAGGCTCCTCTTCCTGTTCAGATCCATACCGATCTACATCCCCAAAGCCTTTTTCAACTCAGTGGAAAAATTGATTGTGGTGTTTGTGCAGTGAGGAAAGTGGGGGCAAGAACCCATAGCACATAGGACCAGAATTAGGCCACTCAGCCTATCGAGTCTGCTCCGCCATTCAATCGTGGCTGATATTTTTCTCGTCCCGATTCTCCTGCCTTCTCCCCATAACCCCTGATCCCCTTATTAATCAAGAACCCATCTATCTCTGTCTTAAAGACCCTCAGTGATTTGGCCTCCACAGCCTTCTACGGCAAAGAGTTCCACGTTCACCACCCTCTGGCTGAAGAAATTCCTCCTCATCTCTGTTTTAAAGGATCGTCCCTTTAGCCTGAGATTGTGTCCTCTGCTTCTAGTTTTTCCTACAAGTGGAAACATCCTTTCCACGTCCACTCTATCCAGGCCTCGCAGAATTCTGTAAGTTTCAATAAGATCCCCCTCATCCTTCTAAATACCAACGAGTACAGACCCAGAGTCCTCAATCGTTCCTCATACAACAAGCTCTTCATTCCAAGGATCATTCTTGTGAACCTCCTCTGGACCCTTTCCAAGGCCAGCACATCTGACCAGAGCCTTATATAGCCTGAGAAGTACGTTAACCTTAAGCGAATCGACTCCCAAGTCCCTTTGTGCTTCTGATTTCCTAAGCATTTCCCCATTTAGTCTATGCTTCCATTTCTCCTTCCAAAATGCGTAACCTCACATTTTTCCACATTGTATTCCATCTGCCACTTCATTGCCCACTCTCCTAGCCTGTCCAAATCCTTCTGCAGTCCCCTTGCTTCCTCAATACTACCTGTCCCCCTACAGATCTTTGTATCATCTGCAAACTTCATAAAATTTATAGTGCAGAAGGAGGCCATTCGGCCCATCAAGTCTGCACCGGCTCTTGGAAAGAGCACCCTACCCAAGGTCAACACCTCCACCCTATCCCCATAACCCAGTAACCCCACCCAACACTAAGGGCAATTTTGGACACTAAGGACAATTTATCATGGCCAATCCACCTAACCTGCACATCTTTGGACTGTGGGAGGAAACCGGAGCACCTGGAGGAAACCCATGCACACACAGGGAGGAAGTGCAGACTCCGCACAGACAGTGACCCAAGCCGAAATCGAACCTGGGACCCTGGCGCTGTGAAGCAATTGAAATGAAATGAAAATTGCTTATTGTCACAAGTAGGCTTCAAATGTAGTTACTGTAAAAAGCCCCTAGTGGCCACATTCCGGCGCCTGTTCGGGGAGGCTGGTACGGGAATTGGTACGGGAACTGGTACGGAATTGTGCTATCCACAATGCAACCGTGCTGCCCAGTGTACCGTACTTAGCAACCGTGCCTTCAGTTCCTTCTTCCAGATCATTATTGTATATTGTGAAAAGTTGTGGTTCCAGCACAGACCCGTGAGGCACACCACTAGCCACCGGCTGCCATCCTGAAAAAGACCCCTTTATTCACCAGCTGCCATCCGGAAAAAGACCCCTTTATTCCCACGCTCTGCCTTCTGCCAGTCAGTCAATTCTCTATCCATGCCAGATTCTTACCCTTAACACCATGGGCTCTTAACTTATTTAACAGTCTCCTATGCGGCACCTTGTCAAAGGCCTTTTGGAAATTTAAATAAATCACATCCACTGGTTCTCCTTTGTCTAATAATCCTTGTTACTACCTCAAAGAACTCTAACAAATTTGTCAGACATGACCTCCCCTTTACGAAGCCATGCTGACTCAGTCATATTTTATCATGCACTTCCAAGAACTCCGCGATTTCATCTTTAATAATGGACTCTAAAAACTTACCAATGACCTAAGTCAGGCTAACCGGTCTATAATTTCCAATCTTCTGCCTCTCTCCCTTCTTAAACAGCGGTCTTACATTAGCCACTTTCCAGTCCTCAGGAATCCTTCCTGCCTCCAGTGATTCCTGAAAGATCACAACCAATACCTCCACAATCTCCTCAGCTATCTCTTTTAGAACCCTGGGGTGTAGTCCATCCGGTCCAGGTGATTTATCCACCTTCAGGCCTTTCAGTTTCCCCAGAACCTTCTCCTTAGTGATAGTCACTGAAATCACCTCTGCCCTCTGATTCCCCTGAAGCTCTGGCATCCCACTGGTGTCTTCCACTGATGCAAAGTAACTATTCAGTACCTCTGCCATTTCTTTGATTCCTATTAGTACTTTCTCCAGCCATATTTTCCAGTGGTCCAATGTCTATTTTTGTCTCTCTTACGTTTTATATATTGAAGAAAACTCTTCCTATCTTCCTTTATATAACTAGCTAGCTTGCACTCATATTTCATCTTTCTCCTCCCTTATTGCTTTTTTAGTTGTCCTCTGCTCACTATTAAAGGCTTCCCACTAATGCTCGCCACTTTGTATGCTTTTTCTTTTGCTTTTATGCTGTCCTTGACTTCCCTCATCAGCCATTGATGCCTTGTCCTACCCTTCACATGTTGTGGTGCCACTGTTCTGGCTGCTGTTGTTTTCCCCTGAGAGGCTATTCCCCCAACAGTATCGAAAACAGTATACCTGTTAGAGAGGTGGACAGCCACAGGGGATTCCTGCACTAACTGCCTGCCCTTTCTAGCAGTCACCCATCTGTCTGCCTGCACCTTGGGTGTGACCACGACTCGATAACTCTATAACTCCTATCTATGACGCTTTCCGCCACCCAAGGACCCCCAAAACAGTCCTGCAAAGAACGAGAAGCCCTCCCAAACTGCAAATATTATCACTGGGCAGCAACAGCGGAAAGAGTAAAGGCATAGATAAAAGAATTAGAGGCTGAATGGGTAAGAATGGAGGGAAGCTCCTGCACGGGGACATCCCTCTGGGCCCTGGCCACGGCAGTGCCCCCATCCCCTCTGACGAGGCGCTCAACAAGCCCAGTGGTGATAGCCACACTCCGGTCATGGAGTCAACTACAACAGCACTTTGGTCTAACTGAGATGTCCATTAAGGCCCCCATCTGCAACAGCCACAGGTTCGTGCCAGCCAAAATAAACGCCACCTTCAAAAGGTGGAGACAGGATGGGGGGATGTTGACAGTTAGGGATTTCTACACAGACAACAGACTGACAACACGCGAGGAACTGACAGAGATGTTCCAACTGACCGGGGGAAACAAATTAAAAACACTGCATGTTTAAAAATTCGTACGTAGGGAAACAAAGACATATTTACGGCCACCGCAACAATCACTATTAGAGGACCCATTAGATGCGGCCAACCTATGGAGGGGAAACTGCAGAGACCTGTAAGGGCATCTGCTGGGAAAGGCATGCTCTCCACTGGATGAGACAAGAGTAAAATGGGAGGAAGACCTCGGCTTCGAAATAGGGTGGGGACTCTGGAAAGCTCACTTAACCAGAACCTGAATGAATAGTTTCCTCCCGGTGGTGGAGGACAAATGTGAATGGCACCAGAGAGGCCCAGCCAACCACGCCCACATGTTCTGATCATGCCGCAGACTTGTCAGGTTCTGGAAAGCCTTCTTCGAGGCAATGTCTATCGTTGTGGGGATGAGGGTGGAGCCATGCCCCAAATGGCAGTCTTCGGGATATCAGAACAGCCGGAACTCTTTCTGGAGAGGAGGACTGACACCCTTGCCTTTGCCTCCCTAATCGCCCGCCGGAGAACCCTGCTTGGCTGGCGATCAGCAGCACCGCCCAAAGCTGCGGAGTGGAGAAAAGCAAATTCACCATCCGGAAGTCGGTAGAGGACTTCCATAAAACAAAGGGGTCATTCACCAACCTGTTCCTAGACCTGTTTGTAGCCATCAGCCAATAAGCCAGGGGGAGGGAGGATCCACAAAAGGACCACATCAAAGAGAGGGTTGGGGGCCGGGGGGGGGGGGGGGGGGGGGTGGAGGAGGGAGGGAAGGAACAAAGAGGCACAGAGCCCAACCAAAACTAACAAATAGCATATGTACCACAACACTACCCCAACAGGTCCAGGTTGGATGATCCAACAAACAAGGAAGAAGCAACTGATAAGAAATGGAGGGGATCGGGAAGGGGGAATTGGGATTAGGAGGCCAAGTCCAAGCTCGGCACTTGCAGAGAAATATGAATTGTAACAAATGTAAATAGTGAATGGTAACCGATGTATAAAGTTTCTGTGTATGTTCACTTTCATCTTTGATTTAAATAAAAAGAAAACCCTAATAAAACATTCTTTTTTCCAGCAGTTTGTCTACTAGTGAGGTTATCCTGACTGGCCTGTAATTACTCCATCCATCCGTTCCTCCCTTTCTAAACAAAAATATAATGTTAGCAGTCCTCCAGTTCTATACCACACGTGTAGCTAGTAAGAATTGGTAAATAATAGTCGAAGCCACTAGAAGTCCCTCCCTTGCTTTCCTTGGCCGGGATTCTCCGAGGCCCTGTGCTGCAATTGCGGCGACGCAGGGGCAGAGAATGGGGCGTCGGACCCGCGACGGCTTCAACGATTCACCGGCGACCGGAGAATAGTCATGCACCCGCGGTCGACCCAGTGCCGGTCAGGGGCCGTTGAAAGAGGCCCCCCCTGTGATTCTCTGCAGTCGACCGACCGAGTTCCCGCTGGCGTGGTTCATGTATGGTTCCACCCGGCAGGAGCTCGGTGTCTCCGGCTGCGGTGGCCGTCCTGATGGGGGGTGGGGGAATCAGTCTCCGGGGGGGGGGCCTCCACGACGGCAAGGCCCGCGATCGGGGGCCACCGATCGGTGGGCACGCTCGATCTGGGAGCCCTACCTTCTTCCGTGCCGGCCCGCTGTGTGGGTCCCCCATGTTTTACGGGGCCAGCGCCACAGGCGGCTGCCGCACACATGCGCGAACCCGCAGGAGCTACGCAACACACGCCGGGGGCCCTGCAAGCCCCCTTAAAAATGGAGAATCACCCCAGATGTTTTAGAAAAAAGTCCGGAGTGATTCGCGCCCTTTTTCTGGCGGGCGTGGGGACATAGCCCCATTATTGGAGAATCCCGGCCCTTATCTGCCGGATATACTTTTCATCCTGGCATGGCAATTCACCGACTTTCAAAGATGCTAAACTTCTTTCAAATTTTCTCTGTCACTATGAATTTGGATTTGGGTTTATTGTCACGTGTATTGAGGTATATCCCATCTAATATTTCACACTTGTAGCCATCTGGGATGGCCACTTTCAGAAGACAAAATGGACACTCACAGAGACTATAGGGAAATGTGGACAATACTAAGCATCAAGCAGGCACAGAGCCTGAATGTATATTTGGGAAGCAGTCAGCAGACAGAATCGAAACTCTAAGGTCAATTAACATATTGATGGCCCATCTCCGAGGAACAAAGGATTAATACTCAGGTAGCCGATACTGTCGCAGACGTCCCGGCGCCAGTACCCCAACCGAAAGACACAAACAAAGCAAGGCCAATGGCCACCTAGGACACGCCCAGCCATCAGGGCACCCGCCCCTTTATTGGTTTAGATCGATGGCAGTGATCAAGAAGCTGCCCAATTAATTGGGACCAAGTTTAAGGCCCGCCTAAACGGGCGCGAAGCCCCAACCCCCGACCGAGATTCAGTCTCTTGGATTCGACTCTCAAGCAGAGAGACCCATCCACCAGCATCACCAGAAGCAAATAAGTTCAAGGTCAACGCTCGCTACCAGACGGACGACCTTAGCTGTACTCATGTTACCTATTCGAACCCAACAGCCTCAGATCCGAACAACGGCCATTGATCCTCTCACTAAGTGGACACCCGAAGTTAAATATAGGTGTTAGCGTTAGAGATAGTTTAGTTTGTAGCATTATCGTGCATGAGTAGATCTTACTGTGTGTAAATAAATAGTATTGACTTTAAACTAACTAACTGGTGTATTGGCTCTTTGATCGGTATTCGGGTTGAACCTTGTGGCGGTATCGAGAGATACCTGGCGACTCTGAAAGTAGAAACATAATTAGGATTAAGAAAGGCGACCATATTGACCGCCATATTTATAACCAAATAAATATAGCAACACACTCCTCTTCCTTGACTACAATGTTTGAATCGTTATCATATTTTGTGAAGACAGTGCAAAGTATACATTAAGATCCACATCTTGGGCGCGATTCTCCCAAACAATTTCTAATTAAATTGTGGCAGGTTTTTCAGGGAGTTCCCCACCGCGATTCAATGACACTTAGTCACTTTTTTGGGCCCTGGGGAGTTTCTCAACGGTTTAGCCCACACTTAGAATTCTTTTAGCACTGGGGAGCTGAACTCCAAGATCGGACCGTCATTTTGAAAGGATGCCCCAACCTCTAAGTGAGCTTGTCCACCCCAACCCATGGACAATGTCAGCCCCCCACATACAAGGACAATACCCCACACTCCCCAATTGAGTACACCTCACTATGGGGTCCTGAGGGGTCCCCACTCTTCAGGTCCCCTCCCCGCCCATGCCCCACTGCAGCATCCCTTGCCTTCCAGGCTTCCCACCCGTCACCCCTCCAACCTCACGGAGGCCCCTATTTACCTGCCCTGCACTCTCCCGCCTTCAGCCCCCCCCCCCCACCCCCCCCCCCCCCCCACCCTCATTTCATGGGCATGGCCCCCCTCGGGCCCTGACTCTTGAATACGGGAACCATGGAGAATCGCGTCCATAGAAATATTGGGCACGATCCTCCGGAAATATTTCCAAGTGTGCCAGCAAGCAGGAATTGTCGCGAGTTTCCCGGCGCTCGACCCAGCGAGGCCGGCAACACTATTCAACATTAATTGGTCCACTTAACAAGGCCTCACGGGCTTCTCACCACAAATGAAGACTCGCCAGCTTATTCGCCGGGACCGCACTCACCAGCCCCCTGCTAACAACATCGAGCAGCACTTTGGCTGCACTTGCTAAGCCAACCCCAGCCAGCTCGCAACAATGGCGCCAAGAAGACCGGCCCCAAGGTTCGGGAATGCTGACCTAGGGAGGCTCCTGAAAGCGGTGGAGGCCAGGAGGAATGTCCTGTTCCCCCAAGGGTCCCGGTGAGCCACAAGGCAGCCAGTGCTGCCTGGGTGAGGTGGCAGCAGTCAGCTCGGGCAGTGTGATGAGGAGGACTGGCCTCCAGTGTCGGAAGAAGGTCACCGACCTACACCGTGCTGCACAAATGAGTAGACACCAATGTCCCACTCCCCAGGGGAGCATCTCCCCAGTGACCCCCAACCTTCCCTCTACCCTAACACTCCCCCCCCCCCCCCCGCCCCCGCAACTGTGAACCACACGTGTGGCTAACAATCCCATCTCTGTGTCTCCTCAGGAAAAGCTCTTCCATAATCGGTGGGAGAGGGCCCAGACTAGCGGTGGGGTGCCGGACTTGGGAAACCCCACCTACTTCGAGGAACAGGGCTTGGAGGTGACTTGTGTGGCTAAGGACAGGGCGGTCACCAACGCGGAGGCTGGCGGACGCCGCAGAGGTGAGGGACCATAACGGACCTGTCAAACGTGAGTAGTGATTGCCTTACTGGCCGATCCTCTCACTGACCACATGTTTATTCTCCCGCAGGTCGAGCAGCCGATGGCGCCGAGGAGAACACCTCGGAGGAGAGCGAGGATGCAACTGTTATAGTCGCGGCACAGCTGTCATCCTCACCCTCCATCAGCGCAGAAACACACACCTCGGGACATGTTAGTGGACAAGCTTCTGGGGTACAATCTGGTGAGCACCACACTGCTGATGTGCACATCTGGTGGAGGCAGGAACCCCCAGGCGAGACAGCAGTTGGAGGTCTGCTTGACTCCTGGACCCAGCTGGGCCCCAGCCTGATGCTGAGCCTCTGGAACAGAGTTACCCAGAACTGATGGAGATAATAGGGAGTGGCCGGGTCATTCAGAGGGAGGCGTCTGCATCACTCCAGCAGATCCATAGCCAATTTGAGGAGTCCCAGAGGCTACGGGCGCAGGCGATGGCGCCGCCAATGAGTGGCACCATGGCCAGCACTGCTAGGGTGGCGACCACAGTGGAGAGCCTGGTGTACGACATCAGCAGCATTAGTGAAGGTGTCCAAGGTGTCACACAGTCGGTGACGGCCATGGCTGTGGGCCTCGGCACTATGTCTGCATCGCTGGGGAATATCACCCAGTACCAGGCCGACCTTTGTAAATAATAATCTTTTTATAATAATAATCTTTATTATCGTCACAAGTAGGCTTACATTAACACTGCAATGAAGTTACTTGATGAGGTTCCCCAGAGGATGCCCGCCAGGGGCCTCGAAGGCCACGGGGCGAGGTAAGCAGCTGGCAGCCTCCACCTAAGATGTGCATCCTAGGGACACACCTCGACGTAGTGGTAGAGATAGGAGGGCAAAGCACATCGATGATCACTGAGGACATCGGGGGAGGGGGGGACAGGATAGGTAGGGGGTAAGAGGTAGTGGGGTTGCTGCACCTTCGGGAGAGTGGCGACATGTATTGAACAATAAACACCCTTATGCCCAAACAGTAGGAAGCTTCTATCACTTTCTTCCCAATGCATTACCACCATTCACTCAGCGGACAGGCAGGGGTCAGTCTATGGCATAGACTGAGGAACACCGGCACTCTGCTCTCTGCGGGTTATCATCATCCCCCTGTCCTCGACAGTGACCCGCTGACAGTGCCGACACAATCCCAGCACCCTGGAGTGATGTGACATATACCCTGGGAGGGTGGGAAATGGGGGTGGTGGGTGGGTAAGGATGCGACGATGGACCAGGCCACGTCCAAGGTGAATTGGCCTCCCTGGCCCTCTGGGCTTGCCGGACCGTCACCGCTGCCACCTGTCCTGCAGCCTCCAGCTGGGCATCATGTTCTTCCCCGGTCTCATCCTCCAGCCCCTGCTGGTCCAGCACCTCCTCATCATCCTCGTCCCTGTCCCCCTCCTCTGAGGTGGCCCCATGTTCCTCGTCACCAACCTCCAGCTCGTCGCCCAGCTGCTGTGTGAGGTTGTGGAGGACCCAGCAGACCAGCGGGTGAACCGCCGTGCGGTGTACTGGAGTGCGCCTCCAAATAGGTCAAGGCATCGGAACCACACCTTGAGTAGTCCAACGCACCGCTCAATGTCAGACCGGGTGGGTGCATGGACCTCATTATTGCGGGTCTCCGGTTCGGTCTCCAGCCTCCGTACTGACGTCATTAGCCAGGCCCTCAGCAGATATCTTTTATCCCCCAAGAGCCAACTGCCATCCTGGGGTGCTCCTGGATGAGGGCAGGGTGACCGACTGCCCTAAGATGTAGCTGTCGTGCACACTCCCTGGGAAGTGGGCACACACACACATTATCTTCATCTGGTGGTCGCACACGAGCTGAATGTTGAGGGAGTAGAACAACTTCCAGTTAACATAGGGCACCCCAGATGGCCCGGTGAGCACAGGGCAACATGCGTGGCATCTATGACTCCCCGGACCTGGGGCATCCCGGAGATGGCGGAGACACCTGCTGCCTGGACATCCTGTTGGGCATGTCAAAATCGATGTAGTCTTCCACCCGGGCATGCCGTGATACTGCCGTATACACCTGTGGGCTGTGGCCAGTGAGCCCTGAAATGATCCCATGGCATAAAGGTTCAGGGCTGCAGGGACCTTGAAGGCCACTGGGAGCAGGTGTCCTCCTCCACACGGTGCCAAGTGGCACACACTGTCCGTCATTTGTTCTAATGACCAGTGGCGGCTGTACTACCTGGGCCGTCGCAGGACACCCTTCTGGGACCCTCTCTAGTCTGATGGGCGCCCGGGCCCTCAGGGTGTGGGACGGGGTCCGGGACAAGGGCCACTGCCTCGAGCATCTGCAGATTCTGCTGCTGCTGGCGCCTTCTCCAGCGTCTGGCCACATCGCATTGTACCAGCATCACTAGGCAACCTCTGCGTTTAACATCCCTGCCATAGTGCTCAATATCAGTCAGGCATTGGGGGAGGGTGTTAGACTGACAAACAGCAGTGGCTCGCACCCTGGGAGCCTCCATTCCCCCATTGATTCCCCCTCACCACCCTGCCTGGAACGCCCTCCCCACGTACTCCAGGACGCAGCGGGCCCCCCTCACCAGGCCCCAGACCTTGTACCCCGGACACCCACTCACAACATCACCTGGACCGGTCGCTGGCCCCCTCTCTGTGACACTCACCCACCCTCCGGCCGTGGCCATGTCGCTGGAGCTGTGTGCCATCCCCTGGGTGTTCGGATGTTGGCTTGCTGCGTGTGCGGTGTTGCCTCCCACAGTGCTCAGGTACACTGTCCAGGCATCACGGTCAGATTGGGATGCTAGGCTATGACTCCCACATGCTACATAGTCCACCCACCCACGGGAATAGTCTTGGCATGTGTGAAGTCCCCACTTAACCACGGTTGCCAATTCCCTATCAGCAATAGCCTTCAGCTGCACAGCCAGAAGCCTCAGCAGTCGGTAGGGGTTATGGGTGGCCTGGGGGCAGACGGGCAGGGACAAGGGCTGCCCCCGGAACAAGTACACACGATCCAGGGGTTGGCATGGTGGTGCAGCGAGTAGTTGCCCCCCCCCCCCGGTTGCACTTACAGCACCCCCCCCCACCCTCCCATGGCAGCCCACCCCTGCGGAGGGTCCCCCAACGAGCACAGGGGCAGCAAGCCCAGTGCCCCCGGGCTCTTTGCCTGTGAGCACAGATGGCTACTCACCTCCTCGGCTCCCCACAGAAGCTCTACCGCCAGGTTCACGTTTTTAAAAAGGAGTACTAATTGGCACCAGCGTGACCATTTGCTGGAGAGGCCGCTGAATGATGGGAGGCCATAGGATAAGGCCTATGGCCTATGGCCTCTCATTAATTTTATGGAAATAGAGCTTAACTGGTCATAATTGGTTTCTCGCCAGGCCACGGCGAGATTCCGATTTCACCTATGGGAGCAGGCCGGTTGCATCGCGAACTCTTTGGCGCCTGGCGCGGTTCCCGTTTTTGGCCTCTCAAGCTATTCACCGGCCTCATTACACTTGAGCGCGAGTGTAAGAAGGCCAGAAGATCGCACCCATTGTGTGATTCCTAGCAGGCCACTACATTGAGCATTGGCTGATTCATCAGAAAGCAGGCAGCAGTATCAATCAGGTCAGTGAAGCACAACAAATTACCCATTAATGCTGAAAATGACAACCTACTTCATTCTGGTACCCAAGACCTCTGTAGAATTCTTAGAAGTTCTATTTTGCAGGATTTCCATGACAGATCAGGCTTCAGCAGCCACAGGCTCCAGGATAGACTTACATTGCAAACCAATTCATCATCCATACATGTGGGTAGTGGACCTCTGCAATGGCCCATCATCTGCCATACATTCCCAGAGACCATTAGTAGAGCCTGCACATGCACTTAAATCATTACAAGCATCTGTCTTTTAGAAAGAGGACTGGTGACATTTGAGTCCTGAGATTTTTCACTAGAGCACTGACATCATCTGACAACCTTGCCAGCAATGTGTGTCCCCTCATGTTCCCCTTAGTTTCCACCCACCCGTCATCTTTGCATCATCTATGAACTCTCTTCTTGCTTATTTTCAAGTCTCCTTTTGCTGGCTCTTGCCATAGTGTGTGTCAGTGGTGGTACTTTGGATGTAGTGCTTTCAGGGTCTTGAGTTGATTTTATTGTACCTTAACTTTTGTTTCTGAAAAAAAAGAATGGTTTCTTGTTGAATGGGGTATCTAATAGAGCAAAATAGTAGGTAAAGGAAATTCTAATGGTGTCCAATTGAAATTACTAACAAGTTCCAGGTATGACTATGACAATCCTTGTTAAGCCAGCTGCATCAATTTTCACAATCTCTTACACACAATAGTGATAAACCTACTCGGGGAGGTGGTGTCATAGTGGACTAGTAATGCAGAGGCCCTGGCTAATACTCTGAGCACATGGGTTCAAATCCCACCATGGCAGTTTGTGGAATTTGAATTCAATTAATAAAATATGGAATTGAAAGATAATCTAGTCTCAGAAATGGTGACCATGAAACTACCATCAATTGTTGTAAAAACCTATCTGGTTCATCCTTTAGGGAAGGAAATCTGCCATCCTTACCGGGCCTGGCTAACACGTAACAATGAGCCAAATGGCCTCCTTCTGTGCTGTAAATATTCCATGATTCTATGACTTAACAGCCCTCTGAAATGGCCAAGCAAGCCACCCAGTTCAGGAAACTGGGGATGGATAATAATCTTTTACATCATTCATTTATATTCATGCTGACCTTTTTTTGCTTTAATTGACAGCTGGAGTAAAATAAACAGCTATGAGAATAGAAGTGTGATACAGCAATATTTACTTGTCACAGTTCCTTTATCGCTTTACGTTGTTGGTTTGTTGGTGTTGCAAACAATACAATGCCAATCCTGAGCTGTTTTTAAAGTAATCAGTCTTTTTTTTTGTGCTAGTATTTTTGTAGTACTGCAGTTACAGCAGTGCATTGTCTCATTAATAATGGTAAATTTGTACTTTAAATTTCTGCATTATCTTGTTTTAACTAGTTTCACAAAGACTGCATTGACCATTGGCTACTGCATGAGTCCAATTGTTGTCCAATTGACGGGCAAGCAGTCTATAATCCATTAACCTGGAATGAGGGATCAAACAGAGGCACAAAGAGCGAGACATCCACCAATTCTGAGAGTTCCAGACCTAATATTCAGCCAGATCAACAGCAATTTGTTATTCCAGTGATTGGTTACCATTCATCACTGAGAAGAGCAAGTACCACTCAAACCTATTTCCAGCCAAAACAAGGTCAGCTTCACAGACGATACAGAGATCAAAACCCAATAAGCATCACAGAGGATTTCACTGTAAATGGATTAAGCTATCTTCGTTTGAATGAAGAAAAAAATGAAACAAGTGTAAATCAAGGTCAAAGTGTTGGACCTTCAATACCTGTAAGGATATCTCAAGAACATTTCCCAAGTCTTTTACCTGATACAAGAAATAAAAATAATTCTGCTGCATCTCTTCGGGTTGAGGTGAAGTCAAAGACTTCTAAAGGTAGTCAAATAAAGAAAAGAGAGATTGGCATGGGCAAAACTCATAGTACTGGCTTAAGCAGTACATCCACAGTGCAGCCTATGAACAATGGCAATTCAGACTCAACAGAATTATTGCCGCAGCAGATTTTGCACCAGGGAATTCTTCCACATGATAACAATTCCACACAAAAAATCCAAAGCGGTGGGTTTAAAGATGAAGTCAGGAAACAAGTCCGACTCCTTTCGAGAAAATCCAGGTGTGCTTCTATGAGTTCAGCTGCTGAGAATGCGTCTCTTGCTATGGAAGGAGTTGCAGTGAACACTAGACTATAAATCCAATCACTCATTAAGGTGTGAGTTGTTTATTAATGCTTTCAGAATTATTAGGATGCCGTTACTGAAAAACATGTTTTACGGATTTCCAGTAACACATTACATCAAATTGGGAACAAAATCATACGCACACAGTTTTGCAAATGCACAATTCCTGCAGGAACCTCTAAGGAAGAACAAACTCATAAAATTACTCCAATATAATTTTTTTAAAATAAGGGCATTTGCCATTTTTCAAAGTCTGATTGACCAAGGATGATAGCAATGCAGCAATATCAAAAATAGCACGTCATTTGTGCTAAGAGTGCTTTAATAAATGAGTCACTCTCTCTATAAGTTACTTGCAGTCTGTCTCAGTTTCTTTTACCTTATTATGTGTGGAAATATTTGACTTTATTGGACTTTCTTGATCATTCACTTTATTTTGAATCAGATGAAAGTGGGTAGCGAAAGTTTATCTCTTGAACAATGTTTCGTCCAAGAAATAAAAATATAGTTTGTGTGACAGATATTAAGATTTGAAAAATCTTTACAAAATCAACTCTTGCATTTTCCTCAGAAACATCAGCCTGATATGAAAAAAAACAAATGAACAGCTGTGATGATATGAAATATAACATTTTACAGGATATAATACAAGATATATCAAGGTGTGTTTGATACCTTTTACTGAACATGCAGTAGTTTTAAGGAATTGTTGGTTCTAGAGTGAATGGTCATGTAAGCTACAAATCAACAGATTGAGAAAATTGCTGAATGTAAAGTTTTTATTGATGGGTAAAGAGTTGGGTTCAAGGCAAACTGGCATACATTTACTTGAAAGAAGGAACTGACAATCCAACAACTCACCTTCACTCGTTCATTTCCTAGAAGCTTGATCAATCCTGATATTGGTATAGCTAATCTTTGTGCTCTTCCTGCTTCGGAATGCTGCGAATATTTTGTGTTCACTTAAAAATATTATTAAAATAGACTTTCAATTACATACTTTGACCCTTTCTTGTTTTATTTAAAACAGTCGATCATGACTTTTTATTCATTTTTGTAATAAACTCATGAATGTTCTACAACAGCAAACATTTGTTTCTATTTGGGAATACTCCAGCTGTCAATCTCCTTAACCACTCTCTCTCTCTCTCCCACCTCTGACATCTTTCTTTCCAGCAAATGTTTACTCTTTCCATTCTGGTTGTTCCTCCTAGTAGGGTCCCAATTCCATTTAACTGCTACCTGCAAATCCTGATTATTGATCCTCAGCTGACATTGGCAGCACGGTAGCACAAGTGGGTAGCATAGTGGTTAGCACTGTGGCTTCACAGTGCCAGGGTCCCAGGTTCGATTCCCCACTGGGTCACTGTGTGCGAAGTCTGCACGTTCTCCCCGTGTCTGCGTGGGTTTCCTCCGGGTGCTCCGGTTTCCTCCCACAGTCCAAAGACGTGCAGGTTAGGTGGATTGGCCATGCTAAATTGCCTTAGTGTCCAAAAGAGTTAGGAGGGGTTATTGAGTTATGGGGATAGGGTGGAAGTGAGGGCTTAAGTGGGTCGGTGCAGACTCAATGGACCGAATAGCCTCCTTCTGCACTGTATGTTCTATGTTCTATTGTAAATGATTCCCTCTCTTCAAGTAGTGTGCCACTCCCACCAAACCAGCATCATCATCCCCTCAAAAGAAATTACCCTCAATCCCTTTGTCCTTGCAAACTATCACCATACCTCCTACCTCCCTTTGCTCTCTACAGTCTTTAAATGTGTTGATGTCTCACAAATCCATGCCCATTTTCTCCATATGTCTATGGTCAGAATTTTGCTTTGCTCAAGCAGGCACGCACCTGACCCACAAATGCATGAAATTGCATGAGATGAAGTCAGGCACATGTCCCAATGTCATGCTCATCAGTGCGCTGTTTTGGTTGGCGGGCGGGTGCGTGAGTCAGAGATGTGCCCACTGACAATCAAGCAGGCAATTTAGCCCATTAAGGGACAAAATTTTAGGTGGCCCGTCTGCTTTTCCACTTAGCAAACAGGCTGGCGGGCCAATTGGCCAGGCGCCTTTACATTTTAGCTGCAACCTGGATCCAGAGTGGGATAAAATGTCAAGGCTGAAATAAAATTTTTAAAAGTGTCTATGTCTGAAGTTTGTGTTTGAATGTGCTGCCAAGACACTCTCTGCAACATTTCTCCATCGCAAGTTTTCACAGGTCAGCAGCTCCCTGAGACAGCTCCACAGCGACTGTCCCACTGAGGGTGCATAATAGAAGCACCAGCCCACACCCTCCCTTTTCTCACAGCCGCACTCCCCGGCAGCGCTGAGCCTTTATAATCTTCCAAAGCTTTCCTGATTCAAGATTGGACTGAAAAATGACACATGTAATTTCATTTATTAAAAAGATTGGGAGAGAGAAACTAGACAACTACAGACCAGAATCGGGCATAGTGACTGAGTACTGTCATAAATTTGAGCATGGCAGATAGAGCAGTGTCTATGGATGTAATCTTTGTAAATCTTGAGCAAGCAGTTGATAATGTTGCACACAAGTGATCATTAACAAAAATGAACCTCAGAATTAAAGGGTATTTTGTAACATGGACTAAAATGTGGTTGGAAGGAAGGAGGAAAGTAAAGGTAACAGTCCATACACAGGTGAGATGTCACAAGTGGTGTTTTTCAAGGATCTGTACTGAAACTTCAAATTTTCACAATATTTATCAAAGAATTTGGTGAAGAAATAGAAAGTTGCATATACAAGTTCATAGCTGCGCAGGATAGGAGGCAGATGACCTCCGGTCATGGCAATGTACTGAATAGTTGTACAAAAGGACTCTCGTGGAAACTTCAACTTAGAACATAGAACAGTACAGTACAGGCCCTTCAGCCCACGATGTTGTGCCGACCATTTATCCTAATCTAACTTGAGTCCTTTGAACCCGAAAATTGGTCACTAAACCAACAAAAACCGCCATTGTAATTGCTTTGCCCCCTTCAGAGAGGCACTGGAAAGGACGGCGTGATGGTTAGAGACCCAGGGGGCGACGTTGCGGGAATTGGAAAAAGCGGCCACCAACGAGAGTGATCGGGTCACCTCACTCGAGACAGAAATGGCAAGGTTGGTGGTGGCCCAGGGAATGCTCAAGCGGAAGGTGGAAGACCAGGAGAACAGGTCTCGCCGCCAGAACCTCAGAATTATCAAGTTACCTGAGGGAAGAAACATAACGGAATACATAGCACAGAGAAAGCTGGTCGGGATAGAAAGCTTATACCAGTCCCCAGAGGTAAACAGGGCCCACAGGTCACTCCAGCAATGGCCCAAAACAGGGAACCCCCCTCCCCCCGCATGCAATTGCAAAGCTCCACAAGTTTCAAAACAAGGAACAAATTCTGAACTGGACGATGTGGTGATATGCCTGTGCACAGTTTTGTAGATAGTTTGTGATGCGACCTCCAACCAGCTGGTGGTGCCAGATATCCTTCATGTGACTTGAGATACCCGCCAGTTGGAGTAGGACGTACAAGAGGATAGTCGCAGTTAGAGTAGTTCCAGTAGAATTCACTGAATTCATTTAGTAGTTATTGTCTGTATAGTAATCTGTTAGTTATCTTTCCACTGGTGTGTTAATAAATCATCTTTCTAGTTGAACAACTGGATGTTCTGTGTACCTCATTACAATGGCCATATCGTAGGGAATCTAATATATGGGTAATCAGGAGGTAGGGCGGGGGGAGGTTGTGTATGTTACTGTGAGGTTGTTGGGTGTGTCGGACCACTCGGTTGTTTAGAGTGTTAAAATGTTAAAATTACAAATGCTTCAATGAAATGTTTTCTAAAAAAAAACAATGGCCATATCACAGAACACAACAGGCGAGAAGCACACAGTCCTGTTCATTCTTTGAGCTGAGCATCTGCACTTCCTGGCCGGGGGTTGTAGAAGACAGAAGTACACTGAAACAAGCTCTTGGGGGATAAGGGATAAGCTGATGACCTGTACGGAGGGGGGACACCGAAGGAGAGACCCGCTACAACAAGGCCCATGGAGCCACTCTGGCTGTCATTGAGCGGTGTGTGTTGGACTCCTCAAGATGCGGTTCCAATGCCATGACCGCTCCAGAGGTGCCCTCCAGTACATTGCCTGCAGAGTCACCTGCTTTGTTGTGCTCTGATATGCCCTCCACAACCTGGCACAGCAGTGGGACATTGAGCTGGAGGTTGGTGACGAGGAACATGTGGCCATCTCGGAGGAGGAGGATGAGGCTTGCCGGACCAGCTGGGGCAGGAGGACAAGGCCGGGGAGGACCTTGAATCCCAGCCAGAGGCTGCAGGACGGGTGGCAACGGTGATGGTCCGGAGGGCCAGACAGGCCCTCAAACTGGCCAGATTCACTTAACGCGTGGCCTGGTCCATCGTTGCATCCTTACCCACCCATCACCCCCATTTCCCACCCTCCCAGGGTATGTGTCACATCACTCCAGGGTGCTGGGACTGTGACAGCACTGTCAGTGGGTCACTGTCGATGGCAAGGGGGTGATGATAACCCGTAGAGGGCTGGACACTGGTGCTCCTTAATCTATGCCATAGTCTGACCCCTGCCTGTCTGCTGAATGCTGACTCACACCCATCACCTGCACGTGGTGATGCATTGAGGAAGAAAGTGACAGATGATTCCAGCTGGTTGTGCACAAGGATGTTTATTGTTCACTATATGTCCCCACTCCCGATGGTGCAGCCCCTCACCAATCTCCTCACCCCCTCACTCCTCACCCCCATCCCCCCACACACCCCCTACCTACCCCGTCCCCCCTCCCCTGGTGTTCTCATTGATCTTCGATGTGCTTTGCCTTCCTAGCTGTACCAGCCGTCTAGGTGTGTCCCCAGGATTTACATTGGAGGTGGAGGCAGCCAGCTGCTTACCTCATCCCATGGCCTTCGACTTCCCTGGTGGGTGTCCTTTGGGGGCTCTGGGATGGGAGGACCCCAGGTCACTTATCGACGGCACATGCACAGCCGTGCCACCCTGTCCCTTGTGCTGGGCCCGAGACTCGACCTCATCAGAGGGGTGGAACTTTGGAGAGCTGGGACGGAGGGGCAGTGGTTCGAGCCCCGGCTGCTCCTGTGTCATCTGGCTCTGCCAGCCCTGGCGGTTTCCATGGTCCGCACCATATAGTCGGCGCCCTCAACGATGTACCTCAGTGACTGGAACATGCTCTGCAGCGCCTCGGCAATGCCCACCTGCGACTGGGACAAGCTCCGCACATGCCTCGGCCATTCCATCTGAGAGCGGGACATAAGACCATAAGACCTCTGAATGTTCCAGCTGCTCCCTATAATCTCAATCAGCTCCGGGTAATGCTGTACCAGGGGCTCAGCATCAGGCGAGCCGGCATTCGGAGTGAGAACCCATTAAGTGGGCCAATTAGCATTGAAAAGTGTTGCCAGCCTCGCCTGGGCCGAGCACTAGGAAAATCATGACAATTCTCGCTCGCTACCACACTTAAAAAAATTGTGCCCAGTGTCTGAAAGCCCAACTAGAGCTGGGGGAGGCACTGGATCCAGACGGATTCCCGGTGGATTTTTATGAAACATTTGCAGCAGTACTGGCCCCACACCTGCGGGAGATGTTCAACACGTCCCTATTGCTGCCCACACTGGCACAGGCCTCGATATCACTGATCCCTAAAAAAATAACAAAGACCTGACTGAGTGCGGGTCACACAGACCCATCTTACTCTGAAACACTGACGCCAAAGCACAGGCAAAGGCCCTGGTGAGGCAACTGGAGTGTTGAGTGCCTGAGGTAGTTGCTGAGGATGAGATGGGCTTTGTTAAGGGCAACAAGTAACAGCAAACATCAGACGCCTGCTGAATGTGATTATGACCCCACCCAGGGACGAGACACCAGAAGTGATCATATCCCCAGATGCAAGGAAGGCCTTCGACTGAGTCAAATGGAGGTACTTCATGGAGGTACTGGAACGGTTTGGGCCAGGGTTCATCTCGTGGGTGAAACTACTGTACAGCACTCCCATGGCGAGCGTATCGACGAATACTACCAGTTCTAAATGCGTCCAGCTGCACAGAGACATGAGGCAGGGATGCCCATTACCCTGCTGCTATTTGCCTTGGCAATTGAGCCACTGGCCATCACTTTTAGATCAGCGAAGGGGTGGAGAGGCATCTAGAGGGAAGTCAGTGAGCATAGAATCACACTCTATGCCGATGACCTGCTCCTCTACGCCTCGAACACCCTACCCAGCATGGGAGGAATAATGGAGCTCCTAAGGGAGTTCAGAGCCTTCGCAGGTTATAAACTCAACCTGAGCAAGAGCAAAATACAGGGGGAGTCAGAGGTGCAGGGGGAGTCAGAGCTGGGACACTTGCCATTCAAGCTGTCCCAAACCAAATTCTGATACCTGGGGATCCAAATAGCCCATGACTGGACACAAATCCACAAATGGAACCTGTTGACTCTGATGGAAGAAGTAAAGAGGGACCTACAGAGGTGGGACTCGCTCCCGCTCTCCCTGAGGGGGGAGAGTGCAAACAATGAAAATGAACGTGCTGCCCAGGTTCCTCTTCCTCCCGATCTTCATCCCCAAGGTCTTCTTCATCGTCAAAGTAGACAAATCAATCATGGCGTATGTGTGTGGTGGGGGTGGGGGTGGGGGGGGGGGGGGGGGATGAACCCTAGGTTCCACAAGAGAATCCTACAGATAAGGAGGAACATGGGAAGACTGGCCCTTCCAAACCTCCTACTCTACCACTGGGCAGCCACCGCAGAAAGAGTACGGGGATGGGTCAAGGAGCCAGGAGCGGAATGGGTAAGAATGGAGGAGAGCCTCTGTACAGGGCCATCACTTCAGGTACTGGCCATGGCCCCGCTCCCATTACCCCCAACCAAGTATTCAAGAAACCCAGTGGTGATGGCCACTCTGAGAACATGGAACCAATTCAGGCACCACTTCAGACTGGTAATAATGTCCGCTATGGCCTCCATCTGCAAGAAACATAAATTCACCCGAGCGACAAGAGACGCCTCCTTTTAAAGGTAGAGACAGGATGAAGGGACACCAACAGTAGGGGACCTATACATAGACGGCAGAGTAGTGACCCTGTGGGAACGGACGGACAAGCTTCAGCTCCCAAAAGGGAATGAGTTGCAATATATGCAATTAAGGAACTTCCTCCACTCGGAGACAGCAACGATCTCCCAGTATACTCCCTACTGGCAGACTTTTAATCGCAGGTGAACTAGGGATGGTAACTGCGCTGACATGTACGGATGCCTACTATTGAGATACGGTCACCACAGGATGAGGCACGGGGGAAAGGGGAGGAAGAGCTTGACATGGAGTTCGGGGAGGAGTCTGGAGCGAAGCACTGCATAGAATGAACTCCACCTCTTCAGGTGCAGGGCTGAGCCCAACGCAGCATAAAGTAGTGCACAGGGAGCACTTGACAAGAACACACACGAGTGGGTTCTTCCCGGAGGTGAAGGATAAAGGTCAACAGTGGCAGGGAGGCCCGGCTAACCTCACCCGCATGTTCTGGTGCAGGGCAAGCAAGTCAGAGGGGACAAAGGGTAAGGAGTTACATGGGTGCGACCACAACAAAAGTGTGCCCAGGTGGCACAACCACGCCCCTGATATGTTTTAATACCAGGAGGCTATTTGTACAAATTAGGTACGACACAGATGGGGTCGTCGATTACCAGGGCCCCAAAGCCAGGGCCTCCGTATCTCAATCTGTTCACACGTTATACTCATATACATACCTGTGTATGCCCCTACAGTTGTTTTCTTGGTTTTGTTTGCTCTCTCATTACTATTATATATATATATATATATATACATATACACATTCTGTAGATATCTCTGTATTACTGTGATGTTCCTTGCAATATTATTAGAAATGCAAACCAATAAAAATAATTTTAAAAACCGGAGGCAGAGTAAATAGTGCCAGTGGGAGCAGGATAATTTAAGCGAAATGGTGAGAAACGTGGAACTGTGGAGGAGCAAAGAGACTTGTGTGTCCATTAATGTAAATCATTAGAAGTACATGGGCAGGTACAAATAACAACCATAAAGGGTAATGGAATTTCTGACTATCTCAAGGAGGCTGGAATAGCGAGGCGAGGAAGTTATTCTTCAGTACAGATCCCACCTAAAGTATCACGTTCAGCATGGGTACCACATCTCAGGAGGAATATACTGATCCTGGAGAGGGTGAAGTGCAGAGTCACTGGGATTATATTGGGTTAAGAACAAGAACAAGTTACATATACTTTGTCTGATTCTGCTTGAGTGTGAAAGAATTAGGGGTGATCTAATCAAGTAATTAAAATGATAGAAGAATTTAATAGGGTTTGTAAAGAGAAAAGTTTCTTCTGGTGGGACAGAACAAGAGGCATAGGGCAAGATCACCTGGCTGTTCACGCTAGTGGGTTCTCCTGGTTGGATTCAATGAGAAATCCTATGGACATCAGCAGGACCAGAAGATCCCGCTGCCGGCAAACGCGGGCCGTCTCCTGCCGCCAAGAAGCACGCGCGCGGGGAAGCCAGAGAATCTCCCCCAGAATTTAAATTTGGAGCTAGGCCATTATGAGTGAATTCAGGGAGAACTTCTTTTATTAAAGTTATACTTATTGAGGTTTTACATTTGAACAAACAAAACCACAGTAATGGCCCAGCACCAAAAGGTAAAGTAAAGGTTCAACACACACAAATACAGAGGGGAACAGCAGTATGACTACAATCATTATACATAACTTGATACCTCTAAATGTCCCACCAGAGAAAAAGAGGGAAACAGGATAAAGCCATGAAAACATGGTAAAATGGCGCACACCTTCCTATGCGGTGATTACACGTAATTACCACGAGTTCAAGATAGATTTTTCGTACCATGTATAGGCACATATTAATGTACATCTCCCTCATAATCAACAAATCAATCAAGGATTAACCAAGCTCACCTCAGCATGTGTCACGACTCATATCCTAACAAAACCGACCCCAAAGAAAAATGAAAGGAGCCGATTCCTCCTCAGGATACATAATCTGCCCAGGTCATTGACAGAGAAATTAGCAAGGGACCATCTCCAATACACCTCAAGATGTGGTCTCCTGCTGCTGACATTCCCACCTGGCAACAGCAAGCTTGTCAAATTGGCTGGCTGTTGTGCAGAACACAGAAGACAAAAGAGCTGAAACCCAGATGTGAGATGAGAATGACTGCCCTTGACATCAAGATAGCATTTAACCAAGTGTGGTATCACGGCAGCACTGTAGCACAGTGGTTAGCACAGTTGCGTCACAGCTCCAGGGTCCCAGCTTCGATTCCCAGCTTGGGTCACTGTCTGTGTGGAGTCTGCACGTTCTCCCTGTGGTCTACGTGGATTTCCTCCGGATTCTCTGGTTTCCTCCCACAGTCCAAAGATGTGCAGGTTAGGTGGATTGGCAATGCTAAATTATCCAAAAAGGTTGGTGGGGTGACTGGGTTACAGGGATAGGGTGGAGCCAAGGGCCAGTGCAGACTCGATAGGCCGAAAGGCCTCCTTCTGCACTGTAAATTCTATGTAAATTCTATTCTGTGTAAAATGCTCTATTGGCTGGAGTCATAGCTAGAACAAAGGAAGATGGTTGTGATTGTTGGAGGTCATCATCTCAGTTTTGACTTTACAACAGGAACTCCTCAGGGTAGTGTTCTGGACCCGATGATTTTCAGCTCCTTCAACAAATGACCCTCCCTCCAACTTAATTTCGGAGGTGGGAAAGTTTGCTGATGTTTTCACAGTGTTCAATACCATTCCCAACTCCACAGATACGGGATCAGTCTGTGCTTGCATGCAGCAAGACCAGGACAACATTCAGCCTTGGACTGTTAGGTAAATAATACACACACCCCACCAAATGAAAGGAAACAGAGAATAGATGTAAATTGGTCTTTTTCTGGTGGGCAAGATGTAACGAGTGGTGTGCCACAGAAACCCATGCCGTGCCCTCACCTTTTTGCAATTTAGATAAATGGCCTGGTTTAAGGGACAAAAGGTACACTCGATGAATAACTCCAGAAGCGAGATTGGAGACAATTGAAGGCTTTATTACACTAGATGTTTCCCCAGCAGCGCAGGTACAGAAGGCGGCTGCTGGGGCGACACGGGCTCTTATACCCCGCCTTGCTGGGCAGAGCCAGCAGGCAGGCTTAACCAATGAGAACAGAGTACCTTTTACACCAATGGACTTCTGGCATTACAGAGTACCGTAATACCTCTAATACTGACTACCACATTCACCCCCTGTTAAAAAAGAGTCCGGCGGGGGTGGTGGCTCCGGCGGGGGTGGTAGCCTCACATTACAGAGTGGTAGAAGTTAAGGTTATGAAGGTACCTGGTATACCTCCGTACAGTGTTTCGCCTCGTTACATCTCAGCTATTTACAAAATATATTTACATTTCAGAATGAAGCAATTAGTCGATCGGGGGCCCTGGTCGTCCTCTGCGATCGTCGTAGCTTTGGTTGTGATGCAGGCGGCGGCTTGGGCGTCTGTGGCTCCAGGTGCGTGGCTTCGGCTTCTTCGGCAGCTTCATCACCCCTAGACTGGACTGGTGGGAGAACCGGTCCACCTGGGAAGGGGGCGGCTGTGGGGTGCGCCGGTGGGAGGGAGGGTGGGACTGGTGGTGGGGGTGTGTGTGTAGATCCAGCGGGCGCCAGGTCCCGTAGGGAGACCGTATCCTGTCGGCCGTCGGGGTACGCCATGTAGGCGTACTGAGGGTTAGCGTGGAGGAGATGGACCCGCTCGACCAATGGGTCCGATTTGTACGCCCGCACGTATTTGCGGAGCAGGATGGGTCCAGGAGCTGCCAGCCAGGTCGGGAGCGAGGTCCCAGAGGAGGACTTCCTAGGGAAGACAAGGAGACATTCGTGAGGTGTTTGGTTGGTTGTGGTACACAGCAGTGATCAGATGGAGTGGGGTGCATCGGGAAGGATCTCCTGCCAGCGGGAGACTGGGAGATTCCTGGACCGTAGGGCCAGTAGGACGGCCTTCCAGACCATTCCGTTCTCCCTCTCTACCTGTCCGTTTCCCCGGGGGTTGTAAATGGTCATCCTGCTCGAGGCAATGCCTTTGCTGAGCAGGAATTGACGCAGTTCGTCGCTCATAAAGGAGGACCCCCTATCGCTGTGTATGTAGGCGGGGAAACCGAACAGCGTAAAGATACTGTGGAGAGCTTTTATGAAGGTAGCTGCAGTCATGTCGGGGCAGGGGCTGGCGAATGGGAACCTGGAGTACTCGTCAATCACATTCAGGAAGTACGTGTTGTGGTCCGTGAAGGGAAGGGGGCTTTTGAAGTCCATACTGAGGCGTTCAAAGGGATGGGAAGCCTTTATCAGGTGAGCTTTCTCTGGCCTGTAGAAGTGCGGCTTGCACTCCGCGCAGATTTGGCAGTTCCTGGTGGCTGTCCTGACCTCCTCGATGGAGTAGGGCAGGTTGCGGGTCTTGATAAAATGAAAGAATCGAGTGACCCCCAGAGGTCCTCGTGGAGGGCTCGGAGGCGGTCCACTTGTGCGTTGGCACCTGTGCCGCGGTATAGGGCATCAGGGGGCTTGTTTAGCTTCCCGGGATGATACAAAATCTCATAGTTGTAGGTGGAGAGTTCGATCCTCCACCGTAAGATCTTGTCGTTTTTTATCTTGCCCCGCTGTGCATTATCGAACATAAACACAACCGACCATTGGTCAGTGAGGAGAGTGAATCTCCTGCCGGCCAGGTAATGCCTCCAATGCCGCACAGCTTCTACTATGGCCTGAGCCTCCTTTTCAACTGAGGAGTGGCGGATTTCTGACACGTGAAGGGTGCGTGAGAAGAAGGCCACGGGTCTGCCCGCTTGGTTGAGGGTGGCTGCCAGAGCTACGTCGCTCTTGACCTGGAAGGGGAGGGACTCCTCGATGGCGTGCATCGTGGCTTTTGCAATATCTACTTTGATACGGCTGAAGGCCTGGCGGGCCTCTATCGACAGGGGAAAAACCGTGGATTGGATCAGCGCGCGGGCCTTGTCCGCATAGTTGGGGACCCACTGGGCATAATAAGAGAAAAACCCTGGGCAGCATTTCAGGGCCTTGGAGCAGTGAGGAAGGGGGAACTCCATAAGGGGGCGAATGGGTTCAGGGTCTGGGCCTATAACTCCATTATGCACTACGTAGCCGAGGATGGCTAGGCGGTCGGTGCTGAACACGCATTTATCCTTGTTATATGTGAGGATTTTTGCGGTATGGAGGAATTTTCGGAGGTTGGTGTCGTGGTCCTCCTGGTCATGGCCGCAGATGGTGACATTATCGAGGTACAGGAATGTGCCTCACAAACCGTACCGGTCAACCATTCGGTCCATCTCTCGTTGGAAGACCGAGACTCCATTAGTGACACCGAAGGGAACCCTTCGAAAGTGGTAGAGCTGCCCATCTGCTTCGAAAGCAGTGTATTTGCGGACACTAGGGCGGATGGGGAGCTGGTGGTAGGCGGACTTTAGATCCACCGTGGAAAAGACCTTGTAATGCGCGATCCTGTTGACCAGGTCGGATATGCGGGGGAGAGTGTACGCGTCAAGCTGCGTATATCTGTTGATGCTCTGGCTATAGTCTATGGCCATCCTATGCTTCTCCGCGGTCTTCACAACCACTACTTGAGCTCTCCAGGGTCGGGGCCGTAAACGTGGGCATTTCAGGAGGCTACATCCAGGGAGCTGGCAAGGGCCCGTGCCTCCTTGAGGCCTAGAGTCTCTTTCTCCAGCAATCACTGGCGGATTTGGGAGGACAGCATACCTGCAGCGAAAGTGCCCCAGATCAAAAGTTCTGTGTGGCCGAAACTTGCGGGCAGCTGCAGTTTCTCCCCAACACCAGGAGCGCACGGTAGAATTCCTCCAGCGTTTCCCCAGGGATTTGTCGCCTCTTCGCTAGTAGATGTCGGGCATAGACCTGGTTTACGGGGTGAATATAATGTCCTTTCAGCAGATCTATTGCGGCCTCGAAGTCGTCCGCATCCTCGATGAGGGTGTAGATCTCTGGGCTCACCCTTGAGTGCAGAATTTGTAGTTTCTGGTCTTCCGTGGGTGTGTTCTCGGCCGTCCCGAGATATCCATTGAAGCACGGCAGCCAGTGCTTGAAGGTTGCCGCTGAGTTTGCCGCATGGGGGCTGAGTTGCAGACACTCCGGCTTGATTTGGAACTCCATTCTTTAAAATCTAGTGCAATAAATTGATGCTCGATCAATAACTCCAGAAGCGAGATTGGAGACAATTGAAGGCTTTATTACACTAGATGTTTCCCCCAGCAGCGCAGGTACAGAAGGTAGCTGCTGGGGCGAGACAGGCTCTTATACCCCGCCTTGCTGAGCGGAGCCAGCAGACAGGCTTAACCAATGACAACAGAGTACCTTCTACATCAATGGTCTTCCGGCATTTCAGAGTACCGTAATACCTCTAATACTGACTACCACACTTGCTAAATTTGGATGATGCAAAGATAGGTAGAAAAGTGAGCTGGGAAGAGGGTATAAGGAAGCTGCAAAGGGATAAAGATCAGTTAAGTGAGTGGGCAACTATCTGGAAAATGAAGCTTTATGTGGGAAAATATGAAATTGTTCATTTTGGCAGAAAGATTGAAAAAAAGCTAATTATCTAAATGTTAAGAGATTGCAGAGTTCTGAGTTGCAGAGGGATCAGGATGTCCAAGTGCATAAATCGCAAAAGGCTGGTATACTGGGACAGCAAGTAATTAGGAAAGCTAAAATAATGTTCTCATTTATTGCAAGGGCAATTGAGTACAATGGGAGGGAGGTTATTTTTCAGCTACACAGGACGTTGGTGAGACGACATCTGGAGTAGCGTACAGTATTCATCTCCTTATTTAAGGAAGGATATAAATGTATTGGAAGAAGTTCAGAGAAGGTTTACCGCACTGATACCTGGATTGGGCAGGTTGTCTTATGAGAAAAGGTGGGACAGGCAAGGCTTGTCTCCGTTGTTTAGAAGAGTAAGAGGCAACTTGAATAAAACTTATAAGATCCTGAGGGTGGATGTGGAAAGGATATTTCCTCTTGTGGGAGAATCTAGAATTAGAGGTCATGATTTAAAAATAAGGGGTCGCCCAATTAAGACAGAGTTGAGAATTTCTTTCTCTCAAAGGATCGCGAGTCTTTGGAACTATCTTCCTCAAAGGCCAAAGTGGCAGAATCTTTGAAAATTTTTGAAGGCAGAAGTAGATAGGTTCTTCAAGCAGGTGAAAGTTTATCAGGGTGGCGGGAATGTGGAGTTGAAGTTACAATCAAATCAGCCGTGATCTTATTAAATGGTGGAGCAGGCTTGCGTGGTTCAGTGGCCTACTCCTGCCCCTAATTTGTATTTTCATATGTATCTCCAATGAGAGACTATCCAACCATCTCCAATTGATATTCAGTAACATTGCCATTACTAAAACCTCCACCATCAAGATCTGTGGGTGAACACTGATCGGAAACTTAACAGGACCAGCCATGTAAATGTTATGGCTACAGGAGCAGGTCAGAGGCTGCTTCTGCACCGAGTCACTCACTGCCTCACTCCAAAAAACCTGTCCACTATCTACAAGACACAAGTCAGGAGTGCGGTGGACTACTTTCCACTTTCCTGCATGAGTACAGCTCTAACAACACACAAGGAGCTTGACACCATCCAAGAGAAATCAGACAGCTTGATTAGCACCTCATCCAGATGGTTAAAAATTCAATTACTTCACTGCTGGCTCACTGTGGCAGCAGGATACCATATACAAAATGCATTACAGAAATTCATTAAGGCTCTTTTTAAAGCAGCTTCCAAACCTGTGACCTCTACCAAGGTTAAGGGCAACAGACACATGGGAACATCACACTTGCAAGTTCCCCTCCAAGCCACACACTGTGGTGATATGCATCACTGTAAATACACAAGCGGTTAATGTAAATACACGTAGACTGGCTAGACACTAGAGAGAGCACCAGAGACTTGACACACAGACATTATAGTCATAGGGCTATAGTCATAGGGGATTCAATCGTAAGGGGAGTAGACAAGCGTTTCTGTGGTCGAAAACGAGACTCGCGAATAGTATGTTGCCTCCCGGGTGCACGGGTCAGGGATGTCTCAGACCGGCTGCAGGACATACTGAAGGGAGAGGGGGAACAGCCAGTTGTCGTGGTGCATATAGACAGTCAGAGTAGAAATTCAAGAATAGTCAGAATGAATATGTGGCTTGAGAGATGGTGCAGGAGGGAGGGGGTTCAGATTTTTGGGATATTGGAACTGGTTCTGGGGGTGGTGGGACCATTACAAATCAGATGGTCTACACCTGGGCAGGACTGGAACCAATGTCCTCGGGGGTGCTTTTGCTAACACTGTTGGGGATGTTTTAAACTAATGTGGCAGGGGGATGGGAACCAGATTAGGAAGTTAGAGGTCAGTAAAGAGGCGGCAACTAAAGCCAGTAAGGTACTAGATAATAAACTCAATGTGACTAAGGGGAAGAGTAGACAGGGAAGAGATGGTGAATGCAAAGGGACAGGTGGTCTGAGGTGGATTTGTTTCAATGCGAGAAGTGTAGCAGGTAAGGCAGATGAACTTAGGGCTTGGATTAGTACCTGGAAATATAATGTTATTGGTATTACGGAGACTAGGTTGAGGGAAGGGCAAGACTGGCAACTAAATATCCCAGGGTATAGATGCTTCAGGAGGGATAGAGAGCGAGGTAAAAGGGGTGGAGGAGTTGCATTACTGGTCAGAGATGATATCACAGCTGTGATTAAGGAGGGATCGATGGAGGATTCGAGCACTGAGGCAATATGGGTAGAGCTAAGAAATAGGAAGGGTGCACTAACATTGTTGGGACTTTACTACAGGCCTCCCAAAAGCGAGCGTGAAGTAGAGGTACAAATATGTAGACAGATTATAGAAAAATGTAGGAGCAATAGGGTGGTCGTGATGGGAGATTTTAACTTCCCCAACATTGAATGGGACTCATGTAGTGTTGGAGGCGTAGATAGAGCAGAATTTGTAAGGAGCATCCAGGAGAGTTTTTTAGAGCAGTATGTAAATAGTCCAACTCGGGAAGGGGCCATACTGGACCTGGTATTGGGGAATGATCCCGGCCAGGTGGTTAAAGTTTCAGTCGGTGTTTACTTTGGGAATAGCGATCACAATTCCGTAAGTTTTAGAATACTCATGGAGAAAGACGAGAGTGGTCCTAAAGAAAGAGTGCTAAATTGGGGAAAGGCCAAGTATAACAAAATTCGGCAGGAGCTAGGGAATGTGGATTGGGAGCAGCTCTTTAAGAGTAAATACACATTTGAAATGTGTGAGTCTTTTAAGGAAAGGTTGATTAGAGTGCAGGACAGACATGTCCCTGTGAAAATGAGGGATAGAAATGGCAAGATTTGGCAACCATGGATGACGGGTGGAATTGTGAGACTAGCTAAGCTGAAAAAAGAAGCATACATAAGATCTAGGCGACTTAAATCTGATGAAGCTTTGGAGGAATATCGGGAATGTAGGACAAATCTCAAACGCGCAATAAAGAGGGCTAAAAGGGGTCATGAAATATCTTTGGCTAACAGGGTTAAGGAAAATCCCAAAGCCTTTTATTCATATATAAGGAGCAAGAGGGTAACTAGAGAAAGGATTGGCCCACTCAAAGACAAAAGAGGGAATTTATGCGTGCAGTCAGAGAAAATGGTGAGATTCTTAATGAGTACTTTGCATCGGTATTCACCAAGAAGAGGGACATGACGGATGTTGAGGCTAAGATGGATGTTTAAATACTCTAGGTCAAGTCGGCATAAGGAAGAGGGAAGTTTTGGGTATTCTAAAATGCATTAAGGTGGACAAGTCCCCAGGTCCAGATGGGATCTATCCCAGGTTACTGAGTGAAGTGAGGGACGAAATAGCTGGGGCCTTAACAGATATCTTTGCAGCATCCTTGAGCACGGGTGAGGTCCCGGAGGACTGGAGAATTGCTCATGTTGTTCCTTTGTTTAAGAAGGGTAGCAGGGATAATCCAGGGAATTATAGACCTGTGAGCTTGACATTAGTGGTAGGCAAACTGTTGGAGAAGATACTGAGGGATAGGATCTATTCACATTTGGAAGAAAATAGACATATCAGTGATAGGCAGCATGGTTTTGTGCAGGGAAGGTCATGTCTTACAAACCTAATAGAATTCTTTGAGGAAGTGACAACGTTAATTGATGAGGGAAGGGCTGTAGATGTCATATACATGGACTTCAGTAAGGCATTTGATAAAGTTTCCCATGGCAGGTTGATGGAAAAAGTGAAGATGTATGGGGTTCAGGGTGTACTAGCTAGATGGATAAAGAACTGGCTGGACAACAGGAGACAGAGAGTAGTGGTGAAAGGGAGAGTCTCAAAATGGAGAAAGGTGACTAGTGCTGTTCCACATGGATCCGTGCTCGGACCACTGTTGTTTGTGATATACATAAATGATCTGGGCGAAGATATAGGTGGTCTGATTAGCAAGTTTGCAGATGATACTAAGATTGGTGGAGTTGCAGATAGTGAGGAGGACTGTCAGAGAATACAGCAAAGTATAAATAGATTGGAGAGTTGGGAGGAGAAATGGCAGATGGAGTTCAATCCAGGCAAATGCGAGGTGATGCATTTTGGAAGATCTAATTCAAGAGCGGACTATACGGTCAATGGAAGAGTCCTGGGGAAAATTGATGTACAGAGAGATCTGGGAGTTCAGGTCCATTGTACCCTGAAGGTGGCAACGCAGGTCGATAGAGTGGTCAAAAAGGCATACACATGCTTGCCTTCATCGGACGGGGTATTGAGTCCAAGAGTCGGCAGGTCATGTTACAGTTGTATAGGACTTTGGTTAGGCCATATTTGGAATACTGCATGCAGTTCTGGTCGCCACATTACCAGAAGGATGTGGATGCTTTAGAGAGGATGCAGAGGAGGTTCACCAGGATGTTGCCTGGTATGGAGGGTGCTAGCTATGAAGAAAGGTTGAGTAGATTAGGATTGTTTTCGTTGGAAAAACGGAGGTTGAGGGGGGACCTGATTGAGGTCTACAAAATTATGAGAGGTATGGACAGGGTGGATAGCAACAAGCTTTTTCCAAGAGTGGGGGTGCAAATTACAAGGGGTCACGATTTCAAGGTGAGAGGGGGAAAGTTCAAGGGAGATGTGCGTGGAAAGTTTTTTATGCAGAGGGTGGTGGGTGCCAGGAACGCTTTGCCAGCGGAGGTGGTAGAGGTGGGCACAATAGCATCATTTAAGATACATCTAGACAGATATATGAATGGGCGGGGAACAGAGCGAAGTAGATCCTTGGAAAATAGGTGACAGGTTTAGATAAAGGATCTGGATCGGCGCAGGCTGGGAGGGCCGAAGGGCCTGTTCCTGTGCTGTAATTTTCTTTGTTATTTCTATTCAACCAGTAGGCCAGTCAGATAGGACACGACCAATGGGCAGTCACGACACACACAGAGGTGACACTACCACAGGAGGGCATTACACCAACCCATATAAAAGGACACAGGACACATGATCTTCCTCTTTCCAGTGGAGACACTCAGTGTGTACACAGGGTTGATTTGAAACACATCACACCCATCACGTGGATTGTAGCAGACTGCTTCGTCAGTCTGAGTAGCTATAGTAGGATTAACAGTAGAGTCGAATCCAAGTAGGAGAATCGTTAACAGTAATAAATGTGTTAAAGCTATCTCCAAGTCTGAACCTTCCTTTGTCAGAGTGCACATCAAGGAAGCAGCTTATGCTACGTCAAGAGCGTAACAAAACATGGTACTCAGGAGTGACTGAGTTACAACTCAGCAAACAGTGACAACCAGCAACAGCAACCAGGCAAGATGATGTTCGAAATTCCAGTTCCACAGCAGCTCAGGTACCAAGGCAATCTCAGTGAAAACTGGCATTGGTTCAGGCAGAGATTCGAGATCTACCTGGTAGCGTCCGACCTAGATGGCGTGGCGGATGCAGAGAAAATAAAGCTTCTACTTATCATCGCGGGTCCAGAAGCTGCTGAAATCTTCCAGACCTTCAAATACTCAAAGGGGCAAAACAAGAGCGAATTCCAGGCAGTCCTGGACAAATTCCAAGAATTCTGCGAGGAACATACGAGAAGAAAAAGTAAAAGTGGCGCCAAAACTCACCACAAGTTAGGCTAGCAGCAACGAATGGCAGTTTTGAATTGCAGCCATCTTGGAAAAGGTGCTGCACATGCGCAGTTGCAGCAAGTAAAGGAACAGCGATATGCGCAATCGCTTCCTACGACCTACGTCACACGCTTCGTGATGTCAGAGTCCCCGGACCACGCCCATTTAAAGGGGAAATGTAACAAAACACACAAAAAAAATTTAAAGCCAGAAAACCTGATTCTTTCACCTGGGAAGACAGCACAATGCCTGAACTTCGACCAGTAGCTGAAAGTAACCTCCGCAGAACCCTGCAACAAGCAGTTAGCACCGCCCGAAGAGATGATACAGTCCTTGAAGACTATGACTCAGACCTTGAATTCTTCTTTGGACATCACGAGCCCACTGCCAGCTCCGACACAAAACGTGATGATATGGTCCTAGAAGACTACGACTCAGACGAAGATTTCACCTTGGGAGATGGCTACCCCAGCACCAAATCCGAACCGCAACTAGACGTGTTGTACATTGAAGATCCCGACGACGAGTTCTTCGGATTGGGGAATCCAGCATGTATGACATCCCGACTCGTGAGTGCAGGATTATGCTGCGGCCTGACGCCAAGAGACAGAGAGCGGTACAAGCCCACAGAGAGCGGCCTGCTTCCACACAGAGAGTGGTCCATGCACCGTGAAGAGTCCCCGACTCCACGCAGAGAGTGGTCCATGCACCACAAAGGGTCCCAGCCTCCACACAGAAAGCGATGAAAGACTCCACAGCAAGACAACTGCACGTCTCTACACAGAAAGTGAATCCAGTGACTCAAGCCTCCACAGCGAGCTCGTGGACAGATTCCACGATGGAAGCAACGCAAGACTCCAAAGCGCAGTCCTTGCATGAACAAAACCACAAGGGTCTAGCAACCTCCTCTGAGCAACCAGCAGCAGACAATGCAAGTCTACCATGCTCAGGTGAACAACAGACAGACTATGACAGTCTGCAATGCTCCAGTGAACAAGAAGAAGACTCTGACAGTCTACCCAGCTCAAGTGAATGACAAGAAAACACTGAGGCTCTACTGACTATGTGCAACAAGTGACGACGGCATTCCACTTCCCATACCAGATGTGCAACGTGACAGACCTCAGCTAGAATGTACAGAGGCACTCGACAATCACAGTGAGACTACTGGTGACTCCGGTGACACCACGTTACTTCAAACCTCATCCGCGCGAGCCTCTCCACAAGCAAATGCGTTCCTGAATGTTTTGACTCCGGACGGGGAGCATCAAGAAACCTCAGCTGACTCAAGTGAACCTACAATGAATCCGTATGGGGAGCGTCAAGACGCCAAAGCTGATTCAAGTAAGCCGGCCATGATTCCAGATGGGGGGCGGGCGCCGCAAACTCAGTGACGGCACGCTCAAGGAAACAGCAGATGCCACAAAGGACGCTGACACGAGTAACTCTGTGAAGGACTCGGATTATCCACAGAGTGTGGTCCTTGAGCGCAGCAAACATGACAACAAAACCAACCAACACAACAACAACATCAAATACAATAACAAGAAACTTACCAGAGCCAGCAACGTCGACAACAAGCATGACAAAAACAACAACAATGGAACTATGACTGGTACAACTCTGCAAATGGGGGACATTGTTACTGCTCAGCTCAGTACAATGACATACCATGGCAGGACGATGCATCTTACCAATTCACGTTTGCTGCACTACCAACAAGCAACCTGGCTTTCAGGACAGATGCTATCAAGAATTGCTACCATAAGCATCGAAGAAAAAAAAAGGAACAGACTCCAAGTCAGTCAATGAAGTGATTTGAACACTTGAATACCTCCTGATGATCAAACACCAGGACATTGACGGCGTTCACAAGGGAATGACAACGTCACCATTGACACTTCTATACCAGACCATATAAATTCATGAACTTTGGACTCATAACTTTTATTTTGTATTGTCTTATCCTCAAAGTCATCGCAACGATTATTTAGTCTTGTATATCATTGTATAGTCATCACAGTCATCATAATTTGTACATAGCATCACTTATCTACCTATTTTGTTCAATTTTCTTTAACACTGTACAGAAAATATGTAACACTTAAAAAGGGAGGATGTGGTGATATGCATCACTGTAAATACACAAGGAGTTAATGTAAATACACGTAGACTGGCTAGATACTAGAGGGAGCACCAGAGACATGACACACAGACATTCAACCAATAGGCCAGTCAGATAGGACACGGCCAATGGGCAGTCACGACACACACAGAGGTGACACGACCACAGGAGGGCATTACACCAACCCATATAAAAGGACACAGCACACATGATCTTCCTCTTTCCAGTGGAGACACTCAGTGTGTACACAGGGTTGATTTGAAACACATCACACCCATCATGTGGATCGTAGCAGACTGGTTCGTCAGTCTGAGTAGCTATAGCAGGATTAACAGTAGAGTCGAATCCAAGTAGGAGAATTGTTAACAGTTTAATAAATGTGTTAAAGCTATCTCCAAGGCTGAACCTTCCTTTGTCAGAGTGCACATCAAGGAAGCAGCTTATGCGACGACAAGAACAGAACAAAACACACACCATCCTAATCTTGAACTATATTGTCATTGCTTCACTTTCAATGTGTCAAAAACCTGAAAGGTTCTCCCAAACAGCACTGTGGGTGCCCGCCACCAGATGGATTACAGTCCAAGCACCACCACCTCAAGGGCAAATATGGGTGGGCAACAAATGCTGGCCTTAATAATGATGCTCACTTCCTGTGAATGAATTAAAACTAAAGATCTTACAGCTAATATTGTTTGGACCTCTTATGTCCCCAGTTTTCTTCTGAATACCATGCTACCCTCCCCCCCCCGCCCCCCCCCCCCGCCCCCCCCACCCCCAACCTTCCCAATAAATATTTGGCTCATATTATCCCGTCATTATCTCATTGCTGCTTCTGAGGCCTTGCTGTGTGTAAATTGCTGCATTTCCATTATTACAACATAGCTATTATTCAAATGTGCCTCATTAGCTGGAAGACAATGGGGTGTCCTGAAGTTGTGGAAGATTAAGACAAACAATTGTTTTGGTTGGGGAACTTTTGGTTTTATTGAATGAGCTCTTCCATGATACAATATTGCAACTCGCATAATTTTTCAAAGAGATGATTGCAACAACTTTCAGTCACCGTCACATATTGCAGAAGTTTTCTCATCTTCTCTTCGGGTGTTTTGCAGGTCATGATTTCAGAATACATTTCATTCGTGAGGCCGTGTCCCATCATTTGATCTGCAAGCTCTTCAACATTTTTTACTTTCTGAACAAGTTTTGCCCAGTTTTGTTGAACAAAGGATTTCTTGTCTGTTGTTGCCGGAGATTGAAACAAAAGAAACAAACAAACATAGGAATTAATATACCTAAATTTCAGAGATAGATTTTAAAAGAAACTCAGCCTAAAATTTGATTTGACAAAGCATGATTCTCACATCACAAAATTTCAGAAGGGTCATTGTTGGCCACGAGTAATTGTTGACGGGTGTTTTTGTGACTGGAAGGCTGCTTCCAGTAGGTTCCTCAGGGCTTAGTAGATCCCCTACTCTTTGTGGTATAAATGGGCATATCACAAAGTTGGCAGATGACACAAAAATTGGCCATATGATCAATAGCGAGAATGGTAGCTGTAGGAGGATAGCCATAGACTGCAGGAGGATATCAATGGACCCGTCAGGTGGACAGAAAAGTGGCAAATAGAATTCAACCCACAGAAATGTGGTGATGCATGAGGAAATGAGAGACCTTGAAGTGATTGTACACAGATCCCTGAATCCATAGATCAGCCCATCGAGACTGCACGACCATCTGAGAAAGCTCTCTACCTGGCACCGGCACAGTTCCTGACTCTGAGGCAGCAGTGCTAATAATTGTGCCACCTGAAGGTAGCAGGACAGGTCAATAAGGTGGTTAAGAAGATATATATGGAATCCTTTCCTTTATTAGGGGAGGTATAGAATATAAGTGCAAGGAGTTTATTCTGAAACTTTATAAATAATTAGTTAGGCCACCACTTAGTGCAGTTCTGGTCACCTCATCACAGGAAGGATGTAATTGCATTAGAGAATCTGCAGAGAAGATTTACAAGGTGGTGGTGAGTAACCTTCATGGACTGTAGTCCGGACTGGAAAATTGCAACTTTGAGAAAAGATTGGGTAGGCTGGAATTAAAAGTCCAACTCTCAGGAATCACGCTCTCCCTCCAAATTGAATGCCCCGCCAGCAGCTAATTAGAATGGTCTGCTTTACAACTGTATATAAGGTCAGTAGACACTGCTTTTGCATTTCTTGAGCCCTGTCACTGAGATATAGTGGGTATATAAGTAGAACAAGCTGCATCAAGGCTGGGCATGGGAGACACAACCAGAGGGGAAGGGAGGACGGAGGCAGGACTAAGGGTGGAAAGAATAGAGGAGAAGGATGCAAGATATGTATGAACAATGGTGGGGTCAAAGGTGATGGACAAAGGGCGGCAAGGTGGCGCAGTGGTCAGCACTGCTGCCTCACGGCTCCGAGGACCCGGTTCGATCCTTGTCCGTGTGGAGTCTGCACATTCTCCCTGTGCCAGCGTGGGTCTCACCCCCACAACTCAAAGATGTGCAGGGTAGGTGGATTGGCCACACTAACTTACCCCTTAAATGGAAAAGAAATGAATTGGGTACTTTAAATTTATAAAACAAAAGTGGCGGGGAAGCTCATTAGTTAAAGGAGGGATGGGAACTAAGAGGCAGTGACTATAAAGGAGGATAGGAGGAACTTGATGGATGATAGGGGGAGGCTAAAAGCTGGCCAAACTCATGTATCTAAGAAGCACCATACTTGTCTTTAGTGATCAATGACACAGTTGGAAAAACAAGCTTGAATAAGAAGCAATATGGGAGCGGTCTCAAGGCGTATGGGAGGAGGTCTGTTCCTGACAGAGGTAGGACAGATAACAGATGGTGAGCTGTTCTGGACAGAAGTCTGTGAGAAGGAAAGGAGGACCAAACAATCAAAGACCACAACTGCTGGACAGAAGATACATGCGTACTGCAAGCTTCAATATTCCCATTGCGGTCATGTCCTTCAAAGCACAATGCTTGCAGTTATAACATAATACAAGGCTTGGGTAATTACAGTGTCTGGGATATTGGAGCTGAGTTGACACTAGCCTGACTGACAGTTATAGCACATGTGTGCATTCACAAGAATCAAGACCCTCATTGTGAATGCGCAGTCATTTATGAGGGGGATGCTCAGCCATCTGAAGACCTCCAAGATATTCCTGAGGAGGGGAAAGATCCATTTGTGTGGAGTAATCAAGGATACATAGAGGGAGTTGAATGAAAGACAATGCCACAGGCACCTTGGCTTTGCCTAGGAATGTGGTAGCTCATTTTTGCCACCTTCGTGAGTAACTCTTGCCCATTCAACCAGTCTATCTTCTCAGAGTATCACAATTGGCGACATACAAATGCATCGAGACAGCAGAGCACTTTTCACTAAAACTCACTGCATGGATGATGCAAGCCACGCTGCCAGAGATGTAGAATTCACTGGGACCTTAGGTTTCCTGTAAGTGCAGAGCACCATCGACTGCACACATCTGGTTTTGAGAGCTCCCTGGCTGCAGCCAGTGTGATTCATAAATAGAAGAGCACTACACGCTCTAAAGATTCAGATCATGTGAGATCTTGGAAAGCAAATCCTGTATATTTGTGTGAGGTATCCAGGGATCTCTCACATCTCTTACATCTTCACTTACTTGCAGGTGCCATAGATCTTTGAGAGACCTTGACTCTTAGAAGGTTGGCTCCTTGAATACAAAGTGTACCCTCCAGACAAGGTGGCTAGTTATGCCCGTTCACTGTTCACAAAGTGCAGCACATTCCACCATACAGTCCTTAATAGAGCAAATGATTGGCTTCCCGAAAATGTGTTGCCAATGTTTGGACCGGACAGGTGGAGCTCTTCAATACTCACCACAGACAGTGTCCTCTATCATTGTTGATTGCTGTTTTCTGCACAAACGTGTACACTGGACGTGTTGCCTAAGAGAGACATTGAGGAGCTAGACATCACCTTGGATGAGGAGGGTGTTGAAGGGGGTGGGTCTGAAGAGGGTGAGGATTCAGACAAGCCACATGAGGATGCCATTTCATGCTTACAATGTGGAAGACATGTCCATGACAGATAATTACAAGATTCCAGAAGAAATAAGATGATAACAAATTCTCACAATCAATGTTTCCTTCAGCCTTTGATGCATGGGGCACTCCAACACCTTAATTCTCAGCTTGAACACCTCACAAAAGGTCAAATATCTCACAATGATCACGGAAATATCATTACTCACTATATTCCCTAATGATGGGATCATCCTTGGAAGGGAGAGTAGTCTTGGCAACATGTGGCTGCTGAAATCTCTCCCCATTTAAGAAATATTCCATATTTCACGTTTTTCCACATTATATTGCATCTGCCATGTCTTTCCCACTCACTTAATCTGCCTAAATCTTCCTGAAACCTTTTTGAAATGAAATGCATCCTCACATCTCAGATTCCCACCAAGCTTTGTGTCATCAGCAAAGCTGGAAATATTACATTTGGTCCCCACAGTGAATAGCCCCAGCACTGATCCTTGCGGCAGCCCACAAGTCACAGTTTGCCAACCTGAGGACATTTATTTATCCATTCTCTGTTTTATGTCCATTAACCAATCTTCAATCCATGCCAGTATATTTCCCACAATCCCATGAGTTCTAATTTTGCTTGCTAACCTCCAAATACACCTCATCCACTAGTTCCCCCTTATCTATCCTGCTAGTAACATCCTTAAAATATCCTCATGTTTGTCAAACATGATTTCCCTTTCACAAATGCATGTTCAGTCTGTCCGATTCCACCATTATTTTCTAAATGCCCAGGTATTAAATCCTTTACAACAGATTCCGGCCGGTGTGGTTCAGCTGGCTGGTTCATGATGCAGAACAAGGCCAACAGCATGGGTTCAATTCCTGTACCGGCCTTCTCAACTTTGCCCCTCGCCTGAGGTGTGGTGACCTTCAGGTTAAATCACCACCAGTCAGTTCTCCCCCTCAAAGGGGAAAACAACCTATGGTCATCTGGGACTATGGCGACTTTACCTATAATAGATTCTATTACTTTTGATGTCAGGCTAACAGGTCTGCAGTTCTCTGTTTTCTCCCTCTCTCTTTTCTATTGGGCAGCACGGTAGCACAAGTAGCTAGCACTGTGGCTTCACAGCGCCAGGGTCCCAGGTTCGATTCCCCGCTGGGTCACTGTCTGTGCAGAGTCTGCACATTCTCCCCGTGTCTGCGTGGGTTTCCTCCGGGAGCTCCGGTTTCCTCCCACAGTCCAAAGACGTGCAGGTTAGGTGGATTGGCCATGATAAATTGCCCTTAGTGTCCAAAAAGGTTAGGAGGGGTTATTGGGTTATGGGGATAGGGTGGAAGTGTGGGCGAAAGTGGGTCGGTGCAGACTCGATGGGCCGAACGGCCTTCTTCTGCACTGTATGTTCTATATTCTCTGTTCTTAAATAGTGGGGTTACATTTGTGACCTTGCAAGTTCCAGGTACCTTTCCAGAATCTGTAGAATTCTGAAAGATGATCACCAATGCAGCCACTATCTCTATAGTGGCATTTTTAATACTCTGGGATGTAGATCTTCAGGCCGGGATTCTCCGGTCCCAGACGGCGAAATCACGTTCGCCGATCGTCTGCAGAATCCCCGTTGGCGCCAGAAGCAGGGGCGGCACCGCTTTTGCGATGCTCCTCCCTCTCCAAAACGGCGTACTTGCAGAGTACACCGCACGCCGTATGGACGCCCTTAGGACGTCATCTGAGGCCCTCCTCAGATGCTCCTTCCCCGATGGGCCGCGCTCCTGGCGGCGCGGGTTACTCATGCTTTTTATTTTCGGGAACCCGGCGTTGCGGCTGCGGACTGAGTCCAGCGCCGCCACAGATGGGGCGGGAGTCGATCCGCGGGCAGGGGGGTTTTGGCAGGGGTACTGGTGGGGGGTGGTCCAGGGGTGGCGAGCCTGGCCAAAGGGAGCATTATTTGGCAGGCCGGGTCCTCACGCGGCTGGCACCATGTTGCATGGCACGGCTGCTGCAAGCCGCCGCCATGCGCAGCCACAGAGCCGGCAATTCTCCGGCCATATCCGCAGCTAGAGCCGGGGGCTTTACGCTGCGTGCCTGCTAACCCCCACCAGACGGAGGATCGGTGGATGTTTTGCACTGTTTTTGCGGGCGCAAAACGCCACTGTTCCCAAGCTGGCGTCAGCACGTAGTCTCAAAATCAGAGAACCCAGCCCAAAATATTTGTTTAGTTTATCTTGCATTTCCTTATTCCACAATAGATACTTTTCAGTCTCTGCCTGTAATGAGCTCACATTTGTCTTTATTAAACTTTTAATTTTTACCTATAGAAACTTTTACAGTTCATTTTATGTTCCTTGCTAGTTTCATATTCTATTTTCTATTTCTTTGTCAATGTCTTGGTTCTTCTTTGCTGAATTTTAAAATACTCCCAAACCTCACGATTGCTACATTTCTGGCACTTTTTAAGCCTTTTCCTTTGATCATTAACTTCTCTTGTTAGCCATGGTTGGATCACTTTTTCTGCTGTAAATTTGTTGCAAACCATATATTATTTCTTTAAATGCTAGACACTTCCTGTCTACCAACATTCCTTTTAATGTAGTTCTCCAAATTACCTCACCCAACTTGTCCCTCATATCTTTGCACATTCCTTTGTTTCAATTAAAGACCCTATATATCATATATCGCTTTAAAACTTCATGTAAAATGCTGCAATGCTCTGGTCACTCTTCCCTCAAGGCTCTTTAACAACAAAGTTATTAATTAGCCCCGTCTCATTGCACAACACTTGATCTAAAATAGCCTGTTCTCTGGATAAAAGCAAATTACTGCGGATGCTGGAATCTGAAACGAAAGAGAAAATGCTGAAAAATCTCAGCAGGTCTGGCAGCATTTTCTCTTTCGTAGCCTGTTCTCTGGTTGGTTCCTCAACATATTGTTCTAGCAATCCATTGAATATACATTCCAAGAATTCATCATCCTCAACATTAGTGCTAATTAGTTTTACCAAGTCTATATGTAGATTGAAGTACCCCATGATTACCATATTACCTTGGTGCATGCAGCTCTAATTTTCTGATTTATACTTTACCACTGCTATTTGGTGGCTTATCATAGATTATCATAGAATTTACAGTGCAGAAGGAGGCCATTCGGCCCATCAAGTCTGCACCGGCTCTTGGAAAGAGCACCCTACCCAAGGTCAACACCTCCACCCTATCCCCATAACCCAGTAACCCCACCCAACACTAAGGGCAATTTATCATGGCCAATCCACCTAACCTGCACATCTTTGGACTATGGGAGGAAACCGGAGCACCCGGAAGAAACCCACGCACACACGGGGAGGATGTGCAGACTCCGCACAGACAGTGACCCAAGCCGGAATCGAACCTGGGACACTGGAGCTGTGAAGCAATTGTGCTATCCACAATGCTACCGTGCTGCCCCTATAAATAGCTCCTACCTAAGTTTGCTGCCCCATGCTGTTTATTAACCACATCCAAACGGATTCTACATCTTGATCTTCCGATCTAAGATAATCTTTTACTAATGAACTGATCCCATCCTTAATACGGATTTTACAGACTTTATTATGCACGGCAAAGTGGCACAGTGGTTAGCACTGCTGCCTCATAGCGCCAGGGTCCTTGGGTTCAATTTTGGCCTTGGATGACTGCCTGTGTGGAATTTGCACATTCTTCCCGTGTCTGTGTGGGTTTCCTCCGGGTGCTCCGGTTTCCTCCCACAATCCAAAGATGTGAAGGTTAGGTGGATTCACCATGTGAAATTTCCTCTCCGTGTCCAAACATGTGCAGGTTAGGAGGGGTTACGGGGATAGGGTGGGGGAGTGGGCCTAGGTAGGGTGCTCTGCATTGTAGGATTTCTCTGGATTACCAGTTCTACCCCACCTCCTTCCTAAATGCTGGATACCCTTGAACCTTCAGTTCCAAGCGTTTGTCACCATGCAGTCACATCTCCATAATGGCATAATTAATGAGCTGAACTGGAGAAGATCGCTGATCGCACATGTTAGCCATCTGGCCATCCACCGGGGATCACATCGACTTTCTCCATAATGGAAAAGTCTGCCATTAACTCTTTTTCTCTTTCCTCTGATGCTGCCAGACTTGCTGAGCATTTCCAGCAATTGAGAAAAAATTGGCAGAAATAAAGGAGCACTTATTTATCAGGGAGGAGTGGGGGTTTTTGTGAGTTTCTTCACGCATTAGTGCCACTGCTGTTTCTAGTTTATATATATATGACCTGGATTGAGAAACCCATTGCATATTTGTCAAAATTGCTGTTGATACCAAACCAAGAGAAGAAATGGATTCAGGGGAGTGTGTTCAGAGATTACAGAATGTACAATGGACAAAATGCATAAATAGGCCGAACAATAAAAAAGAAATTTAAATGCAGATGAGTATTGTAACACTTTGAAGGAAAACTGGATGACAAGTATTCCATGAGTAATGTTGAAATTGCAAAGGATGGATTTAAATGAGACCTTGGAGTTTCAGCAGACTCAACACTAACCAATGCAGTGCAGAAATAATATCCCCTTAAATGCAGAATGCATGTTCGAAGAAGTCGTCATCAATCCATATAATGATCAGACCATACCTTGAGAATAATGCTGAGTTAATGTCGCCAAGACCGAGGGAAATCCTCAGGGACTGGAGGCAGTGCAAAGAGGAATCCTGAGGCTGATCCTTCCAGTCATAGGTCTGAACCATGAGCAAAGAATCAAGCAACTTGAGCTTTTCAGTCTGGCAAAGACTGGTTTGCAGAGATGGTCTGATAAAAACATACAAGATAGTTGAAGGAAATCCAGCATCGACTCCAAGGCATCAGTGCAGTCTTCAGATGCTTGAGGAACAGAGTGTTCGAAGACCGAGACCTCAAAGCCAGCACCAAGCTCATGGTCTACAGAGGAGCCGTGGTCCTCACCCTCCTATATGAATCAGAAACATGGACAATGTGCAGCAGACACCTCAAATCCCTGGAGAGATATCACCAACGTTGCCTCTGCAAAGTCCTGCAAATCCACTGGCAGGATAGGCGTACCAACATGTGCGTCCTCTCTCAGGCAAATATTCCGAGTATCAAGGCACTGGTCATGCTCAACCAGATGCAATGGGCGGGCCACACTGCCCCCATGCTCAACACAAGACTCCCGAAACAAGTGCTCTACTCCGAGTTCCGCAATGCCAAGAAATCACTCGGAGGGCAGTGGAAACGCTACAAGGACACTCTGAAGGCCTCCCTAACCAAATGCAACATCCCCATCAACACGTGGGAATCACTTGCCTTAGAATGCAAAAACTGAAGAAAAAGCATTTACGAGGGTGCCAAGTCACACTCAAGCGTCGTAAAGTGGAGCACGCGGAGGCCAAGTGTAAACAGTGGAAAGGGAGCTCAGAATCCGGAGTGTCCCACACAACCAGTTCATCAAGCACCACCTGCCAAACCTGTGGCAGAGTTTGCGGATCCAGGGTTAGACTATTCAACCACTGCAGAACGCACCTCCCCAGAGTGAAAACTGAAGGACTGCCCAAGAAGAAGAAGTTCAAGGAATCCCCGGAGTGAAAACTGAGGGACTGCCCAAGAAGAAGTTGAAGGAATCCTCGGAGTGAAAACTGAGAGACTGCCCAAGAAGAAGTTGAAGGAATCCTCGGAGTGAAAACTGAAGGACTGCCCAAGAAGAAGTTGAAGGAATCCTCGGAGTGAAAACTGAGAGACTGCCCAAGAAGAAGTTGAAGGAATCCTCGGAGTGAAAACTGAAGGACTGCCCAAGAAGAAGTTGAAGGAATCCTCGGAGTGAAAACTGAGAGACTGCCCAAGAAGAAGTTGAAGGAATCCTCGGAGTGAAAACTGAGGGACTGCCCAAGAAGAAGTTGAAGGAATCCTCGGAGTGAAAACTGAGAGACTGCCCAAGAAGAAGTTGAAGGAATCCTCGGAGTGAAAACTGAGAGACTGCCCAAGAAGAAGTTGAAGGAATGTAAAAAGCAAATTGAGTACATAACTTTATATTAAATTGGAAGTGTAGAGTAAGGAAACATAAGTTTAGACTAGTAAAAGGTAAGTTTAAGACTGCTATTCACGTCAACGGATCAATGTCTGGAATAAACTGGTAGATGAAGTAGTGGCAACAACAATCCTGGAAACATTTAAGAAATAACAAGATGCTGTAAATGGAGCCTTTAGAATCTTTATGAGTGGATGAATTTAGATGTACATGAATGATCTTCCTCATCTACAATTATTTTGTGATCTTACACATAAAAACATATATTGGAAAAATGAAATACCTGTCACTTTGTCCATCAAGCCTTTGATGTTTTTGTTCCTCAATGGAGCTGGAAACAAAATATCATTTAAAGAATTGTTATTCCTCAGTGAATTTAAAACATTGGGCAGAATTTTATGGCCCCTCCCACCAGTGGAATTTTCCAATGCCGCTAAAGTCAATGGACCTTTGAACAGCTTGTCGCATTTCCCAGCCCTGCCCCTTCTGCAATGGAATCGTCGATTTCCACCCCTATAAAATGTTTCATATTTTCAACAATCAATTCAAACATTTTAGTTAGACAATGGACAACCTCTTGCCATTTCAGGCCATTATTTCATATTAATCCTCAACCTATTTTAGATCTTGGTTCTCATGCAGAGGACAAATTTGGAAGGTGTGTCAATTCTGAGTTAGAAATAAGGCTGGGGTCAAAACTTTAGAAGCTCCACTCTGAAGTAGAGCAGGGCAGGACTTACACCCATTGATTGTGACCTGCCAGAACACCATTCCAATCTGCAACAGCTAATGATGGCGAAAAGCATAATATCCATTGGCCGGAATTCTCCAGTCTTTGCAATTCACATTTCCCACTGGCAGCACAACCCCATCACGCCACGTGGGATGGTTGCAATGGAAAGTCCTATTGACAAGCAGTGGGAAGATAGAATCCTGTATCCAGCAAACAGTGTGCCGCCAAAAACACGTGGCTGGAGGATCAGAGAATTCTGCCCGTTAACTCATAGCCAAAGAGTCAGACTTACTGGGTGGGGTTTTCTGTCCACCCACCCCCACGCAGTGTGTTTTCTGGCTGCAAATGAGGTTCACCATTGGCCGCTGTCGGGATCTATTAGCACTGCTGACGTCCATAGCATTTTGGGTGGCTCGCCCGTCCTGCCGCCGGGGAACCCACCATGGGTCACCTTGGGCAGGACCCGAAGATCCCACCAGCAGAAAGGGGTGGAAAATCCCACATGCCATTCCAATCTCAAGAATGAGATCATTTGTCTGTGAAGGAAGAGTTTACCTTACTAGCAATGCAACTAGGATGCCTTTCCCCATAGAGCCAGCTTAACTGTGAAGCAGCCACTTATGGCGTATTTCAGGCCACTTCTGATCTACGAACAGCAAAACAAATATTGCTCAAAATCCTCTGGTCTGTCACAGTGCAAACAGCAATCAACCTCTCTGAAATATATTTTTTTGAATACAGTATTTGGGGTTATACACTGAGCAGAACAGGTGGCATTTCTTTGGTAGCCCAGCGGTGCAACAAAAATAACATCATTTTGCTAGCGCCACCTGTCAGTTCTAAGACTTGCCGCAACCAAAAAACAATCCAACTCTTGCTGGTGTGTCATTGTATCATGCCCACTTGTACCTTCATCTGCATTTAAACCCTGATGATGAACCAAATGGTGGCTACTGGCAGACAACACCTATCCTTTGTCAACATGGCTCTTCAGTATAGTGTGCAATCCCCACAAATGTGGGCAGCATGCATAGAACCAGGGTGATGATGATGCACAAAATGTGTTCACATCAACCACTGGAGTGCTCAAACACCTCTTGCACTGCCTGGAGCCCTTTTCAGTGGCAAAGAGATAATAATAACTAAAGAACAAATTCACCGTTATCGGCGGAACGTCTGCCGATCAGCGCAAAAAACGGCGCAAATCCGACTTGCATCACGTCGGAAAAATGGGTCGAAAGTCTCCGGCCCGAAATGGGCTAGCAGCGACGTAACGGGATCCGCGCTTGCGCAGTGGTTCACGCCGTGCAGCGTCATACGCGCCGCACGGCGTGACGGCTCATAAGGCCGCGCTGCTCCCCCCCACCCGACCGGAACACCCAACCGGAACACCCGACTGGATGGCTGGCCGCCGTTCAGCCCCGAGGTTCGAGTCACGGGATGTGGAGGCGCTCCTGGACGCGGTGGAGCAGAGGAGGGACGCCCTGTATCCCGGGCACGGCCGCAGAGTTGCCCCACGCCACAGCCGGCATCTGTGGAGGGAAGTGGCAGAGGCCGTCACCGCTGCGGCCCTGACAACACGGACAGGCACCCAGTGCCACAAGAAGGTGAACGACCTCGTCAGAGCAGGCAGGGTGAGCCTCCCCCATATCCCCCTCCCCATATCCCCCATATCCCCCCTCCCCCATATCGCCCATATCCCCCTCCCCATAGCCCCCCTCCCCCATATCCCCCTCCCCATATCCCCCCTCCCCCATATCCCCGCTCCCCCATATCCCCCCTCCCCCATATCCCCCATATCCCCCCTCCCCCATATCCCCCATATGCCCCCTCCCCATATCCCCCCCCCATATCCACCCCTCCCCCATATCCCCCCTCCCCATATCCCCCCTCCCCCATATCCCCCTCCCTCATATCCCCCCTCCCCCATATCCCCCATATCCCCCCTCCCCATATCGCCCCTCCCCCATATCCCCCCTCCCCCATATCCCCCCTCCCCCATATCCCCCTCTCCATATCCCCCATATCCCCCATATCCCCCTCCCCCATATCCCCCATATCCCCCCTCCCCCATATCCCCCATATCCCCCCTCCCCATATCCCCCCTCCCCATATCCCCACTTCCCCCTTCCCCCATATCCCCCCTCCCCCATATCCCCCCTCCCCCATATCCCCCCCTCCCCATATCCCCCATATCCCCCCTCCCCCATATCCCCCTCCCCATATCCCCCCGCCCCCATATCCCCCCTTCCCCCATACCCCCCTTCCCCATATCCCCCCTCCCCATATCCCCCTCCCCCATATCCACCTCCCCATATCCCCCCTCCCCCATATCCCCCATATCCCCCATATCCCCCCTCCCCCATATCCCCCCTCCCCCATATCCCCCATATCCTCCCTACCCCATATCCCCATTCCCCCATATCCCTCCTTCCCCCATATCCCCCCCTCCCCCATATCCCCTCTCCCCCATATCCCCAAGTGAATCCAGCCCTAACCTTAACCTCTGCAATGCACGCGCAACCAATGGCGTGCATTCATATACCTGCCTAACACTGTTGCCTTTTACCCCTGCCACCCCCCACCCCCCACAGGAGAAGCGCGCACACAACAATAGGGAGCATGTGAGGACTGGAGGAGGCCCCGCTGATGAGAGGCCACTGACCAAACACCAGGAAAGGGCCCTGGAACTGGCTGGCGGACCTGACGGCCGGGAGGTTGCTGATGCAGAGGTCGGGGGCCCACGAGCAAGTAGGCCACCGACAGCCCGTCCCCATATCCCCCTCCCCCATATCACCTGATCACTGCCTGATGTCTAACCATGCATGCTTCATTGTGTATCGCAGGACCAAACGTCCAGGCACCCATCCCCGCAGATGCACACCGCCCGCAGGATGCCCCTCGGTGGCCACGGGAGACGGAGAGACACGGACCCTCCAGCATGCGACGCCCGCAGGATGCCCCTCGCACACCACGGGACGCGGAGAGACACGGACCCTCCAGCATGCGACGCCCGCAGGATGCCCCTCGCACACCACGGGACGCGGAGAGACACGGACCCTCCAGCATGCGACGCCCGCAGGATGTCCCTCGCACACCACGGGACGCGGAGAGACACGGACCCTCCAGCATGCGACGCCCGCAGGATGTCCCTCGCACACCACGGGACACGGAGAGACCTGGAGCAACAGGGAGATGACACCCCCGTCACGTGCGGGAGCGACCACCCAGCGACGAGGGGGGCAGCCACAGGCCCCCGTCACATCCGAGCCAGGACACCACTACCCAGGACACCACTACCCAGGACACCACTACCCAGGACACCACTACCCGGGACAGCACTGCCCAGGACACCCCTACCCGGGACAGCACTACCCAGGAAGACGAAATACCGGACAGTGACTCAGAGTGGATGGGTGGAGACGAACCCCCACCCCAAAGTGCCATGGACTCAGAATGGGACGAAGAGAACGACACAATGCCACTGCTGTCACCAACACCCTCCACCATTGCAGAAACACTCACCTCGGTTGGGCACTTTAGTGATGAGGCGTCTGCTACACTCACTGGTGCGCACAACACAGCCGTCCCGGTACAGCAGGTAGAGGTAGGAGCAGCAGAGGGGCCGGCTTGCGGCGGCTGCAGTCGCAGGTGGAGGAGTCCACCCGCGTCCAGGAGCTGGGAGTGGTGCCGGTCATGCGTGCCACCCAGGCCGACACCGCACGGGTGGCATCCGTGCAGGCGGCGTCTGTGGCCCAGGACATGGCTGCCCTCTCACAGGAGGCCATGAGCCAGTGCCAGCGCCAGATGGCAGAGGCGCTCAACGCCATAGCCCAGTCTCTGCAGGCCATGGCCCAGTCTCAGCAGGCCATGGCCCAGTCTCAGCAGGCCATGGCCCAGTCTCTGCAGGCCAACGCTGAGGGCATCGGCGCCAGTGGCCATGTGCGAGCCGGCGTCGCACTGTCACAGACAGGGTTTGCCAACCCCCTGGGCTCCATGGCTGCAAACCTGCAGAACCCTGTCGATACCAGCACGGGCCTCCAGGACTGGCAGCGCCAGATGTCGGGGGGGCGTCGGATGGCCAGTCCGTTCGCATCCCCCACCCATGTAGAGGCCTGGGGGCCATCGGGCACCCCGAGGGAGGAGGAGATGGTGTGGTCCGTCCCGGCTCCCCCTGTAGGGGAGGTCCCGGTACACCGCGACACCTCGGACTCCCCCCCTTCCGTCCCAGGTGCATCGGGTGGGCAACGGGCAGGACAGGCTGGCAGCTCGCCATCCCAGTCGCCCGAGCCGCAGCCTGGCCCACCTAGGCCAGGACACCCCAGGAAACGGCCGCCAAAGGGATCCAGTGTCAGAGGGCAGGAATCACAGGAGTCCACCTCCAATTCTGCTGTACCGTCTGGGGAACCACGTAGACGTAGTCAAAGGGCCCGTAAGGCCAAACAATTAGACACTGAGTAAGTTGGCACGGGTGCAGGGCACAGATGAGTTTTAGGGGCTAGGGCACGTGCATGAACTCGTTTGGTTATTAAAGTCAATGTTACACCTACAGAAGCTGCCTTTGTGCTCTGTCCAAAGCGTGCGGGGGTGTCATGTACGTTGAGCGCAAGTGTGTGTGTGAGGGGTGGTCTTACCTCAGCCCCAGGTGAGTCTGCCCCCTTCCCCCTGGGCCGCCATCAACATCCCCCGGGCAGAGGACGGGACCGTGCGCTGCAGTGTCACAGCCGCATGCAGGGATGGTCCGGGTGGATGGTGGTACTGTGGCCATGGGTCAGACATAGTCCAACGATGTGGAGCCAGGAACCCATCGCAGGGCGGGTTGTCATCATCCTCCATGGCCTGCAATAGACACGCGTCCACCCGCAACTGTGTGAGCCCGGCCCGTTGTGCCGCAGGTGGGTCGGCAATGGGGGGGGGTGATGTGCATGCGGGTGGGGTGGGTGGGGTTGGGGAGGGGGGTGAGGGTGCTGGGTGGGTGGATGGGTGGGGGGTGTGGGTGGTCGGCTGTTGCCATGGTGTGCGGTCTGTGGCCATACTACCCGATTCCCACGCCCATCTAGTCAGTGAAGCGGGCGGCTATCAGTCTGTCCCGTGCCCGCTGGGCCAGCCGGTAACGGTGGACAGCCACCCGCCTGTGTCTACCCCGTCTGCCCTGACCATTACCACCATCCCCCTCATCTGGGGAGGACTGCGCCTCTTCCTGCTGCTCCTCCACTCCGCCCTCCTCTGCCTGCGGCACATCGCCCCTCTGCTGGGCTATGTTGTGCAGGACGCAGCACACCACAATGATGCGGCCGACCCTATCTGACCGATACTGGAGGGTGCCCCCAGAGAGGTCCAGGCACCTGAAACGCATCTTCAGCACGCCAAAGCACCTCTCTATCACTCCCCTTGTCGCTACATGGGCATCATTGTAGCGGTTCTCCGCCTCATTGTGTGGCCTCCGTATAGGCGTCATCAGCCACGATCGCAATGGGTAGCCCCTGTCGCCCAGCAATCAGCCCCTCAGCCAGGGATGGCGTCCCTCGTACATGCCGGGGATGGATGACTGCGAGAACACGTATGAGTCGTGTACACTGCCTGGGTAACGGGCGCAGACGTGCAGGATCATCATGCGGTGGTCGCAGACCACCTGTATGTTCATCGAATAGGTCCCCTTCCTATTGGTGAACACGGCCCTGTTATCTGCAGGTGGCCACACGGCGACGTGCATCCCATCAATCGCGCCCTGGACCATGGGGAACCTGGCCACGGCAGAGAAGCCCACGGCCCGGGCATCTTGGCTGGCCCGGTCCACAGGGAAGCGGATGTAGCGGTGCGCCATGGCATATAGGGCATCTGTCACTGCCCGGATGCACCGATGCACCGATGTCTGCGATATGCCGGACAGGTCCCCACTCGGTGCCTGGAATGACCTCGTTGCATAAACGTTCAGGGCCACCGTAACCTTGACGGACACGGGGAGAGGGTGTCCCCCGCCAGTGCCACGCGGTGACAGGTGTGCCAGCAGGTGGCAGATGTGTGCCACGGTTTCCCGCCTCATCCGGAGTCTCCTCCTGCATTCCCGGTCCGTGAGGTCCTGGTATGACTGCCGGGGCCGGTACACACGGGGCGCCCTCGAATGCCTCCGTTGCCGTGGGGCCGCGACGTCCTCCTCCCCCTCCTCGTCCTGTCGGTCAGGTGTCCCTCCAGCCTGGGCGGCTGCCGCCTGTCCCTCTGCGGCAGCCTGCGCTGCCTCTCTGGCACGCTCCTCCTCCTCCTCCTCCTCCTCCTCCTCATCCAGGGCAACATAGACATTAGCGGCTGCCGCCACGGCGGCCAACATCGCTGGATGATCGGAAAACATGACGGCCTGGTGGGGGGGGGAGGGGAACGACGACATGTCATCATTGCCCATATCCCCTCCTCCCCCCAGCCAGGTGGCATGGACCGCATGGGTCCAACTGTTGGAGGCTGGCACCTGGCCAGGTGGACCAACTCACTTGCCCTCGCATCCCGCTCCCCGGCACGGACCCCCCATCCCCCTCCCCGGCACGGACCCCAACCTCCTCCCCGGCACGGACCCCCCCATCCCCCTCCCCGGCACGGACCCCCCCCCCCCCCCAACCTCCACCCCGGCACGGACCCCCCCCCCAACCTTCTCTCCGGCATGGACACCCCCCATCCTCTTCCCCGGCATGGACCCCCCCCAACCTCCTCCCCGGCACGGACCCCCCCATCCCCCTCCCCGGCACGGACCCCCCCCCCAACCTCCTCCCCGGCACGGACCCCATCCCCCTCCCCGGCACGGACCCCCCCATCCCCCTCCCCAGCACGGACCCCCCCCCCCCCAACCTCCACCCCGGCACGGACCCCCCCCCCAACCTCCTCTCCGGCATGGACCCCCCCCATCCCCTTCCCCGGCATGGACCCCCCCCAACCTCCTCCCCGGCACGGACCCCCCCATCCCCCTCCCCGGCACGGACCCCCCCCCCAACCTCCTCCCCGGCACGGACCCCATCCCCCTCCCCGGCACGGACCCCCCTCCCGGCACTCCCCCCGGAGCCCAGCCCACTCTAACCTAACCCCCCCCCCGCCGCACACACACACACACAACCCAAGACACACCTCTCCTCACACATTCAGACTGCGGCCACGCCATCGCCTGCCCAGAGCCAACCCCCCAGGCCGTCACTCACCTCCACGCTGGTCGGCGTGAACCTGGAGCACAGAGTCACGCCGATGAAAAGGAGGTTTAATTTACGTCGACGTGAACGGTCATCACGTCGACGGGACTTCGGCCCATCCGGAAGGGAGAATATCGGCAGGCCGAAAATCGGCTGCCTTGCACAGACCCGTGCCATTCTCCGACGGCAGCGGCGACATTAACGCCCCGCCGACTTTTCTCCCTTCGGAGACTTCGGCAACCGGCGGGAGCAGGATTCACGGCGGCCAACGGCCATTCTCCGACCCGCTGGGGGGTCGGAGAATGACGCCCCTGGTGTGAACACTGTCGGAATGAGTGGTGGAAGCAGGTCAAATAATAATTTACAAAAAGGAATTCAATAAATACTTCAGAAATCAAAAAGAAAATGGCTGGATTGTAGGCCAAAATCTTCTTTCCTCGTTCGCAGCAGGGATTTTCCGTGAGCCGCTGAAAGTTAATGGAGTTTTGGCTGGAACACCAAATTTTCTGTCCTCGCTCACAACGGACCCCACCGTGGACGAGATCGGAGAATCCCACCCACAGAGAGATAAGAAGGGTGGGTCTAATTGGCTAGTCCTTTCAAAGGCTGGCACCTCACATTCTATAATTCCAGGGAAGGAACGCAACCAGCTTCAAGTTAGTTTGCTTTGGGGTGGTTAATGTTCGGACGTGAACATTCACGGTGACAGAGAGTGTGGCGAAATTTAAAGGAGAAATTATTTTAAAATTGAGGTAGGTGTTGATGGATTTGTTTCCGGACCAGGGAGATATGGACTATATATTTTTTCCTGGTTTTGTATTTTATATATGTTCCCATTTAAATATTTCATCTAATTATCAACAAAAGCTGACTAATTTATTGTGATGCATTTATTGTGATGCATATCCCATGACACTTGAATATCAAAATATATATAGTTACCTAAAGGCACTTCATTCTTGGCTGACCAGCCACGAGGTGTTGAGTTGGAATTTACGGGCATGGAGATGTTCGCAGTGTTGCATCCTTGGATGTTGGGACTAAAAACTGTGGAGCCTCCATCAACTGTGATATTCGACACTATACTATGTCCTTTGGCACCTGAATGAGCAGTTCGGAGAAGATCAATTACAGAATTATCCAATGTCGCAGACAAATAGATTTTGACCAGATTGCTTAACGTCCATGAATACTTATATTACTTTTTTAAAATATTTTACCAACCGAAGTATGACATGTATATGTATTGCTACAACTCATTTCCTGTACCAACAGTAGAACACAGATTCTGAGTTAAGCAAAATAATTGGGCTGGAGAATGTGAACTGTTGGCCAGAATGTTGGGATGGGCATGACCTCAGAGGGAATCATGTCCATGCAACTTTACACTTTCCCCGCTTCAGAACCCGCCTAGGAGGGGAGAGTGTAACATTATAATCATAGAATAGAATCATAGGATCACTACAGTGCAGAAGAAGGCCATTTGGCCCATCGAATCTGCACCGTTCCTCTGAAAGAGCACCCCTCCCAAGTCTACGCCCCCAACCTATCCCTCAAACCCAGTAAGCACACCGTGCCCCTTAGTGTCCAAAAGGTTGCATTTCCCACTGACTCTCAGATGACAGGCATCAAGCGCTCGCCACACAGAAACTTCAAGGCGTTGGACTGGATTCTCTGCACCCCGACGCCGAAATCGCAGCCGGCGCTGGGGCGGAGAATCCAGTTTGTTGCCAAGATTGGGCCCGGCACCGGTTCGGCGATTCTCCAGGCACAGAAAAGCGGCGTCACCAGGGAGTAGACCACACCGCCGCCGGCCATTGCCAGAGGCCTGCTCCGACATCCTCCAAACCCAACCGAGTCGAGATCCCGACGGCGTGGAACTAACCTGGTATTGCCGGTCAGGGTACTCACGTGAATCTGCAGCCGCCCTGGTCAGGGGCGGGACGATTGGAGGCCAGGGGGGTCCTTATTTGCGATCGGGGAATGATTGTGCGGGGTTTGAGGGTCGGGCACGCAGCTGATCGGAGGGTCTGTTTTTCGGGTCCAGCTCCTCAGTCCAAGTCCGGCATGGAGCACGGCGTGGCCATTGGAGGCCCCCACCGTGCGCATGCGTGTCCTCTGACCCGGAAGTGTGGGGACCTTATCTGCAGCAAAAGTTGCAAGATTTACTCTGGGTCCCTGCTAGCCCACTACAGGGATATGAATTTGTGTCCCTTTTTTCCAGTGTTTTCAGGAGTAAAACTCCACCGTTTTGATTCCGGCGTGGGGGACATAGTCTCAATAATGGAGAAACCAGCCCATTGTTTCTCACTTGTGACGCTATCCAGGGGTTCTAAGCCTTCCAATCTATTTGTAAGAGAGCCTGTATAGTTTGTAGGTACTTGATTCTGTCAAACATAACTGACTGTATTTTGTGAATCATGAGCAGGGAATGAGCCAGTGCTTGGGCACTGCCAGGGCACCACCATGCCCAGAGGACATGACCTGGAGGCCTCCAAACACCTGGGATATCCCCATCAGTGCCGTCCCATCTGGTCCCCGTTTGTGGAGACTGGTACTGAACAGTGCTCGCCTGATGCCTCTGAGGCAAGGGAGACAGATTCCACACCTTGGTTAGATGGCTTCACAGCTCCAAGGTCCCAGGTTCAATTCCCAGCTTGGGTCACTGACTGTGCAGAGTCTTCAGGGTCTCCCTGTGTCTGCGTGGGTTTCCTCTGGGTGCTCCGGTTTCCTCCCACAGTCCAATTGTGCAGGTTAGGTGGTGTTACTGGGTTACGGGGATAGGGTGGCCTGAAGTAGGGTGCGCGTTCCAAGGGCAAGTGCAGACTCGATGTGTCAAATGGCCTCCCTCTGCACTTTAAATTGTATGATTCTATGATTCTAGATCTCGGGAATGCATATTAGAGTGAGACTAGCTGCCTCACTCTAATATGCAGATTTGTCAGAAAGTAATCCCACCCACAATGGGCGGGATTCACATTGCAACGCCTTGCGAGACTGCGTTAGACCTTGCGAGGCGTGGCGAATCGGATATATCCTGGAAGTGGGATCTCCCGGCATCTACTGGTTGCGTTATGCCGCGAGATGCTGCTTTTCGGCCGCAACGTGACCGGTAGATCCCGCCCTATATTTAATGTAGTTTTTGTTTCAATAAAGTCACAAATAAAAGAAAAATACCTGAATCCATCTTTGGTACTTGAATCTCTTAGCACTGTAGAATTAGCTGCAGCTTTAATTTAAAAAAAGGTCATTTTTAACTAACATGGCAATGTTCTGTAAGCAAGGTCCACATATTTTAATCTTTCATTTGGAATAAATCTTTGAACACACCATGTGACTACCTTTATTCTTAAACCATAAAGTGTTTAGAGCTCTGATAATATCTCAGCCTTTGTACTGCTTGGTGCCTCCGAGTAGGAATGTCTGTCTCTTTAGTTAGATCCTTGGACCATTTCAGTGTAGTTAGGTCAGTGGCCCATTTAAATGGGCAGCATGGTAGCACAGTGGTTAGCATTGCTACACAGTGCCAGGGTCCCAGGTGTCCGGTTTCCTCCCACAAGTCCCCAAAAAACGTGCTGTTAGGTAATTTGAACATTCTGAATTCTCCCTCTGTGTACCCGAACAGGCGCCAGAATGTGGCAACTAGGGGCTTTTCACAGTAACTTCATTGCAGTGTTAATATAAGTCTAATAGTGACAATAAAGATTATTATTATGTACAATAAGCTGACCTCGTCTGTGTAGCAGTATGGACACAATGGTCGGGGTCGGAGAATCCCCGGTTGGACCTGAGAATTGCGCCCCGCGGCCCCGCGCCGGCTTCCCCATTCTCCGGCGGCGATTCTCAGGTGCCCGCGGGATTCCCGCCGCGCTGGTTGGGGGCCGTTGACAGGATACGACCCCGGGAGGGGGGTGCCCCCACAGTGGCCTGGCCCGCGATAGATCGGCAGGCTGGCTGGTTCCGTGGGGGCCTATATTACTCCGCGGCGGGCCCCTTTACAGCTTTGCCATATTGCCCGGGGTCGGTGCGGAGAAGGGCACCCAAATGCATGCGCGGAAATACGCCAGCCATTCCGCGCATGCGCAAACTCACGCCAGCCGTCCTGCGCCGGCTGGAGCTGCGGGGACCACTCCAGTGCCAACCTAGCCCCGTAGGAAGGGGCACATTCCCCATTATCGGGGACTGTTGATGCCGGAGTGGTTGGCGCCACTTTTCACACTGGCGTGGGGACATAGCCCCATTATTGGAGAATCCCGCCCCATAGGTTTCCTGACTGCCCCCAGGGCCAACAATATGAGCAAAATTTACTGTTTCTGATACTAATCCAGTGACTCTCCTGGAAAGAGGGAATTTGACATTGGATAGGGGCATGGTTGACTCTGCTGTAATTGGCCGCCATTACCCACTCCCACCCTCAGGTAAATAACCTGATAACATTCGCTTTCTGGAGTCACATACAAGAGTCATCAAGCAAAGGCACAAAAACAACTGACTTTCAGTAGAATTGGAAAACCATAACACATTAGATGAATGACCCAAGCTGATTTAAAAGAGCAGTGGCAGAGAATCTCAGAAGAGGTTAAGCAAACAGAAGGGGGAAAAAGTGAAAGAGCGATACCATATCACAAAGTACAAGAGGTTAAGCACTAATATTAACTATACTGAACGCTGAGTTGTTTATCATCAATTAAGAGGCTAATTAACTTTAAAATAATACATAAGATAAGAGGAGGAGAAGAAATGGTGCAGTGTTTTGCCACTGGACTAGTAATTCAGAGACCCAGAGTAATGCTCTGGTGACCCGGGTTCAAACCCCACCATGGCAGATGTTGAAATTTAAATTCAATAAAAATCTGGAATTAAAAGCTTAATGATGACCCTGAATGTGAAGGAAGAATGCCAAGTTAACGGAGAACCTCGCAAAACCTGTTTTTCCTTTCCTGCCTTTAAGACCATTAATTACGGGGGCGGCAAGGTGGCGCAGTGGTTAGTGCTGCCTCACAGCACTGAGGTCCCAGGTTCGATCCCGACCCCAGGTTGCTGTCCGTGTGGAGTTTGCACACTCAATCTGTGTTGGCTTGGGTCTCACCCCCACAACCCAAAAAAAGATGTGCAGGTTAGGTGGATTGGCAACGCTAAATTGCTCCTTAATTGGAAAACAAGTTGGGTACTCTAAATTTAGTTTTCAAAAAATGATCATTAATAACGTGCCATTGGTGAATTGGCAAGTAAAGGTTTTCAAAACTGATCTTAAAGTTCGAAATTTGTATTGGAACCATTGATAAAGACTTTTACTGCAAATTCCCAAATGCAACAAAGAAGCATCAACGTAAACAGTGCAGCACCAAGCAATCATTCTGCTCCACTGTTAACCCAACAGAGGGCGAATCTAGCCCAGGTTCTTTTATATGTTTTTCCTTTGTCCGCCGTTCACGGGTTTGCTACTTTCATACAGATCTTACCTTTTCACGGTTCCTTTCTTTGAAATATGTTGTTCCACTTTCACCTGCCTCAACCCACAAATGAAACGGTCCCTTGAATTCAAGCACTTCCCTGTTTTTTTCCTAAACTTTATGGCATTCATAAAAATGAAGGGGTGTGCCCCACATGATGAGGTTATCAATCACAATGATACCATTATATTGACTGCTGCATGGAGGCTAATGTACAAGTGCTGCACAGCTATTTTGCAAAAGCAAAAACAAAAACAAATATGGAAAATCTGAATCAAACGTTTTAAAAATTGGAAATATGTAGCAAGTCATAAACAAACAAACATAAATCGACTTCAACTAAGCATTCCTTGGTAGGAAAGTAATACTCTAAACTTTTACAGCTTTTTTTCCTGGGACCCACTTTAGCCAACCACACCAGCTGGCCTTTGCGAGCCACGCCGGCCAACCTTCATGATGCGCAGCACGGTCCCTTACCTTTAATGTAAACGGGGAGCCTGCAGGTTCACAGGAGGAGAGGACAATGCGCATATCAGGTGCAGACTTCAGCCAGTTCCTTTGTGCTGACTTCACCTTTGTGAGAACGGAAAATCCAACCTCGCTCATGAATTCGTTGTGAAAGGTAATAGCAACAAAATGCTTGTTTTACTCAGAACTGGATACTCCTGGGAGATGCTACTCCAGAATGCAGACAGCCCCATGGACTTTTGACGTATTTTTAATGTGCTATCACAGGTCAGGTACAGCACCATAGTCTTTTCACTTGGAGTCAGCAGTAAGTTAGTACCAGACTCTGGGGTCTCAACCTCAAAAGGAATGTTTCATCCACTACATCTCTTTCAAAATCTGAAACTTCTCCTCTCATTTGCCAATACTTCCCTGTACATAACACACATGGACTTTGCATCCTTATTGGCATCGGCACAATTGACAAAACCATACCTCAAGAAAGCATCTTTATACTGCTTTGTTCCCGAGTTAAGTTTCTTCTTTGTAGGCTGTTCACCAGAGGCCCTGGACCTATGTGGAGATCTAACACTATCTCTGCTCTGTCCTACCTTGGATTCTCCTGTGCAGCTCTCTTCAGCAGATTCAGATGTGAGATCCTGGACAGTAGGTACACTGCCTATTTGTGTCTCTGGTTGTCCCTTCCTTGTAGCAAAACAATCCATCTTCACAGTCCTCTGGCTTTGCTTGTTAGAAGCTAGAAAATGGAAGAAGCTATTGACGCACGATCAATCACTACTGAAGCGAGATTGTAGTCCAATTGAAGGCTTTAATGAACAAGTAGTTACCCCAGCAGCTCCAGTACAGAATGACTGCTGCGGGTGAAACTCAGACTCTTATGCTCCGCCTGCTGGGCGGAACCAGCAGGCAGGTTCCACCACTCATACTACAGTATAAGGTACATCCCACCTAGGTACCGTGATACCCCTAATATAGCCTACCACATTCACCCCGTTTAAAAAAGAGTCCGGCGGGGGTGGTGGCCTTGCATTTACAGTGGTAGAGGTTATAGCGGTACCCTTCAGTGCCTTTACATGCAATACACATATTTACAGACAATTATTTACAAGTTCATTTTACAATGAAACTATCAGCCGGTCGGGGGCCCTGGTTGTCCTCTGCGATCATCGCAGTCCTGGCGGTGATGCTGGCGTCAGCTCGGGCATCCGTGGCTCTGGGAGCATGTCGTCTTCAGCTTCATCGCATCCGGATTGGGCCAGAGGGAGGAAGGATCCTCCTGGGAAGGGGGCTGCGGTGGTGTGCGCGGTGAAAAAATGGTTGGGGTTGGTGAGGGGTGTGAGGGTTGGGATCCAGCGGGGGCCAAATTCCGGAGGGAGACCATGTCTTGTCGGCCGTCGGGGTGTGCCGCATAGGCGTACTGGGGGTTAGCATGGAGGAGATGTACCCTCTCAACCAGTGGGTCCTACTTGTGGGCCCGTATGTGTTGCGGAGTAGGATGGGTCCGGGGGCTGCCAGCCATGTTGGGAGCGAGGTCCCCGAGGAGGACTTCCTAGGGAAGGCAGGGAGACGTTCATGAGGTGTTTTGTTGGTAGTAGTGCACAGTAGTGATCGGATGGAGTGCAGTGCATCGGGGAGGACCTCCTGCCATCGGGACACTGGGAGATTCTTGGACCGTAGGGCCAGTAGGACGGCCATCCAGACCGTCCCGTTCTCCCTCTCTACCTGTCCGTTTCCCCGGAGGTTGTAACTGGTTGCCCTGCTGGAGGCCATGCCCTTGCTGAGCAGGAATTGACGCAGCTCGTCACTCACTCCATATCGCTGTGGATGTAGGCGGGGAAACCGAACAGGGTAAAGATGCTGTGGAGGGCTTAAATGACGGTGGCAGCTGTCATGTCAGGACAGGGGATGCCGAAAGGGAACCGGGAGTACTCATCAATCACGTTTAAGAAATACATGTTGCGGTCCGTGGAGGGAAGGGGCTGATGTACTAAGCGTCAAGAACCACAAAGACGTGTGAGACTTTAACCAAGGCTTTAATACACTACATAGGAAGCTTACCCGACACAGACGACCCCAGACAAAATGGGTCAGGTCTCAGAAGCGGGGTCTTATACCTAACTCCTGGGAGAGTGGCCAAGGCGGAGCTCTCCGTGGCCAGGTCAGGTTACATACAGTTGACCGAACCTCTACAGAGCTACAGTACAATACACGGTACAATACACAGGATTACAGGGCCACGTTACACACAAATATTATCTAACTATGTACAATGCTAGGAAGTACAGTGGTGTATCACCACATTCACCCCTTGTTTAGAAGGAAGTCCGGGGTGAAAATATGGAGTAGCAAACACAGTGAACAAACAGGGAGTAACGAACAGAGTCCATCAGGTGGTTCCGTTTCGTCAGAGGTCGAGACGAACGATGGGTTTGGTCGATCTCTTTGAACGTCGGAGCTGCGGCGCTGAGGTAGTGTCCGGCGGTATCCGTGCGGTCGGTGGTGCTGGGTCGCGAGGCGGCATGACGTCCCCCACCACTTCGGCTGGCTCGAGGCAAAACTGCGGGATGACAGCGGCTGGCACGGAGTAGTAACAGGCCGAGGGATCGACGGGAGCAGAGAGGGAGCGGGGTGGAGGTTGCGGGGCGGGGGCAGCAGGGGCCCCAGGTCCTTGATGGAGATGGTCTCCTCACGCCCGTCGGGGTATGCTATGTACGCGTACTGTGGGTTGGCGTGGAGGAGACGGACTCTCTCCACCAGGGGCTCCGCCTTAGAGGTCCACACGTGCTTGCGGAGCAGGACGTCTCGCGGGGACAGGAGCCAGGACGGAAGCGATGTCACGGATGCCGATCTCCTGCAGAAGAGAAACATTCACTCATGAGGGGGAGCATTCGTTGCAGTACACAAAAGGGACCGGATGGAGTGGAGTGCGGCAGGGAGAGCCTCCTGCCAACGGGAGACTGGTAGGCCTTTGGACTTGAGGGCTAGCAGCACGGCCTTCCAAACTGTCGCGTTCTCCCTCTCCACCTGTCCGTTCCTCCGGGGGTTGTAACTGGTCGTCCTGCTCGAGGCAACGCCCCTGGCGAGCAGGTACCGACGCAGCTCCTCACTCATGAAGGAGGAGCCCCAGTCACTGTGAATGTAATTGGGATAACCGAACAGCATGAAGAGGTCGTGCAACGCTTTGATGACGGTGGCGGAGGTCATGTCGGGGCAGGGAATGGCGAAGGGGAACCGCGAGTACTCGTCGATGACATTGAGGAAGTACGTGTTGCGGTTGTGGGTGGGGAGGGGCCCTTTGAAGTCAATGCTGAGACGTTCAAAGGGGCGGGTGGCCTTGATTAGGTGCGCCTTGTCTGGCTTGTAGAATTGCGGCTTGCACTCCGCACAGACTTGGCAGTCCCTAGTCATGGCCTTGACCTCCTCGACTGAGAAGGGCAGGTTGCGGCCCTTGGTGTAGTGGTAGAACCGCCTGATGCCCGGGTGACAGAGGTCATTATGTAGTGCCCGCAGTCGGTCATCCTGTGCGTTGGCACAAGTACTACGGGACAGGGCATCAGGAGGATCAGTGAGCTTACCTGGCCGGTATAAGATACTATAATTGTAGGTGGCGAGTTCGATCCTCCACCGTAATATCTTATCATTTTTGATTTTACCTCGTTGTTTGTTGTCGAACATGAACGCAACTGATCATTGGTCAGTAACGAGGGTAAATGGTTTTCCGGCCAGGTAGTGCCTCCAGTGCCGGATGGCTTCCACTATGGCCTGTGCCTCCTTCTCAAGAGAGGAGTGGCGGATCTCGGGGCCTTGGAGTGACGGGAAAAGAAGGCGATGGGCCTGCCCGCCTGGTTGAGGGTGGCACCCAGGGCTAAGTCGGAGGCATCGCTCTCGACTTGGAATGGTGCAGACTCGTTTCCCGCATGCATGGCGGCTTTGGCGATAGCGGTTTTTAGGAGGTGGAAGGCCTGGCAGGCCTCGGGCGGGAGAGGGAATGAGGGGGAACGGAGGAGGGGTCGGGCCTTGTCAGCGTACTCGGGCACCCACTGGGCATAGTAGGCAAAGAACCCGAGGCATCGCCTCAGTTCTTTGGGGCAGGTGGGAATGGGGAGTTCGAGAAGGGGGCGCAGACGGTCGGGATCGGGGCCGAGGACACCGTTCTCCACCACGTAGCCGAGTATGGCGAGGCGGGTGGTGCCGAAAACACATTTTGCCTCGTTGTACATGAGATTTAGGCGTTTGGCAGTTTGGAGGAATTTAGTGAGGTTGATGTCATGGTCCTGCTGGTTGTGGCCGCAGATGGTGACGTTGTCCAGATACGGGAAGGTAGCCCGCAGTCTGTTCTGGTCCACCATTCGGTCCATCTCCCGTTGGAAGACCGAGACTCCATTGGTGACGCCAAAGGGTACCCTAAGAAAGTGGTAGAGGCGGCCGTCTGCCTCGAAGGCCGTGAAGTTACGGTCCTCCGGGCGGATAGGGAGCTGGTGGTAGGCGGATTTCAAGTCTATGGTGGAGAACACCCGGTACTGTGCAATCCGGTTGACCATGTCAGATATGCGGGGGAGGAGATACGCATCAAGCAGCGTGTACCGGTTGATGGTCTGACTGTAGTCAATGACCATGCGGTGTTTCTCGCTAGACTTGACTACCACCACTTGGGCTCGCCAGGGGCTGGTGCTGTGAGCAATGGTCTTTTCCGAGAGAAGGCGCTTAATCTCCGCTCGAGTGAATTGGCGGTCCCCGAAACTGTAACGCCGACATTTAGTAGCCACGGGCTTGCAGTCGGGGGTGAGATTAGCAAACAGTGAAGGGGGGGGATCCTGAGCGTGGAGAGACTACAGGTGGGACCCGGGGGGGATCAGGGAAGAACTGGGGGTTGGAGACCGTGAGGGGGGGAGGGGGCCGTTAAAATGCAAGGTGAGGCTGCGCAGGTGGCATTGGAAGTCCAGGCCGAGGATCGCGGCGCGCAGAGGTGAGGGAGGACCATGAATTTGAAATCCTGGAACACCGCACCGTTCACTGAGAGGGTGACGACGCAGTAGCCCGAAGCCTCGGCTGACTGGGAGTTGAAGGCCATGGAAATATGCCTGCGCGTGGGTAGTACCTTGAGGGAGCAGCGGCGCACGGTGTCCGGGTGGAGGAAGCTCTCCATGCTGCCGCTGTCGAAGAGGCAGGTAACAGTGAAACAATTTACCTGAACCTCCATGGTGGATCTGGCTTGCTGATGCGGTCGGTCCTGGTCGAGGACGATGGATGCGATGGTGGAGCTGTTGGAAAAGGGTGCCGGATCCGGGGAGCGGCCTGCGGAAGAAGGTGGCGGCGCCCAGGCGTCGTAGGCTGCTGTCGTTGGCTGCATCTCGGTTGTTTGCAGCATTTCGGTCAAGTGCGCAGGTCCGAAAGTGACGATCGGCGGCGGGGCGGACCCGGAAGCGACGATCGGCGGCGGACCGGAAGTGGCGTGCAGCGGACAGGAAGTGAAGGAAGCCGGACCGGGGATAATCAAAGATGGCGGCGCCCATGCGTCGCACGTGTCGAATAGCGAGCCGGGAACGGAGGATGGCGGCACCCAGGAGTAGCAGGCCGCGGTGTTGGACCCCGAGGCAGCGGTGGAGCGGCAGATGTTTGCAAAATTGCCTTTCTTGCCACAGGCCGAACAGGTAGCATCTCTAGCAGGGCAGCGTTTCCTGGGGTGTTTTGCCTGGCCACAAAAGTAACACTGGGGCCCAGGCATTATTTTTACTGCTGGTGTGGCTGGGTGGGCCGTGACTTGCAGGGGTTGTTGCTGGGCGGGCGGCAGGGAGGTAGCGGCCACGTAGGGAACGTGGGCAGGCGCATAGGAAGTTTGGGCAGGCGTGTAGGACGCATTATTGTCATAGGCTGCCTGTTGGGCCTCTGCCATAGTGACTGCCGTGTCCAGAGTCAGGGTAGTTTGTGCCAGTAGGAGTTGGCGAATTGGGACGGAAGCGATGCCGGCTACAAAGGCATCGAGCGCCAGGGTGTTCTGCTCAGCGGAGACTGTTGGCGCGTTGCAGGTGAGCGCGAGGGCACGGAGGTCCCGAACGAACACGGATAGGGGTTCACCCGGCTGCTGGTGCCGGGAGGCGAGGCGGTGGCGGGCGTAAATAGAATTAACAGTTCGTGCATACCGGCTTTTGAGCTTCACGATGGCATCGGCGTAGGTCGTTGTTCCCGTGATGAGGTCGAAAAGCCCGTAGTCGAGCCGTGAGCACAGGAGGTTGAGTCGGTCAGCGTCCGTTTTGGCGAAGGCGGAGGATGCTTCCAGGTAGGCCTCGAAACACCGGAGCCAGCAGTTGAAAAGGTGATCCGCGCGTGGAGCGTGGGGGTCGAGCGAGAGCTTGTCGGGTTTCAGAGCAGCCTCCATTATAACTGTAGTGTATTAAATTGATGCACTAAGCGTCAAGAACCACAAAGACGTGTGAGACTTTAACCAAGGCTTTAATACACTACATAGGAAGCTTACCCGACACAGACGACCCCAGGCAAAATGGGTCAGGTCTCAGAAGCGGGGTCTTATACCTAACTCCCGGGGGAGTGGCCAAGGCGGAGCTCTCCGTGGCCAGGTCAGGTTACATACAGGTGACCGAACCTCTACAGAGCTACAGTACAATACACAGTACAATACATAGGATTACAGGGCCACATTACACACTACTATTATATAACTATGTACAATGCTAGGGAAGTACAGTGGTGTATCACCACAGGGACCCTTTGAAATCCACGCTGAGGCGTTCAAAGGGGCGGGAAGCCATCACCCAGATGCGCTTTCTCTGGCCTGTAGAAGTGTGGCTTGCACTCTGCGCAGATTTGGCAGTTTCTGGTAACGGCCCTGACCTTCTTGATGGAGTAGGACAGATTGCGGGTTTTAACAAAGTGGAAGAACCGGATGACCCCCGGGTGGCAGAGGTTGGCGTGGAGGGTCCGGAGTCAGTCTACTTGTACACTGGCATAAGTGCCACGGGACAGGGCATCTGGAGGCTCGTTGAGCTTCCCGGGACGATACAAGATCTCGTAATTATAGGTGGAGAGCTCGATCCTCCACCATAAGATCTTATCATTCTTAATTTTGCCCCGCTGCGCATTGTCAAACATGAAGGCTACCGACCGTTGGTCAGTGAGGAGAGCCTGCCGGCCAGGTAATGCCTCCAATGCCGCACAGCTTCAACGATGGCTTGGGCCTCCTTCTCGACAGAGGAATGGCGGATTTCTGAGGCGTGGAGGGTGCGTGAAAAGAAGGCCACGGGTCTGCCCGCCTGATTGAGGGTGGCAGCCAGAGCTACGTCTGATGTGTCGCTCTCGACCTGGAAGGGGAGGGACTCATTGATTGCGTGCATCGCCGCCCTGGCGATGTTTGCTTTGATGCGACTAAAAGCCTGGCGGGCCTCTGCCGATAGGGGAAAAACCGTGGACTGGATTAGTGGGCGGGCCTTGTCCGCATAATTGGGGACACACTGGGTTTAATAAGAAAAGAAGCCCAGGCAACGTTTCAGGGCCTTGGGGCAGTGGGGGAGGGGAAACTCCATGAGGGGGCGCATGCGTTCGGCATCTGGGCCTATGACTCAATCATGCACTACGTAGCCGAGGATGGCTAGGCGATCGGAGCTAAACACGCATTTGTCCTTGTTATAGGTTAAGTTAAGGATTTTTGCGGTATGGAGGTATTTGCGGAGGTTGGTGTCGTGGTCCTACTGGTCGTGGCCGCAGATGGTGACATTGTCGAGGTACGGGAACGTGACCCGCAGACCTTATCGGTCAACCATTTGATCCATCTCCCGGTGGAAGACCGCGACCCCATTTGTGACACAAAAGGGAACCCTTAGAAAGTGGTAGAGCCGCCCGTTTGCTTCGAATGCAGTGTACTTGCGGTCGTCCGGGCGAATGGGGAGCTGGTGGTAGGTTGATTTAAGCTCTACTGTGGAGAAAACCTTGTATTGCTGTGGTGAATGTATAATTACTGATAATTCACCAGTGCACTGTGTTATGTTATTAACCCCGTGGGCTCTACTTATGGGCCATTGTGTGGCTTCACCCACAGGGGATATGTTGGGGCATGTACGGGCTCCGCCCATGGCTCCACCCCCTTTACAGGAAGTATAAGAGCTGCCGACCTGCGGGGCCGCCTTCAGTGTTGTACCGGTCACAGGCAGGCTCAGTTCTAAGCTGATTAAAACCACGGTTTACTTCTCCACGTGTCTTCGAGTGAATTGATGGTTGCATCAATTAAATCAGCTTAAAATACTACTATGGAATCAGCCCTCAAACCTGACAGACTGGAACTCGATCCACAGGCCGCGGAGGTGAAAGAAATGTTTTCACATTGGCTTCGATGCTTCAAGGCCTATCTCACCGCGTCGTCTACGCCATCCGTCACTGACGAACAGAAGCTGAGCCTCCTCCATGCACGGGCGAGCCATCGCATTTCTGTCCAGCTCGACAAAGCCGCTTCCTATACAGAGGCCCTCGCACTACTCGAAAGCCTCTATGTGCAGCCTGTGAATGAGGTATACGCACGACACGTCTTCACCACTCACCGCCAGCGCCCCGGGGAGTCGCTAGATGATTACCTCCGCGACATCAAAGCCCTCACGCGCAACAGTAACTACCAGGCCGTTACGGCCACTCAGCACATTACGGCCACTCAGCAGATGGAGCTCGCCGTCCGAGACGTTTACGTGGCAGGGGTCTGATCGAAGTACGTGAGACAGCGCCTGCTCGAAAAAGGGGCCCAGGACCTGGACGACACGGTAAAACTGGTTACCTCTCTGGAGGCCGCTCTTCAAACCCTTACAGCATTCCCGGCCGATCAAGCGACCCCCTCGTGGGCCCCGACCAGAGACTACCCCAGGCCTGTGCCGCGCGGCCGCCCGCCCATCATGGGGGGCTACCCTGCTACTTTTGCGGCCAGTCCCAACACCCCCGACTGCACTGCCTGGCCCGCAACACGAACTGCAGCAGCTGCGGGCGAAAAGGACACTTCGCCAAGGTCTGCCTGGCCAGGGCTAAGAACTCACAGACCCGATCCACAGACTCACAGGCCCGCAGACCCCACAACGTGGCAGCGTGTCTGCCGACTCCGCCTCCGCATAACATGTGCGACTCATGGTGGCCGCCATCTTGGTCATCCTCCCCCACGCGGCCGGCCACGTGCGATCCATGGGGGCCGCCATCTTGGCTGCCATCTGCTACGCCGCTCGATGTGTACGACCTACACGGACAGCCATCGCGGGGCCGCCGCAGCACCTCCGATCACGCCGCCGGCTACCCACACCTCAGCGCGGTCACCCTGGACCAGTCTCGAGTTAAGCTCCTCCGGGGCTCCATGATGGCCGTTCGGGTTAACGGGTACGAGACACCTTGCCATTTTAACTCCGGGAGCACAGAGATCTTCATTCACCCGGACATGGTAAGACGCTGCTCGCTCCCAATATTCCCAACGCAACAAACCATATCCCTCGCCTCTGGGTTGCACTCGGTGCAAATTCAAGGGTGCACTACTGCAACCCTAGCGATACAGGGCGCTGAGTACGCTAATTTGCTCCCAGACCTCTGCGCTCCTCTATATGTGCTCCCAGACCTCTGCGCTCCTCTCCTTTTGGGACTCGACTTCCAGTGCAACCTCAGGAGCCTAACTCTTAGGTTCGGGGGGCCCCTGCCCCCGCTCACCATATGCAGCCTCGCGACCCTAAAAATCAACCCCCACACCCTCTTCGCAAACCTCACCGCCGATTGCAAGCCAGTAGCCACCAGGTGCAGGCGGTATAGCATGCAGGACAGGATGTTCCTTAGATCTGAGGTCCAGCGTCTCTTGCAGGAGGGGGCCATAGAGGCCAGCAACAGGCCCTGGAGAGCTCAGGTGGTGGTCGTCAAGACCGGGGAAAAGTTCCGGATGGTGGTTGATTACAGCCAGACCATTAACCGCTTTACGCAACTCGATGCGTACCCCCTTCCCCAGATTGCAGACATGGTAAATCAGATTGCGCACTACCGCGTGTTCTCCACGGTGGATCTGAAGTCTGCATACCACCAGCTCCCAATCCGCCCGGAGGACCGCCACTACACGGCGTTTGAGGCAGACGGCCGCCTTTTCCATTTCCTCCGGGTCCCCTTTGGCACCACGAACGGGGTTTCGGTGTTCCAACGAGCGATGGGCCGAATGGTGGACCTGTACGGGCTGCGGGCCATGTTTCCGTACTTGGACAATGTCACCATCTGCGGCCATGATCAGCAGGACCACGACGCCAACCTCCACCGATTTCTCCAAACCGCCCAAAAACTCAACCTCATCTACAAGGCGAAATGCGTTTTTGCACAACCAGGCTAGCTATCCTTGGCTACGTCGTGGAAAACGGGGTCCTAGCGCCCAACCCTGACCGTATGCGCCCCCTCCTACAACTCCCTCTCCCTCACTGTCCCAAGGCCCTGAAGAGGTGCCTTGGATTTTTCTCCTACTATGCCCAGTGGATCCCCCAGAATGCGGACAAAGCCCACCCACTATTTAAGGCCACCCTCTTTCCACTGGCAGCCGAGGCCCACCAGGCCTTCAACTGCATCAAGGCGGACATCGCCAAAGCTGCGATGCACGCGGTAGACAAGTCCGTCCCCTTCCAGGTGGAGAGCGACGCCTCAGAGGTCGCTCTCGCCGCCACCCTCAACCAAGCAAGCAGACCAGTAGCGTCTTTTTCACGCACCCTCACCACCTCCAAAATTCAACACTTCTCAGTCGAAAAAGAAGCCCAAGCCATCGTGGAAGCCGTGCGACACTGGAGGCACTACCTCGCTGGCAGGAGGTTTACCCTCGTCACCAACCAACGATCGGTTGCCTTCATGTTTGACAATATGCAGCGGGGTAAGATCAAGAATGATAAGATCTTGAGGTGGAGAATCGAACTCTCCACCTATAACTACGATATATTACATCATCCTGGGAAGCTCAACGAGCCCCCAGATGCCCTGTCCCGCGGCACATGCGCCAGCGCGCAAGATGACCGACTACGGGCTATCCACGATGACGTCTGCCACCCGGGGGTCACCCAGCTCGCCCATGACATCAAGGCCCGCAACCTGCCCTACTCCACCGAGGAGGTCAGAGCTATAACCAGAGACTGCCAAATCTGTGCGGAATGTAAACCGCACTTCTATCGACCGGATAAGGCCCACCTGGTAAAGGCATCCCGGCCCTTTGAACGCCTCAGTATCGATTTCAAAGGGCACCTCCCCTCCAATAACTGCAACACGTACTTCCTTAACATCATAAATGAGTTCTCCCGCTTCCCGTTTGCCATCCCCTGCCCGGATATGACCACCCCCACTGTCATTAAAGCCCTGCATAGTCTCTTCACCCTGTTTGGTTTCCCCAGTTATGTCCACAGCGACAGGGGCTCGTCATTCATGAGCGACGAACTGAATCATTACCTGCTCAGTAAGGGCATCGCCTCAAGCAGGACTACCAGTTATAACCCCAGGGGAAACAGGCAGGTGGAGAGGGAGAACGCAACGGTCTGGAAGACCGTCCTACTGACCCTGCGGTCCAGGAATCTCCCAGTTTCTCACTGGCAGGAGGTCCTCCCCGATGCGCTCCACTCTATTAGGTCCCTCCTTTGCACGGCCACAAACCAGACTCCTCATGACCATTTGTTTGTTTTCCCTAGTGGAGCTACCTCAGGGGCCTCGCTTCCGCCCTGGCTGATGACACCGGGTCCAGTCCTCCTCCGAAAACATGTTCAGAGCATTAAGACCGATCCCCTGGTAGAGAGGGTCCAGCTCCTGCGCTTCAACCCACACTATGCGTACGTCGAACACCCCGATGGCCGGCAAGATACCATCTCCCTCCGGGAGCTGTCGCCCACAGGCTCCAACACCACTCCCACTACTGCATCCCCCACACTATGCCCCGTCCAACCTCCCATGTTCAGCGCCCCCACCCCTTTATGGTTCCCGCTCTCCCTCCCACCGGCCGCACCGGTCCACAGGAATGAAGCTCCGGAAGAGCCGCTCCCGGAGTCCACGCCTGTGCCTGCTCCGGACCCACTTCCACAGCCACCTGAAGCGGCTGCAACACCAGTGCTTCGGCAGTCGCAACGTACGATCCGGGCACCGGACCGACTGAATCTATGAGCCCGTCACTCCGTCGGACTTCATTTTTAAACAGGGGGTGAATGTGGTGAATGTATAATTACTGATAATTCACCAGTGCACTGTGTTATGTTATTAACCCTGTGGGCTCTACCTATGGGCCATTGTGTGGCTTCACCCACAGGGGATATGTTGGGGCATGTATGGACTCCGCCCATGGCTCCACCACTATAAGAGCGGGGCCACCTTCAGTGTTGTACCAGTCACAGGCAGGCTCAGTTCTAAGCTGATTAAAACCATGGTTTACTTCTCCACTTGTCTTCGAGTGAATTGAAGCTCGCATCAATTGCGTTATCTGGTTGATCATTTCAGATATGCGGGGGAGAGGGTACGCGTCGAGCTGCGTATACCTGTTGATGGTCTGACTGTAGTCTATGACCATTCTATGTTTCTCCCCGGTCTTTACAACCGCCACTTGAGCTCTCCAGGGGTTTTTGCTGGCCTCGATAATGCCTTCCTTTAGTAACCGTTGGACTTCTGACCTAATGAAGGTCCGGTTCTGGGCACTGTACCGTCTGCTCCTGATGGTGACGGGTTTGCAATCAGGGGTAAGGTTTGCAAACAGGGAAGGCGGGTAGACCTTGAGGGTTGCGAGGCCGCAGACAGTGAGGGGGGGTATGGGGCCGCCGAATTTGAACGTTAAACTTTGCAGGTTACACTGGAAGTCCAATCCCAGGAGTGTGGCAGCGCAGAGATGGGGGAGGAGGTAGAGTCGGAAGTTATTGAACTCCACGCCCTGGACCGCGAGGTTGGCTATGCAGTACCCACGGATCTCCACAGAGTGGGACCCAGAGGCCAGGGAGATCTTTTGTTTAATTGGGTGTACAGCGAGGGAGCAGTGTCTTACTGTATTCTCCGAGCTCTCCGTGCTCCCAGAGTCGATCAAGCAGGATGTCTTGTGCCCATTGATGAGTACCGTCGTCGTAGCAGTTGAAAGCGTTCGGAGCCGAGACTGGTCCAGTGTCTCGTCGGGCGATACATGACCACCCGAGTCGGGGTCCTGAGACGTCATCCAAGATGGCTGCCCCCATGAATCGCACATGACCGGCTGGGAGATCTCATCAGGCGATACATGGCCTGCCGAGTCGGGGTCCTGAGACATCATCCAAGATGGCTGCCGCCATGAATCGCACATGGCCTGTGAGGAGAGGAATGGCAGCGGGCCCGGTTCGCCTGTGGAGACAGCGGCAGCCGACCCGGCCTGGCATACTGCCACGAGGTGTCCCTTCTTCCCCCAGCCCTTGCAGATTGTGGATTGGGCTGGGCAGTGTTGCCGGGGGTGTTTGTTTTGCCTGAAAAAATAGCATCACCCCCCCCGGGGTTTCCTGGCTGCCGCACTGCACAAGCTTGAGGGGAATTTAGGGGTGCTTTGGAATTGGCCGGGGGTGGGGTCCACCCTGTCCATGCGGGTACCGCGCGGTCGAGAGCGTAGGCCTGGGCGTTGCAGGAGGCTACATCTAGGGAGTGCGCAAGTTTCCGTGCCTCTTTAAGCCCTAGTGTGTCGTTTTCCAGCAGTCGCTGGTGGATCTTAGAGGACAGCATACCCGCAACAAAAGCATCCCTTATTAAGAGTTTGGTGTGGTCATTGGCTGAGACTTGTGGACAGTTACAGTTTCTACCAAACACTAACAATGCGCGGTAAAAATCGTCCAGTGATTCCCCTGGGATCTGCCGTCTGGTAGCTAAAAGATGCCGAGCGTATACCTGATTCACAGTGCGGACGTAGTGCTCTTTTAACAAAGTCATTGCGTCCTCAAAACTGTCCGCGTCTTCGATAAGCGTGTAGATTTCTGGACTCACCCTTGAGTGGAGGACTTGCATTTTCTGTTCCTCCGTGGGGGTAGTCGGGGCCGTCCTGATGTACCCGTTGAAACATGCCAGCCAATGTTTAAAAGTTGTTGCTGCATTTGCCGCGTGGGGGTTGATTTGTAGACACTCTGGCTTGATGCGGAGAGCAGCCATTCTTCAATTTTGTTCATTAAATTGATGCACGATCAATCACTACTGAAGCGAGATTGTAGTCCAATTGAAGGCTTTAATGAACAAGTAGTTACCCCAACAGCTCCAGTACAGGATGGCTGCAATGGGTGAAACACATACTCCTGCTGGGCGGAACCAGCAGGCAGATTCCAGCACTCATACTACAGTATAAGGTACATCACACCTAGGTACCGCGATACCCCTAATATAGCCTACCACAGCACTCCTCTGTGATTTGGTGCCAAAAGCAGGTATGTGCAGGGAGGGCACTTGATGTCACGTTTATTTGCAGGGCGCACTGACCTGTTCACTGCTGCCGCTTATGGTTGGATGTTTGCACATTGCCTAATTTCATTCCCATTTAAAAGCCACTAGCAGCTGCCATTCTCAATTTAAAAGGCAGTAGCGGCCATTGCCATTTCTCCCATGATCGGGACCACCACAAGAACACGGCAACCGCTTGCTCCCGCAACCCTCCCGTAACTTGCCCGCAACCCACCTGTGGGTCACAACCTGCATGGGCTGCTTACAAGCAGAGGACCATTAGAAGAGCACACTTGTGTTACCTTTATTGCATGAAGAAGGAACAGGGGACCACTTCATATATTCTTTTTCCTGGTTATATTGCTGATTACTCTTTGAAGTTAAAATGGGAAACACGTTTTGTGCAATGAAAGGGGAAAACACAGGGCTGTGAGGCATGGAGAAATGAAAAGTGGGTCTGCACTGAGGGTGATCACTATTACAAACATGTAAAGGGAGAAAATTCTACAGTGTTACCTGCATTTGTCTTCATAAGACCATAAGACATAGGAGCAGAAGTAAGGCCATTCGGCCCATCGAGTCCACTCCGCCATTCAATCATGGCTGATTTCAACTCCATTTACCCGCTCTCTCTCCATAGTCCTTAATTCCTCGAGAAATCAAGAATTTATCAACTTCTGTCTTAAAGACACTCAACGCCCCGGCCTCCACCGCCCTCTGTGGCAATGAATTCCACAGACCCACCACTCTCTGGCTGAAGACATTTCTACTCATCTCTGTTCTAAAGTGACTCCCTTTTATTCTAAGGCTGTGCCCCCAGGTCCTAGTCTCCCCTGCTAATGGAAACAACTTCCCTACGTCCACCCTATCTAAGCCATTCATTATCTTGTAAGTTTCTTTTAGATCTCCCCTCAACCTCCTAAACTCCAATGAATATAATCCCAGGATCCTTCAGCAATCCTGGAGGCCAGAATTCCTCATTCATCGCAGTGTTTCAGTCACCCAGTGGATCACACTGGGCTATGGAAACTCCCAGTCTGTGGGTCCCCTCCTAGCCCACAAGTTTGTTGTAGATTTGGGTGGCAGATGGTTCAGAGAAAATTAGAAGCACTGGCCATAAACCAGCAAGATCCGAGCCTAATTTATAGATCTTTCACCATCCTGCCTTACCTGCAGCTAAAATGTGTCACAGGCACTGGAAATTTTCAAGCTTTTTGATGTACAACTCCTGTTGAGCAGACGTTCTGAAGATGTTACAGACAGGCGGGGGATTAATTTAAACAGCACTGATTTCTCCTCCCACGACCCATCTGTAAAGAGAAAGATGTTATTGATTTCTGATTTCCCCCTTTAAAAGTGGTGGCATTTGTTTTTCAACCTTTCAGTTTGGTGTGATCCAATCCTCCATCAATAATCTCACAGCAAACTCAAAAAGGCAAAGTAAGAGGGTTGGTTTATTTTACACACATTCAAAATGTGGGAAAGGGGTTTCGCAAAGTCTTCTCCTTTTGGTCAAGTGTTCAAGTTGGTCAAGTTGTATAGTGTTCAATTCTGGTCGCCACACTACCAGAAGGATGTGGAGGCTTTAGAGAGGGTGCAGAAGAGATTTACCAGAATGTTGCCTGGTATGGAGGGCATTAGCTATGAGGAGCGGTTGAATAAACTCGGTTTGTTCTCACTGGAACGAAGGAGGTTGAGGGGAGACCTGATAGAGGTCTACAAAATTATGAGGGGCATAGACAGAGTGGATAGTCAGAGGCTTTTCCCCAGGGTAGAGGGGTCAATTACTAGGGGGCATAGGTTTAAGGTGAGAGGGGCAAGGTTTAGAGTAGATGTACGAGGCAAGTTTTTTACGCAGAGGATAGTGGGTGCCTGGAACTCGCTACCGGAGGAGGTGGTGGAAGCAGGGACGATAGTGACATTTAAGGGGCATCTTGACAAATACATGAATAGGATGGGAATAGAGTGATACGGACCCAGGAAGTGTAGAAGATTGTAGTATAGTCGGGCAGTATGGTCGGCACGGGCTTGGAGGGCCGAAGGGCCTGTTCCTGTGCTGTACATTTCTTTGTTCTTTGTTCTTTGGTCTCATAGGTAAAGTAGCCATAGTCCCAAGTGACCAACGGCTGCTTTCCCCTTTGAGGGGGAACAGCTAACTGGTGGTTATTTAACCAGAGAATGACCACACCTCAGGCAAGGAGCAAGGTTGAGAAGATAGGGCCTTCATGAATACCCTCAGCCGGTGTGGGAGACAATATGGTCTCATACAATTAAAGAGGAATAAGGGAAAGAAAGGGTTACATGGCAAGGCCAGGATAAAAATACGAGTTATGGTTTCACATGAGTCCAGAGTCCAGAATCAAAAGTCCAATGGTGTACTCCTTTAGAGAGTAGCAGGCTGACTATTGCAGAGTGATCTGTCTTTCCAGGAATTAGGACTTCCATGATGGGAGCAGGCACATTGAACATACAAATGTACAAATTTCCCATTTTGAAAAACAGAAGGAAAATATTATGAAGTAACCAGACTGACAGAAATATATATTTCTTCCTGTACTCTGGACAGAGCAAAGTTCTGCACCAGTAACAGAATGAACAGAAATGTCATGTCAGCGAGAATCAAATTCTCTGCAGTGATTTTAGGCAACTGGCCAAACTGAGTATCCTTTCAGATTTGGGCCAGAATTATTCTCTTTGTTACTATGAGTCAGGCCTTCCCTACCCATCTGAATCTTCCCTCACCCCAGTTCATTTTGCTGGGTTGGGCTCATTCCCAATGTATATGTTGCCGAAGAGTCAACCCACCAGTTCAAAGAGGTGAATGTTGACAGTAATGCAAAACTCTATAAGTACCGCGCGCTAACCCATTGCGCCACTGGAGCCACAGCAACAGTAATGCATTACTGATGATGCTGAGTACCAGAGGTGTCCCAGACGTCAATTTTGGATCCTACCATCACTTTGCTTGAAAAGCAGTCAAAAGTGGGACAGACTCGAGTAGATTAGAGTTGACAGATGAATTCTGGAAAATCAGCTTCGATCACTGCAGGTCCAATATGCTGAGGGCACGATTCTCTGGCCTCGTTGCGCGCTTGCTCAAGCGTAATGAGGCCGGTGAATAGCGGGAGAGGCCAAAAACGAGTTCCGCACAGGGCGGCAAGCAGTTTGCAATGCAACTGGCCCGCTCCCATAGGCGAAATCAAGATCTTGCCGTAGCATGGCGAGAAACCAATTATCACCACTTAAACCCCATTTCCATACAATTAACGACAGCGACCCCATATCCAACGGCCTCCCGTCATTCAGCGGCCTCCCCAGCAAGTGGCCACGCTGGCGTCGATTAGTACTCCTTTTGAAAAATGTGATGCTGACAGAAGGGCTTCTGTGAGGAGCCGAGGTCAGTAGCCATCTTTTCACACAGGGAAAGATCCCGGGGTGCTGGGCTTGCTGGGAGTGGAGGGTGGGGTCCCTTGGCTTCAGGTGGGGGACCCTCCGCAGGGGTGAGCCGCCATGCGGGTGTGGGGGGGGTGCGCTAGGGGACAACCAGGGGGAAACCGCTCACGGCACCACCATACCAACCCCTGGATCATGTGTACCCATTCTGGGGGCAACCCCTGTCCCTGCCCGTCTGCCCCAACGATCACACATTATCTCACTGACTGTCGAGGCCTCTGGCTGCGCGGCTGAATGCTATCGCTAATAGGGAATTGGCAATTATAGTTAGGTGAGCACTTCCCATGGGTGGGCAGACCATGGTTCCTCTGGGGGTCATTGCCTAGCATCCCAATCACACCTTGATGGCTGGAAACTGTGCTTGAACACTGCTGGAGGCAACACCACACACACAACATCCCAACGCCCAGGGGATGGGTGGAGAGATGGGCAAAGGGTCCGGGGGTCAGCCTGCATTGCGGATGGAAGCGACAGAGGCATTGTTATGGTTGCGCGAAAAAGGTGTTTAATGTGTTGTACAAACACCATTCCAGATGGCGTCTCCTCCCCACCCCCCCCACCCACCCCCTTCCCCCTGATCGGTGCCCATAGGGCCCTGGAGCTCACCTTGGGATTGAGGGGCAGCTGGTTTGAGCCCCGGCTGTCCCTGCACCATGTGGCTCTGCCAGCCCGGGCGGTTCCCCATGGTCTGCACCATTGTGTTGACACCCTCAGCTATTCGCCTCAGTGACTGGGCCATGCTCTGTAGCACCTCAGCCATGCCCACCTGCGACTGGGACAGGCTCCGCAGCGCCTCGGCCATGCCCACCTGAGAGTGGGACATGTCTCGCAGAACCTAATCAAGGTCAGCCTGGTACTGGGTGACATCCCCCAGCCAGACGGACGTCCTGCCGAGACACTCAGCCATGGTCGTAAACGACTGCGCAACATCTTGGACACCTTCACTAATGGTGCCAATGTCGTGCATAGGCTCTCCACTGCGGTCGCCAACCTTGCAGTGTTGGCCTCGGTGCCACTCATTGTCGGTGCCTTCACCTGCACCCTAGCCTCTGAGACTCCTCCAAGAGGCTATGGATCTGCTGGAGTGACACTCACATCTCCCTCTGAACGTCCAGGTTGGTCCTTATCATCTCCATCAGCTCCAGGTATCTCTGTACCAGAGGCTCAGCGTCAGGCTGGGACCTAGCTGGGTCCTAGGATCCAGCAGCATTCCAGCTACTATCTTGCCTGGGGGTTCCTGCCTCCAGCTGATGTGCATCATCAACGGTGTGGTGCCCATCAGATTGTGCCCCAGAAGCCTGTCCACTAACATGTACCACCGAGGTGTGTGTATCTGCGCTGGTAGGGGGTGGAGGTGACAGCTATGCTGCGACTACAGTGGCATCCTTGGAACTCTCCACCGAGGTGTTCTCCTCGGAGTCTGGACAGGCCCAGAATTATCCTGCCTGTCCATCTCTGCCCAGTGTATTTGAGTTTGGCTGTTTGACTTCCCATCAGGCTTTTCTGTGTTTCTGAATGTGACTTGAATTTAAGGTGACCAATTCTTAATTTAACACGTCCAATTCTGTATCGGGCCTAAGATTCAGGCCATTGACCTTTCTACCACAGTTGATTGTTGGGGGGCTAGTCAGAGGGGAGTCAAGCCAGGCTGTAGTGGGGTGGTCAGGGGATAATCAGTGGTCAGTTGAGTCAGGTGATCATTGAGTGTAGTCGTACTGCAGTATAGATGGGGGCTCCAGTGAGTCATCAAGAGTTGGCAAGGGCTAGTTGAAGGAGAGACGGGGGGGTTGGTGGAGATACCTCTAGGAATTGACTATCTGAAGATCTCAAATTCTGGGCCCACGATGTCCTCTTTCCCGCAATGCCCTGTAACAAGCAAGGAACAGTGAATTTGCACTACATTTCCACTGGTACACTTGCATTTCCATTACTTACATGATAAGGGCAAGTCCTGGCACATGATAATGGCCATCAGGGAGAAGGCAGTGTTACTTCATAGGAACATAGGAGTAGACCATTCAGCCCTTTAAGCCTACTCTACCATTAAACAAGATCATGGTTGATCTGGTTGCAGTCTTATGGTTACAGAGTCTTCATCTCATGTGAGGATAGCCAGAGAAATCCTGGCAACAGGTCACATGATGTTGCTTGACACCCACCACCTTCCCAAACTCCACACTGCCCCCTCACCACCACTTCCTCTGGGGGGATGCTGTGTCTTACTTTCTCATGTCTCCAAGTGGCACTTTCACGACAGTTGTGACCGGAAGCCAAGATGGAGTGTAATATAGCCGGAGACCCAGCGTAATACCTACCACGCCCATTCTACTTCCAATATCTACCCAAAAAATATAGGTGTTCTTGGGGCTGGAAAATTTTATTTTATTCAAGCATCCTTTGTATTTTGGGATTCAAAATAAGCCACAACATTCAGCTACATAAAAATAGAATAACCTCTGTTTGGAGTTGTTAGCCTTATTGAGTGAGTTCTTGTATTAAATAATTCTGCAAGGTGCACAATGCCATAAACAAATGACCTGAAGCTACATCAGTTGTTGTTGAGCAATGTAGAAGTTTTCTCATCTTCTCTTGTGATGTTTTACAGGTTATGATTTCAGAGTACATTTCATTAGTGAGGCCGTGTCCCATCATTTGATCTGCAAGTTCTTCAACATTTGTTACTTTCTGAACAAGGTTCGCCCAGTTCTGTTTCAGAAATGACTTCTTGTCTATTGTTGCAGAAAATGGAGACAAACAAAAGAATGCAAAAGTTAATGCCATGCCTAAATGTAAGGCTTTTGTTTTATAAAAGTGTAAGATTTGATTTGACAAAATGTGATTCTATGTCAAGAAATTGTGTTAAGATCCCAGTTGATGTTATTTTTAAAATAAATTTAAAGTTCCCAATTAAGGGGTAATTTAGCATGGCCAATCCACCTATCCTGCACATCTTTTTGGGTTGTGGGGGTGAGACCCACGATGACACGGGGAGAATGTGCAAACTCCAAACAGGCAGTGACCCAGGGCCGGGATTGATCCCGGGTCCTTGGTGCTGTGAGGCAGTAGTGCTAACCACTGCATCAACATGCTGCCCCCAGTTGATGTTATAATTGGGTGGGAAGATCCCAGTATGGAACCTGGATCAAAGGATCATGGGCTGGATTCTCCGTCGGTGGGATCCTCCGCTTCGCCGGCAGCGCACACATGCCTGCAGATTTCCCAACAACGTGGGAGCGCTTACAATGGAAAACCCCATGGACCAGCTGCCGGGAAGGAGGATCCCGCTGCCGGTGGGGACGCGCTGCACCAGAAAGCGGGTGCGCCGTGTCAGAGAATTCCGCCCCAGAATTTCTACTTTTTAAAAATAAAACATGGAGGAATAGAGTCACACGACCATTAATTAGTATCTAAACTAAAACTTAAAAGCTTCCTTACAAGGCTCCAGTTGCAAAGCACCACTTCTGGTTTGTTTATTCTTCATGCTGTAGCCCTCTCTAAGCACAATAGAATCACAGTGGAATTGAAACAAACCCCCACACATATAAACACATTTGTTCAGCATGAATCTAACTAATGTTTTCCCATTCCAGGCACAGAAACATTAAATTAAACACAATTAAACTATACCTTATTTCTAAAGTTTACCGATAAAAATATAAATCCCCTAATATTATCTTTATTTTCCTGTCAATTGGAAAAAGATGACACCTTATTTTGTGTGATTGAAAAATTTACAATTAAAGTGTCATAAATGTTTTGACAGTAGAATGTTATCAAATCATTTTTTTTAAAAAAAAGCTTCAGTTATTATTTTGAAATAAATTGGTAAATGAACTTACTACCTCCTAGCTCAATAATCTGAGTTGGACCAGAGTAACTCAAGGTGGGACAGGCCATACAACCTAAGTACAAAACTGAGCTTTTCCAGCATTTTCTGCTTTTATTTCAGACTTCCAGGGCGTCATTCTCCGCCGGCGGGAGTCTCCGTTTTGCCGGCGCCGGGGGGTTTCCCGACGGCGTGGGGCTGCCCCACAATGGGAAACCCCATTGACCGGCCGGTGTTACGGAGCATCCCGCCGGCCGGTCGGGGCAGAAATGTGGCGGGGCGGGTAGGAGAATTTCGCCCCCAGTGTCCATAGTATTTTGCTTTTTTAAAATTTGGATCAATAGCAGTGCCCTGTGAGAACCAAGAGCCAAACCAGAGGATTATTAAAAGCTGCAATTTTGGTTTCAGTTGGAGGACTCAAATTAACCAGTGCAGTACGTTGGCATCTTAGTTTTCATTCTCTTTTTCGTTTTTGAACTCAAGGAATATAAGTTCAGGAAAGGTTCTTTTTAACCACAATGGAAGATAAATTTTTGCAAACATTCAACTCAGATACACTAGAATGCCACTTTCTGGACAGTCAGTAATTCTGGTCAGACTCAGGTAGTTACTTCAAAGTGCTTTATTAACACAAGATTCACAGTCCAGAAAGTGGTATTCTAGTGTATCCCAGTTGAATGTTTGCAAAAATTAGCTTCCATTGTGGTTAAAAAGGCCTTTCTCTGGACTGGAGTGCATCATCTCATTGCATCAACATGCAAGGGCCTTTGCTCAGGTTTAAAAAGGTAATGTAATCAATACATAGATTATTCCGGTGGATCAATAGTAATCACAGTACATTACCAATTTCCTGCAGCTCATTCTGAGGAATGCTGATAACTTGAATGCAGCCTTTAATAGTGATTTCATTACAGAACTTTCAGTGATATTCTTCAACATCCTGTCTGCAAGCTCCAGGTTTAGGTCATTATTTAAAGAATGGTCACTGGCTTACTTAGGTTGAATGTCATTCCCACCTGCATTCCCAGCCAGACCTTGGTTTAAATACTAACCGCAGTGTCTAAATGAATATGTTTTCCTACCCAGCAATAAGCCTTGACCATTTTCTTCTCGAGATAAAAGTCAGGCTTCCCTTTCATAATTGTGCAAAAGAATTAGCCATTGGGGTCTACTATCATCTCAGCAGCCTGAACTGGACTTACCTCCATGTGGCAAGAATAAATAAATGAGTCAACCAAAAATTCCCAAACCTCTGGATCCTGATCAGTTCTATTCAGTTAGTCCAGTATCTCAGCTAAAAGTCTACAGGATGTTTCAATCATGGTTACAGTAGATATTATTTGGGACGGGAAAATACAGACAACTGAAGAAGATGTGATATGGGATCATCTGAAACACTGCATAATAAAAGTTTAAAATCAGTATCTATGTACAGAATAGAGTGTTTTAATGTCTGTTATTCTTTCAATTTAATCTGGTACACTGCACATAGAGAATGTGGACATAAATCCTTTTGTGGGGGTGGACGGATGTATTCCTGGAAGTTTGATCACATGACTGTCATGATATTCAGGTGAACATCACAGCACACACATACACACATAATGATGGACAGATCAACGGACCAATCAACACATACAACACGACAGCCAATCATGGACAAGAGCATACACAGTACAAAGCAAGGAACACAACACTTCCTGGGCACTCGAGCAGGAGAGAGCTCAGGGCACAGACCTCATTGCCAGCCACTCAGAGGTTCACCATGTGCTGAATACCAGAGTTTACTATGTTTATAGTTCAATGAAATAAAACTGATTTGTACCATTTGCAACCGTGTTGGTTCGTCTGTGTGTCAGAGTACCCAACACATCAATGACCTCCTGCATCCACCCTTCCTGTCCAATCAAACATCCTTTTGTTCCCATTGCCAGTATTTCTATAATTAGGAATTAAAAGCGTTCAAAGAAAATTAAAATACCACCCACATTTCTTTTTAACACCATATGGCTTGGTCACAGCAGTGCCTATGAGATTAACCTTTGACTTCCTGGGGACATCAAGCCAATCCTGTGGGATTAGCAACCCTCATGTTACTGTCTTCTGCATCTGTCATAAGTTTTCAGCTTTTAATTAACAGTAAAATTAATTACCTGTCACTTTGTCCTCTAAATCTTTGATATTTATTTCCTTTGTGGAACCTGCAAACAAAATATCAATACAGACTAAATATTTAATTTTACAGCATTTAATTTCTGCAATTTATTTGGAAAATTTTCTTACATTTCATGTCTGTGTTTATCCATTATTTTATAATATAAAATGCTAGTCTTAAAAAATTTTAATTGAGACCATGTCCATTTATTACTAATGCATTAAGGGAAAGGGTATCACATTGTGAAAGTGCAAACATTATTCGGATATATTTTTACAGCGCTATATTTTCATTTATTTAAGATGAAAACTTGTCAATTTCCAGATATATATTGCACCACACCTCTGTGCAGTAACTGCAAACAAAATCAGCAATAGGAACTGGATTTAATTTTCCGCATTCAATTTTTCACTCATTTGTTCAGGGTGGTATCCATAAATTAATCTTTCATTCCTGGAGTGTACAAAACGGTCAAGCTTTGGAATAGCAGAAGAACTCTGAAGTGCTAGGAATACATATACCCAACCGTCGTTTCCCACTCACAATATTTTACAATCATATATCAGTGGTTAATTATATTAAACCAAAAGAGAAAATGCTATAAAATCTCATAAGGTGGGGGGGGGGGGGGGGGGGGAACATGAGTGGGAGAGAGGTAAAATTATAAAAAGGAGGCAAAGGGGTGGAAAAAGGGGAGAAAAGGTAAGGAAAGGGGAGATGAGATAAGGGGAAATAGTGGGGGGAAATATATAAAAAGAAAGACAAGAAAGAAATTAAAGGTAAAAGACAGTTAAAATGAAATGGAATGAAAACAAATGGGTCGAGGTGGGGTAGAGCTAATCATCTGAAGTTGTTGAATTCATTGTGGAGACCGGAAGACTGTAGCTTGCCTAACCGAAAGATGAGTTGTTCCACCAGTTTGGGTTGAGCTTAACTGGAACATTGCAGCAGGCCCCACCCCCACCCCCCAAATCTACATCTGTCACAGCTTACCCTCTGATATTAGTTTCTCTGCTGTTTGGCCTTCACACCTTATATTCTCTGGGGACTGCCTTTAGCACTCTTTTCCCTTGGTTTCTGTGGCTATCGCTCATTTTTCATTCCTTCACCCTACAGTATAAATATCTCCAACTTTATAGGCCTTTTAGCTTTGACAAAAGGTCATCTGGACTCGAAACGTTAGCCCTTTTCTCTCCTTACAGATGATGCCAGACCTACTGAGATTTTCCAGCATTTTCTCTTTTGGTTTCAGATTCCGGCATCTTCATTAATTTGCTTTTATCCGTTGATTATATTACATGAGTTATATTGATCGTATTATATTATAGTCAATTCAGTACCAGTTAAGGGGTCATAAACATCAGCAATGAATGCTGGTGTTACTGTGGAGAATATGGTTTATTGCATTTTCACATTGCATGGGTGGTGGTAATTTATTTTCCTTCTGTCTAAACATTAGCTAAGCTATAATCAGGTTTATTTGTGGTGCTGGTTCCTGGTGATATTTTGAATGCAGTGGAACCCATAAGCAATCTATCCAACCATTTTGAAAGGGAGCCCAATCACAAGTATTCAAAAGAAAAATCAGAATAGATAAATCTTGCCATTCACATGATTAAAAAAACAATATGTTACAAGCAAGAGGCTACCAAAGTATTGCCATAATACAGAACACAGCAAGAGTAAATAATTCACAGATAATCATTTACAAGACAGGATATAGTTCCCTGTTAATTATTTACCTGAAGGCAGGTTGTTTCCCACACTCTTGTTATTCCTGGATGAGTTAACATTTAAAGGGATGGTAACACTTGAGTTACTTGAGATATGATCAGTTTGGAATATGGGACAGATCACAAAGGAACCTCCAGTCGCATGAACATCAGCAGAAATAATTTGTCGTCCATTGAGATTAGCACCAGAATAGGCTTCAATAAAAGATTGGGGAAGTTGTAAATTGAACTTATTTTTAGTTATTCTGCACTTTACTGGCATCAAAAGAAAATTATTTCAATAAGTAATACAATGGTTAAACTATGAACATATTTAAGTACTCAAACCTGCTTTTACCTGCTCCTATTTCTCATTTAATGCAGCGCCTCAGTGATATCCTTTGAAAACATTGGGCTGAATTTTGCTGAAAGCATGCCAACCCAATCTTGAGTTGAATTGAGCATGTTGGGAACCCGGAAGAACGGGTAGCAGGACATTGGGTCCAATCTTCCCGGACAGAGTCAATTAAAAATCCATCTCTGGGAGTACTATGTAATTATACATGGTGGATGGGTACCAGACACAGGAGGGCTAATCAATGCAGTCAGTTAGAGAAGGGGAGAAAACAGCCTCACTTAGAATGGTGTGCGCTGCTCAGGAGAATACAATCACAATATGGAGGCATGGGTTCTTATGCTGGAATCAGCAGACAAATCCTAATGGCTAGAACTATCAGGTAGATCCATCTGAAGGAGAAAAGATTCCACTTGAAAGCATTTGACTGCAGATGTAGTAAATGCAACCTATATGATCATTTAAAGATGACTTTGGATATACATTTCATTGGACTCCAATCTCTCTCTGGACTCTCACCTACTTTGAGAAGACAAGCTGCAGACGCAGTGAGGGTCTGGTGCATTCCCAGCGACCTTCTGGTGCCCTAGGAATGTGGCACCAGTTCTAAAATAGCCTTAACTGACTGCCCACTGCTTCTGGTCAGATAGATGTCATCAACAAGAAGCCACAACCAGACAAATCATTAGAAGGTTACAACATACCCTCGTTACAAAATTTCTGGCAAGCCTGCCTCAAATGACACCTCTGGTTTTCCAAGAAAATTCCACCTGCACTCATCACCACTCAACACCCCCCCCCCCCCTCCCCCACCACCACCTGTGTCCTCTTGTGCATCTGCTGAAATAACTTAATACTGGAATAAGGTGACTTCTGGTGGTGGCTTTGAGGTGAATGTTCACACGCAAGGTGGCTCCTGCTTGGGGATTCGGTTTTTGGCCCTTTTTACCTGTTTAACGAGTGTTGTTTGGAGAAAAGGGTGGTGTAATTTGAAAGTTTTGGTTTCCCCTCCAGCATCAGCATGTAATGTCTAAAGGTTATAAGGTCTAAAGGAACAAATCGAACAAAGGGTCCTCGACTGACTTGGAAGGACCTTGTGTCGCAGGAGGGGAGAAAATGCAGGAGATATTGAAGGCCAAGGCAGATGGCCTGGAGAATCACTCCGGACGCCAGAATTTGAGGATCATTGAACTTCCAGAGGGCACAGAAGTGTGTGGCAAAGATGTACGTGGCAAAGATGTTTGGGAATCTGGTGGGGGAAGGGGTTTTTGAGAACCCTCCCGAAGTGGACCAGGTCTGGAGAGCCACCACGGGTAATTATAGTTCGACTCCACAGATACTTGGGTAAGGAGAGGATCCTGATGAAGGACATGTAAGAATGTAGTTGGGAGGGCCATTCCGTCAGAATTTATCAGGATATTGGGGCAGAACTGGCAAAAAGGCGTGCAGGATTTCACAAGGTCGAGTTGGTTCTTTACAAGAACAAGGTGCGTTTTGAAGCGGTGCACCCGGCTCGCCACCAGGTCACATTCAGAGATTGGGCCTATTATCTCAACATGCAGGAGGAGGTGAATGACTTTGTGAAGAAGCATGGATGAGGGAGAATTAAATGAAGTGGCTGGTTACACCTGAATGTTATTTTTTTTTCATGTGTTTTACTATTTCTTTGTCTTTTTTCTAGATTTGCGGTTCTTTTGTCTTTTTTTTAACTGTATTGGTGGAAATGTTTGGGGGAGAGGGATTGGGTGTGGGTACATGTTTTTCCTCCTTGAAATGTTTGATAATAAAGTTGGGTTTGGGTAGGGGGGCTATTTGTTGATCCATTCTGTTATAACTTTGACTTTTGCCCAGGTGGGGATCATCTAGATTTATGTACTGGTCTGAGGAGGGCCTGGAGCTGGAATAAGTTGGGGCCCTGGCAGACTTCCTTGCGGGTGGGCTATTGCTGATCATAGTAGAGGGAGGCCCATGGGCCCTCATGGTAGAGGCAGGTCCAGGGGCCCTCAATCAGGTTGGTTACATGGAACACGAGGTGGTTAAATAGACCAGTTAAAAGGTCCCGGATGTTTTCACATCTAAAGAGTTTGAAGGCGGATGTGGTTTTCTTGCAGGAGACATGTCTGAGAGTTCGAGAGCAGACAAGACTGCGGAAAGGATGGGTGGGGCAAGTGTTCCACTCAAGTTTTCATGAGAGGATAAGGGGGACCGCGATATTTATCAATAGGAGGGTATTCGTTTTGGTGGACTCCGGGGGGAGGTATGTGATCATGAGTGGAGTGTTATGGAACTCTCCGGTGATCTTAGTGAATGTATTAGCGCCTGATTGGGATGATACGGATTTCATTAAGAAGATACTGGTGGCCATCCCCGAACTTGACTCGAATCAGTTGATTATGGGAGGGGGCTTTAATTATGTGTTAGACTCTAGGCTGGACAAGTCAACACCCAAACGCTTTCCAACATCAGGGGTGGCAAAGGAGCTGCTAGTGTTCATGGAATAGATGGGGGAGGTGGGTTGAACCCAAGGAGATTTAGAGACATCGGGTCTACTCCCGTATTGATTTCTTTGTGGTGGGAACGCATTACTCCCTGGGATTGTGGGGGGGGGGGGGGATGGGGGACTGGGCGATTGTAATATCAGATCACACCACACACTATGTGAATATATGTGGTTGGAGACGGGCTGTGCTCAGTGACCCCCCGTGGAGGTTGGATTTGGTGTTGCTCATAGATAAGGGGTTTTGTGAGGGGATGGCTTCTGCTATTGGAAATTGTGTGGATTTTAATAAGAATGAGGAGGTCTCATCTTCCACGTCTGGGAAGCACAAAAGGCAGTCATCAGTGGGGAGATAATTTTGTTTGTATCTCGTAGCGGTAAGTCTGGTTGGTGGATTCCATCCTTGAGGTGGACTGTCAATACTTTGCTGCCCCAACGGCAGTGCTGTTTTATTGTCACAAGTATGAAGTTACTGTGAAAAGTCCCTAGTCGCCACATTCTGGGGCTGGTTTAGCACGTACCGGCCTCCCCAAACAGGTGCTGGAATGTGGCGCCAAGGGGCTTTTCACAGTAACCTCATTGAAGCCTACTTGTGACAATAAGTTATTATTATTATTATTCCGGCGCTTGTTCGGGTAAGCTGGTACGGGAATTGAACCCGCGCTGCTGGCCTTGTTCTGAATCACAAACCAGCTATCCAGCCCACTGAGCTAAACCAGCAGAGAGGAAAGAGCTTCAGGTGAAGTTTGAGTTGGTGTCAACGGGGAAGGCAGTGAGCCAGCTTCGTCACATAAGAGGGACACTTTTTAGTTGGGTTGGTCTTCCCGGTGGTGGAAAGAGAAAGAGGACAGGAACTGGATGCGCCGCTTGGGCTGGAGGAGGTTATGAACTATATTCTTTCAATGCAGTCGGGGAAGGCTCCGGGCCCAGATGGATTCCCTGTGGAGTTTTATATATAGTTCACGACTGTGTTGGGGCTTCACCTGTTAGTCATGTTTAATGATTCTCTGACCCCGGGGGGGGCGTTACCGGCCACACTACCGCAGACATCAATCTCTTTAATCATGAAAAAGGATAAAGATCCTATGGTGTGTGGGTCATATCAGCCCATCTCTCTGTTGAAGGCAGATGCAAAGCTGTAGGCTATGGAGCTGGCAAACTGTTTGGAGGGGTTCCGGCCACAGGTAATTTTTGCGGATCAGACAGGTTTTGTTAAGGGCCGGCAATTGTTGGCCAACATTAAGAGACTCCTGAATGTGGTGTTGTCTCCTTCGTCGGGGGTCGAGCCAGAAACAATCATCTCCATGGACACGGAAAAAGAATTTGGCCGGATCGAGTGGGGGTACCTTTCTGAGGTATTGTGGTGGTTTGACTTTGGGTCTAACTTCATTTTATGGGTTAGGCTTTTGTACAGGGCCCTCACTACAAGCATCCGTACTAATGCGTTGAGTTTAGGGTATTTTCGGTTATTTAGGGGTACGAGGCAGGGATGTCCACTTTCCCCATTAATGTTTGCTTTGGTGATTGAGCCATTGGCCGTCGCACTTAGGTCATCGGCTGGGTGGAGGGGTATAGAGAGAAGACGTAGGGAGCATAGGTTGTCGCTGTATGTGGCTCGACCCCCGCGGAAGGCAACAACACCACATTCAGGAGTCTCTTAATGTGGGCAAGTGCCTAGCTAGGACTAGTTTTAGGTACCTGGGAATATGGCTGGCTCATGGCTGGGCCTCGTTACGTAAGTTGAACCTGGTTCAACTGGTAAGGTGAACCTGCTAAACAGCCCCTGGTTTAGCACAGCGGGCTAAACAGCTGGCTTGTAATGCAGAACAAGGCTAGCAGCGCAGGTTCAATTCCTATTATTATTACCTGGCCATTCTGGTAGAGCAGGTGAAGGCAAATTTGAAGAGGTGGGATGCCCTCCCATTGTCCTTGGCAGGTAGGGTTCAGACGGATGATGAACATTATTCCGAGGTTCTGTTTGTGTTTCAATGTCTCCCAGTCTTTCTTCCTGAATCTTTCTTTGGAATCATAGAATCAGAATTTACAGTGCAGAAGGAGGCCATTTGGCCCATTGAGTCTGCACCGGCCCTTGGAAAGAGCACCCTATGAAGGAAGACCCTTTAGTAGGGTCAACAAGTTAATTTTGATTTTTGTTTGGACGGGTAAGGCCCCCTAGGTTTGAAGGGCTTTCTTGCAGAGGGATAAGCAGTTGGGCAGCTGGCATTACCTAATTTGATGTATTATTACTGACGGAAAATATTGAGAAAGTGTGGGGATGGTTTCAGGGTCCGGGTTTGGTATGAGAGTGAATGGAGGAGGCTTCTTGTATAGGTTCGGGTTTGAGGACACTTGTTACTGCTCTTCTTCCGTTCTCTTCGGCTGTTTTTTCTTCGAGCCCAGTGGTAATAGCTTCTCCAAGAATATGGAATTAATTCAGACAGCACTTTAAATTAGGGTTTATGCCGCTACCAGCGCTGATCTGTGGTAACCATAGGTTTATACCAGCTGGGATGGATTCATCGTATAAGGGGCTGGATTCTCCGCCCCGCTACATTTCTATTTCACCCCGCTGGCAGGATGCTCCGTTACGCCGGCCGGTCAATGGGGTTTCCCATTGTGGGGCAGCCCCATGCCGTCGGGAAACTCCCGGGCTACCGGCAAAACGGAGCATCCCACTGGCGGAGAATCCAGCCAAGATCTGGGAGAGGGATGGGGCGGAGAGGTTTAGGGATTTGTTTGTGGAGGGTAGGTTTGCTGGGCTGGAGGGGTTGATGGTGAAGTTTCAGGGAGGGGATGTTTTTAGGATTTTTTATTCGTTCATGGGATGTGGGCATTGCTGGCTGGACGAGCATTTATTGCCCATCCTTGAGACCATTTAAGAGTCAACCACACTGCTGTGGGTCTGGAGTCACATATAAGCCAGACCAGGTGAGAATGACAGATTTCATCCCTCAAGGTTCACTAATGTTCTTTCTGAATGTGGAGGATAGATGTGAGCGTTGTTCGAGGGGGCGAGTGAACCAGTCACATATGTTTTGGTCTTGCACTGAGTAGTTAAGTTTTGGGCTTCTTTCTTGGAAACAATGCCGGAGAATTTGGGAGTTAGAGTGGAGCCGTGCCCAATGGTAGTGATCTTCCCCGGGCTGCAGGAGGAGAAGACAGCTGTGGTCTTGGCCTTCGCCGCTCTGATAACCCGGAGGTGAGTCTTGCCTGGATGGAGGGCATCAGCTCTACCTAAGGCTTTGACATGGTTGGGGGATTTGTTGGAATTCCTGCATTTGGAAAAGATAAAGCATGAATAGAGGGATCAGAAGAGGGGTTTTACTCAAGGTGGCTGCCGTTCATTACCTTCTTTAAGGAACTGGTTGGCGTCAGCAATTAGGGGGCAGGGCTTGGGGGGGGGGAGGGTTCTGAATAAATAATGGATGGGGGGGTTGGGTGGTGGGGATATTTTTATTAAAATGGTATACATATTTTGTCAACATTTTGTATGTTATCATTTAAAATGTTCTGAATAAAAATAATTTAAAAAGTACTGGAATACGGTCGTGAGGCTCCATTTTATTTTTGTTTAAACAAATTTAAAACTCTTGGAGAAGCTTGAGGTAGATCAGTGAGTGGTCAAATGGGAAGTGATGAGCAAAAGCTGACTATATTCAAATTATTTTTTAGGAGGGAAAGAAATTGACCGAATAGAGTCAAAATCTAATCTTTTTTAATTTGTTTTATTAGTTGACCACTTTTTAAATGAAAGATCTCCACATGTTGAACATTCTTGCCATTTTAAGAGTGTATTTTAAGCTTCTTTGGATATGTATTTACCTATGGAAATCTTCCAATGTACAATTTCTTTGTATCATACACGATGCAATATGATTTTCATCACATTTTGAGCAGCAGCTAGGTTTGCAGTGAAGGTACGTCCAACCAGCAAGAGTTTGAACACCATGAAGCAAACCCTCTCTGGATTAATGCACCACCGATGGCAATTAGTCACCAGTTAATCACAGCAGAGGACACAAGGTAACCTTTGGGCAATAGTAGGAAATATCATAGGGTTCATCAGCAGGAAAGGAAACCTAAAATGGGACTGTATTGATGTTAATCCATCAAGGGGCAGGCATACGGGCAGGGAATATTTACCAAATCCCACAGCTGAACATAATAAGTACGAAGTCTTACAACACCAGGTTAAAGTCCAACAGGTTTGTTTCGATGTCACTAGCTTTCGGAGCGCTGCTCCTTCCTCAGGTGAATGAAGAGGAAGGAGCAGCGCTCCGAAAGCTAGTGACATCGAAACAAACCTGTTGGACTTTAACCTGGTGTTGTAAGACTTCGTACTGTGCTCACCCCAGTCCAACGCCGGCATCTCCACAACATAATAAGTACATCTTCTATTCCAGCAGGCAGACTATAATCCAGGTAATTGAAAGGAACACTCTGCTGGGTCCAACCTCCCACCGTAGTAGAGAATTGCTTTGCTACTTAAATAATTAACCCGTTTCATAATTTATTAAACCTCCAAGCGAAACAGACTGTCTCAATGTTAGTGTAACAAAATCAAATGAACAACTAAACAATAAAGCATTGTAGGATGACAACTGTAGTTCCATTGGTTTTAAATGAAAGCACATTACAGCTGAAGTCTAACATGAAATTCTTTAGCATATAATAGATAATAAATGGCAGAATTTACCTTGCTCTGTACTTGAAAGCCAATCTATTAGCCTTGGATAGGTCTCCTTAACTTTATCTTTCTGCAGAACATGGATGAATTGCTCACAGAATGAATTGCCTTTTCCAATTATAATATCAAGAAGATTTATGATTCTTCTTTCAGGATCATTCTCTGCCTTCAGTTTTTGATACTCCCGCTGAGTAATGAGACGATCATCTTGCACCACTTGCAGAATAAAATCTGGATCATTTGTGAACCATTCAATAAGATTAAGCTTTGATCTTCGAATATCCTCCATGTCCGTTGCCTACAACTGGAGCAAGAACATTGATTATAGAGTATTAAATATTTGCAATGTTCCAGCAATTCTCGAGATGGACAAATACATCAGTCGATTCAGAGAAACGTTGAATAACAGTGCACACTTCAACTTATGTAGGGATGCAGATATAAGGAAGAGACTCCTACCAAAAGCACTCAATGCATTTCTTAAGTATTTCTTTTGAAAAACGCGGAATAAAGCACTGATCTTAGAATTGGAAGGAATGCTGTAAATTAACGGAGAAAGATGTTCAAATATTCCACGGAATGCAACAGTTTCTGAAACCTGGTTTAGTGAGTTAGGGAGTGTCTTAGGTAAAAAGTTGTATAACCTTTGAAAGGAATAGGTTGCATGGTCATTGGTCTCATTTTCTTTTGGGCAGTGGGAACTAGTTGTAAGAAGCAAGGATGATTGGACCTCCTTCTTTGGCGAACACGTGCTAACATGTATGATTGTCCATCTAAGAAATTCTGTGTACTGGTCACAGGTTCTGTGGGTTCTTGCGTGGCTGTTGAGCCCGATCCCAGAGCCGTATCTTTGACCGCACAGTTGGCAGATGTTTCCGGGAGGTGGGATCAGCCCTTGGACTCTATATCATTTGTATCCCTTTCTCAGGCTTCAGTTTAACGTTGATTTTCTGACCGCAGGTAGATGAGCCTGTTTTCCAGCCAGGTTGGGGATGGATTCGTTTTTAGGGCACCTTTTCTAGCCTTTTCCCCATGTGGGGTGAACAGAGTTGTTCCTGAAGAGCGATGCTCAGTCGTGAAGAAGGCTCCTGAAATACTCTACTGTTCCTATTCCAAGAGTGAGATGACTGAATCAAACGCCACCCCTGATGTAACAGTTCAAAGCTAGGGACTTCCATATTTGATGGTCATGTCCCCTCACCTCTCGACGCAGGGCTTGTCTGTGTGTGGGGGGGTTGCTCTAGGTAGATGCCTGGTGCGGTACATCTTTTAACGTGGGTATGGCATTGCACATCAGCAGACACATATGGCCCTTGGCAGGGGGTGTGCCCAGTTCCAGTGGGAAGGGAACCTCAACAACTGGGGACCCCCTCCTACTGTCACTGTCTGTGCGCAGTCTGCACGCTCTCCCTGTGTGTGCGTGGGTTTCCTCCGGGTGCTCCGGTCTCCTCCCACAGTCCAAAGATGTGCAGGATAGGTGGATTGGCCATGATAAATTGCCCTTAGTGTCCAAAAAGATTAGGTGGGGTAACTGGGTTACGGGGATAGGGTGGAGGTATGGGCTTAAGTAGGGTGCTCTTTCCAACGGCCGGTGCAGACTCGCTGGGCTGAATGGCCTCCTTGTGTACTGCAAATTCTATGATTTACTGCAGCCTTCATCTGCCTTCGCAGCCGTCTACCGCCTGATCCACCATTGAGGGCTTATTTTGGATTGCGTTTCTCTCTGGCCGGGGCATTGAGTATAAAAATTGGCAAGTCATGTTGCAGCTATAAAGAACCTTAGTTAGGCCACACTTGGAGTATAGTGTTCAATTCTGGTCGCCACACTACCAGAAGGATGTGGAGGCTTTAGAGAGGGTGCAGAAGAGATTTACCAGAATGTTGCCTGGTATGGAGGGCATTAGCTATGAGGAGCGGTTGAATAAACTCGGTTTGTTCTCACTGGAACGACGGAGGTTGAAGGGCGACCTGATAGGGGTCTACAAAATTATGAGGGGCATAGACAGAGTGGATAGTCAGAGGCTTTTCCCCAGGGTAGAGGGGTCAATTACTTGGGGGCATAGGTGCAAGGTGCGAGGGGCAAGGTTTAGAGTGTCATGATATGCAGGCACACACACACACACACACACACACATAATGATATACCGACAAGTAGCTAATGGACACAGAGAACAGGACATGACCAATAAGCAGGCAGGACACTCAGGGGTGGGATCTGACTATAAAAGACACGAGGCACTCACACTCCATCTCTTTCCACTGATGAACATCTAGAGAGTCAGTCAAGAGTGTTGTTACAATCTCACACCTCCACCATGAGGCTAAGAGCTAGTCTGGTTCAGTCAGACAGAGTAACCACACTTAAGTTAGCAGAGAGTTGAACTCACAGAGAACTGTGCTAACTGTGCTATTAGTTCAATAAACCTGATTGAACTAACTTCAAGGTCTGGAGTATCTTTCTGATCTAAGCTGGAACCAGTGCAGCCAGTGTTAGACCAGTGTACCTAACACAACATGATACCAGGCGACTACTAATTTAAGGTGGCTTACCTCAGTCCGTTCCTTGACGACTAGCAAATATATCCCGGCACCATGGAGAAGATTCAGGCTCCTCACCAGCTCAGGACCTCCGGCACTTTCAGTGCCAACTGGCGGATATTCAAGCAAAGGTTTCTGCTGTACATCAAAGCCTCAGACTTCGACGTGCGTCTGATGCAAGAAAGATTGCACTTCTCCTCTCAACAGCGGGTGATCACGCCATCAAACTCTTCAACTCGTTTAACTTCACCGAAGGCCAGGACAAGACAAAGTTTCAGACCATCCTGGACAAGTTCGATAGTCGCTGCGAAGTGGACACCAATGAAATCTTCAAGCGCTACATATTCAAACAGCATCTACAAGGTAAAGATGAATCTTTCAACTCCTTCTTAACTAGTCTCCGTCTGCTAGCGCTGTCCTGCAACTTTGGTGATATTGCTGACTCAATGATCAGAGACCAAATCGTGTTTGGAGTTCACTCTGATCCTCTGAGAGAACAGCTCTTAAAAATCAAGCATGTGACTGAGGCACGATCAATTTGGCTGGAGACAAAGTTGAATTCAAACTGAGGCTTTATTAGTATCTGAAGTGTGGCCTCCTACAGCAGCTGATGAAATGGCTGCTAGCTGAAGGCCTCGCATATTTATAACTCGGCTCCAGGGCGGAGCTAGCATGCAGGGGCCCAGGTGAACCTGTAGTGCAGGTTCTACCATCCAACCCTTAATATAGGAACACAGTGGTTTACCACATGCACCCCCTGTTAAAATTGAGTCCGGCGGGGGTGGTGGATAAATATATACAATTCTCAATCTTTAATATTTACAGAACAGTGAAAAAATAAATGTCTCTGGTCCCCCGGTGGGCCGGTCAGAGGTTCAGCCGGTCCGGCGCCTTGATCGTCCTCTGGGATCAATGAAGTGGAGCCGGCGATGTTGGTGCTGTCGTGGTCAAAGTTGACTCCGTGAGCGTGCCGAAATCCTCTTCATCAACGGGGGTGGGCAGAGGGAGGACGAACGGTCCTAGGGGGGGTGATGGGGCCGGCGGGGGAGGGGTGGGTGGCGCCGGGGGCGACGGGGGTGCTGTGGGGGCGGAACCTGCTGGTGCCAGGTCCCTGAGGGAGATGGTATCCTGGCGGCCGTCGGGGAACGCCACGTAGGCGTGCTGTGAGTTTGCGTGGAGCAGGTGCACCCTTTCCACCAACGGGTCCGCCTTGTGGAGCCGCACATGTTTACGGAGAAGCACAGTTCCCGGAGCTGTGAGCCAAGTTGGGAGTGATATCCCGGATGTGGACTTCCTGGGGAAGGCAAAAAGGCGTTCATGCGGTGTACTGTTAGTAGCAGTGCAAAGTAATGAGCGAATGGAATGTAGTGCATCAGGGAGGACCTCTTGCCAGCGGGAGGCCGGGAGGTTTCTGGACCGTAGGGCCAGCTGGACGGCCCTCCATACCATCCCATTCTCCCTTTCTACCTGTCCGTTTCCCCGGGGGTTGTAGCTCGTCGTTCTGCTGGAGGCGATACCCCTGCTGAGCAGGAACTGGCTCATCACTTATGAATGAGGATCCCCTGTCACTGTGGATGTAGGCGGGGAAGCCGAACAGAGTGAAGATAGAATTAAGGGCTTTAATGACAGTGGCAGACGTCATGTCGGGGCATGGGATGGCGAAGGGAAAACGGGAGTATTCATCGATCACACTGAGGAAATACGTGTGTCGGCTGGAGGAGGGGGGGAGGGGGCCTTTGAAATCCATGCTGAGGCATTCAAAGGGGCGGGAGGCCTTCACCAGGTTTGCGCGGTCCGGCCGGTAGAAGTGCAATTTGCACTCCGCACAGACCTGGCAGTCCTTGGTGATCGTCCTTACTTCCTCGACGGAGTAGGGCAAATTTTGTGCCTTAATGAAGTGGTACAACCGAGTGACCCCTGGGTGACAAAGGCTGTTGTGCAGGGTCCGGAGTCAGTCTACCTGTGCGCTGGCACATGTACCTCGGGATAGTGCATCTGGGGGCTCGTTGAGTTTGCCAGGGCGATACTTAATCTCGTAGTTATAGGTGGAGAGCTCGATTCTCCACCGCAAGATTTTGTCATTTTTGATCTTGCCCCGCTGCGTGTTGTTGAACATGAAGGCTACCGACCGTTGGTCAGTGAGGAGAGTGAATCTCCTGACGGCCAGGTAATGTCTCCAATGTCGCACAGCCTCAATGATAGCCTGGGCCTCCTTTTCGACGGATGAGTGCCGGATTTCGGAGGCATGGAGGGTGCGGGAAAAGAATGCCACGGGCCGGCCTGCCTGATTGAGAGTGGCGGCATGGGTGACGTCTGTCACTTTCTACTTGGAAAGGAAGTGTTTCATCTACAGCGTGTATTGTGGTCTTGGCAATATCAGCTCTGATCCAGGCGAAGGCCTGTTGGGTCTCTGCCGTCAGGGGGAAATGAGTGGACTGTATGAGTGGGCGTGCCTTGTCCGCATAGTTTGGAACCCACTGAGAGTTATACGAGAAGAACCCCAGGCAGGGCTTGAGAGCCTTGGGGCAATGGGGGAGGGGAAGCTCCATGAGGGGGCGCATGCGGTCGGGATCCGGCCCCAGAACTCCGTTCTGGACCACGCAGCCGAAGATGGCTCAGCGGTTTGTACGGAACACACACTTCTCCTTGTTGTACATGAGGTTGAGGAGAGTGGCGGTGCGGAGAAATTTAGCGTGGTTGGTGTCGTGGTCCTGCTGATCGTGGGCGCAGATGGTCACATTGTCTAGAGACGGAAACGTGGCCCGCAAGCCGTACCGGTCGACCATTCGGTCCATCTCCCTTTGGAAGACCGAAACCCAATTGGTGACGCCGAAAGGGACCCTAAGGAAGTGATATAGCCGGCCATCAGCCTCGAAGGCGGTGTATGGCCGGTCCGATTTACGGATGGGGAGCTGGTGGTAAGCGGATTTCAGGTCCACCGTTGAGAAGACCCGGTACTGTGCAATCTGGTTAACCATGTCAGATATGCGTGGGAGGGGGTACGCGTCGAGCTGCATGTACTTGTTGATGGTCTGACTGTAGTCCACGACCATTCGATTTTTCTCCCCAGACTTAACCACTACCACTTGAGCTCTCCAGGGGCAGTTGCTGGCCTCGATGACTCCCTCCTGAAGCAACCGCTGGACCTTGGACCTGATGAAGGCCTTATCCCGGGTGCTGTACCGTCTGCTCCTGGTGGCGATGAGTTTGCAATCTGGAGTTAGATTGGCAAAGAGGGAAGGAGGATCGACCTTTAGGGTCGCGAGGCCGCACACAGCCGAATTTAAAGATCAGGCTCTGGAGGTTGCACTGAAAATTCAGGCCAAGGATAAGTGCAGCGCAGAGGATAGGGAGGACATAGAGGCAAAAACTGTGGAGCTCTACACCTTGGACTGTGAGCGTGACCGTGCAGTACCCCCGGATCACTACGCTATGGGATCCGGAGGCCAGGGAGATACTTTGATTGGTAGGGTGTACCGTATTTGGATGTACAAAGCTCTCGGTGCTCCTGGAGTCCAGTAGACAGGAGGTCACATGGTCGTTGACTTTCACGCTGGTGGGTGCGTTGGTCAGAGTGTGTGGTCTGGACTGGTTGATTACCATGGATGCGAGTCGTGGTTGATCGTCAGGTAGTGAGGCGGCCGCTGAATCGGGGTCCTGAAATGCCGTTGGTCTCCGTGTGCTGCGGGTTGGACAAGATGCCGGCGCCCGGAGGTCCTGGGGGTCACAAAATGGCAGCGCCCATGGAACATACATTGCGGGGGTGGAGCAAGATGGCGGCACCTATGAAACGCACGTGTTCGGGGGAGAAGATGGCGGCTCCCATTGCCCATGACCGGGGGGGTGGTGGGGGCGACCGCTGCCGCTGAGCAGGCCTGGTGCAGGAGAGAACAAACAGGTGGAACAAACCATGACAAAGGGACATAAATTTAAGGTGAAAGGTGGAAGATAGAGGGGGGATGTCAGAGGTAGGTTCTTTACCCAGAGAGTAGTGGGGGCATGGAATGCACTGCCTGTGGAAGTAGTTGAGTCGGAAACATTAGGGACCTTCAAGCAGCTATTGGATAGGTACATGGATTACGGTAAAATGATATAGTGTAGATTTATTTGTTCATAAGAGCAGCACGGTAGCATTGTGGATAGCACAATGCTTCACAGCTCCAGGGTCCCAGGTTCGATTCCGGCTTGGGTCACTGTCTGTGCGGAGTCTGCACGTCCTCCCCGTGTCTGCGTGGGTTTCCTCCGGGTGCTCCGGTTTCCTCCCACAGTCCAAAGATGTGCAGGTTAGGTGAATTGGCCAATGATAAATTGCCCTGAATGTCCAAAATTGCCCTTGGTGTTGGGTGGAGGTGTTGAGTTTGGGTAGGGTGCTCGTTCCAGGAGCCGGTGCAGACTCAAAGGGCCGAATGGCCTCCTTCTGCACTGTAAATTCAATGATAATCTATGATTAATCTAGGAGAAAGGTTCGGCACAACATCGTGGGCCGAAGGGCCTGTTCTGTGCTGTATTTTCTATGTTCTATGTTCTATGTTGCAGCTGTACAGGACTTTAGTGTGGTCGTATGTATTGGGGGTCATGTGGGACTGGAAGCCCTAATGTCATTGGCTGACAGATCCCGGGTCCTGGTTGGCCGTTGACCTCTAGCTCCGCCCTGAAGGCGGAGTATAAGAAGCCGGAGTCTTCCCCCGCAGGCCAGTTTACTATCGAGCTGCGGGGGAACAGACACGCTTAATAAAGCCTCATCGACTTCACTCTATTCGTCTCACGGAGTCTTTGTGCGCTACATTTAGTTTGGCCTCTTTTGGAATATTGTGTACAATTCTGGTCGCCACACTGCCAGAAGGATGTGGATGCTTTGGAGATGGCACAGAAGTGATTTACTAGGATGTTGCCTGGTATGGAGAGCATTAGCAGCTATGAGGAGAGGTTAGATAAACTCGGTCTGTTCTCACTGAAACAAGGGAGGTTGAGAGGCGACCTGATAGAGGTCTATAAGATTATGAGTGGCATGGACAGAGTGGATAGTCACATGCTCTTTCCTGGGGTAGGAGAGTCAAGTATTAGGGGACATAGGTTTAAAATGCGTGGGAAAAAGTTTCGAACAGATGTGCGAGGCAAGTTTTTTTACACAGAGGGTGGTAAATATATGGAATGCGCTGCCTGGGGAGGTGGTGGGAACTGGTAAGATAGTGGCATTTAAGGGACATCTAGACAAATATATAAATAGGGTGGGAATGGAAGGATACAGACGCTGTGAGAGCAGACAGTTTTAGTTTAGGCAGGTACCATGGTCGGTGCATGCTTGGAGGGCTGAAGGGCCCGTTCCTGTGCTGTATTGTTCTTTGTTCCACACAGACAGTGACCCAAGCTGGGAATTGAACCTGGGACCCTGGAGTTGTGAGGCAGCAGTGCTAACTGTGCCACTGTGCCGCCCGTAAGAAGGAGAGCAGACAATAACACACACAATGGAGAGGAGCAGAGAGGGAAGCGGAGAGGAGATGAGGAGGGAACCCAAGGGAGTCACAGAGAGATACATGGGGTAGAAGGGGAGTGGGCAGGAAGCCTTGCCCCGAACCCACCAGGACAACAACTAAAACCGCTGATGAGAGGAGTTGAGCACAGCAGTGTAACAGCCAGGGTGAAAGTTGGTGCCAGGGAAGTAGCAGACTACCATCGGGGGGGGGGGATGCTGACTAAAGAAGTGCCTAAATAGTGATATCAGCTTGAAAATACTTTCTTTGTCCCAGTCCAGGGAATGGGGGGCATGGAGGCATGTGGAGGACATGGTCAGCACCTCACACATGGTGGGCTGGGGGGGGGGGGGGGGGGGGGGGTTCTGGCATAGTGCTCAGCTGCAGATGGCACAGTGACAGTTGGGAGGTATCTGCAGCCTGTAGATTGGAAACAAATAGGGGAAGGCACTTGATGGGCTCATGGGGGGTGTTTTTTTTGAGGGGTGTCCCTGTGTGTCAAGATACAGGAGGCCTCAAGATGGGGAAGGTGAAGGTCTATATAGGCATAGGGCTATCCACCCCAAATGACTCAGAGGGTAACACAGGGACATCAACCACTATAACAATGGAATCAAGGATTACAGAGGGAGGACTGGGAGTAATAGGAGGGAGGGAAACTTGAATGTTGTGCTCTTCCAGGGTGATGGAAGGGATTTCCATGGTTACACAGGAAGGGTTAAGGTGGTCCGGTCATAAAACCTGAGGACCACCAACTTGGAACCTGGAGCACTTTAAATGGAACTAAAAACAACGCTGCTGGGGTGGGCTGTAAGGTCTTCTGGGAAGACTGCTACACGGCGCTGGGGAGACAATTAAAGGGGCACCCATCTGAAATCTGTATTCCTAAATGAGGAGAAATGCACAGCTGAAACACGTTCGGATCATTACTGTTACAACAGAGGCAATAATGAGCAGTCAATTGTAAAACACATTCATGCGACATTAATTCCAATTATTTCCAATTATCCAGTAACCCTTTACAACAATTGCGGTTATTCTCCTGTGATAATGACTCCAAAAATAAATGGGCACCTGGACAAGCAGAAGACGGGCAGGAGATACAGAAATCTGAGAACACGCACGAACAGACTCAAAAACAGCTTCTTCCCCGCTGTTACCAGGCTCCTAAATGACCCGCTTATAGACTGACCTCATTAACCCTATACCCTGTATGCTTCATCTGATACCGGTGCTTATGTAGTTACATTGTGCTGCCCTATTATGTATTTTCGTTTATTCCCTTTTCTTCCCATGTACTTAATGATCTGTTGAGCTGCTCGCAGAAAAATACTTTTCACTGTACCTCGGTACAGGTGACAATAAACAAATCCAATCCAAATCCAAATCCAAAACACCACCTCAGAACCTCATAGCTGCCAGGTTCAAAGAGGGGGACACCAGGTACACCAAAAACAATCTCAAGCCCTCACAAAACATCTGCCCTCACGTGTATTGCAAAGGATGTAATCGTTCAGTCCACTGAATGAGTAACATGTGAACTAGAATAAATGCAGGCCATCCATGCATTAGCTAAGAACATCTCACAGCAGTGGGTCTACTGAGGTGTAGGATGTGGGGGGGTGGGGGGGGGGGGGGGGGGGGTGCAGAGGTGGTTTGTGGGGAGAGAGGAAAGGTTACTGTGACACTGAGAACATTCATAGACATAGTAAGAAGTCTTACAACACAACGTTAAAGTCCAACAGGAAACACAGTAAGACTTCTTACTGTGCCCACCCCAGTCCAACACCGGCATCTCCAAATCATTCATTGACATGGCCATGATTATATTGGCTAGACTTCCGGTGGTGGCCACGGAGTGAGTGGTCGCACATTTGGCAGCTCCCGCTCAAGGTTGTTTTTCAGACCTTTTCCTCATTTGTAGGGTGGATGTTTTGTGGACAAAAGGTGTAGGGGTGACTGGAGAAAAGTTTAACTCCACTGGTGGGACTGGTGGATGGATCCATGGACCAGAAGTGGCACGAAAAGAAGGGAGCTGCTGGAGCAAGAGAATCTTTGTGCGACACAGGCAAGATGGTGGAGGGTAAACGGTCTGCCTTGCCTACCCAGTGGTCGACAGAGCACCTGGTGGACTTCTTGAATGAGAAGCTTAGTTGACAGAGGAGGGAGGCCCAGGAGGACCTAGCCAAGGCTGTGGAGCCGTTAAAAGTGGAATTCTTTTAAAATAAGTTTAGAGTACCCAATTCATTGTTTCCAATAAAGGGGCAATTTAGCGTGGCCAATCCACCTGGCCTGCACATTTTTGGGTTGTGGGGGTGAAACCCACACAAACACGGGGAGAATGTGCAAACACCACACAGACAGTGACCCAGAGCCGGGATCAAACCTGGGACCTCGGCGCTGTGAGGCAGCAGAGCTAACCACTGCACTACCGTGCTGCCCTTAAAAGCGGAAACTGACCGCATGGAGCAGAGGCTGACATCCCGGGGCCAAGCTATTCAGAAAGTGGAGGAGACGGTGGGGGAGCATGAGGAGCAGCTCGCCTCGTTGGTGGCTGAAGTGGGTCTGATGTGAGAGACTCAGCAGCGGTTAAAGGAGAAGGTGGAAGACCTGGAGAACCGCTCCGGGAGGCAGAATCTAAGAATCATGGGAACGCCTGAAGGCATCGATGGAGCGGACGCTGGTGCATATGTGGCCACGGTGCTGGAGAAGTTGATGAGGAGGGAGCCTTTGAGCGGCCCCTGGAGGTCGACCGAGCGTACAGGGCGCGGATGAGGAAGCCACAAGTGAATGAGCCACCAAGGGCAATGGTGATGCGTCTCCACTGGTTCCTGGATAAGGAGAAGATGCTGAGATGGGCGAGGCAGATGAGGAGGCACGCCTGGGAGGGGAGTGAGCTTCGGGTGCACCAGGACCTGGGTGCAGACCTGTTGAAGAGGAGAGTCGGGTTTAATCGGGTGAAGGCTGCCCTCTTTAAAAAGGGGGTGAAGTTTGGATGTTGTACCTGGCCCGCCTCTGGGTGACTTTCAATGTCCGCGAACATTATTTTGGAACACCAGAGGAGGCGATGGGGTTTTTAAGAGACAATGGACTGACAAGAGAAGGAGGACATTGAACTGTGGAGGAGGTGTGAGGAGATGGGTGCTTTTTCTGTCCATTCCTCTGACTTCCTGCATCAGTTCCCATCCCCCTGCCACATTAGTTTAAACCCTCCCCAACAGCACTCGCAAACACTCCCTCAAGGACATCAGTCCCAGTCCTGCCCAGATTTAGACAGTCCAGTTTGTACTGGTCTCACCTCTCCCAAAACCTGTTCCAATGTCCCAGGAATTTGAATCCCTCCCTCTTGCACCATCTCTCAAGTCACATACTCATCTTATCTATCCTGACATTCCTACTCTGACTAACACATGGCACTAGTAGCAATCCTGAGATTACTACTTTTGAGGTCCTACTTTTTAGTTTAACTCATAACTCCCTGAATCCAGCTTGTAGGACCTCATCCCATTTTCTACCTATATTGTTGGTGCCTCTATGCAGCACGACAGCCGGCTTTCACCCTCCCCCTCCAGAATGTCCTGCAGCCACTCCGAAACATCCTTGACCCTTGCACCAGGGAGGCAACATACCACCCTGGAGACTCGTTTGCGTCCGCAGAAACATCTGTCTATTCCTCTTACCATTGAGTCCCCTATCACTATAGCTCTGCCACTCTTTTTCCAGCCCTCCTGTGCAGCAGAGCCAGCCATGGTGCCATGAACCTGGCTGCTGCAGCCTTCCCCGGTGAGCCACTTCCCCCAACAGTATCCAAAACAGTACATCTGTTTTGGAGGGAGATGACTGCAGGGGACACCTGCACTGCCTTCCTATTCTTCCTGGTGGTCACCCATTTCCTATCTCCGTCAGTAAATTTTAACTAGTATGACCAACTCATTGAACGTGCTATCTATGACTTCCTCAGCATCGTGGATGCTCCAAAGTGAATCCATCCACATCTCCAGAGCGTCAAGTGGTCTAACAGGAGCTGTAGTTGGACACACTTCTTGCACGTGAAGGAGCTAGGGACACCGGAAGGGTCCCTGAATTCCCACATCGCACAAGAGGAACATGACATGATATTAATGACACGGTTATAAAAAATAAATTACTAGCAGTGACAGAGATTACACTAGAGGTCGCCCAGGCTATGGAAAGTGCCACAATCAGGAAGATGGAACTGTAGAGCATGCAAGCAGGCAAGGTCCACCAAGTGTTGTGGGAAGCCACTGGTAGTCATAGCATCAGGGTTGAAGGTGTAGAAGGTAATCAGCAAAAAGACTTTGGGGCAAAAGAGAATGCAGTAGTAAAGGGAATTTGGTCCACAGACAGGGATTAATGGAGAATGCTACCAGTGATGGGGAAATCACCCCCAGGAGAGATGTAGGGTGCAATTTAAAAGAAATGAAACAGAGTCCCGTGTCAAGTGCGTTTACCACGTGTTTTCCAGAGCTTATGGTGCTGAGAAAAACTCTGCTATTAAACGGGACTCTGCTTCATTCTGGGGCTTCCATGAGGAACCCCCCGTGAGCTTTGCTCGCCAATGCAGGAAGAGATCAGAGCGCCATTTTTAAATGTCACCATTTTCAAATCTCGATTCCCCCAATGTGACCCCTGGTACACCCAATGCCCCAACTTATCTCTTGGCGAGGTCCTCGAGCCCTACACCTCAAAAGGAAAGGGCACCCCATGCCCAGTCCCTGGTGCGGGCAAAATGCCACCTTGGCACCGTGACACTGTCAGCCTGGCACTGCCACAGTGTTTTGAGTAACCCTGAAAACAGACCTGATGGATATGGGTTAAACAACATTGAGATGGGAGAGAGAGCCCTAATTATGATTGTGTTGATGGTAAACGGTCAGCCTCGCAAAATAGAGTGGACACAGGTGTTTCTGCTACAGTTGTAGGTGAACAAACAAATAGTCGTTTACGAGGTGAGGTACAGCCCCTGAAGTTTAGAAGCACAACGGCGAGGTAAGCCATGTATACTGGGGAAATTTTAAGGATCTTAGGAATAATCACAACGCCCGTAAGCTATTGGCACCAGTCAGCTCAACTGCCTCTAATACTAGCGAGAGGCCAAGGGCTAAGTCTGATGGGCCAAGGCTGGCTTTGCCAAATTAAACTAAATTGGCAAGAAACCTTCAAAATGAACGAAGGAGATTTTCATGACATCTTAAAAAGTACCAAGAGGTTCTCTAAGATGGGTTAGACAAGAAACAGGGCTTAAAAGCAAAGATTTGCTTGGATCCTGAGGCGACACCCAAGTTTTACAGAGTCCGATCTGCCCTCTATGCCTTGCATGAGAAGGTTGGGTCTGAACTCAAGATGATGAATTAGGCATCATCAAGCATTTTCATTGTTGGTTCCTCCCATCATGCCAGTGGTTATGCCAGGCCGAACCATTAGGACACATGGAGACTACAAATTAATCATTAATCAGGTGGAAAAATTGGACCGATTGCAGATTTTTACGCTAAATTAGCAAGAGGTTTAACTTTGACTAAACTTGATATCATAGAATCATAGAATCATAGAATTTACAGTGCAGAAGGAGGCCATTCGGCCCATCGAGTCTGCGCCGGCTCTTGGAAAGAGCACCCTACCCAAGGTCCACGCCTCCACCCTATCCCAATAACCCAGTAACCCCACCCAACACTAAGGGCAATTTTGGACACTATGGGCAATTTAGCATGGCCAATCCACCTAACCCGCACATCTTTGGACTGTGGGAGGAAACCGGAGCACCTGGAGGAAACCCACGCACACACGGGGAGGATGTGCAGACTCCGCACAGACAGTGACACAAGCCGGAATCGAACCTGGGACCCTGGAGCTGTGAAGCATTTGTGCTATCCACAATGCTACTGTGCTGCCCATGATATGAGCCATGTGTACCGACAATTATTTAGACGAGGCATCTAGAGAATCTTTTATTATAAATACCAACAAAGGGCTATGCCAGTATACCCGGCTACCCTTTGGAGTCGAATTGGCGTGTGCAATTTTCCAACGCAGTTGTATAGAACCTTGGTAAGGCCGCACTGGGGCTGTTTAGCACAGGGCTAAATCGCTGGCTTTGAAAGCAGACCGAGGCAGGCCAGCAGCACGGTTCGATTCCCGTAACAGCCTCCCCGAACAGGCGCCGGAATGTGGTGACTAGGGGCTTTTCACAGTAACTTCATTTGAAGCCTACTTGTGACAATAAGCGATTTTCATTTCATTCACTTGGAGTATTTCACACAATTCTGGTTGCCACACTACCAGAAGGATGTGGAGGCTTTGGAGAGGGTGCAGAGGAGGTTTACATGGGTGTTGCCTGGTCTAGAGGGCGGTTGCTATGCAGAGAGGCTGAATAGACTTGGACTGTTTTCATTAGAAAGACAGAGGTTGAGGGGTGACCTGATAGAGGTCTACAAAATTATGAGGGGCATGGATAGAGTGGATGGGCAGGCACTCTTTCCCAGGGTGGAGGGGTCAGTCACTAGGGGGCATAGGTTTAAGGCCCGTGGGGCAAAGTTTAGAGGAGATGTGCGAGGCAGGTTTTTTACACAAAGGGTGGTGAGTGCCTGGACGCTTTGCCAGGGGAGGTTGTGGCAGCAGATACATTAAGGGCATTCAAAAAGCACCTTGACAAATACATGGATAGGATGGGTATAGAGGGATACGGCACAAGGACGTTTTGAGTGTTTTGGCCAAGGTTGGTATCATGACCAGTACAGGTTTGGAGGGCCAAAGGGCCTGTTCCTATGCTGTATTGTTCTTTGTTCTTTGATGGAAAGCTTATTACAAAATCTACCCAAGGTGGTTGTCTATCCTGATGACGTACTAATAACAGGAGTGTCAGAATTGAAATATTTTTTAGGAATAGTGAATTATTACAGGAGATTTATTCCTAATCTTTCTACATTGTAGGCACCCCTACACACATTGCTCAAGAATCACCAGAGGTGGTATTGGAGAGAGCATCAGAAAGAAACCTTTGAACAGGTTAAACTAGCCATGCAGTCATCCAGTCTCGGTTCATTTTGACCCCTCAAAAGAGATCATTCTTGCCTGCGACTCGTCTCCCTATGTAATCGGGTTTTATCACATAAGATTGTATAAGGTGTTGGTGAGGCCACATCTGGAGTATTGTGTTCAGTTTTGGTCTCCTTACCTGAGAAAGGACATATTGGCACTGGAGGGAGTGCAGAGGAGATTCACTAGGTTGATCCCAGAGTTGAGGGTATTAGATTATGACGAGAGGTTGAGTGGACTGGGACTGTACTCATTGGAGTTTAGAAGGATGTAGGGGGATCTTATTGAAACATATAAAATTATGAAGGGAATAGATAGGATAGATGCGGGCAGGTTGTTTTCACTGGTCGGGGAAAGCAGAACTAGGGGGCATAGCCTCAAAATAAGGGGAAGTAGATTTAGGACCGAGTTTAGGAGGAACTTCTTCACCCAAAGGGTTGTGAATCTCTGAAATTCCTTGCCCAGTGAAGCAGTTGAGGCTCCTTCTTTAAACGTTTTTAAGAAAAAGATAGATACCTTTCTAAAGAATAAAGGGATTCGGGGATATGGTGTACAGGCCGGAGAGTGGACTGAGTCCACAAAGATCAGCCATGATCTCATTGAATGGTGGAGCAGGCTCGAGGGGCCAGATGGCCTACTCCTGTTCCTAGTTCTTATGTTCTTATATTAAGATGGAAGTTGGTCCAGGAAGGCTAATCGCCTATGCATCAAGGGCTCTGACCGATGTTGAACAAGCTTACCCTCAAATCGAAAAAGAGGGACTAACCATAATCTTTGGAATGAAGAAGTTCCATCAATATGTTTATGGACAGCATTTCATAGTAGTTATTAACCACAAATCCCTGCGAGGCTTATTTGGGGAGGATAAGACCACCCCTCCCATGGCTTCAGCTAGAGTGTAGTGCTCGGCTGTATTATTAGCAGCTTACAAGTATATCTTTCAGCATAGGCCAGGCACACACGCACATCAAATATGGTGCTTTAAGCCGCCTTCCCCTACACAAGAGTATACCACCTCCACCAATACCATAGGAAATTAATCTTGCACTAAACTTTCTTGATACAGTGCCCGTGTCAGCACGACAGGTCAGGTTTTGGACCCAGAAAGACCCGATATTATCTCGAGTCAAGCATATGATCCTCCATGGTTGCCATTATGATAACAGATGTGAGCAATTATGACCCTTTCAGATAAGAAAAAACAAATTAAGTTGTGTTACGTGTAATATTATGGGACGCAAGAGTGATCATTCCCACGCCCACTAGAAAGTTATTATTAGAAGAGTTCTACAGCGCCCAACCTGGGATGACAAAGATGGAAATGATCACATGCAGCTATATGTGGTGGCCCGGAATGAATACTGACAAAGAGTATCTGGTCAAACAGTGTGATCAGCAAAACCTGCCGCCTGTGGCCCTAATGCACCCTTGGGAGTGTCCAGATCGACCATGGGTGCGACTACATGTCAATATTGTGGGCCCATTCATGTTTTTGCTCATAATAGATTCTCACTCCAAATGGGTGGACAGACATGAAATGAGGTCCACCACCCCATCAGCAACAATAGAGAAATTGGGACAGACATTCGCCACCTACGTGTTGCCCGAGGTGCTAGTTTCAGATAATGGAACTGCCTGAAGAGTTTCATCTTTTCATGACAATCAACCATGTTCAATATCTTTGAACTGATCCCTACTTCCCTGCTTCAAATGGACTGGCTGGGAAAGACTTCCAAACATTTAAAGTCATGAAGAAACCGTCATCAGTCTCTTTACAAACCAAACTGTCCCATTTCCCGATCGCCTATAGAACAACACCTCATGTCACCACAGGTGTTACACCTACCGAATTGCTCATGGGTGGATGTATTTGGAACAAGGTTGAACCTGTTATTTCCGAATTTGGCGGGAAGGATGGAGGCACTCCACGCACAGAAGAAACATCACGACTCAAACAAAATTGAGAGAACATTGAAGTGGACAACGTGGTATATGTAAAGAATTTTGGTGCCATATTGGATCCCTGAAATGGTTGTTGCCAGAAGAGGTCCAGTATCATATGTGTAAGGACCCACCCTGTTAATTTCATTATTGCCCATTTCTTTATTTTTGCTGTTATCATTTTGATCCATGAATGCTTAATGGACATATATCTTTAAGTCTAGCAGGGGCAGTTAGGAATTCAAAATTTGGAAAACAGAATACTGTGCTAGCCTTTGGACAGCAAGAACTCAGACATTTTGGCACCCGCGAGGTGGGATGAGACTCAGTTTGATTGGTTGGCTGGTGACCAAGGAATTGGCCAAAAGGTCGTATTCTGCTGGGTAACAGGTGGCGATTGGATCCTACCCAAGTGAGATAACTTTCCAGGAAACTAAGGAAAGTGCAGTTGGTTCCTGGATGCTCAGAGGAAAGGACCTGCTCTTTCTCTCTCTTTTTCCAGAAAAGCTGCATAGTTATACAGAGACCAGAATGAATCTACAGTGAAAATCATTACTAATTGAAAGCATAAACCTCAAACTGAAAGCCTAAATTGAAGGAAGTTGTGCTAGAAGACAACCACTGAAACAAAAACGCTTATCCTTTTTACTTTTATCATTATTGTACAGCCCTCTTTTCTCCTCTGTTTCTGTCTGTCTTGTGTGTATGTAGAGGGTGGGGAATAGTTAAAGTGTGTGGGGGGGGGGGGGGGGTTAGGAATTTGATAATAGTTAACCGGTTGTATTTGCTGCATATTTAATCATAGTTATTGTTATTAATAAAATTAATTGTGTTTAAATTTACAGCTTGGTGACGGTAGTTATTGGACAGCAAAAGGCCAAACACTTTGGGTGTTTTCTGAGAACCATCTATTAATTTCAATTATGTTGTGACTCCTTGGCTCAAGTGGGGATGAAATTGACTGCACCCTAGCCCAGGGGGTTGTAAAATATGCAATAGATGTCCAAGGAAAAAGGGTGAAGAAACACCTGAACCATTTGAGAAGAATAAACTGCACACAGAACCAGTGGGGCAATCCGTCCCTTATATACCTGTCAGTGATATTGCTATGGATGGAAGTAATGCTGCAGCAAGCTACCCCAAGAAAGAACCGAGTAATGTCTCGGGGGAACTGAGGAAATTATCTGCATGACAAATCTCTGCAAGTTGAGAGTCAGCCCATTGAGGTTCAAACCAAACTTACCTCTACTGCTGGAGTAGCCGCTAGTGAATTACAATGCTCCCAAAGGATCAGGAAGTCCCCAGACCAACTTGGGACTATGTTGAGATCCGTTTGTTATAATATATTGTAAATAGTTCCTTTGTTATTGAAATGTGTTAATCAAGGACGCGAAGAGAGAGGGATGTGGTAGTGTAACCTGTTAAGAGGTGAGTTCTTGGAGGGTCATACGACCCGTTCAGCCAGTCGGGACATTCTGTTGCTGAGTTCAGGTTTTCCTGGCAGGGGAGGCCCAGCCAACCACATCGACATGTTCTGGGCATGCCCCAGACTTGTCGGGTTTTGGACAGTGTTCTTTGAAGCAAAGTCCAAGGTTGTAGGGGTGAGGGTGGAGCCAAGCCCGAACATTGCAGTCTTCGGGGTATCGGACCAGCCAAAACTATTCATGGGGAGGGGGCCGACGCCCTTGCCTTTGCCTCCGTAATCGGCCACTGAAGAATCCTGCTCGGTTGACGAACAGCAGCACCACCAAGCTGCAGACTGGCTATCTGACCTATTCCAATTTCTCCAGCTGGAGAAAATCAAATTCACCATACAGGGGTCGGAAGAAGGCTTCCACAAGGCGTGGAAGCCATTCACAAACTCAATAATAATAATTGCTGATTTGTTATGGGCCAGGGTTTAGAGAACCCCAAAGTGTATCATGGAGTTCACCTGACCCACAACGTTTAATAGATTGTGGTATGGGGAGCACACGGCCCACTCTACAGGTGTGGTACAGCAGAAATGGAAAAGTATTTTTTTAAAGCGAAACAATGTGTATTTTATGAACTCAAGTTCACCTTTTTAAAACATACAGTGAACATCTTAGCAACCATTAATTCAAATACAACCCCCAAAGAATACAATACTAAGTAATCCTTTAAGCTTTCCTTTTAACATGAATATGACTTAAAACACCTTTTACCAGAAGCACATCAGGTTAAAGTCATTACTGTTATTAGTTTTAAATCACCAGGATCGATTTGTAGTCTTTAGATTACAGAGACAGATTCATACACCTTCTGGCTGCGTCTGCAGCTATCCAGCTCTGAAAACGAAACTAAAACACACCCTGCAGCAAACAGCCTAAAACAAAAGTAAAAAGCTGACAGACAGCCCAGCCCCACCCACACTCTGACATCACTGCAGTAATAAACACCCATTTCTTAAAGGTACTCTCACTACAGATATTTATATACACACCCATTATAAACACCCATTTCTTAAAGGTACTCTCACATGACATATTGTCACAAGTAGGCTTCAATGAAGTTACTGTGAAAAGCCCTTGGTCGCCACATTCCGGCACCTGTTTGGGGAGGCCGGTACGGGAATTGAATCCACGCTGCTGACATTGTTCTACATTACAAGCCAGCTATTTAGCCCACTGTGCTAAATCAGCCTCTAATTGCTCCCCTAAACTTGTTCCAGGACCTGTTTGTAGCCAACAGCCAATAGAGCAAGACGGGTGGGGTGGGGGGGAGGGGGGGGGGCACGGATAGAAATAGTTGGGGCAGATGACAGGGGGCCAAGCAAGGCCACAGAGAAAGGACTCCACGTCAGGTTCAAAAGGTCCCAGTTCAGAACGGGGGCAAGCAGAGGCCGAACTAATCGTGTATGGGGAGCGGCACCACCCCCAGATTGAAACATGTAAATAAAACCGCCGAACGAGCCAAGCCATTGCACATCCACAGGGGGGGCACAGGAACGGAGGTGAGCTACCCCACATGTAATGCCTCCCTCTCCCGTCTTTTCCTTTTTTTTGTTGGGGCTGACACATGTAAATAACTAAAACCCTGAAAACATGTAATATAGAATGTGACGCCAATGAAATACTTAAATAGTTGAGAGGGAATGAGACAGCTGGGAGGGGCGGGGTAGGTGATATTGGTGTGGGGGGAAGGGGGGGGGAGGGGGCTATTCCTGTTATGATATGTTAATGTATGGTCTTTTAGTAACCCTTGTAAAAAAAATCATTAAAATCACAATAAAAATATTTCATAAAAATGTTTCCCCTGGCAGTTCAGAGTCTGCAGACAAGGAATATGGTAGTCTTTATCTCATTCTCTGTAAATAGTTACTTGCCTTAATAAACTGTTTACTGGTTAATCTACTTGGTGATTACCAGTCTTTCAAGAAAGTACAACTAGTCTGTGGGGCAGCTGTCCCAATTCTGGCACGAGCCCCCAATGGTGGATTCCATTCGGCAGGACGGATTTGCTTCTGGTGTCTAGGTCAAAGCTGGGTGATTCATCCAGTTTCACTTTTTTTCTCTATTTTCTTTTGTAGCCTTTGTGGCAACTAAGTGGTTTGCTAGGCCATTTCAGAGTTTATTTCTGTGGGTCATGTAAGGATTGCAGATTTCCAGGTTATTAACGAAATTTAAATTCCACCAACTGCCGTGGTGGAATTTGAACCCATGTTCCCAGACTTGAGCCACTGGATTATTAGTCCAGTGACATTACCATTATGCCACTGCCTCTCTTTAGATCTTGTGTCTCATAGACTGGAACTTCCCTCACTCTACTATTACCATCAAGTTCAGTATTATTCATGACTCCTCTGATACTGAAGCAGTACATACCCACATGGAGGAAAACCTGGATTATATTCAGAGTTGGGCTTCTGAGTGTAAGTTAAATACACACAGGACCAGTGCCAGGTAATAACTATCTTCTCTTGATCTTCAATAACATAACCATTGCTGAATCCCCCAGAACTAACCAGCAATTTCACTGAGTCAGCCGTATAAACACTGTGGCTACAAGAGCAGGTCAGAGGCTGGGAATTACGTCGTGAGTAACTCACGTCCTGACTCCCAAAAATGTGTCTACCGTCTACAAGGCACAAGTCAAGAGTGATGGAATTCTTTACACTTTCCTGAATGAATACAGGTCCAATAACCCTCAAGAAGCTTGACAACATCTTGAACAGAGCACGGCTGATTGATCAACACCCCATCTTCACTCCCTCTGCACAGTGGCAGCAGCGTGCACCATCTACAAGCTGCACTGCAGTAACTTGGCAAGTTCAAACCTGCGATCCCTACCATCTAGACGTACAAGGGAAGTAGATCCATGGGAAGAGCACTGCCTGCTTCTATTTCTTATGATCTTTCTAGCTCCAGATCCTGCCTGACTTGCTGAGTATTTCCAGTATTTTCTGCTTTTACCAGTTGATCTCTTTTTCAGAAGTGCTAAATATGGGAACAGAAATTTCAACATTGGAGTAACAGGAAATGTGGACAGCTGAAGGGGGCATGTTCCACAGCAGAGTTGCTTGGTGCTTTGCCCTTTCCTTAATAAGAAGGTGCCACATGCATAACTTGGATGTAAGTTCCCATCCAAGCTACACACAATCCTAGAACTATTAGCACCATTCCTTCACCGTTGCTGCATGAAAACCCTGGAACTCCCTCTTCTCACAGCACCATGGTGCACTTATGTCGAATGGACTGCAGAAATTCAAGAAGGCAGCTGACCTGCTGCACTTACAAATCAACAATGTTCCTTCCCACGCCAGAACCCTCAATGCTCAGGCTTCAAAGCACATAATTACCATCTACAATTTAATTGCAGCACAATGTCACATCTGTTCACCTTACCTTTTACTCAAAGGATCGCCACAGCAATGAATCCACTGTTATATAGATAACAAAATAAAACAAAACAAGGCACTTTAAAGTGGCACTCTGCCGATGTGCCTTGCATTAAGTTTCACTTTTACACTATTTCCTGTGCTGTGAGAAGGGAGGATTCTAAACATTGGGGAAGGAAGTGAGTTATAAGCAGACCTAACTGTCGTCACAATTGTTGAAAACATCTGGTCAGATTTTCTTGCCACCTTTTATCTCTAACATTTTCCAGTTCTGATGAAAGGTTATCTATACTGCTAATTCTATTTCTTATGATCTTTCTAGCTCCGGATCCTGCCTGACTTGCTGAGTGTTTCCAGTATTTTCTGCTTTTACCAGTTGATCTCCTTTTCATTTCTTACAGAAGTGCTAAATATGGGAACAGAAATTTCAACATTGGAGTAACAGGAAATGTGGACAGCTGAAGGGGGCATGTTCCATGCTTTGCCCTTTCCTTAATAAGCAGGTGGCACATGCAGAGACAGGGAATGATAGGCAGGGCAGTCGGAATCTGTAGAGAGAAGAGAAGTTATGGGGAGCTGGGATTTGCTGGAAACGTTTGTCATTACCTGCAGTGTATTCCATTATGGCGCTGAACTTCCTAGATATTATGATGTGCATGAGTTATACCATTACTTACGCCAAGCTATAATTTTCTGGGTCTTTTAAGCTGAGACCCTTGCTGAAATAATTAATAGCTCCGTGCTCATCAAAATTAATTTACCTGAATCAACCCTACTATGGCCATCAATAACGGATAGACCATTACTTAATGGCATAATAGTATTGGCAATGATGTTCTCAGAACCAATGAGCTAAGCGCTCAATATTTACAGTACAGCTGAGGATGAGCTTCATTTTATAATAATTGGTTGAGCATTTTCTTGCTAAGCAAATGGGTTACAAAACTTCCAATGGCTACCTATTGGCCTGCTTTATGATGTGAAAGTTTCTTTCATAACACGTGAAGCATTAGAATGACAGTTATCCCTGCATTTCTTCTACTGCCTCCTTTTAAAAACACACAAGGTCAAAATATGCTGTAGCAGGACTGCTATCAGCATCTGCCATCAGTTAGAATTAATCGCGTAGATGGAGGTTAATTTAATTTTTTGCATGAAGAGTTGCTGAAAGTGTGAACTGATAACATTGCGGTGAGGGAAAGAGGATACCTGGGATCAGAGTGAACATGGTCATCAATGGTGTATCTCCATAATCAATTAGATTGAAGAACTGTGAAATGAAGAGTGCCAAGGACTGAAAAGAAAATTTAAATCCAAGTGAGCGAATTCAATATCAAATTAGAAACACAAAGAGAGAAAAAAGAGGGAATGAAAGATTGAATTAAAGATAGGGGAAAAAAGTAAACACCTTAATTTAGTTTACACTTTTAGAATCTCCAGCAATAATTACAATCTTAAGAAATGAGACTCCACAATTGTAATATTGACACGGTCTGTGCGGAGTCGGCACGTTCTCCCCGTGTCTGCGTGGGTTTCCTCCGGGTGCTCCGGTTTCCTCCCACAAGTCCCGAAAGACGTGCTTGCTGGGTGAATTAGACATTCTGAATTCTCCCTCCATGTACTCGAACAATGCACGGGAGTGTGGCAACTAGGGGATTTTCACAGTAACTTAATTGCAGTGTTAATGTAAGCCTACTTGTGACAATAATAAATATTATTATTATTATTATTATTATTATTATTAACTTTCAGTGCCAGAGGGATTGGTTGGTAGTCATTCCCAGTTATTACATTGTTAATGGATACTTGTACTTGAAATGGACAAGACTTAATTCTGCAGCAAGTTCAGTTTGTATCTACTGTAAATACAGCAACTCGACAACAAATTCTCTGTTACTGTTGAGGACTACAGTGAAATGTTATTATCATAACACTAAGTTGATAAGCCAGCAGAAGGATCCCAGCTGAAAAAGAACTGGAGCTGGATTCTCCACCATCGGGATTCTCCATTTTGCCAGCAGCCCTGGGGTTTTCCGATGGCGTGGAGCTGCCCCAGAAGGGGAAACCCCATTGACCAGCCGGCAAAATGGAGAATCCCGACGGTGTGCAGCACCATTGGGCAGCACAGTAGCACAGTGATTAGCACAGTTGCTTCACAGCTCCAAGGTCCCAGGTTCAATCCCTGGCTTGGGTCACTGTCTGTGCGGAATCTGCACGTTCTCCCCGTGCCTGCGTAGGTTTCCTCCGGGTGCACCGGTTTCCTCCCACAGTCCAAAGATGTGCAGGTTAGGTGGATTGGCCATGCCAAATTGCCCTTCGGGTCCAAGAAGGTTAGGTGGGGGTCACTGGATTACGGGAATAGGGTGCGGGTTTGGGGAGAGTGCTCTTTCCAAGAGCCGGTGCAGACTCGATGGGCCGAATGGCCTCCTTCTGCACTGTAAATTCTATGATTCTATGAAATTTGGTGCGGCGGGACAGAGAATCTCACCCCTAAAGTCCGTACAAACTACAGGAGACTTGAACTGAAGAATCAACTGTTCGCCAGCAGAAGCCAACTGTACTGAAAACAATCGTAAAGGCTGCAACACGTTATCATCTACTCCTCGCAACTCAAGGACTGTTCTGTCTAACTTTTTAAAAATATTTACTTATTATTGGACACAATTCTTTTCTCTAATCTGTAGAAATGTAGATGCATGTGTTTTACCATTTCTCCTTGCCTTTTAGTAGCGAATAAAGTTACTCTTATCTTAACTCAAGAAAGCCTGGTTGAATTGGATTGGATTATTAATGCATCCATCACATTCTGCACAATCAAAAAGATCTGCACAAAATCCCTTCTACTAGGAGCAACTTTGAGGGTACAACTTTCATGGTGCATTGCATTGAAGCAGGACTTAAGGAGATAGAGGAAGGTGGTGAGTAGAGTAGAGGAAGGGAAGGGTTGAGGTGGCAATGAAAGTGTAGAGACAGAGGGAGAGAGAGAGGAATTTGACATACTCTGCTTAATATCTAAACCAATATATTTTAAAACTCCCCAAGCGTCTTTCCAATTTTAAATTAGATTCTAATCTTGTTCACAATACTATCTCTTGCCACCACACGAGAACAGGAAATCGGTGTTGCTGACATCATTGCTGTGGAATTTAACCCTGAAAAGTGTGGGGTGATGCATTTTCGGAGCACTAACAAGGCAAGGTATGTACAGTGAATGGTAGAATGCTAGGACGTTCAGAGGAGCAGAGGGACCTTGAGATCCATGTCCAAAGAGTTCTGAAAGCAGCAGAACAGGTAGCTTAGTTGGTTAAGAAGCCATATGGGATATTGTCTTTATTAGCTGAGGCATAGAATATTCGAGCAGGAAGGTTATGATGGAGCTGTATAAAACGCTTGTTGGGAAACAGCTGGAGTACTTTGTGTAGTTCTGGTCACCACACTATAGGAAGGATGTCATTGCACTAGAAAGGATGCAGGGGAGATTCACCAGGATGGTGCCTGGGCTGGAGCATTTCAACTACCAGGCTGCATCACAGACCGCAAGAAACTTCAGAGAATCGTGAACACAGCCCAGTCCATCACACGAACCTGCCTCCCATCCATTGATTCCATCTTTACCTCCCGCTGCCATGGGGAAAGCGGGCAGCATAATCAAAGACCCCTCCCACCTGCCTTACTCACTCTTCCAACTTCTTCCATCGGGCTGGAGATACAAAAGATTGAGAACACGCAACAACAGACTCAAAAACAGCTTCTTCCCTGCTGTTACCAGATTCCTAAACGACCCTCCTATGGACTGACCGGATTAACACTACACCCCTGTATGTTTCACCCGATGCCGGTGTTTATGTAGTTACATTGTGTACCTTTTGTTGCCCTATTATGTATTTTCTTTTTCTTTTATTTTTTTACATGTACTTAATGATCTGCTTGAGCTGCTCGCAGAAGAATACTTTTCACTGTACCTCGGTACACATGACAATAAACCAATCTAATGCAATCCTATGAAGAGAGGCTGGTTAGGCTGGGGTTGTTTTCCTTAGAGCAGAGAATGCTGAGGGGGCATGATAATAATAATCTTTATTGTCACAAGTAGGCTTACATTAACACTGCAATGAAGTTACTGTGAAAAGCCCCTAGTTGCCACACTCCGGCGCCGGTTCAGGGACACAGAGGGAGAATTCAGAATGTCCAATTCACCTAACAAGCACGTCTTTGGACTGTGGGAGTAAACCGGAGTATCCGGAGGAAACCCACGCAGACACAGGAGAATGTGCAGAATCCGCACAGTGACCCAAGCCGGGAATCGAACCTGGGGCCCTGATTGCGGTGTACAGGATTATGAGGAACATAGATAAGAAGAAACTTTTCTCCTTAATAGAGGGATCAATAACCAGGGGTAAAAATTTAAGGTCAGGGGCAGGAGATTTAGAGGGGATTTGAGAAAAGCTTTTGCTTTGAGAGGACAGTGGGAATCTGGAACTCGTTGCCTTCAAGGGTAGGAGAGGCGGGAACCCTCGCAACATTTTAGACGCATTTAGGTAAGCACTTGAAATACCATAATAGCAGGCCAAGTGCTGGAAAATGGGATTAGAATAAATAGGCACTTGATGGCCGGCAAAGACACGATGGGCCGAAGGGATTCTTCTGTGTTGAAAAACTGGCACGTAAACTCCGTCGGATTGCCACCCTGACTGAACTTCCAGTTGCTGTAATTCCAAAACCCCTGTCTCGCCCATCCTTCCTCACTGAGACTGGGTGAGACAGGAGCAGTGAAGGGGAGGTGGAGGGATATGAGATTTGGAATGGGGGGGAAGCAGGGATAGGGGGGAGGGCAGAATGGAGGGGAAGGGGCAGAGTGGATCATAGGGGAAAGGGCGGGGTGGATCTGAGGGGAAAGGCGGGGTGGACCGGACGGGAGGGGGTGGGGAGGATTCGGGCCTGAGGGAAGGGGATCAGACCAGAGGAGAAAGGTGGTCGACGGGGAGGGAAGGGTGGTCAGACCAGAAGTGGGGTTTGGAGTGGTGGTGGTGGGGGGGGGGGGGGGGGGGGTTGCCAAGCCGGGCTGGGGAAGTTGGGCTGGGCAAGGGGGTGGGCTGGGGGGATGTGGGTTGGGTCAGATGTGGAGAAGGAGTGGTGAGTGCCCTGGCAAATCTTGTATGTGCGGGGTGTCTCATGCGAGGCTGGGTCTGGGTTTTTAAATAGTTACTCTGGGGTTCAAAGTGATTTTTTTTCCTTCTAAGTCTTTCCAAGTAACTAGCAAGGCAAAACTGGCAGAACCCAGAAGCTCTGAGCTGGGACCAATCCGACAGAAGCTATTTAATTCTAGGCTATTGCCAGGTAAATTCTTACGTGGGATCTTTCTCGAGGGATTCCCCAGTGCACAATAATAATAATATAACAATAATAATCTTTAAATGTGACGTCAGGGAACCAGGAAGTTATAGGCCTATCTAGTGATTCTATGAGTAGCGCCCAATATCCCCTTGCGTATTTCCCTGGTTTTTCTCCATCATCAGCATAATAATAATCTTTATTAGTGTCACAAGTAGGCTTATATTAACACTGCAATAAAGTTATTGTAATAATCCACTGGACGCCACACTCCAGCGCCTGAGGGAAAATTCAGAATGTCCGATTCACCTAGCAAGCACGTCTTTCGGGACTTGTGGGAGGAAACTGGAGCAAGCCCACGCAGACACGGGGAGAACGTGCAGACTCCGCACAGACAGTGACCAAGCCGGGAATCGAACACGGGTCCCTGGCGCTGTGAAGCCACAGTGCTAACCACTGTGCTACCATGCCTTCCTCAGGGAATGAAATGAGATTCATTCTCATTTCATTCTAAAAGAGAGAATAAAACTTATAAAACAAAACACTCTCACGCGCATTCATTCTCTTAGCAATGAGCAATTTTATCTCTTCTCGGTCCTAACTGGGCTTCTTTAAGTTCTGGACAGGGCATCCGCAATCAAGTTTGATTTCCCAGGCATGTGTGTGCTTTTTAAATGGTACAATTGGATGAAGTCCAATAGAATAGGCTATCATTCTGGGTTTGAAACATTTACACAAAGGTTAACAGGTTGTGGTCAGTATAGGCTGTGGTCTCTTCTGTACCCATTTTGGACATACATCTCTAAGTGTTGAGAGCCAGTAACAACACGGTTTTCCTTCTCTATTGGGGAATACTGTTTCTGCTGCTTGTTGAGATTTTTGGAGAAGTAACCGGTTGGTCCCTCGATCCTAGATTCGTCCTCCTTTAGGAGAAGAGCTCCCAGTCCGATGTCACTCACACCAATGGCTACTTTAAATGCTTGGTTAAAATCCAGGTTTGCCACAGGTTTGCCTATTAAAACAGCCTTCAGTTTTTGAAAGCGTTCTGGCATTTCTCAGTCCATACTACCTTTGTTTTGTTTCTGCAGTAGACCTGTCAGTGAACAGCTATGTGCTAAAGATCGGGAAAAACTTACAGTAGAACCCACACATCCCGTAGAACCTCATGGTTTCCTGTTTTGTAGTGGGAATGGGGAACTGGGCTACAGTTCCTACCTTGGCATCTGTCCTTGAGCCATGATGTGGGTCACTTTTACTGAAACTAATTCACTCTTTGTGAGATTGCTCACTAGGTCAGCTACAGTATTCTCTGGAAGAGGACTTCCAGTTGCTCTATGTGGGTTTTGCAGCTGTCACTGGACTCTCAGAGGTTGTCCAGGTATACTATGTATTTGGACAAGCCCACCACTACCTGGTTCAGCACCGTTTGGAAAGTAGCCAGGACATTTCCGAGTCCAAAGGGCATAATTCAGCACTGGTATAACCAGTCTGGGGTTAGAGCAATTCTATCTTTGTAATAAACATGGCTTTACCTACCATATCTATGCAGTCTTCCAGCCGGGTCAACTCAGGTCAATGCATTAAGTTTGTGATAGTCAATACAGAATCTTGTGGAGCCTTCTGGCTTGGGTACAAGCACAACTGGAGAGCTCCAGCTACTGTTGGTGCGCCAGCACGTAGTTAATCTCCTATCCAACTTGGGCCAAATTTGCTGGCCTAGATGGTAGGATGTTGCCTGATGGGAGGACCCTCTCCCACATCTACATCATGTATGGATAGGGTGATGCAGCCGGACTTGTCTCTGCTTAAGCCTTTAAACACGGTAAGCAGCCTTGTCAAATCGACTGCCTGATCTGCTTGAAGATGGGAGAACGAGGATTCTACATTGGCTAGTGTTTGTAAGGATCCTGCCAAAAGCCTTTGTCCATTCCTTGTTTCCTTTTTAATTCATAACCTGCTGGTTGCCTTTAATCTACAGTCTTCTTGCTAGCTGCTGCAACATTGGGATTTTTGATTAAGTTACAGACTTTAGGCAAATCAAAACACCCCTGGTCTAATGAACTAGCCCAGGAATTCCCCAATATGCTTTGTGGCAGAGCCTCATGTCAATTCGATAGACTTGACAAGCAACCAATCGACGAATCTGGAATCGCCTGTTCGCACTTGTGATTGGTTGAGCCTTTCAGAATCTTTTGGAAGAAAGATAGGTCATGTGAAGAGCTCCATTTTGTCCTGAGTTCTGTGTGAAGACACAGGCAGGAAGCAGCTGGAAGACACTCTCTGTTTTCCCTCTTCCAGGTGATTTAAAAGACTCCTAGTCAGACCAAGGAGGGAACTCCTATTGAAAGACACAGGGAGCAGTCAGATCTGTGATTACTCTTGTTATAAATAATGTGTGTTAATGTGTGTTAATGTTTTATTTATAAATCTGGTATCTGTAATTCATTGGAGCAGTCAAGGGTTAAAGATCTCAGGAAAATACATGAAATATTGCTTAATTCACTTATGCTGGGACTCCGGGGTCTGTGGTGCTGGAACTGTCCGCACACTCACCCAGGGTGTCGTAACATGTTTCTGCATTGGCTAGCCAGGTGTTCGGGGGTTCAATGTGGGCCTCACCCACATCTGCATCTAATTCATCCCTCTTCTCCTGGTCGGTGACAATGGGACAGACCCTTACTTGCTTGTCCCCTTCTCGGTTGTGATAATGCTTTATCATGTTGACATGACACAGCCTTTGCCTTTTCCACCGATCTGGAGTTTCAATTATGTTGTTCACTTCCCCAAGCTTCTTTCCTACTCTGTACAGGTCACTGAACTGGGCTTGCAAGGGTTCAACTGGTATTGGTTGAAGCGCTAACACTTAGGGTGGGATTCTCCGGTCTCATCCGTGGTGGGACCCGTTTTGAGTGAGAATGGAAAATTTGATATTGCAGCCAAAATGCCATTAACTTTCAGGAGCACTGGAAAATCATAACCCTGAACGAGGATGGACGATTTCAGTCTTTGTCTCCTGGCTGAAAAGTTTGGGCCTTGTCATTTGTGGCTGCCTGCTTTTTTATAGTGTCTGGGAGATTTTCAAGGGTTCTCAGGTCACCTCACAAGCTCTCGTGAGCTGCTCCCAGAACACAGTTACGTAGGCTAACATTGAAAGCTCCTCCTTCTGTCCTAGAAAACTCTGCTGATTCACTTCAGATGCCCTTGCACTTGGTGCCTACAGATGAATTTAAACAGAGTAAAACTGGTAGACTCATTGTGTGAGTCCCTGGTTGTGAACAGAAGGATGATCTAGCCCTTTATCCCAGTCATAGGGGTACTGTGATAATATGCCATGGTCATTGTTTTCAGGGTTTGGTGGTATAATTTTAGCATTCCTTGCAACTGAAGGTGATATGCTGACAATTTCAATTGGGTCACGCCCAAGTTACCCATGACCCCTGGAATTCCTTGGCCATGAAAATTCAGACCAAATCCAATGGGATCTCAGTGGTGTAAGGAACTTGCTAAAACCCTTGTTTATTTCTGCTAAATCCCTTGTCTGTTTTGTGTTTCTCTTTTAATGCCTGTCCTGCTGGCTGGTTCTAAAATCACAGACTTTTGGTTTTGAACTGAAACCCCTCCCGCTGCAAGCTGATCTGGCATATCCCTTGGATTCAGTATGCTCTGTGGCAAAGCCCATGATGTAATTTTGATGGACTAGGCTACCAGCCAAACGCCTTTTCTAGAATTCCAGACCTTTTCATGTTTCCACTGATGATTGGTCAAGCACTTTTGTTTTTTGTTTCACTTTCGGGGTTTAGGCTAGAAGGCAGCTCGAAGCAGACCTCTTTCTCAGGTTGTCAATCTAAATTGGTTCTAGCTGGTCTGGGCAAGTCCTTCTGGTTTAAAAGCCTGCAGATAGTTGTCAGGTCTGAGGCAATTTTAAATCTCTGTTTGGAAAGCTGGTGATGTGAAACACCCTTTCTATCAGTTAAGACTGGCAATTAAAGTACCCTCCAGCCGGCTTGTGAATCTTCCACTTTTGAGTAAAAGGCTGGTGAATTGAAACTGATTTTTCTCAACTAATGACCTGTGGTTAAAGACCTTTCTTCTCTGCAGTCAGGTCAACCTGCGGAATGACCTGGTCCAGTGCCACCTGCAGAAAGAAGAGGTTGTTTAAAAACCTAGTGAAATCCTCAGGTGAAGAATTCTAATATCACCTCAGTGGGTCTGAGGATTAGACTGGCAGACATCCTACAAATGCCAGTGACTCTCTGGAGGGAATTCTACCGCTTTCATGTTCCAATCGAAGACAACCATTAGAAAAGGCAAACCAGGACTTCCGGTGGCAGCATGAAGGAGTAAGTCGCACATTTGGTGGCTCCCGCTCTGGTCGGATTTTTGGGCCTTTCCTCCCAACTTTTTTCCGGTTTTAAACTGTAAATCCGAAGGCTGAGGCAATTGGGCACCATTTCCACATATTGGTGTATGGAGAAAAGAACCAGAAGTGCACAAAAAGGCAGAAATAAAATGACAGGCAAGGGCTGGGCTGAAGCTGCAACAGGAGACAGCAAGGCCGAGGACCGGGCCCCTGGTGTGTCGGCCCAGCGATCAACGGAGCAGTTGATGCAGGTCATCCAGGATGGCTTTACCAAGCAGAAACGGGACTGCCTGACCCGATTAAAGAGTCAATTGATCGGCTGGAGCACAAATTGGACGCCCAGGATCGGGCGATCCAGAAGGTTGAGAAGGCGCTGGCTGAGCAGGAGGAGCATCAAACTGCGGTGGAGCTAGAGGTGGGGATGCTGCGGGACCAGCAGAAAAGGCTTCTGGGGAAGGTGGAGGACCTAGAGAATAGGTCCTATCAGCAGAACTTAAGAATTGTCGGGCTCCCGGAGGGATCTGAGGGAGCTGATGCTGGGGCTTACATAGCGGGTATTTTTGAGAAGCTGCTGGGGGAGGGGACATTCTCCCGACCCTTGGAGGTGGACAGGGCGTACAGAGCGCTTGCGAGGAAGCCGTGAATGGGGGACCCTCCGAGGGCAATGGTGGTGAGATTCCACAGGTTCCTGGACAAGGAATGTATTCTTCAGTGGGCCAAGCGAACACCGAGCTATAAGTGGGGCAACAGTATCCTGTGGGTGTACCAGGACATGAGTGTGGGGGTGGCCAGGAAAAGGGCAGGCTTCAACCAAATTAAGTCCATCTTTTTCAAGAAACAGGTGAAGTTTGGACTGCTGTATCCGGCTCATCTCTGGGTCACATATGAGGACCAGCATCATTATTTTGAGTCGCCCAAAGACGCGCTGGACTTCGCAAAAAGAAAAGGACTGATGGTGGACTGAGAACTTTTGAACTTTGATGCAACTTTTTGGCTTATATTGGGTTTATTTTTTTCTCTCTTCTGTTTAAGAAGGAAAAATGTTTTTCGTTTTCAGGTTTTCTCTTTGGTGAATGCCGGCAATGCCTTTTGCTTTGATGTGCACTTTTGTGGGATGGAGACGTGCTTGTTTGGATTTTGGTGTTTTTCTTTCAGTTAGGTGATTGTGTGGGATTCGTTAGATGAGGGAATTTGTGTGTATGAGCGGGGTGGAGGGGAGTTAGGGAACAATAGGTGGGAGACTACCTGGCACCAGAGGCGGGGGCCACCAAGCTAGTTGGGTAAGCTAGGTCACGGAAGTGGGGGGTGTGCATATGTTTAGTTCATTGTATGGGTTAGGTTTCAGAGTGGTGTTGCTGGGGGGGGGGGGGGGGGGGGTAGTTGTTCTGCTGACGAGGGAGGGACTTTGGTTGAGGGACAGAGAGGTGGTTGGTGGCGGGGCGGCCAGGGGTGGGCCGGAGGAGGCGCGGCACATGGGCTGGAGGCAGGCCCAAGAGAAGGGATGGCTGATCGGCGGAGGGGGGAGGGCACTGTGCCCCCCAACTAGGCTGATCATTTGGAATGTTCGAGGGTTAAATGGGCCGGTTAAGAGGGTGCGTGTGTTCGCACACCTGAGCGGACTGAAGGCGATCGTGGTAATGTTGCAGGAGACGCACCTTAGAGTAGCAGACCAGGTTAGATTGAGGAAAGGCTGGGTCAGTCAGGTCTTCTACTCAGGGCTGGACGCAAAGACTAGAGGGGCTTCGATCCTGATTAATAAACGGGTGATATTTGAGGTGGGCAGAGTTTTTTCGGATGTGGGAGGTCGATATATTATGGTTAGTGGTAAGCTGGAGGGGATGAAGGTAGTGCTGGTTAATGTGTATGCGCCAAATTGGGAGGTGGATTTCATAAAGAGGATGTTGGGGAAGGTACCGGACCTGGACTCGTACAAACTGGTCATGGGAGGGGATTTTAATACAGTTTTTGACCCCGGCCTGGATCGGTCATGCTCGAAAATGGGCAGGGTGCCAGCAATGGCAAAGGAACTGAAAGGGGTCATGGAGCAGATGGGGGGGTGGATCCATGGAGATTTAGGCAGTCGAGGGCGAAGGAGGTCTCCTCTGCTCCCACGTACATCAGGTATACTCTCAGATCGATTTCTTTATCTTAGGTAGGGCCTTGCTGGCAGGGGTGGTGGACACGGGGTACTCGGCGATTACAATCTCAGACCATGCTCCACAATGGGTCGACATGCAGGTTAGTAAAGATAGTAATCAGCGCCCGCAATGGAGGTTAGATGTAGGGCTGTTGGCGGATGAAGCGGTGTGCGAGAGGCTGAGGAAATGCATACAAAATTACCTGCAGGTAAATGATATGGGGGAAGTCTCAGCAGCGGTGGTCTGGGAAGCGCTGAAGGCAGTGGTGAGAGGAGAGCTGATCTCGATCCGGGCTCACAGGGACAGGACGGACAGGGCAGAGATGGATCAACTGGTAAAAGAGATTCTACAAGTCGACAGGAGGTAAGCGGAGACTCCAGAGATAGGGCTTTTAAGGGAACGGCGGAGGCTACAGACGGAGTTTGGCTTGTTAACCACAGGGAGGTCAGTGGAACAGCCCAGAAAGGTGAGGGGGGGGGGGGGGGGGGGGGGATCCAGGAGCATGGTGAGAAGGCCAGCAGGATGCTTGTACAGCAGCTCAGAAAGAGGGAGGCAGCTAGAGAAATAGGGAAAGTTATTGACGGGGATGGGAACTTGGTAGGGGATTCGGCAGGGGTGAGTAAGGCATTTAGGGATTTCTACAGCAGGCTGTACAGGTCGGAACCCCTTACAGGGCAGGAGGGGATGAGGCATTTCCTGGAGGGGCTGACTTTCCCGAAGGTGGACGGGGAGCTGGTAGAAGGACTGGGGGCCCCGATCGGATTGGAAGAGATAGTGGACGGTCTGAAGGCCATGCAGTCGGGTAAGGCTCTGGACCGGACGGGTACCCAGCGCAGTTCTATAAAAAGTTCTCCGGGATATTGGGACCGGTGCTGATGAAGGTGTTTAATGAGGCAGGGGAAAGAGGGGTCCTGTCCTCGACGATGTCACAGGCCACGATTTCGCTTATCCTGAAACGGGACAAGAACCCGGAGCTATGTGGGTCCTATAGGCCGATATCCCTGTTGTAGACGCCAAACTGTTGGCCAAAATTCTGTCCTCCAGGATTGAGGATTGTGTACCGGATGTTATTGTGGAGGATCAGATGGGGTTCGTTAAGGGCAGGCAGCCGGTGGCCAATGTGAGAAGGCTGTTGAATGTGATCATGATGCCTCCGGAAGGTAGGGAGGTGGAGATAGTGGTCCGCAATGGATGCAGAAAAGGACGAGAAGGGATGCCCCCTCTCCCCACTGCTGTTTGAGCTGGCTATAGAGTCGCTGGCAATTGCTCGGATAGCCTCTAGGGGCTTGTCCGGGGGGTGGGGGGGGGGGGGGGGAGAACGGGGGGGGGGGGGGGTGGAGCACAGGGTCTTGCTTTATATGGATGTATGGATGACCTACTGCTGTATGTCTCAGATCCAATTGAGGGGATGGAAGAGATCATGGGAATTTTAGGGGATTTTGGCCGGTTCTCGGGGTATAAGCTTAATATGGGGAAGATCGAGGTGTTTGCGGTCCAGGCGAGGGGTCAGGAGTGGCGACTGGGGGAACTGCCATTTAGATTGGTAGGGGACAGTTTCAGATACCTAGCTATTCAAGTAGCGCGGGATTGGGACCAGCTTCATAAATTAAACTTGGCCCGGTTGGTAGATCAGATGAAAGATGATTTCCGGAGATGGGATGCGCTCCCGTTGTCTCTAGCTGGGAGAGTCCAAACGGTGAAAATGACGGTCCTCCCGAGATTCTTGTTTGTATTTTAATGTCTCCCCATCTTTATTCCTCAGTCCTTTTTTAAGCTGGTCAACAAAGTTATTGCGGGCTTTGTGTGGGGGGGGCAAGTCCCCACGAGTAAGGAGGGTAATGCTTGAGTGGAGTAGGGGAGAGGACGGGCTGGCACTGCCAAATTTTAGCAACTATTACTGGGCGGCTAACATAGCCATGAGTGGCTATGGTGGCTGGTGTGGGGGGGTGGGGGTGGGTTTTGGCATGGGTGCGTGTGGAGGCGGGTTCTTGTAGGGGCACAAGTTTGGGGGGCTGGTAACTGCGCCTCTGCCGTTCCCGCCGGCGCGGTACTCCACCAGCCCCGTGGTGGTGGCGGCCCTGAGAGTCTGGGGGCAGTGGAGGAGATATGTGGGAGCAGTGGGAGCATCGGTCTGGTCCCTTATCTGCGATAATCACCGGTTTGCCCCGGGAAGTATGGATGGGGGGTTCCGAATATGGCGGAGAGCAGGGATTGAGAGGACGGGGGACTTGTTTATAGAGTGGAGCTTTCGGAGTATGAGGGCGCTGGAGGAGAAGTTTGCATTGGTGAGGGGAAACAAATTTAGATATCTGCAGGTGCGGGACTTTCTGCTTAGACAGGTATCAACCTTCCCACTCCTGCCGCTGAGGATGATTCAGGACAGGGTAGTTTCCGGAGGATGGGTAGGAGAGTGGAGCGTCTCTGACATTTACAAGGAACTTATGGGATCAGAGGAGACGCAGACCGAGGAGCTGAAGCGCAAGTGGGAGGAGGAGCTGGGAGGAGAGATAGAGGATGGTCTATGGGTGGACGCGTTGAGTAGAGTCAACGCGACCGCAACATGTGCCAGGCTCAGCCGGATACAATTCAAGGTCGTTCACCGGGCTCACGTGACAGTGGCCCGGATGAGCAGATTCTTTGGGGTGGAAGACAGGTGTGCGAAGTGTGCGGGAGGACAAGCGAATCATGTCCACATGTTCTGGGCATGTCCAAAGCTTAGGGGATTTTGGCAGGGGTTTGCTGACGTCATGTCCAATGTATTAAAAACAAGGGTGGCATTGAGTCCAGAGGTGGCGATTTACGGGTTGTCGCAAGATCCGGAAATCCAGGAGGAGAAAGAGGCAGATGGTCTGGCCTTTGCTTCCTTGGTAGCCCGGAGACGGATACTATTAGCTTGGTGGGATTCAGGCCGCCGAAGTCAGAGTCCGGCTATCGGACATGGCTAGCTTTCTCTGTTTGGAGAAAGTCAAGTTCACCATGAGAGGGTCACTGTTAGGGTTCACCCGGAGGTGGCAACCATTCATCGACTTCTTTGTGGAAAATTAATCGTCAGCAGACGGTTAGGTTATCATAGATTAGAGGGTTAATTAATGGTGGGACCTGTTAGTGAGGGAGGTGGTATTTGCACTATGTTTATAGTCTCATGTATATTGTTTATATTGCTGCTGTTACAATGCCAGAAAAAATACCTCAATAAAATGTTCATTAAAAAAAAAAAAAAAGGCAAACCAACCGAGGCATTCGATCCTTCGCATTCTTGGCAGATCGTGGACCACAAAAAGCACAACCTCAGCAGTGGGGATTTTCAAATCTCTCATTCCTCTTAATCCATGTTAACTGTTAACCTTTCCTACCCCTTTCAACATGTGTCTGTCTTGTGTTTGGCTGGGTGGAGGGTGGGACTTTTTTTGGATTAGGTAGACTAATGGTATTAGTATACCATTGTTCCATTATATGTTTATCTTTTACTCGTCTTCTAAGTAAACATTTTGTCAATGTTTTCCTCATAATTCTGGTGCCTGTAACTCAATGGAGCAGTCAAGGGTTAAAGATCTCAGGAAAATACACAAATTATTGGTTAATTGGGACTCCGGGGTCTGTGGGGCTGGAACTGACCGTGCACTCATCCAGGGAGTTTTAACAGTGGGCAGTCCATGCCTGGCAAAGAATTTGGTCAGTTCCCTCCCCACTGTTTTGTCAGATAAGGTTCTCAGGGAAACAATCTCTGGGGAATTGGTAGCCACGTGCACAATAGTCAGGATATACCTGTGCAACCCGCAACCCCCCCCCACCCCCTGTTTTGGGGCTCCACAAAGTCCACTAACACCTTGCTGAATGGTTCCCCAAAATCGGCACAGGAATCGTAGGAGGGGGTCGTATTATCGGTTGTGGTTTTTCCATAACCTGGCACGTGTGGCAGTTGCTGCAAAATACTACTAGGTCCCTGTGGCGGTGTGGCTAGTAGAACTGCGGGCTGATGAAGGCTTGGTTTCACATATACCAACATGCCCAGCATCGTAATTTTGTGGGCTAGCCACAAGACTTCCCTACAGTACCTCAGCGGCACTACTACCTAGTGGATCACTGTCCACATATTTGCAGGTCTGTGAGGGGTGTCTCCATTTCCTCATCAGCACCTCAACTTTAATATAGTACCATTCAAGAGCTACCTGTGCTCAGCTTCAGTGTGAGCAGACTGAGCAAATGTTTTATACTGTAGATCAGCTTGTTAGGCCACTACGAAGGAAGATTTTATTACCTCCTCAGGGTCTCTGGACTCTGGGAAAAAACAGTTTCAGATAACCAGTCCAAAGGGTCTTCTCTCTGCAGCGTCACTTCAGCTTCCTCTGATGGAGCGTGTTTGGCCATAGACTAAATGCAGGCACCCTCTCCTGCAGCCGTTCATTCTCCTTGACCTCAAGGAACATTTCTGAGACCACTGGAGACATCTCGGTTCCACCAGGTCATTGCCGAGAAGGTAGGTCGGCCCATCCATGGGCAAATTAGGGACCGATACAAGGTTGCACTCCAGATACACCCAATTTCGGGGAATGGGCATTTACCTTTCTTCAGTTACCCTTTACCAACACTTTGGCACTTACTGGTGGGAAGGTTATGCCTTCCCTCATCAGTAGAGTCCAGTTGGCCTCGGTATCCCTCAGTATTACTACAGGTTTACTCACCTCTTTCTGGGGAAATATGGCCACCCTCCCTGTTCGGGTACACAGAAGCTGGTACGGGAATTGAACCCGCGCTGCTGGCCTTGCTCTGCATTACAAACCAGCTGTCTAGCCCACTGAGCTAAACCAGTATTCCCACAAGCTCCCAGTAACTCTCAGGAGTGCCCCTGCAGGGATTCGTAGCTGCAGTCAGAGCCATAGGCTTGTCTGCTTTGCTGTCCAGCTTATACCCATTCTTTCCCACAGCTATTTGCCGCAGATCCAGCAATTGGCCTGGTTGTATGGCAATTGAAATACCTTTCTGGCCTCATTTTCCATTTCTGTACCACCCTTTCTGCCCTGAGGAGGCCACATAATTGATTTCTCTCTCATGAGTGCTCAGTTTCCTATCATTTCTTTCAGTTGTTTGGAGTTGACTTGGGGAGGGTCACCTCTGGAATGAGGATCGATGGGTCAGCTCACAATTGGCAGCCTGTGTGGTTGCATGTCTAGCCCCTGGGACTGTCTGCTCCTCGAGGTGAGCTTGTGTGGAAGACGTATTGAGTTCTTAAACTCCTTAAGAATAATTATTTCCCGGTGTTTTTTGTAAGTGCGATCTATTTTAAGTGTCAACACCCATTGGTCAAAAGCAAGTTGCTTAAGCCTGATTCTAGGATTTGTGACGGTACGGAATTTCTGATGGTAGACCTCTGGTACTAACTGGCAAAACACTCAATATAACCTTGTTCACTGCCTCATTGTCAGTGACACTTTCCTCAGGCAAGAGGATACGTGCCTCGTGAGCTTTCCCTGAAAGCTTCCTCTGCAGTAACACAGTAGCACTGTTGGGCTGGCCACCTTATTTTTTTGTAAATGTTTTTTATTGGGTTTTTGAACAAAGTATATTTACCGGAGACCGGGGAGGTAAATATACATTCGGGTGCCGGAGGGACAATTACAGTGGGCAATACTCAAATGGTTTTGGTGTTATTTTCGCTTCTCCCGGAGGGATCTCACACACCCCCCCGCGCCCCGGTTACTCCCCCCTGATTCTTGGCTACCTGGCTATTCTTCCTCTCGTTCGTTGGCCACAAATAGGTCCTGGAACAGTTGCGTGAATGGCTCCCACGTTCTGTGGAAGCCGTCGTCTGACCCTCAGATTGCGAATTTCTTCAGTTCGAATAAAGTAAGTTTATACACTGCTAAAATGTAAGGAGAAATGGTAAAGCACATGCATCGACATTCCTGCGTGTTAGAGAGTAAGATGTTACAGTCCTGGAGTTGCGAGTAGATGATGTATTGTGGCCATTATGATTGTTGTCAGTAGAGTGGAGTTCTGCTGGCGAACAGTTGATTCTTCAGGTGTCCTGTAGTTCGTTAGTTTGATAGAGATTTCAGTTCTTTTCCAGATGTGATCATTCTGCTGGCTTATTGACTTTCATGAAAGAGTTTTGGAAATTCCTGCAAAAATCTGGCTTTCTTTGCAGGGGCAGTGACTTGGTTGTCTTTTCTTAAGTATGACAAACTTTTCGCTGCTTTTCTCACAACACATCCACATAGACTGACAAAATGGCATAGGCTAGTGGAAAGCAGAGTTTTAACCCCCAGTTGTGTGTATTCCAAGGGGACTGGAATGTACTAGCCAGTCTAGGCCATAATATGCAGGGTCTCGGGAGATATGTCCCTTTGCCCTTGCCGGAGATGGTAATCAGTCTTTGTATGGTTTTACAAGTACCTTGGGCTGGATTCTCCAATAATGGGGCTATGTCCCCACGCCAGCATTTCACTCTGGACTTTCCTTAAGAAAGTCCTGAGCGATTCTCTTACCTGCAGGGGGCGGGCAGGGCCCCAGAGAGCTCCTCGCAGCTCTGGCTGTGGATATGGGGTCCCGCACTTCCGATTGGGAGTACGCGCATGGTGGTTGCCTGCAGTGGCCTCCCCGTGGGACGTGACGGCCTCGGACCGCGAAGCGGCACCAAAAATGGAGCCCCAGCCCCCACTCCCTTGGGATCGCGCACGCCCGTGGATCCGTGACGTTCGATCGCTCCCATGATCGTCCATGAGCGCCCCCCCGGTGATCAATCCTCCCGCCCCCCATCAGGGCAGCCGCAAACTGAGTCCGCAGCCACCACCTGGTGTTCCCAATGGCCGATAGGTGGTTAGAACCACGCCTTCGGGAACTTGGCCATTTTTGCACGAGGAATCGTGCAAATCGTGTCAATGGTTCATTCGCGAGAGACTCCAGAGCGATTCTCCGGGGACCACCATTCCCCGCTCCCGCGTCGAACGCGATTTCAGTGCAGAGGCTCGGAGAATCCAGCCCTGTCTAGAAGCACAGGAATGAGTTTCATTGTTCCTTAGAAACCCCCTGCAGCCATTCCTGTTGGTGTCTAGTTGCACGTTATCAGCCATCTTCCCTATCCATGCCGTTTAAAAATAAATGCAACTCCGGTCTTTGTTAAAATCCAATATTTGTTTGTACAATTCCAGTGTTTTTCTACGTCATCGTAACAGTGTCACCAATAAAAGGTAGCCTGCGCCTCAAGAGGTAGACTTAAGGTAACTCTCAATGTTGAATCTGTGTAATGGTCATCATAGCAGAAACTGCAATAGCCCTTTAGCTTTCAGAGGGCATATTTGAAGGTATGGACGGAGAGGCAAATGATTGGATCATGAAAACAGCAATTTGTCATGTAGGAATTTGTCTAAATGACATTTAAATAGGGAAAGAGGAACATATGGCGCAGGATTTTTTTGGCCATTCCCACTAGCAGGATCTTCCAATCCCATCAAAGGTGACCCCCCTCGTGGCAGGTCTGGCAAGCCACACACAATGCCATAGACATGGGTGGTATTGGAAGATCCCATTAGCAACCAATATGAGCACCTCCGCTGCCAGAAAACATGCCATGGGGGGATGGAAAATCCCACCCAGGCCTTTTCCTCTATCCTCTCCAAGTACCAGGTAACAGAAATAGCCTCTGCCCAACTGGACCATCAACTGCTCTTCATGTGAATGCACCAAAAGCAACTTGGAAGAAACCACAGGTGTAAGCATTTACGACTATAGTGACCTTCACTATCACAAGCAATTGTGTGCTCCATTTTATTTTCTCTCAAATTTTAGAGTACCCAATTTTTTTTTCCCAATTAAGGGCCAATTTAGTCCACCTGCCTGCCCTGCACATCTTTGGGTTGTTGGAGTGAAACAAACGCAGACATAGGGAGAATGTGCAAACTCCACACAGTGACCCGGGGCCAGGACCAAACCCGGGTCCTCAGCACTGTAGGCAGCAGTGCTAACCACTGCGCCACTCTTGTGTGTGCTCCATTTGTGATGTACCAAGTAGCACAGCTAAGTGGCTCTCTGTTAAAATGCATCCATCTTACACACTGCTCCTCTTTGAAGTTCGATGCCTCCTGCGCTATGTACCTCTTTGCCTGTGGTCTGTGCTGTGTTCCTTGTCGCTGCTCCTTCTCCTGGTTTGGGAGTCTCAATATTAAGCCCATATTGAATGATTAAATAAAATTTGTGAAACATTTCTTGCCCTCCACAAATCTACTCTTTAAAAAAAACATTAAAAGCTGCTAACCGATGATCACTGTTGAGGCTGTGGGCATTTTAAAGAAGTGACATTTCAGATGTCCACAGACTCTAATTTAAAATGGACATGACATATTTAAACAATGCTGTGCTTGTTGCAAGTACATGCCATTGAAGCCCATGGAGTGAAATATGGCGTGCACTTCCAGCACAAAGTATTACAATGCTGTATTTAACTTTGCCACATCCATTTAGGTCCTGAAAATGGTCACAATAGGTCACAGTTTCTCCCACACTTGTTTACAAGAAGCAACATTTTCACCACTTTCACCATGATGCAGAAGCATTGGCTGGCTGGCTTTTCAGAACAGTAACTTCCTCTTAATGCAAATCAGCCCAAATGATGCCCATATGGGCTTTGGAATGCCCCTTTGGCTTACATGCAAACAAATAGCAGGATTGAGATGGCACCTGGCCACAGCAATATCATTAGGCACATCAAGCACTCTTACCAACTTTTACAGATGCACCATAGAAAGCATCCTATCAGGCTGCATCACAGCCTGGTATGCTCGGCCCAAGATCGCAAGAAACTTCAGAGAGTTGTGAACACAGCGCAGTCCATCACACAAACCTGCCTCCCATCCATTGACTCCATCTACACCACCCGCTGCCTGGGGAAAGCGGGCAGCATAATCAAAGACCCCTCCCACCCAGTTTACTCATTCTTCCAACTTCTTCCATTGGGCAGGAGATACAAAACTCTGAGAACACGCACGAACAGACTAAAAAACTGCTTCTTCCCCGCTGTTACGACTCCCAAACGACCCTCTTATGGACTGACCTCTGCAGCCACCTGGGTTGGCCACTTCCCGACTTAAAATGGAGATCCGCAAAGACTACAGGGAAATTCAGCCAAGCCAGGAAAAATTAGCAAGTGCAAAGTCTCCTGTGCATTAGAACTTGCAGAAGCCCAGACAGCACTGAAACTCACAGCCATCTGCATACTAATGAGCGATCCCCGGGAACAATTGAAACATGTAAGGTGAATAAGGCCAAGCCAGACTCCTCGGCGCCAGCAGGAGCCAAGTCAAAGGAAGGCCAATGGACACTTAGGGACCGCCCAGCGATCAGGTAACGGCTCCAGTATTGGAGAAATCGATCCAAGTGATCGGAACGTAGTCCAATCACTTGGAACCAGATATGGGGTCTGCCCCGAAGGGCGGGAAGCCCCTGGGGACTATAAAATAGAGTTCCCAAGTTCAATTTGTCCTTCTTGGCAGGGTCACTCAGCAACTTGAATCAACCCTTGAGAGTGAACTGTCCAAGCTGCCGCATCAACCAAGTAAGTCTCCAGTCAACGAACGCTACGAGATAGGCGCTCCTAGCTACCAGTCCATACCAGCTTTTGAATCCTGCAGACTCAGATCGAACGAAAGGCCATTTGTTCCCCTGACCTGGTGGGCCAATTCCGAAGCTAAGTATAGGCCTTTTAGTGATAGAGAATAGTCTAGAAAGTAGAGTTTATGCATGATGGTGATTTACTGTGTATAATAAATGTGTTTTGATTTGAATCTTACTAATTGGTGTGTTGAGTTATTGATCAGTACTTGAACTTGAACCTCGTGGCGGTATCATAAAGATACCTGGCGACTCTCGAGCAAAGGTTATAGAAGCAGAGCAAATTAAATAAAGATACAACGGGCAACATTTAAGAGCCAACCAAAAGTTAGCAACATATTACTGGCGACTCCTCGGGGACCCGACTTAGAAGTGGCTTAACCACTCCAGGAGAACCCAAAATTTGAATTAGAATCCAATTGGGAACAGAAAACCACAAGTGTTCAAGCAGTTCTGACCAATCCTCATAATTCGGAAGTGTGTTAATGCATGCGTAACTAACAGGGCTATAAGGTAAAACTGATAGATTTTTGTTGCGAAAAACTATCGGGAGTTTGTATTCCAGAACATAGCGAAAGCCGTACTGGTAATTAGAGCACCGCCTTAGTACCCCTCGTTCCAAATGTTAAGAGAGTATTTAGAGAGGAAAGATGGCAATGCAACGCCTCATGAACCCTGAAGAATTTGTGGTTGCAGCGACCAGTAGTAGAGTAGGACAGTGTCCCGTTTGGGAAGAAGAGATCAGAAAATATCTCAAAGGGAAAGGATGGCCCCTTTGGAGTGGATTCTGTGATAATGAGGAAACGGGACCCAGGAGTATAGGACATACTTGGTGGGAGAACCTGTCAGAGATCCATAAGAAAAGCTTAGGGAAAGCTCGCAAGCCGATGGCAATCGTGTCCTGTTTGGTACAATTGCGAGGCACAGAGGAGGTTGTTCGGACGCTCCGCAAAGAGATAGAAGAGAGACATCGAATGAGCAAGGTAGATGTTAGCGAGATCGAGAAAGAGAATATAGAGTTGGGAAGGAAGTTGGCAGCAAATGACGGAGAGGTGAATGATGCCAAGTGGGCACACCAATCTTGTCTAGCGCATCTGAGCAGCTTCCAAACCCAATATGAAAAGGCCTATCAGGACACCCAACGTGCAGTCCTGGTAAGAGAAGAGACAGAGAAACAGGTAGAGGCATTGCAAAGGCAGTGCAGCGATTTAAAAGCAGCATTAAGAGCACTCCATACTGCCACCACGGAGCACAGACAAAGCTCATTAGATCATGCAAAATGCAGGAAGCAGATTGCGGAACTGCAGTCTTTGCTTTCGGTGCAAAATGGGTTTCAGAGCACCTTTGGATCCCAATTAGATGAGGAAAATGGCCCTGATTGGCAAGAATTAAATGAAGCCGCGCATAGGTATGTTCAGGGAACATGTGCGCAAGGAAAGCCCCAAAGGAGAAAAGCACCACAACCCCTCCACAGAGCAGATAGATCAGGTTCCCATGAATCCAGTCACTACCCACCGCACAGTCACATCGGAAGGGGACGCAGAATTTTGTTACACCACTCCCTTAACCGTGACCCAATTACGGGACGCGTGTGAAAAGATCACACCGTTCCTCCCCACCTCAGACCCCCACCATTTCTTTGCTAGAGTGAAGCAAAGGGCGACCATGTACGGCCTGGATGAGCGTGAGCAAGTGAAGCTCACAGTTTTGAGTTTAGACCCTTCATTTGTAGCAGCCCTTCCTGACCCACAGAATGTAGGAGGAGGCACCCTTGCAGAGATGCACACGGCGATCCTAGACATGATCGGTTACAATAGAGGTGACCCAGTAGAAGGACTGAATAAGTGCAGGCAGAAAAAAACCGAACACCCCACAGCGTCTGCTGGACGCCTGTGGATTCATTTTACAGCTGTTTTCGGCAATTTAGACCGCGCCCATTTGTCTCAAGACGGTATGACCAAATGGACCCGCACCCTTATCTCCCATGCCACAGAGGCGGGACAAAAAGCCTGTACCAACTATGACCCCTCAGAAGAAGCGCACAATGAAAAGTGGGTTTTAAAAAGATTGTCCCGCACTTGGGAGCAATCTGTCCAAAACAAACCCGTAATTAAGAAACCCGAAGAATAGCAGGCACAGGCAGATAACCACACAGTTAAGACGTCCCAGGACCCCGCATGGGTAAACGAAGGCAGGAACAGCCCCCCACAGAAACCACAGGAATGTTACAACTGTGGACAATTAGGTCACTTTGCACGAGAGTGCAATGCCCCACGAAAGCCACAGAGAGCCCAGCAGGCAGGCACTCTGAATAAGAATAGGACAGAGCCCATACATAGTGTGAGCACCCGTTCAGACCAGACAGACATGAACGGAACTGACTGACGGCGTTCGGGCTTCCCCAGTTGGGTCTGCGACACCCTTTGGGATAGGTCCGGCCGACCAGTAGTAGCAGAAAAATTACGGGTACAGCCCATCGAATTTCTCTGGGACACAGGAGGGTCCCGTACCACAATTAATTCCTCCACCATGTTCCAAAAAGACACGTGGCCCACTACAGCCACAATCACCCTCAGCGGCTTCACAGGCCACTCACAGCAGGGACACATCACAGCCCCTGTACCCATTCAAATTGGCAATATTACAAGACACCCCATAGTTTTAGTCGATCTACCCCACACAGCGGAACATCTTTTGGGCATTGATTTTATGAACTCCCACCACCTTTCATTTGATCCAGTAAACCAATGTGTCTGGAAAATGGCAAAATCTGCAAGAGCCCCCGCAACGCTCACAGTAGGTGAGTATGCAAACAAGATTAGCGCAGTCGGCAATTTCTGGTTTGATCCGACCACGATTAGCACAGACAAGCAGGTTAGGGCAGTTCTGCAGAAGCACAGGACAGCATTCACGTCCCACAAACACGACTGTGGCCGGATGACTGGTTTCGTTCAAATCACAGGACCTGACCCAAGCCCCAAAAAGCAACACGGATTTCCCCAAGAGGCAGAGGGAGAAATCTCAAAAGTTATCGATAGCTTATTAGAGCAGGGCGTACTTAGATCAGTAGCCTCTACTAATGATGCCCCGATTTGGCCAGTGAGAAAGCCCGATGGACACAGACCTCCCTACTATCCCCATGCAACAGGACCTACACCCAGCGAATCTGAACACGATTCGAGTGATCCATTCCAGATCACATTCCTCAACAAACCCCACCAAAGACCACCCGCCCTACGATTACGGCCCCAACTCCGTCCCCACAGAATTAGACACAACTTTTTGGCACCGCGACACTTCATACAGGCTCATCCGAAACGACGAGATGGGCCCCAAGTCACACCATGCAGCTTTATCAACCCTCATCCATTCCAGAGTATGGCATCCAGGAGAAGAGGACGACTTTGAGTCTGACTCCCAAAACGAGAACCCCTTTGCGACTCTGTTCACAACTGATAACTGAGGTGTCCAGATGATGTTTTAAAAAGGAACCGCTTGGGAGAAACGGTGTCCTTTCTGATGGAACCTGCAGCATGTTGTTCAATGTTTGTTTGTTAGTGTTATTGTTATGCGTTGTTTGTAAACTCGGAGGTTCCACGGCCACACGCCATATTTTTCGGCAGAAGCCTGTGAAAACTTGCCAGCAGGCTTATCGGTAGAAACTGCTGAGAGCTTGCCAGCCCCCGTTCATAACTGCTCTTCTGGTTCGACGGGAGAACCTTTACAGCAACCCCCCATGATGACTACACTTTTTGCCCATTCTTGCCGGTTGCTCAGGCAGTGGAGAAACGGCATTGGTCTCCGCCCTGCCTGAGGACCCCCCTCTGGTCAGCTACGCTCGGGTAGAGCACACACGGCATTGGTCACTGTCCTACCCGGGGATTCCATCCAAATCTTACCCGTCGCGGCCCATACGCACCTCATTTCAGCACTCTTAGTTCAAAAAGTTTTGTTTTGTTTTCGGACAACCCTTAAGTTGCCATCCCTATGCTATTTACATCCTCAAACATTTGGATGGTAAATCGCACAGCCTGCGAGACGGCTCACACTGCTTCAGTTTTTTTTCAGTGTGTCTCGTCCAAATTTTCGGTTTTAAAAAAAAATGAGGGAGTCACACATGGTGACAAATTATAAAGGGAAATTGGCACTGCAAGACAGACATGCTAACGCACGAGATATTAACCAAGATAGTAACAGAAACTATGCTTGATCCACAGAATTCCAGAAGCTCCAGGAAGAGAGAAGAAACGGAAAGGAAGAGACAAAAAGGAAAGAAGACAACAATGAAGACGTCATACGTGTTTTTCGTCGTTATTGTAATTTGTATCCGGTTCCGCACGAATGCGAACCCCCTGACCCCTACCACACAGGCCGTGAATGATTCCCACTCCTACCATACACTACACCCTGAAATAGTTAACCCCGAGATAGTCACCGACACACCACCATGGTGTGATACGTTCATAACCTGGTATTCACTATCATACGTAATTGAATCCCTTCTAGTATTGGTGATACTCTGCAGCATCGTGCAGACCATCCGCATGAGAAAATGGTGAAGGAGAGCCTATTGCTCTCGCACCCCGGTATACACGTTTAGGTCCCCTATTTTCGGACTTCATGAAACCCCCCAACACCTCGCGTGAATGAAAGTGCATCCGCTTTCTTTATGGGTGTTTTTGTTCAATAAAGAAATGTAAACCTCTGTGCTTGACTGCCAAGCCAGACAAACTTGTGTTGCTGCTATTTGTACATTTAAAGTTTTGTAGATTATTTTTGATGAGGATTTGTTTGAGTGAGGATAGTTTATTGAGGATAGTTAGAGGTACCGTTTTTTTATGTTGCAATGCAAGTCCCTGTTGTGACATAGCGCCACTTAGAATTGTTAGTTAAAAATTTTCATACATAGTTATGGTCAGTGTAGAGGCCATGGAAGAGTGCTCGCTGGGTCAGGAAGTGAAGACAACGCAGTTATGTGATCCTTCACGCTTCACGTTAGGGATCACAAGGAGCGAGTATAGCCACCTGGGTTCGCCACTTCCCGACTTAAAATGGAGATCCGCAAAGACTACAGGGAAATTCAGCCAAGCCAGGAAAAATTAGCAAGTGCAAAGTCTCCTGTGTATTAGAACTTGCAGAACCCCAAACAGCACTGAAATTCACAGCCATCTGTATACTAATGAGCGATCCCCGGGAACAATTGAAACATGTAAGGTGAATAAAGCCAAGCCGGACTCCTCGGCGCCAGCAGGAGCCAAGACAAAGGAAGGCCAATGGACATTTAGGGACCGTCCAGCGATCAGGGAACAACTCCAGTATTGGAGAAATCGATCTAAATGATCAGAACGCAGTCCAATCATTTGAAACCAGGTACGGGGTCCGCCCCGAAGGGCGGGAGGCCCCTGGGGATTATAAAGTAAAGCCCCCAAGTTCAAATCGGTCTTCTTTGGTAGGGTCACTCAGCAACTTGAATCAACCCTTGAAGAGTGACCTGTCTCAGCGGCCGCCAACCAAGTAGGTGCTCCTAGCTACCAGTCCATACCAGCTTTTGAATCCTGCAGACTCAGGATCTGAACGAAAGGCCATTTGTTCCCCTGACCTGGTGGGCCAATTCCGAAGCTAAGTATAGGCCTTTTAGTGATAGGAATAGTCTAGAAAGTAGAGTTTATGCATGAGTAGTGATTTACTGTGTATAATAAATGTGTTTTGATTTGAATCTTACTAATTGGTGTGTTGAGTTATTGATCATTACTTGAACTTGGACCTCGTGGCGGTATCATAAAGATACCTGGCGACTTTAGAGCAAAGGTTAAACAAACAGAGCGAATAACGAATTAAGAGCCAACCAAAAGTTAGCAACATATTACTGGCAACTCCCTGACGGGACCCAATCTAGAAGTGGTTTAACCACTCCGGGAGAACCCAAAATTTGAATTAGAAATCCAATTGGGAACAGAAAAATCACAAGTGTTCAAGCAGTTCTGATCAATCCTCATAACTCGGAAGTGTGTTAATGCATGCGTAACTAACAGGGCTATAAGGTAACACTGATAGATTTTTGTTGCAAAAAACTGTCAGGAGTCTGTATTCCGGAAAATAGCGAAAGCCGTACCCGTAATTACAGCACCGCCTTAATACCCCTTGTTCCAAATTTTAAGAGAAGTATTCAGAGAGGAAAGATGGCAATGCAGGCAATGCAACGCCTCATGAACCCTGAAGAATTCGTGGTCGCAGCGACCAGTAGCAGAGTAGGTCAGTGTCCCGTTTGGGAAGAGGAGATCAGAAAATATCTCAAAAGGGAAGGGATGGCCCCTTTGAAGTGAATTCTGTGACAATGAGGAAACAGGACTCGGGAGTATAGGACATACTTGGTGGGAGAACCTGTCAGAGATTCAGAAGAAAAGCTTGGGAAAAGCTCGCAAGCCGATGGCAATCGTGTCCTGTTTGGCACAATTGCGAGGCACAGAGGAGGTCGTTCGGATGCTCTGTAAAGAGATAGAAGGAGTACATTGAATGAGTAAGGTCGATGTAAGTGCGGTTGAGAAAGAGAACAGAGTTGAGAAGGAAGTTAGCAGCAAAGGACAGAGAGGTGGTTGATGCCAAGTGGGGACACCAGTCTTGTCTGGCGCACCTAAGCAGCTTCCAGACACAGTACTAAAAGGCCTATCAGGACACGCAACGTGCAGTCCTGGTAAGAGAGGAAACAGAGAAACAGGTAGAGGCATTGTAAAGGCAGTGTAGTGACCTGAAAGCAGCATTACGAGCACTGCATGCTGCCACCACGGAGCAGAGACAAAGCTCATTAGATCATGCAAAGTGCCGGAAGCAGATTGCAGAACTGCAATCTTTGCTTTCAATTCAGAATGGATTCCACAGCACCTTTGGATCCCAGTTAGATACAGAAGACGGCCCGGATTTGGAAGAATTAAATGAGACCGCGCATAGATTTGTTCAGGGAACATGTGCGCAAGGAAAGCCCCAGAAGAGAAAAGCGCCCCAACCCCGACATCGCAGATAGTTCAGGCACCAATGAATCCAGTAACCACACAGTCACATCGGACGGAGATACAGAATTTCTTTATACCACCCCCTTTATACCACCCACAGGGGCTGTTTAGCACAGGGCAAAATCTCTGGCTTTCAAAGCCGACCAAGGCAGGCCAGCAGCACGGTTCAATTGCTGTAACAGCCTCTCCGAACAGGCGCCGGAATGTGGCGACTAGGGGCTTTTCACAGTAACTTCATTTGAAGCCTACTTGCGACAATAAGTGATTTTCCATTTTCCATTAACCGTGACCCAATTACGGGACGCGTGCGAGAAAATCACACCGTTCCTCCCCACCTCAGACCCCCACCACTTCTTTGCTAGAGTAAAGCAGCAGGCGACCATGTACGGCCCGGACGAGCGTGAGCACGTGAAGCTCACAGTTTTGAGTTTAGACCCTTCGGTTGTAGCAGCCCTTCCCGACCCACAGAATGTAGGAGGAGGCACCCTTGCAGAAATGCACGCAGCGATCCTAGACGTGATCGGCGACAACAGAGGTGACCCCGTAGAAGGCCTGAATAAGTGCAGGCAGAAAAAGACAGAACACCCCACAGCGTTTGCCGGACGCCTGTAGATTCATTTCACAGCAGTTTTCGGTAATTTAGAACGTGCCCATTTGTCCCAAGACGGTATGGCCAAATGGACCCGCACCCTTATCTCCCATGCCACAGAGGCAGGACAAAAAGCCTGTACGAATTATGACCACTCAGAGGAAGCCCACAATGAGAAATGGGATTTAAAAAGATTGTCCCGCGCCTGGGAGCAGTCTGTACAAAACAAACCCGCAGTTCGGAAACCAGAGGAACAGCAGGCAGAAGCAGACATCCAAGCGGTGAAAACGCACCAGAACCCCGCATGGGTGAACAAAGGCAGGAACAGCCCCACACAAAAGCCACAGGAGTGGTACAACTGTGGACAGTTAGGACACTTTGCAGGAGAATGCAATGCCCCACGAAAGCCACAGAGAGCCCAGCAAGCAGGCACTCTGAATAAGAATAGGACAGAGCCCATACATGGTGTGAGCACCCGTTCAGACCAAGCAGACCTGTACAGAACGGACTGATGGTGTTCGGGCTCCCCCAGTTGGGTCTGAGACACCCTTTGGGATAGGTCCGGCCGACCAGTAGTTGCAGCAAAGATACGGGGACAGCCCATCGAATTTCTCTGGGACACAGGAGGGTCCCGGACCACAATCAATTCCTCTACCATATTCCAGAAAGACACATGGCCCACTACAGCCACCATCACCCTCAGCGGCTTCACAGGCCACTCACAGCAGGGACACATCACAGCCCCTGTACCCATTCAGATTGACAATATAACGACAAAGCACCCCATAGTTTTAGTCGATCTACCCCACACAGCAGAACACATTTTGGGAATTGACTTTATTTTTTTATTTTTATTTTTAAAAAATAATTTTTATTAAAGGTTTTCATAAAATATCAATAACAAAATGAGAAAGAAAAAAGAACCCAACAGGGTTAAGTACAAAACACAATCTAAAAAAGCAACCCCCCAAACCCCTCCCCCCGTACCTAAATAATAAATTAACATTAACACCCCGACTTAAGACAACAGATGTATACACCCCCTCAGACCCTTCCAGTGTAAATAACAAACAAAAATAAAGTAACCCCCACCCCCCCCGATCTGCTGCTGCCATTGACCAATGTCTATCGTTCTGCCAGAAAGTCTAAGAACGGTTGCCACCGCCTAAAGAACCCTTGTACCGACCCTCTCAAGGCGAATTTCACCCTCTCCAATTTAATGAACCCTGCCATATCGCTGATCCAGGATTCCACGCTTGGGGGCCTCGTATCTTTCCACTGAAAGAGAACCCTTCACCGGGCTACCAGGGACGCAAAGGCCAGAATTACGGCCTCTTTCGCCTCCTGCACCCCCGGCTCCTCTGCCACCCCAAATATTGCGAGCCCCCAGCCCGGTTTGACCCTGGATCCTACCACCCTTGACACCGTCCTCGCTACGCCCTTCCAAAATTCCTCCAGCGCTGGGCATGCCCAAAACATATGGGTGGAATTTGCTGGGCTCCCTGAGCACCTAACACACCTGTCCTCACCCCCAAAGAACCTGCTCATCCTTGTCCCGGTCCTCACCCCCAAAGAACCTGCTCATCCATGTACTTAAACTGTATGAGGCTGAGCCTCGCGCATGAAGAGGAAGAGTTCACCATCCCTAGGGCATCTGCCCACGTCCCCTCTTCGATCACCTCTCCCAACTCCTCCTCCCACTTACCTTTCAACTCCATCACCGAGGCCTCCTCCTCCTCCTGCATCACCTGGTAAGTTTCCGAGATCTTCCCCACTCCCCCCCCCCCCCCCCCCCGAGAGCACCCTGTCCTGTACTGTGTGTGGCAGTAGCCGTGGGAATTCCACCACCTGCCGTCTGGCAAACGCCCTTGCCTGTAAGTACCTGAAGGTGTTCCTCGGGGGGGAGCCCGTACTTCTCCTCCAGCTCACCCAAGCTCGCAAACTTCCCGTCCACAAACAGGTCCCACAACTTTCGTATGCCTGCCCTGTGCCACCCCGAAAACCCTCCACCTGTTCTTCCTGGGGCGAGCCGGTGGTTCCCCCGTAATGGGGTCCACGCCGAGGCCCTAACTTCCCCCCCTATGCCGCCTCCACTGCCCCCAAATTTTGAGGGCCGCCACCACCACCGGGCTCGTGGTATACCTCCTTGGAGGGAGCGGCAGCGGCGCCGTTGCCAGCGCCCACAGACTCGTACCCACACAGGACGCCGTCTCCAGCCTCTTCCATGCAGCCCCCTCCATCACCCACTTGCGCACCATTGTTGCATTGGCAGCCCAGTAGTACCCACAGAGGTTGGGCAGCGCCAGCCCCCCCCTATCTCTACTCCGCTCCAGGAACACCCTTCTCAACCTCGGAGTCCCTCGCGCCCACACAAACCCCATTATACTCCTGTTAACCGCCTGAAAAAGGCCTTCGGGATAAACACGGGGAGGCACTGGAACAGGAACAAAAACCTTGGGAGCACCGTCATTTTGATTGACTGCACCCTACCCGCCAGGGACAGCGGCAATGCGTCCCACCTCTTGAACTCCTCCTCCATTTGCTCCACCAGCCTTGTGAAGCTAAGCCTATGCAGGGCCCCCCAGTTCCTGGCCACCTGGACCCCCAAATATCTGAAACTCCTCTCCGCCCTTTTTAGTGGGAGCCCGCCAATCCCCCTCTCCTGGTCCCCTAGCTGAACTACGAACAGCTCGCTCTTCCCCATATTGAGCTTGTACCCCGAAAAGTCCCCGAATTCCCTAAGCATCCTCATTACCTCTGGCATTCCTCCCACCGGGTCCACCACATACAGCAGCAGGTCGTCCGCATAAAGCGACACCCTATGCTCCTCCCCACCCCACACCAACCCCCTCCAGTTCCTCGACTCTCTCAGTGCCATAGCCAGGGGTTCAATCGCCAGTGCGAAGAGCAGGGGGGACAGGGGGGACCCCTGTCTCGTCCCTCGGTGCAACCGAAAGTACTCGGACCTCCTCCTATTTGTGGCCACACTCGCCATCGGGACCTCATACAACAGCCTAACCCACCTGACAAACCCCTCCCCAAACCCAAACCTCTTCAGCACCTCCCACAGGTACCCCCACTCTACCCTATCGAAGGCTTTCTCAGCGTCCATCGCCACCACTATCTCCGCCTCCCCCTCCCTCGCCGGCATCATGATAACGTTCAAAAGCCTCCGCACATTCGCGTTCAACTGTCTCCCCTTCACAAACCCCGTCTGGTCTTCATGGATGATCTGTGGCACACAATCCTCAATCCTCGTGGCTAAGACCTTCGCCAGCACCTTGGCATCTACATTTAGCAAGGAAATCGGTCTGTAAGACCCACATTGCAGGGGATCCTTGTCCCACTTCAGGATCAAGGAGGTCAGTGCCCGGGACATCGTCGGGGGTAAAGCCCCCCCCCTCCCTTGCCTCATTAAAGGTCCTAACTAACTGCGGGCCCAACAGGTCCATATATTTTTTATAGAACTCGACCGGGAAACCGTCCGGCCCCGGTGCCTTCCCCGCCTGCATGCTTCCTATCCCTTTGATCAGCTCCTCCAGCCCAATCGGGGCCCCCAGTCCCGCCACCAGTCCCTCTTCCACCTTTGGAAACCTCAATTGGTCCAGGAAACGGCCCATCCCTCCCTCCTCCCGTGGGGGCTCGGATTGGTACAATTCCTCGTAGAAGTCCCTGAAGACCCCATTGATGCCAACCCCACTGCGCACCACACTCCCTCCCCTGTCCTTAACTCCCCCGATCTCCCTAGCTGCGTCCCGCTTCCGAAGCTGATGCGCCAGCATCCGGCTTGCCTTTTCCCCATACTCGTAGACCGCCCCCTGGGTCTTCCTCCACTGCACCTCCGCCTTCCTGGTGGTCACCAGGTCGAATTCGGCCTGGAGGCTGCGCCTCTTCCTCAACAATCCTTCCTCAGGTTCTTCCGCATACCTCCTGTCTACCCTCACCATCTCCCCCACCAGCCTCTCCCTCTCCCCCCGCTCCCTCCGCTCCTTGTGGGCCCTGATGGAGATCAGCTCTCCCCTCACCACCGCCTTCAGTGCCTCCCATACCATCCCCACTCGGACCTCCCCGTTGTCGTTGGTCTCCAAGTACCTCTCTATACTTCCTCGGACCCACTCGCTCACCTCCTCGTCCGCCAACAGCCCCACCTCCAAGCGCCACAGCGGGCGCTGGTCTCTCTCCTCCCCCATCTCCAAGTCCACCCAATGCGGGCGTGGTCCGAAATGGCTATTGCCGAATACTCGGTATCCTCTACTCTCGCTATCAATGCCCTACTCAAAATGAAAAAGTCGATTCGAGAATAAGCCTTATGGACACGTGAGAAGAATGAAAATTCCCTAGCCCCCGGCCTTGCAAATCTCCAAGGGTCCACCCCTCCCATTTGGTCCATAAATCCCCTCAACACTCTAGCCGCCGCCGGCTTCCTCCCCGTCCTAGACCTGGAGCGATCCAGTGCCGGATCCAACACCGTGTTAAATTCTCCCCCCATTATCAGGCCCCCCACTTCCAAGTCTGGGATCCGACCCAACATACGCCGCATAAAACCCGCATCGTCCCAGTTCAGAGCATACACATTGACCAGTACCACCCTCTCTCCCTGCAACTTGCCACTTACCATTATGTACCTACCGCCATTATCTGCCACAATGCTCGACGCCTCGAATAACACCTTCTTTCCCACCAAGATCGCCACCCCTTGATTTTTGGCATCTAGCCCAGAGTGAAACACCTGACCTACCCACCCGTTCCTCAGTCTTACCTGGTCTGCCACCTTCAGGTGTGTCTCCTGGAGCATAACCACATCCGCCTTGAGCCCCTTCAGGTGAGCAAACACGCGGGCCCGCTTAACTGGCCCATTCAGTCCCCTTACACTCCAGGTTATCAGCCGGATTAGGGGGCTACCCGCCCCCCTCCTCCGCCGACGAGCCATGACCCCTCCTCGGCCAGCCACGCGCCCGCACCCGGCCAGCCACGCGCCCGCACCCGGCCCATTCCCCACAGCAGCATACCCCCGTCTCGACCCACCCCACTCGCTCCAGCTCCTCCTTGATCTTAGCAGCAGCAACTCGATTCCCCCCCCCCCCCCCCCCCCGCCCCCGCCCCCGGGCTAGGACCCATCCTAGCTGGTTTACTCCCCCCATTGCACTTCCGCAAGTCAGCTGACTTCTGCTGACCCCGGCCACTCCCGCCTCCCCTTCGACTCCTCCCATTGTGTGGCACACCCTCCTCTCCCGCTCCCCATTCACAGGCTCTCCCCCTCCGTTCTAAGCGCGGGAAACAATCCTCGCTTCCCCGCACCGGTCCCACACCCCCCCCCCCTCCCCCAGTCTTCGGCGCGGGAAAAAAATCCCACGCTCTCCACCTACCAGACCCCGCCACCAACCAAAACAGTGCCCAACCCGCCCCATCCACCCTCCCCAACGCGAAAGAGAAAAACACAGAGAAAAAAAAACCCAAAACAATGCAAAGTCCCCCCCCCCCGAACCCAAAATAGGCATAACATATCCACCGCAGTCCCCAATCGCCCATCCCGACCCTCAGTCTGTGTCCAGCTTCTCAGCCTGAACAAAGGCCCACGCCTCCTCCGGAGACTCAAAATAATGGTGCCGGTCCTTGTAGGTAACCCACAATCGCGGCTGCTACAACATGCCAAACTTCATCCCCTTCCTGTGCAGCACCGCCTTCGCTCGATTGTACCCGGCCCTCCTCTTCGCCACCGCCGCACTCCAGTCCTGATATATCCGAACCTCCGCGTTCTCCCACCTGCTGCTCCTCTCCTTCTTGGCCCACCCGAGCACACACTCCCGATCGATGAACCGATGGAACCGCACCAGCACCGCCCGCGGATGGTCGTTAGCCTTGGGCCTCCTCGCCAACACTCTATGGGCCCCTTCCAGCTCCAGGGGCCCCTGGAAGGACCCCGCTTCCATCAGCGAGTTTATCATGGTGACCACATAGGCCCCCACATCCGGCCCCTCCAGGAGGCCCAGAATCCGCAGATTCTTCCGCCTCGACCGATTCTCCATCTCCTCGAACCGCTCCTGCCATTTCTTGTGGAGCGCCTTGAGCGCCTCCACCTTTACCGCCAGGACTAAGATCTCGTCCTCATTGTCAGAGATCTTTTGTTGAGCCTCTCGGATCGCCACCCCCTGGGCCGTCTGTGTCTCCAGCAGCTCATCAATAGACGTCTTCATCGGCTCTAGCAGGTCCTTTTTAATCTCTCTGAGGCAGTGCTGGATACCCTCCTGTAGCTCCTACGCCCGCTGCCTGGTCTCTGCCCGCCGCCATTTTGTCCTTCTTCCCTCCCTTCTTCTGGTCCACCACCACCTTTTTTGTCACCCCGCTCCTAGTTAAAGCCATATACTGACGGGGAACTATTATTAACTCCTTCCCACACCGGGAAACGTCGAAAAAGTGCCCTTGGGGGCCCTGAAAAGAGCCCAAAAGTCTCGAGAGGGAATCCTTTTGGCAGTGTTCGCTTCACCAATCTACCCCAAAATGTCTGTGGATACTCCTGAAAAAGGTCGAAGTGTCCGTTCCAGACGGGAGCTGCCGAATGCGTGACCTACTCCTCCATGGCCGCCACCGGAAGCCTCGTCCCCGCTTCTTCAGTGGCCTTGGTGAGATCTTTTCACAGTTGTTCCCTCTGCTGTTAGAATTCACTTTTGATAAAGGTCCTCAGGTCAGTTTGCAGCTTTAAGCTTGCCCTTCCCCCGCTTGCATGCTGGAAGGGGCCCTGTTTATCCTGTTGCAGCCAAATCTTTTACTGTTTCTGCCGGGTTTGATAGCCAGAAAACATAACATTCCTGGGGGACACTGTCAGGGGAGTGTTGCAGTCTTCTTGCCACACCGGGAAATGTCAAACAAATGCCATGGGGGCCCTGTAAAAGAGCCCCAAAGTCCGTTCCAAGCGGGAGCTACCGAATATGCGACCTAGCTCTGCATAGCCGCACCCGGAAGTGGAATTGACTTTATGAACTCCCACCACCTTTCATTTGATCCGGTAAACCAATGATTTTGGAGAATGGCAAAATCCGCAAGAGCCCCCGCAACGCTCAAAATAGGTGAATACGCAAACAAGATTAGTGCAGTCGGCAAATTTTGGTTTGCCCTGGCCACAATTAGCACAGATAAGCAGGTTAGGGCAGTTCTGCAGAAGCACAGGACAGCATTTGTGACCCACAAACAAGACTGTGGCCGGATGACTGGTTCCGTTCAAATCACAGGACCTGACCCTAGACCCCAAAAGCAATACGGATTTCCCCAAGACGCAGAGGGAGAAATCGCATAAGTTATCAACAGCTTATTAGAGCAGGGCGTACTCAGATCAGTAGCCTCCACTAATAATGCCCCGATTTGGCCAGTGAGAAAGCCCGATGGATCATAGCGACTGACCATTGATTACCGGGAACTCAACAAAGTCACCCCCGCAGCAGCCCCCACGGTAGCCACAAGTCCCGAGACCATGCTCAAACAGGGATTCAACTCACAATACTTTACGGTTTTGGACATCAGTAATGGATTCTGGTCCATTCCATTGGCAAAAGCGTGCCAATACAAATTTGCCTTCACTTTTAAAAATCAGCAGTACACGTGAACATGCCTTCCACAAAGATTCCACAACTCCCCCTCCATTTTCCACCGACAGCTGGCAAATGGATTATCAAAATTTACTCGCCCCGAATGTCTGGTCCAGTATGTAGACGACCTATTACTGCAGACAGACACCAAGGCAGAGCACATCGAGTTTCTGTCCGAACTCCTGGAACTCCTACAGAAAATTGGTTGCAAAGTAAACCCCAAAAAGGCCCAGATTTTGGAAAAGAAAGTGATATATTTGGGTACGATTATCACGCATGGTAAACGCGAGATCGAGCACAAAAGAATTGACTCGATTGCCAAATTGCCCCTTCCCCAGAATATTTCAGCCCTCCGGTCGTTTTTAGGACTGGTTGGCTACTGCCGAAACCACATTGACGGTTTCGCCACCAAGGCAACACCCCTCTCGGAATTCCTAAAGAAAGGAGCCCCTTGGGAATGGCTTCCGCAGCATACGGATGCTGTGGATGCTTTGAAAAGAGCCCTCATTGCAGCCCCCGAACTTCAGGTTCCAGACCCGCTTTCCCCCTACGCTACAGAGATAGCTCGCACCGACCGAACCATTGCAGCTGTGCTCCTCCAGGAACGGCACGAACAATAAAGACCTGTGGCTTACGCCTCCAGACTTTTAGATCCTGTGGAGCAGGGATTTTCGGCCTGTGAAAGGCACCTGCTCGCAGTTTTCTGGGCAGTTCAATATTTTTTCTACATAACCGGACTAAACCCCATCACAATCCTTGCAGAACACACTCCCATCCAATTTTTACTGGACCGACAACTCAAGGACGGTACATTTAGCCAAATTGGAGCAGCTAGATGGACCCTTCTTTTGCAGGGACGGTACATCACTGTAAAAAGGACCAAGACCCACACTTTCTAAGCCGATAACCTTCAGTACCCAGGCACCCCCCACAAATGTGAAATCATCTCACCGCACCACAACACAGGCCCGTTTATTGCGAAAACACCCCCCAGAAAGATAGATAGTTCACCCCAGAGCCCCCAGCCCACAGACACGTGCGAACCCTTAAGGATATATGTGGATGGATCTTCCACTATATTAGAAGGGATGCGCATTACAGGATGCGGCATACATGTCGAGGACGCGCCCTAGAAGAAATCCCCTTGAAACTCCCAGGACACTTAGGCGCGCAGGCAGCAGAACTGGCAGCTGTCACGTACATTGTGGATCACCCAGATTCCTTCCCCAGCCCAGCAGACATATACTCGGACAGCCTCTATGTCTGCAACAGCCTTACAGAATTCCTACCCCTGTGGAAAGCAAGAGGATTTGTTTCCGCAGACGGAAAACCCCTCCCTTCAGACCCATTGCTCCGCCACATTTTAGAGAAAGCACAGGACGGGACATTCGGAATTGTTAAAGTTCGCAGTCACCACCGTTCCTACCCCCCTGGAAATGTAAAGGCCGAAGCACTGGCAAAAGCAGGTTCCAGGCACGGATATTTTTGGACACCCCCCGAAAGCGCCCCAGTGAATGCAGTTCAGGTCTCGCAGACTAATATCGAGGATTTAGTGCAGGCCCAGAAGCAGGATAGCAATCTCAGGGAGATTTTGAAAGGACAATTTCCAGCACCTTACGTTAGATTTAAAAATGCACTGACCACACATGACGGTGTGGTGTTAAAAGACACCCTTTATTTGGTTCCTGAACAGGACAGGAATCCACTTATTTGTTTGTTCCATTACAGTCATGGGCATCAGGGAATTGATCCCACTACAGCCCACCTCAGGAAGCTCTGTTGGTGGCCAAGTTGAAAAGAAGACGTGACGCACTACGTTGAGAATTGTCTTATCTGTGTCCAGAACAATCCGACAGGTACGCAAAGAAGGCTCAGCTTAGTCACACCCACCCCGTTAATGGCCCGTGGACTAACCTCCAGATCGATTTTATATGACCATTGCCCCCTTGCAGGAATGGTTACAAGTACGTATTAGTCGTCATAGACACTTTTACGAAATGGATAGAGGCATTCCCATCCAGAACTAACACGGCAAAGACCACAGCCAAGATCTTAACCCACCACATCTTTACTAGATTGGGACTCCACTGCAGCCTTGAATCCGACCAAGGTTCCCATTTTACGGGGTGTGTCATGAAGAACGTCCTCACGATATTTGGCATTACCCAAAAATTCCACATCGCATACCACCCCCAGTCAAATGGTATCGTGGAGCGGACCCTAAAATCAACCCTCAGAAAAATGGTCCAACGAAACAACACCACTTGGGATTCAGTCCTCCCTTTTGCGCTGATGTTTTTAAGAAATACTATCTCAACTTCCACAGGTTACATCCCACACACTCTCATGACCGGACGCCCCATGAAAAGGCACAGAATTTTTATTAGGACTTGACTTGACCAGCCCCGAAGTGACGGCCCTCACACACGAGAACGCAGTAAAAGTTAGTCAAAATTGTAAAAACGGCTCAGCTAGCAGCCGCAGTAAGATTAGGCACTAGAAAGAAACAGAGCAAGGCCTGTTTCGACAAGACAGTGCATGCGATTGAGTATGAGGTAGGACAGCAGGTAATGCTCTCCATTTACAACCCCAGCACATTCCTGTCACCGAAGTATTCGGGTCCGTACTCCATTGCAGACAAAGTAAGCCCCTCCGTCTATAAAATGAAGTACCCCAACGGAAAGACTGCGTGGTTCCGTATTAACCAGCTTAAGGCATATGGCCCACAGTCCAACCACGCACATCACGTCATGCTCGACGCAGCAGACCACACCCTGCACACACCCAACGTATCCCTACCCTCCCCCAACACGCCCACCACATCCACGGACTCGCCCTCGACTCCACCCCCGACCTCTAGACTCCGTCCCGGAACGCCCACAGACAGCAGCAGCCGCGACAGCGACTGTGACTCAGACAATAGCCACAGCACGCCTCCCTACTATCCCCATGCAACAGGACCCACACCCAGCGAATCTGACCACGATTCGATTGATCCCTTCCTCATCACATTCCTCAACAAATCCCACCGCCCTACGATGACGATTCCGTCCCCACAGAACTAGACACCACCATTTGGCACCGCGATAATTCATTCAGGCTCGTCCGAAACGAGATGGACCCCAAATCGCAGCATGCAGCCATATCAGCCCTTATACATTAGAGAGTATGGCGTCCGGGAGAAGATGACAACTTTGAGTCTGATTCCCAAAACGAGAACCCCTTTGCGACCCTGTTCGCAACTGATAACTGAGGTGTCCAGATGATGTTTTAAAAAGGAACCGCTCGAGATAAACGGTGTCCTTTCTGATGGAACCTGCAGCATGTTGTTTAATATTGTTTGTTAGTTATTGTTATGTGTTGTATGCAAGATCGCAAATTTGTTTGTTTTTTTTCACGGCCCCACGCCATATTTGTTGGCAGAAACCGCTGAGAACTTGCCAGCCTCCATTTCATAACTGCTCTTCTGGTTCAAAGGTAGAACCAATACAGCAACCCCCCACGATGACTACATTTTTGCCCGTTTTTGTCGGTTGCTCAGGTAGTGGAGAAACGGCATTGGTCTCCGCCCTGCCCGAGGAACCCCCTCTGGTCAGCTACGCTCGGGTAGAGCACACACGGCATTGGTCACTGTCCTACCCGGGGATTCCACCCAATTCTTACCCGTCGCGGCACATACGCACCTCATTTCGGCACTTTTGGTTCAAAACGTTTTGTTTTGTTTTGGTTGCCATCCCTATGCTATCTACATCCTCAAACATTTGGTTGGTAAATTGCACAGCCTGTGAGATGGCTCGCACTGTTTCAGTATTTTTAAGTGCGCCTTGTCCTGAATATTCAGTTTAAAATTTTTTTTTTTTTTTTTTAAATGAGGGAGTCACACATGGTGACAAATTGTAAAGGGAAATTGGCACTAAAGGACAGACATACTAACAGATGTGATATTAACCAAGATAGTAACAGACACAATGCTTGATCCCACAGAACTCCAGAAGCCCCAAGGAAAGAAAAGAAGAGAAAGAACAATGAGGACATCCTCCGTGTTGATCACCGCCATTATGTGTATTCGGTTGCGTGCGAACACGAACCCCCTGACCCCAACCCCCCCCGCCCCCCAGCCGTTAATGATTCACTACCCCATAGCCCAGTAACATGCAACACCACACCATCATGGTGTGATAAGCTCATAACATGGTACTCCCTTTCCTACGTAGTCGAATCCCTATTAGCATTGGCGATACTCTGCAGCATCGTGCAGACTATCCGCATGAGGAAATGGCGAAGGAGAGCCTATCGCGCTCGCACCCCAGTATACAGAATAAGATCCCCTATGTTCAGTTATCACCAGGACCCCAAACCCCTCGATCTATAATAAAGGACACTCATTTGCGTTCCTTTTTTGTAAATAAAAAACACATGTTTCATTTACGACGGAAAGATTGTACACCCGTGCTTGACTGCCAAGCCAGGAATAATGTAAATGCTGCTATTATTTTGTATTGTTTAGGAAGATAATATTACTGAATGGTGAGTGTAGTTTATTGAGGACAGTTAGAGGTACCGTTTTTTAAATTTTGTAATGCATGTCCCTGTTTTGACATAGCGCCACTTAGAATGTTAGTTAAAACATTTCATTGCATAGTTATGGTCAGTGTAGAGGTCATGGAAGAGTGCTCGCCAGGTCAGGGAATGAAGACAACGCAGTTGTGAGATCCTTCACGCTTCGCGTTAGGGATCACAAGGAGGGAGTATAGCCACCTGGGTTGGCCACTTCCCGACTTAAAATGGAGAACCGCAAAGACTGAAGGGAAATTCAGCCAACACAGGCAAAATTGAGCAAGTGCAGAAATCATGTGTATTGAAACTTGCAAAAACCAGACAGCACTGAAACCAGCAGCCATCTGCATAGTAATGAGCAATTCCAAGGCACAACTGCAGCAGTTAAGGTGAATAAAGACAAGCCAGACTCCTCGGCGCCAGCAGGAGCCAAGACAAAGGAAGGCCAACGGACATTTAGGGGCCATCCAGCGATCAGGGAACAACTCCAGTATTGGAGAAATCGATCCAAATGATCGGAACGCAGTCCAATCATTTGGAACCAGGTACGGGGTCCGCCCCGAAGGGCGGGAAGCCCCTGGGGACTATAAAGTAAAGCCCCCAAGTTCAAATCGGTCTTCTTTGGCAGGGTCACTCAGCAACTTGAATCAACCCTTGAAGAGTGACCTGTCTCAGCGGCCGCCAACCAAGTAAGTCTCCAGTCAACGCTCGCTACGAGATAGGCGCTCCTAGCTACAAGTCCATACCAGTTTTTGAATCCTGCAGACTCAGGACCTGAACGAAAGGCCATTTGTTCCCCATACCTGGTGGGCCAATTCCGAAGCTAAGTATAGGCCTTTTAGTGATAGGAATAGTCTAGAAAGTAGAGTTTATGCATGAGTAGTGATTTACTGTGTATAATAAATGAGTTTTGATTTGAATCTGATTGGTGTGTTGAGTTATTGATCAGTACTTGAACTTGAACCTCGTGGCGGTATCATAAAGATACCTGGCGACTCTAGAGCAAAGGTTAAACAAACAGAGCAAATTACGAATTAAGAGCCAACCGAAAGTTAGCAACAATACTATTCGCTAAGAACATATCCCAGACACAGGTGGACATTACCAAGGCATTCCAGAGCATGGCCGCATCACTGAGGACCATCGCTGAGGGCATCGACACCATAGTGCAGACAGTGGGGAGTCTCCAGGGCTGGCAGCACCAGGTGACCGAGACTTCTGGAGCTGACACCAGCCGCCCCTCCATCGCACGGAGTCACCCAAGGCCCTACCAGCACCCTGAGGGCTAAGGAAGGGCTGAAGTCCATCCTAGGGCCTTCCACCAAGGAGACTCAGGTGGTCTCTAGTCTTTCTGCTTTCGTCCCTCTTGCCACCAGCGCATTTCAAGGGCAGCAGGTAGCAGGGTGGCACAGTGACACCTGTGGCACAGTAAGACGGCTCCTGGCCCTCCAGAGAACAATCGGCTAGGCATCAAAGGCCACAGGTTGCAGAAGGCAGCAGGCCGCCTCCACTTCTGATGTGCATCTTGGGGACACACTTGGATGTTAGCACTACGGAGAATCAAGACGTTTTAGGAGTTTGGGCACTGGTGAGGTTGGTTTCGTAGTTAGGGGAAATGGATAAGTCACATTAAATGTTCACCATTAAAATATGTCACACCTGAAACATGCAACACCTGTCATTTTAATATTTACAACAGGGTGGGTCTCTCTCCCATCTGAGTCACTCCCTGCTACAGGCTCCCCAAGAGATGCCACGAGTTAGAGGCTAGGAAATCCACAAAGACGGACATTGTGGTTTGAAAGCCCCGTCACTTGCTGTTGGGGTTGGGGGATGGAGGGCCTAAACTTATGTGTCACACGGAGTCATACGCTTAGGCCCTCCATCTCCCAACCCAGCAGTGGTCCAAAATAAAGTGCACCCGATGCAGACTACGTCCTGGGGATGGGAGTCAGTGTGCTTTCAGCAGAAAGGAGTGAGACTTGAGCATCACAGCCTTTCTAGTGAATGGTCATCACCCTCCTGCCTTGAATAGTGACCCACTGACAGCACCAACACAGGCCCATCACCCTTGTGTGATGTGATATAGACCCTTGGGAGGGGAAGAATCGAGGTGGGCTGGGGGAAGGGTGTTGAGCTGACGGACACATAGCTTACTGTCATGTGAACCTGGAAGTTACGGGGGCCTCCCTGGTATGTCGGGCAATCCTCTAGATCCTCCTCTGGCTTGTCCTCCAGCCCCTCCTCTTCTGCCTCAGACGAGGCCGCATGTTCCACCTTCTCCTCGTCCAGCATGGCACTATGTTGCTGTGCCAGGTTGTGGAGGGCATAGCAGACAAACACAAAGTTGCAGACCCTCCGGGGGCTGTACTGCAATGCACCGCAAAGCGGTCCAAGCAGCGAAACTGCATTGTCATCAGCCCGATGTACTGCTCAATTATAGCACGGGTGCCAGCGTGGGCCTCATTGTAATGGGTCTCAGCCTCAGGCCACCACACTGATGTCATCAGCTAAGAGCTCAGCGGGTATCCCTTGCCCTTCACAAGCCAGCCAGACATCCTAGGCTGGTCCTTGAAGACACCAGGGATCTCCGAGTGCCCTAGGATGAAGTTGTCATGCACGGTCCCAGCGTGCACACATGTGCAACATCCTTAGGTGCTGGTTGCACAGGATTTGGACATTCAGGGAGTGGGAGCCTCTTCCTGTTAATATAGGCATTCCTTGATGCCACAATGCTCGCAGGGCAACATGCATGTGATTGATGGCCCCCTGGACCTTGGGCATCCTGGCGATGGGAGCAAATCCTGCAGCCCGGGCATCTTGGTGGGCATGACCCAGGTCAAAGTTGATGTAATTGGATGCCTGGACATACAGCGCACAAGTCACCTCCTGGATGCACCCATGAGCTGACAACTGCGAGATGCCACAGAGGTTCCCACTTGAACCTGGAGGTGACCCAGTGCAGTAGAAATTGATTCACAGCCACTGGGAGTGGGTGTCCTCCTTCTCCATTAGGTGCCATGTCCTCGCACAGGTGGGACACTGTCTCCCTGCTGAGACGCAGTCTTCTGCGGCACATGGTATCAGTCAGCTCGTCGTAGGAACATAGAGTGCTGCACGCCCTAGCTAGTGTACCCTTCTGACCACCTCAGCTTGATGTGCAGCCAGGTCTTGAGCTCGAGTGGTGGCCTCCTGCCAATGTACTGCAAGTTCCTGACTGCGTTGGCCTTCGGCAACGTCTGCCCGTCTCAGTTGTGACTAACAGGATGACAGGGACCTCAGCAGAATCGATCCTAACATTATCTTGTGTCTGGAAGGATTTGGAGAAGGAAAGAGACTGACAATCAGTTAGATCTTCCATCCCGGAGCACTCAAATCTTACAACCTACCCCACAACCCCGTGTCCTCATGATTCTTGCAGCTGACCATTCATCACAGTGCCCGGTCCCCTTGACCTCCACTCAAGTTGCCTGGCCCGACTCTCATCCTTGCTTTTGAGAGAGTCTTCCCCTGACCTTGAATTGGAGAGTTATGCAGCTGAGAGTGCTGAGGCATAATGATGATGGCCAAATGGCTGTAGTGGCCATTGTGAGGGGACACCATATCTAACAGTATCAACTGTTTAGGTACATCAGCACTACAGAGGCAGCTGCCAACACCCAGAGTATAGGCACGCTGTTCAGGCATCACAGTTGCAGGACATGCAGTCCACAAATTATTCTCTCAGATGAATGCAAATGAGGTGTGATCAGTTTAGGACAATAGAACATAGAACATTACAGCGCAGTGCAGGCCCTTCGGCCCACAATGTTGCGCCGACCTGTGAAACCATTCTAAAGCCCATCTACACTATTCCCTTATCGTCCATATGTCTATCCAATGACCATTTGAATACCCTTAGTGTTGGCGAGTCCACTACTGTTGCAGGCAGGGCACTCCACACCCTTACTACTCTCTGAGTAAAGAACCTACCTCTGACATCTGTCTTATAACTATCTCCCCTCAATTTAAAGCTATGTCCCCTCGTGCTAGACATCACCATCTGAGGAAAAAGGCTCTCACTGTCCACCCTATCCAATCCTCTGATCATCTTGTATGCCTCAATTAAGTCACCTCTTAACCTTCTTCTCTCTAACGAAAACAGCCTCAAGTCCCTCAGCCTTTCCTCATAAGATCTTCCCTCCATACCAGGCAACATTCTGGTAAATCTCCTCTGCACCCTTTCCAATGCTTCCACATCCTTCCTATAACGCGGCGACCAGAATTGCACGCAATACTCCAAATGCGGCCGCACCAGAGTTTTGTACAGCTGCAACATGACCTCATGGCTCCGAAACTCAATCCCTCTACCAATAAAAGCTAACACACCGATAAAAGCTAACGCCTTCTTAACAACCCTCAAAACCGGAGTGGCAACTTTCAGGGATCTATGTACATGGACACCGAGATCTCTCTGCTCATCCACACTGCCAAGAATCTTACCATTAGCCCAGTACTCAGTCTTCCTGTTATTCCTTCCAAAATGAATCACCTCACACTTTTCTGCATTAAATTCCATTTGCCACCTCTCAGCCCAGTGCTGCAGCTTATCTATGTCCCTCTGTAATTTGTAACATCCTTCCGCACTGTCCACAACTCCACCGACTTTAGTGTCATCTGCAAATTTACACACCCATCCTTCTACGCCCTCCTCCAGGTCATTTAAAAAATGACAAACAGCAGTGGCCCCAAAACAGATCCTTGTGGTACACCACTAGTAACTGGACTCCAGTCTGAACACTTCCCATCAACCACCACCCTTTGTCTTCTTCCAGCTAGCCAATTTCTGATCCAAACTGCTAAATCTCCCTGAATCCCATGCTTCCGTATTTTCTGCAGTAGCCTACGGTGGGTAACCTTATCAAACTCTTTACTGAAATCCATATACACCACATCAACTGCCTTACCCTCATCCACCTGTTTGGTCACCTTCTCAAAGAACTCAATAAGGTTTGTGAGGCACGACCTACCCTTCACAAAACCGTGTTGACTATGTCTAATCAAATTATTCCGTTCCAGATGATTATACACCCTATCTCTTATAAACCTTTCCAAGATTTTGCCCACAACAGAAGTAAGGCTCACTGGTCTATAGTTACCGGGGTTGTCTCTACTCCCCTTCTTGAACAAGGGGACAACATTTGCTATCCTCCAGTCTTCTGGCACTATTCCCGTAGACAAAGATGACTTAAAGATCAAAGCCGAAGGCTCAGCAATCTCCTCCCTAGCTTCCCAGAGAATCCTAGGATAAATCCCATCCGGCCCAGGGGACTTATCTATTTTCACCCTTTCCAGAATTGTTAACACCTCCTCCTTATGAACCTCAAGCCCTTCTAGTCTAATAGCCTGAATCTCAGTATTCTCCTCGACAACATTGTCTTTTTCCTGTGTGAATACTGACGAAAAATATTCATTTAGCACCTCTCCTATCTCCTCGGACTCCAAGTACAACCTCTCACTACTGTCCTTGACTGGCCCTACTCTTACCCTAGTCATTCTTTTATTCCTGACAGATCTATAGAAAGCTTTAGGGTTATCCTTGATCCTACCTGCCAAAGACTTCTCATGTCCCCTCCTGGCTCTTCTTAGCTCTCTCTTTCGGTCCTTCCTAGCTAACTTGTAACTCTCGAGCGCCCTTACTGAACCTTCATGTCTCATCTTTACATAAGCCTCCTTCTTCCTCTTGACAAGTGTTTCGACTGCCTTAGTAAACCACGGTTCCCTTGCTCGACCACTTCCTCCCTGCCTGACAGGTACACTCATCAAGGACATGCAGTAGCTGTTCCTTGAACAAGCTCCACATTTCCATTGTGCCCATCCCCTGCAGTTTTCCTCTCCATCTGATGCATCCTACGTCTTGCCTCATCACATCATAATTGCCTTTCCCCCAGATATAACTCTTGCCCTGCGGTATATACCTATCCCTTTCCATCACTAAAGTAAACGTAATCGAATTGTGGTCACTATCACCAAAGTGCTCACCTGCCTCCAAATCTAACACCTGTCCGGGTTCATTACCCAGTACCAAATCCAATACGGCATCGCCTCTCATTGGCCTATCTACATACTGTGTCAGGAAACCCTCCTGCACACATTGGACAAAAACGGACCCATCTAAAGTACTCGAACTATAGCGTTTCCAGTCAATATTTGGAAAGTTAAAGTCCCCCATAACAACTACCCTGTTGCTTTCTGCAAGAGTCTGGTTACACCATCTGGAGCAGGCCAGGAGAATGGCAAATTGTTCGGCACCTGGCGTGACTGTTTTAGGGCTCTCCTGACATAGCAGGATTGGCGTCAGCCGCAATGTGGCCAGAAAATTGTCCCCTCAATGTGGAATGTGTAAAGGGTGTGGATGCTTTTTCACAGTAACAAATATAAGCTAATGAATGTACAATTCCGATGCCATCATCTTGAAGCTACCAACCTGAAACCATCCTTTGAGAAAAGAGACCATGTTGAACATACATATGTAACAGGAAACAGTGTAAAATTGCTACTGTAAATTTGCAGCACTTGAGAGGCATGCATGTGTCAAATGGAATGGAAGCAGTGGTTGCTTTTTAAAAAAAAAAAAAATCTTAGTTGTGAATTTGCTGCTTTTAAGTCTGTCTCCATCCATGCAACAATTACCATTAATATCACAGGTGCTGGAATAGGGATCGTCCAGGTTATTTTCTTGCCCTAAATAGAATTTCCCTTTTCAACAATGGCTTTCTCTGATCCTCATCCAATCCCATGCTCTCTTGCTGATGATTCAATTCTGCATTTCAATTGGTTTCATGCTTTGAGTGTGAACCAACCTCTTACTCCTGAATCACCCTGACCATCTCCGTTTGTTAATGGAGCACTGATATTATTGCTTCTTTTCCAGTTTCCTAAGTGACACCGAGGTGTAAATATGTGCCTTTGCCAGTGACCCAAAATGGCCAATCTGATATAGCCACTATCCAAGATGCATTTCTAGCCCTGTTCTTGCTCCCAAATCTTTTCCCAACAGTCCTCGTATTACCTTTGATTGCTCTATCCTAGTTTTTTCTGATTTGACATTCTCATTCTCACAAGATAGTCTGCAAGAAGTTATTTTGAGTGTTTTGAGGTTGATAATGAAATCAATATCATGCAGTTTATACTACCTCAGCTGGTTTCCCCCAATTTGATCGAAAGCAGACAGAGTCACATTTGATGTTCTGAGGCAACTTGAGAATAGTTTAACTTTGGGGCATTTAAGCTGCCAACTGGAGTTGGGATTAGAAATGGCAAGTATTCTGGTTTCAAAATTACAGAATTAGCCACAATTTGCCTGCAAGCATCTGAAGAAGAGTCATCGAGTCAAACTGTTAACTCTATTTTTTCTCATCACAGATGTTGCTAGACCTGCTGTGTTTTCCCAGCATTTTCTGTTCCTATAACAGGAGAATGTTATGTACAATGCTATAATAATCAGGATTGGGAGTTACTACATGCACTCCCTTTTTACTAATTTTTATTGTTATATAAACTTTTTATTGTTATATTAACTGAACATTGAGAGAAACATTTTTGTTCAATGCAAGGCATTTTAAAAATAACTGCTGATATAGGTATTAGTATGTGTAACTCTAAGTAGGTCTCTTTGAAAATGGCATTAAGTTTAATGGTTCCTGGTCACAGAAACACTGAACCTAAAAACATTTCAATTAAACTGCATGTTCTGATGCTTTGCATTCACCCCCGCCTCCCAACCCACTTTCATCCCCTAGGTTACCTACAATTTGTAGCTGAAAGATAGGACCCACATTGGGCTATCCACAATACTGATATGAAGCTGCCAACAAAAGTCCAGACTCTGCTTCCCTTCCCTGCTACAACAAATGGTTGGGTCTGTATTTGGAGTTTCCCCATGATACAGCTACGTTTGAGGACTCGGTAAGTTGTATTACAAAATGCATACTGTTGTTGGAACCCCCCCACCCCGCAAAGTACACAAATTAGTTTTATTATTCAATTGAGACTTTGGAATTCTCATGTGAGATAATGGTGTATCAAAACCCAACATTTTCATCTGAAATTCCTCTCTCTATTTCAATGGCAACATTAACCAATTTAAAATTAATGTATTCATGCTTCTGGTGAAACAGTAGACAGAGGAATTTCAGACCAATGCATTCACAACTATTGATTCCACAACACATTGCTCAGGTAATGCATTTTGGGTAACTATGCACTATACCATGTGCATTTGAGTCAAACACAATGTAAACGAAACTCAGTTCCATTTTATTGGGTTTTAAGCAATGCATTAAAACAATTCTGAATTAATTCACTACTCCTTAGAGATACTATAATGACACCGGCGTCTAATGGCAAAACTGGCTTTGATAATGAACAAAATGTATGAACATGCAACCATGCCTGACACCACATTGAATAAACAAACACTTTTCTCAAAACATAATACAATAAAATACTTCCAATGGTTCACAAAACAGCAGGGTCCTGCTTTTGTTCCAGCATTTTGTCAACTATAAAACAAAACTGCAGACTGTTTTTCAACGTGTGTACCAAATACAAAATAAAATAATGACTCGAGAGCATGTAGTTACCAAGATTAAGCAGAATTAGTTCAGGGACTGTATTTTGCTTAGAACTCTGGATTGTGGCAAACTGGAATAACCATAACATCAGCAGCATGGTGCCACGTAGCTGATCAGCTTTAAAAGTCCCAGTGTTTCCTCAGAATCTGAAGGTTATCGAAATGGAAATTCACACTGAAATGAAACAAGGTAGATGCAACAAAATGACTGCGTGCCTCATTACATGAATCTGAACAATGGAAGTAAACATTAGTTTTCTTTTTATATATACTCTTCTAGCCGGTAAAGTTTTATAAATAATTTATTTCACCATTTTCTGACCACCTCTGTCACGAAAAGAACAAATGATAGTTACGTCTTTATGGGTGGGGTTAGAATTCAGTGAGAATTAGCTTCAATATTGTGCTTTCCATAGTTTAAGATGATTAAGAAATATTGCTTTTATTAAGACTTTTAGATTTAATTGTAAACTATGTGCTCCATCTATCTAGAATATGAACAGGAGCCTCTCAGACTGCAAGACCAAGCATCATTGAACCCTGGATTTTGCAAACATTGCTGTTTGAATCACTGCTCTTGTACTCACATGTAATGCTTTACTATCTATCCCTGCTTTTAGTAAATTTGAAAAGTTTGTGCTTTTTGGGATTAGTTTTTAAAAATGAATACATGATTTCACATTTTATAAAAGTATCCTTTAGTGTAAAACTATATACGGTTTCAAATTTTGGGAATAAATGGCGAAAAGCAGTGTCTTCTATTTTTAAACACAGACACATCATAACAGCAGTCTGAAGTTGAAGCTGTGTATCTCATCACCTTGTTGATACAGATTCAAGTTAAGTCAGCATTCTATTCAGAATATATTTATTTAGTTCTTCGATAAGCTCTTATGTCTGGGCACCACACAAATGGATTACACCAGACAAGAATCTGACTTAACCATCTCTATCTTTGGAGGGCAGGGTATTAACAGATTTACAAACTAGACTGACATTAAACATTAATACAAGAGACACAAATTAACTTGGTTTCTTTCTTGCTAGTGATTTACAGTGGCAGAGGTGATAAGACTTGAAAAAGGGGCAAGCGGCTTGAAAGAAAGGATACAAGGTTTGGTTGTAAAAAGATAATGCAAACTTATCAGGTAACCTTCATCAATTTCTTATAAACAGCTTCTGGTGCAAAAGTCTAAAGGGCACATAGAACTTGGTGCTTAATAACCGTGTGAAATTATTTACAGCAAATTCAAGATGAGTGATCCAAACGATACACCGTATACAAACAGGATGTTTTTATTCAGTACCATGAATTGTAATTAATCAATAAAATAACCATAGAATCAAAAACATGCTTTTGCTCCATTGTAACGATTTGGAATCAAAGCAACTCAACTTAGTTTATAGAGATGAGAGGTCGTTCCTCTCTCTTTTGCCAAACACTTTTTTTACTGTCTTCCCCATCTCGATCAGTACTCATTTCTCCCTGTGGAGGAGTTACACTGATCTCATCGTCCTGCAAACTTCGGTCACTTTGTTCTTCTTCAACCTCAATTATCTGGTCACTTCCTATATCCAGCACGTGTCTGAAGGACAGGTCCTCAGGGGTACAGACCGTTGTCCCGCTTTCACTGCCACTCAGATCCATGTCCTCTGAGTAATGGCTCTTCGAAGGGGGTGCACTTTTGATGAAAGTCTTCTCCTTTTCAAGTTTCTTGCCAGTATGGTGCTCATTCATGTCAACTCCAGAGTCGAGGCTTGTATCGTTGCTGTGTGCCTTTTTCGGTTTCTGAACAATCATGCATGAATGTCTGATTGGAGGCACTGGCTTACCCTCCAGTGATACAAACCATGCTCTGGGATGTGGCGATGGCTTGGTTTTGGTCAGTTCTAACAGTGTCTGCTCAGATATGCCCTGCAGTTCAGTGGAAAATGGAGTCATTCCCACTGCCTCATTCAGTGTGCCAGGAACAGACACAGATTCCAGCAGGTTGTTGCTGTATATTCCCCAGTTCATGGGCAGTACAGACTTGGAATCCATGACCTGTTTTGAGTTTATATAGTCCTGTTGCCTCTGGAGAATCTGCTGTTGTCTGAGAGATTCAGTCTGTTGTTGGGAGTACAATGGCATTTTAGGAAGTGTCTGAGTGTAATTGTCCCGGGTTAGTGGCTCAGCCAAAGGGCTATAGACAATCTGCTTATTTCTGGGCAAAGTAACTGACCTGGCAACCTGGTCTGGAGTACAAAAATATTCTTGATTTTGCATGACAGCCATGGTTGGATTATAAATAGGCAATAGTTTGCTTGAAATATGGGGTAATTGGTACATTTCTTCATTGTTAATGTGCTGCATTTTATGCTGCTCTTCTATCATCTCCTTTCTCCTGGCTAGCATTTTCATATGTTTAATCTGCAGTGCATTTTTGGGTAAATCCTTCGGACTGTTGACTGCTTGCTGAGAGAGAGCTTCCCGGTGAAGATTATCACTTATTCTTTTCCGAGACCGGACTGTAAAATTTTCAACGTAAATTTTGCAGCTCTCGTTATTTTGTTTCTCTGCAGTTTTATTCACAAGTTTACAAAATTCACCCATTTCTTTTTGAGACAGTTCTCTCTTTGGACTATAGGAGACTACCTTGGGCTGTTGGGAAGCAAGCTTTTCCTCAGATTTTAAGTTTTCTTTGGTGACAGGGGGCAAGTTCATGTGAGTGGTTGAAGTGGTCTGGTCCTTCTTTGAGGTATCCAGTTTAATCTTGGTTCTTGGCTTTTTGTGTGGATGACTATATCTTCCTCTGTCAAGAAACAGAAGTTGGCTTTAATTAAAAAGAGCAAATATTTTCAATAAAAATGCTTAAAGTGCACTAGCAGAAGATTCTATAGTGATTTGAATACATACGCAAGAAAGAATTATCTGCACAGCTATGAGAAAAGAGACTGGGACTAATTGCATTGGTCTTTCAAAGAGCAGACTAGCTTGCTGGGCCTCCATCAGTGCTGTATGATTTTACAAGGATTAGCACCAAAAATCAATTTTTGTAAAAATATGCATTAGAAAATCTCTGCATTCTCTTCTTTTAAGAACACAAGAACGAAGGAGAAAATTAGGACAAGCAATTTTTGGTGCTAAAGGAAAGCTGTACTTTTGAGAAGTTATTTACTTTATTGAGTATGATGCACTCAAAAAGCAAATATTTAAAGCAAATATTCCACTCCAAACTGATGCAGTTAGTTTCATCAATAGTGGCACTTTGACCAAGATATTGTATTCACTTGCAGTTACAGAGCCCCAAGCTCCTTTCCTCAAGCAGTAATTAACAGTTCCCAGTTGAAGTTAAAAGGCAATATTTTGGTGTCCATTTCATTGGGCTGGATTTTATGGTGAGGAATGAAGCAACAGTCCTAGTCACTGCCCACAAAGATCGAGCAATCTGTCACACCAATTTCCCAACATCAGTGTGAATCTGGCACCATGTCTAGGGGATTTCCAGGCTTCCAGCAACAGGGGTATCATCAAGCAAGATAAAGGTTAAGCAAACCTTAATGTTGATGCATTCCCATTGACAGCAAACCAAAAAAAAAATCACAGAAACTGACATTTTAATTTATTATACAAGAAGTGAAATAAATGATTGCGACATACAAAGAGGATTGAGAGAGAAGCCAAAATATTATAAACTTCAAAAACAAGTAAATGGGGAATTATCATAATGGGAAATTCTGACATTCTACAAATATTATATTCCTCTTCATTTAAAAAAATAATATGGGATGTGGGCACCACTGGTTAGGCACCCATTTATTGCCCATCCCTAGTTGCCCTTAACAAGGTGGTGGTGAGCTGCCTTCTTGAACCGCTGCAGTCTTTCAGTTGTAGGTACACCCACTGTGCTGTTAGGGAGGGAGTTCCAGGTTGTTGCCCCAGTGACAGTGTAGGAATGGCGATATATTTCCAAGTCAGGTTGCTGAGTGATTTGAGAGGAACCTCCAGATGGTGGGATTCCCAGGTTTCTGCTGCTCTTGTCTTTCGAGATGGTAGTGGTCATGGGTTTGGAAGATGCTGTCTCCGGAACCTTGGGTGAGTTACTGCAGTGCATCTTGTAGATGGTACATACAGCTGCCAATGTTCGTAGGTGGTGGAGGGTTTGAATGTTTGTGGAAGGGGAAGCAATCAAACAGGCTGCTTTGTCCGGAATGGTGACGAGATTCTGGAGTGTTGTTGGAGCTGCATGCATCCAGGCAAGTGGAGTGTATTACATTACACTCCTGACTTGTGCCTTGTAGATGGTGGACAGGGTTTTGGAAGGGGGGGGGGGGTCAAGAGGGGATTCATAACCGTTGACCTGCCCTGGTAGCCACAGTGTGTCCAAAAGGTCAATGTGATGTGTTTAGTGTGCAGTGAAGAAAGTTAGCATGTTTTGTGCACATATGTGCTCCTTTGCTCATCATATTCAGCCTACCCACTGACTAACAGCAATGTGAGAAAAAGAGCCGAAACAATAAGTCTCTCCCTGTCAGTACATAGTCTTTCCATTGGTAAGTCCTCAGCTGTGCTTCCCAATGGCAGCACCGATAAACTGGATGCCTTGTGGCCCCAGGCTAGCTTCAGAAGAACTCAAAAGGAGGTTTGGGCCCGATACATTCCATTTGTAGGTCCAACAGGATATGGACATGCCCTGGCACTCATGAACCATGAGTGGCACCTGGGGGCTTTCACAGTAACTCCATTGCAGTGTTAATGTAAGCCTACATATGACAATAAAGATTATATTTTTTAAACTCCCAGCTACGGCCAGTTAGCTCCACTGCCTTGTGGATACCTTGGGAGAGTTGAAGTACAAGGAAGTGAACCCTGACAAAAAAAAAAAAAAAAAAAAAAATCAGGGGTAGAGTCCACAGGCAGACTGATGTCTCAATATATAATGTGGGATTCTGTGTTTGGAAGACAATGGCCGGGATTCTCCGTTGCCCAACACCAAAATCATATTCAGTGATCGGGTGTGAATCCCCGTTTGCGACCGAATCGAGGCTGCCATCGTTTATCGGATGCTCCGCCTCCTCTAATTCGGAGTCATCTAGGAGCGCGGCCCACGCCATTGCGACGGCGTCAGCGCGTCGCTTTGAGGCCCTCCCCCAATGCTCCGCCCCGATGGGTGCGATGGTCGTGTGTGGTCTTTGTTTTCATAAACCCGTGTCCATCGCCGCCACAGTGGGTGTTGGGGCAGGGTGAAGAGACCGTGCTGCTGGCAGGGGGGACTTCGTAAAGGGCTGGGAGGACAGGTTGGTGGTGGCGAGGGGGGTGTCCAGGGGGACACTATATGGCTGGCTGGGTCAGTGCACGGCCAGCGCCATCCTATACGCCGCGACTGCTGCATTTCGTCGCAGTGCGCATGCCCGGCCACGGACCCAGCAATTCTCCAGCCCTTTATGTCAAGATCGGCAGGAGTTTTACCCGGCCCTGCTGCTAGCCCCCCACTGGGCAGCCCCCCCCCCCCCCCCCCCCCCCCATAGCAGTCCCCTATCACCGGATTGCCTTGGTAACCACCCCCCCCACCCCTCAACCACGGGGGTGACCCAACCCGTCCACCCCAGAGTCCCCTGTAATAGGTGGACACCCTCCTCTCGACACAGCGACCCTGTAATAGGGGGAACCGCCTCCCCCACCCAGGGACCCCTGTAATTGGGGAACCCCTCCCTCCACAGAAATGTTGTCCTGATATTAATGTTAGTCATACTGCCTAGCCAGATTAAAAATGAACAGTGCCTTAAATCAATTGAACAGGCACTCTCGGCATTTGCACACAGAATGCAGAAGTGAAATAGAATATTTTGAACACCATCTACAATATCGTACACTCAAAATATGAGAAGCAAGACCAGAAAAATGCTGATTGGTTCATGGTTCAAGGTTAACATCAGTGTAATGGAACCAGTTATTAAAGTCAAGCAGTCTGCTGTCTCTAATTACAAGAGGGATCTCGGCGAGAAGACGAGCAAACAGAAGCCAGTGAATCGTGCACCTTCACAGCTCATTTATCTTCCTCTGCAGCAGATATGCCAGATTGAGGCTCCTGACCACATTAGAGTTGACCACCAAGTGTAAACCACCATCTCATGAGATGGAGGTTGCCACCACACTATTAACATTCAACAAGGTAGGGGCGACTGGGTGGCGCAGTGGTTTGCACTAATACCTCAGGGCGACGAGGACCTGGGTTAAACCCGGGTCACTGTCCGTGTGGAGTTTGTACATCCTCCCCGTGGGTCTCACCCCCACAACCCAAAGGTGTGCAGGGTAGGTGGATTGGCCACGCTAAATTGCACCTTAATTGGAAAAAAATAATTGTGTACTCTAAATTTATTTAAAAAAACATTCAACAAGATGTGACTTTTTCAAAGATTTTACAGCCCATGGATCTGTATAATAGTCTCCCAAAAAGGTTTTAAATCTTTTTTGGGTAACTATGTTATAACCTTTTTGGATCCCCCGAAGGTTGCAATTTACAATTGCATTTTCAGATGGTTCCCAGTGCAGGGCAATTGCCCAGGAAGTTTGCACTTCTGGGAAATTGCTGTGTAAACCTTACCTGTGAACTACCAAAGGAGATTCCCCAGCGATTTTTAGGGTACCCCCCAATACAACATCCTGGTGCTCAGATATTACAGCCCCATACATTGATTTGAAGAAAATGTCAATATTTTGCCTGCTTATATTTAATCTCAAAATTTGTGGGAGACCAGTCAGGAATGCGTTATGGAGTAAAGGATCTGTTAACTTTGGGACACAGGATAAATTTACTTTGCAAAAAAGTATTTGGTTTAGAAATGATTTATTTCGAATGTTTTGGATGGTCTTAGCTGCTGTGGTAGAAATGGTCATTGCCAAGAAGTGAGTTTTCAGAACAGATGGTTGGATGTGAATTGGCCTGAAGCTGTCTCAGTGAGATGGAAGCTCTTAATAAAGTATTTATTTCCACCTTTGTAGTTATACAGCATCAACCAGGCAGGGAAAACCTCAAGGAAGAGCTCTGTAATTCTAACAACATTGAGTAAACACGGTGTGGCGGAGGAATGGGGTCTACTGAGAGACCATTGCACTTGGTCCCATTCCATTAATGACACCCCCCATTCAAGAAAATCTGCAGCAATAAAGTCAGACTGTCAGTGTATTTACTTATTGCATGATCAACAATCAATCATTTATTTATATTCAACTAAGTCACATTTTGCAGCCAACTAAAAATGCAGAGATACGAAATAGCTTTTGCATCTTACAAATTTCCAGGGCACAGATGCTTATAGAGATATCTAATGGCTTTACCTGCAGTAACAGAAGAGCACAGCCACAAATCCTGCAAGAATCACTGCAGTTCCTCCTAATATAGCCACCATGAGCAGCGTATGGTAGGTAGTGATATCCTTCACAATGCGACCAATTGTACCTAGATTCAACAAGGCAGGTTTTAATAGAAATCAGTGATGTATGGAGTGTGCCTTAAAATCAGAGTCAGTTTCAAGAGCCTGCATGAAGCTAGAAAGTCTCATCTTCTCCGTATACCAAATACAGAGTAGACATGAATTTTAGGATTCCATACCTTGAAGTAAACAGTCCATCTGATTATTTAGTTTCTACAAGTAAGTATGGATTTTAATGAAGTCTATAGGCTTTTTCTAATCACATTATGTATGAGAATCACATTTATAAGAATTTATAACACTGGGAGAAGCCAATTGGCTTATCATACCAATGTTGGTTTAGTAAAGGAACTATCTATTGAATCCATTTTCCTATAACATGTTACATTTTTTTTCTTTAAAAAATATTTAGCATTATGCTTCCACCAGTTTCCGGCTCATGTTATAACAGATTTCTCATAACCTCATTCTGACCCATCTTAAATTGCTCCGGTTGCGGTCCTGACTCGCCATTCAGCGTATCCCTGTTTATCTCATCAAAATCCTTTAGAATTTTCAATCAGATTTCCTCTTGATTCTCATTGACGCATTAAATAGAATTTTGGTTTGTCGGTCTCTTCTCTGGACTAAATCTGCTCATCCCTCATTATTCCAGCAGTTCTTTATATACGAATATCTAGAGTAATTGCTTAGCAATACATTACAGAAACTGGCAAGCTTTCCCATAATTCAAGCACAATGGCACAGTGGTTAGCACTGTTGCCTCACCGTGTCAGGGACCTGGGTTCGATTTCGACCTTGGTGACTGTGTGGACTTTGCATGTTGTCCTCATGTCTGCGTGGGTTTCCTCTGTGGATTGGACATGCTAAATTGATCCTTAGCGTCTAAAAGGCTAGGTGGGGTTACTGGGATAGGTAGGGGCATGGGTCTAGGTCAGGCATTGTCAAACGCGGGGGCGGAACCCGCGGGTGGGTCGCGAAGCTGTCCGTCGTGGCGCTCCCGATCGCGCAAATCTGCGCGCAACAGCTGCAGCAGCCGGCTGTTAATAACGCTGGCTGCAAGCGGCCTTCAAAATGGCCGCGATCATGTAAAATAAATACGGCAGCACTGCGCATGCGTGCCCGATCATCGGTGCGCATGCGCAGTGCGGCCGCTCTTTTTTTTAAAAACGGTCGCAGCTTTTTGTTTTACAAGTTCGGGGGGGTTTTATTCATTTAATTTTTATTTTTTTCATATATTTTATTCATTTCATTTTTCTTTACAAGTTCGGGGGGGATTTATTTGATAAAATTTTACATGGAAAAAGTTCAGAACTTTGGACAGATGGAGACTCCATACTTTGACACCGGAAGGCTTCACCTTCATCCAACAGGTTCCATTGGAGGAGCGTGTACGAGGGCCAAAGGGACCCAAAACCATTTCCTCCATTTTTGTCAGCAGCAAACAAGGTAAGAGAAAATGGTGGGTCGCGCAGGTCATCCGGCGCGGGTCGCGCAGGTCGGCCGGGTTGGTAAAAATGGGTCCCCGGAAAAAAGGTTTGAAGAACACTGGTCTAGGTAGTGTTCTTACAGAGGGTCAATGCAAACTCAATGAGCTGAACGGCACCCTAATGTAGTGATTCTATGATCTCTGCTCGACCATTTGCAGGCATGCATTTGGTTGCCTGGTCCCTAAACCTCTACATCTTTCTTAAGTCCTATATATGCTTTTTTGTTACCAGTTCTAATATTGAGACTCGGTTCCAAATTATGTGGATGCCATTCCTGTGAAGCACCTTGCAATGTATCACAAGGTTAAAGATGCTATATAAATGCAAGCAGTTGTCACTGATGTGAAATATTCTCAAATGATGAGGCTCGATTTAGTTATACATCAGTTAATTTCCTGGCTAATGAACAAAACAAAATTATTCTCTTTCTGCAACCGCCTCTGCGTCTTTCCCGCTGTACAATTCTGTGAGTTTCTTGGTCATATTGTGTCGGACTCTCTCATTGCTCAGCCCCTGCATGCTTTGCACAACAGATGATGCTGCTCTTCCAAAAAATTGCACTGCCCTATCTATGAACATTTTAAAATGCATAATTCTTATAAAATAGAGTACAGGGTGACCCATGGCTGCACTGATAATTCAGGATGGCTGTTACTGGCAAAGCGTCAGTGTAAGCAGGTGATTTGTTTTGATCTCTGTTGTTTGGGAGTGCTGTGGGGAAACAGGACAGAAGGGAAGAAAGGATAAATAAAGTGCACAAGACACCCAGGATCAGACATGTGCAGCTGTTATTGCTGATTATATGCTGAGAATGACAGACCTTGAAGATGAATCTTTGCCAGCTCCGACAGATTGGAAACCGGGTGTGGTACACAGAGTTGGACTGGGGTCAAACTCAAAAAAGGAGGGGAGAAAATAAAAACTTATGCAGAGATAGATAATAAGAGCATGAGGGTTCATATTTTGAATTTAATCCAACATTATTTCATATTAAGAGAAGCAAAAACTAAAAATGATCAAGGACTATTTTAAATGTCCAAGTTGATCATCTAAATCAATTGAAAGGTTGTAAACAGGAACAAATTGTTTGTAATTATCATATAACTAAAGGTTAAGTGATGGCAGCATAGACAAAAATAGAACAGTAATAAAATCTTTTGCCTGTTGGCCATAGCCCCCTTTTTCCTTCAGAATGAAAATGAACAAATGTTTTGGCAGACTTTAATTATTTTAGAAAGTTGTTTACTGCAGAATTATCAAATGGAATTTGAAAATTTGTTTTATATATTAAGGACAAGGCCTTGATCCCCATTATCCTAGAACCTTATTTAATGCAGATACCTGTTAGTGAAGAAACCTGACAGAGAGCAGCATTTTCAATGTCTGCAGGATGAGGTCTGCAGCAGGCTAGCTTTGAAAACAGTGCTGCAGGATAGTATGTCAGTCTTCCAACGCCCCACTGCAATTAATGTGAGGAGGAAGAGAGGGGTGGGGACGGGGTTCTGGAAACCCATCCGCTGCCAATTAGCTGCCCATTAAGCTTATTAGAAAGCTTGCTAACAGTAAATGTTCAAAACAGTGAGCTTGAACTGTGAATTGTCTGGTGCACATTTGTGAATTTGCTGCCAAATTGCAATGTTTAAGAAAAATGGTTGTTCAACCCGGAGGTGTTCGAACACAATGTTACCATCACATGAGCAGAGCAGATAAAGTACCTGGTGATTGGCCGTTTGGCAATTGGTATGCACCCAGAGGCTGCTGGCACTTTGCTCTCCTGCCTGCTCCAATCTGTAAGTAAACGCTGTTATTCATGGCTGTTGTCTGCCTTTGAGCATTCCACTTCAAATCTGTTTTTGATTGCAGGCAGCAGCACCACCACTAATTGGGCACCAAGCTGGTCATAGCCTAATTAGGAGCTTTGCACATTAGTGTGTCGGTGAAGCAGATGCAATACGGGGTCAGGTTCCCGTAATGATCTGAGCGTGGGGTCACGATTCTCGCACTGGAAATCTAGCCCAGAATTTCGGTCTTTCTGCATGCATCCAGCCCCAGTGGTGGTTCATTGGTAAAAATGTAGGATAAGTAGCTCAAAACTATAATAACTGCATAATTAAATTAATTATTTGAAGGGCAATCTTGTGAAGAAAAAAAGATGCAACAAACTGCGGTTACTATTTCAGTTGAGGTTAATCGTTCAAAGAGGCTGTCTTCATGCACACTGGGTAATGTTAGTGTTATGATTATGCATCTTATTTAAATTAATTGCTAATGTCATCAGTAAGTGTTGTGACATCATTAATTGTTACCCGTGTATATTCATATTTCTATTCTGTGACTGTTATTTTGGTATTTAGCTAGTTGCTCTGTTTTTGAGTCCATACTGTATTTTAATCTACGTTATTTTTATATATTGAAGATGATGATCGACTTTCACCACATTACTTCAACTAACTTTTTGTGGTCAAGTTGTCACATCTTTTTGGCGATGAGGATAAAAACATTTGTGTTTCAGCAAGTTCAATGTTAAGTTTTGCTATTTATACCGACGAAAGACAAGTTAGCAGCCCCATGACTGCATTTGGGTCAGTCAGTGAGTTTGTGGAAGAGATGAGAACTGGACCGAATATATGGAAAGGTTGGAGCATGTTGTTTTTGGCAAATGGAATCGCAGACGCGGCTAGAAAGCTCTCAATTCTCCTGTGTGCGTGTGGGGCAAAGACTTACAAGCTAGTGAGAAATTTAGCTACATGATGAGTGTGGAAATATTACACCAGGCTTTCAGGATCCAGACTGCTAATGTGCAGAGCCAGCAAGTTAGATACCAGTGTGAGTGATGGTATGGAGCACCATTCAGAAGTCACAATTCAAAACTTGTAAGCCAATTAGAGGGGGGGGGGGGGGGGGGGGGGGGGGGGGGGGGGGGGGGGAGCGGTACCAGAAAGTGCAGATACACGTGGCGCACTCCCTCTTCTCTGTTCTCTTTCCATTGTTCTCTTCCTTATGCCCTACTGGGGTTTTGTTGGTTTTGTTTGTATTTGAGGAATTGTACTAACCAGGTTTTTGCAATAAACTCAATCTCAAACTACTACCGAACCCCATCTCTTATTAGAAAATAAGAGATCCTACACCATGGAAACCAGGGGGGCATTTCATTTGCAGATTTAATTACACTTGTTCAGAATCATCACGATCCTAAGCCCTCAGTAACTGTACGTTTCAAATTCCAGTCATTTTCTGATGGTGGGACAGCCTGCAGCCAACCTTGTTGCTGAATTGTGCCAGCTCTCCGAGTTTGGGACAGTTTTGGAAGACGTGCTTCGGCACAGACTAGCTTGTAGCATTAACGAGGATAGCATTCAGCAGCATTTGCTGGGAGAAGAAGCCACAATTACTTTTAAGAAGGCTCTAGAAATTTCTCAGGGCATATGGCCGCCAATAATCCAAAAGATATTCAGAAGACTAATGGTCGCATGCAGGCAGGTGCACTGCATCAAGTAAAGAAAGAAGCTACAAATAAAAAGGTGAAGACAGTGGGATATTTTAGGTATTGAAAGTCACACTATGTGAATCATTGTAAGTATATGGGTGCTAGTCACCAGTGCAACAAGAAGGGGCATTTAACAAAGCAGTGCTAAGAGAAAGTCGAAGGCTCAGCAGGGAACGTAAAATGCAAGGAAGCCTCAGTTGACGGTGCATTACTTTGAAAGCTCAGGCCAGGCAGAGGAGTCAACATGTCTACTATAAGTGATGAGTATGCAGGGCATATTTATCCATCAGTGCAGGTCAATGGATAGAAAATTAAGATGGGAAGTTGACACAGGAGTCTCTGCATCTGTAATCAGTGAGGAGATCTTCAAGAAGATTTGAGGCTCCAAGCAGGCACCAACCCTTTTTTGGGCCGGATTCAACTTTTGGATGTACACTGGCAAGACTATACCGTTGCTTAGAGCAGTAGAGGTGGACATTGCATAAATCTGTCTAGATGCAAGAGCATGGCTCTTGGTAGTAAAAGGTAGTCTACTAGGGCATGACTGGCTCAGGAAAATTCAGTTGAACTGGGGCGAGATAAAAGCATACAAAATATCAGAGGACATCATTCAGAAATATCTTCAGATTTTCAAAGACAAACTGGGTACATTGCGGAGCAATGTTTGTACATCCTCAGGCTACTCCTCATTTTTTCCAAAGAGAGGACAGTGCCATACGCCATAAAAGGCAAAGTGGAAGAGGAGTTCGAGCAGCTACAAAGGATAGGAATCATTGAGCCCATTCAGTATCGATGTTGGGCAACTCCAATTGTGCCTGACCTTAAACGTGATGGTATTGTACGCTTACGTGGGGATTACAAATGCACCATTAATCAGGTTTCCAAGTTGGATGCTTACCCATTGCCGTGGGTAGAAGATGTGTTTTCAACCCTTGAAAGAGGCAAGTCATTTTCAAAACTGGGCATGAGCTAAGCCAATCAACAAGTCTTGATGGTGGATGATTCGCAGCAGCATGTGACCAACAGCATGCATAAAGGGTTGTTCAAGTATAACAGTTTGTTTTTGGCGTATCCATCAGTCCGGTGATCTTCCAAAGGATGATGGACAACCTGTTACAAGATATTCCGCATGTTGCACTCTACTTAGATGACATTTGAATTTCAGGCAAGACAGAGGAGGAGCATCTCAGCAACCTGGATGGAGTTTAAAAAAGGTTTTCAGAGGCGGGACTGCATCTGAAGCAGAGAAAGTGCATTTTTCAGGCACTGAGCGCGGGTTATCTAGGCTACCGAATCACTGCACAGGGCCGATCTCCTGTGAAATGTAAAGATCAAGCGATTAAGGAAGCCATGAATATGGCCGAGCTCAGGCCATTTATAGATTTGATGAACTATTATGGAAAGTTTTTGTTCGACCCGTCTACAAGTGTTTGCTCCATTGTACTTACTTCTGCACATAGAAACAAAATGGAAGTGGGAGTGTGCACAGATGAAGGCTTTCAAAGATGTGGAAGGGTTGCTGCAATCGGAATATCTGCTAGTCCATTTTTATTGAGACAGGGAACTTATTCTGTTGTGCGATGTCTCGGCGTTAGATGTGCGGCGGTACTTTCTCATGGAATGGAGGACGGGGTCCAAGAAACCCATTGGTTTTGCATCTAGAACACTGACGAAGGCCGAACAGGGATATTTGCAGTTTGGCAAATAAGGTCTAGCTATTGCTTCTGTGGTAAGAATATTCCCTCAGTACCCCTATGTTCTTTCACTCACCATATGTACAGACCACAAGTCATTGATTAGCCTTTTCAGTGAGTCAAAACATATTCCTCCCTTGGCCTCACAAGAGCATTGGGCGCTTACATTGTCAGTGTATCAGTACAAGATCGTGTACAGGGCAGGGAAGGACAAATGCAAACGCGGACGCGTTACATTGCCTCCCTTTATGAGATTTGCCAACCCAGGTATGATGTCCTCCTGAGATGATATTCTTACTAGAGACTTGCCCAATCGCTAGTGAGCACTAAACGAATTAAGCAGTGGATGGACAGAGATCCTATTCTGTCACAAGTGTTCAAAAAAATATTTTTATTCTCCTTTTTCACATTTCTCCCAAATTTACAATTAATAATCAGAACGAATGCAATGTCAATCCCCATATCGATAACAACAATCCCATCCTCCCACCAAATCCCCAAACATTAGTCCGCATGTTAACATAAACAAATAACAAAAAGGAATTAGGAATTACCCAGTCACCATTAACACACACAGTCCCCCTCCCTCCAACTCTCCCAACCCCCCCCTCCCAACCGAATGTTCGATGTAATCCAATTCTCGAAAGTGCATAATAAATAACATCCATGCATTGTAGAACCCCTCCATCCTTCCCTTCAGTTCAAATTTGACTTCTCAAGAGTTAAGAATTCCAGCAGGTCCCCCCGCCACGCCAGGGTGGAGAGGTTGATCTCCATCCCAACTTCGATCCGCCTTCAGGCGATCAACGAGACAAAGGCTACAACATCTGCCTGCGCACCCGTTTCTCCAACCCCGGCTGGTCCGATACCCCGAATATGACCTCCCGAGGGCCCGGGTCCAGTTTCACGAGCACCACTTTAGAGATGACCTAAAAATCTCCTTCCAGTAATCCTCCAGTTTTGGACAGGAACGTGGTTTCCCTCCCCCCGCAACGTTCACACACATCTTCTACCCCCTCAAAGAGCCAGCTCACGCTCGCCCTTGAGGTGTGCTCTCTATACCACCTTCAGCTCTATCAGCCCCAACCTCGCGCACGAGGTGGAGGCGTTCACCCCCCGCCCCCGGAGCACCTCACACCAGAACCCCCACCTCCATCCCATCTCCCAACTCTTCCTCCACTTTTCCTTGATCCCTTCAAGTGATGCCTTCTCCTCTTTCAAAATAGCCCCGTAAACCGCTGACACTACCCCCTTCTCCAGTCCCCCGGTCGTCAGCATCTCCTCCAGCAATGTGGAAGCCGGCTCTACCAGGAAGCTCCGTTTCTCCTTTCTGGCAAAGTCTCGGACCTTCATGTACCTAAATATTTCCTCCTGCTCCAGCCCATACTTCGCTTCCAGCTCCTTCAATCCTGCAAACCGACCCCCAAGAAACAAATCTTTTATTAGTGTCCTAATTCCTTTCTCCTCCCATCTCTGAAAATTTCCATCCCACTTTCCTGGCTCAAATCTATGGTTCCCCGGAATCATCATTTCCTGCCCCTGCCCCCAACCCGAAGTGCTGGCGAAACGGCCTCCAAATTCTCAACAAAGCTACTACTACCGGACTCCGAGTATTTCCCCGGGGCAATCGGGAACGGCGCTGTTGCTGGCGCCTTCAATCCTGACCCCCTACACAAACACTCCTCCATTCTAACCCACTGGGAGTCAACCCCTCTGACCCAACTCCGTACCTTCTCCGCATTCGCCGCCCAGTAATAATACATCAGGTTCGGAAGACCCAAACCCCCTGCCTGCCTTCCTCTCTGTAGTAGGACCTTTCTAATTCTGGCCACCTTCCCTCCCCATATGAACGAGGTAATCATCCCTTCAACCTCTCTAAAAAATGCCTTTAAAGGAAATTCGGCAGGCATTGAAAAATAAACAGAAATCGCAGCAACATGTTCATTTTAACCGCCTGTAGCCGACCCACCAGTGACAGGAGAACATCCCACCTTGCCAGATCAGATTTCATGCTCCCAACGAAACTAGAAATGTTGTACTATGAAACCCCACCCAATCCCGAGCAACCTGCACCCCCAGGTATCTAAAGTGAGCCCCTGCCCTATGGAATGGTCCAGTATCTTTGGTAGTGAAATTGAACAATGGAAGAGTTGTTCACAGGCACCAAGATCATATCCATCTACACCATGACTCAGAAACCGCAAAGGTTCCAGATAACATGAAAGGAGGAAATGCGACTGTGGAAATTCAACAAGAAGTGGTTCCTGTTGTACCAGGACTTCCAGTGGGCTCTCCTATTTTTATAATAATAGTCTTTATTAGTGTCTCAAGTAGGCTTACATTAACACTGCAATGAAGTTACTGTGAAAATCTCCTAGTCGCCACGCTCCAGCGCCTGTTCGGGTACTCTGGGTGGGGGTGAGAATTCAGAATGTTCAGTTCACCTAACAAGCTCGTCTTTTGGGACTTGTGGAAGGAAACCGGAGAACCCGGAGGACACCCACGCAGACACGAGGAGAATGTGCAGACTTTGCACAGACAGTGAGCCAAGTCGGGAATCAAGCCCAGGTCCCTGGCGCTGTGAAGCAATAATGCTAACCACTGTGCTACCGTGCCGCCTCAGGAGAGGGACACTCATGTACCGATACTCAACCTATTCCTGTGCCCACAGGTTCGGTTGAACTAAGTCAAGCACCACCAGGGCTAACAGAGATCACTGTGAAAATCACAGCGTAGTCGCACAGCTCCTAAATGGCCAACGTATAATTAAGGCATTAGTTTCAATGTATTTGTCTTTAAAGGAGATTAAAATTTAAAGGGGGAGACGTTAGAGTGTTATGATTATGCATCTTCGTATTTAAATGAATTGCTGATGTCATCAGTTAATTGTTATTCATTGTTGTTGTTACTTGTGTATATTTGTATTTAACTGTCGTTGGTTCCAATTCTCTTCTGTTATTGGCGACATATTCTTTATATTGCTGAAAAGAGATAAGTAGATAATGTGCACATTTACCTGTAGTTAAAGGTAATGGTGCAGCTATCCAGTGACCCAAATGAGGGGCTGTGTATGTCCAGACAAGTCGGTCACCCTCCTTCCTAACTGTTCCAAGTCCTCGGTTTACCCAAGCACCTTTGACGAAAGAACATGGAGGCTCATTAGACTTAAATTATGACAGAAAAGAAAACACTAAAGGAGGTAGGAACATTTTAGATGTCCTAATTATAATCTACCAAGCTCTTTCGAATTGTGCACTGTTCATTTGGATCGGAAAATTCTGCATGCCATTACGCAATAGAAGAAAATTGATATAGGAAAAGCAGGAATTATGGACTAGTTAGCCAAACATCTATTGTCAGGAGATTAATAGAATCTATAGTTAAGGTGAAATGAAAAATTAAATGAAAATCACTTATTGTCACAAGTGGGCTTCAAATGAGGTTACTGTGAAAAGCCCCTCGTCGCCACATTCCAGCGCCTGTTCGGGGAGGCTGGTACGGAGGTGAGCGGACACCTTGAAAATTTTCCGCCGATCAAATATCCCCAGCATGGATTTGTAAAGGGTAGGCCATGGCTGATATATCTGATTGGATATTTTGAAGAGATGACCTCAGTAGTGAAAAGGGATGCTATTTATATGGACTTCCAGAAAACATCTGAAAAAGTCCCTTGGAAGAAACTGTTCGCTGAAGTTTTTACAAATTTTCCTGGTTAGGAAATTGGTTGGTCAAAAAGGTAACAGAGTGTAGGGATAATGGGCAGGATATGACAGTGGTGTCCACAAGGATCTGTATTCATTAACATAGATGATGGCCACACAGCCAAATTTGCCAATGGCATACTGTTACGAGACCCTGGGCTAGTCCAACATGCCCCAGAGAAAAACACGGTGAATTAACCAATAATTCTTACAAAGATAACCAAAGTCTTTGGCTCTTGGCTGCCCAATAATCAGTCACCAGGTTCAAAAATGTAAACATTATTACTGTTCATTTATACTGTATACCCAGAACTATCATGAAATATGCAGTAAATACAATCAGTTAACGACAAGCTAATACCTACTTCCCAATTCAACTGCCCCACCCTCTACCCACACACAGAAGACAAACAGAGGTGGGGGGGGGGGGGGGGGGGTAGATGAAAAATAATAAGGATGAAAGTCCAAAGCTTTTGTTTCAGATGGTGGTTCTTTTAGCATACTTTCTTCACAGCAAGCTTGCAGATTACAGTCTTTGGTTTGCAGTAATCTTATTTGCAGATTCACTCATTCAGGGTCCCTGTAGTTTAGAAAATTCGATACTCAGGCAGCAGGCTCTCTGTAGAGACACTTTATTTCACTTCAAACTTTGCTTTTAGCTTGTGGTCTGTCTTCAGGCCTCTAAAGTCTCAAGAGAATAGTACCCAGAGGCTTGCTGGAGTGTCCGTCCTCAGTGGCCTTCTGGAGAGAATGAGCTGGATTTCTTCAGGAGAGTTAATTGGATCTTTTCACCAGGTTGCCAGAATCAAAACTGAAACCAAAGCTCAAGCCTTGGGACTCTGAAAAATATATCAATGGGATCAGATCCAATCACCACCTGTTACCAGGCAGAGGACAGCCGTTTGGGCTAATTCATTCACCACCAGCCAATCAATTAAACAGAGTCCTTACTGATACTGGCCAGTCTGCAATCACCAGTTTAAACCAGCCTTCTGGATTCTGTGGTTTGAATTAAAGGTACAGTTTTCTCATCTTAAAGTAAGATACGACCATAGACCAGAAACTATAGGAGCAGAATTAGGCCATTCGGGACTCGAGTCTGGTCCACCATTCAATCATGGCTGATATGTTTCTCATCCTCACACTGGGGCTGTTTAGCACAGGGCTAAATCGCTGGCTTTGAAAGCAGACCAAGGCAGGCCAGCTGCACGGTTCAATTCCCGTAACAGCCTCCCCGAACAGGCGCTGGAATGTGGCGACTAGGGGCTTTTCACAGCAACTTCATTTGAAGCCTACTTGTGACAATAAGCGATTTTCATTTCATTTCATTCATTCTCCTGCCTTCTCCCCATAACTCGTGGTCCCCTTATTCATCAAGAACCTATATATCTGTCTTAAACACACTCAGTGACTTGGCCTCCACAGAATTCTGCGGCATTCAGTTCCACACATTCACCACCCTCTGGCTGAAGAAATTCCTCACCATCTCGGTTTCAAGGGTTCGTCCCTTCAGTCTGAGGCTGTGCCCTGGTGTTCTATTTTCTTATGCTAGTGGAAACATCTTCTCCACATCCACTCTATCTAAGCCTCGCAGCATTCTGTAACTTTCAATTAGACCCCTTTCATCCTTCTAAACTCCATTGAGTACAGACCCAGAGTCCTCAACCGCGCCTCTTATGACAAGTCCTTCATCCCCAGGATCATTCTTTTGAACCTCCTCTGGACCTTCTCCAAGGCCAGCACATCCATCCTCAGATACAGGGCCCAAAATTGCTCACAATATTCCAAATGGGGTCTGACCAAAGCCTTATAGAACATCACAATTACATCCCAGCTTGTGTTTTCTAGCCCTCTCGGCATGAATGCTAACATTCCATTTGCCTTCCTAACTGCCATCTGGGCCTGCATGTTAACCTTAAGAGAATCAAATCAAATCAAATCCTGAACTAGGACTCCCAAGTCCCTTTATGCGTCTGACTTCCTAAGCCTTTTCCCATTTAGAAAATAGTCTATGCCTCTATTCTTCCTACCAAAGTGCATAATCTCACACTTTTCAACATTGTATTCCATCTGCCACTCCATTGTCCATACTCCTAGCCTGTCCATCTGCAGCCTCCCTTCTTCCTCAGCACAACATGTCCCTCTACATCTTTGTATCATCTGCAAACTTAGTAACAATGTCCTCAGTTCCTTCTTCAAGATCGTTAATGTATATCGTGAATGGTTGTGGTCCCAACACTGACCTCTGCGGAACACCACTGGTCACCAGCTGCCATCCTGATAAATGGCCCCATTATCCCCACTCTCTGCCTTCTGCCTGTCAGCCAATCCTATAACCATGCCAGTACCTTGCCCCTAACACCATGGACTTTTATCTGATTTAGCAGCCTTCTGTCTGACACCTTGTCAAAGGCTTCTGGAAATTCAAATCGATCATGCCCACTGGTTCTCCTTTGTCTATCAATCCCCACCCCCCAAGCGTTTGTCCATCAGTTATCCATGAATTAAAAGTACAACATCAAAATAAAAGAGGAAATAAGGGAATAAACAGGAAGGACCCTTACAATACACAGATCGATGATATAGTAAGAAGTACATAAAGAAGCAGAAAAATGCAAAGAAAGTTTGACAGATTGAGTGAATGGGTAGAAAATGGATTTCACTGTAAGTAAATGTAAAGTAATTTACTTTGGATCTAAATAGGGTAGAACGGGATGCTTTAACTGTGAAAATCTAGAGACAGAGGATCCAAAGAAACTTGGGGATCCAGGTACACTTTTCATTCAAAATTATGAACAGGCACAGAAAATAATCAAAAGGATAAATGGAATGTTGGTCTTTGTAGCTAGAAGTGGCTGGAGTGTTGTGGACAGTTCTGGCCATCACACCACAGGGGATATATACTAGCCTTGGAGAGAGTGCACAGTAGATTTACCAGAATTATATCTGGACCTCAAGAGTTAAATTGTAAAGGAGACCAAGGTGATATTCCAATGGGCGATTTACAAACATACGAAGTAGGAGTAATTTGATAAGATCATGGCTGATCTGACTGTGATCAATTTATTGAAGTTTTCAAGATATAAGAGGTAACAGATGGTGTTGATTGAAGTAAACGGTTTCCTCTAATTAGAGGGTCTAGTGTTCGGGGCATAGTCAAAAATGAAGCCAGACTTTTCAGGAGTGAAATTAACAAATGTTTGTTCATGTAAATGATGGAAGAAGTTTGGAACTCTGTTCCACAAATTGCAATTGATACAAGATAAATTGTTACTTTTAAAACTGAAAATGAACAGATTTTTGATAAGTAAAGGTGTAAACTGAAATGAAGCATAGATCAATATTGATCTCTGAATGGTGCATCAGGTTCACCGGGCTATATGGTTGACTCCAATTCTTATTGAAATATTTTATGACCAATTACAAGTACTAAAATGCTTCTGAAGTTCTACATTTTTACCTACTTCTCAGATCTAGAAGTTTTTGCACAAAACCCCAGCTGAGAGACTAACAGGTAACTTACTCCAGGCCTCTGATAATTCAAACAAACTTGTAAAAATAACTGTCTCTGTGCCCACAGGGAAATGCCTGGGACCATTTCTGCAAAGTGCGGTCCTCCCAGGTGGTGAATCATAGGTGAAAATCATTCAGTTTTATGCTTTGATGCAATGAGGCAGAAACATTAGATAATAGTTTAAATTGCTTCTTAAAAATAGCTTATGCCATTTTCCTATTAAACCTGGAATTGCAATTCTGCTTTTCAATTTAGAATGGTGGATCAAGTTATCAGTTTGTATTGTGTTTAATAATAAGTTTAAATAACAAATAGTAAACTCGCTTACTATCAAATGCAGAATTAGGTCCTTAAATTGGACAGCGGCAGGCTTTTTCCAGGACCAGAAATTCCACCCACAGACAACTGCCAATCAGTCAGGGCAGGGCAGCTCTTCATTGCTCAGCAGCGCCACTGGCAGTGCAGTGGTTGTTGCTGGCAATGCACCCACCCAAGGCCAAAGAGCCGTAAAGGAACTGGGCCACAGACGTGTGATAGCAGGTGGGGAATCGTGAGGTTGGGGCTGCAAGGGAGAGGGGTTGGCAGAAGGGAAGGGGCTTGGCTTTCAGCAGGTCCCCTCCCTTCCCGATGCTGAGTCCCTCAATCAAGTACAGAGTGTCTTTGAATGACAAAACCCCCAGAAGCTGGCAAACAACCCTGACAGGTTTCTCAGTGAATACATTTTAACATGACATCTCTTATCATAGAATTTATAGATTATCATAGAATTTACAGTGCAGAAGGAGGCCATTCGGCCCATCGAGTCTGCACCGGCTCTTGGAAAGAGCACCCTACCCTATCCCCATAACACAGTATCCCCATCCAACATGAAGGGCAATTTTGGACACTAAGGGCAATTTATCATGGCCAATCCACCTAACCTGCACATCTTTGGACTGTGGGAGGAAACCGGAGGAAACCCACGCACACACGGGGAGGATGTGCAGACTCCGCACAGACAGTGACCCAAGCCGGAATCGAACCTGGGACCCTGGAGCTGTGAAGCAATTGTGCTATCCACAATGCTACCGTGCTGCCCCCACACCACCAGATTATCAGACTCCTCAATGATCCCACCCCATCACTCACCGGCACAAAGGATTGAGGTCTAATATCGGAGTTCTACACCTCACACACATTCCAATGATGCCAGCCTCACGCATCATGCTGTGTCCACATTCTACAGCTATTCTGCTAGGTCAGGCACATCACCCAAAAACAGCACCATTACACAATCACTGGCATTCTGTCCTCCTTTCGTCACACTAGAAGGTTGCAGGACAAGGAGGTCTACACCTCCTTAACCCTGCACAAGGGATGGCTCTTAGCATCATGAGTCTTACTCTGAAGGGGCCTGTGGCATTCAGTATCAGAGAATATGGAGGATGATGCTATGGTCCTGCCTTAGGCTCCTTCTCACTGCCAGCATATCCTCATTCTGCAATAGGCAATGATGAGCAAGCTGCATGCTTCCCACCCTGAACACCTTCGTCCCACATTCCAGCATTTTAGAATCGCCATCCGTCCACCTAGGTGGAAGAGAGAAAGCAGCAGCATAGAACTGAAGAAGAGGTCCATCACTTGGTTTGACACTACAGGTACCAGCTTTGATACTGGTACTGAACACATACCATGGAAGATATTCTGTAGTTGGGATCTGCAGGTGCTGAGTCACATGGGCATGACTGGGTTACAGCCTGGGTAAAGAATGGTTTGCTTATCAGCTCACGAGAGGGCAAAGTGACAGACAAATTCTGCAGCAGGAAACTCCGATAAGGGTCTTGATGGGATAGTATATAGGACAGTGTTGCTAGGTATTTAGTTATTATTTAATGGGCCGTGAATGTCACTGCCAAGGCCAGCATTTATTGCTCATTCCGGAATGCCTTTGGAGAAGGTGGTGGGTGAGTTACCAGATTGGGCCGCTGCAGTCTTATCTGTTGTAAGTATACCCACAGTGCTGTTAGGAACAGAGGTCCAGGTGTTTTCATGCGTCTGCTGCCCTTTCCCTCCTAGGTTGTAGTCAGAGGTTTAGAAGGTGCCTCTGGTGGAGCTATGGTGAGTTTATTCACTACATCCTATGTATAGTACACATTGCGTACCAAGGTGGTTGGTGCATTGGCTGGCCTGCCAATCAGTTTCCTGACACTATCAGGTGACATGGAGGAGTTCAGCTCAGGTTGTCAGAGAGTATGGTGCAGGGCTAGTATTCAATGCTGCCACTTCTCCATCTCTTGGTCAAAAACTCTGCAAGGAAATATCTAGGCATTATGCAAGGGACATTCTAGCCTACTAAGTGGAAATGGAAAACTAAACAATTAAGCTTGAACACCATTCCAAATGTAAGCCACAACTGCAAAACAAACAGTCAAGCACACTTTTGTCAAATAGTGATCATGAACTGGAATGGTTCTCATTATAGGATAATGGAGGGCAAATATCTTGAGCTAATCAAAATGCAGTTGGATACACTGCAGGGATGAAGGAGGATGGCAGACAATCTGAGTTTCTATAGAATTGTGAGCTAAAAAGACCAAACTTACTGCATACATTTAAATTACATTCAGTTAGCATCTGCCCCACAGAGACTCAATAAATATTGTGCAACTGCAGTTTAATAGTCTCCTATTCAGTGAACGCACTTTAAACAGGCCATTTCACCAATAAGTGACGTCCCACAGCTTCACACCTCGATTGTTGAAGTTCTGCGTACTGACAATGTACTACTCACCAGATATTAAAATTTGTCCATATTAATCAGGATTATGATGTTGAGATTTGCTCACATACCAATTTTGAGGTCAAATGTCCAGGCTGGAAGAGCATCGGCATGCGTCACTAAATCTGTTGGTCCAAGAGGTAGTGTAATTTGGACGGATCCTGCAACCTTCACATTTTCTTCAGCAGAAAACAACTGAACACTAATGGCAGCCAGAGGTGTTAGTTCAATGCTCTTCAGTCCTGTAACAAGAAGTCATTTACTATTAAAGAACTGTGTGTAAAAAAAAAAGCAAACAAATTTGGGGCAGCACGGTAGCATTGTGGATAGCACAATTGCTTCACAGCTCCAGGATCCCAGGTTCGATTCCGGCTTGGGTCACTGTCTGTGCGGAGTCTGCACATCCTCCACGTGTGCGCGTGGGTTTCCTCCGGTGCTCCGGTTTCCTCCCACAGTCCAAAGGTGTGCAGGTTAGGTGGATTGGCCATGATAAATTGCCCTTAGTGTTGGGTGGGGTTACTGGGTTATGGGGATAGGGTGGAGGTGTTGACCTTGGGTAGGGTGCTCTTTCCAAGAGCAGGCGCAGACTCGATGGGCCAAATGGCCTCCTTCTGCACTGTAAATTCTATGAATTCTATGATAATGTTGACATGAAATTATGTTTTTGGAGGTCAATATGGATTCATTATTCAACCAAACCAAAGGAGACATACACCTAATGAATTTTTTTTAAAAATAAACATTTTAGAGGTATTTTTGGTAATATAACAACAACAAAATAAACACTGTACATAAAACTATAAATATAGTGCAAAAACCGTTTCTCTCCCTCACAGGTCCCACCTTTATTAACCCCCTACTCTAAGCTAAACTAACCGCCCCCCCCCCCCCCCCGCCCCCCTTCTTCTGACGATTAATTTTCCACGAAGAAGTCGACGGACGGTTGCCACCTCTGGGTGAACCCTAACAGTGACCCTCTGAAGGCGAACTTAATTTTCTCCAAACAGAGAAAGCTAGCCATGTCCGATAGCCATGTTTCCGACTTCGGGGGTCTTCGAGTCCCTCCAAGCTAATAGTATCTGTCAGAGGGCAGTAGAGCGGAGCTGCTGATTGGCCGTTGCAGGAGAAATTTGCATACGTCCGTGTGCTCACCCTAACTTGGAGGTGTACCTGAACAAGAGACCCTAGCTGTTCAAGTGAAGACAAGCATCCAGCAGAGGGCAGTAGAGCGGAGTTGCTGATTGGCCGTTGCAGGGGACATTTGCATACGTCCGTGTGCTCACCCTAACTTGGTGGTGGTTTGAGGAGGAGCTGTTGTTAAGTGACACTTAAACCCGAAACACTTCTTCAGTGTTTCCCTCCCTACCCCCTCCTCTAACAAAAAAAAAAAAACGCTGTAAGGATCAAGAGGAAGGCTCGAGGCCAGGTAGAAGTGGAAAGTTGAACCGTGATGTCACAGCCTGCAGGTAAGGGATTGGCTGGTGACTGGTAAGTAGTTTTTATTTAATTTTCCCTCAGGTGTTATCGTGCGGGGCACAGAAGTTGCTGAGTGAGTGCTTGCTGAGAAAGGGAGTGAATAACAGGTAAGCTCTTTCTTTTTTTTTTTTTAATCTAGAGGGGATGACAGGGAAGGTAGTGCAATGCTCCTCCTGCAGAATGTTTGAGGTGAGGGACGCCGTCAGTGTCCCTGCTGATTTCATCTGAGGGAAGTGCACCGATCTCCAGCTCCTCAGAAACCACATTAGGGAACTGGAGCTGGATGAACTACGGGTCATTCGAGAGGCAGAGTTGGTCATAGCTAGAAGCTTCAGGGATGTAGTTACTCCGAAGAATAAAGCTGAATGGGTGATGGTGAGAGGGGCTGGGAGGAAGCAGTCAGTACAGGGATCCACTGTGGCCGTTCCCCTTAGTAACAAGTATACCACTTTGGATACTGGGGGACGGGGGGGGACTTACCAGGGTTAAGCCATGGGGTACAGGTCTCTGGCACAGAGTCTGACCATGTTGCTCAGAAGGGAAGGGCGGAGAGGAGTAGAGCATTAGTCATTGGAGACTCCATAGTTAGGGGGATAGATAGGAGATTCTGTGGGAATGAGAGAGATTCACGGTTGGTGTGTTGCCTCCCAGGTGCCAGGGTGCGTGATGTCTCGGATCGTGTTTTCGGGATCCTTAAGGGGGAGGGGGAGCAGCCCCAAGTCGTGGTCCACATAGGTACCAATGACATAGGTAGGAAAAGGGATGGGGATTTAAGGCAGGAATTCAGGGAGCTAGGGTGGAAACTTAGATCGAGGACAGAGTTATTATCTCTGGGTCGTTACCCGTGCCACGTGATAGCGAGACGAGGAATAGGAAGAAAGAGGAGTTGAACACGTGGCTACAGGGATGGTGCAGGAGGGAGGGTTTCAGATTTCTGGATAATTGGGGCTCATTCTGGGGTTGGTGGGACCTCTACAAACGGGATGGTCTACACCTGGACCAGAGGGGTACCAATATTCTGGGGGGGAAATTTGCTAATGCTCTTCGGGAGGGTTTAAACTAGTTCAGCAGGGGCTTGGGAACCTGAATTGTAGCTCCAGTATACAGGAGGTTGAGAGTAGTGAGGTCATGAGTAGGGTTTCAAAGTTGCAGGAGTGTACCGGCAGGCAGGAAGGTGGTTTAAAGTGTGTTTTAGACCACAAGACATAGGAGCGGAAGTAAGGCCATTCGGCCCATCGAGTCCACTCCACCATTCAATCATGGCTGATTTCAACTCCATTTACCCGCTCTCTCTCCATAGCCCTTAATTCCTCGAGAAATCAAGAATTTATCAACTTGTCTTAAAGACACTCAACGTCCCGGCCTCCACCGCCCTCTGTGGCAATGAATTCCACAGACCCACCACTCTCTGGCTGAAGAAATTTCTCCTCATCTCTGTTCTAAAGTGACTCCCTTTTATTCTAAGGCTGTGCCCCCAGGTCCTAGTCTCCCCTGCTAATGGAAACAACTTCCCTACGTCCACCCTATCCAAGCCATTCATTATCTTGCAAGTTTCTATTAGATCTCCCCTCAACCTCCTGAACTCCAATGAATATAATCCCAGGATCCTCAGACGTTCATCGTATGTTAGGCCTACCATTCCTGGGATCATCCGTGTGAATCTCTGCTGGACCCGCTCCAGTGCCAGTATGTCCTTCCTGAGGTGTGGGGCCCAAAATTGCTCACAGTATTCTAAATGGGGCCTTAAGGATAAACAATGGATTCTAGAATCTTGCCAACAACAGAGGTTAGGCTAATTGGCCTATAATTTTCCATCTTTTTCCTTGTTCCCTTCTTGAACAGGGGGGTTACAACAGCGATTTTCCAATCCTCTGGGACTTTCCCTGACTCCAGTGACTTTTGAAAGATCATAACTAACGCCTCCACTATTTCTTCGCTATCTCCTTTAGAACTCTAGGATGTAGCCCATCTGGGCCCGGAGATTTATCAATCTTTAGACCTCTTAGTTTCTCTAGCACTTTCTCCTTTGTGATGGCTACCATATTCAACTCTGTCCCCTGACTCTCCTGAATTGTTGGGATATTACTCATGTCTTCTACTGTGAAGACTGACGCAAAGTACTTATTTAGTTCCTCAGCTATTTCCTTGTCTCCCATCACTAGATTACCAGCATCATTTTGGTGCGGCCCAATGTCTACTTTTGCCTCCCATTTGTTTTTAATGTATTTAAAGAAACTTTTACTGTCATTCCTAATGTTACTGGCTAGCCTACCTTCATAATTGATCCTCTCTTTCCTTATTTCTCTCTTTGTTATCCTCTGTTTGTTTTTGTAGCCTTCCCAATCTTCTGACTTCCCACTACTCTTTGCCACATTATAGGCTCTCTTTTGCTTTGATGCATTCGTTAACTTCCTTTGTCAGCCATGGCTGCCTGATCCCCCCTCTGATAACCTTTCTTTTCTTTGGGATGAACCTCTGTACTATGTCCTCACTTACTCCCAGAAACTCCTGCCATTGCTGTTCTACTGTCTTTCCCACTAGGCTGTGCTCCCAGTCGATTTTCGTCAGTTCCTCCCTCATGCCCCTGTAGTTACCTTTATTTAACTGTAACACCTTTACATCTGATTCTACCTTCTTTCTTTCAAATTGGAGATTGAATTTGACCGTATTATGATCACTGCCTCCGAAGTGTTCCCTTACTTTAAGATCTTTAATCAAGTCTGGCTCATTACATAACACTAAGTCCAGAATGGCCTGTTCCCTCGTGGGCTCCATCACAAGCTGTTCCAAAAAGCCCTCCTGTAAACATTCAATGAATTCCCTTTCCTTGGGTTCACTGGTAGCATTATTTACCCAGTCCACCTGCATATTGAAGTCCACCATGATCACTGTGACCTTGCCTTTCTGACATGCACTTTCTATTTCGTGGTGCATTTTGTGCCCCTGGTCCTGACCACTGTTAGGAGACCTGTACATAACTCCCATTATGGGTTTTTTGCCTTTGTGGTTCCTGAACTCTACTTCTTCAATGCCAGGAGCATCCGGAATAAGGTGGGTGAACGTGCGGCATGGGTTGGCACCTGGGACTTCGATGTTGTGGCCATTTCGGAGACATGGATAGAGCAGGGACAGTAATGGTTGTTGCAGGTGCCGGGATTTAGATATTTCAGTAAGCTCAGGGAAGGTGGTAAAAGAGGGGGAGGGGTGGCATTGTTAGTCAAGGACAGTATTACGGTGGCAGAAAGGACATTTGATGAGGACTCGTCTACTGAGGTAGTATGGGCTGAGGTTAGAAACAGGAAAGGAGAGGTCACCCTGTTAGGGGTTTTCTATAGGCCTCCGAAAAGTTCCAGAGATGTAGAGGAGAGGATTGCAAAGATGATTCTGGATAGGGGCGAAAGCAACAGGGTAGTTGTTATGGGGGACTTTAACTTTCCAAATATTGACTGGAAACGCTATAGTTCGAGTACATTAGATGGGTCCGTTTTTGTCCAATGTGTGCAGGAGGGTTTCCTGACACAGAATGTAGATAGGCCAACGAGAGGCGAGGCCAAATTGGATTTGGTACTGGGTAATGAACCCGGACAGGTGTTAGATTTGCAGGTAGGTGAGCACTTTGGTGATAGTGACCACAATTCGATTACGTTTACTTCAGTGATGGAAAGGGATAGGTATATACCGCAGGGCAAGAGTTATATCTGGGGGAAAGGCAATTATGATGCGATGAGGCAAGATTTAGGATACATCGGATGGAGAGGAAAACTGCAGGGAATGGGCACAATGGAAATGTGGAGCTTGTTCAAGGAACAGCTAATGCGTGTCCTTGATAAGTATGTACCTGTCAGGCAGGGAGGAAGTGGTCGAGTGAGGGAACCGTGGTTTACTAACGCAGTCGAAACACTTGTCAAGAGGAAGGAGGCTTATGTAAAGATGAGACATGAAGGTTCAGTTAGGGTGCTCGAGAGTTACAAGTTAGCTAGGAAGGACCGAAAGAGAGAGCTAAGAAAAGCCAGGAGGGGACATGAGAAGTCTTTGGCAGGTAGGATCAAGGATAACCCTAAAGCTTTCTATAGATCTGTCAGGAATAAAAGAATGACTAGGGTAAGAGTAGGGCCAGTCAAGGACAGTAGTGGGAAGTTGTGCTTGGAGTCCGAGGAGATAGGAGAGGTGCTAAATGAATATTTTTCGTCAGTATTCACACAGGAAAAAGACAATGTTGTCGAGGAGAATACTGAGATTCAGACTATTAGACTAGAAGGGCTTGAGGTTCATAAGGAGGAGGTGTTAACAATTCTGGAAAGTGTGAAAATAGATAAGTCACCTGGGCCAGATGGGATTTATCCTAGGATTCTCTGGGAAGCTAGGGAGGAGATTGCTGAGCCTTTGGCCTTGATCTTTAAGTCATCTTAGTCTACAGAAATAGTGCCAGAAGACTGGAGGATAGCAAATGTTGTCCCCTTGTTCAAGAAGGGGAGTAGAGATAACCCCGGTAACTATAGACCAGTGAGCCTTACTTCTGTTGTGGGAAACATCTTGGAAAGGTTTATAAGAGATAGGATGTATAATCATCTGGAAAGGAATAATTTGATTAGAGATAGTCAACACGGTTTTGTGAAGGGTAGGTCGTGCCTCACAAACCTTATTGAGTTCTTTGAGAAGGTGACCAAACAGGTGGATGAGGGTAAAGCAGTTGGTGTGGTGTATATGGATTTCAGTAAAGCGTTTGATAAGGTTCCCCACGGTCGGCTACTGCAGAAAATACGGAGGCATGGGATTCAGGGTGATTGAGCAGTTTGGATCAGAAATTGGCTATCTGGAAGAAGACAAAGGGTGGTGGTTGATGGGAAATGTTCAGACAGGAGTCCAGTTACTAGTGGTGTACCACAAGGATCTGTTTTGGGGCCACTGCTGTTTGTCATTTTTATAAATGATCTGGAGGAGGGCGTAGAAGGATGGGTGAGTAAATTTGCAGATGACACTTAAAGTCGGTGGAGTTGTGGACAGTGCGGAAGGATGTTAAAAGTTACAGAGGGACATAGATAAGTTGCAGCGCTGGGCTGAGAGGTGGCAAATGGAATTTAATGCAGAAAAGTGTGAGGTGATTCATTTTGGAAGGAATAACAGGAAGACTGAGTACTGGGCTAATGGTAAGATTCTTGGCAGTGTGGATGAGCAGAGAGATCTCGGTGTCCATGTGCATAGATTCCTGAAAGTTGCCACCCAGGTTGAGAGGGTTGTTAAGAAGGCGTACGGTGTGTTAGCTTTTATTGGTAGAGGGATTGAGTTTCGGAGCCATGAGGTCATGTTGCAGCTGTACAAAACTCTGGTGCGCCGCATTTGGAGTATTGCGTGCAATTCTGGTCGCCGCATTATAGGAAGGATGTGGAAGCATTGGAAAGGGTGCAGAGGAGACTTACCAGAATGTTGCCTGGTATGGAGGGAAGATCTTATGAGGAAAGGCTGAGGGACTTGTGGCTGTTTTCGTTAGAGAGAAGGTTAAGAGGTGACTTAATTGAGGCATACAAGATGATCAGAGGATTGGATAGGGTGGACAGTGAGAGCCTTTTTCCTCAGGTGGTGATGTCTAGCACGAGGGGACATAGCTTTAAATTGAGGGGAGATAGATGTAAGACAGATGTCAGAGGTAGGTTCTTTACTCAGAGAGTAGTAAGGGCGTGGAATGCCCTGCCTGCAACAGTAGTGGACTCGCCAACACGAAGGACATTCAAATGGTCATTGGATAGACATATGGACAATAAGGGAATAGTGTAGATGGGCTTTAGAGTGGTTTCACAGGTCGGCGCAACATCGAGGACCGAAGGGCTTGTTCTGCGCTATAATGTTCCATGTTCTATGTTCTCTGTCTCCGAGCTACCAGGGAAGCAAAGGCCAGAACGCCTGCCTCTTTCTCCTCCTGGATTCCCGGGTCTTCCGACACCCCGAAAATCGCCACCTCTGGACTCAAGTGCCACCCTTGTTTTTGAACACCTGTGGATATGATATCTGCAAACCCCTGCCAAAATCTCCCAAACTTCAGACATGCCCACAACATGTGGACATGGTTCGCTGGTCCTCCCGCACATTTTGCACACCTGTCTTCCACCCCAAAGAATCTTCTCATCTGGGCCACTGTCATGTGAGCCCGGTGAACGACCTTGAAATAGTCGGGCAGCATGGTCGGCACGGGCTTGGAGGGCCGAAGGGCCTGTTCCTGTGCTATACTTTTCTTTGTTCTTGTATCAGGCTGAGCCCGGCACACGTTGTGGACGCATTGACTCTACTCAACGCGTCCGTCCACAGACCATCCTCTATCTCTCCTCCCAGCTCTTCCACCCCTTGCGCTTCAGTTCCTCGGTCTGCGTCTCCTCTGACCCCATAAGTTCCTTGTAAATGTCAGAGACGCTCCCTTCTCCTACCCACTCTCTGGAAACTACCCTGTCCTGAATCCCCTTTGCGGTGGGAGCGGGAAGGTAGACACCTATTTGCGTAGGAAGTCCCACACCTGCAGATACCGGTATTAATTTCCCCTCGACAACCCAGACTTCTCCTCCGGCGCCCTCATACTCGGAAAGCTCCCCTCTATAAACATATCCCCCCATCCTCTCAATCCCTGTTCTCCGCCATATCCGGAACCCCCCATCCATACTTCTCGGGGCAAATCGGTGATTATTACATATTGGGGACCAGACCGATGCTCCCTCTGCTCCCACGTCTCCTCCATTGCCCCCAGACTCTCAGGGTCGCCACCACCACGGCGCTGGTGGAGTACTGTGCCGGCGGGAACAGCAGAGGCGCTGTTACCAACGCCCCCAGACTGGTGCCCTTGCATGAAGCCACCTCCATACACTCCCATGCCTATCCCTCCCCCACCACCCACTTCCTGATCATGGCTATATTCGCGCCCAGTAATAGTTACTAAAATTTGGCAGCGCTAGCCCACCCTCTCCCAGACTCCGCTCAAGCATTACCCTCCTTACACGTGGGGTCTTGCCCACCCAAACAAAGCCAGTGATCACTTTGTTGACCCATTTAAAAAAGGACTTCGGAATAAAGACGGGGAGACATTGAAACCCGACCATCATCTTCACCGTTTGCACCCTCCCAGCCAGTGACAACGGAAGAGGGTCCTACCTCCGAAAATCGTCCTTCATTTGGTCTACTAGTCGGGCCAGATTTAATTTATGCAGCCGGTCACATTCCCGCGCCACTTGAATGCCGAGGTACCTAAAGCTTTCCCCTACTAATCTAAACGGCAACTCCCCCAATCGCCTCTCCTGGACCGCAAACATCTCACTTTTCCCCATATTTAGCTTATACCCTGAAAACCGACCAAATTCCCCTAGAATCCTCATGATTTCTTCCATCCCCTCTATTGGGTCCGATACATACAGAAGCAGGTTGTCTGCATAGAGAGACTCTGTGCTCTACCACCGCCCCCCCCCTCCCCCCCACCCCGGACCAGCCCCTTGAGGCTCTCAGAGCAATTGCCAATGGCTCTATAGCTAGTGTGAACAACAGTGGGGAAAGGGGGCATCCCTGTCTCATCCCCCGATGCAGTCATAAACAGTCAGATGTTGTCCTATTCGTCCGTACGCTTGCCACAGGAGCCTGATACAGCAACCTGACCCAGTCAATAAAGCCCCGCCAAAATCCGACCCGTCCCAGTACCTCCCACAGATAATCCCATTCTACCCGATCAAAAGCCTTTTCTTCATCCATTGCGATCACTACCTCCACCTCCCTACCTTCCGGGGGCATCATGATCATGTTTAACAACCTTCTTACATTGGCAACCAACTGCCGACCCTTAACAAACCCCGTCTGGTCCTCCCCAATAACACCCGGAACACAATCCTCAATCCTGGAGGGCAAGCAATTTGGCATCCACATTCACCAGGAATATCAGCCTGTGGGACCCACACAGCTCCGGGTTCTTGTCCCACTTCAAAATCAGCAAAATTGTGGCCTGTGACATCGTCGGGTGCAGCACCCCTCTTTCCCTTGCCTCATTGAACATCCTCATCAACACCGGCCCCAATATCCCAGAGAACCTTTTATAGAACTCTGTTGGGTATCTGTCCGGCCCCGGGGCTTTACCCAACTGCATGGCCTTCAGACCGTCCACTATCTCTTCCAACCCGATCGGGGCCCCCAGCCCTTCTGCCAGCTCCTCGTCCACCTTTGGGAAATTTAGCCCCCCCAAGAAGTGCCTCATCCCCTCCGGCCCCATAGGGGGTTCCGACCTATACAGCCTACTGTAGAAATCCCTAAACGCCTTATTCACCCCTGCTGAATCTCCAGCCAGGTTCCCATCTCCGTCATTTACTTTCCCCATCTCCTGGGCTGCCTCCCCTCTTTCTAAGCTGCTGTGCAAGCATTCTGCTGGCCTTCTCTCCATACTCATAGATCGTCCCCCTCGCCTTTCTCAGCTGCTCCACCGCCCTCCCTGTGGTTAACAAGCCGAATTCTGCCTGTAGCCTCTGCTGTTCCCTTAAAAGCCCTGCCTCTGGAGTCTCCGCATACCTTTTATCGATCTGTAGTATCTCCTTTACCAGTCGGTCCGTCTCTGCCCTGTCCACCTTCTCCCTCTCGGCCCGTATCGAGATCAGCTCCCCTCTGACCACCGCCTTCAGTGCTTCCCAGATCACCACTGCTGAAATTTCCCCTGTGCCGTTGACCTGCAGGTAGTTCTGAATACATTTCCTCAGCCGCTCGCACACCCTTTCGTCAGCCAAAAGTCCCACATCTAACCTTCAGTGCAGGCGCTGGTTACTGTCTTTACTAATCTGCAGGTCAACCCAGTGCGGAACATGGTCTGAGATTGTGATCGCCGAGTACCCAGTGTCCACCACCACTGCCAGTAAGGCCCTGTTCAAAATAAAGAAATCAATCCGGGAGTACACTTTATGCACGAGAGAGTAGAAGGAGAACTCCTCCATCCTCGGCTGCCCAAATCTCCATGGATCCACCTCCCCCACCCCATCTGCTCCATGAATGCTTTTAGTTCCTTTGCCATTGCTGGCACCCTGCTCGTTTTCGAGCTTGACCAGTCCAAGCCAGGGTCAATAACTGTGTTGACGTCCCCTCCCATGACCAACCTGAGAGAGTCCGGGTCCGGTATCTTCCCCAGCATCCTCTTCATAAATTCCACATCATCCCAATTTGGCACATACACATTTACTAATACCACCTGCACCCCCTCCAGTTTCCCACTGACCATTATGTACCAACCTCCCACATCAGAGACTATTCTACCCGCCTCAAACACCACCCGCTTATAGGTCAGGATCGCAACCACTCTAGTCTTTGAGTCTAGTCCCGAGTGAAAGACCTGACTGACCCAGCCATTCCTCAATCTAATCTGGTCAGTTACTCGAAGGTGCTTCTCCTACAACATTACCACATCCGCCTTCAGTCCCCCAAGATGCGCGAACACACGTGCCCTGTTGACTGGCCCATTTAACCCTCGAACATTCCAGGTGGTCAGCCTAGTAGGGGGGCTCATTGCCCCCCCTGCCCCCCCCCCCCCCCCCCTCCCCTTCGCCGATCAACCATCCCCTTTTTTTTGGCCCACCTCCAGCCCTTGTTCCGTGCCTCCACCGGCCTGCCCCCAGACAGCCTCTGCCCCCAACCTCCTCTCTGTCCCTTAGCCCAAGTCCCTCCCTTGTCAGCAGAACACTTACACCCCCCCCCCCCCCCAGTAACAACACTCTGTAACCTAACCCCTTTAATAAACCAAGCATATGCACACACCCCACTGCGCTTCCATGAGCTAGCCCGCCCAGCTAGCTTGGTGGCCCCCATCCCTGGCGCCAGATAGTCTCCCACCTATTGTTCCCTCCCCATCGCTCATACAAACATGCTCCAACATCAAACAATCCCCACACAATTGCCCGACAGAAAAACATCAAGATCTAAACAAGCACACCTCCATCCCCCAACAGTGCAAATGAAAACCTCAACTCACTCAGCTCTGCCGCTGGTCCCAAATCAATGCAAAAGGCATTACAAACGGCATCCACAAAACGAAAAACAAGAAACTTTTTTTTTTTTTTAAAAAGAACAGAAAAAAAAAACATGAACGTTGCAGTAAAGTTCAAAAGTTCTCAGTCCACCACCAGTCCTTTCCTTTTCGCGAAGTCCAGCGCGTCCTCAGGCGACTCAAAATAAAAGTGCTGTTCCCCGAGCGTGACCCAGAGACGGGCCGGATACAACAGTCCGCACCTAATGAACGTTTATTGTTCCTAAATATCCTTGGTTGGAGTCAAGGGAAAATAACAGCAACAATTCCTTTGGTCTCAGTCATTGTGAGAGGATTTACCTGGCTATCTCACAGTGTTGTCTGATTATATGATAGTTCTTTCCAGATTCCAAAAAATGGAGTTTTAAGGCATAATCATACATACACAGAAGAGTATACTTTACTGGCTACCAGTTTGATAAACCATTTTATAATGATCCCTGGATCTGTTTTGGCATCAATTATTTTCCAAAGCAATCATTTAATGAAAAGTCTTAAGTTAATGAAAAGATTAAGGTAGGATCTTGCCTCCATGCCAGAAGTCATGGCTCACACCTGACCCTTGAGCACATAATCCAGGGTGGCACTCCAATTTGGCCCTGATAGAGTGCTGCATTGTTAGAGGTGCTATTCTTAGGATAAGACAGTAAACCAAAGTCCTGTCTGCCTGTTCAAGTTAATATGAAAAAATCCCATCCCATTACTCGATAAGGAGAGTTTTCTCCAGTGTCTTGGCAAAGACGGATCCCACAGCCAGCACTGAAAAAAATGATTGGTTGGCCATTTATCTTTATTGATGTCTGTGGGACTTTACTGTAGGCAAACTGGTTGCTATGCTTCCCCATATTCGGAAACTGGCAATGCTTCAAAATTAATGAATTGGTTGTGAAGTGTTTAGGGATGTCCTGGAGTTTTAGAAGACGAGAAGTAATTGCAAGTTCTTTCTTCGCAACTTAATGTGAACTCGAGTGACAGATGAGGTTTGTACCTGCAATTCCCCACTAACAGCTTCTAAAGTCAAGCTTTGAAAACAAAACAAGAACTTCCTCACAGCCAGGAAGGGAAGGAATCAATTAATTTAGTCACGTCTTCAAGGGGATATGTGGAATTGGGTTCTAGAGGAGGAGGAAAAAATTAACACTAGAAAAGAGTAAAAAATTATATGAATAGTGCCAAAAAGATGGAATCTCCCTAGACGACAATTACACTGGAAACATTTGGGCATAATACAAAAATGGAAGTATTGCTTACTTGTGTTGACAATATCACTAAGATTATTGACTGGATGAATTTCACTGCCCACAAGTCACCACATCAGTACTGTTATCATTTCAATCTGACCACAAAGTGTGGCATTATCACTAAAAAGCAGATCCAAGTGGTTAATTTACAGAATCACAGAATGGTAGCATTATAGAAAGCCATTTGGCTTATCGTGTCTGTGTAAAAACTCAGCTGGTCCCTCCACCTCGTCTTTCACCATTACTCTGTTTCAGCTAGTTTTCCTTTTGAAAGTCACAATTGAAACTGTCTCCACCACACTCGGGCAGTTCCAGATCCTAACCACCTGCTACTTATGTTGCAGGTGGTTCTATTACTAATCATCTTAAATTCACATCCTCTCATTCCCGACTCTCCCACCATTGGGATCAGTTTTTCCCTATCTACTCTGTCCTGGCCCCTCATGATCTCTAATAAATCTCTTCTCAACATTCTATACTCTAACGAGAAAAGTCCCAGCTCACCAATCTACCCTCATAACGGAGGTCTTGATTATCTGCAACTGTTCTTGTAAATCATTTTTTGCACCTCCTTAAATCCTTATCCCTCCAAAATGTGGTGTCCAGAATTGGACATAGCACTCCCATTGAGGCAGAACGAGTACTTTATAAAGATTCACCATAATATCATTGTTTCTGTACTCTATGCCATTATTCATGGGCGGCACGGTTATACAGTGGTTAGCACTATTGAGGGCTAGGGATCCTGGTTCGATTCCCAGCTTGGGTCACTGTCTGTGTGGAGTCTGCACGTTTGCCCGGTGTCTGCGTGGGTTTCCTCCGGGTGCTCCAGTTTCCTCCCACAAGTCCTGAAAGACGTGCTTGTTAGGTGAATTGGACATTCTGAATTCTCCCTCAGTGTACCCGAACAGGTGCTGTAGGTGACTCGGGGATTTTCACAGTAACTTCATTGCAGTGTTAATGTAAACCTACTTGTGACACTAATAAAGATTATTATAATGTCCAGAATCCCTTATTAAGCACTTCCTCAATCTGCCCTGAAACCTTCAATGATTTATACCCCCACATCCCTAGTCTCCTGCTACTGGTTTAGAATCATAACTTTTATTTTCTATTGCCTCTCCTCACTCTTCCTACAATAATGTACCACTTCACACTTTGCTGTATTAAATTTCATTTGCCACATCTCTGGCCATTACACCAGCCTGTTCATGTCCTCTTGAAGTCCACTATCTCCCTCACAGTTCACAGTGCAGTGATAGTAGTCAGAGTAGTTTCCCCACATAGTTAGCTCCTTTCTTCAATTATGTCACTCTGCAGAGACTTGGCACTTCTGCACAGGAAGAAAGTCAAACCATTAGAGCGGCAAGTTTACTAAATGGCTCAATTTTGACAGAATCCTTTCACTTCCTGCTGGAAGTTGTGATAATACTGCCTTCTAATATAATACCTTTATATTTATTTAGCTGCAGGAAGGATGAGCACAGAATTCCAGCTTTGCCAACGAGACACAACCATGCATACAGTTAAGAGACCTAAAGAAACTTGCAGCAGCAGGTTTACCAAGGGCCACAAAAGTGGTGGGATGCATTAGGAGTACCACTACTGTAGTGAAACATACAATGACAAGACAGTGTGATAATTGCTAGAAAAGATTAAAACTTTTACTTGATTTATTCATCAAGGTTCCCATTGTATGGATAAAGTTGTCTGTTCCCCAGGGAGGCTGTGGAGCTGTGAGAAAAGCTGTCAGATTAGAAACATAGGTGTTCTTCGGTAATCTCAGTAATCCTTTTGGAAATTGGACACTGGGATATCTTCGGTCATCTAAAAAAATATAAGTACCTTCATTACAAACATACGGAAAAGAGCAGGCTGAACTGCTTTGTGTTGCACAATGAGATGATATTGTTTTGTTCGGCAGTGAGATTGGCTGGCCAATAGCTTTAAATTTAGAGAGACTGGTAATTAACATTGTTACATATATACTTTTAAAATAAAACTATAAAATATGAAAATAAACTGAGCCAATTAAAGGCATATTCCCGTCATACTGTGAACTTGCTGCTCTTACAGGCTCACTTTTTCACGATGATCCTCTTCACTCTAATACATAAAAGTGAAACTCACATCATGAAACATACTGGTATTACAGTTGTATGTCTGATGTGGACCACTGAAGCACTGGGAGTGACATACAATGGCAAATACTTTCCTTTGAATAACGACAAAATAATTTACTTGTTCTTTGGTCTTCCAAAGCAGGAGGTTGAGGGCATGAGAAATATGTATTTCACTCATCAGTCAGCTCCCTCCACAGATAGTGTACAATTTAGCTCTTCACATGCATTAATCAATTGCTCAATACCCCGGATGAAAAGATAATCAAACTGCCAAGAAGGTGAAACTCTTGAGAAATATTAACCTGACCTCCAGGACATCACTCCATCTTTACAGCTTACCCTTTCTGACTTAGACTTCTTGTGCTCTTCCAATGCATTTCTACATTTTAATATTATCACTAAACTGGAAAAATGTTCCAACATGTCAACAGATACTTGATAGTACAGAATTTACAAATGAAAATAAAACTGAAACATCTTCTAACACTATGTAATAAAGAAAGGATTGGATTGCCTCTCAGAAGATGACAGGCAGGATGGGTGGTTGCGGGGTGGGAGTGGTGAATAAGACAGGATAAGGGTTATATTGCTAGAACGAGAACCCCAAGCATCATGAACCGGAGTGAGGCTTGGTAGACTAGCTGAAATTTTACTATCCTTCTTTACCATACTGTCAATAAATAGTTGAAACTATCAATAAATCGTTGAAATTGCCATTTCAAAAGTCAAATTAAGCCAAACATGGAGGGTAGCACCAGACAAGGAGAGTAGCACAGCATGAAGCTTATTTACTAAACTAGCAGTATTTGGTGCTATCGGCCGACCATAACATTCAACTGCTTCATTTCCCAATGCAAATCTCAGCCCTGTGACACCATCTGTTAAAGCACATTGCCTTCACCAATTTCAAATTCCCACTAGTCATGTCCCAATTACACTTCCAGCACACACCAAGCACTGCAAATGTTTCTGAAATGGGAACACACTTCACATGTCCTCGGGGTTAATGTTTCTGCACCCACCCAACCTTTTAGCTGAGATCATTACTACCGTGCATTTCCACATTGGGGGAGGGAAAAGACCACAAATCCCCCTTTGTAAAACTGATTACTTTATCTGCGTCTCACATATTGCAATTGAATAATACCCTTAAAAAAATTCTGATAGCTTAGGTAAAGAGATTTGGATATTAGATTTAAACAAGTTTGTTTTCAGTTTTAAAAAAACACTTCCTTCTTCACATCATACAGTACTAAAATACAGGGTAAAAACCATGATCCTGTATGATATATCACAATTCTCCGTATTTACTGCCCTGTGGGTGGATACTCAAGACAGTGGTGCTCCAAGGGCCAGACAGGCTTTTCCCGACTTTGGCACATAGAAATTGCTAATCAAATCAGGCTCAAATCCAGATTCCCAGGTTTCGCTTTGGAGCGACACCCTGGCACAACTGTTCCAACAAATCGACACATCTGCGAAAAGTGCGAGTGTGCCATTTAATTTAGCTTTCAAGGGGATGAGTTAACAAAACTCCAAGCCTGGCAATTATATATTAAGTTTCAGAGTGGGCATCTGAACCAGAGACAGTTACAAACTATTCTGGAGACCATTCAAACAAATTGCTGAGAATTTTATGAATGCAAACTCAACTGCAATCATTACCAAGTTAGGCTAATGGTTTACAGCAGGAGGCCATCAGCAGAAAAGTGCTGCAAGAAGGTTGAATGAATTGGAGGTGGCAAGAAGAAAAAACCTATTCCATTTAAGTTACAAAAATGATACACTGAAATAGGGGAGTATATGGACGGCAGTGGGTAGTACTGTTGCTTCAGAGTGCCAAGGATCCGGGTTTGATTCTGGCCTTGGGTGACTGTGTGGAGATTGCATGTTCTCCCCTTGAATGCGTGGGTTTCCTCTGTTGCGCGTTTCTTTTACTTTGTCTTTCTGTGGCTCTGTTCCAATTATGGCAACAGTGAGTTTGCCTTTCTTTCGGTGTTATCTATGTCTTAATGCTGAGAGTCTCAGATATCAAATGATACCACTACAAGTTTCAACCGGCTATCGATCAAAGAGCCAAACACCAGTTAGTTAGTTCAAGGTCAAGGGTACATTATTTACACACAATTAGTCATGCAACATAAACACTACTAGTTAACTACATCTATCAGCTAAGACAACCTGTACTTAACTTCGGGCACCCGGCTTAGGTCAGAAAACAGTGGCCGCTGTTCAATTCTGGATCTATCGGGTTCGAAGGAGTAACTGCTGCTCAGCTGGGCTCATCCGTCTGGTAGCGAGCGTTGAACTTGGACTTGCTTCTGGTGTTGCTGCACTTGGCGATGGCCATGACCGGGGTACCAAGACCAAGAGAGAGCGAACATATGGCAAACTCTTCTTATACTCGGGGGCTTTTCGCGCTCTTTTGGGCAGTCCTTCGATTTGGGCCTTACTAATTGGGTGATCCCTGATCACTCTGTTCAATTCCTTAGCCAATTAGTGGGCGGGAATCTGGATGGCTGGGCGTGTCCCAAGCGGTCATTGACACTGTTGTTTGCATTTCCCTTGAACAGGGAGTGGCGCAGAAATGTATGGGACTGTCCCAGTTGCTTGAGTACCAGTCCTTTGTTTTGGTGAAGGTGGGCCATCAAATGCTAATCGGCCCCATTACAGTGCTAATTGGACGGAGTTTCGATACCGTCTGGACTTCTGGCTTACGAATATGCATTTCAGACTCTGAGCCTGCCGAGTCTTGGCTTATCCAGTTTATCCGCTAGGCTTTGCGAGTTTCTCTGTACCTAGTTGGAAGTGGCCATCCCAGATGGCTACACTCCGTCCTCTTGATCCTCAGCACAAAGCATGAAGGATCATAATACCGGGTACCCTTAACCAAGGACAGGTTCTACTCTACTCTGTCCTATGGGTCAAAAACATTTACCTAATTGTCCCTAAACACATATCTAAGAATTTCTAAGGGGCCATTTAACATTCAGTAACTGTCTCGAACTAGACTACACTCATGCTACTATTTAACAATCAAAGAACTTAACTTACAATACAAAAATAATCCAATAGCAGCATCACATTTCTTCCTATCATTAACATTCACATACAGAGAAGTTATTTTATTCACAAAAACCACAGATTTTATTAAAGAGAAAGGTTCAGAAAGAGTGTGGGGTTTGCTGGAGTCCGAGGAAAGGGGCTCTAAATGTGTATACTGGAGGGCAGGAGGCTCTCACCCTCCATTTTCACAATCTAATTGTCTGGACGATACTGTACAATATGGCTATCACTAGTAAGGCTTCCACTGTGTAGGACAGTGAATACCACTTAACGGGATTCTCGCACCATGTCGGGGTATCAGTGGCTGGGTGTGTGTTTGGTGGTCGTGCTCGGGGCCTGTGTGGGGAGGGGGGGTAGAGGTGGGTAACACGCGCAATTGTACTGTTCCAGCGATGATCATGATGCCGATCATCAGGGTCAACTTCATTTTGTTCAGGTTTTCCTTCGCCTTCGAGTATCTTTGTATCTTTCTAAGGGAACAAGCATAGTACCTGTTATAATCGTATTGTTTAACATCTCGTACATCTGTCTGTCTCTCCTCAACGTCAATGTCCCATTAGAATCGTCACCATATGTGACTCCCTCATTTTATTTATTTATTTTTTTTTTTAAACAAACCATTTGCGGAGACAAGACATCCAAAAAAATTCTGTGTCACAGTGCGAGCACTCTCGCAGCCTGTGGACGATGGGCTGAGTGGGCGGACAATTTCGCCGTCCTCTGCAAACTTGTTATTCCAACCAAGTGTTTCTGACATGTAAATAGTATGTGGGGCATAGCAACCAAAGGGTTGCCGGAAAGGGCAAAAGTTGTGGCAAAAAGCATTCTTTAAACCACAGGACTAGAAAAGAACAGCGAAAGAGTTTCTAAAACAAGTATACGAATGGGGTGGTGCGTATGATCCGCGGCAGGGCAAGAATGGGTGGGATCCCGGGTAGGGCGCTGATCAGTGCCGTTGCTCCACTACCGAGCTTGGCTGACCAAATGTATAGGGGGTCCTGAGGCAGAGTGGGGATAAGTGCCGTTACTCCACTGCCTGGCTGACCTTCTAAGAGCGGTAAGAATTTGTAACAATATGGGCTCCAGACAAACCTGTTTCACTAACTGCCATGTGGCGTTGGAAGAGTAGTTATGAATGCATCAAGAAAGCGTCCGTGAGGACGACACACAAAATCGTACGAGAGAGAACGAACAACATTTAAATACAAACTAAACATAAATGCGGGCAGGTTCCATCAGAGTATAGGACATCGTAAATCTCAATCGGTGGAGTTGTCGCCATCTCTCGTTCATGGAGTTTGCGTGCTAACGCAACGTGTGCTGATGTGGGGTCCATTTCATCATTCCTAGTCAGACGACAGGAATTGTCACGGTGCCAGTGCTTCATGTTCCGTAGGGAGGTTGCAAGGGGGCTGTCGCTATTGTCGAGTGGCGGGTAAGGTTCCGGTGTGGGCAAATAAATCGTTTCAAAGGGGCTGAACGAATCGTGGTCGGGGTCTCTGGGCCTGTAGTGACTGGGGCCTGGTTCATGGGAGCTTTGTTCGGGTCTCTCAGGGGCTTTAGTAGTGCTGTCGCTGGCAGCCGAATCAAGCTTCAGGGTGAAATTTGATTCTGGGGGCGTGGTCAAGGTAGTGTCTGTGGACGTGCTGCAGCTGTTGGGGGAGGGGGAAATTGGGTTGTCAATGGGCAGGTCCTCTGTCTGCCATCGCCAAGGAGAGGTGGTGCGAGTGGCTGCACTGCGTTCCATAAACCTTACGCTGATTTATATGGAACCATCCTGATTTTCCGTTTGGATACGTGATTTTATAAACCGAGCGGCTTATTTTGTCCGAGATTGAATAGGGTCCTGCAAATTTAGGGGAGAGGAATGAGCTAGGGTTGTATCATTACTTGCTGTCTGACTGTATACTCTGTCGGATGTACTGTTTTATCAAAGCAGGCCTTACTCTACTTTCGTTTAGTGCCTAGTCGAACAGCTGCAGCGAGCTGTGCTGCCGTAATATTTTCTATCATGTGCTGGACTGCTTTCTCATGGGTACGGGCGGTGACTGCGGGGCTGGCCAAATCAAGTCAGAATACGTATTCGGTACCTTTCATGGGTCATCCGGTCATGAGGGTATATCCTGTTGAGCTCGACACGGTGTTCCTAATAAACATCAGTGCGAATGGGAGCACTGTGTCCCATGTTGTGTTGTGCTACTGCCCCATTTTTCTAAGTGCGGCCTTTAGTGTCCGGTTCATGCACTCCACAATGCTGCTGGACTGCGGGTGATAGGCAATGTGGAACTTTTGCCTAATACCAAATATTGTCATCACATTTTTCATGACCCTTCCCGTAAAGTGGGAACCTTGGTTCGACTCAATACTACTGAGGGGTCCCCATCTCGTAAAAATTTGCTCTGTTAAGATCTTTGCCGTGTGCTTGGCTGTATTTGTTCTCGAGGGGAACGCGTCGACCCATTTTGTAAATGTGTCTATCACCACTAACACATACTTGTAACCATTTCTGCAGGGGGGGGGACCAATATAATCCAATTGAAGGTTTGTCCACGGGCCATTTACGGGGCGGGTGTGTCGTAGTTGGGCTTTTTTGCATACCTATCGGGGTTGTTTTGAGCACAAATTAAACAGTTTTTGACGGATAGCGATGAGGACTGTCTGAGGATACAGCAGGATTTAGATTGTCTGGAGACTTGGGCGGAGAGATGGCAGATGGAGTTTAATCCGGACAAATGTGAGGTAATGCATTTTGGAAGGTCTAATGCAGGTAGGGAATATACAGTGAATGGTAGAACCTTCAAGAGTATTGAAAGTCAAAGAGATCTAGGAGTACAGGTCCACAGGTCATTGAAAGGGGCAACACAGGTGGAGAAGGTAGTCAAGAAGGCATACGGCATGCTGGCCTTCATTGGCCGGGGCATTGAGTATAAGAATTGGCAAGTCATGTTGCAGCTGTATAGAACCTTAGTTAGGCCACACTTGGAGTATAGTGTTCAATTCTGGTCGCCACACTACCAGAAGGATGTGGAGGCTTTAGAGAGGGTGCAGAAGAGATTTACCAGAATGTTGCCTGGTATGGAGGGCATAAGCTATGAGGAGCGGTTGAATAAACTCGGTTTGTTCTCACTGGAACGAAGGAGGTTGAGGGGCGACCTGATAGAGGTATACAAAATTATGAGGGGCATAGACAGAGTGGATAGTCAGAGGCTTTTCCCCAGGGTAGAGGGGTCAATTACTAGGGGGCATAGGTTTAAGGTGAGAGGGGCAAGGTTTAGAGTAGATGTACGAGGCAAGTTTTTTACGCAGAGGGTAGTGGGTACCTGGAACTCGCTACCGGAGGAGGTAGTGGAAGCAGGGACGATAGGGACATTTAAGGGGCATCTTGACAAATATATGAATAAGATGGGAATAGAAGGATACGGACCCAGGAAGTGTAGAAGATTGTGGTTTAGTCGGGCAGTATGGTCGGCACGGGCTTGGAGGGCCGAAGGGCCTGTTCCTGTGCTGTACATTTCTTTGTTCTTTGTAATGGGACACATCGGTTTTCAAATGAGCGGTCTGAGATGGGCAAGGGTGGATTCAATCTCTTAGTGTCCATGTCCGTCATGGAACTTGCAAATTATCTCATTCCTGTCCTGGGTGGGGACTACATAAATTCCATCTTTTAAAATGATTCCCTCATGGACCGTCAAAGAATTCCTAAACTTTTCACAGGGAGCTGGGAAGTTTCCTTTTAAAATTTCTTTTAATGCCTCGTCTTCTTTCTGTGCCTGGGCTAGGTCTTGGATGTTGGTCTGTGAGACGTGAACTGCGTGTACTGGGGCACTCTCGGGGGGTTGCCAAAAGTGGCCATGTTGTGAGCCTGCCTTTGCTAGGGCGTGGGCTTTCACATTACCAGGTGGGGAGGAACGATGGTGACTTCTTACTTTAACGATGCCATATTTCCTGCCTTTAGCTGTCTGAAGGATATGTTTGAGCAGTGGGGCTGAGGGTAGAGGTTTTCCGTCTGCGGAAATAAATCCTCTCGATTCCCACAGGGGTAGGAATTCTGTCAGGCTGTTGCAGACGTATAAACTGTCCGAATATATGTCTGCAGGGGTCGGGAACGAATCGGGGTGCTGGACAATGTAAGCAATGACTGCTAACTCGGCTGCCTGCGGACCCAAGTGTCCAGGCAACTTTAAAGCTATCTCTTTTAAAGTGTGTCCTTGCGCGTCCTCTACATAAATACCACAGCCTGTTATCCTTTTTCCCTCAAGGACTGTGGATGAGCCATCTACGTAAATTCTCAGTGCTTTGTCTCTGGGCTGGGGTCCGATACCTGTCTTTCTTAGCACCGACTTGGGAACAAAGGGGCCTGTGCTGTGCTTGGGGGCTATGATCTCGCATTCATGTGGGGTTCCTGCATAATGCAAATTATCGGCCAGAAACGTGTGAGATTTTGTCCGTTTTACAATGATGTTGCGTCCCTGTAGGAGCAGGGTCCATCGCGCTGCTCGAATTTGGCTTACTGTGCAGTCTTGTAGTCTGCCGTCCAATAAAAGCTGTGTTGGGGTGTGCTTGGTCAAAATGGTTACTGGGTTGAGTCCGGTTATGTACGCGAAGTACTGTACTGCCCAGGAAACTGCTAACAGGTGCCTCTCGCAGGCTGAAAATCCTAGTTCCTCCGGATCCAAGACTCGTGAGGCATAGGCTACGGATCCTAGACGATCATGCCTTTCCTGCAGGAGTACAGCTGAAAGGGTTCGGTCTGTGGTCGCTACCTCTATCGCGTATGGGGAGTGTGGATCTGGGGCTTGCAAAGCGGCGGCTGTGCTCAGGGCGCGTTTCAACACATCCACGGCGTCCGTGTGCTGTGGAAGCCATTTCCATGGGGCCTGTTTCTTTAGCAGCTCAGAAAGTGGGGCTGCTTTTGTGGCGAATCCGTCGATATGGTTCCTACAATATCCAACCAGTCCTAAAAATGACCGGAGTGCTGTAACGTTTTGGGGCACGGGCAAATTTACAATGGAATCAATGCGTTTGAGTTCTATCTCACGCTTCCCATGCGTGATGACCGTACCTAAATATGTGACTTTTTCCTGAAGGATTTGGGCTTTCTTGGGGTTAATTTTGCATCCAATCAATGTGAGTAGTTCTAATAATTCAGAAAGAAGCGAGATGTGCTCTTCCTTGGTGTTCGTCTGCAGGAGCAAGTCGTCCACGTACTGAACAAGGCATTTAGGGCGGGAAAATTTAGATAATCAGTTTGCCAATTGTCTGTGAAAAATGGAGGGAGAGTTGTGGGAGCCTTGTGGAAGGCACGTCCACGTGTACTGCTGTCCATGGAAGGTGAGCGCAAATTTATATTGGCATGCTTTGTCCAGTGGTATGGACCAATAGCCATTACTGATATCTAACACCGTAAAACATTTTGACTGGAGTCCCTGTCTCAACATGGTCTCGGGACTCGTGGCAACGATGGGGGCTGCTAAGGGAGTCACTTTGTTCAATTCTCTGTAGTCGATGGTCAGTCACCATGATCTATCGGGTTTTCTTTCTGGCCAAATCGGGGCATTATTTGTCGATGCAACGGGTCGAATCACGCCTTGATTCAATAAACTTTGGATTACCTTGGCTATCTCTCCCTCGGCTTGCTGGGGGAAGCCGTACCGTTTCTGGGGCTTGGGATCGGGACCTGTAATATTTACTACATGTAGGATTTTGCCGCAGTCGTGCTTGTGCTGGGCAAATGCTGCCTTATGTCTTTTCAAGACCTCTCTAATCACTTTGTCTGTGGTAATGGTTTGTGGTTCAAACCAGTACTCTCCTACTGTGCTGATTCTATGGGCATAATCTCCTACTTGAGCGTGGCGGGGGCTCGCACTGCTCTAGTCATTTTCCATATGCATCGGTTGACTGGGGAGAATGAAAGGTTGTGTGCACTCATGAAATCGATGCCTAGGCTGTGTTCTGCTGCCTGGGGTAAATCTACTAAAACAACCGAGTGTTTTGTCCTAATATTACGGAGCTGTACATCCACAGGGGCTGTGATGTGTCCCTGCTGAAGGTGACCTGCAAAGCCACTAAGGGTAATGATATCCGTAGTGGGCCATATCGCTTTCTGGTACATGGTGGAGGGGTTTAACGTGGTTCTGGACCCTCCTGTGTCCCAAAGGAACTCTACGCGGTGTCCCCAGACTGTGCCTGCAACGACCGGTCTTATCCCAAAGGGTATCGCAGCCCCAAGTTGGGGAGCCCGAACACCGTCAGTCAGTGCCATTCATGGCCAAATTATCTGGTCGGGCGCTAACGCTGTGAATGGGTCGGGTATTGTTTCGGGGGGGGGGGGTTTGGGTGCTGATTCCTTTGCTGCTTCAGGGGGGGCTTGACATTCTCGGACGTAATGTCCTTTCGGTCCACAATTATAGCATTCCTGTGTCTTGGGTGCTGCGCTGTACCTGTGCCTTCATTTCCCTTGCGGAGTCTTGGTGTGCCCTTACTGGATTCATTGTGGCGTCTACTCTCTCATGCTCTGTCTTTTTCTGTATAGACTGTTCCCAAGCTCTGGACAATCTTTTCAGAACCCACACTTCATTGTGTGCTGGGTCTGAGGGGTCGTAACTGGCACATGCCTTCTGTCCTGCCTCTGTGGTATGGGATACTAACGTACGGGTCCATTTGGCCTTACTGTCTGCTGATAAATGGGCGCGGGCTAACTCACCAAATACAGCAGTAAAATGGACCCAAAGGCGTCCAGCAAACACTGTTGGATGCTCACCCTTTTTTTGCCTGCACCGGTTGAGTCCGCCTACCAGATCTCCTCTTATTATATCCTATGGTGTCTAAAATGGCCGTTTTCATTTCTTGGAGGCTACCTCCTCCTACATTTTGTGGGTCAGGAAGTGCTGAACTAACTGAGGGGTCTAAGTACATAACTATGAGCTTTACTTGCTCCGGCTCGTCTAAACCATACATCAGGGTTTGTTGTTTTACTAACTTGAAAAAGTGATGTAGGTCCGATGTTGGGTGGAAAGTATCGATCTTCTCGCGGGCATCTCGTAACTGGGTGATAGATAATGGGGTGGTGTACACAAAATCAGGTTGGCCTTCCGTGGTAACCCTGCGCTGTGTGATAATGGGGTTCATTGGGTTGTGTGCTGCCCGTGCAGTCGGTGGTGCGGGTGCTTTTCTCTTCGGTGCCTGGGGGGGGGGGGGCTCTATTTTGATTCTCGGTCTCACTTACGTACTGTTGGGCCGTTTCACGGAGTTCCTGCCAATCGGGGCCACCTTCCTGGTCCAGCTATGGGCCAAAGGTGTCTCTAAACCCATTTTGAACTGATAGCAGGGATTGCAACCTTGCAATTTGCTGCCTACATTTGGCATGATCCACCGAACTCTGCCTCTGTTCCGTGGTGGAACTGTGGAGTGTTCGGAGGGCTGCCTTTCGATCATTGCACTGTTTCTTTAACTGCTGTATCTGATTCTCTGTCTCTTCTCTTACCATTACAGCACGTTGTGTGTCCTGGTAGGCCTTATCGTACTGGATTTGGAAGCTGCTAAGGTGGGTGAGACAGGATTGATGTGCCCTCTTGACATCATCTATTTCCTTGTCCTTCGCCGCTAACTGCTCCCGGAGCTGCACATTTAATCTCTCGCTTTCACTGATATCTCCCTCTCTACTTCTCTCTTTCTCCTCAAGCTGCTTGCGGAGCGTCCTCACGACCTCTGTGCCTCGCAATTGTGCCAGACAGGACACGATTGCCATCGGTTTACGAACCTTAGTCAAACTCTTTTTATGGATCTCGGTCAGGCTGTCCCACCAAGTCTGTCCTATGCTGCCAGGACCGGTCTCTTCATTCGCACAAAACTCAGACCATAGGGGCCATCCTTTCCCCTTTAGGCATCTCCTAATCTCTTCTTCCCATACGGGACACTGTTCTGATCTATTGGTCGCTGCAACCTCAGGCTCTTCTGGATTGTAGATGCATAGGGCGTTCCATTGCCTTCATGGCCATCCCTACAATTACTTCTGTCTCCTGGAAATTTGGAACAAGGGGAATAAAGCGGTGGTGCAAACACAGGTACGGCTCAAGCTATTTTCCGGTTTACACAACTCCCAAAGTTTCACGCAACAAAATCTGTCGAGTTTACCTTATATCCCTTTGTTAATACGCATGCAAATTACACACTTCCGAATTCTGGATGTTTGATCGATACTGGTTTCGCTTGTGGTTTCTTTTATTTTGCCAATTTGGATTCAAATTCAAATGCTTTTGTGGGTTCTCTCGGAGTGACATGGTCACTTCTGGGTCGAATCCCGTCAGATGTCGCCAATAACTGTTGCGCGTTTCTTTTACTTTGTCTTTCTGTGGCTCTGTTCCAATTATGGCAACAGTGAGTTTGCCCTTCTTTCTGTGTTATCTATGTCTTAATGCTGAGAGTCTCAGGTATCAAATGATACCACCACAAGTTTCAACTGGTTATCGATCAAACACCAGTTAGTTAGTTCAAGGTCAAGGGTACATTATTTACACACAATTAGTCATGCGACATAAACACTACTAGTTAACTACACCTATCAGCTAAGACAACCTGTACTTAACTTCGGGCACCCGGCTTAGGTCAGAAAACAGTGGCCGCTGTTCAGTTCTGGACCTCTCGGGTTCAAAGGAGTAACTGCTGCTCAGCTAGGCTCATCCGTCTGGTAGCGAGCGTTGAACCTGGACTTGCTTCTGATGTTGCTACACTTGACGATGGCCGTGACCGGGGTACCAAGACCAAGAGAGAGCAAACATATGGCAAACTCTTCTTCTTATACGGGGGGGGGGGGGGGGGGGGGGGGCACAGTCCAAAGATGTGCAGATTAGGTGGATTGGCCATGCTAAATTGCCCCATAGTGCCCAGGGATGTACAGGTTAGTTTACAGGGTAGGGCGAGGGATTGGACCTGGGAAGAGTATTCTTTCGTAGGGTCTGTACATACACGGTGGGCCGAATGGCCTGCTTCACCCTGGCACAACTGTTACAACAAATCTGTAGAGATTCTATGATTGTTTCCTTTATTTTCATGCCATTATATAAGAATAAGATTCACCCATTTGAGCTAAGTGAATCTGATCAGAACTGTTATTCTGGGTGGATGTTGTTTTTTTTTTTTTAAACAGACAGAAGGTGCATGCATATAACTTTTATAACTATAATCATTTTATCGTTTGAGGTATTCGGTCATGTTTTTAGTACACCACCAAATATTCTCTATCATCGTATTTTTGTCAACAACAGTTCAAGATTACAAAATAAACTGTTCCGGGTAAAAAAAAAAGACTATTTATTCCACCTACCAATCTTTCCTCCTGTGATTAAAATAGTGTCTTCAAATAGCCAAAGATTTGCTCGGCTTTGTGGAAGCATTGAAAGAGTTACAGCGGCGAAAACTAAAAAAAAAATAGAAATAATATAACATAATAAATCTCCAAAGCAAAAATTTAGTAGTACAACACCCAATTTAAATAATTGTTCAGAAAAAAAAAAGAAAAGTCTAAAATCTTGATGTTTCTTTACAAAACTTTAACTTGAATCAAATAGCCTCTGCAAAACCTTTCTTCACTGCTTCAATGTAGTCAGGTAATCATGTAGGTGGGAACAGTAATCAAAATTACAGAAAGATCATAAAGCGACAGTTTACCTGGCACTCTTCGGGTTTTCCAAGGCAAGGATGATAGTAGGTAGCCTGCTTTACGCGCTGTGACAGTCAGAGTAAGGCCCAGCTTGTAAGGTACTTTGAAAATAATTCCTCCACCATCCTCGGTAAGGGCCGAATTAGTCTTTGTGTAGTTAACAAAGACATCAACAATGACCTGATCTAGATAATGACGAGTGACCGCATCGTTTACCTGCACCTTCAAGGTAAATAATGACCCTGAAACAAGAGAAGATTCATGTTCACAGTTTTGCTAAAGTCTCATTCAAAATATATCATAATTCAGATATTCTTTTGAAGTAACTGACTCTCCATCATGCAGACCATTATTATTTTATAGATGTTGGACGTCTTCTACATGTACGATTACCTCCCAAACATATTAATTCAACAATGAATTTCAGTCTAAAATCGATAGCTGTTTGGGACTAGAGTTTTACCCCTTAAAAGTGCTGCTTTTAAATTTTATTAAACATTTTGATCAGCATATTTTGGTACAAGTGAAACTTTCCAATATTTTCTAACAGCCTATGGAATGTCAGTGCAGGAGGCCAATCAGATCATCGACCGACCCTCCGAAAGATAGATTTACCAAAGCAAAGAATGATCATGAAGGCAGTGGAACGGAAAACCCAAACATTCCAACTTTGCAAAGAGATTGGGCACCTCACATATGTGATCATGATGAATTGTTGCATTATTTTATTAAGCCATGTTAGATTACTTAATAAGAATCTTGAATATCATGAGACATTATGGGATCAACTTTACACGGTAGAGCTCCGCAGGTCTTAATTTTAATGAAAATCATTGGTTGGACTGATGTCCAGCATCTGCAGCTTTTACTTTAGTGATTAATTCCATTGCCAACTTGGCAGTCTGTCCTTTTGTTGTGCGAGGCTTTGAATTGAATCAATAATTTGTAAAATGCACCTACTTGCAACATAAGCATACATGTAAGCAATAACATACATGTAATAATGAACATTGAAGCCCTTCAGATCATAAATAAAACTTTCTTAGTCCATAAGAATTGCTGTATCATAAGTTAAAACACTCTGATGATCAAATGTATTTTGAGTGTATAACTTGCAATTGGTGAAAACCACGCACATTTTCTCAATGCACTTAGTGAATTGCTGAAGGGGCAATTTGCTAGGCGCCACTTTGAAAAGCTGGGCCTGTGGCCAGGATCAGTGAACTGATTGCAAGTGCTTTACTGTGCTTTTTCTAAAACTGGCTTTCCTAGACACACATTTGGGAAAAATGCCTGAAAGGGCTGTTCTAGCATGCAGGCCAGATTGGGGAATTGTCAGGGTGGGCAGCGGAAAATGGGAGACATATTGGGCAATAAAAGGAAGGTGCAATGTATTTGAATGGACAGAAATGGGAGCAGGAGGATTGAGGTAAAGAGAATAAAGGCTATTAAGCCTTTGCCATTATATCATAGGAAGTTTTACGAAATGATTTCTTCAGCTGCAAGTTCAGTAAATAAAGAAATTTATGACACAGGAGCCAATTTGATACATCATCTCCTTGCCGTCCAAAAGCTATGTTGCACAATCCTACATTCCAACTTTTGGTCTTGTAGGTTTCGCCACTTCAAGTGCATTTCATAGAATTAAAGAATCCCTTCAGGAGGCCATTTGGGCCCACCAAGTCTGCATCGACCCTCTGAAAGAGCACCCAACCGAGACCCACTCCCCCGCCCTTTCTCCATAAACCCACCTAACCAAGTAATTTATCAAATGTGATGAGGATTTATTTTTTAAAATAAATTTAGAGTACCCAATTCATTTTTTCCAATTAAGGGGCAATTTAGCGTGGCCAATCCACCTAGCCTGCACATATTTGGGTTGTGGGGGCGAAACCCACACAAACACGGGGAGAATGTGCAAACTCCACACGGACAGTGACCCAGAGCTGGGATCAAACCTGGGACCTGAGTGTCGTGAGGCAGTAGGGCTAACCCACTGCACCACCGTGCTGCCCTCTGATGAGGATTTCTACCTCTACAACCCTTTCAAGCAACAAATTCCAGATCCTCACCACCTCTGGGTGTAAATTTTCTCAACTCGCCTTGAAGGCTTCCATTAATTACTTTAAATCCACACTCCTCACCCCCAGTTGTTGACCTTTCTGCTCAGGGAAAAAGATCCTTCCTGACCACTATCCAGGCTCCTCACAATTTGAAACAACTTGATGAAATCTCATCTTAGTCTCCACTGTTGCAATGAAAGCAACTCCAGCCTATCCAATCATTCCTCAAAGTTGAAATTCACCAGTCCTGGCAAAAACCTCACAAATCACCTCCGTACCCTCTCTAGTGAGATCACATTGCCCAGAAGGGTCTGTAGCTCTCTAGCTCTGACCAAACTAGCATTTTATTGACTTCTGGCATAGCCTCCCTGCTATTATATTCTATGCCTCAGCTAAAGGAAAAATATGCTGCAGGCCTTCTTAACCAGCTTAAAAACCTGTCCTGCTTAGCTGCAGGGATTTATGAACATGAAATATTCCTCCACATGTCTCCTACAGTGTATTCCCTTGTCTTGTTTGCCATCCTCAAATGTATTATCATACACTTGCTATCTTTCTACCCACCTGACCAGTTCATTTCTATCCTGCAGTCTACAGCGTCATGTTCAAAATTAAATCAGAGAGCCAATCTGGGCTCATCAGCAAACGTCTTAATTATACCCCTTATTTAAGTCTAAATCATTTCTGTATGCAATACAAGGGACTTTTGCTCTTGTGCTCTGCCAGACCCAACCAGAAACAGTTTATGTTACAAAACTACACATTGACCATAACACACAACTCACCCCACACCCCTTTGCCCTCCTTGCCCATCTTGCCCCACCCCCCTTTGCCCCCCTTGCCCAGGGCTGTTTCTCAAGCGCCTGCTCTGCTGGACCTGGATCCGTCACAACCTCCATTGGTGAGGTCTCCATGTCAATTTCAGGGTCTGATGAGTCGGCATCCGCATCTCAAGGTTGAGGGGCTCATCTGCCTCGCTGGGTATCAACGGTGGCTGCACTGGAGGAAGTGCCACCACAAGACGTGGGGGCTCTGACTTTCTCTCAAGGACCTGTAGGGCACGGATGCGGATGTCATCCACGTGTCTATTCGATTCCCTTCCCTGCACGCTGACCCAATAAGAGACTGGGCTCAATTGTCACAACACTATCCCCGGGATCCACAATACCCCGTCCGCAAAATTCCTGACATAGACCATGTTACTCGCAGGGAATTCCCTCACAAGCCTGGGCCGACGTGCTTCAGAATGTTCCTACTCGTCGCGGACCTTCTCCCCAATATCCGGCAGGACGAGGCTCAACCGCGTGCACAGCCATCAGCCCATCAACAACTCCGAAGGTGTTAGTCCAATAGTGACGCGAGGCGTGGTGCGGCACAATAGCACAGTGGTTAAAAGTGTTACTGCACGGCGCCAGGGTCCCAGGTTCGATTCCCGGCTTGGGTCACTGTTTGTACAGAGTCTGTATGTTCTCCCTGTGTCTGTGTGGGTTTCCTCCGGGTCCTCTGGTTTCCTCCCACAAGTCTCGAAAGACATGCAGTTAGGTAATTTGGACATTCTGAATTCTCCCTCGGTGTACCCGATCAGGCGCCGGAATGTAGCGACTAGGGGCTTTTTACAGTAACTTCATTGCAATGTTAATGTAAGCATACTTGTGACAATAAAGATTATTAATTAATAGAAGAGTAAACAGGCCAGACGGGTCTCCGGGGAACCGGTGGTCTGCTTCCGCATTCCTTACTCAAAAGTCTGCACGGCCCATTCGGACAATCTGTTGGGGGAGTGGCAAGGTGCGAACCCCATTCATCTTCATGAAAGCACAAAATTCTATGCTTATAAAAGCCGTACCATTGTCAGACACTAACACCTTGGGAAACCCATGGGTGCCGAAAAAGTTTGTCGGAGTTTTCCCAATCATAGCCAGCGACATAGTCTTGGAAATGCAGTGTACCCTCCATCCATATAGAATGGGTGGCTACGCTGAGCAAGTACATGGCTCCTCAGAAAGGTTCCGCAAACTCTGTGGAGTCCAGACCACAATCGGCCCGGCCACACCCATAGGTGGAGTGGAGCTGCGGTGGGGGGGTTTGCGGTTTCTGGTGCTCCTGGCCCCGCATACATTGTTTCATCATTGTTTCGATGTCTGTGTCTGTCAATGTCTATCCCGGTCACCATACTCAACTCTGGACCAACGTCTTCACCTTTGAGACCCCCAGCTTTCCGCTGTGGAGGTCTCGCAGGGTTGTCCCCTGGTCCCTTTCGGGCATGACCCCCTGGGAGCCCCACAGCAGAATGTCATCCACGACATTGAACTCTGCCACCTTCGTGGTGAATGCACACAGATCATCCAGGACGGCGCGATAGTGAGCTCCATACAGTACTATGTGGCGGACCTTGGCCAACAATCAAATCCGTATGTGTCCACGCCTTCACTGTGACTGCCAAGGAGTTCATGAAGTGCAACGCCGCAATCACTTCATCCGAGTTTGCGGGTGTTGGCATGCTGGTAGATAGCGGAAGTCAGCTGAGGACGTCCGCGTGCGACCCGGCCGATATTCCAACACATATTCATAAGCCGCAAGGAGCAGCGATCAGCGTTGAATGCGGACAGACGCCACAAAGGGGGGGGGGGGCGGAGGGCGACTAGCCAGGACTTCCCCTTTTAAGTTCTGAGGCAGGGCCCGTGATATCAGTCAGATTTGGCAAGCAGCTAGTGAGCCTGGAATTCTGAGCCATCTCTTGTTGTTGCTTGCGATTGGTGGAGCCATTCAGAATCCTCTGCAAGAAAGGCAAGTGATGTGAAGGACTCCATTTTTGTCCTTAGTTCTATGAAGAGATTCAGCTGGAAAACACTTTCTCTGCCAGGCAATTTAAAAGAAAGCTAGTCAGACCCATGAAGGCATTCCTATTTTAAAGGCAGACAGCAGTCAGAACTGTGAAGGGGAACTTTTGGAGTGAAAGGTTGCAAGCGGTTGCTCACCAGATCTGTAATACTATAATCCTCTGCCCGAATGGCTGGGAAGAACCAAAACTGAGAACTCTCTTTATAATACAGCCAGTGTTTCTGCACAGAGATCAGGCAAATGGAAAACGTCCGTAATTCTTCCAGTTTAAAGCTCCAGTAATAACTCCAGGAAACATGGCCTCCATCTATTGGTCAAAGGATAGAATTTCACTGACTGAATCACATGTATAAAACCATTCCCCAGAGAGTCACATTCGGAGAAGACGGGTGCCTGCAGAAGCTACAACCGTAGCAGCAAAGATTTATTGCAAAACGAGAATTGAAGGAAAAGGTTTAAATCTTCCCTCCCCTTACCACGTGTCTGTCTTGTCTGTACGTGTCTGGTGGAGGGTAGGACGGGGTTTTGGGAACAGGTAGACTAGTAGGCCATAGTTCCAATTCTTTCCTCACTTATAAATCTGGAGCAGTCAGGTATCAAAGATTTCAGGAAAACACAAATTATTGGTCAACTCACTCGTGCTGGGACTCCGGGATCTATGGGCCTGGAACTGACCACGACTCGTCCAGGGTGTCGTAACAGTGGAACCATTTCACCGTGAAGACCTTCCTTCTGCTCCGCTGCCTCCAAGTTGTGTGAAGCAAATGCAATAGGTTGTTTTGCTGTCCTCCATCCGATGTGCCAAGACAGCCCTGAAGCCGTAAGGCAAAGCATCACAGGTCAGGAGCAAGGCTTGGAAAGGGTGAAATGAGCCAACAGACACGAGGACAAGAGACTCTTCTTCAGGAAGAATAGAGGCATAGAATATTTTCTAAATGGGAAAAGGCTTAGAAAATCAGAAGCACAAAGGGACTTGGGTGTCCTTGTTCAGGATTCTCTTAAGGTTAACATGCACTTTCAGTTGACAATTAGGAACGCAAATGCAATGTTAGCATTTATGTCAAGAGGGCTAGAATACAAGAGTAGGGATGTACTGTTGAGGCTCTGGTCAGACCCCATTTGGAATATTGTAAGCAGTTTTGGGTCCCGTATCTAAGTAAGGATGTGCTGGCCTTGGAAAGGGTCCAAAGGAGGGTCACAAGAATGATCCCCCAACTGAAAGACTTGTCATATGAAGAGTAGTTGAGGACTCTAGATCTGTACTCGTTGGGAGTTTAGAAGGATGAGGGTGAAATCTCATTGAAATTTACAGAATACCGAGGGGCCTGGATAGAGTGGATGTTTCTACTAGTAGGAGAGACTAGAACCCGCGGGCACAACCTCAGACTGATGGGACGATCCTTTAAAACAGAGATGAGGAGGAATTTATTGTCAGAGGGTGGTGAATCTGTGGAGCTCCGTGCCGTAGAAGGCTGTGGAGGCCAAATCACGGAGTGTCTTTCAGACAGAGATAGATAGGATTTTGATTAATAAGGGGATATGGGGTTATGGGGAGAAGGCAGGAGATTGGGGATGAGATACATATCAGCCATGATTGAATGGCAAAGCAGATTTGATGGGGCAAATGGCCTAATTCTGCTCCTATGTCTTATGCTCTTAAGGTCTTTAATTCTGGGCATTGGGTAACAGTCCAAACAGAACCCCTGATTTACTGTCATTTTATTGTCTCCACACAAAGCCGTCAGGATTCATGACTGGCTTGGTGCAGCCTAATCCGCAGATTACATGGGGCGGATAATACCCAATCGTTCCAACCGGTCCAACTCCGGTTTACCTTAGGCTTCAGGGAAGCACCGGACGCAGTCCGCCAACCTACCATTGGTGGTAGTGTGAGGTTCGGGCCCCAGCTTGCCGGGGCAGGATTGGCTGAAGCGCCTGCGAATGGATTGGCAGAAGCTGTGCTGCATGCACCTCGATGGCCCGGATATAGTGCTAGCTCGATTCACGGATGAGGAGTCCAGGAGCTTCGGGGCATGGCCTAAGCCTTGGGCGCCCGGCCGGGGACATGGCGAGCCTCAAAATATCACAGCTGGGCCTCAGGAGTCCACACAAATCTTGGTGGAGGCCCTTTGAATGGTTCCCAATCAGTCCTGAAAAACACCCTGGAACCCTCCTCATGCTGGCCTGCCTGGCCCTGGTGAGGCACTAACACACTTACTTCCATTCCAGGACCTCCACTGTTGCTGGTCCTCGCTGCTGGGATAGACGAGCTGTCAGTCCTCCGGTTGACTGGCAGGATCTCTGCCCTTAAAGGGACGGAAATGCTGATGACAAGCAGCCAATTGCTACCACCATGATCATTACATTCAGATATTAAGAGGAAATGACAGGGTAGATAAAGATAAACTATTTCCACTGGTTGGAGATCCTAAAACTAGGAGGCATAGTGTAAAAATTAGGGATAGACCATTCAGGAGAGATGTTGGGAAGCATTTCTTCATGCAAAGGGAACTCTCGCACAAACAGCAGTTAATCTATAACAGTTAATGTTAAATCTGAGATTTTTGTTAAGCAAAGATATATGGGCCAAAGGCAGGTATATGGATTTAGGTCACAGATCAGCCATGATCTCGCTGAATGGCAGGACAGGCTCAAGGGGCTGAATGCCCTACTCCTGTTCCTAGGCCATGTCTGCATCATCCCCTCTTTTGTAAAGATGGATGCAAAGTATTCATTACGAAACATGCCACATCATGGGGCTGGTTTAGCCTCACTGGGCTAAATCGCTGGCTTTTAAAGCAGACCAAGGCAGGCCAGCAGCACAGTTCGATTCCCGTACCAGCCTCCCCGAACAAGCGCCGGAATGTGGCGACTAGGGGCTTTTCACAGTAACTTCATTGAAGCCTACTCGTGACAATAAGCGATTTTCATTTCATTTCATTATCCGTTTCCAATTGTTCTTTCTACTATTTATAAATTATCTTTGAATTTTCCTCGATTTGAGACATTGACGTGCATGGAGGTGGGCATGTCTGTAAAAGGTGGTAGGAGGGAGCATGGGTGGGTAAGAATTTATCGACTTCATCAACAATTGCAACTTGCACAGTAGCTACCTATCTCAGACATGTAGCTGCAATCGCAGTTCCTAAACTCCGAAGCTTCTGCCCAGGACAGAATTTGTCTCCTGCACGGTACATTTGAACATGACAGGCAGCAGAGTCTGCTTTATCTAATTAATTCAATGTTTGAAATGACTACAACTTCCAAGGAACCCCCAGGCACTGTTCAAACCAAATTGGTTATCGTACTGGAATTACGCTCCTGGTGATGTGAAATAGCAGAGGCGATAGACTGCCTCCTTAGAGAGAGTCTCTCATCACTTGCCACTGTAATCAATTCAGGTCCTGACTGCAGATCTACTGTGAAATTTCAACACTGTTCAATGAAAAACTTTAAATACACTTACTGGCAGAGCTGGCAGATTTTGTTTGCTTTAAAACCTTTCCAACTAAGATTTCCATCCTTTTTCCTTTCCGCAAAGGAAAATGGCAGATGAATTGAACAGATATTTTGCGTCGATCTTCACTATAACGGATACAAGTAACATCCCAGAAACAGCTGTAAACCAGGAAATGGAAGGGAGGGAGGAATGCAAGAAAATTACCATCACCAGGAAAGTGGTAGTGAGCAAACTGTTGGAGCTGCGGGCTGACAAGTCCCCGGTCCTGATGGATATCACCCTAGGGTTTTAAAAGAAGTGGCTGGTTAGCTGGTTGAGGCATTGGTTTTAACTTTCCATAATTCACTAGACTCGGGGAAGGGTCCATTAGATGGGAAAATAGGGAGTGTAACTGCTTTATTCAAAAAGAAAGGGGGGGGGGGGGTGGCGGGAGATAACTACAGGCCTGTTAGCTTAACATGTCATAAGGAATGAGCTTAACATGTCATAAGGAATGTTAGAAACTACTATTGAAGCCATTGTAGCTTAGAAAAGGATATCATTGGCACTTAGAAAAATTCAAGATAATCAGGCAATCAACATGGTTTTATGAAAGGGAAATCATGCTTAACTAATTTATTGGAGTTCTTTGAAGAATAATGTGCTGTGGATAAGGGAGAACTAGTGAATGTTTTCAGAAGGCATATGATAAGATGGCACAAAGATTATTGCAGAAAATAAAAGCTCATGGTGTAGAGGATAACATATTGGTACGGATGGAAGATTGGCTAGCTAACAGCTAACAGAGTGGAGGCATATTCTGGTTGGCAAGATGTAACGAGGCAGTGTTAGCGTCTCAACTTTTTACAATTTATCTAAACTACATGGATAAGGCACCACAGGTATGTTTGCTAAATTTGCTGATGGCTCAAAATAGCTAAGAAAGTTAATTATCAAGGGGACATAAAGAGGCTACAAAAGGATATAGACAGGTAGGGTAAGCAAAAAATCTGGCAAATGGAATATAATGTGTGAAAATGTCCATTTTTGAAGGAAGAATAAAAAAGCAGCATGTTATTGAAACAGTGAGAGATTATAGAGCTGAGTTTTCCTAGCACATGAATCATTAGTATGCATGTACAGCAGGCAATTAAGAAAGCTAATAGAAGGTTATTGTTTACTGCGAGGGGAATTATGATGGGACTTATGAGGAAAGGTTGGTCAGGCCGGATTGTACCTGTTGGGAGTTTGGAGTGAGAGGCGACTTGATTGAAGCATGTAAGATCCTGGGGAGTCTTGACAGAGTGGTTGTGGAAAGGATGCTTCCTCTTGTGGGAGAATCTAGAACTAGGGGTCACAACTAGAAACAAAGGGGATCTTATGGTGCGGCATATAACAGCCAGTCTCATATTAGGTGGCTCCCGTGTAGGGCACAGTACTTTGGGCTCTTTTGCCCTTTTTTCTGAGGAGTTTTCGGGCTCTAACCCGATGGTGCGACAGAGCAAGTGGAGTTTGGTTGTGGGATGCCAAGGGTGACATCGAAGGAAGGTGGAGGAGGGAAGTCGCAAGCTCCGAGTCCGACTAAGGATTCAAAGATGGCAGGAGAAGCAGCTACACCCATCACCCTGGATATGATGGCGGGGTGATGGCAAAGGAACTGGACAAGTTCGGTGGGGAGATGGACGAGCGATTCAAGAGGCGTGGCAAGAAATGAGGGTGTCATTTAAAGCCATGGTAGAGGAGGGTTTGGGCCCGATAAGGGAGCAGCTTGGCTGGATGGCTAAGGCAGTAGACAAGCAGGCTGAGAAGTTGAAAAGCGTGGAAGAGGCCTTGACTCAGCAAGAGGACTAACTTGCGTTGTTGGAAGCCAAAATGGTGCTAGTCAGCGACAGAAATAAGGGCCTCAAGCCAAAACTAGATGGCACGGAGAACAGGTCCGATCGCATGAACCAGAGACTGGTGGGTCTGCCGGAGGCAGTCGAGGGCTCAAGGCCTTTTCTGCAAAATGTTCTCAGCTGGTGGGCGGAGGGGAGGTGTTTGTGGCTTCAGAGCTGGACAGGGCACACTGGACCTTGAGGCAGAAGCAGAAGCTGAATGAGCCACCACGTGCGGTGATCATTCAGTTCCACAATTTTTAAACGAAAGAGCAGGTCATGTATTGGGCATAGAAATGCCGGAGCATTGATTGGGACGATTACATGGGAAGAATTTACCAGGACATTGGCACTGAGCTGGCAAGGAGACGGGTAGCCTTCAATAAGGTGAAGATTGTCCTGTACAATCAAGGAGTGCAGTTTGGGGTGGGCCACCCAGCAAAGCCAAGAGTCACATTTGACTCGAAGGACTTTTACTTCGAAACTCTGGAGTAGGCTGAAATCTTCATCAGAGATCATGGACTGGGCATGGTTTGAGGGGTGCGGGTGGAGTGTTTGGAGTTTTACTATTTATGTTGGTGTGAGTTGGTCTGGGGTAATACATAGAACATACAGTGCAGAAGGAGGCCATTTGGCCCATCCGAGTCTGCACCGACCCACTTAAGCCCTCACTTCTAGCCTAAGCCCGTAACCCAATAACCCCTCCTAACCTTTTGGTCACTAAGGGCAATTTTATCATGGCCAATCCACCTAACCTGCACGTCCTTGGACTGTGGAAGGAAACCGGAGCATCTGGAGGAAATACAAGCAGACACGGGGAGGACGTGCAGACTCCGCACAGTGACCCAGCGAGGAATCGAACCTGGGACCCTGGCGCTGTGAAGCCACAGTGCTATCCACTTGTGCTACCGTGCTGCCCAAATGGTAGAGATGGTTAGAGAGGGCATATGCTCTGAAGGAAACAGACGGTGCCGATCATGAAGAACTATTATTGGGTGGTGAACATCACTATGGTAAGGAAATGGGCTATGGGGGAGGGGGTCGGTGTGTGGGCAGGTAGAGGCGGCATCGTGCAGGGGTATGCGTTTGAGGTCTTTGCTGTTGGTGCCTTTACCGTTTTAGGTACCTGTAGGTTGGGGACTTTGTAAGGAGAGAGGTGCTGTCCTTTCCTGGGCTGCTGTCCTTGGGGTTGCAGGATAAGGTGCCGTCGAAGGACGAAATAGGGGAGGGGAAGGTGTTTGATGTTTATAAGGAGTTGATGGAGTGGGAGGGAGCACTTATGGGGGGCATATTAAGAGGAAATGGGAGGAAGACCTGGAAGGGGAAGTGGGGGGCCGAGGTGTGGACGGAGGCCCTGCGGAGGGTGAACGCGTCCTCATCATGTGCGAGGTTAAGCCTCATCCAGTTTAAAGTGGTACATAGGGCTCATATGACGGTGGCGAGGATGACTAGATTCATTGCTCCGGTAAGGTGTAGGCGTGGACAGTGTGCGGGGGGAGCGCTAAATCACTTCCACATGTTCTGGGCGTGGCCAAGACTGATGGGGTTCTGGCAGGGGTTCGCGGATGTGATGTCCGAAGTGGTTCCGAGTCCAGAGGTGGCGATATTTGGGGAGTCCAGGGGGCGAGAGAGGCCGATGTTTTGGCCTTTGCCTTCCTGATAGCCTGATCTTGCTCGGGTGGCAGGACTCGCAGCCGTCAAAAGCGGGAGTGTGGGTAAACAACCTGGCGGAATTCCTGAGGCTGAGGAAGGTCAAGTTCGCTTTAAGGAGGTCAGCAGATGGCTTCATCTGGAGGTGGAAGTCATTTATTGATTTCTGTAATTTGAGGGGTCAACAAAAAGGGGGTGGGGTGCTGTTTTTTGATGAGGTAAGAAATTGTTAATGAGGGTAAATGGGCTCCCAAAAGGTGTTTGATCAAGTGCCCTAAAGTAGACTTTCCTAATGTTGAAGTCCAGGGAATAAAAGGAAAAGTGGAAAAATGGATACATAGTTGGCTGATGTGACAGGAAATAAAGAGTAGAGGTAAATGGTTGCTTTCCAGACTGGAAGAATGTATACAGTGCAGTTCCCAGGGACCGGTACGAGGAATATTGCTTTTGTTTACCCATACTAAACACCTCGTCTTGTGTGTCCTGGGCACAATTTAAAAATCTGCAAATGATACAAAACTTGGGGAGATGAAATTCAATGCAGTTAAGTGTGAAGAATGCATTTTAGTAGGACGAGCAGGGTGAGATAATACAAAATTAAGGTACAATTCTGAATGGAGGGTCAGACCGGGAAGAGAGACCTAGGAGAATGTGTATACAAATCATTGAAGGTGGTCGGATTGGCTGCCAAAGTGGTTAAAATGCTTGAGCCAAGCTTCAGGAGCACCAACTCACTCTTCTACGTGGCACGATATGGAGATGCCGGCGTTGGACTGGGGTGAACACAGTAAAGAAGTCTTACAACACCAGGTTAAAGTCCAACAGGTTTGTTTCAAATCACTAGCTTTCGGAGCACTGCTCCTTCCTCAGGTGAATGTTCACTTGGCACTTTGATCTCCACAGTGATTTCAATAGCTTCAGGTATATTCATTATTTTCCTTCCTGTTGTTGCTGGTCATGTTGATGGGTGGCAGAGGGGCTGATGTCTGAATTTTCAGGTTTCAAACGGGTGAGGTAGGGGCAGGGATCGGGTTATTTATTTTAAGACTTATGAGTTTCTAGGGAAGAACCTTCCTCACTTGTTGCAGGGAGCAGGTTGATCAGAGGTTGGAGGAAATCACGATTCAGGATTCCTCCACACTGGAGTTATAACTTTGCGGAGTGTCTCTAATGTCAGTGATCAGTTCCCTGCCCAGGGGCCCAGCCTGATTAGCACTTCAAGGTAGAAGCACTTACCTCCTGAATCCTAACCTTGAGGAAGCTGCTAAATTCCACAAGCTTAGGACAACCTAACCAATAAATCAACAATTGAGGGCGGCGCGGTGGCACAGTGGTTAGCACTGCTGACTCACAGCCAGGGACCCAGGTTCAATTCCAGCGTTGGGTGACTGGAGTTTACTCGTTCTCCCAGTGTCTGCGTGGGTTTCCTCCGGGTGCTCCAATTTCCTCCCACAGTCCAAAAGTGTGCAAGTTAGGTGGATTAGCCATGCTAAATTACCCCTTCGTGTTTAGAAAGGTTAGGTAGGGTTACGGGGATCGGGTGTTCTTTCAGAGGTGCAATCCGATGGGCCGAATGGCCTCCTTCTGCACTGTAGGGTTTCTATCATGCTTCTATGATTCCTCTATGACAACAACAAAAGTAGAATGAGGATCACAGTCGCATTATTACATTTCAAGATCTAACCATTTCCTTGGAGTGGGTTGCTGCCTGTCCAAACTTCCAGTTTCAGTTACAGGGGGTTTGAGTCAGAAAACGGAACTTAAACTCCTACCTGAGCCAATTCCACCAGTTTGTTTTAAATTAAACTCCAACCAACTGTGTATTCCCACCAATATTTGGTTTTCATTTCCAATATCTGCAGCCTGTCTTCTTTCTATGTGGCCTCTCCCTTGTCTTTTATTGCCTCACTCAGGTAGTTTCTAGTTTCAGCAAGCAGGTTTCGACTACACAATTGCAAGTTATTCAACCTATTGAACATTCCTGCCTCCACTATTGTTTCTCTCACCTTGCCCCTCCTTTCCCCCAGATCCTATCCTGACATTCTCCAGTATCTGACAGGCCTTTGGGAGACATATTTGGAACATTGCCAAGGAGGAGGAACACAAGACATTACCTGCTCTCGTCTTTTAGAAATGCTGTCTTAGCTATTGTTTGATGCTTTGCTTCAAGCACCACTGTGGATAACTAAATGATAACCAGCGTTCTAAGAGTACGAGGCAACCAACAGCATCTGCATATCAATTGAAGGCAGAATGATTACAGGGAAAATTGACAAAATAGTTTTTTCTCAAGCAACAGACTGTTGTTTTGGAATACATTCAGAGATTATGACATGTTCAAAATGATCCAATAAAATATTACATTTGCTCTTGCGATTAATATGAGATTTCACGAAAATGAATATCACATTTGTTGTTTGTGGAGTGGAGTAGTAGCTATGTGTGATGGGAGTTGAATCGTATGAAACAGCACAGTATATTTTCAGGGAGCAGGAGGAGGTGGGGCAGTCAATATTTCACCAGTGGCACACAGGCATCAAATTTCTAGCAGTACAGCAAGTCCCAACTTTGTCATTCAATTTTAATGTCCGTCAGTCAATGGAGTTCATATTCATGATTAACGATAGAGTATCATTGAAGTCATTTCACTCTCGGCCTAATGTGGAGCTATGTAGCCTGATGGGCACATTTTAGAGTGGCCTCTTCCGCTCCCCGATCCTCCTTTGCACAAACCCTCTGGCTCATGGCCTCTCCCGGTCACTGCTGACCCTCCAGCTCGTGGCCACCCCTGCCTCCTGACCCTTTCAGTCGCTGCGAACCCTGTCGCTCATGGCCTCTCCCGGTCCCTGAAGCACCAGTCACTGCTGACGCACCGGCTTGCGGTCTCTCCCACTCCTTGACACTTCAGGTCGCAATCCTCCCTCTTGCCACCTCTCTGGTTACCTCCTGCAAGTCAAAGCTGCTCTTCCTGCCTCTCGTGTCCTCGCTTTCAGTAAAAGTTCATGAAAGGGAAGCAGCTAGTGGAGAGGACGGGTTGACGAGTGGGTAAGGGGCAGAATGTGTTTGAGTGGATTTCGGCGGCAGCGGTGCGCAGGGGCCTTCTTGGAGGTGAGTAGTATATTTAAAAACCTTACCTTTACAGGAGCAGCCCTTTGGATTTCGGCTGCAGCGGTGCGCAGGGGCCTTCTGGGAGGTGAGTAGTGAGTTTAAAAGCTCTTACCTTTACAGGAGCAGCCCTTTGGATTTCGGCGGCAGCGGTGCGCAGGGGCCTTCTTGGAGGTGAGTAGTGTATTTAAAAACCTTACCTTTACAGGAGCAGCCCTTTGGATTTCGGCGGCAGCGGTGCGCAGGGGCCTTCTGGGAGGTGAGTAGTGAGTTTAAAAGCTCTTACCTTTACAGGAGCAGCCCTTTGGATTTCGGCGGCAGCGGTGCGCAGGGGCCTTCTTGGAGGTGAGTAGTGTATTTAAAAACCTTACCTTTACAGGAGCAGCCCTTTGGATTTCGGCGGCAGCGGTGCGCAGGGGCCTTCTTGGAGGTGAGTAGTGAATTTAAAAAGCCTTGCCTGGTCCCGTGTCTGTTCTTCTTTTCTGTTTTATTTGTTTTTATATAAGGCGGGAACCGGAAGTTCGACCTCTGGCAAGTCCCCCCCCCCCAACCAATAAATTCTGGTGGAGAGGAAACCCGAGACACGACACGTGTATTATTAGCATTGTGCAGGTCAAGGATCGGAGGTGGAGGAGCAGTCTCTGTCAGCGAGAGAACCTGAGAACATCTCAGACACTCAGAAGGTAAGTAAGTAAGTGATTTTTACTTTTATACCTTTTTTCAAATTGTGTGTGTCGGGGGGAAACTGAAGTGACATCACAGAAAAGCTGTGACCTGAGTGGCTGGTTGGGATTCTAACCTAAATTTAAAAAAAAAAAATTTGAGTATTTGGGAACTAATTAAACATAATAACTTAATTATAATTTAGAGGATATCTAAGCCAGAGATCGGAGAATATTATAGTTAGCTATCGCATTTCTATTAGAAATCTAGTGCTAGGAAACAGACAGTTGACAGTAACTTTGCAATTTTAAAAAAAAGTATTTAAAAAAAAAAGACAAATTTTAATTTTAATTAATTGACGCAATGTCAGTTAGAGGGGTGCTGTGCTCTGACTGTGAGATGTGGCAGGTCCGGGAGGCTTCCAGCGTCCCGGATGGCTTCATCTGCAGAAAGTGCACCCAACTGCAGCTCCTCACAGACCGCATGGTTCGGTTGGAGCAGCAATTGGATGCACTTAGGAGCATGCAGGTGGCGGAAAGCGTCATAGATCGCAGTTATGTAAATGTGGTCACACTAAAGGTGCAGGCAGAGAAATGGGTGACCACCAGAAAGGGCAGGCAGTCAGTGCAGGAATCCCCTGTGGTTGTCCCCCTCTCGAACAGATATACCCCTTTGGATACTGTCGGGGGGGATAGCCTATCAGGGGAAAACAGCAGCAGCCAGAGCAGTGGCACCACGGCTGGCTCTGATGTTCAGAAGGGAGGGTCAAAGCGCAGAAGAGTAATAGTAATAGGGGACTCTATAGTCAGGGGCATAGATAGGCGCTTCTGTGGACGTGAAAGAGACTCCAGGATGGTATGTTGCCTCCCTGGTGCCAGGGTCCAGGATGTCTCCGAACGGGTAGAGGGCATCCTGAAGGGGGAGGGCAAACAGGCAGAGGTCGTTGTACATATTGGTACTAACGACATAGGCAGGAAGGGGCATGAGGTCCTGCAGCAGGAGTTCAGGGAGCTAGGCAGAAAGTTAAAAGACAGGACCTCGAGGGTTGTAATCTCGGGATTACTCCCTGTGCCACGTGCCAGTGAGGCTAGAAATAGGAAGATAGAGCAGACAAACACGTGGCTAAACAGCTGGTGTAGGAGGGAGGGTTTCCATTATCTGGACCACTGGGAGCTCTTCCGGGGCAGGTGTGACCTGTATAAGATGGACGGGTTGCATCTAAACCGGAGAGGCATAAATATCCTGGCCGCGAGGTTTGCTAGTGTCACACGGGAGGGTTTAAACTAGTATGGCAGGGGGGTGGGCACGGGAGCAATAGGTCAGAAGGTGAGAGCATTGAGGGAGAACTAGGGAATAGGGACAGTGTGGCTCTGAGGCAGAGCAGACGGGGAGAAGTTGCTGAACACAGTGGGTCTGGTGGCCTGAAGTGCATATGTTTTAATGCAAGGAGCATTACGGGTAAGGCAGATGAACTTAGAGCTTGGATTACTACTTGGAACTATGATGTTGTTGCCATTACAGAGACCTGGTTGAGGGAAGGGCAGGATTGGCAGCTAAACGTTCCAGGATTTAGATGTTTCAGGCGGGATAGAGGGGGATGTAAAAGGGGAGGCGGAGTTGCGCTACTTGTTCGGGAGAATATCACAGCTATACTGCGAGAGGACACCTCAGAGGGCAGTGAGGCTATATGGGTAGAGATCAGGAATAAGAAGGGTGCAGTCACAATGTTGGGGGTATACTACAGGCCTCCCAACAGCCAGCGGAAGATAGAGGAGCAGATAGGTAGACAGATTTTGGAAAAGAGTAAAAACAACAGGGTTGTGGTTATGGGAGACTTCAACTTCCCCAATATTGACTGGGACTCACTTAGTGCCAGGGGCTTAGACGGGGCGGAGTTTGTAAGGAGCATCCAGGAGGGCTTCTTAAAACAATATGTAAACAGTCCAACTAGGGAAGGGGCGGTACTGGACCTGGTATTGGGGAATGAGCCCGGCCAGGTGGTAGATGTTTCAGTAGGGGAGCATTTTGGTAACAGTGACCACAATTCAGTAAGTTTTAAAGTACTGGTGGACAAGGATAAGAGTGGTCCGAGGATGAATGTGCTAAATTGGGGGAAGGCTAATTATAACAATATTAGGCGGGAACTGAAGAACATAGATTGGGGGCGGATGTTTGAGAGCAAATCAACATCTGACATGTGGGAGTCTTTCAAGTGTCAGTTGAAAGGAATACAGGACAGGCATGTTCCTGTGAGGAAGAAAGATAAATACGGCAATTTTCGGGAACCTTGGATGACGAGTGATATTGTAGGCCTCGTCAAAAAGAAAAAGGAGGCATTTGTCAGGGCTAAAAGGCTGGGAACAGACGAAGCCTGTGTGGCATATAAGGAAAGTAGGAAGGAACTTAAGCAAGGAGTCAGGAGGGCTAGAAGGGGTCATGAAAAGTCATTGGCAAATAGGGTTAAGGAAAATCCCAAGGCTTTTTACACGTACATAAAAAGCAAGAGGGTAGCCAGGGAAAGGGTTGGCCCACTGAAGGATAGGCAAGGGAATCTATGTGTGGAGCCAGAGTAAATGGGCGAGGTACTAAATGAATACTTTGCATCAGTATTCACCAAAGAGAAGGAATTGGTAGATGTTGAGTCTGGAGAAGGGGGTGTAGATAGCCTGGGTCACATTGTGATCCAAAAAGACGAGGTGTTGGGTGTCTTAAAAAATATTAAGGTAGATAAGTCCCCAGGGCCGGATGGGATCTACCCCAGAATACTGAAGGAGGCTGGAGAGGAAATTGCTGAGGCCTTGACAGAAATCTTTGGATCCTCGCTGTCTTCAGGGGATGTCCCGGAGGACTGGAGAATAGCCAATGTTGTTCCTCTGTTTAAGAAGGGTAGCAAGGATAATCCCGGGAACTACAGGCCGGTGAGCCTTACTTCAGAGGTATGGAAATTACTGGAGAGAATTCTTTGAGACAGGATCTACTCCCATTTGGAAGCAAATGGACGTATTAGTGAGAGGCAGCACGGTTTTGTGAAGGGGAGGTCGTGTCTCACTAACTTGATAGAGTTTTCCGAGGAGGTCACTAAGATGATTGATGCAGGTAGGGCAGTAGATGTTGTCTATATGGACTTCAGTAAGGCCTTTGACAAGGTCCCTCATGGTAGACTAGTACAAAAGGTGAAGTCACACGGGATCAGGGGTGAACTGGCAAGGTGGATACTGAACTGGCTAGGCCATAGAAGGCAGAGGGTAGCAATGGAGGGATGCTTTTCTAATTGGAGGGCTGTGACCAGTGGTGTTCCACAGGGATCAGTGCTGGGACCTTTGCTCTTTGTAGTATATATAAATGATTTGGAGGAAAATGTAACTGGTCTGATTAGTAAGTTTGCAGACGACACAAAGGTTGGTGGAATTGCGGATAGCGATGAGGACTGTCTGAGGATACAGCAGGATTTAGATTGTCTGGAGACTTGGGCGGAGAGATGGCAGATGGAGTTTAATCCGGACAAATGTGAGGTAATGCATTTTGGAAGGGCTAATGCAGGTAGGGAATATACAGTGAATGGTAGAACCCTCAAGAGTATTGAAAGTCAAAGAGATCTAGGAGTACAGGTCCACAGGTCATTGAAAGGGGCAACACAGGTGGAGAAGGTAGTCAAGAAGGCATACGGCATGCTTGCCTTCATTGGCCGGGGCATTGAGTATAAGAATTGGCAAGTCATGTTGCAGCTGTATAGAACCTTAGTTAGGCCACACTTGGAGTATAGTGTTCAATTCTGGTCGCCACACTACCAGAAGGATGTGGAGGCTTTAGAGAGGGTGCAGAAGAGATTTACCAGAATGTTGCCTGGTATGGAGGGCATAAGCTATGAGGAGCGATTGAATAAACTCGGTTTGTTCTCACTGGAACGAAGGAGGTTGAGGGGCGACCTGATAGAGGTATACAAAATTATGAGGGGCATAGACAGAGTGGATAGTCAGAGGCTTTTCCCCAGGGTAGAGGGGTCAATTACTAGGGGGCATAGGTTTAAGGTGAGAGGGGCAAAGTTTAGAGTAGATGTACGAGGCAAGTTTTTTACGCAGAGGGTAGTGGGTGCCTGGAACTCACTACCGGAGGAGGTAGTGGAAGCAGGGACGATAGGGACATTTAAGGGGCATCTTGACAAATATATGAATAGGATGGGAATAGAAGGATACGGACCCAGGAAGTGTAGAAGATTGTAGTTTAGTCGGGCAGTATGGTCGGCACGGGCTTGGAGGGCCGAAGGGCCTGTTCCTGTGCTGTACATTTCTTTGTTCTTTGTTGTTCTTTGAGTGGGTGATTCAGCAAGTGGGGTCAGTGGGATTTGGGAGGGTTGGGGAGTGGGAGAGACGGAAAGAGGGAGAGTTAGGGGACAAGATGTGTGGCGAGCCAGAGAGTCAGCGGCGAACAGGAGAGACAGTGAACAGAAGTAAAGTAGAAATTATTCATTTCATTAAAATTTTATTTCACGTTATTTAATTTCCCAGTATAGGAATTTAGCAATTAAATATTTTGATTTTTTTTTTCTGATGAGAAAGGTCCTGCAGAACCTAACTACACTTTTCACAAAGGTTGTAAAAGGGAATATCTGATATGCTTTAAGTTATACTGCTCAGGAATGCAACTACAACCTTAAGACTGCATCGACATCATAAGTATAGAACACAGCAGCATTAGCCAACCACCAACAGCCGTCTAGAAAATCCCAATGTTACAATTGTAAACTGGCGGCAACAAGAGTATCAATAAGAACAAAAAGTAAGTAAAACAGAGTCTGGACCATTTTGACTACTAATTCTATTTTGTTGTTGACTATTTCCTGGATAACAACTCATCTTATGATTCTTAAAAGGAGAACTGTGCAAAGTTTATTTTTGACCATTACATAAATATAAATCAGTAAATTCATTTATTTGTATTCACTGGTTCAATATTCAGAAAGAAGCATGCAGATCAAAATATTTATTTTGCACAAAGAAGAACTAAGTTAATTGATGCTCATTAAGAACTACTAAACTATGGCAAGAGCATGGATTAACATTTATTATAACTCACTACTGTTACAAGAATTTAATGTGTGGAATATTTATCATTATAGGTTGAATTATAACTGAAAGAGGTAACGATAGTCGGCAAAGTCCCAGATGATCATAGGTTCGGAAAGGAACCTGACTGGTGGTGATTTAACCCTAGGATCACTACATCTCAGGCGAGAGGCAAGGTCGAGATGGTGGGGCCTTCATGAATAACCTCAGCCAGTACGAGAATTAAACCCGGGCTGCTGGCATCACAAACCAGCTGACTAGCCAAGTGAGCAAAACCAGACCCTAACTGAAAGAAATGAAATGACTGACGGAAAAAAACGATGAAATGGCACAACAGGGCAGAGAACTTCCCAGGACATGGCTAATCCGAGGGCCCCGTGCACCTCTCTAAGCTTCCGTCAGGAATCAGGTAACAATGGGAGCCGGTATATTCTCTGCATCAAATGCTGTGCTGCAATCTATTTATTGCAAGTGATGAATAGTGTTCACAGTACCTAATGCTGCTTGTCTATTGTGGGTAAATGCAGTGTTGCACATCTATATATCAGATGATGCAAGAAACTGAACGAGGCTTCTAAACAGCACCAGTTTCCACAGGTACAAGCAATAGTGTGAATCCACTTTGCAGTTTATCCACAAACTTAGACAGCCAAAACCACATCTTTCTCAGAAAGACTTAATGCTAATTGTTACAACACCCTGGGCCAATGCGCAGTGAAGTCCAGCCCCACTGGACCCAGTGTCACAACACGCTTGGAATTAACTTTAATTTTAGCATACCAAAGGTCAACACGCACGTGTTGAGAGAGAGAGAGAGAGAGAGAGAGAGAGAGAGAGAGAGAGAGAGAGAGAGAGAGAGGGGCGGGGGGGAGAAGAGGGAGAGACTCTGCCTTCAGACAGTAGGCAGCAGAGCGTGTTGCTTCCTCGAGGGTCCAGTGGCTTCTCGCTGAAAAACTCCATCTGACAGGAACCAATCAATATCGGTTGCTGGGCAGAATACTGTCCCTGGCCAATCCATTGGCCACCACTAACCAATCGAAACAAACCCCTCCAATCTCTTGGGTGCCATAAAGTCTGGGTTCTTCCAAACCAGTCAGGGGCTGGTTCAGCACAGGGCTAAATAGCTGGCTTTTAAAGCAGACCGAGGCAGGCAAGCAGCGCAGGTTCAATTCCCGTACCAGCCTCCCCAAACAGGCGCTGGAATGTGGTGACTAGGGGCTTTTCACAGTAATTTCATTTGAAGCCCACTTGTGACAATAAGCGATTTTCATTTCATTTTTTTTTCCATTTCATTTCTGCCAAATATACAAAACTTTATATCACAGTGTACTATTTTAACACTGAGTTCCTTACTTCTTCTGCTCGACTTGAAGGTATTTCTCCATTAACAATGGATCAAAAACAATAAAAACATAAAAGAAACAAGAACTAAGGGAGTCAACAGGAAGGGCCCTTACATTATATCAATAATCAACATAAGTTATTTATACAAATTTATCCATAACTTATTTAAAATTGTTTTGATATAACCACCTAGAATAGTGAATACTTTGGGCGGAATTCCCCGTCGGACGTCACCGAAATCAATTGGGCAGAGAATCGGTCCAAGGCCAAAATTGCAGCTGACACCGATTTGACGCCAAACCGCAATTCTTCGTCACCTCAACAGGTTAGTCGATGCATTCCTGGATGCACGTACAGTAAACACCTTTTGCACATTATTAGCAGGCCCAACCTGATATTCCCAGGGGCCTCCGCGATTCTCCATCCCTGATGGGCTGAATTCCTGACGGCGCGGTTCACTGGTGCTTTTAAAAATCTTGAAACCGGTGTTGTGGCTGATGAGGGAGAGAGAGGAGGTAGGACGCGGAGAGTAGCGACCGTGGGCTACCGGGCCTAGCATTGGCCTGAGGGGGAGGGTGGCGATGAGAAAACGGGCCGTGTGGCCGGTGTGACCCCCCCCCCCCAACCCCCACACCACTGGACTGGGGCGGTGCCCAGGCACAGACCACCATTACTGCGGCCTGCAAGGCAGCAATCTTGCTGCGCACCCCATTGACCACATACCGTCGTTGCCCTTGGTTCTGCAGAGTGACACCGGACGCATGGGTGCCCGCACCCTCCCCCTCCGCCACCCAACCAGCCGCCATCCGGCGGGGCACCAGGCCGCCCCCCAGGGCACAGTCTACTGTGGCACCAACAGGAGCACCAGGCGGAGACCGCATGGCACACTGCACTGCTGGCAAGGGCAGCATCAGCCAACGATACCCCTGGCAGCAGGGACGGGTGCCAGGGCCAGAGTCCTCATGGTGCCGGGCACTGACAGGGCCAGGGCCCGCAGTGCCAGCCAAGAGGCCTGGTGGACCTGGTTGGACCCAGGGGTATGCATCATGCTAACATGTAGGCCTTTCACTCCCTGCAGTAAATGGATATTGGAATTCAACCATCAATGTTGGCCTTCCTCCTAGTCATCTCAGTATCTCAGCTCAGAGGGATTCCGTGCGGCTGTACAAGCTGGATCTGTTCGAGGAGAAGGAGTAAGCTGCAGCAGCAAAGTTGCAGGTCCGGCGGTCCCCCTTCAGTCTTTTCCAGCTCCCGGCTGTTCTGGATAGTCTTCTCTGCTAGAGGCACAGTGTTGCCTACTCACCCTGGCCGCAATGAGGAGGTTGTGCAGTTTTTTTATGGCACTGCAAGCCGGTCTGGATGGTGTTGCTTGTGGCGATGACGGCCTCTGCCACCTGCGCCCAGGCACGGCAAACAACTGGTAGCTGCCTTCCTGGGCTGGGGTACAGGGTGGCCCGCCTCCCCTCCACCGAGTCCAGGAGGATCTCCAGCTCAGTGTCCGTGAAACAGGGTGCTGCTCTCCTTGCTGCCATCTTGCTGGCTGGGATGGTGATGTTGTGGGGAGTGATGTGTGTATATGCAGCTGCAGCTTGTCAGCCTCCCGAATGTCAATCGCTAATCAGGCACCTTTTCTCATTGGAAACGATGTACGTGGCGTCGATGCTAGCCCCTCAACAGTCGCTGAATCGGTCCAGGTGCGGCACCAGTTTTGTTGTCATGGAAGTGCACAAATTTAGCCCTGGCGTCAACACCCAAGACTCAGGAATGGAGAATCCCACCCTCTATCGCTATTGGAATGTGTGCCAAACTCTTCCCTTCCACCAATTAGAGACTACTCTCTTTTCAACCAGTCATATTACAAAATGAGGAACTAGTAAGGTGCAAAATTATGCCACCAGGAAGCGAAATGAAATTGTGCTCGATATAACTGGATTATATGCAACTAGAAATGAAATATTTCAGTTTCATATCCAAAAGGGATATTTACTTGGGCAAGAAATGAACTGTATTGTTTAGGCATTTAATATGTGAGGAGGCACTAATCCCACCACCACACACATCGTAGCGATGCAGGTACAGCTCCTTTCTACCATCTTTTCTACCATCTTCACAAGTGCAAATTTTACACAACAGCTGGCGAGATACACACAGTAAAATGTATATTTAGACTGCAGTTTCTTTCAAGGCCTCAGTCATTTTCACAGGTTTATCAAGCAAAATGAAAACGGCATGCTTAATACTGTATCACAGAATCCTAGAATGGTTATAATGCAGAAGGAGACAACTCAGCCCATTGTGTCCGTGCGGCTTTCTGCAACTAGCCCAACTCCCGTCTTTTCCCTGGTAGCCCGCTAAATATTTTCTCTTCAGATAATTATCCAATTTCCATAAGACCATAAGACATAGGAGTAGAAGTAAGGCCATTCGGCCCATCAAGTCCACTCCACCATTCAATCATGGCTGATTTCAACTCCATTTACCCGCTCTCTCTCCCCATAGCCCTTAATTCCTCGAGAAATCAAGAATTTATCAACTTCTGTCTTAAAGACACTCAACGTCCCGGCCTCCACCGTCCTCTGTGGCAATGAATTCCACAGACCCACCACTCTCTGGCTGAAGAAATTTCTCCTCATCTCTGTTCTAAAGTGACTCCCTTTTATTCTAAGGCTGTGCCCCCGGGTCCTAGTCTCCCCTGCTAATGGAAACAACTTCCCTACATCCACCCTATCTAAGCCATTCATTATCTTGTAAGTTTCTATTGGATCTCCCCTCAACCTCCTAAACTCCAATGAATATAATCCCAGGATCCTCAGACGTTCATCGTATGTTCGGCCTACCATTCCTGGGACCATCTGTGTGAATCTCCGCTGGACCCGCTCCAGTGCCAGTATGTCCTTCCTGAGGTGTGGGGCCCAAAATTGCTCACAGTATTCTAAATGGGGCCTAACTAATGCTTTATAAAGCTTCAGAAGTACATCCCTGCTTTTATATTCCAAGCCTCTTGAGATGAATGACAACATTGCATTTGCTTTCTTAATTACAGACTCAACCTGCAAGTTTACCTTTAGAGAATTTTGGACTAGGATTCCCAAGTCCCTTTGCACTTCAGCATTATGAATTTTGTCACCGTTTAGAAAATAGTCCACGCCTCTATTCTTTTTTCCAAAGTGCAAGACCTCGCACTTGCCCACGTTGAATTTAATCAGCCATTTCTTGGACCACTCTCCTAAACTGTCTAAATCTTTCTGAAGCCTCCCCACCTCCTCCATACTACCTGCCCCTCCACCTATCTTTGTATCATCGGCAAACTTAGCCAGAATGCCCCCAGTCCCGTCATCTAGATCGTTAATATATAAAGAGAACAGCTGTGGCCCCAACACTGAACCCTGCGGGACACCACTCGTCACCGGTTGCCATTCCGAAAAAGAACCTTTTATCCCAACTCTCTGCCTCCTGCCTGACAGCCAATCGTCAAACCACATTAGTACCTTGCCTCGAATACCATGAGCCCTTATTTTACTCAGCAGTCTCCAGTGAGGCACCTTATCAAAGGCCTTTTGGAAGTCAAGATAGATAACATCCATTGGCTCTCCTTGGTCTAACCTATTTGTTATCTCTTCAAAGAACTCTAACAGGTTTGTCAGGCACGACCTCCCCTTACTAAATCCATGCTGACTTGTCCTAATCCGACCCTGCACTTCCAAGAATTTAGAAATCTCATCCTTAACAATGGATTCTAGAATCTTGCCAACAACCGAGGTTAGGCTAATTGGCCTATAATTTTCCATCTTTTTCCTTGTTCCCTTCTTGAACAGGGGGGTTACAACAGCGATTTTCCAATCCTCTGGTACTTTCCCCGACTCCAGTGACTTTTGAAACATCATCACCAACGCCTCCACTATTTCTTCAGCTATCTCCTTTAGAACTCTAGGATGTAGCCCATCTGGGCCCGGAGATTTATCAATTTTTAGACCTCTTAGTTTCTCTAGCACTTTCTCCTTTGTGATGGCTACCATATTCAACTCTGTCCCCTGACTCTCCGGAATTGTTGGGATATTACTCATGTCTTCTACTGTGAAGACTGACGCAAAGTACTTATTCAGTTCCTCGGCTATTTCCTTGTCTCCCATCACAAAATTACCAGCGTCATTTTGGAGCGGCCCAATGTCAACTTTTGCCTCCCGTTTATTTTTAATGTATTTAAAGAAACCTTTACTATCATTCCTAATGTTACTGGCTAGCCTACCTTCAAATTTGATCCTCTCTTTCCTTATCTCTCTCTTTGTTATCCTCTGTTTGTTTTCGTAGCCTTCCCAATCTTCTGACTTCCCACTATTCTTTGCCACATTATAGGCTTTCTCTTTTGCTTTGATGCATTCCCTAACTTCCTTTGTCAGCCATGGCTGCCTAATCCCCCTTCTGATAACCTTTCTTTTCTTTGGGATGAACCTCTGTACTATGTCCTCAATTACTCCCAGAAACTCCTGCCATTGCTGTTCTACTGTCTTTCCCACTAGGCTCTGCTCCCAGTCGATTTTTGTCAGTTCCTCCCTCATGCCCCTGTAGTTATCTTTATTTAACTTTAACACCTTTACATCTGATTCTACCTTCTTTCTTTCAAATTGGAGATTGAATTTGACCGTATTATGATCACTGCCTCCGAAGTGTTCCCTTACTTTAAGATCTTTAATCAAGTCTGGCTCATTACATAACACTAAGTCCAGAATGACATGTTCCCTCATGGGCTCCATCACAAGCTGTTCCAAAAAGCCCTCCTGTAAACATTCAATGAATTCCCTTTCCTTGGGTCCACTGGCAGTATTATTTACCCAGTCCACCTGCATATTAAAGTCCCCCATGATCACTGTGACCTTGCCTTTCTGACATGCACTCGTGGTGCATCTTGTGCCCCTGGTCCTGACCACTGTTAGGAGGCCTGTACATAACTCCCAGTATGTTTTTTTGCTGTGGTTCCTCAACTCTACCCACACAGACTCCACATCATCCGACCCCATGTCGTTTAGTGCTATTGATTTAATTTCATTCCTAATTAACAAGGCAACCCCGCCCCCTCTGCCCACCTCTGTCTTTTCGATAGGTTGTGAATCCCTGGATGTTTAAATGCCAGTCTTGAACCCCCTGCAACCATGTCTCTGTGATGCCTACCACATCATACCTGCCAGTCACAATCTGGGCCACAAGCTCATCTACCTTGTTCCGTACACTGCGCGCATTTAAATGTAGCACCTTTAATTCTCTATTGACCGTCCCTTTTTGTTTTCTTAGTGTGGTGGACCTTGGTTTACTGAGCCTTTCCATACACGGTCATATTTTGTGGGATGGGGACTATTGTAACCTCTCCTGAGTTCTGTCTTTTCGTGCTTTTTTGTATTCCTAAGCAGCTACGCTTCCCACTGATTACTTCACCTCTTGGTTCCCTGACTTTCCCTTCCCCCCCCCAATCTTTAGTTTAAAGTCCCATTGACCACCAGCTGAAAGCCATGATTGAATCTGCTTCCACCACTCTCAGATAGTCTGTTTCAAATCGTAAACACTCCTCACGTTTCCTTTGGTTCTTTTGACATTCAGCTCAAATCAGTGTCCTCTGGTTCACAACTCATCCAACAATGGGAACTCCTTTTGCCTATCTACTGTCCTGACACATCTCCATCAAACCTTCCTTCAACTTTCTTCTCTCCAAGGAGACGTAACTGAAGTTCTTAATCTCTGGAACCATTCTGGTAACTTTTTACTGTAACCGCACCAATCCCTCTGCTCCTGCACCCCTTTTAGAATTGTTCAATTTCCATAATATTGCTTCTCCGGGTTCTTCCTACTAAAATGTATCAGTTCACACTTGTCATTTCATCTGTCACGTGTCCTCTCATTCCACCAGCCTGCCTACGCCCTCTTGAAGTCTATCACTATCACAGTTCACAATACTTCCAAGTCACCTGTAAATTTTGAAACTATACCCTGTACACCAAAGTCTAGGCCATTGTGGCGCACAAAGACTCCGTGAGACGAATAGAGTGAAGTCGATGAGGCTTTATTAAGCATGTCTGTTCCCCAGCAGCCCGATAGTAAACTGGCCTGCGGGGGAAGGCACCGGCTTCTTATACTTCGCCTTCAGGGCGGAGTATGAGGTCAACGGCCAACCAGGACCCGGGATCTGTCAGCCAATGACATTAGGGCTTCCAGTCCCACATGACCCCCAATACATACTACCACAGCCATCAATATAAATCAGGAGAAGCAATGGTCCAAAAACCAACCCCAGGAGAACATCACTGTACACCATCCTCCAGTCTGACAAACACTGCTCGGTTGTCACTCAGCAAACTTTGGACCTATGTTGGCACTGTCCCGTTATCCCACGGGCTTTAAACTTTGCTGACAAGCCTGTTATACAGCACTTTTGGAATTCCATATACACTACACCAACTGCATTACCCTCATCAACTCCTATTACCTCATCAAAAGATTCAAGTAAATCAGTTAATAGTCGCTGATAGTACAGAATTTGAGTATTGCTGAAAAAATTAATTTTGTCAAAGCTTCTCATCTTGCATTAATCAGGACAACAACAAGATCACTAATGTCCGGGGGAACAACAACATTATACGCTGAGAAGATAGTATCAGTATCAATATACAGGGCCCAGTTCTTTGTAATTATGTCCCCGATTATAATTTCTAAAACTTCTCCTATCACTGAGGCTAATAACTGGTGTGTATTTGTTGGGCATATGCTTATATCCTTTTCTGAACAAGGGGTAACATTTGCAATTCTCCGGTCCTCTCACACCACCCCTGCATCGTAGGAAGATTGGATGATTATGACCAATGCCTCTGCAATTTCCACCCTTCCATCCCTCAGGAATCTGGTGACTCATCAACTTGTAAATCAGGCTAATTAATACCTCCCCTGTATCAATTTTTAAGGCTAACCAGCATTTCAACTATCATTGACTTTGGTAGCAACTTCCTCTGTAGTTTTCTTCTTCTACCACTGCTTTACTATTTATATGCCTAGCTTTTAAGTATTTAAAATTATTGAAATTAAAAAGGCATAATCTTTACTGGATACACCACCAGTATCTCATACTATTGCAGTAATGGCAACACAAGTAGGATAGACTCAGAAGGGGTAGTATCGAATAAAAGCAGTATACAACGTGTAACCAGCTACAGGAACGAAATTCAAAACTATAACCTACTTGGCAGCTCACATAACAGTACACCCAATTCCAAATTACTAGATAAGACTGCTGTAACACATTTCCAGGTACACATTATTCTAGGTGTTGCTAAATATGAGCTACAAATTTTGTAGCACTGATTATGAACAGGTTACGTCGCAGTACAATCTTTAGCTTGCTTCTATTTTGTATCACATGCTTGCCCTCAGTAACATCCATACATACCCACATCCATCAATTTCTCAACCAATACTAGTCTGTCTGCTTGTCTGACACCAAAACACAAAGAACCAGAATTATCTCTAACTGAACAGGTGGCACGGTGACACTGGTTAGCACTGCTGTCTCACAGCACTAGGGACCCGGGTTAAATTCCGGCCTTGGATGACTGTGTGTGGAGTTTGCACGTTCTCCCACGTCTGCGTGGGTTTCCTCCCACAGTCCAAAGATATGTCGGTTAGGTGGATTGGCCATACTAAATTGTCCCTCATAATAATAATCTTTATAGTCACAGTAGGCTCAGGTTAACCCTAGTCGCCACATTCCGGCACCTGTTTGGGTACACAGAGGCAGAATTCAGAATGTCCAATTCACCTAACAAGCACATCTTTTGGGACTTGTGAGAGGAAACCAGAGCACCCGGAGGAAACCCACGCAGACATGGGGAGAACATGCAGACTCCGCACAGACAGTTATCCAAGCAGGTTAGTGTCCAAGAATATGCAGGTTACGGGTTAGAGAGGGGGAATGGGCCTAGGTATGGTGCTCTGTTGGAGGGTCGGTGCAGTCTCGAAGGGCCGAAGGCCTCTGTAGCCACCTGGGTTGGCCACTTCCTGACTTAAAATGGAGAACCGCAAAGACTGAAGGGAAATTCAGCCAACACAGGCAAAGACTAGCAAGTGCAGAAATCATGTATATTGAAACCTGCAAAACAGACAGACAGCACTAAAACCAGCAGCCATCTGCATAGTAATGCAGCAGCCATCTGCATAGTAATGAGCGATTCCAAGGCACAATGGCAACAGTTAAGGTGGATAAAGCCAAGCCAGACTCCTCGGGCCAGCAGGAGCCAAGACAAAGGAAGGCCAATGGACATTTAGGGACCGCCCAGCGATCAGGGAACCGCTCCAGCATTGGAGAAATCGATCCAAGTGCTCGGAAAGTAGTCCAATCACTTGGAACCAGATAGAGGGTGCGCCCCGAAGGGCGGGGAGCCCCTGGGAGCTATAAAGTAAAGCCCCCAAGTTCAAATTGTTCTTCTTTGGCAGGGTCACTCAGCAACTTGAATCAACCTGTGAGAGTGACCTGTCTCAGCTGCCGCCAACCAAGTAAGTCTCAAGTCAACGCTCGCTACAAGACAGGCGCTACTAGCTACCAGTCCATACCAGCTTTTGAATCCTGCAGACTCAGGACCTGAACGAAAGGCCATTTGTTCCCCTGACCTGGTGGGCCAGTCCAAAGCTAAGTATAGGCCTTTAAGTGATAGGAATAGCCTAGAAAGTAGACTTTACCCATGAGTAGTGATTTACTGTGTATAATAAATGTGTTTTGATTTGAATCTTACTAATTGGTGTGTTGAGTTATTGATCATTACTTGAACTTGAACCTCGTGGAGGTATTATAAAGATACCTGGCGACTCTAGAGCAAAGGTAAAACAAACAGAGCAAATTACGAATTAAGAGCCAACCAAAAGTTAGCAACATCTTACTGGCGACATCCGGACGGGACCAGACTTAGAAGTGGCTTAACCACTCCGAGAGAACCCAAAATTTGAATTTGAAATACAATTGGGAACACAAAAACCACAAGTGTTCAAAAAGTTCTGATCAATCCTCATAATTCGGAAGTGTGTTAATGCATGCGTAACTAACAGGGCTGTAAGGTAATACTGATAGATTTTTGTTGCGACAAAACTTTCGGGGGTTTGTATTCCGGAAAATAGCGAAAGCCATACCCGTAATTACAGCACCGCCTTAGTACCCCTCGTTCCAAATTTTAAGAGCGTATTTCGAGAGGAAAGATGGCAATGCAGGCAATGCAACGCCTCATGAACCCCGAAGAATTTGTGGTCGCAGCGACCAGCAGTAGAGTAGGACAGTGTCCCGTTTGGGAAGAGGAAATCAGAAAATATCTCAAGGGGAAGGGATGGCCCCTTTGGAGTGAGTTCTGCGACAATGAGGAAACAGTACCCGGGAGTAGAGGACATACTTGGTGGGAGAACCTGTCAGAGATTCATAAGAAAAGCTTGGGAAAAGCTCGCAAGCCGATGGCAATCGTGTCCTGTCTGGCACAATTGCGAGGCACAGAGGTCGTCGGTCGGACGCTCCGTAAAGAGATAGAGGAGATACATCGAATGAGTACGGTCGATGTAGGCGAGATAGAGAAAGAGAACCTAGAATTAAGGAGGAAGTTAGCAGCAAAGCACAGAGAGGTGGATGATGCCAAGTGGGCACACCAGTCTTGTCTGGCGCACCTAAGCAGCTTCCAGACACAGTACGAAAAGGCCTATCAGGACACGCAACGTGCAGTCCTGGTAAGAGAGGAAACAGAGAAACAGGTAGAGGCATTGCAAAGGCAGTGTAGCGACCTGAAAGCAGCATTACGAGCACTCCATGCTACCACCATGGAGCAGAGACAAAGCTCACTAGATCATGCAAAGTGCCGGAAGCAGATTGCAGAGCTGCAGTCTTTGCTTTCAGCTCAGAATGGATTCCAGAGCACCTTTGGATCACAGTTAGATGCAGAAGTTGGCCCAGATTGGGAAGAATTAAATGAGACCATGCATAGATACGGTCAGGGAACATGTGCGCAAGGAAAGCCCCAGAAGAGAAAAGCGCCCCAACCCACCACAGAGCAGATAGTTCAGGCACCAATGAATTCAGTAACCACCCACCGCACAGTCACATCGGACAGAGATACAGAATTTCTTCATACCACCCCCTTAACCGTGACCCAATTACGGGACGCGTGCAAGAAAATCACACCGTTCCTCCCCACCTCAGACCCCCACCTCTTCTTTGCCAGAGTAAAGCAGCAGGCGACCATGTACGTGCCTGGACGAGCGTGAGCACGTGAAGCTCACAGTTTTGAGTTTAGACCCTTCAGTCGCAGCAGCCCTTCCCGACCCACAGAATGTAGGAGGAGGCACCCTTGCAGAAATGTACGCAGCGACCCTAGACGCGATCGGCTACAACAGAGGTGACCCCGTAGAAGGCCTGAATAAGTGCAGGCAGAAAAAGACGGAACACCCCACAGCGTTTGCTGGACGCCTGTGGATTCATTTCACAGCAGTTTTCGGAAACTTAGACCGCGCCCATTTGTCCCAAGAAGGTATGGCCAAATGGACCCGCAACCTTATCTCCCATGCCACAGAGGCAGGACAAAAAGCCTGTACAAATTATGACCCCTCTGAAGAAGCGCATATTGAGAAATGGGTTTTTAAAAGATTGTCACGCGCCTGGGAGCAGTCTGTACAAAACAAACCCGCAGTTAGGAAACACAAGGAACAGCAGGCAGAAGCAGACATCCAAGCGGTGAAAACGCACCAGAACCCCGCATGGGTGAACGAAAGCATGAATAGCCCCCCACAAAAGCCACAGGAGTGTTGCAACTGTGGACAGTTAGGACCCTTTGCACGAGAATGTAATGCCCCACGAAAGCCACAGAGAGCCCAGCAGGCAGGCACTCTGAATAAAAATAGGACAGAGCCCATACATGGTGTTCAGACCAAGCAGACCTGAACGGAACGGACTGACGGTGTTCGGGCTCCCCCAGTTGGGTCTGTGACACCCTTTGGGATAGGTCCGGCCGACCAGTAGTTGCAGCAAAGATACGGGGACAACCCATCGCATTTCTCTGGGACACAGGAGGGTCCCGCAACACAATCAATTCCTCCACCATATTCCAGAAAGACACGTGGCCCACTACAGCCACCATCACCCTCAGCGGCTTCACAGGCCACTGACAGCAGGGACACATCACAGCCCCTGTACCCATTCAGATTGACAATATAACGACAAAGCACCCCATAGTTTTAGTCGATCTACCCCACACAGCAGAACACATTTTGGGAATTGACTTTATGAACTCCCACCACCTTTCATTTGATCCGGTAAACCAATGTGTTTGGAGAATGGCAAAATCGGCAAGAGCCCCCGCAATGCTCACAATAGGTGAATACGCAAACAAGATTAGCGCAGTCGTCGAATTTTGGTTTGACCCGACCACAATTAACACAGACAAGCAGGTTAGGGCAGTTCTGCAGAAGCACAGGACAGCATTCGCGACCCACAAACACGACTGTGGTCGGGTGACTGGTTCCGTTCAAATCACAGGACCTGACCCTAGACCCCAAAAGCCATACGAATTTCCCCAAGAGGCAGAGGGAGAAATCGCAAAAGTTATCGACAGCTTATTAGAGCAGGGCGTACTCAGATCAGTAGCCTCCACTAATAATGCCCCGATTTGGCCAGTGCGAAAGCCCGATGGATCATAGCGACTGACCATCGATTACCGGGAACTCAACAAAGTCACCCCCGCAGCAGCCCCCACGGTAGCCACAAGTCCCGAGACCATGCTCAAACAGGGACTCAACTCACAATACTTTACGGTTTTGGACGTCAGTAATGGATTCTGGTCCGCTACATTGGCAAAAGCGTGCCAATACAAATTTGCCTTCACTTTTAAAAATCAACAGTACACGTGGACATGCCTTCCACAAGGATTCCACAACTCCCCCTCCATTTTCCACCGACAGCTGGCAAATGGTTTGTCAAAATTTTCTCGCCCCAAATGTCTGGTCCAGTATGTGGCTGACCTATTACTGCAGACAGACACCAAGGCAGAGCACATCGAGCTTCTGGCCGAACTCCTGGAACTCCGACAGAAAATTGGTTGCAAAGTAAACCCCAAAAAGGCCCAGATTTTGGAAAACAAAGTGATATATTTGGGTACGATTATCACGCACAGTAAACACGAGATCGAGCACAAAAGAATTGACTCGATTGCCAAATTGCCCCTTCCCCAGAATATTTCAGCCCTCCGGTCGTTTTTAGGACTGGTTGGCTACTGCCGAAACCACATTGACGGTTTCGCCACCAAGGCAACACCCCTCTCGGAACTCCTAAAGAAAGGAGCCCCTTGGGAGTGGCTTCCGCAGCATACGGATGCTATGGATGCTTTGAAAAGAGCCCTCACTGCAGCTCCCGCACTACAAGATCCAGATCCACTTTCCCCTTACGCGAAAGAGATAGCTCGCACCGACCGCACCCTTTCGGCCGTACTCCTCCAGAAACTGCACGAACAGTTAAGACCTGTGGCTTATGCATCCAGACTTTTAGATCCTGTGGAGCAGGGATTTTCAGCCTGTGAAAGACACCTGCTCGCAGTTTTCTGGGCAATTCAGTATTTTTCCTACATAACCGGACTAAACCCCATCACAATCCTCACAGAACACACCCCCATCCAACTTTTACTTGACGGACGACTCAAAGACGGTACAGTTAGTCAGATTAGAACAGCTAGATGGACCCTTCTTTTGCAGGGACGAGACATCACTGTTAAAAGGACCAAGACCCACACTGTCTTAGCCGATAACCTTCAGTACCCAGGCACGCCCCATGAATGTGAAATCATTTCACCGCACCACAACACCGGCCCCTTTATTACGAAAACACTCCCCAGAAAGATAGGTAGTTCACCCCAGAGCCCCCAGCACACAGACACATGCGCACCTTTAAGCATATATGTGGATGGTTCTCCCACTATATAAGAAGGGAAGCGCATTACAGGATGCGGCATTTATGTCGAGGACGCGCAGGGACGCGCCCTAGAAGAGATCTCCTTAAAGCTACCAGGCCACTTAGGCGCGCAGGCGGCAGAACTAGTAGCCGTGGCGTACATTGTGGATCACCCAGATTCCTTCCCCAGCCCAGCAGGCATATACTCGGACACCCTCTATGTCTGCAATAGCCTTACAGAATTCCTGCCCCTGTGGAAAGCAAGAGGATTTGTTTCCGCAGACAGAAAACCCCTTTCTTCAGCCCCATTGCTCCGCCACATTTTAGAAAAAGCACAGAACAGGATATTCGGAATCGTTAAAGTTCGCAGTCACCACCGTTCCTCCCCCCCCTGGAAATGTAAAAGCTGACGCACTGGCCAAAGCAGGTTCCAGGCACGGATATTTTTGGACACCCCCCGAAAGCGCACCAGTGAATGCAGTTCAGGTCTCGCAGACTAATATCGAGGATTTAGTACAGGCCCAGAAGCAGGATAGCAATCTCAGGGAGATTTTGAAAGGACAATTTCCAACACCTTACGTTAGATTTAAGAATGCACTGACCACACATGACGGTGTGGTGCTAAAAGACACCCTTTATGTGGTTCCTGAACAGGACAGGATTCAACTTATTTGTTTGTTTCATGACAGTCATGGACATCAGGAATTTATACCACTACAGCCCACCTCAGGCAGCTCTGTTGGTGGCCAAGTTTAAAAGAAGATGTAACGCACTACATTGAAAATTGCCTTATCTGTGCCCAGAACAATCCAGACAGATAGGCAAAGGAAGCTCAACTTAGTCACACCCGCCCCGTTAACGGCCCCTGGACTAACCTCCAGATCGATTTTATAGGACCATTATCCCCTTGCAGGAATGGTTACAAATACGTATTAGTCGTCATAGACACTTTTACAAAATGGGTAGAGGCATTCCCATCCAGAACGAACACGGCAAAGACCACAGCCAAGATCCTAACCCACCACATCTTTACGAGATGGTGACTCCCGCGCAGCATTGAATCCGGCCAAGGTTCCCATTTTACGGGACGTGTCATGAAGAATGTCCTCACAATATTTGGCATTACCCAAAAATTTCACATCGCATACCACCCCCAGTCAAGTGGTACCGTGGAGCGCATGAATCGGACCCTAAAATCAACCCTCAGAAAAATGGTCCAACAGAACACCACTTGGGATTCAGTCCTCCCATTTGCATTGATGTTTTTGAGAAATACTGTCTCAACATCCACAGGTTACACCTCACATACTCTCATGACCGAACACCCCATGAAAGGCACAGAATTTTTATTAGGATTGGACTTGACCTGCCCCGAAGTGACGGCTCTCACACACGAGAACGCAGTAAAACACTAGTTGAGAATGTGAAAACGGCTCAGCTAGCAGCCGCAATAACATTAGGCACAAGGAAGAAACAGAGCAAGGCCTGTTTCGACAAGACAGTGCATGCGACTGAGTTTGAGGTAGGACAGCAGGTCATGCTCTCAATTTATAACCCCAGCACATTCCTGTCACCGAAGTATTCAGGTCCATACTCCATTGCGGACAAAGTAAGCCCCTCCGTCTATAAAATTAAGTACCCCAACGGAAAGACTGCGTGGTTCCATATTAACCAGCTTAAGGCATATGGCCCACAGGCACACCACGTCATGCTCGACGCAGCAGACCATACCCCACCCACAGCCAACGTATCCCTACCCTCCCCCAACACGCCCACCACATCCACGGACTCGCCCTCGACTCCACGCCCGACCTCTAGACTCCGCCCCAGAACGCCCAGACAGCAGCAGCAGCAGCGACAGCGACTGTGACTCAGACAATAGCCACAGCACGCCTCCCCACTATCCCCAGGCAACAGGACCCACACCCAGCGAATCTGACCACGATTCGAGTGATCCCTTCCTCATCACTTTCCTCAACCAACCCCACCAAACACCACCGCCCTACGATGACGATTCCGTCCCCACAGAACTAGACACCACCTTTTGGCACCGCGACAACTCATACAGGCTCGTCCGGAACGATGAGATGGACCCCAAATCGCACCATGCAGCCCTATCAGCCCTTATACATACGAGAGTACGGCATCCGGGAGAAGATGACGACTTTGAGTCTGACTCCCAAAGCGAGAACCCCTTTGCGACCCTGTTCGCAACTGATAACTGAGGTGTCCAGATGATGTTTTAAAAAAGGAACTGCGTCCTTTCTGATGGAACCTGCAGCATGTTGTTTAATGTTGTTTGCTACTGTTAAATGTTGTTTGTAAGATCAGAAATGTTTCCACGGCCCCACGCCTTATTTGTCTGCAGAAACCTATGAGAACTGGTCAGCACGCTCATCGGCAGAAACCGCCGAGAGCTTGCCAGCCCCCGTTCATAACCGCTCTTCTGGTTCGAAGGTAGAACCAATACGGCAACCCCCTACGATAACTACATTTCTTGCCCGTTCTGGCCGGTTGCTCAGGCAGTGGAGAAACGGCATTGGTCTCCGCCCTGCCTGAGGACCCCGCCTCTGGTCAGCTACGCTCGGGTAGAGCACACACAGCATTGGTCGCCGTCCTACCCGGGGATACCATCCAAATCCTACCCGTCGCGGCTCATACGCACCTCATTTCGGCACTCTTGGTTCAAAAAGTTGTGTTTTGTTTCCGGCAACCCTTAGGTTGCCATCCCTATGCTATTTACATCCTCAAACATTTTGATGGTAAATCGCACAGCCTGCGAGACGGCTCGCACTGTTTCAGTATTTTAAGTGTGTCTTGTCCTGAATATTCGGTTTATGTAAAGGGAGAATTGGCACTGAAGGACAGACATACTAACAGACGAGATATTAACCAAGATAGTAACAGACACTATGCTTGATCCCACAGAACCCCAGAAGCTCCAGGAAAAGAGACGAAACGGAAAGGAAGAGAAAAGAGAAAGAAGAAGGCAACAATGAAGACGGCATACGTGTTTTTCGTTATTGCAATTTGTACCCGGTTGCGCGCAAACGCGAACCCCCTGACCCCCAATCCCCCCCAGCCGTCAATGATTCACTTCCCCATAGCACACAGAACCCCGAGATAGTCTCCGATACACCATCATGGTGTGATAAGCTCATAACGTGATGCTCCCTTTCCTACGTAGTCGAATCAATATTAGTGTTGGCGATACTCTGCAGCATCGTGCAGACTATCCGCATGAGGAAATGGAGAAGGAGAGCCTACCTCGCTTGCACCCCGGTATACAGAATAAAATCCCCTATGTTCAGTTATCCCCAGGACCCCGAACCCCTCGATCTACAATAAAGGACATTAGTTTGCGTTCTTCTGTAAATAAAGAAATGGAAAGATTGCACAACGCTGTGTTTGACTGCCAAGCCTTGAAAAATGTAAATGCTGCTTTTATTTTGGATTGTTTAGGAAGTTAATATGACTGAATGTTTAGTGTGTAGTTTATTGAGGACAGTTAGAGGTACCGTTTTTTAAATTTTGTAATGGATGTCCCTGTTTTGACATAGCGCCACCTAGAATGCTAGTTTTAAAAAATTCTTGCATAGTTATGGTCAGTGTAGAGGCCATAGAAGAGTGCTCGCCGGGTCAGGGAATGAAGACAACGCAGTTATGTGATCCTTCACGCTTCGCGTAAGGGATCACAAGGAGGGAGTGTAGCCACCTGGGTTGGCCACTTCCCGACTTAAAATGAAGAACCGCAAAGGCTGAAGGGAAATTCAGCCAACACAGGCAAAGACTAGCAAGTACAGAAATCATGTATATTGAAACCTGCAAAACAGCCAGACAGCACTGAAACCAGCAGCCATCTGCATAGTAATGCAGCAGCCATCTGCATAGTAATGAGCAATTCCAAGGCACAATGGCAACAGTGAAGGTGAATAAAGCCAAGCCAGACTCCTCGGCGCCAGCAGGAGCCAAGGCAAAGGAAGGCCAACGAAAATTTAGGGACCGCCCAGCGATCAGGGAACCTCTCCAGCATTGGAGAAATCGATCCAAGTGATCGGAAAGTAGTCCAATCACTTGGAACCAGGTATGGGGTCCGCTCTGAAGGGCAGGGAGCCCCTGGGAACTATAAAGTAAAGCCCCCCCAAGTTCAAATTGTTCTTCTTTGGCAGGGTCACTCAGCAACTTGAATCAATCCGTGAGAGTGACCTGTCTCAACTGCCGCCAACCAAGTAAGTCACAAGTCAACGCTCGCTATGAGATAGGAGCTCCTAGCTACCAGTCCATACCAGCTTTTGAATCCTGCAGATTCAGGACCTGAACGAAAGGCCATTTGTTCCCCTGACCTGGTGGGCCAGTCCGAAGCTAAGTATAGGCCTGTTAGTGATAGGAATAGCCTAGAAAGTAGAGTTTACCCATGAGTAGTGATTTACTGTATATAATAAATGTGTTTTGATTTGAATCTTACTAATTGGTGTGTTGAGTTCTTGATCATTACTTGAACTTGAACCTTGTGGCGGTATCATAAAGATACCTGGCGACTCTAGAGCAAAGGTTAAACAAACAGAGCAAATTACGAATTAAGAGCCAACCAAAAGTTAGCAACACCTCCTTCTGCACTGTAGCGATTCTATAAAGAATGACAAGACTGAAGCCAACCCACTTGGTTCCCAGTTAAACAAACTTCCAACTGCTCCTCTTCTGTAGCTATTTGCTCAGGTACACAATCTCAATTTGAGCTTCAAATCTCCCCCATCCCATCCACCATCAATAACATCTAATGGTTGTACTGTATTTCTACCTCTTCTGGATCCAGATGTTCGACTATAACATATTTCCACCTCTTCTGGACCCACCTTTACTTGTCCCATTACCAACATCTTTTGCCTTGCACCATCATCGCTTTTTCATAGAAAATAGGTGTAGGCCATTCAGCCCTTCGAGTCTGCTCTGCCATGGAATACGATCTTGGCTGATCCTTTATATCAACAGTATACCTCCAAACTCTCCTCATACCCTTTAGAGTCTATAAATCTACTTCATTTTTAAATACATTCAGTGACTTGACCTCCACAGCCTTTTGTGGTCGAGAATTTCACAGGTTCATCACTGAGTGAAGAAATTTCTCCTCACCTCAGTCCTAAATGGTCTACTCCATCTCCTGAAATTGTGACCCCTTGTTCTAGACCCCCCAGCCAGAGGAAATAACATCCCTGCATCCAGTCTATCCAGCCCAGTCAGAATGTTATATGTTTCAATTAAAGCCCCTCTCACTCTTCTAAATTAGAGTGAATACAGGCCAAGTCGACCAAATCTCTCCTCATACAACAATCCAGCCACTCCAGAAATCAGTCTGGGGAACCTTTGCTGCACTTCTAGAATACAAGACCAGGGACATACTTCTGAGGCTGTAGGAGGCTCTGGTCAGACGCCATTTGGAGTATTGTGAGCAGTTTTGGGCCACGTATCCAAGGAAAGATGTGCTGGCTTTGGAAAGGGTCCAGAGGAGGATCACAAGAATGATCCCTGGAATGAACAGCTCGTCATATGAGGAACGGTTGAGGACTCTGGGTCTGTACTCATTGGGAGTGTAGAAGGATGAGGGGATCTTATTGAAACTTACAGGATACTGCAAGGCCTGGATAGAGTGGAGGTGGAGGATGTTTCCACTTGTAGGAAAAACTCGAAGCAGAGGGCACAATCTCAGACTAAAGGGACGAACCTTTTGAATCAGAGATGAGGAGGAATTTCTTCAACCAGAGGGTGGTGAATTTGTGGAACTCTTTGCCGCAGAAGGCTGTGGAGGCCAAATCACCGAGTGTCTTTAAGACAGAGATAGATAGGTTCTTGATTAATATGGGGATCAGGGGTTATGGGGAGAAGGCAGGAGAAAAATATCAGCCACGATTGAATGGCGGAGCAGACTCGATGGGCTAAGTGGCCTAATTCTGCTTCTATGTCTTATGGTCTTCCTCTACAGCAAGTATATCCGTTCTTAGATAAGGAGACTTAAACTTCACCCAATACTCCAGGTGTCATCTCATCAAGGCCCTGTACAGCTGCAGTGAGACATCATTGAAGCCCAAACTTACCATTTCCCTTCCTAACTGCTTGCTGTACCTCCGTGCTTACTTTCAGTGACTGGTGTACTCTAGGACACCCTGGTCTCTTTGTATGTCAACATTGTTGAGAGCCATGTGCCAGGGCCTGAGCTCAGAGGGGGTAGCACGCACGTGGAGGCTCTACTGCTATCAAAAATACCTTTTAAGTGCAACAATTGAAATATTTTGGAAAGTTCAGAACTTAAAGGCACTCACCAGAGTACTGGAAATAAAAAGAGGACTATTGGGTGAGCGACTAAAGAATTGTAAAGGAAGACACAGTGCCATAGGTGCAGCGGGCCGACTTTGCGAGTGGCTTGGAGTAACAGCATCATGGGTGGCTCCCGCACTGGTGCTGGCAGTTCGGGCTTATCAGCCCGATCGAAGGAGAACCCCATCTTTTTGGAGTCTTTTTTTTCTCTTGTCATTTCCTCTCATGGGTCTTTATCAGCTCTCTCGTGGGGTCTTTGTTCCCTTGGGTCTTTTTTTCCTCTCTCTCTCTTTTTCGTTTTTTTCCACCTCGTGGGTCTCTTTTTCTATTTCTCGGGGTTTTTTTGCTTTTCTCTCTCTCTCGGGGGTTGGGGTGAGTGACGGCCGCATCGTGGGTGGCCTCCCACGCAGGTGCCGGCACTTCGGGGTTATCAGCCCGATCGAGGAGACCTCCATTTTTTTCTCATGGTTTTTTTTTTTTTAAATGAGTGTTTTTCTTTTTAAGTGGGGCCTTGGTTTTCTTGGTTCTCTTCTCCTTTTCATTTTTTTGGGGAGGGTTTTCTTCTCTTTTCCCTTTTTTTTCCTCTCCCTGGGGGGTCCTTTTTCTCCTGTTTTTCTCACTCTCTGTAGCCATCTAAAATGGCCACCTGCAAAGAACCATGGGAATTGTGGTCAACTTGGACACAGACAAGTACACAACCTCTGTGTATTGTGCAAAGAAACCAGACCTGACCAAAACTTGCAACCATTAAAAGTCAATCACCATTTCCCCCAGGACAATAGAGTCTGAATCAAGGAGTTACAACAGTAGCAGACTAACCGGCACCACTTCCCCTTATTGCTAAAGGCCTACGTGCCTGGGACAATGATAGCTCGGACCCGCCCAGCCACCGAGGTATCCACCCCCTAATTGGCTAGGATCAATGGGGGTGATTGAAACCCGATCGATCCATTGGAGCCAGAGATAGGACCGCCCATAAGGGCTCGAAAGAGAAGAAGGATAAGAGGCACCAAGGATCGGCCTCTTTTGGACCGGCCTGTGCGCGACCAATTGCAGCATATCAACTAGCCAAGTTCAAGAACCCGCGATCACTACCTGAAGGATGAGCCCAGCCGAGACAAACCTGAAGACTTCCAACCGACCCACATGGACACAGATAAAGGCCTTATCTCTTACACAGAGCCGGTCACCCCGAAGTTAAGTAAAGGTCTTCTTAGTTATTAGGTCTAGTTTAGTGCGTAGTCGCGTGTATCATTGTATACAGAAATAAGTCTTGTGTTCTTATAAAACTGTCTTTGAACTAATACACTAGTTGTATGGTCATTCGGTCAATACAAGAAACAGCTTGTGGTTCACATAGAAATAAAGAAGCCAACATCTCATCCCACAGAACCGTGAAACGATCATCTTTTAACTCGCAAAAACTCACACACTAGGGTCACCACACTAGCTGGAGAGCTAGTGCCGGGAGCATGCAGCAAATAGAGGTTGCAGCCTTCCCCCAACAGGGGTACAGCTTCTGCCGTGCGGGGTGGGGTGGAGGCGGAGGACAGTGGGGACAGAGAAGCAAGGGGGAAAAGAACTGGGAGAAGGGGGCCCGGTGGGGAGAGGGTCATGGGGAAAGGGACAGCAAACGATAATATGGCGACATAGGGCCGCAACCAGGGGCCCGGAAAAAAGCACTGCAGACAACTCCAATATGGTCTCTGGGCAAAGGCAGATCCTGGAGTACAGGGGCCTACCTACGTGACGGACGCACTGTTGCCGGCTGTGTTGGGCATCCCCTGGACAAAGGGATACCCCGGAGTGCAGGGGCCTATCCACATGGCAGACATACAGTTGATGGCCATGTTGGGTGCCCCCTGGACAAAGGGAAACCCCAGAGTGCAGGGGCCTATCCACATCGCGGAGACACAGTTAGCGGCCATGTTGGATGTCCCTGGACAAAGTGAAGCCCCGGAGCGCAGGGACCCGACCGCATGGGGAAAAGCAGTGACAGCGGCCATCTTATATGGCCCCTTAATAAAGGGAAACTCCAGAGTGCAGGGACATGTCCACCGGGTAAGTATGGTTAATCCTACAGGAGCGGAGAAAAGAATCCCCCACCAGGATAGTCACCTGGAATGTCAGGGGACTTAACGGCCCAGTGGAAAGATCCAGCGTCTTCACCCACCTAAGAAACAAGAGAGTCGACATAGGGAGACTGAGAGGAGGGCAGGACCGACAGCGGGTAAGGAAGGGCTGGGTGGGACAGACTTACCATTCCTGCTACGGAACGAGGGCCAGGGGGTAGCGAGTCTGTTAAATAAGAGGATGATGTTTAAGGCGATGAGGAAGGTAACGGATGAAGGGGATAAATCATGGTCAGCGATACATGGACGGGGCACCGGTAGCATGCGTCAACATGTACGCTCCCAACACAAAATTCGACACAAAAGGGGGCGGGGACTTTAACTGTGTACAGGACCCACGGACAGACAGGTCGAACCCCAGAACGGGGAAGACCTCGAACATGGCGAAGGAACTTGGTTGCTTCATGGGGTAGATGGGGGGGGGGGGGGGGGGGGGTGGACCCTTGGGAGGTTCACCCACCCAGGGGAGAAGGAGTTCTCCTTCTTCTCCCCAGTACACAACGTATACTCAAGGATTGACTTCTTTGTGGTCAGAAAATCGGTGCTCCCAGGTCTGGTCAAGGTGGAGTACTCTACAATCGTAATCTCTGACCAAGCTCCACATTATACGGAGATGAGGTTGGAGACAGCCAGTACCCAATGCCCCACATGGAGGTTGGACACCGCCCTACTGGCCGACAAGGCTTTCAGTGAGAGGGTATCACAGGCCATATTGGAGTATACGACAAACAACCAAATCGGCGAGGTCTCACCCTCCACATTCTGGGAGGTGCTGAAGGCCGTGATGAGAAGGGAAATTTTCGCCTTTAAAACATGAAGGGATAGAGAGGAGAGAGCAGCTGGGCAACAGCTGGTCGACTCCATGCTGGAGGTAGACCGTAAATATTCCGAGGCCCCGACTGTAGAGCTCTTGGCAGAGAAAAGCTACAAATGGACTTTGACCTACTCTCCACGAGGAAAGCAGTGCATCCACTTTGCCAGGCACGGGGGACCCTATACGAACAAGGGAACAAAGCCAACCGCCTGTTGGCGCACCAGCTGAGAAAGCATTGCCACCAGAGAGATCGTGCAAATTAGGGACAACAGAGGCACGCTAGAAACAGACCCAGACAGGGTTAACAAAATCTTGAGGACTTTTACCGGGGATTGTACACCTCAGGGCCCCTAACAGGGAACTCGGGGATGAAACAGTTCCTCGATGGACTGGACATGCCAGTCATGGGGGAAGGACAGAAAACGGGGCCTGGGAGCACCGCTAGAACTGGGAGAGATCATGGAGTATAAGCTTCATGTAGGCGGGGAAGGCGCCGGGACCAGACGTGTTCACGGCGGACTTCGACAAAATATTCATGACAGCACTGGCCCCACACCTGCGGGAGATGTTGACACAAGCCTCAATCTCGCTAATACCCAAGAAAGACAAAGACCTGACTGAATGCAGTTTATACAGACCCATCTTGCTGCTAAACGTAGATGCCAAAACACTGGCCAAGATCCTAGCCAAAAGGCGAGAAGACTGCGTACCAGAGGTGGTCGCAGAGGATCAATCGGGCTTTGTCAAAGGTAGACAGCTAACATCGAACATCAGGCGCATGCTGAATGTGATCATGAGCCCATCCAGGGACATAGCACCTGAGGAGATGGTCTCACTGGACGCAGAAAAGACCTTCAACAGAGTCGAATGGAAGTATCTCAGAGGTGCTGGAGCGGTTCAGGTTCGGAAAAGGATTCACCTCATGGGTGAAGCTCCTATACAATGCTCCCATGGCAAGCGTACGGACAAACAGCGCCAGCTCCCAGTACTTCCAGCTGCAAAGGGGCACCAGGCAGGGATGCCCGCTGTCCCCGCTGCTGTTCGTCCTAGCAATCGAACCATCAGCGATTGCACTCAGAACAGCAAAGAACTGGAGGGGGATCCAAAGAGGAGGCAGAGAGCATCGAGTCTCGCTCTACGGGGATGACCTGCTCCTCTACTTCTCAGAGCAACAAAGCAGCATGGAAGGAATCAACACGCTCCTGAAAGAGTTCGGTGCCTTCTCAGACTACAAACTCAACATGAGCATGAGTGAGATTTTCCCGGTGAACCCGGCAGCGCTGGTGGGATTGCCGTTTAAACAAGCCCAGACACAAATTCCGCTATCTGGGGATCCAAATCGTTCATGACTGGACAGAGATCCACAAAAGGAACCTGACCATTCTGACAGAGGAAGTCAAAAAGGACCTGCCGAGATGGAACTCCCACTCTCCCTGGCGGGGAGAGTCCAGACGATCAAAATGAACATACTGCCCAGGTACCTCTTCATACTAAGATCAATCCCGGTCCATATCTCCAAGGCCTTTTTTAACTCACTGGACAAGGGTGGGGGGGTGGGGGGGGGAGAAGAATCCTAGGATCACAAAGAAGGTCCTACAGAAAACAAAGTCCAGGGGAGGGCTAGCCCTCCCAAACCTACAATCCGATCTATATCTCCAAGGCCTTTTTTAACTCACTGGACAAGTTAATCATGGCATTTGTAGGGGGTTGGGGAAACAATCCTAGGATCACAAAGAAGATCCTACAGAAACCAAAGTCCAGGGGAGGGCTAGCCATCCCAAACCTACAATTGTACCACTGGACAGCGACAGCGGAAAGAGTGGTAGGATGGATAAGGAGCCAGAAGCCGAGTGGGTGCGTGCGGAGGAGCCCTCCTGCAAGGGAACCTCTCTCCGGGCCCTCACCATGGCGGCACACCAATCCCCACCCAAGAAACACTCCAGCAGCCGTGGTGAAAGCCACCCTCCAGACGTGGAACCAACTACGGCAGCAATTCAGACTGACCAAAATGTCCGGCAAAGCCCCCATAATAACCACAGGTTCACACCAGCACTCACCAACACCACCTTCAAAAGGTGGAGACAGGATTGGGTGGGGGGGGGGGGGGGGGGGGGGAAAGACACGACACTGACGGTCCGGGACCGATACAGTGACAGTAGGGTCACGACACTGGATGAACTGACGCAGAGATTCCAACTAGCTAAAGGCAACAAACTTAAGATACCTGCAGCTTAAAAACTTCCTACGGAAGGAGACAAGAACATACCTGTGACCACCAGGACAGACACTATTAGAATAGCTACTGGACATCCTAGGCAGAGGGTACTGTAGTGACATGTACAAATGACTGCTAGAGAGGTTTAACGCCGAACTGAACACAAGGATGAAATGGGAGGAAGACTTGAGGGGGCGGGGGGGGGGGGGGGGGGGGGCGCGACATACTGTAAATAGAGAAACCGAAGGAGCCTTTTTGTTCTGTACAATAAATGAAAACAAACGGCAATGTATATAATTTTGAAAATGTCAATGAAAAAAGATTTTCTTTTAAAAATATTGTTGAGAGGCTTCAAGGTGATTTTAACAATTTGAATGAGTGGGCAAATACATGGCAGATGCAGTATAATGTAGATAAATGTTATGTTATCTACTTCAGATGAAGGAAGAGAAAACAGTATTATTTAAATGATAGCAAAATTATTTAAAATGTGAAAGTATTCAGTGTTGACTACACATTTAGATTCAGAAACATTGAAAAGAGCCAGCATTGTAGTAGAAAAATTATAATGCAAAAACGGATTCGTTTTTAGAACATCTGATAATCTAAATATATAATAAAGAATTCACCAAGCCCATATATTAGTGTAGGGTGCATGTATTCCTTAAAATTCGCTGGCCACTGCGCATTCTCTGCTCTTTCTGTTAACTATCAGTCAGTTTCATAATATATACCGTGCAGTTGCCACCCTTTGCATACATTTCTGACAAGGATCTCAGAGAATACATGTATCTGACAGCTTTTAGTTCTCAGCACATGATCTCTGTTTCCCTCTCCTCTCTTAATTTCCAACGAGTTGGAAATTTTACAGATTAAACAGGTCCCAATAATCGTTTCTCCGAAGGGACCAGAGATTTCCAGCTTAGCAATTCCTATCTTGCCAGCCAGCAGGAAGCCTTTCTCCACATTACTTTCACGTTCTGGCAATTCATCCTTGCAGTTTGAATGCTAATAACCACATGGCGATGCGGAAGCCAGCTTTTCTGACACTACGGATTCCAACCACACAGATATCACCAATTACAGCAAAATGGAGAGGCTCTATTGCTCAGAACTCAGAGACAGAACAGCACGTCATGCTCAGAAAAGAAGCAACATGATGTAATCACCCAGATTGCTTTCAACGTGATCAATAACTGAATATCTCCTGAGCCAGCCACGTGTGCCTGCAGACTACTTTCTGATTTGAGAGCCGACATACACTTGAATTTTACTGTGGGTCCTTACCTGCCAAATTCCAGAGATTGGCAGTAGTCAGAAAGGTTCAGTAAAACACTATGCTCTCTTTATCCATCAGCTCTGGCAAATTTCAGACAGTTTGATGAAAGCAGCGGCTGCACAAGACCTGCTGGTCAGGAGGCCACAGCACAAGCACAACGATTAAGCAACTTTGCAAAATGCAGCAGGGTTAACACTTGCACCTTCTACCAGTTTTAATATCTAACTAGACACAACATTCAGTCAGTAAATCAACAGGAACATTTTTCTGACTTAGATTTTGACTTGACATGGAAAGTGCTTGAAAAACACAGCTGTCAATATTGAAAGAATGTTAGACATGGCATTTACAACCAATACCAGGATCACAACGTGTAGACCATTTTACAGTTGCAATTATCGTGCTGGCCCAGAGGCCATTAGCTATGTATGGACTCCAACTAGGCAGTGCCCTGCGTGTCCTGCCTGGTTTTAATTTTCAAGTTCCTTCACCAGAAGGCAGCTGTGTGTATGGGGCGCTCAGTAGCTTGTCCAGAGCTCCCTTCGGGTGGTAATTTCATAGTACAGGGGAATGGTGGAGACAGAAGTGTCCACATCACCCAAAAGATTAAATACTATCTGAGCAAGTTTAAAAACTTAGCATTTTTAAAAATCAGCTTCAAAGGAGTTGTACTGCAGGCAGTGTCAAACTCAGCATGACCTCCTCTGGGGGTTTTCACACAGGCTGATCATATCAATGCTTACGCTACAGCAAGTGTACATTCTTAGAATGAAGAGAATCAAAATATTAAGATTTTAAACGGATTTCGACCTCTTTGGAAGGGTGGCACAGTAGCACAGTGGTTAGCACTGTTGCTGCACAGCAATAGGGTCCCAGGTTCGATTCCTGGCCTGGGTCACTGTCTGTACCAAGTAGCCGTAGTGTGGCGACTTGGGGATTTTCACAGTAACTTCATTGCAGTGTTAATGTAAGCCTACTTGTGACAATTGTTGTCGTCGTCGCTGCCAATCTACCTTAGAGTAGGTCTGCAGTGAGGGTAGGTCTGCAGTGAGGAGGGAATGGAAATATCTGTTCACTACTTGAGGTTCATATAGTCAGGGAAAACAGCATAAAAAGAAATGCGTGTGGGGGGGTTGGGGAGATTTCAACAGCTGAATGGAATCATACAGTCACAAAAATAGACAATTAATTAACACTGGGAGTTCCAGTAATATCTAGTTACAGATAATACGGAGCTCAAATAGGAACGAGACATTGACTGAAGCCTGACAGGACTTATCTAACAATCTTGGACCCATCTGACCTGTATTGGAAATGCATTATTGAAACATAATCTTGGTGCCTGATGACCTAATGAGGTACTTAAGTAATACTGGTTTCCAATGACTCCTGTTTTTTGACAGCTTCAAAATGACAAGGGGAATGACAAGGAAGGCGGGGGTGGAGGAGGAATATGTGCTTTTTTGCAACAGAAAAATGATAACTAGAAACCCACAATATCATGAAATGTTGTGCCATTATTAACTCATGTGGATTATTTAAAAATATATTCACTGACTATGAGAATAACATGTAATTAAGTATCTCGTGAGGGCATTTGGTATTTATTTTGTTATTTTTATCTTCTTGAAGTGTTATTTAAGACAAGGATGGTCAAGCTTTTGGACCATTAGGCAGTGAGCCCATGCATACAATCGCTGAGTGGGCCATAAACGATTGAAACATTTCTCTGTCACAAGAAAACACCACAGAAACAGTTTGAACTTAGGTGGAAATGGAGAGGCAAGCAGTTAAAATTGGCAGGGAATGACTAGCTTTCCTGCCATGTGAAGCCAGCAAGAGGAGAAGGACGAGAAGACAGCACGTTGTTTTTTAAATTCCTGGTGGGGCCAGAAGATAGAAAAATGGTCCTCAGTGCCCCATAAGGAACGTTCAAGTCTCCCCTCCCAGCATTCACCTTGCTGACAGACTGTTCCGAAACCCTCCTATTGTGACTCAGCCAAGTGCGGACACCTGTTCTTCATCCTGGCCGGTGGACTCCTGTCCCTTGGACAATCCACTCACGCCTGATGTGGTTATTTAGTTACAGCCTGAAAGTTTAAACCTCCAGTTGTTGACATTAGAGAGTTTAGGTGTTCACTCTTTTCCCTGTCCACCCAATTCCATACCAAGTTCAAGTCAGGATTCATGTCCCACAGAGTCACTTTTTCTATTCATTCAAGAAATATCTGAAAAATTTGAACTCCCAAGCAGTAGAAATCTAAACCCAGTGTCTGAAACGTTAAATTCCCCAGCTGCAAGTAATTCCTGCCTCCTTGTACTAAAATTTTGAAATTCCCACCCGACACACAAACATCTGATCCTCCATATGCAGAAAATGAATCCCACTCACACACATCCTGTACTTCACTTTCTGTCACCCGCTGACCTCTGCTCCTGCAACCTGATTCAGCATAGCCTACTCCTGCTGCTCACCATTGCAATCACAATTATTGACACTCTTATATGAATCTGTCTCCCAGATCAGTTACATCCTGTTCTAATGTATCCATTTTGTCCATTGTACTGCCACTGATCTGTCCCTTTGTGGCCAGCAAAGATCTTCAAGAAGTGCACATATAGAAACTTCTGCCTGGTCTGGATGACTTGCAAAGATCAAATATGGTGCAAAAGTTTTAGTCCTTCTTGGCTCTAAAAGTAGTTTTCTTCAATCCTCAAAACCAAGGAATATCAGTTGTATAGTCATAGTTTTTATCATACACCATGTAGAATTTTCACCCATATACCACTGAGGATATAATGTCACTTAACTGTATCTTGGATATATGTTTTTTTTGGTTTACACAGTTCATGTCCCAAGTCACATTTACTAAGACATGACAGAAAATCTAACTGGGTCCATAACTACACTACATTCTGTGACAAGTATATTCGGACGATTTGAGGGCTGGAAGGAAAGAAAGAATTAATAAATTAGTGCATAATTATATATTGCCTTTCACCTTTATTCAAGGCAGATCTTTGTTAATCAAAGGAACAAAGGATTATAAGATGGCAGATAGGAAAGTGAATCAGAGACCACAATCAGAACAGCCATGATCGTATTCATAGAATTTACAGTGCAGAGGCCATAAGGCCCATCGAGTCTGCACCGGCCCTTGGAAAGAGCACCGTACTCAAGCCCACACCTCCACCCTATCCCCATAACCCAGTAACTCCAGCTAACCTTTTAGACGCTAAGGGGCAATTTATCACAGCCAATCCACCTAACGTGCACATCTTTGGACTTGGAGGAAAGACAAGTCCTATCTAGTTTAATTTAATGAGGGTATGATTCAAAGTGTATTTTTTTGAACATTCATTTCCTTCCAGTTTCTGTTTTGTCCCCATTTACTGCAAGAGTCTGGTAGCTACAGAGACTGACAGCTAGATGCCTAACAATTCCAAACAGATAAACGGTCCTTGGTTTAATGGTTTGAAGAAAGTAGCTAGTTTAAGAAATCACTGGTATAGAAAAGCCTTTGTCCTTCCTTCTTGCAAGATTTGGTAGAATACTAATATAACCCATAATAATTACTATGGCAGATGTCACTGTATTTTTTCCAAGTCTGTTACAGTGAAACCTAAAAAAAGTTTTTTTTAAATTCACTGACTTGGTGGTGATTCATTGTTAGTTTATTACAAAGTTAAGATCTTGCTTATTCAGCAATGTATAATGTACATTTTGGCATGTCAAATACTACCCAGTAAATAATATACGAAAACATAACCAAAATTCAATGATAGCGTAGGATGTGAGAGACGATCCCATGTGGTTTGTGGAACCAGTTACGTAGTCAAGCACGACAGTCAGTTTGCACAAAACAATCACTAGCATTTCAGAGTAATTTACTGCATTGTAAAGCACTTTGGGATATCTGAACCACAATAAGATGTTACATAAATGAAAATCTTCTTCTTTGCACCTTTAACATGTTGCAACATTCAGATGAGATGCAATGTTAAACCAAGGTTCTATCTACCTGTTGTGGATTTAGTTGGGTATTAAAAATGCCCATGGCAATGACCAAGTATCACAACTTCAATTTTTTTTCTCTTTTATGAATCTGCTATGGGGCAATAGTGAAGACATTTTTCAATAGTGAAGACATTTTTCTGGCACTTTCTATCACATAAATCACCATTCGTAAAAGCAATAATTGTCTGATATTTCTAGGATATTTGTGATTGATTTGGCCACCATATGTAAAACACAAACAAATTTCCACTTGTCCTTCCGAAAATACCAAACTGGTTAACAAAACTGCAGACACTTAACAGAGACCCCAGTAACAATTAGTGCTGAAATTAACGTAACTAATAACGATCGTGAAAAAAAATAAGATAGTGACGCTCAATCAGGGCTTGAATACTCAGGCCTGATCCCAAGGGTAATGTACAACAAACAGCAGTTAGTTACACGTGTCCCCTTTCACACTATGTTACTCAAGACATCAACCTCCCACCAAGGGGGGGGGGGGGGCACCTTGCTCTTCATATGCGCATTCCATCCTTTTACATTTTTTTTAAACCGTGAAAATAATTAGCATCCAGTGTTAATTAAAAAATCAGAATCATGTGCTTTACAGACAAAAGCGTTTGCTTAAATGACAGAACTCGAGCATCATCAAAACAAGCTTATTTTATGCATATTAAACGATGTCTGGTCGAGAATTCAAACGTTAACATTTGTCGAAAATCTCCATTGCAAAAATAATGTCTTTACATATAAAAAAAACCCTGTAATAACCTTAAAAGCATGTATAAAAATTCAACATATGTTCGAAGGCGCAAGGTGCTATCTAATATTGGCTTGGGCCCTCCCAAATAGCGTTGGACTACGCCGGTTACGCGAATAGAAAATGAAAGGATAGGAAAATTGCGAAGGTTTGATTAATTCTGGGGACGAAGGAAGCCCCTTTCCCACCGTCGGCCATCACGATGAGAGCGGAATAATAGGTTGCCATCGCAACAAGCGAACAGGCCTGGCGACGTTGTTAGCTGCCGGTTAACCATCGCCAGTTAGTCAATCCCGGGACCGGCAACAGCGCGAGACCTCAGCCGTTAGTCAGTCTGGGACTGGGAACAGCGCGAGCCCCCGGCAGTTAGTCAGTCAATCCCCGGGACCGGGGACAGCGCGAGCCCCCGGCCGTTAGTCAGTCAATCCCCGGGACCGGGGACAGCGCGAGCCCCCGGCCGTTAGTCAGTCAATCCACGGGTCGCTCACCTGGACCCTTCCCCGGGAGCTGCCCTGACCCCGGCGGCGGCCGGGGCTGATGTTTGTCGTCCCGTCTCCCGGTTTTACGATGAGTCTCCGGGCTAGCCTTCCCCGTCAGCCGGTTGGTGACTGCGGAACCGTTCAGCCCGTCGCAGAAAACGAAAAAGGAGAGGAGCAGGTAAGCGCGCATCGCCAAGTACATGGTTTAACGGTGCTGCTTCTCCGCCGAGAACAGATGGTACCTCACGGAGGCAGGGAGAGCTGCAGTGTTCGGTTCAATATGTCCATGTTTGTTTATCTGCTGCTCAGTGCACTCTCTCTCCAGGAACTGAGGCTGGAGGAGGAGCTGGCGCCCTCCAATGTAAACTCCCACAAATGCAGCAGCACCTGTTCAAAAAGAAAAGCACCCACACTGGCCATACTGTCGAGATAGTTAATTCAAACCACAGTGCTGAACAAGTTTGTACAATGTTTTTCTTTATGTAATTTTTCAATTTTAACTATGATTTGCTGCTATATTTCTAATTCGCCACGTTATAACCCTTCCATCTCCCCGGCCCTGACTGAACCAACTCTAAAGTCCCATTCTTAGAGCCTATGGTGAGTTTCCAACCCACATCGGTAACACTGTCTGTCCATCTCCTCCCCTGCCTCAGCTCATCTGCTGGGAATGGTTCATCCCATGCCCTTGTTACCTCCAGATTAGGCTATTCCAAAGCACTCTTCTGCCAAACACTCTGTGCTCACTGACCTTTTGACTGCAGTTTTGTTAACCAGTTTGGTATTTTCGGAAGGACAAGTGGAAATTGGCTTCTGATGCAGCCACGCCTTGACTTGAGGGGAAAATGTACCCTTTTAGTTTGGTCAGGGATCCCTTTGGGAGTGGTAAAGCACCCTTTGAGATCGAGAACAGTAGATGTGAATGTGGATTAACCCATTGGAACTATCAAGCTGACAAGGCATTTAAATCTACTGTCCTTTAGCTTTTAGTAAAATAAGCCTGCTGTCACTATTTGCAATTTAACTAGCTGCCTATTGACATAAGCCTGAAGGTTATCATTGTAGGATTAGTGCTGCATGACTGATTCCACAAGCTTTCATTATCACAGTGGGGACTTATAAATTGGCAGTTTGAGAGCTCTGAGTGGTAATAGCTGTTCCTGGACATCGGGGAGAAGTGACAATACTAAACTACCCAAACATTTTGACATAATTTCACATCACTTGCAGTCAACGCCGTTCATTTTCATTCATCTGATATGAATTGCAATCATTTAGCCATTGTTTGACATAATTGCACTGAAAACAATCATTTATCTATAATTTAACATTACAATGTAACAGACATAAATGTCATCAGTTGTCCCAAACCGCAGCACTCAAACATTAGTGATTAGCAACATCACTTAAACTCTCTTGATTGTTTTTCGTGTCCGAATGCTTGTGTTCCATATTTCAAAATTTCCATAGCTTCAAACATCCTAACATTAAGTTAACCTAGAAAAAGTAGACCTCTTTAAAAATATGTTTTGATAAGCTAGTTTTATTTTTTCTTCGCAACCTATAAGACTTGCATCACATTACAACCCTGCCTCCACGTCCCTCCTCTAACAATCTCCTTCCACAGAAAGGAACAGCTTTTACCCCTATGCTCCCAATCCCCAACACATTTTCTTCCACTCCTGCACGCACTCTCCCCAAATTACAATAGTTATCTTCTCTTCCTTCCCCGACTCTTACCTCTCCCCCTCTCTTATTCCTTCCCCTACTTTCTCCCCCTCTCCATCTCTCTCGCTTTCTCTCTTCCCCCTCTCACTTCCCATCCCCTCCCCTCCGTCTCTCCCCCTCCTGTCTCTCTCCCACCTCTCTTTCCCCCTCCTCTCTTCTCTTTCTCTCCTCCCCTCTCTACCTCCATCATTCTCTCCCCTTCGCCTTCTCCGTCCTCCCCTGTTCCTCCCCAACTTTCGCTGCCCCCTGCCACCAGATGTGATTCCATGCACAATTAGGGATATACTATATTAAAACAAACTTTATTACTAACACAGAATTTACTAACATCATAAAGACAAATAACTTTCAAGCACCGGTTAAACAATGCTTACCAATACAATGAAAAAATTATCCTTAACTGTTATCTTTATCGCCACTCGGAACAACTCCCATCTCAAGTCAAAATCCATTTTTAAATGCAGTTAGCAGACTCAGGAATACTTGCTGTAAAGTGATGTCTTGTATAAACCATTTTGAGAAAGAGAGATCCTTCAGGAATCAGCTGCAGATTCTTGCCTGAGTCAAACTATTGGTTAATCTACCTGCCTCTCCAGAAACTGCTTTTCTATTCACAGTCAGATCTTTAACTGAACTGTTTGAGAGCACAGCTTCTTATCTGTTCTGTTCACATCCCAATCTAAAAACTCAAACTGAAGAAAACAACAGCTGACTGCTTCCGCCCCTGGCTCCTCCCATTAACTACATAATCTAACTAAAACTAAAGACAATTAGTGCAATTCAATGGCCTCATTGTGCCCGACTTCATGTCAGGACAAACCCTATTAGGCTCATTTAAATATGTGCTCACCCTATTTACCCATGGCCCAGGATTCACCAGCCTCACCTGCGAGGCCTCAACCAGGCATCATTTGGTACTGGTTCACAAAGTCGTGAACCATTCGTGATGGCACCTTGGGGAGGGGGGGGAATCCCGCTGGGGAGTTGAGGTCCCCAGGTGGTCGGGGACAGGGCCAGGTGGTACTCTGGCACTCTCCCAGGCACCTCGGCATCGTGGCACTACCAGCCTGGAAAGAGGTAAGTTGGGTGAGGGGGGTCCTGACGCCATGGTGGGTGCGCAGAGGAGAATCAAAAGATCGGGGCTGCCTTTAAAAATGGTGCTCCAATCCGCGAGTAGTCTTACTGCACTGACAAGTTCAGCCCGAATGCAGAAAATGACTTAAAGAGTGGCCTCGAAGGGGAGTTCTTCGCTGAATGAGAAAAAAATGCAAAGTGCTGTTGATAGCGGGATCTTTCTCACTGCAGGTGCCGAGTAACACTCCGCTAAATGTGCTATTCAGCGGGCATTAACTTGAGTCTGCTGAATCGTGCCCAGTGTCTCTAATTATCTACACTCCAGGAAACCCTCTTAATATAAACAAAAGACAGGCAGCACAGTGGCGCAGTGGTTAGCACGGCTGCCTCACGGCACCGAGGCCTCAAGTTCAATCCCGGCTCTGGGTCACTGTCCATGTGGAGTTTGCACATTCAAAGAACAAAGAACAAAGAAATGTACAGCACAGGAACAGGCCCTTCGGCCCTCCAAGCCCGTGCCGACCATGCTGCCCGACTAAACTACAATCTTCTACACTTCATGGGTCCGTATCCCTCTATTCCCATCCTATTCATGTATTTGTCAAGATGCCCCTTAAATGTCACTATCGTCCCTGCTTCCACCACCTCCTCCGGTAGCGAGTTCCAGGCACCCACTACCCTCTGCGTAAAAAACTTGCCTCGTACATCTACTCTAAACCTTGCCCCTCTCACCTTAAACCTATGCCCCCTAGTAATTGACCCCTCTACCCTGGGGAAAAGCCTCTGACTATCCACTCTGTCTATGCCCCTCATAATTTTGTATACCTCTATCAGGTCTCCTCTCAACCTCCTTCGTTCCAGTGAGAACAAACCAAGTTTATTCAACCGCTCCTCATAGCTAATGCCCTCCATACCAGGCAAAATTCTGGTAAATCTCTTCTGCACCCTCTCTAAAGCCTCCACATCCTTCTGGTAGTGTGGCGACCAGAATTGAACACTATACTCCAAGTGTGGCCTAACTAAGGTTCTATACAGCTGCAACATGACTTGCCAATTCTTATACTCAATGCCCCGGCCAATGAAGGCAAGCATGCCGTATGCCTTCTTGACTACCTTCTCCACCTGTGTTGCCCCTTTCAATGACCTGTGGACCTGTACTCCTAGATCTCTTTGACTTTCAATACTCTTGAGCTACCATTCACTGTACATTCCCTACCTGCATTAGACCTTCCAAAATGCATTACCTCACATTTGTCCGGATTAAACTCCATCTGCCATCTCTCCGCCCAAGTCTCCAAACAATCTAAATCCTGCTGTATCCTCCGACAGCCCTCATCGCTATCCGCAATTCCACCAACCTTTGTGTCGTCTGCAAACTTACTAATCAGACCAGTTACATTTTCCTCCAAATCATTTATAGATACTACAAAGAGCAAAGGTCCCAGCACTGATCCCTGTGGAACACCACTGGCCACAGCCCTCCAATTAGAAAAGCATCCTTCCATTGCTACTCTCTGCCTTCTATGGCCTAGCCAGTTCTGTATCCACCTTGCCAGCTCACCCCTGATCCCGTGTGACTTCACCTTTTGTACTAGTCTACCATGAGGGACCTTGTCAAAGGCCTTACTGAAGTCCATATAGACAACATCCACTGTCCTACCTGCATCAATCATCTTAGTGACCTCCTCGAAAAACTCTATCAAGTTAGTGAGACACGACCTTCCCTTCACAAAACCGTGCTGCCTCTCACTAATACGTCCGTTTGCTTCCAAATGGGAGTAGATCCTGTCTCGAAGAATTCTCTCCAGTAATTTCCCTACCACTGAAGTAAGGCTCACCGGCCTGTAGTTCCCGGGATTATCCTTGCTACCCTTCTTAAACAGAGGAACAACATTGGCTATTCTCCAGTCCTCCGGGACATCCCCTGAAGACAGCGAGGATCCAAAGATTTCTGTCAAGGCCTCAGCAATTTCCTCTCCAGCCTTCTTCAGTATTCTGGGGTAGATCCCATCAGGCCCTGGGGACTTATCTACCTTAATATTTTTTAAGACACCCAACACCTCGTCTTTTTGGATCTCAATGTGACCCAGGCTATCTACACACCCTTCTCCAGACTCAACATCTACCAATTTCTTCTCTTTGGTGAATACTGATGCAAAGTATTCATTTAGTACCTCGCCCATTTCCTCTGGCTCCACACATAGAGTCCCTTGCCTATCCTTCAGTGGGCCAACCCTTTCCCTGGCTACCCTCTTGCTTTTTATGTACGTGTAAAAAGCCTTGGGATTTTCCTTAACCCTATTTGCCAATGACTTTTCGTGATCCCTTCTAGCCCTCCTGACTCCTTGCTTAAGTTCCTTCCTACTTTCCTTATATTCCACGCAGGCTTCGCCTGTTCCCAGCTTTTTAGCCCTGACAAATGCCTCCTTTTTCTTTTTGACGAGGCCTACACTATCTCTCGTCATCCAAGGTTCCCGAAAATTGCCGTATTTATCCTTCTTCCTCACAGGAACATGCCGGTCCTGAATTCCTTTCAACTGCCACTTGAAAGCCTCCCACATGTCAGATGTTGATTTGCCCTCAAACATCCGCCCCCAATCTATGTTCTTCAGTTCCCACCTAATATTGTTATAATTAGCCTTCCCCCAATTTAGCACATTCATCCTAGGACCACTCTTATCCTTGTCCACCAGTACTTTAAAACTTACTGAATTGTGGTCACTGTTACCGAAATGCTCCCCTACTGAAACATCTACCACCTGGCCGGGCTCATTCCCCAATACCAGGTCCAGTACCGCCCCTTCCCTAGTTGGACTGTCTACATATTGTTTTAAGAAGCCCTCCTGGATGCTCCTTACAAACTCCGCCCCGTCTAAGCCCCTGGCACTAAGTGAATCCCAGTCAATATTGGGGAAGTTGAAGTCTCCCATCACCACAACCCTGTTGTTTTTACTCTTTTCCAAAATCTGTCTACCTATCTGCTCCTCTATCTCCCGCTGGCTGTTGGGAGGCCTGTAGTAAACCCCCAACATTGTGACTGCACCCTTCTTATTCCTGATCTCTACCCATATAGCCTCACTGCCCTCTGAGGTGTCCTCCCGCAGTACAGCTGTGATATTCTCCCGAACCAGTAGCGCAACTCCGCCTCCCCTTTTACATCCCCCTCTATCCCGCCTGAAACATCTAAATCCTGGAACGTTTAGCTGCCAATCCTGCCCTTCCCTCAACCAGGTCTCTGTAATGGCAACAACATCATAGTTCCAAGTACTAACCCAAGCTCTTAAGTTCATCTGCCTTACCCGTAATACTTCTTGCATTAAAACATATGCACTTCAGGCCACCAGACCGGCTGTGTTCAGCAACTTCTCCCTGTCTGCTCTGCCTCAGAGCCACACTGTCCCTATTCCCTAGTTCTCCCTCAATGCTCTCACCTTCTGACCTATTGCTCCCATGCCCACCCCCCTGCCATACTAGTTTAAACCCTCCCGTGTGACATTAGCAAACCTCGCGGCCAGGATATTTATGCCTCTCCGGTTTAGATGCAACCCGTTCTTCTTATACAGGTCACACCTGCCCCTGAAGAGCTCCCAGTGGTCCAGATAATGGAAACCCTCCCTCCTACACCAGCTGTTTAGCCACGTGTTTAGCTGCTCTATCTTCCTATTTCTAGCCTCACTGGCACGTGGCACAGGGGGTAATCCCGAAATTACAACCCTCGAGGTCCTGTCTTTTAACTTTCTGCCTAGCTCCCTGAACTCCTGCTGCAGGACCTCATGCCCCTTCCTGCCTATGTCGTTAGTACCAATATGTACAACGACCTCTGCCTGTTTGCCCTCCCCCTTCAGGATGCCCTCTACCCGTTCGGAGACATCCTGGACCCTGGCACCAGGGAGGCAACATACCATCCTGGAGTCTCTTTCACATCCACAGAAGCGCCTATCTGTGCCCCTGACTATAGAGTCCCCTATTACTATTACTCTTCTGCGCTTTGACCCTCCCTTCTGAACATCAGAGCCAGCCGTGGTGCCACTGCTCTGGCTGCTGCTGTTTTCCCCTGATAGGCTATCCCCCCCGACAGTATCCAAAGGGGTATACCTGTTCGAGAGGGGGACAACCACAGGGGATTCCTGCACTGACTGCCTGCCCTTTCTGGTGGTCACCCATTTCTCTGCCTGCACCTTGGGTGTGACCAATTTTATATAACTGCGATCTATGACGCTTTCCGCCACCTGCATGCTCCTAAGTGCATCCAATTGCTGCTCCAACCGAACCATGCGGTCTGTGAGGAGCTCCAGTTGGGTGCACTTTCTGCAGATGAAGCCATCCGGGACGCTGGAAGCCTCCTGGACCTGCCACATCTCACAGTCAGAGCACTGCACCCCTCCAATTGACATTGCATCAATTAATTAAAATTTAAATTTAAATTTTTTTTTTTTAATTTTTTAATTTCAAAGTTACTGTTAACTATCTGTTTACTAGCACTAGATTTCTAATAGAAATGCGAAAGCTAAATATAGTACTCTCCGATCTCTGGCTTAGATATCTCTCTAAATTATAATTAAGTAATTATGTTTAATTAGTTACCAATGCTTAATATTTTTAATTTAGTGTAGATTCCCAACCAGCCACTCAGGCCACAGCTTTTCTGTGATGTCACTTCAGTTTCCCCCGACACACAATTTGAAAAAGGTATAAAAGTAAAAATGAGTAAAAATCACTTACTTACCTTCTTACCCTCTGAGTGTCTTAGATGTTCTCAGGTTCTCTCCCTGACAGAGACTGCTCCTCCTCCTCCGAACGGCTCCCGAAACTAGGCCGCGATCTTTTAAAATCTCCACTCCGACTCGCAGCTCCAGCGCTTTTTAAATCTCCCGCGCTGTTTTCACTGTCCCGGCTCACTCACCTCCCGCGCTGTTTTCACTGTCCCGGCCCACTCACCTCCCGCGCTGTTTTCACTGTCCCGGCTCACTCAGCTCCCGCGCTGTTTTCACTGTCCCGGCTCACTCAGCTCCCGCGCTGTTTTCACTGTCCCGGCTCACTCACCTCCCGCGCTGTTTTCACTGTCGCGGCTCACTCAGCTCCCGTGCTGTTTTCACAGTCCCGGCTCACTCAGCTCCCGCGCTGTTGTCACAGTCCCGGCTCACTCAGCTCCCGCGCTGTTTTCACTGTCCCGGCTCACTCACCTCCCGCGCTGTTTTCACTGTCGCGGCTCACTCAGCTCCCGTGCTGTTTTCACAGTCCCGGCTCACTCAGCTCCCGCGCTGTTGTCACAGTCCCGGCTCACTCAGCTCCCGCGCTGTTGTCACAGTCCCGGCTCACTCAGCTCCCGCGCTGTTTTCACTGTCCCGGCTCACTCAGCTCCCGCGCTGTTTGCACTGTCCCGGCTCACTCAGCTCCCGCGCTGATTTCACTGTCCCGGCTCACTCAGCTCCCGCGCTGTTTTCACTGTCCCGGCTCACTCACCTCTCGCGCTGTTTTCACTGTCGCGGCTCACTCACCTCCCGCGCTGTTTTCACTGTCGCGGCTCACTCAGCTCCCGCGCTGTTGTCACAGTCCCGGCTCACTCAGCTCCCGCGCTGTTTTCACTGTCCCGGCTCACTCACCTCCCGCGCTGTTTTCACTGTCGCGGCTCACTCAGCTCCCGTGCTGTTTTCACAGTCCCGGCTCACTCAGCTCCCGCGCTGTTGTCACAGTCCCGGCTCACTCAGCTCCCGCGCTGTTTTCACTGTCCCGGCTCACTCACCTCCCGCGCTGTTTTCACTGTCCCGGCTCACTCAGCTCCCGTGCTGTTTTCACAGTCCCGGCTCACTCAGCTCCCGCGCTGTTGTCACAGTCCCGGCTCACTCAGCTCCCGCGCTGTTTTCACAGTCCCGGCTCACTCAGCTCCCGCGCTGTTTTCACTGTCCCGGCTCACTCAGCTCCCGCGCTGTTTGCACTGTCCCGGCTCACTCAGCTCCCGCGCTGATTTCACTGTCCCGGCTCACTCAGCTCCCGCGCTGTTTTCACTGTCCCGGCTCACTCACCTCTCGCGCTGTTTTCACTGTCGCGGCTCACTCACCTCCCGCGCTGTTTTCACAGTCCCGGCTCACTCAGCTCCCGCGCTGTTTTCACAGTCCCGGCTCACTCAGCTCCCGCGCTGTTTTCACAGTCCCGGCTCACTCAGCTCCTGCGCTGTTTTCACTGTCCCGGCTCACTCAGCTCCCGCGCTGTTTGCACTGTCCCGGCTCACTCAGCTCCCGCGCTGATTTCACTGTCCCGGCTCACTCAGCTCCCGCGCTGTTTTCACTGTCCCCGTGTTTGCGTGGGTTTCGCCCCCACAACCCAAAAGATGTGCTGGGTAGATGGATTGGCCACGCTAAATTGCTTCTTAATTGAAAAAAAATGAATTGGGGACTCTAAATTTATGAAAGAAAAAATATATACAAACAAAAGACCATTAACCCAACTTCAGCATGATCTTACTTTTACGATGCTTTATTTGCCCCTATGTTTCTATTTTAGATACTCTTTAAAGTCGAGCAATTCTGGCCACTCCCATTAAATAGTCTGGCTGTGACATACATTTGGTACTATGTAAATTGTGGTGACACAGGAAGTAACTACCTATTCAAACTTGAAAAGATGTTTGCACACTAGAGTTTCACTGCAATATAAAAAGAGCAAAGAAACTGCTTGGAATACACCGTAGCACTGTCAGCACTGGGGACAAAATGCACAGGTTAAGTGTTTGGAAAAGGCCTTAATACATCATCACCTATTTATTGTCTCTTTCCATAATCTGGCAACATTTCTGGTAATATTTTAATATTTATATCTTTTCTTTTGTTTCAATCCTCTCAAACTCAATTCTTGCAATTTCAAAAAGTTATAATCATGCAAAAACCAACAACACAGAATATTACTGAAAATAACATGTGATTTTCTTTTTGTGCAGTTTATGTTCCACCATCCAGAAATCAAGAACAAGAGACCATCATCACCATCATGGCATGCATCAAACTTGTCCTAGATGTAGTGCTTGCAGATCCTTGCGATATCAAGGTTGAAACACATCAAAATAAACTCTGAAAGCAATTTAAACAGACAATGGTTCAAAGACGAATCGTAGCATTACTGAGACTCACATACTATATTATTGAAACATATTGAACTGCTTTCTTGTTCTAATTATTCTAGTTACTTAAAGCACCATAGTAAACACTATACAATTGTAACAATACAGGATCGAGTCTTTAATGAGTCTTCACAATTGCAGCATAATCATACTTCACAATTGCAGCATTGAGTTCTGGCGTATCATGCTTTATGAGTGCTGCATACACTCACACTTACGCTTCTTGTACATAATTTTACCTTTGATCTCTACTTTGCCTGTATACAACCAATAAATCATAGCATAAAGATACATGAAAGTGCCAACAGAATAACATAGAATCAACAAAATACACTTAACCCTTCTCAATGCTTTCAATCATCCTGTTGCCATTCCTAATTGAGAGACAGTTCAGGATATTGAGGTGCTTGGTCAGTTTGGACGCTCGTTCCCACAGAACAGAACAACATTGCTGTTGCATCAAAAGTGCTGCTTTGTCATCATCCCAAGAGTAACTGTAGGCAGAATTTTCCCTTCTGGACATTAAGTGTGGAGGCAGGTGGGATAGCGATGCATTTCCTGCTGGGTAGCAGGGTAGGTTCTCGTGCTTGATTGTACATTTGGAAACTTATTAATTATGCATTGGCGAGCTGCCCTCAAATCGACAGGGTGGGCACTGATTCGTCTACCTCACCATTATCTTATGGGATGGAAGGACCTGCCACCATATTTAAACACCACTCAAACACTAATATTCACTATCTGCAGCCCAGCCGTGTGGTCTGGATTCCTTGTGATGACTTCCAGGAGGAAGAAGCCATGCACCTCACAGTTGAGCAATGACTGATGGTTCTTCACTTCCGGGTGCGGCTATGCAGAGCTAGGTTGCATATTCGGTAGCTCCCGCTTGGAATGGACTTTTGGGCTCTTTTACAGGGCCCCCACGGCATTTGTTTGGCATTTCCCGGTGTGGGAAGAAGACTGTAACATTCCCCTGACAATGTCCCCCAGGAATGTTATGTCTTTTGGTTACCAGACCCGGCAGAAACAGTAAAAGATTTGTCTGTAACTGCAGGGGAGAGAGGAGCCTCTTCCAGCATGCAGGCGGGGGAAGGGCAAGCTTAAAGCTTAAAGCTGCAACCTGACTTGAAGGCGTCTAATAAAGGTGAATTCTAGCAGCAGAGGGAACAACTGTGAAGAGATCTACCAAGGCCATTGGAGAAGCGGGGACGAGGCTTCCGGTGGTGGCCATGGAGGAGTAGGTCGTGCATTCTGCAGCTCCCGTCTGGAACTTACTCTCAGACCTTTTTCAGGAGTTTTCACAGACTTTTGGGGGCAGATTGGTGAAGCGAACACTGCCAAAAGGATTCCCTCTCGAGACTTCCGGTTGTGGCTATGCGGAGCTAAGTCGCACATTCGGTGGCTCCCGCGTTTGGGCTCTTTTCAGGGCCCCCAAGGGCACTTTTTCGACGTTTCCCGGTGTGGGAAGGAGTTAATAAAAGCTCCCCGTCAGTATATGGCTTTGACTAGGAGCGGGGCGACAGAAAAGGTGGTGGTGGAACAGAAGAAGGGAGGGAAGAAGGACAAAATGGCGGCGGGCAGAGACCAGGCAGCGTGGAGGCAGTGGGCGGAGGAGCAACAAGAGGGTATCCAGCGCTGCCTCAGAGAGATTAAAATGGACCTGCTAGAGCCGATGAAGGCTTCTATTGATAAGCTGCTGGAGACACAGACGGCCCAGGGGGTGGCGATCCGAGAGGCTCGACAAAAGATCTCTGACAATGAGGACGAGATCTTAGGCCTGGCGGTAAAGGTGGAGGCGCACGAGGCGCTCCACAAGAAATGGCAGGAGCGGTTCGAGGAGATGGAGAATCGGTCGAGGCGGAAGAATCTGCGGATTCTGGGCCTCCCGGAGGGGCTGGAGGGGCCGGACGTGGGGGCCTATGTGGTCACCATGTTGAACTCGCTGATGGGAGCGGGGTCCTTCCAGGGGCCCATGGAGCTGGAAGGGGCCCATAGAGTGTTGGCGAGGAGGCCCAAGGCTAACCAGCCTCCGTGGGCGGTGCTGGTGCGGCTCCATCGGTTCGTCGATCGGGAGTGTGTGCTCAGGTGGGCCAAGAAGGAGAGGAGCAGCAGGTGGGAGAACGCAGAGGTTCGGATATATCAGGACTGGAGTGCGGAGGTGGCGAAGAGGAGGGCCGGGTACAATCGAGCGAAGGCGGTGCTGTACAGGAAGTTTGGCATGTTGCATCCGGTGCAACTGTGGGTTACCTACAAGGACCGGCACCATTATTTTGAGTCTCCGGAGGAGGTGTGGGCCTTTGTTCAGGCCGAGAAGCTGGACACAGACTGAGGGTCGGGATGGGCGATTGGGGACTGCGGTGGATATGTTATGCCTATTCTTGGTTGGTGGGGGGGGGCCTTTGGGTTTCTTTTTCTCTGTGTTTTTCTCTTTCGGGTTGGGGAGGGTAGATGGGGCGGGTTGGGCGCTGTTTTGATTGGTGGCGGGGCCTGGTAGGTGGAGGGCGCGGGCTTTTTTCACCGCGCCGAAGACTGGGGGGGGGGGGGGGCAGGGAAGCGAGGATTGTTTCCCGCGCTTAGAACGGAGGGGGGATGGGGAGAGCCTGTCGATGGGGAGCGGGAGAGGAGGGTGTGCCACACAATGGGAGGAGTCGAAGGGGAGGCGGGAGTGGCCGGGGTCAGCAGGAGTCAGCTGACTTGCGGAAGTGCAATGGGGGGAGTAAACCAGCTAGGATGGGTCCTAGCCGGGGAGGGGGTGGTGGGTGGGGGGGAATCGAGTTGCTGCTGCTAAGGTCAAGGAGGAGCTGGAGCGAGTGGGGGGGTCGAGACGGGGGTATGCCGCTGTGGGGGACGGGCCGGGTGTGGGGTGCGGGCGCGTGGCTGGCCGAGGAGGGGTCATGGCTAGTCGGCAGGGGAGGGGGGCGGGTAGCCCCCTGATCCGGCTGATAGCCCCCTGATTCGGCTGATAACCTGGAATGTAAGGGGACTGAATGGGCCGGTTAAGCGGGCCTGTGTGTTCGCGCACCTGATGTGGCTTAAGATGGATGTGGTTATGCTCCAGGAGACACACCTGAAGGTGGCAGACCAGGTAAGACTGAGGAAAGGGTGGGTAGGTCATGTGTTTCACTCGGGGCTAGATGCCAAAAATCGAGGGGTGGCGATCTTGGTGGGAAAGAAGGTGTCATTCGCGGCGTCGAGCATTGTGGCAGATAATGGCGGTAGGTACATAATGGTAAGTAGTAAGTTGCAGGGAGAGAGGGTGGTACTGGTCAATGTTTATGCTCCGAACTGGGACGATGCGGGTTTTATGCAGCGTATGTTGGGTCGGATCCCAGACTTGGAAGTCGGGGGCCTGATAATGGGGGGAGACTTTAACACGGTGTTGGATCCGGCACTGGATCGCTCCAGGTCTAGGACGGGTAGGAAGCCGGCGGCGGCTCGAGTGTTGAGGGGATTTATGGACCAAATGGGAGGGGTGGACCCTTGGATATTTGCAAGGCCGGGGGCTAGGGAATTTTCATTCTTCTCACATGTCCATAAGGCTTATTCTCGAATCAACTTTTTCATTTTGAGTAGGGCGCTGATAGCGAGAGTAGAGGATACCGAGTATTCGGCAATAGCTATTTCGAACCACGCCCCGCATTGGGTGGACTTGGAGATGGGGGAGGAGAGGGACCAGCGCCCGCTGTGGCGCTTGGAGTTGGGGCTGTCGGCGGACGAGGAGGTGAGCGAGCGGGTCCGAGGAAGTATAGAGAGGTACTTGGAGACCAACGACAACGGGGAGGTCCGAGTGGGGATGGTATGGGAGGCACTGAAGGCGGTGGTGAGGGGAGAGCTGATCTCCATTAGGGCCCACAAGGAGCGGAGGGAGCGGGGAGAGAGGGAGAGGCTGGTGGGGGAGATGGTGAGGGTAGAATAAGGAGGTATGCGGAAGAGCCTGAGGAAGGATTGTTGAAGAGGCGCAGCCTCCAGGCCGAATTCGACCTGGTGACCACCAGGAAGGTGGAGGTGCAGTGGAGGAAGGCCCAGGGGGCGGTATACGAGTATGGGGAAAAGGCAAGCCGGATGCTGGCGCATATGCTTCGAAAGCGGGACGCAGCTAGGGAGATCGGGGGAGTTAAGGACAGGGGAGGGAGCCTGGTGTGGAGTGGGATTGGCATCAATGGGGTCTTCAGGGACTTCTACGAGGAATTGTACCGATCCGAGCCCCCACGGGAGGAGGGAGGGATGGGCCGTTTCCTGGACAAATTGAGGTTTCCAAAGGTGGAAGAGGGTCTGGTGGCGGGACTGGGGGCCCCGATTGGGCTGGAGGAGCTGATCAAAGGGATAGGAAGCATGCAGGCGAGGAAGGCACTGGGGCCGGACTGTTTCCCAGTCGAATTCTATAAAAAATATCTGGACCTGTTGGGCCCGCTGTTAGTTAGGACTTTAATGAGGCAAGGGAGGGAGGGCTTTACCCCCGACGATGTCCCGGGCACTGATCTCCTTGATCATGAAGCGGGACAAGGATCCCCTGCAATGTGGGTCTTACAGACCGATTTCCTTGCTAAATGTAGATGCCAAGGTGCTGGCGAAGGTCTTAGCCACGAGGATTGAGGATTGTGTGCCGCAGATCATCCATGAAGACCAGACGGGGTTTGTGAAGGGGAGACAGTTGAACGTGAATGTGCGGAGGCTTTTGAACGTTATCGTGATGCTGGCGAGAGAGGGGGAAGCGGAGATAGTGGTGGCGATGGACGCTGAGAAAGCCTTCGATAGGGTAGAGTGGGGGTACCTGTGGGAGGTGCTGAAGAGGTTCGGGTTTGGGGAGAGGTTTGTCAGGTGGGTTAGGCTGTTGTATGAGGTCCCGATGGCGAGTGTGGCCACAAATAGGAGGAGGTCCGAGTACCTTCGGTTGCACCGAGGGACGAGACGGGTGCCCCTGTTTCCCCCCCCCCCCCCCCCCCCTGCTCTTCGCACTGGTGATTAAACCCCTGGCTATTGCACTGAGAGAGTCGAAGAACTGGAGGGGGGTGGGGAGGAGCATAGGGTGTCGCTTTATGCGGACGACCTGCTGCTGTATGTGGCGGACCCGGTGGGAGGAATGCCACAGGTAATGAGGATCCTTACGGAATTCGGGGACTTTTCGGGGTACAAGCTCAATATGGGGAAGAGCGAGCTGTTCGTAGTTCAGCTAGGGGATCAGGAGAGGGGGATTGGCGAGCTCCCACTAAAAAGGGCGGAGAGGAGCTTCAGATATTTGGGGGTCCAGGTGGCCAGGAGCTGGGGGCCCTGCATAGGCTTAACTTTACAAGGCTGGTGGAGCAAATGGAGGAGGAGTTCAAGAGGTGGGACGCGTTGCCGCTGTCCTTGGCGGGTAGGGTGCAGTCAATCAAAATGACGGTGCTCCCAAGGTTTTTGTTCCTGTTCCAGAGCCTCCTCGTGTTTATCGCGAAGGCTTTTTTCAGGTGGGTTAACAGGAGTATAATGGGGTTTGTGTGGGCGCGAAGGACTCCGAGGGTTAAGGGTGTTCCTGGAGCGGAGTAGAGATAGGGGGGTTCTGGCGCTGCCCAACCTCTGTGGGTACTACTGGGCCGCCAATGCGACGATGGTACGCAAGTGGGTGATGGAGGGGGAGGGGGCTGCATGGAAGAGGCTGGAGACGGCGTCCTGTGTGGGTACGAGTCTGGGGGTGCTGGCAACGGTGCCGCTGCCGCTCCCTCCAAGGAGGTATACCACAAGCCCGGTGGTGGTGGCGGCCCTCAAAATTTGGGGGCAGTGGAGGCGGCATAGGGGGGGAAGTTGGGGCCTCGGCGTGGACCCCATTACGGGGGAACCACCGGTTCGCCCCAGGAAGAACAGGTGGAGGGTTTTCGGGATTGCACAGGGCAGGGATACGAAAGTTGGGGGACCTGTTTGTGGACGGGAAGTTTGCGAGCTTGGGTGAGCTGGAGGAGAAGTACGGGCTCCCCGCGGGGAACACCTTCAGGTACTGTGAGATGTGGCAGGTCCGGGAGGCTTCCAGCGTCCTGGATGGCTTCATCTGCAGAAAGTGCACCCAACTGCAGCTCCTCACAGACCGCATGGTTCGGTTGGAGCAGCAATTGGATGCACTTAGGAGCATGCAGGTGGCGGAAAGCGTCATAGATCGCAGTTATGTAAGTGTGGTCACACCCAAGGTGCAGGCAGAGAAATGGGTGACCACCAGAAAGGGCAGGCAGTCAGTGCAGGAATCCCCTGTGGTTGTCCCCCTCTCGAACAGATATACCCCTTTGGATACTGTCGGGGGGGATAGCCTATCAGGGGAAAACAGCAGCAGCCAGAGCAGTGGCACCACGGCTGGCTCTGATGTTCAGAAGGGAGGGTCAAAGCGCAAAAGAGTAATAGTTATAGGGGACTCTATAGTCAGGGGAACAGATAGGCGCTTCTGTGGACGTGAAAGAGACTCCAGGATGGTATGTTGCCTCCCTGGTGCCAGGGTCCAGGATGTCTCCGAACGGGTAGAGGGAATCCTGAAGGGGGAGGGCAAACAGGTAGAGGTCGTTGTACATATTGGTACTAACGACATAGGCAGGAAGAGGCATGAGGTCCTGCAGCAGGAGTTCAGGGAGCTAGGCAGAAAGTTAAAAGACAGGACCTCGAGGGTTGTAATCTCGGGATTACTCCCTGTGCCACGTGCCAGTGAGGCTAGAAATAGGAAGATAGAGCAGACAAACACGTGGCTAAACAGCTGGTGTAGGAGGGAGGGTTTCGGTTATCTGGACCACTGGGAGCTCTTCCGGGGCAGGTGTGACCTGTATAAGATGGACGGGTTGCATCTAAACCGGAGAGGCATAAATATCCTGGCCGCGAGATTTGCTAGTGTCACACGGGAGGGTTTAAACTAGTATGGCAGGGGGGTGGGCACGGGAGCAATAGGTCAGAAGGTGAGAGCGTTGAGGGAGAACTAGGGAATATGGACAGTGTGGCTCTGAGGCAGAGCAGACGGGGAGAAGTTGCTGAACACAGCGGGTCTGGTGGCCTGAAGTGCATATGTTTTAATGCAAGGAGCATTACGGGTAAGGCAGATGAACTTAGAGCTTGGATTACTACTTGGAACTATGATGTTGTTGCCATTACAGAGACCTGGTTGAGGGAAGGGCAGGATTGGCAGCTAAACGTTCCAGGATTTAGATGTTTCAGGCGGGATAGAGGGGGATGTAAAAGGGGAGGCGGAGTTGCGCTACTTGTTCAGGAGAGTATCACAGCTATACAGCGAGAGGACACCTCAGAGGGCAGTGAGGCTATATGGGTAGAGATCAGGAATAAGAAGGGTGCAGTCACAATGTTGGGGGTATACTACAGGCCTCCCAACAGCCAGCGGGAGATAGAGGAGCAGATAGGTAGACAGATTTTGGAAAAGAGTAAAAACAACAGGGTTGTGGTGATGGGAGACTTCAACTTCCCCAATATTGACTGGGACTCACTTAGTGCCAGGGGCTTAGACGGGGCAGAGTTTGTAAGGAGCATCCAGGAGGGCTTCTTAAAACAATATGTAAACAGTCCAACTAGGGAAGAGGCGGTACTGGACCTGGTATTGGGGAATGAGCCCGGCCAGGTGGTAGATGTTTCAGTAGGGGAGCATTTCGGTAACAGTGACCACAATTCAGTAAGTTTTAAAGTACTGGTGGACAAGGATAAGAGTGGTCCGAGGATGAATGTGCTAAATTGGGGGAAGGCTAATTATAACAATATTAGGCGGGAACTGAAGAGCATAGATTGGGGGCGGATGTTTGAGGGCAAATCAACATCTGACATGTGGGAGGCTTTCAAGTGTCAGTTGATAGGAATACAGGACAGGCATGTTCCTGTGAGGAAGAAAGACAAATACGGCAATTTTCGGGAACCTTGGATGACGAATGATATTGTAGGCCTCGTCAAAAAGAAAAAGGAGGCATTTGTCAGGGCTAAAAGGCTGGGAACAGACGAAGCCTGTGTGGCATATAAGGAAAGTAGGAAGGAACTTAAGCAGGGAGTCAGGAGGGCTAGAAGGGGTCATGAAAAGTCATTGGCAAATAGGGTTAAGGAAAATCCCAAGGCTTTTTACACTTACATAAAAAGCAAGAGGGTAGCCAGGGAAAGGGTTGGCCCACTGAAGGATAGGCAAGGGAATCTATGTGTGGAGCCAGAGGAAATGGGCGAGGTACTAAATGAATACTTTGCATCAGTATTCACCAAAGAGAAGGAATTGGTAGATGTTGAGTCTGGAGAAGGGGGTGTAGATAGCCTGGGTCACATTGTGATCCAAAAAGACGAGGTGTTGGGTGTCTTAAAAAATATTAAGGTAGATAAGTCCCCAGGGCCGGATGGGATCTACCCCAGAATACTGAAGGAGGCTGGAGAGGAAATTGCTGAGGCCTTGACAGAAATCTTTGGATCCTCGCTGTCTTCAGGGGATGTCCCGGAGGACTGGAGAATAGCCAATGTTGTTCCTCTGTTTAAGAAGGGTGGCAGGGATAATCCCGGGAACTACAGGCCGGTGAGCCTTACTTCAGTGGTAGGGAAATTACTGGAGAGAATTCTTCGAGACAGGATCTACTCCCATTTGGAAGCAAATGGACGTATTAGTGAGAGGCAGCACGGTTTTGTGAAGGGGAGGTCGTGTCTCACTAACTTGATAGAGTTTTTCGAGGAGGTCACTAAGATGATTGATGCAGGTAGGGCAGTAGATGTTGTCTATATGGACTTCAGTAAGGCCTTTGACAAGGTCCCTCATGGTAGACTAGTACAAAAGGTGAAGTCACACGGGATCAGGGGTGAACTGGCAAGGTGGATACAGAACTGGCTAGGCCATAGAAGGCAGAGGGTAGCAATGGAGGGATGCTTTTCTAATTGGAGGGCTGTGACCAGTGGTGTTCCACAGGGATCAGTGCTGGGACCTTTGCTCTTTGTAGTATATATAAATGATTTGGAGGAAAATGTAACTGGTCTGATTAGTAAGTTTGCAGACGACACAAAGGTTGGTGGAATTGCGGATAGCGATGAGGACTGTCTGAGGATACAGCAGGATTTAGATTGTCTGGAGACTTGGGCGGAGAGATGGCAGATGGAGTTTAACCTGGACAAATGTGAGGTAATGCATTTTGGAAGGGCTAATGCAGGTAGGGAATATACAGTGAATGGTAGAACCCTCAAGAGTATTGAAAGTCAAAGAGATCTAGGAGTACAGGTCCACAGATCACTGAAAGGGGCTACACAGGTGGAGAAGGTAGTCAAGAAGGCATACGGCATGCTTGCCTTCATTGGCCGGGGCATTGAGTATAAGAATTGGCAAGTCATGTTGCAGCTGTATAGAACCTTAGTTAGGCCACACTTGGAGTATAGTGTTCAATTCTGGTCGCCACACTACCAGAAGGATGTGGAGGCTTTAGAGAGGGTGCAGAAGAGATTTACCAGAATGTTGCCTGGTATGGAGGGCATAAGCTATGAGGAGCGATTGAATAAACTCGGTTTGTTCTCACTGGAACGAAGGAGGTTGAGGGGCGACCTGATAGAGGTATACAAAATTATGAGGGGCATAGACAGAGTGGATAGTCAGAGGCTTTTCCCCAGGGTAGAGGGGTCAATTACTAGGGGGCATAGGTTTAAGGTGAGAGGGGCAAAGTTTAGAGTAGATGTACGAGGCAAGTTTTTTACGCAGAGGGTAGTGGGTGCCTGGAACTCACTACCGGAGGAGGTAGTGGAGGCAGGGACGATAGGGACATTTAAGGGGCATCTTGACAAATATATGAATAGGATGGGAATAGAAGGATACGGACCCAGGAAGTGTAGAAGATTGTAGTTTAGTCGGGCAGTATGGTCGGCACGGGCTTGGAGGGCCGAAGGGCCTGTTCCTGTGCTGTACATTTCTTTGTTCTTTGTCTTTGTTCTTTGTACTTACAGGTAAGGACGTTTGCCAGACGGCAGGTGATGGAATTCCCGCGGCTACTGCCACACACAGTAGAGGACAGGGTGCTCTTGGGGGGCGGGGGGCGGGGGGGGGGGGGAGGGGGGGAGTGGGGAAGATCTCAGAAACTTACCAGTGATGCAGGAGGAGGCCTCGGTGGTGGAATTGGGAGAGGAGATCGAAGAGGGGACGTGGGCAGATTGTCTAGGGAGGGTAAATTCTTCCTCTTCGTGCGCGAGGCTCTGCCTCACACAGTTTAAGGTGCTGCACAGGGCACACATGACCGGGACAAGGATGAGCCGGTTCTTTGGGGGTGAGGACAGGTGTGTTAGGTGCTCAGGGAGCCCAGCAAATCACACCCATATGTTCTGGGCATGCCCAGCGCTGGAGGAATTTTGGAAGGGCGTAGCGAGGAGGGTGTCGAGGGTGGTAGGATCCAGCGTCAGACCGGGCTGGGGGCTCGCAATATTTGGGGTGGCAGAGGAGCCGGGAGTGCAGGAGGCGAAAGAGGCCGGAATTCTGGCCTTTGCGTCCCTGGTCGCCCGGCGAAGGATTCTCCTTCAGTGGAAAGATGCGAGGCCCCCAAGCGTGGAATCCTGGATCAGCGATATGGCAGGGTTCATTAAATTGGAGAGGGTGAAATTCGCCTTGAGAGGGTCGGTGGCAACCATTCTTAGACTTTCTGGCAGAACGATAGACATTGGTCAATGGCAGCAGCAGCTTGATGGGGGGGGGGGTCAGTTTCTGATCAATGGTAACTCCCAGGATGTTGATTGTGGGTGATTCAGCGATGGTAATGCCATTGAACGTCGAGGGCTGGTGGTTAGATCCTCTCTTGTAGGAGATGGCCATTGCCTGTCACTGGTGTGGCACAAATGTAACTTGCCACTTGTCAGCACAAACCTGGATATTGCCCAGGTCTTGCTGAATTTGGATATGGATAGCTTCATTATCTGAGGAGTTACGAATGGTGCTGAACATTGTGCAGTCATCCGCCAACATCCCCACTTCTCACCTTATGATGGAAGGGTGGTCATTGATGAAGCAGCTGAAGACGGTTGGGCCTGGGACACTATCCTGAGGAACTCCTGCAGCGATGTCCTGGAGCTGAGATAATTGACCTCCAACCACCACCACCATCTTCCATTGTGCCAGGTATGACTCCAGCCAATGGAGAGTTTTCCCCTGATTCCCATTGACTGCAGCTTAGCAAGGGCTCCTTGATGCCATACCCGGTCAAATGCTGCCTTGATGTCAAGGGCAGTCACTCTCAACTCACCTCTGGCATTCAGCTCTTTTGTCCATGGTGAACTAAGGCTGCAATGAGGTCAAGAGCTGAGTGACCCTGCTGGAACCCAAACTGAGCGTCCGTGAGCAGGTTATTGTTGAGTAAGTGCCGTTTGATAGGACTGTTGATGACTCCTTCCATCGCTTTGCTGATGATGGAGAGTAGGCTGATAGGGCGGTAATTGGCTGGGTTGGATTTGTACATTTTCTGGTTTACAGGACACACCTGGGCAATTTTCCGCATTGCCAGATAGTTCCAGTGTTGTAGCCGTACTGTAACAGCTTGGCTCGAGGTACGGTCAGTTTTGGAGCACAAGTCTTCCGTACTATTGCCGGGATATTGTCAGGGCCCATAGCCTTTGCAGTATCCAGTGCCTTCAGCCGTTTCTTGATATCACGTGGAGTGAATCGAATTGGCTGAAGAATGATATCTGTGATGCTGGGACCTCCGGAGGAGACCGAGATGGATCATCAACACAGCACTTCTGTCTGATTCCTCAGCCTTGTCTTTTGCAGATATGTGCTGGGCTCCTCCAGCAAAGAACAAAGAACAGTACAGCACAGGAACAGGCCTTCGGCCTTCCAAGCCTGTGCCGATCACGTGACCTCTCGAGACCAACCGCCTGTATCCTTTTATACGCCTATGTGATTATCGAGAAAGGTCACTAACGCATTTGCCTCAACTACATCACTTGGCAGTGCATTCCAGGCCACGACCACCCTCTGTGTAAAACATTTGCCCTGCACATCTCCGCTGAACCTATCCCCTTTCACCTTGAACTTGTGCCCCCTTGTAATTGTCATTTCCGCCCTGGGAAAAGCCTCCAACTGTTCACCCTATCTATACCCCTAATAATTTTCTAAATTATCAGGTCGCCGAATAGCCTCCGTCTTTTGAGGGAGAACAATCTCAGTTTATTTAATCTCTCCTTATAGCTAATACTCTCCATACCAGGCAACATTCTGTTAAACCTTTTCTGTACTCTCTCCAAAGCCGCCACATCCTTCTGGTAGTGTGGTGACCAGAATTGAACAAAGTATTCTAAATGTGGCCTAACCAACGCTCTATAAACTAACATAACTTGAGATATTTTATACTCGATGCCCCGTCCGATGAAGGCAAGCATGCCATATGCTTTCGTTATCACCATTTCCACCTGTGCTGCCAATTTTAAGGAACTGTGGACCTGCATGCCCAGAAGTCTCTGTATCTATGCTCCTGATGGTTCTGCCATTTGTTTTATAGCTCCCACCTGAATTGGATCTACCAAAATGGATCACCTCACATTTGTCCGGGTTACATTCCATCTGCCATTTCTCTGCTCAGTTTTGCAGCCCATTTGTATCCTGCTTTATTCTCTAGCAAACTTCATCACTACCCGCAATTCCTGCAATCTTAGTATCATCCGCAAACTTGCTAATCAGACCAAATAATTTTTCTTCCAAGTCATTTATGTGTATTATAAACAGCAGAGGTCCCAGTACTGATTCCTGCGGAACACCACTAGTTAGAGACACCCATTCGAACACCCTTCCACTGCTACCCTTTGTCTTCTACGGCCAAGCCAGTTCTGAATCCATCTAGCTAGTTCACCCCTGACCCCGTGTGATTTAATGTTTTGCATCAGCCTGCCATGAGGGACCTTGTCAAATGCTTTACTAAAGTCCATATAGACAACATCCACAGTCCTTCCCTCATCAATCATTTTTGTCACCTCCTCAAAAACCTCAATCCAATCAGTGAGACATGACCTCCCTCGTACAAAACTATGCTGTCTATCGCTAATAAGACCATTCACTTCCAAATGTGCATAGATCCTATCTCTGAGAATCTTTTCCAACAATTTCACTATCACTGACGTCAAGCTCACTGACTTATAATTACCCGGGTTATCCTTGTTATCCTTCTTAAATAACGGGGCAACATTGGCTATCCTCCAATCCTCTGGAACCTCATGTGGCCAACGAGGAAACAAAGATTTCTGTTAGAGGCCCTGCAATTTCATCTCTCGTCTTCCTCAGTAATCTGAAATAGATACCTTCTGGCCCTGGGAATTTGTCTACCGTAATGCTTTTTAACACACCTAACACTTCCTCCCTCACAATAATGACTTGTTCTAAAGTGTTTACATATCCGTCTGAGACACCACTAATCAACGTGTCCCTATCCTTTGTGAATACCGATGTGAAGTACTCATTAGGATCTCACCTACTTCCTTTGCTTCTACACATAATTTCCCTCCTTTGTCTTGAATGAACAACTCTTTCTCTAGCTACCATCTTGTTCCTAATATACATATAAAATGCCTTGAGATTCTCCTTAATCCTGTCTGCCAAGGACATTTCGTGACCCCTTTTTGCCCTCCTAACTCCCTGTTTGAGCTCTTTTCTACTTTCCCTGTATTTTTCAAGTGCTTCATCGGTTTTTAGTTACCTAGACCTCATGTATGCATCCTTTTTCTTTTTGACTTGACTCACAATTTCACTGGTCATCCACGGCTCCTGAATCCTGCCTTTCCATTTCATCAACACATGCCTGTCCTGCACTCCCCTCAACAGCTCCTTAAAAGACTCCCACATGCCAAATGTGGATTTATCCTCAAACAGCCTCTTTCAAGCAACAGCCTCTAAATCCTGCCTAATCTGATTGCAGTTAGCCTTCCCCCAATTTAGCACCTTAACCCAAGGACAAACCTCGTCCTTTTCCATGAATCTCAGAAAGCTTACGGAATTGTGGTCACTGTTCACCACATGTTCCCCCACTGCAAGTTAGATGACCTGGCCGGGCTCATTCCATACTACTAGGTCCAGTATAGCCCCCTCTCTAGTCAAATTATCCACATATTGTTCCAAAAAACCTTCCTGGGCACACATAACAAATTCCTCACAACCTGGACCCCTAGCCCTAAGGGATTTCCAGTCAATATGAGGAAAATTAAATTCTCCTACTACAACAACCTTATTATTTCTACATCTATCCAGAATCTGCTCACATATCTGTTCTTCAATACCCCCATCATAGTGACTGCCCCCTTCCTATTTCTGAGTTCTACCCACAGTGTCTCGTTACTTGATTCTTCAAAAGGTGTCCTCCCACTGTGCAGCTGCAATATGTTCTCTAACCAGTATTTCAACTCCCCCACCTCTTTTATCTTCCCCTCTGCCTCACCTAAAATAAACAACTATACCCAGAATATTTAGCTGTCAGTCCTGTTCCTTTTTTAACCAAGTCTCCGTTACCACAACCACATCCAAGTTCAGTGCATGAATCAAGGCTCGAAATTCATCTGTTTGACCTGTTATATTCCGTGCATTGAAGCAGATGCACTCCAGACCTCCAGGCCCACTGAGTTTGACCTCCTGGTCTAGGAAGCCTGGTGAGGGTGAAGCCACACCATGGGTGAAGGAAGCCTGCCCTTCCTCTTAGCCAGCCTGGCCCTGGTACCATGCTCATCCCCAGTCTCTACAATTGCTGGCTTACTGTTCTGATTTCCACCCCCTTGCCACATTAGTTTAAACCCACCCGAACCATACTAGCAAACCTCCCAGCCAGGATATTGGTGCTTCTCCAGTTCAGGTGTTGAGGATGGGGACATCTCTCCTCCAGAGAGTTGTTTAATTGTCCACCACCATATACGGCTGGATGTGGCAGGACTACAGAGCTTAGATCTGATACGTTTGTTGTGCAATTGCTTAGCTCTGTCTATTACTTGCTGCTTATGCTGTTTGGCACATAAGTAGTCCTGTGTTGTTTCACCAGGTTGACATCTCATTTTTAGAAATGCCTGATGTTGCTCCAGGTATGCTCTCCTACACTCTTCATTGAACCAGGGTTGATCCCCTGGCTTGGTGGTAAAGGTAGAGTGGGCGATATGCTGGACCATGTGGTTGCAGATTATGATTGAATACAATTCTGCTGCAGCTGATGACCCACAGCGGCTCATGGATGCCCAGTGTTGAGTTGCTGAATCTGTTCGAAGTGTATCCCATTTAGCACGGTGGTAGTGCCACACTACATGATGGAGGATATCGTCAATGTGAAGACAGGACTTTGTCTCCACAAGGACTGTGCGGTGGTCACTTCTACCGATACTATCATGGACAGATGCATCTGCAGCAGGCAGATTGGTGAGGATGAGGTCAAGTATGTTTTTCCCTCTTGTTAGTTCCCTCACCAACCCCTGCAGTCCCAGTCTAACAGCTACGACTGTGTTGGTACTACTGAGCCATTCTTGGTGATGGACACTGAAGTCCCCCACCCAGAGCATATTCGGCACCCTTGCCACCCTCAGTGCTTCCTCCAAGTGGTGTTCAACATGGAGGAGTATTGATTCATCAGCTGATGGTGGCCAGTATGTGGTAATCAGCAGGAAGTTGCCTTGCCCAGGTTTAATCATAAGCCATGAGACTTCACATGGCCCAGAGTCGATGTTGAGGACTCGCAGGGCAACTCCCTCCCGACTGCATACCGCTCTGCTGCCACCTCTGTTAGATCTGCCCTGCCGGTGAGACAAGGCATACCCAGGAATGGTGATAGTGGTGGGACATTGTCTGTAAGATATGATTCTGTGAGTATGACTATGTCAGGCTGTTGCTTAACTAGTCTGTGAGACAGACTCTCCCAAATTTGGCACAAGATGTTAGTAAGGAGGACTTCGCAGGGTCGGCAGGGCTGGGTTTGCTGTTGTCATTTCCGGTGCCTAGTTCAATGCCGGGTGATCCGTCCGGTTTCATTTCTTTTTTGTGTTTTCATAGCGGTTGAATACAACTGAGTGGCTTGCTAGGCCATTTCAGAGGGCATTTAAGAGTCAACCACATCCACATTGCTGTGGGTCTGGAGTCACATGTAGGCCAGACCAGGTAAGGTTGGCAGATTTCCTTCTCTAAAGGACATCAGTGAACCAGATAGGAGTTTTTAATGACAATTGACAATGGCTTTACGGTCATGATTAGATTTTTAATTCAATCTCTTTTATTGAGTTTAAATTCCATCACCTGCCGTGGTGGGATTCGAACCCGGGTCCCCAGATCATTAATTATCCTGGCTCTCTGGATTATTAGTCCAGCGACAATACCACTGTACCACCGCCTCCCCAAACAATCAGATAAGGGCCCTCGGGCACCTTAAGTGAAGAGGACCATCAGCTAGACACCCCGGGGCCATCTTGGCCAGGAGACTTCTTGTGTCTGACCATTGGCGAGCTCCTCTGCCTGTGACTCCATCAGTTACAGCTCCATAGGCCAAGGAGGGTGCACATGACCCACAGCAGGAGAACCAAAGCAGGCCAAGGCCCTCCAGGCCTCAGCAAATAATACCCACCAAGATCATCACAGATAACAGGGCATAGCATCAGCAGGTTCTCTCCATCTCTGCTGTGGTTGTTTGGGAGGCACCTAGACATAGCAATAGGGTGAAAAAAATAAGAAATACTGAGAGCACAAGAGTGGCCTGGGTGTTCAATCACTTTACATATCATGCACCTTTGTATATATATTTTGAGTTGATAATGGCCTTATCATGTGAATGCCTCTTGCTTATGAATCTATGTGCCCTCTTATTGTGTGCACAGTACGAAGTCTTACAACACCAGGTTAAAGTCCAACAGGTTTGTTTCGATGTCACTAGCTTTCGGAGCGCTGCTCCTGCCTCAGGTGAATGAAGAGGTATGTTCCAGAAACACATATATAGACAAATTCAAAGATGCCAAACAATGCTTGGAATGCGACCATTAGCAGGTGATTAAATCTTTACAGATCCAGAGATGGGGTAACCCCAGGTTAAAGAGGTGTGAATTGCATCAAGCCAGGACAGTTGGTAGGATTCGGCACGGAACAGCCATGGGGACCAAATTCGCACCCCAATACGCCAACATCTTCATGCACAAGTTTGAACAGGACCTACTCACCGCACAGGACCTTCAACCGACGTTATACACCAGATACATCGATGACATTTTTTTCCTTTGGACCCACGGCGAAGAATCACTGAAACGACTACACGATGACATTAATAAGTTCCATCCAACCATCAGACTCACCATGGACTACTCTCCAAATTCAGTTGCATTCTTGGACACACTCGTCTCCATCAAGGATGGTCACCTCAGCACTTCGCTTTACCGCAAACCCACGGATAACCTCATGATGCTCCACTTCTCCAGCTTCCACCCTAAACACATTAAAGAAGCCATCCCCTATGGACAAGCGCTCCGTATACACAGGATCTGCTCAGACGAGGAGGAGCGTAACAGACATCTACAGACGTTGAAAGATGCCCTCGTACGAACGGGATATGGTGCTCGACTCATCGATCGACAGTTCCAACGTGCCACAGCGAAAAACCGCACCGACCTCCTCAGAAGACAAACATGGGACATAACCGACAGAATACCCTTCGTCGTCCAGTACTTCCCCGGAGCGGAGAAACTACGTCATCTTCTTCACAGCCTTCAACACGTCATTGATGACGATGAACATCTTGCCAAGGTCATCCCCACACCCCCACTACTTGCCTTCAAACAACCGCGCATCCTCAAACGAACCATTGTTTGCAGCAAACTACCCAGTCTTCAGAACAGTGACCACGACACCACACAACCCTGCCATGGCAATCTCTGCAAGACGTGCCAGATCATTGACATGGATACCACTATTACACGCGAGAACACCACCCACCAGGTATGTGGTACGTACTCGTGCGACTTGGCCAACGTTGTCTACCTCATACGCTGCAGGAAAGGATGTCCCGAAGCGTGGTACATTGGCGAGACCATGCAGACGCTGCGACAACGAATGAACGGACATCGCGCAACAATCACCAGGCAGGAATGTTCCCTTCCGGTCGACGAACACTTCAGCAGTCAAGGGCATTCAGCCTCTGATCTCCGGGTAAGCGTTCGCCAAGGCGGCCTTCAGGACGCGCAACAACGCAGAATCGCCGAGCAGAAACTTATAGCCAAGTTCCGCACACATGAGTGCGGCCTCAACCGGGACCTGGGTTTCAGGTCACATTACATTCATCCCCCACCATCTGGCCTGCGAAATCCTACCAACTGTCCTGGCTTGATGCAATTCACACCTCTTTAACCTGGGGTTACCCCATCTCTGGATCTGTAAAGATTTAATCACCTGCTAATGGTCGCATTCCAAGCATTGTTTGGCATCTTTGAATTTGTCTATATATGTGTTTCTGGAACATACCTCTTCATTCACCTGAGGAAGGAGCAGCGCTCCGAAAGCTAGTGACATCGAAACAAACCTGTTGGACTTTAACCTGGTGTTGTAAGACTTCGTACTGTGCTCACCCCAGTCCAACGCCGGCATCTCCACATCTTATTGTGTGGTTGACACAAGCTTCTGTGTTTGCCTCCTTTTGTGTGTCTCAGATTCATGATGTTTAGCGGAGTCATGTTCATCACTCTCCCCTTGTTTCATGTAAGGCAAATGTGTCAAGCCATTTCTTAAGATGCAATGCACATTGAGACTTGATCCTTTAAGCTTTGCAACACACTATAGAATAATGTGTGCTCATGTGTTTTAGAGTGTTAGATGTAATGTTGTTTCATCCCACTGCTAAATGGGATACACTTCGAACATTTGGTGTGTTGCCTTTCACCTTGCACACCAGCTATATGTAGCTTTGGATGTTGACCTTTCCAAGAAGAGGGCTTCATGGTCTTTGAGGGTTACAGATCCAAGGCCGAGTAATGACCTCGCTTGCAATGCCACTGCTTATAAAAACATTTCCAATCACTGGCTTGGTGCTAAGGGACAGGAATAATCTGCTTGGGTCTCCTTGCTCCTGGAACCTTATTGCTATTAGTGTGTCACTGACACATCTTCTGCATTGTGACTCTCCGAGGGCATCCTCACGTGGAAGCAGACCATCATTCCTGCCTTTCTAAGTTCTCATCATATGAGGAAATCTCGGTCTCCTCCATATTTCCTTGTGGCAAATGTTCTCCACTTTGAAGTGCCAGGTATGCAGAGTGCAACAAGCCCTGACAGATTCACAACCCTTTGGGTGAAGAAGTTCCTCCTAAGCTCAGTCCTAAATCTACTTCCACTTATTTTGAGGCTATGCCCTCTAGTTCTGCTTTCACCCACCAGTGGAAACAACCTGCCCGCATCTATCCTATCTATTCCCTTCATAATTTTATATGTTTCTATAAGATCCCCCCGCATCCTTCTAAATTCCAACGAGTACAGTCCCAGTCTACTCAACCTCTCCTCGTAATCCAACCCCCTCAACCCTGGGATTAACCTAGTGAATCTCCTCTGCACACCCTCCAGCACCAGCACGTCCTTTCTCAGATAAGACCAAAACTGAACACAATACTTCAAGTGTGGCCTCACTAACACTTGATACAGTTGCAGCATAACCTCCCTAGTCTTAAACTCCATCCCTCTAGCAATGAAAGACAAAACTCCATTCGCCATCTTAATCACTTGTTGCACCTGTAAACCAATATTTTGCGACTCATGCACTAGGACACCCAGGCCCCTCTGCAGAGAGCATGTTTTAATATTTTATCATTTAAATAATAATCCCTTTTGCTGTTATTCCTACCAAAATGGATAACCTCACATTTGTCAACATTGTATCCCATCTGCCTAGCCCATTCACTTACACTATCCAAATCCCTCTGCAGACATCCAGTATCCTCTGCACCTTTTGCTTTACCACTCATTTTAGTGTCATCTGCGAACTTGGGACACATTGCACTTGGTCCCCAACTCCAAATCATCTGTGTAAATTGTGAACAATTGTGGACCCACCACTGATCCCGAGGGACACCACTAGCTATTGATTGCCAACCAGAGAAACATCCATTAATCCCCACTCTTTGCTTTCTATCAATTAACCAATCCTCTATCCGTGCTACTACTTTCCCCTTAATGCCATGCATCTTTATCTTATGCAGTAACCTTTTGTGTGGCACCTTGTCAAAGGCTTTCTGGAGATCCAGATATGCCACATCTGTTGGCTCCCCGTTGTCTACCACACTGGTAATGTCCTCAACAAATTCCACTAAATTAGTTAAGCATGACCTGCCCTTTATGAACCCATGCTGCGTTTGTCCAATGGGATAATTTCCATCCAGATGCCTCGCTATTTCTTCCTTGATGATAGACTCCAGCATCTCCCCTACTACCAAAGTGAAGCTAGTTGGCTTATAATTACCCGCTTTCTGCCTACATCCTTTTTTAAACACTGGTGCCACGTTTGCTAATTTCCAATCCGCCGGGACCACCCCAGAGTCTAGTGAATTTTGGTAAATTATCGCTAGTGCATTTGCAATTTCCCGAGCCATCTCTTTTAGTACTCTGGGATGCATTCCATCAGGGCCCCATTAGCTTGCCCATCACTACCTCCTGAGTGATAACAATTGTCTCAAGGTCCTTACCTGTCACAGCCTCATTTCCATCAGTCACTGGCATGTTATTTGTGTCTTGCACTGTGAACATCGACCCCCAAAACCTGTTCAGTTCCTCCGCCATTTCCTCAGCTCCTCATCTCCCATTATTAAATCTCCCTTCTCATCCTCTAAAGGACCAATATTTACCTTAGCCATACCAAGAAATCGCATCATTTCCCTTTGTGTTGAAGGTATTGGAAACTCCCCAATAACTTTTGTTTTCACATCCCATGGGAGCATTCGACCCTGTCCAATTGAATGGCCAAGGAACGTAACTGGAGCTTTTTTCAAATTCACTTTTGACTAGGTTTACCACCAAACCTGCCTCCTGAAGTTGATTGAATAACTCCATCAGATACTTCAAATGTTCTTTCCATGTCTGACCTTTAGTCCATGTATACTGCACAATTGGGTAATCCTAAAACGACTTTGTTAGTTAACCGTTGAAATGTGGCTGGGGCGTTTTTCATACCAAATGGCATAACTTTGAATTGGTATATACCATCTGGAGTCACAAAAGCTGAAATTTCCTCACCCTTTCGGATAAAGGTACCTGCCAGTAACCTTTAAGTAAATCCAGTTTGGAAATAAAAGCGGATTGTCCACCTTCTCAATGCAGTCCTACAAACGTGGGATAGGATAAGAGTCTGTTCTTGTAACTGCATTAACCTTTCTATAGTCCACACACAATTGTTGGGTACTGTGCAATTTTGGTACCATCGCTATGGGTGAGCTCCATTGGCTGCAACCCACTTCAATTATGCCATTTTTTAAGAGACTTTCAATTTCTTTGTTAACCTGTGCCAATTTTAAAGGGTGAAGTCTATGTGGATGTTGTTTAATTGGAACAGCATTTCCCACATCTACATCATGTATAGCCATTTTAGTACTTCCCAACTTATTGCCACAAACTTGCTCATGTGATATTAATAACTCTTTCAGGTCAGTTCGTTTTTCCTCTGGTAGGTAACTCATAAAATTTATCCCATTTTTTAAGAACATCCTCGTTATCCAATTTAATTTGAGGAATGTCAAATTCAGAGTCATCTGGATTCAGTTCTTCACTTTGAGTTAGAATCACGAAAACCTCCTCATTTTGCTCTCATTCCCTTTCAAAGTACCTTTTAAGCATATCCACATGACACACTCGATGAGTTTTCCTTCTATCTGTCATTCGTACCACATAATTCACCTCACTTAATTTCCTTTCATAGAATCAAAGAATTTACAGTGCAGAAGGATGCCATTCGGCCCATCGAGTCTGCATCGGCCCTTACAAAGAGCACCCTACTGAAGCCCATGTACCTACCCTATCCCCGTAACACAGTAACCCCCACTTAACATTTTTCAGACATTAAGGGCAATTTAGCATGGCCAATCCACCTAACCCGCACATCTTTGGACTGTGGGAGGAAACCAGAGCACCCGGAGGAAACCCACGCAGACACGGGAGAATGTGTAGACTCCGCACAGACAGTGACACAGCTGGGAATCGAACCTGGGACCCTGGAGCTGTGAAGCAACTGTGCTAACCACTATGCTACTGTTGTAGGGAAAAATCCCTTATACCTGTGCATTCAAGAGGCCGAGTCTCAAGGCAAGGTTCAAAGCGTTGTTCTTTATTGTACAATTACTGAAGCCTTCAGGGAGACCCACGTAGCCAGCTCAGAAACAGTGGCTTGGCCACGTTGATCTCGACAATTACACATTCGCTCTGGATTTTTATAGGAATCCAAATTCGAGCGGGAACATTTGCTCATACATAATAGTTAAAAAGTGGCGGGTAGTTTTGATTTAGATCTCTCAGACAGGTTTAAACTGAGAATATGCATCCTATTTGGCCAGCAAGCTCCCTGGTAGACTTTGTCAATTTGCATCTGTATGGTGTGTGTCCGTGTTGATGAGATTGTCTGTGCTCGCTCCGGTGTCCTTCCCTTGTCAATTTGCATCTGTATGGTGTGTGTCCGTGTTGATGAGATTGTCTGTGCTCGCTCCGGTGTCCCTCCCTTCTTTAATGTGTTTTCCATTATCTCCCTGATGTGTCTCCTTAACTAAATTGACCTCCGATGTCTGTGGCTGTGCTATGCTTTTGTTTCTGTGTTTGCTAGATGAGGTGTTAATGTCATCTTTGTCCTGCTGTGTGTGTAGGGGACGCTAATCTAATCTATACATTTCTTTTATTCTTTCTATTCTGGTTTCTTTGCCTGCCTTGGCCATTTTATTAATATACTATTTCATTCTTTCATAAGTCTTTGCAATACAGTAGTGCCATATATCCCACTGCCAGGGTCTTGACTCACAGATATCCCGATCTCCTGGCCATGGGGCCGTTTTAAGATGCAGCTACGTGCTGTTGCTGGGCCGAACAAGGGTCTTCCATCAATTTCGAATTAAAGCGCTCTCAGCTGTGCAGAAGGGGATTTAAACGAATGTCCATCTGAGTGTCCCCTTCTGCATTGTGGGCACATTATAAACGGTGCCAATCAGTCCAATAAAACAGTCCAATAAATGTTAAACGGTGCCAATCAGTCCAATAAAACAGTCCAATAAATGAAGAATGTTTGATGAGATGAGATAACAATATGGTCTTGGAAACTGGCCTACTTCACTACCGTGCTGCTTTCAATCTGATACGGTCCACAAAACCTTGCGTTTAAAGGTTTACCTACCACTGGTAACAATACTAAAACTTTATCTCCACTGGCAAAACTATGAACTTTTGCTTTCTTGTCCACTACCCGTTTCATCACATGCTATGCAACTTTTAAATGTTGTCTAGCCAGTTCACCTGCTCTATTTAATCGTTCCCTAAAATTTGACACGTAATCCAATAATGTAATTTCAGACTGCTCACTCACCAATTTCTCCTTAATCAATTTAAGTGGTTCATGACCAAAAATTAGTTCAGAAGGACTGAATTTGGTTGACTCATTAGGTGCATCCCTAATTTCAAACAGTTCGAATGGAATTCCTCTATCCCAATCCTTTGGATAATCTTGACAATAAGCCCTCAATATTGCCTTTAAAGTTTGATGCCACCGTTCCAACGCTCCCTGCAATTCTGGATGGTACGCATTTGATTTTAATTGTTTTACTCCTAAGCTATCCATAACTTCCTTGAATAGCCTTGAGGTAAAATTTGATCCATAGTCCGATTTTATTTCTATGGGTAGTCCATATCTAGTAAAGAATTTAAGAAACTCCTCCACAGTCTGTTTAGCTGTAATATTGCATACTGGAATAGCCTCTGGAAATCTAGTAAACACATCCATTGTAGTAAAAAGATATTGATTCCCACTTTTCATTTTAGGAAGCGGTCCTACGCAATCAATTAAGACCCTTGTAAATGTTCCTCAGATCCTGGAAGGGTATTTAGGGGCCTGGTTTTATCACCGTTTGAGGTTTCCCAATCACTTGACATGTGTGACATGATCGACAAAGTTTAACTAAATCTTTATGTAGTCCAGGCCAATAAAAATGTTTTGTATTTTAGCTTGAGTTCTCCTTACTCCCAAATGACCTATTACTGGTACCTCATGTGCTACTCGCAACACCTCCTTCCTATACCTACCGGCAATACCACTTGATGAACTTCTGCCCACTTTTCAACTGCCTGCATTTTTTTATTATGACATCATTTTTAAGGTAATAACATTCTGGTATACACTCAGAATCCTCTTCCGTGTATGCTTTCTGATACATCCGTTTTATTTCTAAATCGTTCTGCCAATTTTCCTGAACTAAAAATATCCCCCTCTTCCTCCACCTGTTCTTCTTTTCCAACCATCTGATCAAAAATCGTTTCTGATAATTGAACATTATGTTCACTCTTTGACTTCTCCTCTTGGCTTAACCTGTGACTTTGCGACCTTGTTACTACACAATCCGGAAAAATCCCAGGATATTCGTCCTTCAACACTTCAGTTGTCTGATTTTTCACTGGCTTATCAACCACAGTAGGCATCACTCCCACCTGCGATCCAGCTATATCATTACCCAAGATAAACTGTATTCCTGGACAAAATAGTTTCTCTATTACTCCTACTACCACTTCACCACTCTTCACTGAACTTTCCAACCTTACCTTATATAATGGAACACTACTCTTCTCATCCTGAATTCCACATATTATCACCTTTTCTGGCAATATTCCTCCCAAACTACATAACTCCCCTTCTCTTACCATCAAAGATTAACTAGCTCCCGTATCTCTTAAAATTTTGACTTCTTTACCTACTCCTCCCGGTACACAAGTAAACTTTACCCATCCAAGTAAATTCTTTAAAGAGATCTGGCACCTTCTTATCAATCACCTCTTGCTCTGGCTGTGCAATCTTTTGCACCTTCTTTGCTTCAATTGGGCTTTCCTTTCCCACTTTAATAAACCCCACTTGCTTATCCTGTTTTACCGCATCAGCCTTCCCAGTGCCTTTCTTCAACCCCCAACACTGTGACTTTACATGGCCTAGTTTATTATAGTAAAAGCATCTGAAACTTTTAATTTCTCTTCCACCCTCCTGGATTTCTTTTTTAATCTGAGGTACACTCTCCTTATTATCTGCCATCAGATCGCCTTTACCGTTACCACTCTTTTCCCCAGTTTCTATCCCTCACAGGCTGAAACTGATGTCGGAAACCAAACTTTGATTTATGAACTAATTCATAATCATCTGCCATTTCTGCTGCTAGTCTCGCAGTTATTAACCCTCTGCTCTTCCACATGAGTTCTCACTACATCAGGAATTGAATTTTTAAACTCCTCCTAAATTATCTTTTCTCTAAGAGCTTCATATGTTTGGTCTATTTTCAAAAGCCCTTATCCACCTTTCAAAATTACCCTGTTTGATCTTTTCAAACTCCATGTATGTTCTTTCCTTAAATTTCTGAACCTTTCTCTGGCGGCTTCAGGCACTAGTTCTAATGTACCTAAGATGGATTTTTTCACCTCCTCATTCATCCCAGATACCTCGGGCAGGATTCTCCCAGCCCCGCGCCCCAACGCCGGCAAACGATTCTCCTCGTGTTGGCGCGGCGCCGGTCACGGGCCGCACTACGCGGCCGGGCCGCCGATTCTCCAGCCCGGATGGGCCGAGCGGCCGCTCTTAAAAAGGCAGAGTCCCGACGGCGCCGTCCACACCTGGTCGCAGCCGGCGGGAACTCTGCGAGCAGGGTCGGGGGGCGGCCTGTAGGGGGGGGGAGGAGGGGGGCTCCGGCCCCAGGGGGTGCCTCCGATGGGCCTGGCCCACGATCAGGGCCCACCGATCGGCGGGCCGGCTACTCGCTCCCCGGGCCTATTTTCTTACGCGCCGCCCCTGAACTCCCGCGCCATGTTGTGGCGGGGCTGGCACGTTGAGGGAGGCCACTGCGCATGCGTGGGTTGGTGCGGCACACAGTTCATGCCAGAATGGGAGGATGGAGCGGCGTGAACCACTCCAGCGCCATGCTGGCCCCTGTAGCGGCCAGAATCGGTACTTCCAGCATCCGTTCACGCCGTCGTGAAAAGCGACAGCGTTTCCGACGGCGTGGACACTCTGCCGCTGAATGGAAGAATCCCGCCCCTCCTCTGATAGTGATGCAAATACTTTACTAGCTCTACCTGCCAACTTTGTTTGAATCAGTCATACCCACATGTCCTGTGACCATTTCATTTGTTTAGCTACCTTCTCAAATGAAATGAAAAAGGCTTCTACATCCTTCTCATCAAACCTTGGCAATGCTTGGACATATTTAAATAGATCCCCACCAAGCCTTTGACTCTGATGCTCTTTCTCACTATCCTCATCACTGTCCTCAAACTGTTAAGTTTCCCTTTACATGAAAATGAAATGAATGAAAATCACTTATTGTCACAAGTAGGCTTCAATGAAGTTACTATGAAAAGCCCCTAGTCACCACATTCCGGCGCCTGTTCGGGGAGCCTGGTACGGGAATTGAACCATGCTGCTGGCCTGCTTTGGTCTGCTTTCAAAGCCAGCGATTTAGCCCTGTGCTAAACCGGCCCCTCTGCCAATTTTAACTGACTTTCATGTTTCATGACCATTTTCTCTGAAGTTCGAAGTATCTCTCTTTTTCTTTTCCCCTGATCTATACCTCCCTTTCTCTTTCTTTTTGTTCTGCTGGGGCTATTCTTTATTTTTCCCTTTCTTCTCTCTCCTGTTCTTTTTCCCAGATCTGTACCTCCCTTTCTCTTTCTTTTTCCCTTATTTCGTATTCAAGCTGCTTTAATTCCTTTTCATGTTCAAGCTGCTTGATCTGTAATTGAATTCTTGTAATTTCCAATGATTCTGACTGTGTCTGGGATAATTTTAAATGCTCAGCTACCGCCGCAATTACCTCTTCTTTTCGTATTTTGTCAGGTAATGTTAACTGCAATGTTTTTGCCAAATCCAAAAGCCTTTTTTTAGTCTCTGTTTGCAAGGTACTGCGTGTGACTTTCTCCACCCCCAAAAGCTTCTAAGCCTCTGACAGAGCCATTGTCTACAGCACACTCCCTACTTAAACTGGAATACCACACCTGAAAAGCAAACACAAATATGCTCACTCCTCACTGTCTTTAAGTTCACTAAGCCAACCCAATCACGAAAGATAGACTTTTATCCCAGACGAGCCTCAAATTTGTTATGGGCCAGGGTTTAGAAAACTCCAAAGTATATCATGGAGTTCACCTGACCTACAACTGTTTGTTAATTTTGGTTACGAGGAGCACAAGGGCCTACCTTTCCGGTGTTATTCAACAGAGGCCTTAAGCACTTTTAATCAAAAGCAAAGTATATTCTACAAATTTAGGTAACATTTTTATAAACACACAGTAAGCATTTTTATCAACTACAAACATAAATACCCCACACAGCAAAGTACTCTATATTACGATAATAAATCCCCCCTTTAAGCTGTTTCAATTTAATAACAACATCCCATAAATCAGAAAACCCTTTTAACAAAACAGGAGGTTTGAATTCCTTCCAAAAAACAGTTATCACTTTTAAGTTATCAAGTCATCTGGAAACACCTTTTATCATGCAGAGAGAGAGAGAGACAAGACAAACTTCTCTGTCTGAATACAGCATCCAAAAGTGAAAACGAAAGCAAAAAACTCAAGAGCCACAAAACAGCCCAAACCAAAACGAAAGTAAAACCCAGAGCACAGCCCAGCTCCACCCACACAATGACATCACTGAAGCCATTTGATTTCTTAAAGGGATTCTCCCATGACAGTAGCACAGTGGTTAGTACTGTTGCTTCACAGCACTAGGGTCCATAGTTCAATTCCCGCTTGGGTCACTGGCTTTGCGGAGCCAGCACGTTCTCCCCGTGTCTGCGTGGGTTTCCTCCCACAAGTCGTGAAAAATGTGCTTGTTCGGTGAATTGGACATTCTGAATTCTCCCTCTGTGACCCTGAACAGGTGCCGAATTGTGGTGACAAGGGACTTTTCACAGTAACTTCATTGCAATGTTAGTGTAAGCCTACTTGTGACAATAAAGATTATTATTATGGATCCCTGGAATGAGTCATTTGCAAAGAGATTGACTGCAATGTTGACCTTCAGGGCACTGGCAGAGGATGGCCTCCCAGTCCATGCGGTGTCAAATCTTCCCACAGAATGTGACAGATATGAGCCACCACATTTCTTGACAAACGTAGACATGCGCAACAACGTCCTCCCTCGTCTCCAAAAAGGAAGTGCCCTCAGTATTCTCTTGTCGTCCCAGTCACCTCCGTGGGATGGGTCTGACCTCCTCAGCCTCTATGTCTTCCTGGGGCACCCCTGGACTATACACCTCAGGCTGGTGTTCTTCACTAAGCTCTGCTAGATGGCACAGGGCCCTCTTCTTCTCAATCTGCGCACTGTCACCAAGGAGGCAGCATGACCACAGCCTCTATTCTGCAAACCTCCTTCCTGTGGGCAGAAAGATCCAAGAGATTGGATCTAATGCGACCGAATGCCTAGCGTAGGCTCACATAAAAGCGTACCACGGGTTGCTGCTTCCAAATCTAACTTTTCAGTAAAGTTCTCTTAGTTGAGCCTTCATCTCTGTGTTGAAGTATGAGGTTGCCACCTGAAAAGGCCCCTGAGTGTGCACTTCTCCCACACTGCCTCAAGTCCCTGTCATTGATTCAGGGTCTCAATATGGTGGTGCTGTAGTTCTACTTCCAAATCTGCTTTGGTCCTCCCGTTACCTTTCACATCCCTCCGATCATCCTGGAACCTCACAATGTGAAGGTGGGTCTCCGTATGGTAATTCTCCATCCTCCCCCAGTAACCCTGGAGTCCATAGTGACTGTTCTGAACCTTTCTGCCCTCCACCCTGAACCCATCACTATGAAAATTAAAAATGAAAATCGCTTATTGTCACGAGTAGGCTCCAATGAAGTTACTGTGAAAAGCCCCTAGTCGCCACATTCCGGCGCCTGTTTGGGGAGGCTGGTATGAGAATTGAACCGTGCTGCTGGCCTGCTTTGGTCTGCTTTATGCATGTTCTAATGTGTCCCACACGTCTCCCCATCTTGAGGTTTGATGTGGAGATGCCGGCATTGGACTAGGGTGAGCACAGTAAGACGTCTTACAGCACCAGGTTAAAATCCCAGAGGTTTGTTTCAAATCACTAGCTTTCGGAGCGCTGCTCCTTCCTCAGGTGAATGAAGAGGTAAGTTCCAGAAACATATATATAGACAAAGTCAAAGATGCAAGACAATGCTTTGAATGCGAGCATTTACAGGTAATTAAGTCTTTACAGATCCAGGGAGCGGGGTAATCCCAGGTTAAAGAGGTGTGAATTGTCTCAAGCCAGGACAGTTGATAGGATTTCGCAAGCCCAGGCCAGATGGTGGGGGGTGAACGTAATGCAACATGAATCCAAGGTCCCGATTGAGGCCGTACGCATGTGTGCGGAACTTGGCTGTAGGTTTCTGTTTGGCGATTCTGCGTTGTCGCGTGTCCTGAAGGCCGCCTTGGAGAACGCTTACCCGGAGATCAGAGGCTGAAAGCCCTTGACTGCTGAAGTGTTCCCCGACTGAAAGGGAACATTCCTGCCTGGCGATTGTCGCGTGATGTCCATTCATCCGTTGTCGCAGCGTCTGCATGGTCTCATCAATGTACCACGCTTCGGGACATCCGTTCCTGCAGCGTATGAGGTAGACAACGTTGGCCGAGTCGAACGAGTATATTCCGCGTACCTGGTGGGTGGTATTCTCATGTGTAATGGTGGAACGCATGTCGATGATCTTACAGAGATTGCCATGGCAGGGTTGTGTGATGTCGTGGTCGCTGTTCTGAAGGCTAAGTAGTTTGCTGCAAACAATGGTTTGAGGTTGTGCGGCTGTTTGAAGTGGTTGTGTGCATGGTCACATACAGTCATGCTTCTCCACACCCCGGGAACTCCGAGTATCCCTCTATTATTATGGGACTCTTATTTTATCTTCTAATAAGAATCGGTAGTCTGGTTGGTGGGAGGTGTCAAGCGCTTCTTGCCATTCTCCTGCAGATACATTTGCGGCAAACATTTTTCAGATATTAGCTTCAATCATAATGATCTCTTTTAACATGTGTGGCATGGATCCAGGACCTCTTTCCTTGGACTTCACAGCCGCTTTGGGTTGTGAGAAGCACCTGATAGGGTCCTTCCCACTTGGACCATAACGGCTCCTTCTGCAGTTTCTTCACGTAGACTTTAACTCATGGCACAAGGTCATACCCACCTTCGGGAGGGTCACCCTTCGAAGTGTAGCTCCCACTTAATATTCAATAGCTTACAAACTTCTTTGCAAACAGCACCTGTAAAGTGGGTTCCGTTGTCTGAGTCTATGCTAGTTGGTACTCCCCATCTTGGAATATAGTGTCTATAAAAAACTTTATTATTGTTAATTACTCACTTGATTACACTTCAATAAGAACTGAATAAAAACTTAGAAACAAAATATCAAACAATACATAAAAAGTCAAGCACATGGCAAAAAGCATAAAGCACAAAGGGAAATCACTTTAACACAAACAAACAGATAGATGATTCAAGAATTCAGGAACAAAGACCTCGACCAGGAGGTCCTACTTTTAAGGGAATTCTTGGGCGGGATTCTCCACAATCGGCGCGATGTCCGCCAACCTGCGCCAAAACCGGCGTGAATCAGTCCGGCATCGTGCCGCCCCAAAGGTGCGGAATTCTCCGCATCTTGAGGGGCCGAGCCCTCACCTTGAGGGGCTAGGCCCGCGCCGGACTGACTTCCGCCCTGTCAGCTGGCGGGAAAGGCCTTTGGTGCCCAGCCAGCTGGCGTGGAAATGACTTTGCCGTGCGGTGCATGCGCGGGTGCGCCAGCGGGCGCTCAGGCATCCCGCGCATGCGCAGTGGAGGGAGTCTCTTCCGCCTCCGCCATAGTGGAGACCATGGCGAAGCCGGAAGGAAAAGTGTGCCCCCACTGCACAGGCCCGCCCGCGGATCGGTGGGCCCCGATCGCGGGCCAGGCCACCGTGGGGACACCCCCCGGGGCCAGATCGCCCCGCGCCCCCCCCCAGGACCCCGGAGCCCGCCCACGCCGCCTTGTCCCACTGGTAAGAGAGGTGGTTTGATTCTCGCCGGCGGGACAGGCATTCCAGCAGCGGGACTTCGGCCCATCGCGGGCCGGAGAACCGCCGGGGGGGGCCCGCCAACCAGCGCAGCGCGATTTCCACCCCTGCCGAATATCCAGTGCCGGGGAATTCGGCAAACGGCGGGGGCGGGATTCACGCCAGCCCCCGGCGATTCTTCAACCCGGTGGGGGGTCGGAGAATCCCGCCCCTTATCTCTGGTTTAACCCCTCATTTACTTTCATTGGCTTCCAATTCTCAGCTGAGACCTCCTGGTTTGTTCAAATGAATGTCTGTTACTTGGATGATGATTTTTTAATAAAACATTGGACATTACTCAAGATTGACTGGTGCCTATCAAAACTAGCTTAGCGTCTGCGTGTGCAGTCTTAGGAAAATTACTGGATATGATTTCTCATACCTGCCACATTACACAGCTTGGCGGAGACCTTGCTAGAACTGATTAGTTGATTAGACAGAAAACAATGCGTTTTCAGTACTGAATACACTGGAATACAATGCTTAATTCATTATATTAGACACTGAATGAGTTCCCACAGTCAAGACACCTTTAATATTTAGCCTATTAGCTATATACATTCAACTAGCACTGATATGAATAAAAGTATGAATGAAACTAGACTCTATCAGTCCCCCCTTTAATTGTGATTCATTCCATTAGGTTTAGAAGAATCAAAGTAAAGTGAAAAAGAAAATTAAATTAAATAAAGAAAACCTAAAAGGAACACATTCACAGTTGCCTTTGATGGTCCCTTTGTTTGGGAACAGCCTTCAACACTGGAATGGGCAAGCCTTGAAAGAGTTACAAGCACTTTGGGCTAATAGTAAGAACTGCTTAAATCCTGTGGAGGTATTTATTTAAGCGAATACAGAGGCACCATTTTAGGGTTTCTTGCCATTCTCCTGCAGATACATTTGTGGCAAACATTTTACAAAAATTAGCTTCAATCATAATGATCTCTTAACATGTGTGGCATGGATCCCAGGACCTCTTTCCTTGGACTTCACTGCCGCTTTGGGTTGTGAGAAACACCTGATGGGGTCCTTCCCACTTGGACCCCAACGGCTCCTTCTGCAGTTTCTTCACGTAGACTTTAACTCATGGCACAAGATTATACCCACATTCGGGAGGGTCACCCTACGCAATGTAGCTCCCACTTAATATTCAATAGCTTACAAACTTCTTTGCAAACCACCTGTAAAGTGGGTTCCGTTGTCTGAGTCTATGCTAGTTTGTACTCCCCATCTGGGAATATAGTATCTATATAGAACCTTAGCCGTGTGGCTAGCTGTAGCTCTCCTGGCCGGGACGGCCTCGACCCATCTGAAGAACCTGTCCACTATTACCAAGATATCAGAGTACGTTTGACATGGCGGAACGTGAATGTAATTGACCTGTATATGCTGGAATGGTCCTGCAGGGGCAGGAGCTCTTAACTGAGCCATTGATGTTTTATAGGTCCTGAATTGTTCTTCTGACAGGTGACTCAGTGGTCTGTCACCACCTCGGCATGTTTCTTGAATCATCGACCCCACTAGCTTTTCTGGAATCGAGCCAACATCTTTTGGGGGGCCAGGTGCCCCCATGGGTGGATCTTTTGGGCCAAAAAGGGCATCACTGATTGTGGTGCAACTGGTCTGTCGGACTCTCCTTGTCTCCAAATGCCATCTTCACAGAACTTGGTACCTGCTTCCATCCATGTCCATTTTTCTTCTCGTGAACACTCAATTTACATTTTACGTAGGTCTTGTAACAGGCTGCGTACTTCCAGTCTGTAGATTTGTTTTGGTCTCTCTGGAGAATTGCATTGTGAGGCAGCATCTTTTGCTGCCTGGTCTGCAAGGGTGTTTCCTTGTGCTTCTGCGATGTCCTCTTTAGTGTGGGCCTTACATTTCAGAATGGCCACTTTTTTTTGGCAGTTTTAAGGCTTCTAGAAGGTCCAATACCTCGTTCCCATTTCAAATAGGTGTTCCTGCGGTGGTGAGAAATCCTCTTCTCGTCTATAATTGGCCAAAGTCATGAGCTACTCCAAAACCATACCTTGAGTTTGTATAGATGTTAGCTATCTGGTCTTTTGCCACACGACATGCTTCGGCTAGGGCCCTAAGCTGGTTGGGCTGATGCCCTGGGGGCAAACATCCCTTTGCCATAACAGTGTACTGGCTTGTGACTGCCCATCCTGCTTTCCAAATACCATTTTCAACAAAGGAGGACCCATCTGTAAATAAAACTAAGGCTGGCTTTTGTAATGGATCTTCCTCTATCAGGCGCACCTTCTCCATTTCCTCCATGATTTCAACACAGTCATGCTCTTCTCCTTCCCCCTTTTGCTCCTCGGGAAGCTGGAGCATAGATGATGGGTTTACCGGGCTTGCCCGTTGTAAATGGAGGTTAGACGCCTCCATAACTGCTATCCACCTCGTCCATCTGGCTGTGGTGACTTGTGCAACTCTATTCATTGAGAGTAACGTGTATGAGAGCATTTAATTGTCCGTTTTTGGTCTAGGGCATTGCTTGCAGTAGCCATTGCAGCCTGACACGTGGACTCCATGGCTCTTAGGCAACTTCCCCATCCGAGGGCTACTATGTCCAGTTTTTACGAATAGTACCCAATTGGTCTCTGTTGATCCCATGTTCCTGGGTTAGAGTTGCTGTCATGTATCCTTTCTCATGGACAAACAAGATGAATGGTTTCCCGTTGTTTTGAATTTCTAGAGCTGGTGCTGAGCACAAGTTCTGTTTCACATTCACAAAGGCCTCTTGCTGTTCTGTATAAAAAAACTACCTCCTCTTTTGATTTTTGATTCCCCTTCAAAAGTTAATTCAATGGCTGTGCCAACTGTGTATATGCATCAATCCAATTTCTGTTAAAGTTACACAAACCCAAAAAAGATCTCAGTTCTTGGACAGTGGTGGGCTCTTTGGCAGGCCAATTGCCGCTGTTCCATTCTGGGTAAGTTCTCTTTGGACATGCTGGCTTTATGTCCTTTCTGGCTGAGATGGTCCAGAAGAACACGTAAGTCTCTCTCTTGATTCTCTTCTTTAATGGAGGCCAACAGAATGTCATCTACGTACTGCATAATGGTGGATAGAAACTCTGGCAGTTCCCTCAAAAGTTTCTGTAAGGGCATGTGAAAATAGTAGGACTATTATGAAAACCTTGTGGTAGTCTTGTCCAGGTGTACTGTTGCTGTTGGATGGTAAAAGCAAACCATGGTTGCACCTCCTGTGCCAGTGGTACTGACCAAAAGTCATTGGCCAAGTCGATAACTGAAAACCACTCAAATTTCAACTCCAAAATAATATTTTCTAACCCCGGGCCTCAAGTAGTAGAGTATTCTCTAGTCGGGGGGATTGCAATATATATCTAACACCATATAATATACATACACCATCGTCCGACGTCTGTCTGTTACTGGGACTTGGGCCAATTTCAACCCGGACATTTTCGTAAGGGGTGCGTAGGACGTCACCCGACTCTAAACAGGTTCAGACGTGAGGGTCTCTTACCTCGGTTCTGCCGATCCGTTGCCCGATGCCTCGGTTTGGTCTCTTCCACCTAGCACTCCTGGTTGGTTCGCCAAATTGTGGACTCTTATTTTACCTTCTAATAAGAATCAGTAGTCCGTTGGTGGGAGGTGTCAAAAATACGACTTTATTATTGTTAATTACTCACTTGAACACACTTGAATAAAAACTGAATAAAAACTTAGAAACGAAATATCAAACAATACATACAAAAGTCAAGCACACGGCAAAAAGCATAAAGCACAAAAGAAAATCACTTTAACACAAACAGATAGATGATTCAAGAATTCAGGAATCAAGACCTCTACCACGAGGTCCTACTTTTAAGGAATTCTTGGGCTGGATTCTCTGCCGACGGGATGCTCCGTTTTGCTGGCAACTTGGGGGTTTCCGACGGCGTGGGGCTGCCCCACAATGGGAAATCCCATTGACCAGCCAGCGTAATGGAGCATCCCGCCGGTGTGGTGAAACAGAAATGTGGCGCGGCGGGGTGGAGAATCCAGCCCCTTATCTCTGGTTTAACCCCTCATTTACTTTCATTGGCTTCTAATTCTCAGCTGAGACCTCCTGGTTTGTTCAAATGAACGTCAGTTACTTGGAGGATGATTTATTAATCAAACATTGGACATTACTCAAGATTCACTGGTGCCTATCAAAACGAGCTTGGTGTCTGCGTGCAGTCTTAGGAAAATTACTGGATATGTTTTCTCACACCTGCAATGTTACACAGCTTGATGGAGACCTTGCTAGAACTGATTAGTTGATTAGACAGAGAACAATACATTCTCAATGCTGAATACACTGGAATGGAATGGTTATATTCGACACTGACTGAGTTCCCACAGTCAAGACACTTTTTAAATATTTAGCCTATTAGCTATATGCATTCAACTAGCACCTATATGAATAAAACTAGATTCTATTAATTATGTTTTCCCCATTTACAGGCTTCAAATGTCTCCCATGACCATGACTATTCCATCTGCAGCTCCGTACTAGTCCCATCTGTAGCCATTCCCAGGGCCACTGTGAGAGAGCCACTGACCATGCCCTGCATACCATTAAGCAGACAGGTCTTGCCTCTCCCTGGACTGGGGCCATGACATGCATGCCATACATAGTCCTGTAGCCTAGCCCACAAAGTCCCAGGACTGCTTTAAATTTCTCACCCCTCCAGGTCTAGGCTGCCTGATACGCATGTCCATGCTTCCATCAGGAACCCCCTTCCCCCACCAGTCACGGGTCTGTGTAGCCCTTTCCTCTTGTGCAGCCCTAACACCCCCAGTCATGCGTCTACATTAAGCCCTTCTCTCTCATGCTGCACACACCCCGCCCACCTCTTCCTGAGTCTGGATGCACCCCATCTATGTCAGGCTCGTGTTCTTCCACCCCCAATCATCCCTCTGTCTTCCATTGTCCCTCCTTTGTTCCAAATACCCTCATCCACCCGTCATCCCTCTGCTTCAACCACCCTCTTCCCTCCCCTATCCCTTTTCTCATATCTCTCCCCAATCTGCAACCCGCCCACCACCATCCCCTGCTAGTCTCGGCTGGTAGAGTACAGTTCTGCATATGCCCCGCAGCATCTTGCATGAGCAGCCCTGCCTGCACACCGCAACATCTACTCTGATCAGCCCTGCCTGCATCCTGTAGCACTCAGTGCAAGCAACCCTGCCTACGCCCCACAACATCCAGTGTAAACATCCCTGAATGTTAACAGCTCTGCCTGTGAATCCCATGTTTAGCATGAGAGTAACATTCTCAGTGGTGACTAGTTGCAGCAGTGCTATTGCTGATCTGTGTGTATTCACCTTGAAGTCATGAGTGAAGATTGGCAGGTGCACATCCCTTGTATCCGGTTATGTGTCAGACTGGTCTTATTTCCTGCTTGCGTGGCACAAAATTAGGAGGGAGAACATGATGCTGGAAAGTTGCGATTTTTAATGAGCAGTCATGACCTTCTGATGTATGCAAATAGGGTTCCCAACTTAAATCAGTGGGAAAGTCATCCTGCCTTTAAGGCACCATGGAAGTGCTGGGGAGGGGGTGGGGGACTTCCAGTGATGGGGATGTGCTGAGCGAAAGCACGACAGGTGGCTCTCCTCCTAAGAACTCAAAATGATGCTCTTTTATCCAAACTAGCCCGCAAGGGCGGGGGGGGGGAAATGCATCCCCTCGCCCTCTCCAATCGAAGCACAAGGAGCGATGTCGAACAGCAGTTCCAGAGGCCAAAAAGAGGCAAAAATCAGCAGAAGCCAGGAGAAATGAGCGAACATGACAGCGGACCCGTGAGGCGAAGAAATGGCGACTCAACCAAACGTCGGACCAACAAGCCGCAAACGGAGCTCCCCCTTGCGAGGGTGGATGGAAAAACTTCCTCACCAGGGAGCTCAAAGAAGACATCAAGGCCGACATAAAAGCTGTTGTCAGGGGAGCGGTCGCAGAGACCCTGGCCACCATGCAGGTAGAACATAGAACATTACAGCGCAGTACAGGCCCTTCAGCCCTCGAAGTTGCGCCGACCTGTGAAACCCCTCTAAAGCCCATCTACACTATTCCCTTATCGTCCATGTCTATCCAATGACCATTTGAATGCCCTTAGTGTTGGCGAGTCCACTACTGTTGCAGGCAGGGCATTCCACGCCCTTACTACTCTCTGAGTAAAGAACCTACCTGTGACGTCTGTCTTATTTCTATCTACACAGGTGGCCCTGGACAAGACAGAAGGCAACTGGAGGCCCAGGGGAATACCATCAAAGAACTGGAAAGGGCCCACCAGACCAAAGTGACCAGATCATCGCCCTGGAGAGACAAAGACCTGCAACTGGGAAGGACACCAGATTATTTATTGCCCAGCCCTGGGGGCATTTAAGAGTCAACCACATTGCTGTTGGTCTGGAGTCACATGTAGGCCAGACCAGGTAAGGATGTCAGATTTCCTTCCCTAAAGGACATCAGTGAACCAGATGGGTTTTTACGTCAATCGATAATGGTTTCATGGTCATCAATAGCGTTTGATTTATATTGAATTCAAATTCCACATGGTGGGATTTGAACACTGGTCCCTGGAGCATTCCCTGGCTCTTGGGACTGTACTGCCTCGCTCTGAACCTGGGAGCCAAAATGCAGAAAGGAAGGGGCGAGGGCAGCAGAGCACAGGAGGGTAAGGAGGAGACAGAGGGGGAAGATGAGTAGCAGATAAAGGGTAAACTTAGACCGACCCAGGAGTGGGACCACCACAATAGTGAGAAAGCGAGCACCAGGAGGTACGAGTGAGGGAGGGGCCGTGTGCATCTCCCACCGCGAAGAAACAGGGTAGTACACACCATCGATGGGGGAACAGTTAGAGGGGTAAATGGGGAAAGGCGGAGTGAAACAACAGTAGGAAGGGGGGAGGAAGAAGGAGGGGGAAAAACAGAACCATAGGGGAAACAAAGTGGGGGGGGGGGGGCTCTAGGCTGGCTACAACAGGCCGCACATGGCAACAAGAAACAAAATGGGCACTGAAGACAGCCACTTTGGAGGGTCCCCAAACAAAGGGAAACCCCAGAGTGCAGGGGCGCATTCTGAGTCCAGTGAAAAGATCCAGAGTCTTTGCCCACCTGAAAAGTGTGAAAGCCAACATAGTCTTCCTTCCTCCAAGAGAGACATCTGAGGGAGAAAGACCAACTGTAGGTAAGAAAGAGCCGGGTGGGACAGACCTACCATTCTTGCTATGGGATGAGAGCTAGGGGTGTGTGCTTAAGATGAGAACAGTGCTTACTGCGACGAGCATGGTGGTTACAGACCCAGGGGGATGGCACGTCATAGTCAGCAGTGTCCTGGAAGATGCACTGGTGATCCTTGTTAACCTGTACACTCCCAACTAGAGACACAGAGTTTATAAAGAAGACCATGGACAAAATCCCTGACACACACTGAATAATCATGGGAGGGAGGGGGGGTTGACTTTAACCATGTGTAGGGACACCAATGGACAGATGTAAACCCAAATTGGGGAAGACCTCAAATTTGGAGAAAGAACTGAGCACATTTGTGGAACAGATGGGGGCAGTGGACCAGTGGAGGTTCACACACCCAGGGGAGAGAGAATTCTCCTTCTCCCAGGTATGCAAGGTATACTTGTGCATTAACTTCTTTGTGGTGGGGAAAGCAGTATTTCCAGGGATAGTAAGAGCAGAAAACTCCGCGATCGTAATCTCCGACACACGCTCCACACTACATGGATGAAGTTGGAAACGGGCCGTACTCAATGCCTCCCATGGAGGTTGGACATGGCCCTCCTTGCCAACAAGGCTTTTTGCGAGAAAATGACACAGGCCATGGACGTGTATACTACCAATAACCAGAATGGGGTGGTGTCATGCCCCATGTTCTGGGAGATGCTGAAGGCTGTAATCAGGGGTGAGATTATCGCTTATAAAGCACTCACAGACAGGCAGGAGGGTGGCTAGGCAGCAACTGGTCGACTCCATACTGGAAGTGAACAGGCAATACTCCGAAGCCCTGACCGTAGAGCTTCTGGCAGAGAGGGAAAAGCTACAAATGGACTTTGACCTGCTTTCCATTAGGAAGGCAGTGCACTAACTCCGCCAGAAACGGGGGACCTTTTACGAACACTGATACAAAGCCAGCCACGTGCTGGCTCACTGGCTGAGAAAGCAGGCAGCCATGAAGGGAAATAGCAGAGATCAGGGATAACAACGGCAGACTAGTAACTGAGCCGGTGAAGGTCAACAAAGCGTTCAAGGCCTTCTACCGGGGGCTGTACACCTCCAAGCCCCCCGAAGGAGACTTGAGGATGAAGCAGTTCCTTGATGGACTGGAAATACCAGTCATGGGAGAGGATAGAAAACAGGGGTTGGAAGCACCATAAGAACTAGAAGTCATAGAGAACATTAACTCCATGCAGGCGGGGAAGGTACCGGGACCAGATGGATTTCCAGCAGACTTCTATTAAAAAATCCGCAGCAGCACTGACCCTGTTCAAGACTCGCTAGCAAGGGGCATCTGCCTCCAATGTTAGCATAAGCCTTAATCTTGCTGATACCCAAGAAAGGCAAAGATCCAGCCGAATGCAGGTCCTACAGACCCATCTTGCTGCTCAATGTAGATGTGAAAATACCTGCTAAAACCCTAGCCAGACGACTGAAGAACTGCATACCAGAGGTGACTGCAAAGGACCGGATAGGCTTTGTTAAGGGTAGGCAGCTAACATTGAACATCAGGCGCTTGCTGAATGTGACAATGACCCCATATGGGGAGAAAGCACCAGAGGTAATCATTGCCCCGAACACAGAAAAGGCCTTCGACAGAGTCAAGTCGAAGTACCTCAGAGGTACTGGAGTGGTTCGGACTTGGAGCAGCGTTCACTGCATGGGTGAAACTTCTGTACAGCGCTCCCATGGCGAGCCAACACCACCAGCTCAAAATACTTCTTGCTGCACAGGGGCACAAGGCAGGGGTGTCTGCTGTCCCCGTTTCTATTTGCCCTGGCAATCCCGCCTCTGCCAATCGTCCTCAGAACAGCAAAAAAATGGAAGGGGATCCAGAGAGGGGACATAGAGCACAGCGTCTTACACTTGCGGATGACCTGCTCCTCTATGTCTTGGACCCACCAAAGCAGCATGGATGGGATCATGATGCTCCTGAAAGAGTTTGGAGCCTTCTTGGGCTACATCTCAACCTGAGCAAAAGTGAAATCTTCCTGGTGAACCTGCAAGGGAGACAGGCAGAGTTGGAGGGACTGCCGCTTAAGCAAGCTGAAAACAAATTCTACTACCTTGGGATCCAAATTGCCCACTACTGGACAGGAATCCACAAACCTCAAGGCATTCAGCCTCTGATCTCCGGGTAAGCGTTCTCCAAGGCGGCCTTCAGGACCCGCGACAACGCAGAATCGCCGAGCAGAAACTTATAGCCAAGTTCCGCACACATGAGTACGGCCTCAACCGGGACCTGGGATTCATGTCACATTACATTCATCCCCCACCATCTGGCCTGCAAAATCCTACCAACTGTCCTGGCTTGATACAATTCACACCTCTTTAACCTGGGGTTACCCCATCTCTGGATCTGTAAAGATTTAATCACCTGCTAATGCTCGCATTCCTAGCATTGTTTGGCATCTTTGAATTTGTCTATATATATGTTTCTGGAACAGACCTCTTCATTCACCTGAGGAAGGAGCTGCGCTCCGAAAGCTAGTGACATCAAAACAAACCTGTTGGACTTTAACCTGGTGTTGTAAGACTTAGTACGGAGAAAATAAAGAAGGACCTGCAGAGGTGGGACATGCTCCCACTCTCCCTGGTGGGGAGGACGCAGACAATCAAGATGGAATGTTCTGCCCAGGTTCCTCTTCCTGTTCAGATCCATACTGATCTACATCCCGAGGTCTTTTTTAAACACAGTAGACAAAATGACCATGACGTTTGTAGGGGGCGGGGGAAGAAGAGAGAATCCAAGGAACCACAAAGAAGTCCTCCTAGGGGCTGGTTTAGCACAGGGCTAAATTGCTGACTTTGAAAGCAGACCAAGGCAGGCCAACAGCATGGTTCAATTCCCATACCAGCCTCCCCGAACAGGCGCCGGAATGTGGCGACTCAGGGCTTTTCACAGTAACTTCATTTGAAGCCTACTTGTGACAATAAGCGATTTTCATTTTCATTTTTTCATACAAAGAAAAAAAAGCATGGGAGGCTTGGACCTCCCAAACCTGCAATACTACCACTGGGCGGCCACAGCAGAAAGAGTGAGGGGATGGGTAATATGGAGGAGAACTCCTGCATAGGGACGTCCCTCCGGGCTTTTGTCACAGCAACACTCCCATCCCTGCCAGCCAAACACTCTACAAGCTCAGTGGGAATAGCCACGCTGTGGACATAGAAACAGCTACGGCAACACTTCAGCCTGACCAAAATGTCCACTGTGGCCCCATCTGCAACAATGACAGGTTCGCACCAGTCATAATGGACATCACCTTTAAAAGGTGAAGATAAGATGTGGGGACACTGACAGTTGGGGACTTATAATAGACAGCGACACCAGACGAACTGACGGAGAGGTTCCAACTGCCCAAAGGGAACGAACTCTGATATATACAAATCAAAAACTTCCTCCATAAAGAAATGACAACATACCTACGGACACTGCGACACTCACTGCAGAGGAGCTTTTGGACGTGGGCGACTTAGGAAGAGGAAACTGCGAGACCTGTATGGGTGACTCTTAGGGAAGACACGCTTCCCGCTGGACGAGACAAGGGAAAAATGGGAGGAAGAACTAGGGATAGAATTAGGGTGAGGACTCTGGAGCGAAGTACTGATCAGGGCAAACTCCATCTTCATATGCGCAAGGCTTAGCCTAATGCAGCTGAAGGTGGTGCACAGAGCGCACCTAACCAGAACCCGAATGAGCAGGTTCATCTCTGAGGTGGAGGACGAATGTGAATGGTGCCAGGGAGGCCAAGCCAACCACATCCACAAGTTCTGGGCATACCCCAGACTGGTCAGGTTTTGGACAGCCTTCTTTGAGGCAATGTCCAAGGTTGTGGGTGAAGCTGGTGCCAAGCCCAAAAGTGTCAGTCTTCGGGGTCTTAGACCAGCAAGAACTCTTCATGGGGAGGGGGGACAATGCCCTAGCCTTTGCCTCCACAACCGTCTGCCGAAGAATCCTGCTCGGCTGGCGATCAGCAGCACCACCCAAAGCTACAGACTGGCTGTCCATCCTCTCGGAATTTATCCAACTGGAGAAAATCTAATTCGCCATCTGGGGGTCGGACCCACTTGTTCCAGGACCTGTTTGTTGCCCACGACCAATAGAGCGGGGGGAGGGAGAGCTCAGATGGTAAAGGAAAGGGAAGGGGGGCAAAAAACCATAAAAAGACCCTGGGTCACAGCCACAGGGGACAGGTCCAAGGGCAAATGGAGGACCAAAGGGATCAGCAATACATGGGGAAACACAAGCCAGGGCCAACAAATGGCAGGGCAACTGCGGCAGACTGGCTAAATGGGGCCCACAGCCACTGAAGTGGGGCAAAAGAGGCAAATGTAAATATGTATACGATCCTCGTTTGTTTGTGCTTTGTTTATTTTTTTTCCTCTTATGTAATCTTAACTTCACCTTGATTGCTTTTGTAAAATATTATACTCAGGTACGACATTTGTAATTCAATGTTGAAACTGAAATATGTTACATAAAATGTGAAAACCAATAAAAACATTTATATTAAAAAAAAGTGCTGAGGGGAAAATTCTCTCCTGTTTTCCTGCTGGCAGGAATCTGACTTTTGGCCACGATCCAAATTTTCTGCCCCCCCCCCCCCCGCCCCCCAGACCCGCGCCCCCTACTTCCACTGCTGGCAAGACCAGCTGATTCCACCATTTATAACTGTTAAAGTGATGCTGGTGACCGATTAAGTGTACGGATTTGTTTCATTTGGAACTCAATATCCATCTATATGCCAAAACACGATCATGTTTTACAATGCAAGGATGCACGACTTTTGACAATTCAAATTTTATTAATCCATAAGTTGATTAAAAGGATTCCATAATCAAGCTGTGTTAAAGCATATTATGATTGAAAATCAACAATCTTTTGATGTGAAAGAATGACACAGACTCCTAAAATTCATATCCCATTTATTCCCTTTAAAAAGCCATGAAATACAATCACCCAAATACATATTTAAGCAATTAAAGAACAAATGTGAATCTTAAAAAATAAAATAGGGCATAACACTCATTTCCCTTTTATCTTTATTTTAAACCGACAGGGGCACAGACTGATCCTAACAAAATGCACAAATGTTTTCAAATTTCCTTTTGTTAAATGTAGCATCATTAGTAATGAATCAGCTGTATTTATGCTCCACGTATGTAAGCATTCTTTTAGAACTGCAATATAACTTGGTTGCTGATTCTGAATAGGCCAGTTTGTACAAGTCTGATAAATAAGAAGAGTGCACTAAATACTGTGATGATCAGCTCTCTCTTACTTAGGGGCATTACATTTGTGGGAATTATTTAGGTTTTCAGTACAGTAACACTGAAGTCTGAAAAGGTTATACAGTGCAACCAATAGAAAAACAAAAGTTTCTGGGAAGAAGAGTCCACAGTAAATAGCATCAAAATAGCTCACTAGAGTGCATCATACACCCACTCACTATGTTTCAATGTTGAATGAAATAAAATGTGACAAACCTACAGACCATATTACCCTCTATTTGCCCAATATGGGCAATCAAATCACATTCCAAAACTTTTTAATATACATTCTCATTGTGAAACCATTTTGCTCTCATCCAAATATGTTGACAACAGTCATATAAGGCTACAAAAAGATGTGTTAAATCAAGTTAATACATTTAAGAGGACTTGTTCTTAAATGACTTTTAGTCATTTGTTTTTGAGTGAGGATCTACTAACTTGTTGTAATATTGCACTTCAAACTTAAAATTTAAAACACAGGTTGCTATAACGGCAACAATGGCAATGAATTTCACCACTTGAACCTGCAACATTATGCAGATTTTGAAGTGCTAATCAGTGCAATGAAATACATGAACCACATCAGTAGGAGCCAGCAAAGCTAAATTTATATTGCCATTGCTCAATACTTGTACCTGCCACCATGTCAATACAAATAAAGATGCTAGTGCAGACTGCATTCTTGGTAGTTCATTTCACGCCATGTTAGTTAAGTTGTTCATTTCAAGTCCAGGGTTCAGAGAAATTTTAGCTCCAGGAAGTTTGTTTAAACCCAAATGGCATTTACGTTTCTATAACCCCATCTCCATTCACTTCCTGCGGCTGGAGTTGCTGCCGTTCAATGGAATCTTTGCGTGGGGGTCGGACACGATTGAAAAAACCGAACTGTAAAATAAAATTCAAAATTTGTAGTTCACCTGATGTAAAAAATGCCAATATGCAACCACATCACTAAGTATACATCTGGGAATTCATCTTGTAGAACAGGGTGTAATCTGTGGCATAGATGACCAAGGTTGGGACAGGTTGTAGGGGCAATACTGTGCACAAATGGTTGCAACTCAGGTCACAATTATAGCATACATGCAATACTACGTACCTCATTCACCTTCACTACACTTCTTCGCATTAGGTATGCCAACTGTTAGACCCACGTCTAACAACAGAGACCAGGATTGCTGAGTGACTCAGCCAAGTGAGCGATGATGGGAGGCAGACAGCAGGATAGGTCACAGGAGAGGTGGGGAGTGGGTCAGCAGCAAGGGCAGGAGGGGGAGTGGGTTAGCAGCAAGGGCAGGAGGTGGCTGCCTGCGACCCTCTCCTTTTTCTTGATGCCCATCAATTAGGCACTGACTGCCTTTGAATGAAGCACCCCTCTGGAAGCCTGCAAGCAACTCCACACAGGTTTGTTCACTGTGCTCCCCATATAACAAGCCAACTTGGATTTGCATTTGTATTTTGACACGTGTACCAAAGTACAGTGAAAAGTATTGTTCTGCGTACAGTCCAGACAGATCATTCCATACATGAAAAAAAAACATAGGGCAAACATAAATACACAATGTAAATACATAGACACAGGCATTGGGTTAAGCATACAGGAGTGTAATACTACTCAGTAGAGAAGATATGTGAAGAAATCAGATCAGTCCATAAGAGGGTAATTCAGAAGTTGGTAACAGTGGGGAAGAAGCTGTTTTTGAATCTGTAGTGCGTATTCTCAACTTTTGCATCTCCTGCCCGATGGAAGAAGTTGGAAGAGTGAATAAGCCGGGTGGGAGGGGTCTTTGATTATGCTGCCCGCTTTCCCCAGGCAGTGGGAGGTGTAGACAGAGTCAATGGATGGGAGGCAGGTTGGCATGATGGACTGGGCTGTGTTCACGACTCTCTGTAGTTTCTTACGGTCTTGGGCAGAGCAGTTGCCATGCCAGGCTGTGATGCAGCCAGACAGGATGTTTTCTATGGTGCATCTGTAAAGGTTGGTAAGAGTCAATGTGGACATGCCGAATTTCCGTAGTTTCCTGATGACGTATAGGCGCTTTGTGCTTTCTTGGTCGTAGCGCCGACATGGGTGGACCAGGACAGATTGTTGGTGATGTGCACACCTAGGAGTTTGAAGCTGTGAACCATCTCCACCTTGGCCCCATTGATGCAGCCAGGGGTGTGTACGATACTTTGCTTCCTAAACTCAATGACCAGCTCTTTAGTTTTGATGACATTGAGGGACAGATTGTCATCGGTACACCACTCCACTAGGTTCTCTATCTCCCTCGTATTCTGATTCATCATTGTTTGAGATCTGAACCACTAGGGCAAACCTGTAGATGGAGTTGGAGCCAAATTTTGTGTATAGGGAGTAGTAGGTGGCTAAGTATGTAACCTTGCAGGGCCCCGGTATTGCGGACTATCGTGGAGGAGGTGTTGTTGTTTATTCTTACTGATTGTGGTCTGTGGGTCAGAAAGTCGAGGATCCAATTGCAGAGGGAGGCGCCAAGTACGATGTTTTGGAGCTTTGAGATGAGTTTGGCAGGATTATGGTGTTGATGGCGGAGCTGTAATCAGTGAATAGGAGTCTGACGCAGGATCCTTGTTGTTGAGATGCTCCAGGGGTGCGTGTAGGGCCAGGGAGATGGTGTCTGCTGTGGACCAGATGTGGCAGTATGCGAATTGCAGTGGATCTAGGCTTTCTGGAGTAAGGAGCTGATGTGCATCATGACCAACCTCTCGAAGGAGTTCATAATGATCGATGCCAGGGCCACCGGACAATAGTCGTTGAGGCACGCTGCCTGGTTCTTCTTTGGCACCGTGTATGATGGTGAAGGGCCTCAATTGGAGGCATGGCGGGAAGTTTGTCCATGGGCCTTCGATTAGATAGAGGTGGGTAGGTGGTGGGATCCCCACCCGTCACCCACCCCCTCCCTGTCTGATTACATGACTCCCACTGCCAAATGCGCCATGGAGAAGGGCACAAGATTTCACCCCAACAATGCACAACTACCAAGATGGAAGTTCCCACCTCCTCCAAAATCATTTGACTTGTATGGAGTGGCCAGCCAATGAATGATAAGGCCCTTACAAAATCCTGCAGAATCCGAGATTTGAAGTGGGAGGTGGCAAACGGCCTATTTTCTGGCCCTTCTCCCGCAATCCTGCTGGAATTGCAAATGGAGAACATTGCACAGTCCAAGGATCTTGAACCCGCTCAACTCGAAGCAAACATACTGGGTGGGATTTTCTGGCCTCCCCAAGGTGTATCTTGTGGAGGCAGCCCACCATTGGCCAGCAGCGGGATCTTCTGGTCCCGTCGATGTCTACGGGGTTTTGCATGCCCCGCACTCTCCATTGGGGGGGGGGGGCTTCGCCATCAGCAGGACCAGAAGATCCCACTGGCAGGAAGGAACGACTGGGAAACTTTGGCCACTGGTTTTTAACGAAAATGTTTATAATTTCAATTCAAAAATGTCAAAATTGTTACTTTGCTAGCTAATATGCCACGAGAATCAAGACTGTATTTTAATCTCAGTGGGAAAGCACAAATATTTCTATTCCAGTGGCCAGGATAATATCAGATCAACATGTTATACCCTAACAGCACAATGCCCCATCACAATAAACCTTTGTTTGCATTTTGAATTTAACGAGTTGTGAGCAGAATTTTATCATCTCCAAACTTTACTGTGCACTTGCAATGTTCAAATGTTGATTGGGGCTAATATTTCATTTCTCATAGCAACAGCTAGGTGATTGGTGTTCCTTCCTGCAGTGATGCACCTGACTTGGCATGGTAATGTTTGTTGCCCCTGTTCAATGCATCGGATGTAAACAGTATAATCAGCTGAACCAGCATTGGTCTGTATAACATGGCCCTACCACGAAAGCTCAATTAAAATGACTCAAGACATCAACTCAGGGTTGTGGTTGGCTGATTTAATATATTCAGATTTATGCAGGAGAGCTCCTAGACCATAGTTGGGACTGATTCAGGGAGCTGTTTAGGGGGGGTAGGGGAAACTGGACAAAAATTACATTGTGGGAAGACTAAAAAGCATGTGGCAGGAAATGTCAGTTAATCTCAGCGTGTGTACAAACATTAAGATCTAAAAACAAATACAGAAGAAAATCGCACAACTTAAGGAAATCATTGCAGTAAATTTAGCTTATTATGTAATTTACCAGGTCCAAATATGAGTGCTGGAAAGTGTCCTCTGTAACTAGTTTCAAATTTACTAGTAAGTGGGTAGAACATGAGCTGACAGTGCAGATGATCCTTGTACTAGGTCAGACAGTGCCAGAAGCAAAATAAATGTTGAAGACATTGGTAGTCTTACTTGCCAATGGCTTTGCTGCCCATATGGTTCACTGTCGGTGTCTCTACAGATCGGGCCAAGTTTTCAATGACAGACAAGCCAATTTGATGGTTGCAAAAAATAATCCTAAAATATGAAGATCAAAATCCACTTCAATCCAGTTTGGGTTTGAAATCCATAGAAACATGCATCGAAAATAGAAGTAGGAGGAGGCCATTCACCCCTTTGAGCCTGCTCCGCCATTCATTACAATCATAGCTGATCATCAGGTTCAATACCCTGATCCTGCCTCCCCCCCCCACACTATGGCTTGATCTCTTTAGTCCCAGAGAAAAATCTGATTCCTTCTTGAAATTACACAACGTTTTGGCCTCAACTACTTTCTGTGGTAGCGAATTCCACAGATTCACCACTCGATGGGAGAAAGAAATTTCTCCTCATCTCAGTCCCAAAAGGTTTATCCCTTATCCTCAACTATTACCCCTAGTTCTGGACTCCCCCACCATTGGGTACATTCTTTCTGAATCTACCCTCTAATCCTGTTAGAATTTTCTAAGTTTCTATGAGATCCCCTCTCATTCTTCTAAACTACAATGAATATATTCCTAACCAACTTAAGCCTCTCCTCATGTGACAGTCCCATCATCCCAGGAATCAGCCTGGTAAACCTTTGCTGTACTCTCTTCATAGTAAGAACATCCCTCCTCAGATAAGGACACCAAAACTGCGCACAATACTCCAGGTGTGGCCTCACCAATGTCCAAACCAATTGTAGTAAAACACTCCTATTCTTATACTCAAAACCTCTCGCTATGAAGGCCAACATACCATTTGCCTCCTTTACTGCTTGCTGTACCTGCGCGCTTTCAGCGACTGATGAACGAGTACAACAAGGCCTCGCTGAGTATCCACCTTTTTCAATTTACACCCATTCAAATAATAATTTGCCTTTCTATTTTTGCTACCTAAGTGGATAACCCCACATTTATCCAAGTTATACTGCATCTGCCATGCATATCCCACTCACTCAGCCTGCCCAAATCCCGCTGAAGCATCTCTGCATCTTCCTCACAGTTCACCCTCCCACTCTACTTTGAATCACCTGCAAATTGTACCCTCGTCCAAATTATTAATATATGTGAACAGTTGGAGTCCTAGCACAGATCCCTGCGGTACCCCACTAGTCACTGCCTGTCAATAGGAAAAGGACCCATTTATTCCAACTTTTTGCTTCCTGTCTGCTAACCAGCTTTCTATCCATTGCAAGACCCTACCCGCAATCCATACGCTTTAACTTTACACAGTAATCTACTATGAGACCTTGTTGAATGCCTTTTGAAAATTTAAACCACATCCACTGGGTCTCCCTGGTCAACTCTACTAATTACATCTTCAAAGAATTCCAGTAGATTTGTCAAACATGATTTCCATTTTGTAAATCCATGCTGACTTTGTCTGATTATACCACTCCTTTCCAAATGCTGTGCTATGAAATCCTTGATAATGGACTCTAGCAACTTCCATACTCCCGGTGTTAGGCTCACTGGGCTATAGTTCCCTGTTTTCTGTCTACCTCCCTTTTTGAATAGTGGGGTTGCATTATTTACCCTCCAATCTATAGGAACCATTCCAGAGTCCGAAGAATTTAGAAAAATGACCACATAGATCATAGAATTTACAGTGCAGAAGGAGGTCATTCAGCCCATCAAGTCTGCACCGGCTCTTGGAAAGATCACCCTACCCAAGCCCACACCACCCTATCCCCATAACCCAGTAACCCCACTCAACCAACACTAAGGGCAATTTTGGACACTAAGGGCAATTTAGCATGGCCAATCCACCTAACCTGCACATCTTTGGACTGTGGGAGGAAACCGGAGGACCCGGAGGAAACCCACGCACACACGGGGAGGATGTGCAGACTCCGCACAGACAGTGATCCAGCCAGGAATCGAACCTGGGACCCTGGAGCTGTGAAGCAATTGTGCTAACCACTATGCTACCGTGCCGCCTTTTGTGAGGGCCACGAAGAATCCAGCACGAGTTTTAAGGATACAAAGTAATAACATTTATTTACAATAACATATATATTATAACAGCAGCAGCAACTTCCCTTGCTGCACACTCCTTCCTGCTGGTTCCTAAACTGGCCAGCTTTATTTATACTAGGAGTATAATTATACTAGGAGTATAATCAGAAGGAGGTCATTCGGCCCATCAAGTCTGCACCGGCTCTTGGAAAGAGCACCCTACCCAAGCCCACACCACCCTATCCCCATAACCCAGTAACCCCACTCAACCAACACTAAGGGCAATTTTGGACACTAAGGGCAATTTAGCATAGCCAATCCACCTAACCTGCACATCTTTGGACTGTGGAACTGTGGGACCATTCTACTAATGGTTTCTCCGCCCCCCTCATTGGGGAAGCTCATACTCCCACAGGATTGTGGGATTGTCATTAGTCCCCAGCCAATGGTAAGTAGGCAGGTTATAACATCCCTCCCCACCCCCCCCCCCCCCCCCAAAGTCCAAAGAATCCACCGAAGACCCTGGCGAAGGAGGCGCTTCCATGATGAACGGCGCAACGGTTGTACATCCACGGTCCGTGGACCCGAGGATTCCCCCTCTGATGCATCCAGGATCTCCATCTCGGAGTCAGAGTCTGCTGCCTCCGTCATGTCAGCGTCTCTATCTCCATTTGGTTCTGTAACGACCTGCGCAGGCTTCGAGTGAGGCACCAGTGGAAGATTGTAAGGACTACCTTCCCTTGTCTCTGGTCTCTGCGGCTGTAGAAATGAGCTCCGGGGGCGGGGAATCTTTTGAGGGGATAGTCTTCTGGACCGAACGTGGTCTACATGTTTGCGCTGGAGACGACCCTGGGCTTGCACCTGGTAAGATATAGGGCCCGTTTGGCGAAAGATTACACCAGGAACCCACTGGGCACCACCAGCAAAATTCCGAACGAACACTGGGTCACCGGGCGCAAACTGCCGAATCGGCCGATGCCGAGAAAATCCCTGTCCCTGCCGTTCTTGTGTGCGGCGTACGTTTGCGCCAATGTCCGGGGAAACCATACTAAGGCGGGTGTGAAGTCTCCGGCCCATTAGGAGTTCTGCGGCAGCTACCCCAGTCACCGCATGGGGGGTGGTCCTATACGTAAACAAAAGGCGAGCCAGTCTCGTGTCCATTGATCCGGAAGACTGCTTCTTTAGGCCTCTTTTGAATGTCTGCACTGCGCGCTCTGCCAACCCATTTGAAGCCGAGTGGGTAAGGGGCAGTGCAGATATGGCGTATGCCGTTCATCTTCGTGAACCTCGCAAACTCCTCACTCGTGAATGGAGTGCCGTTATCCGTGACCAGCACCTCGGGGAGGCCATGCGTACTAAACGACAAACGCATCTTTTCAATTGTTGCACAAGACGTTGTCTCCTGCATCTTATGCACCTCTACCCATTTAGACTGGGCGTCAATTAATAGAAGGAACATGGATCCTTGAAAAGGGCCTGCAAAATCTGCATGCATGCGTGCCCAAGGCCGCCCTGGCCATTCCCAGCGATGTAGGGGCGCGGCCGGCGGAAGCTTCTGATGCTCCTGGCAAATGGAGCAGTTTTGGGCCACCTTCTCAATGTCGGTGTCGAGGCCTGGCCACCAGACATAACTCCGGGCCAACATTTTCATTTTGGTCACACCTGGATGCCCATTGTGCAAGTCTGTTAGTATCAGCTCCTGGTCTTTTTCCGGGACAATCACACGTGTCCCCCACAAGAGGATGCCGTCTTCCACGCTGAATTCTGACAGCTATGAGGAAAATGCCCGCAACTCGCCTGGGAGCTGTCTATGCTGCCCACCATACAGGACTATGTGCCGAACCTTTGACAGGACTGGCTCCGTCTGGGTCCACTCACGGATCTGTGATGCCGTGACAGGCAAGGTGTCCATAAAATTTAGGGTTGCAACCCCCTCACCGGTCGTGGGGGTCGACATGGGGCTGGTCGATAAAGGCAATCGGCTCAGTGCGTCGGCATTTGCTATCTGCGTACCTGGTTTGTGCTCCAGAGAATACTCGTATGCAGCAAGCAACAAAGCCCAGCGCTGGATCCGTGCGGAAGCAATGGGCGTTATTGGCTTATCTTCTCTGAAAAGTCCCAGCAGAGGCTTATGATCAGTCACGATAGTGAAATGGCGGCCATACATGTTCTGGTGGAAGCGTTTCACCGCAAAAACCACTGCCAGGCCCTCCTTCTCGATCTGCGCGTACTTTTTCTCCGCTGCAGTCAATGTGCGGGAGGCTAAAGCTATCGGTCGCTCGGCCCCGTTCTCCATCTTGTGGGACAGGATGGCCCCAATACCATACGGGGATGCATCACATGTGACGAGCAAAGGCTTTCCAGGATCATAGTGGGTTAGTAACCCAGACTACGACAATTGTTGCTTTACCTGCCAGAAAGCGGTTTCTTGCGGCTGACCCCAAACCCAGGTGTGATTTTTCTTTAGCAGAAGGTGCAAAGGGGCCAGCGTAGTTGCCAGATTGGGGAAGAACATCCCGTAACAGTTTACGAGACCGAGAAAGGAACGAAGATGCGAAGTGTCAGTCGGGGTGGGGGCCTGTTGAATTGCACGCACCTTCTCTGCGACGGGGTGCAAACCTTCGCGGTCCACCCGGTAACCTCGGTAGACTACTTCCTTTGCCTGAAATACGCACTTTGTGCGACGTAAACGGACTCCAGCCACCGAAAGGCGTCTAAGGACAGCCTCCAGATTTTCCAAATGTTCCTGCTCCGACGTCACTGTAATCAAAACGTCATCTAAGTAGACAGCAAAACGTGGTAAACCTCTCAAAATGCCCTCCATAACACGTTGAAAAATTGCGCAGGCAGAGGATACTCCAAAGGGCAACCGTGTATATTCATACAGGCCCCGGTGTGTATTAATCGTTACATATGGTCGGGAGGCAGGGTCCAGCTCCAACTGCAGTTAGGCGTGACTCATATCTAATTTTGTGAACGAGCGTCCACCTGCAAGCTTCGCGTAGAGATCCTCTATGCGAGGCATTGGATATCGGTCGAGTCGGGAAGCCGTATTCACTGGAAGTTTATAGTCACCACATAAGCGAACTGTGGCATCTGGCTTCATTACAGGTACAATTGGTGCTGCCCAGTCAGCAAAACGGATGGGCCTAATAATACCCAAACTCTCCAAACGAGTGAGCTCCCCTTCTACTTTCTCGAGCAAGGCGTAAGGCACCGGGCGCGCCCGGAAATAGCGCGGCGTGGCTCCTGGTTCGACTTGGATACGGGCTACGGCCCATTTTATTTTCCCCAAACCAGGCTGGAATACATCTGGGTATTGTCCTAGCACCTCAGTCAACCCTTCAGAAACTGTTTGGAGGATGTGCTGCCATTGCAACCGCAAATGGCGCAACCAGTCCCGACCCAACAGGCTGGGCCCATGGCCGTGCACCATGATAAGTGGGAAATGCCCCTCCTGGCGTCCATAAATAACAGGGGTCATTGTAGTTCCTGCAATGTCCAGTGGTTCTCCCGTGTAGGTGGCCAACCTGGCCTGAGAGTCGGTTAATGTAAGGGTCTGTATATATACCCTGCTTGATGCGGTCGAATGTCCTCTGGGCGATCACGGAGACCGCTCCGCCAGTGTCCAACTCCATCTCAAGCGGGTGGCCATTGACCGGTACTGTCACCTTAATGGGGGCCACACGGGGAGCTGCCACACAATGCAACTGCAGGCAGTCGTCCTCCGTCTCCACGTCCTCAGGAGTAGTCGCCGCAGTTTCATCCACATGGAACGTACGGCCCCTGGGCTGGTCCCAGTTACGGCCCCTGGGCTGGTCCCAGTTTCGGTCGGAACGACGCTGCCTCTGGCGCCCCCAGGACCGCCGTCCGCGACGGGGTCGGCGCCTACAAGTCTGACACGGACATGGCTCTTCACCCATTGGTTCTGGAGAAGGCGCCCTTCGGGGAGGAATGTCCGACGGCCACTGGCGTCGGTCCGGACGTTGCCTCGCCCAAGGTACCGCAGGAGTGCGGGGGGATGTTTTCGGACGGAAGGGGTTGCGCCCCAAGGCATGCACTTCCATTCCCTGTAGCTCCTGCACTCCTCGTTCTGCGCTCTCTCGGGACAATACTATTTGAATGGCCTGTTGAAAAGTCAATGTTGGCTCAGCTAACAACTTTCTCTGGGTGGCCGCATTGTTAATACTGCAAACCAAATGGTCGCGTAACATTTCTGACAAGGTCTCACCATAGTCACAGTACTCCGCAATCCTGCGTAGCCTGGATAGAAAATCGGCAAGGGATTCTCCAGGGGTCCTCTCAGCGGTATTAAACCGGTAACGCTGGACTATCGTGGACGGGGTTGGGTTAAAACGTTTTGGTGTCCGGCGCAGCTGGGTACGTAAGGCTCCTAATCACCCCAAACGTATGCGGGCCGCAGGCGGTGAGCAATATGACCACCTGGCGCTCATTTTCGGTGATATTGTTTGCCCGGAAATAGTAACGCATCCGTTGTGTGTACTGGTTCCAGCTTTCCAGCGCAGCATCAAAAACATCCAAACGTCCGTACAGAGGCATGGTATACTAGAAAACAACTTCCAACCTGTATCCAACAAAAATCCAGGGAGGTGGCTTCAGCAGTGTAGACAGATATTCACTTTAACCTCCGTCGCCAGTTTTGTGAGGGCCACAAAGAATCCAGCACGAGTTTTAAGGATACAAAGTAATAACATTTATTTACAATATATATATATTATAACAGCAGCAGCAACTTCCCTTGCTGCACACTCCTTCCTGCTGGTTCCTGAACTGGCCAGCTTTATTTATACTAGGAGTTTACTAATGGTTTCTCTCCCCCCCCCCCCCCCCCCCTCATTGGGGAAGCTCATACTCCCACAGGGTTGTGGGATTGTCATTAGTCCCCAGCCAATGGTAAGTAGGCAGGTTATAACACCGCCCTATGGATCTACTATTTCTAGGGCCACTTAAGTACTCTGGGATGAAGATTATCAGGCTCTGGAGATTTATGCACTTTCAATGCCATTAGTTTCCCTAAAACCATTTCTCTGCTAATATTGATTTCCTTCAGCTCCTCACTAAAACTTGTGTTTGTCAGAATATCCAGTACATTATTCTTCCTTTGTGAAGACAGAAGCAAAGTACGAATTTTGTTATCAGCCATTTCTTGTTCCTCATTATGAATTCCCCCGTTTCTGACTGTAAGGGGCCTACATTCATTTCGATCAATCCTTTTCTCTTTACATGCTAATAGAAATTTTTAGTCAGTTTTTATGTTCCTTGCTAGCTTAGTTTCATATTGTATTTTCCCCTTCTTAATCAATCCTTTGGTCCGCTGAATTTTAAATTGTCCCCAATCTTCAGGTCTATTGCTTTTTCTTGCTAATTTGTATGCCTTTTCTTTTTCTTTGAATCTAATACTATCTCTAATTTCCCTTGTAAGCTATGGTTTGGCCATGGTTCTCTTTCTACTCTTGCACCAAATAGGAATAACAACTTTTGGAGTTCACCTATTTGTTCCTTGAATGCCTGCCATTGCCTTTCCACTGTCCTTCCTTTCAATAATGTTTCCCAGTCCATCATAGACGACTCATGCCTCATGTCATCAGAGTTACCTTTATTGAGATTTAGGACCGTAGTCATAGAATCAACTATCTCACTATCCACCATTGTAGCCACGTAAAATGGCTGCTTCCCTATTAATTTGGCCAAAACCCGATTTAAAATGGCTAACCGAAAAGGCTGATGGGAAAAGCAGGCAACAGGACACAAACGGACACCTGCAGGCAGAATATCATATTCGGCTCTGGGGAAGTCGACCCAGATCGATACTCAGGACTATTAACAGCCCATCAACCCAGACATTTGCAGTTATACTCAGGACTATTAGCAGCCCATCAACCCAGACATCTGCAGTTTAATCGGCTATCCCCGGGAACAATTGCAACATATTAGCAACTGAATACCGGGCCAGACCTGCCGGCGCCTGCAGTGGCCGAAACAAAGGCAGGTGAACGACCCCCCCCCCCCCCGATCGGGGAATCGCCTCGCAATTGGACGTATCGAACCCAGTGATTGGGAACAAGTCCAATCACTTGGGACTCAGGATCAAGGGCCGCCCCGAGAGGCGGGAAGCCCCTGGGCCCTATAAAGTGAGGGGCCAAGTTCAGATCTCTCTCTCTCTCCCTTCTTCGCCTGCTCGAGACCTTCGCAAGAACATCAACCAGCAACTGTAAGTTTGAATCCAGCGATCGCTATCCGATAAAGACTCCTAGCCATCGACCTGTATCAGCCTTTTGAATCCCGCGAGCCAGATCCGATTCGATAAGCCATTCGTTTCCCTGACCTGGTGGGCTCTTCCTAAAGTTAAGTATTGGCCAGTAGTGATAGGTTTCTATATAGATAGTAGGATTATTGTGTAAACATTACTTGTTGTATATAATGAATGACCGTTGATTTCAATCTTACTAAGCGGTGTGCTGACTTATTAATCATAACTTGAGCTTGAACCACGTGGCGGTATCAGAACGATACCTGGCGACTCGTGAGCAAAGGTGACATAATCAGAGCTAATAAACTAAGGCTAAAAAGAGCAACACCATGATAAATAATTCTACCTTATTATGGTCACTCGTCCCCAAGGGTTCTCTTACAACTAGGTTGCCAACCAAACCTTTCTCATTGAACACCCAGTCCAAGATGGCCCATTTCCTTGTTGGTTGCTCAATGTATTAGATGAAAACCACCCCGAACACACTATAGAAATTATTCTACTGTACTGTGACTAATTTGACTCACCCAATCTATTTGCAGATTAAAGTTACCCATAATCACAGATGTTCCTTTGCATCTTTAATTTCTTGTCTAATGCTATTTCCAACACTACCACTGCAGTTTGGCGGATTGTATAACCACCCCTACAAATGTTTTTTTGCCCCGTGGTGTTTCTTAACTCAACCCATACAGATTTCACATCGTCTGTGCTAATATCTTTCCTCAATATTGTATCAATATTTTCTTTGATCAACAATGCAACTCCACCATCTTTTCCTTTCTGTCTGTCCTTCCTAAAAACTGAATAGCCCTCAAAGTTTAGTTCCCATTCTTGGTCACCTTGGAGCCATGTCTCAGTAATCCTAACTATATCATACCTATTTTAAATTTAGATTAATTGTCACGTGTGCCGAGGTACAGTGAAAAGTATTGTTATGCTTACAGTCCAGGCAAATTGCTCCATACATGAAAACGTAGAACATATGATCAGTACATGAGGATACATAATGAAAATACATAAAGAGACAGCGGATGAAGTATCCGATATATGGTGCTACAACTGTACAGAAGATGCGTAGAAAGATCAGTTCAGTCCATAAGATCAGTTCAGACGCTAAGAGGGTCATTCAGGAGTCTGGTAACAGCGGGGAAGAAGCTGTTTTTGAATCTAATTCAGGAGTCTGGTAACAGCGGGGAAGAAGCTGTTTTTGAATCTATTGGTGTGTGTTCTCAGACTTCTGTATCTCCTGCCCGATGGAAGAGGTTGGAAGAGAGAATAACCCAGGTGGGAGGGGTCTTTGATTATGCTGCCTGCTTTCCCAAGGCAATGGGAGGTGTAGACAGTCGATGGATGGGAGGCGGGCTCACGTGATGAGACTGGGCTGTATTAACGACTCGCTGTAGTTTCTTACGGTCTTGGGCAGTTGCTATATGGGAGAATCCAGTTAAGAAGGTTGTGCAGTGCTGGTCCGAGGCAACAGAAGAGCTCCTACGTGACTGCTTGGAGTCAGTGGACTGGTCCATATTTAGGAACTGAGCGACCAACCTAAACGAGTATGCCACCACCATCATAGACTTTATCAGCAAATGTGCAGACGACTGCGTGCCAAAGAAAGTAGTACGCATGTTCCCCAACCAGAAACCATGGCTTAATCGGAAGATTGACTCCCTATTGAAGGCCAGGTCTGAGGCGTTCAAGTCAGACGATCCTGACCTATACATAAATCCAGATACGACCTCCGCAAAGTCATAAGGGATGCCAAGAGACAATATCAGACCAAGCTAGAGTCACAGACTAGCGTTACAAACTCTCGTCGGTTGTGGCAAGGCTTAAACAACATAACGGGCTACAAAGCGAAGCCGAGCAGAATCCGCGGCAGCAGCACATACCTCCCCGATGAACTCAATGCCTCCCCAAACAGGTGCCGGAATGTGGCGACTCGGGACTTTTTACAGTAACTTAATTGAAGCCTACTTGTGACAATAAGCGATTATTATATTATTAATGGCTTGTGATATGATTTGGCTTTCCATGAAGTAACAGCTGCTGCTTTCTGCACTTGTGTCTGAGGCAGCAAGTGTAAGGGACTGTTTTTGCCTGGACTGCTCTTCACTGTTTTTGCCTGGACTGCTCTTTAGCAGAGGGTAACTGATGGAGGTCCCTGATATGGGGGTGGTCTGATGAGGGGGGTCTGATTGGGGGAGCTGAGTGATGGAGTGGGAAGGATTTGCATTATGTGGGGGTGGGCATTGTGGGGCACCTACGTTACATACTTACACCCTTAACCAAACGTGAGGTCCACTGTGGCTGTGCCACGCTTACAAACACTTGCAACAATCCAAGCCTGCGTGAATCACGGCCGAGAGCGCAGAGACAACTTGGAGGAGTGGAGAATCAGGTGCACAGCCCATTAATTGGATGCAAATGTGTTCAAATGATCAATTTGCATCTTCCCCCGCACAGGGTTTGTAGCTCGCTGTCGCGACCGGCGGGGGATTGGAGCACCGAAATGGGATTGGTATTTTTTTGACCAATAGGCGATTCTCCACCACATCAAGAACACCACTACCGGTAGGTGGAGAATCCATCCCTATGTCTCACATGACTGAAAGGCAATGGGCTGGATTCTCCGCAGCCCCATGCCAAAATCGCGTTTGGCGCGGGGGCGGAGAATCAATTCTCATGATGAAATCGAGCCCGGCGCCGGTCCGCCGGTTTTCCGGGCCCTGAAAATCATTGCATCCGTGAATTACTCTGCGCAACTGGGGGGGCCATTGCCAGAGGCCTGTCCAGCGACCCGCCCAGCGACCCTCCGCTCCCGACCAGCCGAGTTCCCGATGGCTGGAATTAACATGGTATTGCCAGTCGGGATGTTCACGTGGTGGCTGCGGACGGGGTGGGGCCTTATGGGCAGCCGGGGCACAGATCGGGCCGGTCGGATGCAAGGGCACGTAACCGATTGGGGGGCCTACATTACGGAGCTGCCTCCGCGGTCCAAGTCTGCCATGGCGCTCAGCGCGGCCGTGCGCATGCGCGGACTCGAAACTGGAAGTGCAGGGGCCCGTATCCGCAGCGAAAGCTGCGTAAAGCACTCCGGGGTCCCTGCTAGCCTCCTGAAGGTAAGTGAATCGGCTTGTATTTGTTTGAGGAAACTCGGGAGTGCAACGCCAGCGTTTTTATGCCGCGTGGGGTCATAGCCCCATTTTGGGAGAATCCAGCCAAATGTAATTGAAAATCTACTATCCAATGATATATTTATAATTTGCAACACAGACTGATTAAAACTCTAAAAGGTGCTTGACAAAGTGTGGTACTTACTTTATACATAACAAATACCAAGAGAGCTAGAAGCAGTAGACCAGCTAGGAGTGCCAATATAATGACCCAAACTGGCACCGGGTGAGGATTTATCAATTTGTCCCAAGTCACTAAGGTGGTAACCTACATATTAAAAAAATGATGCTGGTTAAACATTGATTTAAAAAAGAGAAGTTTTATTTTCAGAAATATTAATGGATCTAACATTGATGCTTACCACAATGGATCCACTGGGAAGTTCTGCAGAGAAGTTTTTATATGGCATTTCTATGACACTGTATGTTGCTAAAGCCATCAAGGAGTAGGATTGATTCTCTTTCTAGTTGCATTGAAGAAAAATGAAAAGGACATGTTTTAATGAAAATAATGTCATGTCCACACGACATGAAATGAATCATAAACTGGTTAACTCAAACCTTACTTTTGCTCATTTAAAAATGGACTTCGCTGGACCAAAAACATAGCTGCTACACGTCACATGATTTGCAAGTTGGCTACAGTACTGGAAACTTCGTATAAAAATTGTGTAAACTCATTATATAATCAATGAAGCAAGGGAGCAGCAGAAAGTCTGTCTCCCAAGCCTCGACTTATAACAAAGAGTCACCAAACCTCACTAATACCCACAGAGGTACTAATAGCTACCATCTATCTCCCAAGAAAAAAGACATAGAAGGCGATTGTTAACCTGAAACTGACTCATTAGTAGAAAATACCAAATGACCAAAGCTCCTTTGGTCTTTGGAAAGTTTTAATGTTACATTCCTGAACTCCCAGGACAGTCAGCCGTTAACATCAAGAGCAAAGCAGGACTCCAAGCTGACAACAAAGTCTTCCTCAGGTTTAAATCTCCTCAAAACCTGGTTCTCAAGAAAATTCCTGCCATCACCTTTAGAGCTGACTAAGTCTCTGTATACCAACTTCACCTTGCAGCGCCATCACCAGCTTTGAAGGAATTCAGCAATTCCTTCTTTCAGCTAACCGAACCTGCCTGAACTTTAACTCCTTTGTGAAGGAACTCTGACATTCTAGTCTCTTACATTCATGGGAAATAATATCTCTATCTTTGTTTTATTTTGTTCTAAGTTATTCCTATTTGTAAAACCCTTTTCTTTCCCATATCCTTCTTGTATGCATGTAAATGTGATGACCACCACCAGGGTTTGAATGTATGATGAAAACCTGAAGAGTGTTTTCTGCAAGTCACTTTAAAATTGACTTTATGATCAGAAAGCTGGGGAAACATGCCACTCGATTTCAAAAATAATCTTTATTAGTATCACAAGTAGGCTTACGTCAACACTGCAATGAAGTTACTGTGAAAATCCCCTAGTCGCCACACTCCGCACCTGTTCAGGTACACTGAGGGAGAATTCAGGATGTTCAATTCACCTAACAAGCACATCTTTCGGGACTTATGGAAGGAAACCGGAGCACCTGGTGGAAAGTCACGCAGACACAGGGAGAACGTGCAGACTCCGCACAGACAGTGACCCAAGCTGGGAATCGAACTCGGGTCCGTGCACTGTGAAGCAACAATGCTAGGCACTGTGAAACAACAGTTCTAATCACTGTGCTACTCAAAATTAAAACCCCTCTGCTTTCGGACAAATGGCAAGAAAAATAAAGGAGTTCAGTTTGCCTCTCTCTCCTGTCAGTAACAATATATATATTATGAAAGTAACCATAAGATCTAATAATCTTTAATCATTTTATTATTGTCACAAGTAGGCTTACATTAACACTGCAATGAAGTTACTTGTAGAATTCCCTAGTCGCCACACTCCGGCGCCTGTTCGGGTACACTGAGGGAGAATTGAGAGTGTTCAATTCACCTAACAGCACATCTTTCGGGACTTGGGGGAGGAAACCGGAGCACCCGGAGGAAACCCACGCAGACATGGGGGAACGTGCAGACTCCATACAGACAATGACTCAAGCCGGGAATCGAACCTGGGATCCTGGTGCTGTAAAGCAACAGTGCTAACCACTGTGCTACTATGCCGCCCAGTCACAATAACTGACATATCATCCCTTTTAAGTCACTAGTTATCTCATATAATCCCAGGAACAATAAAACTGTACAAAATAATTGTTGAAGAGACCAAATAAAATAAGATTGATGCCGACCAAATCGAAATGTCTGTGGTGATATGCCAATGGGCTGTATCATAGATGGATGGTGTGCGACCTCCAATCAGCAGGTGATGCAGGCATACCATGCGGTCTCTAGACCAAGGTTATGTGACTAGCAACTCCCATATAAGGGGAGTCACATCTGTCCATCTTCAGAAGAAGATTGAGAGGGTAATAAGGCATACAAGTGAATAGTTAGTGCCAGGTGCAGATTCCAGGGGAGTAATAAGCAGACTACATGATAATGTGCTCTGTATCAGATTGCTATCTTACCACACAAGACTCAATAAAAGATTCTGGTTTTGAAAATTCAAAGTGTTTGGTGGATTCCTTCGTAAGGTACAAAGGACCAAATACAACATGGTACCGCTAGTGCTGAAGATTTATAGATAGCGATGGCAGTGATAACGTTAGGCATTCGGCTGGAAGACCGGTCTGGTGAACTGCAGCTTGAGGCGACCCAACGCGCAAGAAAATGCTGAAGTCCGAGATGGACTGACTGAGGGGGCCCCCCACCAGCTTCAGATGTCCGGTGACGTAAATGAGAACTGGCGGCTGTTCAAACAGTAGTTCAAACTTTATGTTTCGGCCCAGGGCTTACAGGCTCAGCCTGATGAAAGGCCAATCGCGTTGCTGCTCAGGGTAGCAGGTACACAAGCACTCAAACTGTATAACTCGTTTGTGTTTGATAATGAGGAGGAGCACAAGAAATTTGATGAAGTGATGATGCACTTTAATAAACATTATTCCCCCAAGAAGAATGAAAGGTTTGAGCGCTATATGTTCCAAATGTGTACCCAAAGACCTGGCAAACTATTTGACAGTTTTGTCATGGACTTGAGGCTGAAGGCCAGTCATGCAACTTCAGCGACCTGAAATCATCGTTAATCCACGACCAAATCGTCTTTGGTATAGCTGATGATAAGCTTTGGGCGATATTATTGCGGGAGAAAGATTTGGTGTTGGAAAAGCCAATGAAAATTTGCCAGGCGAGCGAGATAGCTGCACAGAGAATAGGCACACTGAGCTCAAAAAATATTGCCGACAACTTGGAAGAAGAAGCCAACGGCCATTTTAAGCAGCCGACAGGAGTCTCCGCCAGCACCTTGTGCCAAAAGTGTGGCAATCGACATGCCCCACGGCAATGTCCGGCCTTTGGAAAAGTTTGATCCAGGTGCAGCCGTGTTGGGCATTTTTCAAAACAATATTTTGCGCATTCTACCATGGCCCATGCACGAGCGGTGCATGCAGTTGATGAGATAAATACTGAAGAACAGTTTTTCATCGATGTCATCATGCCAAGGAAACAGAAGAGGTCCAACAACAAAGATGAAAACAAAATCCTTAGAAAAACTGAAGATAATAAGAACCCTCCTAAAACCTTTACGTCCGTATTAAAATCGATGGTGATACTGAATAATGCTTTCATACATTGTGACTTTGACCCTAAAGTGACAGCCAACCTCGTGAGTCGATCTGCTTTGAAAAAGCTAAACGTGCAGCGGGATTTCACTGATTGGCAAGGGCTGATGATAGACTTTGGAACAAGAACTCTGGAGACCTTTGATGTTTGTGAACTAGTTCTCTCAGTGGCAGGCACGAAGTACACAATACTCTTTCACACTGGAGACATGGATGTGGACCCAGTGCTTGGGATAAAATCATGTGAATACCTGAATCTAGTCGAGCGATTATGTGTCCTAGAAGATACAGTGCAGAAAGAGGCCATTCAGCCCATCAAGTCTGCACCGACCCACTTAAGCCCTCACTTCCATCCTATCCCCGTAACCCAATAACCCCATCTAATTTTTTTGGACACTAAGGGCAATTTAACATGACCAATCCACCTAACCTGCACGTCTTTGGACTGTGGGAGGAAACTGGAGCACTCGGAGGAAACCCACGCAGACACGGGGAGAACGTGCCGACTCCGCACAGACAGTGACCCAGCGGGGAATCAAACCTGGGACCCTGGTGCTGTGAAGCCACAGTGCTAGCCACTTGTGCTACCGTGCTGCCCTCAGATGGTAGTGCCTGGTCAGTTGAGCACAATGGATCCCTGCAATACATTACAGTGTGCACGGTGTATGAGGATTCAGAAGAAATCTTGGTGCAGGATGACAAATCAGACGAAGGGACGGAACTGTCGGTGAGCATTCCGCAATTCTGGTTAACAGTCTCCAAGAATGTGCATAGGCACAATGGCATGATATGAGATCATGATGAACCCGTATTAAAGCATCTACGAGATGTGTGTTAAATGGACAGAGCATGGGAAACTGTGGAGCTTCACTCTGGAGTTTACATTCAGGCCTGATGAGTATTTCACAAATGAGGTGATCACTAAAGTGTACCAGATGGACTCACGGCTGCTGAAATCATTCTTTGCTGAACCACAAATCATCGGCTGCACTGACTGCACAATTGACTAGAGGGAAGGCAAAAATGTAACAATGAGAACAATCCAAATGAAATCAAAGTACAAAGATCAGAGCACCCCAAGAACAGCAACAAGAACTGTACCAAATGAATCATTCTTCAATTTCTTCAGTCCCACAGCATGGAATTGTAAGTCAACCTTCGGCGGCCACACAAAAGATGATTTTGAACCTGCCGCTCTATTTTGTGAACAAATAATTCCCTATGCGATGTTATATTTTTCAGGTGAAATCATTGCAGATGATGCTGAATCTGAGGACAATTACTACGTGTATCTGCTCGAAGTTGTCGATGATGATGCAGAAAGTGATGGCAGAAAAGGTGAAAAGCATGACGAACACTAGGAGCTGCTTGCAGATCTCTTTTCCAGCAGCACAGATGAGGCTCCAGAGGCACGGCTCCGGAGGTCTGCAAGCAATGATGAGGTGGTCATGGGGGACGCCAAGACCACGTTGGACTCTGTGGGGAGCAGGAGTTTGGAGATGGCGCATTTAGAAATTGAAGCTGCTGATACAACAGAAGATCAACCATTGATTGAGCCAGAGATGCAAGAACGCGTCCCGATATTGGAAAAACTGGCCTCGGAGACATGTGGTGACCCATTCCAAGTCTTTGAAACGCCTCCGGTAATTTACTCCCAAGCCATCGACGACACCGATGACGAATGGGAGGACAATGGTGATAGCAGCAACATGGAGATTGCAAAAGTAGACAACTCTGAGACTGACCCTGAGGAAGAGCTGATGACAATTTCATTATGCAACTCCACAGACCACTCGCACATTGGTGAGTTTGATCAATATGACCCAGTGCCTGGATCAGCTCAGCCAGAGAGCACTGTCATCTCAAGTGATGAAGAGCAAGTCAGCGATGCTCCAGCAAGCGAAGAAGAGGTGAGACGGCAACCCCAGTTTCAACCTTCACTCAGGCATCAGAAACCGAGGTATTCCAGCATGTCGGTGAGGCCACAGAAGTGGGCGTGGGCATACCCACCCAAAGACGTCGCAAAGTCTAAACCCCTGCAGACCTCTCAGCACACAGCAACAACTAGCACCATGCCAGAGGCTGCCACGAAAAAAAAACGTGACACACAAAAATCCATCACCGTGTTCTCAAAGTTAAGAGGAAAAAGAGAAGACTGGGAGAGCTAGCTCATCCCACCAACAAGCCAGCAACGAAAACAGTCGCAAGTAGCAAACAGCATCATGCAAGGAAGCGAAAGAGAAAGCAACTAGTAACACAAGTATGGCAGTCATGGACACAGGCATTCCAAAGGCACAGAGCGAAGAGCACAAGAAATCAAGAGGCCGGCATGTAAACCAGTCTTCGAAGAGGCTGGCAACAACTCGAAGGATCACAGAGGTGATCCTGTGAAGGAGACAGAATGAGATCTGTGCAAAGGAAACGGACACTTGTCAGGCACAACATTTTTATGGACACCTTAGTAAAACTCTTTGACTTTATTAGCCACATAATGAATGTATAAAGTTTGAAGTTCAATATTGCCTGTAAAATTATCTTACTGTTTTGTGAGGAAGGGGGATGTGATGATATGCCTATGGGTTATATCATAGATGGATGGTGTGTGACATCCAACCAGCAAGTGGCGGTGCACACACACCATTCGGTCTCTAGACCAAGGTCATGTGACCAGTGACTCCCATTTAAGGGGAGACACATCCGGCCATCTTCAGAAGAAGATTGAGAAGGGAATAAGACATATAAGTGAATGGTCAGTGCTCGGTCCAGAGGAGTAATAAGCAGACTCCATGATAACGTGCTCTGTATCAGATTGCTATCTTAGCACACGAGACTCAATAAAAGATTCCGGTTTGGACAAGTCAAAGTGTTTGGTGGATTATTTCGTAAGATACAAAGGACCAAACACAATAGTCTATTTCAAAAACTCTGCTACTCACCTTCATGAACGTTTCACCCCACAGTCGTGATCTGATGTGCAGCACTACACTCTTGCCTCTTTCCAGTTTGCCAATCTGACAGTTTATTTTCACACATTCTGCTTTGTCACATCCCTACAGGAATCAACAGAAAACATTGTTAGATTTAAATCACTGACCATGTTCCATTAGATCTGTTCTATAAAATATGAACATTTATGAAACTAATCATATTGCTCCATTTAGGAAACTAATTATATTGTTTACATTTATAGCATGGTCATCTAATTTTAGCTTTATTCAATATATCTTTCATTAAAAGGGAAATATCAAGGTATAATTCTAAAGAAGATATTGACTCAGTACAGATTTCACACATACATACACCCTAGTAAAGGCTGACCCTATCACCTCTCTCAAACATTTACAGTGCTATACCCTACAAATTCCAAATCCATCAGCAAGGAGCCAGGCTGTATAGAAGTAGCTCACCAGAGACAATATGAACCATCCCCTGAACCATTCAGGAAACATTCTGACATAACTTCTGTATTCAGCTGGGTGTGGACAAAACTATTGGATGCAATCACTTTCATCCAAGCTCCGCGGGCTATAATCTTATAATTTTTAAACAATGGACCTGGAATCAGTTTGCTATGACAATGTTTGGGTAACTGGCCAGTTTGTGAGGAGACCATATAATAAGCATGCCAAGTCATTTTTGTGTTTTTAGAAATTCCTTCGAGGTACAGGTAGAGAGAAGCCAGAAAGACCCTTGTTTGACACATTTTCGCTCTCCCCCTCTCTGGAGACTTCACAGGCAGTGTCTTAAATATCAACCCAGAAGCGTCTGATTCTAGAAAAGACAGAAATTGCCCATCAACACCTTTAAATTATTTGATGCAAAATCCAAAAAGACCATCGAACCCAGTCTGAAACCATCCAAGCTATCAATCTAAAGGCTTCATCTAAAATTGATTTTTCTCAGATTCTTAACAACTTAGCCTACCCACTTCTAACTTGTGTGTGTGTCTGAACTGTTGAATGCATGTGTCAATGAGAGTTGAGGGTGGGATTCTCCATTGCCCGACGCCGAAATCGGGAATGGCGATCGGGCAGAGAATAGCTCCCGACGTCAAAATTGTGGCAGGCGCCGGTCTGCCGCCGAATGCTCCACCTCCTCCAAATCGGCGCTGTTGCGCCGCGCTCCATTGTGACCGCATTCGCATCTCATTATCAGGCCCACCCACGATGCTCCGCCTCCGATGGGCCGAGTTCCCGACAGCGCGGACCACATGTGGTCTCATCAGTTGTGAGCCTGGCGTGGTGGCCGCGGAGAGAGAGGGCATACGGACAGTGTCCAGCACCGCCATACGTGGCTGGGAGGTGGGCGGTGGGGTGGATGGGTCTGTGGTCCAGCACAACCGGCGCCATCTTTTCGGGCGCGATCGGTGCATGTGTCGGGGTTGTAAGGGTACGCACAGATGCAGCTTGTCAGCGTTACGCGTGTCCAGCATGGACCCGGCGATTCTCCCACTGTTTTTTGCATGTTCCGCGGGTGTTCCACGCGGCGCCGGTGCTCGCCCACTCTCTGGTAGCGGAATCTGTGCGGGTGTGGCGCGATATTTCCATCGTAGAACTCCACAGATCCTCCATTGGCGTCAGCACTTTGCTGCAGGAACGGAGAATCCAGCCCAGGGTGTTTTTATTCCTTCATTTAGATTGTGTTACTAACAATAAATACTATCTTTACAAAAACGTACAAGAAAATCTGTGTGTCTTTTACAGTCACAGCACTTAAACAGTTAACATTCACTGAATTGGTAAGCAAATTATTTAAAAAGCACAATTCAGAGTTTTTAGTGCAGCTTAGGCAAACAAGTGCAGCTTTTGAACTGAGTACATACTTGGGAGTTTGGTGAGTGGGGGAGTTCAGTGAGGAAGAGGAGAAGGAAATGAAATGAAATGAAAATCGCTTATTGTCACAAGTAGGCTTCAAATGAAGTTACTGTGAAAAGCCCCTAGTCGCCACATTCCAGCGCTTGTTCGGGGAGCCTGGTACGGGAATTGAACCGTGCTGCTGGCCTGCCTTGGTCTGCTTTCAAAGCCAGCAATTTAGCCCTGTGCTAAACCAGCCCCAGTAGGCGAGAGGTGATCATTTCCTTTTGTTTTTACTACCTTTTCACCTTGAAGGAATTGATTCTTACTCTTCTAAAGGAAAAATAGCTATCTGCTTGGTGAGTATTTGATAAGTGGTTCAGGTCCATTCCAGTCCAAAGATTTAAAATAGTATACAAACTGGTGATGAAGTTAATAAAATATATAAAAAGGAAACAAAGTAAGTGGATAATATAATTAGGTAATTAATGAAAACAAATGAAGGATGGTAGAACTGGTGATGTGTCAAAACTGCAATATGTGGAAGCTCCAGGACGCCATTGTGGTCCAGGGGAACACATCAGCAGTGAGTGACTTGAGTAGCTTTGGCTCAGAGTCACTGGGTTGGAGGCTGAGCTGCAGCCAGTGTGACAAATTGGAGGATGAAAGTTACCTGGATGCTTTGTACCAGGAAGCAGTCACACATTTAGGATAGGGGGTGGGATTCTCTGATCCTGAAGCTAAATATTGACGCCGTCATAAACGGCGTCACGTTTTACGACGGCGTCAACAGGCCCTCACGGGTCTGCGCATGCGCGCTGCGGACGGCGGGAATTCATGCATGCGCGCTGTGACCAGCGTGAACCCGCGCATGCGCGCTGGTTGCCTTCTCCGCGCCGGCCCTGACGCAGCATGGCGGAGAGCTAACGGGGCCCGGCACGGAGTAAAAGAGGCCCCCACCACGAGAAGCCGGCCTGCCGATCGGTATGCCCCGATCACGGGCCAGGCCACGATGGAGGCCCCCCCGGGGTCGGACACCCCCCTCCCTCCCCACCAGGCTGGCCCCCGCAGGATGGACGCCATGGTCTCGCTGTGTAGGACCACATGTGAATCCGCCGACGGGACTCGGCCTATCTCACCGGCCACACGGCCCATCCCGCTAGGAGAATCGCCAGGGGGCCGCTCTACCACGCCGACGCCAATGGCGCCGATTGTCCGGTGACCGGAGAATCGGTGGACGGGCGTCGCATGAATTGGGCCCCCCACCCTCCCGGCAATTCTCCGACCCAGCCCGGGGTCAGAGAATCCTGCCCAGGGTCTTTTGATTTGGTCCGTGGTCAGGGACAGTTGTGTCTGACAACAAGAGAGGCAGTTAAGGGGACCCAGAGGGTAGAAGTGCAGCAGCCTCAGCCTTTGCAATTGCCCAATAAGTTTGAGATTCTCTCAGCTTGTTTGGATGAGAGCGAGGGGCTGCAGGATTGATGAGCTAACTTACCATGGTGCAGGATGCCATTCAAATGGAGGAAGCAAACATTTAATTTATTTAATTTTATAATCTTTATTGTCACAAGTAGGCTTACATTAATACTGCAATGAAGTTAGTCGCCATACTCCGCCTGTTCGGGTACACGGAGGGAGAATTCAGAATGTCCAAATTACCTAACAGCACGTCTTTCGGGACTTGTGGGAGCAAACGGGAGCACCTGGAGGAAACCCACGCAGACACAGGGAGAACGTGCAGACTGCACAGACAGTGACCCAAGCTGGGAATCGAACCTGGGACCCTGGTGCTGTGAACCAACAGTGCTAACCACTAGAGGGATCAATATAGTGAGGGAGATTAACACTGTTCTCTGCAGCAAAAAGCAAGAGTTCAGGTGGCTGTATAGCCTGCCTGATGCCAGGCTTCAGGACATCTGTTCAGGGGTGAAAATTAACTTTCAGGGGAACGGGGAGGATCTAGTTATCGTGGCCTGTGTATGCACCAACAACATCGAGGGAAGTATGAGGAGCTAGGATCTAAATTAAAAAGTAGAACCTCAAAAGGTAATAATCTCGGAATTATTACCTGAGGCACATGTAAATTGGCATAGGTTACTTAAAATTTGAGGGATAAATAGGTGGTTCAAAGACTGGTTTGGGAGATGTAGGTTCCGGTTCTTGGGGCTCTGACACCAGTACTGGGGAAAGTGGGGATTGTACCGTTGGGATGGTCTACATGTGAACCACGCTGGAACCAGTATACAGTGAACAGCATGATGAGGGAAGGAGAAGGTTTTTTAAACTAAGTAGTAGGGGCAAGGGATCAAATTTGAGAAGATGTGGTAAATCAAAGAGTAGACGAAAGAGAAGAGAGAAGGGTATTAATGTGGGAAATAATAAACAAAACCATGACAGGAAGGGACAGAAGGTACAGGGAGTACAAAAAAATCATCAGATAAGGCTAGAAGATACAAAAATATAAAGGACAAAACTAAAGGCTCTGTATCGGAATGCATGTAGCATTTGAAAGAAAACAGTGGAACTATAGAGCAAATAGAAATACATAAGTCCAATCTGATAGCCATTACAAAGATATGGTTGCAGGATGACATAGATTGGGACCTGAATACTGAAAGGTAAATGATATTTAGGAAGGACAGGAAGCTAGAAAAAGGTGGAGGGGTGGCTCTGTTAATTACTGATGCTATGAGTACATTAGAGAGGGATGACCCAAGTTCAGGAAACCAGGTGTAGCCATCTAAGATGGCCACCTGCAAAGGACTATGGGAATTATGGCCAACCCAGGACTCAGACAGATTCAGAGCCTATGTGTATCTGAAATGCAGGTAACCAGCCCTGATCGAAACCCCCGCTCGTTTGCATTTTAATGGCCCATTTTCCCAGAACAATAGAACTCCATTCAAGCAACCAGTACAGTCACAGACTGATCGGCGCCACTCCCCTTACTCAGAAAGCCCAACTGCCAAGGTCAATGACCGCTAAGGACCCACCCAGCTACCAAGGCACCCGCCCCTTTATTGGCCGAAATCAAAGACAGTGATCAAAGCCCCGTCGAACTATTGGGTCCAAGGTTAAGGACCACCCCAAAGAGCGAGCAAATCCCAGAGGGATAAAAGAGAGCACAGCCATGTGTTCTGTCTCTTTTGGATCCGGCCTGTGCCAAACCAATTGTAGCAGGAACAGCCAGCCAAGTTCAAGCCCAACGATCGCTACCTGACGGATGAGCCCAGCAGAGTCAGAGCCACTCTCTTCGAACCAGCCAAGTGAAATCCAGATAAAGGCCTTATCCATTTGCACAGTGCCGGTCACCCTGAAGTTAAGTATAGGTTATTGTAGCTGATAGGTGTAGTTTAACTCGTAGTCGATATTGTCTTTGCATGTCGACATAACCCTTGTGTATGTAAATAAACCATGTTTTGAACTAACAAACTGGTTGTATGGTAATTTGATCGATACAAGGGAAGGCTTGTAGTTCACCAATATCATTAATATTAACAACAGTATTGGCGACGCTGTTGGGATCAAAACGAGCAACATTATTGGCGACCCAGATGGGACTCGATTAGAAGTGACTTTGTCACTCCGAGAGAACCCACAAACTTGAATCCAATTGCGAGAAAGAGAAAGAACCACAAGTGCAGGTCCCATATCGACCAAATAACCGAATTTCGGAAGTGTGTACTAACCCGCATGCGTACCTAACAGGAAGAGTAAGGTAAACTCGTTAGATAGTGTACAACTATCGTGGGATTGTGAGACGGAAAATAGCTTAAGCCATTCCCGCTGTTCAAATCGCCGCCTTATACCCTGTCCCAAATTAAACGTACAGAAAGAGATAATAAAAGTAGAGCAAGAGATAAGAGAAGTAATGGCCACTAAAGCAATGCAAAGATTGATGAATCCACAGGAACCCGAGGTCGCAGCTACAAACAGAGCAGAGCAATGCCCCATATGGGAGGAAGAGTTAAGGAAATAATTGAAGGGGAAAGGATGGCCCTTTTGGTCGCATTTTTGTGCTAATGATGAGTCAGGTCCAGGAAAGATAGGACAAACTTGGTGGGAGAACCTAAGCAAGGTCCACAAGAAAAATGTAGGGAAGGTCAAAAAGCCGATGGAAATAGTGTCCTGTTTGGCACAGTTGCGAGGCAGAGGAGGTTGTGAAGACGCTCCATAGGCAGTTAATTGAGAAGGAAGAAAAGAACGAGGGAAACAGTAACGAAAGCGAGAAGATAATTGAACAACTCCGGGAACAATTAGCAGCTAAGGATAAGGAAATGGCCGATGTAAAATGTGCACATCAATCTTGTCTAGTTCACCTTAGTAGCTTCCAGACCCAGTATGATAAAGCCTACCAAGATACACAGCGCGCAGTCCTGGTAAGAGAGGAAACAGAACAGGTCACCCAGCTAACTAGCAAGTGCGCGGATCTAAAAGCAGCTTTGAGAGTGCTCCACAGATCCACTAAGGAACAGGGGCAGAGTACCGTTGACCATGCGAAATGCCGACAGACGATAGAAAAGTTACAGTCGCTACTCTCAGTACAGAATGGCTTCAGGTACACTTTCGGGCAGGATTTAGATGAGGAAGATGATCCCGATTGGCAAGAATGAAACAAAAGTGCCCAAAGATACGTAGAGGACATGGGAAATCAAAACAGGAAATGAAAACAGCCATATTAGATGCCATCGGATATAACAAAGGAGATCCAGTTACAATTGTGGCCACATGGGACATTACGCCCGCGATTGCTGACAAAACCCCCCGAACCAGCACCGATACCAACAACCAAACCCCCCACCTAGGAACAATGTTAGGCCCATGCATAATGTTAGCGACTGTTACAATTTAGGGTTTAATTCCACAGATTGACGGTGTTCTGACTCCCCAACTTGGGTCTGTGACACACGCTGGGACAAATCAGGCAGACCAATAGTTACAGGCACAGTCCGGGGACATGCAGTCAATTTCCTTTGGTACACAGGAGGATCACGCACCACTTTGAACTCCTTCACCATGTTTCAACAGGACAAATGGCACACCACAGACACCATCATCCTGAGTGGATTCACCGGCCTCATACAGCAAGGATATATCACAGTTCCCGTACCCATTCAGATAGGGAACATTAGCACCAGACACCCCGTCGTTTTAGTTGACTTACCCCAAACAGCCGAGCACATTCTAGGCATTGATTTTATGAGCTCCCATAACCTTTCATTTGACCCAGTAAACAAATGTGTCTGACGAATGGCCAAAATAGCTAGGGCTCCCGCTACGCCCACAGTAGGGGATTATGAAAACAGGATTTGCTCAGTAGGGGACTATTGGTTTAATCCGCAAACAATTAGTGCAGACCAGATGATTAGAGAGGTCCTCATAAAACACAAAGCTTCCTTCGCACAACACAAACATGATTGTGGGAAGATCCCAGGTACAATAAAGATTTCAGGTTCCAATCCAAAGCCGCAAAAGCAATACGGTTTCCCACAACAAGCCGAGGGTGAGATTTCGAAGGTTATTAACAGTTTGTTAGACCAAGGAGTTATTCGACCCATGGCGTCCACAAATAATGCTCCAATTTAGCCCGTTAAAAAGCCCGATGGTTCATGGCGGCTAACAATCGACTACCGAGAACTTAATAAGGTAACCCCTTTAGCAGCCCCCACTGTTGCCACGAGCCCCGAGAACATGTTAAAACAGGGAGTACAGGCAAAATATTTCACAGTGCTGGACATCAGCAATGGCTTTTGGTCCATCCCGTTAGACAAGGCCTGCCAGTATAAGTTCGCATTTACGTTTCAAGGGCAGCAGTACACGTGGACATGCCTCCCACAAGGATTCCATAACTCCCCCTCCATTTTCCACCGACAATTGGCCAATGGACTTTCTAAATTTTCCCGACTCGAATGCCTCATACAATATGTAGACGATCTGCTCTTGCAAATGGACACAAAAGAGGAACACGTAGAGCTCTTATCGGAATTACTAGGCCTACTGCAATCAATCGGATGTAAGGTCAACCCCAAAAAGGCCCACATTTTAAAGGAAAAGGTTCTTTATTTAGGCACCATTATCACCCACGGGAAGAGAGAAATTGAGCAAAAACGGATCGAGTCCATCGTTAAATTGCCCCTGCCCCAAAATGTCACTGCACTCCAGTCATTCCTAGGTTTGGTAGGATGGTTTTGCCACTAAAGCAACGCCACTTTTAGAACTCCTTAAAAAGAACCCCCCATGGGAATGGCTTCCGCAGCTCACAGACGCCATTGATGATTTAAAATGTGCCCTAGGCACAGCCCCCCGCTTTACAAGCTCCAGACCCAGACTTGCCCTATGCCATCGAAGTAGCAACCACTGACCGAACCCTATCAGCAGCACTCCTGAAAGAACAACATGATCACGGAGGACCCGTAGCCTATGCCTCAAGAGTATTAGACCCCGTAGAGCAAGGATTCTCAGCCTGCGAACGGCACTTGCTTGCAGTCTTTTGGGCAGTACAGTACTTTACGTACATCACAGGCCTTAACCCAGTCACAATCTTGACCGAGCACACCCCCACGCAACTATTACTAGACGGTAGATTAAAGGACGGTTCAGTCAGCCAAATCAGAGCAGCTCGCTGGACACTGCTGTTACAAAGAAAAGAAAAGAAAGAAAAAGAAAAAAAAAAAAAAAAAAAAAAAAAAAAAAAATCGCTTATTGTCACAAGTACACTTCAAATGAAGTTACTGTGAAAAGCCCCTAGTCGCCACATTCCGGCGCCTGTTCGGGGAGGCTGTTACGGGAATCGAACCGTGCTGCTGGCCTGCCTTAGTCTGCTTTCAAAGCCAGCGATTTAGCCCTGTGCTAAACAGCCCCTAAGGCAGGGACATTACGGTAAAACACACCAAGACCCACATATTTCTGGCCGATAATCTCCAATATGCAGGGACCCCACATGAGTGCCAGATCATAGCAGCCCAACACCACACAGGACCCTTTATCCCAAAGTCACGACACCCACGAGCAGGCAGTAAGACTCAGAATTCCCAAGCCACAGGGGATGCTTAAAAAATGTATGTAGATGGTTCCTCCACAATTGAAAATGGAGTTAGAATTACTGGTTGTGGAATTTACGTAGAAGACACGTAGGGACGCCCACAAGAGATCTCTTTAAAATTGCCCGGCCACCTAGGTTCACAAGCAGCAGAACTCGCAGCCATAGCCTACGTAATTCAGCACCCCACTCTTTTCCAACTCCCACAGACACACTCGGACAGCCTGTGTGTGTGCAACAGCTTAACAGAATTCCTGCCCCTGTGGGACTCTCGAGGATTTGTTTCAGCCGATGGAAAACCCCTACCCTCTGCCCCGTTGTTAAAGCACATTCTCAAGACAGCCTCCGATCGCACATATGGTATTATTAAAGTAAGAAACCATCACTGCTCGTCTCCACACGGTAATGTAAAGGCAGACGCCTTAGCCAAAGCAGGATCATGCCATGGTCACTTCTGGCAGCCACCCGAAAGCGAACCGATACACTCAGTCCAGGTTTCCCAGACCAATATTGAGGATCTATCCCAAGCCCAAAAAGCAGACAACACCCTCAAACAGGTTTTAGACGGCAACTTCCCAGCCCCCTATGATAAATGGAAGGACGCACTGACTGTACAGGACGGCATAGTTTTAAAAAACGGAGTTTATGTGGTCCCCGCCCTACCCGAGGACCCCAAATGCATCCGGTCAGTTAAGCTCGGGTAGTGGAGTAACGGCACTAACCCCCGCCCTACCCGGGGATTCCAGCCATTCTTATCCTGCAGCAGCCCACACGCACCTCATATTCCCGTCACTTCATACGCTTTGGAATGGTTCTCTACACTCTGCACTGTCTTTGGCAGGCCTTAGTTTCACCTTCTCTGCTCTCCCTTTGGTTGTGGTATAAAGAATGCATTTTGCCACGTTCTGTACGCTCACCCCTTCTTTCCTTCCCCTTCTGCGACCCAATGGTCGCTCCCCACCTGCTATTTACACATATGACACGATTGGTTGCTATACATGCTGCTACACGCAAACTACCTCTGAACCCTGGGACGAAACTCTATAACACTGGCCGCCCTTTAATTCGGCTGCTTAAGATAAGCCTCAACCACCACTGGTTGCAAGTAGAGAAAAGAGTGGTCGGAGAAATTGTCCGCCACTCCCCGCATCGACCACAAGCTGCGAAAGTCTCTGTACTTTAAAAACTTGCCTTTCTTGTCTCTCCAAAATGTTTTTTTTTTAAAAAATGAGGCAGTCACACATGGTGACAATCATAACGGGTAATTGGAGTAAGGAGAGAAAGACTAATAAAATGAGTTATTAACCAAAGATAATAACAGATACGATGCTTGCACCCCCAGGATCACCCGGAAAACAGAAAACACAGGATGAAGCAAGGAGTGCTGACATGCGTTTGGATAATCGCTGGACTCCTGCAACTGCGCACGCAACGGACTCGTTACAAACCCCATACCAGCCCCGAACACTACCACACAACAGGCCTCCACCAGCCCGGACACTACACCACACATAAAGACAGGCATCGAAACCCCCACTTGGTGCGAAAACATTGTCAAATGGAACCCTCTTTCATACATAGTAGAGGCCCTTCTAGTAATTGCAATAATCCGCAGTGTCATTCAGACACTCCGACTCCGTAAATGACGCGCAAAAGCCTCCCGCTCCCCGATATATACAGTCCAATCCCGCTTCTTTGGAATTCAACAAAACTGAACTCATGTATTAATCGCTGCTAAGAATAAACCATGTACCTCTTTAACTTTATTAGGATTAAGTAGAAATGTGATGCTGCTTTTTTAAATGTTGTACTGTACATATGTTCTTTGATATTCACCAGCAGCATGAGAGTAGCTTAGTGTTAGCTAGAGATCATCTGGGCAGATAAATTAAATGTTTTATAGAGACCTGATTATCGTGACCGTTAGAGATGAATTAATTTATGGATGTATTAATGAAATATTAGGTAAATGTCCTGAAACCATAAGATAGAGTAGAGTAGAACCTTGCCTTGACCAACATGACCCGTCCACCAAGAATGAACAGGGATCAATAGTGTGATCCATCACGCTTTGTGTTCAGGATCAAGAGGACAGAATGTAGCCATCTAAGATGGCCACCTGCAAAGGACCATGGGAATTATGGCCAACCCAGGACTCAGGCAGATACAGAGCCTATGTCTATCTGAAACACAGGTAACCAGGGCTGATCGAAACCCCCGCTCGTTTGCATTTTAATGGCCTATTTTCCCAGGACAATAGAACTCCAACCGGTACAGCAACAGACTGATCGGAGCCACTCCCCTTACTCAGAAAGCCCAACTGCCAAGGTCAATGACTGCTAAGGACACGCCCAGCTACCAAGGCACCTGCCCCTTTATTGGCCAAAATCGAAGACAGTGGATACATAGCAGCCCCTCAATCCCCCTAATTAATACGCTGGATACATAGCAGCACCTCAATCCCTCTAATTATTACACTGAATACATACCAGTACCTCAATCCCCTCTAATTAATACAATGGATACATACCAGCATCTCAATCCCCTCTAATTAATACATTGGATATATACCAGCGCTTCAATCCCCTCTAATTAATACACTGGATACATACCAGCGTTTAATCCCCTCTAATTAATACACCGGATACATACCAGCACCTAAATTCTCTCTATTTACCATACCAGATACATGCCAGCACCTCAATCCCCCTAATTAATACGCTGGATACATAGCAGCACCTCAATCCCCTCTAATTACTAAATCTTATACATAACAGCACCTCATCCCCTCTAATTAATGATGTGTTAGGCAGGTCGGTTCGGTGTGGACTGCACTTGATCCAGTGATGCGAGAAACAGACCTCTAACACTGTAGAAGATCCAACACAGTTTTATTGAACGATAGAACTAACATACATCTTTAACTGTGGGTCGACACTATACTGAACTGACTGGAGACCTTGTACTAGCCTGACCAGACTTACTAGCTACCGCATGGTGTTTGCACTGTGCTAGCTCGTGGACTCTGTCTCAGTGGCTGGGTCCAGAGAGAGCGGGAAACCTAGTGCCCTCTGGCTTTATAGTGGTGGTGTCCTGTCTGGTGATTGGCTGCACTGTGCTGTGTGCTTACTGGTCATCCTGTGTGTCAATCACTGCCTGTCAATGCCTTCATTATATACATGCATGGATATTATTACAATTAATACGCTGGATAAATAGCAGCACCTCAATCCCCTCTAATTACTCTATCAAATACATACCTGCACCTCAAACCCCTTAATTACTACACTGGATACATAAGAGCACCTCATTCCCACTAATTAATACGTTGGATACATACCAGCACCTAAATCCCCTCTAATTAATTAGATACAAAGCAGTATCTCAATCCCCTCTAATTACTATATGGGATACATACCAGCACCTCAATCCCCCTAATTAATACGCTAGATACATACCAGCACCTCAATCCCTTCTAATTAATTAGATGGATACAAAGCAGTATCTCAATCCCCTCTAATTACTATATGGGATACATACCAGCACCTCAATCCCCCTAATTAATACGCTAGATACATACCAGCACCTCAATCCCCTCTAATTAATTACATGGATACAAAGCAGTATCTCAATCCCCTCTAATTACTATATCGGATACATACCAGCAACTCAATCCCCCTAATTAATATGCTAGATACATACAGACACCTCAGTCCCCTCTAATTACTAATCCGGATACTTTCCAGCACCTCAATCCCCTCTAGTTACTATACCGGATACATACCAGCAACTCAATCCCTCCAATTAATACACTGGATACATACCAGCACCTCAATCATCTCTAATTACTATACCGGATACACACCAGAATCTCAATCCCCCTAATTAATGCGCTGGATAAATAGCAGCATCTCAGTCCCCGTTAATTACTATAGCGGACACACACCAGCACCTCAATCCTTGCTAATTACTATATCGCATACATACCAGCACCTCAATCCCCTCTAATTACTTTATCGGATACATACCACACCCTCAATCCTCTCTAATACTATATTGGATACATACCAGCACCTCAATCCTCTCTAATTCTATACATGATACATACCAGCACCTCAATCCCTCTAATTACTATATTGGATACATACCAGTACCTCATTCCTCTCTAATTACTATACCAGATACATACCAGACCCTCAATCCCCCTAATTAATACGCTGGATACATAGCAGCAACTCAAGTCCCTCTAATTACTATATCGGATACATACCAGACCCTCAATGCTCTCCAATTACTATAGCGGATACATACCAGACCCTCAATTCCCCTCTATAATTACTATACCGGATACATACCAGCACCTCAATTCCCCTCTATAATTACTATGTCGGATACATACCAGCACCTCAATCCCCTCTAATTAATTCGATGGATACATACCAGCACCTCAATCCCCCTAATTAATACACTGGATATGCAGCAGCACCTCAATACCCCTAGTTAATACGCTGAATACAAAGCAGTACCTCAATCCCCTAGTTAATACGCTGAATACATACCAGCATTTCAATCCCCTCTAATTAATACACTGGATACATAGCAACACCTCAATCTTCTCTAATCACTATATCGGACCATTAGCACCTCAATCCTCTGAATTAGTATACTGGATACATAGCAAGACCTCAATCCTCTCTAATCATTACACTGGATACAAACACCTCAATCCCCTCTAATTACTATACCGGTACATACCAGCACCTCAATAGTCTCTAATTACTCTACTGGATACATAACAGCACCTCAGTCCCCTCTAATCAATACACTGGATACAAACACCTCAATCCCCTCTAATTACTACACTGAATAAATAAGCAGCATCTAGAGACATACCAGCGCCTCAATTCCTTCTGATTCAGTTATCTCTCTGCGTTTTACATGATGCTTATTTTTTGGACTTGTAGTTGGAGATGTTGTCTGGTCTGCTGTCGAACCTTCAGTCTGCAACAAAATAATGAAATTAGTAAAATATAGTAATTGGAACATTCCTTATAGTATTATATATAACTATCTTCTATATATATTATAATATAATTGTGACACAGGTATCTATCTAACAATGTGAGATATTGCCAAGATGTATCTCATTCATTCAGGGAAAAAAGTAAATTTAATGTGGTCAATAACCATCCCATCAGCTTCCTCCCCATTATCAGTAAAGTGATATATGGAGTTATCAATTGGGCCAGCAAGTGATGTCTACTCACCAAAACCTTATTCACAAATACTCTATTTGTCTTCGACCAGGATCATTCACTCCAAACCTCATGATCCAATGAATGCGAGAGTTAAATGCAAGAGAAATATTAGTGGCTACCCTAGATATTGTGGCAGCATTTGACCAATATGGCACCAAGGAATATCAGCAAAATTAAATCAACAAGTGTCAAAAGAAAGTCCCTCCAGTATCTGGAGTCATACGTAACATAAAGGAAAATGGCTGTGATTCTGGCCGCTGATCACAGCCACATGGGTAATCGCTGCAGGGGTTCCTCAGAAAAGTGTACTTAGCCCAACCATCAAATTCATGATATGAATGAGAGTGGGGCGTTGCTGATGATGTTCCAGTATTCAATTCTATTTACAACTCTCCTATAATGAAGCAACTCATGTCAGCCTACAGAATGCGCAAGATAGCGGTCAGACTTGGATCGACAAGCAGCTGCCAACATTCATATTACCTAAGTGGAGGAAATAACCACATCAAACAAATAATGTTCTAGCTATTCACTTTAACCTTCAATGACACTACCATTGTCTAGTCCCCCATTATCAATATCCTGAGAGTCACCTTAAGCTTGACTGGACTAGCCAAATCAACACTGGTGACAAGAGCAGGGGATGGCTTGACTGCTATGTGACAAATGATTCACTTCCTGACTCCTTAAAGCCAAGGCTTATGTAAAGAATGCAATGGGATACTCATCCATCACCTAGATGATGCATTTTCAAAATTACTTAAGTAGTTTGACACTATCCAGAACAGAGCAGTGTTGCTACCTGCAACCAGGCTCAATGTCAATTCCTTCCACCACTAGCATACCATGGTTGCCACATGAAATGCAGCAACTCCCAAGGTTACTTATGATGGAAATGTTCCCTCTGCAACCTTTACTGCCAAGAAGACAAGAACTGCAATGTTTGGGGAACATTAATCACCTCCAAGGTACACTGCATCCTGGCTTGGATATATATTGTTTCTTAATTGCACTGGATCAAAATACTGGAATTTCCGACCTAAAACCACTCATGTTTCATTATAATTAGTGCATTGCATTAATTTTATCAACAGATTCTGAGAACATGTTAAAAATTGCACGCATGCAGGGAATTGATCATTAAAAGTGCAATATTCACCTTTAATTTCAGTGGGTTGATAATTGTATCGGAGGTACAGTTCATAGGACCTTCAGACGTGTAGTTCATTATGTACAACAGATAAGCCGCCTTATACCTGTATGGCCACTGTAGGTCTAATATAGCTTTACTAAATGCACTAGGTCCATTATTCCGTATCTTTAAAAGAGAGATTTTAAATTAACATTTTAAATTTTCACATCAAACAGTTAGAAACCACATAACTATGAAGAACTGCAAAACATGACCATTTATAATCAAGACTATTGACACTCCATTGGTGATATATCATGTACTGTAGCTAATTTTTCCCCTCCCTCATTTTTCTCCACACAAACGGCCAAAATTCTATGGCTGTTGAGATTCTCTTTTCCCGCTGGCAGCGCACCCACGCCCATGGATTTCCCAGCGGCGTGGGGTGGCTTCAATGGGAAATCCCATTGACAAGCAGCAGGGAGAATTCCACCACCAGTGAACGGCGCGCCACCGAGAAACACGTGGCTGGGATACCGGAAAATCCCGCCCAACATTTTGTCCCCACTGATTTGTTGATGATATTTGTATTTTTGAAGACAAGTTTGTGTAACGCTCTGGTTACAACGCTATTATTTTTATCATATGCAATGTAGCATTGCATATGACAAAAATAAATGTATTACATTTTTTTTAAAAGGGCGGCACGGTGGTGCAGCGGTTAGCACTGCTGCCTCACGGCGTCGACGACCCAGGTTCGATCCCGGCCCGTGTCACTGTCCGTGTGTTTTCACATTTTTCCTGTGTCTGCATGGGTCTCACCCCCACAATACAAAGATGTGTAGGGTTGGTGAACTGGCCACGCTAAATTGCACCTTAATTGGAAAAAAGCATTTTAAATCAAAGGCCTGGGTCACTTTTTTTTTTTTTTTAAATCAGAAAAAGACATCTCAGTGCTAAAAGGATACAAAACCACCTTAATCTGTCATTCCAATAGGTTAAAGCATTTCTTCTATGCAAATAGATATTATAAAGGATCTATACAAACCTTCACTGTATGTGTAACTACATTTCCCCCAGCCTCTCCTGCCAATACAAGGAACCATCACCATCTTCTCAGGCTAACTAGAGTTGAGAAATAAAAATTGAACCTGCCAGCAATTCCCTAGCTTCCCAAGGATTAATTTGAAAACCATACTTAAAGTATACAGATCACTCCTATGAAATGTTTTCCTGTACACTGTTACCCTGTACATCTTACCAAAATATCACAGGTTTTAACCCATAGGAAACTTATCTGTTTACTGTCTTTTGTTCTGTGATGGCAGTTGAAATTTAGATTAAAGCCCAAACTATAACACTAACGTCATAGCTACGACTAAAATGTAACTCAAAAAACAAACACTTTGCAAATTTCCATCCTATACATATTAACTATTCAATGTTGTAAATCTGAATATGACAAATGTCATGTGATAGTACCTTTAAGACCATAAGACCATAAGACATAGGAGCGGAAGTAAGGCCATTCGGCCCATCGAGTCCACTCCGCCATTCAATCATGGCTGATTTCAACTCCATTTACCCGCTCTCTCTCCATAGCCCTTAATTCCTCGAGAAATCAAGAATTTATCAACTTCTGTCTTAAAGACACTCAACGTCCTGGCCTCCACCGCCCTCTGTGGCAATGAATTCCACAGACCCACCACTCTCTGGCTGAAGAAATTTCTCCTCATCTCTGTTCTAAAGTGACTCCCTTTTATTCTAAGGCTGTGCCCCCGGGTCCTAGTCTCCCCTGCTAATGGAAACAACTTCCCTACATCCACCCTATCTAAGCCATTCATTATCTTGTAAGTTTCTATTAGATCTCCCCTCAACCTCCTAAACTCCAATGAATATAATCCCAGGATCCTCAGACGTTCATCGTATGTTAGGCCTACCATTCCTGGGATCATCCGTGTGAATCTCCGCTGGACCCGCTCCAGTGCCAGTATGTCCTTCCTGAGGTGTGGGGCCCAAAATTGCTCACAGTATTCTAAATGGGGCCTAACTAATGCTTTATAAAGCTTTAGAAGTACATCCCTGCTTTTATATTCCAAGCCTCTTGAGATGAATGACAACATTGCATTTGCTTTCTTAATTACGGACTCAACCTGCAAGTTTACCTTTAGAGAATCCTGGACTAGGACTCCCAAGTCCCTTTGCACTTCAGCATTATGAATTTTGTCACCGTTTAGAAAATAGTCCACGCCTCTATTCTTTTTTCCAAAGTGCAAGACCTCGCACTTGCCCACGTTGAATTTAATCAGCCATTTCTTGGACCACTCTCCTAAACTGTCTAAATCTTTCTGCAGCCTCCCCACCTCCTCCATACTACCTGCCCCTCCACCTATCTTTGTATCATCGGCAAACTTAGCCAGAATGCCCCCAGTCCCGTCATCTAGATCGTTAATATATAAAGAGAACAGCTGTGGCCCCAACACTGAACCCTGTGGGACACCACTCGTCAACGGTTGCCATTCTGAAAAAGAACCTTTTATCCCAACTCTCTGCCTTCTGCCTGACAGCCAATCGTCAATCCATGTTAGTACCTTGCCTCGAATACCATGGGCCCTTATTTTACTCAGCAGTCTCCCGTGAGGCACCTTATCAAAGGCCTTTTGGAAGTCAAGATAGAAATGTTAAGAAATGGATGTTTATAAATGGGTGTGTATATAAATATCTGTAGAGAGAGCACCTTTAATAAATGGTGTTTATTACTGCAGTGGTCAGAGAGTGGGTGGAGCTGGGCTGTCTGTCAGTTTTTTACTTCCGTTTTTGAGCAGGCTGCAGGGTGTGTTTTAGTTTCGTTTTCTGTGTTCGAGCTGAAGCCAGACCAAGCAGGTGTACTGCTGTTCTCTCTGCCATCAAAAGGCTATCTCTTGATCATTTGGTGAATTCAGAATTATAAATGTTCTCAGTAGTGAATGTAAACCTAATGTGCTTCTGGTAAAAGGTGTTTTAAGTCTTATGGATGTTAAAAGGAAAGCTTAAAGGATTACTTAGTGTATTCTTTGGGGGTTATATTTGAATTGATGGTTGCTAAGATGTTCACTGTATGTTTTAAAAGGGTTAACTTGAGTTCATAGAATAAACATTGTTTTGCTTTAAAAATACTTTTCCATTTCTGCTGTACCACACCTGTAGAGTGGGCCATGTGCTCCCCATACCACAATCTAGTAAAAGTTGTGGGCCAGGTGAACTCCATGATACACTTTGGGGTTCTCTAAACCCTGGCCCATAACACAAATCATAATGATAAATATATTAAATACAGGAAAATAAAACATTTTTACTTACAGCACCACATTATAATTTCCAAGATACATAAAGTTATGATTTCAGTTTTAGGAAGGACAAGGCAATTCAGATAGCAATGCAGAAGGCAAACTAAAAAGGTCAATCAATACAAACCTCATAGACATGCATGACCAGCGGACCCACTTCTTCTTCATGCTCAGGGTTTGCCTTCCAGTTTGCAATAGGTAAAAACAGCTGGTCAGGAGAAGAGACCCTAGCAAAATAATTTTAAAAACAAAATCAGTCTAAGACCAGGGAATACAAAAAATGAACGCAAAATGGGAAAGAACATAGCACTGAGTACCACGATCTGCAATCATTGGCAAAAATAAAATCTTGCCCCTTACTGATACAGCATTATCAATACAATACCTCTGTTTGGAGCACTAATGATTAGATCGGAACGGGAACTTTTATATTTTGCTACAAAATAGCAAATTAAAAGAGCAATTGTATCGAACCAGCATTAGCTACTTGGATATATGGATACTTGGTAGAAATCTTTTTGGTCAAGCAACTTCATGCAAAGTTTTGTAAAAAAAAAAAAATGGTGTTGGAATGTGTTACGCCACCCTGTGCAAGTGCGCAGTCAATTCCAGTCCCACATGCCCTGGAGCCAAAACAGAAGTGAATCAACCAATAAATCTTATAGAAATTTCTGAAATCTTTGGCCTTGGCTGCCCAATAATTATAGTCACAATGTTTGTAAGTTGAAACACAATTAGTGATTTATTTATAACCAGACCAAATATGAAATATACAGTAAACGCAGCTGCTCACTTTGCGCTAATACCTGACTCCTCTTTACCTGCCCCATCCTCTACCCCCACACATAAGACAGACAAACACAGAGGGGAAAGGTGGAAAAATAATACGAATTAAGGTGAAAGGACAAGAGTCCTTGCTTCAGTGAATGAGTCCTTTATTGCATTTCCTTCAGAATATGAGTGTGGATTAAAGGATCTGGAATACAGCATGTGCTTTGCGGCTCAGCAGTATATCTTACTCACAGCTTTTCCAGGAGAGACCTCTGGCTTCACATCAGCCTGTTTTTAGAGAGAACAGTCTGGTCTCTCCTTGCACATCAGCCTTTATTGGAGAGAGAACTCTTACACTGGATTTCTCGAGCGAATTCATCACATCTTTGAGAGAGAGCGAGAGTTAGAACTCCTCCATCCTGGCTTCAGAACCAAAGTGAAACTAATTCCAGCCTTGTGACACAGATAAACAGGTCAGTGGGACCAGAACCAAACGCCATTGGCCACCGAGCACGGCACAGACATTTGAGCCAATTCATTGGCCACCAGCCAAGTCAATCAAAGTGAGTCTTCACCTGTGCTTTTTGGATTCTTCCGACTTGATTTAAATATACAGACCATTGCTTCTGCTCGAGTTAAAAATGCAGGCTGCATTAAAGTCAAGTTTGTGAGGTGTCTGGTTGGCCATGGTACACAGCAGTGACCGGATGGAGTGGAGGGCATCCGGGAGGACTTCCTGCCAGCGGGAGACTGGGAAGTTCCTGGACCGTAGGGCCAGTAGGGCGGTCTTCCAGACCGTCCCGCTCTACCTGTCCGTTACCCCAGGGGTTGTAACTGGTCGTCCTGCTCGAGGCGATGCCCTTGCTGAGCAGGAATTGACGCAGTTCGTCGCTCATAAAGGTGGACCCCCTGTCACTATGTATGTAAGCGGGGAACCCGAACATTGCAAAGATGCTATGGAGAGCCTTGATGACAGTGGTTGCGGTCATGTCGGGGCAGGGGATGGCGAATGGGAACCGGGAGTATTCATCAATCACGTTCAGGAAGTACGTATTGCGGTCGGTGGAGGGGGCCTTTGAAGTCCATGCTGAGGCATTCAAAGGGACGGGAAGCTTTTATCAGGTGCGCTTTCTCTGGCCGGTAGCAGTGCGGTTTGCACTCCGCGGAGATTTGGCAGTCCCTGGTGACTGTCCTGACCTCCTCGATGGAGTAGGGCAGGTTGCAGGTCTTGACAAAATGGAAAAAGCGAGTGCCCCCCGGGTGGCAGAGGTCCTCATGGAGGGCTCGGAGGCGGTCCACTTGTGCGGTGGCACATGTGCTGCGGGACAGGGCGTCAGGAGGCTCGTTTAGCTTCCCGGGACGATACAAGATCTCGTAGTTGTAGGTGGAGAGTATGATCCTCCACCGCAAGATCTTGTCGTTTTTTATCTTGCCCCGCTGCGCATTATCAAACATGAAAGCAACCGACCGTTGGTCAGTGAGGAGAGTGAATCGCCTGCCGGCCAGGTAATGCCTCCAATGTCGCACAGCTTCTACTATGGCCTGGGCCTCCTTTTCGACTGAGGGGTGGTGGATTTCGGACGCATGGAGGGTACGTGAGAAGAAGGCCACGGGTCTGCCCGCTTGGTTGAGGGTGGCCGCCAGAGCTACGTCAGATGCGTTGCTCTCGACCTGGAAGGGGAGGGACTCGTCGATGGTGTGCATCGTGGCCTTTGCAATGTCTGCTTTGATGCGGCTGAAGGCCTGGCGGGCCTCTATCGACAGAGGAAAAGCTGTAGATTGGATCAGGGGACGTGCCTTGTCTGCATAGTTGCGGACCCACTGGGCGTAGTAACTGAAAAACCCTAGGCAGTGCTTCAGGGCCTTGGCGCAGTGAGGGAGGGGAAACCCCATAAGGGGGCGCATGCGTTCAGGGTCGGGGCCTATAACTCCATTTCGCACTACGTAGCCGAGGATGGCTAGGCGGTTGGTGCTAAACACGCATTTATCCTTGTTGTATATAAGGTTAAGGATTTCTGCAGTCTGGAGGAATTTTCGGAGGTCGGTGTCGTGGTCCTGCTGGTCGTGGCCGCAGATGGTGACATTATCGAGATACGGGAATGTTTCCCGTAAACCGTACCGGTCAACTATGCGGTCTATCTCTTGCTAGATGATCGAGACCCCGTTGGTGACACCGAAGGGAACCCTTAAGAAGTGATAGAGCTGTCCATCTGCCTCGGAGGCAGTGTATTTGCGGTCACTAGTGCGGATGGGGAGCTGGTGGTAGACGGACTGGAGATCCACCGTGGAGAAGACCTTATAATGCGCGATCCTGTTTACCAGGTCGGATATGCGGGGGAGAGGATACGCGTCCAGCTGCGTAAACCTGTTGATGGTCTGACTGTAGTCGATGACCATCCTATGCTTCTCCCCGGTCTTTACCACCACTACTTGAGCTCTCCAGGGGCTGTTACTGGCTTCAATGACCCCTTCCCTCAGTAGCCATTGGACCTCTGACTTAATGAAGATCCGGTATTGGGCACTGTACCTTCTGCTCCTGGTGGCGACGGGTTTGCAATCCGGGGTGAGGTTCACAAACAGGGAAGGCGGGTCGACCTTAAGGGTCGCGAGGCCGCAGACAGTAAGGGGGGGTATAGGGCCGCCGAATTTGAAGGTTAGACTTTGGAGGTTACACTGGAAGTCTAAACCCATGAGTGTAGCCGCGCAGAGGTGGGGAAGGACGTAGAGGCGGAAATTTATGAACTCCCTTCCCTGGCCTGTGAGGTTTGCTACACAAAACCCCTTTATCTCCACCGAGTGTGAACCGGAAGCCAGGGAGATTTTATGGTTAACGGGGTGGATGAGGAGAGAACAGCGCCTTACCGTGTCGGGGTGTATGAAGCTCTCCGTGCTCCCAGAGTCGATTAAGCAGGACGTCTCGTGCCCGTTGATGAATACGGTCATTGTAGCAGTTAAGAGTGTTCGAGGCCAGGACTGATCCCGAGTCACCGAGGCTAATCGCAGCAGTTGAGAGTTCTCTTCGGGCAGTGCATGGTCAGCCGAGCTGGGGTCCTGGGGGTTCATCCAAGATGGCAGCTCCCATTGGTCGCACATGGCTGGGGGTGCACAAAATGACGGTGTCCATCCCTCTAACGTGGCGTCCGCGGAACAAGATGGTGGCGCCCGGGGTCCGCACGTGGCCCTGGAATAGGAAGATGGCGGCGACCGCTGGCCGCACGGGGACCGTGGAGAGGTTTGTGGTTGCGGTCCAATAGAAAGCATAGTTTCCACCAATGGTGCTCCAGCCTATCAGGTACCATAATACCTCAAATACCACACCGGCATAACGGAGAATAACGCTGGCGGAGAATCCTGGCCTGGTCCTTCCCTTCCTGCTTGAGTTGCGAAAGACAGTGGGGCTCCGATAATGGGGCTAAGGGTTGACGCCGCCGTAAACGCCAGAGCATTTTACGACCGCCGTCATCTGGCCGCTAGGAGCAGCGATCCTGTGCCGCACAAGGGGCCAGCACGCTTCACGCATCTCCAGCTGCCGATACGTGCCCCCAGCTGATGATAGGCAGATTTTAGATCGACCGTGGAGAATACCCGATACTGGGCGATTTGGTTCACCATTTCTGCTATGCGGGGAAGTGGGTACGCATCGAGTTGCGTAAAACGGTTTATGGTCTGACTATAGTCCACCACCATTCGTTGCTTTTCCCCAGACCGGACTACCAATACTTGTGCTCTCCAAGGGCTGTTGCTAGCCTCTATGACCCCTTCTTTTAGTAGTCGCTGAACCTCTGACTTGATGAAAGTCATGTCTTGGGCACTGTACCGCCGACTCCTGGTGGCGACGGGCTTACAGTCGGGAGTGAGGTTCGCGAAGAGAGGGGGTGGTGCAACTTTAAGTGTTGCCAGGCTCCATACCGTGAGTGGGGGTAGGGGTCCGCCGAACTTCAGTGTCAGGCTTTGGTGGCTGCACTGAAAGTCCAGACCGAGCAGCAGGGGGGCGCAGAGATGAGGGAGGATATAAACTTTAAAACGGGCGTATTCGCGCCTTGAATAGCGAGGTGTTCGCGACACAATACCCCGTGATTTGGACTGAATGAGACCCAGATGCGAGGGCGATAGTCTGGGAGGTGGGATAGGTGTGCAAGGAGCAGCGTCTTACCGTGTCTGGGTGAACAAAGTTCGCCGTGCTCCCGGAGTCAAATAGGCAGGGGGTGTCGCGACCGTTGATTTGGACCTGCATCATTGAGTTCCGCAGGTGCTTCGGCCGTGATTGATCGAGAGTGATCGCACCCAGTTCCGGTTATTCAGAGTCCTTGGTTGAGTCGGACTCACAAAATGGCCACCGCCGTCGGTTGCACGTGTCGGATTTTGAAGATGGCCGCCACCAAGATGGCCGACCCCATGACTCGCACGAGGCCAATGACGCGTCAGAAGTGGGCATGTCCGGCCGGCGCGTAGCCGCGTTGCGGGGCCTGTGGGCCCGGGAGTTGTATTTCTGGGCCCGATGAGACTTTTGTTTCTGGCCTTTGGGCCCAGCCAGGCAGACCTTTACGAAGCGCCCCTTCTTTCTGCAGTCATTGCAGAAAGCGGAGCGGGCTGGGCAACGCAGGTATGGGTGTTGGCCTTGCCCACAGAAATAGCACGGTGTGCCCTCGGTGTGAGCGATCGCCGTTCGGCGCAGGCCTGTAGCGTGGCCGAATCTGGAGGGGATCGAGAGGGGTTTGCAAGGTCCGCGGAGTACGTGCGGAGATTATGGTGGGCCGCTTTCAGAGAAGAGACGAGCGTTACCGTGCTTTGGAGATCCTTTGCCCAGTCTTCTAGAAACCGCTGCCTGATGTACGTGGATCGGATACCGGACACCAACGCATCACGAATATGTAAGTTCATATGGACATCTGCTGTCACCTCTTTATGATCGCAGTTCCTGGCGAGCGCTGTGAGTCTCTCCAAGTATTCGTCCAACGTTTGCCCGGAACGCTGGCGGCAGGTTGAGAGAAAATGTCGGGCGTGTAGCTCGTTTATCGGCTTAACGAATCGCTTCTGTAGGATTTCGACCGCTGTTTCGTACGTCGTAGCCTTCTCGATCACGGAGGAGAGTCTATGGCCCACCCAAGCATGTAGTAAGCTCAGCTTGCGAGGTCCGTCTACTGCAGTCTCTGAGGAGCCAGAGGCGGAGTCCCCCAGGATTCCAAACCCGGTCTTAAAGGGATCATCAGATTAAAGGTAGAGTTATACAGTTAGCATTCATCACACATTCCCACCCCGTATTCCCATGTGGGATATTACAGTTCTCTTTATACAGCTCTCTTTATACTTTATACTGCGAGCCAGTGGCAAGAGCTGAAAGCATGAGGTGACAAGCAAACTAACCACTACGCACGACCTCCTACTCAAACACTTGATGCATCACATAAACAGGGAGGTGGGGATGTATGATTTGTGGCCTATTTGCTATCATGCATTTTTGAATTCTGACTGAACTTTACTTTTATAATCTCTGCTTCAGGAAGTTACTATCCAGCTTCTTCAAAGATAATTCTATTATTGCACAAAGCTTTGTTAATTCTTTATGAATTATTTCATTGATCATTTACTCCCAAACTTTGAGAACAACTTTGAATCAAATATTATAGCATTTAGTCTAAATGCACTTTTAGGTCTGTGTTTGAATTTTCAGTACTCACCCTCGGATGTCAACTTGAGCTAGGACAGTAATGTCGACTGTGTAAGAAACCACCTCACTCGTTGCATTATGTTTGTTGGTACTGCGATTTAAATGCACAAAAATAGTGATGAACTACAGGAAACAATAAACAGGCTAAGTCATCGTGTTTACCACTACTGTGCGATGTTTTGACACTTTTCTGAGAAGTTAGGAACAGGAGTAGGCCATTCAATTCATCTAGTCTATGTTGTCACTCAATTAGAACCTGGTTTATCTCCAGCTCCATTTATACATCTTTGTTCTACATCAGTTGATGCCCTCACCCAACAAAGTTTGGCATCAATTTTGAACATTTCGATTGACATTTCCACAGTCTTTTGGAGGGACAAGTTCTAGGTTTTCATGACCTTTTGTGTGAAAATGTGGATCCTGCTTTAATTCCTTAAGGGCTTAGCTCTAATTTTAAGATAATGACTAGTTGTTCTGAATTTCACCCAGCAGAAAAAATAATTTATCTGCATCTACTCAAATGAATCCTTAAATCATTTAAAATACGCTATTTAAATGACCTCCCTACTTCCTAAACTCAAAGGAATCCAAGACAAGTTTATACAACTGGATGGCATAATTTAACCCTTTAGCTCCTGACACAATAAACCGGAGTGCAGTATTCCAGATGAGGTCTGACCAAGAGTCTGTATGACTGAAGCATCACTTGCAGTTTACAACTCCCTTCACAAAGGCCAACATTCCATCAGTCATTTTGATTACTGTTTGGACCCATGAATTTATTAGCTTTTGATGATGTGTATGTGGACAACTCCAATCTCTCACCACTACGAAAATATTCCAAATTCTCTTTTTTTAGATCCAAAGTAATTACCTTATATTTCCCCACTTTGTAATCCATTTGTCATAGTTTGCCTGCTCACTTAATCTATGTTACATGTAACCTTCTCCACCCATCCCCACAACTTGGTGTACCTCCTAACTTGGTGTCATTTGCAAAATTGGATGTAACAATTCTGTTCCTTTATCCAGGTCAGCAATATGAAGCTGAAGCAGCCGAACATACCTTGTCACATCATACCAGTCAGAGAATGAATCCTTTATCCCAACTCTTTCTCCCAATCAATTCCATACATTCTCATTTTTGCCATAAACTCTTGTGTAAAACCTCACCCGATGCCTTCCAAGTTTATAAAGACACCATCTAAAGACTCATCCTTAACCCCATCCATCCTGATGACCTCTTGAAGAGAAAAATCAAGTAATTAGTCAGACATGGTATAACAAGTTCATGACTGCGTGAGCGCCTTGTCCTTGCTCAAGTGCTGTCACTGTCTCTCCTGCTAGATTATAGTAACTTCTTCACAGCTGATGTAAAATTTACAGGTCTGTAGTTTTGTTTCTCCATCCCTCCCACCCTTCATATATAGTTTGTTATTTTCCGATTCAAAGGCGGAACCCCAGAATCCATAGGATTTTGGGGAAATGTGGCTGATGCAGTTGTAGTGTCACAGAAACATATAAAAACACAGAAAATAGAAGCAGGAGGAGGCCATTCAGCCCCTCGAGCCTCCTCCACCATTTATTATGATCCTGGCTGATCATTAAGTTCAATACCCTGATCCTGCCTTCCCCCCATTTCCCTTGATCCCTTTAACCCCAAGAGCTATATCTAATTCCTTCTTGAAATTACACAATGTTTTGGCCTCAACTACTTTGTGCAGTAGCGAATTCCACAGATTCACCACTCTTTGGGTGAAGACATTTCTCCTCACCTCAGTCCTAAAAGATTTACCCCTTATCCTCAAGCCAAGGCTCCTAGTTCTGCCCCCCCCCCCCACCCCACATCGGGAACATTCTTTCTGAATCTACCCTGTCTAATCCTGGATTAGCACACTGGGCGAAATAGCTGGCTTGTAATGCAGAACAAGGCAGCAGCGCGGGTTCAATTCCCGTACCGGCCTCCCCGAACAGACGCCGGAATGTGGCAACTAGGGGCTTTTCACAGTAACTTCATTGAAGCCTACTTGTGACACTAAGTGATTATTATTATTATTAGAATTTCATAAGTTTCTATGAGATCCCTCTCATCTTCTAAACTCCAATGAATATAATCCTAACCGATTTAGTCTCTCCTCATTACAGCAGCCCCGCCATCCAGGAATCAGCCTGGTAAACTTTCTCTGCACTCATTAAATTCTTTTAGTGGAAAACATCTGGTCCTGGGGATTTGTTGTCGTTCACCGCTTTATTTTCAACATGACAATTTCTTTTAAGAACTTATATTAAATCCACTAAAGTTCTCCCCTTTAGGTTCCCTTGTAACGCATTGTTCTCCATGTGGAAATTAATATAAGGGGCGTGATTTAATGGCTGCGTTGCGCTTAAACGAGAAACGAGAGCTTGACAAGGCCGTTAAAATCGCAGGAGACACCAAAATCGATTACCGCTCCAGGTGCCGATCTGTTGAGATCTAACCGGCTCGCTCCCATTGGCGAAATCAGGATCCCACCACAGGAAGGCCAGAAATCAATAATCAACACTTAAGCGCAATCTCCATACAATTAACGGAAGCGACCCCCTATCTAACGGCCTCCCATGAACTAACGGCATCCCCAGCAAGTGGTTACGCGGGCGCCAATTAGTACTCCTTTTCAAAAATATGAAGTTGGCGAAATATGAAGTTGCTGCGGGGAACCGAGGTGGTGAGTAGCCATCTTTGCTCCCGGGCAATTGAGCCGGGGGACAATGCGGTTGCTGTCCCGGTGCTCGGAGAGAGGTGGAGGTGCTCCGGGGGGGGGGGGGGGGGGGGTGGCCGGTCAGGGTGGGCTGCCATCTGGGGGTTCGCAGAGCAGTTGGGGGGGGGGGGGGTGGCCGTCCATGGCCTCGCCTGAGGGGCGGGGGAGATGGGTGTCTCAGCGCCTGCGAGTCCGTCATGCCGACCCCTAGACCGTATGGTCCCATTCCGGAATCCAACCCCTGCCCTCCTGCCCCACCGCTCACCCATAACTCCCACTGACCGCACAGGTCTCTGTCCGCTCAGCTGAATGCTATTGCTAATTGGGAATTGGCAATCGTACTTAATTGAGCACTTCAAAGCTCCCAAGTGGATCCCCATGGATAGGAGTGCCGTGTAGTGCATGTGAGTTATTATCTAGCATCCCAATCAGACCGTGATACCTGGACAATGTTCCTAAACACTGTGGGAGGCAACACCACGGATGCAGCAGCCAACCTCCAAACACCCAGGGGCTGGGTCTTAGCACCAAGGATGTTTTGTATGGTGGTTGTGTGCACCGGGAAGGAGACCACTGCCTGGTTCAGGTAATGTTACATGCGAGTGCCTGAGGTCCAGGGTGTGGGGTCCATTGAGCAGAGATCCCCGCTGCAACTGGGGGTGGGCAGGGCATGTCGGGTGACAGGGAATGTGGGGGTGGAGAGAGGAGCAATGGGGGAATGAAGAGTCCCGGGGACGAAGACGCCACTGGTTGTCAGTCTCACACCCTATTCCAATTCAATGGATGATATCTTGGACCTGCAGAAGCTGCCCTTCTGGTGCTGCTGGCAGGCCTAGTGGCCAGATGCCGGAGAAGGCAACAGCAGCGTCGACAGAGAAGCGAGACGGCGGCCCATGGGCCCTGCCCCACACCTTGAGGACTCGGCCGCCCAACAGGCCAGGAGGAATCCAGGGGCAGAGGCCGGCGATGGCCTGAAGTGTACAGGCATAGTTGGATTTTCGAACAGATGACATACAGCATGTGCAGCAGAAGTCTCCGCCTCAACAAGGGCACCCTTGCCGTGTCCTTACGGACTTGGCAATACGTGTAGGAGGAGGAGGATACCCGCTCTCAGTGCCTGTCAAGATCGCCGCAGCCCTGAACATTTATGCGTCAGGGTCATTCCAGGCCTCGAGCAGGGACTTGTGCAGATTCTCACAAGCTACAGCTCACAAGTGCATCCGTGAGATTTGCCCAGGCAGCGAACTATGTAAACTTTGACCTGGCCAGCAGGATTCTCTGCCATCGACAGGGTGCCCCCGGTCCTGGAGCTAATAGATGAAACACATGTCACCTCGTGCTCACCGGGCCATCTGGGAGTGCCCTACATCAACAGGAAGAGGTTCCACTCCCTGAACATCCAGCTCCCCCGAACAGGCGCCGGAATGTGACGACTAGGGGCTTTTCACAGTAACTTCATTTGAAGCCTACTTGGGACAATAAGCGATTTTCATTTCATTTGTGCGACCACCAACATGAAGATCATGCACGTGTGTACACGTTTCCCAGGGAGTGTGCATGACATTGACATCCTGGGGCAGTTGTACTTCCCCGGCCTCTTTGAGGACCACCCCAGGAAGGGGATTGGCTCTTGGGGGATAAGGGATACCCGCTGAGGACCTGGCTAATGACGCCAGTTCGAGGCTGGTGACCAATGTGGAAACCCCACCCGGGCTGTCACTGAGCAGTGCATTGGACTCCTCGAGATGCAGTTCCAAAGCCTCGACTGCTCTGGTGGTGCACTGCAGTACACCCCCTGAATGGTCGCCCGCTTTGTGGTGCCCTGCTGTGTCGTTCACAACCTGGCACAGCAGCAGGACGACGTGGAGATGGAAGAACATGTGACCACCTCCGAGATGGCGGATGAGGACGAGGAAGTGCTGGCCCAGGAGTGACTGGAGGACCAGTCGGTAGATGGAGGACAGGCAGCAGCGACGAGCGTCCGGCCAGCCCGGAGGGCCAGCTAGGCCCTCATCATCGCCCGCTTCACCTAGGATGTGGCTACGTCCGCCATTCCCCGCCCTCCCCACAACCACTCAGATTCCCACCCTTATCAACCTTTCCCCTCCCCTCACCCCCCATTTCCCTCCCACCTCTATCCTCACAGGGTTTGTGTAACTTCACTCAAGGGAAAGGTGTTGGCACTGTCAACGGGTCACTGAGGGCATGGGGCTGATGATAACCCACTGAGAGCTGGTGCTCCTCAATCTATGCCATAGTATGACCCCTGCCTGTCTGCTGTGCTCGCCTGCCAGGGTGTGGGGGTGGGGGGGGGGGGGGAGGTACCCAGGACCTCCATGTCTGGATAAAAGGCATGCCCCCCTCAACCCACCCTCCCCCCCTTACCCCCCCCCCCCCCCAGTGCCCTCACAGTGATCTGTGACGTGCTTAGCCTTCTGTGCTCTACCACTGCGCCTTGGTGTGTCCCCAGGATGCACACCAGATGTGGAGGCAGCCTGCCGCCTACCGTGGCCTTCAATGCCTCCGGCGGGGTCCTCTAAGGGGCTCTGGGACAGGAGGGCCCCGCGCACTTGCCGGCGACGCATGGGATTGAGCAGACCTCCGACTGCTGTCTTGCCTGGGCATTGCTGCCTCCACCTGATTGCATCGGCAACTGTGTGGTGCTCACCAGAATATGCCCCAGAAGTCTGTCCATTACTGTCATCCACCAAGATGTGTGTCTCTGCGCTGATGGAGGGGATGATAGCTGTGCTGCAAATACGGTGGTGTCCTCCGGGCTCCTCTCTAAGGTGTTCTTATGGGAGGTGGGGGAACCACGCCGGATGGGCCGGCACCGTCGCATGAGGATCCTGCGTGAGAATGATCATTTGGACAGTGGGAGGGATGAGTCAATCTGCATGGCATTAACAACTCAAGTGACAGATCATCAAAGTGGGGGCCGGTGTAACCTCACCTCTGCGTCACATGCCAACCTCTAAGTCAGTGACAGATCTGTCCTTGGCCATCCCCGTGACCTCCAGCACCCATTCCTTGTAAGGGGCAAGGAATCTGAAGTCCGGCGCCCCACCGCCTCTGAGCCCTCTCCTGTCTGTTGTGGGCCAATTTCTCTAGCGGGGCCTCAGATGGGACATCGTGAGCCACACGCTTCGTTCATTGCTGGAGTTGGAGAGTATGGGCGGGTGGGATAGCCTGGTCAGCAGTGCTGGACATGGATGGGCCTGGGCATGGAACGGTGCTGGGTGGGGGTGGTGCCGGGTGCATTCTCAAGGGGGATGGGTCCGGTGTCAACCCACCCGTACGGCTTTGCAGAGGTCGCTGATCGTCTTACGGTACTTGGTGCCGGCCCTCCTGGTCACGCTCCCCAAGCTGACTGCCGCTGCCACTCCTCCCAGGCAGCACTGGCTGCCCTGCGGCTGTCCCTCCGAGACCCTCAGGGCTTCAGAGCATCTCGTCTGGCTTCTACAGCATCCATCAATCTGCCCAGATCAGCATCCCCAAATCATGAGGCTGGTCTCCTCGGTGGTATGGCTGCGAGCTGAGTGGAGTTGACTGTGCAGGAGCGGTTTAAGTGCTGCTCTCCCTTGTTAGGACCGTGCTGGTGAGCACGGTCCCTGCCAATCAGTCGGTGGGACCATCATTTGCGGCGTGAAACCAGTGGGGCCTCGTTAAGTGGACCAATTAATTGTCCGTGTGCAGTTTGCCCATTCTCCCCATATCTGCGTGGGTCTCACCCCCACAACCCAATAAAGATGTGCAGGGTAGGTGGATTGGCCACGCTAAATTGGCCCTTAATTGGAAAATAAATAATTGGGTACTCCAAATTTATTTTTTTTTAATCCCAAAAATGGACCAATTAATATTTTATAGTGGTGATGGCCTTGCCTGTCTGAGCGTCAGGAAGCTCGCGGCAGATCCCTCTTGCTATCACACCCCAAACTGTTCATTTATCAAGTTACCGTTTTCTTATTATCCATTATAATTTCATTCACATTTGTTATTAATAAATCCACATTAACTATTACTCTTACCTTGAAATTGTTTATAAGATCTTTACAATTAGCTTTGAGATCAGTTCAAGTATTTTTCACATTCTCTTTATAAACCCCTTTTTAGTTTCCCTTTGATGATTTTAGTAGCTTTCTCAGTCTGCTTGATTTTTACGTTTTCTTGCATTTGTGTGTACCTCTTTTTAGCTCATCTGTTGACCATGGTTACTGAACTAGCCAAGTAAAACTGATGGGCATGATTCTCCAGCCTCATTATGCTCTCACTCAAGCGAAATGAGGCCGGTGAACAGCAGGAGAGGCAGAATACAAGAACCGCACCAGGGGCAAAACAGTGTGCGATGCAACCAGCCCACTCCCGTAGGCAAAATCGGAATCTCGTGGCGTGGTGAGAAACCAATTATCACCACTTAAGCCCAATTTCCATACAATTAACGTAAGCTCATGGGAGCTGGTGGCCACCATTGCCACTCCATTGGACAGGTCCCTGCATCATCTGGCTCTGCCAGCCGTGGCGGTCCCCAAGGTCTGTACCATGATGTTGACACCCTTGACGATGCTCCTCAGTGACCAGGCCATGCTCTGCAGTGCCTCTGCAATGCCCACCTGCGACTGGGACTAATTCCGCAGTGCTTCAGTCTTATCCAACTGAGAGTGGGGCATGTCCCACAGAACCTCATCAAAGTCAGCCTGGTACTGGGTGACATCCCCCAGCGAGGCGGAGATTCTGCCTAGACCCTCAAGTCATGGGCGTGACCGACTGCACAATGCCTTGGACACCCTCACTAATGATGCCGACGTTGTGCATCAGGCTCTCCACAGTCGCCATCCTAGCAGTGTTGGCCTCGGTGCTACGCATTGCCGGCGACATCTCCTGCACCCTTAGCCTCTGGGACTCCTCCAAGCGCTATAGATCTGCTGGAATGACGCTGACATCTCCCTCTCAATGTCCTGGCCGGATCCTAATGTCTCCATCAAGTTCAGGATGACCTCTTCCACAAGCTCAGCATCAGGCTGGGGCCCAGCTGGGTCCTGCGATCCAGCAGACCTCCGACTACTGTCTTGCCTGGAAGTACCTCCGCCTGATGTACATCAGCAGCAGTGTGGTGCTCACCTTATTGTGCCCCAGAAGCCTGACCACTAACATGTCTCACTGAGGTGTGTGTATCTACGCTGGTGCATGGTGTGGATGACAGCTGTGACACGGCTAGTGCAGTGGTATCCTCAGAGCTCTCCTCTGAGGTGGTCTCATGGGAGACTGGAAAGGGTGCCACCCGAGATGGGCCAGCACCGTCGGCTGGAGGACCTGTGGGAGAATGGACATGTGGTCAGTGGGAGGGTTGGGTCAGTCAGTAAGGCAATAACAATTCACATTTGACAGGTCCTCCGGGTGGGCCCAGTGGTTCCTCACCTCTGCGGCATCCACTAGCCTCAGCATTGGAGACCGCCCTATCCTTGGCCACACCGGTCACTTCGAAGGTGGTGAGGATACTGATGTCTGGCACACCACTGCCAGTCTGGGCCCTCTCTCAGCGATTGTGGGAGAGCTTTTCCTGAGAAGGGCATCGTTAGCCACACGCGTTGTTCACAGTGGTGTGTGGGGGGGGGGGGGGGGGATCTACTCACTCGTGCTGCCCAGTGTAGGTCATTGACCTTCATTTGTGGCAAGAAGCCTGTGAGGCCTTGTTAAATGGACCAATTAACATTGAATAGCATTGCCGGCCTTGCTGGGCCGAGCGTCGGGAAGCTCGTGGCAATTCCCGCTCACTACACTAGAAATCTTTCTGGAGAATCTCACCCTTTGTCTTTATTGGTATGTACAGATATGTGTGGTACCAAATAATTCTTTGACTATTTCTCACCATTTGCCTGTAGTTTTACCCATTAACAGTTCAGTCCAGTTTTCTCTGATCAATTTAATTCTTGAGCTTTTTCAGCATTTTTATTTCAGATTACCCCCCCCCCCCCAAGGACAAAATTGTACCCGCCTTCCCATTCCAGATGCTCACCACCCTCTGTGTGAAGAAATTTCCTCTCTGGTCTTTTTTGTATCGCTCTCCTCTCACCTTAAACCTAAGCCCTTTATTTCTAGACTCCGCTACCTTTGGGAAAAGCTCATCTCTGCTCCTCATTATTTTATAGACCTCTACAAGATCACCCCTTAGGCTCCTCCGCTCCAGGGAAAAAAGTCCCAGCCTATCCAGCCTCTCCTTATAACTCAGACCATCAAATCCTGGTCGCATCCTCATAAATCTCTTCTGCACTCTTTCTAGTTTAGAAATATCCATCCTATAATAGTGTGACCAGAACTGAACACAGTATTCCGTGGGCGCGATTCTCCACCCCCACGCCGAAGTGGCCGCGCCGTCGTGAACGCCATTGAGGTTCACGATGGCGCGGAACGGCCCCGGTCCAGACCGATTCAGGCCCTGACAATGGGCCAGTATCGGGGCCACGTCATCTACCCGCGCGAGGCCTTGTCGCCCGCGTAAAAGCAGCGCCACATAGATGACGCGGCCGGCGCCGCATAACAGACGTCATCCGCGCATGCACGGGTTGGCCGGCGCCAACCCGCGCATGCGTGGTTGCCGTCCTGTTCAAATCCGCCCTGCAAGAAGATGGGGGACGGATCTTGCGGGGCGGCGGAAGGAAGAAGGTCCTCCTTCAGAGAGGACGGCCCGACGATCGGTGGGCACCGATCGCGGGCAACCCCACATTTAAGGTACCCCCCGGTGCAGGATCCCCCCTCGCCCCCCCCACAGGCCGCCCCCCCAGCGTTCACGCACCGCCCACGACTGTAGCGACCAGGTGTGGACGGCGCCGGGAGGAACCCGCCGTTTTGGCCTGGCCGCTCGGCCCATCCGGGCCTCAGAATCGCGGGGGTGCCGGAGAATCGCCATTTTCGGTGTCTCCGGCGATTCTCCGGCCTGCGAAACTCGACTGGGTCGTTCCCACCGCTTGGGAGAATCGCGGGAGGGCGTCGGACCGGTGTCCCCGGAAATTTGGGCGGCCCAGGCGATTCTCCCAACCGTCGTGGGAGTGGAGAATCGCGCCCCATGTGTGGTCTTACCAATGTCTTATACAACTTCATCAAACGTCCCAACTCCTGTATTCAATATTCTGACTAATAAAACCTAGCATGCTGAATGTTTTCTTCATCACCCTGTCCACCATGCCTCCTACATTCTCATCCAAATCATTAATATATATAACAAATAACAGTGGACCCAGCACAGATCCCTGAGGCACACCGCTGGCCACAGGCCTCCAGGTTGAAAAACAACCCTCCACAACCACCCTTTCGCTATGATCGCCAAACCAATTTTGTATCCAATTGGCTCTCTCACCCTGGATTAAGTGCAACAACCTACCATGCGGTACCTTGTCAAAGGCCTTGCTAAAGTCCATGTAGACTATGGTGATGTGCATCAATGTAAATGCATGTAGGCTAGCTAGACACTAGAGGGAGCATCAGTGACATATCACACACACACACTATCACACACACACACTATCACACACTATCACACGCGCACACACGCACACACGCACACACGCACACACGCACACACAACCAATAGGTCAAGTAGATAGGACATGACCAATAGACATTCATGATACATGCAGAGGTGACACGACCACAGGGGGGCATTACACCAACCCATATATAAAGGACACCACACACATGATCTGCCTCTTTCCAGTGGAGACAGTCAGTGAGTACAGACACAGGGTTGATTCAATATTACACCCACCACGTGGATTGCAGCAACTGGTTAGTCAGTCTGGGTAGCTACAGTAGGATTAGCAGTAGTGTCGAACCCGAGTAATAGAAGTGTAAATAGTTTAATAAACGTGTTGAAGTTATCTCCACGTCTGAACCTTCCTTTGTCAAGTGCACCACAAGGAAGCCACTTATGTTACACCTACAACATAACAAATCATAGACAACGTCAAACACACTGCCCTCCTCTACATTCTTGGTTGCCCCTTCAAAAACACAATCAAATTCATGAGACATGACTTTTCCCTTACAAAGCCATGTTGATTGATTTTCCCTAATTAGCCCTTGCCCGTCTAAATGACTGACTGTAGATCCTGTCCCTCAGAATACCTTCTAACAATTTACCCACTACATACGCAAGGCTAACTGGTCTGTAACTCCCTGGCTTATCCCTACAGCCCTTGTTAAACAAGGGCACAACATTTGCTACCCTCCAATCTTCAGGCACCTCTCCTGTTGCTGTCGATGATTTAAATATCTCAGCTTTTGATTTCGGTTTCAAATTATTTCTTATCCTTTTGAAGATAACCTTAAATTTAGAACGAAATATCAATTTCAAGCATACTATAGTTGCTATACCTTAGTGTTGGTATTCTTCCCTTTTGATTTTAAGAGTCAGAAACTCCCTTTGTTCCCATAAGAATCAGTTACTAACTGTGCAGTCTAATTAGACTGGCATGTGGACTAATTCAGAGTCAATGGCTCTGACAATCACTGGGGTGGAATTTCAGAGACATGGGGTGGAGGACATAGGACACATGCCCAAAAGCTTAGTTAACGATATAAGTTCCAAGGAGCATGTTAAAGAAGGAACAGAGATGGAAGGCTTCAAGGAGGCAATTCCAGGGCAGTGGCTCACTACCTGCTAGTAGTGAATCAATTAAAATTGGAAATGTGAGCAAGGCCAGAATTGGTGGTGGATCAATTAAAATTGGAAATATGCGCAAGGCCAGAGTTGGTGGAGTGCAGATATCTCAGAATGCTGTACGGTTGGAAGAGTTCACGATAATAGCTGCAGAGGACAAGACAATGGACAGATTTAAAAACGAGGATGAGAATGTTAAAATCGAGACACTGGTCAATCGGGTGCCAATGTGATTCAGCGAGCACAGGGTTGATGGATGAACGGGGTTTTAGGATACGGACAGCAGAGGTTTGGATTGCCTTTGAAGTGGGGGGGCGGGACGATGGGAGGCTAGCCAGGAGATTATTTGAATGGTCAAGTCTAGAAGCTTGATTTCAATCAGTTGTTGGGAACCTCCATTCCCAAATCATTTCTGAGTCCTGACCACATGCTGTAACCGTGTTCCTGAAAGCCACCAACTAGGCCGGCAGCAAGCTCGTCACCCAATTAGTGGGGGCAGGCATTGCACAGAGGAAAGGAACAGGCTCTAGATTCAAATGCTCAAAGTCAGATGGCACCCGTGACAGAGCTTGCTATTACCTTGCAAAATCTAGCAGACAGACAAATCAGTGGGCCAGCAGTAACATGGTGCATGCAAGTGACCAATCCGAAGGTATTTCACCCTATTTTTCCATCACTCAATGGTTCCCCACTTTCCTCCATTCAACCCCTGGATCCTTCTCTGGCATTCAACTAAATCATAATTGATCTTCGAAGTCAACTCCATTTTCCTGTAGTAAATCCATATTCTTTGGTGTCTTTAATTTGTAGGAATTTATCGGCCTCAGTCTTGTATACTCAATGGCTAAACCTCCACAGTTCTCTGCGGTAGACAATTGCAAAGATTCACCACCCTGTTAGTGAAAACATTCCTCCTTATCTCATCAGATGCACCAATCTCCTCATTTTGAAAATCATCTTCAGTGCATTAACAGGCTTTTCAATGAGACTAACAGGCCATTAATTGGAGGTGAGTGAGTTGTCGGTTCCTGGCACTGCTTTGAATATAGCAGCTTGTTCTGGAGGCATCGGAAGACTGGCGCCACCCAGGAGCATAATTTTCAAAGCACACGTGTACCTGGCCTCGCCCCCCCCCCCCCCCCCCCAAGGACATTTGAAAATTAAGCTGTAGGATTAACAATGGCATGGATGAGGGCTTCTGCGGTGGATAAGCTAAGGCAGTGGTTCCCAACCTTTTTTACGTCATGGCACACTTTTATAACTATAAGAAGTTTTGAGGCACATTTTCTCCAACTGAATTGCCCTCTCGCATTTTGTCTCCAAAACTTACTAAAAACATATCAAGCCACCATTTAATACAATTTTCATTAGTTTAAGAAGTTGACATTGAAAACCTTAGCTTTCTTAACTTGCATGTCAAATATAATATTGGAGCCTGTTTCTTAACGTTACTGTTTCCGGTTTCTTCTTCCTTTACTGGGAACAGGTTTTTTTTACTTCCCAATGTCTTTTTTCCAACCTCTCCCGTCTCCCTCACTTCTCCCAGGCTTTTGTGCCCTTTTTATGTTTTTGCTGTTTGCATAGATGCACAGCCCCTTTGTTTTGAACTCCGTGGTCGGCATCTCCAATTTCCAAAGAACCTGGATCTCATGCGTCAGTCAGGAAAGGGCTGCAGATGCATGGTTCGGAATGTTTTATGTTGATAATCCTAACCGTGCATGCTCCGGCCGGGAAATGATCACACATGCGCAGTTCTGATTTTTTTATATCAGTTAGGCGCATGTGCATGACCAGTGTTTATAAATTCCGAACCACGCTTGTGTGGCCAATTCTCAGCCGGAGCAAGCACGGTTCAGATTACTAACATAAAACAATCCAAACCATGCGTGTGCAGCCCATTCCCAATTGGCGCATGCGTGGAAGGCTCGAGGTTCATCGGGATTTGGAGATATCGACCATGGAGCTGAAAACAAAGAGTAGATTTGTTTATTTACATTAATGCATAATCATTTTCAACCTTATTTTGTGGCACACCTGTGGAGCCTTCACTGCACACCAATATGCAGCACACGGATTGCGAACCTCTGAGCTAAAGCATGGGCAGAATTAGGTGATATTATGGAGGTAGAAGCAGGTGGTTTTAGTGATGGCAGGGATGAAATCAGCAGGTCATCTTGGGATCAGGTATAGCACAGAGCTTGAAAACAGTCCGATTTTGCCTAAAAAAGCCAGGTGATGGATGGAGTTGATATGTTAAAATAACCCACTGTAAAAAGGAAATCTAGTTCACTCCCAGATTTGACTCCATTTTTGCACTGGAAATTGGTTTAATGGTTGTTGAGAAGCATTAAAGTTAATTAAGACATCCTTGGAACAATGCGGAGACAAAATATTGTTATGGTTCTTCTTCACGCTGCATTCAACTATCCTCAGTGACAGAGGTACAGATCTCATTAACCTGCTCACAATCTATAATGTCCAAAAAATGCAATAATAGACAAGATCCATAATAGTTGGTAAAGACAAAAACCTACCTTCGGATTTGCAGGTTGAAAGTAACAGCTGCCTCAACCTCTTGCAGCTCACGTATACTGAATCGGAGACCAGCCCAGAGCTAAGGAACAAAAATCAATTTCAAATCCTTCAACTGTTCAATAAAGCACATTGACCACTGGACTCTCCTGTTAGTGTGCCTGTAAAAGGGCTGGAAAGTTGCTCAAGGACATATTTTTCCTTGCCCCTGCCTCTTCCCTTCTCCCAAGGGAGAGTCAGATACCTAAAATGCATCAGGTCATTGACAAACAGGTGCATGCAAAGACGTGAAACAAAGGGTTCATTGTCTCTGTCAGAGTTCACCACCATGTTTTTAGTTTAAGTCTGGAATCCAGATTAGATCTGGCATCCTGTGTTCAAAGGCTAGCAGTGAGGGCCACATTCTTCTCATGGGCCTGCCATAGCAAGTTCCAGGTCTGATTTTGGCAGTCATGCCAAATTAATGATCAAAATTAAGCTATTTCATTCAACAACAACTTATGTTTATATAGCAACTTTAACATAATATAACATCCCAAGATGCTTCAGGGGAGCATTATGAAACAAAATATATGAGATCAAGGCACAAAAGGAGATGCTAGGTTAGATGAGGCAAACTATTGGTGCAGTACTTAAGGCTGCACTCACCTATCATTGCTAGTAGCGACAAAAGAAAACAATTAACCGGGTGCTGAAAACAAGGGTGGTGATGAGTCCAGAGGTGGCAATTTTCAGGGTTTCGGAAGACCCGGGAGTCCAGGGGGAGAAAGAGGCAGATGTTCTGGCCTTTGCTTCCCTAATACCCTGGCGGCGGATACTGCTGGCATGGAGGGACTCCCGAAGACCGAACTATGGCTTTCGGACATGTCAAGTTTTCTGGGTATGGAAAAAATTAAGTTCGCCTTGAGGGGATCTGTACTGGGGTTCGCCCGAAGGTGGCAACCATTCATCGACTTCTTCGCGGGAGAGTGAACGTCAGCAGGGGGGGGGGGGGGGGGGGGAGAAGAGGAAGAGGGGGGAGATTAGGGTAGAGTAGGGGGGATAAATAGGCGGGTAGTGTCTAGGGGAGAGGAGTGGGCATGTGCAGTATGGTTTGATTGAAGTAGTGGTTTTATATTGATGTTTGCACATTTCTGTTAGCTGAAACTGTTTACAATGCTAAAAAAAATACCTCAATAAAATTGTTTGTTAAAAAAAAAAAGAAAACAATTCAGGTATGAATCTTAGGAGAAAATCTTGGTCAAAGATGTTTGTTTTCAGAAATGTCCTGAGGGAGGAAAGGAAGGGAGAGAAACAGAGAGGTGTCGGGAGAGTATTCTTGAGACTGAAGGCAAGGCCACCAATGGTGACGCAAATAAAACTGGAAATGCATAAGAGGCCAGAATTAGAGGAGCACTGATATTGAATCGAGCCCAATGATTCTATCAAATGGGAACAAAGTACCATACCGAACATCAGGCATGTTTCGCGGTGCTCGCAGTGCTGAGAAACACATGGCTATTAAATGTGACTCGCGTTGTATAAGGGGCTTCAACGGAAAACGCGTGGCCGTAAATCCCCAGTGTAGCGAGAGAACGAAACGCCATTCCGAGGCCCCAGAAGCAAACCCCGACCACCCCCAGCCAAACGCACTATAGGAGGCTCCCCAGAGGGACGCCCTCCACAGCCCCTCAACACACACATAGGGCACCCCCGACTCAATTGCGCACATGCAGAAAAGCTAGCTTTGCACCGCCGACCTGGGACCCTGGCATTGCCCAGGCCAGCTAGCATTGCCAGGGTACCCAGGTGACACCAGTAGTGCAGGGCACCACCCTGCCCAAAGGTCATGCAGTTGGGGCCTCCGATCCCCTAGGCGACCCCCACAAATGCCATTCGGTCTGGTCCCCGTTTGTGTGTGTGTGTGTGTGTGTGTGTGGGGGCGGGGGGAACCAGTGCTGAATGGCACTCATAGAGGTCTCCGAGGCAAAGGGAATGAATGCCAAAGCCTTAGGTACATTGGGAATCCCCACATTAGAGTGAGATTTACTGTCTCGCTCTAATACAAAGATTTGCCAAAAACTGATCGTGCCCACAATGGGTGGGATTTACATCGCAACATATCTTGAGATTGCATTTGTTCTCGTGAAGTGTTGCGAACCGGATAGATCTTGGGAGCGGGGTCTCCCGGCTTTTATCGGTCACGCTGCACAGCAGCAAGCTGCTTTTCTGACCCAGGGGGCTTGGGGGCCATTGACCCATTGGTGGTCAGGGCAGGGTAGTGCAATGCCCTGACACTGCACCTGGGCAGTACCAACTTGTCACCATTGCAGGGGTGCCAGGTTGGCACTTCCCGTATGGCAAGGGATACTGCTAAGGGTGCGGCCTGAGGGGGCAATGTCCATGAAGGGGGTTCTTAAGGAGAGGTCTGAAGGGACAAAGTTCACCTCCTCTACTTTGTAACTTGCAATTATGTATATTGCAACGGTCAAGATGGGTATTTACCTTTTAAAATATTTGGATATCTTAACCTGGGTGGGATTTTAACACAATAAAAATTAATCCCCTGTGTATTTAAATTGAACAAAGCCTATTGGATTGAATTCTTTGCAATCAGTAAACAATTAAGTATATACACTGAATTGGCACATTCACCCCTATGAACGTCAAAAAGCCCTGTTATTTGAAACGGGAGTGGGAAAAACACAGGAGTCCTCGTATCTGTTCTGACCTGGTTGTAACAGTACACAAGTTTCCAGAGTGCTACATCATTCACTACCACACCACTGTACATCAAATCAACAAGGTTTCAGTCTGCATAGTGAGATAATGTGAAATATATTCAAATAAAACTCCAACATTTGGTGTCTAAAAGTATGCTCATTTCGAAATTCTGGGAACCACAGGACATAACGGGCGGGATTCTCCGTTTCCGAGTCTAAGTGTTGACACCAACGCAAAATTCATGGACTTTCACGACAGCAAAACTGGCGCCGAACCTGGACCGATTCTGCTACTGTTAAGGGGGTCTTAACACCGGTGCCACGTGGAACACAATCTATTCTATTGAGGAACGGTGCCGGATGATGGGGTCAAGTGTAGGTTTTTCAACAAGGAGTCATGATGGCAAATTCCAAGAAGAAGATAAGAGATGGAAAGAAACATTTACATCTCATCCAACATGGAGACTAAGAGGGGAAGTTGGGTGATCAGCAGTTTGGTAAAATAGAGTTGAGAGAACATGGGGTGGGTATGATGGACAAGATGAGCTCAGAGAGGGCATCAGATAGGAAAGAAAGTGAAAGGTGTGAGCTCAAGAGTTAGGGCGGGGAGCATTAAATGAATTTTAGCTGGGTTAAGTGGAAGAAAGAGACGTGTCAGAGGCAGATTGGATGGTCTCAATCTTTGTGACAAGGAAGTCCATAACCTCCTCACACTTATTTTTTGGAAATCAGCGTCAAAGAAACAGTGAAGAGGAGTTTAAGATGACGATCTGCATTCCAAAACGGTCCTGGAACAGTGAGCAGTTTTGCAAATGAGAGCAGGACCCAATAGAGTTTTAAGTGGTCCACCCAGATGGATGGATGGCTAATCAAGTTCTCCACCATATCTTTTTAAGACTGCATCTCTTGGACTGAAGGGAGCAGAAATTGGTGCTATGTCAGCCAGGGTGAGAGAATAATTGTTTTATTGGGAGCATCAAAGATGGTGGTGAGGATGCAGTTGAATAAATCAGTAGCTGCAGAGATGCGTGACAAATGGAGAGACAAAGGCCGGATAGTTGAAATTTTGAAAGCGCAGTTGTAAACTAATTGGAGGAGACTTTTTTCCCAGGGACAGATACTTAAGGAGGTAGGGTTGGGGCCTGGAAGGAGGAATCTAAATGGTGAGTTCTACAAGGAATCTTATCTGTATTGATACGATGCAACGAGCAAAAAATCATGAGTAATAATTCCTCCAAGTATCAAGATTATATTTCTTACATTTGTTCCAGCTTTCATAGGATTTCCAAGGTCACAAACTACAGACTGGGTTTTATTTTCTGCCTTGTAAGCACAGGACAATCTAGTGAGACTCTGAAAAATAAAGAAGATGTACCCACTGCTTTCAGCATCAATTATAAATAAAGAGTTTACTCCATAATATCTTTCTAAAATGTTAGTTCCTGGGGTTTTAAACATAATGATATAATTGCTTAATAGCTCAGCTAGCCAACCTGTTCCCACATCTACACAAGTGCAGCTCAGAAGCTTGTTTTCATATGGAAGCAAATGTGCATTTTAGAATTTCAATTGAGTTATTTTGAACCTTTTACAAGGTTAAACTAATTCTTCAGTTTGCAAATACAATAGCACTATAAAGTAGTAAATGTTTTTTAAAACTTTTTTTCAAATTAAGGGGCAATTTAGCGTGGCCAATTCACCTACCCTGCACATCTTGGATTCTGGGGTGAGACCCACGTAAACACGGGAAGAATGTGCAAACTCCACACGGACAGTGACCCAAGGCCTAGAGTAAGTAAATAATCAAATAAGTAAATAATCAAGATTGATTGAACATATGTGTTCTTACTTCTGCATTCAACCTCCCGTGATATTTCCATGTCTGAATTTTCTGTTTTTCATTGCAAATCAACTCATTCTTTGAATCATTTCTACATACCTCTCTGTTCTATTTTTGAAAGAGAAATGTCTACAAGGTACTTAACTTGTTGTTACTTAGAATTTGCTGTCATTGTCAAATATCTAAATTTCAGTCACACATTTAACACCAACTTCAGTAAAGCCTCTATTTTAGATATCAAATGTCATTGAAGAAGCTCAAGTTGCATTTACTATACATAGCTTTTTAATTGTATATTTCAATTTGATGATGACTTTGATTATTGAAAAAGGTAAAAAATCAAGTTAACTAAAGTGAGAGTGGGTCTTTTGTACTTTTTCTATAATTTGTTTCCAGCATGATTTGCAAGCAGTCTATCATTTTCACAGTGCATTAGTAAAGTGGCACTTTAAAGAATACTTTTGGATTTATATTCCTTAATTATCCCTTATGGGTCAATAACTCCCAATATAAAATTGTCTAAGTTGCTACTTTCAGCTTTGGGTTACTAGTAAGTAAAATCTAATCAGGAATGCAATGCCAGGAATCTGTGATCGGGGCATCCTTTATCAAGCCCCCCACACCCGGATAACAGACACCCCACCCCCCTTCCAGGGTGCTAGGGGACAATCCCCAGGCATGTCCCTTAACCCCCGGGTCTACAGGCACTTCAGTGCCCGCAGTGTGGTCATCGCTACTGGTTTTGCAGTCCATGTCTATTTTTTGCTCATTAAGTACTTATTAATTCATGGGATGTGGACAGCACAGGCATGGTCAGCATTTATTGCCCTGGAGAAAGTGGTGGTGAGTTGCCGTCTTAAATTGCTACAATCCATGTTGTGTGGGTACTCCCACAGCACTGTTAGGAAGTAAGTTCCAGGCTTTTGACCAAGCTCCAGTGAAGTAACAGCGATATTGATCCAAGTCAGGATGGTGTGTGACTTGGAGGAGAACCTACAAATGGTGGTGTTCCAATGTGCTTGCTGGCCTTTTCTTCTTGGTGGTAGAGGTATTATTGTAATAGAGTGCTACAATTTTAATTAATACCAACATTGCTACAGCATCTGTGCAGTCCAAATCAAATCCTTTAACATTTCCGTTATCTATGGAACAATTTAATTTATTAACTGTACACATGGGGCAATATTTATTCCAGGTTGAGGGATTCTCGTTCACTAGCTGGAGAGCCGGCGAGAGCCTCATGTTGCCTTCATTGGGTTGGCCTGCCGCATCATGTATTTAAAGTTGGATTTCTTTTTGGGCTTCCCAAGTGATGACTCACCTGCCTGTTGGTGGTTACATTTGAGCAGTAGTAGGATGATGACCCTATGGGGCATTAATTGCCTACTTAAGGGCCTCAATTACTTATTAAGGCAAGTATAGGGTGATAGGGTCCCCACCCGAAACCCTCCTGCCTGATTAATTGTCCCACCGGTCTTCAAATATGCCACCAGGGGAGGAGGCATTAAATTTCATTCATTCTCATGAGATCATCAATAGTTTAGGGTATTTTAAAACCCCATTGTATTATTTAAGCATTCTAAAATTACTATTTCAGTTACCTGTCTTTTGTATTTAGTGAAAATATGAGGAATTGTTCTGGAAGCGTATGCTAATATTTATATTGGTGTGATAGTTCTGAGTTTTGCTGTTACACAAATTATAGTGTTAGAATCCACTGGTACCTCTGCAAGGCACACAACCGTAATACACAAAATGTTCAAATTGCCTACTTTATTGTTGCGAACAACCCCAACATAATCTGTGTGTGGTGGTAACACGATGTGCAGTTCAGCTTCATAGGCTCCTTCACCTTCATTCTGTGCATTTATAGTCAGAGTTAAGGGATTATCATCACCGATGTACAGCTGCTTTCGATCCCTGAAGAGGAAATGTGCCAGAGGTGAGCACCATTTTTAAATTTAGAGCATCAAGTATTACACAGCAAGTTAAAACAGTTCACCTATCAGAAAAATCTGATTGAAAGACTATTGTAATAACAGGATTATAGGAATGGCATGTTGCAATTATTTGAACATACCCTTGCACAGAGAGTTTAAGATCAGGTTTACAGATGTTGTCATCACCACAATCCAGTAAAATGCTTGCCTGAAAAAGGGAAAGAAAGCAATCAAATAATGATCCATGATTGGAACAGTAGTTTGGGCAAATCACACTTGACCCCCAGAAAACAACTTGATTTAATTTGGAACAAATGATTTATTGAGAATAAAGTAATATTATTTCCTATGCTAAATAACATAATAAGAAAAGTTTTGTGAGAAGCTACATAACAATTTTCCAGTCAGTGGAGAATGCAAACTCTGTATTGTAGCAATCACCAAGACACACAAACTGCATTGAGATGAACTGTCAGAAAGATTATTCCAAGCTCCTGCACCGACTGTGGTTTGATCAAATCAAAATCATGTACTGTAAGAAAATGGTTTTGCTGTAAGCAAGCTAAATAAATGATTGTTCAAAATATTGCATCTTGCATTAAGAAAATTCTCAAAATAGGTCCAAAAGTATTAATGTGAAAAGCAAATGAAAAAGTTCCCATTACAGATCACAAGAGTTCCTATCTCAGTTACGTATCAGAGATGAGAGATTGAGAAGGGCATGGAGAAAGAAAAATGAAATAGCAGTGAGTTGAAACCTGGCATTTCCCTTTCAGGGCAGGAATGTTTCATTGCAGCCAAACAGACTGCTCTTGTGCACCTCCTAAAATGAATTTCTTTGCAGTGATGCTTGGGTCAATCAGGTTCCTTACCTGCTTTAATGGCCAGGGAATGATCCATGGCCTGAGTATTTGGAGGGCTTTGGGAAAAGGGACAGAGAGAAATAAATTGAAGAAAGGGATAAAAGTTAATTTTAGCAATATTTAGCACTTTAAACCCATTGGGTTAAAAAGCACATGCAAGAAAAAAAAAAACACCAAACATGCAGATAACTAGGTATGTTCATGGAGCAGTAGATGTGTATGTTACTGACCTGTTTCGTGATATCATTTGGGGCAAATTGATTGAGGATTGGTTGTAGTCCATTTTGCTCTGTTGAAGCTGTTACATCTAGGGTGTACTCCATGTAGACAACAATAGGAGCCAATTTGTCTCTGAACTCACTCTCATCCTATGAATTAAAAGATCCATTTAGTAAATGTTATGTCCTTCAACTGCAAATAAATTCCGGCCAGTTGATAAATGATAAAATACATCACATTCTACACACTTTATGGAACATCAAGCCATTTCAAATTTCAGAAACTGAGCGCGGGATTTTTTGGCCAAGCTTCCCACCGGCAGGATGTTCCAGTCCTGCCGAAGGTGAGCCTCCTGCTGCGGGTTCCCCAGTGGCGGGATGGGTGAGCCAGGCAAAACAGCGTAGACATCAATGGGACCGGAAGATTGCACCAGTGGCCAATGGGATGTCGCATCCCTGCCAGGGAACATGTCATGTGGAAGCCGGAAAACCCTGCCTGAGAGTTTCAGTGTGTCAATATCCACCATAATGGAGACATGAACTGTGATTCCATAATGGCATGAGGAGGTCCAATGTCACCGACATACAGCTGCATAATATAATTTTTTCCCCCCAAATCGCACTAGTAATGATGACATGCCAATATCTCTGCATCAGCTATTTCCAAGTAAAACTTAGAATCAAACCACACTACAGACGTTTCTGCTGCAGCAGATTAAAGCAGCTGATGCACAACAGATCAATATATTTTCAGAACATGCTATAGTAAGTAAAGTACCTACTCTAACACCTCTCTTACAGTACAACAGGCCTTTCATTTAAAAAAGTATTTTGGTACTTGCAGCTGTTCATATTCAGCTAATCATCAACAAAAACATCCTTGCATAAAGGATAAAACAGGAGATATCTAGCAGGTTAATCAAGATTCAAAAGAGAAAGATGAGCCATATTTTTTTTATTGAAAACATACATAAGTTTCCTTTCTAAGTACTGACTGACCTATTGTGCATTTCCAAATTCATCTTATTTAATTTCAGAGAGAGTGAGCGTGAGCACTTGGGTCTGTGAGAGTGAAGGTGTGCATGTGGGAATGAGAGAGGGTGTGTGCATGGGAGTGAGGGTGTGCACATGGGCGTGAGAGCTAGGGTGTGCACTTGAGACTGAGGGTGTGCACGCGTGGGTGAGATTGAGGTTGTGTGCGTGAGAGTGAGGCTGTGTGCGCAGGAATGATATCAACCACTTCAAACAGTTAAGTACTTTCCAATCACCTCCCTTCATGCTGGAGTGATTTCGAAGTGGTCAGCTTAAAATTGACAGCACTCAACTCTGTTTGAAGTGCTTGATGTTTATAAACATTGGTTAGAGCAATTCAGAGTTACTCAACCGTGAAGGAAGATGAATGAAGCAAAGCTGACAGCTATGTGTGTGTGGAAGCCTAGGAAGGGAAATGAATGAATGGCTTGCAGCTCAAGGATCTGAGGGGGTTTAAACACAGCTGTCTGGTTTCTCTTTCCAGGAATTACACGGGGTGCTTCCGGTGTCTGAGCCAACAGGTGTATTGCCCAGATAAGTGTTACAAAAGTAATTTATTTCACTGCCTCTGTCTGGACTGTTCTCTAGCTTCCAGGCAGGGGTCTCTTTACTTGGGGGCCTCAGGGGTCCCCTTTTTTAGGGGGCCTCGGGAGTGGGTGTTTGGTGGTGGTGGGGTTGACAGGTCTTGCACGTGGGGTGCGCAGGGGGGGGTTTCTTGGGTGGATTAACTCAGCCTCCTTGGCCCACCACAAGGTCCACCACATCAGGGCCATGCTTGTCCACAACTGTAGTAATTCACAGCCACATGTTTCCCAGCCCAATAGATCGGAGAATCACACGGCCTAGAGAATATGGTGTCGGCCCACTGGTGTGAATCTCGATCCCGCCACCAGTGGGGGAGGCTGGAGCATCAGAAACGGATCGGCGGTGCCCATTTTCTCCCCAACGCTGGACTCTCCACCTCACTGGGAACTCCACTATTGGCGGCCCATGGTAGAGAATTTCGCCCATAAGCTCCCTTGCAGGCCATGGCTCAGATCACAAATTGATATATCGCTAAGGCATTAATTCCAGGGCAGCATTGGCAGGACAAATGAGAGCACCTGACCTGCTGTCTTAGCTGAGCTTTACTTGGAGGACACTGAGGAGAACAAAACTCTTGCTCTCAAAATAAATAAGAACTACAATTTTGCTCAAATAAGAAAATCAGTCAATATGGTAAAGACATACTCTCAGAAAAGCTTGCAATTCTTCACATTCTTTCTTTTGGTCATTTCCTACTTTCATTTTCTTCTCATAAGAGGAAAGAGAACTGTGAAGAAACATGGCTCTCTTGATGGCACCCTTCTGTTTTAGTTTATCCAGCTGCAATTGCACCTTAAAATCTGCAAACATACAAAACTCAACATTAGCTTTAAGTACACAGTATAAAATGAGAAAAAAGTAAGAATATTCAACCAGTTAATGGATTGATTAGAGCAAATATAACAAATAATTTAGATATATGCCTTTGCAATGTCACCTCGGGATTAATTATTCATGTTAAAAATTGGTGTTTCGGAATACAAAGTTCCTCCAATGGTTTAGAGGAATAAGGCACTGCCAGGTGTATGATCACAACATCTTCAATCTTTTCATCCTTTAAGACACTCCTTAAAACCTACTTCTTTGATCAAGCTTTGGTCATATTTCCTTACATGGTTCAGTTTTATATTTTGTTTTATACTGCTCCTGTGAAGCCTTAAGATGCTTCATTGCATGCAAAGTGCAATATAAAATATATAAAGTTGATCTGTGATATCTTCCCCAGTTAAGTAACTGGCCAACATTCGCTGTTTAGCCTCTCAGATGAAAAATTACCAATTGTTCAATTTCTGAAACACTAAAATCACAGTATTATGTGTACACACATGTTGCAAAAGCACTATCTGCATCAGGGAGATCCAAGGTAGCCATTATTGTACTGACTTACTACATCCTAGTGTGGCAAGCGTGTCAAATTGAGGCCGAGTGCCAACAGCTGCATTGCTGTCTTACGAACACTAGATGTCACCATAATACATTCTTGCACTACCATGTAGTTACCATGCAGACCATGCAGATGCTGTGACAACGAATGAACGGACATCGCGCGACAATCACCAGGCAGGAATGTTCCCTTCCAGTCGGGGAACACTTCAGCAGTCAAGGGCATTCAGCCTCTGATCTCCGGGTAAGCGTTCTCCAAGGCGGCCTTCAGGACGCACGACAACGCAGAATTGTCGAGCAGAAACTTATAGCCAAGTTCCGCACACATGAGTGTGGCCTCAACCGGGACCTGGGATTCATGTCGCATTACATTCATCCCCCACCATCTGGCCTGCGAAATCCTACCAATATATGATTCTGGAACATACCTCTTCATTCACCTGAGGAAGGAGCAGCACTCCGAAAGCTAGTGATATCGAAACAAACCTGTTGGACTTTAACCTGGTGTTGTAAGACTTCTCACTGTGCTCACCCCAGTCCAACGCTGGCATCTCCACATCATACCATGTAGTTATTCACCCCAGAGCTTAGAAATTTTGGGCCATAATATTCTCATAAAAAAACATCTCCTCTAACCATTCACAAAGTAACATTTGCTTTGCACAAAAGCATTAAATGTTTGAGCACAGGATAAAGAGGATTGGCTTGAATTTCCTTGATCCAGTTTAAATTGAAATGAATGCTGGTTTCCACACCGGGTTTACTGTCAGCAACCTATGCTAAAATTTCCTGAGAAACTCATTAGCATACATCATTATATGGAAATTGTGTAGAGCATGCAGGTTATCAACATAAACAAATAATCAGGACCTAACAAAAGCTCTAAACATATAACGGCAATTTAATTAGATCACTGCTGATTCGCACCTTAATTCAATTTATCCGGTTTAATTCTATGTCCCTTAAAACCATTACCTCGTAAAAAGATCTAAATCACATTAGAAATTTTCAGTTGACCTAGTGTCAAGATCTTATTGGGTGAGAGAATCACAGATTTCCACTAGCCTCTGGGTGACTAAGTGCTTTCTGATGTCACCCCCCAAATGGCCTCACTCCAATTTTAAGGTTATGCCCTTTTGTTCGGGATTCCTCCACCAGAGAAGTAGATTATTTATCCAATCAAATCCTTTATCTTAAATACCACAGTTGGTTCGTCCCTTACATAGTCTGAGGAATAGAATCATTAAGCACAGCATACTGAATGAAATGCTAACTGTGGTTAGAATCCCAATGGCCAGAAAATTTCAGCCAGGATGAGTGACTTTGGGTACTTTTGCACCTACACTTTTGGGTATAATGTTACATCCATTCAAAATTAGCTAAACATGGGAACTATGTATGGAGCTATGTTCAAGAGCAAAGTGGGGTCTCAGTGGAAGTAACTTCGGAGCAGCGCAAATGAATGAGGAAATCTGTGCTCAGTAACATTTTGGTCTAAAACCGTTAAGTGCAAATTTTCTGACATGCAAGTGCAAGTTTTATCCTCTTCAGTTTCTGACAGAATAGGAAGCCTTTGTTAGACAATCCCCTCAGTCCCTGAAGATGGAGACACTGGGTCAGATCTACATTACAGCAAAGTATAGGTTGAATAGAATCAAATTCTAATTTGTAAATAACAGGAAGTACTCCAACAACATAGGGCAGCAATTAATTGGCCAATATTTTACCAATTATTACATGCTCTATTAAAGGACTTCAGGTCTTCTAAGACAGCCATAACCAGACATTAGTTGGCATATGGTATTGTTTTGACATAAGGTTAAGTGACAGCTTGATTGATAGTTCCATCTTATTTTATTTGGAACACTATGACTAGATTTATTGATTCAACTTGTGTTCTGACGTACCTAGGGCGCAATTTTACCACGCGCAGATCAGCGCCAGGTGAATCACAGGAGAGGCCCAAATTCAGATTCACCCAGGCCGCTCCCGATGGCGAGTTCCGGATCTCGCCCCAAAATGGCAAGAAGCTCATTAAGCCTATTTGCATTCATTCCAATCTTATTAACAAGATTTAAGTTGAATGCCGTGACCTCCTGGGAGTCACCCAACTCCCCAACGAGAAATCATGCAGGGGTCATTTAGTACTCCCTTACAAAATCATGAAGCTGACGCAATGGCTACCGAGGGGAAGTGAGCAGGTGAGTAGCCCTTTCCATTTACCAACATGCAGCTCAAGGGCAGCAGAGCTGCTGCCCCAGTTCTTGAGGAGCATAAAGGACCATTTAGGGAGCTGGGGTTATTCGGAAGGCTGGTGGGGTCCAGTTGGAGGGGTGAGGGATTGGGGGGGGGGGGGGGGGGGGGGGGGGGGGTTTGAGGGGATTTGCATCTGTGAGGCTTTCAAGCCATCTTTAAATATTGTGGAGACCCATAACAGGGGCAACTACAGTTACAGCCTGTCTGTCCTACCAAACTCACCCAGTACAGCGCTCTGCTGCAGCCTCTCTGATGAAAGTCAATTTCATCCCCTTTGATTGAGTACAGCCGCTCGCTTCACAGCTGAAGGCTAGTTCAAATGAAGAGTTAACCTTGTTAGTTGTGAGAGAATTGCATGCTCCTGAAATCTCAAGTGCCTCCTTGAAGGAACAGGCTTCATGTCTGAGAGATGATTAGTGGACTGGATGCCCTGCAATATTTGATGCCTGAAGAGTGTGCCTGTACTCTAGGAGCATCAGCACTAACAATCAAATACTAAGGAGCAGAGGTTCATCACCGGGGACTCACTTATGGCTAAAAAGTAACTATCTGGATGAACGGGTGACAGCTGAGCACACCCTCCCTAATGTTGCTGGCAGAGATCTGGGTTCTAATGTTGCTGGTGGAGGTGTGGGTCCACTAGGATGCCCTGGCTGCAGGTTTCACCACCATCGTTGGGATGTCCCAGGTCCAGGAGGACATCGATGGCAGGCATGTCGCCCTGCAAGCACCGGAGCATCAGGGAGTGCTCTATATTAACAGGAAGGGGTTCCACTTCCTGAATGTTTAAATCATGAAAGGCCACCAGAGGGGGAGGAGACAGAGGGACATGCAGCCTTGTCAGAGCAGGCAGAGGCTGGAGGACAAGCCTGAGGAGGAGCTGGAAGATGGAGGACAGGTGGCAGCAATGGTCCAACATGGCTGAAGGACAAGGAGGCCCTTATCATCCCCAGATTCTCCTGGGACGAGGCTGTGTCCGTCAGCTCAACACCAGCCCCCCCTGCCAATCACTCCGCCCACTAACCAACCTACCCGTTTCCCCCGTCCAAGGGGTGTGGCCAGGGCCACTGTGAAAACTAAAGTGACAAGCATGTTTTAATGGTGAACATTTAAGTGTGACAGATTTACATCATACTCCCTAGCTACGGGCAGTGACCTCACCAGTGCCCACTTAGTGCTCTTCACTTTTCTTCATCTGTCATGGTCTAGTGCTAAGTCTAGGTGTGTCCTCAGGATGCACACAAAAGGTGGAGGCCGCCTCGTGCTTTCTGTGGCCTGTGCCCTTTGATGCCCTTGATGGATGTCCTCTGGAGGGCCTGAAGCTGAGGGCCCCAGCCAACTTACCGGTGTCACAGGCATGGCCGTGCCACCCTGTTCTGCTCTCTGCCCTTGAGATGCGCCGCTGTCAGGAGTGGGGATTCAGACGAACTGGAGACTGCCATAGTCTCCTTGGTGGCAGGTCCCCAGTGCTTCCTCCTCCCAGAGGATGCCATAGGACCCTGGGTGACTCCATGGGATGGATGGGCAGCTGGAGTGAGCTCCAGAAGGCTGCACCATGTTGTTGACCCCCACCTCCCCCATCCCAAGCGATGGTCCTCAGTGACTGGGCAATGCTCTCGGAGTGCCTCAGCAATGTCCACCTGTGTCTGGGACCTGTCCCTCATCGACTGGGCGGCACGGTGGCACAAGTATTTAGCACTGCTGCCACACAGCACCAGGACCCGGTTTAGATTCCGACCTCGTGTGACTGGGTAGAGTTTGCTCGTTCTCTTTGTGTCTGCGTGGGTTACCTCCCAAGTGCTCCCATTTCCTCCCACAGTCCAAAGCTGTGCAGATTAGGTGGACTGGCCTTGCTAAATTGCATCTTCATGTCCCAAGGTGTGGTTGCGGGGTTTGGGCTTGGTTGGGGTTCTCTTTTGGGGGCTTGGTGCGGATGCGATGGGCCGAATGGCCTCCTGCAGTACAGTAGGGATTCCATGAATGGAACATGATTTTTTAAAATAAATATTTTTATTCTCCCTTTTTCACATTTTCTCCCAAATTTACACCGACCAACCATAAACAATAATCAGTAACAAATATGCCAATCCCCATATCAATAACAACGATCCCATCCTCCCACCAAACCCCAAACATTAGCCCGCATGTTCACATAAACAAATGACAAAAAGGAATCAGGATTCACCCATAGTCACCATTAACACACACAGTCCCTCTCCCCCCAACCCGCCCAACCACCCCCCCCCCCCCACCCCCCCAACTAATGTTCGATGTTATCCAGTTCTTGAAAGTGCATAATGAATAATGCCCATGAATTGTAGAACCTCTCCATCCTTCCTCTCAGTTCAAACTTAACCTTCACAAGAGTCAAGAATTCCAACAGGTCCCCCCGCCAGGGCACAGGGTGGAGAGGTTGCTCTCCAACCCATCAGGATCCGCCTTCGAGCGATCAACGAGACGAAGGCTACATCTGCCTCCGCACCCATTTCCAACCCCGGCTGGTCCGACACCCCGAATATGGCCTCCCGAGGGCCCGGGTCCAGTTTCACGTGCACCACTTTAGAGATTACCCGAAAAACCTCCTTTCAGTAATCCTCCAGCTTTGGACAGGACCAAAACATATGAACGTGATTTGTGGGCCCACCCCCCGCAACGCTCACACACATCTTCTACCCCTTCAAAGAATCGGCTCATCCTCACCCTTGTGAAGTGTGCTCTGTATAGCACCATCAGCTGTATCAGCCCCAACCTCGCGCACGAGGTGGAGGCGTTCACTCTCCGAGGCACCTCACACCAGAACCCCTCCTCCGTATCCTCTCCCAACTCTTCCTCCCACTTTGCTTTGATCCCTTCCAGTGGTGCCTTCTCCTCTTCCAAAATAGCTCCATAAACCGCCGACACTACCCCCTTCTCCAGTCCCCCTGTCTTCAGCACCTCCTCCAACAATGTGGTGGCCGGCTCCACCGGGCAGCTCTGTATCTCCTTTCTGGCAAAATCTTGAACCTGCATGTATCTAAATATTTCCCCCTGCTCCAGCCCATACTTCGCTTCCAGCTCCTTCAATCCTGAAAACCGACCCCCAAGAAACAAATCTTTTAGTGTCTTAATCTCCTTCTCCTCCCATTTCCGAAAATTTCCATCCCACCTCCCTGCTCAAATCTGTGGTTTCCCCCGAACCGGCATTTCCCTTGACCCTGCCCCCAACCTCATGTGTTGGCGAAACTGTCTCCAAATTCTCAATGAAGCTATTATTACCGGACTCCCTGAGTGTTACCCCGGGGCCATTGGGAGCGGCGCTGTTGCTAGTGCTTTCAATCCCGACCCCCTGCACAAACTCTCCTCCATTTTGACCCACTGGGAATCAATCCCCCCTGACCCAGCTCTGCACCTTCTCCACATTCGCCACCCAGTAATAATACATCGGAAGACCCAAACCCACTGCCTGCCTTCCCCTCTGTAGCAGCCCTTTCTGACTCTGGCCACACAAAGTAATCATTCCTTCAATCTCTCTGAAAAATGCCTTTGGCAGGAAAATCGGCAGACATTGGAAAATAAACAGAAATCGCGGCAACGCGTTCATTTAGCCGCCTGTACCCAACCCACCAGTGACAGAGGGAGACCCATTCCACCTTGCCAGATCAGCTTTCACTCTCCCCATCAAACAAGAAATGTTGTACCTGCCCCCCCCCCCCCCACCGCCCCCACTCCCAGGCAACCTGCACACCCAGGTTTCTAAAGTGAGTTCCTGCCCTACGGAATGGCAACCCCACTCCTGCCCCCACCCCCGGCCGAGACACCACAATATAATCACACTTGTCTAGATTTAGTTTGTATCCCGAGAAAGACCCAAACACCCGAAGCAGCTCCAATATTACCCCTATCGACCCACTCGGTTCCGACGCGTATAACAGCAAGTCATCGGCATATAAGGACACCCTATGCTCTGTCCCCCCGGCACAATTCCTTTCCATACCCCCGTACTTCTTAATGTGATGGCCAACGGCTCAATGATTGGAACATGATGGCCCTCCACCATTGTCATCACAGACTGAGACATGCATTTGACACCATCTCCAAAGGCACAGATGTCGTCGCCAGTGTTGTCCTCGGTGTCATGCATTGCCGGCACCATTTCCTGCACCTGAAGACTTTGAGACACTGCCAATCTGCCTTGCAGTCACTGGAAAGTCACTGACACCCCTTCCTATCATCTGCATCAGTTCTGGGAGAATCTTGTCCAGAGGCTCGACATCTGGCAGAGACCCAGCTGAGTCCTGGAATCCAGCAGGCCTCCGACTACTGTCTCCCTTGCATGTTCTTGCCTCCACCTGATATTCAATGCATCAGCAACTGTGGTCCCGAGTTCTGTTCACTAATGTCACCCACCGAGGAGTGCCATAGAGTCATAGATGTTTACAGCATGGAAATAGGCCCATCAGCCCAGCTGGTCCATGCCACCCAGTTTCTATCATTAAGCTAGTCCCACTTCCCTGCATTTGGCCCATATCCCTCTATACCCACCCTGCCCATGTAACTGTTTAACTGCTTTTTAAAGGACAAATTGTTCCCGCCTCTACCACTGCCTCTGGCAGCCCGCTCCAGATGGCTCACCACCCTCTGTGTGAAGAAATTTCCCCTGGTCACTTTTGTATCTCTCACCTTAAACCTATGCCCTCTAGTTCTAGACTCCTCTACCTTTGGGAAAAGATGTCGATAACAAGTGGCATGTGTGGGCACCACACCTAAACATGAGGGGTTGTGCTGGTGGGTACCGGGGGTTCTGAGATACAAGCTTGATGGTCAGATGTTGGGAGGGTGCGAGGTGTCAGCCAGTGGATTGGGTGGGGGTTTGGAAATTGAGGGGGGCAGACAGGACTATGCCACGAGAGAGAGGTGGTAACTTACCCTTGCAGATTGTTTGGAGGTAGTTAGTCTTCTTCTGACATTGGAAGGCGGTCTTCCTGGTCATGCTGCCTGCACTCATTGTAGTTTCCAGTCTCCAGGTGGCATTGCTGACCCTGCTGCTGGTTCTCCAACCCACTCGGGGGAACAGGATGCCCAGCTTCTCATCCACAACATTGAGAAGCCTTGTCAGGTCGGCATCTCCAAAATGAGGAGCAGGTCTCTGGGCTGCCATTCACATTTCTTGACCAGGAGTGAGTGCTGAGGGAACTTCCTCTTGTCAGCAGCAAGCAACTCAGGTGCGAGTCGGCGAATCAGAAGGCGAGTGGGCCAGGCATGGCGAGATTCTTGTGGGAGCTTATATTTCAGACTACGTGCAGGTGAATACAGGCCGCGATCTTGCCATTGTAGCTGATACGAAACACACCGCCAAACTTGTTCAAAATTACTCCTTTCAATTTTTTGGATGAATCACGCATCTAATTAACTTTAAACTTTGTTCAGCCCTGAATATAATTGGGTCATCCAATTCTAAACAATGCTGTCTCATAGTTTGGCTTCTCATTATACTAGCTCCTAAAAGACTACTGCCATTCAATTTATTGACATCCAGAATATGTAGAAAAACTGTGCTTTTATTTAAATTGCACTAAATTGCAAATGTGCATATTTGATAAGATCAAACTCACCAAAGTTGTCTGTGGCTCTTTTTCCAAATGCTCTTATGCAAAATGTAACTGTAAAACTGATGAAGAAAGGGAGAAGAGGTTATCAGCAACTGTCACAAGCCTATATTTTGAGACTTTAAAAAAAAAATGAAAATGCAAGAAAAACATGAATTAAGTGCAGCAGCATTGCTTTAAGGTGAAATGTTAACATAGACCCAGAGCACTATGGCCAAGTTAGAAGCTATATATATTGAGGATATAATTCCCTAAATGTGATGCAAAACACTTTAATTTTGAATACCGGAAGATTTGCCATAGAACCATAGAATTCCTACAGTGCAGGAGGAGGCTAATTGGCCCAGTGAGTCTGCACCGACGCTCTGAAAAATGCCCTGTAACCCCACCCAACCTACACATCCTTGGACTTGATGGGGTAATTTAGCATGGCCATTTTTTTTTTATTGTTAATCTGAAGAACCTTAGAGCACTATTCTAATGCCCTGTTGTGCCTGCCGCACCTCCTGCTATTCCCAGAGAAAAGCGGGAGAGGCCCCAAACAGCATTTGTGCCTGGCGCCAAATGCTCCCGGCCCACAACACTGGACGCAGGGCACGCGTGCGGGGGGCACCCCATAACGCCATATCGTTCAGTGAGGCGAGGAGGGGGGGGGGGGGGCGGGGGATGTGTCGTGGACATTTAGGGCAGAATATTCCATTGCAATGTCTAAGTGCTTCTGTCAGCGGGAAAACCAGAGTGATTCCCAGTGGCACAGAGAGCGATGTTGACATACCATTCAATGGCACTTGGAAAAAACTTTAGGGAAAATCAGTCCACTGGGATCTGTGTTGCAACTGAGTAGGATGAGACCTAATCTCTCGTACATGTCCTGCACTGCAGATCGGATCTCCTCTGATCTCCATTAGCTGCTGCAGACCTCCCCCACCCCCCCCACCCCAACCCCATAGAGTAGGCAGGCACAACCCACCCAACTTGTTGGGAGCCCCATCAGACTCCCTCTTCAGCCCCCCCCCCCCAGACCTCCCATTTCCCCACCACACCCTCCAGGACCCCCTTCAGTCCCCTCCTCAGGCCCTGCCCCTTGCAGTGTCAACCTGGCAGCTTGCAGGTGGTAAGGTGATCCCAACAATAGTGGCCAGGGTGCCGAGAGGGGTCCTTTCTGGGAGGTGGGCATCACGGGGGCTTGTGCTGGGCCGGGGAGTCTCAGGTTGGGGGACTTCCCTGGGATGTCGCTCCTTTGGCTGCTCTCCCCATGTGCAGGTTGTTATATTACTTGAAGCAATATATGTTACTCATTTGTTTATGCCGAGAAGTTCTTAAACTTGATGATGAATACTCAAAGTCGTCCAGTGTAAACAAATAATTTATTGAGTAACTAATCAATTAACTTGTGAGTTTGATTCTTTAATACATTTGCTAGATATTAAATTAAACAAGATAGAAACAAGATTAAAATATGAATATTTATACTTGCACTCCAAGCTAACTTGACACCTCTGGGCCGGGATTCTCCCGCAATTGACGGGACGGCCCGACGCCAAGAGCGGCGCGAACCACTCCGGCGTTGGGCCGCCCGGAAGTTGCGGAATCCTCCACACTTCCAGGGGCTGGGCCGGCGTCGGAAGGGTTGGCACCGCGCCAACCGGCGGCGAAGGGCCGTTGTGGGCCAGTGCGAGTTGGCGCGTGTGCAGAACCATCGGCGTGTTTCCTGTGCATGCGCAGGGGGGTTCTTCTCCGCGCCGGCCATGGCAGAGCCCTACAGAGGCCGGCGTGGAGGGAAAGAGTGCCCCCACGGCACAGGCACCCTCACAGATTGGTGGGCCCCGATCGCAGGCCAGGACACCGTGGCCCCCCCCCCCCGAGGACTCCGGTAGATGGCCAACAAGCCAGGCCCCGCCGTGATGGGCCATGCGGGACTGGCCGAAAACGGGCGGGCGCTTGGCCCATCAGGGCCCGGAGAATTGCCGGGGCGGCAGCTGCCAACGGTCCCCGACCGGCGCGGCGTGATCCCCGCCCCCACCCGAAAACCGGTGGCTGGTCGGAGAATCCCGCCCCAGTTCCCTAGTCACAACACACCCGAAGAGAGCGGGTAACAGATTGAGCCTGTTTTTATACCCCCTGTTAGTGTTGCCCTCTAGTGATCATTTAACTGTAATGACTATACATTAACCCCTTATGTATATACATATACAGAGATCACTATATAGCCTTTAAACCTATTTAACTGTTACGTACTGACTAAATGTCAGGTTTTCCCATAATAAAGTGCAAATGTGCTCATCTATACCCCATACCATTTAGACAGTCATTCATTAACTCATAAACACACATCCCCAATAATAAAGTAAAAAAGTAAAAATAATCGGCACCCCTGAACCCTTTGAAAAGTCTGTCAGTATGCCAAGTTTAACGGTCTGAGATGAAGGTGAAAGTTATTCCTTCAAAGTGGTGGAAACCTTTGAAGTGGTTTTCACACAGTCAATTTCATTGCCCTTTGATGTACTGATGGCAATGTATATGGCTTGGAGGCTGACTGCTTTGAACTGGATTGTTTACATTGAAATTCACACTCCATTGCCTGCTAAAAGCATTGTGATTAACAGCTCACTGGAAGTTCAAAGCGATGAATCAGGTTGTTTATTTTTATAGCTCTACCAGGATCTATTAAGTCAGCGTAGCAGCTGTTTCTCTAACCACAATTTTTTTTTGAGTGTGCCTCTTTGTTCTCAAGAGCTTCTTACAAAGTGAAGGGGCAGCCCTTGCAGCTGTTCTTTCCTTGAGAACAAAGCGGCAGACTCGCAGGGCGTTCTTTTGAGAGAATCACCCCTTAATTACCAACAGGTCGCACAAATAAATTGGGAATTGAAAACAGTAAATAAATGTTCTGGCTACAACTTATAATAACTTTTCAACTACGTTATATGTTTAGAATTTATGACGTTACATTTGATGGAACACTCTCAAGGTGGGGCCCATGCATCAGGATTTATTCGAAATTCAGAATTGCTTCCATTAAGAAAGTGGAGAAATGCAAGTATTATTTTTATGTTGGGGTGAATTCTTCGCCTCCCCACCCGCCTGTTCCTCAGAGTGCGCCGTCGCCAGCAGTGGGATTCTCCGTTCCTGGGGCCGGCAAATGGGAGTTCCCATTGTAGCCACCACCCGCCGCTGGGAAACCCACCGGTGTGGGTGCGCTGCCAGCGGAATGGAGAATCCCGCCGGTGATGAATTCACCCCACCCCCTCTTCAGTAACAGTTTAAATAGAATTAACACAGCAGGGTATTGTATCACTATTGTCCTCAATCTAATTGTCTATCAAAGATATGGAAACATTTTTTTCCCCACATAATAACAATTTTTAACTTTTTTTTTTCAAATAAATTTTCTTGCATTCATAGTGAAGGTCTTAGTGGAACACCTTTTATTTAAGACTTCCCGGGGGCAAAATACAGCACTGGAAGTACAACATGGGCATTAGTAAACTAGTTCGACACCATCCAGGGCAAAGTAGTCCACTTGATTGCTCCTCCTTCCACAAACATTCAAACACTCCACCACCGACGAACAGTGGCAGCCATGTGTACCATCAACAAGATGCACTGCAATAACTCACCAAGGTTCCTTAGACGGCACCTTCCAAACCCACAACCACTACCATCTAGAAGGAAGGAGCAGCAGATACTTGGGAACCCCACCACCTGGAGGTTCCCCTCCAAGTCACTCACTACCCTGACTTGAAAATATATCACTGTTCCTTCACTGCCGCTGGGGCAAAATCCTGGGACTCCCTCCCTAACATCACAGTGGGTGTACCTACACCTGAAGGACTGCAGCGGTTCAAGAAGGCATCACCTTCCGAAGGGCAACTAGGGATGGGCAATAATTATTGGCCAATCCAGCGACACCCACATCCCGTAAATGAATTTTTTAAAAAATCTATCCGACATACACTCCCATATCTTCCTGTCCACTGAAGTCAATAGTAGGAAAGTCAAGCAGGGTGTATAATGACCAAGACAAATGTCAAATAGTTTCCAAGGAACCAGAGGGTTAATCAACATGGTGAGCTGTAAATGTGATCAACCTGAATGCTTTTTTAATGCTTCTTTTAGTAGAAACCAGAAAACGATATTGCATTCATGTGAAACCTTAGGAGGTCAAAAAGATGTCCCAAAGTGCTTCACAGCAATGGATTGCTTTCGAGTAACTTTGATTATGTAAGCAAATATGGCAGCTGGTTTGTGCTCAGCAGAGTCCACCATCAGCAAGTGAAATTAATGATGATTAATCTGTTTTTGGTTGAGAGAGGAACTTTTCCTCAAATTAAATAAACATTTAAGTACATAATTCACATTATTCATGCCTAGCTGTCAAGGAAATTGAAGTTTCAAATTTGTTTTGCTGCTTGTGATCATCAATATACAGCTTAAGTTATTACACAGTCAAAATAGCTCACAAGACTAAAAGAAGAAACATTTTTGATTCCATTTGTTTGATAAAGCATAAAATGGTCACTGCGAACAGCAAAATGAGAAATAGAAATTAGTGAAATGGGCTTCAGATTGGCCCTCTCATTACACAGGGCTGAACTTACCAGGTCACCATGATACTGTCTTTCAGTGTACAGCTTTTGTTCTCTGCATTCAAGATTGCTGGGTTGACCTCTAATGAAGCATTTACATGAATTACGGGTCTGGCTCTGAGAGTTTGAAATACAAGACAAAGAACTTTCATTAACAGTGTTCTGTTGAGCACCTCTGAACTAAATTTATTTTCTGCAAAGGTACAAACTTACTACTGGCCCCACAACATGCCATTTTTAGGTTTTTGTTCAAGCTTGGTATATTGCACTGTTAATAGAAGCCTACTTGTGACACTAATAAAGATTTTATTACAAACAGATCAAGAGAGTAAATTATAATCAATGCAACTTAATTTTAAGCAATTAGGTATAACATTTCTGCAGTGCATCTGGCCAGAAATCTAGATTTCCGAACTGAATTAGAGCAGAACAGCATTAAAGTAAACATGATCCAACATATTGTTTAGGGATAATAAATTTCTGCCCCTGCCTTTAAAATGGTTTTCATCTTACAGTATTATATTCATCAGTGCAAAGCACATGAGGGATCCACGTGTGGTAAACACTGTGCATATGTCAGCTGAATCTAATTAATGAATTCCTAAGGTGCCATTTTGACCTTGTACATGAGCTGAGCAAATCATTTTAATCACACACTGTAAGCTGCTTTACCTAGTGCTTTCTGGGATCACCAGTAAATGTTTTCATTTAGAACTTCCCAGAGAATTCAATTGTTTCACTTGTTCTATAAAACACAGATCTCTCCTTTACAGAAAACGTTCCTTGGAAGTTTTTAATGCAAAATATTTTCAGGAAAATTACTTTAGATTATGATTTGGGTTTTGTCTTTTTCATGCCTGTGCATTTTTTAAACAGCAAAGGTCTGTGATGTCTGCAAAGGGGAGACATCATCCGTATCAAATGTCACAAATAAACATTCCAAAGATGATAATAAATAATTAACTACAAAATAAAGCTATTACTCTGTAATGATAAAATGGTTCAATTCCAACTTCAAACCAGTATGGTATTTGGATGTACCACATGAGGCAACTATCCTGCCAATTTAATACAATTATGCAGGAATTATGAGCTTTCATCTCTGGGCTTTTCATTCATGAGCGAGGTTAAAATGACCCAAAATCCTAATGGTAGAATCATTGCAGCTATTCGTCCAAGGAATGTATCTCATTTGAAGTAAATTGACTGAACAAATAGATTGTTTAACTCAATCTAATGCTTATACTATTGTTTAAACACATCCTCAAAACTTGAGTTGTTAAATACTTAAGGATCAACCCAATATTCATGAATACTTATAGAAGCTGGTTTTACTGTTTATGTCAGCTCTTTAGCTGTTTGTAAAAGGGAAAACAAGATCCATGAAAATGAGAAAGGAAACACAGAGTAGCTATGCCTACAACATGCACAATTATAATAATCCCAATGTAATGAGGCACGACCGATATCACTTTGGGCGCAATTCAATGGCCACACTGCGCCAGAAATCCAGCTCGCCACGGTGCAGTGTCATGGGAGTGTCCCTTTAAGAAATGTTTTGTATTATCAAATTCAGTGATGTCATTGTGTGGGTGGAGCTGGGCTGTGGCTCTGGGTTTTTTGTTTCGTTTTTGAGCTGGGAGCTGGCTGTGGCTCTGAGTTTAACTTTCGTTTACACATTTTTATTACACATTTTTGGAAGCTGGATTCAGGCAGAGATGTCTTGTGTGTGTCTCTCTCTCTGCACGTTAAAAGGTGTCTCCAGATCACTTGATAATTTAACAGTGCTAACTGTTTTCTGGAATGAATTCAATCCTGGGGTGGGATTGTCCGAGCCTCTGTGCCGAAATCGCACTCGGCACGGGGCGGAGAATGGGGTGTCAGACCGCCGATCGGGTCCGATGCCTCCCGATTCTCCGCGGACCGGAAAAGCACCGCCAGTCGTGCACACGCGGTCGACGCGGCACTGGTCAGGGGCCACTGAAAGAGGATCCGTGGCGATTCTCAGCCGGCAGCTGGCCGAGTTCCTGCTCGTGGTTCACTCATGGTTCCACATGAACCTTCAGTGGGGCCTCCAGGATGGCCAGGCTCGCGATCGGGGGCCACCAATCAACGGGCATGCGCGATCTGGGGGGGCCTATATTGTTGGGGCCGGCCCGCTGTGTGGGTCCGCATGTTGCGCGGGGCCGCCACCACAGGCGGCCGCCGCACATATGCGTGGACGGAAGTGCAGGGCTCCGTATCGGCAGCCGGTGCTGTGTGGAGTATTCCGGGGCCCTGCAAGCCCCCTTCAAAATAGAGAATCACTCTGCAAGAAATGATTTGCACCCGTTTTCTCGCGGGCGTGGGGACACAGCCCCATTTTCAGATAATTCACCCCCTGATGTTTTGAAAAGACAACAAGGAGCATCCATATGCTGGTCTCAAAGACAGTAAGAGTGCCATATGTTGGGCCACAACTTTGAAATCGGGGGGTACTGGTTTCTAGGAAGTTGTTATTAAATTGAAACAGCTAAAGGGAATATATTAAGGGTGATATATAGTACTGTAGCTGTGTGGGGTATTTATGTTTGTAGTTGATAAAAATGCTTACTGTATGTGTTTATAAAAATGTTAACTGAATTCGTAGAATTAACTTTGTTTTTGATTAAAAGCGCTTAAGGCCTCTGTTGAATAACACCTGAAAGACAGGCCTTTGTGCTCCTGATAACCAAAATCTATAAACAGTTGTAGGTCAGCTGAACTTCATGATATACTTTGAAGTTTTCTGGCCCAGCAGCGTGGCCATTGAAAGCCGGGAGACCCCACTCCAGGGATCTACCAGGCTCGCTACACCTCGTGAGATTCAACGTAATCTCGCGAGCCTTTGCGATGTGAATCCCACCCTCAATGGGCGGGATCAGCTTTTAGCCAATCTGCATATTAGAATGAGGCAGTAAGCCTTACTGGGAGGGAGGTTTTCTAGTACTCTTCGGGAGGGTTTAAACTAATTTGGCAGGGGAATGGGAACCGGATTTGTAGTCCAGCAACTAAGGTAGCCGATATTCAGGACGCCAAAGCGTGTAATTAGGCAGTGGGGAAGGGAACACTGACAAAGGAGAGTACTTGCAGGCACGGAGATGGGTTGAAGTGTGTATACTTCAACGCAAGAAGCATCAGGAATAAGGTGAGTGAACTTAAGGCATGGATCGGTACTTGGGACTACGATGTGGTGGCCATCACGGAAACTTGGATAGAAGAGGGGCAGAAATGGTTGTTGGAGGTCCCTGGTTATAGATGTTTCAATAAGATTAGGGAGGGTGGTAAAAGAGGTGGGGGGGTGGCATTGTTAATTAGAGATAGTATAACGGCTGCAGAAAGGCAGTTCGAGGAGTATCACCCTAATGAGGTAGTATGGGTTGAAGTCAGAAATAGGAAAGGAGCAGTCACCTTGTTAGGAGTTTTCTATAGGCCCCCCAATAGTAGCAGAGATGTGGAGGAACAGATTGGGAAACAGATTTCGGAAAGGTGCAGAAGTCACAGGGTAGTAGTCATGGGTGACTTTAACTTCCCAAATATTGAGTGGAAACTCTTTAGATCAAATAGTTTGGATGGGGTGGTGTTTGTGCAGTGTGTCCAGGAAGCTTTTCTAACACAGTATGTAGATTGTCCGACCAGAGGAGGGGCAATGTTGGATTTAGTACTTGGTAATGAACCAGGGCAAGTGATAGATTTGTTAGTGGGGGAGCATTTTGGAGATAGTGACCACAATTCTGTGACTTTCACTTTAGTAATGGAGAGAGATAGGTGCGTGCAACAGGGCAACGTTTACAATTGGGGGAAGGGTAAATACGATGTTGTCAGACAAGAATTGAAGTGCATAAGTTGGGAACATAGGCTGTCAGGGAAGGACACAAGTGAAATGTGGAACTTGTTCAAGGAACAGGTACTACATGTCCTTGATATGTATGTCCCTGTCAGGCAGGGAAGAGATGGTCGAGTGAGGGAACCATGGTTGACAAGAGAGGTTGAATGTCTTGTTAAGAGGAAAAAGGAGACTTATGTAAGGCTGAGGAAACAAGGTTCAGACAGGGCATTGGAGGGATACAAGATAGCCAGGAGGGAACTGAAGAAAGGGATTAGGAGAGCTAAGAGAGGGCATGAACAATCTTTGGCGGGTAGGATTAAGGAAAACCCCAAGGCCTTTTACACATATGTGAGAAATATGAGAATGACTAGAGCGAGGGTAGGTCCGATCAAGGACAGTAGCGGGAGATTGTGTATTGAGTCTGAAGAGATAGGAGAGGTCTTGAACGAGTACTTTTCTTCTGTATTTACAAATGAGAGGGGCGATATTGTTGGAGAGGACAGTGTGAAACAGACTGGTAAGCTCGAGGAAATACTTGTTAGGAAGGAAGATGTGTTGGGCATTTTGAAAAACTTGAGGATAAACAAGTCCCCTGGGCCTGACGGGATATATCCAAGGATTCTATGGGAAGCAAGAGATGAAATTGCAGAGCCGTTGGCAATGATCTTTTCGTCCTCACTGTCAACAGGGGTGGTACCAGGGGATTGGAGAGTGGCGAATGTCGTGCCCCTGTTCAAAAAAGGGACTAGGGATAACCCTGGGAATTACAGGCCAGTTAGTCTTACTTCGGTGGTAGGCAAAGTAATGGAAAGGGTACTGAAGGATAGGATTTCTGAGCGTCTGGAAAGACACTGCTTGATTAGGGATAGTCAGCACGGATTTGTGAGGGGTAGGTCTTGCCTTACAAATCTTGTTGAATTCTTTGAGGAGGTGACCAAGCATGTGGATGAAGGTAAAGCAATGGATGTAGTGTACATGGATTTTAGTAAGGCATTTGATAAGGTTCCCCATGGTAGGCTTCTGCAGAAAGTAAGGAGGCATGGGATAGTGGGAAATTTGGCCAGTTGGATAACAAACTGGCTAACCGATAGAAGTCAGAGAATGGTGGTGGATGGCAAATATTCAGCCTGGATCCCAGTTACCAGTGGCGTACCGCAGGGATCAGTTCTGGGTCCTCTGCTGTTTGTGATTTTCATTAATGACTTGGATGAGGGAGTTGAAGGGTGGGTCAGTAAATTTGCAGACGAGGGTGGTGGTTGATGGGAAATGTTCAGAATGGAGTTCTGTCACAAGTGGAGTACCACAAGGATCTGTTCTGGGGCCGTTGCTGTTTGTCATTTTTTTCAATGACCTAGAGGAAGGCGCAGAAGGGTGGGTGAGTAAATTTGCAGACGATACTAAAGTCGGTGGTGTTGTCGATAGTGAGGAAGGAAGTAGCAGGTTACAGAGGGATATAGATAAGCTGCAGTGCTGGGCTGAGAGGTGGCAAATGGAGTTTAATGTAGAGAAGTGTGAGGTGATTCACTTTGGAAGGAAAAACAGGAATGTGGAATATGTGGCTAATGGAAAAGTTCTTGAAAGTGTGGATGAGCAGAGGGATCTAGGTGTCCATGTACATAGATCCCTGAAAGTTGCCACCCAGGTTGATAGGGTGGTGAAGAAGGCCTATGGAGTGTTGGCCTTTATTGGTAGAGGGATTGAGTTCCGGAGTCAGGAGGTCATGTTGCAGCTGTACAGAACTCTGGTACGGCCGCATTTGGAGTATTGCGTACAGTTCTGGTCACCGCATTATAGGAAGGACGTGGAGGCTTTGGAACGGGTGCAGAGGACATTTACCAGGATGTTGCCTGGTATGGAGGGAAAATCTTATGAGGAAAGGCTGATGGACTTGAGGTTGTTTTCGTTAGAGAGAAGAAGGTTAAGAGGAGACTTAATAGAGGCATACAAAATGATCAGAGGGTTAGATAGGGTGGACAGTGAGAGCCTTCTCCCGCGGATGGAAATGGCTAGCACGAGGGGACATAGCCTTAAACTGAGGGGTAATAGATATAGGACAGAGGTCAGGGGTAGGTTCTTCACGCAAAGAGTAGTGAGGCCGTGGAATGCCCTACCTGCTACAGTAGTGAACTCGCCAACATTAAGGGCATTTAAAAGTTTATTGGATAAACATATGGATGATAATGGTATAGTGTAGGTTAGATGGCTTTTGTTTCGGTGCAACATCGTGGGCCGAAGGGCCTGTACTGCGCTGTATTGTTCTATGTTCTATGTTCTATGATACGAAGATTGGTGGAGTTGTGGAGAGTAAGGGGGGCTGTTGTCGGCTGCAAAGAGACATAGATAGGATGCAGAGCTGGGCTGAGAAGTGGCAGATGGAGTTTAACCCTGAAAAGTGTGAGGTTGTCCATTTTGGAAGGACAAATATGAATGCGGAATACAGGGTTAACAGTAGAGTTCTTGGCAATGTGGAGGAGCAGAGAGATCTTGGGGTCTATGTTCATACATCTTTGAAAGTTGCCACTCAAGTGGATAGAGCTGTGAAGAAGGCCTATGGTGTGCTCGCGTTCATTAACAGAGGGATTGAATTTAAGAGCCGTGAGGTGATGATGCAGCTGTACAAAACTTTGGTAAGGCCACATTTGGAGTACTGTGTACAGTTCTGGTCACCTCATTTTAGGAAGGATGTGGAAGCTCTGGAAAAGGTGCAAAGAAGATTTACCAGGATGTTACCTGGAATGGAGAGTAGGTCTTACGAGGAAAGGTTGAGGGTGCTAGGCCTTTTCTCATTAGAACGGAGAAGGATGAGGGGCGACTTGATAGAGGTTTATAAGATGATCAGGGGAATAGATAGAGTAGACAGTCAGAGACTTTTTCCCCGGGTGGAACAAACCATTACAAGGGGACATAAATTTAAGGTGAAAGGTGGAAGATATAGGAGAGATATCAGAGGTAGGTTCTTTACCCAGAGAGTAGTGGGGGCATGGAATGCACTGCCTGTGGAAGTAGTTGAGTCGGAAACATTAGGGACCTTCAAGCAGCTATTGGATAGGTCCATGGATTACGGTAAAATGATATAGTGTAGATTTATTTGTTCTTAAGGGCAGCACGGTAGCATTGTGGTTAGCACAATTGCTTCACAGCTCCAGGGTCCCAGGTTCGATTCCGGCTTGGGTCACTGTCTGTGCAGAGTCTGCACGTCCTCCCCGTGTCTGCGTGGGTTTCCTCCGGGTGTTCCAGTTTCCTCCCACAGTCCAAAGATGTGCAGGGTAGGTGGATTGGCCATGATAAATTGCCCTTAGTGTCCAAAATTGCCCTTGGTGTTGGGTGGAGGTGTTGAGTTTGGGTGGGGTGCTCTTTCCAAGAGCCGGTGCAGACTCAGGGGGCCGAATGGCCTCCTTCCGCACTGTAAATTCAATGATAATCTATGATTAATCTAGGACAAAGGTTCGGCACAACATCGTGGGCCGAAGGGCCTGTTCTGTGCTGTATTTTCTATGTTCTAATGTGCAGATTCTCGAGGTGCCTGAGGCTTTGGGATTCAACCCCTTCGCCTCAGAGACCTTGGGCGAGTGCCGTTCAGCACTGGCCCCCACAACGGTGACCAGGCGGAACCGCACTTGTGGGGGTCTCCCAGGGGATCAGAGAACCCGAGCTGCATACCCTTTGGGCAGGTGGTTCCCTGGCACTACTCACATCACCTGGGCACCCTGGCATCACAGCTGGCATGGGCAATGCCAGATTGGCACTGCCAAGGTACCAAACTGGCATTTGTTGCATGCTAGTGAAATAGAGGCAAGTTCAGGTTGGAAGAAATACACTTTGAGATGCCCTTTGTCTGACATGCTGCCTTGGGACGACAGTCTGTTTGGTATCAGTGAATAGACTAGCAGCTAAATCAATTTGAGGTGTTACCTATTTCATTAATTTATGTGCATAACATTTGCCAAAGATGCTACTCGTACCATTGGGATGTGGAATGCATCCTACTTCTGATTTTGGTACAATAGAAACCATTTGCAACACTGTGGAGCAAATTTTATTTCTGGTGTGCCAGTGCAAAATTGTATATATTTACAATGAAACAGAGCCAAGACCTCACTCTACATTTTTATGAAAATGTGCATACTAATATGGTTCCTTCCTAAAATTTAAAAGAATCCAGGCAAAGACTTTAAAAAGGCTGAAACTATGGGCACGATTTAACTAACAAAAAAAGAATCCATTCATTCGTCGGGACAGACCCCACTATCCAATGCCACTCTGTTGTGTTTTCGGGCCCTGAGGGAAGATGCCCCCCAAAGCCGCACTTTAGTGTCATTTCCTGCACTGAGGATCTCGGAGAGAGAGAAGTGATGCAGGAGGATTGCCACTTCACAGTGTAATGGAACTTTTCCATCTTCACACACTGGTTTATATAACTTTAATTCGTTTAATGCTACATTGTATTTGTTGAGACCTGGGGCGGCACGGTGGTGCAGTGGTTAGCACTGCTGCCTCACGGCGTCGAGGACTCAGGTTTGATCCCGGCCCCGGGTCACTGTCTGTGTGGAGTTTGCCCATTCTCCCCGTGTCAACGTGGGTCTCACCCCCACAACCCAAAGATCTGCAGAGTAGGTGGATTGGACATGCTAAATTGCCCCTTAATTGGAAATTTTTAAAAAAATATTTGGTGAAACCATGCAGAGAAACAAAACAAATTTTGTTGAAGATTATAAGAAAAAACAATCCTGATTTATATAGGGCTGGATTCTCCGCTGGCGGGATTCTCCATTGCTCCGGCAGTGCACCCACACCCGGGGATTTGCCGACAGCGTAGTGTTGCCCACAATGGGAAACCCCATTGGCCGACTGGTGAGACAAAAGATCCTGCTGCCGGCGGGGACAGAAAACTGGTGCAGCGAGATGGAGAATCTTGCCTCATAGTGCTTTAAAGAACAGCAACCCAACCATAAACTTTAAACTGCTGTATCAGGCTCATTCCAGAATCATTGGTTAAGACTATTCCAGCTCCTTTATTTAACTGCCAGCCTCATGAAAATGCTACAGGACTAAAGCTGCTAACGGTGGTCACTCCAGACAATTGAAGAATTCTTTTCATTTCTGAAAAAAATCTGTCGCAATTTCCGTTTACTAAATTGCATAATCCACATAAGTGCACAACCTACTAAGTGCTAAACAGAGAGGCATAGAGATGTTTCTATTTTTGCTGTCGTACTTTCCAAAGAAAGCTGCTTGTTCAGCTTCTGGAAGCAAAATCCATTTCTGGCTCACTAAGAAAATTATAGAAGAATGTGAAGATGTCACGAGATCAAGTCACATGTTGTTTATTCATGTGTTCATTCCAAAAAGGGGACTGAATAACAATTAGAAATGGACCCCCCGCCCCCCGGTAGCCAATTTTCCCATGCCAAACCTGGGGAAATTAAGCCCAATTATAACATCCCCTACTATTGCTGAAAATCAGTAAATAGCACAAACCGAGATCCCTTCTGCCTGACTTGGTGCTACACCAGACTTCGGCAAGAATTCACCCAGCCTTTGGTATTTGCATTGCCTGCCGGAAATGCACTCCGCCTGCAGGTTTCTCGGCAGCGAGGGGTGGCTTCAATGGGACGCATTGACAAGCGGCAGGAGTAGTAAATCCCACCGCCAGTAAATGGCGTGCCACCAAGGAACAAGAGGCTGGGGGTCCGAAGAATACCATCCTTTGTCTTTCCCCATTAGGCTTATGGAGAAGCTCAATACATCCTGACAGGACATTTTTAGAGTAGATGTATGAGGCAAGTTTTTTTACACAGAACTTGCTACCGGAGCAGGTGGTGGAAGCAGGGACGATAGTGACATTTAAGGGGCATCTTGACAAATACATGAATAGGATGGGAATATAGGGATACGGACCCAGGAAGTGTAGAAGATTGTAGTTTAGTCGGACAGCATGGTCGGCACGGGCTTGGAGGGCCGAAGGGCCTGTTCCTGTGCTGTACTTTCCTTTGTTCTTTGTTCTTTGTTCAGTAGGGATCTGACACATATAAGGATTGGCTGAGGCATGCTCTTAATTAAATTCCTAAAACGTAAATGCCTGTTCTGAGATTTGCAAATACAGCAGTTTATCACTGGTTATGATAATTCACTCATGAGAGATAATCCCATAATAAAACCTCTTCCCTTTACAGTGGTTTGTGTGTGTGTCAATGCCAAATCTAAGAAAAGGTAGATGTCTTTTTAAACATTTATTAACCTAAAAGGAGCCAGATTACATATTTCAAACCATTTTTTAAACAGTAACTTAAAATATTTTGAAAGCTTTTGTTAAATATGTTGTGACATGTTATGTATTTCGGTCCAGTTAATGTTAAAAGAGAGCATATGAAGAACAAATTTTGCCACAAGTCCAATCGAAAATACATTTTAAAAATCCACCAAACCAACCAGTCTGCAGTTTACAACATCATTTGGTATCAGCATTTGGAGTCTTGTTCATTTTGTCCATATTTATGCTTAAACTGAAGGTATCTCACAATTCCCTAGTTCTGCCTCTGTGAAGCTAGTCCATCAGCCATCACAACTCAGCCTCCATGTGCAGGCCTCAAGACAACAATTGGAGAAGAACGAAAAGAACAATTCACAGAAGCTGCAATTCAGGAAAACTTAGTAGACAGTTTTCCAGGTTGACATGTATGCAGTACTCTGGCAAACATGCAAATTCAATATAGGATGTAAAAAAGGGGTCAGAAATAATTCCTTTCAAATAAAATATTAAATTTCAAGTTCAGACATGCACAAAATAAATCTTGTTTGACAGTAGAAAATGATAGTACCTACCTGTAAACTGCTGCTTTGTCAACACCAAAAGCTCCCACAATTAAGTCTAGAAAAAAGTTGCACAAAATTAGTTCCTCATGAAGGAAGATCAACTTCCTATAAGAAAATCTATTTTGTTTGTTCCATTCCAGATTTTAAAATGATTCTGTGGCTGTCTTAGTTCATTTTTTCAAACCACAAAAATGTTGACTGGATTACAGTTGGTACAATTTCCTGTGTATCAATCTGCGCCTTTTAGCCATTTGTACATTATCTGAGCACCATGTGAGGGAAATTTGCTTGGAATCAGTTGGGGAAATTGAGAAATTACCAGCAATAGGAGAAGGCAAATATTCCCTTTACATTCCCACTTAAGGTCACAGCACTGTTCCCACTCCCACACACATCATACTTCAAGTAAAGTATACTAAATCTTTGTCTAATCGCCAGAGTTTCATGAGAATGCTGAATGGGTCTTTTTTGATAGCTTAGAGAATTCATCCAGTGAACATATAGATCAAGAAAGTTTGATCGACAGGCAAGATCTATCTCGGCATGCAGCATCAGTAGGGTATTAACCTCATAGGTCCCAAAATTAGGAAGGCGGAAATTACCCCTCGTGAACCATCTAAAAATCAATGGTGAGTAAGTCTCACTTGTGGCTCTCCATTCCACTTTATACGGTTAATTAACCTCACCAAATTCACTATCAAGACGTACTTGGAAATAATGACCATTTGTAAAAGGTGTCAATTTATAGTAAGAAGCCAATGGGTACGATTCGCCATCCCAGGGACGCCCAGAATGCGTTCCCTGATGGGACGGAGAATTGGGCATTGGGGTGAAATCGGGATCGTGCTGGGCACCGACCCGAATGCCATGCTACAACTCCTCACGAGTTCCACGCTGTATGCCAGCGGGAGCATGGAAATAAATGCAAATCGGTTGTACTGACTGATTTGCATCTATTTAATGGTCCCAGAATGCTCCACCATACCATGATTCTCCAGTCTCCCAAAAGAGACCCCTGTCTGGAAGCTAGAGGGCATTCCAGAAAGGGGATGTGAAGCATTATAGCTGTACTACTAACCTTGCAGCTCCACGTGACCATTCCTCAAAGGAGAACAGCTGTGCCTGCATCTGGTTCCCCCAGATTCACTGTCTGAAACCTATTCATGGACTTAAACTGATGGTTTGTGATTGACAGCTTGTAAAAACCATCTGCCGCTGCGATCCATTCATCTCCCTTCATTCTTCAGTGGTCTAAGTGGAGAAGTCCCAATGTCTGTAAACATTGTACCATAAAAGAGATGCAAGTTTCACTAAGTGAATTCCAATCACTCAATCGTGTGATTTCACTGCACTTACCTCTCTTTGATGAGGGTAATGTTTACAAACATTGCGATTTCACCGCTTTGCCCACTGAAGTTGAAGGGAGATAAATGGATCAAAATGGCAAATAGTTTTTAACGGGCTGTAAATTACAAATCACTAAGAAAGCCATGACTGGATTGTAGACATTAAATCTGTGGAACCAGACGCAAGCACAACTGCTCACCTTCGAGGAATGGACACATGGATCTGCAAGGTAAGTATTACAGCTATAATGATACCCACAGCCCCTGTCTGGACTACTCTCCAGCTTCCAAACAGGGGTTTCTTTTCTGGGGGTGGGGGGGGTCTTTGTGGGGAGTGTTTGTAAGTGTGAGGAGAGTCGGTGTGTGTGTGGGGGGGGGGGGGGGGGGGGTTCTGTACAGAGGATTCATAGATCATACAGTGCAGAAGGAGGCCATTTGGCCCATCGAGTCTGTACCGACCTACTTAAGCCCTCACTTCCACCCTATCCCCGTAACCCAATAACCCCTCCTAACCTTTTTGGACACTAAGGGCAATTTAGCATGACCAATCCACCTAACCTGCACATCTTTGGACTGTGGGAGGAAACCGGAGCACCCGGAGGAAACCCACGCAGACACGGGGAGAACGTGTAGACTCCGCACAGACAGTGACCCAGCGGGGAATCGAACCTGGGACCCTGGCGCTGTGAAGCCACAGTGCTATCCACTTGTGCTACCGTGCTGCCCGATTCCTTTAGACAGGGTGCCCCTGTGGAATGTTCCCCTATTACAGGGTTCGAGGGGTGGGGAGTGGGTCAGGTCACCCCCAAACTTGGGGATAGGGGCAGGCACCCAGGCACTCCGGGGGTGGGGGAGCAGCCTGATATCGGGATTCCCCCGAGATTCCACACCATGCATACATTTGCATGGCAAGTTACACGGAATTGCATCCTGCTTTATGATCACAAGGGGATTGTGAAACTAATGCAGTTCAGCTCCGATGGGAGAACATAGGGCAGGATTCTCCATCGCCAATTCTCCAAATTTCTGGTGCGGCGCCCCCCCCGGGATTCTCTGTCTCACCAGCTGGCCAATCGGGTTTACCATTGTGGGCAGCCCCGCGTCATCGGGAAATCCCCATTTGCCGGCGCAATGGGGAATTCAGACAGCGGAGAATTGAGCCCATAGTCTCCCAAACGGAGAATCCAGCCCAAAATCTTTAAGAGAAACAGCCAAAGAAAGAAAAATAGGCAAGGAAAAATAATTGCTGTAAATATTTGGCTTAAAAAAGTATGCTTTTATTTACAAGGCATTCCTTTAGAGAGAAAACAAATTATGACTCGAAAACAACAACTTGACACAAGACATACTGGATACATGACTAAGCACAGCACACTACAGTACCTTCTCGTGCATCATGCAGGACTCCAAGGACATCATACAAATATGCATAATTCAATCCAGATCCAACAGAGCACTTATCACTATCCTTACAAATAAGAACATAGGACAGATTTTGATAGAACATATAGGTTCAGTAAGACCAACATATATGTTCAATAAATATAAGTAATAATGTCCAAGTTTTAGAAATGTTTAATGGGTTTGAAGATAGGCTGTTTGATGGAGGATATTACATAAGTATAAACAAAGTATAAACAAAAACATTATTATTCACACACACATTTATAATGCTGAAGAAGCCAGTCACAATTGTCACTAGAAACAGGACTGCAACAATCTGAGTTTGAGATTATGTGCAATCATTTCTCATAAATGAAGTTTTGCTTATTCAGTAGGTAGTGTCATAGCACTTTTGGCTATATAAAAGTAATGCAAATGTATTTGGATCTCTTGAACATTGAGTTGGCATTGTTAAACAAAGACAAAATGGAATGTGAATTGCAGCCTTATCTTCTATAAAACTTATTCAATGCATAGTATGTCAACAGTTAAAATGTGGGGCGAGATTCTCCGACCCCCCCGGGGGCTGGCATGAATCCCGCCCCCGCCGGTTGCCGAATTCTCCGGCACCGGAGATTCGGCAGGAGCGGGAATCGCGCTGCGCCGGTTGGCGGGCCCCCCCCCCACGATTCTCCGGCCCGGATGGGCCGAAGTCCCACAGCTAGAATGCCTATCCCGCCGGCATGGATTAAACCACCTCTCTTACCGGCGGGACAAGGCGGAGCGGGCGGGCTCCGGGGTCCTGGGGGGGGCGCGGGGCGATCTGGCCCCAGGGGGTGCCCCCACGGTGGCCTGGCCCACGATCGGGGCCTGTGCCGTGGGGGCACTCTTTTCCTTCCGCCTTCGCCACGGCCTCCACCATGGCAGAGGCGGAAGAGACTCCCTCCACTGCGCATGCACGGGAATGTCGTGAGCGGCCGCTAACGCTCCCGCACATGCGCCGCCCGGAGATGACATTTCCGCGCCAGCTGGCGGGGCACCAAAGGCCTTTTCCGCCAACTGGCGGGGCGGAAATTAGTCCCTCAAGGTTGGGGCTGGGCCCCCCAAGATGCAGAGGATTCTGCACCTTTGGGGCGGCGCGATGCCCGACTGATTTGCGCCGTTTTGGGCGCCAGTCGGCGGACATCGCGCCGATACCGGAGAATTTCGCCCGTGATGCATCATACATGGCTACAATCCCAAGGGTGATGTTAATAGAGATTCACACATGCAATTGTTGTAAAATTACTTCAGATAGATATGGCTGAATAAACAAATGTTGATTGCTTTAAAAGAAATAAATGTTATTCAAGGATTTCTAGAATGACACTGAAAAATGCACTACCCAGACAAAACAACACACAAAAGTCTAAATCTATTTGAATGATTACCAATTTAGGATCATTTTAGATTGTCAAACATACCTGGATATCCATTTGTGTCAATATCAACGGCACCTTGCATGGCATAACCAAAGCTTGCAGGCACTTTGCCTGAGGCCCACTGCCCTTTCAAAGTCTGAGACGGTTGTGTGGTTAAACCAGAAGATTGTCCATTATAAATGTAAACAAGACCTTTATGATTTTCCCCTGCATAAGGAACTCCTATTGCAACATCTATGAATTAAACATAGTTGAGTTAACTTTTAGTCCCACTTTTACAAGTTTGTCTCTCATAAATAGATATAGTGCAATTTACTTTTTTTTTTAAATTCAGTTTGTCGACAATAAAAAAATATTCTCCATGCTTCAGTTCTGCTTAATGCGCTATCTTTTTGTGACTTATTTTGCCACTTGTTTTGACGAACAAAGAAAATCTCAGTTATCTGACCATCTGTAACAGTTAGACAGAAGATGACAGGCTGATCTCAGCCAGAATGACAGTGGCCATGATACGAATGGTCTCAGATTGCAGGGCGCAGGTAAAATAAAGAGAAAACAACCAGTCTGACATCTACCTTAAGACAGCTGTTGCAAGGCATTTGTGTGTATGACATCAGTTAAAAGATAGATCTCAGCTATGAAGGCCCCCAATAGTCAAATATTCAACTGGCATTCACACTCTCATGCATGTTGACTGCCCACTGAGAGGGATGAAGGTGCAGGGATAATTAGAACGTGCTGGTTCATGTGTGTGTAATCATATCCTTGCATCAATGATTGCTTTCAGGAGACCGACGGACAAAACATTTAAGTTTGAAAAAGAAGATTATGTCATGAAATAGGTCCACAACATTACTTTGAAAAATATGCTGCATAAACCACTAGAAGATGGAAAAAACAATGATGTGCAAAGTTAAACGAAGCAAGTTGTAAAAGAACACCCACAAACTGGCAAAAATGTTATAAGCAACATCTGTTGTGGGATACTTCGAGATTCTGAAGTATCTCTATTTTTATTGGAACAGAACCAAACCAAACCAGTCAAGGCATTAAAAAGGTGACTGACATGCAGAAACATCTGCCTTACTCCAGATGTAACAGGTTTGTTTTGAATCATTAGCTCAGGTGGAAGGAGCTGCGCTCTGAAAGCTAGTGATTCAAAATAAACCTGTAAGACTTTAATAATAATCGCTATTGTCACAAGTAGGCTTCAAATGAGGTTACTGTGAAAAGCCCCTAGTCGCCACATTCCGGCACCTGTTCGGGGAGGCCGGTACAGGAATTGAACCCGCGCTGCTGGCATTGTTCTGCATTACAAGCCAACTGTTTAGCCCACTGTGCTAAACCAGCAGATGTACTGCCGTGGACAGTAAGTAATTCAGCTGCATTGCATATTGCTCCCATTGTGGCAGAAGAATTCCCAAAGGGTAGAAATATAGAAAAAGTAGGAACAGGAGGAGGTTATTCGTCCCTTCAAGCCGCTCCTCCACTCATTATGATCATGGCTGATCATCCAACTCAATAGCCTAATCCCGCTTTCCCCCATATCCTTTGATGCCCTTTGCCCCAAGTGCTATATCTAACTGCTTCTTGTAACTATACAATGTTTTCGACTCAACTATTCCTGTGGTAATGCGTTCCACAGGCTCAGCACTCTCTGGGAGAAGATATTTCTACTCATCTCTGTCCTAAATGATCTCCCAGTATCCTCAGACTGTGGCCTTTGGTTCTGGACACACCCACTATCGGGAACATCCTTCCTGCATCCACCCTGCCCAGTCCTGTTCGAATTTTATAGGTTTCGATGAGATTCCCCCCTCATTCATCTGAGCTCCAGCGAATACAATCCTTTTTCAAAATAAATTTAGAGTACCCAATTCATTTTTTTCACTTAAGAGACAATTTAGCATGGCCAATCCACCTATCCTGCACATCTTTGGGTTGTGGAGGCAGAACCCACACAAACATGGGGAGAATGTGCAAATTCCACACGGACAGTGACCCAGAGCCAGGATCAAACCTGCGACCTCTGCACCATGAGGCAGCAATGCTAACCACTGCGCCACCGTGCTGCCCCCCGCAAATACAATCCTAACGGATTCAATTTCTCCTCGTACATCAGTCTTATCATCCCAGGAATCAGTCTGGTAAACCTTCGCTGCATTCCATCTATAGCTAGAACATCCTTCCGAAGGAGACCAAAACTGCACATAATATTCCAGATGCTGCCTTACCAGGGCCCGTTGAAGATTAAATTCAAAGGTACCACAGTTATTTTTATTAGGCACTCAATAATATAGTGCATTTACTAATTCCATCATTCTGAACCAGGAGGATAGAGGCCTAAAAATATATATATTAAAAAACATTGCTGTAGGGTTTTCCTGCTCACCCATGTCTAATTTATTCCACTTCCTTTCTCCCGAGTATGTTGACTGTTTATTGAGGTATACTGTCACGGTCACATTTGCCAGTCTCATACTGCCATTTAATTAAGATAATTTAATCACACATGAGATCACATCCATTCCTAATCTGCCCTCACATGCACACTCAGTAATTCTCAATAACCAGTAAGATCGAGAACACTGGCTATTTTTGTAGATTTTAATGGTATTCGCAATGCATATTCAGAAATAACAGCAGACTCATGACAGTTATTGTTGATGTTATAGTGATAGCCAGTCAGCTGTCATAATCTCCAGGCAGTAAGACTTTAGTGGTTAGTTTGTTTCAAGAGTTTTCTAAGTAGTAACAACCACACTGACCAAATGTCACAACTTTGGGAATGTCCATGAACTTTCCTTCATTTTAAAACATCCCTGACAATTACTGTCAAAACCCCAGTGCAAAGTCAACAAGTTGCCCTGTTCCTATAGTCTACTGCAGTGCTGTCCATTATTCGGTTTACAAAGTCCAGAATTTTGAGTTGTTGCAGGGTGGCATTTATGAAGAATATTGCATAATAATTAACTAGCAATCACAGAATCCCTACAGTGCAGAAGGAGACTGTTTGGCCCATCGCATATGCACTCAACCTTTGAAAGACCATCTTACCTATGTCCACTCCCCCGATTCCGTAACCCCACCTAACCTTTGGACACAGGGGCAATTAATTTGGCCAATCCACCTAACCTGCACATCTTTGGGCTGTGGGAGGAAACCGGAGCACCCGGAGGAAACCCATGCCGACACAGGGAGAATGTGGAAACTCCAAACAGTCACCCGAGGTCGGAATTGAACCCGCATTCCTGCCTCTGTGAGGCAGCAGTTCTAACCACTGTGCCATGTAAGCTGGATTCATTCCACCAGCTTTTAAAACTAAATAGCATGCTGAAAATGTTGTGGTATACTTCCACAAAATAGCCTATTACAGAAAACTACTGTAACTGATCGAAATGAGATAAACCCAATATTTTACAGAGATTGTACCTGGAATCAGTTAGGAGAACAAGGGGCGCAATTCTCCGGAAACGGCGCGATGTCCGCCGACTGGCGCCCAAAATGGCGCAAATCAGACGGGCATCGCGCCGCCCCAAATGTGCGGAATGCTCCGCATCTTTGGGGGCCGAGCCCCAACCTTGAGGGGCTAGGTCGGCGCCGGACGAATTTCCGCCCTGCCAGCTGGCGGAAAAGGCCTTTGGTGCCCTGCCAGCTGGCGCGGAAATGACATCTCCGGGCGGCGCATGCGCGGGAGCGTCAGCGTGCGCTGACGGCATTCCCGCGCATGCGCAGTGGAGAGAGTCTCTTCTGCCTCCGCCATGGTGGAGACCGTGGCGGAGGTGGAAGGGAAAGAGTGCCCCCACGGCACAGGCCCGCCCGCGGATCGGTGGGCCCCGATCGCGGGCCAGGCCACCGTGGGGGCACCCCCCGGGGCTAGATCGCCCCGCGCCCCCCCAGGACCCTGGAGCCCGCCCGCGCCGCCTTGTCCCGCCGGTAAGGTAGGTGGTTTAATTTACACCGGCGGGACAGGCATTTTAGCGGCGGGACTTCGGCCCATCTGGGCCGGAGAATCGAGCGGGGGGGTCCGCCAACCGGCGCGCCGCGATTCCCGCCCCCGCTGAATATCCGGTGCCGGAGACTTCGGCAACCGGCGGGGGCGGGATTCACACCAGCCCCGGCGATTCTCCGACCCGGCGGGGGGTCGGAGAATCTCGCCCAAGGTGTGCAGACATCAACTGAGAACTATATACAGAATCTGACACATGTCAGTCACACTTACAGGATGACTTATGTTAAATTACAGAGAAGCTCTTTCAAAGCCCTGGCATGGAAACAATGGATGATTGGATCTTTGATGCGCTGTACAATTCTATGAAGAAATCGTCAGGATGTTTCAAAATTTATCTGAGAACCAGAATAAAAGGGAGGAAAAGGAACTAGGGAAGAGGAGGAATATAAACAGAAGGAGGAAGGGGAGAAGAATAAGGGGAAACAAGTGAAGAGAGCACTCAGGAGAGTGCATTCTTCTACCATGCTGTATTAACTCAGTGTTATTACAATTACACAGCTCTTCCTTGATGTTTTTTTCCTGCCTGGTTGATGTGTTGTAACTGTAAACCTGAAAAAATAAATATTTTTACGAAGAGCTTCCATTTCACTGAGGAGGCTTCAGCCAATCCACATCCAACAACCTGCTCTAAAAACTCTGTTCACATTTTGACAGCTGTGACAAATTGCACCACAGCAGCTGAGCCAATGGGTAGAACTTTACGGTCCTTCCCGCCAGTAGGTTCTTCCAATCCCACCGAAGGCCTTTGAACCTTTGAACAGCTCACCACATTTTACGGCCCCGCCTCACTGTGACAGGACCATACAATTTCACCCAATATACTAAAACAATCAATAATATTATAAATTAAACTTACAACATTCAAAAATAATGTCCTATCTTCTACTGTTAATATATCCTTTGAAAAAGTATCAGGAAATGATCTGCATTTTCACCGAAATCTAATCAGATCTTCCTTGGGCCATACCCTATCTGTGTACCATGTTTCATTGAAATCTGTCCATTAATAACAGGGATGAAAACATTACTTCTACCCACCTTTAGTGGCAGAGGAAAAAATTTCTCAAAAATATACAAAACACTTAGGGTTTAAAAAAAAAAAACTTAATTTGTATTTTATCATTGCATAGAGGGTACATCTGTACTGGAAACATTTCATTACCATAAGATGAAGGTATATGCATGTTCGGTGGCTGAGGTTAGGGAGAAGATACTCTTGTGTATGGAATGAAGACTCCTTTCGTTTGATTCTCTTATTTCCCCTTTATTTTTGCTGGTATCATTTTTATCCATGAATACTTAATGGACATGTATCTTTAAGTCAAGCAGCAGAGACAAGGAGGAATTCAAGAAGTTACAAAATAGTATATGGTGCTGTTAGCTTTGGACAAGACCCAGACTTCTCAGCATCTGAGAGATGGGGTGGGACTCGGTTCAATTGATTGACTGGTGGCCAATGAATTGGTGGCCCAGAAACAGGTGGTGATTGGATACTGACTGAGTGGAGTGATGTTCAGAGACCCAAGGAGCTCAGTTTGTATCCTAGACACTCAGGGTCTCTCTCTCTTCTCTGTTTTCTCTCTCTCACTCCCTCCCTGCCTCTCTCTCTCCACAAAAGGCTGTGAGTTGATGTATTTTTGAACCTAGAGACCTGAATGAATCTACAGTGAAATCCTTGAACTGAAAGCAAAGTTTGAAGAGGAGAAGGGTTTTGAAACAACCATCTGAAACAAAGACTCTTATCTTTTGACTTTCATCTTTATTATTTTCACCCTTCTCCTCCCCTCTGTGTGATGTTGGTCTTGTGTGTGTGTATATATTATACATATGAGGTTGGAGCAAGTCAAAGTGGGAATTAGGAATCAGATAATAGTTTAGGGGCAGCATGGTGGTGCAGTGGTTAGCACTGCTGCCTCACGCCGTCGAAGATCCGGGTTCAATCCTGGCCCCGGGTCACTGTCCGTATGGAGGAGGTAAGAGTGCAGGTTAGCAATGTGGTGGATTGTTACCAGAAAACAAAAGTGAGGGACAGAACAGGTGATTGTCTTTATGCACCAAGGAATTATAGAAGAGTAGGGAAATCCAACAGTAAAACAAATTTAAAAGCTTTGTATCTAAATACAAGAAGCATTCGTAACAACATTAATGAACTGACGACGCAAATAGAAACTAAAGGTTAAGACTTGGTGGGGATTACTGAAACGTGGTTAGAGGGAGACCTGGTCTGTGAATTGAATATCCAAGGGTGCGCAGTATTTCGGAAAGATGGGGGGCTGGATTCTCCAAAAATGGGACTATGTCCCCATGCCAATGTAAAAACGCTGGCATTTCACTCTGGACTTTCCTTAAGAAAGTCCTGATTGATTCTCCTACCTGCAGGGGGCTAGCAGGGCCACGGAGTGCTTCCCCGCAGCTTTGACTGCGGATACGGGGCCCCCACTTCTGGTCGAGAGTCCGCGCATGCGCACGGCAGTGGACTGCGGTGGCTGCGCCATGCGAGATGGCGGACCATCATCAAAAATGTAGGCCCCCCCCGGATCGGCGCGCCCGCGGTCCGTGCTGCCCGATTGCTCCACTGGCGGTCCATGAGGCCCTCCCCCAGGTGATCGATTCCCCTGCCCCCCACCAGGGCAGCCGCAGACTGAGTCCAATCCGTCGAGAACTCAGCCAGCTTTGGGCGGAGAATCACGGGGGGAGCCTCTGTCAATGGCCCGCTACCCGCGCCGTGTAGATCACGTGCGAGTGATTCTGAGAATCGCTTCAGCGGCGGCGGTCTCGAATTCTGGGTAAACGGCCATTCTCCGCCCACGTGATGAACGCGATTTCGGGAAAAAGGAAAAGGAGGCGGCGTAGTCCTGCTGGTGAGGGAAGGGATCAGTGCTGTAATGAAAAATGACATAAGCACTGGAGATCAAGATGTTGAATCAGTCTGGGTAGAAATAAGGATTAACAAAGGGAAGAAGTCCTTGGTAGGAGTAATCTATCTGTCCCCAAACAGTAGTTCTACAGTGGAGCACAGTATAAATGAGGAAATATTGAGGGCTTGCAAGAAAGTTATGGCAAAAATAATGGGTGGTTTTAATATGGACATAGACTGGAGGAATCAAATTGGTAAAGGGTAGCCTGGAGGCAGAGTTCATTGAATGTGTTAGAGATTGTTTTCTGGAACAGCAAGTTGGGGAACCAACCAGGGAGGAGGCCACTCTCGATTTGGTATTCTGTAATGAGGAGGGATTAATTAATGACCTCATAGTTAAGGATCCACTGGGGAGTAGTGACCATAGTACGGTAAAGCCCAAGATTCAGTTTGGGGGCGAGAAAGTGGAGTCCCACACTCGTGTTCTGGAATTAAACAAGGGAAATTACATAGTCTTGAGGACAGATTTGACCCGTATAGACTGGGCAGGGAGGCTAAAAGGTGGGACAGCTGATGAGCAATGGCAGTTGTTTAAGGCGATACTCAATTCCTCACAAGTAAAATATATCCCAGTGAGGAAGAAAGATGGTAAGAGGGGTAAAAAACATCCATGGCTAAACAAGGAGGTCAAGGACATTATAAAGATAAAAACTAAGTTATATCATATTGCAAAGGCCAGTGGGAGATTCAGAAACTTTCAAACGTAAACAAAGGAATACTAAAAAAAGTAATTTTAAAAAGCTACGGTAGATTACGAAAAAAAACCCAGCACAGAAAATCAAAAAGGATAGCAAAAGCTTCTACAGGTACATAAAAGGGAAGAGAGTCGCTAAGGTGAATGTTGATCCCTTGGAAGAGGAAACTGATGAGTTAACTGATGAGGAACACAGAAATGGCAATGATGCTAAATCAATACTTTGCCTCAGATTTCACGGTGGAGGACACTAATAGCATTCCTACAGGAACGGACAATTCAGAGGTAATAGAAAGGGTGAACGTGGAACAATCAACATCAATAGGGAAACGGTACTCAACAAACTCTTGGATTGAGGGCTGACAAGTACCCAGGGCTTGATGGCCTACTTCCTCGGGAGTTAAAGGAAGTGGCAGCAGAGATAGTGGATCCATTAGTTATGATATTCCAAAATTCCATGGACGTGGGAAAGATTCCAGTGGATTGGAAAGATGCTAATGCTTATGCAAAAAGGAAGGGAGGCAGAACGTGGGAAATTACAGACCAGTTAGTTTAACATCTGTTGTTGGAAAATTATTAGAATCAATTATCAAGGACGTAATGCCAGGACATTTGGAAAGCCAAAGCGCTGTCCATCAGACTCAGCATTGTTTTATGACGGGCAAATCATGTTTGACTAATTTGCATGAGCTCTTCGAAGATGTAACAAGTAAAGTGGATAATGGGGATCCAGTAGATGTAATATATCTGGACTTGCGGAAGGCGTTTGATAAGGTGCCGCGCAGAAGGTTAATTCACAAGGTGAAATCGCATGGGATTAGGGGTAACCTATTAGCTTGGATAGAAGACTGGCTGACGGACAGGAGACAGAGAGTCGGGATAAATGGGTCTTTTTCTGGATGGCAAGATGTAACTAGTGGGGTGCCACAGGGTCTGGATCTTGGGCCCCAGCTATTTACAATCTATATTAACCATTTGGACACAGGGATAGAAGGATCTATAGCCAAATTTGCAGAAAACACAAAAATAGATGGGGCAGTAAGTTGCAATGAGGAAATAAGAACCTTACAAACAGATATAGATAGGTTAGGAGTGTGGGCCAAAATGTGGCAGATGGAGATTAACGTGGATAAGTATGAGGTCATTCATTTTGGTCGAAAAAATGGAAAGGCAACTTATTATCTAAATGGGGAGAGACTTTGGGGTGCTCCGAATGCAGAGAGATCTGGGTGTCCTCGTGCATGAGTCACAGAAAATGAGCATGCAGGTGCAGCGGATAATAAAGAAAGCAAATGGAATGTTGGCATTTATAGCAAAAGGAGTTGAGTATAAAGGTAAGTAAGTGTTGGTGCAACTATAATTGGTAAGATCGCACCTGGAGAATTGTGCACAGTTTTGGTCCCCTTATTTGAAGAAAGATGTAGTGGCATTGGAGGCAGTTCAGAGGAGGTTCACTAATTCCAGAGATGAGGGGTTTGTCGTACGAGGAGAGGTTGAACAATTTAGGCCTATATTCTCTCGAGTTTAGAAGAATGAGGGGGGATCTAATTGAAATATACAAGATGCTAAAAGGTATGGATAAAGTAGACATGGAGCTGATGCTTCCTCTTGTGGGGCATTCTAAAATGAAAGGTTATAATCTTAGAAGAAGAGGTATCAAATTTAAAACAGATTTGAGGAAAAACTACTTCTCCCAAAGGGTTGTGAATCTGTGGTGGATGCAGGGACAGTGAGTAAATTTAAGGAGGAGTTAGACAAATTTTTAATTAGTAAAGGCTTGAAAGGTTATGGAGAAGGGGCAGGACGGTGGAGTTGAGGCCAGGATGGGATCAACCATGGTCATATTGAGGGTGTTAGGTTTGGGAGGCTAAATTGCCTACTCCTGCTCCTAGGTCATGTGTTCTAGGGAGGAGATGCTCTGGCTGATTTGTAACAGCTCTTGGTCTGTAACATTGTAGGTAGCAGGTGAGGAATATATCAGCCATGATAGAATGGCGGAGCAGACCCGATGGGCCCAATGGCCTAAATCTGTCCCTATATCTTATGAACTTATGGAGTTTGCACATTCTCTTTGTGTCTGTGTGGGTCTCACCCCCACAACCCAAAAAGATGTGCAGGGTAGGTGAATTGGTCACCCTAAATTGCCCCTTAATTGGAAAAAAAAAAGAATTGGGTACTCTTTAAAAAAAAAAAGTTAAGGAATCAGATAATAGACAAAGTCCCACCTTCACATTGAGGGTACCCTCCATCGTGTTGTGTGGCACTACCACCGTGCTAAATGGGACAGACTTCGAAAAGATCTAGCAGCTCATGACTGGGCATTCAGGAGACGCTGTGGGCCATCAGCAGAATTGTATTCAACCACAATCTGCAACATCATATCCCGGCATAACCCCCATTCTACCATTACCACCAAGCCAGGGGATCAACTCTGGTTAAATGAAGAGTGCAGGATAGCATGCCAGGAGCAACATCAGGCATACCGAAAAATGAGGTGTCGACCTGGTGAAGCTACGACACAGGTGCCAAACACCATAAACAGCAAGTAATAGACAGAGCTAAGTGATTGCACAATGAACGCATCTGATCTAAGCTCTGTAGTCCTACACAACCAACCATGAATGGTGGTGGACAATTAAACAGCTCACTGGAGGAGGAGGCTCCACAAATATCTCACGATGACACCGGACAATCGGAAACCGGCGTCAAACCGGTGCCGGCCCCAATTCCGGCATTGGAATCGATTCACCGCCTGATCGCCGATTATGATTTTAGCATCGGGCAACGGAGAATCCTGCCCTATAACTATGCAGGGTTTAGCACATCACTTCGGCAGTGATTTTCTGGGCCTGTTCGCTGCAAGCGCAAATCCCATTATGGCCGCTAACTCTCGTGAGAGGGCCATAATAGGACTTCTGGTGGTGAGATGTCAAGTTTGAGATCTTCCTCACCCCCACTCCTCACCCGCAAGTGGCAACGTAATCAGGGTCACGGCCAGCGAGGGTGTGACCCTGATTACCATTAAAATTACTAAATGTAATTATTCTTAAACAGCCAAATGCCGTTGCTTCCAGGGTGGTTACACGGTGGGACTCACTATTGGTTTCCAAAAACAGAAACCTGTTGTGATGGCCACGCTGAGGGGTTATAAGTGGTGAGCGCAATGGCAGGGCAGTGCCCTGGCACATCACCCTGGCAATGCCAGGTTGGCAGAGCCAGATTGGCACTGATGGGGCAGATCCTCTAGGGAACCCCATGGGACGGGACGGGATTTGGGGGCGGGGGGGAGCTAGTTGCCCTCATACCTACACAGTGTGGGGGAGAGGGGTGACTCGAACAGAGTGGTGGGGCGAGGTTGCCCCCTTTGTCTTCTAAGGTTGGGAATCTACCCCTTGTCTGCCCGCAGTGCCCCGTGTCCTTTCACTTTGAGATTGGGGTGCCCTTTTTAAAAAGGTCTCTGTGGAGCCGGATTTGATAGCTCCATCATGCCCCGCCCCACCAGAATGATTGTGCAAAATACACACCGTGCTTTTTTTTGACAAAGTGTCCGAATATCTGGAATGAAAAGCTGGCTGTTCTCCTGGGGAGAAATAGGCTGGCTTTCAGTCAGAACTTGACACATTGCCAATTTTTAGGAAAATTTCACCCTTTGACTTTAAATATCTTTTAAGATTGTACATCAGTCCAAACAGCAGAAGAATCTTTGCTTCAGCCTACCAACTCTATTTGTTTTGTTATGGAAGGATGTGCCTCTATTCCAGAGAGCTGGCATAGGCACAATGGGCCAAATAGCCTCCCCCTATGCTGTAACTATTCTATGGTTCTACATTTTCTTTCAGCCACAGTTCATCGATTTTGAAGCAGTGTCGCAAGCTACAGCTCAAAAGCTACTTCTCCTTCAGGATCCAAATTATCCAATGTTGATATTTCACCAATCAATATTACTAACAGAGAATAAATGTATTATGGCAACTACTAAAGTACATCCATAATGCAGAGCGATGGCCAAATAAACTTATTTTAAATTTTATGGAGCCTCGTCCTATTTGACAATATTGTTTGCATTTCTGAAAAGGGCCCAAATAGCCATGCACTCTTAGGAACGTAACTACTCAGGACATGTGCACGGTGCTCTCCTGCTGATGGTCATATTCCTTTACAAAATAAAAAATCCCTTTGTACCTTCCAATCAGAGCATCAGTAACTTGATGGTACAGCACTACTTTGTGTGATGGCCAGTCCACCATGACATGCAAAGCAATTTAAAAAGGAGCGAGTTGCATACAAATGCAACACACGGAACTAAAAAAAACACATCTTTCCTCCACTAGCAAGAGCATCATCATTGTTATACAAAAAGTTTGCAGGTTGGATTTTAAGTAAAAGTTATGAGACAACTTCCCTGTTGAAACATAGGTGCTACTTGGTCTCAGGGTATGATTCTTGTTTCAAGGCTATTGTTTAAAATATACAGGAGGCCTGGCATCAAATATTGGATGAGCTCTTATTTGCAGAAGGAAACCAGGGCTTATGAGGACAGATTGCATAACCCTGTCTTGTATTGCCCTGAGTATGGAAGATTAAGGAGTGCTCTGATCAAGGTGTTTACAATGTTAAAGGGATTTGGTAGGGTTGGTAAAGAAAATTATTGCCCCTGGTGGAGGAAATTGAGAACAAGAGGTCAGAACCTTGAAATCAGAACCATGCCATTTATTAGGAGGGAAAGCAGGAAGTGCTTTTACACACAAATGTTTATAGAAATCCAGGAGTCTCTCACAGAAGTCTGTGGATATTTGAACAAGTGGTGCTTTCAAGACCAAGACTGAGAAATCTTTGCCAGACAAAAAAACCTTGCACCAAACTAAATGCAACAAAAGTAAGCCACAAGAAAGAGTGCACCGTTTCACATTTCTACCAATTCAGCTAGGCATAACTATAAGAAACTAAGGGCAAAATTTTTCCGGAAATCAACAAAGGCCGATAGCGGGCGGGAAAATTAATGTTTACGCCGCCAGTAGCAACAGTGGCTTTTGCTGTCGCATCGCTCAGGACTTGCGCTCAAAAACCTCAAGGGGCAGGTCCCACGACATAACACTGGCAAGGCAGGTTCTGGTGGAGTATGCCTCACCTGCAACTTAGTTATGCAAGATCATCGCACCATTTCCAAAGGCTGTCCTAAAACACAATAGTTCATCAGGAACCCCCCATTATGCTTCCAGGAACCCCCCATCATGCATCCAGTCGACTGACAGGGAGCAGTGCCAGGTGGCAGTACCCAGGTATGACCTTCTCCCCCCCGAGTGATGTATTCATCTGAGCTTCTCTGGGAGGTCTGGTCGCCAGCTGCATGCATTGAGAAGCCAGTCGGGCTGCATGCTGGTCTGCTCTACTAACAATTTGAATGGCCTTTCTTACGGGGGGAGGGGGCGCGTTCTTGGATGATTCAGTGGTAGAGTCCTGATAATTATATGCTAACGTATGGAAATTATTTTCCCAACATTGGAAAGGTGCTAAGTCATTGGTGGGGGCAAAGATACTATATCATTGGCAGGGGGGAAGAGGACAACTGCGTCACATGTTTACGTCGGGATTAAACACTATTTGGACATTTTTCAAGATTTTCCACTCCCATCGGCAAACACGACCGAGAAAAATGGGAGCGGAATATCCCGGCAAATGGCCAAGGAATAAATTTGCACATTCATCTATTTCTAATGGACTTTCAATGATGTTGCATATATGGATCAGAGAACACAAGTTGCAAAATTGGGAACTTCCCCTACTCTCAATTAACGTTCCCTGAATGAACATTACTTTCACACCTTTAAAAAGGAAGCACTGCACACCAGCAATATGACAAGCATGAGCCTATAGTGAACCAAGCACAGCCTGGGCAACATAATCCTGCTGCAAAATAGGTTAATTGTCTCCTCTTCAGATTTTCCAATGTCCCAGATGAGGTACAACCATGCCACCAGTGTAGATCAATATAATATATTATCTTTACAAAACAGAAAGAGGGAAAGTTGTGAAATTACATTTTGTTTTGACTGGCGGATTCCAAGAAGATTGTAAAATACATGATACTCCCATTAGCATGCACATCTGAAATGGTGCATGTCAATGAGATATGGTCTATTCATACAATTTCATCCTCCTCCACACCCCTGCCAAAGTCCACAGGACATTCTAATTAAACAAGCAAGTAAATAAAAATTACACACCATTATAACCATCTTGATCAAGGTCTCCGAGAGGTGCAATTGAAGACCCAAACCTGGCATAGGTGTCTGTGCCAGTCAGCTTTTGGGAATTTGTGAAGCGCATTGAGACACCTTGTAGATAAACATACACCTGTCCCACTTCTCTATACTTCCCATCAGAACCACGAACCATGTAAAGAGGTGCTCCAACCAAAAGGTCATCAAGTCTAGAAGACAGAACATCAGCATTAAAATACTGGAGATATAATTGCTTAGAGCATTACCATGTAGCTACAAAAAGTATTTGTTCTCAATGCACTTAAAAGGAACAGTAGTAATTTTGTGATGACAGTATATAGTCCAAAGCACTCAAATGTGTTGACAGTCAATAAAAAATAATCTATTTTAGGCTAAACAATGAGCTCTAGAGAATTCACACATTTCACATTGCAGAATAATAGTGCTTTTTATTCCTAATTTCATCCTCAACCATGACTCCAAGACCAATGACCTTCCAGTACTTCAGCAAGTAAGCCTAGTTGGTGCTGGATGCCTATCCGATATGGGGAACCAACATTAATTCAATGTCAGCACACAAGTACTCTTCATCAGGATCACTGGTGATAATCAGTAATTCCACCTTATATTTCTCAATCATAGGTCAGGTATGCTGAGATCTCTACCACTACTCCAATTGAGTTCGGACCATAAGACATGGGAGCAGAAGCAAGCCATTCGGCGCATTGAGTCTACTCCGCTATTCAATTAGATCATGCTGTTTTAATACTCAACTTTCCCACCTTATCCCAATGTGCCTTGATTCCCTTACTAATTAAAAATTGTTTATCTCAGCCTTGAACATGCTTAACGACCCAGCCTCTACAGCTCTCTGCAGTAAATAATTCCACAGACTCACTACCCTCTGAGGGAAGATATTTCTCCTCATCTCTGACTTAACTGGGTGACCTCTTGCTCGGAGACCTCTTGCTCTGAGATTATGTCCTCTGATCCTAGACTCTCCCACAAGAAGAAATATCCTCTCAGTATCTGCCATGTCATGCCCCCTGAGAATTTTATTTGTCTCAACAAGGTCACCTTTCATTCTTCTAAACTCCAGTGAGTGCAGGCCCAACCTACTCAATCTCTCCTCATCAGAAAATCCCTTCATACCCAGGATCAACCCTCTCTAGATTGCCATCAATGCCAATATATCTTTCCTTAGATAAGGGGACAGAAATTATTTGCAGTGTTCCAGGTGCAGTCTAATTAGTGCCTTGTATAGTTTTAACAAGACTTCCCTATTTTTATACTCCATTATGTTGAACTAAAGGCCCAACCTTCCATTTACTTTCCCAATTACCTGCTGAACTTTCTTGCAAGCTTTTGATCTTTGCACAAAAACACCCATACCCTCTGTGCTGCAGCTTTCTGCAGTCCTTCTCTATTTAAATAATATTTGGCTCCTTTATTCTTCCTGCCAAAGTGCATTATATTCCATCTGCCACATTTTTTCCCACTCGCTTAGCCTGTTTGTCTCCCTCTATAGACTCTTTGTACTATCCTCATCCCTTCGCTAAATAGCTGGCCTAAAAATGTTTAGATACATGCAGGTTCGAGATTTTGCCAGGAAGGAGATACAGAGCTTCCCGGTGGAGCCGGCCTCCACATTGCTGGATGAGGTGATGACGACAGGGGGACTGGAGAAGTGGGGTAGTGTCGGCAGTTTACGTGGCTGTTTTGGAAGAGGAGAAGGCACCACTGGAAGGGATCTAAGCAAAGTGTGAGGAAGAGTTGGTAGAGGGTATGGAGGAGGGGTTCTGGTGTGAGGTGCTGCGGAGAGTGAATGCCTCCATCTCATGCGCGAGGTTGGGACTGATAGAGCTGAAGGTGGTATACAGAGCGCACCTCACGGAGGGCCAGGATGAGCCGGCTCTTTGATGTGGTAGAAGATGTGTGTGAACGTTGCGGGAGGGGGCCCCGCAAATCACGTTCATATGTTTTGGTCCTGTCCCAAGTTGGAGGATTAGTGGAAGGATGTTTTTAGGGTAATCTCTAAAGCGGTGCACATGAAACTGGACACAGGCCCTCGGGAGGCCATATTCGGGGTGTCGGACCAGCCGGGGTTGGAAACGGGTGCGGAGGCAGATGTTGTAGCCTCCGCCTCATTGATCGCCCGAAGGCGGATCCTGTTGGGATGGAGAGCAGCCTCTCCACCCTGTGCTCTTGCGTGGCAGGGGGGACCTGTTGGATTTTTTGACTCTTGTGAAGGTTAAGTTTAAACTGAGGGGACGGATTGAGGGTTTCTACAATTCATGGGCATTATTCATTAGGCATTTTCAAGAATTGGATAACATCGAACATTAGTGGGGGGGGGGGAATATATATATATATATATATATTTTAATACCCCAGGGCTGCCCCCTAGTTAAACAATAGTGCATTAGCCCAGGCTGAAAACACATTACTCTGGTCAATTTCACCTCTGGTTCTTAAAAGCTTTCTGGACTTGCAAAACAAGATTCTTGTGAAACAATGACTACTACAGTCAAACACATTCTACCCCAGGAGTTTAACCCATAAATTTACAAATGGTTATAATCCAATATATCTAAAATCCTGCATTCATCACATCCTCCAACTGTCCACCGGAAACTAACTAATGAGTTCAAAGCAGCAGAAACAGACTCCAGAAGGCCTGACTGACAATGTTGCCCCTTACTATGATTAGCATCTTAAAATAATTGTGAAAGATGCTTTTGATGCCATTTGACTCGAGGAGAATGCATTGATTATTTCTCCTCAAGTTTGAAGAGATGCATTCCGCAGTTAATACCAATTCAGCAGTCTTCAGGTTCAAATTTACTGTAATGATATTTCTGTTAATTTGTTTACTGATTTGCAGATTATACTATAAACCACACAATCTAATCGTGATTGTTTTTCCTCTATCCAGAGCCTAGAAGGAGACAAAGGGCTTGTGACATTTCCAGTAAGCAAATCACAGTAACAAGAATGTTCTTTCTGTTCCCTGAAAGTTGCCACCCAGGTTGAGAGGGTTGTTAAGAAGGCGTATGGTGTGTTAGCTTTTATTGGTAGAGGGATTGAGGTTCGGAGCCATGAGGTCATGTTGCAGCTGTACAAAACTCTGGTGCGGCCGCATTTGGAGTATTGCGTGCAATTCTGGTCGCCGCATTATAGGAAGGATGTGGAAGCATTGGAAAGGGTGCAGAGGAGATTTACCAGAATGTATGGAGGGAAGATCTTATGAGGAAAGGCTGAGGGACTTGAGGCTGTTTTCATTAGAGAGAAGGTTAAGAGGTGACTTAATTGAGGCATACAAGATGATCAGAGGATTGGATAGGGTGGACAGAGAGCCTTTTTCCTCGGATGGTGATGGCTAGCACGAGGGGAGATAGATATAAGACAGATGTCAGAGGTAGGTTCTTTACTCAGAGAGTAGTAAGGGCGTGGAATGCCCTGCCTGCAACAGTAGCGGACTCGCCAACACTAAGGGCATTCAAATGGTCATTGGATAGACATATGGACGATAAGGGAATAGTGTAGATGGGCTTTAGAGTGGTTTCACAGGTTGGCGCAACATCGAGGGCCGAAGGGCCTGTACTGCGCTGTTATGTTCTATGTTCTAACATCAGACAATGCTACAAAACCAAATAGTGTAGTTCTTGACCCGTTTCATATCCGGTACAGCTCAAACTTATAACATTCCTTCTATAGCAAGTTGATGGCAGTGAAGATTTATGATGCAAACAACTGAATGAGGTTAGATAGATAATTGAATCCTGATCAGGCCTGGATAAACATTGCATGAATAGAAGTGGTCACAAGATAAATATAAATAAGGAAAGTTGTTTGTTTCACCTTAATTAATCTATCCAGCAAAACCCTATAATGCTCCTAATGCAGAATGCAATTGTAGGGTTTTTAGTGTCTATTACTCCACATAGAATCAGTCCCAGTCCCATGTATCGCTCCTAAATGAATGTTTAACTCAGCTTCTAATCCTCCTCTAAATTAATCCTGTGGATTTACCATTTGTTTTCAATTTTTCCCACGACGGATTTACCTATTCAGTATTACTTAATGTCTTACAAGTTTAGAAGATCAACTCTGACATTTCCTTTCAAGCCTTCATTCACAAATTGCTCCAGCCTTTCCAACACCTCAAGTCTTTAATTCTGCCAATCTTCCTTGAAATTCCTTCAGTGCTTCAATCTCTTCTGTGTGCTTCAATGAATACAGTGCTCAATTCTTGTCAAAGTGTGTTCTGACTACAATACTGTACATCTTTCAGTACACTCCCTCTGACTTGTACTCTGTTCAGAATTCAATAAAGAGTGCTACTCTGCAATTGTTGGGACATGGGTGGAGATCTACTGGCCGCATTAAGCTTGAAAGCCAGTGCAGCACGGCACAACGCAATCGGTAGATGTTGGGCGATCCGTTTTTCAGGATCTAACCGGTTCGCCGTATCTCATGAGATCTAATATGATCTTGTGAGATGTCACAATGTGAATCCTGCCCATTGTGGAATCACCTTTGGCAAATCTGCATATGAGAGTGAGACAGCTAGCCTCACTCTAATATGCATTCCCAACATCTATCCAAGGCGTGGGATCTAACTCCCTCGCCTTGGAGATCTTGGGTGAGCATTGTTCAGTGCTGACCCTCACAAACGAGGACCAGACGAAACGGCATTCGTGGGGGTCTCCCAGGGGATCAGAGGCCCCCAGGGGCTTGCCCTCTGGGCAGGGTAGCATCCTGGCACTGCCAAGCACACTGCCATCCTGGCACTGCGAAGGTGTCCAGGTGGCACTGCCAGCTGACAGCGGTACTGCCAGGATGCCAGGTGTTGGGGAGAGTCTCGGGGGTCGAGAGATCTCTCCCTGCACTGAGGAGCTCCGGCAAAAACGGGACTAAGTGTGGCCTCAGCCGAGCGTTCCCCACTGAGGTCCCCCATCTACCCGAATGGCTGTTTGCTAGCATGGTGTTTCTCAGAGCCCCAGGACTCTGTTCCTGTTTGGGTAAATTGCACCTGTTGAATGTCAAATCTATTACAGCTCTTTTCACCTTCATCCTGGCATCCTTCGACTCTGTTTATGGTGAATGAACAATCACACAATTTTCTTCCAAAACTCACTATTTTATACTTTCATTTTAAATTTCTATTCTTCTGCTCATTACTTACTTCGATCAACTATTTTTTGTGTTTTCTAAGCTATTTCATCAAAATCATTTGCTCCTTCTAATTTAGTTTTATTTGTAAATTTGACCAATTTACATTTGCTTTTTGAATCCAAGTTGGCCATTTGAATAAATTAGAACGAGTAGTGGTTCCAAGTACTGCTCCCTGAGGCATCCCATTTAACACTTATCAATGCAGTGCATTTTCAATAAACCAAACTACATTTAAAAGTAAAATAATCCAACACAGAAATAGTGGCAGCTGATGTAATTAGCCCTTTTCTTAAAATAAAGAATTTACAGTTCACCCAGTAACTTTGCCCTTTATGTTCCAGTTCAATTAAACAAATTCACAGGCACACTCAAGTGGTTAGGGTGATCCACCAAACAAAAGGAGGGAGGGGATTTTCTGGGCGTTCACACTGGCGGGATCTTACAGTCCCGCCGACACACACCCCTGCAACGGGTTTTGCGGTGGTGAGGGGTATGTTCAATGGGGAACCCCGTCGACAACGGCGGTACCAGAAGACCCCACTGGCGATCCAACTGCCGCCGCTGCAGAACACGCCAAAGAGGGGGAGGAAACTCCTGCCCAAGGTTCTTCAATATGTCTTGCCAAATATGCCAGCTCCTTACCCATCATTGTTGAGATCGGTAACAGCAACAGAGTAACCGAAGTAAGCAGCCATCTGTGAAAAGAACAGAACCAGAGTCACTCTTTTCACTATTGATAATGAAACATGCTAAAATCGCACAAAAGTATTCCCGAATATACTGCCAGAAAAGTTTACCTGTTCCCCAGTAAAATTGTAGAGGGATGTCATATTCACTCCATTTAAAATAGTCACCTGTCAATAATAAGCACAGTTAACACATCAAAAGACACAGGAAATTCTCCAAATAAAGATGAATAATTCCTGTTATACATTTAACATTAGGTACACATGATGCACACACTCACACACACAAAGACATTCGTGCATGCCACATTCTGGGATTTCAGCACATAATCTGAACATTCGGTGTTGCACTAAATTGGTGGTACACCGACAAGAGCTGCCTTTTATTTCCTTTGTAAAATGATGCCTGTCAATTGGATATGGAAGAATTCATTCCAATCCTTGAGGTAACCTGGCCAACATTACTTCCTTAATCAGTGCCATTAGAATAGTCATTTATTTGATTGGCTGTCAACATATGTAAATTAACTGCTTTATTTGCTTCTCACGCTGCAAGTGCATTCAAAAAATGTTAATTTGTGAAGTTCTTAGAGTTCAAAGAAGGATATGGTGATGTAGAAACAATGTTAATTTTCTTAGTGTTAATTAATTAAACCATTCTTCTGATACGGGGATATAAAATGAGCACTTCTTACATAGCCGAGGGACTTTGCACCTCTTGGGATACCAGTTACAAAATCTAAAAGAAAGAATCAATTATTTCACATTAAAATTAAAACTTGTATGCAAACAATATTGTTGTAAAAATACATTTACATACACAGCACGTTCGAACAAAGAACAAAGAAAAGTACAGCCCAGGAACAGGCCATTCGGCCCATCAAGCCTACGCCAACCATGCTGCCCGTCTAAACTAAAATCTTCTACACTTCCTGGGTCCGTATCCCTCTATTCCCATCCTATTCATGTATTTGTCAAGATGCCCCTTAAATGTCACTATCGTCCCTGCTTCCACCACCTCCTCCGGCAGCGAGTTCCAGGCACCCACTACCGTCTGTGTAAAAAACCTGCCTCGTACATCTCCTCAAATCTTGCTCCTTGCACCTTAAATCTATGCCCCCTCATAATTGACCCCTCTACCTGGGAAAAAGCCTCTGACTATCCACTCTGTCTATGGCCCTCATAATTTTGTAGACGTCTATCAGGTCACCCCTCAACCTCCGTCGTTCCAGTGAGAACAAACCGAGTTTATTCAACCGCTCCTCATAGCTAATGCCCTCCATACCAGGCAACATCCTGGTAAATCTCTTCTGCACCCTCTCTAAAGCCTCCACATCCTTCAGGTAGTGTGGCGATCAGAATTGAACACTATACTCCAAACCTAACTAAAGTCCTATACAGCTGCAACATGACTTGCCAATTCTTATACTCAATGCCCCGGCCAATGAAGGCAAGCATGTATGCCTTCTTGACTACCTTCTCCACCTGTGTTGCCCCTTTCAGTGACCTGTGGACCTGTACACCTAGATCTCTTTGACTTTCAATATTCTTGAGGGTTCTACCATTCACTGAATATTCCCTACCTCCATTAGACCTTCCAAAATGCATTACCTCACATTTGTCCGGATTAAACTCCATCTGCCATCTCTCCGCCCAAGTCTCCAAACAATCTAAATCCTGCTGTATCCCCTGATAGTCCTCATCGCTATCCGCAATTCCACCAACCTTTGTGTCCTCTGCAAATTTACTAATCAGACCAGTTACATTTTCCTCCAAATCATTTATATATACTACGAACAGCAAAGGTCCCAGTACTGATCCCTGCGGAACACCACTAGTCACAGCCCTCCAATTAGAAAAGCACCCTTCCATTGCTACTCTCTGCCTTCTATGACCTAACAGTTCTGTATCCATCTTGCCAGCTCACCCCTGATCCATGTGACTTCACCTTTTGTACCAGCGTACCATGAGGGACCTTGTCAAAGGCCTTGCTGAAGTCCATATAGACAACATCCACTGCCCTTCCTGCATCAATCATCTTTGTGACCTCTTTGAAAAACTCTATCAAGTTAGTGAGACATGACCTCCCCTTCACAAAACCATGCTGCCTCTCGCTAATCCGTCCATTTGCTTCTAAATGGGAGTAGATCCTGTCTCAAAGAATTCTCTCTGGTAATTTCCCTACCACTGACGCAAGGCTCACCGGCCTGTAGTTCCCTGGATTATCCTTGCTACCCTTCTTAAACAAAGGAACAACATTGGCTATTCTCCAGTCCTCCGGGACATCACCTGAAGACAGTGACGATCCAAAGATTTCTGTCAAGGCCTCAGCAATTTCCTCTCTAGCCTCCTTCAGTATTCTGGGGTAAATCCCATCAGGCCCTGGGGACTTATCTACCTTAATATTTTTCAAGACGCCCAACACCTCGTCTTTTTGGATCTCAATGTGACCCAGGCTATCTACACACCCTTCTCCAGACTCAACATCCACCAATTCCTTCTCTTTGCATACTTTAACATCCAACACTACAGCATGACAGGAGTTTGAAGATGTGGCCCATTATCCTTCATTTAATCTGCTGCTTCTTTCGAACATCAATGACCCACGTTCAGCTACAGTGTCACCAGTGACAATTTTACTTTGGGGCCTCAGCAAGCAGTAAACATATGCTCTGTTTGAAGAAATGCAGATTGTACCTTGAAAACCTCTTGCTGATGTAACTAATAGTTTACTGGGTCTGAGATTGTGCTGGACTAAAAGGAAGACTAAATGGGTCAATATTTAAAAAGGGTAATGTCATACTTGGAAAAGAATGGCATTTTCAGCACACAGAAGCCAAGTATATAAAAAAGGAAAAGAATGGCTAAAGTGAGCGTTTGTCTTTTGGAAGACAGGGTGGGGAGTTTATACTGGGAACCAAGAGAATAATAGAAGTATTGTACGGGTGTTTTGTATCAGTTTTCCTATAAGAGACAACAAAACAATATCTGAAAACAGCTGAAAATCAAGAGACTAGAACAATTTCTGAGGAAAACATATTGGGAAAACCATTGTGGTTGAAGGCTGACAAGTCTCCTGTGCCTGAAGACCTGAATCCTAGGGTCTTAAAGGAAATAGTTGCAGAGATAGTGGATGCAATGGTTATAATCTAGATTCTGGAAAAGTCTCAGTGGACTGGAAAATCACAAATGTAACAGATCTATTCAAGAAAGAAGGGAGACAGAAAGCACAAAACTATGGACCAGTGAACCTATTATTAAGAAGGGAATGGAGAAAATCATATTCTAATCAGGCAGAGCCTACATACCTTTGAGAAAGGGAAAGTCTGTTTGATTAATTTATTAGAGCTTATTGAGAAAGTACCAAGCAGGATAGTTAATAGGGAGCCAGTAGATGTGGTTTATTTGAATTTCCAAAATTCGCTAAGGTGAAACATGAAAAGTTACTACAAAAAAATTGGAGCTTATGGTATTGGGAGAAACATATTAGCATGGATAGAGGATGCGTTAGTTAACAGGCAACAGAGAGTCTTACCAAATGGGTCATTTTTGGGTTAAAATGATGTAAAGAGTGGAGTGCCACAGGGATCAGTGCTGGTGCCTCAACTATTTACAATCGATATTAATGACAAGGATGAAGAGGAGAGCAGAACATTGGGGGTTGGAGGGGGGGGGAGGTGCACAGCTGGCACGCCTGAACCTGGAGTCAGTGTGAAGCTGATTTTCTCCATGCCAGCCCACCCCACAACCATAATGTACTGCAGGTCGGCTAAATAAGTGCAGCATGGGACTTCTGGCCCTGAGGTCCCACACTCGTGAACTGCTGGCCATCTGATTGATCAGTAGCTACATCAGTCCCAGCATCACCGAGAGCGCATTAATGAGTGCTGCCGGGACTGTAATGGGAAAGGCGGCAGCAACCCAATGCATCCCAGAAACAGGCAAGTCCGGGTTCTTGGGCAAGAACAGTTTGAGCAAGTTCAGGATGGTGTGCTTCCCCACTTAAAACACACCTAGCAGGGGCATGTAAATTGCAGCCCAGAGTGGACGGTAGTTACATTTGCTGATGACACAAATGGTGGGATCTGCCAGTTGTGTTGTGCTAGAAAAGCAGCACGGCGCAACACGACTGGTAGATGCTGGGAGATCCCATTTCCAGGATTTATCCAGCTTGCAGCGCCTCGTGCAATCTAATGCAATCTCGTGAGACGTCGCAATGTGAATCTCGCCCATTGTGGGCGGGATCTCTTTCTGGCAAACCTGCATATGATCTCACACTACTATGTGTTTCCGAGATCTAACCAAGGCGTGGGATCTAACTCCCTCGCCTTGGGGACCTCGGATGAGCACCATTCAGTACTGGTCTCCAAAAATGGGGACCAGACGGAACAGCACCTTTGGGAGCCTCCCAGGGGATTTGGGGCTCTCAGGTGCATTCCCTCTAGGCAGGGTGCTACCCTGGAACTGCCAGGGCACCAGGCTGGCATTTTTTGTGTGATGAGCGTGCCAGCATGTGCCCTGCACGGGTGTGGAGAGGTGTGGAGTGGGCCCGGTGCCCTCCTTATTGTGAGCTGGGGGGGGGGGGGGGGGAGAAGAGAAGAGTTTGGGGGTCACGCGGGAGTTTGGGGGTCACGCGGGAGCTCGAGACATCAGGACGGGATTTAAAAATGGTGTCCCATCTCTCGCTGCACTGAGGAGTTCTGGTGAGCGGAGCTCCTCAGGGCAGAAAACGGGGTTAAGTGCGGCCCCGTCGGGGAGCTCCCTGCTGAGTTGCCCAATCTACCTGGATGACCGTTAGATAGCGGGGTGTTTCTTGGTGTGCCGAGCACCGTTAAATACCCGGCTACCTTCTCGCTACAGGACTCTGTAGATCACGCCCAATGATAGGTAAGCAAGCTGTGAAGAGGACACAAAGAGATTGAAAAGGGATATTGATTAAGTTATTGGGCAAAAACTGGTGCAAATGGAGTATAATGTGGGAAAATGTAAGCTTGTCCGTTTTGGCAGGAAGAATAAAAAAGAATGTTTCTTCTTGTGGGAGACTCACGAACGAGGAAGCAAAATTTAAAAATAAGGGCTCTCCCATTTAAGACAGAGAAAAAAACTTGCATCAATTCTCTACTCCTCGCAGAGTCTCAATTACACTTCCCTCACAGCTACTTCAACAACTCAGTGCTGTTGGATTGATTCTGGGATCTTCCTGATTTTAAGGTCAGGTCAACTACACAGACAATTGTGATGCATTAAAACTGTAATTTCCCTGCTGTCTTTAAATATCCACAGAGAATCCTTGCTTACCTTCCACTGAATCATTGGTAAAATTTCCAACAGCAACCGAATAGCCTAATAGAAGAAATTTCATTATTTAGAAAATGGGTCAAAATTGATGTTTGACCTGTCATCGATATACAGGGTGAAAGTTTACGGCCCCGGCATCGGCAGGCATCATCGCAAGCAGCACGGGAAAATTTGGAGAGCATTAAAAGTTAATGGTTCTCCAAATTTTCCCGTCCCACCCGCAGCGATGCCCTGCAGTGTCAGGGCTGGAGAATTTCGCCACTGCGTTTGATACAGAAACATCTCAGTTGACAAAATATGGCTTTTCATCGCAACTTCATTGCAGTGTTAATGTAAGCCTACCTGTGACAATAAAGATTATTATTTCCTGCACAATCAAAATATTGTATTAACCCAATTCAGAGCCTTCTGGATAACTAGGTTTTGAATATGACAAATAGTTACTGCAAAAACATTCAAAATCTATCAACTGTTCTTTAAATGAGATCAGACATTTAAAACAACAGTTTGAAATAATTGTGACAAATTGTAAGTGCCAAAATATAGGGAAAGAAATATTGCCCAAACAAAGATGATAATCTTTGGGTATCTTTTCTCAAATTACAGGGTGGCACGGTGGTTAGCACTGCTGCCTCACAGCGCTGAGGACCCGGATTCGATCCCGACTCCGGGTCACTGTCTGTGTGGGAGTTTGCACATTCTCCCCATATCTGCGTGGGTCTCATCCCTACAGCCCAAAGATGAGCAGGGTAGGTGAATTGGCCACGCTAAATTGCCCCTTAATTGGAAAAAGATTGAGTACTGTAAATTTATTTTTAAAAAGTATTTTCTGAAGGAAATTATCACTTTACAACTCCTGATCCATCAGGTTTTGAACAAAAAGCTGACATACTTAAAAATGTAAATATTATTTCCATTATTCAGTACAGCGTCAAATGGGTACTAGTAATAATTACAGAGGCATCCGAAAATATCCTTAAATGTGGCCCGGGACTCAACAGTTTTATTTTATAATTTGACGTAATGCCATTTTCTTTTTTTTTTTTTAAATAATTTTTATTAAAGGGTTTTCATAAAATATCAATAACAAAATGAAAAAGAAACCCAACAGGGTTAAGTACAAAACACAGTCCAGAAAAACAACCCTCCATACCCCCCTCCCACCGTACATAAATAATAAATTAAAATTAACACCCCAATTTAATACAACAAGTATATACAACCGCTCAGACCCTCCAGTGTAAATAACAAAAACAAAAAAGTAAAGTGACCCCCACCCCCGAGTTGCTGCGGCCATTGACCAAAGTCTACCGCTCTGCCAGGAAGTCTAAGAATGGTTGCCACCGCCTAAAGAACCTTTGTACCGGCCCTCTCGAGGCAAATTTCACCCTCTCCAACTTAATAAACCCTGCCATATCGTTGATCCAGGATTTCACGCTTGGGGGCCTCGCATCCTTCCACTGAAGAAGAATCCTTCGGCGGGCTACCAGGGACGCAAAGGCCAGAATTCCGGCCTCGTTCGCCTCCTGCACTCCCGGCTCCTCTGCCACCCCAAATATTGCGAGCCCCCAGACCGGTTTGACCCTGGATCCTACCACCCTCGACACCGTCCTCGCTATGCCCTTCCAAAATTCCTCCAGCGCTGGGCATGCCCAGAACATATGGGTGTGGTTTGCTGGGCTCCCTGAGCACCTAACACACCTGTCCTCACCCCCAAAAAACTGACTCATCCTTGTCCCGGTCATGTGTGCCCTGTGCAGCACCTTAAACTGTATGAGGCTGAGCCTCGCGCACGATGAGGAAGAGTTCACCCTCCCCAGGGCATCTGCCCACGTCGTTCCTCAATTTCCTCTCTCAACTCCTCCCCCTGCTTACCTTTAACCTCCACCATCAAGGCCTCCTCCTCACCTGGTAAGTTTCCGAGATCTTCCCCACCCCCCCCCCCCGAGAGCACCCTGTCCTGTACGGTGTGTGGCCGTAGCCGCAGGAATTCCGCCACCTGCCGTCTGGCAAACGCCCTTACCTGTAAGTACCTGAAGGTGTTCCCCGGGGGAAGCCCGTACTTCTCCTCCAGCTCACCCAGGCTCGTGACCATCCCGTCCACAAACAGGTCCCCCAACTTTCGTATCCCTGCCCTGTGCCACCCCGCAAACCCTCCACCTGTTCTTCCTGGGGCGAACCGGTGGTTCCCCCGTAATGGGGTCCCCGCCGAGGCCCCCACTTTCCCCCTGTACCGCCTCCACTGCCCCCAAATTTTGAGGGCAACCACCACCACCGGGCTCGTGGTCTACCTCCTTGGAGGGAGCGGCAGCGGCGCCGTTGCCAGCGCACCCAGACTCGTACCCACACAAGATGCCGTCTCCAGCCTCTTCCATGCGGCCCCCTCCCGCTCCATCACCCACTTGCACACCATCGTCGCATTGGCGGCCCAGTAGTATCCACAGAGGTTGGGCAGTGCCAGACCCCCCTATCTCTACTCCGCTCCAGGAACATCCTTCTCACCCTCGGAGTCCCTCGCGCCCACACAAACCCCATTATACTCCTGTTAACCCGCCTGAAAAAAGCCTTCGGGATAAACACGGGGAGGCACTGGAACAGGAACAAAAACCTTGGGAGCACCGTCATTTTGATAGACTGCACCCTACCCGCCAAGGACAGCGGCACCGCGTCCCACCTCTTGAACTCCTCCTCCATTTGCTCCACCAGCCTTGTAAAATTAAGCCTATGCAGGGCCCCCCAGCTCCTGGCCACCTGGACTCCCAGATACATGAAGCTCCTCTCCGCCTTTTTTAGTGGGAGCTCGCCAACCCCCCTCTCCTGGTCCCCTGGATGAACTACAAACAGCTCGCTCTTCCCCATGTTGAGCTTGTACCCCAAAAAGTCCCCAAATTCCCTAAGAATCCTCATTACCTCCGGCATTCCTCCCACCGGGTCCGCCACATAACAGCAGCAGGTCGTCCGCATAAAGTGACACCCTATGCTCCTCCCCACCATGCATCAACCCCCTCCAGTTCCTTGACTCCCTCAGTGCCATAGCCAGGGGTTCAATCGCCAGTGCGAAGAGCAGGGGGGATAAGGGACACCCCTGTCTCGTCCCTCGGTGCAACCGAAAGTACTCGGACCTCCTCCTGTTTGTGGCCACACTCGCCATCGGGACCTCATACAACAGCCGAACCCACCTGACGAACCCATCCCCAAACCCGAGCCTCTTCAGCATCTCCCACAGGTACCCCCACTCTACCCTATCGAAGGCTTTCTCAGCGTCCATCGCCACCACTATCTCCGCCACTCCCTCCCTCGCCGGCATCATGATAACGTTCAAAAGCCTCCGCACATTCGCGTTCAACTGCCTCCCCTTCACAAACCCCGTCTGGTCTTCATGGATGATCTGCGGCAGACAATCCTCAATCCTTGTGGCTAAGACCTTCGCCAGCACCTTGGCATCTATATTTAGCAAGGAAATCGGTCTGTAAGACCCACACTGCAGGGGAGACTTGTCCCGCTTCAGGATCAAGATCAGTGCCCGGGACATCATCGGGGGCAAAGCCCCCCCCCTCCCTTGCCTCATTGAAGGTCCTAACTAACAGCGGGCCCAACAGGTCCATATATTTTTTATAGAATTCGACCGGGAAACCGTCCGGCCCTGGTGCCTTCCCCGCCTGCATGCTTCCTATCCCTTTGATCCGCTCCTCCAGCCCAATCGGGGCCCCCAATCCCACCACCAGTCCCTCTTCCACCTTTGGAAACCTCAATTGGTCCAGTAAGCGGCCCATCCCTCCCTCCTCCCATGGGGGCTCGGATCGGTACAATTCCTCGCAGAAGTCCCTGAAGACCCCATTGATGCCAACCCCACTCCACACCAGGCTCCCTCCCCTGTCCTTAACTCCCCCGATCTCCCTAGCTGCGTCCCGCTTCCGAAGCTGATGCGCCAGCATCCGGCTTGCCTTTTCCCCCATACTCTTAAATCACCCCCTGGGCCTTTCTCCACTGCACCTCCGCCTTCCTGGTGGTCACCAGGTCGAATTCAGCCTGGCGGCTACGCCTCTTCCTCAACAATCCTTCCTCGGGCTCCTCCACATACCTCCTGTCTACCCTCACCATCTCCCCCACCAGCCTCTCCCTCTCCCCCAGCTCCCTCCGCTCCTTGTGGGCCCTAATGGAGATCAGCTCTCCCTTCACCACCGCCTTCAGTGCCTCCCATACCATCCCCACTCGGACCTCCCCGTTGTCGTTGGTCTCCAGGTACCTCTCTATACTTCCTCGGACCCGTTCGCTCACCTCCTCGTCCGCCAACAGCCCCACCTCCAAGTGCCACAGCGGGCGCTGGTCCCTCTCCTCCCCCATCTCCAAGTCCACCCAATGCGGGGCGTGGTCCGAAATGGCTATTGCCGAATACTCAGTATCCTTTACTCTCGCTATCAATGCCCTACTCAAAATGAAAAAGTCGATTCGGGAATAAGCCTTATGGACATGTGAGAAGAATGAAAATTCCCTAGCCCCCGGCATTGCAACTTTCCAAGGGTCCACCCCTCCCATCTGGTCCATAAACCCCCTCAGCACTCTAGCCGCCGCCGGCTTCCTACCCGCCTAGACCTGGAGCGATCCAGTGCCGGGTCCAGCACCGTGTTAAAGTCTCCCCCATTATCAGGCCCCCCACTTCCAAGTCTGGGATCCGACCCAACATACGCCGCATAAAACCCGCATCGTCCCAGTTCGGGGCCTACACATTGACCAGTACCACCCTCTCTCCCTGCAACTTACCACTTACCATTATGTACCTGCCGCCATTATCTGCCACAATGCTCGACGCCTCAAACGACACCTTCTTTCCCACCAAGATCGCCACCCCTCGATTTTTGGCATCCAGCCCCGAATGAAACACGTGACCTACCCACCCTTTCCTCAATCTTACCTGGTCTGCCACCTTCAGGTGTGTCTCCTGAAGCATAACCACATCCGCCTTGAGCCCCTTCAGGTGTGCGAACACGCGGGCCCGCATAACCGGCCCATTCTGTCCCCTTACATTCCAGATTATCAGCCGGATCAGGGGGCTACCCGCCCCCCTCCCCCGCCGACTAGCCATGACCCCTCCTCGGCCAGCCACGCGCCCGCACCCCACACCCGGCCCCTTCCCCACAGCGGCATACCCCCGCCTCGACCCCCCCCCCACTCGCTCCAGCTCCTCGACCATAGCAGCAGCAACTCGATTTCCCCCCCCCCGCCACACTGGCTAGGCCCCATCCTAGCTGATTTACTCCCCCCATTGCACTTCCGCAAGTCAGCTGACTCCTGCTGACCCCGGCCACTCCCGCCTCTCCTTCGACTCCTCCCATTGTGTGGCACACCCTCCTCTCCTGTCCCCATCCATAGGCTCTCCCCCTCCCCCTTCTGTTCTAAGCGTGGGAAACAACCCTCGCCTCCCCGCCCCGGCCCCGCCCCCTCCAGTCTTCAGCGTGGGAAAAAGCCCGCGCTTTCCACCTACCAGGCCCCGCCACCTCTGACGCAGCTCCTTTTACAGGCCCGGTCCCCTCACCCCTGACTCGGGTTTCCTCCTCCCCCACGGGGCCCCATCTCACCTCCAAGAGCCCCCCCGACCAAAACAGTGCACAATCCGCCCCAGCCACCCTCACCGACCCAAAAGAGAAAAAACACAAAGAAAAAGAAACCTGGAGCAATACAAAGGCCCCCCCCCTCGAAACAAAAATAAACACAGCCTATCAACCGCAGTCCCCAATCGCCCGTCCCGACCCTCAATCTGTGTCCAACTTCTCGGCCTGAATAGAGGCCCACGCCTCCTCTGGAAACTCAAAATAATGGTGCCGGTCTTTGTAGGTAACCCACAGTCACGCCAGCTGCAACATGCCAAACTTCACCCCCTTCCTGTGCAGCACCGCCTTTACTCGATTGTACCCGGCCCTCCTCTTCGCCACCTCCGCACTCCAGTCTTGATATATCCGAACCTCCGCGTTCTCCCACCTGCTGCTCCTTTCCTTCTTGGCCCACCTGAGCACACACTCCCGATCGACGAATCAATGGAACCTCACCAGCACCGCCCGCAGAGGCTCGTTAGCCTTGGACCTCCTCGCCAGCACTCTATGGGCCCCCTCCAGTTCCAGGGGCCCCTGGAAGGGCCCCGCTCCCATCAGCGAGTTCAACATGGTGACCACATAGGCCCCCACATCCGGCCCCTCCAGCCACTCCTGGAGGCCCAAAATCCGCAGATTCTTCCGCCTCGACCGATTCTCCATCTCCTCGAACCTCTCCTGCCATTTCTTGTGGAGCGCCTCGTGCGCCTCCACCTTTACCGCCAGACCTAAGATCTCGTCCTCATTGTCAGAGATCTTTTGTCGAGCCTCACGGTTCGCCACTCCCTGGGCCGTCTGTGTCTCCAGCAGCTTATCAATAGACGCCTTCATGTGCTCTAGCAGGTCAGTATTAATCTCTCTGAAGCAGCGCTGGATACCATCCTGCTGCTCTTCCGCGCACTGCATCCACGCTGCTTGGTCTCCGCCCGCCTCCATTTTGTCCTTCTTCCCTCGCACTTTCTTCGGGTCCACCATCACCTTTTCTGTTGCCCCGCTCCTAGTTGAAGCCATATACTGATGGGGAGCTGTTGTAGACTCCTTCCCACACCGGGAAACGTCGAACAAGTGCCGTTGGGGGCCCTGAAAAGAGGAAAAGAGCCCAAAGGTCCGTTTTTGCGGGAGCCGCCGAATGTGCGACTTAGCTCCGCATAGCCGCAACCGGAAGTCATGCCATTTTCTTTTGATGTCCTGCTGACTTCCGTATTATTCCGAGAGCAGATGCAATAATGGATTTTCCTGCCTGTCCTTGTAAAATGTTCTCAGCATCCCCGATTCCACCAAATTGTCAAAAATAGATGAATAATTATCTTGTTTTTGTTAGGTATTCATATTTAAATTGTTTTAAAATGTAAAGGAAGTTTAATAGACTATTTTTTAATATATTCATTCATGGGATGTGGGCTTCGCTGTCTCGGCCACCATTTATTGCCCATCACTAATTTCCCTTGAGAAGGTAGGGGTGAGCTGCCTTCAGTCTCTGTGGCGTAAATACATTCAGTGTTGTTAAGGAGGGAGTTCTAGGATTTTGACCCAGCAAGAGTGAAGAGGCGGTAATATATTCCCAAGTGAGGGTGGCAAGTAGAGATGGAGGTGAATTCCAGGTGCTGGTGCTCTCAGGTGTCTGCTGCCATTGCCCTTGTTGATGGTAGAAGTTGTGGGTTTGGAAGTTGCTGCCTGAGGAGCCTTGGTAAGTTCCTGCAGTGCATCTTGTAGTGGACGCATACTGCTGCCGCTGTTCGTTAGTGGTGGAGTGGAGTGAATAATTGTGAAAGGGATGCCAATCAAGTGAGCTTCTTTGTCCTGGATGGTGTTCAGCTCCTCGAGTGTTGTTGGAGCTGCACTCATCCAGGCAAGTTGAGTTGACTTGCATCTTGCAGATGATGGGCAGGCTTTGGGGAGTTAGGGGAGTTACTCGCTGTAGGATTCCTAGCCTCTGACCTATTCTTGCATCCACAGTATTTACATTGCTAGCCCAGTTCAGTTTCTGGTCAATGGTAACCCCAGCATGTTGATAATGTTATGTTTGTTCCAGTGGTGCTATTTGAAAAGTAAAGCACTACTTACCAAGGTAGCTGTCATCATAATCAGCTGCTGCACTACGGGTTGCAACTTGATTCGGAAACCTTGTGGTAATCTCTGAACGATTGTACATCGTCACAATTTCCTGTACTTCATCAGAGATTAACTGACCTGTGGAATTGCACAGTAGGTTTTACTAGTGGAATAAGTATTTATTGGATAAATGCTTCAATACATTACAGCACAAGAACTATTGAAAAAATCTAGCTTAATACCTATTATAATAAAGATGCTTTAATATTAACAATATTATTTGAGGAAAATATACTTTCTTCCTGATTTTTGAATGTCAGTTTAATACATTAAAGTCTTGCCTTTTCAAGTATCAAAATAAAGTTGTTGTAATCAAGAGTAAGTGGTCAAGTCAGCAGTTACTTTAGATCTACGACAAGTACACAATGCTTTATTATAATTATGCAGTATTTTATTTTTACCTTGCCAGTAAAAGCTGCCAGGTCCCCCAAGGACCACTCTGCCAGCCTGCAATTCATGAAGGGATAAATACACAGTGAGAGCTGCTTTACGGAACAGTTATTATCATGTGGTATTGTACAAAGTTATCAGCCACTTGGGTACATACTATACTATTCGAGGCAAAAGGCATTTGTATCTTATGAATGGGGTTTCAAGCTTACAAAAGGAGGTTAACAAAGCAATGAATGTTCTTCCTTGATCTTTTGATTAAATCAAAATTTAATTTAACTGCACTCACAAATGATTCAGTGAATAAATGTACTATAAAGCAACATGATCAGGAATACTCTTAAGTGCAAGTCTTGGAATGTACAGGCTTGAATTTTCACTCCCGGCTCGGAAGCGCAATGTTCGA